>NC_139146.1:50797965-53297076 GCF_964270905.1 Leucopleurus acutus
AAAAACCTACAGCCGATTACTCTACTCAGCAAGGATCTCATTCAGATTTGACAGAGAAATTAAAACCTTTACAGACAAGCAAAAGCTAAGAGAATTCAGCACCACCAAACCAGCTTTACAACAAATACTAAGGGAACTTATCTAGGCAGGAAATGCAAGAGAAGGAAAAGCTAGTACAATAACAAACCCAAAACAATTAAGAAAATGGTAATAGGAACATACATATCGATAATTACCTTAAATGTAAATGGATTAAATGCTCCAACCAAAAGACACAGACTGGCTGAATGGAAACAAAAACAAGACCCATCTATATGCTGTCTATAAGAGACCCACTTCAGACCTAGGGACACATAAGACTGAAAGCGAGGGGATGGAAAAAGATATTGCATGCAAATAGAAATCAAAAGAAAGCTGGAGTAGCAATTCTCATATCAGACAAAATAGGCTTTAAAACAAAGACTATTACAAGAGACAAAGAAGGACACTACATAATGATCAAGGGATCAATCCAAGAAGAAGATATAACAATTGCAAATATTTATGCACCCAAAATAGGAGCACCTCAATATATAAGGCAAATACTAACAGCCATAAAAGGGGAAATCAACAGTAACACCGTCATAATAGGGGACTTTAACAGCCCACTTTCACCAATGGACAGATCATCCAAAATGAAAATAAATAAGGAAACACAAGCTTTAACTGGGTACATTAAACAAGATGGACTTAATTGACATTTATAGGACATTCCATCCAAAAACAACAAAATACACATTCTTCTCAAGTGCTCATGGAACATTCTCCAGGATAGATCATACCTTGGGTCACAAATCAAGCCTTGGTCAACTTAAGAAAATTGAAATCATATCAAGTATCTTTTCCGACCACAATGCTACGAGACTAGGTATCAATTACAGGAAAAAATCTGTAAAAAATACAAACACATGAAGGATAAACAATACACTACTTAATAACCAGGAGATCACTGAGGAAATCAAAAAATACCTAGAAACAAATTACAATGAAAACACAACAACTCAAAACCTATGGGACACAGCAAAAGCAGTTCTAAGAGGGAAGTTTATAGCAATACAATCCTACCTTAAGAAACAAGAAACATCTCAAATAAAAAACCGAACCTTACACCTAAAGCAATTAGAGAAAGAAGAACAAAAAAACCCCAAAGTTAGCAGAAGGAAAGAAATCATAAAGATCAGATCAGAAATAAATGAAAAAGAAATGAAGGAAACGATAGCAAAGGTCAATAAAACTAAAAGCTGGTTCTTTGAGAAGATAAACAAAATTGATCAACCATTAGCCCGACTCATCAAGAAAAAAAGGGAGACGCCTCAAATCAGTAGAATTAGAAATGAAAAAGGAGAAGTAGCAACTGACACTGCAGAAATACAAAGGGTCATGAGAGATTACTACAAGCAACTATATGCCAATAAAATGGACAACCTGGAAGAAATGGACAAACTCTTAGAAATGCACAACCTCCAAGACTGAACCAGGAAGAAACAGAAAATATGAACAGACCAATCGCAAGCTCTGAAGTTGAAACTGTGATTAAAAATCTTCCAACAAACAAAAGCCCAGGACCAGATGGCTTAACAGGCGAATTCTATCAAACACTTAGCGAAGAGCTAACACCTATCCTTCTCAAACTCTTCCAAAATATAGCAGAGGGTGGAACACTCCCAAACTCATTCTACGAGACCACCATCACCCTGACACCAAAACCAGACAAAGATGTCACAAAGAAAGAAAACTACAGACCAATATCATTGATGAATATGGATGCAAAAATCCTCAACAAAATACTAGCAAACACAATCCAACAGCACATTAAAAGGATCATACACCATGATCAAGTGGGGTTTATCCCAGGAATGCAAGGATTCTTCCATATACACAAATCAATCAATGTGATACACTGTATTAACAAACTGAAGGAGAAAAACCATATGATCATCTTAATAGATGCAGAGAAAGCCTTTGACAAAATTCAACACCAATTTATGATTAAAAACCCTCCAGAAAGTAGTCATAGAGGGAACTTTCCTCAACTTAATAAAGGCCATATATGACAAACCCACAGCCAACCTCGTCCTCAATGTTGAAAAATTGTAACCATTTCCACTAAGATCAGGAACAAAACAAGGTTGCCCACTCTCACCACCATTATTCAACATTCTTTTGGAAGTTTTAGCCACAGCAATCAGAGAGGAAAAAGAAATAAGAGGAACCCAAATCGGAAAAGAAGAAGTAAAGCTGTCACTGTTTGCAGATGACATGATACTCTACATAGATAACATTAAAGATGCCACCAGACAACTACTAGAGCTAATCAATGAATTTGGCAAAGTAACAGGATATAAAATTAATGCACAGAAATCTCTTGCATTCCTATAAACTAATGATGAAAAATCTGAAAGAGAAATTAAGAAAACACTCCCATTTACCATTGCAACAAAAAGAATAAAATATCTAGGAATAAACCTACCTAAGGAGACAAAAGACCTGTATGCAGAAAGCTATGACACTGATTCAAGAAATTAAAGATGATACAAATAGATGGAGAGATATACCATGTTCTTGGATTGGAAGAATCAACATTGTGAAAATGACTCTACTACCCAAAGCAATCTACAGATTCAATGCAATCCCTATCAAACTACCAATGGCATTTTTCACAGAGCTAGAACAAAAAATTTCACAATTTGCATGGAAACACAAAAGACCCCGAATAGCCAAAGCAATCTTGAGAAAGAAAAATGGACCTGAAGGAATCAGGCTCCCTGACTTCAGACTATACTACAAAGCTACAGTAACCAAGACAGTATGGTACTGGCACAGAAACAGAAATATAGATCAATGGAACAGGATAGAAAGCCCAGAGAAAAACCCACACACATATGGTCACCTTATCTTTGATAAAGGAGGCAAGAATATACAGTGGAGAAAAGACAGCCTCTTCAATAAGTGGTGCTGGGAAAAATGGAACACTCCCTAACACCATACACAAAAATGAACTCAAAATAGATTAAAGCCCTAAATGTAAGGCCAGACACTATAAAACTCTTAGAGGAAATCACAGGCAGAACACTCTATGACATAAATCACAGCAAGATCGTTTTTGATCCACCTCCTAGAGTAATGGAAATAAAAATAAACAAATGGGACCTAATGAAACTTAAAAGTTTTGCACAGCAAAGGAAACTATGAACAAGACGTAAAGACAACCCTCAGAATGGGAGAAAATGTTTGCAAATGAAGCAACTGACAAAGGATTAATCTCCAAAATTACAAGCAGCTCATGCAGCTCAATATCAAAAAAACAAACAACCCAATGCAAAAATGGGCAGAAGACCTAAATAGACATTTCTCCAAAGAAGGTATACAGACTGCCAACAAACAAATGAAAGAATGCTCAACATCATTAATCACTAGAGAAATGCAAATCAAAACTACAATGAGATATCATCTCACACCAGTCAGAATGGCCATCATCAAAAAATCTACAAACAATAAATGCTGGAGAGGATGTGGAGAAAAGGGAACCCTCTTGCACTGTTGGTGAGAATGTAAATTGATACAGCCACTGTGGAGAACAGTATGGAGGTTCCTTAAAAAACTACAAATAGAACTACCAGATGACCCAGCAATCCCACTACTGGGCATATACCCTGAGAAAACCATAATTCAAAAAGAGTCGTGTACCAAAATGTTCATTGTAGCTCTATTTACAATAGCCAGGAAATGGAAGCAACATAAGTGTTCATCAACGCACGAATGGATAAAGAAGATGTAGCACATATATACAATGGAATATTACTCAGCCATAAAACGAAACGAAATTGAGTTATTTGTAGTGAAGTAGATGGACCTAGAGTCTGTCATACAGAGTGAAGTTAAGTCAGAAAGAGAAAAACAAATACCCTATGCTAACACATATATATATGGAATCTAAAAAAAAAAAAAAAAAAAGATCATGAAGAACCTAGGGGCAAGATAGGAATAAAGACACAGAACTACTAGAGAATGGACTTGAGGATACGGGGAGGGAGAAGGGTAAACTGGGACAAAGTGAGAGAGTGGCATGGACATATATACACTAGCAAACGTTAAATAGATAGCTAGTGGGAAGAGGCCGCACAGCACAGGGAGATCAGCTCAGTGCTTTGTGACCACCTAGAGGGATGGGATATGGAGGGTTGGAGGGAGGGAGACAGAAGCCAGAAGAGATATGAGGACATATGTATATGTATAACTGATTCACTTTGTTGTAAAGCAGAAACTAACACACCATTGTAAAGCAATTATGAAAAAATCCTAAAGAGGGTCAACCCAAAGATACTACACTGATACACATTACAAGCAAACAAACAAACAAACAAAAAAAACTGGTGCCTCTGTGTCTGTAATAAATCCCACATTCAAACGGGCCAAGTCCAGGGAAAGGATTAGTTGCTCATCATATCAAAGCTAAAAGTATATGCCCAACACCGAAATAAATACACTTAGAAATGCTGCTGTCATGTAGACATGGACATGATACATGTTTGTCAAGGCAGATGAAAAGTATTTCCTCTCCGTGAGTAAGGACATTCACAAACAGGATCTGAGACAACCCATTAATGACACAAGACTAAATGCCGCTCTAAATGCAATGTAAACACATGTGCTTGATTTATCAGTCAAATATCTTAACCTGCTCGGTGGCATCAAAGGCTGTATTCAAATCATGCTGTGCCCCAAATTTAATCTCTGAATGGTCTTCCCTTTCACCATGCCCATTAAAATTATTATTGCATTTATCTTTAAATGAGGAAGCACACTTAAATGAATGACAAAAATAAAATTGGCAAAATACAAAGAGAATGCTCATAACTGCATGGAATTAAAGGATACAATAGTTCTGATCAACAGTTTTCTATGAGTACAGTTATTATTAGCACTATCTGTCTCACATGGTAAATCAAGAATAGTGAAGATGTGCTATCTATGTAGAGTTCCATAATTCATTATTTGCTCCTAAAGCCAATATTCCTCAAAGGACAAACCAAGGTAAGCAGTATTAATGAATTGTTGGATGTAGAAGTTTTAAGAAGATTTTAATATCTAGCAACTTTTATGACAAGCTGCTAATAAAAAAATAAGTTGGCAGTGAAAAGACAGAAGCTGGGTCTAGAGAATTAGCCTGGGATTAAAGCAAAAAGGCCTATTGGGCTACCATTTGTATTACTAATTTGCTTTGTTCATTTAGGGAATCAATTTGTTGCCATTAAAGGCTTGGGTTTCATATACTTTACAATTTACACGCATTTCCTGATGTGAAAGAGCTATGCAGTTTGTAGGAGCTCAGACAAGCTGTCCTCTAATGGTCCAATAGATGCACATGTTCTTAAAATGCACTTGCAAATAGAATGGAAATGCCACCATGCCTACCATCCTCCATAAATGGGAAAAAATCCTGAGCAGTGTTGAAACTTGGTTCAGCAGGTATATATTAAATAAACCAGATGTGAAATAATAGAAACTAAGAGGGTCCTTCCTAGCCTGAACTATTTTCATCTAAATCTAAATCTAATTTTTCCTTAACTTACAGCAAACCCCATGGGAGAATTTGAAATCCATTGATTTGGAATAGGATGGATAAGTATCCTTCAGGAAGGTGGAGTATCCCCAACTTTTGGGACAAAAGAGTTTTTACAGATCACAGTAAATCAATAACTCATAGACAGTATGACTTATACCGAATATCCTTACTTAACATGAAAAACAAATTGTGCATTGCAATCATTAATCAATAAAGAGCTAACAAATCAGCAGCGTAAACAGGATGAGAGAATCTTATTTCATCTTCAGTCATGAACTGAAGAGATATACCGGGCTGTGTTCTGTGGTTAAAAATTGCTCCCGGGATGGAGTGCTTGCGAACTATTGAGTAAGAAGGTCAGTGGAGACCAACTCCCTCTGGGATCTGCAATGCAGAAAGGACAAGTGGGTGGAATATAAAAGGGCACACTACATACATATCAGTTAATGTATTATTCTTCTACAAACTTCCTTCAGCAAGTATTTTGGTGGCTTTAAAGCCTCTGTTCTTCTCGTGAGAGCAAGAGGGAGACTTCTTGCTTTAGCTTTTCATTAAACGATGTTCAGAAGAAAACCTATCAACATAGACTAAACACTTCACATTAAAACTGGAAGGCTTGACCCACCCCATTTAGCCCAAATCCCTGGAAATCTCACAATGAAGAGGTCCTTTCTTTTCTGTTGCCAGTTAACTCTAAAAGATTGTTTTTGGAGTGTAACTCTTCAATTGCAAAAACTCCAGTGTGCACTGCACACAGGAGATACACTAATTGGAGCCATCCTTTGAGTACTTGCAGCATTAGGACTTATGTAAATGATGCTCGTTTTATAGATGAGGCCTCTGATACTCAGAAGGGTACAATGACATGCCCAAGGTTGTACAACTGAAAGAGGCAAAGCTGGGACTCATATCAAGCTAGTCTGAATCCAAAGTAAATTCTCTCACGCATGACACTGCTATAGCCGTAACGGGCTCAACCTAATTTTCCACTGCCTCCCCACATACCCCCCTCTTCTCTATTCTCACACACCTCCCTTATGTCCCAAATATGCCTTGTACTTTCCCACTTTTATAGTTTGCCACATGAAATTCCCTGTTCTGGGGTCCCCTCCACTTTTTAAAGTCTACCAGTCCTCAAGGTTCTACTGTAAGCACTGTCTCGCCTAAATTCCTATTGCCTCTGGTTGCTGCCAACAAAGCATTTCTACTGCCGTCTAATTCTCATTTCTCTACATCACCTCTCCTTCTGGCCCCCCACATTATATGTTGCCTGGGGGCAGAAACTGTGTGCCTCGTGTTTTAATCAGCTCAGGCTGCTGTAACAAAATACCATAGACTGGGTGGCTTAAACCACAGACATTCTCTCACAATTTTGGAGGCTGGGAGGTCCAAGATCAAGGCGCTGGCAGATTCAGTTCTTGGTGAGGGCCTGCCTCCTAGTTTACAGATGGCACCCTTCTTGCTGTGACCTCACATGGTGGAGAGAGAGAGGGCTCTAGTCTCCTCCTCTTCTTAGAGGACACTAATCCCATCATGGGGGCTCCACCCTCATGACCTTATCTAAACCTAATCACCTCCCAAAGGTCTCACCTCCAAAACTGTCACACTGGAGATACGACTTCAACATATGAATCTTGCAAGAACACAAACATTCAGTCCATAGCACCTAACTAATATCTATTGAATGTGCATATTTTTGTGCTAAGCACGGTTCCAGGCTCTTTATATTGATTAGACGTTTTCATTCATTTATTCACCACAATTACCCTATGAATAGGTTCTATCACTACCCCTATCCTACAGGTGGGAATACAAAGGCACAAAGTGTTTAGTAACAGATCTCGTACATCATGGAGTTAATGAACGTACACAGGCCTGTGGTTCCAGAGGTCATACTCTCAACTTTGACACTGTAGCATCCCCATATATGTCTATGCTAAAAGAGCACCTAGATAAGTGCCTCAGACATAGGCAAAACCAACTCATTGCAGAGCGGTTGGAACAATCAAGCTCAGAGTTTGTGGTCTCAGGAAGCATCTGGTTCATATGTTTAAACAGTAAGGCACAGAGAGGGGAAATGCAGGGCTAGAGCTGGTCTTTTGTTATGGAAATTGAAGAAGAAAAGCACGGCTCCTCAACTGAGGGACTTGTTAGCTACTTCAAGGTTTTTCTTTCTTCTTTTTAAGCCACATCCCCCCAAAACATAAAGGTAAATTTTAAAAGAAGCTTTTTCTTAACTACAAAGGCCTTGTAACTATGTCTCTTTTCTATCTGTACTTACATATTTAAAAAGAAGCAGCTCTAAGAGCAAACTAGTTCCTTGATTGGTATTAAAATCAATGAAATGCTGAAAATCAGCCTTCCATTCACGCAAACATTCACGCAGCACCTGAAATGTGTGCAACACAGTGAGTGATCGTGGACACCATGATGTAAGTCAACACGTGCGGAGAGGGAGGGTAGCTTTTCACACAATGCGAAGTATACCACCGCATGAAATATAGAAATAAGGAGTTATGGGAGCACACAAATGAATCAGAGATGGAGTTGGGACTTTGAGGCTGAGAATAATCAGTAGCTACCTTCTTCCAATACCACAGCATGAAATGTGATGAAGCCTTTGTCGAAAAATTTGAATAGTTTGCCATTTATTATTATTACTATTATTATTACTATTATTATTATTATTAGTCATAGCTATGAAGTACCTTCCAATGATTGCAACAGGCATTAGCTAAGTTCATTCATTAACTCTTTATTAAGCATTCCCAAAGTTAACTGTTGAGATTGAAGCACTCCTAACCTAACTCTAGGTCTTCAACAAATAAATATCTATTTACATCTCACAAATAAGTTGGAATGTCTCAAATCCCACCTTGTTTGCCACTCAGCAACACTTCCATGTGCTAACACTGCTGTTCAAGACAGAAGACATTAATTAAATGATTAGCCTGAGCTCAGACATGTAAACAAACACAATTGATGAATTTGTTAATTGTTCTTCCCCGCTGTGGACATGAGCTATTGTTAGCAACAGTAATAATAGTGCTGACTGATTTCCAAGAGACACTTTGGATACAGAAGGTGAAATGAGCTCAGGGGTGGCCAAGGTGCTGAAAAGGAGCACAGAGTATTCTCTGAAGATGCCAACTGTACGATCGCTCTGTTTATACAGTCACGTGGAATACTGGTCAAACAAAAATAACCTAGTCGATGGATATGAGAATTTGCACCAAACACTGACAATTCAATTGTTTTTGCCAGGCTCCCAGCACTCAGAAATAAAGTAATTTAGATAATATCTCCAAAAAAATGCCATGCTTTGAAAACAATATCAAGCATTAGCCCCTCCTCTCCTTTCAGCAACAGGAAGATTTGATCTGAATAAAAATGAAACTAGACGGTGCAGACTGATGTTCCAACATTTCCCAGGATTTCTTTATAAATAGCAATTATCAGCAGACATATGTACACTGGACATGGAAGACATACGCTGGTTGACAACAGGTTTCCAATAGGAAATACGAGGATAACTAGAAAGCAAACCAAAGTATTTTTTCTGCTGTTTATTAACATGTCAATTACTGCTTGGTCCATAAAAATTTCATAAAATCCCGTAAACATTTCCGCATGTTCTTCATTCACATGAAAACATAATGATACTATTTCCTGTGCCATGTTAATGGGGGCTGATGGTGACTCTGTTGATGAATGAAGTGGTATGATCTGCTTTTTATGGGCTGGGCTGTAGGTTTCCTGTCACTATAAGCCTGGAAATAAGATCAAATTGAAATCAAACTGGGCCATTGGCCCAAGAGAGGAATACTCTCTGCCAAGCAAAGACAGACTCCTCCAAATGACAGATGGGGTGGGGAGGGGAGGAACAGTAGGGAACATCCACACTTGAGAGGGAGGGAAGGGAGAAGTGAACACAGGACAAAAGATCCCAGGAAAGCCAGAATTTCTTACAAAGAAATACAGAGGACCATGGGGCAAAGACAGGAATCCACAAACTCAAACTCAGGAGCCACCTTTCCCATTAAGACACTTGAGATTGATAATCGCTGTTACTTTTAATGTTCTATAAACTTCAAGGCCCAGTTTAAATCCCATCTCCTCTAGGAATTTGTCCAGTGTCACCTCCTGCATGATGTGTTTCCCTTCATCTCGTGAACACATAAGCTGAATTCTACCACAGTGATTCTTGTGCTGTCTTGCCTCTCCAGCCAGACTGTGAAGTTCTGGAGGGCAGAAGCTGGGCTTCACAACCTTCAAATTCCCCACAGGACCTGCACATGGCATCCCTCACACTGCAGATGCTCAAAAACACACTCGTCAAATAAATTAATCAAGCAAATGACTTTCTTCTTTTTTTATTGAAGTATAGTTCATTTACAGTGTTGTGTTAGTTTGAAGTACACAGCAAAGTAAATCAGTTATATATATATATATAGATATTCTTTTTCAGATTCTTTTCTATTACAGGTTATTACAAGATATTGAATATAGCTCCCTGTGCTACACAGTAGGTCTTTGTTTACCTATTTTATATATGGTAGTGTGTATCTATGAATCCCATACTCCTAATTTATCTCTCCCCCACTTCCCCCTTTGGTAACCATGAGTTTGTTTTCCATGTCAGTGAGTCTATTTCTGTTTTGTATATAAGTTCATTTGTATCACTTTTTTTAGATTCCTCAAAGTGAGGAAGTGATATCATATGATATTTGTCTTTCTCTGTCTGACTTACTTCACTTAGTATGATCATCTCTAGGTCCATCCATGTTGCTGCAAATTGCATTAGTTCATTTTTTATGGCTGAGTAATATTCCATTGTATATATGTACCTCATCTTCTTTATCCATTCATCTATTGATGGACGTTAAGGTTGCTTCCATGAATTTCTTCTAATAGTCGTAGAATCTGAACGCTTTTATTGTCTGAATGGCAGAACTTAAAATATTACGAGAAAACTTGGGGAAAATACTATGGGAAGAGTATTCTGCAAGTCGTGGTGGTCGGCATTTAAATAAAACTCAAAATATATGGCCAGCCAACTTGCTTAAAGAACTTCCTCTCTGCTTTCTACTATCAGATTTTCCCACTGACATCAAACAAGGTGAAGTGCATGTCCTTTTCCCTTCACAATGGAAATGTAAAGGGTCATCAAACCTTGAATGAATGAGTGAATGAATGAATAAGCAGGCACTTGGGAGCTGGGAATTCAAAACTGAGTGAAGCGCTCATCTCTGCCTTCATGAAACACACAATCACCCAGGAAATATAAAGTAAGACACAGATATGAAAACCAATATTGTGAAAGGCAGGGTAAGATTAAGTTCCAAAGCAAAAAACAACAATGTTGATTCCAATAAAACAGGTAAGGGCATGAGGGAAAGCCTCTTGGAGTAGTTGCTATGTCTTGAGCTAAGTCTTGAGACGTGTACCAGAGTCCACCCACCAAGTGAGGGGCAAGGGTGTTCCAGGCCACAAAAGCAAGAACCAGCACAACGTAATGAAAAGAGTCCAGGCTTTGTTCAGTGAAGATCTGGGTTCTAGTCTGATATCAGCCTCTTACAAGATGGATGGCCTTGTGTGAATCACCCTCTTCTCTGGACCCCAGTTTGTTGATCTTGAAGTAGGAAGGTTCACTGCCAACCTCAGTGGATTCTTGTAATAAACGTGATGATGCGAAACTGCCTAGCAAAATATTTTGCAGAAGGCAAAGGCTAAAGGTCTCAGGATGTATTTGGGAAACAAATCAATCAATGACGTATTTGCAAGAGGGACATACTATGGACCCAACACTCACTGCCAAAACACAAGGAGAATATAAACAATCAGTATATTTCACTTCCTGTGAAAGCCCTCATGAAGCTTGTAGTCTAGTTGCCAACACAAAAACACCAAGGCAAGTGTGACCCAGGGCTCAGTGGAAACTAGGGTGACCAATCGTCCAGGTTTGACCCAGAGAGAGTGTGCTACCAAGACCTGGGATTTTCCATGCTAAAACCGGGGGAGTCCTGGGCAAAGAATCATGTGTTGGTGACCCTACAGGAGACATGCAAGTTACAAGTTCTGCAAGAGCTCCAAGAAAGGAACTGGTACTAGAATTTATATAATTGGGGGACTTTGTAAAATAAGGACTTTTTAGACCCCTACACTCAGCTATTTCTCCATCTTTCTGTTGGCAGAATTCTGAACATTTTTTTGGAAAGAAGATCCATTCACCTTAAAATTCAAATTTAGACAGGACCCTGAGCTTTGAATATGAAACCTGGTTTTCAGGTTCTGTTGGATATAGGCAAACACTGTTTTTCTCATTCTGAACATGGATAAACTGAGCTCCACAGACAGGTTAAACTACCTGTTCAAATCAACGACACAGCTGGAAATAAAACCCAGTTTCTTTACCTCCTGGTTCAGTATGTATTTTGGGATATATAACATAGGCTTCAAACAGTGTTTAAGTTCTATTTAACCTTAGTGGGGAATATTCCAATTAACATATCCACCCCTAGGGTGTCTCTCCCAGTTAAAATTTTCTTCCTTTTTTTTTTCCGTAAAGTGGAGACACTCTCCCACCAACCCCCCATCTCTTTTTTTTTCCCTTACTAAAGCTGGCAAGTGTCTGTGCCTTTTTGGCTTTCTGTTCAATTCAACTCAAGAGAAGCTTGAAATGTATTCCATTTTCGTAACAGTTAGGAGAGAACTGTTAAGGGGTGGGGAAGATCAATCACTTGTGAAAAATGCTAGGTGTCCCATTATGGTGTGATAAGTTCAGCTGCATAGCATATGCATTTTTTTTTTTGCTCTCTGAATAAATGGCAGAAGTCAGTTCCCCATAAATTCAAAATGTATATTAGAACATGAAATCATATTTTAAGTGGATTTCACATATTGCTTCTCTTCATCATTCTAAATACCAAAGATTAAGCTTGCCACTTGCTCTGGAGGTCTTTTCTCTCTCTCTCTCTTTTTTTAACTTTTGTTTAATCAGATATGAAGAGTGGTTGGTGGCCTTTATTGCTCAGAACCACCTGAAAAGGAAAGGGAGCTCTGCTTGCTGTCTCCGTTCCAAATGAGATTTATTTTCATTATGACTGTTTCTAGCCTCTTTCAAAATGGCACCGTCACCCAAATGGTGAAGCTGACCAAAATATCTTTTCACTAAGCCAATTCCGCTCCTCCTTTAATACAGAACATTCTTTTTTCCCCCCTCATTTATTTTAAACTCTTTCAAGGATCCCACATAGAGGCAGTGTAGTACGGTGGTAAAGAATCCAGATGCTGGAGCTAAGATCTTTGAATTTAAATCCCAGCTCTATCGCTTCCTAGCTCCGTCACCTTGGTCAAGACACTTAACCTTTCTGTGTTTCAGTTTCTGTAAAATGAGAGGTAGCCACTCCTTTGATCATCATCAATATTGCTCCCAGGAAAACTCTCTCTGCCAGACTCCTAGCCCAAAATGGGCCCATTACTCTGCAGCTATGATCCAGCTGTCAGTGTCTTTCATCTTTTAAAAATTTTTCTCCTCTTAATTGATCTGCAAAACTCACCATCTCCTCCTAGCAACACCCCCTGTGGGCTCCTTCTCCCCTTCCTCTAAACATCTCAACTCTATCTCCTTTCTCTCCTAGAAAACCTCACCTGAGCTTTAAATAATATCCTAAATGTATACCCTTTTTTTTTTTTTTGGCTGCGCTGGGTCTTCGTTGCTGTGCACAGGCTTTCTCTAGCTGCGGCAAGCAGGGGCTACTCTTCCTGGCGGATGCGCGGGCTTCTCATTGCGGTGGCTTCTCTTGTTGTGGAGCACGGGCTCTAGGCACGTGGGCTCCAGTAGTTGTAGCACGCAGGCCCTAGAGCGGGTGGGCTTCAGTAGTTGTGGCTCACGGGCTCAGTAGTTGTGGCGCACAGGCTTAGTTGCTCCGCGGCGTGTGGGATCTTCCCAGACCAGGGATCGAACCTGTGTCCCCTGTACTGGCAGGCGGATTCTTAACCACTGCGCCACCAGGGGAGTGCCCTAAATGTATACCTTTAACAGCGATTGCTCGTCTGAACGCCTGGCTCACACACCTGCCTCCTGTGCTCCTCCACTTGGACAACTAACAAACGTCTCAGTGGTAACCTGACCTTAGATATCTCCCTGAATGCACTCCTCCAGGCTCCTTCCGACCTCGGTAAGTGGCATGACCATCCATTCTGTGGCTTGGTTCCAAAGCCTAGGAGTCGGCTTTGATTTTTCTCTTTCCTTCACCCTCCCAAATCCTTACCCCAAGACCTCCACCTCTCAAATCTGCCCCTATCCGACCACATCTCTCCATTTTGATCGCTGCCATTTTAGATTTGGTCTGGATCCTTGTGGTGTCTTCTTACTTTTTGTCCCTGTACCCCACCCCACAATTTTCTCTCTACTCTGCAGCCACAGAATTCAGAAAAAAAATTAAAAGCAAATTAGATCTTCTCAGTTCCCAGTTTCATGACCTGCCCTTGTCCACTGGTCTGCTTTCACATTTAGAATAAACTCCTGTCTCTTTACCTTGACCTTGTCAATGACCACCATGAGTGAGCCTCTGCCGACCTCTCCACTTTTCTTCCCCTGCTCCCCCTACATTTACATTTTTCACTTCTTTCTGTTTTGTAAATAGTCCAAGCCCATTTCTACCTTAGGAGGTCTTTGCAATAGCGGTCTCTGACCAGAATGTTCTCCTCGGCCACACCTCCTCCCCACCCAACGCCAGAATCATTCAGGTCTCTATTCATAGTAACATCTCCAAAGAATTTCCTTGCTTTCTACCTACAATAGCCTCAGAAGCAGTCACTTTCTGTGTCATTATCCAGCTTTATTTTTGTCATAAACTTCATCACTATCTGAAATATTATTTCTCTGTTATTCATGTATTACCTGTTATCCCCCCAAATTCCATGAAAGTAGGCATCTTGTCTAGTTCACAATCCTATCTCCAACATTTAAAAAAGACCAAGTACATGTTATGCTCTCCACGTCTTGGCTAAATGAATGAATTAATGAATGAACTTTATAAATCTCTTAATTCCCTGAACTCATCCACATTACACTGGTGAGATGTTTTGCAGGCCTAGATAATTATATTGTAATTAGACTGAAAGAAAGGCATTTAAGTTGTAAATTAACAAGCAGATGAATGAGTGTTCTGAGGACACCGGCCACTTGTACATTGTCTGCAGAGTGAAATAAACAAGTCAAATCTGGCTGAAATTGTTGTGGGACAACTTGACTTGATGTAAGAAAAATCTTTTTGATTTTGAGGGTCATGAATAATTGAGAGAGGAAACGAAGAAAGGTGCTGGCACTCAATTCCTAAAGCACTTGACAAACAATAACCCGTGATTTGCCTTCAATGCTTCGGTAATTTGTTAATGTCATGTAGCCTACTGTCATTATTAGTAGGCTACATAACATAAACATATTTCATCCATTCTGAGATGCACATTTTCCCATCTCTGATATCAGAATGTATCTTACAATTGATAGTGCATGATAGTTAAATTGGCAGCATCTTTTCTTAGTGGTATGTAAAATGATGGTACTTAACATATGGCATCTTAGACTCAATAAAGTATAGTGATTTATTATAAGTTACGTTCATTGAATGCTGGCTTTGGGCAAGCACTTGCAGTGTTTAATCTTCACAAGAAGCCTATAGAATAGGTAACATTAGACTTATTTTATAACTAACAAACTAAGGAACATGGAGATTAAGTAACTTCTCTAAAATCATACAGCTTCTAAGTGCTAGAGCCTAGAATCTAATCCAGATCTAACCAGCCCTCAAGCCAATTCTCATCACCACTCTACTATGATAACTATTAATTGTTAAATTAGGTTCTGTGCATAAAATACAAACTCACAAATGAGTCACAAAACAGGTATTCAATTCATGTTAGTTCCCTTCCTCCCTGCTCTTTCACATTTGCCTGAATGTGAGAGCATGAACTGTGTTCCGATTCCATGATTTACGTAAAACCTCTTAGAGGGCAAGCTTTGGCAGTCAGAGCCTGAGGTCCAGTTTTTTGAAAAGATCTGAACCCATATCAAAGGCAGGAAGTTAGCTTGGAAATCAGTGGGACCATATAATGATTGGGCTGCTGAAGGACCACTCCCTGATGAACAGGGCTGAGCAGAACAGCCAAATTAACCCCCTGCCTCAGTCTTGCCTCAGTGGGATGCTAAAGAGATTAGACTTTGGAAGGAGGTGGGTCAGATGTACTAGAACAAGCATAGGAGGTAGAGCACAGTAGGAAATGCATTGGTTTTTGAGTCTGACAGTCTTGGGCTCAGATCCTAACTCTTCTTCTTAATGTCTCTGGGCCTTAGTATCCTAATCTCTAAATGAGAGGAGATGCTATTTCCGCTACAGGATTGCAATAAGGATTTGTTTAGGTCACAAGTATTTATTGAGCATTTTCTATGTGCATGTGAGATATATCATTGAGCAAAACAGATAAATATCCCTGCCTTCATTTGGCTTACATTTTAGCAATGAGTGCTAATGGATGCAGAGCGTCCAGCATATTACTTGGTGATTCGTAAACAAAAGTTATTGTTAAAACTATTATATAGGAGTATTCACATCTGATATTTTGATTAGAACTGCTGTCCAGTTGAAGTTCGCCCAAGAATTCTTAATGAAGCACCAAACTGATCCCATCTCGGGGCCCTTTGTGCCTAGGTCTCCTCTGCCAATAGCCTTCTTCCCCAAGATCACCACACGTCTCTTCCTCGTCATGCCATATCTGGTCCAAGGTCACCTCTCAGAGGAGACGCTGCCTAAACCAGCCTCTTCTTCCTGGCCCAGCCCCATGTGTCTATCACCTCACCTTAGTTATCTGCTTCAGAGCCCTCACCGCAATCTGAAATTCTCATTTTTAAACGTATTTGCTTGTTTATGTATTTACTGTCCTATCTCCGACTAGGATGTGAGCTCCCTGAGCACAGAGACGCATGCTCTTTGCACCTAGAACAGGCCCTGGCACTTAACATTTGTATGAACTAGCATCAGTGATACACCTTGCCTTGCTAGAGAAGAGCTGTAACGTATATACATGGTGAGTCAAGGATAAAGCTGGCGACCTCAGGAGCAAACACTCAAACTTTACTACCAGCAGCCAAAGCAATACAGAGTTAGCAGACTGCTACAGAGGCTGGCTTCCAGACCCTGAAAAGACAAATCACTTCATTTCATTCCAAGACCTGCAGATTCTTAGAATCAAGGTGTTCAAATCATTGCACACTGAAGACAACAAAACCAATGGGAGCATAGGAATAGGATTGAGGTAGGAGATGATGAATTCAGGTCTGCTTGATCATGGAACTCCTCTGAGAAGGCAAGCGTGGCAACTAGAAGAAACGAACGTCTATAGTTTATTTAGCCTCAAAAAAAAAACCTTCTGACAATACTTCAAGTCCAGGGCCACTAAAACACTGAGTCATCCTGGGATTCCGGGAACTAGCCTGACAAGGAAAGGGGATCAATGAATCAACAAGAAATTTATTGAACATGTACTATATACCTAACCTGCATCAAGTGAATTGGCTTAAAGACAGAATGCAACGAGAGAGCCCCAGAGGCTACACTGACGTTAGCCTTCTTTAATATTTTTATAAATGATCTAATATAGTGGTATGCACCCAATTCTCCAGCTCTGCTGAACAAACAAACTCTTCCGGTTAATGAAATACTGAGCTGATTGAATAAAGGGGCAGAAGGAGTTCACAATGCTACCCGATGCACGAAAGAATAGCAAAGGAGGAGTTTTGTGAGTGTAGAAAACTGTCTTGAACAGGCAGGAGTCCTGCCCCCCTAGGGAGAGTAGACTGAAAGGTTATGGAGGCCAAGGGCCTTATCTATCTTCTTTGTCCCTGCATACAGAACCTAAGACATAACAGGTGCTAACTTGGTGAAATAGAGGGGGGAAGGCACTAGACAGCTAAGATATGCCTTCCATTGGATTTCAAGGCATAGGTGGGGTAGAGGCACTGGATAGGAGGAGGAGAAGCTAAAACTGCGCTCATAGCCAGCCTTGTTTCTTCATTCCTGAGACCTGAGCGGACAATGGGTTGACCGTGCAACCGTCAAGGCCCCTGACTCTCCTGACAAGGGGGAAGAAGTGGGACAGAGAGAAGAAGGTGGGTAATTTTCAGCCTGAACAAAATGGCCAACACAAGAAGCCTCTGTCAGATGAGAACATTTGGAAAATCAAGACTCTCCTGCTTCCCTCGGTCTAGCAATGCAAGATCTGAACAGCTAAGGATTTTCCTTTGTTGCATGATCTAAAACAAACATTTGACAAGTTTGATATCACTGGGCTTTCAAATTATACCACACTGTCACTGGAGCTCAGCAGTGACACTGTCTATGGTCTAATTTCCTAATTTCAAGAGTCTCCCCAGACAGAAACCTGAAACTTAAACAACAGCACAAGAGAAGAAAAATCGAAACCGTTTCATCAGGAATGGGCTTTTTTGGAATCTCTGCCTCTGTCAAATGTTCTCCCTCCTGCTGCCAAAAACCAGGTGTTTGCTGGGAGGAGTAACTATGGACGATGTGACGGGAGACGGCGGAGATGTTTTAACCTGTGCACCTTGCTGTGCCCTTAGAATGAACAGCCAAAGTGGGGACAGAACCAAATCTCCTTCCGGGCCTGGAGGAAGGCAATCACAGAAGAGGTACGGCATGGATTCCTCAAAACGTGAGGGCGGTGGCTGCTGGCTGCAGGATGAGTGATTAGAAAAGGAGTTTGTCAAAGAGCCAGAGCTACCCTCCAAGTAAATGCTTCCCAAGTTCTACTGGCTGGTCTGCAATAAGGAAGAGTATGATTGAGGATTACAATGGTCAAGAAGCAAGAACACAGCATTGTTACATGGCCCAGGTCCTCCCTTAGCGAACAAATCTAAAACACCAGAATCCTGACGACTTTATTCAAGGGTCCCTCTTCTCAGGACCAGCCACATGCTCTCACACCTTTGAACTTTTGCTCGTACTTCTTAATTCAAGCCTGTTCCCACCTAGAATGTCCAACTTAAAAACACAATTCTATCCTTTCCTTCAAGACCCGGCTCAGATTCCATGCAAAGGAACCCAGGCTCTGGAGCAGGGCACATGAGGAATCTGATACGAGGTCCATCCCGCATGAGATCTGTGCCTATGGGAAGCCACTTAACTGCCCCAAGCCATTCTCCTCACCTGGAAAATGGAGCTGACACCATCTGTTTCATTCATAGGGTTACAGATACCATGGGAGAATTAGAGAGGAGAACAGAGGCAGACAGGTAGCAAATTCTAAATCAGCACTACAAGGGCGTTTTAACTGAGAGTAAAATATGAAGGAGTAGCTAAGGGAAAGAGGCAGTTTGCAGAGGTTCAGATGGTAAATTTGGAGGTCAGGGAAGGGATTGGCGGGGAGCTATCATGTCCCTGAGGACCAGCCATTGCATAGGGCACTGGGAGATACAGAGGTGAGCAAAGATATGACCCATTCACTCAAGAGCCTTCAATTGAATGAAAAAGAAGTGGCCTTTGGAACCAGGCCCACTTGGGAGTGAATTCCAGCTCAGCCATATTCTAACAATTGGTCCTGGGCAAGTGATTCAAATTCACCCAAGCTACTTCCTTAGCTGTAAGATGAGGTTAATATTAGCTCCCTCACAGCGTTCTTCTAGAGATTAAGTGGGATGCCTCCATAAGAGCCAGTCCTACAGGAGAAGGCATAGACTTTCCTTATTTCCTTCTTATTGGAGTTTTCTGCCATGCCAGAAACATCCAAGCGTTTTGTTTTCATAAAGGTAATAATATAAGATTTGTGGAAAACAGACACCAAGTGTATTTTTTTCCATCTCCCTTTCTAAAAAACTACCAGTGTACAAACTATTGCCCTATGTGTATTGGTCTGAATGAGCATTGTGGTCTTCATACAATATTCTTTTCTTCTTCCTGAAAAATAAAGGACCTAATGATTTGAATGCTTCCCCCGCCCTCATGATCAACAGCAATGCTGATCTGTGTACGTTTCCACTAAATTATGTGCCATACTAGATAAAAGATTTGTTTTGAAAAACAGCCACTTCCAAAAATAAGAGAGTTTATCAATTCCAATCATTCTTATCCAAAATTAGTTGTCAAGTTTCAATGGCTGAAATGAATTTAACAACGTAAATTTGGTACCGCTGCTGAATGACTAATGCAACCCCGTAGAGCAGGCCTGAATACGCAGCCCTGCTGGGGTTCACCAGCTACGTTGAAAATATCAGCACTTTTGTGTTATAATAGAGCCTATTAACAACACTTGACTGACATTAGATGTGGTCAAACTAAGCATCAATTAAAAAAATATGCTGACCTCCCCCAAACTTAAGAAGCCATTGTCGCACACTCACCAAAGGGAAATCGGAATAATCACTGTGATGTTATGAAACCAACTTATTTGACCAATAGACAGCAATATTTTTTCACTGCCACAAAAAGCCAGCAAATACATTATGATGCTGTAGCAATATTGATATTCATAAAATCTCATTAGGCCAACTGGAAGTCAAACATTAGCCAATCATGCTCCTGACTCCTACTTACAGATCAAAGTTAAAGACGTGCTTTAGCCAGTTAGAAACAAAATTGAATTTGAGATCCGCATGGCTCTCATTAAGTAGCACTCTGTTAGGCTGTGTTTAAGACAAACAGCCCATAGGGAGCTTTTTCCAAACCAACAAGAAGACCTCCTTCCCACATCAGACTAGAAATACCATGACTGTTCATTCATTTAAATAAACACATTTTCAAGCAGGCTGGATTTCCATTGCCCTGCCTTCTCTCTGGCTCGGTCATTTCACCTTAAGCTGATTTATTTACAGAAAAATGAAAATCCTATTTGAACCAAATAATTCTCATTTTCCAAATACGCATCTCTGTATTGTGTCCATAGTACAATAGGCAACTATCTTCCTTGTGTGTTTCTTTCCTCTTACATTAGTGCTTAATGAAAAGGCAAAGAAACTGATTTAAACAGGTGTCATGAGTGAGCTGAGCTTCATGCAGAGGAAAACGAAGTTGAGTCAGGCGGTCGCGGAGTTGAGCTGGCACCCGGAGCAGAAGCAAAATCTCAGAATCCTCAGCTGTGGGGACAGAGCAGGGACTCCTTTTCCTAGAGGAGACCACGTTTTGAAATTCCAATAAGCAGCACATGCCAGCAAAATGCGTCTCCCCTCATGCCGAGACGGTTCACTGCTTCCTCTACATCATTTATAGCCCACAGCTGGGGGTTATTCCACAGGGTCGCCAGGCCAGGGAGCAATACCCAGAGACTGACAGCTTTGAGCTGAGCCTCAGGTCCTCAAACACTGACTGTATCTCCATGGTGCCATTTTATATATGTGTGTGTTTGTGTGTGAATCCCATCTAGTTGGTTTATACAAGGGACATCAAACAGAAAGAGGTTGATGTGATTTTCTTTTTTTTTTTTTTTTTGCGTTACGCGGGCCTCTCACTGTTGTGGCCTCTCCCGTTGTGGAGCACAGGCTCCGGACGCGCAGGCTCAGCGGCCATGGCTCACCGGCCCAGCCGTTCCGCGGCACGTGGGATCCTTCCGGACCAGGGCACGAACCCGTGTCCCCTGCATCGGCAGGCGGACTCTCAACCACTGCACCACCAGGGAAGCCCTGATGTGATTTTCTTGTACCCTTTCAAATGAGTTGCTTTGGAGGATCTGTTTTAAAATAACTGAGAGCTTCACCACATTACCTACAAGGCACAGCCTTCATTGTTTGCAGTGCATGGGGAAAGCATGAGTTAGTCTATGCCTTGTTCCCAGTGCACAGATTGGAAGGTAAATAAACCTTCTGACTCTGCACATTGGCAGACCCAGAATTTCTATTGGGGGGGCAGAGGTTGGGCAAGCACGTTGAAATGGGGGCTGAGGGAACCTGTCTCAATGTGACATTTTGCATGGCAAGCGCATTGTTTTGACATAGCAGATTCATTTGGTGCGCGAGGGGAGCCTGCCGAGGGGAAGTCTCCAAGTCTCTCCGAGCTACTCTGATATACCTACTAGGAGTAACTACAGTTGTCTCTTGGTTAGTATCTGACTTGACTCCTTTTTAAACCTCTTAAAACATGGAAGCATTTGAGGAAAGGAAAATAATTTAACCAAACTATCAGAAGCTTTCCTTTTTTACAACAGAAATTTCCAATGGACATATTACCAAATAAATTCTAAGATTAAAAATTATAAATTGTTTTTCATTTAAAAAATAACTGGATGTTGGTGTTTAGGATCCTGTACTTGAAAATGCATGAAACTTGATCAAACTAAAATCATGACAACAGGCACGACTTATGCAAAAGTATTACGATGAAAATTTTAAAAACCTTTGTATAGAAACTTCCAATTCACGAAACATTTTCAAATAATAAGAACTCTCTGGATCTTTGTTGAAACCCTGTAAATGAGGTGGACAAGATACCAATATACCCATGCTGTACATCACAGAGGAAATGGAGGCTCACAAGTGAAGTGGATTGCTTGCATTCAAACATACAGTAACATGAACGAGTGTATCCCAGTGCCCCAAATAGCAGCTTCAAGTTCACAGCCTCTTCCACCATACCACAACTCTGTCTCCTCAAAAAAATGTTTGTTAAAGATAACCCCTCTGGGTGTAGAACAATTATATCCCAGTAACAATGAGGACTCCTAGAACCTAGTTTTTGGTTTCCAATACCATTCTCCAATAAAAGAAACCAGAGATCCTTACATAAATGCCTGATTCTCAGACTGGGGCAAGAAATAAACTCTGGAGTATCTCGCAATGCCAGAAAGTAAGGAAGCGCTCAAACACACATACACACATACACACACACATACACAATGATGGGAGCATGTCAAAGGAACCCAAGAGTCAACCAAAAGACTTACCAATTGCCAAAGCTGAAAAGAAATAAATAACACAGATTACTTATTTCTTAGAACTCAGATTATAAAATAAATATCCACGAATCCCTACTGATAGAAGTAAATAATTGAAATAAATAAGGAAATGAAAGAGAGGAGACAAATATCCCACGCAACAAAATTCCAAATAATGTCTGCACATTCGCCACCCTCAAGGAGGTGGAGAGTAACTCCAACTTTTTAAGTGTGAGCAGTGCAATGAGAATCCCTTTCTTCCAAAGAGTACAGTATGGGAAAAGGAAAAATAAAAGAATAACTTTACAGTGGAGAAACCTGACAAACACTCCTTCAGATCAAGTTGAACATTGGCAGTGATAAGTCATGTTAATAGTATACACCCTTGACATGATGTGATTTACCTCTGCCACCTTCCCCACAAAATCCCATAAGCCTAATCTAATCATGAGAAAAAACCATCAGACAAATCCCAATTGAGGGATATCCTGCACAAGGCCTGACCAATCCTCTTCAAAACCGCCAAGGTCATCAAAACCAAGGCAAGTCTGACAAACGGTCACAGCCAAGAGGAACCTAAGGAGCCGTGACCACTAATGTAATGTGGTGTCCTGGATGGAATCCTGCGGCAGAAAAAGGACATTGGGTAAAGAATTAAGGAAATATGAATAAAGCACGGACTTAGTAGTAAAGTATCGATAATGGTGCGTTAATTGTAACAAATGTACCATACTAACATCCGATGTTAATTATAGGAGAAACTGGGGGTGGGTGGGATTATATGGGAACTCTGTATTACCTTTGTAATGTTTCTGTAAACCTAAAACTGTTCTAAAATTAAATGTTGATTTAAAAATGATGTGTGTTTTGCCTCTGCAACAAAGCCATATACATGACACACAAACCATTTTACATGATCTAAGGATGGGATTTAATTCAGGGTAAACAAGGAAACTTAACGATGCTTTCTGTACACTGGCCCTAATGGCAGCCCTAAGCCTTCAGGCATCTAAATGTTTTATAATGAATATTTTAAATCTATAAGATCCTCCATAATCTGTGTGTCATCCTTCTTTACCACTGAGCAAACTAGTAAAAGATCAGAGGCAACAGCTGCTAAGGAAACAAGGGTAGCTTGGGGAAAAAAATGTGTTGCAGGTGGTCCCAACTGTGCTCCCTGATTCCAGCCCCAACAGGACTCTACTGAGTGGTGGTGAAAGATGAAAAATCAGTGAGTCACTCACAGCTGGGGGAGTAAAAGGAAACAAGTTCAGCTGGAGTGTGTGTGTACCCGGTGTGAAAGAGATTGGAAAATTGTAACTCTAAATGTCTTGGGTATTGACAGAGCAATCCACGTGGTGGCTAAGTGGACATTAATGTACTATACAGTACCTGTCGGAACCTCACAAACTAAGTTATTTTCCCTCCTACCTATACACCAAGAGGATATAATCTACTGAGGGGAAAACAAGAATTCTTGATTTTTAAATTGAGCTAAATTGCAATGCCCGGGCAGGGAGTGGGGCCCAAGCGAGACTCTAGTCAGTGAAATGAGATGTTGTGCTGAGCTCCTCTGAGCCTGGTCACTTCAGATCACCCACCTCCAGCAAACGCCAGGCAATAACCCATCAGCTCATTGATGGAGTGGAGGCCCTCTGACATCTGCTCTGAGATCCCATCTTTTTAGTACCGAACAGCATTTTCCTGTCTCAAAGAATCATGGTGCGGTCTCAGTTTTGCAAGAAACCTGAAAAACTCTTGTATTCAGCAGACCATTTGATACCTGATGCATCACCATAGGATGTCTGCCAAAGGATCCTTCAGCCTCTCTTTGGGACGAGAACCTCACTGCCTTTCAGGGCATGTCCCGAGGGCATCATTGTCCTTTCTTGATTCCATTTCTCTGACATCCTCTCTTACTCTTTCTCCCCCACTCCAGCCATCTGATCTTCTCACTGTTGCCTGTGCACTCCATGCACACTCCTGCCATAGGGCCTTTGCACTTGCCTCTTCCTCTACCTGGAATGCAATACTGCCATATACTCACATGACTTACTCCCTCACCTTCTTCATATCTGCGCCCAAGTGTCACCTTCTCAATGAAGCTTTCCCTGACCACCTCATTTTAAATTGTCCCATTCCCACCTTCATCCCCAACACTCTTTAATGGCTTAATTTTTCTCTACAGCATTTATCTATCTATCTATCTAACCTACTATATATTTTCCTGTTTATTTCTTTATCATCTTAGTCTCCCCTCTAGAATATAAGTTCCCTGAGGTCAGGGTTCTTTGTTCACTGTTGTACCCCCAGCACTCAGAACTGTGGTTTGCATATGTCACTAAGTTCATACAAATTCATGAATGAATAAATGCTTAACTCTCAGCAAAACTTTCTATTTGTTTGAGCAGCTCACATTTATAGAAACCTTACCCACCACCCCTATTAAAAAGTGAATCCATAATATGCATATATACGACATTCCACTTTAATGGTATTATAAACTTTTTATCAACATGTCTTTTAAGACTTTCGGTGTAGAAAATACAATCACTTTATGTATTAGAAGTGATGTTAAAACCGTTTTCTTAGGCTTCCCTGGTGACGCAGTGGTTGAGAGTCCGCCTGCCGATGCAGGGGACATGGGTTCGTGCCCTGGTCCGGGAAGATCCCACATGCCGCGGAGCGGCTGGGCCCCTGAGCCATGGCCGCTGAGCCTGTGAGCCATAGCCCCTGAGCCTGCACGTCCGGAGCCTGTGCTCCGCAACGGGAGAGGCCTCAACAGTGAGAGGCCCACATACCGCAAAAAAGAAAAAAAACAAGAAAACAAAAAAAAAAAACCCCAAAGCCGTTTTCTTTTGTTTCTTACTTAGGTAGTGAGTGGGGAAATTCACAAATACATGTGAAATTCACTTCTCATCTCTGCACTCCTCTCTTTTACACAGAGCCCAGTCCACTACTTTCCATATATGTCCACACTATAACTCGTACATGAATGTTCATAGCAGCATAAGAATCAAAAGAAAAACTACAAATGTCCATCAACCAGTAAATGGAAAAACAAAGTATGATGTGTCTATACAAGGGAAAACTATTAAGCAATAAAAAGAAATAATCTACTGATACACACTGCAACATGGATGAACCTTCAAGACATTATGATACATGAAAGGAGCAAAATTCACATCGTATATGATTCTCTTATATAAAAAATGCTGAAAAGGCAAACCTACAGAGACATAAAGTAAACGAGTGGTTGCCTGGGGTTAGAGGTGGGATTGGAGCTTGAGGGCAAATGGACACGAAGATTCTTTCTGAGGTGATGGAAACATTCTCAATGTGGATTGTGGCGATGGTTGTACAATTATGTAATTTACTAAAAATCATTGAGTTGTATGCTGAAAACAGATGAATCTTATTGAGTGTTAAACGTACTTAAAGGTATTTAAAAATGAAAAAAAAAAAAAAGAAACTGTTCAGGAACGAGCCAGGCACTGTCTCACCATCACCGTTGTGTCACAAGTCAATACATTGGACAGAGACAGAGGAAATACAGCCCCAAACAGTGGCTCTCTACAAGGGCAAAAACTAACTCTAGTTTTATCAGAGTGAGAAAATACTGATGACACTGAACCCCATGATATATTACAGTATCACAGAGGAGCATTGAAAAAGAAGTTTAAAAGTGGTCTCTGCCCTTCTGGGTATTTTCCAACGGAAAGAAATGAGATGTTCAGATAAACTCCCAATTTAAGAATATCTTAATTCCTGAGCCCCCAAAGAGAGAGCAATTCATCAAGCATTTAGTCGTTCAATCTTCAAGACATACAGTGAACATTTACTTTGTGCAATCACTTGCTAGGTGTTGGCGACACACAGAT
Source organism: Leucopleurus acutus (assembly GCF_964270905.1). Classification (NCBI taxonomy): domain Eukaryota; kingdom Metazoa; phylum Chordata; class Mammalia; order Artiodactyla; family Delphinidae; genus Leucopleurus; species Leucopleurus acutus. Next base: position 50,824,390 of record NC_139146.1, read on the forward strand.
GCATCGGACACAATGAAGCACAGAACAGCTCTGATACTGTCACTGAAGGCTCAGGAAGCTCCAAAAGAAAATCCCCAGTTCTCTCTGCCTACAGCTGAGACTTCCTGGGAGGAGAGAAGACAGGGCTTTGGCAAGCTCACAAATATATCTCTCTCCAGGATTCTAAGAGAAGGATTAAAGCCCTAGAATGCGCTCCTGGCTTGACCAAGAAAGAAGAGAGGGCCTGGGGTGTTTTCTATGTAATTCCCTCCCTCCCTCGAAGGCATGGCCTTCTGGGTTTCTGCTTCCCTGTCAGTCTCTCTTTCTCAGGCAGACAGTTCATCTGTTGAAATCAATAGGTAGGAAATCAATAAAATGCAAACATGGCACTTTACCCTTGCTGGTTTAGACTCACTCCTTTCAATCCCGAAAACACCGCAGCCTTTCCTTCACGTCGGCCCCCTTGTTGCCTTAAAAGCCTCTTCAGTTTTTGCCATCTTACCGTTCTCCTCGGCTCTGATATGAAGTCACCTTGTTGTTTATCCAAGGAAGGTGACTATTCTAAAACCCAGGGACTCTGTGTCCTGGACTCAGTCAACCACTATGAACTGCACATTGTATTTTAGTCCCTTGAAGCTTTCCCATCAGCCCAACAGAAGATGGAAGTAAATGTGGACAGATTGTGTTGTCTGCCCAGAGTGGTCAGAGACGGCCTATGATCATAGAAAGTTCTCTGTCCTGGGAGCCATTCAGATGGAGGGCTCAGGATGTGTCAGAGATCCTGGAGTCAACATTCTGACAATGTTCAAGGTTGGCCTACACGACCATTAAAGTCCATCTGATTCTGAGATTTTGTTATTCTAAATGGGCATGATAGATCCATATGTTACGAAAGCAAAATAGCCGTGGTCGATATTGGGCTGGACAAAGAAGCCCCATCCCCACAGAAATTTCTAGAAACATCTGAAGAGAAGCAGATCGTCAAAGACCAGAGAAACAAGTCAAGGAGGTGGGGCCTGGGTGCATTAATATCAGTGGGACTACATCTGTACAGAGCAGCTGGAAAAGTCAGAAATATTGGGATACATTATGAGGAGAATAATACAGTATGACGGTCGAGGTTTGAGGCTGAACTGGGTTCCCGTTTCACTTCTGCCATTCCCTCCGGTAGCTCAGCAACCTCATGCAAGTTATATAACCTCTTCTGGACATTCTCAATTCATAGGTCAGTTGGGAGGCCTGGGGATCTGCATTTAACAGAGGACAGAACACTTGTCTTAGTGCCAAGCCATTTATTGTTGGTTTTGTTCCTTGATAAGCACTCACCATCGAGGTCCTGGAACATGCCAGAACCTTGCTATAGTAATGCACGTGAGACATGCCTCTCAGTCCTCTCAATTTCCATGGGACACAGTGACAGTCGTCCCCATTTTAAAGACAGACACTGAAGCTCAGTCAGGTAAGTGACTTGCCCCATTAAGCGTCAGAGCTGGGGTTCCAACTCACATCTTATGACTGCCGCCCAGGGTGTTTTTTCCATGATCTCATGGTGCCTCAGTAACCTAAATCACTCCTCTATCAACAACTCCAAGACTGATGATGCGGGCAGCCATATGGGACTAGTCATGGGATCTTCCCAGACTAATTCTGACATGTCTTTCATAGCAACAAAGAGCAGCTGCGTTTCAAATACGATGTCACTGGCTGGAAATGGCACGCCGCCCAATGCATGGCCTCTTTAGACATCCTGTGAAAATGTCCTAAGAATGCTCTTGCCAAGTGTTTATTTTCTCTGGTAATACTAAATACAAATGTTGTCTCCCTGGAAGCTGGTAGCTTGGGGCCTACGTATAACTTTATAAAAGTAACTAATGCCCCTACACAGTTCCCTACAGAGGCCTCACTATATATATCATTAGTTCACAAGCTTCACTGTTGGGTAAAAATGTCATTAGAAAACATATCATTTAGCCAATAGACTGAAATGGATCCCAAAGAGCTCTTCCAGTCTATCAGGTAATTATGGGGTAAACCCTTTATTATCTACCGGAGAAAAAGGAATGCCGCTCCGGGGGGCATGAAGGTCCTTCCTCGCTCGTCATAAATAGAGGATCTCATTTTGTGATAACAACCATTGAACCTACTCTGATTTCTGGGGCTTTTTTCAAACATCCTTTTGTTGCTTTTCTTTTATATATATATGGCTAATAGCTCCAAGCCAACCATAAATAATAAAATACCTAAAAATTTCATTGTAATCCCATTCATAGCTCTATTTAGCAGAAGGGAGTACAAAATCCTCTGGAATCTCATTTATTTCACAACTGTGGTAATGACCACTTAAACAGGCAGCATATGGCATCCTCTTATCTCCCAGGGCCTTTGGAAGCTTAGAAGCCACAGGCCCAGAGTCAGCTGACTCTTCAAATGCAACCACTCTGGGGACTCCAGCTAGAAACACAGTGAATAACAAGGACTTAACCTTCACTCTCATCATCTCAAATCTTGAGGATCACTGGGCTAGGACTTTGCTTCCTTCCAAAAAAGCCACTCTTCAGAGCCTTAGACTGGAGTACGGCTGTATCCCCTGGACCTACCGTGGTCCCTGGCATTCTGAGGCTCTGCGATAAAGGTGTATTGCATGAGAAAGTCCTTTCTTCCAGCTTTAACATCCTATAACTTAGTCACTCTATTCACTGCTTTGTTCCAGCACCTAGACCAGTGCTGACACAGAACAGAATCACCTTTTTAGCTGGTGATGTTTCTTTCCTTTTTGCAACATGTCTCAACTGTGGTATTAACACGGCCTTTACTTCTTGAGCCTCCATCATCCCCCACTGTCCCACCCACACTGAAAAACTGTAATGGAAGGAGGCAAATGGGGACATGACACAAGACTCATCCTTGAAAGCAGAATGGGGAAAAGGAGAGCAAAGAGATGTTCAAAGGCAGAAGAGGATAGTGGAGATTACAACAGGGAGGGCTAGTGAGGAACCAGAAAAGAGACACAAACAGAAGATGGAACCTGTATATTTCCCGACCATGCAGAGGGTGCAAAGCACCGTGCTAAAGACACCCGAGAGGCATGAAGAACAACTATCGCTTCTTAGCCAAAGACCCACAGCACTCATCAGAGAAGAGTCAACCTCCTCAGAGAAGCATAACCCAGGTTAAGACAATAATAATAATAGTAAGGTCAACTCAGAGAACCATGTGGAAAAGATAGAACTAGAGACAAGAAGGCAGTGCCAAGGAGGAAAGGTCAAAGGTGAAGAGTGCAAGCAACATACCTCAAACCACGGGGTAGAGTGCCCATTTGCTCTATTTTTCACATTCTGCACAAAAGTCAGTCAAAAGTCCTCACGATTTTTGGAAAGCGGTCTTAAAACTCAGTCTTTAGGACTCTCTGCTGTCTTAACACTAGACGGGAAGCTCCTTGAGGACAGGGCTTGGGCAGTGTCTTCAAGCCGTGGAAGAATTCTTGGGCTTCTTAGTGCTTAGTAGATGCCAGGCATTCTGAGGGGTGACAGGAGTTCAAGTGACAAAACACAGTTGCTCTGTCTTCAAGGAGTTTACCATCAAAAGAAGGGAACCAATAGGAAACATGGTGCTTTAATTACATCTGGGATATCTTAGGGTAGACACGTGTAATGAGTCAACCACCACTTATATGTAATAATACAGATTCCATTTCCAGGAAATTATCTGCAATCTTGAAAGTTACCTTACAAGGGAACAGGTTTCTCTTTATGCCATACACAGGTTATCTTACAGTAGTATACTGCAAATAGCATGGGGGGAAAGCACAACTGAAAGCATCTTTAGTGGGATGTCTCGTGTCTTTAATCAGCTATATGAGATTCTGGTTAAAAGATAGCCTTCAGGAAATGAGATTCCCCCTTAATCCTCTTTGCCCCTCCCTTCCAGAAAAAGAAAAAAAAAAAAAAGAAATGAAATAGAACTCCATAAACCACCATTATTTTTTTCTTTTTTTTTTTTTTTTTGCGGTACGCGGGCCTCTCACTGTTTTGGCCTCTCCCGTTGCCGAGCACAGGCTCCGGACGCGCAGGCTCAGCGGCCATGGCTCACGGGCCCAGCCACTTCGCGGCATGTGGGATATTCCCGGACTGGGGCACGAACCCGTTTCCCCTGCATTGGCAGGCGGACTCTCAACCACTGCGCCACCAGGGAAGCCCTATTTTTTTCTTGAACTGAAATGCATCTCTTTATTCATTAGGCTCTCTGTTGGAAGCCAAAGTGGGATTGGATCAAAAAGGTGGTGAAATGTGAGAGAATGCCCTCCTGATGGCACCCAAATATTCATCTTAACATACAATTACTTAGCAACTAGTATTTGCAACTCACTGAGATTTAAGTAAATTCCAACCTATGCCTTCCAGAGTCATACAATCTAGTGCTGGAACACTTTTGCTAGAGGGGTTACCTGCTATTATGATATCTAGGTGTCTGTACTTTAAAGCAATGCCCGTAATGAATAAGGGCCACAAGTACTAAATGGCATGTTGCTGCTAGTGGTTTTTTAGAAGCATTACTCAAATAACATCATAAACACATGTGAGACTGCACAGCAGAAGAAAAGAAACAGCAAATGTACCGAGTCCTTTCTTGGAAGAGCTAACAATAAGACCTTCGTTATTGTTTTTTTTTTAAATCTGACTTTGTACAACATCACAGCATGCTCTACAATCTTACTTGAAGCAGTTAACTGTGGGGTGGGGGGGGGAGTTGAATATTCCTCGGAAAAGACGGTCCATTTCTACCTGCTAATGGGCCAGCTAAAATGACCATTTATATGCACAATCATTTACCTGATGCATAATACTTAACTCGAAAATTATCACTAAGAGGTATTGCCAGCGCCAGCATTTGAGCACAGGGTTTTGGTGCAAATGCTAAAGCATTTCTACAGATGATGAAGCACTCAACAAAGTGCCCTTTGTTAGACAATAAAAATAAATGACTTCAAAAGCCATCAACGGGTGATGAAAAAAATATATTTTATAGTAAAGCCGTTGGAGATTTGGGGGTCAGCTCGTATTTCACTATAATGGGTTTGTTTTGTCTTTTGTTTTTCTTTCTTTTTTAATCACAACCTACTCGGTATTCTCCACCTATAGCTTATCTTCGTTTTTTTATTAATAATAAAAAGAACCACTGTCATTTATGGACTCTTTCTTTGTGCCAGGACTGGGCTAAGCAGTTTGCAGTCACTATCTTACTGACTCTTTGCATCTCTTTATGAGGCAAGTTCTGTTATGACGTTCTGTTCTACAGAGGAATTTGTGCAAAGTCAGCACAAAATCATACCTTTTTAAGAAACTTTGTAGCTTTCAAAGTGTTTTGACATAGTTGGTCTGATTCATGTGGCCTGGTTGTAACTTTGAGCACTGAGGGGCTAGTGTGTGTGTGTGTGCGCGGGTGTGTGTGTGTGTGTGTGTGTGTGTGTGTGTGCGCACATATCTTTTTTTAGATTTTTTTTTTAGATACAAGAATACCACAACCTAGAGAAGTGAAGTAACCTGTCCAAGGTGACATGTTTGCCAAGTGGTTGTAATAGACTACACCAAATGGCCACAATGCTTCACTTCCCTGTAACTACTCCCTTTTGCAATGTAATTTTGCTGTTCCTCCCACCAAGAGGAGGAGTCTCTTTCCCCTTGAATCTAAACTAGCCTTGGGATTTGCTTTGACCAATCCAATGTGTTAGAAGCTGCAACATGCCAGTTCTCAGGCTCAAGAGGTCTTACGCTTTTCTGTGCTCTATTCGCCAAGAGAATGAGCTGTGCTAGCCTGATGGATGGTGAGAGACATATGGCCTAGCCACCCCCCTCATTCCAGGTAACGAGCCCCAAATCAAAGTGCCTAGCTTAGTGCCTAACCATCAACTCACTGCAAACACGTGCGTGAACTCAGAGGAGACAAATCCAAATTACAAAACCACAGAACTGTGAGCAAAAAAAAAAGATCATTATATTTAACCATTAAATCTTGGGGTGCTTTGTTACACAGCAAGAGCTGACTGACACAGTGGCAGTGCTGAAAACAGAGTTCAGAAGTCAATGTTTTTTATTTGCTACAGAAAAACTAGATTACTTTCTAATTAAAAAATAAATATCGGGTGTGGGAGGGTTAAAGTAGCAATAAAAGATAAAAACATGGAATTATTTGATTTAAACAAAAGGTAGGGGTTAATTAATCCTCCATGTGTGTTTCATTACCAGATCATACCCACCATGCTACAAAGGAATGACGTCTCCCTAGGATTTACCATAGCTATTGCCTTACATCTCCAATCTATCAGTGCTTCTTCCTGCCATGAGAGACTGTATCCACAGTGACTACATGCCCAATTTGAGCTCTGAAAATATAATGAGCATGAAAAACTTTTAGCAGTATTTACACACATAAAATTACCTTTTTAATTAACATTGCATTAGCTCAATATTCTCCAAATCTTATTCATTTACATATCACTTTCACAATCTTTGCTAATCTGCAAACTACCAATATTGTTATTTACTGAATATTTTTCTTTAAATGAAATTCAAATTGACTCACTTTTTTACTTTGCTTAATCCTGAGATAATAACCATGAGATCACTTATTTTGTAAACTAATGATATATTTTTCTACATAACTGTTAAAATAAAAATGCATACATTCATCTGTATACCATCTAAAATCATCCTGCTTGCCATACTCCGAGAAATATTGCATGACCCATATTTGATTGACTTCAACTTTTTAGCTTTGACTATTAGCTATAGGGGAAGGGCAACTTACAAGGCTTTTCTAGGCCCAAGGGAACTCTGATGGAGATGACAATTCCATTGGTCACTTACTTGACCAACACCCTGCCATCTGAAGAACCATGAACAAATGTTCTAGCCCTGGGTCCAGCAAGCAAATGTTATTTCCTTGGTCTCAACTGAGTTTTTGACTCTTTTAGGCACTCTTGATCTGAATAAGCTATCAACAGGCCCCCAGATGGCTTTGAGGCCATGAAACTGTTCATTCCCATCCATGAGGACTAGAAGATGGGTTTGCAAAAGTATTAGAATATTCCCAATGCCCTGCATCATTTTTGTTTGTTTGTTTGTTTGTTTTGCGGTACGCGGGCCTCTCACTGCTGTGGCCTCTCCCGTTGCAGAGCACAGGCTCTGGACGCGCAGGCTTAGCGGCCATGGCTCACGGGCCCAGCCGCTCCGCGGCATGTGGGATCCTCCCGGACCGGGGCACAAACCCATGTCCCCTGCATCGGCAGGCGGACTCTCAACCACTGTGCCACCAGGGAAGCCCCTCTGCATCATTTTTTTAATACTTTTGATCCTCAACATAAACCTTTAAGTAGAAGCATTTAAAGTCGTGGTTCCTGTGTCATTTACAAAGTCAAGACTCAAAAAATGACCTCTCTGGGACTAAACAAGTTGCCTCTGATTCATCCAAGTAGGCACCTGCCAGTCCACAATAAACCAGCTCCAGCCCTGGGAACATATTTTTGCCCCTTCAATTATTGCCCACAAACAATATCAAGGAAATGCCATAAAACAGAGTAAACCTTAACTTAATAAAAACATTAAGTAAAAGCCTCCATGGTTTCTTTGAGAATAAGCTGGTGGACTTAAGTGAATTACTAACAGCCAAAAATCACTGTAATCAGGAAGTATGGACTAATGGATTAGTATCTACAGGAGGGATCACAGGGTAGGGTGTTAGAATGAAAAACACAGGCTCAAATCCTCTCTGGGTTGAATCCTAATTCTGTCTAAATATCTTGAGTAAATTATTTAGTTTCTCTCTTATTATTTATTTCCTCCATGTATGCACGGTGATAATAATGGTCATTACCTTGTAGGGTTCTTGTGAAGATTAAATGAGCTAATTCATTCGAAACCCTTAGAACAAGACCTTACATGAGTTAAGTACTTAACACTAGCTATTGCTGTAAGTAATTCTGATAGTTTCCTTTTTACGTCAATATGGGATAGCTACTTTGGGTGTCACACGCTCTATCCAGCTCCACATGTTTGCCAGCTCCTTGAAGGAGTGTGTATAGATCATGCTGATTAACTATGTATGGGTACCTGAAGATAAGAAAGAGAGCTCAGGGCTTCCCTGGTGGCACAGTGGTTGGGAATCTGCCTGCCAATGCGGGGGATGCGGGTTCGAGTCCTGGTCTGGGAGGATCCCACATGCCGCACAGCAACTGAGCCCACGTGCCACAACTACTGAGCCCATGTATCATGACTAGTGAAGCCCGCGCGCCTGGAGTCCATGCTCTGCAACAAGAGAAACCACCGCAATGAGAGGCCTGTGCACCACAACACTCGCCGCAGCTAGAGAGGGCCCACATACAGCAACGAAGACCCAGCATAGCCAAAGATGAAAATAAATAAATAAGTAAATAAATTAAAAAAAAAAAAAAAGAAAGAGCGCTCATACAGTAGATGTCAGAACGCAAGTTCTAAGATACCTTGACAAACAGAACCTTGGGCACGGAGCCAAGAAAACTCAAGGATAAAAGTAAAGTCCCGCATGATCAACTATAGTTGAAGCAAATCTAAGGAAAACCTTGCTTCATAAAGTCTGGTTGGCCAGTAGCTGATGTGTGCTCCCCGACTGAGGCAGAAATGTAAGGAGCCATGGATGTCTCCCCTGACAAAACAATACGGAGGCCCATTTTCCCGAGAAGAAACGTTTCTGCGAGCCCTCGGGCCAACAAGATCACATCTGGTATAAGGTGCTTTGTTCCTGGCGCCACATTTTAAGAGGAATAAAATGAATAGCAGGCTGGATAAAGTATTGAAACCAAGTCACCTGCGGAATGGCGAATGGCCTCAGGGGTATCTCCACTTGGGCAAGAGAATCAAGTCAGTCACTATTTATGAGCACCTACTATGTGCCAGGTCAGGGCACCAGGAATCACATGGTAAACAAGACAGACAGCATCTCTGCCCTCAGTAAGCTTACAAGCACTGCAGAGAGTGACACAATAAACATGTAATTAAAGAAATAGCAAAAATTACTTTAGGCCCTGAAAAGTGCTGCAAAGAAGATAAAAGAGCTTATGCAATGCCTTTCTAAGGAAATGGCTCCAAGTGGAAATAATATAAAGACAACCAGATGGGAATAAGGAGAAAACGATATGTTAGATGTAAAGCATTTATCAAAGTGCCTGGCACATGGTACAAGACTCCATCGCCGGTAGTAGCATCAACAATAACAACAGCAAATATTTCTGCAGCACTTACTGAATGCCAGACACTGCTCTAAGCTCGTTACATGCATTAAGTCATCTCTGTTGGGTAGGAATCCTTATTACCCCATTTTAGAGGTAAAGACACTGAGGCACAGGGCACTTAGTAAGTTGTCTACGATCACACTAGTCACAAGCTAATGAGATCCAGGTTCTGGAGCAGGCAGCCTGACTCCAAAGCCTAGGCTCTTGGCAACCATGCCGTCCAAATACTGAAGGATCATCTCATAATCTCATTGAAAGGAATTGTCTAGGTACTGAGTTGGAACAGAGGGCAGAAATAGAACCAAAGTGAGGGAGTTTCTTTAAGGTCTTGACAAATATCCTTGTGAATATGAATCAACAAATGGTCCTTGCACACCGGCATGTTTCCTTCATCTTGGTAGGCATGAGACTGGTGAAAACCACGTTTATATTCAGAATAGACTTGCAGCAAGTGGATCGGCATTCCTGTAATATAAAATCATCTTCTCATGGGCAATGGTTTCCCTTCCTCCCTCTGTTCTTTCATTCTCCCTTCAAGACCCTGTTATCTATATCAGGAACATCTGATCTTGAAAAGGATATGCTAGTGATAAAAGAAAAAATGCAAGATTCGACTTAGTGCCTTGCCTGGTAGAGATGTTTTTTTAATGAAATGTTACAGGAGTCTAGTTTCTGGGAAATAATCAGTTTGCAAATTGAAGAAAAAACATAAAACTCCACGGACACAAAGACTGGTGTGAAAAATACTTGCTTACCTGCCCCCCCCCAAAAAATTGCCTACTGAATCTTCCTTGGCTGCATTCCTAAAATAATGCACTGCCTTGACATCCTGTGTCCAACTTTCTTAGTTGCACTTCTCTCCTCAGCCATCATTAGAGGAAGTGCGGAGTTGTAAATAAAAGTATTGCTGAGCTACCTGGAATTGCAGATACAAATTCTAGGAAGCCAATGGACGATAACAACAACAATAATAGTAGCTAACAATTATTGAACAGAATATCGTATTTGGCACTGTTCTAAGTATTTCACCTGGAGTTCAGACTTTTATTATCCCCAATTTGGAAATTAGAAAACTGGCTTCTTAGGGAGAATATGTAAATTTACCAAAAGAAAAAAAAGAATATTCTATTTTCTGGTGAGACAACAGATGGTCCAGTGGTGAGCACTGAACTATATTTTTCTTCCTCACCTCCCATGGGTCTTTAAAGAACTCTGAAACTAACACTGAAGAGGTATTTGAGGAATTAATCAGCCAGTTCTTACCAGGTGTTTAGTCCATACCTGGTATGTGAGTGGTCTCTTAGTTTTGCAACCACCAACCCCATCAGGTCGCCAAGGGCAGATAGGGTGCCTCCCAAGGACCTAGCTGAATACCTTGCACATAGTAGGTGCTCAGGAAATACCTGCTGGTTGACTAGTTTCCTCCTCTAGGCCCAGCCTCTGCCTGGGGCCGATGATACTGAGGATGCTATTCTTGGTGCTGGTGAAGGCTTTCTCTCCTTATCCACCATTACTTTTTTGCTCTTTTTTTGTCCTTCAGGGTCCAACTGAAGTTCCATGTGGCTCTAGAAACACAGATGGAGGGGCTGAATCCCAGTCTGACTCAGAGATATCCCAGCTAAAATAATTTTCTAGAGTCAAGAAACTGCTTTTCCCCAGGAAAGAAATGATGAGGAAGAGGGAGAGGGTGATAAGAAGAGGCAGAAGGAGAAGGCAAAAGACCAGAGGAAAGAAAGAAAAAAGAATAGGATGGGAAAAAGAGAAAGAGGCAAGAGAGCTATGCACCTCTCCTGTCCTTGTCTCAGAGATACTACGAGCTTCTTGAAAGGCCCTGTGTTCTGAGAAGAGGATCTTTTTCACAGTCTAACAGGTGTGGAGGCTTAATTATTATTTTAACAGTGTGTTCGAGAAAAGTACAGACACTGATCTATACAATTACTCTCCTCAAATACAGACATTTGCCTCTGTTTTCACACATATAAAATGAAATCATCAGATGTACCAAATGTTGACATTTTCCCTCATGAAATACCAGATATTTCCTGAAACTTAGGTAATTATGTCCTTCACCACCCTCCACAAAAAAAAAAAAAAAAAATTAAAAATCTCAGCCTGTCACAATATAATTCCAAAATCATTAAAATTGTTAAGTTATATACTTGAGAAACCAAGAGAAACCGAGAAAAACCAAGAGGTGGATGATTTTCTCATCTTAAAACTGAAAACTAGATCAGCCACATATTGACAAAGCAAACCTTGGAATTCTCCGAAAGAGCTAGGATGAGCATGCCTCCACAACCCCGGAAACGCTCATCAATGAAATTGCAGCAGTTTTAAAAATATTTATTTATTTATTTTTGCCTGCGTTGGGTCTTCGTTGCTGAGCACAGGCTTTCTCCAGTTGTGGCGAGCAGGAGCTTCTCTTTGTTGCGGTGCGCGGGCTTCTCATTGTGCTGGCTTCTCTTGTTGCGGAGCTTCAGTAGTTGTGGCACGTTGGCTCAGTAGTTGTGGCTGGCAGGCTCTAGAGCGCAGGCTCAGTAGCTGTGGCGCACGGGCTTAGTTGCTCCGCGGCATGTGGGATCTTCCTCGCCAGGGCTCGAACCCGTGTCCCCTGCATTGGCAGGCTGATTCTTAACTGCTGCGCCACCAGGGAAGTCCCTGCAGCGTTTTAAATGTACACAATCACATGTAACCCCCGGTCCTCTCAAAGACAGTGACATCAGCGTAGTAGTTCTCCCCGTGTCAGCCTCAGAAGCAAGGTAGAGCAGCCAACAACTTTCAGCTCAAAGATGAGGCTCTTTGTATGGGTGATTTATTACATGTTTATAGCTGGAGAGAACAAAGTTTTTTTTAGTTGAGAATATTACTTTCTTTCAGGGTTTCGGGATTCTTACCTTCTTCCTCTCCTTTAAAGCAGCAAAAGTGTTACATGTATGAGGAATCATCCCTGGGCCAGATTCTATTTACAGATATTTGGGGGAGGGGGGAAAAGGAAAACATTTCTTAAAGCAATCTTTGGTTACTCATGTACAGCAAGTTCGATTTGTACGTTCATGAATTTGTGGCATGCTGATACCTCTGCTGAACGTGTCAATTATCAGACTGCGGGCATATTGGAGCCTTTAGCCCTGCGTGAGGCAGAGAGAAGGTAGGAGAAAGAAGACAGAGAGGGGGAGAGAGGGCAAGACAGAGCAAGAGAGAGATAAGAGAGACACATAAACGAGAGACAGACAGACGGAGATGGAGGCACATACAGTGCCAAATGCCTCAGAATGCAAAGAGGACCCTTCTGTGCAACCATTAAGTTACAGTCAAACAACCTCAGAATGAGTATTTGGGCTTCAAACAACCCCACCTGTCACCTCCTACATCTGTGCCTCATGAGGCAGGATCACCCAGTTATTAAGAGTGTGGGTGCTTCTGAATCCGACACCTGGGTTCAGGCCCATCATGTACCACATGCTTATGTCGCATGTGACCTTGGGTAGTTTATTCACACTCTCTGTGTCACAGTGCCCTCAGTCTACAAATGGAGCCCACCAGCAGGGCTACTGGAACAATTAAATGAGTGTGAATGCAGATAAAGAACCTAGAACACTGCCTGGCACGTGGGAGGGAAGGACTTAGTACACATTTGCTGCTGCTACTCACACCTTATCATCACATTATCATCTCTGAAGGTGGGTCGCAAAGAGGTTGCTACCCAGTTCGAGCCACTTGGAGCATGTGCTCCTTTGCGTGGGGGCATGATGGCTCTTCTACCCCATTCAGTGCCACTGGTCACCAGAACCATGGGCGGGACGGCCAAGGAAAGACAGCCACTAATTACCAGCAAAAACTTGTGTACCTGCTTGACCACTGAAACTGCTTCTGCATGTGCAGACAGAGATGTTTTCCAAATGAGCATCTACTTGTGAAAAACTTAATGTGCTTTCCTTTAAATACAGCTATTTTTTCATTGCCAAACACTGCACCACCTAGAGAGAGGACAGTGCAACTGCAGCTCCCATCACCTCCAGGGACTTTGGGGTTTTAGGGCAATAAAATTCCATGAATACTAGTCCTCTTTGCTATGCACCTTAAAATGATGTCACTTGTCATCTGGAAATACCCTCCTTAACTCAAGATGATGATAATGGCAGTGATGATGATGGAGGTGATGGTGGTGGTGGTGATAGTGGTGATGATGGTGGTAGTGGTGGTGACGGTGGTGATGATGGTGATGGTGGTGATGATGGTGGTGACGATGGTGGTGATGATGGTGGTGGTGATGATGGTGATGGTGGTGGTGGTGGTGGTGATGGTGGTGGTGGTGGTGACGGTGGTGGTGGTGGTGGTGGTGGTGGTGATGTGATGATGGTGATGTTGGTGATGGTGATGATGATGGTGGTGGTGGTGATGGTGGTGGTGGTGATGGTGGTGATGATGGTGGTGGTGGTGGTGATGGTGGTGGTGGTGATTGTGGTGATGATGGTGATGATGGTGGTGACGGTGGTGACGATGGTGGTGGTGCTGGTGGTGACAATGGTGGTGGTGATGGTGGTGATGATGGTGGTGATGATGGTGGTGGTGATGATGATGGTGGTGGTGATGATGATGGTGATGGTGGTGATGGTGGTGGTGATGATGATGGTGGTGGTGGTGATGGTGGTGATGATGGTGGTGACGGTGGTGACGATGGTGGTGGTGATGGTGGTGATGGTGATGATGATGACGGTGATGGTGGTGATGGTGGTGATGATGGTGGTGGTGATGATGATGGTGGTGGTGGTGATGGTGGTGATGATGATGACGGTGATGGTGGTGATGGTGGTGATGATGGTGGTGGTGATGATGATGGTGGTGGTGGTGATGGTGGTGGTGATGATGACGGTGATGGTGGTGATGGTGGTGATGATGGTGGTGGTGATGATGATGGTGGTGGTGGTGATGGTGGTGATGATGGTGGTGACGGTGGTGACGATGGTGGTGGTGATGGTGGTGATGATGGTGGTGGTGATGATGACGGTGGTGATGATGACGGATAACATTTATTGAGCACTCTCCATGAGCTGGCACTTCTCTACATGCTTTACCTAGATTATCTCATTTACCTCTCGTGAGTACCCTAGGAGGTGGGTAGCCTTTTATACCCATTTATATAGATAAGGAAACTTAGGTGCTGAAGAGTTAGGTATCTTGACCATGGTCATACAGCAGGTGACTCCAGAATCTTCACTCTTAATCACCATATTAGGCTACCTCTAAAATTATCTAATAGAAAAATCACTGGTTTGGGAAATCCAATTGCTAGTTCTGGTTCTGCCCAACTACTTTTTCACCTATTTAACTAACCTGGCTTAAGTCACTTTGCATCTTTGGTTTCAGTATCTTCTTCTAAAAAAGAGTAGTTTTTACATCAAATGTCTGTTAAGGTCTCTTCCAGATCATCAATTGTATGATTTATTCATTCATCTAGTAAATAATAATTGGGCATTAAGCATCTATTGTGTTATAGGCACTGTATTGGTCCTTATGCAACAGGGGTGTAAAAACAGATGTTCCCTACCTTTCTGGAGCTCATGGTCTAGAAGAGGAGATGACGTTAAGTAAGCAGACAAGTAAATATATAATGACAAACTTTTATAGGTGCCCTAAAGGGCAAGTACCAGGGCCCCATGAAAGAGGATAATATGAAGAACCTGATTTAGACTGAGGGCTCTTTTGAGGATGTGATATTTAAAATAAGGACTTCAAGGCAGTAGAAGCTGATTAGTTTAAGAGTCCAAGAGAGGTATTCCAGGTTGAGGGACCAGCATATGCAAAGGCCTGAGATAGGAAAAAATATGGTGTATTCCAGGAACTGAGAAAAGGCAATTGTAGCTAAGACATAGTGAATAGGGGAGAAAAGTGGTACGAGACAGATCTGGTAAAGCAGGCAGGTGGCAGACCATTGGTGTCTTTGTCCATCCATGTCCTGTATCCTAAGACTACATCAGAATGCTAATAATTGCCACAGTAGAGAAGTCTTCCCCATTCCCATCTCCAAGCCCTCCATCTCAATATCAGGCTTTCCCCAAGGAAAAGGATATTGAGCTTAGGGATCAGGCAGAGGCACTAACTTTTAAGGAACTCCCAGGCACCATTAGTGCTTTGACAACATTTACCTATATTATTCTCTTCACCAACAGGAATGGTCCTGGGGGAAATAGAGTAAAGAAGGGGAAAATGGACAACTACCTGGATAATTCAAGTTTCCAATACTGCCTCAAAAACTGACCTGAGTGATCCAAATAGCTACTTGGATTCTCCATTTCACTCCATAAATGTAGATACAACTGTAAACCCATCAAGAAGCTCTGCTGTGCCCTGAGAAAGCCCTACCTAAGCGCTTCAGCCTACCCTCTGGCAAGACTATGAAATAGGAAACATTTGGTAATTGTCCTCTTAGACTTCCAGGTCCTTCTAACGTCACCCCTTCCAGGGAGCCTTCTCTAATTACCCCTCTGAACTCACTCCTCTGACTACTGTAGCTCTTGCATCATATCTGCATAGGTGGTTATCTTACTCTGACTTGCACTCACAAGTTGTTCACTAGGTGGTGAGCACCTTGAGAACAGAGTCTGACTTAGTCAAAGGTCTCCTTGCTGGAACCTGGCACAGTGGCTGCACAGAGAAGACCCTCATGCTCCATGCATTTAGTTTAATGGATTTAATCATCTGTAGCCCTAAACCTTTCATTGCCTCCTACACCCCATCCCTACCAGCCTGCCCTGAGCACGCCACCAAATGATTTCACCTGGCAACTCTCTTCCTTCCACCATTTCTCAGCAGCCCCTTCCCAAGTACACCTGCTCTGTGTCCCATTTCTGCAAGGCCCTACCACTGCCTGCTAGGTCACAAGGGATGGAAATTGGTTGATCCAATAAATAAATATGGTACTCAGCTAAGGAGGTTCCCTCCCAGGCAATCTCATACCATAACCCAATCAAGATGTCCAGAGTTACAGAAAACTTGTAAGAATTGTGGACCTCTGGACGATAATGGGGGTTCTCTGCTGCAGGCCAGTCTCTGGTAAAATCACAACACATGGGTGGCTACCAACTCCACCCATGGTTACAACTGACCTGTAAGTAATCTCATGAAAACAATAAAACTAATTATCTCCATTATTTCCCGAACCCCTACTAACTCTCAGGTTCTAATCCTCTCCAAGCCCTATAAATTCGGTTTTATTAGCCCCACATTACAAAGCGGGAAACTTAGCCTCAAAGAGATGAAGTGACTTCTGCATGCCATGCAGCTGAAATCCCACGGCAGGTTTCAGCTGCACTCTCCATCACCTGGGCTCTTTCTACTCTGCCTCCTCATGCCTCTAGAAATAAAGGAAAACTACAGCCAGTGGCCAACCCCCACTCTCTTCTCAAGCTCAGCGTATTTCCTGCTGCTGGAGGAAAGTGATGAACAGCTGCAGCATCCTCCAGAGGAAGATCAGTCTGCCTTTCATTGGAAAAAGAGCTTCCCAGAGAAGAGCGCAGAAGGAGCTATGTAGAGCCCAGCACTGCCCGCTTCCGTGAAACAGGGCAGCACAGCCAATCCCCCAGATGCCATGAGAGGAACAGATCCCACCGCTGCTGGGTGAAGGAAGCTGCAGCCCCTCTATCTGTGTTCACAGTGGACAACAGGCAGGTCTCCACAGTTCTCAACACCAACCTGGGACATTAACGAGGCATGAAACTGTCACGTGATCCAACATCCATGAATGAAGAATTGAGCTCCACGTGTTCTTTGAGCAGAAGTTACAACTCATCAAAACGGGGTCAATGTCAGCCTGAACATGAACGAGGGAAGGGAAATAACATCCAGTAGGCACCAGGTACTGGGTTGGGCGTTTGATATACCTTATCTCTGAACTGCCTCCAGAGAAGAAGTATTAACTAGAGTCCCACTGTGCAGAAAAGGAGACTGAGGCTCAGGGAGGTGATTTACAAAGGCTGACATGGCTAGCAAATGGTAGATTCTGGTTCCATGCCCGCGTCTGCTGATGCTCCCAGGCTGATGCTTTTTCCATTATACCATAATGTCTCGCCTTTGCATGCTTTCTGAACTCCATTTGTTGTGATTTTCAGCTGCTTGGATGGATTGCACACTTGGAAATCCACCAAAAGCAGATCCTACATCTTTAGCAATCCACATAAATGCTAGGCCAAATTCCAACCATCTTTTTCACAAGAGAACTCTCCACCCTGAGTAATGGGGCTTTAAAAAAAGGAAAAGAAAAGGAGAAAGGCAAAAAGTAATTTGCAGAGGAGGCCTGTGTGATTCAGATGGGTGTGGGTGGCCGAAGCTGGCACAGATATAATCACAGCCCATCGTCAGAACAATGAAGCCATAAGTCCAACTTCTGAAGAATGCCATTCGTTCACTCCACAATGATTTCTGAGTGCCTCATTGCAACAGAGCAAAGCACTGTGGGAGTGACAAAGGAGCAAAAATCTTGGGCCCAACCCACAGGGAGTACACAGTACTCCCATTCAGGTTCTCAGACATGAAAACGGGCATCTATACTGAGGAACATTACCTTTTTCAGACATACCTAGATAGACACCTCTGATATGAACCTCTTCCCCTGTCTCTAAGCTTATATGTTGGTCCATGGCTCCAGTAGGATTTCTTCCTTATTTTCCTTTCTTTCTTTCATACTCCTCTAGTTCTATTTCCTTACCTCTTTGGTGGAATGTGTAGTGCAGGAAAAAAAAGTTGTCCTGGAGATAAAAAGTGTCCATCCAGCTCTGTCATCTTCTAGCTATGTGACCTTGGACCAGTCTTTATGTCTCCTGAACCTCTATTTGCTCATCAGTAAAGGAAATGTAATAATCCCTATTTCAAAGGTTATGTGAGGATTAATTGAGATAATAATAGGTAAAAGTCCTTTGGAAAATAGCAAACTGCTAGAAAAAAATGTCCACTTTTACCACCAATGCTAAGATTTATTAGATTATTTATGTTAATGGTTAATATTCAGCTGAACAGAAAGCCCTGCCAATTGGCCGTCATTTTTTCTGGGTTTCCTTGGGCAAAGGCTGGCTAAGCAAAAAAGAAAAGCCAGACAAAGAACGCTGTTTTGTGAATTCTCCCCCAAAAGGACAGCATTGTAAGTCTGCCGTGAATAAAGAGTGTAAATTATATTCAGCATGATATAAGTAATGACATATCAATTAACTGTGTCAACAAGGTCTAAAAATATGCAAATTACTGTACTTCAATTAGAAAAATCTACATCCTTAGAGAATATTGTAAATCAGGAAATTTGGGAGACATTAAGAGTAATCAGTGAGGGAAAGCATGTACTTTTTGCCGTACCCTATTTTTATACCTACATAATGAAATAATTATAGCTACACTGTATTTATGCCTGTGCAAAAATATTAAAATCTTAAGATCTTTACAATGATAAGTTAAATCTGTATTATGTTTTCAGACAACATTAATTATAAGGAAAAGAAATCTATTATCATTCAATATAAGTAAGTTGAAACTAATTTGGACATGTAAATTAGAAATGCTGTTTTTTCTCAGTACCAGAACGTTAGAAAAGAAGAAGCAAGAAGAGATATCTAGATCAATTACTGAGTCTATAAATGCAAAGGCTTTAGCATATTTAAGTTGTAAGGCAAATTTAAGAATGTTTAGTAACTTTTCTCAAAAATATCAAACTATTTGGTTTTTGCATTTTAGAGGTTCTCCTGGTTTTCTTTGTTTAAAATGCATTAATCTATCTGTTTGGGATGTATTTGCTCTTGCCTGAGTTGGCCCCTAGCTGTAACTCCCAAACAAACTGCAAGAGACAAGGCTGGGATTGTATAAGGTGATGCCAGTTTTCAATGACAGGGGTATTCACCACAGTAACAGAGGAGTGCTACCTTTGCTTTGAAATTCAATTAGCATCAATTACAGAGATGCCAGAGGAATGCAAGGGAAAGAGACAGAGGACTCCATCAAAAGCAGCTCACCTCTACCCAGCCTTCCAGGAAAGTACATCCCTTTGGAAAGTCCTGCAATAAGCCTCCTTGGCAACTGATGGGTTTTACCCTAACTAAATGCAAGCTATATGAGGCTTCATCAGGATCTGAAACTTCTGACCCCATAATGTTTTGTTCCCGCGAAGTTTCCATGCTCTGCCTCTTTTCCACGCGTAGGGATGCCGTTTACTTGTCAAGACCCAGAGTTCAACATCATCTTTTATAAAATCTACCCCAGCAGTTGCAAGCAGAGTCGCTCCCTGCCTTAGCTTTATGAAGCCTAGGGCACTGTGACTCTTAGTGTGTCCATTCCCCAGGCTAGGAGCAGCGTGGGAAAAGGTACGGTGCGTTTTCTCTGTTCGTGCTCCAGGGAGGCACAGCAACTCTTACAAAGCAGACACTGGATCAAGAGTACACCAGTAAACACAAGGAAAAAGAAAACTGGGCAACTCTCTACCTGGAAGAATGTATGCTATCAGCGCTAAGTGTGAAAACTTTCATTAAAGTACCCAGTACTGATTCAACTCTTTCCTTGGTTAAACCAACTAAATAGCCAGAATTCAAGCTGGTTTAGTGAAAAATGGGGAAGAAGGTGAAGTTTACCTTCACCCTTAGCATCCCTTTTCTATTCTCCAACCCCATTTCCCCCAGAAACTCCCATGAGACTTCCATTCTCTGCATGCTTTCTTTACCTGCCCTCATCTAAGTCTGCTTCTCTAGAAAACATCTGATCAAATTGCTCACAATAAGTGGCAGCATTTACTATAGCAACCCTTCCAGGAGTTTTGTTCTGAACATGGAATAAAATGTTATGTCAAAAGAACCAAAAAATATAGTAGAGGGAGAAATACTCCCAAACTCATTTTACGAGGCCACCATCACCCTGATACAAAAACCAGACAAAGATGTCACAAAGAAAGAAAACTACAGGCCAACATCACTGATGAACATAGATGCAAAAATCCTCAACAAAATACTAGTAAACAGAATCCAACAGCACATTAAAAGGATCATACACCATGATCAAGTGGGATTTATCCCAGGGATGCAAGGATTCTACAATATACGCAAATCAATCAATGTGATACACCATATTAACAAATTGAAGGATAGAAATCATATGATCATCTCAATTGATGTAGAAAAAGCTTTCAAAAAAATTCAACACCCATTCAGGATAAAAATCCTCCAGAAAGTAGGCATAGAGGAAATTTACCTCAACATAATAAAGGTCATATATGACAAACCCACAACCAACATCGTCCTCAATGGTGAAAAAATGAAACCATTTCCACTAAGATCAGGAACAGGACAAGGTTGCCCACTCTCACCACCATTATTCAACATTGTTTTGGAAGTTTTAGCCACAGCAATCAGAGAAGAAAAAGAAAGAAAAGGAATCCAAAGTGGAAAAGAAGAAGTAAAGCTGTCACTGTTTGCAGATAACATGATACTATACATAGAGAATCCTAAAGATGCTACCAGAAAACAACTAGAGCTCATCAATGAATTTGGTAAAGTGTTAGGATACAAAATTAATGCACAGAAATCTCTTGCATTCCTACACATTAATGATGAAAAATCTGAAAGTGAAATTAAGGAAACACTCCCATTTACCATTGCAACAAAAAGAATAAAATACCTAGGAATAAACCTACCTAAGGAGACAAAAGACCTGTATGCAGAAAACTATAAGACACTGATGAAAGAAATTAAAGATGATACAAACACATGGAGAGATATACCATGTTCTTGGATTGGAAGAATCAACATTGTGAAAATGACTAGCCTACCCAAAGCAATCTACAGATTCAATGCAATCTCTATCAAACTACCACTGGCATTTTTCAAAGAACTAGAACAAAAAATTTTACAATTTGTACTGAAATACAAAAGAACCCGAATAGCCAAAGCAATCTTGAGAAAGAAAAACGGAGCTGGAGGAATCAGGCTCCCTGACTTCAGACTATACTACAAAGCTACAGTAATCAAGACAGTATGGTACTGGCACAAAAACAGAAACATAGATCAATGTAACAGGATAGAAAGCCCAGAGATAAACCCATGCACATATGGTCACCATATCTTTAATAAAGGAGGCAAGAATATACAGTGGAGAAAAGACAGCATCTTCAATAAGTGGTGCCAGGAAAACTGGACAGCTACATGTAAAAGAATGACATTAGAACACTCCCTAATACCATACACAAAAATAAACTCAAAATGGATTAATGACCTAAATGTAAGGCCAGACAGTATAAAACGCTTAGAGGAAAACATAGACAGAACACTCTGTGACATAAATCACAGCAAGATCCTTTTTGACCCACCTCCTAGAGAAATGGAAATAAAAACAAAAATAAACAAATGGGACCTAATGAAACTTAAAAGCTTTTGCACAGCAAAGGAAACCATAAACAAGTCAAATGAGACAACCCTCAGAATGGGAGGAAATATTTGCAAATGAAGCAACTGACAAATGATTAATCTCCCAAATTTACAAGCAGCCCATGCAGCTCAATATCAATAAAACAAACAACCCAATCCAAAAATGGGCAGAAGACCTAAATAGACATTTTTCCAAAGAAATAATACAGACTGCTAACAAACACATGAAAGAATGCTCAACGTCATTAATCATTAGAGAAATGCAAATCAAAAATGCAATGAGATATCACATCACACCAGTCAAAATGGTCATCATCAAAAAATCTAGAAACAATAAATTTTGGAGAAGGTGTGGAGAAAAGTGAACCCTCTTGCACTGTTGGTGGGAATGTAAATTGATACAGCCACTATGGAGAACAGTATGGAGGTTCCTTAAAAAACTAAAAATAGAACTACCGTACGACCCAGCAATCCCACTACTGGGCATATACCTTGAGAAAACCATAATTCAGAAAGAGTCATGTACCAAAATGTTCATTGCAGCTCTATTTACAATAGCCAGGACATGGAAGCAACCTAAGTGTCCATTGACAGATGAACGGATAAAGAAGATGTGGCACATATACACAATGGAATATTACTCAGCCATAAAAAAGAAATGAAATTGAGTTCTTTGTAGTGAGATGGATGGACCTAGAGTCTGTCATACAGAGTGAAGTAAGTCAGAAAGAGAAAAACAAATACCATATGCTAACACATATATGTGGAATCTAAAAAGAAAAAAAAATGGTCATGAGGAACCTAGGGGCAGGACGGGAATAAAGACACAGACCTACTAGAGAATGGACTTGAGGATACGGGGAGGGGGAAGGGTCAGCTGGGATGAAGTGAGGGAGTGGCATGTGTATATATACACTAGCAAACATAAAATAGATAGCTAGTGGGAAGCAGCCGCATAGCACAGGGAGATCAGCTCGGTGCTTTGTGACCAGCTAGAGGAGTGGGATAGGGAGGGTGGGACGGAGGGAGAGGCAAGAGCAAAGAGATATGGGAATCTATGTATACGTATAGCTGATTCACTTTGTTATAAAGCAGAAACTAACATACCATTGTAAAGCAATTATACTCCAATAAAGATGTTAAATAAAGAAAGAAATAAAAAGAACCAAGATGTAGCAGAGGAATTTCAGACACTGGTGGGGCAAGGAGTAAGGCACATTTCTAGTCCCCCTTAAAACACACACACACGCATGCATGCACAATCAGGGAGCTACATGGTTTGCCTGTGTGAACGTCAGCTTTGATGGGTACTGATATTTCTTAAAATGGGACTATACGAAATATTTTTTAAATGACTGCTTAATTGGTGGTGGGAATGGAGCAAGAGAAAGGATGCTCTTTCAACTGGGAGAAGCTAATTTTCAGCCTAATAAATAAATACCACCACATCAAAATCTTTTCCAGCATACTTTCTCCAGTGGAATGGAGAATATGGCTAGCGGTTGAGATTTAAAAACTAGCATCCTTCCTGGTTCACCCAGTGTAAATCCTGGCTTATAATAGGTGAGTTTGGGGACTGATGGTATTTGACAAGCTAGTACTTACCCCCAATTTTGCAGGCATATGGTACCTACTCCTTGAATCCACATGGCTCGAAGTAATTCATCTGCCTTACTTGTTTAAGAATTTAGAGAGATAAATATTTGGGCCAGATTTGCTTAATCAAATGAATTTCCAGAAAAACGGGAATGTCAAAGATCAAGGAAGCAGGATTGAAAACAGCAATTTTAAAACCGTTAATTCGATACTGTTCCTTATGCAAAACCATCACATTATCATGCTTTTTTCTCTGTTATCAATTAATCCATACTTTTATGCTCATTGTCTTCGTTTTCCTCATTCTCTGAATTTTTATCCCACACCATCCATAGTTTTGTGTCTTAGATACTCTAGGGTTTATAGCAAAAGTACCAAGTTCACAGGCAGCTAAGGTTCTGCTGCTTGATCATGCTAATAAAGAAATACAAGCAAGGTTTAATCACCAAGTGTAGCCCGAACTTCAGAGCATCAAGGATCACAAAGAAAGGGGTTCCAATCTTTTATTTAAAAGTTGAGGAGTCAGGATGAGATGACACGAAATCTGCCTGTCTGATCCAAAAGAGGCCAGGGGACTTTTCTCTAATTCATCTCATCTGTTTTCTCACTTCCGGTCCTCAGAACTAGAGAGAGCATTTACCCATCATAACTTCTGACTATCAAAAGTTAATTTTATTGAATGCCACAATCTATATCCCGGTGGTTGTGTTGGATAGATACCAGATTGGGGTAAGGATAAATTCTACAACATTGACCGAGTCATCAGTCTTTGTAAAAATAAAAGGAGAGCTAGGGAGGAAAATCAGTTACCCCTCTACCACTCCCAGAGAAAGAAAACATAAAAATAAAAACAAGAGAGAGAAAGACACGGGGTAAACACAGCCCACCTTTCATTGCAGAGCTTCTGCTGGGTATCCAAAGGCTTTGCAATTATTTGGCTATTACTTATCTTTAAATATCAGCTAAAGAGATCTAGCGTTTTGGAAAGGTAATTATACCGTAATGCAGATGGTAGTAATAATAATTACCCAAGATAAGCCCTTGCAATGATCTTTACAAAGCAAAGCAAAGCACAGCAGAAGTAGTACTGACTCATGAAGGACCTCCAGTGGAGAAGGTGGCAATGCAGGAGCCAGGCTCTAAGCACTTCCTAAGTTTAAACCATTCTTGATGGACAGATAATTTCTGAGAGCCGCTATTTGCCATGAATCCTACCCATCTCAAATGGAAAAGGTTTCTTCCCCTGCCTCGTGCATGCCAAATTTGGCCCTGATTCCTATATCAGAAACTGCCTGCCACACATATTTCTGTGGGGAAAGAGTTATCCTACAACATGATAGTTGTTGAAACAGGGGGATCTAATTGCTTAGAAATCATTAATTGCTATAAATAGATGACTTCTGGGAGTCAATGAACTGTAAGCAGAAGACACAACGTGTTTGAATGTCACACCTGTGCTCTGGATAGTTTTATGACTTGTCAGTGGTTCCGTAAAGAACTCGCACAGCAAAAGGTGCCTAGTCAACCTGGACTGATTGAAATTGCCAGTTAGAAATAGATCGTCCCTCTTTTAAACCTTGACCACCCATCTAACAAATCAGGATGTGCATTTATGATGCATTACTAAGAAAGTTAGCAGCAGCCATCCAAGAAGGAAAAAAAGGAGGCACTATCTGATCTTTGCTATTTTCCAGGGCATAAAATAACAACCCGTCATCTACCTTTTGCAGGTCATTTTTATCACATTGCAGGCCGAAAGGAAATTTGACCTCCATTTTCCAGCTATGCTGGTGAGGGTAAATTTAATGCGTGCAGAGCAAACGCACGGGAGGCCCAGAGAGAGTCAGATTAGTGGGATTCTTCATTTCTGAGTTTCCACAAGGGAAAGGGGCATTTCTCCCCTTAGAACTTCTGTCATCTTCCTTCTTCTGCATCCTCACTCGGTGCCCACATCTTGACCACTTGGCCTGAGTAACTCCGCACACAGCCCTTCTGCGTTCCTACACCACTAGGCCCTTTGCTCCTAACACTTAAAGAGGAAGGGTCATCATTTCTGTGAGTCAGCTCATTCTGTGATCTGATCAGGGTGCTCCTTTTTTCAACAAAGCAGTAAATAAATCCCATAAACACCTCTTTCAAAAACCACAGCACTGAAGCAGAGAGGTGCGGCCTTGAAGAGGAGAAACTACTATGGAACCCAACAACCCCGCATGGCTTCGCCGCAGGGAACGCAAAAGTAACTGAGCTGCCAGGTAGCAGTTTCTTACAAACCTGATGAATTAGCTAACATCCCCCTTAGCTGTAGAACTGGATTTTATGAAGGAAGCTTACCTTTACTTGCAGCTCACCTGCTAGAAAACATGGTTAAGCAGAGGGCATTCTGACTTAAAGCCACCCCCATCACAAAGCAAGAAAGAGTGTGTGACCTCGAACATCATTTTCAAAATCCTCCGTGCCCAGGGGAATTCTAAACGGCCTCAGATTCCTGTTGCTCCCTTCCCACTTTCTCCCTCCCGCACAGACTTACCAAGCCTAGCAACTTTTGACCATAGCTAACTTCAGCACTATCGAAGTGTGGAATCCAACTGGTCCTCACTAGAAGAGTTGGCTGTGATGCAATACTGTCTTGTGAAATACAATTGCCCTTCAGATCTGCATGAATTGGCATCTTTGAACAACCAAAGTATTTGTGAGGTCTGTTTCAATCCTAAGTACACATGCATGCATTCATTTAAAACCTCAGTTTTGGGCTTCCCTGGTGGCGCAGTGGTTGAGAGTCCACCTGCCGATGCAGGGGACGTGGGTTCGTGCCCCGATCTGGGAGGATCCCACATGCCGCGGAGCGGCTGGGCCCGTGAGCCATGGCCGCTGAGCCTGCGCGTCCGGAACCTGTGCTCCGCAACGGGAGAGGTCACAACAGTGAGAGGCCCGCGTACCGCAAAAAATAAAAAATAAATAAAACCTCAGTTTTATCCTACCTCTCCTCTGTTCAAAGGCATCCAATTAATTCATCGAGAATGAGTGATAAACCCCTTACCTTGGCTTACAGGGTCCCCGCTCCTACTCCGATATCATCTCCTGATCCCTCCCCGGCTCACATCTGCTCCAGCTGTTTCTCTTGGCTGTTCCTCAAAAAAAATGCCAAGCACACGCCCACCTCAAGGTTAGGGTTGGGGTTAGACTTGCTGTTCCTTCTGCTGAGACACCTTTCCTCCAGGTGTCCACAGCGTACTCTCTTTACACTCAGGTCCCCCATTCAAAGAGTCCTCTCCTAACTCCCCGTTACTGATTGGAAACCTCTCTAGCATTCTCTGTCTTAGTTTGAGTTCCTCCAGCCAGAGGCAAGGACTTGTGAGCAGAATGTTTATCTGAAAGGTGATGCTAGGAAGCTGGAGTGAAGAAGTGGCAGGAGAGAAAGCCAGTGCAGGGCGAAGATGAAGCTGGTGACCACTGTGGGTAACCGGAGCTCAATCCTGCTGGAGGGAAGGCTGCTCCTCCCAGGAGGTGCCGGCTCCTCAGCTTTGGAGAAAGTGCTGCAGGTGGAGGGCTGTCATTAGCAAAGGAATCTCGCTCAGTGGCAGCTGAAGTCAGAGGTGGGCTGAAGGGTCGTGATGCAAGGCAACGTCAGCCTCCACTCCCTCTCCCTCACCTTACTTGGATTTCTTTCCCTGCAATTTTCATCCCCTGATGTAGTATACATTGATTTGTTGATTTATTTATTGTCTATCCCTTTTCCATACCTGCTCCCATCCCAACAAACACATCCATGTAAGCTCGAGAACAGACAGTTCACAGGTTGGTTATCTGCTACATCTCCAATGTCTAGACAAGTGCTTAGCAGATTTTGTTGGATGAATTAATTTATTTGTTCATGCATTTATATAATAACCATTGACTGGGCTGTACCTGGGCTAAGTGTTAGTGTGTCAGACGTGACAGGAGCTCAGTTCTACTACACAGCTGGGCCCTAACAGGATTCACACAACACTCGGGAGGGAGAGACGATGCCAAGTATTTTTTTTTGTTGTGGTTGTGGTTCTACAGAACCTAGCACAGGCCAGGCACAAGCAAGGTACTCAAGAGATGCTCGGGCTTCCCTGGTGGCGCAGTGTTAAGAATCTGCCTGCCAATGCAGGGGACACGGGTTCGAGCCCTGGTCTGGGAAGATCCCACATGCCGCAGAGGAACTAAGGCCACGAGCCACAACTACTGAATCTGTGCTCTAGAGCCCGTGAGCCACAACTACTGAGCCCACATGCTACAACTACTGAAGCCCGCGTGCCTAGAGCCCTGCTCCGCAACAAAGAGAAGCCACTGCAATGAGAAGCCTGCACACTGCAATGAAGAGTAGCCCCCCCTCACCGCAACTAGAGAAAGCCTGCACGCAGCAACGAACACCCGATACAGCCAAAAATAAATAACTAATTTTAAACAAATAAAAAAAAAGAGATGCTCATGAATTGAGTTGCCTGCCTATCATCCCTTCCCTAGAAAATCTCACAGTCCAGCCATGGAAACAGCCACAGAAAGTAATAATAATATAACATCGTAAGTGCAACAAGTGAGGTCTATACAGAGAGCCATGAGAACAAAAAGAGGGAACAACTAAGAATCTGGGGGAATCAGAGAAAGTGTCCCAGGGGCAGGGATATTTTAATTGGGTCTTGAAATATCAGTAAGAGTTTGCCACTCAAAGGCAATAAACGCCTTCCTGGCAAAGGGGATGGCTTTTACGATGTTCAGATAGCATGTGACATTACACAAATCTGGAGCATGAAGCAGGTTGGCAGGGGTTGAACTTGTAACATAGCCTTCATCAGCCAGAAATAAATTCCCTTAAAAAATCAAAAGTGAAAGACTCTGATACCAAGTGTTAGTGAAAATGTGCAGAAGCAGGCATTTTCTTACACTGCTGGTGGGAATGTCAATTAGTACAACCTTTTTGGAGGACAATTTATTGATATCTAGCAAAGCTGAAAATACAATTCCCTCACTGTTGAGCAATTTTACTTCCCGGTACTTGCCCAAGAGGGACGTGCTCACAAACAAAAGGAGGAACATCCTTGAGGATGTCATTAACAGCGCCATTGATAACTGTGAAAAACTGGGGGCAAATCTAGGTCTCCATCTATAGGAGAACAGATATCTTCCCTATGAATAAGCAATAAATACACCACAAAATTTGTGTATAGAGGAGTTAAATGAATGAACTAGATCTACATCATCAACACAGAGAAATCTCCATTATAATATCGAGAAAAGAAAGCAAGTCAGAGAAGGATACATGTATCAGAATACCATCATGTAGATTTTAAAATTCACAAAACTCTAGGCTGTTGGTGGAGTCTATGCTCACATAAAAAAAATCAAAGGATAAAAACATGTATAGATCCTGTAGACTTAGTGGTTACCTCTGAGACGTGAGAGAGGCTAATGGGATTAGATAGGAGGCAAATGGAGCTTTAATGTATCTGAAATATGTTATTTCTTAAGAAAAAAAATCCGATGCAAACGTGCCAAACTGTGAGCATTTGTTAAATATGGATTTTGGACACACGGATGTTTTTAGGCGTTTGTTACATTCATCTCTGTGCTTTTCTTACTGTTCAGAAAGATTTCATAGTTTTTAAGATGGCCAAAGGAATTTCACTTGAAAGATAGACTTATTTTATATAGTTTTCATTCCTTGGCCTCATTTTTATTGTGTTGACTCTGTTTTCTATATGAAAACAAAAAGTCAGGGACTATTTACTCTATTCATAAATTCAACCATTCACCCCAACAACAAGCATTTATTCAGTGTCCATTATGTAAAAAGCTACCATTTTCCATAACTTTAGGGACTTCCTGTGACCCAAAAGACAAAAATCCTCAACTTCAACATGTATATAATCTGTCTAGAGTCAAAAGACATATACATTCAAATAGCTCCCAAACACCTCAGTATATAGAAATTATATGCCAGAAAACTACATCACCATAATGCACTTTAGTTTTTATTAGTATGTGGCTGGTATCAGTGTAAAACAAACTTGGAGCCATAAATACAATATCATGTCTCGGCAGTTGTCAAGATCTAAAGAAGCAATGGCAGAAAAGGACCTTACACACTCATAAGGACTTATGCCATAAGGCATAAGGACCTTATGCCCTTCTTGATGACAAGGAGTCAACAGTTACTTTGCCAGCCCTCACCCCCACTAGCACGAACATGCTGGCGAAGAGAAAAGGAAGACAAATGGTGCGTCCCCCCAACCTGCCTTGTGTTCAGAAGCGGAGTCAGCCATTTTTAAAGTCATATAGATTATTGCGGCTACCTTCTAGGCCTGGTCCTGGAAGAAGCAACTCCAGCCAGGGCCCTGGTCTTTTGCTCAAATAAGACCGCGGCTCAATATTCTAGGGTCAAGAAGGAGAGGGTGCTCACTCTGTCCCTGCTCTCTTCTGATCTCATATAATCTAGCACTTACTTCCTTATTAACATTAAATTATATAAGTAATATATAAATACATTATCCTTATGAAACAGAAAAAAAAGTCCACATGTAAATATCATGGAAGTCTCTCTTCAATGCATTTATCTACATCCACGAATATATACTTTTTAATATAAATGGCTTATAGGGAAAGTAAAATATTTTTTCACTTGACAATAGTCTTGGCAATCTTTCAATGTCGTTGCCTTCCTTTAAACAGGTGCAGAATACTCTATGGTATGGTTATAGCATCATTGGTAAGCATTCCCATACTGAGCGACATCAAGCGCGTTTCTAATTTCATTGCACTTTCAAATAACGCTGCAATTAATTTCCTTGTAAAGCTCAATTCTACACAGCCAGGCACTGTTTTCTAGCCACTTCGTATATCTCTGCCTCGGGCCCCAGTATGACTCAAACTACAGTCGGGAGGGAGAGACTATGTCACGTTTTTTTTTTTTGTTATGGTTCCTCTGAATGTAATGCAGAGCCAGGCATGTGCATGTTCTCAAGAGATGCTCATGAACTGAGTGTACTTGTGACCTTGGTGCCCTCACTGTCTCTAAGTGGAGTGTACCAGGGTGAAAGCTGACAACTGGTACCTTATGCAGAGGAGACACTTTAATAAATATTAAATGACCCCAACAACTTGAATAAACCAAAGGATTGTGCCAGAAAGTTGAAAACTGTCCATGTGGGTCAACTCTCGTCCTCTTTGGCCTTTTAGGAGCAGAGAGGACACAGCCCTCTCCGCCTTGGACAGAGAGTGGGCCCATTCATCATTCTGCCAGGCCCCTCCAAACAAGATGCCTGCAGCCTCCTCTCTCAAGTGGGTCCAGGCAAGGTCATTACCTGGCAACATGAACTCTCCTTATCTCCCTGGCCCTGTTTCAGAAAAGAGTCATTGACAGCAGGGATTCGATCTCCCCTCTAAAGCCCTTTCCCAGATAAATAAGCTTTAAAGAATCCACCATGTGCACGGCCTTTTGAGAAGCCAAGTCATCAAATGGACAGGGAGGGGCTGAGGAGTAGACTGCCCCTCAGCAGGAAAAGGTTCTCTCTCCAAAACAGGGTTGTGGCCCAGGAAAGGAAGTACAACAGAGAATGCGCATCCGTAACCACAGAGGCAGCTCTGAAAACGGACCGTTATCAATTTAACAGGGCACGGCTTTTAAAATCCAACCCGTGGTCCACACACAGGAAGACTCTATGATGGAACGGAGCAGATCGCCGGCCAGTGGAAGCACAGAAATCCCTCCCGGGACTGTTTTCCACTAAGAATGGACAGTCCTTGAGATTCATCCCTTCAATACAGAAATAATGAACCATTCAAAGAAAGTGAAGGAAGAAATAACTAGAGAAAGATAGACAAGAGAAAGAAAAAGAAAGAGAAAACAGAGAAAGAATAAAGAAGTATTTACAAGTTTGGCTTTAAAAGACAAAAGCATAAAATATCTTTGAATACGAAAATCTGTCTTTTTGCCTGCAGACTCACAGAGGGCGAGGCAATGATGAAACCCCGTCGTGAACGTCTGATGGATAATGTGAGGATCAAGGAGATAAAGCAGACAAGTTGCTCTGAGCTCTTTGAAAGAAAGGGAATAAGCCAAAGTACTGACTTAGGAGTGGTTTAAATTCTGGATAACTTAAATATGGGGAGCTTGACTCTGTCTATGCTTATGGGTCCTTCTGAAGTGTTCACTGGAGTATGTATTGTTCATTGTTACTGCGAAATTAAGTTGCTGGAGTAGAGCATTACCTCTAAAAATAAATGCTTTAGGGATCTGCTTATTAGAGATGTCGAACCAAAACCATCCTTGAGTCAACTCCTGCAGAGACTCTGCCTGGAAATGAGATAAGTCAAGGATGTAGGAAAGTGAATTTTAAAAGGAAAAAAAATGGCATATAATTAGGAAACTGGCAGAATCACTCAAGTACTGATCAACAAGCACATCATGAGGGCCTACCATGAGCACAGGGCCAGCAAAACTCACACAGGGCCAGCAACGAGTTAAAGGACTCAGGGAGCCAGCAGGAGCTTTTCTGCTAAGACGGCATGGCTTGATAGCAGCAGAAACATCTGCATATGGACCACTGTAATTTGGTCCTTTAATCAGTGCCAATAGGCTGACCCACTGGAATATAAGCTTTTTGAGGGCAAGAATTTTGCCTATATTCACCATCACTGTATCTCCATGCTGGTAAATAGCAGCTGCTTAAGAAACATTTACTGAGTAAATTAAATAATAAATGACAGGAAGGAAGGAAGGGAGAGACGGAGGAAGGAAGGACTCGAAGAAAAGAAGATAGAGAAGGCTATACTCCTTGGTGAACAGCCTTCCTAGGATAATTTCCCTGGAAACTATCCCTTCCTATATCCACATACCCCACAGCATCCTGAAAGACAGAAGCAGAGAATAAGAGCCAGCAGGAGAGCTGTGAATGTCAGTGTATGTATGAGCACCAAATTCCTCTTCTGCAATGCCATAATGTTTTGTTCACAACTCCTCTCCGGCACTTACCACCACTCTGCCTTATTTGTTGATGAGTTTGTTTACCTGATCCTGCCCGTTGAGAAAATGGGCCTGACAGAGGCGTACACAGGGGGCTCTCAAGTTCAAAACTGAATATTGACCACAGAGAACACCGTGCAGCAGACACCATGTTTTCTCTTATTTTTCGAAGGAGTTAGCCACGTGTACACCTTAGTGATGATAATCCAAGGCGTCACCCAGCCCGCATATCCCGTACTAAATGTTCTTGCTCATATTTCTAGTCCCTTAGAACATAGCAAGAGCTCAACATGTACCTTTTAAATGCATGAAAACTTCCTTTCAGACCAGACTAGCAGTGGTTATCAACAGTGTTATCAAAAGAGTTGAACAAACCAGAAGGAAGACATAATTAGTGAGACTCTAAGCTGAAAACCTAGAATTACCAACCAAAAGGAGAGACTTCAAGTTTACAGACAGAGTTTTGTTTTTGTTTTTTTAGCATTTTTATTGGAGTATAATTGCTTTACATTGGTGTGTTAGTTTCTGCTTTGTAACAAAGTGAATCAGTTATACATATACATATGTTCCCATATCTCTTCCCTTTTGCGTCTCCCTCCCTCCCACCCTCCCTATCCCACCCCTCTAGGTGGTCACAAAGCACCGAGCTGATCTCCCTGTGCTATGCGGCCGCTTCCCACTAGCTATCTATTTTACGTTTGGTAGTGTATATATGTCCATGCCACTCTCTCACTTTGTCCCAGCTTACCCTTCCCCCTCCCCATATCCTCAAGTTCATTCTCTAGTAGGTCTGTGTTTTTATTCCCATCTTGCCGCTAGGTTCTTCATGACCTTTTTTTTTTTTAGATCCCATATATATATATATATATGTGTGTTAGCATATGGTATTTGTCTTTCTCTTTCTGACTTACTTCACTCTGTATGACAGACTCTAGGTCCATCCACCTCACTACAAATAACTCAATTTTGTTTATTTTTATGGCTGAGTAATATTCCATTGTATATATGTGCCACATCTTCTTTATCCATTCATCTGTTGATGGACACTTAGGTTGCTTCCATGTGCTGGCTATTGTAAATAGACCTGCAATGAACATTGTGGTACATGACTCTTTTTGAATTATGGTTTTTCTCAGGATATATGCCTAGTAGCGGGATTGCTGGGTCATACGGTAGTTCTATTTTTAGTTTTTTAAGGGACCTCCATACTGTTCTCCATAGTGGCTGTATCAATTTACATTCCCACCAACAGTGCAAGAGGGTTCCCTTTTCTCCACACCCTCTCCAGCATTTATTGTTTGTAGATTTTTTGATGATGGCCATTCCGACTGGTTTAAGATGATATCTCATTGTAGTTTTGATTTGCATTTCTCTAGTGATTAATGATGTTGAGCATTCTTTCATGTGTTTGTTGGCAATTGTATAACTTCTTTGGAGAAATGTCTATTTAGGTTTTCTGCCCATTTTTGGATTGGGTTGTTTGTTTTTTTGATATTGAGCTGCATGAGCTGCTTGTAAATTTTGGAGATTAATCCTTTGTCAGTAGCTTCATTTGCAAATATTTTCTCCCATTCTTACCATTGCAACAAAAAGGATAAAATACCTAGGAATAAACCTACCTAAGGAAAAAAAAGCCCTGTATGCAGAAAATTATAAGACACTGATGAAAGAAATTTAAGATGATACAAATAGATGGAGAGATATACCATGTTCTTGGATTGGAAGAATCAACATTGTGAAAATGACTCTACTACCCAAAGCAATCTACAGATTCAATGCAATCCCTATCAAACTACCACTGGCATTTTTCAAAGAACTAGAACAAAAGATTTTACAATATGTACTAAAACACAAAATACCCCGAATAGCCAAAGCAATCTTGAGAAAGAAAAACGGAGCTGGAGGAATCAGGCTCCCTGACTTCAGACTATATTACAAAGCTACAGTAATCAAGACAGTATGGTACTGGCACAAAAACAGAAATATAGATCAATGGAATGGGATAGAAAGCCCAGAGATAAACCCATGCACATATGGTAACCGTATCTTTGATAAAGGAGGCAAGAATATACAGTGGAGAAAAGACAGCCTCTTCAATAAGTGGTGCTGGGAAAACTGGACAGCTACATGTAAAAGAATGAAATGAGAACACTCCCTAACACCATACACAAAAATAAACTCAAAATGGATTAAAAACCTAAATGTAAGGTCGGACACTATCAAACTCTTAGAGGAGAACATAGGCAGAACACTCTATGACATACATCACAGCAAGATACTTTTTGACCCACCTCCTAGAGAAAGGGAAATAAAAACAAAAATAAACAAATGGGACCTAATGAAACTTAAAAGCTTTTGCACAGCAAAGGAAACCATAAACAAGACAGATAGAGATTTATTATAACCTACAGACATTTAGCAAATGATATCTGTCATGAAAATTATAATGTGAAATTAGTAAAAGAAGTAACTTGAAGCAGATGTTCAAAATGTTCGCCCTTGACCTCTCCACCTGGTAGATCAGCACACACATGTCCAGATTCTACGCTTCCAACACGAATAAGAGCAACCGAGGCTTTTCTTCACGGAAACATGATCAATGGATGGTACAGTTTTTGCTCTAAACACAAGCCACATGTAGAAAACACTGAAGTCAGAGTCAAGATATTTGGGAATCCTGCTGCTGCAGGTTCATATTGGAAAGTCTGTTACTATGGTTAATAAACCATGCATTTTGGGTATAAAGTAACCCATGTTCAATAAGAACAATGTATGGCTAAACACAAGAAACTTCTAACAATTAGAGATTTACAGTAGGTTTTGGGGGAAGCTAACCTTGAATTATTAAAACTCAGCTTTAAAAGTCAAGGTTAAGTTCAGCCAAGTTTCTCTCTTGGCTGAAGGCAACTATAGCTCCATCCTTTGGGCTCAGGGCAATAACGTTTTCACACTGGAGGCAAGATTTGGAAGTCAATTACAGGAAATCACCTGGGTCCTTTATGCCTGAAACTGTACCCTGGTAAAGATGTGGAAATTTTATTTAAAAGATAGAAGGCCATTTGGCCTAGTAAAAAAGCCAAGTTAAGATACCACAGAAGGAGGTATAAGCAAATCACAGAAGTATGAGAATGGGAATATATATCTGGGCCACACCACTCTCACCTAATTAATAGGTCCACAGTTTTGTGTAACAAGAATAATGGTAACTTAAATATCTAATAATAGAAGAACAGTTGAGTCAAATATGGTTTACTCACCAATGAAGATATTAAAGTGCTATAAATTTGCAATAACACAAAAGCATGGGTATAAGTTACATGAAAGAAAAATTAGGATACAAAAATGTATGTGCAACAGGGAACTATATTCCATACCCTGAGATAAACCATAATGGAAAAGAATATGAAAAAGAATACATATATGTACAACTGAATCACTTTGCTGTACAGCAGAAATTAACACGACATTGCAAATCAACTATATTTCAATAAGATTTTTTTTTAATTTATGTGCAATATTATCTCAACTCTTTCATTTGAACCTGTCTATAGAGAAAAGCCTGAGACCATATTTTAAAAAATGCTAACAGTGGTTGCAATTAGATGACAGAACTTTATGTAACTTTTAAATATTTTCTTTTGACTTTTTAAAAATTTGTCTGCATTTTTCACATATTTTCATAATTGGGGAGAAAAAAATTGAAACCCCCAGTTCCTCAGGTGTTTACTTCCTTTGAATCTCAACAGCCTTTCCTAGACACAGTGGGAATAAAAAGGCTGGCTGCTCTCACTTTCAATTTTTTTTTTTTAATATTTTGATGTGGCTAGGCAATTACATATAATTTAACATAAAATCAGCCTTTGAATGATACCAGACAAGGCAAAATGGAAGCTTCTATTCACTCATTCCATTAATAGCTAAAGAGAGGTTACTCAATGAAGTTGAGAGGCAATATGTTTTTGAATACATGCTTTTCGAACAAAAGGAACATTCCAATTTCGTATCTCGTTTAGGTTAAACGAGAAAAGCCACATGCCTACTTACATTCACACCTCTCTAACACACTCCCAATACCCATACAAACACAAAAACAAGCCTATACTGTTAATTTTGCTTTTATAAAACATATTCTGAAAATTATAGGCTTGAGGTGCTGAAAATTTGAGGAACATAAAACATCAACGAGTCATAAAATGGTGGAAAAGTTTCCCCTTTTTTAGTGTTAAGATCCAGATCATCAACAGTCATTTGCTGAAAAGAAACTTGCTCATTTTTAAACAAGACAGAAATTAAAACTGATGTAGCTCTGTGTTTGGTTGAGTAATGACGCAAGCAGGCATTAGTTTAAATCAGCTATCGCTGCTGCGATCAATTTTCTCTTAAATTTATCAAGCATTGTTATGCCTGGCTTATTGATGATTTTTGATGTATTCCCAATAAAAAAGAAACTTTCTCAACCTCATAAGTTATCTTTTTTTCATAAAGCCACAAAAGAATTCTAATTTTTCTAAAACTAGCCAGAGGAAACAAAGAATAAATCAAAAACCTGAAACCAGATAAGCAAACTTGCGTTATGAAATGGAATTCGAGAAAATATCATGACAGCAAGCATCTCAGTCAATTCCAAGGGAACAGTTAGACAATCCTGATGATTAAGTTTCTGCATTTCCATTGACTAGATCAAATTATGATGAATTCTCTTTCCTTAAGCTTCAGGTCCTTAAGAAGAGTTTGAGCTCCCTTTCCTCCCTTTTTTCCAAACGTATGCAGTCACACTGAGCTGCACAAGGTAAAGGGGGAAGGAGAATTTCTGGGAGTGTTACCTGGCAAGGACCATGAGGTATGATTCTAAAGCAGACCAAAAATGATAATGATCCCACATTTTTGATGGCTTAAAAGGAAGAACACATGCATTCATGGCTTCACAACAAACAATTATTGACCACCTATTACATGCCAGGCTGAACTAGGCAATGATGATCAAGTGATAAATAAGACAGGCCTTGTCCCTATTTCATGGAATCCCTAGTCAAACTCACCAAACATATACATATACATACACAGAAATATCTATACTTACAATATACATTATGATAATATGTATCATTCATTGAGTGCTTACTATGTGCCAGGCAAGAGTCTGAATGTTTTATACAAACATCATCATAATCAAAATAACAGCTACTACTGTTTATTAAGAGCCAGTAACAGTCACTGTGCTAAATTCTTCATTCTTATGATACAAGAGTTCTCCTCCCTTGTATGTCTTATGATGAGGAAAGAGTGGCTTAGGGAGGTCGAAGGAATTGCTCAAGGTCACAGATAATAATGGCAGAAGACAGATTTGAACACAGGTCTACCTGATTCCACCTCACACTGGACCACCACGGTCTTCCACACTGGGCTTTGTCAAAGTCTATTGGCAGTGAAGCGCAAGACGTTAAAACTAGACATGATATGCCTGGGGACAGGAGACATCCCAAGGCTGATAACATCACTGAACAGCTGGACCTCTGTTCTGGCTGGCCAGTCTCAGGAGCTGCTGGACACAGGCTAGAACCAAGCCCAAGGGTCCTCTGGATGAATTTCAAAGGGCAAGAAAAAACATCTTCCAAACTGGTGCTGCCAGATGCCTTCTTCTTTGACATTAGCAAGGAGGACAACGTTCCTAATGATTACCCTAAAATGGTGGTTCTCAACTGGGGCGGATTTTGCTCACCCTTCGCCCAACAAGGGACATTTGGCAATGTCTGGAGACATTTTTCTTTGTCACTCTGGGGAGGGTGTGCTACTGGCATCTAGTGGATAAAGGCCAGGGATGCCACTAAATATCCATAATGCACAGCCCCTCACAACAAAGAATTACCTGGTCCTGGGCTTCCCTGGTGGCGCAGGGGTTGAGAGTCCGCCTGCCGATGCAGGGGACACAGGTTCGTGCCCCGGTCTGGGAGGATCCCACATGCCGCGGAGCGGCTGGGCCCGTGAGCCATGGCCGCTAAGCCTGCGTGTCCGGAGCCTGTGCTCCGCAACGGGAGAGGCCACAACAGTGAGAGGCCCACGTACCACAAAAAAAAAAAAAAAAAGAATTACCTGGTCCAAAATACCAATAGTGTCTCTGCTGAGGAACCCACCCTAAAGTATCCCTATGCTGCCTAGTGGATTTTTCTAAGAAAATGAGCCGTAGGAATGAACTTTGAGCCCCTAAATTGCCAAAAAAGGAGTATAGACTAGATGGCAGTCTTCAAAATGGAGTATAGCAAGAAAATAGTATGCCTTCCATTCATCTGTATACATCTTTATGTTTTTATTTCCTGTGTATGTTTTATAATGTTCCTCAAATAGTAGTACAATAGTACATGCAAATAATTTGTGTATAAACAAATACATATTTATTGGAGGTAAATGAGCAGAACAGTAAAAACACATAATCAACAAGGATGGAAATGTAGAGAAAAGAGCTATAGATTTCGAATCAAGGAGATCTGGGATCCAATTCCCAACTCAACCTCTAAATATTAAATGTATGACTTTGGTTTAACTGTCTGTAAAATAGTTACAAGAATACTCATCCCCCCACCCCAGGATTGTGTGATGAATTAAATTCAACTGTGTATTGAACACATAGCACATAGTAACTGCTTAATGAATATTCATTTCCTTTACCCTCTTTTCCCTCCCCTGTGTTTTAGGTATAAAAGCCTGGGACAGGTCACAAATTCCCTGTCCTGAGTGTCTTCATCTATAATCAAATTATGAATAGTCCATCTACTTGACAGAGTTGGCATGAAGGATTGAATTAGAAAATTGGTATTAAAGTGCTACCAAAAATACAAAGGATTCATAAATATGAAGTTGTTTTCCTAAATTGTGATCGTACAAGCTTTTATCAAGGGTATTCCTGATAATTACTCCTTTGCCCAATTTGGAAACTCAAAGATAAACATTCAGAAAGGAAAGGCTTGATTCTAATAGCTGCATGTGGCTTTTTCTTTTCTGCTTACACTATGTCACCATCTTAGCTGAGAGAGTGCTTAAATATTGCAAAATCAGGAATTTCAACAGCGGTATATTCAGTTCAACAGCATGGTGTTTGTTGGTTTTTTGTTTTTTGTTTTCTTTTCTTCTTCTAGAGGGAATTGATTCACAGGCTGTGAAAGCACATTGCATCACAGACTGACCACGCAGAAGGGCCCAGAGGCTGTGTACCTCCCGGATGGTGCTGACGTCAAATTGCAGGGCACATGGCCCCGTGGACTCCCAGCTCAGCACAATTCTCCCACATGCCTACGGCCTGGGATTCGTGCTCCATCACCTACAATTCCAAGTGCGTATTTTTAAACTTTTGAAGGTGAAGTGTGTTCATGCAAGCACTCTTCACAAAGGTCAAAAGCAGGCGGGAGCCATGGCGTCCTCATTGGAGGAGCCTGAGCTCTTGGAACCTCTCCCAGTGGGAGCCTCGGAGATGCTGGGAACTCAACCTGGATCTTGCTGGCATTTTCTGACTTTCTCCCCCCACTCTCCCTCATAGAGTTAATAACAATAATAGCACACCATTTCAAAGCACTTTAGATTTTAAAAACCTGTAATGAATATTATCTCCTCAATTCTTTGAATTGCAACGGCTTATTTACTTACTTATCAGCCACTAGATTCTGAACTCCTAAGAGCATGTCCTGTGACTTGCTTCTGTCTTGGTATCTCCAGGGCCCCCCTAGCATGTGCGTGGCTCATAGTAGGTGCTCCACATGCATTCCTTGAAAGCACAACTAGATGAATGAATATTATAATCCTTACCTTAACTGTAAGAAACCTGAAGCCCAGGGACCATAAGTCGTTGTGTGCTCAAAAACATGCTTTTCTAAGTTACAGAGACAGTCCTAAACCCAGGTCTTCTGACCTCATTTTCACCAGACATCAATATAGAAAGCAATTCCCACCTTAGGGAGGTAAACAGAAAGAAACCTGAATGTTGCTCTCCTGAGTGCAGCCTTGAACGAGCTGCCAGGATATAGGAGTGGGCACAAACAGAATCATCGAACTCACTATGCCAATTCTCTTCCCGTGTGCCCTGCATGCATTTTGTCCCAGGGAGATAGGGGTATATGGCCCTGGGTGCATGCATGGCTGGCACGTCTAGGAAATGATGAGCTGGACCCTAACACCCCACCTCCGTTCAAGGTCTGACACCATGCTGCCCAGATCTCAAGCTGTGGAGTGAAAGGGGCTGAGATTGAATCCAGGCTCAGCCACTTACACATGGTGTCACCCTGAGCACTCCTTGTCTCTCCATCCCCTCATCTGTAAAACGGGGAAAGTAATATAACTTACTTCATAGGGATGCTCTAAGGATTAAATGAGTTCCCTTTTTTTTTTTTTTTTTTTTTTTTTTGGTGGTACGCGGGCCTCTCACTGTTGTGACCTCTCCCGTTGCGGAGCACAGCCTCCGGACACGCAGGCTCAGCGGCCATGGCTCACAGGCCCAGCTGCTCCATGGCATGTGGGATTTTCCCAGACCAGGGCATGAACCTGTGTCCCCTGCATCAGCAGGCGGACTCTCAACCACTGCACCACCAGGGAAGCCCAATGAATTCCATTTGTTTAAATGCTTAATACAACAAGAGGCACACAGTCATAGGGTAAGAAATCCTAGCTATTGTTATGCTTGCACTGGCATATTCTACCTCTGTGATGCTCTTTCCTACTTGTTTCATCACCTATGCCAGCCTACACCTTGGTGTTACTCCACTGCCTGCCTACGGCCCCACCTTGCCCTGAAGCATCTTCTTTCTAAGCTCTTTCTGAAAAATCTCCTCTGATCATGTGACTCACTTGCTTGAACACCAATGGCTAAGATGCTGCCCAGATTCCTTCACATGACTGTCAAGACCTTTCCCAATCCAACTCCAAGCCTGCATTCAAGCCACATCTTCCATGCCTTTCTCATGTTCTACTTCCTTGATCCTTGAGTACAGCCTATGTAAAATCAAGAATGCGCACTGTTGGACTATCCATGCACCTCTGACACCTGCACAGAACTATAAAAACATTCTAGGTGATTTAAACATACGTTCATGGAATTAACTTCATAAAATAACTGAACACTGAGTAATATCGTGATTAAGAGCCTGGGCATTGGTGGCAGGCAGATTAGAGTTTCAATCTCAACTCTGACACTTATTAGCTCTGTGACCTTAAACAAGTTACTTAACCTCTCTGAGCTTCTATCTCTTCTTTGGTGAACTACAGCTATTGTCTGTTGTAGAGAATATTGTGAGCATTCAGTGGCATAACGTAATTCAAATTAGTTCTCACAGTGCCTGGTGCATGGTACACTCTCAAAAAATGGCAGCTAAAACTAAAAGTTTCTAGTGTACATCAAGAGTAAAAAGGCTTATGGTGATAATTGGGCAACCTGTTGAGAATCCTGGAGCCTACTTGCATATCAAGCTAAGCCCCCTAATGCGTAAGCCCCCGGTGAGAACCACAAGGCCTGCTTCTAGAAAAGCCAGTGAACATATGCTCTGAGACAGCTTTAAATAAGCACAAAGCACTCAGCAGCCCACACACATTCTACAAGCCCGTTCTCACCCACGGAAAGCAGAGAAAACACTGGTCACCATCATTTCCTATTCTCTTAGCAGAAATGACTATGGCCTTGTGCATGTAAGAGTGTGGTCATTCCAAGTCTATGACAATGGCCTGTCCAGAGCTTCTCCAGGCCAGCGGTGATTCAGAGATGACAG
Source organism: Leucopleurus acutus (assembly GCF_964270905.1). NCBI lineage: Eukaryota > Metazoa > Chordata > Mammalia > Artiodactyla > Delphinidae > Leucopleurus > Leucopleurus acutus. Next base: position 50,866,345 of record NC_139146.1, read on the forward strand.
CAGCTGAAGGTAGAGCCCTTGCTGGTGGTCCACTGCTAGCCCGACCTACAGCAAAGATCTACCAGTGGTCCCCAGAGAGGCTCCATGTCACACTTACGTCCTGCTCTGGGTGACACACAGCCTCTTCTCCATGGCCCAACCGTCTTCAGCTGACCAGAGCACAAATGAATATTTAAATAGAACTCCCATGACCTATTGTGTATATAACCTTGTGTACATAACATTTATATAACTCCAGCCTACTTAAGAGCGACAACTCCTGATGCATAGCTGCACAGAGAGAAATGCATGACATTGCAGTCTTTCTCCTGAGAACTAGAAGTTGCAAAATGATCCTTTTTTTAATCAGGTAGCTTGAAAAAAATATGATGCAACTAGACAAGAGCGTGTGTGTGTGTATACGTGCACGAGTGTGTGTGTATGACACAGAAGGAGAAGGAAAAAGGAAGAGATTCCTCTGTTTCCAAAAATTCTTAATTGATTATCTAACATGGCATGTTGGCTCAGGTAATTTAGGAAATTGAAATTATATGTTTGTACAGAGATAATCTATGCTTAAAAATATCTGGCATGGTAGGAGGAACACTGATGAACAGTTAAAAAACTTGCTTCGTGCGGGCTTAATATGGGGCTAATGCAGAATTACAGAGCTGGAGACTTATGGGACTCAACATAAAATGTACCAGTTCACTGAGCACCGTAGCGATCAAGAAAACACACATAAAAATTCCGATAAGAACGGAATGTGAGGCAAAAGCACAATTTCCTCCCAATCTGGAATATCAGCAGGATTTGCACTCGTTGTTTGTGGTTTTCGGGGGTAGATGGTACATTACAGTAGAGCATCAGCAGTAATGCTGCATGGCAGCTCCTCGGAATACCATCTGTTTCCCTGGGAACTGTTAGTATAGTTGTAATTATCTACTTCTAAGCACTTTATTGAGAATATCATTTGCAAATTAATCAACTACAGACCAGTAAAACAAATGACACGCCTCCCCGAAAACAACAGCATTATTTCACATTATTTTCCAAAGGATTTAGGAAAGCTGAAGGGGGTGTGTGGGCAGGGGGGGGTGCTGTTAAACATGCCTCTAAATCTCACCCTGTGTACATAAGTTGAGCTGAAAGAGTTACAGAATTGGGTGTTCTAGAAAGGTCTTTGGAGGATTTGGGCAATGGAGAAGAGGAGGAGAGCAGCAAAACCTAAGAGATGGGTCACATTACCACGTGAGACAAGAGGCGTGAGAGAGACTCCAGCTGACAGCTACACGATGGTGAAGACAAAGATTTCCAGACTCTTCTGCAATCGCTCCCTTGACTACAGTGTGTTGCCTTCTCAGTCTTGCCCTCCAAACCTTCCAGCTGTCCATAGCGTGTGGATGGCCCCTCCATCCCAGGTCATTTCTTCTTTTTTTCTCTTTGTGGAAAATTAATTTTTATTTATTTTAAGCCAATATCTTCCTGAAATTTGAATTGTAACTAAATTTTAATAATGCAAAAAAATACTAGTTAAGTCCTATAAATATGGCAGGAAGTATATATCAGAAATTCAGCCAAGGACAAGAAGCAGGAGTACAGGAGGAGAGAGAGGAAGTACCGAAACTCTAATCCTTAATTCTCCTGCCATAACTGACCAAGAAGGTAAAGCTTTGAAAGCAGAAAAGCAAAGAGGGGAAAAGGCAAAGTATCTAAATGGCAGAAATGACCCAGGAGTCAGGGGACTCAGGATTGAGACAAACCCCAGGCAGGCTGCCCCTCACTCTGAGTAAGCGGCATACTTGAATGGGTCTGAACCATGAGTCTTCAAGTCTGTGGCTTCAACCCAGAGGCCCAGAGGAGAAAAAGGATCCCAGTCACCATCACAGAAAACTCTAAGTGCACCTTCTGTTAGCAGCAAATCCGAGAGCCGAGGGAGAAGGAAATATTCACTGCCCTGGCCCTCCCCCACAGAGGCACTGGCTCTAGTCTGGTAATAGAGGGAGTCGGTCTCCCCAGGACATGCCCAGGCTCTCAGTTAAACAAATGGCTTCGGACCCTCCTGTGCTTTCCCCACCATCTTGTCAGTTCAGATGTCATACAGCAACAGAGAGCCAGAGCCACACCTAGAGAGAACGGCTTGTCCATACTTGCATGGCACATGGAGGATGCTGGTACTTGATCAGAGGATGCTGGTACCTGGTCAGTTTAAGAAGACCCAAGCTGAATTTCACTGTTGGAAATAATGGTTTGTTGGGCTCATTAAACAATTTTTACAAGAATGTACGAGGGTCTTTCTTAAGAGGGAAAAAAAAGTGTTTAGAATCAGACAATCCTGGTAGTAAATCTTTCCTTTGTTAATGACCAGTTACTTAATCTTGAGTAACTGGTCCTTGAGTTTACTTTTATTATTCATGGGAGTTTGATGTCTTCTTGAAGGAGTTTATATGCAACTTTAAAATAACGCTACATGTGCAGCGACATGGATGGACCTAGAGATTGTCATACTGAGTGAAGTAAGTCAGACAGAGAAAGACAAATATCATATGATATTGCTTATATGTGGAATCTTAAAAAATGGTACAAATGAATCTATTTACAAAACAGAAATTCAGTCACAGATGTAGAAAACAAACTTATGGTTACCAAGGGGGATGGGGGGGCAGATAAATTGGGAGACTGGGATTGATATATACACACTACTATTTATAAAATAGATAACTAATAAGAACCTACTGTATAGCACAGGGAACTCTATTCAATACTCTGTAATGACCTATATGGGAAAAGAATCTAAAAAAGAGTGGAAATATATATATGTATAACTGACTCACTTTGCTGTACACCTGAAACTAACACAACATTGTTAATCAACTATACTCCAGTTAAAAATTAACTTAAAAGAATAAAAAATAAAATAAAATAATGCTACACTTACTATGGAAGAAAAAGGAGATACAAATGAAGACTTTTCAAACAGAGAGGTTTGTCAGGGAAGAGGTGGGAGAGAAAAATGAAATAACACCACGTGGTGGCCCATGGTTCTCCTGCAGGTCCATAGGGAATGACCAAGATGGCCATAGTAGGGAAGTGTCCACATCGAATTAACGTTAAGAAACATGTACTGAGCATTTACTGGACTAAACGGATTGGATTGTCATACATTGGATATCTCTGTAAAAATGCACTTTCCTATGGAAAGGACAAAGCCCATGTCCTGTTTGTTCTCATAGCCCATCCCAGACTAGACAGTTAGATAAACAAATGTCATAGGCATGGGGTTAGGTGCTGTGGAGAGTACACCTCAATCAACTTTTTCCAGCTCCCGTTAAAATACCTGTGAGGGGGCTTCCCTGGTGGCGCAGTGGTTGAGAGTCCGCCTGCCGATGCAGGGGACGCGGGTGCGTGCCCCGGTCCGGGAAGATCCCACATGCCGCAGAGCGGCTGGGCCCGTGAGCTGTGGCCGCTGAGCCTGCGCGTCCGGAGCCTGTGCTCCGCAACGGGAGAGGCCACAGCAGTGAGAGGCCCGCGTACCGCAAAACAAAAACAAAAACAAAAATAAAAAAACAAAAACAAAAACAGAAACCTGTGAGGCTGGTATTTTCACCAGTTATATTTCAGGTGGGTATCATCTATCCAATCTGACCAGACCGCCCTACTGTATAGCACCACCTCGCACAGAAGGCTTATCCATTTTGCAGCTAACTTCTCATAAGATGGTACATCATGGGGCTGACTTACTCAAAATCAGCTCTTCTGATTTTTCTGAGGAGATAATGAGGTTCTTCAAGAATTGAAAAGATCCACTGAGAATTATGTTGCCCTTCAGTTTCTTTTCTGGCCCAAATTATTTATTCCATGAAACATAGCTTTAAATAAAAAACACTCAGAGGCCCTAGCCTCTTCATTATTCAAATATCTGAGTGGATTTAAAGGGACAGTTTCCAGAAGCTACAAATGAAACTTACTACCAAAAAAAAGGGTAGAAAGAAAATCTTACCCAGGAAGGGATTATGTTAGGAGCACCCCTTGGACTTTCTGATCATCCGAGATTCTTCCCAACCCAGAGAGTTTGTCAGGCATCAAGACTTGATTTTGAAACTGTGACCTTGGGTACATTAAGCTCTTTGTGTTTATTACTCATCTTTTTTGTTTTAATTTAATTTTTATTTTATATTGGAGTATACTTGATTTACAATGTTGTGGTAGTTTCAGGTGTACAGCAAAGTGATTCAGTCATACGTATACATATATCGATTCTTTTTCAGATTCTTTTCTCATATAGCTTACTATAGAATATTGTGTAGACTTTCCTGTGCTATACATTAGGTCCTTACTGATTATCTATTTTACATATAGTAGTGTGTATATGTTAATCCCAAACTCCTAATTTATACCCCCCAAAACACCTTTCCTCTTTTTATCCCTCATCTTAATACAGAACTAAGTAATATAACTACCACAGTTGTAAAGACTACATAAGAGATAATGCATGCAATGTGCCCAACACACAGTAGGTCCTCACATTAGGGCTCCATCCCACAGAGTCTGGGGCAACCCTTGGCAGACTCCGGAACGGAGGTAACGTGTGTGAATATATGCATATGATATTTTGAAGCTGGGAGAAACATAAGTTAGGGATCTGAGGGAATGAAGAATTTATTTGTCCCTTAGGTATTTCCTCCCAGAGATCTCAAGCAAAACTTCAACTGGCATGTAGCACATCCATGTTCATAAGAAATAGTAGATCATTAAATTGATTAAAGAACTGTAGTACTGCCTTAACTACCAGAGATGCAAAGGTAGTATTAACAGTTTGTTGATAAAATGTAGGAACCTAACCTTCATTCTTGATCATATTCTCTTCTCTAGACCATTCCACACCTTCACAGAAGTAGGCCTTGGGGACACAGAAATGTGTCGACCTAGAGAGACCTAGGTAGAGGCTATTGCCATTGTTCAGCTGTGAGAACCTGAGCCATGGAGGGTGTTAGATGGTGTTCATGGGGACAGGAGAAGGGGCCCCATATGAGGAAACAGGGAAAGACAGAAACATCAGAGCCTGGCAACTGATTTGAAATGGCGAGTAAATTTTTTTCCATTTTTAGCTAAGGTGTGTTCTTCTAATGTTTCTACGAGGAATGTGTAACATTTATTTAAAAAATTTTTAAAGTCAATGTCATATTCAAAAAAAAGAAGGCATTAGTGATTACGAGAAGGCTTTAATCTTGAGTGTCTGGGAGAAAATGCTAGTGCCACTGATACAAACTTAGAAAATCACCATAAATAAGGTTTCCAGAGTATGGATTGGAGAATGGTGAGAAATTTATCCAGAGACATCTTGAATCTAAAATGTTGGTAGAGCATACAGCAGCAACTGACATACAGCATATGCCCAATAAATGCTTCTCAAATGAATAAATAAATGACATAGACCATCTGCTCTGGGAATTAAGGAACAGCTAGAGCAGACTCTTACCAAGCCTGGTACACAAAAGACTTAAGTCGTAATTGTTGTCACAGAAAAAGAGATTCCATGATGAGTTTGGAAAATCCTAGACATAACCATTCACACCAGTTTTTTCCCACTTTGGAGGGTACAGAGAAACTGGCAGTGCAAGGAAAGAAGGAGGTGGCCCCTGTCACCTCGGCCAGGATGCAGGGCTGAACCAAGTCATGTGGGTTCCCCAAGAAGCTGACAATGTGTCATATCTTCCAAAAGGCATTGAAGTGATGGTTAAATATTTCTTTAGAAGAATGGGAGAGCTTCAGATAGGAAGAGGGCAAGAGTTAGCAGTACTCAATCCTTTCTGTAACGTCCCCAGCAATTCAGCTCTGGCCCAAACTTCCCCATCCTACTCAGCACACCAGTTAACTGCTTCCGTCCTCCTTGGAAGGCAGGTTAGGGAACATCCATTGTTCCCCAATCTACCTCTTGAGATGATGGGCCCCAAGCAGCACAATCATGGCACTCTTTCCAACCACATTTTAACCTTTGTCCGGACTGGAGTTCTGGCAGCTAGACATCATCTTCCCTTCACCCCCGGTGCTGTTTAAATCTCCCTTTGAGATTGGTGTCCCAATGACCTGCCCTGCTGCCCACCCTTGACTCCACTCTAAGGAGACACATATGTATAGTCTCAGCCCCCTTCTAGGGCAATCACCAAGTCCAAGATGGGGAACACACAATCCTCTTCCAATTAAAACAACTACAGTGCTGTTCGGGTGGAGTGAGAGAGGGGTACTTAATTTCCCCTTAGAGTTCAAATTTCAGCTGCTTCAGAAGTAGTGATGGCAGAAAGGTGAACAGACAGGGTGACTGGTACCAGTCCAAACGTCCTGGCTATGTTTCACAGCCCCGTGCCCCTTGGAGATGGAGCCAGGGAGACCGCTCTGCTCTTCTGCAAGCACCAGCACACTGCTGGGGGTAGTCACACCTGGGCCAGTGCGCTCTGAACTCTTGTTATCCGGCAGCAGCCATCCAGAATCTCTCTACGATGCTGAGAGTAGCTGTCAGACCAACACCTGCACGCTGGGATTGCCGCATTCCCAGGCAGAATCTTACAAACAACAGCAACCAGGTTATCTGCTCCATCGTACCGGGCTCTTGCTTCCCTTGCATTGTTCACGGATGGAGTCAATTTCCTGTCACCATCTGCATTGCTGCCTCTACCCCATGAGAGCAACCATCAAGATAATGTCTCAGGGAAAGGGTCCTGCTCAGTTCACAATCAATCCATCAATGCGTTGTCTCCATGATTCCCTTAACACTTACCTATCTTCACTAAACACCTGCAGCCACTGGCTGGACTCCAGAGGCCCATCTCCCCTCCCCCAAATACGGTCATTCTGGAGACGAGTTAAAACTGTGTGGATAGGAATGGTGTTTGGATATTTGATGCTCTGTGAGTGGTGCCTTGGACCTGGTATTGGAGGCCATTCAGACATGAGCCAACATAAAGGCCACTGCCCCACTCTGGTGCTAACCGTCCACCATCCCATCCCTTCTGCTGAGAAGCCCCTTGGAGGGGCCCTTCCTAATGATAACATCAAGTAACAGGGTCCGACCTTTAAGAAGGGATTTCTCTCTTTGAACCGATTGTAGACAAGGCGTTTAAAATTTTCACTTCTTAGAAATAAGTCCACTTACTTTACAGTTCCTTTGTAGAACTCCAGAAACTACCATAAGAAATAGCACATCCTATCCCCAGATGGGGAAAAGAAAATGAGGATGTCTCCAAAATTTACCAAAATACTGTGACATTATTCTTTTTAATCCATAGACAAATTAAATCTTAATTTATTCTACTTTCCAAAGGAAAATTTTAGAGGGGAGAGATCACAAAATTAAACAGTGAGAGAGGCTGGGAGTCATTGATTTGGAGAAAGAGAAACAGGAAAAAGATGGAACAACTTCCCAAAACAGTTTCTGAGTTTGGACTTTACCTAAATGTTTATTACATTTTATTAAAATTTTATTACATGGGCTTCCCTGGTGGCGCAGCGGTTGAGAGTCCGCCTGCCGATGCAGGGGACATGGGTTCGTGCCCGGGTCCGGGAAGATCCCACATGCCGCGGAGCGGCTGGGCCCGTGAGCCATGGCCGCTGAGCCTGCGCGTCCGGAGCCTGTGCTCCGCAACGGGAGAGGCCACAACAGTGAGAGGCCGGTGTACCGAAAAAAAAAAAAATTATTACATACGTAGTACTAGTAGTAGCTAATTTATTGAACACTTAGTATGCACCAAGTACTGATGTGCATTTTATAAGCATTAGTTCATTAATTTTATTTAATCTGTACAGCAAATCTATGTGGTAGAGTGGTATTATCCTCATTTTGTACCTGAGGAAATCGGACAACCTGTCTAAGTGATAGCAGAGCTAGGATTTTATCCAGGTCTTTCGGACACTGAAACCTGCGCTCTTAATCACTGGGCAAAATTATCTTCCAAACAAGAGTAAAATTTCATATAAATAAAACATAATACTAATTCTTGACAACAAAACACAGAGGAGATATTTGCCTGTGATGTAGAAGCACAGAGGAAATACATAAAATGGTAAAGTTGGAGGAGCAATGGAACAAGTGTAATTAAATTAGCTAGTTGAAATGATTTGTTTGTTCCAATAACAGTAAGACCTTTCTTTGCTCAAAGTTCACCATTCTGGGCGGAAGAGAAACAAAATGTTCTAGAAACATCCCAGATGCTGCGGCATTTGGAACATTTGCATTAATTTTAGCAAGTCCCAGTGTTTCGAACATCTGCCTCACTGAGAGACACCCATTGATAACACCGGGGAGATGGTAAAGGGTACCATCTCCAAGGGCAATTATATCATCGGGGTGTTTGGCTCAGGACTTGAGTCAAAAGGCAGAGGTGGCTGGAAAATGTGCTTTCAGTTGGCAAGAGAGTAAATCTCATCCTCCCATCCTAGATGTGGAAAGTGAGCTCATTAGCATAGAGTAGAAAGTCCTCCAAAACCTAACATCTCCATCAACCTCTGCAACCTCCTGTACACTGCAGTGTGTTACACTGGTAGCAGGAAGTAACTTAAGGTAGTTAACAAAATATGCTCTAAGCCAGACTGCTTGGCTTGGTATCCCAGTGTTTTTACTTACTAGATGCAACAGCTTCTCTGTGCCTCAGTTTCCACATCCATCAGTGCAAATGATAATAATAATAATACCTATCTCATGGGGTCATTGTGAGAATTCAATGAATATACAAAGTGATTGGATCTTTTTCCAGCAAATGGTAAATGCTATACACGAATGTTTGTTGCTATTATTATCATGTGTTCAAAGTGATTAAACTGAATCCTTCCTAAAATATCTAGAGGCAGTAGATTAGTGATCGCCCGCAGCTGGAGGTGGGAGCAGGGATTTATTCAAATGGGCACAAGGGAACTGGTGGAGGAAATGTAAATGTTCTAAAACTGGGTTATGGTGGTGGTTGCACAACTATAGAAATTTACTAAAAAAATCCTTGACTTGCACACTTACAAGGCTTAAATGTTATGGCATATGTTATACTTCAATAAAACGGTTGGGGGGAGCTGGGGGAGGAGGGATAGATTGGGAGTTTGGGATTAATAGATGCCAAGTATTAAATATAGAATAGATAAACAACAAAGTCCTACTGTGTAGCACAGGGAACTATATTCAATACCCTGTGATAAACTTTAATGGAAAAGAATATGACAAAGAATATATATGTATAACTGAATCACATTGCCGTACAGTAGAAATTAACACATTGTAAATCAACTATACTTCAATAAAATAATTTTTAAAAATAAATAAAACTGTTTATCAAATTAAAAAAAAAATTCTTCCTTACATAGTCTGTGACAGAGACAAGCAGTGTCAAAGTTCCCAACAGAAATTCTTGAAAATTTCAAGGTTAGACTGTAATACCTTTTTTAAAAAATCCTTGGGAAATGGCAAAAGTCAATTAGATTTGTCCTTAGAAACAAAAATTGATTTTCTTTTCAATAATTCTATTAACTGAATCTTCTCCTTCACTCCAGCCAAAGACCAGAATTTGAAGAAAAATTCCAGTCTCTGTCACCTGAGTAAGATAATCTTACATCACATTGTCAATAGCAACACGTTTTACTAGCAGTTTAGACACATCACTCAATTTGCTACTAATGCAATTTATACCACCTTCTAAATAATCAAAACAATGCAACTATAAACCTGCTATGCATATAAAATTAGCAAAACCAAACAAAAATTGATAAGACCTAATGCTGGCAGAGTTGCAATTAAGCACAGATACTCAAGCATATATTTTGGGTAACAGTCTAAGATATTGTAATCCTTTTGAAAAACATAGCAATATGCTTCAAAAGCTTTTAAGTATCTGTATCCCAATGAATTTATACCAAGGAAACAATTCAAAAGGTAAAAGTTATAGGCACAAAGACGTTCACAGCAGGGTTATTTGTAGTATAGTAAATCATGTAAATATAAATGTAAAGTAAACGTAAGTGTAAAATAAATATACATACTATGAACTATTTTATTTTTCTCAATTTTAAGATACCTTTTTTGGTAAATTTTCAACATTTCTGAAATTAGACTGCATCTTACATTCACTGTATACATTTAAAGTGGTAATATTTCTTCTCTTCCTTGAAAAGCTGTTATGAAAGCAATGGTGCATCTTAAAATCAGTAGCATCTTATGATCAAGAAAATGCAGTAGCCTGTGGTCATTAAAAATAGTAACTATAGATGTTGTTTAAAAACATGAAAATATCGAATACAACCATATTAAATTTTGTATCATTGGGGGTTACAGTAGAAAGCAAGTAGACGAATGCAGGTTGATTTACAAGTAATATTTTTCTTCCTTTCACTTAGAGTTGCATGAATGTCACTATGATATTATGCATGTGTTAACATTTCTTCTTCGTGTTTTTTAAGAAAGAAACATGCCTTCACTGATATTCACTTCCCATGAAATCCTGGGCAGAAATATCATGAACAAGATAGGAATAAAAGCCACCTAAATGCCCTATTCATTGTAGAAACAGAAACCTAAGAGTTTTTAGGGACTCCTCTGGTGGTGCAGTGGTTAAGAATCTGCCTGCCAATGCAAGGGACATGGGTTCGAGCCCTGGTCCGGAAAGATCCCACATACTGCAGAGCATCTAAGCCTGTGCGCCACAACTACTGAAGCCCACGTGCCCACGCTCAGCAACAAGAGAAGCCACCACGATGAGAAGCCTGCGCGCTGCAACAAAGAGTAGCCCCTGCTGCCGCAACTAGAGAAAGCCCATGCACAGCAACAAAGACACAACGCAGCCAAAAATAAATAAATAGTTTTTTAAATCCTATTTTAAAAATAGAGTTTTTAATCCTTATCTCCTCCATCCATTCCAGGAGGGGTTGTGTAGGAGCAGGCTGGGGAGGAGAGCAGGGTGACCCCTGAGGACATTTACCCCTGCAAGCTACGGTGGGTTGTCTGGAAGCCTAAAATAAAACCAAACCCCCTAAGGTAGATTATGGGACCTGTTCAGACTGCACACCTACTGCCACACTGGACCAAAGAGAATTGGGCTCCATAGCTAGAGGAGGAGAATGAAGATAAGGCAGTAGGAACACAACTGTTATTGAAAAATGAGACGGATGTCAGGAAGTTGATGTGGAGGCAGGAAAAAAGAGAGCCCTGGAAGGAGAAATAAGTTAGGGAGAAAAGAGAGGATGAACTAGAACATCCTCAAAGACACATGGTGTAAGCCCTCATCAAGTATTTGTTAAAGGAATAAATAAGGGAATGAATGACTTCTATATGCCTAAATGCTAATGCCATGCCTGACCCACAGTAGTTGCTCAATAATTTATTCAACCACTATTCATTCATTCATTTAACAAGTATTTACTAAGCATCTGTTATGTGGCAGGCAATTATCTAGGCAAGGTAGACAAAGCACTGAAGAAAACAGATAAAAATCCATGCCCTCAGGGAGCTAACACTCTGGTGGGGATGGAGCAAGGCAGAAAGGTGGGTAGAGAAGACTGACTATAATAAACAAGACTGTAAAACACACAAAACATTAGATCATGATATGTGCTGTGGAGGAAAGGCAAGAGTCCAGGTGGATGAGAGTGCCTGAGAGTGAGGGAGAGGCTTACAACTTTAAATAGAGTATTCAGGGAAGACCTCACTGAGATGGTAGCACTGGAGAAAAGACCTGAAGGAACTATAAGAGGAAGCCATGTGGATACCTGAGGGAGAGGAAATAGCACGTGCAAAGGCCCTGAGGTGGGAACGTGTAAAGCCTGTTCGAGGATCAGCAAGGAGGTCAGTGTGGGTGGAGCAGAGTGATGAGCTCAGAGAAGGAATGAACAGGTTGGGGCCTCCGAGACCATCTTAAGACCAAAGCTTTTACTCTGAGTGAAGTGGATAGCCAGTGAAGAGTCTGGACCAGAAGGGTGACATGATGTGACCAATTTTAACAGGATCCGTTGCTGTGCTGAGAATAGTCCATGGGGGAAAGGAAAGAAGCAGGGAGGCCAGTTTGAAGCCTATTTTAATAACCCAGCTAAGAGTCTTGGACCAAAATGATAATTGAAATGTACTAAAAAGTGATTGGATCTGGGAATATTTTGAATATGGACCCCAAGAGGTTTGCAAATGGATTGGATGCGGTGTGTGATAGAAAGAGAGAGGTCAAGGGTGACCCCAGATTTTCTGGTCTGAACGGATGGAAAATGGAACTTCTGTGTGCTGAGATGGGAAAAGTGGTGAGAGCAGTAGGTTTGGATGGAGAAGGCCAAGAGTCCACTTTGGGGACACTGTAAGTTTGCCAAATTATTAGATAGTCCAGCAGAGTTGTCCTGTTGACTGGTGTTTAGGTTGAACTAATATCTGAACAAATGCTCAAAAAACAGAAAAGTGAAAAATGAAAACAGAAAGAAAGGAGAGAGAAAGGTAAAAAATATAATGCTGTTGATAAAATAAAAGAACTTCGAAAACAAACTTATGGTTACGAAAGGGGAAATGCGGTGGGGGGAGGGATAAATGAGGAGTTTGGGATTAACATATACACGCTACTATATATAAAACAGATAATCAACAAGGACCTACTGGATAGCACAGGAAACTCTGTTCAATATTCGGTAATAACCTCTGTGGGGAAAGAATCTGAAAAAGAATGGATATATGCATATGTAGAACTGAAGCACTTTGCCGTATACCTGAAACTAACACAACATTGTAAATCAACTATACTCCAATATAAAATAAAAATTAAATTAAAATAAATAAATAAAAATAATAAAACAAAATGAAAGAGAGGGAGGCCAAGAGAAGGAACAGCCTCTGAAACAGGGAAGAGAACAAATGAGGAGAGGTGAGCGCCGGTGCTGAGCCTGTGCTGACAGGGGTCTCTAACCCTCCATCTCCTGTCAGTGGAGGTCTGAGTTTCCTCCCAGCCCCACTTTCACCACTCCTAAGAGCCTGCATCCTAACCTGCCGTTGTCTGACACTGTAAATACCAGTGACAAGATGATTTCTCGCACGTTTGTCTAAAATGTGCTCATTCCACCCGGGCTGTAGGAGGGTTGGAAATTGGAAATCTGGGAGCAGGACAGAGGCACCCGGCCCTCTGCATCACACGCTGTCAACCCTGCCTGGGTCTTCTTAATACTCGCTTGCCGTGGAATAGGAATGGTTCCAGGCCCTTCCTCTGCACTCCTGACTTGGGCAGGCTGGGAAAGGCGGTTCACCGTGAATAAGGAGGGTTAGGAAGACACGGGCAGAGGGAGGATGACGAGGCAGGAACTCACTGGCCAGCAGCTGTGTCTTCAGAGTCAAGGGGAAATGCTGATGTAAAACAAAGAATGAGCTCCTCTGGAACAATCCTGGGAAAACTGTCTCCCAGCCTTTCCTTCTGAGTTGATTTATTTGGCTCCGTGTTTGGAGAGAGCTGAAGTCGCCCCCAGAAGTCCTGGGGCCCAGGTCTCAGCTAACACTCACTGTGTCATCTTGGGCGAGTCACACAACTTCCCAGGACTCGGTAGCTCATTTGGAAAAGTAAAGATAATTAGCATTTGCCTGCCAGAAGGCAGGATGACGGGCCAGATGATCTGGCTCAGGCCCTTCCAGCTCTAAGGTCTATGATTGTGTGATGGTTATAGAAAGTGAAATGCACAAGGGCAGGAGTTTAGAGATGTGTGCAGGGAACAGATGTGCTCGGTCACCCTCCTTCTCACAGTAGAACTTCTTATGGCATCTTCAGCAGAAAGTGAAAACCCCTATCCTGGCTCTTTATTCTGTGAGAAAACCATATATTTTGTATTCAACCAGAACTGCGTTTAAATTCTTGGTTCCAACACTTCTAGAATTATAACCTGGGGAAGAGTATTTAACCTTTGCACGTCTCTGTGGACTCATCTGTAAAATGAATATAGGAGAAAGCAAAGATTTCTGGGTTGCTGAGAGGATTAAATATGATGATAAATGTAAAACACTAACTCTATCAGTCATGGTCCAGTCATAACAACAGAGATCACTCTAGGTATTTAAAGGATTGAATACAGAGGGTTGGTTACTGCAGTGATGGAAGAAAGCCCAATATGCCTTCACTTCCAACCTCAGCTCAGCCTCCAGACCTCCAAACTCCAGCCTTGATCCTACACTCCAGGGTCCCCTGTATCTGGAAGAGAAAACTGGGCATGAAAAAAAAAAAAATCTAAGGGCAGATTCCAAAGAGGAGGGCAGTGAGAATCTAAACCGTGGAAGTACAAATGGAGGTGGGAGGCCAAAAGTAATTTATAGGGTTGCCTAATGAGAGAGAAGCAACTTTTCTTTTCTCTGTTTCCATGCGGGAAAGATTTCCCTAGGAAACAGCTGCCTTCCCCATCCCGTTACAATGGGGCAGTGGAATGATCCCCTTAACTTGAATTTAGGGAAAACAACTGAGTTCGCTGAGCTCAGCTCCACACTTCTCATCCTCAGCATGAGCTACCCTCAGGGAGCTGGCATATTCCAGCTGGTTATTCCACCAAGTGCCAGAGGCGACGGGGGCCCTATCCTTCAGTGACCAGGTAGATCAGTCTACTTCACCCTGAGTCATAGTGATGGGCCATTTGCCTCTCTTGGCCAAGCCCGGTATCAGCAGCAGTGGAAATGAAGATGGCCTCTATTTTGACTCCTTTATTTCTCAATTTGTTCAAAACCCAGGGAGGGAATAAAGGTAGGACTGCTCAGAAGCCCCCGACGATGAAGATGAGCCCTGGTCTTTGATTTAATGCTCTAGCTGCACGCAGGACTATTATCACTAACTAATTAAGGCTGTAATTATTCATGTCATCAGAAGTAGATATTTATCACCATAGTTCATTTCGTTGTTTGCCAGCGGATTTATCTTTCAACTCCTGTCATTGTCATGGTCACCTAGGAAATTTGTTTAAAATACAGATGTCCAGGCTCCAACCTTTGGGATTCTGAGTCAGTAACTGTGTCTTTTATAAGCACTCCCAAGGTATTCCCACACTTTGAGAAGCAAGGTGTAGAACTAGTGGTCCTCAATCTTGGCTTCACTTTGAAATAACCTGAGAAGCTTTTAAAAATAATGATTAGCTAAATCCCACTCCTAGAAATTCAGATTTAATTGCTTAGGGATGACACCTGGCTCTGTGGACTTCTAAAAGTTCTCTAGGTGATTCTAACATGCAACCTGGGTAAGACCCACTCGTATAGCCCCTCAAAAGAAATCTTTCTTTAAGGGTTGTTGTTGTTTTTAAAGATCTTTGCTGTTGTTGATGGGAGGAAAGGCTTTCTGTTCACTGAATGCCTCCTGGTGTCTGGAGTTCCTCTTCCTCTGCAGGACACAACATGGTAGCTGAATCCCCAAAGTCCCAGCACCAGCATCAAAGCATAATACCACTCTGCTTTCAGATGAAATGCAATTTACATCTCTTTAACTAGATGTATTGGTGTTATTACCATTGCAATCCTATTGATTGAAGTGCTGCTCTTAGCAACACATTCCAATTTTATCATCCTTAGTCATTCTTACATGAGTATATATGTAGCAACAAGCTCTGGTATTTAAACCAGCACACAGTTGGGGATGAAAAGGATCAACTGCAAATCTCTAAACCTGCCTGTGAAATGAACCCAAAACAATAAATGCCCCCACTTCAGGGGCTTTTCTCTCGGTCCTCTAGATTTTCCTTCTGGGGAGAAGCATGGGTAGGACAAGGATCTGAGACCAAGTTGAATGGGAGTCAGTTCCCATTTTATGAACTGTTTCATTTTATAGATGAAGGATGCAAGCACAAGAGATATAAAGTAATTAACTTAAGGTCGTCAGCTGGTTAACGGTGGAGCGGTGAGCAGAACATACTCTTTCTTAATCCCCACCTGGTACTCTTCGACCCAGCCCATATGGCACCTTTCTTTGCCTCAATATTGGGTCTGTAACTTCAGCCATGAGTCCTCCAAGAGAAGAGAGGAAATCTGGGGACCACAGGATGGGTTCCAGGGTAGAATGACTCTGGGCAGTGCGAGAAGAGAGAGGAAACTCAAGGTAGACGTTAGGAAAGATCTAAAAGTAGAAGAAAGCGAAGAAGGCCACTTGCACCTTGCTGTCTTGAGACAAGTGTGGGCAGGATGACAGAGGTAACTGCCAACTGTACACGTCAAGTAAAATGAGCTCTACTAGTATGGATTTCCAGATATGATATAGAAACAAGGGTCAGGGGGAGGAGGGGTGACAATCAAAGGGCTATACCTCTCAGTGACAGGCACAGGAGAGTAAGGAACCAGACAGATGATCAAACTTATAGAAAAGAAGAAAAGGTTTTATTGTTTGACAAGGGATGATGTCACTGCAACTTTATAATTGGAAAGCTCTCATCAGATATGGAAGAGGAACAGAGAACAAATAGCGAACAATCCAAAGCAAGATGTAGATGAGAAGTTGTAGGAAAAAAGGGCTCCAAAGCGCCTCCAAGAGAAAGTCCAAGTCCACAGCCTACATCCCAAGTCCCTGTGTGACTCAGCCACTGTCTGTGTCCCTAGTCTCAGGTGCTGACACTCCACAACCAAAGACCTCTCTGCAGCTGTGGGCTGTACTAGTAAAATAAGGCCAAGAGTCTGGCGCAAAAGCCCTGGGCTAAAAACCCAGTTCCACCATTCACTCCTTTTGTGACACCAGGGTGGCGACTTCATTTCCCTACCCATCATATGTCTTGGGATATTGACCTATAAATTCCACTAAAAATTCTGGACCATTCAGAGCCCCGATAGCCAACGTTTCAAAGAGATGTAAGGCCTTCTCCAGTCTGGTCCGGTCTCTCTCCTAAGGGTTCTCAGTACAAAGGATTTGCCATGCTCCCCAGAGGGGTCCACCCCAAAGGGCTCAGTCCCAGAAATCTTAGGAGATGGAGCTCACATGGGGGGACGTTACCCAGGCTCAGAGGCTTCTGGAGAGGGAACTGTAATCCTCCCCAAATTAGCTGTCAAACGGCAATTTGTAAGGGAGTTCAAATACCTACTTCCAGAAACTTCCACTCAGGAAGAAATCATATTTCCATAAGGGAACACAAAGAATGAGGGTGCCACTAAACATTATTTGGGTATTTGGGACATGTGCTTTTTATTTTTTATTTTTTGCCAACTCAAAATCCAGTCTTTTTCTTGTCAAATGTAATACTGCCAGAGTGAAAGTGACAAGACATACAATAAAGTTGAGGAAGAGAAACACAAAGACCTAGATAGTAACCTATTTATTTTCCAGAGGAAAAAAAGTAACAACTATTCTGGCAAAGAAAATAGCCCTGTATTTGGCCTCTTTTTTTTTTTTTTTTCCTGTTTTCCCCTCAATTTAAGAGAAAAACTTTTCAAATTCACACAAAATGGTATACCCTGTCTGCTTCTCTGTGGCTATCTTCAAATACATAACCTTTCAGGTCACCACAAAACACTTTTCTGAAATATGTCTCAATCTGTCTTTCAGTGTGACAATGAAATTACCAGTCAATTCAGCATGTGACGTGACTGAATTAGGCTGTAGCTGACCAACTGCTGTCATCATCATACTCCATTCTTTACTTCCTGGCCGGGGGAGCGGGGGGCGATCACTGAAAAACCCTGGAACAGAATCACAGCTGATTATTTGTACAAGGGAAGTGACCCTGTGGAATTACACCGTTCCGTTCTCCTAGAGATCTCAGGTCTAGAGAACTACTGATGCAGAAGCAGGTTTGCTTAAAGTCTTCTGTCACCACCTTGCCAGCCTCCAATTTGTGACTCCATTAGTTACATACCTGTCCAACTCCCTTTGGACTGATAGCGAACACCTTGGAATGTCTTCAGATGAAAGTTATATAGGAGTACTTGACCTTTTTTAAGAAATACTGATCAAAGTATTACTGATCAAAGTATTACTGATTACTGATCAAAGAAATACTGATTGCTGGGATCAATAAGCTGTTCACTCGGAAAAAATATATATATATATATTACATATATAATACATAAATGCACTTTAAAAAAAAAATCACAAAGACTTGCTGCTACTCCAAGTAGAACTGGTTTTGTTCTTATGCTAGTACAGAGAAGCTGGCTTCCAGCCGGGCCTGACTGAGGAATACCCACAGGATCAAATGAAATTCCTACCATGTACACCATCTTTTTGACTTAGGGCATTGTCTCTAGAAACAGTCTGTTAAAATACAACTATTTGATCTAGAAGGGATAACATACTGAATAATTAATAGGTTCTAACACATTTGCATGGATGTGTTTGTTAACATAGATGGCAGAAAGCAAATCCCTAACGATAGGGATCAAAGACAGACAAGTGTGATGAAGAGATGGGCGGAGCAAGAACCCAGGGCATGACTGAGAATGTCCAGTAGTGGCTAGAATAGCCACAAAATGTGCCCCAAGGCTGCATCAGGGCTCTGGTGCAGTAGAGTCGCAGCATTGTCTGTTTTTCATATTGCCCTGGGCCCCCTTTCTTCTTGAGGAAAGCCTAGAAACAGTGTATCTCCGGTGTATCTTTGGAATTTGTAGGAACATCTCAAAAGGTCTCACTTAGAGGTATGTGCAAATAAGATGCGATTGGAGAATTTCCTCTCCAAGGCAAAACAAAGAAGCAAAAATACTCTGACAAGTCACCCAATAACCAAGCAAATATGATAGCCTGTTCGTGTGTCATAAGCCTTTCACATACACATTGTACTAAAGAGCATCTCCCGCCCCCCTTCTCCCTCTCTCTCTCATTCCCCCCCCCCACACACACACACACACAACCCCCTCCTCTCTCCTTCTTTCTCTCAACTGGATTCAGAGGAAACTAACACATTGTCCCAATGGTCCCGGTGAAATTCCAACCCAAAGTGGCTGGAGGAAATGCATAGATGGAGAATACCCTGCATGTGCCAACTCAAGAGGCTCTAATAGCTGGAGACTCCCTCAGTGACCTGCAGCGAGGACACACACACACACACACACACACACACACACACACACACACACAGAGTTTGGCAAATACACCCATTTGAAGACCTTCCAAACATTTCTCTTCTCTCTCCTGAATGAAGCTACCTCGTTGTCAATGAGATTTTAAATAAAATTGAAGCATAAATTTGCTTCAACGGTCACATGGGTTAAAAAAAAAAAAAAAAGAATTAATAGCCTAAGAAGCTGGGGCAAAAGACCAAAAAGTTAAAGCGCTTACAAGGCAAATAATTTGAAGAGGCAGGATAAAATCAAAAACAGAATTTAAATGATCCCAGCCTAAGAATTTATAAAAGACCAAGTCCTGACCTATGACAGAAATGAGAACTTTATTGGGCACGTAATTCAGAAAGGCAGGAAAGGCTGATACGCAGAACACAATGAATGTCAGGCTAAGGATTTAAATCTCAGTCTGACGGGGTCGGGAAAACCAATACAATAATGCCAACGAGAAGAAGAGGCGAAGGAGAGACGTGCTGTGCAAATCTAGTGTGGTTTAGAACTTGGACGTCATAATTAGCCCACGTTGTAATTAAGAATCTAGAGGGCCTGTTGAAATGAAAGCACAGTGGGCAGATTTGGATTTTGCTGCATGGAGCCAGAATATTTAACGCAGTAAGAGTTTTCCCCGATTTTGGCTAGATCCTTTCATAGCTGACAGCCAGCAAGGCTTATAAACATCCTTGCGCTACCTGTTTCATAACAATCGCGACTGACAGAAGGGAAATATTTTAAAAGTCCTTACATGATGGTTTCATCTTTGAGTTTTCTATCTCACTTCAGGAAAACACTTTTTGGGGTCATGATTTCACCATCTGATCACAGGAAACTGAGTTCATTACAGGCATGAGGTCAAGGCTGAGTTGATCTCTAGGCCAGTGATAAACTGGCATTACAGGCTCGTTTTATTTATAGAGACCCGTGATATCAAATTAGATGGAAAGGAGGAGAGGGAAGAATTTAGCTTTATTTAGAATAAGTGTCTCTGGAAGGCATCCACAACCAGTTTTCTAAAGATATAAGACAATGCCATAGGTTCTGCCTTTGCCTTTAGGAAAATCGGAAGAGGAAAGTAAAACGCTTACACACTACTGTGATTATGAGCTAATTCAAAGGACCCATCTTCATATGAAAGTAAAGTAACCTGAGGAAAATAATGCATTTTGTCCATTTCTACTGCTCTTTCATACAATCCAATAAATAGACCCTAGGGGTCACTGACTCAGCTTGCCACACTAATTGGGGAAAATGAAACAAAGAAAGATAGGATTTTTTTCCTGTTTTTCTTGTTTTGTTTTTTTTTTAAGGATAGGCCTTTATTACAACTAGTTGCAACGTGAAAATAAAACATCACATGCTAGAGAACTCATGAAGAAATGTAAGCTTCCACAAGAGCCCCACAGCACAAATTCTTGGTTCCTGCAGTTTCTGCAATGCAATGCTCATTCAGGGAAGATTTTTTTAAGACAATATAAGAGCCCTTCAATAATCTCATTAGGAAATTAGGAATCTCCGTCAAGAAAAACTCCGCTGGCTACTTGACACCCATCAAGGTACCCTTATAAAAAGAAAGGATGTCAGAGAAGCATCCACTTCTGAGTTCAGAGTTCTTAATCCAAGGGAGGCGGTGACTTTAAGAAACTCTTTGGTGAAACTGACATTTATAAGAATCAAGAAAGGAAGCCTTCAGTAAAATGTGGGGAGCAGAAGCTCTTGGGCCCTTAATATAGCTTATCTTTCACATAAAGGTATCTTGAAAACCTTTACACAAGTTCTTTATGAGGGAATAATTTCTGAGCTAGGGCAGACAATGGTCTTTCAAATCCATTCTCAGTTTAGAAAGCATTTGTAAGGAGGATTTTTTTTCCCAGCCACCGCATGAGAAGTGTGTGATGCCCTTGGAAATCTCTGTAATTAACAATAAGCCTCTTTCACAATTGAAAGTGGACCCTCATACCCTAAAGTAGCACTGATGCTTCTATTTCTGACCTACACCCTTCATTTTATGCAGTGTCTTTGTAAAAACCAAGGGCAAGAACAACCGGGAGAGAAATTTTCAAATTTTGGACCAGAGCCACCAAATCAATAATGGTGGAACAAAATGAATTAGCAACCTCCACTGCTTCAATCACAGGGAAAAGCAAGGAGTTAGCCAAAAGAGAAACTGCGGTCAATGTTAAGAAACAGAATGAATTGACTTTGAGGTAAGCTTATATCTAATTAAATGAGACTGGGGGCAAAGTCAAGGTAGACTCATCCGCAGCTGATAAGGAAGTGATCAGAGGCAGGTGACGCAGCTCGACTGAACCGCAGTTTCCAAACTGGGAAGGAGAGCAGGAAGTGTGATGGGAGGAGGTGGGGCGCACAGGGAGGAAACTGCAAGTTTTTCAGAAGGTATTTTCCCTCATCCTGGTACTGTACGTAGTAAATATCTCAAACTCTCACCACTAGCAATTAATGTGCAAAGGTTCAACAGGAGGAAAAAGGAGCAAAACCACTGCTGTGTGGGACAGGCATATGAACTGAATGCAGCAGGCAGAGAGAACCAGCGAGGTATACCTACCATTGATTTCTAGTAGTGAACCTAGGTTCTAGTGGTGAACGCTTTGTCATGCTCGTGGAAGCCTGTCATGAAACTACGGTTCCCAGACTCCTGGATTATACCATCACCAGCCACCCACGTGGTGCCTTGTGAGTCTGGGAGAAAAAGAACAAAATAATGCCATTTGCATCAACACGGCTGCCACTAGAGGTGATCATACCAAGTGCAGTTAAGTCTGAGAGAGAAAGACAGATACCATATGATATCACGTATATATGGAATCCAAAATAGGGCACAAATGAACCTATCTACAAAAGAGAAACAGACTCAAGGACATAGAGAACGGATTGTGGTTTTCAGGGGGAGCGGGTGGGGGAGGGATGGAGCGAGAGGTCTGGGTTAGCAGATGTGAGCTTTGATATATAGGACGGATAAACAGCAAGGTCCTACAGTACAGCACAGAGAACTATATTCAGTATCCTATGATAAGCCATAATGGAAAAGACTATACTAAAAAACGAATGCTTATATATGTATAACTGAATCCCTTTGCCGTACAGCAGAAATTAACACAACATCGCAAATCAACTCTACTTCCATTAAAAATAAATAAATAATAAAGGCCGAAGACACTCCTGGTGGTTTCTTCACGTATTCTCTGTGGACTTGGCACTAGTAGAGTCATAAAATGGGATCCAACTGCCCACCAATGATGACACCCTTTTTTTTTTTTAGAAGAAAGGGGGTTTCCAAGGATTCCATGCAGTACCCTGAGTTGTACATGGAGATGCTGTGTCTGACAGCCCAATTAACATCTGCTTTTAGCCTAGAGGCCTTGTCAGGACCAAGAGCCTGAGCAAAGAAATGAAATCCCATCTTTCTTACCCCACTCACCACGTCCACACTGACCTCTAGTGACCCCTGTAACTTGAGTTAAGGAAAACTGCCCTCAACTTTCACGCAGACACTCAGATCAGAAAAACTCCAGCCTTTTTCCACGGTGCCCTGAGCTTTACCAACATATATTAACACTTCCTGATCCACTTGCAAACACACAGTGTTCTTTAAATGTGTATAAGTGACACTCAGTACTTTTGAAACACTCTTAAATAAGCCCAAGATGACTCACCATTTTCTGGTCCTATACTGCTAATTATATGTTCAAAAATCCCTTTAAAAGTCACAAAATCGGGCTTCCCTGGTGGCGCAGTGGTTGAGAGTCCGCCTGCCGATGCAGGGTATACGGGTTCGTGCCCCGGTCCGGGGAGATCCCACATGCCGCGGAGCCTGCACGTCCGGAGCCTGTGCTCCACAACGGGAGGGGCCACAACAGTGAGAGGCCCGCGTACCGCAAAAAAAAAAAAAAAAAAAAAAAAAGTCACAAAATCTATCTTGGTACTCTCAATGCTTTTAAATGGCAAAAGGGTTGGCCATGAAGGAGTACGCCTAGCAAGGCCAGTAAGAAATTAACATGAACGCTGAGACAGACTTGGGCCCTTCTATAGACCTAAATTCATAAGAGTGCTGCACGCCCTTATCAGGAAATTATAGATCTTATTATTGGGGAACTGGGTGGCAGGTGCCAAAAACATTTAAATTCGCTCCATTTCTAATTCATGAAGCCCATTGTAGCTTGGTATTATGGTTTTATTAGATTTGTGCATTTAGCCGGCAACCTATTATTATAATAAAATACAAAATACAATTATTGTTTTCTTGCAGTGAGAACCTCAGAATTATCTACCAGTTTATTGTTTCCCCATCAAAAGAAATCCCAAGTTTAGATTTTTTTTAGACTTTTAAAGGAACGTTGCTTCCTCTATCTATTTCCATTATCGTTCTTGCTTTGTGCTGCTTAACAGGAAAAGAAAGAAAAAGGAATTGAGATGGAGGCCATAAGTCACAACGGTTTTCCTTTAATTACAGTATTATACTTATATTTCTCATATTTTCTACCGTTATCTCTGCCCAGCCAAATCTCCATTCCTCATTCAGCGCTCATTAATTGAGATGGCGTTTGGGGAAAGCTGATATATCGATGCGAGTTTCATATGGCCAAGTGCTCACCTACTATTACACACCAAATGGAGTTCAATACCCGTAATGGTCAATTTAGCTACTTGTCATACGATACCCACTCTTCATCCATCCCTCACCGATGCTCTTACAATTCCTCTTTTCTCCTCTCTCTTTCCACTTCACATTATTATTTTCTCTCTTCATCAGAGAATGAAAACGTTTTAGAAATACTGAAGGGAATCACATCAGATGTGAGACACCACAAAATTATGCTCAGATCACTGATTTTAGAGTTGGAAGGGGACTTAAAATCATGTCGTCCGAACTCTCATTTTCCAGATGAGGATAGCGTGACCCAGGAAGATCACACTGCAGTTAGTTAAGGACAGAAGTCAGGACCTGTCTCCCACTTCTTAGGTCGCTACCAGTGAGTCCTGACTCTGTGACCAATAGACAGGGCATCATCTCCCATAATCTTCAAGACAACCTCATGAAGTAGATGTTAATACTGCTTCCATTTTGGAGATGAGGAAACTGATGCACAGAAAGGTTAGGTATTTGTTCAAAGACACTCAGAGAATAAGTGGCAGGCTCAAGATTCGAACCCAAATTTGTCTAATTATAGAGACTTACCTCTAAACACTACACAGGACCATCTTCTCAATATTACCACGAACTGCCCTTATCCTTGGTTATTATATATCCACATAAATAAAAACATCATTAGTGGTGCTATTTTACAGTAAATAAAATAAAGCACAGACTTTGGAATGAAAAGGTGTGGGTTTGACTCTTGGCTCTGCCATTGATTAGCTGGGGAACTTTCATCAGGCTCATCAACCTCCTGAGAGCAAGTACTTCATTGACCAAATAGAGATAATAACAATAACCTCCTCGAAGGGTTACGGTGAAAGCCAAATAAGGTCATTCAGCCACTCATCAAACATATACTGAGCACCAACTATATGTCAGGCACTGTTAAAGTGCTGGGTATGCAGCATCACCACTCCTGTGTTCCATCTCAAACCCAAACCCACAGCAGCAAAATAGGTGCTTGACAGCAATGGAGGAGGGGAAGGGAGCAAACGGTTGGTCTGTGTTAGCTAGAGAGAGAGGGTCTCTGTCTGTCTTGTTCTTTTCTCTCTGACTCTCCATGTCTCTGTTTCTCTGCATTATGTGAAATACAAGAGCTTTACAAACATAAGTCATTATATTACTCACTGGAGTGATTATATAGTACAAGAAGCTCTCCATTTCTTAGGAACCTTCTACCTGTCCACCACTGAGCGTTTTCCCTCTCCAGAAGATCTCTTAAGTGAATCCAGTCAGACCAAGGGTGTGTGTGTGTATACGTGTGTGTCTCTGATTACTGATTCCCCCTACTTTTAGATTTAGATACTCTTTGGAAAATTTTATCATACTTTCTATAGATACTTTTCTTCTAATTTACTAAAGTTGAGGAAAAACTAATAGTTAACATTTGAGCCCTGACTATGTTTCAGACACTGTGCTAACACAGCACATGTACTATCTGTAGTATACAACTACTGGTAAAAGGACTTGAATATCAAGCACTTCATCAGAAACTGAGACGCCTGACTCTAAAGAAGGTTGCACTGGAAAGTCAGATTCCACTTACACAATTGTTTTACCCACACAACCATTTTTTTTACTGAGCATCTACCATGGACCAGGCACCTAGCTGTCCCAAAGACATTCTGCTTTCACGGAGCTCACAGTCTGGGAAGGGGAACAAAAATGCAAATGAACCATGATGAGAAAACTGGGCTTGTGCTATCATCGAGGTGAGGTGTTGTAGGGCGCACAGAGAAAAGACTGGTGAGCTCTCTCGTAGAAAATAAGCCTTCTCTATGAAAGCAGACCTCAGACATTTAAGGGCTGGGTGTGATCCTACTTGCCTCTTCACCACTAACTTTCTGTGTGATCTTGGGCAAGTCACCTGACTTTCTTGCCCTTAGTGTCCCTACATCTAAAGGAAGGTTAGGGATAGAGAAGAAGGCTAAGGGTACCCACCGTCGCACAGTCATGAGGATGACCCTCTTCTGAAGGAGTCAGAATATCTACACATGTAAAGGGGGAAAGCGTTCTACAGGCAGAATTCAGGCTCCGTAGTAAGTAGTTGCCTTGCCTTTGGGAGTAAAAAATGTGGTGCAAAAAACTAACCACTGGGGCTTCCCTGGTGGCGCAGTGGTTGAGAGTCCGCCTGCCGATGCAGGGGATGCGGGTTCGTGCCCCGGTCCGGGAGGACCCCACGTGCCGCGGAGCAGCTGGGCCAGTGAGCCATGGACGCTGAGCCTGCGCGTCCGGAGCCTGTGCTCCACAACGGGAGAGGCCACAACGGTGAGAGGCCCGCGTACTGCAAAAAACGAACAAAAAAACAAACCACTTTTCTTTGAACTCTGGACTCTCCCTCAGGGTGGCCATTGGCTGCACACCCTGAAATGGGGCACCAGGGGGATGCTTGAGTCTGCTGGCTCCTTACTACATCTCCATTTCCATCATCCTCTCCACGTGCAGCCTTCTCGCAGCTCCTGTGCCCCTCCTGTAACCCAAACCCAAAGCAGCAAAAGAGGTGCTGGTTGACGATGGAGGAGTGGAAAGGAGCAGATTGCGAGTCTGGGTAAGATGTTTAGGGAAAGGCTGTCTGTCTGTCTTGCTTTTGCTCCCTCTGATTCTCAATGTCTTCGTTTCTCTGCATCATCTCCCCAGACTCTCTCCCTCACCCCCTGCACCCGCCTCTCCCCAGTTTTATACTTGAATCCCAGTAAGTTCAACGAATGGAAGGTGAACGTCACTCCATGTTAAAATGCTTTGCATCAATGGAAAGTGGAGTCCAAATGCCGGTGACTTTTATTAGTTCACGTTAATGCCGTTAAAAGCCTCCCGGTAATTTTTCAGAAAGGTATGTCTTATGCTGAGGTCCACAGGAAGATATAATAGACTTCAGAAGAACTAGAAGCCACGGGAGAAGGAGTCTTAAATCAGAGGCTTAGAGACACAGAAGCCCTTAGGAAGTTCTGTGTGTCAGGTGAGAGGAGGACTTGAAAGCTTACTTCTCTTTTAATTATCTGATGCTCACACCCCCCTCCTTTGTTGCCTTCAGCCTGAGCTGATAAGGAAAGACACCAATAAATATCCTGCGGTCTGAAGGGAGAAGCTATGTTTCATGGGACTCCCTGCTTCTACAGCTGTTGTTAAAATATTACTGCTAATTAGCTGGCTAGTTATATATAAACCCTTACAAAGGAGTATTTTTACACAATCATAAAATAAATTAAACTACCAAAAATTCACGCTGTTAATTGAAATAACCCCTGTAGGAGGGGGAAAAAATCGCTACAAGGCTGAGGTAAACAGGAGGCAATTTCACAAGCACAAACTGATTAATTTTATTTCCCATTACATGTATTTGCTAATATCATCAAAATTAGAAAATAAAGCAATTTTGCCTCGACAGTAGTTCAAAAGGAGGCAGTTCCTAGCAGAGGAATGTAGCTATTCAGATACACCCTTGGCCGGAAAGCAGCTCTCAAAGACACCTCTACGGAGAGACACACATCATGTAGGGTGAGAGAGAAAGGGGACCCCTCCCCAGTCCCCAGAAGCAGCCTCATCCAGCTCATGGAACATCCATGGCATGACCTGTCATAGTCACATCCCCCTCCCAACCAAAGAAAAAGCCATGAGGATACATGAGAAACTAGGATGCTGAGGGGTGGCGGGAGGAGGATGTAGAAAATGAACTCATCTACCCCTAGTTCCAGAATGGCCAAGATAGTTTATTCACAATTTATTAACACCTTGTGTATTCTCTCTTGCATGTGTCTCCTGCCCCAGATATTGTAATGGGGTTGCACTATTCTAAAGTTTGTGTATAATTCCTATATGTAAGTAATTGTCCAAACCCTTTGTGGATCATCCCTTTATAAAAGATTACAAGAGGTTAATCAAAAAGTGCCCCCCCAAAAATGCCCCCCAAAAATGCTATTTAGGAAAGCCCCCCCAAAAATGCTATTTAGGAAAGAATGAACTCAACCTTCAAGTTCTTGCCTCTTTGTCTGCCAGCCAAGTTAAATGATAGACGTTAATTCAGCTGGGGAACCCCTCCAGACACATAACATTTTATCACCCCTGATCTCTCCACCCCAAGTTGTTTCAAGCAAACATTCACCTGAAAGTATATTCCTAAAAAGCCTAGATACACTACTTTATATCCCTTTTCGTCAACCAGAAATATTCTCAATTCCCTTGGACCTGTAATTTGTTTGCTTAGTTTATAGCACCTTGAAGCAGGGGTTATTCACTCTTACGCCTCTTAAAATTCATCTACAAGCTCAAGCCTTGGGTAGCACCTAGTTTTATGGATGACTCTTCACAAAGACTCCCAGACTTTGTCAACAGGACACCAAACAGCTGGAAGAAGAGGTAAAACTTCAGGCCTAACTCCAGATGTTTCATCTGTGCAGCTCCAAGTATCCAGATGTTTCGAGGGAAAAAAGAACAGCATTTTATAAACGCTACCTTTGACAAAGAAAACGAACAGGTGCATGAACAATCCAAAAGAGCAGATAAAACGGGAACTCATGGTTGCCTCTGTACGTGTTGGAATATTTTATTCCTGTCCTTTTGTTCTGCTGTAAGGTTTTCTTCCAAGCAGCATTTTGTATAGATTCACGATACCATTAGCCAGTATTTCCCCAGCTATTAAGGAAGCAATAGTCAGGGTGTCTGAAATGCCAAAGCCCCAACACAAAATCCTGTTGATGCTCTCTCCTTAAAAGCTCCAGCTCACCACTGCTGCCCTGATGAAAGATCTCTTTATTCCTCATCCTGACCAGCCCACAGCCCTTCAGTCACATGTTCTGGCTTCCGGTCTTCTCCTCCGCCCAGCAGCCAAGTGACTGTTCTAAAACTGCAGCCGAGATTCTCTGTCTTCCCCAAGGCCTCATTTCAGGATGAAGCCCAACACCTCTGCAGAGTCTACAGGGCTCTTGACCAGTGATATTCACCACTGACACCAGCCCTGTGCTCCAGCCCACGAAGGATAACTTTGCCGTGCTTTGGAAGATTCCTGTAAATCTTCATGCCTGCCTGTCTGTGTAGTTGCAGTTGTCCTACCTGGAACACCAGCTTGGAAGACGGCCACTCTTATTTCATAAAGATTCAGAAGTTGCCTTCTCCGTAAAGCTTGCTATGGCCTCACCAGCAGGGTCGCTCGCTCCATCCTCAGCACTTAAGAAGCATTTATCTCAGTGTGTTCTCTCCATCCACTGATCTGATCTGGTCCATATCTAACCATGGCCAAGTCTGTCCCTTTACCCCCTAAATAGCTCTTAACGTCCCTTCAACAGCCTTGATCTTAAGACAAAGACCAAAATCGATAGCCCCTGAAGCCCTGTTGATCGCATCCACATCTGCTGTCTGGACTCCGTCCTGCTGGCCTTCATCACTCCCTGGGTCCCCATGTTTCCTCCTGTTTCAACACTTGCCATCCCCCTGATTGGGATACTAACCCTACCCCTCTCCTTCCAACCTCAGAACATTTAATTCCCACTCATCCTTCACAGCTCAGAGAAAACAGTCTGTTTCACGTAGAAACACTTTCTGATGCCCCTTTTCCACCCAATTTGAGTCAGCTTTTGTGCTTATATACACACAAAACCACATCCCTTTCCATCAGTACACTTAAGTTAGTGCAATCGTCTTACGTATTTGTTAAGGTGAAATTTTGATTAATGTCTTTCTCTTCCATTAGGCTGCAAGCTCCATTGAGAGTAGAGATGGTATTCTTGCTCCACTGCATCCCCAGCTCCTGGCAAGGTGCCTGGTTCATCATAACTGCTCATGTTTGTTGAATGAATAAATGAATGATTTACATCCATGAAACATATCACTATGACCATAAATCGCTCCTTGAGGGCAGAAGCTATCTTTTATTCATATTTGGGTCCCAGCACAGGTGGATCCTCAGAATGCACTTGTTGAAGGAATACTGGGTGAAGATAGAGAGGCAGATTCTATTTCCCTAACAATCAGAGAGAGTGGACCAGCGGTTAAGCATCCTCCGTCACTTAACCGTGAACTCCCCATCTCTAGAATCATTCAAGGATAGAACAGATGGACCACATCAGAAATGGTCTAGAAGCAATTCAACCAATGGACTTGATGATCTCTGAAATCCTTTCCAACCCTCATGTTCTATGGTGCAACTAGAAAGACAGTAGGTGTAAGGAAGAGAGATCCTCAGAACATGAGTGAAATTGCAACTCCCTCCCTCCCAGAAAAGAGAGTTTCAGAACAAATGGGAAGAGCAGGTTTTTGCCAAGGTTTTCTTAATTGCTGGCAGGTAGCAGATTTGAGAGGCTCTGTTAAAATATGCGTGTGATGGCTGGAAGGGAGATGTCAAAGATTACAGTCTCAACTCCCTGTCTGATGTCTACTCCTTCATTCTTAACCCGGCCCTTATTTCTAGATTTAGATATAGCTCAAAAGAGACTCAGACTTTGAAGACCCAGGCAGAAAATTGTGCTAGTCACATGGAATCATTTTGACTGTTTTCTCAGCTGTTTCCTAAGAAAACAGATTTAACATATGTCACCTTCATTCCGGAATAAGGAAAGAGATTTCACTTCCTCCTGAAGCAAAAACCACAAGGTGGATTTGGCATTTGTTGAGTATGGAGTGGGGTTCAGATTAATGGTGTGTTGAGGGTTTCTTTGTTTTTACAATCTTTCCATATTTTCACATTCAAGAAGCTAAATGAATTGCCCACGCCTTTTCATGGGGCTCCTTAATAGAAAGGTCCCACTGGGAAACTGTTCTCCTCACCTCACCATTTCTCCTTCCACTCTCCCTGTTTCACACCTTTGGCCATAATTAGTCAGTTTCTGGAATATAAGAATGGCTGGGGGGGAAAAAAAAAAAGAATGGCTGGGGGATGGAAGGGGAGAGGAAAAAAAAAAGGATGAAACCAGAATTGAGCAACACATGATGAAAGGGGCCCACAGGACTGCCTTTTATTTCTCTGCATGTCTAAATTGACAGTCATAATATTTCCTACGTCAGGTCATATAATCAGATCATCCGTTTTTGAGCATGTATATATGCCACATTCTTTATACATATTAGTTCACTGATTTTCAATTACCTTATAAGTTAAGTGGTATTATTGTTATTTAACAGGTGGAGAATTTTAGGCTTCAATAAGCTAAATATCTTGCCCAGAGTCACATTAATTAGTGACAGTTAGGGTTGGAGCCAGGATTCAGACCCAGGTTTTCTGCCTCCAAATCCACGTCTGATACCTCTATCCGTACATCTCGGAGAGAGTCAGTAAAATTTTTCATTAACAAAGACCCAGTTAGCTGTCATACTAGATCAACCAGGGGTAGTTTTGCTCCTGAGGGGATATTCAGGAATGTCTTGAGACACTTTTTGGCTGTCACAATGGGTAGGTGCTGCTGGCATCTAGTGAACAGAGGCTAGAAATGCTCCCAACATCTTACAATCCACAGGACAGCCGCCCACCACAAAAAAAATGATCAGGTCTGAAATATTAATAGCACCAAAGCTGAGAAACTCTGTGCTAGATGCTCCCATTATTATGTAAAATGGTTCTCTACCACCAACTCATGACTTTCTGTGTTAAACAGGGGAACAGTTTGTAACTTCTTGATATACATGTTTAACGATGTCTGGAATTGGCCAAGGTTCTTTTTAAGAATGTTAAAAAAAAAAATGAGGAAGAAGTAACAAAAAGAGAGAGAAAAAGAAAATGAACAAGAAAAAGAGAAGGAGACACGTAACATTAGACACCTACACTGCAGCATTCAACAGCTGGATCACATTACATGGAAATCTGCCGCAGCAACAGCACAACAGGCTGCTTTTGTGTCTTCATGAATAACGCAATGTGCTGGGTAAATGCTTTTCCTCATTTAGAAACAGGTAGTTAATGGGAATTGAAGTGATCAAATGCTGTGTACCCCAAGGTTACTTACATCTCAGGCCTGGGTGGCCCAGAGCTCATAAATAAAGCATTGGAGCATCTTATTTTAGGCCCCAGTCAGATAAGCAAAAGCTTGCATCATGTGAGCCGAGCCCACAGCGCGATATGACACTGAGCCTGCTAATTCCAGAACCTCTTGGAATGTGACATTTCGAGCACAGTACACCGAGTTCATGCCCTGTGGAAGCTCCATGGCCCATCAGGCCTTAACTTTCCATCACCTCCTTGATTCAGCTGCCACGAGAGACGTCACCGAGCTAGATTTTCAGTGATGCCCAGCTCCTTCCCTACTCTGCAGAAGTTAACATGAGGCATATTTGCAACTTACAACTCTGATTTACTCACTTGCTGGGACGAGGACCACAGACGGCTTAACAGCCCGCCAGCTCGCACAGACCATTCCCTCGGAAAACGTTTGGCCCAACTCATGACACAGCTTGGCAGCTCAAAAACACAGCTGCCGGACCATGGCGGAATGCGGAGTGGAATATAAGAAAAGAAAAATGTCTATTCTTTCCCTCAAAGTTTTACATGTAATTATGTAATCATATCCCTATTCAGATACTTTGACATAAATTGTGCTTAATTAAATTGTTGCTAATTTGTTGTTTTATTGTTAGTTCATGGCTTGTTTGTCGACATCTACCCACAAACCGTGTGCAACACACACACACACACACACACACACACACACACACACTCACACTGACGCTCAGCCATGCTATGTTGTTGCTTTGAAAATAATGAAAATGTTCTCTGTGAATAATTCCTCTATTTGACAGAATCACAAAATTTTTCCAAGAGAGCTTATTCACATGGTATACAAATGGCTGTATGAATAACTCTAATGTGATAATTTGCTGGTGTTACTGTTTCTTTTCTCACAGACTTCCTATAATCTGATCCTATCAATCAAATAATACATTCTCTGCATGAAATAAATTCTTCTTACTATAAAAAATCAGCTCCTGTAATAAATATATTTCCCAGTGATCAGTATTAACACCGTTTCTCATTCAGATCCTAGCCCCAAGAAATTATCTTCAATATATGTTTGTACACTTGAATCTGGGGTAATAGACATGCTCTGAATTTCCTACAAGGTTGTATAATGAGTCATTGACTAAAAGCCACCACCCGACTACCAGGAAACCATCTTCTGGGAGAAGGGACACTTCCGTCCAGCACACATCACCTCTCCCATTCCACTTGGAATCTGTCTAGGTACCAACTCCTCTGCCTCTAACACTGTTTCTCAAAGTGTGGGCCTCAGAACACCTGCCTGTTAGAAGTAAAGATTGTTATCAGCTTTTCAGGGTGCGTTTTAGAAACGGTGATTCCTAGATGCCACGCCAAACCGATTAGAGCTGACCCTCTAGGGGAATCTGGATGCTCAACAATCGGTGCAGGTGAAATTGGCTTTCTTCTTTGAGTCTTGTGGAATATGGACTGAGGGGTAGAGGAGAGAAAGCAAAAGCATATTACTAAACAATTTTCCCTGGAACAAGGGATGCAAATGAGATTGTGGGAAATGTGCTCATTAACTCACTGCATTTGAAGTAAAATAATGTCAAAAATCTCATAGTAAAAATCATCAGTTGGCTAATGCCCTACATCCTCTCAACCCTACATCCTCTCAACCTACCAGAAAAAAAAATCTGGTCTTCAGAAAGATAACACTGAGGTTCCACAAAAAGAAAGAGGCACGAAAACAGAGACATAAGCATTTTTCCATGATATCCTTTAGAATGAATTTTCAACTGCAAAGGTTTAAAAAGAAGTTTTCCTAGCTAAAACTCCACTTACCCCCCAAGGCTTGTAGTTCTAGTTCTATATTTTGCCTGATAACCAATCATCTCTTTGGTTTCCTATCCCAGCTCATCATCACTGTGATGACAGAGTAAAGTGACTTTAATTCAAAGTTCCAGAAGAGGCTCAAAAGTAAGACAATAACCTAATTTACACCAAAGAGATCAGCTCTACCTTTGGAATTAGACCTGCACCCACACAGCACACCCAGGGGTTGCTGACTTCAAACATCTTTGTTAACTTTATTCCAGGTAGTTGCTGAGACTGGCTGAGTAAGTGTATGCAAAGTGTTCATGTAGCAACAGTGCAATCACTGCCATCATTATTAATATCACTTATTAATATTGTGCTGTGGTCCTGTGAGTGGAGTCACAGGGCCTGTTTCACCCACCAGCCCACAAATGAAGGTATCTGAGGATACAACTGGCATTCAACCATTCTCATCAACTCAAATGTACACACTTGGGGGGAAGAACTGTGTTTTCTGTTTCTCTGTCCCCCTAACTCACCTAAAAACTAGTTGGGCATATAGCTGCCCCTGAAAGATACATGTGTCATGGTAAGAACTATCGCATGGGTATTGTCACCCAACCTTGGTCTGTGGTTACCAAGACCAAATAAAGCATATTTTGAATCTTCTGCTTCCAACACAGGGACCTGGATTTCTTCCCCAAACGAGTCAGAGATAAGATGGCAGCCTCACTACACGTGGGCAGAAAGTATATCACGGGCAAGCTCCTTGCAAATTCAGATCCTTTTACTCCGGAAGAACAGAAAAGGAAAGTGTCCTACCCTCTCCCAGGAACCGTGACACCTCTGCCTGGATCCCAGCTGTATTCGTGATTTACCGTGTGGCCTTGGGTAGCTCATTTAACCGCTCAGTGTCTTAATTTCTTCATCTGGAAAACGAAGATGCTACCTACAGCATAGGCACAGCGTTTCAAGGTTAATGGTGAGGCTGACATTGAAACACAACCTTGCAGGGGAATGTCTAATGTGGGGGGAGAAGTCAGGCACAGCAGTGCACTCCTGGTGGTTATAACATATGCAGGATCGCAAAACTGGGCCCTAAGGTTAGCAGTGCACATGACGAGTGCAATAAGTGTGTGTTCACAACACACCACCTGGAGTCTTTTATTGTTATTGCCAAGTGCAGTTGATAAGCAAACAAAGTACGGGGGTGGGAGCCCTTATTTATCAAATGTGTTGATGCAGATCTGATATTGACAGGCAATGGGCCACTTTTATATTCAGATCAATAAATCCATTTCATAATACAGTACAATGCCAACACTTTGTTCCCAAATCCATCCATCTAGATATTAGAAATCCATCCTGCCTTGCCTGCAGTCTGTCAAATGTCACCACGGAGTGCAGAAGCCACCCTGCCAAGTCTATATCCTGAACTAAATCCCAATGGAAACTTCCCAGATATAAATAACCACTATGAACATACAGGGAAGAAAAATAGCTATGAAGTTTCACTCTTACTTTTTTTTTTCCTTTTAGCCTGTGACAAGTAAAAAATCATAGAGTTACTCACTCTCCAAAAACAATCTAAAACCAGAAGGTTTAACCAATTCAATTTTCTAGTCACTGTGACAACTATTTTCATCCTTGGAACAGTGTCTGGGGCACGTATACAGGACTAATCCCATGGTGCTTTCACGGGCAGGCCCCACTGGAAACTCTGAGGGAAGCTTCCGTTCCTGGACTCACTGTGGGCAGTGGCATTTGATGACACTCAGAGTCTCATGCCATGAAGAAAGATTCTTTATTTACAGTCAGAGAGGGAGAAACCTTCCTTCTACTTGGGAGTTGATTATTGAGATCCTGGGGAGTCAGTTGTGAGGAGAGTCCAGTTTAATAGGGAGTGGGGAAACCCACTCAACGCTTGCAAGGCCCAGGAGCGTAGCATAAAGAAAATAGAAAACTGAGCTTGAAAATCAGAATATCCAGCCTTGAATCGTGCAGAGCTAAGAACGTGTGGTCTTGTTTAAATCATTTGGCCTCCCTGAGCCTCGATCTCCCATTGTCAACAGGTGAAGGGGGCTGTGAGAGAATCAAAGGGTATGAAAGCCTCTGGCACAATGCCTACACATAGTAAGTACTCAGTAAATATGTGCTGAAACACAATCTGAAACAAGAAATACTGGATTACTGATATCACTCCTTAACCAATGGGCATAAGCTTAATGTACTGAATGCACACCATATGCCAAGCACTAAATGGTGGGAATAGAGAGGTAAGATGTTTGTCCTCAGGGGAAGACAGAGAAAGTACACAGGACTGGATTAGGAGACCCGTCATCTCTAAATATGAGACCCAGATCTGGAGACTGAGGGACAGCCATCCTACCCACACCCAGGTTTGGGGGGTTGTGAATTATCCAAAAATGCATTGCCTAAAAATAACTGGTTACACTCTGGTTTCTTGCAACTTACAGACTTAACTCCTGTGCTCATTTGCCCAGGATATGCCAACTCATTTTAATATTAGCCTCACACAGGTTGTTAGGAAGATAACTCTGCTGCAAATATAAACACTAGGCATGGATTGGTTTAGGATTATCTAAATATCCAACGGAAAGAAAGATTCAGGGGCAGACACATGTGCCATCCTGGAAAGCTGAAGGTAAATTAAAATGCCATATAGAGATAGCACAGGGAGATCAGCTCGGTGCTCTGTGACCACCTAGAGGGGTGGGATAGGGAGGGTGGGAGGGAGACTCAAGAGGGAGGGGATACGGGGATATATGTATACCTATAGCTGATTCACTGTTAAACGGCAGAAACTCACACAGCATTGTAAAGCAATTATACTCCAATAAAGATGATAAAAAAAAAAAGCCATATAGAGGATTCAACTCTTTTTCTATTGAATTGCATTACACATTTGCGTTCTTGGGGCACGGCCTCTTTGGAATGTGTCTCATGCACAATAAAAAGAAGAAATGGAAGAGGTAGAGAAGAGAAGAAAAGAAGGAAGAGAAAGAAGGGGGGCAGTGGAAGAAGAGGAGGAAAAACTAAAAATCTCCCAAACAGCCCAGATCTCAGTCCGGCCACTCCACAGACGTTCGGCGGCGGGTGGTGGGGGGAGCAGATTTTTTCCCCTTCCCAACGGAGCTGCCAGAAATGGGAGTGAACTCAGCAGGCTACAAGGACTTCCTTCTCCACGCTTCCTTTCTGAGGGTAAAGAGACTTGCTTCTTCCCCAGAACTTAATTGTTGTTGTTTTACACAAGAATGATTTAAAGGCAACTGTCTCCTGTCAGCCCCAATCTCTCCTTGCCCCAGAATTTCTCAGGCCAAAATCATCTGGGAACCAGACACAGGATTTTCGTCATATTAGATGTCACCCCTACTATTAATTGTTTCATATGACTCATTTAAATCAAGTTACTTTTTTAAATTTACTATTGTTCTAGGCAGTAATATCTATAAAACCATGGTTTTTATTGTGCTAGCTATATTTTCCTCATACACATTGAGATAAATCATTATTGTTAAAATAGCACAGCATCGTGGTTAGAAGTACAGATGCCGACTGCATTCAAATCCTGGCTCTGCCACTACTAGTTGTGTGATCCTGGGCAAGTGACTTAACCTCTCTGTGCCCCAGCTTTATGGTCTGTTAAGTAATAATACCTACTTCACAGAGTCACTCTGAGGATTCAATTAGTTAATATTTGTAAAATACTGGTATTGTCTAGAACCTTCTACATGAAAAACACTACCGGGGACACTGAAGGCATTCAAGTATACGCCATCTCTTGCCTCAGGATTTGCCTATGTTGTTCCTCTTCTTGAGGATATTCTATTGCTTCCTCTCCCCATCCCATCCAAAAGCCAAAAACAAAAGCAGTAGACAACACACCCTCATTCCTGCCTTCTTAAAAGCCTACCCATTTTAAGGTCCATTTTGAAGAGACACAATAGTAATTACAAACACTTATTGAGCATCTATTACTTTGCAAGCCCTGTGCTCCATCCTTTGAATCTATCATCTAATTTAATTTTCATTTTTTACCCTATGAGGAGGGCCCGAGCTTAAAGAGCTTAGGTAAATTTTCCTAAGGTCCTACACCCGGTGAATAGGAGAGTCAGGATTCAAACCCAGGTCCATGTGACTCCACAGCCTACATTTATCCCATTAAGCCATGAGGCCTCGCCATGAAGTTCTCTCTTCCAAGAACCCACCACAGGGTTCAGACAGACATGAACTTTCTTTCCTCTCCCATTGGACTTAGTAAAGTCCACTTTACAGTATAATTACTTACTTGTTCGTATTTCCACCTCTGTTATTCAAGATAATCTTTTCTATTTTAAGCATTTTGGAAAGAACTCATCCTAAAATGTCCCTGAAGTTGAAAAAGGGCTACATTATACTGGGCTGAATATAACATTTTCTTGACAACTTCAGTCATCTTCATCAGTGACAAGCCCTATGATATCCTATGCTATAGACGTGACTTTAGGGCAATTTTTATCTGTGTGGTACAGGGTGACTGTTAAAAAAAAATCAGACTTATGAGCCCCTCCCTGGATCTACTGAATCAAAATCTCTGGGTTAAAGACCAGGAGTCACTCAAGTTTCAGAATCACTGCCTCAGGCTATGTATGGGCATTTGACCCTGTTTATACTCCTAGACACCAACTGTATCTTAGATCTTGTGTCTGTTTTTCATGGCTTTTCCGACCTCTTCCACCCTGCAAGTTGACAGCTATCGTTTCTCACTGCCAACCAACACTGCAGCATACATTTTTCCTATTTTATCTTCTAGCTGCCAGTGCTATGGTTTCCAAGCTCTTTCTTTTTACTTTTAGCACACTTTCCTGAAAACTGATTCTTAGGCAGATGTCAGTGTAAAGCACATAATATCAGAGCTATTCGGACGCAACAGGGGTGAGTGGCTTGGATTCCAATGCTGGTCCCACTCCCTTTCCTCTGCCCTCCCCCTTTGCCACCATCCATGGTGGTCCTGAGTCCCCTCCCAGATTCCCTATGCTTCACAGAAAGCACTTCCAAAACCACTGAAATAACGCAACTTTCTGGGGAATCCTGCCACACACAGTTTGGAGATCATATCGCCAAATGTATAAACAGCCTCTATCTATATTATATTTACAAAGTCACCCCTTACAGTGAATATTCTTAACGTGGGAAACGATGATCGCATTGTATTAGTATCTGGACTATCGTCTACTTTTGAAAGGCTCTCAGAAAAATAATGGTCAAGGAAATTTGCCTTTTCAAGAAAATCTCTCCTCTGTGAAAGAGAACGTAAGAGCATCCAGAAAAACTTTCTAACCTTTTAAAATTTTAGGCGTCTTACATTGGCCGTGTTCTAAATAAGTCAGTAGTATAAATAGTCTAAAAATAAGTTTCAAGCAGCAGTTTCTAAACTTGCAAAAATATTTAGGCGAAGTTCTCTTATGCTCTTTTTGGATATTTCCTCCAAATTTATAATGTTAGATGCAGAATTTAGGAAGTAAATTTAACATTATGTGCATTATAAGCAGGGGCACATGGAGGGTACATGATTTCTCTGGTGAATTAGCATGAGGTTCAAAGACATGTCTAGAGAGAGAGATATTATCACTGTGGCCAAAGTTTGACACTTAATGAATACAGGTAAAAGGTGTACAGAGCGTTCCTTTTACTGTTCTTTCAACTTTTCTGTAGCTTTGAAATTTTTCAAAATAAAATTGGGGGGAATGTTCAAACACACGTACAAATGAAGCACAGTCATCGGGGCCTGGACTAGGGTGAGGAAATTGAGGCACCTAAGGAAGCACCTGCGGGACTCTCGGAGGGTGAATGCCTCCTTGGCACTGGTACAACTCCGAGAGTAAGCACCTCCTTCAATTTTGTACCATAGGTGCTCACTTGTATCACCCTAGCGTTGGCCCTAGTACTCAACCTTAGCAAATACACCTGCTTTCTCAAACTGACTGTAGTAATCCTAAAGAGAAGAAGCTTACAGTCAGTGTTATGTATGCATCGATTCCTTCATTTATTCACCAAGCATGTATCGCACCCCAGCTATATGCTAAGTGACCACTCAGCTAGGAACCTATTCTGTGCTAGTAAACCATTTTGACACTCGAACGAAAGAATCTTAAACCAAATTCCTGCCACTCGTTTATCCATCCATGTGTTAGGTGCCAGAGACACTGTGATGACAGATCAGTCCCTACTAAAATGTCTTACTATCTGCCAGACACTGCTTTAATGCTATTATTTTCATCATCATCATCATCTATTGGCATGTCTATTTTCCCAGTCCCATGGAACTATTTCAAGGTAGGGAATGAATATTATTCATCTTTGTTTTTTTGACACCCAGGATGGTGATAGATAAAGTATTCAGTAAATATTGCTTGAATGGATGAAACCATAAATCTACTTATTTGTTCTTCCTCAAAGATTTGCCACATTTAGATGACTATGAAACTTCTTCCCAGATTGCCTAATATTGTAATACTAGCTAACATGTACTGGGTGCTTACAAACTGCCTCATATTTCCTAAGCTCTTTCCATATATGAACTCAATTAAGCCTTGCAACAAGGCCAAGAGTCTCCTTTTACCAATAAGCACACAGGAGAGACTTTGTATCCTTCCAAGGGCCGCACAGCAGGTAAGAGGCTGTACCAGGGTTTGAACCCAGGACCCCAGCTCTGGAGCGTGCCCACTCGGTGACTCTTTTAAGTCACCTCACAATTCTGACCCAAAGAGGTGCTCCCCTACCCCAAACAGCACTCATCTTCAGCTCACTTTTCACCAACTATTTCCTAGGAAGATCTAGAGGGCACCAGGGACCCTTTTAGTGAAATGATCCTCAACTCTCACGGCCAAGTCAGACTTTGGGGGACTTCCTGCTTAATTTCACCTTGTCTAAATATAACCAGCTAAAAATAACCCGAAAGGGAAGTGTCTCAGAACCGCCAGAGGAGCCGCAGTACACTGCAGAGGACGTGATGTGAAAGAATGATCCAGCCTCCCTAAAACACTGAGATGCTTCCCAACCCCAGCCAGTGGCATATTGGGATGAAAAGACAGAGTCTCCAATTATCGAAATACCACAGTGTATTTAATTATGCAATTGTCTTACTGTATTAACAAGAGCTAAGGCACAACAGCAATTGCTGAGATTTTTGCAATTTGGAAATGCAGGATTTAGTCTTCCCCTCAGCTGACTACTTCTCATGAGTCTGTCCATTTTTCTGGGATTATGGAAATGAACTTATTTTTGAACTGCTTCATTCAGAAATCGAAAGTAAATCGGACCCCCATTTTTGCCACTCCTTAAAATATGACCCCGCTACTGACTGAGCATATTTCAAGGGAAAAGATCTGCAAATTCACATCATTTTTGTTTTCACCAATCACTTCAGGCTCTTTCCTCCTTGGAAATTCAAGCAAATATAATGTAAAATATAAATTAAAAAGCAGTTTTACAAATTACATATTTTCAATGACGCGACTACATTCACAAATACATTCCTATTCATCTGCTTAATAAGGACCTATCCCAAAGGGTTCCTGTATCAGACTGTAAAACCCAGAGTATTTCATCAAAACATCTAACATAAGTATGCTGTGATATTATCATGCACTTCTATTTGCCACCATCACCTCAGCGAATATGAAATATAATCATGCAAAATTAAACATTCCATACATTTTCTATTCATTCTCTAACACTCTCCCTATACTCCAAAATAGGCTATCACACTTTCAAGTTTACAGGGACAAAAGGTAAATCAAATTTCTTGTTTCTGAAAGCATTCCAAGTAATAGGTCTTTTCACTTTAGGCTTTTCATCTAAGTATCACCAGGCTCTTTACACATAAAATATAATTAATCCATACCGTTGGCTACACCCCTATCCAATGGGAATCCTCCTTGCTGATATTCACTCATGGAGAAGCATACCTGCATTTTCTCAAGCTAAATTTGGTCCAGGCTATTAGGAATGATGTTTCATTTACTTGAGCATGACTGGGAGGCATAATCTTATGTAGGAAAACCTGGCCCCTTCTCCCAAATAAGTGATAGCTAAGAACACAAACGCGGGCCCCCAGTTGCCTGGTGTTTGAATCCCAATTTGCAATCATTTAGCTGCGAGTTGATGGAGCAAGTCCTTTTGGCTTTCCTGAGCTTCACGTTGTGCAGTAGTAAAATTGGGGTAATCACAGTACCTTTCCCATAGCTTTGTCAGGCAGATGAAATGAGCCACTCCACGTAAGTCACCTAAAACATAGCCTTGTCCTGCCCAGATATGACACCTGATGCCTTTCAAAGCCATTTCCCAAAGATGACATCACTGGGGTCTCACCGTCTTCCTGGGAAACAGTGGGAGCAGATGCTATGATGCCCATTCTACAGGGGAAGAAAGTGAGTTTCAGACAGAGCTCCTGGTGGTCAGGACTAGAGCCGCTGAACCCAGCCTAGGATCCTTCCACTATTTCTCTTTACATTCAGAACACACTGACTCAGTGTCCCAGACAGATCCCTGCTTATGTTTCTTTGGGGTGGTGGCAGCGCAGGGGAGAGCGTCTTGTTTCAAACCCCTGTTTCTGTCGCCAGGCTTGTCTTGCATAGCAAAAGAGCCCCCGATCGGCAGAAGACACATCAACAAGACTGCCTTAATCATGCTTTCTGCTAACTACGAAATGAAAGTTAATTTCATGCCTTTCATTCACAGACAAAAAGGTTCAGAGCTGTTTAAATTCTCTTCAGCCCAATGACAGTTAGTAAACAGGAGGCTTCGTGTTCTAATGCTTGAAACCACCCTTCTTATCTCAATATATTATTTATGCACTCGGCTTAAAATAAACAGCAACTTGCAAGTAGGTGAGTGGTCTCATCCAGGATGAACCTTTTCTTTTTTTTCACTCTGACAGTTACTTTAAAACATCAGTAAACAGCCTTAATTCACTTCTAACGAATTAGTAGG
This sequence comes from Leucopleurus acutus, assembly GCF_964270905.1. Taxonomy (NCBI): domain Eukaryota; kingdom Metazoa; phylum Chordata; class Mammalia; order Artiodactyla; family Delphinidae; genus Leucopleurus; species Leucopleurus acutus. Next base: position 50,908,672 of record NC_139146.1, read on the forward strand.
CGACTGCTGCATATCGAGGAGGCAAGCAGTTTGTATTATTAACCAGAACAACGTTCTCCCTGTCAGTCATCTGCACCTCACAGAGGGACGTGGGTTTTGCTGTGTCCTTACTCAAACCAATCCATGGGCGCATGGGATTCCAGACGATTCCTGCGAGGTCATTCTCTTCCAGACCTCTGATTAGATCTCTTGACTCTGAGATGCAGAATGAGGCCTGCAGAAGGGAGATTCTCAGTGCTGCTTGTTAAGAAAGATGTAGACAATGAGAAGCTTCCAGAGGGGTAAAGAGTCGGGAAGTCAAAGCAGACAAGCTCTGCTTGTGGAGGGAACTGAGGCAGGGGGACCCGATAAGTACCACCAAATACTTGAAAAAGGGTGTCACTTTGGAGGAGGAAGGCTGGTTCTTTGTAGGGATGGATAGTAAAATTAGGACCCGAGCGTGGAAGATACACAGGAGGTGGATTTGGGTTCAACTCAAGAAAGAATGCTCTAACAGAAAAGAGTTGCCTCTCGGGGTAGTAGGTCAGCCTCTGGGGGTGCTCGGGTACCCATCAGATGGAATACTTAGAATTGGCCAAGAAATAGGACTAGAGATGAGACATGCATGGACCCTTCCAGATATAAGATCTTACAGCCTTGGAAATCCCAGGGGGTCTCACTAAAATGGGCTTCGCTAAGCAGTCACAACCCTTTTAAAATTTCTCTCTGGAGTTTTTAAAGGGTGATAGCCACCCTTTAAAAATATATATACCATGAGTTAAGCTGGGCATGTCTTTGGCCAATCTACAGTTGTTCACACAACACCAGAGCACTGTTTGACCTAACAAGATAAAAATATGTCCCATTCAGCAGGGAAAATCAGTTGAAGCAGCTGCTATAGGATTATACAGTTTCTGCCTGCTCTTGCGTTTTGTGGCTTGCAGGCCTCGGCCATTCCATGGACAGGAGTCCACTCGCAAGTCACCTGGGCTGTCACAAGGTCACAAAGGGGTGATCCACACTTAGCTCACCACTGTAGCCTCCTCCCCCAAACCCAAGTCTGAAAACACAATACTTAGCAACTTAAGGAATGTCTTGTTCAGTTTCATCATTAACAAAACATCGCTGACCTCAGTGAAACATGCAGTTGTCTCCCTGAAACCAATCGTTTCTTTGAGACACAAATGGACTGATCAAAACACAGAGTTAAACGCAAATCAAAAAGAAAGGGAGAGAGAGGTGAGGGAAGATAAATACAGATACCTTGCATTCATATCCAGGGTTGATATCAACATTTTTACACAATATGCAGACATGTATTCTTCCAAATTGTCTAGTAAACATTAACCAAATATTTTGAGGGGTGGGTCAGGCTCTTCTACATCCAACATATTGACAAACCATTAGAGAGTTCAGAAAAGTTAAAGTCTTCAAAAGAAGTCAGATTCTCAATATCTGGGTGTGAAACTTGGTGTTACTGATTCCCTAATATGGCAAAAAACAGACATCTGATATTTGCACTTTGGAGTAACAGAACATAACATGACAATAATGTGGTTATACTTACAAAGTACCCTTCATCCATGGGGCTCCAATTTTACCAATATTAGTTCACTGATTTTCGCAAAAAACCTGAAAGGCAGAGGGTAAGTTTGTGTTACCCCCACTTTGCAGATGGGGATATAGAAATGCAATAGGAGAATAAATTATTGGTCTGTTATAATGAGAGAATTCAGTAACAGGAGGACAAGAATTACAACTTTCATCTTCCGTGTCAGAAGGCAATTTGACCACCCATCTTTTCCTTGGGGACTGATATTTCCCATGTAATTTCCACCACGATCTCAAAGTATTAAACACATTCTACCCAGAGTAAGACGGTGCTAAATGGCACTAGGTCCAAAGAGCCCAGAGACCAATATTCCTTTAATACCAGAGAAAAGTTTAAAAAAACCTTTCCATATCCGTCTAAACAGGAGGAAATATTAGATTGACAAAATACAATCATCGAAGTAAAATTTGGCCTGAAAATAATGTTACTACTGTTCAGTTTGTTACATACATACTTATGTTCACATGTCAGCATATGGACCTGTCTTTAAAAATTATTCCAAGGAAGTCAGAAGCTTCAGAAGTAATCTCGCTAACAACATTTTTAGAAGGGTGTATTTTTAACAACCCTTTCTAGGACACCCCATCCTTTTCTACCACTCTCAGGCCATTTATTCACGCATTGACCAAATAATCAGTATTTACTGAGTTCTATGTTTAAGTTTAGCACTCCATGTGCTTTCTTGGAGGACACAAAAATGTGTATGACACAGGTCCCGTCATCAAGATACTTATAATCTTATGGTTCAGTGATTCGAAAACAGTAACAATCTCTCTGATCTAAGACACTCTGGAAAGATTTGATGGTTTCTGGACACTCCTGGTGAGTCGTGAATACCAGTCCCAGAAGGATGGTTCCTTTGGGGAATGTGCTCCAACAAGATGAGTTTGGGCTCTGTTTATGAGCCATACTACTTGGGATTACAGAAATGCTAAAAACTGTGTCTCCTTAAAAATGTCTGACCCAGAGTCTTCCCAAGCCCATGATTTGAGGGTCATGATCTCTCCTACTATCTTCACGTCCGCAGCCACACTGACCTCTTTGCCTGTCCCCAAACACCTATTCACAGGTCTTTTGCCCCTCCAATTGTTCCCTTCTCTTGGGAAAAGCTTCCTGCAGGTATTTCCATGATCTCTGTTCATATCCCTGCTCAGGGATTTCTCCCCTGAACACTCATCTAAAATAGCTGCATTGCTATCAAAAAGTATGCTAATAAAGACTGTTTTATTTCTTCTTTTCCAGTCTAGTCTAGTGCCTTTAAATTCTTTTTCTCACCTCCAGTACTCTGTTGAAGAGAAATGGTGAGAGCAGATATCTTTGTCTTATTCCAAAACTTAGAGGGAAACATTCTTTCACCATGAAGCTAAACTTACCACCCGACAATTCCACTGTTACCATTTATTTCTATGAAATTTCCCGAAAAGCACATCCATAGAGACGGAAAGCAGATCACTGGTTGTCTGGCCCTAAGGGAGCGAGCCAAGATTGACTGCAAATGGACTGTGGTGATGGTTGCAGAACTCTGTACGTTGACTAAAAAATCATGGAACTGTACACTTACAATGAATGAATTTCCTTTCATGTTAATCATAATAAAGCTGTTATGAAATGCTAAAACAAAACACCAAAAATAAAATAAAACAGCTGCAACTCACCAGGCTCCATCCCCTTACTGTTCTTTCTCTTTCTCCACGAGGCTCCCCACAACCTAACATTACTGGTCTTTACCTGTTTTTGTTACCCTATGCCTCACCCACTAGGATATAAGCTCCATGAGAGTGGGGACTTTTTTGTTCAGCACTAAATCCATCCTAAGGTCAAGGCACCCCATAAATACTGGCTGAATGAATGAATCACAGTGCTGAACTGGGTGCTCTGCCTTTCTCCTGCATCTTGTTTTACTCTCACTGGGATACTGTTGTAATTACTAACAAATACATCTCAAAATTGGCTCATAATAGGTTTTTCCACCTAAAGGGAAAAAAATTCACAAATAGTCAATGAAATGTTTCTGAAAAATATAATAAACACCCATTTTTAGCATTTTCCTTTCACTTGATTGTTCGAGCACTGGGCCAAGAGTCAGGTAACCCTGCTCTCCGACCAGCATCACTGTGGGCTGCTCTGTGGCCCTGAGCTCTTCACCCTGCAGGGTCTTTGTTTCCCAATGGTAAAATAAGAAAGCTTAAGAAGCTTATTTCCAGGCTGCCTTCCGGTTTGGAAACTATGGAGATCAACATACAGGTGACGGGCCAAATTATATTTTTACATCTTCTGATTTCATACCACTTTCTAAGTATAAGCTTATCTCAAAAGTAGGGAGGTCATTGCAACGAAGCAAGACGAAATCCCAGAGGGAAGGAGTTGATTATCTAACCGTATCTACAAGCATGCCAATTTTGGAGAAACACCACAGATATCACCAAAAGCTTGTTCCCCACCACCATGCATGATCATGTCACCAACATACAACAGACATGCAAAGAAAGATGCCACATCAGCTGATTATGACATCCTGAGTTACAGACACTTCAGTGGGGCCTTTAAACAGATTTCTTATTTACTTGCACATTAACAAAACTCGTACCTTTGCCAGTCACAATTTTCTTCCCCAAGCATCTGAACATCCAAAGAGATTTAGAAGCAATTAACATTCACGAGTAACAGAGTAATCAACAAGGGAATCGCTAATGGGACTGGACAGAATCCAAAAGCAGATATTAGGATAATAGTGAGTTCCTGACATAGGTTATGGTGTTAATTCTGGAGGGCAGACTCGTGGTATGTTTTCAATAGCTTTGTGGGGCCTGCTGTCAGAGCCACATATGCCTCCTCTATATATGGTTCCTAGCCCCCCCTACGACATACTTTTTTTTTAACTGCTATCGAAGAGAAGGCATTTTTGCATTGTTATAACACAACCTCTAGCATTAATGGTATATATTGAATTCAAGTTTATTTTTAAATTGCCTACCTGACAAAAATGTTAAAATGTCATTTTTTCCCACTTTGGGTCTCTAGACTATCTTCACCTGTTAGCTCTTGTAGCTAGAGGCCACAAAAATAATAGCTATGAATTTCCACCTAGACGCTTCCCCAATAAATGTTGCCACTTACTTGCGTGCACACGGGTTGATACATCCCAAGTACACAGAAAGACATGGGCACTCCCATTCCAACGAGCTCTATGCCTGCCTCCCTGTCAGTTTGTCTGACCTGTTTTCACAAATATCACTCCAAAATCAGCACACACACACCCTTTATCTTATCCTACCAGGAGAGTCTCTGGGTAATAGAGAATGTTTCCACTGTTACTCTTCCCGCTTCCGTTTCCTTCACCTCTCATCACTACCATCCATCTAAAATGCCAACGCCAGGCAAATCGATCTTGACCTCCCTTTGGACCACATTCCTGAATCCTTGCCCTGGCGCTCCTTCTCCCTCAGCCTAAAGTGTGAACGGCTCAACCTTCGGAGGCTGGACCTCTCCAGACCCACACATGCCTCTCAATCTTCAACTCCCCTGCTAGCCTTCCTGTGGGGTCATCTTGTCACTCTCATGACCATGACATTCATATCTAATCACAGGACATCTTCCCTTACGTATGGACTCTGGGCCCCAGGTGGGCAGAAAATCTAGTGTATCCCCATTTTTCAGTTTGGGTGTAATTCATCACTGCTTACTGTGGTTTGCTTTATTCTCTGTGGCCTAAGAAAACAAATTCCTTCCAAGGTTGGGCTTTTAAATTTTTTCAGATACTTGAACGTTAGATATGAGTATATAATTGGATAAACACCATTCATTTTGACAGTAGTAATATTTTTCTGGTGGTCCTACAGCATTCATGCTCTATTCCATTTCTTTCTCCTTCTACTTTGCTGTTTCTAGCTATGAAAGGATCCCTTAACAAGTCAGCTCTCTTTTTCCTTCACCTCCCCATCCCAGCACACACCCATTATGAAAATGTATCCCTATCTAAAGCTTTGGTTTATCCCCTGGATACAATCAGCCGCTGATACACAATCTACCACCACCAGGCTGTGCGTGCTCAAAGCCTGTTTTGACAAAGATTTTACACAACAGAATCCAAATTAAAGGGAAGTTATCAACAGACCCATACTTGAGAATCCCTCACTTTATCTCTGTAGCAAGTAGTTTCATATTCCCAGCACCAGCCCCAAGGCTGGGAGACTCAAGCTTCTGAGGGCCTCCGTGGCACACACACATCTCAATCACCCAATCATCACCTCACCTCCCCCAGCTCCCTCCCCACCCCAAGTAGCAGCAGTTGAGATTAAAGTGCTTCTGGGGCTGTGGTAATCCAGTCAGGGCTGGGCGTGCTTCAATCTCTACCATTCCATTCGGCTGGAAAACATTTTGGCAGGATGCCTTTCAGCTGCACTCTGCATTTCGCACTGGTCCCTTGTTTATTTTTGACCGCTCCGCTCTGCAGAAGTGAACGTAGCCAAGGGCCATCCTGTCCCGGGAACAGGGCTTCACCTGCCTTCTTAAACTGCAGGATATCAGAAGCACTCCTGGCATCAAGGAGTGGAGTGTGTGTGTGTGTGTGTGTGTGTGTGTGTGTGTGCGCGTGTGTGTCTGTGTGTGTGTGTGTGTGTGTGTGCGCGCGAGAGAGAGAGACAGAGAGAGAGAGAGAGAGAGAGAGAGAGAGAGAGAGAGAGAGAAAGAGAGAGAGAGAGAGAGAGAGAGCGCGAGCGCGCGCGAGCGCCAGGGCAAGAGAGAGAGAGAGAGGAGAGAAAGAAAGAGATTGTAATGCACCCACCTACAGGTGGGGAGCAGGGACAGCAGGGGCAAATACTGCACACATAGTTTTTTTTAACTTTAAAGATTAAAGGAAACCCATTTTTCAACGCTTTGCCTTACCTAATCACTAACCAAAAATATTCCCCGCATTCTATATTAGTCAAGGCTTTTCAGGGGTCCTTATCCTTTCTAGATCCCTTTGGCTATCAGATGAAATCTATGGACCCCTTCTAAGAAGAACGGTTTTCAAAGGATTACAAAGGAGATTAATTACATTGAAACATTTTCCATCCTGAGTTAAGAAGCCCAGCGGGGTGTGGTTTTAGTGAATGGGAAGTAGAGATGCTGTCTGGATTTTTATTTTTTGAACTTGGGATTTCTGCCCTGGAGACTTGTGCTGGGAGAGTGATGGGTGGTGGCAGAAAGCAGAAAGTGGCCTTTGCATACTGTCCCCGTGACTGTACACCTTCCTGTACACAGGCTTTGCAGCTGTTTCTCTCTTGCAAACAACCCAGGCCCATGAACCCAGAGCCCTTCAGTATTTGATCCACTGAATTACCTAAGAATGTAGACTTTTATTTACAGCCCTAAGTAGATTTTAACTACTCGTGAGAAAGAAGCAGAGGAATAAAGAAAGCAATTTGAGAAATTTTGGAAAAGTAGAACTAATGGTAAAAAAAAACCCCTCTCTTCAACCATGTATTCTTTCACCAAATATTTACTGAGCATCTTCCTTAGATTCACAGTGGTGAACAAATGACCTATAGAACTTTCCAAGGAATTTACATCCAAAGGTAGGGAGATACCCTGTAAGTAAACACATAAGTAAATGTAAAACAAGTAAACATATGTCTAGTGGTGATGAATTCTTCAGAGAAAAACAAAGCAGAGGAGGTTAGGGAGTGTAAGAACATGAGCTCATACTTCATTACAGCATTTATTTCCCCATTTCATGTCACTAAGTATTTGTTGCCAAGCTCCTACTATGTTTCAGGCCCGGTAATGGGCTCTGGGGAAGCCATATATATATATATATATATATGTATGTATGTGTGTGTGTGTGTGTGTGTGTATGTGTGTGTGTAGGTGGATGGATGGATGGTTGGATGGATAAATAGATATGGATATGCATATATACACATCACACACTTAATTTCCAGTTATTTGCATGTGAAGGGTATACAGTCTTCACCAAGCGGGGTCTGTGTGTAATGGTGCAATCTGACTGCAGTTTCTTTTAAAGGGCAACTGATGAATGCCTCTAAAGGGTACCCGGAGTCGGAAGGGTGCACTGGGGTCTGTGTCTGCTGTGCTGAAGGACATGGGTGTTGGAACCATTGAGAGCCCTGGTTCGGGGTCCACAACCATGATCCTCCCTCAGCTCCACCACCTGCCTCACTGAGTGGCTGTAAGCAAGTTACATCACCGCTTTGAGCTTCAGGATGCTCATCTACAAAGTGAGGATCCCAGGTGCTGTGGAGTTCAAATGCAGTCAGGCAAGGAGAGTGGCCAGCACAGTGCCCGGCACAAGGAAACTGACAGATGAGTCCGTGCCTCCCTCATCTTCTCATCCAGGAAAAACACGCACACCAGAAATGCAAAAGCCCCCAACAAAGGGCTGTGCGCCTAGAGTAAGGATACAGTAAACGCTTTTGCTTGTTTTCTTTGTTCTTTGACCCAAATAGTTCTATGGAATACCAGATGGTACTTTAAAAAAAAAGTCCACAGTCAAATAAGTTTTAGAAACAACAAATGAAATGAAGCCACATGGGTCTTTACTTCAGGTTTTCCTGTTCTGTAATACATGGATGTGAATCACATAGCTCCAAGAAATGTGAACAATGGCATGAGTGTTTCCCACCTTATATGACCCTGGAACCCTTCGGCAAATCCTATATGACAGTCATTCAATGGAACCGACTTCAGGAAATATAGATTTGCTCTAAGAATAAATGAATCAAAAGATAAGGAATCTATATCATCTTTGGTTCTGATGGCTTTCTTTGAAAAGGCAGACTTAGGCATATTTTCTGCAAACCAAGAAAGCCTGGTGGCAGTGTTTCCTATCCACTGGACCACAGCAACTTCTTTTCCTAGAAAAGAAGTCGTTATTCTGGAACCACACCGCATTTGGGGGAAGTGTCGGCAACATCTGAACACTCCTCATTCCCCAGGACAGGTAATTCCCCTATTTTCTTCAATAAGTGGGCTCAGACTGCCATACAGAGTGAAGTAAGTCAGGAAGAGAAAAACAAATATCGTATATTAACGCATATATGTGGAAACTAGAAAAATGGTACAGATGAACCGGTTTGCAGGGCAGAAATTGAGACACACATGTAGAGAACAAACATATGGACACCAAGAGGGGAAAGCGGGGGGGGGGGGTGGCAGGGGGGGTGATGAATTGGGCAATTGGAATTGACATGTATACACTGATGTGTATAAAATTGATGACTATTAAGGACCTGCTATATAAAAAAATAAATAAAATAAAAATTTTTTTTAAATGAGTTTTGTTAATTATTCTCTTGAAAGCCAAATCCTCTTCTGGCTACATGGGGAATCCTGCTACTTAAAGCCACCCCGGGTTTCCTTTAACATCTGAAAGCTTCACAGTGAGTGTGCATCACTTTCATAAACAGAAGATCAATGCTGGGGAAAAAAGGAGAAGAAATTCTGTAGAGATGTGTTGATATACCAGTGATTAGTCCAAAAATTACCTACCTGCACATGAAGATTTTTATATATGGGGTTTTCCTGAAGATCTTACTTAATATTAGTACACTTGATAAAACTGAAGCAAAAGAGGGAGGCAAGGAGGAAACTGGGCCAAGATTGTTCCTCACATGCTTAGAATTCAATCTCGGGAGGAAGGAATCACCCACATTCTCCCATTCTCCAAGGCAAAGATAGAGAGAGGGAAGGAGGAAGGGAGGAGAGGAAGAAAGAAATAGAGAGAGAGAGAGAGAGAGAAAGCAAATGAGAGAAAAAAAGGAAGAGTTGTTGAGAAGCCTAAAGTGGGGGGAGGGGAACACAAACCCACAGATGAAGTTGACCCATGTCAATACAAAAGGCTTTGTGCAAGGGCTCTGGTATTAATGGGATTTGGACCACTAAAGACCTGCAAATCAAGCACAGAACATAACCAAGATGCAGGACTTATTTGTGAAATTAATGTCCTAAGTAACATGAAGCTCGGACTTCCGGGGTGGCGCAGTGGTTAAGAATCCGCTTGCCAATGCAGGGCACACGGGTTCGAGCCCTGGTCCGGGAAGATCCCACATGCCACGGAGCAACTAAGCCCGTGCGCCGCAACTACGGAGCCTGCGCTCTGGAGCCCGCAAGCCACAACTACTGAAGCCCGTGTGCCTAGAGCCCGTGCTCCGCAACAAGAGAAGCCACCACAGTGAGAAGCCCGCGCACCACAACGAAGAGTAGCCCCCGCTCGCCGCAACTAGAGAAAGCCCATGCGCAGCAATGAAGACCCAACACAGCCAAAAATAAATAAATTTATTAATAAATTTAAATCTTAAAAAAAAAAGTAACATGACGCTTAACTAGCAGGGACAGTCGCAGCATTTTGCGTCACTGCTGCCGGCTGGTGGCCCGGCTGGGAACCGGAGCTGCCCGATCAGCAGCAGCCTCCCACCTGGGGCAGGACCAACTAGGTGAGCCTCCACCCAGAGGTGAGCTCAGGAGGAGCTGGTGTGTGTTGGCAGGGAGACTGTGCCGCTCCCTGAATCCATCAGTAATGCAAATGGTACACCTGGTGGGGGACCTTCTGAGCCTGAATCCTGGGGCCCTGGGTTTAGAAAGGAGCTTTCACTCTTTCAGTCAGTCTTGCATCAATGTCTCCAGGGTGTCTGCAGCCATTTGGGGTCTTGAAGATACTGGGATGGCCCACACAGAGCCCCTGCTCTCAAGGAGCTTACATTCTCCTGGAAGAGGGAAAGCCAACAAGTAAATACGAATTTCTATTGGTTATAAGACACACGAAGAAAATCAAAAATAAAAGAGGAAGAGAGAGGGCTCCCAGGGGCGGGGAAATGTGCTCAGAGAAGACAGCTCCGAAGAAGAAACATTTAAGTGAAGACTCGTATAACAAGGTAGACCCCACCCTGTCAAGACCTGGAAAGCACAGTGGAGGAGGGAGTGGGCAAATACTCCCTCAGACTAAGCAGAGGCCACCATCACCCCTCACTTCCAACCAACTCAGCTTTCGGCAATACGAAATTCCAAAGCTCACAGGCGTGTTTAATTTTAAAACCTTAAATTGCGTACCATGGCTGCTAGGAAAATCTATCCTGAATCGGGATATTTTTAGAATGGTCCACTTCAGGTTCTTGAAGTACTTTTTTCCCTGTTCAACCAGAAGACCCAAATAGTCCAGGTAACATCAGCCTCCTCTAAATACCTGAAACTGCATTCATCAGACACTCTTTAAAAATTCGATCTTACTTCAAAGCTGAGTGACTTGATTACTCCCATAACAGCATATATTACACTGATTACGGGATTATTCACATGCCATTTCGAAGAGGTTGGGCAACATTTCTCAACATCGCACCCACCAACAAACGGCGTGGTAAACGTGATAAATGGGATGCCAAGATTCAAATGCCTTCCATGTCCTGATACCATGATAAAATGCCTCTGCACTCTTTTTCTTTTAACTGATGTGTTTTAAAAAGAGGGAGAGAGGAGTAATTATTTTGGTACAATACAGCTCAGAGAGAAGAAAAGAAAAAAGCACCAACAGGGTCCCAAATATGAGGCTGTTTCTAGGACGTGACACACACCAGGCACTCAGTAAACATAGGTTCCCCTCCCCATACTCCTTGCCTGAGTATACCCTGAGCAGTTATTTTTATATCAATAATTGGCCAATAGCATATTCATTGGCTCATTTTTTTCTAACTGCCAGTCTAGTGCCATGTTTTCAACATGCTGGCAATTGGTTCAGCTTCATCAATTCATAAGAATGGCTTAGGGTGAGAACGGGGGTGAGGAGGTGGAAATTTTATAGACATGATTCACTGCTAATCGATGATTAGCATTTTATGCTCAAGACAATCAAATTCATATTATTTTACCCTTTAAAAGTTTTTAAAGGAACACTTATTAAAAAGCCAAAATGAAAACAGGGCATCACAAGTTCAAATAAACCATAAATTAGACAAAGAAGCATAATTCTACTGAAAACCATTTTATTAGCTAATCAACGTGTCATTTTTTTTTTCTATTGGCATCTACTTACTGTCATGCAATTTCCATAAGGGCACCATCTGTATCTATAAAAAGAATTATCTTTGTGGTGATCTAGCAATCTACAAAAAATGGTGATATTTAACTTTTCTTAAGGGATCAATTTTAGAATTGGGTTAAAGGATTTATAAGACTCTTTTTCATGATGAACCTTAAAAGGACTTATCCATACATTTCTGTGATGTTAGAAGCACTTGAAGTAAAGAAACAAACAAAAAAACAACAAAATGTAATTTTGATTTATTAAAATGTAAAGTTCTGGATATTGACACGTACATATTTTTAATCAAGCATAATGGGTCCCTACTATAAAGTCCAGTAAAACAATCATAAACAAAATATTTTATTTTTTTTCCATTTTGGCTGAAAGGGCAGGTAAATTTTCAATGTGATCTGATTTGATGCCGCACGCTAAGACAGAACCCAGCATTGGCCACGGTAGCTGCTGTGAGTTGAATCAGCATCAGGCTAGTTCACTCATTTATGACACATGATCAAACCATGCCTTGTCCAGTTCTTAACACTAGCCTTGCAAGGGCAAGGCACTGGCCTAATGATGGCTAGTCAAGCTGGTCGGAATGAGCCAGCAAACCCCTTACCACTAATGGAGTAGAAACTCATAATAGAAGCCCTTCTGTTGGACACAGACTTCATACATAGATGACAAAACATGGGTGCAGGGAGAGATTTGTTTAAAGAGTTTTTATGGCTATCAAGTAGGACCTCAGAGAGAAGAGTTTTTGGTTTTACAAAGGTGCATTAACTTCAGCTTTGAGTCAATCCAAAGAGCAAGATGCAGTTTGAGAGAATCAACAAAAGACAAAAGGCTCACTCTTGGTTAGGATGCAAATTTCTCCACTAGTAATCAATTACTTTGTAAATTTAATTTTAAACAAGATTTAGAAGGATTATGATTAAAAATCTATATGACATACTAACCAACAAAATAAAAAGGCAAAAAATGAACTAATATTTATACTTCATTGATTGATTCCTTAATTTGTATGAGTTCATGGATTTCTATCAAATATCAAGGACCATATTAAGGATCGAGCACAGTGAACAAAACAGACAGTTTTTGCCCTCCTGGAGCTTTACTGTCTTTAAAAAAAAGTATGTGTGAATTGAGTGGAAATTCACCAAATCATATTAGTGATTTAGTTAAGATATGTAAGTACTCTGTTTCCTCTCTTGAATATAGTTTTATTGCTTTTAAAATCTGAAGCATTTATTTTAAGTAATTTGAGTATGTACTGGGACCAGGAAGTAATCTTTCTGGACTTGTTTTTTGTTTGTTTATTGAAATGTTATTCATTGAAATGTTAACTTTGGAAGAAACTTTGACCATTGAATATTTGAAATATGTTAATAAAATAGAGAATGTTTAGGGAAACGTAACAAAAAACATATTCAGGAGTGGAAAATGGGTCTCCCTGGGGAAGGATAAGGAATTAGGCTCATTTCTCCCAAGAAATAACTTGATTATTATCTCTGTGGGGAATGAACATGTAAGAGAATGAACTCTGGGATCAAACAAGTTCTCTCTTCAAATCCTGGCTCTCCCACTATGTAGGAGAAGCTCTCCACATCTCAGTTTCCTTATCCATAAAAGGGGCATATCACAAGAACTACGTGAGTATAATAAATGTAAATAGCTTAGCAGGTAATCCTTAGCTGCCTTCATCATAACACATCATCATCATCATCCCAGAAGAACCCAAGATCTGTTGTAATAAAGAGCAGCTTTAGACTATCCTGGTGGTAACCACAAAGGAAGCAGGTAACAATCTATCCCGAGAAAACACTAGAACTTAAATCACAAGTCCCTGGCTCAAATCCTAGCTCTTCTCATGCTAACTTTGCAAACTTGGATAAAACTCTTAAACTTCTGAGTCTCATTTTCCCCAGCCCTAAAATGGGCCTCATAGAACTTATTTAATGAGATAATATATAAGGAAGGATCACATACATCATCTCATTATATACAGGACACTACTCACTTTACAGGAAAGCACATTCTGACAATAACATACCATAAAATGATCTCTTTTTTAACCACCCAGGTTAAAAATTCCCAGAAAGATCATGAACTTGAATTTCAGCTGCACTATTCACTAGGTGAATAACATCTCTTAAATTCTCTGGGCACCGGTTTCTGGTCAGGAAAATAGCATACTCATTGTGAGGATTAGAAATTAGATGTGCAAAGTGCCCAGGAGGGTCTGGCACATCACACATATTCCCTGATAGGTAACTTCCATCCCTCTCTGTTAAAGCGTGGTTCATTTCATTTTTAATATGTATATTCCCATACTCTAAAACTCCTTAAATGAAAAGCATTGTAAATAACCTTGGATGATCTTTAAATAATTCTTTATGGTTTAGAGGGGGAAAAAATCTATAGAAACATAAAAATCCAAGGTGTCAAATATACAGTATAATCATTTTGTATGATCACTGCTAATACAGTTCAATCTAAATTGCAGTCTCATATTTGACATAATTATACGTAACCAAACACTAATAAAAATTGCTGCCTTATATTTCAAATTAGTAATTATGGTAGTAAAAATTAACAACATGTCAGATATAAGATGGTGATTTGTTCTGAAATGTATTAGAAATCATTATACTGTATGATAATTTTAATTACAGTTGGGTAGCAAGAGAGCAGGCAGCGCTTAGGGCTCTAAGTGCATTATGGGAATCAGCAGCTCTTCAATTCAGCCCTAACTCTGACTCCCTTGGTTTGAGTTCAGGAAATGCACAGTTCTTTCTCCACCTTTAAATAGTGAACACAATTCCCTCTGCAGAATCAGTACTATCACGAGGTTTGAAGCCATTTTTCCAGGGTTTTAGAATCCTTATTCTATCACTTTCTAGCCATACAAATTTGACTGACAGGAATTTCTCTGTGCCTCTGTTTTCTCATCTTAAAAATGGAAAACATAGGTGGCACAGTGGTTGAGAGTCCGCCTGCTGATGCAGGGGACGCGGGTTCGTGCCCTGATCCAGGAAGATCCCGCATGCCGCAGAGCGTCTAGGCCCGTGAGCCATGGCCGCTGAGCCTGTGCGTCCGGAGCCTGTGCTCCACAACGGGAGAGGCCACAACAGTGAGAGGCCCATGTACTGCAAAAAAAAAAAAAAAAAAAAAAAGCATAGCAGTACCTAACTCAGAGAGTGATAATAGCAGCTAAATTAGATCATTCTGTGGGCAATACTTAGACTGGCAACTGGAACATAGTGAGTCTTCAATATATAATAGTGGTTGTTATTATCATTTTATATTAATATCCAGATCAATCATTTTCCTAAGCTTAATAATAGTGACCAAAGGTCCTATGTAGAGTAGAAATGTGCTGAATGTTAGCTTCTTTCTCTCAGGACACTGCAGTCTTCAAAATTTAGTCATTCTCCTTTCCTCTCTCCTTCCATGTTTTCCCCATTTCTTTTTACTCACTCTGTTTTGTGAGTCAATGGGAAGACCCCATTCTTTATATTTTCACCTCTCAGGAATGTCTGGCTTTGGCTTATCCTTTCATGGCATCTGTTTCTATGTTGTCCTTAACATTGACCTCTAAACAAAGCCATGGCCTCTAAGCATGGTCCAGTGTCCAGACTCCACGCTCCATTAATGATGACGGTGGAGAGACTGAGAAAGTCCACCGCCTGCCACGAGATGGGCAAGTATATGAGGCACGAGACTCACAACCCCACTCATATTACCAGTTGCCACACCTGACATCTGATCACTAGGCTCTCATTTAGGGATTTAATGCCCCTCCCACCCTGCCTACGCAACCTCCCCCAAAATCAGTGAAATTCATCATTCTAACATTAAAACCATTTGTTTATTCAGAGTTACCGATTTCTACCACTTTTAAAGATCCGTTGATTTATGCAATTTAAGAAAAAAAAAAAAAAGATCTCGGGGCCTTGCCACGTCTGTGCAGACTTACCCGCCTCCAAAATCTCCATGCATTTACATGGTTTTCTACAAAGTCGGGGAGAACTCCCAGCATTATGATAAAGCACCTTTCCTGTCTACATTTCCATACTGTTTCAGGGAAAATATTCAGGGGAACAGACTGGACTGCTAATTAGAGAACTGTCTGAAACCACCAAGAACCACATTTCCATAGGTGCAATAAGTAAAGACTCTTCATTAAAATCACTGCTCTCTGCAAGGGAAAGCTGTTTCAAGCGCAATAGATCTAATTCACAGGAGTGATCGTGCAGACCCAGGTACCGTATTCATTATTAACTTAAAAAGAATGCCAAAACAATTAAAAACCATTTTAAAAGGAAGGAATAAAATTTAGTTCTACCTGACGGCGGCTTAGCTCTAATTTATCTTCCAGCCACCTTCAAGGGATTTTACTTGGTCCTTAATCTAACATTCACAGGAAAGGGTAATTCTCATGAAATTACAATGGCATCTCTTGCATCATTTAATGCAAATGTTCCCATTCTTTGGAAATGGAGAGCAGCTTCTCCAATAAAGACCTCCTTCAAGGTGTAAAGTGGAAGAACTCCCAGATCTGCTTGAGAAGAATAAAACATCCCGTTTCAGAAGCTACTCAAATTTAAAACTCTGCTTGCACCCCTATGACAAACCGTATTCCAAATATAAGTTATTCACAACATGTTTGTTATAAGGCGAGGCATATGAATTCCTGCCGTGTCTTTCTTTACAAACATGTCAAGACTTGTGAACCCTTAATGAAATGCAGCATTTTAGAGGCACAGAGGAAGCTACAGAGATGCCAGAAAGAAGAGGCTCCTTTCCTGGGACTGGGGCTTTCTTATGCTAGTGATAGTTCTCATTATCAGAGATATTATATCATCTCAAAACCTATTATATCATCTCAAAACCAAATGGGGCTTTAGAGGTCATTGAGATGAGCCACTTCTGCTCACAGATGAAGAAACTGAAGCCTGAGAGAAAACAAGATTCGTCCAAAGTGTTAGGGCTAGTGAGGGGCAGAGACAACTGGGCCCAGGTCTGGCCTGGCCATCCCACGGCTGCCTTCCACTAGTGCCATAGGGTTGACAAGACTCTAAAATAGACTTTGCCCTCCTGGGGCACTTTCATAAGTCCCATGGGGTGCCAACCTCCTGGTGTTCAGATAAAAGTTCTAAAAACTTGGAAGTGAGCTTATCCCAGTAGGATATTTTTCGTCATGCTATTGAAACCAAGTCCCCCTAAAATTGATTTCCCCTGCCAAATTCATCATTAACTTCTCTATCCAAAACTTTATTCTCTTTCTTGTACCACCCCCTGTTCCCCTCGGGATTATGGAGTAGCAAAGAAAAGGGGGGATTAAAATAGAACAGGACCCTGTGGTAAAAAAAAGCCCCTCTGTGTCCCCCATTTCTTATTTGTAGAAAAATGCTTTAGTCGCCCAGCCTTCCCTGAGCTCCAAAGAGCAGATTCAAGAAGTTATTAATTAGGGAAGTGACGGATGAAGGAACAAAGGAAAAGGAGTCAAGAAACAATAGTTCAGTGATAAAACAGAGTCTTAGCTCCTCCTCAAGGGATATACTTAATAGTCTGAAACATATTCTTGAGTTCTTCTGCAGGAACGAAGACTCGCACCCAGGTGGATGATGGTGACTACAAGCATGTAGACCTCAAACTGATTGGAACCAGAAGGTTGATGATTAAGATACCTGAAACACCACCCTGTTACCTCACCACCAACCAATCAGAAGAAAGTCACGCCCCCTGCAACCCTCAACCCAAATGTTGCCTTTAAAAGCCCTTCCCTGAAAGCCATCGGGGATTTAGTGTCTTTTGAGCATAAGTTGCCCATTCTCCTTGCTTGGAACCTGCAATAAATGCTGTGCTTTCCTTCGCCACAATCTGGTGTCAGTAACTTGGTTTTGCTGCACAGCAGGCAAGCAGATCCAAGTTCGGTCTGGTAACCCTACAGAAGTTAGTTGGATTGATTTTATATTTGGCATTTTTTTAACTAAGGCCCAGGAGGGCAATCTTTCTCACTTGTTAACTCCTTTTCTCCCTTACACCACTGTTCACTAGTAACCAGAGGTCCCAGGCAGAAAATATCCACTTCCTACTCAATCCCCAGTCTGGGGCTTTCTGAGTTGGTGAGAACACAGTCATCTACCCTGGTTTAGTTTAAAGCAGGGCTCAGCAAACTTTTCCTGTAAAGGGCCAGATAGTGACTATTTTAGTCTTTGCAGACCATTTGGTCTTTGTCTGAACTACTCAAGTCAGCCACTGTAGTGCAAAAGCAGCCACAGACATTATGTAAGCAAATGAGCATGGCTGTGTTCTGATGAAACTTTATTTATCTATGTTGAAACTGAATTTCATATAACTTTCACGTATCGTGAAGCATTATTCATCTTTTTGATTTTTATTCAACCATTTAAAAATGTAAACACCATGCTTAGCTCGTGAGCTGTACAAAAACAGGCAGCAGACCAGATTTGCCTCGTCCCTGCTATAGTTTGCCAACCCCTGGTTTAGAGTTATGAAAGCACCCACTGCAAAGAAAACTTCCTTTTCCTACTCAGCTGCTCTCTTTATAATTTGCTATCAGCACTCACCTGGCTCATCCACATTTTCTATTAAATGTGCACGTTCTTCCATTGGTGTGTGATAGGTATGATTTCAGGAAGGTTTTATCCCACTTGCTAGTAACTTCAGTTATCACGCAGTGTTCCTGAGTGGGGTATCTTCCTCGATGGGAAATACAACTGAAAAGACTAACTTGATCACCAAGAAACAGTTGTGAAATTATGTCACTATGATACCAATCAGATGAAAGAGAAACATCCAGCCATGGGACAGTTGATATCTGTTCTACTACTGGATTTTTAGCCTTCATACATAAATATTGCTATTTATGTAAATATTAATTTCAGAAAGAAATATTTTAGTTTCACCTATGGCCAATATTAGCACCAACAAATCAATCACTGAACTCATTATCAATCTTTTGTCTGTTCAATGAAGTAAGTAGGAACCTTCCATTTAAATACTTTTACACACAGCACAGCTCCACTGGCATCAGCATATTACAAAAACCAATTTTCTTACATCAACTTCTATCTACTTCTAATTCTGTAGCATAGCTCTGGGGAGTTGCTACAAGGTCTGTGTAAACTGAAAATCTAAATAACATTATGACGCCTATTACAGAACTAATTTATAATCTAATACCCCAGTTGAATTTAATATCCTATTTATTTATTCAAGCAAAATATCTGGAAAAAATATGTCACATCATAATGTACTTGTTATGAAAATGGAAAAATAAAACAGAATTTTAGAGAAGGCATGATAATTGCTAGGGGCAGGTATGAGCAAGAATTTCCAAGCCCCTCACACAAAGGAGAGGCAGAGACGGGAGCCCTTTAATAAACAGAATTTTTGCTTTATAAAGCAATTATTGTCAAATTTAGCATTTTACATCAAATTTACAACTTTCAAATGTGATTCCTATTAATGTTATCTGCTCAGAGCTACTGCAGCATAAAACTGTTGGCCAACAGATGCCACCTCATCAACTGTCTTTAACAACTCCTTTCCCATCCTAGATGGAAGAACCAAGTTTAGGGCAGCGTTTATAAGCACGCCCTGCCAATACAAATGCACAAGTGATGCCCGTATATATTATAATACACACGGGCTGATGGAAATAACTCTACAGAGGCTTCTAAGAACATTAAGTTTCGTGCTGATTTTTTTATCTTAAGATAAATGGAAGGAAGGAATCAAGGAAGGAAGGAAAAGAAGCAGGGAGGAAGGAAGAAAAGGAAACGGTGATAATGACATCCTACCACAGATGCTCCTAGCCATCCAGGAAGCTGGGGATGATCTGATGAAAGTTTAGTGAGGCTCCACAGTACATTTACAGGGGAGTTGCTAAGACTCAGAGAAAGGGTAGCAGTACTGAAATCACCGTCAATAAGGAAAATGCTTACTGCTTGTTTTTTCTTGAGATAGGAGCCATGTTTTTAGTAAGTAGCAGCTCCAAGTTACACTGGTCTAGGTCCCGAAGCATGTGCGCACCCAGGTGCACCCCCATGCTCACACTGATGACTTCCAATCCTCACAAAAAGGCAGAAGCAGCAGCCGTCTACATTGCAGGCTCTCAAACCCTGAGGTCCTTGAGTCCTGTTCCAAACCTGCATGTCTGGATTACGAGCCCTACACTAGACCGCCTAGTGATTCTGATGCACTTCAAAGTTTAAGGACAAGTGGCCTCTGTGATCATACTTGAAAGGCATCTGGGAAGAACACTTTGCTCTGGAAATTGTAACACTGCTCTCTCAATATCCTCGAATTCCATAATTAGCAATTCATTCTTTTGCCTTTTAAAGATTTTTCTGGTCTCCACGGGTACGGAAACTGAACTCAAATATAACAATACCTAGAAAAAAGAGCTTAAGTCCTTGTACCAGATGATGCCTTGTTGGATACTTAGGCCCTGCAGAAATTAAACAAGGCATCACAAACAGGCAAGAAAATGCTCCATAAAAGGAGGATATCAACGATACAGGATTAGACTCAGTTCTGCACACATAAACACACATGGGTTGTGTGATCACACATAACCTCTGAGCAAAATGCGTGGGTGTCAAGGGTCAGGCATCCCAGCTTCATTCTAGTTCTGCTGTGTACAGTCTGACATCAAAAGCACTTCACATTCAGGTCCCTCATGTGTTCCAGAATGTACCCATGTCCAAATGGGCCTTCCTTCATGGGTATCCATTTTCAACAACATACACATGGAGATTCTGGTGTGAGAGTTAACGCTCTCTCCTCAGAGATGGGCCTCCTCTGATGGTTTGCCTTCTCCAGATATAGAGCTGGCCCCCCACTATTTCCCAAGCATCCTTCCTAGGGTGGATTCTGTCTCCCTCCTCCTCCTGCCATTAGTGTCAGCTCAGTGAGGCTACCTGGGAGCCCTGAAGACCACCTCTTCCCTGAACAATCCTACCTGCTCTTTGTGAAAGGTACACACATGCAACAGAAACCCAGCTCAGCATTCTATTGATTATTACCTATAAATCACAGTACTCGTAAAAAGGCTCCATGAAATACAATCCAGGGACATAAATCTCTCTGAGAGAGATGAAATCTGATGGGAAATAAAATTCCCTCATTTCATTTATTCCCTTGTTTAAAAGACTGACTTTCCAATCAGCTGGGAACATTAACATGAGATGGTTGGGGGACGGGGACAAAGCACAGGTGGAAGGCTCAGACCAACAGGAGAGCAAACACTCCCCGTGCCAGCCCCTCAGTGTGTGTCACCAGCAAGTGACATTCTCTCTGAGCCTCAGTTTTGTCACTCTACAATAAGTGGGATAAACTCCCTTGCACGGCTGCCATGAGATCAAATTCGATAGACTATAATGTACCACGCATACATTAGGCGCTCAAGATGGTAGCTGTTACACACAGCACATCTCCACCTTTAAAATTCTTTTTAATACAAGAAAGAGAAAGAAAATAATTAGCTACCCCCCACAAAGTCCATACTTTCTTCCCACAAGACCAAGTGATGGCCCATAAGATGGTTTTATTCATTTAACAGACATTAAATAAGCATCAACTATGTATCAGGCTTTGTCCTAGATCCTGGGAGTTGTTCAGGCTTGACCTCCAATTTTAAAAGGTGACAGCACCAACAATTACGGTGACACACAAGAAAAAAACAGGTGGTGGGAAAATCATAATTTTTGGCAAAAATTCTTATACTGCACACAGGCCCGGTCCCCTGTGTCCTTCGTGAATCTTGAAGACTGCATCTGCCCTTTCAGAAGCCTTCAGAGATCTCCAGCCCAGTTCCTCCCCCTGGGTTCTCTTAGCTCCTGAGTGAAGGTCAGTCTCTGAATTTCCACACCGTGTTGCCACTGTGATTCAACAAAGTGACAAATCCCTACACTGTGAGCTTTATAAGGACAGGGACAATGTTGTGTTAACGTCTTATTTGCTCCCTCATCAGAAGAGTGTCTGCACATAGTACTCAAATTGCCCCTCTGAGCTTCTGCTTCCAGAACAGGAAGCCTCACCATCAACATCCTTCCCTCCATCACTCCTAGTGACCAGAAAGTCAGTCCCTGAGTTTAAGTGGCTGCGTTCCAGATACATTTTCCCACAACAACAAAAAATGACAAATAGGAACCGTTTGTTTCTAGAAGAAGAAGAAAAGTTTACAAGGCTGAGAAAAACGTTGGCATTAGCACTCACTCCAACTGTCCAGCAAAATTTGCCATGGCTTTTTCCCAGCTGATCTTCTGGGCCTTCTAATCCTATATTTCCGTGATCCGACCACGAGGCAAAAACCACATTCTGCTCTTTTCCACTTTGCTTGAACAATAAAATGGTCTTTGGTTTGAGTGAGTCAAGAGCCTGTTGGTTTCACTGTTTCTCTATACATACAGTATATGGTGCAAACGAACAAGAAGTCTTGAATCGACTAAATGTCGGGCAAAGATCAAAGCAAGGTTGAATGATTTCACAGGCATCTTGAGAAAGAAAGAATATGAATCTATTGAGTGGTCCTTGTAATCCCATTCTTAGGTCACACTGAGGGAAGTTTGGAGCTGCAGAAAGAACATGGAAGAACAAGATGATGGGGAAAGAGGTAACCGGGAGAAAAAAAAAAACTCCTTCTATCCTGTAGAGTCAGGCCAAGCATTTGTTACCGTTGTGTCTAGCTCTCTAAACCAAAAAAAGTAAAATCAAAACAAAGAATGCACCAGCCAGAGCCAGGCAGACTCTCCCGCCTTGATTCACACATGGTCTCCTCGCTCCACACTCCCACCACAGATGGTGACAAAGCTCTGACACATGCAGCGCCCTCAGGCACTGAAACTTCCTCTGAGTCCCTCTGCAAGGGTGGCTGGCGGGTCCAGCTCTCAGCGGCCGTGGGGCAATCTCTGCCCCCCATTCTCTCTGCGTCCCATCAAAATGGCACACTGTTAGAAATGTGCTCAGGATGTGTGATTTGGGGCAGATAGTTGTTGGAGTCCCATATGCTTAAGGTACATAACTGGGCCACTGAGAAAAAGGAATTTAAGCATTCTAGAAAACAGCAGGAGAGCAAATTGGCCTTTCCCTCTGAGAGCTATTATTAGAGAGGCCCAGCCCAATTCAACCAGAAAGCCAATATCTAGCCCATCCATTCTTCCCCTGCAACAATGCCCCCAACATCCCACCCCCTTTCAAATAGGCCTGTCCTGATGCATCCCAGCTAGACACACAAGTCATCTTTAATGCTGACCACTGGCTGGCAGAGATCAGTGCAAGCATCCCTTCTCATATAGCAACTTCATGGTCCAGAGGTTAATTTCACATAATACCGAGAACTCCGGGAATGTGGCAGTGCATTTGATGTGTACTCGTGGAATTTGGCAACCAGCTTGCTCTTCTCTTTGTGTACCTCCTGAAGTCGCAGCTGCTGCCTAAACTTTGTAAATAAATGCTAAACAAATGCCAAATAAAGAAACCAACTTCCCAGGAAGCGGAAAGGGCAGGAGATCACAGTTTTTGTTCTCAGAAATATGCTGTGACCTGCTTCAGAGCTGCATCTTGGCAGCCTGGGTGTATCTCTGTTCTCCTGTGTCTTGAATGCTGTTTTACCGAGGGGAAAAGAGCCTTTAGAGAATGCTGGCTGGGAAGACAAAACACAGTCTTACTATTTCTTATAACACCTATTTCTATGGAAATTAGAGATTTTAAGAGTTAATTTTTCCATGGACTTCATCTCCAATCGTGCAATGAGAAAACAGGTTTCATTTCACTTGACTCTCAACTTTTCAGGCATGGACCTGTTGCACGTATGAAGACATTGCTGGGTGGGCCTTCTTATCGCTCCTGGTCCTTTGGCCTCATGGGACATGTTTCTCAACATCAACTCCTTGCCAAAGCGGGTGGAGTTAATCACTCAACATACTCTGGTATGTCACAGTCTGCATTCTCTTGGGCACAGGTAATGCACAACGGAATCAACCAACCAAAGTTGGAGAAGCCCAACATTTCTCATCACGGAGGAAAATATACTTTACAAGTGGGCTGTCAGGCAGCCACCTCTATTTCCCTGCCTATCTCAAAGGATACATCCATCCCAGATGCAAGATGAGAAACCAGAAGGAGGTGCAGGCATGATATATAGACTAGATGTGACTTACAGCTCCTCTCTGCCTTTCAGATTCTGGCTCCTAGTGACCCAGGCCAAGTAATCTGGGTAACAATGATGTTACTTATAGCTACCATCTACTGAACACTTAAATGCCAGGCTCTGTGCTATAGCACTTTATGTGTCTTGTCTTCTCCCAATAAACCTGGAGTTCTATAAATGGCAAAGATCTTTTCTCTGTTGTTTTCCTTTTTCTTTTTGTTTTTCTTTTGGTTTGCCATTGTCCCCACCACATAGTAATGACGAACACTTACAGAGCGCTAAGTAGGTGCCAGGTACCTTTCTAAGGGTGGTAAATACGGAAACTCATCAAAGCCTCACAACAACCCTATGAGGTAGATACTCTTGATATCCTCATTTTTTACAGATGCTCAGAGAACTTTAGTACCTTGTCTAAGTAAGTGGTGAAAACCAGAATTCAAACACAGATATTCTGCTTTTAACCTCTATGCTATTGCAGGATGTTTACTGTACCAATAAGTAATTTTTAAATGAATGAAGGCTCTAAGGTAAGCATTACAACAATCTTAAGGGGAAAATATGACTACCCTTATCTACAAAGTTGGCAGCTGAGACTCAGAGTGGTTAAGTAACTTGCCCAAGGTCACACAGCTATGTGTGCAGAATGAGGTCTCAGCTTGGGTCTTTCTGACATGGAGGCCCATGGTCTTGAAACAACTGTAGTATTTTAAACCATGAGACCAAGCAACTCCCTCTTCAGTGCTTCCATTCAGTGACTCCATTTCCCCCATCTTATCAATAAGAGTACCTATATATGCAACCAAAAAAAAAAAGTTGTTTATGATAAAGCAGATACATCTCTTTGTGGGTCTGCAACTGTTTTTTGTTTTCCCCAATAAGTTGTATAACAAAAGAAAGGCTGATATTATAGGTGACAAGTGAGAAGTGGGTCAGGCAGTTCTTTGATTTCAGGGGAGCCTGTCCATCAGAATTTGTCACTGATGAGGACCTTCTCTGTGTGGTTACTTCTGTAAGGAATGTCTCCACGTCAGGCTCTGTACATTGCTTAATCAGTATTGGAAAGACTAAGTATTGGCTAAGCAAGGACCTCATCCCTGTCTCTCATCCAGGCTCAAGCCTGGGAGGCAGGGAGGTCTTCCTGAGCCGTGGAAAACCTCTACCTTCGTCCAGCACTTGTTCCAACTGTTTGCTCCTAAATGACTGCTCTTTCATCTGATTATTTTTCTTCCATACACACCTGTCATCGAACTTTTCATTTTTTAAAAAGTTTTAAAAATTTATTACTCCTGAAGTGAGAACCTGAGAATAAGCCGGTGATTAACGGAATCATTTGACTGACCTTCAGGAGACCCAACCAGTGGGTGATTGATGAAATGGCTACAGGTTTAATCAGAAGGTCAGCTTCAATAATATGGCTGTTACTTCCCATGGTCCTTACAAACCAGCTCAGTCGATGGCCTTCACTTCTCCTTCGCAACAATTTTAAGGCCAAGGCATTTGACTGACTCCACCACATTCCTCCCTCTTGTGAGGCTTGTTACGCAGTGACAAAGACGCAGTGTTGGTATGGCATCCCAAACACTCATGATCTAACATCAGATAAGATTGTTCTCAACCACTGAGGGTCCCTGTTAGTTGCTTTCCCACCATATCCAATTGACCTCCCACGGAGGCCCAGCAGGAGGTTACCTGGACAGCAGTCCTTGCGGCACCATCTAATGAGCCCTGCCGTCTATAACTGCTTCCCTTTTCTTAAAACGGGGGTCAAAAAACCTACCTGCCCATCTTCGGATAATTAAAACATTAAAGTTTTCCTTCTAGCTGGTAGCATTTGAATTTGAAAGAGGGGACAAAAGAAGGGAAAAGACTTCATTAAAATCTTTTTCTGGCAACTTCTAAGGGTTAGATAAATCTTTAACCTCATCAACATTTAAGAATGCACTTCAAATTTTCTCTACAAAGTAACCCAATAAGTAGGAAATTACAACAGCAGGAACCAAGAGACCACTGTATCACTTTGCCTGCAACATCTCAAGGAATCCTCAAAGGTTTCCTAGGAAATCAGGTTAGGAACAGAGGCTCTGGTCTCATACTACTCAGGATGAAATCCTGGTTCTTCCACTGACTATCTGTGTGACCTCGGGCAAGGCACTTAACCTAACCCTGCCTCAGCCCCGTACACACAGAATGGGGATAATGATACCCAGCTCTTAAGACTGCTGTAAGGATTAAGTGAATCAATGCATATAAAGGGTTAGACCAGGTCTGGGCATGTGGTACGTGCTCAGGTAAGCACTGTATATTATTACTATCATTAATCCAGTTTTATAGATGAGGAAACCAAGGCTTTGGGAGATTAATTAAATGACATGCTCAAGGTCATGACTACTGAGTGGAAGCATGGGGATTTGAACCAGGCAGTCTAACTCCAAAGCCCAAGTTCTTAATCACTCCCTTAGTTTCTTCATGGGGACAGTTTTTAGCTGTGAGTTTCTGGGCCTATAGCCTTCCTTATTAGCCTTGTGATATCAATTAAAGATGGATATTTAAAGGGGAAAAGATCACAAGGGCAGCCCAAAGCCACGACCAGAACGGAGGGAGGTACTTCCCGGCGTCTTGGTCAGCAGCGCAGGGCTGCTCACAAAAGCTACGGACTTAGGGACAGCTCTGTAGCTCTGCTCTGTAGCTCTGCTCCATCTCCTCCAACCCTCTACAAAGAAGGAGTGAATCCTCCCGGTCTGTCCGTGCCTTGAAGCAGGAATAGTTTTCACCCGTTAGAAAGGAAAGAAGAAACTAACAGATCATCCACGGAGGTAAAGAGGGAATAATCCGTGTCGTATGCAGCCCTTTCTATTAACAGGAACTTGCATTTGTAAGGTCAGTCATAGGCAGAGGAGGAGAGTCTGATGCCTAAATAGGGTGGCTTAGATGTCATAGAAAGACATCTAAGGCATCTTCCCCAAAGAAATGTTTACCCACTGATGTCCTGCTATTCGTGATTTATGCTTTCACATTTAGCCTGTATCCACTCAGTCCTCCTCTTTCAAAATGCAAATATGCCTGTGATGGGTAAGAAATTAAATTCCTGCCCGCAGTGGTGCCTGTGTTCCTCGGATCCCCTTTCCACGTGGCAAAATACACAAGCACATGGATGTCCTCAGGGAGGAATGAGGAATAAAGGAGTGACAGGGGGCTCTGAAAAAGAGGCTTGGAGAAGGGAAACAGAAACCAACATCAAGATTCTACCCAACAGAAACAACCTGATTTAACTTTTCATAAAAGAGAAGGAAATACAGTGCTTACTATATTGGGTGCTTTCATGTACCACAGATTACAGCCTTGAGCCTGAGAGAGGTTAAATGACTTGGCCAAGATCACAGAGCTAATAAGGGGCAGAGCTGAGATTTGAACACGTTTATCTCCAAATCCCATGATCCTACCCCTGTCCTCTCTGCCTCTCTATATTAAACTACCGGGTGCAACTCAGAAATGGCTGTGGGTCTCTATTTCTAAACCAGAATTTGTGCTCAATCATTCCTTTGCAGGTCATCGTGTTTATAAACCTGTCCCTCATCATATGTATTCTTCATCTGTCCACCACTTCCAATGCAGTCATGAGAATAAAATATGTGATTTTGGTCCCTTCCATAATTTCTCCTCCAGAAGGCTATGGTCATAGTATGAAGCAGCAGGGATTGCACTGAAGCTTAAGGAAAAGCAAAACTATTAAACCACAGTCCATCCATCTTCAAGAACTCTGCCCAAACTTTCGGAGGAAACAATGATTACTATTACAGCAGCAGCAGTCCCCTGAGAGTCAACCAGCAGCCAAGAGCAAAATACCTGAGCCAACCAAGCCTTCTCACCCTCTTACTAATTCCCTGCATGCAAGGATACCTCAGTGGGAAAACATCTGCTACAGAAAGGGTAGAGGTGAATGGGACATGTAATTGCCCAAGCAGTCAGTACCCGGAGATCTAACTAGAGTCTCGGGTTCACTGCCTCCACAGGAAAGTTACCCAAAGCTACAGGCTTCTACTCACAGAGGGAAAGATGTGGAATTGTCTCTTCTTCAGCCTTGCTCTTCTTTTTTTGATAGAGACCACTTCCCATCACAGAGGCAAGAAGGCCTAATATTTACTTTCCTAGCCTGCCTTACAACTAGGACATCAGTATACATCCTAATCATGTCCACGGGGATGTAAGGGGAAATTCTTATAAGAGGCTCCTGAGAAAAGTTTTCAATTCTAATAAAAAGAGATACCCAAGAAGAAACTCTCTTTCTTGCTTTTGGAATTGAGTGTATGATACCTAGGGCATCCATCTTAGGATCATAAAGGGAAAGCCCAGGGACCAGCAAATGCACAGAAGATGGCTGAGTGAAGGCACAAAGACAACCTGGGCCTGGATGATGTTACTGAATCTCTGATCCACTTCTGGAACCACCTCGCCTCCAGACTTCTTATGTATTGGTTATCAACTGCTGTGTAACGAACAGCCCTAAAGTTTAGCAACTTAAAATAACAAACATTATCTCACAACTTCAGTGGATCAGGAATCCAAGAGTAGCATAGGTGAGTGATACTGGCTTGGAGTCTTCCACAGGCTACAGTCAAGGTGCTGGTCAGGGCCGCAGTCATCTCAAGGCTCAAGTGGAGGAGGATTTGCTTCCAAACTCATTCATATGGCAGTTGACAGGCCTCAGAAGATCCATTTTCAAGCTCATTCACACAGGCCGCACCACACGGCTGCCTCACACCATGGCAGCTGGCTTCTCCCAGAAGAAGCAATGAAAGAGAAAATGAGGGAGAGTACCCAATATGGAAGCCATGGTCTTTTTTATAACCTATTATTAGAAGTAGCATCTTAGGGCTTCCCTGGTGGCGTAGTGGTTAAGAATCCGCCTGCCAATGCAGGGGACACAGGTTCAAGCCCTGGTCCAGGAAGATCCCACATGCCGTGGAGCAACTAAGCCCATGAGCCACAACTACTGAGCCTGCACTCTAGAACCCGCAAGCCACAACTACTGAGCCTGAGCGCCACAACTACTGAAGCCTGCATACGTAGAGTCCGTGCCCCGCAACAAGAGAAGCCACCGCAATGAGAAGCCTGCATACCGCAATGAAGAGTAGCCCCCACTCACCACAACTAGAGAAAGCCTGCGCACAGCAATGAAGACCCAATGCAGCCAAAAATAAAATAAATTTAAAAATAAAAAAAAATACATTAAAAAAAAGAAAGAAAGAAGTAGCATCCTATTACTCCATGCTATATTCTATTCTTTTAATGCAGAGGTTCTCAACCTTGGCACCACTGACATTTTGGGTTGGATAAGTCTTTGCTTGGGAGGTTGCCCTGTGCTTTGTAGGATGTTGAGCGGCATCCCTGGTCTCTATTAGATGCCAGTGTTACCATCACCACCCCCAGTTATAACAAAAAAAGCCACCAGACGTTGTCAAATGTCCCATGGGAAACAATCACCCCCAGATGAGAACCACTGATTTATAATGAGTCACAAGATCAAGGGGAGAGGATTACATAAGAGCATGAAGGACCAGCAGCCAGGAATCACTCACTGGAAGCCATTTGGGTCCTGCATACCACATCTTGCTTTATAAGATAATCAACTTCTTAAATGTTTAAGCCACTTAATGTTGACTCTTTGGTTATTTGAAGCCAAGAGCTCCCTAACCTATACAGAGGGACTAGCCACTTATTTTCTCTATTAATAATGCTATTACTTAGTGCTGGAGAGGGTGTGGAGAAAAGGGAATTCTCCTACACTGTTCGTTGGAATGTAAATTGGTGCAGCCACTATGGAAAACAGTATGGCACTTCCTCACAAAACTGAAAATAGAGTTGCCATATGATCCAGCAATCCCACTCCTGGGCATATATCCAGACAAAACTCGAATTCAAAAAGATACATACACCCCAATGTTCATAGCAGCATTATTTACAATAGCCAAGACACGGAAGCAACCTAAATGTCCATCGACAGATGAATGGATAAAGAAGATGTGGTATACATTCACAAGGGAATATTACTCAGCCATAAAAAAAATGAAATAATTCCATTTGCAGCAACATGGATGGACTTAGAGATTATCATACCAAGTGAAATAAATTGGAAAGAGAAAGACAAATACCATATGATACCATTTATATGTGGAATCTAAAACATGACACAAATGAACTTATTTACGAAACAGAAACAGACTCACAGACATAGAAAACAAACTCATGGTTACCAAAGGAGAAAGGGGGTGGGGAGGGGATAAATAAGGAGTTTGGGATTGGCAGATACAAATTACTATATATAAAATAGATAAACAACGAGGTCCTACTATATAGCACCTATTCAATATCCTGTAATAAACCATAATGGAAAAGAATATGAAAAAGAATATGTATACATATAAATATGTATGTATGTATAACTGAATCACTTTGCTGTATGCCAGAAACTAACACAACATTGTAAATCAACTATATTTCAATAAAAAAAAATAATAATACTGTTACTTTTCCCATCTTTTAAGATCAGGCAAAGCATCATGCTTACCAATGAAGTGACTCAGCACTAGTGTCCTAGGAAAGAACCATTATCTTCCATTTCGGACCAATAAAATGTTCAACACCATACACACGTGCACACACACATGCACACACAAGTTTCTAAAGGAAAGACATCAACTGCCCCATCTTATGCATTTTCACTACATGAAGAAGACCTGAGAGTCAGAATACAAAGGACAACGATTGTTTTAAACGGTACCTCTTCAAAAAAGGAATGACCCGTATCATACCAATTGGTTTTTTTTTTTTAAGCATTTAATAAATGCCACGCACTCAGCAAAAGACTACTCTTGATTTGCCTGGGTATAGAGTTGAAATGGACAATGACCTACCATTCAGAAGACACAGGCATGGACTATATAGCAAAGGAGAATGACAGCCAGCTGATCCTGCAGCACCTTCTCTCGTATTTGTGTCTTTCACCACATCCCCGCATCTTTTTTGGGTGCCCTTCAAGTTAAACCCTCTTTAGGGACCTAGCAACTCTCGTATGCTTCCTCAACCCATTCCAGTTCTTTGGCTAACCTCACTGTTACACCTTCAAACATGCACTATATTCAATTTACCAACAACCCAGGTTTTCATCCTATAGATCCTTCAGGAGCTGTCCACTCTTTACATTCTCCCAGGAGCAAAGAGCTCCTTTCTGCCTTATGATGACCCTGGCTGGGTTTCTTAAGCCCCAGGCTGTGAACAAATGGTCCTAAGGAAAGACCATATGGCGATTTTTATTTAAAAACGAAGGGTCTTTTTTACTGGTCTAACCCATCCCTTTCCAGAGCTCCCTCCGGAGATTACAAAGTCTGTAACAGACATCCGAAACCAATTATCAACTAAGGGGCAGTAGTCCCAGGAATAACTATGGAGTTCAAGATGAAAGGCTCAAAATGAAACCTATTTCCAACACAAATATCTCTTAGAATGGTAGAAATCAACCTGGGGGGTGAAATAACATTATTGTAAAATATGTTCTATGACACTGTAATGATTAACGGCATTTCACACTCATAAAGCTGACAGGAAGAGGATGTGAAAGACTAACGAAAGTGCAAATACAAATTTCCTTTTAATATCACCAGCATTTTTGTACAAGAACAAGACATGCACCAACAGGATAAGAGGAAGAGCTGTTTTAAAAATCCAAAATAAATAAATAAACAGCAGTAGACATCAACGGTGCAACCAACTGAATAGCAAGTCCCGTATGATAAATTCCCCAGAGAGACACTGAAAATATGGAAAATATTCCTTCCTCCTTTTAGTCGCCAATCCTTTCTGCTGACCAAGACTTTACCTGATAACATGGAATCTTACTGTTTGCAGAAAAGGTTGTCTGAATCAAGAGTCCCACCTGTCTGTTACATTGGTCCATTTCAGCAAATCCACACCCTACATCTCCTTTCTCATCCTTGCCGGCATCCTTTAAGAGCTGAGCCCTCTCCTCCACCATTGCTCCCACCTCCTCCAGCCACCTGGACCCTTCCTTTTCATGAGCTCGCCTACCCTCCCCTCTGCACCTTCTGTACCTTCCCCACATAGAAAATAACTTTACGTGGTTGCGTTTGTTAACTGCTATTTTATTTCACTTCTTTCTCTCTCTAACTCCTGGGATGAGTGATCTATGCCCATCTTCTCACTAGACATTCCTCAATCTGGGGAAGCATCTGATAGGCATCATCTACTTATACTTACTACCTGGGGAGACTGACCACTGGGAAGTCGTCAGTAGCATCTTTCCAGCCAAATCCCTGAAGTCTTTTCTCATTTCTTATTCTGCTTAACTTCCCAGGGCATTTGACATTGATCACTGCCACCAGCCGCTTCTGATTTCTTTCCCACTTCTCTGAGCCCTTCTTCACCTTCTTCCTTACTTCTCCTTTCTCCCTCCCAGCTTGACTAGTCGACAGCCTGCAAAGCTCAGTCTTAACTCTTCTGTTTCTCCTCCTGAATTAGCCTCCCTACGCCTCCATTTCTTTATCTATACAATGGAGATTATAGTCGTATCTATCTCACTGAGTTGACCTGAGAAAAAAATAACATAATTAAACCAAGTAAAGTGCTGAGAACGGTGCCATCCCAAAGTCAATGTGATTTACCGACAGGATTTCCTTGAATCCCCATCCTGTCCTCACACTGGAATGGAAGCTCCAGGAGGGCAGGGACTGGGTTTGGCTTACTCCTATATCTCTGGCTCGTAGAATCATGCCTGCATGATTTCAAGTAATGACTCAATGCTGGTGACTCCCAAATACAGCCCCTTATTTCTGACTCTATTTGATTCCAATTCTGAGACACATTTGATATGACTCTAGAGCCACAATCTGCCTAAAATTTAACTCAACATCTTTTTTCCATCTGATTCCTCTTTGCAAAGTCCTCATTTTTATTAATTTGAAACAACCGTTTTCACCATATCCTACCGACAACATTTTGGTTCACATGTTACTCTCTCCTCGCCTCCATTGCACCCTCACTGTTTCATGGACCCCATTCATCCTTCTCTGCTGTCACTTTAATCTGGGTCTTTACCCCCCTTTCTGTCTCTCAGATCATCACTGTGACCTCCTACATGGTTTACCTACCTCCAGTCTCCCTAAAGTAGCCCACCCATTTGCTAGATAAATCCCCCGGAAATGGGTGCCCAGAATCACTCTTTTGTTTAAGAAGTTTGTCTCCGTTGCTTTCTCTAACATGTCCAAACCCTTGAGCCTGAAAAAACTGCCTACTTAAAATTCTCTCTCTCTCTCTCAGTATCTCTTAATGATATAATAAATTAACTTCTTCCCACCCTTTCCCCCATCTCGGTTTTGTAGTGGACAAGAGGTCTGTGCAGCCATTCTATGTCAATGTGTATATGATGTAAATGTTAAAAAGTACTTCTTGAACTTGAACTAAGATGGCTTTAAACAGTGAATGACAGCTGTGGCTGCTGGTCATTGGGTTCCTGCTCTCTGCCAGGCATGATGCTAAACCTCACACACAGCCTGCAGTACTGCATTTAATCCTCACAAAACCCTAGGAGGCAGGGAGTTTCATCCCCAGGTACAAGAATCCTTAGGCTCAGAGACCTAACAACTTGTCTCCAAACACGCAGCGACGGAGGCAGTAGAACCAGCTTCTGTCCCAAGGCCAGCTGATCCCAAGACCCACGCACTTGAACAGCCTGAACGTTTAAGCTGAACTCAGGGGCCAGGGTGCCTGGGGTAGAGATCAGCGGACGTGAAGAACAAATAAATTAATTAAAAGAGAAAAGGAGCAGGAAGCAAGTAGTAAGTCAGAGAGAAACATCTGGCATGAAATCAGTGATGAGGGGAAGAGCTGGAGAGAATTCTTCGGAGAACATGAGAAATGAAGACATAAGTGAATCTGAGGAGGAAACGGCTAGGGCAGCTGGAAGACACTAAGAAGGGCTCCTGCAGAGGTAGAACAAAAAGGGGTATCACTCTGGATGCTGGGCGGCAGCAGCACGGAAGTCTGGTAAGAGGGCCTGGCTTCCTCAGAGATGGAAAAAAGTGGGTGAAGAAGAAGGAGAGAGAGAAGGCAGGGAGACAGACCAAAAGGAGGACACAGGCCGAGATGTCTAGACAGCTACGTCACCACACAGGCTTCTCTGAGACTTACCTCCTACACAGGGATGCTCTCAAGGGTTTGACCTCTATTTTCACCCCTGCCTAGAGATGAAGCCCAGAGGACACATATAAATCTCCAAGTACAAAATAGCCACTCAAAAAATACTTCCTGCCCTGAAAGAGGGAACTGTTATGAGTTGCTTTGAATGCCCTGATTATGTCCATACTGGTTACTTTCGAGAACGGAGGCGTTAAGAAGAGATAAGAGGTCAGGACTGCTGTCCACTATTCTACGGAAAATGTCAATTACAAATAAGCAGGTGGCCAAGACCTGATGTTCCATCTCCCAGACATGCCCTTTCCCCGAGAAGCTGCAGAAATGTCACCCAGCCATGCCTGCCTTTCTTCCTCACCAAGCCGCCCTCCGTCACCTCCACCCGCTCCCTGTCTACCCGGTGCCCGTGCTCCTCCTGTATCCTTGCTACCATGTCAAAGCCCAACCTTTCTTCAAGGCCTAACTCAGGGATTATAGTTTTCCTTCAGGCTTTCTAGAACACTCTTGTTCCCCAAGTACCTACCTATTGCTCTGAACTCAGGTATTACAAACCACCCTAAATTGTTTTCTGATTGTTACAGGTACCATGTCTTCTCTTTTGAACTTAAACCCAGATCTCTGAGTAGAGAAATTGTATTTTCTCTTATTTCTTCCCTACTGCATTTTCTTAGAGAAGGCCTGGGCCAAAACTGAGGCTCCTTTTATAGTATGAATGAGGAGATAAATATATAAATGCATGAAACTTTTAGAAAAAACTTGGCAGGTAGAAAACCCATATGAGCACTAACTGTTGTTGTTGTTATTATTATTATCATCATCATTATTATTATGGCTACAGTGCCATGCCTTGTACATAGTTGATGCTCAGAAAATATGACTTGAATGATGCCTCAATTAATATACGGTCTCTAAAATGTGTACTGTATCTTCTCTGTGGAAGGCTTAATTTTTTTTAGCTTTTATCTCTAAAGTCACTCTTTGGGAATAAATATTGCATATTGACCGCTACAAATTTTCTTTTCTAAAATAACTAGGAAGCAATTCAGAGGTATAGTTAGATCACGAGTTAAAGAGTAAGTGACAGTGAGCATAAACCAGCTGAGTTGCCAAGAAGAAAGCCCACTGAGGTCTAAACCTTCCCCCACCACCCCCAGACAAGCTTTCTGTGGACAGATCCTCATTGGCCTTTGGAGATTTCTAACAAGAGTCAGCATTGCCATGGGTCTCTTCACCCATGGACGCCAAATCACTATGTTGTCAAAGTTTAATCTCTCTCTGTGAAAGACAAGAAACCAAGCAAAGGATTTCCTTTTATTCTTTTTCCCCATGATCCCACAAAGATGCAACGACAAGGCAACAGGAGCTCCCAGTTCTCTGGCACCAATCACATCTGGAACTCTGGGGTGACTGCCATCAGGCTTTTTGAAGGTGGCAGCTCTAGCTACAAAGGCTATGCAGAAACACAGAACAATCCCAGGCCCCTGGCCCTTCCTGGGCCCCGCCTGCTCCAGCAAGCCCCTGGGAAGGCTTCTGAGGAGGCAGTTTCATGGGCAACTGGCCATGCCGTGGTCCATCAGAGGCATCAATCACTGCTTTCAACCCAGCTGCCTCTCCAATTAATGCAAAGCTGTTTAGTTAGTGCCTTGAGAGTTGGGACAGAAAGCAGCCTCAAAGAATATTCTTTAAGGATAAAAGCAAAACCTCTTTCTATTCCTTATCATGAGATGTTTTTGTGTATTTGTTTTCATTTTTTAAGTTTATCTAAAAAGGAAGAGGATCGTAATAATCTCCTTCCCACCATTACAACTTTTAGAGATGTTTACCGAAGCCAAACCTCTCTTGACGTTTGCCAGTTGCTAAATAGAAGTTGTTTCTCCTGCCAAATATACCCTCTCTTTTTTAGTGCTTATAAATAGGTTATATATAAATAGGATGAGTTAATGCTGTTCATCTGATGAAACAGATTAAAATAGATGAACACGAAATTAAGGTAAAACAGGGTTCTATTGGAGTTTGTGGGAAAAGCATCAGAGAGAGCCTTGCGCTAGAGGCACCAGAAAGTGGAGAGAGAAAACCAAATTTATCCTAAAAGGACTATTCTTGACTTTACCAGCAAGATTCACAGGAGTGGCTGCTATACAGTCCCACGTAGGGTGGCCAGCTTTAGAAAATACAAATATAGAACGTCCAGTTGAATTTGAATGCCAAATAAATAGCAAATAATTTCTTAGTATACGTAGGTCCCATATATTGCATGGGACCTACTTATACTAAAAATTATTCATTGTTTACCTGAAATTTCATTTAACTGATCGTCCTGTATTTCATCTGTCAACCCTCACCCCAAAGAGTTTAAGTTGATCCTCAGAAGCCAAGGAGTTCATCCTTTTGGCAAATTCAATCAAAGGCCAGATGCTTTTGTCTAAATCAATTAGGTTGGCAGAAAATTTGCTTGAATGATTCACAAATTCAGGACCTAGCAGCCTTCATGGCAACATGGTCGGCGGCCATCACCATTATGAATTTTACCACTTCGGCAGCCCTAGCTGTGTGTACCTGTGATACATGCTTTAAAATAGTAACCCATTCATATTTCAAACAGCAAATAATGTTATCATCAAAAGCATCTTCATGGTTGTGCCCAGGCTCTATGCTAGGTGTTTATAGCTCTAGCTAATTTAATCCTCACAACTCTGTGAAGTTGGTATTATTCATTACTTGGTAAGTTGCAGAAACCTGTCCAGGGTCACACAGCTGGTAAATGGAGATTCCAGGATGGACATCAAGGTCTGTCCCACCCCCGAGCATATGTTCTCCTATCTCACCAATCAAATCAACACAGTATTTTTTTTCAGTTGCAAATGTGCAATACGTGGAGGACTGCCTTAAATACTAGGGATTGATTCTGGCTGATGGCAAGGGAAAAAGACAGAAGACAAGAGACTGGAGTATTGTTAAGAAGACGAGACAAATGCATTGAAGTACAATTAATAAAAGACAGTAAAGAACTGTCAAAGTGATTCTCACTTGAAACTAGAAGGGTCCTGGGGATCAAATCAATATTACTAATAATGAGCATCACTTAATAAACACCTGTTAAATACCAGGCACAAGGTAGGCATTACAACCTTACCAGTATAAATGGGAAAGTGAGGCAAAGGCTGCATAGCTTTCCCAGAGATGCCAAGTAGTAGAGCTAATAGAATTAAACCCGCATCCCTATGATCACTCTCCCACAAAGCCCATACTCTAAACCACTATGCAGTGATGCTTTGATATAATTCTTCTCAGAAATGCACTTTAAAAAGCCTCTCCTTTCTTTTCATGAGCTTCTCACAGCTTTCAGCTCACTGCAAAACACAAACATACAATTTACCCTCATGGGCCATCAAGGGGATGTAAATACTCCATAAAAGCCAATGAACAGATTTCAATCATCCATATGTAATCTTTGTATCTAGAAGAAAAGGGTCACTGCAAAAATACGATTCATTACCGTCAGGTCAACAAAAGCCAGCCTCAAGCATTTGTTCCCATCCCAGGAATCATAAAATAACTAACACCTGGAGCTCATCATGAGCTTTGAGGGAAGTAAAGGAAGTGAGCCCCCCCCCCTCATATTTTGATTCCATTCAGTCACCATCGAATAAGTATCCCATTTGTACACAGGAAAAAAAAAAAGTGGCCAAAACAGCCTAGTTTGCCTGCATCCAAAGCCTCTACTGCTCCATGCCAAGAGACATGGAGACAAAAGAGAAATGTGTCACTAAGATGTAACCACTCTACGGTCAGCTATGTTCTGGGTCAATCGGGGTCCTTTTGTTGTAAGCAACAGAAACCAGCTTTGGCTAATGTAAGTCCAAATAATTTTTTACAAAGAGAGAATAAGAAGCCGTATGATAACCCACAGGACCAACTGAAAGACTACGGAGTCAGGCTTCAGAATGAACACAGACCTAGATAACAGGGGACCCAGAGAGCAGAGAGCCACCTCCATGGAGACATATTTTAGCTCCAATTATAGTCAATATTCCAATTCCTGGGAGAGAAAAAAGCAAAATCCATGTGCTATTACCATAAAAAAAAGGAGAGGTGGTCAGGGAAAACATAATGTTTCTGCTTTGGAAGGCAAAAACATCAAATGGTTACAAAAACATTATGTAGCGGTTACAGGTGCAGACAATGAAATCAGACTTCCCAAAGTAAGAATCCTGGCTCCTAGACTTACTGTGTAACCTTGGATAAGTTGTTTAACCATGCTGTTTCTCTGTCTTCTTGACTATAAAATGCTAATGATAATAGAACATATCCCATTTAGTTGTGAGGATTCAAAGAGTTGATCCAAGTAAACTATTTGCAATAGTGTTTACTATGTTGTAACTACTCAATAAATGTTGGTCATCATTCTTATCATTGATCTACACAACTGCTCTTGACCACCATGATTTGAGGATTGTTTGTTAAGGCAGCTTCACCTACCTTATCCTGACTAATATGGGATTCCACCTTCATAACGGTTTAGTCCATTTCAACCAACACCTACTAAGCACCTACACATATCAGATTCTGAGTTTGGCATTGAACACTCAGAAAAAGGAACTATCTGAGCTTAAAAATGTAGCAGGAAATGTATAGTGTCTCTATAAAACGTGGCTTTTACTATGCTCAATTCCACACCAAAAACAAAACCTAGAAACAGATGTCCAAGAGACACAGTTCCTATAAAGTTCTGGGTTTTACTGGTATCTCGCATACAAATTTACTCTTCTCAAAATGTAAACATCTAGAAGCACCTATGCCTCCCTTCTGTGAAACAGCATTTATACATATGTGTTTAATAAATGTGCTTACTAAATGTTTAATGATGAGAACCTAAACAACTCCTCTCACTACAGGAATAGAACAGCTAATAGGCCACTGGTGGACTGGGCAGTAAAAAGAAGTACAGAATTGAGTCAACTAAATCCATAGGTCTCATTACCAAGAAGGGGATAAAATATTCTATACCAAAACCAATGCACAAATGCTGCCAGAAGTCACAGCCAAATATACAGACTGAACACAAAGAACAGCTGTGGTGAAAATTTTATGCTCTTTATTACACAACTTCTCTAAGGACCTGATTTTAAATCCAGTCACTGATTTCCTCATTTGTCTGCATGGATTGCCACAGCCGACCACAGAACCTAGTTGACAAATGGGACTTTTGCTATTAAAAATTATTCACTCAAGCCATAATTTCCAGTGGAATAAAAAATATATGGACATTACAATGTTAAAAGTCTATGTCTTGTGTGTGAGCATTATTGCCTAAGCAGTTGTAACAGAAGGGACTTTTAGCTCTATCTGGGGTGTAGGCTTGTTCACAGAAGTAAGTATATGGGATTTTTTAAGATTCCACAGTGTCCCGGAGCACTATTTTACTAAATAAAGCCCCTTCAGGGGCCAAAATGGTTAACCACCTTGCTCAACCCTGGTGAGGTTAAAGAGCTAGCTCACTGTTTGGAAAACGTGGGCTACAATTTGGTCTTCCTTCTCCAAATAAGTCTGAATACGACTCTTATTTATGATCATGAATATGGACTGCCAGTCAAGTCTCTGTGGCACAGAGCAAGACAAACAAAGGACATCCCAACCCAACACATAAGTAATTTCAGTCCTAGGGACTATCACAAGCCTATTTAACTAGGCTGTTTTCATCCTTCAGGAAAGACACATCTTACACTAGAATATGAATAGCATCACTAGAGGCAAGATCCAGGCCAGAAATTCCTTTCTGAGAAATATAAAGTCGTTGTAGGTTAATTGTATATCAGTTAACCTCCTCTATAAGAACCATGTGTGTTGAAATTAGAGTCTGCATCAAAAATCATGTGGCTTTTTATTTGTGATGTGAAAATCAAACATTTTCATATTTGCAATTTAAGCTTTTACTTAATTCATCATTTCCAATCTGATGAGGGTCCCACGCATCAAGGCCTTCTAAAGGTCAGGTCTGATTAGGTGGGAGCATCATGAAATAAACCTGAGGACTCTGGAGTTCCTGCCTTCAGTATCTACTCCCAGCTCCTTCTTCAGAACAGTTTACATCATTTATTTGAATCTTCCTCATATATATATATATATATATTTTTTTTTTTTTTCCCGGTACGTGGGCCTCTCACTGTCGCGGCCTCTCCCGTTGCGGCGCACAGGCTCTGGACGCGCAGGCTCAGCGACCATGGCTCACGGGCCCAGCTGCTCCACGGCATGTGGGATCTTCCCAGACCGGGGCACGAACCCGTGTCCTCTGCATCGGCAGGCGGACTCTCAACCACTGCGCCACCAGGGAAGTCCTCTTCCTCATAGTTTTATACCACTGTTTAATTTGCCACATTTTGCTATATAGGACCTCATTATCTAGAAATAAGACAAAACTGACTAACTACTGCTTTTATGGTTCTTTTCTCCTTTAAGCAATGGTAGTTTTCTAAACAATAGCATTTTTTGCATAAGTTAAAAACACAGGGTATAGGCATATTGGCATATATACGTACTCGTGTGAAACATGACAAAAGCATATATCAAAATACATGATTGTGTAAAAATAAGTATGTATATACACACAAACACATAACTACAAATGCACAATATAAATTTCCAGCTAGATAAATTTATTTCCCTTTCGCATCAGGCAGTAACCTGACATCTGCAATAAACTGGTTATTAAATGGACCCATCAGCTTATAAACTGGTATACGTATGCCACAGAGAATGTCTACCTAATATCTGTTAGGGAGGCTGCCTAACCTAAAATTCATTCTCCCATCCTGCTTAATAATAAAGCCCCAGTTTCATTTGGAGGACCAAGGTGCCCAGTTGAGTCTACATTTCATAGCTTCCCTTGTAGCTACGTGTGGAGAGGTAAGTTCTGGCCAATGAAACACAAACAGAGGTCATTGACTGAGATGTCCAAGAAACTCCTTAAAAGAAGTTTAAGGAGTTTTAAACTGGAACACATCCCTTTTTTGCCCTTGCCCTTGCCCTTGCTTTTCTGTCCGAAACATGGAAGTAATCATCATCATCATAATCATCATCATCATGGAATAATAATTCAGCCACTGTCTTTCATCTTGAAGATGAAAACCCATGCACTACTACTGAAAGAATAGAAAGACAGAAAGACCTGGGTCCCTAATACATTTTTGGAGCTACCATGTCAGTGTTAAAGGGCCTATTTCTGGTCTTCATTCATAAAGAGAAAAATCCCACCCTTAATTTGTTTATTTATGACTTAATTCAGTATGTATAAAGGATACCACACTAAAAGTCAAAATAATAATTTATGAGCCAATGAATGGCAAATAAATGAATACAATTCAGATTCTACCTTAATAAAAGCTGGTTATTTTTCAATATTTATCATTAAAAAG
Source organism: Leucopleurus acutus (assembly GCF_964270905.1). Classification (NCBI taxonomy): domain Eukaryota; kingdom Metazoa; phylum Chordata; class Mammalia; order Artiodactyla; family Delphinidae; genus Leucopleurus; species Leucopleurus acutus. The sequence continues at coordinate 50,950,074 of NC_139146.1, forward strand.
AAGCATAAGATCTTTCAGACCCCATAATTTGGAAGGGTTTTATCTGGCAAAACCAAGTCCAGGGTTAATGAGGTTCATGTTGATGAGAACTGAACTCTAGCTGTTAAGTAAATAATAACACCAGTAGTGATTTAGAGCTTTTCATCCCTAAAATTTGTAGCAAATAGCCCTATGGGGTAGGTAAAATTACTGACATAATTTTATTGACAGAGAAACTGAGTCATCAAGTCATAAAATAGCCTGGGGTCTATTTAGTAAATAAGCAACATCAGTTGAGAGAGACTGTAGTTAGTTTCTAAGGCCATCAAAGGGGATTCTTTAAGGGTCAGCATTTAATGAAACACTGAAAATGCACCCTCCCCATACCCATCATTATCCAAAAAAAGAAGTATGTGCATGTGTTCAAAGCAGGCAGCCAAGGTTTCTTGGTTCTTAGAACCAGTGACTGCCTCAAATGCAAAGATCTTGAAGTCTTTTTATCATTTCTTGTCCCCTTAACCTAGCACAGGGCTGGGCACATGAAACGTGCCCCAAAAATGCTTACTGAACGAATTGCTGTTTTCTAAAATATCCTGTAGGTCATGCTACTTGTGAAATTCAACCTTCACTTTGAATCAACGCTATTCCGACATTAGAGGCAGCCCTCCCTATTCTCTTCATGCCCCCTGCCCCCAAGTTGCCCCTCCCGAGACAGACACAGCATTCTCATGGGTCCCTCACCACTCTAAATTCAGACCACCTCCGAAAATCCATCTTCCTTCTTGATTCATTCTTCAGCATGAACAATGCAATGGTTTGATTATAGAGTAATAATTGATGGTTATGATATCTGATGTTGTATAAAAGGTTTGATTTCACTGCTGCATAACTTTTTACAAAACATCATATACACACACACACACACACACACACACACAAATATATATATATATGTCCTGAGTAATACCCTTGCTGGAATACTTTATTTCTAGAGGAGAGCTGCACTGCCCACAGAGACTGATGGGCCACTTTTAAATTAGCAGGAGCTGAAACGTCTGTTCTCCCCTTCCAGGCCGTTGTTATGAACGGTCACATCTGGCCAATCTCTTCTTTGCCCCTGCCCTCCAGGCCATCTTGGCTACTTGTCTTAAACTTGAGCAATTTGACAGGGTGTTTGATGGAGGTGGCCCTGAGGCAGAAGGCTGGTCTTACTGAATCAAAATGCTGTAGCTTCGCTGAAGACCTTTCATCCAACCACTGTTGAAGGCCTTTGAGGCCCTCATTTACAGCAGGTGGATGAAGTGAACTTCCCATGGTCACTTAAAAAGTCAAGGGCCAGGCAGGGCATTCCATAATCAAGTCCAGTGGCTGTGAAACCTCCACTTCTGCCATTTGTCATGCACACTCAGTGTTTCTTAAAGAGCAGTCAGGTATTATCTACCCAAAGGGGTTTCTGGGAAAACAGGGGGTCGGAGGAATAGAGTTACGGCGAGAGAAATGTATCTCTGCCTGGGGACACAGGCTCAAGATCGGATTCCAACTTCTCCAAATGAAGAAGAAAACCATCTTAACAAACATTATTTCCCATTTTCAGTCTACTTCAGAAATCATTATATTCTTGTACCTCTCGGTCTAGACTCAGATAAAGAAAAAGAGTAATAACATCAAGTCAAAGGAAGGTTCCCTTTTCCTGCCATGAAAACCCAGACCCCTGGGTTGAACTCCCGCCACATTCAAAAGTCACCCTTCCTCCACAACTTCCATCTCCCGTCCACCAGACACCCAGAAATGTCAGCTAGACGGAGTGGTTGCAATCCTCTTGGAGAATCGTCACTCTATTTCCAAGACAGAAGTTATTTTTGCACAAAAGGGAGGGGGAGAAGACAGAGAGGTTATTTACAGAAATTAGTTGCAGAGAAAAAAAAATGGGACTCTAAATGGAGAGATGATCAACATAGAAATATGTGTTAGAGCCTAATAAGAAACACATGCTTCACGCAGTACAACTGAATATACCCATTAGCAGCCTGGAAGAGAGGCTGTTTACTGTATTAAAGCTACCTTTATTGGTTGTATAAAAACAAAAAAGGATTGTATTGGGTCCATCACACTCCCATCTTTTCAATTACAGAGATAGAACAATCTCAGATTCCGAAGCTAACTACAAATCAAAATTGTGTTATGTTATCTGCTGAGACACAAATGGAAAATAAATACTGTTAACTGTCACTTTCCATTAGGTAACAGAAATTCAATTACATTTCAAACAAGCCTCCATGTCAACAGAATAAATCTGTTTCATAAATGAGCAGGTAACCATTTTTGATTCCAACTTCCCAAAGGGAAAAAATCAATTTTAATCACAATTCTTCAATTTTTTTCCATATGAATGTTTTGGAGTCGAGTACATCATCTGGTCTAATAAACAGTGTTGTACAGAAGAAGGGAAGAGAGCTGAAATTGGTTGGTTGTTGTTTGTTTCTGGTGCCTTTTAAACCAGAGACTCTTCATGTCCAGCTTAATTGAACCCTGTATTGTTCTGATGCTTTCACTTTAAAATCAAATGTCAGCAAGTGGGGAAATGCACAAGCGAGATGCTGTCTGCGGTGGCGTTAGTTCCAATAAGAAATGTACATAGGGAATATGAATCAGTTCTAGTGGCAGACCTTGAGAGGGGACACCCTTCCACAAGCCCCACCCCAGCTCCCCTTGAAATGTAAGGAGAATCAGGAAAGACAAGTTTCTGTTCTGGAAGATTCAGTCAACCAGAGGACAAGTTGACGAATCTGGGGTGACTGAGAGAGCTTGAAGTAAATTGCTCACTCAGTACAAGGGTATTTTGATCTATAAACGCTTGCTGGTTACCGGCTTGTGTTGCAATGGGACAGCCTTTTGGAGGGGAGCTTTTTATATTTTACTTGGCTCCTAATAAATGCCGAAGGGTAGTGATTTCCAATAATGGGCCCCCAAATTTATTATAGCTTGTTACAGGACAAAGCACTTCCCAACAGCTACTACTTAGAGTCTGAACTATGACGCAGGCACTGCTGCAAGTACTCTGCGTAACTATTTCATTTAATCCTCGCCAGCAACCCCGTAAGATAGGTCTCAGTCTTATCTCCGTAAGTGGATGGAGGCACCGAGAGGTTAAGTACCTGTCCGACTTGCACAGCAAGAATATGGCTGGGCTGGGATCCAAGCCCAGGTAGTCTGACTCCAGAGTCGGTCCTTGCAGCCATCTCCCCGCGAGACTTCCAAATTCAACCCTCCTGGGCTCAGCAATGTTTTAAGTGTTCTAAGTGGATGACCATATGATTCATCGACCAAATCAGAACACTTTTAAAAGCGAAAAGGGATTCTATTAATAATTGTGCCAAAACAGAAGCAAGCTGGAACTGTCCTTGGCAAATAGGTGAACACAGCCCCCTTAATTGTGAAGAAGGTACACATGTTATAAAGAGAGTTTGAATGATAAAGGAAGACCTTAGCAAAAGTCCTGTGTTACTGGCTTTTAAGAAAGGGGGATAGTGAGCTGACCCACTCATTCTAGAAACTATTAAGCCCCTGCTCTATGTCAAGCACTGTGCTAGGTGCTAAGATTATGGCTGAGAATAAGTCAGACAAGGTCGTTGTCCCCTTGAGGTTTACATTCTAGTAGGATGTTGTGAGGTTCAAAATCAATTCAATGAGACAATATGCACAAGAACAGTGGTTTGAGGGCACACTGAAGTGGAATACACAGTAGACCCTTGAACAACATGGGTTTGAACTGGGCAGGTCCACTTATACGTGGATTGTTTTCAATAAATACATACTACAGTTCTACACTATCTGCAGTTGGTTGAATCCACGGATGCAGAACTGAGGATACAGAGGGCCAACTGTAAAGCTAAAGTCAGATTTTCAACTGCCCGGGAAAGGGGGAGGGAGTCAGAGCCCCTAATTTCTATGTTGTTCAAGGATCAACTGGACACCCAGCTATCACTAAGAAGCAGGGCATTAAGGTGGAAAGAATAAGAATTGGGGAGTAAAATAGACCTGGATTCTAATTTGGCCTTTACCACTTAACTGTCTTTGTGACCTTGGGCACATTAACAAACCACTCTGAGTCTCCATTTCTCTATCTATAAAATGTAAATAACAATATGTTCATCGCAAAGTGGCAGTAAGAACTGTATTTAATGTATGTTACATGCCTTCCGCAATGTCTGCCACCACTTAAAACATGGTAGCCATCATCATTACTGGGATGTCTTCTGGGTCCTTGTACACTGGAGTAGATTCAAAATGCAACAAGCATAGAGAATTTAAAGGATATTTAGCTGGCTGAATTTGTACAACATTTGAAGGGCCTAAAGGAGATAAGCATGGTGAAATCAGGGATGTGTCCTCAACCTATGGAAGAAATCCGAATGACACAAAAATGGACGAGGTGAAGAATAATCAGTACCCATAAGTTAAGAGAACTCCTGTCATCACAGGAGCAGATGACCAAGAAGGGAACAAGGGCAGTATGCTCGTTGGGTTCTTGACTGGGTCACAGATTTACCCCAAGACCTCGGTCAACATAGTGAACATCCATATTCTAGCTCCCTTATCTGCAACTTCTGAGTGATGATCTAGACCAGAGGATGGCAAACTTCTTCTAAAAAGCGCTTGATAGTAAATAGTTGAGGCTTTACAGGCTACACAGTCTCTGCTGCAACTACTCAAATCTGTCATTGTAGCGGAAAAGCAGTCAAAGACAATACATTTAAAATCTGGCTGCAGGATCTCTGAAAACTAGGACTACGTCTTATCATCATTATCTCCCCAACATCTCACTCAGTGCTTAATCAAACTCATTGAATGAACGAATAAGTGAGTGAATAAATGAATCATAAAGCAAAGTTGAAGCTCTCAGTAACACTATTTTGAGTAGCGTTGGTATTTTCAGGTTAATGATGGAGAAAAGAGCAAGAGAGAGGAGTCAGCAGGCCTTAGCACTAGCAATATAAAGGTAAGTATGAGTCAAATAGGGAGTGGGAAGCTAGCAAATGCTTCTGAGGAGGGGTGTGATACGATCAGGTCAATATTAAGGAAAGAATACTCTTAGGTATTGATATATTACAAGAGGGAAGCACGCTTAAAGACAGGGAGACTATTTATCCAGGCAAAAAGGAACCAGGGCCTATACTAGGGTGGTGGCAGTGATGTTGAAGAGTACAAAGTAAAAACATTTTAGAAATAGAATCGACAGGATTGAACACAGACAATAAGAAGGAAGTTTACACTAAAGATACCCTGTGGTGTTACGTGTTAGCATCTTGAATGACAATGATGGTAGTAACAAGAGAAGGCTTATGGGGTGGGAGTGATAACATGGTGACCATGTTAAATTTGACATGTCAAAATCTGGAACATAGGAGAATTTATCACTGATCAACAACTAAGTGTCACCCTCCCCACCCCCACCCAGTTCTCCAGCTTAGCTACCATCTCCCAACAGAAGAAAAATAACCTTCAGTCTTAGTCAAACACACTGATGAAATCAGTATTCACAGTATCTGCACATGTGCTGATTTATTAGTCTAACAGTCCACCAGAAAAGAGGTTAGCTTGGCTTCTTTTTCATTGACTTTAGTGATCTTTCTTTTTTCTCTATGTTCAATAACCAGCTATTTACTTCTCTCAAACTGTACTAGAATTTCTCTGAAGATTGGTAGTCACTGGCTTGTAGGATGTCTAAAATCCATCTAATTCTTTCTTAAAAATTAAGTCATCTATAACTTTCCAATCCTCTCTCCGGCCTGGCTCCCTTTCTGTGGAATATGCAAACAACCACCAACAGTGGTCCTGTGATATATACCCAAGTCCCTGCAGTACTGCGGGTGGCTCAGGGCTGGGTCACCCCTATGACTCACCCCAACTTTGAAACCACTGAGCACCCAGTTTCAGTTTGAAGGTCATTGCCTTTGATGGCAAAATAAATAAATGAATAGAAATGAGGGGATTGGCTTCCTCTTTGCCCATACCTGCCCCAGGCAATAAGTGTATCTCTTCATCATCATCCAGAGGTAGATCAGGAAGTTGGCCCAGAGTTCAACTTCTCTTGCTTTTCCCTTTAAGAACAACCTCCTTCCCCCAACTGAGGCTCACTGGTCATAGCACGCTGTAGCTTCTGGTTGTTGTAGCATCCAAGCTACGTCCCTCAGAGTCTTACTCAACAGCTGTGACTATGGCCACGGTGGCAGAAAAGTGGTCCCCCAAAGATGTCAACGTCCTAATGCCCAGAACATGTGAATATGCGAGGTTACACAGCAGAGGGAAATGAAGGCTTCGGAGGGAATTCAGAGTGCTAATCAGCTAACCTTAAAATAGAGAGATTATATTGGTTATATATAATAGTTATATATATATGGTTGTGGTTAATCACTCATCACAGTGGAAGAGGTATTCAGAAGAGAGAACCAGAGAAATGGCAGCATGAGAAGGACTCAGCTGGATGTCACTGGATTTAAAGACAGAACGGGGTCACAAACCAAGGAATGCAGACAGCCTCCAGAAACTTGAAAAGGCAAGGGAAGAGATTCTGATCTAGAGCCTTCAAAAGGAACACAGTCCCACCAAAACCTCGATTTTAGCCCCATGAGACCCATCTCAGACTTCTGACCTACACAACTGTAAGGTAATACATTTGTGTTGTCCTAAGCCATCAAGTTTATGGTAATTTGTACAACAGCAATAGGAAACTAATACAGTAGTACGTGCTGAATGATTTTCAGGCTTATGCTATCATTTTTTCTACCCAGTTATACATCTTATCAAATCAAAAGCTGCTTTCAAGCACTGCCTTATTCATTTTTCCACACTGTAAAACAAATATGATGCACACATGGTAGGTGCTTAAAATTTTTGTTGCTTTTACTTAAAAAAAAAAAGTTATAAAAGAAGGACTAAAAAAGATCTACGCCAAAATGTTAGCGGCTATTCAAGTGGTGATACTCTATGAGGGTTTTATTTTCTTCTGTAGCAAGGTAGAAAAAAATACTTTCAAGATTCTTTTTAGAAAGAGTCCTGTTTTCATTTGGGACTATTTCTAGATAAGTCTCTTGGGATGGAGAGGAGACATGGAGGGTTTGCACAAGCAAGACCCCCAAAATCAAAAGGACCAGTTAATAATAGCTCTGCTGTGGCTAGCCTCGGGTCTGACATTCATGGCTTCCCTCTTCCCACCTTTCTAAATAGTCTCTCTATTAAACCTTGCTCAAATTAGTCTAACCCAAGTGTGACTTCTGTTTCCTCTTGGGAGTCTGACTGGTACAGTGACCTAGTACACACACACACACACACACACACACACACACCTGAAAGTTGTTTCTTGAAAGTTTCAAGAAAACGTTTATCTGGCCATGCCTTATGCTGCCTCACCAAATAACCAAAATTTATTTCATGACCCTCATTTTGAAAGACCCCTTTCAGACTACATCCATGGTAGGAAACACAGGGGGAAAAAACCTAGTTAAGTGTGCTCTGCATTGGAAAAAAAAAGAGAGAAATCTGGGACCTAGGAAAGAGAAAAAGAGGTGGCGGTAGAGAAGAATAAAGAAAATGGTCAAGTAATACGGCAAGGCTGTCAAATGGCTGATAAGAATAGGCATTTCTATCTTCAATTTGAGGTGATTTGTTTTGCTCTAACTTAAGCATCTTCCATCTCCCAAACCCTTAAGTAAAGTTTGCTATATATACAAATGCCTTGCATTCATGGATGTGGGTTGGTTTGTTTGTTTGTTTATTGAAAAGGGGAGAGAAAATTGAGTCAAGGAACAAAAGGTTCACTTCCAGGTCTATATAGTTAAAGTAGGAAGACACCCATGAGGCATCTCCATGGTCCAGAGGCAGTGGTTCCATGAAAAGGGTGTCAAGTTCCCACAACTTGTATAGTGGGGTTTCACCCCATCTGTCAAGACACTGGAGGCAGCTCTCCCCATTTGACACTTGAATACAGTTCTTTCTTTCTACTTATATTAAATTTTCTACAATAAATATATATTACTTTCAAAAAGAGGAAAAATGTCTTCTCCAAACATTTGTTTGAACTGAATGATGTCAAAGGCACATGCTATATGCCTGGCATTGGGGTAGGCACTCTTGTGAATTTGAGGCAATTAATTCTAATACCTGTCCTTTGTCTCAAGAAGCTTATACTCTCCCCCGAAAGAAGGGGGAGCAAGGAAGAAGCTGAAAACAATTCTATTTTGCTACTGAACATGGTTCAAAAAAAAAAAAATCAGGAGAGTTAAGAGTCATTGAGAAACACAAGACTAAAAGGAGCATGAGTTGATAAAGGCAGATTCTCTGAGGAGCCCAGGTACAGAAGAGGAAAAGGAAGTCTTGATTTAATACCAGCAGAGGAGCTGGTTCAGAAGATGAAGTTGTTGGAGCCATTAATTAACAGTGACCAGAGTCACAGCTGACTCATGAGCTCACCCTCATTTCCAGTTCTGGCATTTTTCACTAGCCTGCCCTGCCTGTTTTAACAAATACCCAAGACAGTACTGTAGCAGTGCTATCCCCTGCCTCATTCTTTAGAGAGTGGATACGACACAGACCCTGGTTCCAGAGCTCCAATGCCCAAATTCCCTGCCTTTCCCAACTAACAGGGAGTACAGCTATTCCCCCAGGAAAAAAGAAAAAGAAAAGTTACTTTGAAAGCATGTCTTCTCTAAGCTACATTTAAATCAGGTTAACTAAACACATGAAAGGATGCTCAACATAACTAATCATTAGAGAAATGCAAATCAAAACTACAATGAGGTATCACCTCACAGCAGTCAGAATGGCCATCATCAAAACATCTACAAACAGTAAATGCTGGAGAGGGTGTGAAGGAAAGGGAACCCTCCTGCACTGTTGGTGGGAATGTAAATTGATACAGTCACTATGGAGACAGTATGGAGGATCCTTAAAAAACTAAAAATAGAACTGGATATGACCCAGCAATCCCACTATTGGGCATATACCCTGAGAAAACCATAATTCAAAAAGAGTCATGTACCGCAATATTCATTGCAGCACTATTTACAATAGCCAGGACATGGAAGCAACCTAAGTGTCCATCGACAGATGAATGGATAAAGAAGATGTGGCACATATATACAATGGAACATTACTCAGCCATAAAAAGAAATGAAATTGAGTTATTTATTGTGAGGTGGATGGACCTAGAGTCTGTCATACAGAGTGCAGTAAGTCAGAAAGAGAAAAACAAATACCATATGCTAACACATATTTATGGAATCTAAAAAAAAAAAGTGGTTCTGAAGAACCGAGGGGCAGGACAGGAATAAAGACGCAGACGTAGAGAATGGACTTGAGGACACAGGGAGGGGGAAGGGTAAGCTGGGACGAAGCAAGAGAGTGGCATGGACATATATACACTACCAAATGTAAAATAGATAGCTAGTGGGAAGCAGCCGCATAGCACAGGGAGATCAGCTCGGTGCTTTGTGTCCACCTAGAGGGGTGGGGTAGGGAGGGTGGGAGGGAGGGAGATGCAAGAGGGAGGAGATATGGGGATATATGTATATGTATAGCTGATACACTTTGTTATAAAGCAGAAACTAACACACCATTGTAAAGCAATTATACTCCAATAAAGATGTAAAAAATAAAATAAAATAAATCAGGTTAATTTTTTTCAATTTGCTAGGTTTAGGGTCATATTCTCTTGCCTTAATTTTTTAAAAAGCACAAATGTTTTTTGATTTATGTAGTACGGAGGGATTAATTATACTCTTTACCACATGGACAGTATGGGATTTGTTTGCCATGTATTTGCCTTGGAGTTCATCTCAGAAAAATTGACTGTGTTAGTAAAAGGCTGCTTGAGCTGAACAGACAATGGCTTGCAAGCTGCATCCAAAGACCTCGGGTTCTACCAAGGTGTCTCAGGGGTCAAGTGTGAGAGCGAGAGGGAGGGCTGTAGACCATCTCACTTTAAATAGAGCTATTTGAGGTTCTGCATAATATTTCATTGGAAATAAAACAGGGGAAGGTTTCCTGTAGCTTAAAAAAAATTGTAAACCACTGATTCTCATTCTATTTGGTCATTTCACAGATGGAATAAAAGGGGTCCCAAGAAAATGGGAGACTTACCCAGGATCACCCAGCTAACTGGTAATGGAATGAAGGTGAAATCTCTAAGAGGACTGATACAAACAGAGAAAATCACAGTCACATCAGTGATTTCTTTCAACCTTTCAGCATGAGGTATCAGAAAATGCAAAAGACTTGAGGAGTTAGTATAATAAAGAAGAAAAAAGCCCAGTACTCCTGGTTTCATTCATTTATTCAACAAATGTTATTGAGTACCTTCTATATATCAGATACTGTGCCAAGCACTGAGGAAGAACCACATTCAAGATAGAAAAGGATGTCTTCTAGGAGCTCACACCCCAGTGTGAAAGAAAAGAAAAAGATTACAAACCAATAAATAAACAAAATAATTACAGATGTGATACACGCCACAAGGGAAATATACAAGACGAGGTAGTAGGTAAGTCTACAGATTGGTTACGAAAGGTCACTTTAATGAGCTGATAACCTGAATTTAAGCAGAAGGAAAAGAAGGAGCCAGTAATACAAAAGGGTTAGAGAGAACATTCCAGATAAAAAGAACTCTAAGTGAAAAATCCCAGAAGTGAGAAAGACTGGGACTCATTCAAGAAACAGATAAGGGGACAGTGTGGCTGGAACCTGGTGGAGACAGTGGCCAACATGAGGTTGGAGAGGTGAACAGAAACCAGATCACATATGACCAGGTGGACCATGGTGAAATACTTAGATTTTATGCTAAGAGCAAAGAATCTAAATCACTGAAGAGTTTTTAGACAAAGAGTCATATAATCTGACTTATATCTGAAGAATACTCTGGCTGGTGTGTGATGCCTAGTTTGTAGGGGACATAGGGTAAATGCAAGGAAGACTAATAATGAGAGGTGATTGCATTAGTCAAGGAAAGAGATAATGGTGGTAAAGGTAAAGGTAAAGGTGGTAATATTAAAGACAGAGAGAAGTGTATGAATTCAAAGGATATGTTCCATATAAAGCCAATAGGATTTGCTGATGAACTGAATGGGGAGGAGTGGCGAGGAAAATTGTGCTGAGTGGCTCCCAGCTGAACATCAGGGGGGATGGTATTTCCATTTATTGAGATTGAGGGGAGGGATATTTTGCATAGAGAAGTCAAAGTATTCATTTCAGGTATATTGTATTTGAGATGTATACTGCATATCCAAATGGAGATGATGAGTAGGACTTTGGCTATACACATATAGAGCTCAAGAGAGTGTTGAGGGATGAAGTTGAAAATGTGGCATCTGTAACTTGGAGATGGTATTTAAAAACTTAAAGTTGGGGAGATTCACCTCCAGTATGGCTGAAAATGCTCCTGTCAGACTGACCAGCCCACAGATAAGAGCTATAAACTCCAGACAAAATACCAAAAACAGCTACACAAGGCTCTGCAAAGTAAACGAAAGTAGACAGATTCTAGAAAGGAATTGTTAGATTTTAGAAAGGAATTGATATTTGGAAAAAGATATTGTCATAGATGAGTTTCCCATTTTTATGGGTTTTAGCTTATTTGGGGCTGGGGGGGGCGGCGGTGGGGAACCTGTCTTTCTGGCCTGAGAAATCAGAGGACAGCAAATCTCTGTGACCCTGAACCACAACTGATGAGGCCACCTGAAAGCTCCTCAGCTAAAGATAAAATACCTGAACTGAGATTTCAGCTGCTGCTATCCAAGAAATAGAGTTTTCTGAGTTCAAACAAATTAACTGCCTACTAAAACAAAACAAAAAAAATCAACTCTTTGAAAACTGTAACAGAATCCAGAATCTCCATGACAAAATCTGCAATATCTGGGCTACAATCTAAAATTACTCAACACATGCAAGAGGGAAGAGATATGGGGACATATGTATATGTATAACTGATTCACTGTGTTATGAAGCAGAAACTGACACACCATTGTAAAGTAATTATACTCCAATAAAGATGTTTAAAAAAAAATAGAAATTAAAAAAAAGTATATGTAAAACTGATTCACTTTGTTATAAAGCAGAAACACACCATTGTAAAGCAATTATACACCAATAAAGATGTAAAAAATAAATAAATTAAAAATAAATAAAATTACTCAACATACCAAAATCTAGGCAACTGTGACCAGTATTAAAAGAAAAACAATCAATGGAGAATAACCACAAGATAACCCAGATGTTAGCATTAGCAGACTATGCTTTTAGAACAACTATTAGAAATTTGAAGTGGATAATGTAGGGAGGGATAAATTGGGAGACTGGGATTGACATATAAACACTACTATATATAAAATAGATAACTAATAATAACCTGCTGTATAGCACAGGGAGCTCTACTCAATACTCTGTAATGGCCTTTATGGAAAAAGAATCTTAAAAAAAAAAGAGTGGCTATATGTATTTGTACAACTGATTCACTTTGCTGTACACCTGAAACTAACACAACACTGTAAATCAACTATACTCCAATAAAAATTTTTAAAAAGAAAGAAATTTGACCAATGATGTAAAAGAAAGCATATTTGTAATGAATGAGTAGATAGGAATCTCACAAAGAAAAATAAATACTACCCCCAAAAAATCAAATGGAGATTAGAAACCAAGATGGCAGAGTAGAAGGATGTGCTCTCACTCCCTCTTGCAAGAACACCAGAAACGCAACGAGCTTCTGGACAATCATCAACAGGAAGACACTGGAACTCACCAAAAAAGATACCCCACATCCAAAGACAGAGGAGAAGCCACAATGAGATTGTAGGAGGGGTGCAATCACAGTAAAAACAAATCCCATAACTGCTGGGTGGGTAACTCACAGACTGGAGAATGCTTATACCACAGAAGTCCACCCACTGGAGTGAAGGTTCTGAGCCCCATGTCAGGTTCCCAACCTAGGGGTCTGGAAACAGGAGGAGGAATTCCTAGAGAATCAGACTTTGAAGGCTAGTGGGATTTGACCGCAGGACTTTGACAGGACTGGGGAAAACAGAGACTCCACTCTTGGAGGGCACACACAAAGTACTGCGCACATTGGGACCCAGGGGAAGGAGCAGTGGCCCCAGGGGAGACTGAACCAGACTTACCTTCTAGTGCTGGAGGGTTTCCTGCACAGGTGGGCGGTGACTGTGTCTCACCGTGGGGACAAGGACACTGGCAGCAGAAGTTCTGGGAAGTACTCCTTGGCATGAGCCCTCCCAGAGTCTGCAATTAGCCCCAACAAAGAGCCCAGGTAGGCGCCAGTGTTGGGTTGCCTCAGACCAAACAACCAACAGGGAGGGAACCCAGCCCCACCCATCAGCAGTAAAGCAGATTAAAGTTTTACTGAGCTCTGCCCACCAGAGCAACAGTCAGCTCTACCCACCACCAGTCCCTCCCATCAGGAAAATTGCACAAGCCTCTTAGATAGCTTCATCCACCAGAGGGCAGACAGCAAAAGCAAGAAGATCTACAATCCTGCAGCCTGTGGAACAAAAACCACATTCACAGAAAGATAGATAAGACGAAAAGGCAGAGGGCTATGTACCAGATGAAGGAACAAGATAAAACCCCAGGAAAGCAATTAAATGAAGTGGAGATAGGCAACCTTACAGAAAAAGAATTCAGAATAATGATAGTGAAGATAATCCAGGACCTCGGAAAAAGAATGGAGGCAAAGATGGAGAAGATGCAAGAAATGTTTAACAAAGACCTAGAAGAATTAAAGAACAAACAAACAGAAATGAACAATACAATAACTGAAAAGAAAACTACACTAGAAGGAATCAATAGCAGAATAACTGAGGCAGAAGAATGGATAAGTGACCTGGAAGACAGAATGGTGGAATTCACTGCTGAGGAACAGAATAAGGAAAAAAGAATGAAAAGAAAGGAAGACAGCCTAAGAGACCTCTGGGACAACATTAAACGCAACAACATTCACATTATAGGGGTCCCAGAAAGAGAAGTGAGAAAGAAAGGACCTGAGAAAATATTTGAAGAGATTATAGTCGAAAACTTCCCTAACATGGGAAAGGAAATAGCCACCCAAGTCCAGGAAGCGCAGAGAGTCCCATACAGGATAAACCCAAGGAGAAACATGCCGAGACACATAGTAATCAAACTGGCAAAAATTAAAGACAAAGAAAAGTTATTGAAAGCAGCAAGGGAAAAACGACAAATAACATACAAGAGAACTCCCATAAGGTTAACAGCTGGATTCTCAGCAGAAACTCTGCAAGCTAGAAGGGAGTGGCATGATATACTTAAAGCGATGAAAGGGAAGAACCTACAACCAAGATTACTCTACCTGGCAAGGATCTCATTCAGGTTCCATAGAGAAATCAAAAGATTTACAGACAAGAAAAAGCTAAGAGAATTCAGCACCACCAAACCAGGTCTACAACAAATGCTAAAGGAACTTCTCTAAGTGGGAAACACAAGAGAAGAAAAGGACCTACAAAAAAAACCCCAAAACAATTAAGAAAACAGTCATAGGAACATACATAGCAACACTTACCGTAAATATGAATGGATTAAATGCTCCATCCAAAAGACACAGGCTTGCTGAATGGATACAAAAACAAGACCCATCTATATGCTGTCTACAAGAGACCCACTTCAGACCTAGGGACACATACAGACTAAAAGTGAGGGGATGGAAAAAGATATTCCATGCAAATGGGAATCAAAAGAAAGCTGGAGTAGCAATACTCATATCAGATAAAATAGGCTTTAAAATAAAGAATGTTACAAGAGACAAGGAAGGACACTACAAAATGATCAAGGGATCAATCCAAGAAGAAGATATAACAATTATAAATATATATGCACCCAACATAGGAGCACCTCAATACATAAGGCAACTGCTAACAGCTATAAAAGAGGAAATCGACAGTAACACAGTAATAGTGTGGGACTTTTAACACCTCACTTACACCAATGGACAGATCATCCAAAATGAAAATAAATAAGGAAACAGAAGCTTTAAATGACACAATAGACCACATAGGTTTAATTGATATTTATAGGACATTCCATCCCAAAACAGCAGATTACACTTTCTTCTCAAGTGCGCATGGAACATTCTCCAGGATAGATCACATCTTGGGTCACAAATCAAGCCTCAGTAAATTTAAGAAAACTGAAATCATATCAAGCATCTTTTCTGCCCACAACGATATGAGATTAGAAATGAATTACAGGGAAAAAAACATAAATAACACAAACACATGGAGGCTAAACAATACGTTACCAAATAACCAAGAAATCACTGAAGAAATCAAAGAGGAAATCAGAAATACCTAGAGACAAAGGACAATGAAAACACGACGATCCAAAACCTATGGGCTGCAGCAAAAGCAGTTCTAAGAGGGAAGTTTATAGCTATACAAGCCTACCTCAAGAAACAAGAAAAATGTCAAATAAACAATCTAACCTTACACCTAAAGGAACTAGAGAAAGAAGAACAAACAAAACCCAAAGTTAGTAGAAGGAAAGAAATCATAAAGATCAGAGCAGAAATAAATGAAATACAAACAAAGAAAACAATAGCAAAGATCAATAAAACTAAAAGCTGGTTCTTGGAGAAGATAAACAAAATTGATAAACAATTAGCCAGACTCATCAAGAAAAAGAGGGAGGGCTTCCCTGGTGGCGCAGTGGTTGAGAGTCCGACTGCCGATGCAGGGGACACGGGTTTGTGCCCCGGTCCAGGAAGATCCCACATGGCCCAGAGCGGTTGGGCCCGTGAGCCATGGCCGCTGAGCCTGTGCATCTGGAGCCTGTGCTCCGCAACGGGAGAGGCCACAAGAGTGAGAGGCCCATGTACCACAAAAAAAAAAAAAAAAAAAAAAAAAACTTCCAACAAACAAAAGTCCAGGACCAGATGGCTTCACAGGTGAATTCTATCAAACATTTAGAGAAGAAATAACCCCCAATCTTCTCAAACTCTTCCAAAAAATTGCAGAGGAAGGAACACTCCCAAACTCATTCTAAGAGGCCACCATCACCCTGATTACCAAAACCAGACAAAGGTACTACAAAAAAAGAAAATTACAGACCAATATCACTGATGAATATAGATGCAAAAATCCTCAACAAAATACTAGCAAACAGAATCCAGCAACACATTAAAAGGATCATACACCATGATCAAGTGGGATTTATCCCAGGGATGCAAGGATTCTTCAGTATACGTAAATCAATCAGTGTGATAAACCATATTAACAAATTGAAGAATAAAAACTATATGATCATCTCAATAGATGCAAAAAAGCTTTTGACAAAATTCAACACCCATTTATGATAAAAACTCTCCAGAAAGTGGAGAGTTACCTCAACATAATAAAAGCCATATATGACAAACCCACAGCAAACATCATTCTCAATGGTGAAAAACTGAAAGCATTTCCTCTAAGATCAGGAAAAAGACAAGGATGTCCACTCTCACCACTATTATTCAACATAGTTTTGGAAGTCCTAGCCATGGCAATCAGAGAAGAAAAAGAAATAAAAGGAATACAGATTGGAAAAGAAGGAGTAAAACTGTCTCTGTTTGCAGATGACATGATACTCTACATTGAGAATCCTAAAGATGCCAACAGAAAACTACTAGAGCTAATCAATTAATTTGGTAAAGTTGCAGGACACAAAATTAATGCACAGAAATCTCTTGCCTTCCTATACACTAATGATGAAAAGTATGGAAGAGAAATTAAGGAAACACTCTCATTTACCATTGCAACAAGAAGAATAAAATACCTAGGAATAAACCTACCTAGGGAGACAAAAGACCTGTATGCAGAAAACTATAAGACACTGATGAAAGAATTTAAAGATGATACCAACAGATGGAGAGATATACCATGTTCTTGAATTGGAAGAATAAATACTCTGAAAATGACTCTACTACCCAAAGTAATCTACAGGTTCAATGCAATTCCTATCAAATTACCAATGGTGTTTTTTACGGAACTAGAACAAAAAATCTTAAAATTTGTATGGAGACACAAAAGACCCCGAATAGCCAAAGCAGTCTTGAGGGAAAAAAAACTGAGCTGGAGGAATCAGACTCCCTGACTTCAGACTATACTACAAAGCTACAGTAATCAAGACAATATGGTACTATAAAGCTACAGTAATCAACACAATATGGTACAATCAAGACAAACTGGCACAAAAACAGAAACACAGATCAATGGAACAAGATAGAAAGCCCAGAGATAAACCCATGCAGCTATGGTCAACTAATCTATGACAAAGGTGGCAAGGATATACAATGGAGAAAAGACAGTCTCTTCAATAAGTGGTGCTGGGAAATCTGGACAGCTACATGTAAAAGAATGAAATTAGAACACTCCCTAACACCATACACAAAATTAACTCAAAATGGATGAGAGACCTAAATGTAAGACCGGACACTATAAAACTCTTAGAGGAAAACATAGGAAGAACACTCTTTGACACAAATCACAGCAAGATCTTTTTTGATCCACCTCCTAGAGTAATGGAAATAAAAAGAAAAATAAACAAATGGGACCTAATGAAACTTCAAAGCTTTTGCACAGCATAGGAAACCATAAACAAAACAAAAAGACAACCTTCAGAATGGGAGAAAATATTTGCCAACGAATCAACAGACAAAGGATTAGTCTCCAAAATATATAAACAGCTCATGCAGCTCAATATTAAAGAAACAAACAACCCAATCCAAAAATAGGCAGAAGACCTAAATAGACATTTCTCCAAAGAAGAGAGGCACATGAAAAGCTGCTCAACATCATTAATTACTAAAGAAATGCAAATCAAAACTACAATGAGGTATCACCTCACAGCAGTTAGAATGGGCATCATCAGAAAATCTACAAACAACAAATGCTGGAGAGGGTGCGGAGAAAAGGGAACCCTCTTGCACTGTTGGTGGGAATGTAGATTGATACAGCCACTATGGAGAACAGTATGGAGGTTCCTTAAAAAGCTAAAAATAGAGTTACCATATGATCCAGCAATCCCACTCCTGGGCATATACCCAGAGAAAATCATGATTCAAAATGACACATGCACCCCAATGTTCATTGCAGCACTCTTTACAATAGCCAGGTCATGGAAGCAACCTAATGCCCAACGACAGACAAATGAATAAAGAAGTTGTGGTACATATATACAATGGAATAATAACTCAGCCATAAAAGGGAACAAAACTGGGTCATTTGTAGAGACGTGGATGGTTCTAGAGACTGTCATACAGAGTGAAGTAAGTCAGATAGAGAAAAACAAATATCGTATATTAACGCATATCTGTGGAATCTAGAAAACGGTACAGATGAACTGGTTTGCAGGACAGAAATTGAAACACAGATGTAGAGAACAAACGTATGGACACCAAGGGGGAAAGCGGTGGGGGGTGGGAGATTGGGATTGACATGTATACACTGATGTGTATAAAATGGATGACTAATAAGAACCTGCTGTATAAAAAAATAAATTAAATTTTTAAAAAATCAAATGGAATTTCTAGAACTAAAAATGAATATCTGAAATTCTTTTTTAAAAAATCATTAGATGGGCTTAACAGACCAGACGAATGATTCAATGAACTTGAATATAGATAAATAGGTACTATACAATCTGAAGAACAGAGGGGGAAATTTTTTTTTTTGAACAGAGCCTCAATGGGGCAATATCAAAAGCTCTAACATATGTATAAATAGAAATGTTAAATAATATCACCTAGGAGGACAGAGAAAAGGAGGGGGTCCAAGGAATATGCCCTGAGGGGGTTCCATCGTAGAAAGAATCAACAAAGAAGATGGAGAAGAAATGCTTTAATTTTCTTATCTATCAGAAAATCCACTTTGATGTTTTGCTTTTCTCTTTGTCTTATACCTACAAATACAGCAACCAAAGCAAGTCAGATGCGGGGACGGACTTTCATCTACTAAAGTTGCAACTTACTGACACTATCAATACCTCTGTCTCTACTCTGTTACTAAGACCTAACCAGTAGTGTGAACTACAGTGATTTGTTAAAGCACAAAGGAATTTACTTTCCTAGAAGTTTTTTTTTTAGTTTGTTTACTGCTTCATCTCACAATAAAACTGTGGATAACATTCATCCAGGAATTCGGCCATGAAAAATCCCCGGAAAAAGAGATTCCAAATTTTAATCCATAATCAGAACAAAATTCACACCACACAAAAGTTAAAACAGTGACCAAAAAAAAAAAAAAAAATCAGAAAACCAGCAAGGTTCAGCAGCTTATTGAGACCAAAGAAAACGGATATTTCAAGAAATTGAAATCCATTCCAGTGTGAGGCTTACAGAAGAACAAACTTTAGCAGGTGAGATGTAAAGTGAAGATTAGAGAGGATTAAAAATGGTGTTTGAAAACAAACAGCCAATGATAACAACAAATAATATTAAATTCTTTAAACACATCAGAAATAAGACTGCTGCAAAGGGATCAGTGAATTGGCTAGACAAGCAGTGCACAAAGGAGATATTCAAAAGGATAAGGAGATTGCAGGGAAACTAAATAATGAATTTGCATCCGTTTTCACACTGGAGAATAAAGCAATAGAGGAAAGGGAGGAAAAACCTTATTATGTGAAAGAGAGGCCCAGCTTAGATTGAGACATCAAAAAGAACCATGAGTTAATGAAACAGTAAAAGAAGGTATTGCCATGTTCCAGCCAAAGCAGGAGGCATTCACCAGAGAATCCAGAAGTGCAAAATGTTTGTAATCTCTGATTTCTTATAGCTTTACCATTTAACATTTAAAAGGCTTCATTCATACTGCAGTGAACTGGAAGGCAAGTTACACTCTACCATGGTTGGAAAATATACTTGATTTCTATGGTAGAGTGATCTCCAAACAGCAAAATACCCAGCCAGTATATTATAACTCAACTGGCTGGTTGATCAGAAGTTAAACAAGATTCTGGAGCTTTAATCCAGCCCATCTCAGAATGTATGGAAATGGAAATTGTCATATATGTCTAGTAGGAGGATAAACTGGTACCAGCAGCTTTGGAGAACATTTGTAATATCTAATAAAGTTTAAAATGTATATGCGAAATGAAGCACCAATTTCACATTAGGTGCAAATGCTAAAGAAACTCTAGGAGAAATTACAAGATTACTCACTGAAAGATTATTTCTAGAGGTGAAAAATTGGTAACAACATAAATGTTCATAAATGGATGAAGGGATAAACAAAGTATATTCATACAATGAAATACAAAAGGATGTTTTCAACTCCTAATTAACTAGAGCTATATGTATCTGCTTACATACTTCAAAATCACAACACTGAGTGAAAAAAGCAAGTCAATAACACCTAAAATTATAGAATACATTTTTTACATATTCATAGTTTAAGTAAGTAAACAAATACACTAGTAAGATACACAACAAATTCATATTATGGGATGCCTCTGGCTTTCCAGAGGCCTTTTGGGAGGGTCATGGAACTAGGGACGGAGTGAATATTTCACTTTATCTTTTGAAGATCTATTTCTTTAATAAAAAATTTGAGAAAAATATGACAAAATATTAGCAATTATCAATTCTGGGTGGTGGTAATAGAATTTTTGTTATAGTACTTTTTTTCTTTCCTTTCTTTCTTTTTAATTTTCAAGAAAAAAAAAAGTGTTCTGTCTATCACCTGGGTACAAAGCTTAACTTTATTCAATTGCTTACTACTGAATGTACTGAGAGCTATTACTAACCTAAACTCAAAATTTGCCTTGGAAATCTAAGGTGAAGGCAGAAACATTCTCTTCTGCTAACTTAGATCATGATACTATAGTCAGCATCTCTTCAGTCCCTAAGGCTACCTGTGTACCATCCAAGAATTCATGAAGAATAATTAACAGCTCTATGGCATTCCATTTTTTCCAGAAAGTTTGACTCCATTTTAAAGACTAATCAACAGAGGCCTTAGGTGTTAAGGAAAGAAAAGAAATCAAAACAAACTAGAACTCAGGGGTCCAGACCCCGTTATGCCCAAAAGACTTTCTTCCCACCACTATGTTTAATATTTGGCAGTTCTCTTTGAATTGAGTTCATAGAGTCAAGCCCAGAGATGACAAACAGCTGACATCTTGCATACTACTTCTGAACAGTGATAGGCTCCTGGACCTTATGTTGAAAGGATGCTGATGCCACTAAGGTCAGTAGGAAAGTGTCATGATGGATTTGCAATGTCTGCATGAGCACAGGAGTGGGGGAAGAGGGGTTGTAAACCAAGCATCTGCTCTCCCAGGTTTAGCCACTTGAAGAAAATGCCCTTGGATAGGCTAAAACTGAAAATGCATGGTGTTTTATGGTATTAGGCCCCAAATATCTTACAGAATTCCACCCAAGAGTGCATAAGCTGCTGAACATTCAAAAGTACACCTGGGATACGAGATACATCAATAAACCAAGGCTTTCTTCACTGACCAGCTGGGCTCAGGCCAAGCCTTCACATGCCAATGACCCTGCAGCAGTGGTTCTCAACCAGGGCCAATTTTACTGCACTCCCAGTGGACATCTAGGAGTGTCTGGAGACACTGTGGTTGTCACAACTAGGACGATGCAACTGGCATCTAGTGGGTAGAGGTTAAGGATTCTGGAAAACATCATACAGTGCAATGCACAGGACAGTCCCCAAAGGAATTATCCAGCCCAAATTGTCAATAGTGCCACAGTTGAGAAACTCTTCCCTGAAGGTCAGAACATTTGCAGGTTACACTGCCAGGGCCTTGCTGGGCATTCAAAGCCAGACAAAACTGGGGCATTCTAAAGGTTCCATCCTGGACCTGCTCTTCAGAAAGGACACTTCATATCCAAGGGCTCTGGCCTCCATGAAGAGCCATAGGCTGGCATGCACCCAATGCCCCAGAGGCCAGGCCAAGGGAGCAGCTTCTGAAGCCAGCACTTTTCATTCCGACCCTTGAGGTTGGGGGCTTTGCTCCATTTGTCCCTTCAGTTGGATCCAGAATGATTTTCAGGATCATCAATGCTCTCACCTGTCTTGGTCTAGCTCGAAGATCACAATTTCTTCCAAAGCAAGGGGTCAACCAAGGTGATGCTGCACTTGTCAAGACCAAATGTTTCTGCCACAAGGGGTTTCATCTTGGATGGGCAGAGACACCTATAGCAGGGCTAAGGAGAGACAGATACCAGGGCCAGATGAACCAACCACATCTCTGTAGCTGCTGAGTCAGCTTAGCATCCGTGTCAAGATGCTAAACCAGTTAGCACAAAGTCCCAATGCTTTACTTTCAATGGTTATTTAGTGGGCTATAATTCAATAACCTGTAGTCCTGTCACCCTCTTGAAGCAAAAGGAAAGAGGCATGATTATGCTGCTGAGGGGCCTTCGCTGCAAATGAGCTTGTTCCACAAACACCAATCTAAGAACACTTTTCAGAAACCCTCCATGTCAGTTTCTGTAACGGTGTCTTCCCACAGGGGCAGTGGCAAGACCCAAAGTCCACACTTGGCTCTGCCATTTACTCATGCAAGATCTTGCCTTTGACGTCTCTGAGCTTCCGTTTCATCTTCTGCAAAATGGTAATAACAGAGCCTACCTTTAAGGACTGGCTTTCAGAGTGAAATGAGATCACATATATACCTTGCCTGACACACTGTAAGAACTCTGAAAATGGAAATTAATTTTTAAAAGTCTTCTGGAAAGGTAGGCTTTCATTAAGCTACTATGTGTTGGGCTAATTCAGTACAGTTATGACTGCAAACATTCCTACCATTTCCATAACCCTCCAGCAGAACACACATTCATTTCTGCTATGCATGCACATTGGGGGAGAAGAAAGTTACTTTATTTTTATTCAGAAAAAAAAAGAAATAGAGGTATCAAGCTGTAACTGAGGACTGTTCCAAGCACTTTGTGCCTTAATCCTCACCATCACCCTATAGATAAGTAATATTATCCCCATTTTACAGGTGAGGAAGATGTGGCTTAAAAAGGTTATGTAAGTAGCTCACCCGTGGTCACTCAGTTAGTTGGGTAGCCTTTAACCACAGCTGCTCACCTCTATTCATTCATTTATTTGTTGCTTAATAAGCATGTACTGAATCTAGCTATATTCCAACCCTATTCTAGGCTCTGGGGATACAGAAGTCATTCATTCAGTGGGTATTGACTGAGCAAGGCCCTGACATTCAGCAGGAAGTATAGTCAGTCTGGTGGAGTGAAATCAAATGTCCAGAAGTGCTGTGGCTCCATGATAGAAGGGAAAGGGATGAAAGAATGGTGGTCCAGAAAGGCTTCATAGCAGAGGGGACTTTGAGAAGTCCAGTTTTAGCAGGACTTAAGCAAGAAGAGGAGACAACAAACACCAAAAGAATTATCCCTGAAAAACCTGCAGGTAGATGGCTACTTGGCACCCTGTAGACAGAGAAACCAGTTGTTTGGCTGGACTCTTCCCTTCAGAGCTGGCTGCCACACTCCACAGCCCCCAGCCCAGCCCCGGACAAGCTTCCATCTTTAGCCAAGTACAAGAAAAGAATAAATTCCACAGGACAGCATTTCAAAGCACCTACCAAGACAAACGTGCACTCTGGCCTGGTTTTTTGTTTGGGAAAATTGTGTGCTAAAAACAGCAGATAAAAAGGAATCTGTGGGCATAATTTATTTAGATTTTCTAAAGGCTGTGAAGAAGGTCTCTCTGATAGGAGGCTATTAAGGCCAGGCAGGCAAGTTGGTAACTACAGGGTGAAAGGTAAAGTTCTGTTGTGATTAAAGGCTTCTTAAGCTAGGGGAAACAAAGAGCAGGAATAAATAGCCAATTCTCCACATGGGATGCTAAAAATAATGGGGCTGCTCAAAGATTAGTCCTGGGGCCAGCTTTGTGCTATCTATTTTTAATGATTTGTCAAATGAAGTACAGTAAATAGAAAAATGCAGGTAGCTAATGACAAGAGAGTGCACGGTAGATTAGAGAAAGCACCCAGCTTGTAGAGTATTAGGGAGCCTGGCCCAGCCTGGACCTCTTAGTACTATTCTCTGGGCCTCAATTTCTTTATCTGTGAAATGATGAGATTACACATGATATGGCCTAAGGGCTCTTAGACCTGTGAAAATAGTTAAAACCCTTCAACTTGAAGTTAAGGTCGAACCAGAAGGAAAAAAGAGAATTAAAAAGATTGAGCAATCCATGATCAAAAGGAGCATCAGAAAAGGCAAAGGAAACATTTTCGCCCTGCTATTTTTGTGTCTTGATTGGTCCAGAATAAGTGATAACTTCTTCACAGAAGGCTGTGCGCATCCCAGTGGACAGCTTCATGAGAATGCCTATTCTTAGTCTGGCGTCATCAAAATTGCCAATAAACTGTATGCAGCATTTTTTTTTTTAAGCACTGAGAGATACACAGAAAAGTATGATTAAGCTATGGCCTAAATCAGCCCAAACAACAACTACTGGTTACACCGAGGATGTGTAATTTGGAGAGCCTCTGAATCCCTACTCTCCAGAAACTGCAATCTGGTTGATGAATTTACAAACACAAAAGAGATGACTCAGAAGTTATCACTAGCTGTTGCCACATTGATAATCCAGCCAATAAAGTTTGAAGAACGTCCCAGATAAGGTAGGATGTGAGCATCACCTTCAAGGATAAATACTATTTCTGAGAATGGAGAGGAACGGGGAGATCATTCCAGATTTAAAAAAAAAAAAAAAAAAAAATCTGGAGCAGAGAAGTAAAAAGAAGAGATCAGAAATCAAGTCATTGATTTGAGAAAAGACTTAGTTTGTCCTGAGATAAGAGTTAACATGGTTGTGAAAATAGAGAAGTGTCAGGAAAGAGAAAAAGTACAAATGAAGGGACTTACCTGGTGGCGCAGTGGTTAAGAATCCTCCTGCCAATGCAGGGGACATGGGTTCCATCCCTGGTCTAGGAAGATCCCACATGCCGCGAAGCAACCCAGCCCATGCACCACAACTACTGAGCCTGTGCTCTAGAGCCCGCAAGCCACAACTACTGAGCCCACATGCCACAACTACTGAAGCCCACGCACCTAGAGCCCGTGCTCCACAACAAGGGAAGCCACGGCAATGAGAAGCCCACGCCCCGCAACGAAGAGTAGCCCCCACTCGCCACAACTAGAGAAAGCCCACGCACAGCAACGAAGACCGAATGCAGCCAAAAATTAAAAAAAAAAAAAAAGTACAAATGAAGTAATTAATAGATGAGGGTTCATGAATATGCCAGATGGACATTCTTAGTTACCTTGTGCCACAATGCAAGACCAAGGAAACACTCCATGAAATTAAAGAGAAAAAAAAAATTAATGGGTTGAAGAAGCGCTTTTAACATCACACAGTTAGCTCTGGGGATTCACTGCTATAGGAACTTTCTTCCCCAAGTAGCTTAGTGAGCTTTATTTTTAATAGAATTATATGTTCACACCAGTAAGAGTTTTATCTGCAGTTATGGCTAATGTTATTAATACTCATAACTCAAGGCAGACATTTGGGTTCAAGAAGAAATTTTTCCCTCACATTAAATTGTTGCCGAATGAGTTGAATGCACTCCAAGAAGGATATGTTACTTCTCTCTAAAATACCTGTTTCTATCCACAGGGCTGTCTCTGATTTCACAGCAATTCTTTTTTTTTTTTTCTTTTCTCGGTTACTTTTTCATGTTTGTTGCCCAAAAAGCTGGCTCATCATAAAGAGAGACAGGGGCTTCCCTGGTGGCGCAGTGGTTGAGAGTCCGCCTGCCGATGCAGGGGACACGGGTTCGTGCCCCGGTCCGGGAAGATCCCACATGGCGCGGAGCGGCTGGGCCCCTGAGCCATGGCCACTGAGCCTACGCGTCCGGAGCCTATGTTCCGCAACGGGAGCGGCCACAACAGTGAGAGGCCCGCGTACCACAAAAGAAAAAAAAAAAGAGAGAGAGAGACAATTGCTCTCTAAGAGCCATTCTGGACCCGGGTGTGTCTCACATGTAAGGCAAGGCCTCCAGAAAATACCAACACAAGACACCTGGAATGATTAACGCTGAATGGCAGGAGGACCAGGAAAAGGCATCAGAACACTAGAGCGTACTTCTCTTCATTTAGTTGGTAAACTTAAATTTCTAAATGATGGCTTTCCTTAGAAAATGTTTACTTGCTGTGAACCACTGCCACTAGCTCTCTCCAGCCTTCTCGAGACATCTTGTTTCTGGCAAGTTTAAGCAATGTTCTCTGAAATCATCCTCTATCTTCAACATCATAAAAAGGAAGAAAACTTTGCATGTTTTTTACATTCTAGAATGAATAATATAGTTTTCACAAAAAATAAATACAACACCATAACTAATATTCCTCATAGATTCTATTCTACTCAATCTACATTTCCTTAGTTCTGACGGAAAATAGACAACCTCAGCATTCAATATTAGTCACAATATATACGCTCCTTCCCTTTCTCCCTTTCTTTTCTCCATAAAGCAATGCATTTAAAATGAAGACTTGGTTTTCACTCTTTTTGACATTCCTGAAGTATATTTAAGCATTAGGAACTTGAAAATATTTTGCCGGGTAATGAACATCCTTTGAAAGCTATAGGCCTTCGCATATAAAAACAGAGATGGGGTTTGATGCTCAGGCTGGTGAACATGTGTCTCCATTGCACAAAGCTCAGAGAAGCTCCTGGGAATATGTGTAAAGGCTTTGCATAAGAATGTGTCTCAGCGTGTAGTGGAGATCATCCAGATTTTACAGATTGCAGCCAAGAGGAACATGCACAGACAACTATAGAATCTAGGTAATAAACTTCTGAATACCTGTTTGCTATTTTGACAAAAATTGCACTTGGGCAAACAGTATCAGTAGCCGGAAAATGACTTCCAGTGAGCCAACCCTTAGAGTCCTCTAAAATTACAACGCTATTCCAGCAGTTTCCAGAAATCAGCCTTACAAGGCCACCAAGACATCCGGGCCCCCATTTTCTCTCCCCTAGTCCCAGCTGTACCAACAAAGAGTTGCCAAATGTAGGGCCTGACTCCTCTTTGTGCAAGCCTGAATTATCTAAGCAAGCTCTGAAGAAGAGGAAATTCATTTCTCTGCTAAGTCATCATGTAAAGCTTCCAAAATAGAGGTGCCCTTCGAAATAAATTTGCTGGTGTCGATTCCCTCATCCTAAACGATACTGTGTAAGAAGGATCAAGTGATTAAAATGAAGCAAAAAGAAACAGAGGTCACCCAACACCTGGCTTTTAAAAACTGGGGAGATTCCAGGCCTCAGAATGCTTGGAAAACTAAAATGTGTGTGATGCAACCATCAAACCCAAAGGCCTTCTTCGAACTTGTGTCCAATTAAAATGCATAATCCTATAATGACGAAGCTGGCAGCCCCTCAGTAGTTTGACTCATGTTCCTGCTAAATTTAACTGAAGATAGTTTTTCCACTAGGAACTACTGTATTATTTTCTCCCAAGTGGGAAACAGAAACTAATCTCAATATATAAAGAAGTCAAAGCAAAAAGGATGACACAAGTACATCTCTGACTTTACTTTTTTCACAGCAGCACCCTGCTGGAACCACTATTCCAGAACCCAGAGAGGCACCAATAAAGATGTTTATGGACGGATAGGGAAATATTTGTCAGCTGTACGATGTAAAAATCACCTCTATCTGCTACATACAACTTGACTGAAATGATTTAGTCCTAATGTATGATGATGGACGTTGGTTTGTATTGTTTAGCTCTACAAAGGCCACTGCCAAAGAGACCAGTATTTCAACTGACTGCTATTCCTCTCCAATTCAAATGAAAAGAGACTTCAGAACAGACAACACTCAGCAGGAAGCCTATTAGAATTCTTTGTAAGGAGCAACTCTGGACTTGTCCATAAAAGAAAGGGCAACGAAGTACTCAAATCAAAAATTTCACGGCCTGCACGGGATTGTTTCTGCTTCTAAAATAGATGGTGGATTAATGGAGAACAATGACCTAATAGGAGCATCAACCATTTTTAGAACATAGCTGCCCCAAGAAGCCTTACAAGGAATTATTCCAACTATAATGCTGTAGAACTCCTTACCCACGGAGTTAAAATCAGCTCAAATCCAGTTGCTCTTAATGCAGAATTTCCTGATTATAGCCTCCGCTTATTTTGTCCACATACCAAATCTGCAAATGGTTCTTTAAATTGGTGACTTTGGGGCTTGCTTCGCAGGTGTTCGGGGTACAAAAATTATTTTCTCCCCTCAGGTGAAGCGTATTAAAAAAAAAACATTTGGTGAGAAATGCATTTTGAAAACGAAGCTTGAGTGGTAGCTTCACTACAATGGAGAAGCAGAAAATAATCAAACTGCAGCTTTCCTCTTGACAACCCTGACGGCTCATCTGGTGACACTTCAGACACTTTATTCCCAGCTGACTTGTTCTTATACGTCATTTTTAACTTCACATTTTTTCGGAGGGAGAGAAGGATCTCTTGGATGCATGTGTAACTGTGTGTGGGGGGGGGTGAGTGTGTGTGTGCACGCGCGTGTGCAGAGATAATATTAAACTGGCATGTACTTGCTTCAGACTGCGGTATACTGGCTTATGTTCGCTTTTGCAAGAGCAGATTGTTAAATTTGCAGGAACTCTGCAAGTCCCTTGACATCATATGGGTGGCTTGAAATTGACTGTGGTGGGAGTATTTACACTACAGAAATCGACATGCACTATGAGTCAGCACTTAGTCAGGGCTCCCTCCAAAAACTTCCAAAAACCTGGGAGCTTTTGGAGGGACAGTCAGTTGTTAAACATGCACCAGCCCACCTCTGACCACTGCTATGCCCGTTGTTTACATAGGCATCCATCCTGACCAGCTACAGTGTCCACTTTGGTCACACCCAGCATTTTTTTTCTTTTTTTTTTTTTTTTTGCGGTACGCGGGCCTCTCACTGTTGTGGCCTCTCCCGTTGCGGAGCACAGGCTCCAGACGCGCAGGCTCAGCGGCCATGGCTCACGGGCCCAGCCGCTCCGTGCCATGTGGGATCATTCCCAGACCGGGGCATGAACCCATGTCCCCTGCATCGGCAGGCAGATTCTCAACCACTGCGCCACCAGGGAAGCCCACACCCAGCATTTTTAATATCACCCTCATACACGTGTAACCAAATAATGTAGTTGCAATGACTACTTTTTCTTTGGATGTAATCATTGAAAAGCAGCTCATACTCTCACAGCATCCATTATCAGAAATATATACATATATATATATATATATATATATATATATATATATATATATATTTGAGCATGGGGTTGGACCTCAGGTAATTGTCGAATAAATTCTGGACAGCTTAACTGCTGGTAGATCCCAAACAGATCATTTGGGAAGGAAGAAACCATGCTGGGCCTTAGAGAAAAACAAAATGAGTCAGTTCTCACTGCTGCCTTTGGCCAGCCCAAACCCTGGAGTCATCCAGCATGGGGGAGATTTTCTAGTCAACGAATGCAGCACTCATCTGCTCAAGCACATCGAAAGATAAATGATGGGAGGTTACTGACAACTGAAGACTCCCCCTCCCCACAAAATGGAAATTAGCAGGTCCCCCGAATCAGAGCATTAAAACAAAGATCTGCCAACATGGGATTTTAGTAAACAGAGTAATTTGGGCTTTTGGAGAGCATGAAAATTCTGTCAGGATTACAATGTCTTCTACCACAGACCTTAATTTCCTCTGTCATGGAGAATATGACTAGACTCAGTCCCATGTGATTGTAGGAAACGGTCAGTTCCCATTAACAAAAGAGGCACAAGGAAACATGGTGCACATTTTTAACCCCTTTGGGCAAGGAGGATTTTTTTCATCCCAGACTTCTCATTAGCAATATTCAAAGCTTTTAAACCCTAGCTAGGAGTTTACAGGAGTTTACCTACTAAAATCACCTCCCTTCCCAGGGGAGGCTTTTTTTGTTCCAGTGTTGACAAAAGAAAACGTGAAGGTCATGTATAGGTTCTTTTGTTTGGTTTTATGTTGTAATTCGAGGGATTTTTTTCCACACCACCCACCCCAATCTATGAGAAATCCCGCTCCTTGCATGAATGGAGCTTATTTTAAATGGTCTGACTCTTTGAGGGCAGTCGGGGGGGAGGAATATCCTTTTGGCTACCTGCATTGCTTGGCCATTCGGCCCATGAACTGGTTAGAGCAGGTGGTTTTCACGGGCACTGGGAAATTACAGTCCCAGACCCAAACCTGTATCAGTAAACACCACCGCCTCGGGCTGTTCGCTACAATTCCACTGGACCCTTGGCAGTTCAAACAGGGCAGCTGGGTCAGGCTGCGAGCTTAGCAGGCACAGCTAACCCTGGCTGCCCAGCAAACAGTTTATATTGGGGAGCAATCTAGAGATTTCCTAAGATAAGGATGCTATTACAGGCTGACAAATGTGGAAAGGAGCAGAGTGGGCAGCTTTTGTCCAGACTGACCCCGGGTGAGCATGCTAGGATTACTGCTGATTGGGGATAAATGGCAACCGGTGATTTATTTGTTCAAGTGAAACCAGCCAAGTTCATCCTTCAACACCATCTCCCATCTCTCTTTAAGATATCTTTTTTCCTTCTTTTTCAGGCAAAAAGACTTTGCAATTTTGGGAACTCTTCAAATACCATCATTCCAGTGAACCCCATTACCCTTAGGATAAAATCTGCAGTCCTTAACCAGACTTTGACACCCTGCACGATGGGGTCCTACCCACCTCGCCAGCTCCAACTCTTGCCACTGGTCCCCACAACCTACTGCATCAACCACAAGGGCCGCCACTCAGGTTTCTGAGTGACCCGAGCTCCACTCCACTTCCTGCCTTAGCTGATGCTGGGCCTTCCTCCTGGGGCTCTTACCTGGCAATTTCTCCTTTTCCTTCTTGTTCCAGATTGAATGTTATCTGCAGACACTTGGCTAGGTCCCCCATTATGATCTCCTGGGGACCTTAGCCCAATCACAAATAATTAATTATTGGTGACTATCGGTTTGAAATTTTGCTCCTCCATTGGAAAGGACTGTGTCCTATTCACCTAGCACTCAGTGCAACACAGAAATTTGAATGCTCAAGTTCTGAATGCTCGCCAAGGTCAAATGAATGAATGAATGAAGTCGTTGCGCAAGAGCTACTGATTGCCTATGAGAGAACCTAGCAAAAAAAAAAAAAAAAAAAAACAGCCGAGGGCTTCCCTGGTGGCGCAGTGGTTGAGAGTCCGCCTGCCGATGCAGGGGACACGAGTTCGTGCCCCGTTCTGGGAAGATCCCACATGCCGCGGAGTGACTGGGCCCCTGAGCCATGGCCGCTGAGCCTGCGCGTCCGGAGCCTGTGCTCCGCAACGGGAGAGGCCACAACAGTGAGAGGCCCGCGTACCACTAAAAAAAAAACAAAAAAAAAAGACAGCCAAACAAAATCTTCATTTTAAGTGTGCACAAGCTATGGAGTGAGTTTTCTCTCCAACCCCTCCTCCTCCCTCCATTTCAACACAAGAATTTCAGATGACCCCACCATTCCATCAGGGTTGTCCTATCAAATCTGCTGCCTGGCTTTCAAGACCCTCCTTTACCACCATCACCACAAGAGTTAACACTGAGTGTGTTCTCTGTGCCATGTGCATTGATAAGTGCTCTCTCCTAACCTAGTCACTCCTCACCACAGTCCATAAAATAGTGTGGCAGATGAAAGATGACTCCAGATGGCTACAGATTCTTTAACATGCCTCCCATTGAGAGGTGGGGTCTTTGTCCCCTTACAGCTGAGCGGGCATGTGACTGTTTTGACCAATAGAGTGCACGGGAAATGATGTCATGCATCTTTCCAATTCCTGTCTTGGAATGCTCACTCTGGGGGAAGCTAGCTGTCATGTGAGAAGTTTGAGTCCCCTGAGAATTGTCATGCAGGGAGGAAACCCTAGCTGGTCACAGGAAGAGGTCCTGGGGAGAGAATGCTCAGCCAGCCATCAGCTGTTGCATTCATCCCAGTGCAGGTACCAGACAACCAAATGAAGATGACATCTTGCACATTCAACTCAGTGGAGCCTTCACTTGACTCCTGCCTCAGCAGATCCCACTAAGCCCACAAAATTGTGAGAGGAAATAATTATTTGATGTCTTGAGCCACCGTGTTTAGGGGAAGACTGCCATACAGAAATAGATAACCAGAACACATGAATACTATTACGACCCTTCCTTGACAAGTGAGGAAAGCGAGACACCCAAAGCCTACAATCACACCGTTGGTAAGGAGTGGGGCTGGGAGTCCAAGCCGGGCAGCCTGGCTTCAGACCCTGGGTGCTCTTCCATGATGCCACACCACTCCACAGCGATCCACCTTCTCCAATTGACTGCTAGATATAGTCTCCAGCTGCCCTCCCCTCTATAAGGGTCCCCTTGCCTTTTCTTCTGCCCACCTATCTAATCCCCTTGCTCCGTCATGATCCCCTCTCTGAGTCCTCCACTGATGTTCTCTTCCTCCAAGTTCTTTGGCACATTTCAAGACAGCATGTAGCCTCATCTTTCATTGCTCCGGTACTACACTTCCTGCTACATACTCTCCTTGAAGGCCGAAACCAAGTCTTTTGTTTTTGCCCATCTTTCAACAGAACTTTGCCCATCCTCACACTGCCCAGCACAATGTACACATGATAGGACATTCTTCAGCCACACTGCCCAAGCCCATTGCCTTCTGGTAGCCTCTGCATTTGCAATTCTCTTTACTTGGAACGTTCTTTCTTAGCTGTCAGCCTGAGCTGTTCCTTTACAGCATTCCCATCCCGGCTCCTATCTCCCCTCGTCCTCAAGAGGCCTCCCCTGACACCCCTATCTAAACGAGTCACCCTTCCCCACTCCCAGACGGTCACGAACCATCTCCTAACGCTGCAGTGTATTATGTAGTTATGTATTCCTTTTCTTATGAAGAGAACAAGTTCCAGAAGGACAATGAACTTGCCCATCTTGCTCGTTGCCGTAGTTCCCGACATTAGGACAGCATCTCAAAAAACTATTTGCTGAATAAGTGAATAAATATTTGTTTACTTAATCCTCATTTCTTAGGAAGTTCCATCAGGAAGCAGGCTTCCTAATGTATATAAAGCATTTTCCCCTAACATTTCCGTTGCATCTCTACTATAACATTCATCCTTCCATTTCTCATTTAAGAAGCACCTCCATGTGGCCCTAAGGTAAACTCCACGTTTAGCCAGATGTTGATTTTGGGCCGTAGCTCACATGATGCTTTGTTATCCAAGCCACCACTGACCATCCTGTATGACTGAGGCTCTCTGGGGATCAGTGGCTTTAAAGCCGGTCCTCAGAGGTGTCTCTAGGATGATTCCAAGGAGAGAGGGAGGCTGAGCAGACCGACTTCACATCACTTCATGCATTAGTAAAGGCCACATAACTGGAGATGATGACATGACAATATTAAACCCAATGGAGGTTGGCTGTGCTTACGACTGTAAACACTGAGATTCAACCCAGTATCGGGAGCAGAGTAAACGCTCAGTAAACTCTCAATAAACACTTGCTGAATGAATGAATGAATGAAATATTTTTGCCTTGTATTTTATCGCTTACCACTTATTATTTCAACATGTACAAGAACCGACAGTGCATCTCTTATTTTGTGTACGTGAAACCTACCAAAGAATAGTAGCTAAAGAGTTGTAAAACTATTTACACTAATTGGCACAAGGCAAAACTGAAATATGAATTATCATCTATACTACCCAAAAGACATAATGTGCAGACGGTGAAGTCTATAGAGGACAGGCTGTAGCCTGGGGGGCTAGTAGATGTGCCACTCTGTTAACATCAATTAACTTTCTCAAGTGTAAAGTTCAGAAATTAGCCTAGTTTCACTGAGACTCAGTTTCCTCATCTGTACACTGAAGACAATCTCTTGCCTATCTACCAACCTGAAATATTCATAATGAGTCTAACATAAAATAATAAACAAATACTTTGCAGAGTTAAAAGTGTGGTAGGGATATAAGCTTATGACGTGTCCTGTCTCCTCATCTTCCTGACTTTTTAAAGACTTCAAATACCTTTGAAATATAAAAAATCAATTTAATGTATTATGTGCTTTCTCTAAGTTTCACGATCCACTCACAAATGACAATTACACGTTTGTTCCAAATGTTCCGTCAGCAAAATTTTTCCTAATCCTTTTATAAGTCTTCACAAATACTTTGATTCTGTTTTCCCCATTTTTCTGCAAAGGATCCTATGATATAGAGAGTTTCTCAATCTTAGCAGAGGCTGAGTAAGTAAGTAAGAATAGCAAAACAAAAGTCAAAACTCTTGAGCATCTAGTCTGTGGGTTGCATTATAGAGCTGAAAGCCACTGGGCCTACCAAATAGTCACCAAGAGAGAAGTCAGCACAAAAGAAACTAGCCTAGTGGTCCTCAAGGCGATGGTGGGGGGAGGTGCAGGGGGAATCAAAATCACCTGGAGGACTTGTTAAACCACAGATCACTGCACTTCACCCCCAGAGTCTCTGATTCACGATGTCCGGGATGAGGTCCAGGATTTTGCATCACTAACAAGTTCCCAGATGATGCTGATGCTGCTGGTCCAAGGTAAATGTAATTATACCCATTTTCTGTATTAGGAAACTGAGGCCCCAAGTATAAGCTTGGCTCTAATTCCAGCTTGTTGATTAACCAAATCAGTGTAGCCTTCTCAAGGTCAATTAACCTCTCCATGGCCCATATTTTTCAATTACTGAAAACATATTACCTGAGATCTTGTGAAGATTAAAAAGACATGATGTCTAAGAAGTGTTTAGCAAAGTCAAAAGCAGGTGCAGTTCCCGAAAGCTCCTCTATCACAGGACTTGGCCTGCTGGAGAATAACTAAGGTAGAATTCCAGGAATCTCAGCAAATACTCATCTTTTTGTCCTTTTTCTATTTGCGTGGGAAATTTTTAACCACCAGCTTGACAAAGTACTCCACCATCCAAGCATTTCCATCCACAGGGTTTGGTTTTTTTTTTTTTTAATTACTGAATTTGTTTTTCCAAGAAATTTCTTTATCTGCTGTAATGGGTGTCGGGGTGGGGGGCCATGGATGGGGGGTTAGTTATTATATGTTATATATACATTATATATTATATAATATAATTTGTATATATTATATATACAAATTGGACACTTCCCCAAGACACTTCTTAACTGAACAGCCAATGTTTCCTGGGTTGTGACACGCAGTTATGTTGAAGAATAGTATGAGCATATCCTCCTTTTGTATAAGGTTTTCTGATTTGGCTTTCAGAGGATTCAAGGTATTTGATTTCTATATTTAGAAATCCAGGGCTTTTTGGTATGCTGCAAATCATGCTGAGGCAAGATTAATTGTAAGCACTTGTACTTAAAAATTAGTTTCAAGAATAAGAACCTTCAGAGATTTCCATATTGTATTCCACTAGAGTATCATTAAGGGAAGCAATTACTTATCAGGATATACTCAAAACAACTTTATTGCGTTCGGAGGAAATAATGGGAGCTGTCTGTCTAAATTACTAGACAGGGGCCCTGGAAATCACTTAGCATAATTCTTGGCATAAGGTAGGCAGTCAATAAATGGAACAGGAGTCACGTAAATGACCACCTAGTATGTGTTAGGTGTTTGTACATGTTATGTCATGTGGTCTTCATTATGGCCCCTGAATTTGGTATGACTACGTTCATGTGTAGATGAGGAAACTGAGACTCATAAAAGTTAACTGATTTCACCAGTTCATTAGGTAAGTAGGTGAGTTAAGCTGCAAGCCCACAGGTGCTTGAAGCCAAAAATAATTTTCTTTCCACTACACTCAGCCATTTCCTTCCTTGCTTCTATCCTTCTTCCCTTTTTGTCTCCTGACCTCTATCAAGTTCCTCTCACAGAGACCAGAAGTCTCTGTAAATGCCAGCCAGTGACAAATGCTAGCAAGCCATTCCCGTTTCATGGATTGGTTCATAGTAGGAAAAAAGCCATCCCTCAAAGCCATCCCTGAAAGGTCTCAGAATAAAATATGGAATGCATTTCTGAATCTGATCCCTCAGTGCTCAGCCATAAGCACTAGGGTAACTTGCAGAGGATCCTGTATTTAGGAAAACAAAGTGTTTGTTTGTAGACAACAGTCACACGACAGTCCATCACCCAGGGCTGAGATTCCCAGCTCAGTATGAACAAGCTGCTCAAGGCGACAGAGATGCATGGGAGGAAAAACTGGTCTTGTTTCCAATTTGAATCACAAATGCTTCCTGGAGAAAGAAGTCAGGTGGATATGCCCATTTATTTATTACCTAATGATACCACGCTATATAAAAATAAGTAAATAAATAAAAGTAAAGCACCTACTGATTTATTAGTCGATCAGAATACATGTAGGTCCAGAGCAATACAGGGACTAATGGAGGACTTTCTCTATATTCCCCCAAACACACCAGTTGTCTTTCTCTTCTGTTTTTTCCCATTTGTTTTTTCCATTCCTATACCACCATCCCTCTTGCCTCTTAATGGTTTCTGTTTTCCACAATCTGTCTTTCTCTCAATCTGTCCTTTTGGCCCTCTCTTCGAGGACTCTTTCGTCCTCATCTCCTGAGTGCCTTTTCCCTGGTATTTTGTGTCTGGTTCCAAGAGGAGATATCCGAGTGGCAGCATTTCCACCCCCCTGTTGGCAAGGGCTTTGTGTCACTGTGTCATTTCAGACGCATTGATCTATCAGCTTCTCCTGCCCCCAGGAGAAGGGAATGGTCCAGGTGTAGGCTATTTCCTCCTGAAAATCACGCTGAAAATTGTGCCCAGCGTCTCTCTTTAAATGGATTACGGAAACTAGATTTTTTTAGGGGTTCTGTCTTTCTAATTATAAAATTAATAAACATTTATTCAAAGTACAGAAAAGTATGGAGAAAGTAATCACTCAGCATTATTGCAGTATGGAAGCAATTATTGTTAAACGTGCATGTATTTTATTCCTGCATTTCAACACATATCATAAATTTGCATATATCACTAATTTTACTTATATACCTACATTGTCCATGCTATTACAATTCTCAACATTATTTTTAATGGCTACATCTTATTCCAATATATGTTTATACCAAAATATACTGAATCATACTCCTTTGATGCTAAATAACTTAATCATCAAAGAAAAATAGTTGGCTTTTTATTCTCAATTTTCTGCTGTTCTAAATAAATGCTCCCATGAACAACTTTGTGCAAAAAGTTCTTTCTGAACATTTCAATTATTACCTTAGGAAATAATTTTACAAGTAAAATTGTTGGATCAAAGGTTATGAGCATTTTTAAGGTTCTTTATATTGTTTAACTGCAGTCCAAAATATGTGTGCTCTCTCCAAATTCCTTTTTTAAATTTTAGAAAGAAGTTTTACAAAGAAAATAATCACCTCCTGAATTGTCATCTGGGAGAAGGCCCAAAAAATCCAGGTCCATCTTCACTCTGACTCACCAGCTGCTCTCCGCCCACCACCTACAGAGGGTCAACAGCTTCTGCCCTCTAGGTTTTTTGCAAGACAAGTCAAATGAAGCCATTCTCTTATTCATTCATCCGACCAACAGTTGAACCGTTAGTTGAGTAGTTGAGCCGTTATTTGCCAGACCCTGTGCCAGGTGCTGAGGACATAAAGAGGAACAGAACTTCATCCCTAACCTATAGGAACAGTGGTGTTTTGGGGCAGACAGACATGTAAATGAATGACAGCACCACGAGACAAGGGCTCCACAGAGGTGGGCCTGGGTGCCCCAGTGCTCCCACAAGGGCATCTGTAGGGGGCGGGGGAGAGGGGAAGTCAGAAAGACCTCCTGGTGGGGATGACACCTGACCATTCCCCCAACAACGTAATAATAGTTACTCTTTCTGAGCACTTCCTTTTGTACTTACAAGCATTTCCTCATTTATCCTCAGATCACCTCCATTAAAGAGATACTATTGCTCTTTCACAAATTTCACAAATGTGATCTTGGACAAATAACTTGTCCAAGATCACAGAGCTAATAAAGGGTGAAGCCAAATGTGACGCCAGATATAACTTCAAACCTTTACATCAAATGCAAACTATTAAATATAGAATGGATAAAAAACAAGGTCCTACTGTACAGCACATGGAACTATATACAA
The DNA here is from genome assembly GCF_964270905.1 of Leucopleurus acutus. Classification (NCBI taxonomy): domain Eukaryota; kingdom Metazoa; phylum Chordata; class Mammalia; order Artiodactyla; family Delphinidae; genus Leucopleurus; species Leucopleurus acutus. The sequence goes on from NC_139146.1 coordinate 50,988,226, forward strand.
TCTCCTGTGATAAATAATAATGGAAAAGGATATGAAAAGAATATATATATGTATAACTGAATCATTTTGCTGTACAACAGAAATTAACACAACATTGTAAATCAACTATACCTCAATTTTTAAAAAGAAATGAAAGTTGTACTCAAAGTTAACATAAAAAAGTAAACAAGTTAAAATAAATTTGGAATGATCACAAATAAAAAAAAAAAAGCTCTACATCAAGCTGATCCATGGTTCACTACAAACTCTCCATCAGCCCAAATAAAGCTCCTGAGATGTGAGCTCCAACTCCGTGGTTCCATCTGTGAAGACAGATTGAGGTGCCTTCCCCCCAACTTGCCTTCTCCCAGGCAACCTCCCTTGCTCTGTCCTCTCCTTAGCTCTCTTAACACCCAGGAGGACTTTCGTTTTCTTTTAAGCTGGGTACAACTAAAATTCCTCTCTTTGCCCAGCCTGGCCATTAGGGTATAAATTTGTTCTAACTGCAGAAAACCGATGGAATGAGAAAAGGATCAGTGATGACCCTCTGGACCCCAGCTTCTCTGTCTCTAAAGCAAGGAGATCAAAAATGATGATGTGATCACAAGCACTGAAATTGAGACTGCGATTAAAAACCTTCCAATGAAAAAAAAAGCCCAGGACAAGATGGCTTCACAGGCGAATTCTCTCAAACATTTAGAGAAGACCTAACACCTATCCTCAAATTCTTCCAAAATATAGCAGAGGGAGGAACACTCCCAAACTCATTCTATGAGGCCACCATCACCCTGATACCAAAACCAGAAAAATACGTCACAAAGAAAGAAAACTACAGGCCAATATCACTGATGAACATAGATGCAAAAATCCTCAACAAAATACTAGCAAACAGAATCCAACAACACATTAAAAGGATCATACACCATGATCAAGTGGGGTTTATCCCCAGAATGCAAGGATTCTTAAATATATACAAATCAATCAATGTGATACAACATATTAACAAACTGAAGGAGAAAAACCATATGATTATCTCAGTAGATGCAGAAAAAGCCTTTGACAAAACTCAACACCCATTTATGATAAAAACCCTTCAGAACGTAGGCATAGAGGGAACTTACCTCAACATAATAAAGGCCGTATATGACAAACCCACAGCCAACATCGTTCTCAGTGGTGAAAAACTGAAACCATTTCCTCTAAGATCAGGAACAAAACAAGGTTGTCCACTGTCACCACTATTATTCAAATTGTTTTGGAAGTTTTAGCCACAGCAATCAGACAAGAAAAAGAAGTAAAAGGAATCTAAACTGGAAAAGAAGAAGTAAAGCTGTCACTGTTTGCAGATGACATGATACTATAAATACAGAATCCTAAAGATGCAACCAGAAAACTACCAGAGCTAATCAATGAACTTGGTAAAGTAGCAGGATACAAAATTAATGCACAGAAATCTCTTGCATTCCTATACACTAATGATGAAAAATCTGAAAGAGAAATTAAGGAAATACTCCCATTTACCACTGCAACAAAAAGAATAAAATACCTAGGAATAGAAGGGGTGGTGGGGGGGGGGTGTGATGAATTGGGCGATTGGGGTTGACATATATACACTGATGTGTACAAAATTGATGACTAATAAGACCTGCTGTATAAAAAATTTTTAAATAAAAATAAAACTTAAAAAAAAATACCTAGGAATAAACCTACCTAAGGCGACAAAAGACCTGTATGCAGAAAACTACAAGACACTGATGAAAGAAATTAAAGATGATACAAACAGATGAAGAGAAATACCATGTTCTTGGATTGGAAGAATCAACATTGTGAAAATGACTATCCTACCCAAAGCAATCTACAGATTCAATGCAATCCCTATCAAACTACCAAAGGCATTTTTCACAGAACTAGAACAAAAAAATTCACAAGTTGTATGGAAACACAAAAGTCTCCAAGTAGCCAAACCAATCTTGAGAAAGAAAAATGGAGCGGGAGGAATCAGACTTCCTGACTTCAAACTATACTACAAAGCTGCAGTAATCAAGACAGTATGGTACTGGCACAAAAACAGAAATATAGATCAATGGAACAGGATAGAAAACCCAGAGATAAACCCACACACATATGGTCACCTTATTTTTGATAAAGGCGGCAAGAATATACAATGAAGAAAAGACAGCGTCTTCAACAAGTGGTGCTGGGAAAACTGGACAGCTACATGTAAAAGAATGAAATTACAACACTCCCTACACCATACACAAAAATAAACTCAAAATGGATTAAAGACTTAAATGTAAGGCCAGACACTATAAACCTCTTAGAGGAAAACAAGCAGAACACTCTATGACATAAATCACAGCAAGATCCTTTTTGACCCACCTCCTAGAGAAAGGAAATGAAAACAAAAACGAACAAATGGGACCTAATGAAACTTAAAAGCTTTTGCACAGCAAAGGAAACCATAAACAAGGCAAAAAGACAACCCTCAGAATGGGAGAAAATATTTGCAAATGAAGCTACCGACAAAGGATTAATCTCCAATCTACAAGCAGCTCATGCAGCTCAATATCAAAAAAACAAACAACCCAATCCAAAAATGGGCAGAAGACTTAGATAGACATTTCTCCAAAGAAGATATACAGATTGCCAGCAAACACATGAAAGGATGCTCAACATCACTAATCATTAGATAACTGCAAATCAAAACTACAATTAGGTATCACCTCACACCAGTCAGAGTGGCCATCATCAAAACATCTACAAACAATAAATGCTGGAGAGGGTGTGGAGAAAAGGGGACCCTCTTGCTCTGTTGGTGGGAATGTAAATTGGTACATCCACTATGGAAAATGGTATGGAGGTTCCTTAAAAAACTAAAAACAGAACTACCATACGACCCAGCAATCCCACTACTGGGCATATACCCCGAGAAAACCAAAATTCAAAAAGGGTCATGTAGCTAGTCGGAAGCAGCTGCATAGCACAGGGAGATCAGCTCGGTGCTTTGTGACCACCTAGAGGGGTGGGATCGGGAGGGTGGGAGGGAGACGCAAGAGGGAGGAGATATGGGGATATACGTATATGAAGAGCTGATTCACTTTGTTATAAAGCAGAAACTAACACACCATTGTAAAGCAATTATACTCCAATAAAGATGTTAAAAAAATTAAAAAAAAAAAACAAGAGTCATGAACCACGATGTTCATTGCAGCTCTATTTACAATAGCCAGGACATGGAAGCAAGCTAAGTGTCCATCGACAGATGAATAGATAAAGAAGATGTGGCACATATATACAATGGAATATTACTCAGCCACAAAAAGAAACGAAATTGAGTTATTTGTATTGAGGTGGATGGATGTAGAGTCTGTCATACAGAGTGAAGTAAGTCAGAAAGAGAAAAACAAATACTGTATGCTAACACATATATATAGAATCTAAAAAAAAAAAAAAAAAAAAGGTCCTGAAGAACCTAGGGTCAGGACAGGAATAAAGACGCAGACATAGAGAATGGACTTGAGGACCCGGGGAGGAGGAAGGGTAAGCTGGGACGAAGTGAGAGAGTGGCAGGGACACATCTACACTACCAAACATAAAATAGACAGCTGGTGGGAAGCAGCCGCATAGCACAGGGAGATCAGCTCTGTGCTTTGTGACCACCTAGAGGGGTGGGATAGGGAGGGTGGGAGAGAGACACAAGAGGGAGGAGATATGGGGATATACGTATATGTATAGCTGATACACTTTGTTATAAAGCAGAAACTAACACACCATTGTATAGCAATTATTCTCCAATAAAGATGTTTTTAAAAAATGATGATGAGTGGGGCTTCCCTGGTGGCGCAGTGGTTAACAATCCACCTGCAAATGCAGGGGACACGGGTTCGAGCCCTGGTCCGGGAAGATCCCACATGCCACGGAGCAACTAAGCCCGTGCGCCACAACTACGGAGACTGCGCTCTATAGCCTGTAAGCCACAACTACTGAGCCCACATGCCACAACTACTGAAGCCTGCGCGCCTACAGCCCGTGCTCCGCAACAAGAGAAGCCACCACAGTGAGAAGCCCGCGCACCACAACGAAGAGTAGCCCCCACTCACCGCAACTAGAGAAAGCCCGCGCTCAGCAACGAAGACACAACGCAGCCAAAACAAAAATGATAATAAATAAAATAAATTTTTTAAAACTCTCATCTATAAAGAAATAAAAAATGATGATGTGTGAGCCCTTTTGCTAGTCTCATGGTGTAAAATTCCACGAGCCACTGAACCACACCATCAGCATTTATAGCCACTATTAGAATGCAAAAGCGAGGGTTTGGTTCAAATTGAAAAGGCAGACACTTGTGGCCTCTTCCAATGAAGAAGAAAGGAAGAGAAGTGCTTTAATGATTTTTTTAATCATTTCCTCCCAAGCACAACAATGAGAATATATTTGCCGGAGAATGAAAAGAACACAACATCAATTTAGTGCACAGAACTACTCTCAAACCTAAGGGCTGGTCTCACGTTTTTCATTAATTCCAGGCTGATAACTTTCAGCATTAGGCCCCGGTGCTTCATCCAACTCAAGCTTCCTAGAAGCACACAGGCAAATCAGACTTTCCTTGGGTTTGCCAAGAAGTCTTTCAAATATGGAGTACAACTCCGGCTGCAAGTCATTTATTGCTGCCTTAATTTCACTGTCAACCATACATTCTCCATTAGAAACTTCCATCCATCAACCCTGTTAGTTTTCTCATGAAATTATAGAGATTCAATACTCATCTTCCTATGTGATGGCAACAAAAATGGTCTCAAACATAGCTTGTCAAAAAAAGTACAAAGCTTACAAAAAAAAGAGGCAATAGCTTAATTCCAAAGATGCCACTTGGATCATATCCTCCCATCCACAAGAACCTTCAATGCCTCCCATTGTTTTCAGAATTCAATCCAGTACTTCTAAACTTTTTCTCATTATAGTAAAACATATATAGAAATAATATACATAACATAAAATGTGCCATTTTTACCAAAGTGTGCAGCTCAGTGGCATTAAATGCACCCACATTGCTGTGCGCCCATCACCACTATCCTGTACCCATGAAAAAATAAGTCCTCATGCCCCCTCCTCCCAGCCCCTGGAAACTTCCATTCTCCTTTCTGTCTCTAGGCATGTGACTATTCCAGATCCCTCATATAAGTGGAACCACACAATATTTATCCTTCTGGGTCTGGCTTATTCCCTTCGCTTAATATCTTCAAGGTTTATCCATGTTATGTATGTATCAGAATTTCATTCCTTTTTAAGGCTAAATAATATACCACGTATTCAGTCCAGTATTTTTTGCATGCCATTTTAAGCCTCCACATCCTGGTCTGATTTTTTTTTTTTTTTTTCTTTTTCTTCTTCGTCCTTATTTTCCGTTACATAGCTCTGGGCACTCTGGGGCAGAAAAGATTAGTCAGGAGTTCCTTGCCTCTTCCCCAGGAATTTCAAGTCTCTTCCCCTTTGCTCACACTGGTTCCCCATCCCAGCACACCCCACACCCGGCTTTCTCTACTCTAAATCCTGGTGGTTGCATGAGCTCGATTCAACACCGGCTCCACCACAAAGACCCACGGGAGCACGGATCAAGAGAGATCTATTAAGCACCCACTAAGCTTAAGGACCCTTCAATTACAGTCAGACCAGCTGTAAAATGTGTGCTTTCACAACAGCAAATGGAAGTTCAAGTACCTTCCTGAAAGCAAGAGAGTTCAGAATACATGTGTCAATTCCTTGGTAGTCCCTCTGTTTGTTAAAAATTTTTTTTAATGTTTCTTATTTATGCCAGGTAATAATATGGCTAATGTGTACTGAATACACATATACAATAAAATATATTGCATGTATAGTCTCAGTGTTTCAATGTAGCCCTGAATAGCCTTTGGGGGCAGTAGACTATTTCTAATGTAACCGGTTTGAACTGAAGACAGATATCACTTTTGTTCAAAGAATAGTACAAGTATTTTCTCCTCTTGATTTCCCTTCCAAGTTATAGATTAAAATAGATTAAATGGTATCGATAAACTGACAAAAAAAGAAGTCACAATTGCACCTCTCTTTTTTTTTAACAACTGCACCTCTATTATTTAAACTGCTTCCTGAAAATTCTGACTGGATATTTCTCTTCAAGATTTACAATGGCGCAGATTTTATATATCTTTTTTTGTGTGGTTAAATTAGTAATAACAGCATTAAAATCTTAAGAACTGTACAGTACTATATTTAATTATCTTCTGCCATAATTACACTGATTAAACACAGCATAAGAGACCATAAAGATAGATAAAACATTATGGCTACAAAACTGTTTTTTAATGTCCATAAAATGACTATTAAGCCCTAGGTGACTAAATTAATATCACCCATACAATTTTATGGGATTTCTGTCCACGTCCAACAGTATCATTTGCTGTGATGGCAGATTTTTTTTTTTTTCGTAGCAGTATTGAAACTTGAACTAACACTTTTCAAATAGATGAGAACACGGTGGGCTGACTTAGTCAACTTTACCGGAAGAAGAGGTTTGTGTTGGACCAACGCTTCAGGCTAATATCAACTGTAGACATTTAAACCCAGCGACCACCCCACTTCCTTTCCCATTTACTCCTCACCCCAGCAGGCAAACAAAGAGGTAACATTTGTTGGATGCATTATCCATTTCTTCATTTCCTTCTAAACATTATCTCCAGAGATTTGGGCTTACGCTGACAGCACAGGCAATCAAGGGAGCAGATTTACATTTTCCATCGGAAGAACGAGCCTGTGAAACACCCAAGGACGTTCATACTGAGTAACCCGTGCTATCACAGAGATTAAAGAACATGACAAAATCCCAAGAAAAATTCACTCTAAAAGCTAATCCTGTGGGGAGGAAAAGAAAACTATTCGAAAGCTTTGCAAATATAAAGAATAGCTCCCCAGGATCATAATTTAGCAATTAAAAAATTATATATACATATACACATACAATCAGCAGAACTAAAATAAGCCTACTGATCTAAACGCATTATCGCCGCTAAAAATCTGCAGAGATTTTTCTAACAGTGCTTGAAAAATGAAAATAGAGTTTAATACTAAGACGATTCTTTTATTAAATCAACAAATATATTTTAAGAACCTATTGTGAACCAGCTAAGTCCTAGATGTGGTAGATAAAACAGTAAACAAAATCAACACAGACTACAGAGACAGACTTGTGGTTGCCAAGGGGGAGGAGGAAGGAGGGGGAGGAAAGGGTTGGGAGTTTGGGATTAGCAGATGCAAACTATTATATATTGGATGGATAAACAACAAGGTCCTACTGTATAGCACAGGGAACTATATTCAATCTCCTGTGATAAACCACAATGGAAAAGATTATGAAAAAGAATATATATATATGTATAACAGAATCATTTTGCTGTACAGAAGAAAAATTCACAACTTTGTAAATCAACTGTACTTCAATAAATTTCTTTTAAAAATCAACACAGGGCTTCCCTGGTGGCGCAGTGGTTGGGAGTCCGCCTGCCGATGCAGGGGACACGGGTTCGTGCCCCGGTCCGGGAAGATCCCACATGCCGCGGAGCGGCTGGGCCCGTGAGCCATGGCCGCTGAGCCTGCGCGTCCGGAGCCCGTGCTCCGCAACGGGAGAGGCTACAGCAGTGAGAGGCCCGCGTACCGCAAAAAAAAAAAAAAAAAGAATGAAATAAAAAATCAGCACAGTCTCTGGGACCTTATGAAACTTACAGTCTAGTGGACGAGGCAGTAAACAAACAGTGATACAAATAAACTGTGATAAGTGTTTTGAAATAAAAGTTAAGAGTACGTTGAGAAAAAATAGCAGCAGTATTCACTTTAGATTGGATTGGAGACAGGAGATCAGCTTGTCTAAGGAAGCAAAATTTAAGACATGAGGACGTACAGAAGTTAGGTTGAGGAAGGCATCAAAGAAACAACATTCTAGGTAGAAAGGACACATGATTCAAGGCCCTGAGGTGAGAAAGAGCTTAGTGTGTTTGACACGCTGGCAGTACACATGTACCAGGAAAGCAGGGTTCAGATCCGTTTTAGTTACCACTCGCTCACAGAAGTGTCTTGTTCATGGAAGGCGCTCACGGACTATCTACTAAATGGTTGTTAAGTGAGTAGATGTGGCCAGTGTTCCTGGAGTTTAGTGCGCAACAAGGGGAGCAGCCTGAGGTGAGGCTGTTCACCCAGGCAGAAGCCACATCATGGAGGGCACTGCCAACATTTTGAAGACAGCTCCACTGCTTCACAACACCCAACAAACCCAGAGGCAACTTGTTTCCTCCTTTACTGATTAAACCCACGGACTTCCTATGCCTTGTAATACTCACTTATTGCGTGGCTTTCAAAGGCAGAGACCATGTCTTACTCATTTTGGTGGCCCCTGTGACTTGCATGGAATAAAACGCGTGGAATAAAAGGCACCTGAGTACTTAATGACTGAAAGTCCATGCATGGAGTCCTTGGTAGAGATCAGGTAGTGTCCTAAGCACTTTGTATGCATTAGCTCACTCAAGTTTCAAAAATATCTGCAGTAAGTGTGTGTGCGTGTGTGCACGTGCATAAAAGAGAGAGAGGTTTTCTTTATTTTCGTTTCCAATTGCAAGTGAGAAAACTAAGGCTTAACAGAAGGTTAGGGAGGTTGCCCGGGATCACGCTGCTAACGATCACCAGATCTTTCACCTCTAGAATCTGTTCTCTTATCTATTACCCTATGCTGCCTCCCTCAACCAGACTCTAGAGGTGACAACTCCACTGATTTCTCCTTCAAAGAGAAATATACATAATGGCTACCAGATGATACATAAGGGAGTCTTTCCTTTATTATATTACCAAGATTTAGATGTGTGACGCAAAATGTATTTTCTTCACGTGGGCACGGTAAAATGAAGAGGATTGTTCTTTAAAGTAAATGGGTGAAGTAGATTTCTTCCAATTACACTAGGTTTGGGAACAATTCAAAAGCTTTACAGACTCCGTGACTCAGAGCCTTGATTTCTTTGGGTTTCCTCATGGGCATCCAACCCAGTTTGATCCACCGGGACGCCTTGCTTTGTGGGCTGCTAGAGTAAGCCCCTGACTTCCTGAAGATCATTTTGTGGTAGAACTCTGACATGCTTTCCTAAAAAACAACACTTCCCCCCATACTGGTGACAGAAAACTGGGCTAGAGAGACTAGGACTCTGACCCACTGTGGCATTCTCATTTTCTGATCCTGTCAATGAACTTCAAACTGAGCTCTGAAGGTCAACTGGCTTCTGGGATTCATTTGGAGGAAGGGGGGCCAGGGAACCAGAATAGAAAGTTTCAAAATAGCAAAAACCACCATGAAAACACTCTGCTTCTAGAGTCTCCTGATTCAAACCAAACCTTTATTCACAGATGAATTATCCTGTATCTTTACCTCCCATGCAAGTTTCAATGCTACGGCAGCAAACACAGAAAAAGTGATGCAAACCTAAAACTTATTTGACTGCCTGGATTAAAGATAACACCTTGTATGTATATGCAAATAGTTAGGGCTGAGGGTAGAGATTCGATGCTACTTTTTAGGAAAACTATTTAGTCTGTACATTCTGAACAAGCAAAGCTGTCCTGAAATCTGCCCTGTCTCTGAAAAAATAAAGAAAAAATAATGAAATGTTCCAAATGATTAAAACACCAATTTCAGGTTAAACCAAGAGCAAGGATATCTACACCCGAGATGTAAGGAAAAAAGGAGGAACGGGACAAAAACAGTTCCCTTATCTAAATCACCAATTCCCTCAGGAGAAGGTGTAACATAATAATAGCTCACACTTAGTAAGCACTTCCTGAGTGCTGGAAAGCATGCTTTCATGAGAACACATTTAATCTTCCTATCAACCCTATAGGCAGGTCATATTATTATCCCATTTTACAGATGAGGAAACTGAAACAGGCAAGTTAGGCAACTTGCCAAAGTTTCACAGCTAATAGATATGGCTTGAACCCAGAAACCCTGGCTTCAGGGCCTTTGTCACCAACTACAACACAGCCTCCAGTTCATTATGAGCAGAACATGGAGAGAGGACAACAAAAAGAGCTGTTAGAAAAGAACAGATCAGGTGGGGTCAGGAGCAGGTAGACCTGGAGACTCAGACGCTCAAATTTAGGTTAGAAGACAAAGGAAAAAACCCAGAATTCCTGAGCGGAGTTGTGATGTGCTGAAAGCAGTATTTAAGGCAAATTATTCTGAGTACAGATGTTTTGCTTGATATGGAGTGTTTATAAAAAGCCATCACAATGCACATTAAATAATTCAATATAAAAAATTAGTTAACAGAAATAAGCCCAGATATAATCCAAAACTCCTTCCAAAAAAAGACACTAACTACCCAATGTAAGAAGTGTTTAGTCTTAAGTATTTAAAATTATTTTATTGTAAGAATTGAGCTGAGAGGGGCAAAAAAAAGAAAGCTTTCATGGTACAGAAAACATACAGCATCCTGATTTAGGGCATAGTGTACTCTGAGACTATTTTCTAACCAAAAAATCACAGTTGTTTTTTTTTTCTTTTTTTAATATGGTCTTCTAAAAAGAAGCCCTCCTGTAGTCAACAAAGAAGAAAGAGGTTTTCAATTTTTTTTCTTTCAGGAAGGAGTTTATTCTATCCTGGGAAGCAGTTTCTGTGCAGAGCTGCAGAGCTGGGTACTGTATTGGTTGGGCTCTAGGGTCGAAGTCAAAGCCTCGAAGGGTGTTATAAACCTGATGGGCATAAATCAAGGAGGCCCCAGAGGGATGAATTTGGGGTCCATTGTGTTGCTATTCCAACTCCCAAATGAGGTACCCTGGGACTTTAACAATACAGAGTCACCAGAGAGTAGAGGGGAGAGGCCAGGAGAAGCCTGGGATATGAGGGACGGGGGGAATGGAAGCTGACCCAGAGGCAGAACTGGGTAGGGGGAGAGAGCCCGGCATCTGCAGAGCAAGTTACAAGCTGGGGAAAATAACACAAAGACATCAATCCGACAGAAAGCAGAGAGATATCAGGCACTGGCCCCAACCAGGAACTAGGTGAGGGGGCAGCTAGGATAGGAATGGCCAACACGAGTGGGCAGAACTCCAGCAGGTGACAGAAGAGGAAGTTCTAGAAGCAAGCTCTAGGGAAGGGAATTCAGAAGAGCTAACGGACTAGCTAGGATTCTACATCCTGTGGGCAGGGGTGATCAGAGGTGCCAGTTTCACCCCCCAGATCTCAGCGGCAGGTCTAGCCAGGCACACACACTGAGCTGTAGCCCTCAAGGTCTAAAGACTTGATTCTCAAGCTGCAAAGGGTGCTGGGCATTCTCCCCAACCAACCCATAAGCAAATACATGTCACCAACATCCGACTGCCAGCCCCAAACCTGGGCATGTGCTCGGTGACCTTGGAGTTTTCCCCCTACCTATGGAGCACGGAACTCCTTGTTTACCAAAACCTGTTGGTCTTTTTTTTTTTTTTTTTTTGCGGTACGCGGGCCTCTCACTGTTGTGGCCTTTCCCGTTGCAGAGCACGGGCTCCGGATGCGCAGGCCCAGCGGCCATGGCTCACGGGCCCAGCCACTCCGCGTAATGTGGGATCTTCCCGGACCGGGGCACGAACCCGTGTCCCCTGCATCGACAGGCAGACTCTCAACTACTGCGCCACCAGGGAAGCCCCTGTTGGTCTTTTTAAACAGCCTCCTCCTCCCTCTAGACCGAATGCTCCTCAGAAGCAGGTAGCACTTTGTACGCTTCCTTCCTGCTCTTGTGGAACTTAATGCTGCCGTGTGAGTGCTTTAAAACCACCCATTAAACAAATCCTGTCTGGAGGTCTCCACCAGCCTTAAGGCTGAATTGAAAGAAGCCGTCTCCCAGCACAGGTGGGGCAGGGGTTCATTAGCTGATAGTCAGTGTTCTCTCCGGACAACGTGTAGGGCTGTTCAAAGGCTGGCAGAGGATCTTGGGATTTCAGGGCCATGCTGCACATGTCTAATCCAACCGGCATTGCCAGCAGTAGAACCAAAATCTGACTTAGTGCGGTAGGATCGGCAAAGCCAAGTGACCCTTTAAAATAATCATTTTTTCAAATACTCTTTTGTCTTAAATACCGACCTGATTTCTTTGCCAATTCCTTTGTCTGATTCTTAAATACCACCCTGATTCTTTCCTAAGAAACTAGGTGTGTATTCTGCAAGCCACAAAGCATTGCCGATGAGTAATCAGAGAAGCCAAGTATACAGGTGGGAACCTGAGTGGAGATTGAGAGATGAGCCAATCGGTCTGGGTCCCCCCGTCCCACTGTGGGGTTTTTTTAAAAAAGTCAGGGACGATGTCCTCCATCTTCATCAATATTGTATCAGCCAAAGAAACAAGTGGTTCTATTCTCTTGTTTTCTAGAGCAGAAACTGGCCAAGTGGTTCTATTCTCTCGTTCACTGGGGTAGAGGACTCGGCCACTACAATTTTGATTTCCTGACTCGTCAGGCTTGCTAAGGACAATGCAAAAGTGGGGCAGAAGATGGAAAAACACATATTTTTTGGAGGTTCAGAACCTCACTATGTCACTTACTACTGCTTTAAGCTCAGAAAAGTTGTTGAACCTCTCTTATCTGTATAATATGATGTTACCTACTGCACAGATTGAAATAAGGTTAAGTAGGTTAATCAATATCCTTGGAACACTGGAGATGCTCTATTAATCTTCACTCACCTCCTCTTGTCTCTCCATCACCCAAGTCTTCTGACATTCTAGAAACCCAGGACCACAGGTGGGAATTTGTTGAAACACTGGAGCTAGAGCATTTGATTTTGAAAAGAAATGATACGGCCCTTCCTGACTGGGTTCAGAAAGTACCTCATCATTAGGAAAACGCTAGACCAGAGAAACTGAGATATATTGGTCTGCTATCGCTGCTACAACAAATTACCTCAACCTCTGTGATTTAAAGTGATACAAATGTATTACCTTACAGTTCTGTCCATCAGAATTCTGGTCTCGCCAGGCTAAAATCAAGGCAGTGGCAGGTCTGACTTCCTTTCTGGAGGCTCTGGGGAGGACCGTTTCCTCATGCAGTGGGGTTGTTGGCAGAATTTAGTTCCTGGCACACAGCCCCTGCACCTCGGGACCAGCACCAGGGCATCATATCCTCCGTTCCCTCTCACCACAGCTAGGAACAGTTCTCCGATTTTAAAGACTCACATGATTAGATTGGGTCCACTCGGATAATCCAAGGGAATCTCTCCATCTCAAGGTCTGTAACCTTAATCATATCTGCAAAGTGCCTCTGGCCATGTCAGGTAACATTCACAGACTCTGGCGGGTCGGGACGTGAACATTTGGAGGGACGGGAGCCTTATTTTGCCTCCCAGGCTACTTGCTGAACATAATTCATTAAAGTGTGCACCAGTTTACACCTAGAATGCCGGGACCTTGGTCAGGGAAGGTTATTGGTGGGGTATTTCTACCACTTAGTTCTCTTCTAATTAGCTAAAATGACGTTTCCCCAGATCGTGTTAAGAAAAAACAACACTAACCTATCATTTAGAAGCGTTCCTTTGTTGTTGACTTGGACTTTTCACAGTAGGCAGGTTCAGCTTAAACCAAAATGGGAAAAAGTGTTCAGGGAATCTGCCCCCAGCAAAGAAAAGCCAGGAACTGTTTTCGTCACCCGGGATCAGCTTCCCTCAGAAGGCTGCAGTGACTTACCAGAGCTACATTTGTCATGACCTCATCTCTGCTTCTATTTACAACAAACAGAAACAACTCACAATTCATGACTGATGGCACGGGACACGGGAGGCAAACAGATTTGAAAAGCCGTGTCCATCATCCTTTCTACAGCTTCTAAGGCATGGCCAAGCTTCCACCTTATTAGTCAAGGGACCTTCTAAGTAACTTTCCAACCCAGCTAAATAGGCGTGGGTGCCGGAAAAAGGCAAGAAGGGGCGAGTGAGAAGACAAAACGGACACAATGAACCCCGTGCCTTTTATTGGCAAAAAAAGAGGAGCTGCCTGCCACTCATATCTTCATCCACGGCAAGAGGCCCCTTCGATCCATGCCCTCTCCCCTTCTCCAAATTGGATTTATCGTCTCCAGCCCCTGATACAGAATCCCTGGTACGGGTCAATGATGGTCATTGTGAAAAACAAGAAATAGAAAAGCTTACCACTTCCTAATGCTTTTTAGCCCCAAAGCACAATAGTACCTTTTATATTTTTTTCAACAAATGCCTCATATGAGATGATAATGTTAACATATCTGAGATTATTGGCTAGAAAAGAGCAAGTGCCAGCACCTGGCAGTCACGCACCAGCAAAGCAGCACTTGAACAGCATGGGTGGGGTGGGGAAGAACTGATATTCCTATTGTTATATTAGAATCCTATTTATATTTTGGCCATCAAATTAAGGCCAGCTGCAGCAAGGCATCCTAAACTTATTGTAATCCTCACTACTATCTCTGTAAGAGATAATGAGTTTCCCAAGCATGTGTGAATTGTACTAGGCAAGCTACAGGGAGTCCCTCTCAGTCAATATTTTCATAGAAAGTCACTTCACGGGAAGGCCCAGGGTCAGGGTCTGACCTAAGCTAATAAATGATTATCCTTTGCTACTAAAATCGGGCCCCTAATTAACTTGCTAATTGTTGGTCTCTGTTCACAGACATTAACCTGAGTTATCCCACCATATACACCTGTAAGTAAATTACAGGCTCTATGCTCAAGATGAACCTTCTGTCCAAGAGGATAAATGTGACTTCAGTGTGTCAGCCACACCTAATTCTTTTAAGTGACCAAGTGTAAAAGATTCTATTAGGGGCATTTCTCCAAGCAAATTAAATGGACACAAACTGCCTCTAATAATTTATTTCCTCAGTAGAGTCTATGGGCACCACTCTTTGAAAGGCACAGTCTCCTTTTTCATACATTTCTCCTTTATAACAGTAACAGCTACCCTTGCTGGCTTTCCAAGCAGTCTCAGCTAAACATTGTATGTTCATTGTCACCCTGAACCCCCACAAAGAACTATGAGGTATACGGTATTATTATGCCCATTTTATAGAAGAGGAAACGAGGTTTAGGGAGTTCAAGTGACTTGTCTTGGCCTATACTGTTAGTATCCATCCATATCTGCTCTGCAATGGACTGAATATTTGTGTCCCCCCAACAAATACATATGTTGAAATCCTAACCTCCAAGGTAATGGAACTCGCAGGTGGGAGGGTGGTGCCCACATGAGTGGGATTAGTGCCCTTATAAAAGGGACCCTAGAGAGCTCTCCTGACCTCTTTCTACCATGTGAGGATACAAGAAGTCAGCAAGCGAGAAGAGGGCCCTCACCAGATCGTGACCATGCTGGCACCCTGATCTCGGACTTCCAGCCCCAGACCTGTGAGAAATAAATTTCCGTTGTTCATAAGCCACCCAGTCTATGGTACGTTGTTACAGCAGCTGAGCTGACTAAGACACCCTCCATACTCACAGGTTAGCATCCTTAGCTTATTCCTAAAGCCCAGACTCTGCCCCAGGGCTTTCTCTGTTCACAAGAGCACCTGGGCTTATGAGTAGGGCAGTATGCAAGTGCCAAGGAGTTGATGTTCCCTGTCCCAGGAGCATCCCACAAATAAAGACAAATGGGAGTTGGTGGGTAATACTTGAGCTTCCTTGCTCCTCAGGTGGGACAGGCTGAGGAAGGTCTGTATGGTTATCCAGAGGTCCCAGCAGAACTGGGTTTCTGGTGCCCACAGCTGTCTCCTGGTCATTAACACACCTTGCACTGGCTTCCTGACCCTCTCCCCCAAGACAGTCAAGGGCCGCCAAATAAATGTGCACCCAGATAAGTAACTGCAACTCAAGTCTAAGACTTGGGGTCAGCTTCTGGGAGAAGCCAACCTACAATATTTGTCCAAGGCCATATCACCAGTAAATGGCGTGGCTGAAACCAAACCCAAGGTAGCTGATGCCAAAGTCCAGACTCCTGCCCCCCTCAATTATACCATCTCCTTTCATCACGGATGCCTGGTGTCTTTACAAAAATTCCCCTAGGAAATGAATACACACCCCCAAAACCCACACCTTCCATCTGAGTGGAAGGTAAGTCCATTCCTCCCATTGATCAGGCCAATTCTCCACTTCTTTCCCTCTCACAGCTCACATTCAATCCGTCAGGAATGTCAACATTCAAATACATCCAGAATCTGCCATCTCACTACCTGCACAGCTGCCACTCATTCAGGCCACCATCAACTCTCCCCTGGATCAGAGCAAAGACCACCTAACTGGCCTCCCTGCTGCCACCCTGAGGCAGCCACAGTCCATTCTCCACACTGGGATGTGTGCTGCTGGAATGCATTTCTAAAAACGTAGATCAGATTATTTCACTCCTTGCTCAACCATCCTATGACTCCAGAATAAAATCCAAGCTCCATTCTATAGCTCACAAGCCCTCCTTGTGGTCCCACCATCCCCTCCTGGAACACATCCCCACCTCTATCCACCCCTTGCTCTGCTCCAGCCACACTGACGCCCTATCTGATCAGAGGCCATCTATATGGCACCCCTCTCACTCTCTGTCCCTGCTTATTTGTCTTCTGAGCGCTGACCACCATTACCATCACCTGGCTGTTATGTATGTGCCTGTGTATCGTCTAGCTCCCTCCCTAGAAGAGGGGCGTGGTGTTTCAGCACGGCTCTTTTCCAGGCACTGGAACAGTACCCTGTGCATCAAAGACTTTCAGTACATCTGTTGAAGCAGGAAAGTGCTGGAGAGGGCACAGACCCAGCAGCTGTGGTGTCAAAGGGGCAGGACCTAGTTCCACCCTAGAGCTCAGTTTTTCTTTTCACCTCTAAAAAGGGAAGAATAATAATAATATCTATCCCCTGGGATAATGCAATGCTTAAATATAGCATAAGCCACAGCACAGTTGAAATCAGCTATATTACATAGCTTAAATATGGATATATAAATACATATCTTATATAGAGCTTAAATACAGATAAGGAGTGTCTAGTGGGCAGTGTCTAGTGCAGGATAAGAATTCAATAGAATGCAAGGGCTTCACGAAGGAGGTAGCCCTCGAACTAGCTGTTGGTGGGTGAGGAGTGCAGGAATTGCGGGCAATGAGGCGGGGACCTGCATGATGTGTGCAGGCAACCACCTGCCAGTAGTTAGTGTGGCTGGAACACAAGTGAAGCACGGCAGGCAGCTAGGGAGGGACAGGAAGAGAAGGAGGTGGGGGGCAGGCGGCAGCCCAGGAGAGATGTAGCCGGCGCCAGAGCCCAAAAAGCTTTCTAGGGGAAAGACAAAATCTGATTTAAATGACAAACGGGAAAACAGTTTATACGAAATACATCAGGGATTCAGAGACCCTAAAACTCCCCAGTTTACCTCTGAGAGTCGAACTGCTAAGTTCCCACAGCAATATAGTCACTAAGGCTTGAAAGGGAGACTTTTTTTTTTTCCTTTCACAACCAGTATCAGCAAGAATCTCATGAACTTTCCCCAAAGGAGATTAATTCATTCTGTCTCTGTCTCTCTCTTTTTCTGTCTCTATCTCTCTGTCTCTCCCTCTCTGTCTCAATATACTATTCTGTAGATGGGCTGTTGCATGTGACACCCTGAGTTGGATCATTTCCTGTTTGAAGGCCTCTGTTTTAACTTTTCGGCTTAAAAGATCAAAGAGAAAAATCTAGTATTTTTTAGTGCAAGAAACCCAGGTGAAGGCTAGAGAAATGTATACCCAGGGCCCCAACAAAAAGAAAGAAGCAGAATCCAATCCCATGTAACAACGCCCACCTCCTGTTGTTAAGCAGGCAAAGACCACACCATCAGCTAGAGAAACCCTGTTCTGACCTGTTGGAAAGTCAAGACAGCAGAAGAGGGAAAGGGGCAGCAAGCTCGTGGCAAGAACATAAAGCATGTCCCTTCCCTTGGACCAGTCTCCTCAAACACAAATGCGTTGTCCAGAAGAATTTCCCACTTGGGAATAAAGACAAAACAATAAGCTGGACGTCAGCTCAACCCTGACATTCTGAAGGAGTTTTTCTGTCATAATAAAACTTTAAGACTAGTAAGACCAAGTCCCATGTGAAACTCATATTCCTTCAGGGTTGCAATTTACCCAGAATATTCTTCACAGACCTATCCCTGGTGTCGTATTCTGAAGAGACTCCAGTCATGGGTCCCCGCCCACCAGTGCCTACCTTTGAGCTCACCCACTTCAGATACTGGATATGATCATCTTCCTTTTTTCTTTTTAATATATATCTCCTACCATCTCATTTGGTCGCTCCAGACTCCTAGGCCAATTCCAGCTCAAGCACAATCCCTGAGACCTAGCAGGCAATCAATAGAAGTGTGCTGAACTGGTGAATGAATGAATGGATTCATTCATGATCAAAAGATCAAAGATCTGCTTTTCTTGGGGTAAAGAAGTAAATAAGTAAATTCACTGAGCATTTTTTTTTTTTTAAGCAGAGCGCAGAGGAAGATGAAATGATTAGGTTTTTTCCCTCCACAAATTAAATTCCACAGTCAAGAGGTAGCCAACGACAAGCTGCATTGCCTTAAAGTAAAGAGAAGTACTTATTGGTCCCTTTCTCCTCACTTCCAGAAATCTCAATCCAGAAAGCAATCTCAATCCTTGCTTCTAACTTTCCAAGAAATGTCTAGAGGTGGTTTGCAAGTCTCTTCATCCAAACAGTTACACTCATCTCCCTTAGCTGACATAGTCAGGCACAGTCTGTTCCCAAAAATCCTGGTTAAACAACTACCGCTCACTTCCACACTTGGATTTCAGTAGAACGATGCCCAGCATATGATGACCTTCCTTTTATGAGACAAAGTGAGGCACTAGAGAGCACACACAGAGGCCCTTTTGAAATACCATGCCTGCAAAAAAAAAACCTCAAGATGTCCCAAAGCTCACTGAAAAAGAATCGATATAGGACCTTATTCCAAAAGACCCCAATAATCATTAGGAATTTCTATTCAGCCAACTGCCGAGTACAGATCCTAGGGCATCTCCTCACCTGGATGTCATTCTTTCCCACTCTCACTTCAAGCTTTTCTGAAACACTGGATTCTTTTCAGGAAATGTGACCAGGGACAATGCCTTTATTTCCCACAGGAAACCCCTTCACAGAGTTTGAATGTCTTTTTGGTGAAAAGTGTGAAAGTCAATCTCATTCACGTACTCAGAGCATTTATAAACCTTTTGTACATTCCAATTATATAACACTTTTTGCCAAAGAAAAATTGGGTTGACTGATCTCGGCCCCAATCTTTTATTCAGAGGCTGGGCTCCCTTATATGTTTAGACCTAACATTCATGGTGGTTCAATATAAATATCTGGTGCCAGCCTGAAGTAACCATATCACTAATTACTATTGAATTATAGTGGAAATCATATAGGAGTACTTATAACATTCAGACTAGGACAAGAATGAGTCCATGTGACTAATGTTATTAACACAGCATTCAGTTCAGTAATATACCATAATGATCTGGCTATTATATTAAAGTGTTACTAAATATTCACTTAGCTCCAACAAAAACACAGTGGGTGTGAGGTTTCTTGGTCAGATTTGGAATTGAAACAGTGCTCTTTGTCAGATCTGAGCCTGGTCTGAAGCCCCAACAAACAAAGTCTGCCTACTAAAGGAATGTTTACAAAGATCCAGAAAATACCCACAGGAGGAAGCAGTTTATCACAAACAATACAAATATTTACTTGATTATTTAATGGGTACCCAGATTATTTGATGGGTACCCAGCATGTCCTTAATGTAGCATTAGCTGACATCAGGAACATACCATATGTGCAAATAATTAATTCAAATTATGCTTTCCTTCCAGTGGGTTCTCTTATAAAGGAGGGGAATTAATGTGGAGGCATATTCAGGAGCAGGGAATTAGAGGCACTCTCTCCATGTCTGCCTTTATGGGTACCTAGTTTTTAATACTTCATCCTCACTGTCATCCTGCTGCCAAGAGCTGATGGCATTTGAAATGCTCCTACCGTGTTCCTTATGTAATCAGTAGGATGACTAACACAGCGATTAAAAACCTGACTTGGCTCAAGATTTTCTTATAAGATTAAGCTTTAGAGGCCCAAGATCGCCAGAATAAGTCCACCTCTTTTAACCACCACCACAACTGCAAAATAATCGGCTTGCAAATATCAACAGTGGATGATCCATCATTCCTAGCTTTCAGGAATGGAAAGGGAAGAAGGCCATTCAGATGAATATAAAGTGTTTCCAGTGAAGGTGCTTGAGGCTTATTTATAATAAAGACATTCATAGTCTATGAAGGGGTTTCCTGTGGGCAATTACACCATCCCTTTTCTCTATGAATTAATACATGGCAAACTTTGGTTTGCATAACATTTCAAATGGCAAAACCCTTAGCAGAAGGGATGTTCAGACACAAAGTGCAACATTAAAAGTTGCAAGCACTAGAAGATATACAGAGTGCCAACAAACACATGAAAGAATGCTCAACATCACTAATCATTAGAGAAATGCAAATCAAAACTACAATGAGATATCATCTCACACCAGTCAGAATGGCCATCATCAAAAAATCTAGAAACCATAAATGCTGGAGAGGGTGTGGAGAAAAGGGAACCCTCTTACACTGTTGGTGGGAATGTAAATTGATACAGCCACTGTGGAGAACAGTATGGAGGTTCCTTAAAAAGCTACAAATAGAACTACCATATGACCCAGCAATCCCACTACTGGGCATATACCCTGAGAAAACCATAATTCAAAAAGAGTCATGTACCAAAATGTTCATTGCAGCTCTATTTACAATAGCCCAGAGATGGAAACAACCTAAGTGTCCATCATCGGATGAATGGATAAAGAAGATGTGGCACATATATACAATGGAATATTACTCAGCCATAAAAAGAGACGAAATTGAGCTATTAGTAATGAGGTGGATAGACCTAGAGTCTGTCATACAGAGTGAAGTAAGTCAGAAAGAGAGAGACAAATACCGTATGCTAACACATATATATGGAATTTAAAAAAAAAAAAAAGTCATGAAAAACCTAGGGGTGAAACAGGAATAAAGACACAGACTTACTAGAGAATGGACTTGAGGCTATGGGGAGGGGGAAGGGTAAACGGTGACAAAGCGATAAAGAGGCATGGACATATATACACTACCAAAAGTAAGGTAGTTAGCTAGTGGGAAGCAGCCGCATAGCACAGGGAGATCAGCTCGGTGTTTTGTGACCGCCTGGAGGGGTGGGATAGGGAGGATGGGAGGGAGGGAGACGCAAGCGGGAAGAGATATGGGAATATATGTATATATATAACTGATTCATTTTGTTGTGAAGCTGAAACTAACATACCATTGTAAAGCAATTATACTCCAATAAAGATGTTAAAAAAAAAAAAAGTTGCAAGCACTTAAACCATATATTCTTGTGATGTTGCTTGCAGGGAGGTTAGGTGGCCTCAAGAGCTGCCCCCCGCCACCGCCCTCCAATTCTGCAAGAGGTGAAGGTCTCTGGCTTCTCCCCGACTCTTATGACATCATGTTCTTACATATTTTTTCTCTAATTGTTCGGGTGAGTAATATTTGAGAGTTTTTTCTTTATAAGAATAATAAGAAAAGAAGACAGAAAAATCAAAGAAGAATTTCGAACATCCCTCTGATAAGGAAACTGATCCTTCCTGAGAGCAAAGCATTCCAGGCCTATTATGTAATTATTTACTTATATATTTTGTGTATATGTGTGTATGTATGTACCTATATACATGCACGTATTTTAGAGTTGCTGTGAGGATTAGATAGTATACATGAAATAATTACCACAATATCCAATACCTAAGCTCTCAGTAGATGTTAGCCACAATTACAATCCTTGGATTATATCCAGAGCACAATGCTTGGTACACTGTTAGTCCTCAAATATAGCAGATGAATGAATAATTACTAATTCTCATAGTATGCCTCTACATAACAGAAGCCTAACGCTCACAGAAGTTATGTAGCTTGTGCAGGGTCACACCTCTGACAAACACTAAATCTAGGATTTGAATCAGATTTGTTTGAGTCTAAAACCCTGGCCCTTTTCACTACATCCTGCTGATTCTCAAATACCTACAATAACAAACTAATGCAGAGATGGCATTGAATAATTGAAAAGTTCATTGATCTATTTCAGATTTCAATGGGACTTCAAACAAAATAAACCTTCCCACCAAAATAAAGAAAAGGGATCTTCTAATTTATTTTAAAATATTTCACAAGATTTCTCAATGTTATACAGATGACTACGAAAAATTTTAACACTCAAAATCATAAACTTATTCCCTGCCCAGTGACATTTTCTTCTTTCTAATGAATCTGTACTTAAGAGGAAAATTCCAAAAGTGAAACAATGGCAATGACTGAGTAATTCATAGCTCAGTGCTATATAAGCAATTAATTAAATCTCTCCTGCAATACAGAGAAACCAGTCATCTGCCCTGTATTTATTTTATTTCATTTCATTTCCTGTATCTTGTATATTCCCCAAAGCAATTCTTTGCAGTCATTTTACCTCCCATGCACAAATCTAATAATCCCTCTTGTTCTTAAGCATTGCGGGTACACAGCATTGTTATTATATTATTAAATGTACATCAGATAAATTCAGCTGTGCTGCATTCTCCAATATACTTTTTTTTCCCCAATCACTTATTTTCTATTTCTCATAAGTAACCACTGAGGTCTTTATTAGCGATAGGTTTTTTTATTTTTTTAACCTATGCTTCAACTTTTTTTCTTATAAGTTTTGTTGCTAATCACAAGATTTAGTCAGTCTCTTATGCACATTCACGACTCTGTAATCTTAACAAGCTATATGCAGATGATTGACAGATAATACTTGACAGGTTCAAAATTAGAGAGTATACAATGAAAAATTCAGAACACCCAGATCACTTAGTATGCTACCCTTTTCCAATTTGGCTTCTCTCATAATCATCAACTTGGGAGGGAGAGGGGGAAGGGAGAGAACAGGTCTGAACTTTTCCTCACTCTCTGATCTCCTGGATGAAAACCACTGGGCTTGAACCAGTCTGAAAAAGCCATCAGTCAGAAATCACCTCACCAAGAGTTGAAATTCACACCATCAAAATATGAAGTTGAAAATATGATTCTTCAGCATTTAAACCAAAACACCAGCCTCTCCTTTCTAGAGTCAGCCAAAATATTCTTTTCCATATTTTATTCAGTTTCATTCATTGAAGAGAGTTATCATTTATGTAGCATTACTCCTTAAATCTTTAATGAGAAAAGAAATCATGTCATGTTTATTGAAATGATTAGCCCAAGTTTTATTGACTCTGCACAATTTATGTGGCAGTTGATATTTACCTGAAGGCTTTCTATCCCGGAAAGGATTGATTGATGAGTTCCCACTATAACATTAGACTCAACTACTAGAGATCGAGCTAAGAAAAGGAGCTTGTTGGTTCTATTTTGTTTTACTGCCCTTAACTTCTTTTTTAAGCCTCCTCACACCACAACCAACAGCACACATCTTTCTCCTGTTTTCAGGAAAACTGGGTGACACAAAACTCTTATCAATGAAACCAGCAGCATTAAATGTTTGGGAAGAGCCAAAGGCCATGCCTACTCAAGCAAATGCTACTCCAAAGACTTTGACCCTGATTCAAGGCAGTCTACTCTACCCTCCCCGAGATATAGTTTCAGTCAACATCCCATTGTGATGAATTAGGAGCCAGCAAAACCTAACTTGGGCAGGCCTTTCTTAGAGGTCATTCACAGGAGAATTCCACTGGCACCAGCCATGGGTAGGACCTTCTGTCCTCTGAAATAAAAGTAAGTATTTTCCTCCCTTTTCTGTTACCTTCCAACTCTGATCATGTTCACAAGATGACAACTATGTTGGGATTCCATCCAGGAACATTTTAGGAGGGGAGAGAAATCAGTGCCTGAGGGATCATTAGTTGATGTGCACACTTGTGGAAAAACAACAGGGTTGTAGGTGTTAGATCCCTGCTCTCTTCTGGTGTGGCCATTCAAAATAGGTCATAATGGATAAAATTGTTGAAATGTGGCTTTAGTCCTTTTAGAAAGCAATTGCTGTCCAGAGAAGCATTTGCGTTAATGGTTGGTAATCAGTGCTAAGAGCCCAAGGGTTAGTAACTACTCCTGTGGAAGGAAAAGTGGGCATCTGAGGAAGAAATGGGGAGTCCTCTGGAAAATCACAAGGAAAGAGGAGAACCCTGGATTTCCATCATCAGAGAAATGTACACTGAATAATCAGGCCAACTTCGACTCAGCAATCTGTTAAAGGGACAGTTTCGAAGTTCTGCGCAATTTGAGGGTAGAAATCCTGAAATATCGCTATGGGTGGGACAGCCACAGAAGGTTAACAGATACTTCCAATAAGTGATAAAGATATTTTGTAGTCATGGTAACCTGCATGCAAATTTAGAACATTTATTTTAAAAGACTTCTCTCCCCTTTCTCCCAATATCACTTCTAGTTTTCTTTTTTCTATATTCTTATCTGAAGCTGGGTAACTAAGATTCCAACAATAATGGAATCTAATTTTTGAGTTTCTCTCTTCAACATGGAACTTGGTAATTTTAAGGCAGATCCTCTGAACAAGGGTGTTTAAAATATCCATATATTACTGTATGCATTCGTATAATTTACACCACACAAAATGTTGAAAAGACCTTTAAGTGTCCTGTTCCCAACAGGCTGTGCAATAAACTGATTCATATTATAATGAATTTCTTGAACATTAAGCTAAAGGGAGGCAGTTGAAACTTAATATGTATGAAAGGAAGAACTTTTCCTGGAACAAAAATTAGAAGGAAGCATATACACCAGGAGATGCACAAGAAACAGAAAGGGAACAGTCAGGAGATGGCAATTTTCTCGTAGCCTGTTAACTCGGTTTCTTTCAAACAGTTTTATTCTTTCCTTTGAAATGAGAAGCTGGGCAAACTCTCCAACGATGGACTGGAGATGAGCCTTTATTCCTGGTCCTCACTCTGCCGTATCTTCAACCTCCCGCTAGCACCCCAGCTGGCTCTGACAAGCACAATTTCAGAAGAGGACTGAAGCCAGGCCAAGCTTATTACCTCTTCCTTAGGCCACTGAGTTTAAAGATATATGGTAATTTGATATCAGCATCGATGGAGAAAAAAGTCCGAAAGGGCATGGTCAGAGGACAGATCATCGTCACTTCCTTCTTTTTGCATATTTCTGTTCTGTAAATCTTTTAATTGAACACGCACATCCCTTTTACACTCGAGACAAAAAGCCATCAAACTTATTTTTAAAAAACAGAATGAAAATCTAACAGCACCCCACCTCCTGTTCAAACTCTGAGATAGGGATGGAGGAAACAGTTTCCCTCTAACAGTTCCTTTTCACTGATAAGGGCAGGCGGTGGGGGGAATGTTGTCAGTGACATGAAAGTTACAAGTAAATTAATTTGAGTTAGATAATGTCAATACCTTACATCTTGGATGCACTTTTCAATCACTATCCCATTTGTCCGAATTATAATCCTAGGAAGTAGTTAAGAGAAGTCGTATCAGCCCCAAGTCATATATGAGAAAACTGAAGCTCAGAGGAGACAGAAAAACTGCTCAGGGTCACACAGAGAAAGAAATATAAAACATCCAACTCATTCACTTTTTAAAAACACCATAGCTGGTAGCACGCCATGCTTTTTTAACACCCTGCAAAGCTGTAGCTATAAATGCAGCAAGAATAATTTTGGCATATTTGCTGTCGCATAATTATTCAAGAAGGTACAAGTGCCCTGTCAACACCTTCGATTCAGTCACAATGAAGAAAGGCAGTCAAGACTTTGTCTTTTGTGGCCGCCCACCCACCAAATTAGCAGGGGCTTAGCGAGGCGGGACTGTGCTATGGCTCAAGGTACCCACCGTGCGAGATGGCTGATGTTGTTAGTTGGGCGAGCGCAGCATTAAACAACGTGCTAGTTCCTTTTCAATCCTGTTTTCAATCACTGTGATTCCATCAAAGAGAAAGTCTTGGCTTGGAGATAATAAACCTTTACCACCTTCCTCAGCCCTCCCAGACTACTACTGCTTTTTAACAAAAGAAAAACAGGTTTCAGACTCATAACCTTCCTTGGGCAACAGTGTCTAGCTAAATATATTAACTTTTTGGTGTTCCCTTAACCTTTATTAGGTATCCTTCTGTTTATAGCAAGTGATACTGCTTTTCCATATAAATGGTAACATAAAATTTCTTCTAGGAATAAATTTCTGGAGGTAAACAAAAAGTGAGATAAACATATTAGGTTAAACCATGTGAAACCACTGGGGGCATTTTTTTAGATCAAAAATGGTCAAAAATTGGCCCTTTCATATGAGTTAGCCTAATGGATAGCATATGATAGATGGGTAGTAAATGATAGTGATTGTTTATAGATATGACAAATATATAGATATACTTAGAGAGAGATGACATATATAGAGACATATTTAGATATGACTCTGAAAATTATAGTAGATGAATGACTTCAATTTGAGAAGCCTTGTTATTAGGACCATCATCGTATTAGGTTGGAATCTCATTTTTCAATAGCAATACCCTTAATCCATGACAATGTGGCTTTTGATCCAATCAAAGTCCTTCTGGTTTCACTTAGACTGGACCTCACTGTGGCCCAGGGCCAGCCACAATGGAGAAGCATGTGCTGCAGATGAGCCAAAGAGCAGAAGAAACAAGACTACAGGACATCCCGACCCACTCTCTCTCATCACCTGCCTCTTGCCTTCCCTCATCTCCAATATGGCAATTATGTTAAACCACCATGAAACAGACAGACCACCTTTCATCTGTCAGAAACAATTTCATCCTGCCTCCATGCCTTACACACCCTTCTGTCCCTACTATGCTTCCTCCAGAAAAATCAAGTTGCTTAGAGTCCTGAAAAGAGTTTTGAGTGATGGTACCTACCCTTACCTGCACTGTCCCCAACCCCCACCCACTGCCTTCTCCAAAGGAGAAGCTATGGAACATCTCTGGAAGAAGGAATCTCAAAAGTTCATGAGGAAGAGGAAAAGGAAGGGGAAGGGGGAGAATCCATGAGTCAGGGGTGAACACGGGAGCCTGCACCTTTCATATGGAGACCACGGAAAGTCAGTAGGATGGGCTCATTTTTACGAACGGCTGCCTCTCTTCAGAAACTCACTGGTGCTACTTATGAAACCTAAGAAAGTTACATCTCTCTTTCAGCCTCCAGAGTTTGGGAGGAGCACATTTTAATGCAAAGCTCCAAGCTTGCTCCACTCACTGTGAGGCAGCAGCTACACTAAGGACACAAGCTACAGTCTCCTTCCCAGTCTTTTCCCCACCAACTTTGTGACCTTGGCCACGTCACTGAACCTGTCGGCTTTGGGTTTACTTAAGTGCCAAAGGTGACATGGCCAAGGTCACAAAGTTGGTGGGGAAAAGACTGGGAAGGAGACTGTAGCTTGTGTCCTTAGTGTAGCTGCTGCCTCACAGTGAGTGGAGCAAGCTTGGCACTTAAATCAGTGGTTCTCAAAGTTGGCTCCATATTAGCATCGAACCACCTGCAGAGCTTCATAAACAATGCCCAATCAGGCCCACACCTGGAAAGTGTTTAACGGGTTAGCACTGCGCCATGCATTTGCATTTGTAAAGCTGCCCTTGGGGTTCTATTATAGGATTCCTGGCATGGAGCTTCCCTGAGGGCCCATCCCAGCTCTGACATTCTTGGAGTCCCTGAACCTCATTTAGGGGCTGGCGGCCTTTTCTGGTTTCCATTGGCACTACCTAGCCTTTATCTATAAACACTTTTGCCTTTGCTATAATTGCCCTTATCGGGAAAACTGCCAACACCAAAGAGGTGAAGTTTATTCTGCTACCAAAAGGGACTTTGTACTTTGGTGGAAAACTGGCTTTGCAGCTATGCAGACTCGATTTTGAATCCTACTGCGGCGGCCTTGAGCGAGCTTCTTAATCTCACTAAGCCCCAGCTTTCTCATCTCCAAAATGGGGACGATAATACCTCCTTCATGGACGGTTGTGAGGAATGAATGTATATATATAAAGTACACAGGATGTAAACACTGAATAAGTGTCAGTTACCCCTCCTTCCCTGAAATTTGGAGGTGACAGGGGGTTCTGTGCTCACAGAGGAAAGAGCTGGATGAAGGCCAGTCTGAATTTCCAGAACCCCAAGAGCAGTCTTTGGCTGAGCAGATCAACACCTGCCAGAGAGACACTTAGAGCTTCAAAGCCCGGCCTCCCACGAGCCACAACGTCCTCCCACCATGAGCCGCAACGTCCTCCCTCCCGTTAGCTGCAGAAAAGCAGAAACAATCCGGTTCATCGCCCTGGAAGGGGGAAGCTACAAGTGTGAACTAACAGAACTGCAGGCCATGAGATAAGTAGGCCAGTCCTGGACTCCTGCCGCCAAAAGCGCAGGAAGAGAGAGGCAACCGTCAAAGGAATGTAATGAGGAAACAGTGGAGTCTAGTGATACTGGGGCAAAGAGCCGTCCGCAACAGATGGAAGAGGAAAAAGATGAGAAAAAGAAAAGATAGTTGCCCTTTGCAGCATTGGCAGGGCCAGGGAATACATTTCCCAGATCCCTGAGAATAAACAGCTAGGGAAACATTCGGCGCTGCTGTAAGTAAGGTTGCTGTGAAAAATTAGCTTTACCCTCCCCATGCGTACGTGGCAGAGGAAAAAGACTGGAAGGAAACACAAAAATGTTAGTAGGGTTTGTCTCGAAGTAGTAAACTTGTTGGTCATTTCTAGTCTCTTCCATATACATGTCTGCAGATTGCAAATCTGTAATGAATAGGAATGTCTTTTATTTTCAGGGAAACAAATGGAAGGAATAAATGAAGCATGTCCTACAAGTTTATAATGACAGACAGGGAAAAAAAGGAAAGAGGCACGGGGTAGGGGTGGGGGTGGACATGAGATTACCAAAAAAGAGAACTGTGTTTTTAACTAGCAAATACGACAGAAAAGAAGCGACTCACAGATACAGAAAACTAACCAGTGGTTACCAGTGAGGAGGGGGGAGGGGCAATATAAGGGCTGGGGAGTGAGAGGTACCAACTTTGGGGTGTAAGAGAGGCTCAAGGATGTATGGTATGACACGGGGAATATAGCCAATATTTTGTAATAACTGTAAATGGAAAGTAACCTTTAAAAATTGTATAATTTTTTTTTTAATTTTTTAGAAGAGAGCTGTGTTTTTAAGAAGAGAGCAAATGAAAATTTGGTGGGTTAACCATTCATGAGACCCTATTTCCTAGGAGACTGGGGTCAGAATTTGCCACTGCAAATAGCAAACAAGGCTGCAGTCTATATTTTAACCTTTTTTGCTTGCAATGTTGACACTGGCTTTTCCAGTGTTTTGGAGCCTGGGAATTGCTATGTGATAGCAAACACAAATAAATCACTAAGGAATGTTGATGCAAATGCTCTAGCAAAAGAACCTAGCTTTGAGCACAGACCTACAGAAACCAAAACAAAACCAAGGAGGTGCTTATATTTCATAAAACATCACTTGTCAGTATTTTTCCAATCTAAAAATACATGCAACCTCATACAGGATGTCATGGATTTCGAAGAGGCGATCCCAGATGTCAGAGTTAAAATTTTCCTACAACGTTCAAAATGCTTCCTATGGCAAAACTATGACAGTTAACACCCCTGGGGAAGGACAGGCTTTCCATGCAGGAAAGCCTCCGCTTTCACTAGGCCAAGGTCAGTGTTTCTTTTCTTCTGTCTGCCTCTACCTCTGGTCTGCTGGCATAGACCCACTCAGGGATCACAGAATAGCAATCGCACCCTGTTGCTTTATCCTTAGAGGTCTTCTGATGGGGCCTGGCTGCCACAAGAAACCTGTCATGAAGAAATCTATCATCAACTCTGTCCGGTTAGGGGATGTGGGACTTTTAGAGAAAACAGCTAAACAGCTACCATTAAAACTCCTTGTGAATATAGCCAATATTTTATAATAACTATAAATGGAGCATAACCTTTAAAAACTGTGAACTACATTGTACACCTGTAACTTATGCAGCATTGTACAGCCACTGTACTTCAATAAAAAACTGTTAATAGGTTAGATCTCGTGTTAAGTATTCTATTTTTTTAAAACAGTAGCAAACTAAATATATATGTATGTGTGTGTGTGTGTATATATACATATATATATATATATATATATATATATTTTTTTTTTTTAGCAGCATATAGTTGGGTCTTGCTTTTTTTTCTTTTTTTTTTTGCGGTACGCGGGCCTCTCACTGTTTTGGCCTCTCCCGTTGCCGAGCACAGGCTCCGGACGCGCAGGCTCAGCAGCCATGGCTCACGGTCCCAGCCGCTCCGCGGCATGTGGGATCTTCCCGGACCAGGGCACGAACCTGTGTCCCCTGCATCGGCAGGCGGACTCTCAACCACTGCGCCACCAGGGAAGCCCTGGGTCTTGCTTTTTAATCCAGTCTTACCATCTCTGTTTAAATCATTTACTTTTTAAAATTTTCCCACAAATCCCATAAATATGGGTTAATTTTTTTTCTTATTAGTTATCTATTTTATACATATTAGTGTATACATGTCAATCCCAATCTCCCAATTCAGCACACCACCACCACCACCCCCCACTGCCTTCCCCCCTTGGTGTCCATACGTTTGTTCTCTACATCTGTGTCTCTATTTCTGCCTTGCAAACCAGTTCATTTGTATCATTTTTCTAGGTTCCACATATGTGTGTTAATATACGATATTTGTTTTTCTCTCTCTGACTTATTTCACTCTGCATGACAGTCTCTAGGTCCATCCACGTCTCTACAAATGACCCGATTTTCTTCCTTTTTATGGCTGCATAATACACCATCGTATGTATGTACCACATCTTCTTTATCCATCTGTCTGTCGATGGGCATTTAGGTCGCTTCCGTGACCTGGCTATTGTAAATAGTGCTGCAATGAACGTTAGGGTGCACGTGTCATTTTGAATCATGGTTTTCTCTGGGTACATGCCCAGGAGTGGGACTGCTGGGTCGTATGGTAGTTCTATTTTTAGTTTTTCAAGGAACCTCCATACTGTTCTCCATAGTGGCTGTATCAATTTACATTCCCACCAACAGTGCAAGAGGGTTCCCTTTTCTCCACACCCTCTCTGGCATTTGTTGTTTGTAGATTTTCTGATGATGTCCATTCTAACTGGTGTGAGGTGATACCTCATTGTAGTTTTGATTTGCATTTCTCTAATAATTAGTGATGCTGAGCAGCTTTTCATGTGCCTCTTGGCCCTCCATATGTCTTTTTTGGAGAAATATTTAGGTCTTCTGCCCATTTTTTGACTGGGTTGTTTTTTTAATATTGAGCTGCATGAGCTGTTTATATATTTTGGAGATTAATCCTTTGTCCGTGGATTCATCTGTAAATATTTTCTTCCATTCTGTGGGTTCTCTTTTCATCTTGTTATAGTTTCCTTTGCAGTGCAAAAGTTTTTTAAGTTTCATTAGGTCCCATTTGTTTATTTTTGTTTTTATTTCCATTACTCTAGGAGGTGGGTCAAAAAAGATCTTGCTGTGATTTATGTCGAAGAGTGTTCTTCCTATGTTTTCCTTTAAGAGTTTTATAGTGTCCAGTCTTACATTTAGGTCTTTAATCCATTTTGAGTTTATTTTTGTGTATGGTGTTAGGAAGTGTTCTAATTTCATTATTTTACATGTAGCTGTCCAGTTTTCCCAGCACCACTTATTGAAGAGACTGTCTTTTCTCCATTGTATATCCTTGCCTCCTTTGTCATAGATTAGTTGACCATGGGTGTGTAGGTTTATCTCTGGGCTTTCTATCCTGTTCCATTGATCTGTATTTCTGTTTTTGTGCCAGTACCATATTGTCTTGATTACTGTAGCTCTGTAGTATAGTCTGAGATCAGAGAGTCTGATTCCTCAAGCTCCGTTTTTTTCCCTCAAGATTACTTTGGCTATTCGGGGTCTTTTGTGTCTCCATACAAATTTTAAGATTTTATGTTCTAGTTCTGTAAAAATAATGCCATTGGTAATTTGATAGGGATTGTATTGGATCTGTAGATTGCTTTGTGTAGTACAGTCATTTTCAGAATATTGATTCTTCCAATCCAAGAACATGGTATTTCTCTCCATCTGTTTGTGTCATCTTTGATTTCTTTCATCAAGGTCTTATAGTTTTCTGAGTACAGGTCTTTTACCTCCTTAGGTAGGTTTATTCCTAGGTATTTTACTCTTTTTGTTGCAGTGGTGAATGGGATTGTTTCCTTAAATTCTCATTCTGATCTTTCGTTGTTACTGTATAGGAATGTAAGAGATTTCTGTGCATTAATTTTGTATCCTGCAACTTCACCAAATTCATTGATTAGCTCTAGTAGTTTTCTGGTGGCATCTTTAGGATTCTCTACATATAGTATCATGTCATCTGCAAACAGTGACAGCTTTACTTCTTCTTTTCCAATTTGTATTCCTTTTATTTCTTTTTCTTCTCTGGTTGCCGTGGCTAGGACTTCCAAAACTACGTTGAATAAGAGTGGCGAGAGTGGACCTCCTTGTCTTATTCCTAATCTTAGAGGAAATGCTTTCAGTTTTTCACCATTGAGAATGATGTTTGCTGTGGGTTTGTCGTATATGGCCTTTATTATGTTGAGGTAGGTTCCCTCGGTGCCCACTTTCTGGAGAGTTTTTATCATAAATGGGTGTTGAATTTTGTCAAAAACTTTTTCTGCATCTATTGAGATGATCATGTGGTTTTTATTCTTCAGTTTGTTAATATGGTGTATCACATTGATTGATTTGCATATATTGAAGAATCCTTGCATCCCTGGGATAAATTCCACTTGATCATGGTGTATGATCCTTTTAATGTGTTGTTGGATTCTGTTTGCTGGTATTTTGTTGAGGATTTTTGCATCTATGTTCATCAGTGATATTGGTCTACAATTTTCTTTCTTTGTAGGATCTTTGTCTGGTTTTGGTATCAGGGTGATGGTGGCCTCTTAGAATGAGTTTGGGAGTGTTCCTTCCTCTGCAATTTTTTGGAAGAGTTTGAGAAGGATGGGTGTTAGCTCTTCTCTAAATGTTTGATAGAATTCACCTGTGAAGCTATCTGGTCCTGGACTTTTGTTTGTTGGAAGATTTTTAATCACAGTTTCAAGTTCATTACTTGTGATTGGTCTGTTCATATTTTCTATTTCTTCCTGGTTCAGTCTTGGAAGGTTATACCTTTCTAAGAATTTGTCCATTTCTTCCAGGTTGTCCATTTTATTGGCATAGAGTTGCTTGTAGTAGTCCCATATGAGGCTTTGTATTTCTGCGGTGTCTATTGTAACTTCTCTTTTTTCATTTCTAATATTACTGATTTGAGTCCTCTCTTTTTCTTGATGAGTGTGGCTAAAGGTTTATCAATTTTGTTTATCTTCTCAAAGAAAGAGCTTTTAGTTGTATTGATCTTTGCTATTGTTTCTATTTCATTTATTTCTGCTCTGATCTTTATGATTTCTTTCCTTCTACTAACTGGGTTTTGTTTGTTCTTCTTTCTCTAGTTCCTTTACGTGCAAGGTTAGATTGTTTATTTGAGATTTTTCTTGTTTCTTCAGGTAGGATTGTATAGCTATAAACTTCCCTCTTAGAACTGCTTTCGCTGCATCCCACACATTTTGGATCATCATTTTTTCATTGCCATTTGTCTCTAGGTATTTTTTTATTTCCTCTTTGATTTCTTCAGAGATCTCTTGGTTATTTAGTAATGTGATGTTAAGCTTCCATGTGTTTGTGTTTTTTACGTTTTTTTCCCTGTAATTGATTTCTAATCTCATAGCATTGTGGTCAGAAAATATGCTTGATATGATTTCAGTTTTCTTAAAATTACCAAGGCTTGATTTGTGACCCACAATGTGATCTATTCTGGAGAATGTTCCGTGTGCACTTGAGAAGAAAGTGTAGTCTCTTGTTTTCGGATGGAATGTCCTATAAATATCAAGTAAATCTATCTGGTCTATTGTGTCATTTAAGGCTTGTGTTTCCTTATTAATTTTCTGTCTGGATGATCTGTCCATTGGTGTAAGTGAGGTGTTAAAATCCCTCATTATTATTGTGTTACTGTCGATTTCCTCTTTTACAGATGTTAGCACTTGTCTTATGTATTGAGGTGCTCCTATGTTGGCTGCATATAATTGTTATATCTTCTTCTTGGATTGATCCCTTGATCATTATGTAGTGTCCTTCCTTGCCTCTTGTAACATTCTTTATTCTAAAGTCTATTTTAACTGATATGAGTATTGCTACTCCAATTTTCTTTTGACTTCCATTTGCATGGAAAATCTTTTTCCATCCCCTTACTTTCAGTCTGTATGTGTCCCTAGGTCTGAAGTGGGTCTCTTGTAGACAGCATATATATGGGTCTTGGTTTTGTATCCATCCGGTGAGCCTGTGTGGTTTTCGTTGGAGCCTTTAATCCATTCACATTTAAGGTAATTATAGATTAAGTATGTTCTTATTACTGTTTTCTTAATTGTTTTGGGCTTGTATTTGCAGGTCATTTTCTTCTCTTGTGTTTCCCACTTAGAGAAGTTCCTTTAGCATTTGTTGTAGACCGGGTTTGGTGGTGCAGAATTCTCTTAGCTTTTACTTGTCTGTAAAGCTTTTGAGTTCTCTGTTGAATCTGAATGAGATACTTGTCAGGTAGCGTTATCTTGGTTGTAGTTTCTTCCCTTTCATCACTTTAAATATATTATGCCATTCCCTTCTGGCATATCGAGTTTCTGCTGAGAAATCAGCTGTTAACCTATGGGAGTTCCCTTGTATGTTGTTTGTCATTTTTCTCTTGCTGCTTTTAATAATTTTTCTTTGTCTTCAATTTCTGTCAATGATTACTATGTGTCTTGGGGTGTTTCTCCTTGGATTTATCCTGCCTGGGACTCTCTGCACTTCCTGGACTTGGGTGGCTATTTCCTTTCCCATGTTAGGGAAGTTTTCAACTATAATCTCTTCAAATATTTTCTCGGGTCCTTTCTCTCCCTCTTCTCCTTCTGGAACCCCTATAATGCAAATGTTCGTGCGTTTAGTATTGTCCCAGAGGTCTCTTACGCTGTCTTCATTTCTTTTCATTCTTTTTTCTTTATTCTGTCCCACAGCAGTGAATTCCACCATTCTGTCTTCCAGATCACTTATTCGTTCTTCTGCCTCACTTATTCTGCTATTGATTCCTTCTAGTGTATTTTTCATTTCAGTTATTGAATTGTTCATCTCTGTTTTTTTTCTTCTTTAATTCTTCTAGGTGTTTGTTCTTTAATTCTTCTAGGTCTTTGTTAAACACTTCTTGCATCCTCTCCATCTTTGCCTCCATTCTTTTTCCAAGGTCCTGGATCATCTTCACTATCATTATTCTGAATTCTTTTTCTAGAAGGTTGCCTATCGCCACTTCATTTAATTGTTTTTCTGGGGTTTTATCTTGTTCCTTCATCTGGTATATAGTCCTCTGCCTTTTCATTTTATCTATCTTTCTGTGAATGCTGTTTTCGCTCCACAGGCTGCAGGGCTGTAGTTTCTCTTGCTTCTGCTGTCTGCCCTCTGGTGGATGAGGCTATCTAAGAGGCTTGCACAAGCTTCCTGATGGGAGGGACTGGTGGTGGTTAGAGCTGGGTGTTGCTCTGGTGGGCAGAGCTCAGTAAAACTTTAATCTGCTTGTCTGCTTATGGGTGAGGCTGAGTTCCCTCCCTGTTGGTTGTTTGGCCTAAGGCAACCTAGCACTGGGGGCTACAGGCTCTTTGGTGGGGCTAATGGCAGACTCCAGGAGGGCTCATGCCAAGGAGTACTTCCCAGAACTTCTGCTGCCAGTGTCCTTGTCCCCACAGTCAGCTATAGCCACCCCTTGCCTCTGCAGGAGACCCTCCAACACTAGCAGGTAAGTCTGGTTCAGTTTCCTATGGGGTCACTGCTCCTTCCCCCTGGGTCCTGATGCACACACTGCTTTGTGTGTGCCCTCCAAGAGTGGAGTCTCTCGTCTCCCAGACCTGTCAAAGTCCTGCAATCAAATCCCGCTAGCCTTCAAAGTCTGATTCTCTAGGAATTCCCCCTCCCGTTGCCGGACCCCCAGGTTGGGAAGCCTGACGTGGGGCTCAGAATCTTCACTCCAGTGGGTGTGGGACTCCAGTGGGTGTGGGACTCCAGTGGGTGTGGGACTTCTGTGTTATAATTGTTCTCCAGTTTGTGAGTCACTCACCCAGTGGTTATGGGATTTGATTTTATTGTGATTGCACCCCTCCTACCATCTTATTGTGGCTTCTCCTTTGGATGTGGGGTATCTTCTTTGGTGAATTCCAGTGTCTTCCTGTTGAAAACTCTTCAGCAGTTAGTTGTCATTTGGTGCTCTTGCAAGAGGGACTGAGTGCACATCCTTCTACTCTGCCATCTTGAACCAATCTCGATATATTTTAAAGTCTTGTGTTAAGTATTCTTAACATGAATAAATTCTAACAGTGAAATACAATTTTTAAATATACCATGTTCATATTAACAGTATTATAAATAATTTGCTCACTACAGAAAACCAATAAGAAGAAAATAAAAATCACTCATAATTACCCCCAAAAAAACAACAACAAAAACTCCTTGTGAATTTTCTCTCCCAAGACACTTCTAATCTAGCCTCATATGTTAGGTTTTGAAGAAAACAGTATCATTAAAAAAGAAAATAGAGTTGGGGGAGGTTAAGGTTAGGCTTAAGGGTTCATGAAATTCAGACTCCACACATTTCAATTAAATGGTACATTGACCCATGTACCAAACTGTACTGAAATCTGCTCCAAGTCCCATTTGTCAAGTTTCATCTGCCAGCATTTGGATTCAAGATGACAGACAGAGTTATAAATCCAATTCAAGATGACACTTATACTGAGCAGTATACCTAGTTTCATCAAAATCAGTTAGCATCCTCAACAGCTGAACACAGGATAGACCAAACAGACAGTTAAAAAGGAAAATGTTATGTCATCTATTTGAAGCAGGAATTGTTCTTAAATTGTGCTTAAATTAAAATTCATTTGTGTGTCTACTCATTCATTTAGCAAATATTTATTGAGCACCTACTTTATGTCACGTATTGCAGGAAAAGCCAGGGATATGCAAATCACAGGGCAAAGTCTTTGCCCTTGTAGACCTTACATTATGGTGGGGAGGTGAGGGAATAATTAAATAAAATCACTAAAAACTGAGATTAGAGCCATCATGGAACTAAGAAGGGAGGTATGATAGAGAAAAATAAGGAAAGCCTACTTTAGACAGGGTTGCAGGGAAGCCTCCTCCAAAGGGACGTATTTAGGTTGACATGGAAGGATGGGATGGAAGCAGCCACGTTAAGAGCCCAGGAAGAGTGCTCCACACAAAAGAAACAGCAAACCCCAAGGTCTTAAGTAGGACCTGTCGTGGTCATGGACAGACTAAGGATGGGAGGGTGAGGAGGAGAGGCAGAGCAAGCCCACCATGACTCGCAATGTTAAATGATTACTAGTGGTATTAAGAGTAACACTGTCTGGGAATTCCCTGGTGGTCCAGTGGTTAGGACTTGGCACTCTCACTGCCAGGAGCCCGGGTTTGAACCCTGGTTGGGGAACTAAGATCCCGCAGGTCTCGCGGCCAAAAAAGACAAAACAACGTTAACACTGTCAGAATCATTTGTGTGGATTATGCGAAATGGGAGACATTGTGCCTGAAAGGAAACTACGCATTTTGCCTTTCTTCTCTTTAAGGGTTTTCCATTCACACATTAAATAATGCCTAACAGCTCATACATTTCACTTTCTTTAGAAAATTACCACTATTAAATATTATCATCAGCCTCACTAAGGAACTTTTAAGTGTGATACGTAGCCCTTTAATGCATTTAGCACCTAAGCATATAAACTTCCCACCACAGAAAATGGAAGAGTCCTCCGTCAAACCAGTTAACTCCAAAAGCAGTCAGGCATCTACTGCATGGCCTGCGGAGCAAATAGCTCTTGGGTACTTCAGCCCTGTAGGGCTGCAGAAGCCATCGGATCTCCATGAAAGCTTGTCACATTCGAGATGTACCCAATCTGCTCCGTGGGTACAGGTCAATCCACAGAGAGATAAAAGGATGTGCCCGATTATACAAAGCACCTTCCATTTCCCAGTCACCAGAAAAGTTGTAAATTTTATGAAATTCCCATATTATAGTTCTCTTGATTGCTTTTAAGCTATTTGGAAAATAAAATGGATTGCAGGAGAGTTTTCCTAACTAGCTCAGTGATCTTTCCTTGTCATGTCAGATTGAAAGAATTCACCATATGACTAAAGGTCAATGTTCTAGAAGTATTTATGGGTGACTAAAAGGGGAAGACTATTAGGGAAATTCTTTTTCATTACCCTCACTATTGCACAGTTAGTTACACGAGGTGCTAGACACACCCGTGCTACATCCTCACCCTCCCTTCCATGTTCACGAACCCATGGGTTACGTTCCTAGGTAGGGGGGGTTCTTCTTATAATGAATTTAAGGATACCCTTTCAAAGAAATGACTAAATGTTGGTTACATTTTAAATTGTGCATGATTTTAGTTCTCTCTGAGTAATGTTTGATGGATACGTCTTTTAAAAATAGTCAAATGGACTAACTTTTTAGCAATAAAACTGTGTGCAATAAAAATGCTGGAGGGTACCCGTTAGCAAACTGTCATAGGCTGGAGAATTATTAGACCCCATAATTCTGTAGTGCAAAACCAAATTTGTTGATTTTTTTCAAGTAGAAAAAACTCCAGGAAATTAAATGGAAAGACCTGTAGTAATGAAATATTAAATGCAATTTCAAGTGCACAAAAATGTCAGAAGCCAAAAAAAAAGATCTCAGGAACAACATTACTTTTCTTACACCTCATGTATGCCTGAGCTTAAATTGCCCTAGAAACCAGCCAGACCCAGATGCAGGGAGTGGTGGGGATGCACGGGAAAGGTAGGAAGAAGCAGCCCAGAACAGGAAAAAGTAAGAACTAAGAGTAATGGAAAGAAGTCAGATAGAAAATATTTCATTTGTTTTCAATTTCCAAAGTTGAAGTCATACTCCATCAACACACATCAACACCAGCAGAAAGGCATAAAAGCAAAAGCAAAAGTACCGGACTTCAACCATGACATGCCCGTACTACCCAAAGTTCAGTCTGATTCTTGGTTCTTTGCACTGTTACAGTCCTGGGCTCCTGTTCTTAACCTCAGCATAACTGTACTTCAATTCTGGCCAAAGAGAACATGTCTCATAGGATGGTTTGGTGAGCATTTGGACTCAGTCAGTTGAGATGTGTCTACGTGAAGAGGACTACTATTGGAAGCAGTCACTGGAAATCTACAGCTTCAGCTGCAGAACTGGCAGTAATAATTCATTTTAGTAATAAGTATTTAGGAAGGGATAGGGAGATCCAGAGAAATTTACAGGCAAGATTTTGAAATAAAAATCATTGTGTGAATAAAAGTGTCGAATGTTAATATCAGGACACCGTGAGTTTAGGCAGGACACGCTGTTCATGTGGAATATTGTTTCAAGATGCACACAGGGAAAATCCTGGCTAACTCTCCAGGTCCAATTCTCACACAGTCTGTACACTCTATTTTTTTTTAACTTTTTATTCTATGTTGAAGTACAGTTGATTAACAATGTCATGTTAGTTTCAGGTGTACAACAATGTGATTCAGTTATACATATACATGTATCTATTCTTTTTCAAATTCTTTTCCCAATTAGGTTGTTACAGAATATTGAGCAGAGTTCCCTGTGCTATACAGTAGATCCTTCTTGCTATATCCATTTTAAATACAGCAGTGTGTATATTCTTTCTTTAAATAAGCTACAGGAATCAGATGATCTGTGATTTATGATTGTTACACCTTTAAAACCTTAACAACACGTGATGAAATCTATTTCTTTAGAATATCCATCTGTGTGGTTGCAACGCTGGATGGCAGAAAGAAAGATTTATATTTATGGCCAATTTTTATTTATTCTCATCTATTTATAAATTGGGCTACAACTTCAATAGCCATGGTTAAAAAGAATAATGTCATTCCTAACCACTGCCTTTGACTATAAAAACAATTTCACCATAACAGATAGCACTGAAATACTCCAAGAATAATCTATAAATGAATCCTGGATTACCAGTCTAAAGATGGTGGTTATAAATGATTACATGAAAGAGGCTGATGTTACTTTGAAATTCTTGAAGTATGTCTATGGATTTTCGTATTTTATATGTAACATTTTTATGAAGTGATTTTGCCGTTACATAATAGCTTTCATCTTCAAAGCACTTCACAAATATGAACTAGTTACATAAAAAACTATATTACTGCAAAATCAGAAAATGGAAAAGCTAAGGTTCTCCTAGTAACAGTCACTCTCACACATTCTATATGTTTAATCTACAACAAAGGTTATGTATTTAAAACATGTTTCATTATAAATACTGTTAACAAAACCATCTAAAGGGTTAACAGAGCTTTCACTATACCAGGCAGCTATTACTATCCATAAAAATCTCCCTTTTATGGAATTTATAAATTTGAAGAAATTAGACTTGTATTATGGTAGATCTTCTTTGTCCCCTTCTTCTAGTTCATGAAATCTGTTAAATATCAGTAAAAAGTGATGTTCAACAAAGCTTTATCACGATAAAATTGAAAAAAAATTAAACACATCATGAAGAATGGTTAACTAAATTATGGTATGTTTATGTGATATAATATTCTCAAATATAATACAGCCATTAAAAATTATGTTTTTGAAGAATATTTAAATACCTGAGGAAATCTGTGCAATATATTAGTTTTTTAAGGGCTACAAGATTATCTATATCCTATCATGCCAATTTTATAAAAGAAATAATTATATATAGGCACACAAGCAAATTGGATGAAATAAATATGGGTAATAGGGCATTGTGATTTTATTTCCTTCCTTGGACTTTATTATTTAAATTTTTGACAATAAGATATATATTTTAATGGGACATATATGTTATTTAAAGGAAAACAAAACCACAATCCTTGGCTTCAAGAACTCACACTCTACTGGAGAGGTAGAAAATGTCCGTCAGTGTGATAATCTCTTTGAGAGTGAGAGCTCAGAGGACCATGGGAGTAGCCCAAGGCAGAGGTTCAGAATAGAAGGAGGAGAACTTTGAACTGGGTCTTGCAAGGTAAGCAGGTGTTTAATAATAACAGAGAGAGCAGTCTAGACAGAACATATACAAAGGCCCATGTATGAGACACATGGACACAACAAGAAAAATAAAGAGCTTTCCTGGGGCAAAGAATATGGACAGGAATCATAGAAGATGCTGCCGGTGATGGCACATGCTAGATCATAGAAGACCTTGCATATTATGGAAAAGGATCTGACTTCAATCTTTACACACAATGGCTAGACCCTGCTGGAAAAGGGGATGTGGAGAGGGGTTAAGTCAAGAAAGCAATAACGGGCTTCCCTGGTGGTGCAGTGGTTGAGAGTCCGCCTGCGGATGCAGGGGACACCTGTTCGTGCCCCAGTCTGGGAAGATCCCACATGCCGCGGAGCGGCTGGGCCCGTGAGCCACGGCCGCTGAGCCTGCGCGTCCGGAGCCTGCGCTCCGCAACGGGAGAGGCCACAACAGTGAGAGGCCCGCATACAGCAAAAAAAAAAAAAAAAAAAAAAAAGAAAGCAATAAGAAGAGAGGAGTTCTTTATGTCACTGGCTGCAGCAAGCAAACAATTGGAGGAAGGCAATACTAGAGCCAGGGATCCGGGGTAGGAGATCCTGATAGGATTTTCCCTCAAAGAACAGTGGAGAAGAAAGGACAGAAGGGGTTCTACAGAGAGTTAGGAAATAGAATCAATATAATTTAGTAGCCAGATAGATGTGAATGAATGAAAAAAAAGTGTCCAAGGTAACTCCCAGGACTCTAGACGGAATGAGTGAGTGGTACCATTATCTTAATAAAGTGGATCTGGGCACAAAGCCAGTGAGTTTGATTTGGGACATGTGGAATTAAAGGAGACTCCAGATATTCAGATAAGAATACACAGAAGCCTCCATGGATTCGTACACAAGTCATAGGTGAAGGACAGAAGAACAGACTTGAGAACACTCAGCTTATAGCTCCTTGCTTAAAAAATTAGAAATGGATGGAATCACCCTAGAAGACTGGGCAAAGTGAGGAGCCTGGAAATTGGGGAAACATCATATACTTGGGGACAGGCACAAAGAGCCAGCAAAAATAACCAAGATGGAATGGTCATGGAAGCTGAGAAGCACAGATTTTCAAGAGGGAGTGAAAGGCTATGGAGGTCAAACAGATAAAGGCCAAAATGCATCATTTAGGTCTGACAATAAGAATGCTCATTTGACAACGGCTGCAGCAGTTTCAGTGGGTGGTATGAACAGAAGCTTATAAGAGATCACGGAATGATTCAGATTTAAGGGGAACCTGAGCATAGGACTCCTTCCACAAACTTAGCTATGAACTGAAGAAGAAAGGAAGCACTAAAACTAGAGATGAATGTAGAACTAGAAAAGAAGGGCATTGATGATTTATGGATAGGTGACTAGCAACAATCGCAGTAATGACTACCCACGAAAGACAGTCACCTTTTTTCGCCTAATAAACATATAGTCATACATATACAGATGGCCAAAAGATACTCAACATGGCTAATTATTAGAGAAATGCAAATCAAAACCACAATGAGGTATCACCTCACACTGGTCAGAACGGCCAACATCAGAAAGTCTACAAATAATAAATGCTGGAGAGGGTGTGGAGAGAAAGGGACCCTCCTACACTGTTGGTGGGAATGTAAATTTGTGCAGCCACTATGGAGAACAGTATGGAGGTTCCTTAAAAAACTAAAAATAAGGCTTCCCTGGTGACGCAGTGGTTGAGAGTCCACCTGCCGATGCAGGGGACACGGGTTCGTGCCCCGGTCCAGGAAGATCCCACATGCCGCGGAGCGGCTGGGCCCGTGAGCCATGGCCGCTGAGCCTGCGCGTTCGGAGCCTGTGCTCCGCAACGGGAGAGGCCACAACAGTGAGAGGCCCGCGTACCGCAAAAAAAAAAACAAAACTAAAACTAAAAATAGAGCTGCCATATGATCCTGCATTCCCACTCCTGGGCATGTATCTGGAGGAAATCATACTTTGAAAAGATACATGAACCCCAGTGTTCATTGCAGCTCTACAAGACATGGAAGCAACCTAAATGTCCATGGACAGATGAATAGATAAAGAATATGCAGTACACTTTCACAACGGAATATTTCCCAGCCATAAAAAAGAATGAAATAATGCCATTTGTAGCAACATGGATAGACCTAGAGATC
Source organism: Leucopleurus acutus (assembly GCF_964270905.1). Classification (NCBI taxonomy): domain Eukaryota; kingdom Metazoa; phylum Chordata; class Mammalia; order Artiodactyla; family Delphinidae; genus Leucopleurus; species Leucopleurus acutus. The sequence goes on from NC_139146.1 coordinate 51,031,638, forward strand.
ATCATACTAAGTGAAATAAATCAGAAAGAGAAAGACAAATATCATATGATATCACTTATATGTGGAATCTAAAAGGAAAAAAAAGACACAAATGAACTTATTTCCAAAACAGAAAGAGACTCACAGACGCAGAAAACAAATTTATGGTTACTAAAGGGGAAAGGGGGGGTGAAGGGATGGATAAATTAGGAGGCTAGGATTAACATATACACACTACTATGTATAAAATAGATAACCAACAAGGACCTACTGTACTGCACAGGGAACTATACTCAATATTATGTAATGACCTATAAGGGAAAAGAATCTGAAAAGGAATATATATATATATATATATATATATATATATATATATATAAACTGAATCACTGTGCTGTACACCTGAAGCTTACACGCTATTGTAAATCAACTATATGTCAATAAAAATTTGTTTTAATAAATAAATACATAGACATACAGCCACAAAACAAAGATATGACAACACATGTCCAAATGTTTGCTCTAAAACATCAACATTATTCAGCTAAAATTCACACTGGAGATATCTTTTGTCAGTGTGAAAAAATCCTGAGATTCCATTTCCAAAGTCTCACCTTAAATTTTTCTGTTACTCAGGTCATTGAAAGAGTTTGCTAATATGAGGAATACAATTGATAGCTATAAATAATTTGGGACCAGCAATGAATTCATTTGGGGCTAAATTATCTACTGAATGACAAAGTTGTTTTGAATTAACTGAATAACTCTTTCAACACTAAGTAGACCTAAGCTTGATTAGGTAAAAATTCATTTGTCTAGTATAAACTAGTTGAAGAAGTTTGCATAGAAATTTAAGGAACTTCATTTTTGTTGTGGTTCTTACTGGGCTAGTTAATTTAATGTTAGGAACTTTAACCCATATTGGGGTCAAAGTCTATACCATTCTTTCCTTCAATTCACCTAAAAATATCAAATTCACTCTATGTGTAAGATCCACAAAAAGATTCACGATTCATTATTTCTAACCAATAATTCTGCTCTTAGGAATTTATCATACGGTATAATAGGGGAAAAATGCTATTTGCACAGATGTGTTCACTACGATATTATCCAGAAGAACAAAAACATGGAAACAACCTAAAAATTCAACAATGGGGAGAAAACCACATCAATTACAGACATTTACTTAATGGAATCATATACAGTCATTAATTGTGTGAAACAAAGCTGAATAAGATTGTTCACTTTGACTGCAATCATATAATTATAAATTATGTGTGCAAACCAAAAAATTCTTAAAGGTAATATAATACACACACACACAGCTATGCTGTAGAAATAAGAAAGATTTTTGTTTCTTTTTTCAAACTTTCTTTTAACGTTCCTATAAGAACTTTCAGAAGTTAAGAGAAAGGAAGACAGGGGAGAGAGGGAGGGAGGAAAAAGGAAGGAAGGAAGAAGGAAGAGGAGAACATAACTGAAGATCAAAACCAGTGGAAAGAAAAGTCCTAAAAGAGAAAAAAAGAATTCTAAAATGTATCTTGACATATTTGCAAATTATTTGTTGACTGTGACTCACTTGCAGATTCTGAAGTCCTGTCTAGAACTGATACAAGGTTAAACGGAGTTACCCACTTGCACGTATGGCTCATTTAAATGATACAGACGAGTACCCTGTCATCACTACAGTCAGAATCTGTTAATGTTAAATATATATATATTTTTGACCGATTTTACTGAAAACAAAGAAATAAAGATGGCAGACAGTTCCAGCATAAGTAAACTGTTGGTGTAGTGCTAAAGTTTTCAGGTTTCTTATTGTATTGTATTGTATTGTATTGTATTCTTAGTTGAATATTATTTACAACAAACTTAATTTTATTTTTAAAATATTTTCAGTAAAATTTTGAATATGCTCAAATAACAACACTAAGATAGAATCAGGGTAGCCTGAAGTAGCTAACAGGCCTTGCTTCAATTTTAAGCAATTTAGATTAACGAAGGCTACTTCTCAACATTGCCATGAGAACTGAACTTCTTAACGTCTATAATAATGCTTCAGGAAACAATTAGTTATTTTGCTTACAATTTCAAAGGGCTGTAATAGTTAGAAGGGGGACTCCAGAGTCAGAGGGGTTTGCATTCCAGCTCCAACATTATTAGCTTGGAGACCCTCAGTGAGTTACCAGAATGCTCTGTGCCACTGGTTCCTCATTTACAAAATGGGGATGAAAGTAGTATCTCTCTCATGAGGTCTTGTGAGTATTAAGTGAGATTAATGTATGTAGAGTACTTAGAGATATGCCTGGAACATAATAAGCACACAGATAATGGGAGCTGTTATTATTATTAGATATTGCAATGATACACAGAAGCATCAACGCTCTGGCCTTTGAGGGAGCCTGCATTTATTAACATTAATAATAATGACATAAATAAGCATAATGGAAACTACTATTATACCTTTCGCAGGCATGTCATCATTTCCATGTATTAACTCTTCTGATTTCACTCTGACTCTGTAAGACAGGTTTTAGACACATTATATAGCTCAAGCAGCTGAGGTCCAGGAGAGCAATGCAATTGACGGATTGCCCACAAATAGGACGTTAGTAAGGGTTGAGGTAGGTTTTGCTCTAAAGCTACAGATTAGAAGTGTCAACCCTCACGACAGGGCCCGGGGAGGGGGTGGGGTGTGGGGGGAGGGGTTGAGGATTGGTTAAGAGTTCATGGCCTTCCTTTTTGCTGACAAAGCCATTTGGATAGGTTTGGAGTTTTAAACAGTATAGTAAAACTCGACTAATCACGACCCACAGTATGAATTACAAGTACCTTATTTTTTCAGAAAAATGAAAGAGCTGCCAAAAGTAGCACTACAGAAACTGTATTTTAACAGCAATATCCTAAAAGTTCACAGACTACGATTATGCCTCAGACAAGTCCAGCTTCAAAGTAAGATCCGAGTCACGAGACAGGAAGTAAGCACACTGTTTCCCCTCAAATTAAGACAAGACTGCTGTTTGAAAATACCCATGCTTGCAACAAGAAGGTAGGATTTTTAGCAATTTATATAATTCTGGCTCCTTTGATGCATTACTTTACACAACCAGATGTATTTTTATTAGTTTTGGTCTCACATAAAAACATATGTTTACCGTGAAGAATTATGAAAAAGAAAGTGAAAAAATCATCCTAAATTCCACAAACTTCAAAATAAATAATGTTGTAATGTTTTGTAGATATGTCATATGCATATGTGTACAACTGCTTATTTACATGCCCCCAATAATAAATTTTATTTCCAACTTCTTGCAGCTCATAACTTCTTAATGTCACACAAAAACCACTTCTTCTGTTGTTGGGATACTATATATGCAGTTTTGTCTGGCTTGCTTTTCATTTAACATTATATCAAGAGCATTTCCCATGTTATTAAACATTGTTTGAAAAGGTATTTTTCCTGACTTTTTAGATTTGGATACCTTGCCTTTTAAAAATAGCACATAGATTCAAGAATGTTCTGCAACTCAAAACTCTATGACATAAGATAGAGATCTAAGTTGCATGACCCCCTGCTAACTCCAGTTAACACATGTTAAATTATCTAAAGCAACTTAGGAATTTAATACTTTTACCTTAAAATATCAGGGAAAAGCTTTTAGTTCGGGGTAACTCCTCATGTTTGCATTTTAACAGACCTCTTTTGGGCACCTCAAATCTTTTGGCTAGAACAGCTTTCCTTAGCTTTATGATTTTCCCTGCCTAGAAGGTAAAGGTAAAAGTAAAAAATTATTATGAAGTTCATATGCCCTTATCTATTGTGACTGGAAGCCTTGTTCAGGGCAGAGACCACTTCTCAATCCATCTCTCTATGTCTTCTTGAATCCCTTAAAAAATTAATTGCACCAGACTGTTACCACTTTTCTAAAAATACGTGTCCAGGTGAATATTGTCCATAATATTGTACTGTGAAACAAGTGAACAGGTATATACACAAAACAATGATCTCTCTAAACTCTGAGTTTGACTTGGCCATACCTCATCACAAGAGGGGCATTACACAGGTATTCAGTTCAAACATATCTCCGACTACTCAACCAAATAAAGCTGGGTCATCTTCACCAAGAAATCGTTTCCTTGGCGGGGGTAGACACACACCTAAACCCACAAAAATTCTATTAGCACCAGTTATGTTGTAACACAATGATGAACACTTTTCTTCCAATTTGCTAGCTCCCCAACTAAAGAAAGGCTTTGCCGGTTCTGGTTGGCATTCGAGCTGTGTGTAGTAGCTATGCTGATTTTTAAAAAAGAAAGAAAAAGAACTACAATAATGATGTGGTCTCCTGAGAATATATTTATTTCTGCAGTATAAAGCAAAATTAAATTCTTCAATCTCAAAAACTATTAAAAGGTTGTATTTAAAATGCATGAAGCATTAAAAAGACATCAAAATTAAAATAATCTCATAAATCTCTTCATTTAAAAGACTTATTAGAATACAGATCGAGGCAGAAAACAGCTGCCCGGCACTCTGGAGTAGTAAATTATGACTGTTTTAACTTTTTTTCATTTTCATCATTGAAAATTCTTTTCCAGAATAATTGTATTGCTGTAGCAAGACCAACTGTCCCATATATTTAACGTGTGAATAGTAAATTGCTTTCAATGGACTCTGAAACAGATCTGCTGTAAATTCTTTCAAAGAACAGCAGGCCACAGGGTCGTACCCTGGCAAAGGATACAGAAGATACAAGCAGAAATTAGCTTTTAATGTAAAATTGATCCAATTAATTACTATTCCAATTCGGTTTGCCAGAGCACTAGGGATACCCTAGGAAAACCTGATAGCATAAGAGGTTTTTTTTGGCCATTCCCTTCTTCCCTAGATCTGCCAGCTAAAACCCAAGAAAAAGTCAGCAGAGGAAGGACAGTCAGATGTGTCCAATTGCCATCCATCATGAAAACCGGACTCTCTTTTGTAAATGACTGACAGCTAGAGGAAGTTTTGTTTTTTAATAAAGATTCTCACTCCACAGACCATCACGTGTCCGTCTTGATTGTACTAGAACATTCCTTGGAGTACAATTAGACTATCATGTTGATTGCACCTCAATGCCTTTGAAGCCTAAGGGGAGGAAAAGAAAAGCCAGATGGCTAACCAGGAGGCCTGTGATCCCCCTCGTGATACTCTAACAATATACTAGGAACTGAGCAGAGCTGTTGTTGATGGAAACAGCCAGGTATGCTTTGAAAGTCTTAGAAGATAAAAGGTATGTTGCCATAGAGCTGCCTCCCATTTTTATCGACCTCCCCTTCCTCAGATGCACTCTGACCTCATTCCTCCTTCACAGAGACAAGATTAGTAAACAGTGGGCTTTATTAGGAGCTGTTTAGAACACCATTAATCCAACTTAATTGATGGTGTAGTGGTACCAGGTCTTTTTCTGCTTTCTCTTTCCAGAAGACAACATTGGTAGCAGAATTGGACTTCTTTCCAGAAACAGCACCTATCTTTGTAATTCTGTACACTTTCCCATCGCCTTGGCTCAAGCAGGCTGAGCAAAGCTTCTTATCTAAGACTCTGAAAAGGATAACAGGACTGCTCAAGTATAAAAACTGCAAGTACTTTATTTATCTTTCTTTCTGCTTAGATTACCATTATCTCTGGTCACTGAATTTTGTCTTTGGGGTTTCAAATGGAGAGCGAAGTCAACCAGAAGGTACAGCTCTAAACCCAATGGAATACTGCTCCATCAGCACTCGTACACACACAGACACATACACACAGAGGCTCACATACACACACACACAGAGGCGCACATGCACACACATACACACACACACACACACACACACACACAGGCACGCCTCCTTCCAGCCTTTGGCTTTACCCTAGGGTTAACTTCCTCATGAATAGTTTCAGATGATGCTATGATCTTCCTTGCAAAATATTTATGCTGAAAAACAATTCAGGTTCTACAAGTGCCTCAGTAACTACTACTTACAGTGAAGCCGACAGGTAGGCCGAACAAAGGAACTGTCTAACCAGGCAAGGTTTCTGCAGAATGGGGGGGAAATTGCATAAAATAATTGCTAACCTGAATTTCAAATCTATCCATTCATTCCTTCCTATAACCACATGTAAGACATTGAAGATACCATGGAGATGAATTGAGAAGTGGTTCCTGCCCATAAGTCTTCCAGTTATAACAGAGATGGTCATGTGAATATCTATGACAAGATTAGAATAACAAAAATACTAAATCGTGCTTTAAGCAAAGTCTTATGGGCATGCACAATTAACTGTGACTACAGAAATCAGGGAAGGCTTCAAGGAGGAGAAAGCAAAGGAGATCCATTATTAGTGCATAGGGAAAAGAGCACTTACAATTAAGGAACAGCACGCACAGACTCACACAGAAGTAAAGTCATCGGAAGAGATGGCTCCTGCGCACATTTTTGTCATGTGAGGACTGCATTCACAATTCTTGCTATAGCCACACACCATCTGTACTAGTATTTGCTTAACATTCTTTTCTTAATTGGCTCCATTTTTACTGAAATAAATTTATTTTTTCAAAGGAAAAATTTCTGTCACTACTATAAATGGAAATCCAGTGTTGCTTGCCCCAAGCACCACATAACTATAAAAGCAAATAAATGAAAACAAAACAATGAAATTCTAGCTAAATACTGTTGGAGCCTGCCCTCTCATTATCACAAAGGGGAGCTAGTGGGGCAAGATGCTGAAGAAATCCCAACGTCAAACAAAGACTTCCTCCTCAAGGTTCTCTGAAGGGTTGAGAGAGAACTCTAAATTCTTCAAAATTCTAAATTCTGAAAAAATCACTCATGGGGTAACTCAGGGTTTTCAAGGCCATGTTAGGGTACAACCTAAAGTCATTCTGAATCATTGTCCTACACTCTGGGAAACACTGAAATAGATCAAAGACCTTACCCCACCCTAATACGCACCATGGTATTACATATATATTTCTCCCTACCACCCTATCCTTTATATAAACTAAGTCATTATTACTGCATTTCATCAAATCTAAGTTAATATCAATTGTGAGATGCACCATTATTTTATGTGCCATTAAGAAAGAAAAATGCTGCCAATTAAATTATGATACACCATCACTTATAAGAAGCATCTAATTTCAGAGATGTTAAAATGTGGCGGGGAAATGCTTGTTTTGGAATCAGTGAGACACATTATTAATCACTGTTGCTTAGAAGCAAATAATATAGAGCTTGGAAGTTAACTGGTTTTCAGAAAACAATGAAAAAGCATATCTGGTGTAATGTCCTACTTGATATAACTAGAATAGTAAATTGTCATCCTTTTAGGACAAGACAATATAGAACAGTGATTCAGAGCAGAGCCTGGAAGACCCTGGGTTCAAATCGTGCTTCTGTCACTTACTAGAAGTGGCACATTAAATGACTAACAAACTCCATTGGTTCATCTGTAAATTACTCCATGTATTTTCAATATTTAAACATTTCCCCAGTGGAAAACTAAAAAAGAACCCTGGGTATTTTCCTGCCCAGATCTGTCAGAACTGATTTTTAATGAAAGCTAAGTATCATTTGTAACTACTAGTACCAGTGCAGTATAGTTAGTAAAATTTTTTTCCTCTTTTATTTTTTAGACCCAAAGAACCACAGTGCCAACTAGTTTTAGATCATCACTGCATGCTTTACTAATGCTCACTTACATAGGATAGTACCTGAAGACTAGTCAGTCACAAATAGAGTTAGACCCCGTAGAGGTGGGTTCCTTTGAGTTGGTCAACTTACCACCTCAGATTCCAGTTCCTTGTGACTTTCTGTTCCAAGGCTCCTCCTGGACACTAACAAGTCTATAAATGTGAATTGTCCTGAAGATAAAATGTGGAATGATCTACCCCAGTGCAACCCCTGGGAACAGCAAGCTGCTTCTCCTGTTGTCAGAGGAGCATCTCCTTAGTTTGTGCGTTACCTGTACTAGGTGCTTTCACACTACGATACAATCTGAGCCTTGTACCAAGCCTGGGCTTTAAACAGGACAGGCGTTATTGCTGCAAATCATGGAAGTCAAAATTGAGACTCAGAGAGGTCACGACAGGATTTGCCCAAGGTCACACCATTGTGAGTAATGGAGATGGAAGGAAGCCCAAATCTGGCTCCAAATGTTCCACCCACTCCATGCTTCCACATCATAAAAACATTTTTTTAAAGTAATTACACCATTTTGCTGTTCATCCGCATTCTATCTCCTCGTTCTGGCTCGGTACTTGTTCTTCACCGGTCCTCCAAGCTCTCACACTAGCCCTAAATCTCTTGCTGACCTCTTGTCAGTGTCGTTGAGATGAAACAAGTTTCTGGGAGACTCAACCCTTCATCGTGCCCGCACTTTCTGTGGCTGAGTCGGGCGGACACTGGGACCTTCGTCACAAGCGTGCAGGAGACTGCTGTTCTCAGGTAGAGCCACACGGGGGCAGGGTGACGAAGGATGCAGCCACGCCTGGAATTCCTGGGAGAGAACGAGGGTACAGTCCAAAGCCTTAGGGCAAGTGCAGGACGATGGTGAAGGCTCAGAGGCAGCTAGGCATGGAGAATGTGGTCGCTTATGTGGGAACTGCACCCACGAATTCTAGATTTGCTTCCTCAGCCAACAAGCTGGGGAATGTTAGGCAACTTGCTTCCCCTGTTAGGTGATCTAGTAATCTCTAAGGGCAGACCCCTCTTTAAGAGTTGTTGACTCAGGACCTTTACAGTCTAGCGCTAAAGAGCCCTGATAGCGTTCTTACTAAGTGTGAAGTGCCTGTGCAGGTTTAAACGAGACAGTGTTTACAAAATGCTCTCAACTGATAGAGAGCCAAGATGGCTGTCTGTAGCGCGCCCTCTAATGGATAGGTGGTATCATCACAGCCTTCTCTATCTTGAAATAACAAGAGAATACATATCTTAGTATAAATCTCATATTTTTCCCTCTGAGTCCTGACAAAGCAGGATTCAGGAAGCCCTGGCAATCGTTTTAGAGGTCAAAGAGCATTGCACTGCTCCCCACAGCTCGTGCTTCAAACACACCGCATGTGACTCTTCTCTGTGTCGCCCCTTTCTCCATGCCCTTTCTGGTTCTTCTGATTCCTTCATAGAAAGATACTCTAATTTCTGCAATTAAAACACTGCAGAAGAATGATATTAACTCAAACATGGAACTTGTGCAAATCCTAGTCCCCATATAGTATGATGAAGAGAGCTCTTGACTACCCACCACATGCATTCTCATATATCCCCTATTCCAGGACTGCCAGAAACATTATTTCTGCTTTATAATTAACATGATAAAGGGTCAATAACTTAATATAAATGATTAATAAACAGTTAAAAACAAACAACCAAATCACTCCTTGGACTTGGAACATAAACAAAAAGTTCAGGAAAGATAAAATATAAACCGCTAATAAATAATAAAATAAAATGCCAATCCACACTAGTTATCAAAGAAGAATAAATTAAAACATGACAACTGACTGCCAATATTATAAAATTCACTATTCCCAGTGCTGATGAGGGTGACATAAGATGGGCATTTCAGTATACTCTAATTGGTACAATCATCCTGAAAACAATATAGCAGAATATATCAAAAGTCTCGTTGGGACTCGTATGTACAAAACATGAGGAAATTAAGGTACAGTGGTCCTCTGATATCCTTTCTTCCCTTCCTCTTTAGGAATGGAATCTCCAGTTTTTTTAGCTGGGCATATGTCCATTTGTAATAAAGATTATATTTCCTAGCATCCCTTGCAGCTAGGTGTGGTCCTGCAAATATATTCTAGCCTAAGAAATGGAAGTGGAAATGACTGATGCAAATTCCAAGTAAAGGCTTACTTTCTTCCTCTCTTTTCCTTCTTTCCTACAGTCTGGAATGCAGCTGGATGGCTGGAACTCCAGCAGTCATTTTAGATATTGTGGCGGTTTGAGGATGGAAGTCACATGTGGTGGAGCAACAAAATAGAAACAGCTGGACAAATCACTACCAAACTTTTTAAATTCAGAAGACAAATAAAATTCTATTTTGTTTAAGCCACTCTAATTTGGAGTTTTACTTGCAGCCAATCCTAATCCCAAATAATATATGCATTAATACTGAATGTACAGCAAAATATTTGATTGAAAAAAGATGCAGAGCAGTGTGTACTATGCTACCATTGTATAAAAAAGGAAAGCAAAAACATTATGTATGTGGAAGCTAGCTCCCTAATGAACCATGCCTCCCATTATCCATACCCTTACATAGACCCTTCCCACATTGAGTCTGAACTTGCTATATGACTCACTTAAACAAACAGAAAGTGGAGAAAGTGACACTGTGCCAGCTCCTTGCCTAAGCATTAAGAAAGCCTGGCAGCTTCTGCCAAGATGTTCTTTGCAAATAAATAAAAATAGGAAATAAATAAATAAATCCCACTTTAGGGGAACATCTACATTATGGCATTTCTTTACTCTTTGTATATATTATACAGCACAATGATTGAGAAAATGCTTATTATATAGAAAGAAAATGATAGCATAAAATTATACTCATATGGAATATGATGTCTACTTTGTAAAAATGCATAGAAAATAAGACTTCAATGAATTACATAAAGAGTACTAATATTACTTGCCCCTTACTGACTGAATAATGGTTAATTTATGGGGGGTCCTTTATTCTTTCCAAATTTCTTACAAAGAGCATGTTTTACTTTTAATTTCAATAATTCTATTTTTATTTCTAGAAGTTCTACTTGGGCCTTTTTTGAATATTTCTAGGCTTTCCAATAAACTTTTGATACAGTAGTCCCACCTTATCTGCGGTTTCACTTTCCATGGTTTTAGTTATCCACTGTCAAACATGCTCCAAAAATATTAAATGAAAAATTTCAGAAATAAACAATTCATAAGTTTTAAATCGCATGCCTTTCCAAGCAGCCTGATGAAATCCTGCACCATCCAGCTCCATCCTGCTCAGAACATGAATCATCCCTTTGTCCAGCATATTCACACTGTATAGGATTCCTGCTCGTTAGTATAGGAAAAACATAGTATATATAGGGTTCAGTACTATTTGCAGCTTCAGGCATTCACTGGGGGGTCTTAGAGTGTATCCCCCATAGATAGGGGGGATAACTGTGTATGATTTGGGATTAGTTGATTCTTTTGCTCATGTTTTCAGTTCTACTATTTCCTTGAACATTTTTAACTTATCTCTGTATCTTTTCTGTATCATCATAACTCCAATATTTGAAGCACTTAAGGGTCTCATTCTGCTATTTGTTGTTTCCCTTGACTCTTAAATACAACTACATTCTTCATGTGTTTGTAATTCTGGATTGTGAGATCACATGAGACTAACCTGAAACTGTGACGATGCCACAAGGTCTGGGATGAAGGTCCATTTCTCCAGAGAGCATCTACCTCCACATCTTCCAGGCACTCTGAGCACCACCAGCCCAGGACCTCTAAAGTTAAGATCTCATCTAGATCACTCAGGGAGTCTAAATTCAAACCCCAAAGCCAAAGGAGGGCAGAACTCTTGTTAAAATTTGGGTAAGAAGACATTTTTCCCCCCAATGAGAGCTAAGTCTAAGATATCTCTCTTGGCCAAAAGGATGATTTTTTTTTTTTACCTGACTACCTTTTTCATGGAAAGTGTAGTACTTTGAATGCCCTAGCTTTACAGTAGGGTCTCATTTTCAACTTCCCACATTGCACGGGCCCAAAGACTGGTTTCTGGTCCCCAGCACAGTAGTCAGAGCTTAAGAATCTAAGTTTCTGCTCTCAGCAAACACCCTCAGGGCAGAGTCTCAGTTTCTCCTTCACATCCACTTTCCATTTCCCTCTTTATTTTTATGCCCTGGAAACTCCACTCCCTGTTTTGCAGATATCATTAAAAGATGTTAGTTATACTTTACCCAGCATTCTTAGATTATTTGAGCAGGAAGTTTTATTAGAGTATCTGGTCTACCTGCCATGTAGCCAGCATTGGAAGTATGGGCTGATATTACTTTTATAATCCAAAAAAAAAAAAAATTTTCAGTACAAAATAACCTATCCCTATAAAATGGGGAGAGTCTTGCCTATTGACTATCCTGCAAACTTCCCTTACAGGGGAAGTTGCTAAAAATTATTCAGCACTGAGATGCAGCCCTAGGAAAATCTCTGCACCTTGATGAGACTGAAATTAACGTTAATTCATTACCAAAATAAAAGGACATTATATACAAGTCGAGAACTTCCACAGGTGAGCAGAGAAAGCAAGGTACAAGAGAACATCAAGGTGCCAGAATATAGTAGATGCTCATTAAATAATTATATTAATAAAATAAAAATACCCATGTCTACTAGGCAATATTTTAGAAATGGGTACTAGCAAAGTTTTGTCAATAATTTTATATTTACCATATCCCATTTTTTAAAGCATATAGACATTTACATCAAAGGAATCTCTTCATATATTCTATGGATCAATTCTTAAATATTCAAAAAGCTGAGATACGTTTCTCTTCCCTTCCTTCTATTGTAACCATCGCTAAGCAATGATATTTCCACAACATTTGCCTTAATTTGTAGGTACAGAAATCTTCATTTTATGTTCTAACATGAGAATTAAATGAGATGATTCAGGCAAAGCGCACAGCACTTAGCACAAAATAAGAGTTTGTTACAATGATGGTTGGGGGGATGATGATGGTGATAATGATTTTAAAAAGCATCAATGTAAACTGTGAGGGAGATACACCAACTGACTGAAAACTAAAATCAATGCAGAGCAAGTGGAACATTCTTTGTTTTGGTCTTAAAACCCCAACAGGGGCATGCTTCAGAGTTGTTTACCTGTATCCAGAGCATCTGAAAATGAATCAGGTCTAAGTAGATACTTAATAAATGTTCCATCTTTATGGTAAATGTTAGTGTTGCTGTAAGGGTATCACCGTCTCATGAAGGCAACTCATGAGCATTAGGTTTCAAATTTCTAGCATGAGGCCAAGATGGACACATGTACCCATGAGTCTGAGATCTCTGAAGAATACCCCTCAACTAGTGTTCTAAGGCCCTGCTCCTTACTGCTCCAGAAAGAGAGATCCATACTCACCTTCACAGCTGAGAATGCTGGTTATTATCTACTCTTCATATACTGTTACCAGGGAGTGGGGTAGGAGGGAATGGGGAGTTGCTAATCAATCGGCATAAAGTTTCAGTCAAGCATGATGACTAAGCTCTAGAGATCTCCTCTACAGCACTGTACCTAGAGTCAACCACAACATATTGCACACGTAAAAGTTTGTTAAGTGGGTAGATCTTAGGTTAAGTGTGCTTACCACTATAAAGTAACACATAAATAATTAAAATTTTACTATATTTTTGTGGCCAAAATAATTAAATATAAATATTCACATGATTTAAATATTAGGAAAAATGTTTTAATATAGCTGAAATGCAAAAGGGTGATGGATTTATAAGCTTAAATGATACGAAAAAATTGTAAAGAAGTGCATACTTGACAACACAAAATTAAACTTTTCACTTGAAAAAAATATATTTACTAAGCACATACTATGTGCCGAGCTTGATGCTTCCCGTTAGGGAAGGAGATAGTAGAGTGGTTAAGAGCACGGATCTCTGGGATCTGTCTGCCTGGGCCTGAACCCCAGCTCTGTCATTTACCTTGAGCAAAGCTAGTTAATTAATCTCTCTAAGCCTCAGCCTCCTGGTCTTCAAACAGGCAAACAACAGCCTCCTGGTCTTCACACAGCTCTGTACTCATAGAGCTGGTGTGGGGATGGATGAATTGCTATATGGGAAGTGCCTAGAACATAGTAAATGTTATGTAAGTCTTAGCTATTATTATACCTCCTTTCCAGATGAAGAAACTGGGGTTGACAGCAGTCAAATTATTTGGCTCGTAAGAGGAAGAGCTGGGACTTGAACCCAGGCAGCCTGACTTTTAGACACTTGACAAAAAGCAGAAGCTTGATGTACGTACCCTTTCCATGGCAGCTCTGAAGCCTTTTCCCCAAACATAAGTGGTCTCACCCCACTGCAGCCAAGGGAAGGACTGCCAAATACAACTCTATCTGGCTGAGAGGGAACAGAATAGACCAAGGGAAGGCCTGTCCCCCTGGCCTGCCCCACTCCTGACCGGCCTCGGCCCAGCACAGTTTTAAAACGGACGATGTGGACAAACAGCTGAGAGGTGGAGAGAGAGAAGCCACAAGCCTCTCAAACTCAGCATCTGCTGCTGTGTTCTGATTCCCCAGCCACAGAAAGGGCGGCCAAGAATGAGAGGCGGGAGTGGGTATGTCTTCCCCAACAATGCATATGCTGTTTGAGAGCCCAACCAACAGTAATATCCACTGTTTAACAAACACTTCCGGATGTGGCAGGTACCGAGCTGGGTACTTCCCAGGAACTTCATCTGATCTCCATGACAACCTCCTGAGGCAGGTGCTGTCACGTAGTCCTCTCTGCAGATGAGGAACTTGAGGATTCTTGAGATCAAGTAAATTGCCTGAGGGCACAGAGTTAAACAGCAGAGCCAGGCTCAGCCCAGAGCCAGGTCATAATCTATCTAACTACACTCTGCTGTAGACTGAATGTCTGTGACCCCACCCCTAAAATTCATATGTTGAAAACTGATGGTATTAGGAGGTGAGCCTTTGGGAGGTCATAAGGGTGGAGCCCTCATGAATGAAATCATAAGAGACCTCAGAGAGCTCCCTCATCCCTTCTGCGATGTGAGGACTCAGCCAGAAAGGCTGTCTAAGACTAGGAAGTGGGCTCTTACCAAACATCCAATCTGCCAGTGCCTTGATCTTAGACACTGCTTCCCAGCTTCCAACACTGGGAGAAGTAAATGTCTGTTGTTGAAGCCACCCGCTCTAATGGTATTCTGTTATAGCAGCCCAAACAGAGTAGGACACTCTGCTCCAACAGTGCACACCAGGGAGATGACCGCAATAAAATGGCTCAGGTTGCAGCCCCAACGAGCCTCCTTTCCCTGGAGGACTGGTGGATAGAGCCCACTAGTCAAAGACTTTGGAGCCAAAGACCTCAAAATCCGACCTCAGCTCCTCCTCTGCTCTGCACTCACTAAGGAACTGTGGACCGACTGTTTGTAACCACCACCATTTATTGAGAAATTACTATGTGCCCCACATTGTGCTCAATGTTAGATTGTAAGCCCCGTGAGGGCAGGAATGGGGTCTGTCGCATTTACTAAGGTATCCCCAGAAACAGCACGGTGCCTGGCTATCAGTAGGGGCCGGAAAAATATTTGTAGAATAAATAAATGATGGATGGATGGATGAAAATATTCTCTCTAATCCTTATAACCACTCTGTAAAGTAAAATTTTAATCCTCTGAATATAGGGAGAGAAATTAATTTCAGAGATGTCGTATTCCTGTTCAAGGCCACACAGTTTCTGAGTTATAGCTGAGATTCAAACCCAGCATCTCTGGCTCCCAAATCATAGTCTTTCCTCTGCATTTCTTTTTCCCCAAAGGAGACAATGCCACTCTCCTACCCCACAGGGCTATTGTGAAGGTCAAATGGATAAGGTGTAATGAGTGTGTTTTGCAAACTCTGCACTTGAGAAGGTTGATAACTGATTTTAACACAGAATCAAAGCCTAAAGCCAAAACAGCACAATGTAAGTGGAATTTTAAGCAGTGAGAAGAAATGGGTGTATTTGAGAGACAAGAGAGCTGTCGCTAGCTTTAAAATCCAACCACACTGCATGCGCACGGCCACCTTCTCAGGAGGTAGGCGGTGAGCAGAATCCCCAGATTTGGAATTGCAGAGTTGCAAAATTATGCAAAGGGCACCCAAACAGCCTTCTACCCAATGCAGGACCCTCAACAGATTGTCACCTCAACTCTGATAGAACAAAAAAGTGACAGCATCACACCAGGAAGAGGTATACTGGGGTTGTGGCTCAGAACCCACTGCATTTATTCAGCCTGCTGCATATAATCCCTTCCCTGAAGGTCTCATGCGCCAGAGATGTTTTTAGATTCCTGGGTGATCCATCTAACCTGTAACCTCCATGGTTAAATCAAATGATTTAATTACACTTCTGCAGTAAATTAGAATTTAGCAACACCTTATATCTAAGGAGTGTACAACACCATGATCACGTTTTGATTTATTTTTTACAGTAGCCTTATCATCATTTCCCTAATAAGAAGAAACTATATTCAGCATAGAAATTTGCCCAACAAAATTGAAGCCCACATGCAAAAGTGAAGGCTAGATAGACTTCTTTCTTCACACTCTTTATCCCCCAAAAGATGGCTTAAAACAGATCTGATCAGAAAATAGAACACAACTGAATCAAGTAATAGCCACAAAAGCCTTTTTAAGAACACAAGTAGAATGTCAGCCTACACCGGCTAGCAGAGTAAAAATCTCTAGTGAGTCTCCGAATCCTAAACCATCAGGATTGGGGACCTACAGAAGACAATCTTTTTATAAAAGGCTGAAAAATTGCCAACTTTTCTTTAAAAGCTGAAAAATTGAGGCAATGCAAAAACGAAAAGATTATTTTAAAACCAGGTGCAAGAATGATGCTCCCAGGGCAAAGCACCCACATCCTTAGTCTCTCCCAGATTCAGCAGAGGGGGCAACTCAAAGCTTTCTGGGCCCAAAGCTGGCAACTTACATGAGTGACTTGGGCATAAGGATGTGGGCTGGACCCAGTCTGATGGAGCGGTCTTACCTTGATGGAATACAGGCTTAGTGTTGCCAGATTTTATTGATATTTTTAAAAAGAAGCCAGAAGTCCTTTCTTTACGGGGGTGGGAGGAGCTGGAGCAAAACCTTCTGACTTTTCAATGACAAATTAAAAGTTTTGGCCAAGATTTTGAACTGCAACCTTTCCCCTCCTGAGCGACATCATGGTACCCCACAACAAGTCCAAACGAGACCCTGAAGACGTGCTCTTCACTTCCCAGTTACGCACACTTTCAAAAGGTCACTGAAACTTCTCTGGGCCTCAGTTTCCTCATCTGCAAAATGGACCTAAGGATGTCTCCCTTATTTATTTCACATAATTTTCCCATGAATCAAATAAAATAAGCTTTTCAAAAGCAAGGGTCATTTCATTTTTATGTCCCTGGGGCCTGTGCCCAATCGAAATAAAATATATATTAAAAGTTTGTTGAACTGAAAAGTACATTGAAAACTGGGAAGCATCTATCAAATGTCAAGTTTCACACTAAATACTAGTCATCAAAATCTTTTAAAATTGTACGGAAAGTTTATATGTGGCATTTTCCAAAGAAACAATGTATTTTTCCCTCCCTCCGAAAAAGCTCTCCCAACAAAAGTGACTGTACCTGTTTAGTAACTTGAAAGAGAGAGACAGAGAGAGAGAGGGCTCTTTTATGCAAATTTGATTTCCCTATAATAATCTAGAGCTATTCTGCTAGAAGGAATTATCTCTGCAGCCTGGCAGCTGTGGTAGGAGTGAATTAAAAATGGCTCTGTATATGGGAAAATCTGTTCTATAATCAGTGCTATTCTTGGAGGGGACATCAATCTAGTCCAGCTCCCATGATGCTCCACTTGTGTGAATGACATACAAGTGTGAGGTAGAAACTCTCCTTACATCATGGCTGAGGCTGCTGCCCCACCAGAGACTCTGCACCACGACCCTGAGATGGATGACGACAGACCTAATGGTGGCCTCCAACCAGCCAGTGTGGCCAATCCCCTTAGTTTGGATAAAAAACATGAGCGGAAAAACAAATCTTTCCACAGTGATTTATTCAACTCAACTCTAATGAACTGCCCAGTCTTAGGGTTACTGTAAGGTTTCTGCCTGTTTTCTTTTCCTTCCTTCCTTCCTCCTTCCTTCCTTCCTTCCCTCCTTCCTTCCTTCTTCCTTCCTTCCCTTCCTCTCTCCCTCCTTTTCTTCCTTCCTTCCCTCTTTCCTTCCCTCCTTCATTCCTCTCTTCCTTTCTTCCTTTCCCTCCCTGCTGTTCTCATACAGAGTACGAGCCTCTATTCCTGAGTCATAAGTCACCAGGCGAGGAAATGCTATTCAAGGGCTTTTTGTCCATGGGAAAGGCACATGGACAGAAAAGTGTTTTAAAAATAAGCAACCACCACAGGGCTTTACATAACATGTCATCACGCTCTTAATGAGACAACTGCTTGGTCATTAAAAATACCCTGGCCCTGAGTGGCTAATTTAACCTGAAATCACCACACGGCAGCATCAGCCCTCACCCCACAGAAAGAAATCACACTGCAGACGAGTAAAGCCATTATATTCCTCAAAATGAATCCTAGCTCCTTCCTCGGACCATAGAAACTTCTTGGAAATCTGCATCCCTGTGTTACATCTGAGGTGTCCTCCTTCTTTCTCTGAGTCAAACACACCCTCATTGTGTCTGCCTGGGAAGATGCCAGGATATCAAAAAATTAAACTGTGGGTTTGTCTGCATGTGTGCCTGTGTCTCTTTATAACTGGGTGTGAACTTACCCTGATTTAAGTCGCTCAGGATCCTTTAAAATAACCAAGAGCAATGCCAGGAATGCCAAGAAATTGTATCTTCTAAATTGGAACCAGTTTCCCCCTTTCAAGCACTATTAAGAAATTGGCTTTGTCAGTGTGCATTGTCCATGAGCCTACAGACCCAAACAGCTGGGTGCATACATGACCACAGGGGAGGGTCAGAGTCTCCGGAATGTTGGGTCCTCCAGGGAGGACAGAGTGGGCTCCATTTAGCCCCCAGTAGAGCAGGGGTACCTGCTTGACGTGGTGGAGGACACCCCTCCAAGTTGATGGAGAGTGGAATCTGCTTTAGACTACGTGAGGCTGCTCTAAGACAGCTCTAAATATCTCCAGAGAGATGCAAGAAATGCTGCTGTGTCCTTCAGGAATGTTCCCAAAGGGAAGCATTCCTGCTCCCCGACAGGGCTCCGTTGACCGGCCCTGGCGGGTCATTCTCAGGTAGCCATTTCTTTACGTTTTCCTTGGGTTCTGTACCTTTGAGGTCTTTCTCTTTTTTTCAGCTACAGCAGCCCTACATACCGGGCATCACTAGGCATGCACCTATCTTTTAGCCCAACTCCACTCCCTCTGAAGCTCTGGAAGGCTCCAAAGTCCCGACAAAAGGCACAAAAGCTGCCTACATTATCACTTCAGTCGGAAAGCAAATCGGGTGGCACTGCAGGGTTAATTTAAAAGACAGCTGCATCCATTTTGCTCATTACTCTTCATGTACAAACTGCAAATTGCATTTGAAAATATTTTCTTTAAAATAAAATTGTCATTTCTGAGCCTCCTGCAGGCATCTAGTGTCTGGGTCAAGCAAGTAGCACAGATGAAGCGGGGTGTCATTCGGCATATGCTTCACGGAGGTAGCAGGCCACGCCCTGCTGACCCTATTGCACAGTGAATAATGCAAAAGGGGGAAATGTTATTGTTCGATAAATCGTTCTCCTACATTGGGAAGCTGGGTCAGAATTTGCCTCACAAGCTTCAGAATTCAGTCTGGTGACTCTGGGTTTTAAGAGGAAGCAAGTAAATGTGTGACTCCCTAATTTTGTCCTCCCGTTGATCTCTTTCTCTTTCTCATGGATCTAAGTTGGTTTCCCCCAGGAATCCTGAGAACGAAATTAATCAGAGGCATTCCTTGTCTGGATGTCAGGCACTGGTGGTATATGCCTCAGCTTCCATCTCTGGAAAACAGGGGTACTCGTAATACCTCTTTTATAGGGTTGTTATGAAAAATCAATCAGTTGATTCATAGAAAGTATCTGATATGATGTCCAGCACATGGTTAGCACACGGTAAATGCAGACATAGATACAGAAACGTAGACGTTACCTTTCCTGAGCCTGCAAACAAGAGGCAACTATTTAAAAGCTTTTTCTAAAAAGGCTCAATTGGAGTAAGGTGCTCTGGGCTTAACACCTGAACCCACAAGTTAATTTCAACACCACCAGAGTGAAACTGATTTTGCGTCTCCTGGTGTGATGCAATCAGAGGTACACATCACCACCTATGAAGTGTTTCTACCAAAATTGTGAACCTGAACTTGATCAAGCCTCTGGATCTAACAGCATCCAAGAGAAAAACAAAAACGACAGAGGAACATCAGGTTGCAAGCAACAAAATCCAAACTGTAGTAAACTCAATAGGACAAATAAATTCAACTAATAAATTTCAAGCAAAGAATAAAAAGAGGAGCATCTTAAATTAAAAGAAACGTAAAAGTCATATCCACCAAATGCAGTGTGTGGACTTCATTTTGATCCTGCTTTGGACAAACCAAATGTAAAATACCAGTACTTCAAATGGGGCAATCTGAACGCTAACTGCGTATTTGTGACATTCAGGAATTATTCTGAATTTTTTAGCGGCTCCTCCCACTGAGAGGTAGAGTCTAATTCCCCTCCATTGACCCTGGCCCTAGTGACTCCCTTCTTCAACGGAACGTGATGGAAGCAATGGCAGTAAGCTCGGACGGTAGATCATAAGAAGCCTTACAGCTTCTACCCAAGTGTCTTGAAACACTTGCTCTTGGGACATTCCTTCTTGGAACCCAGCAGCCATGCTAGGAGAAGCCCAAGCCACGTGGAGAGACCATCTAAAGAAACGAAGGCATCAACAGTCCCACCTGAGTCCCCAGCTGACAGTCATATGAGGGAGCCACCCTGCATATGCAGCCCAGTCGGATCTTCAGACAACTGCAGCCAACTAAGATCTGATTATAATGGCATTAGAGACCCCAAAGGAAAACTGCCCAGCTAAACCCAATGAGCCCATAGAATTGAGATAACAATAAACTATTGTTTTAAGACATCTAGTTTAGAAGTGGTTTGTTATGCAGCAAAAAAATAGAAAACTTTATCTCTTGGAGACGTACCCTTCAGTATTTACAGAAGAAATGATATGATACCTAGGATTTTCCATTTAATTCAGTTGAGGTGGGGGGAATAGTTGAAATGAGCTTGCCCCATGTGCTGCTAATTATTAAAACGGAAAAATTGGATCATAGGGAGTAATTATACTCTTCTTTCTACTTCTGAATTTTTTTGAAATGTTTTCTAATGAAAGTTTTTTTTTTTTAAGAGCTCTGGATTTATCAAGACAGTTCCGAGCCTACAGGGGGAAAGAATATTAGCTATTAGGTGATTCTATGTGGTAGGCATCACAGATGCCATTTAAATGTGTAGTGTTGATAAGTTCATTGTTACCTGTCCATCTACAGGACATCCATCTCTCAGAAGGCAGAAGATAGAGTT
This sequence comes from Leucopleurus acutus, assembly GCF_964270905.1. NCBI lineage: Eukaryota > Metazoa > Chordata > Mammalia > Artiodactyla > Delphinidae > Leucopleurus > Leucopleurus acutus. The sequence goes on from NC_139146.1 coordinate 51,052,919, forward strand.
GAAATAACCTGGAGTCAAGAGTGGAATTCAAATCCCAGCTCCACCTCCTCCTGGGAGTCCTTGGGCATGCTCTTCAGTATTTCTGGGCTTCACTCTTTCACGTGCAAAACACTTCTCCTGGGGCTTCCCTGGTGGCACAGTGGTTGAGAGTCCGCCTGCCAATGCAGGGGACACGGGTTCGTGCCCCAGTCCAGGAAGATCCCACATGCCGCGGAGCTGCTGGGCCCCCGTGAGCCATGGCCGCTGAGCCTGCGCGTCTGGAGCCTGTGCTCCGCAAAAAAAAACCACTTCTCCTAATGAAGTTGCCCAATTCTTAAACAGTTAAAGGGGCAATGTACCCTATAAAGTGCTATAAAAGTATAGATATTATTGTTGCCAGCTGTGATGGAAATCATTATTCTCAAGGTCTTGACAATATTACATCACTAGAGATCATCTGCACACCAGCGTAAATGACATTAAATTCCTGTTCTTTTATCACATATTCAAGAGCTGAACAGACCTTTCTTCATGCTGGAGGATGCATTTGGTTAAAATAGAAGTCATGCAGAGTATGTAAGGTTCATTTTGGGGGTGGGGTACATCTTGAAGAGATATGCATTCATCGCCTAGGGCATCAGAAACGTGGTGCTATGCTTGGAGCAGAAAATCGGGTGTACAGCAAAAGAGAGGTCAACCAAATTGCTTCTTGCTATGGGCAACTCCGGAGAGCATCCTGCAGAGTGAGTGGTTCAGAAACGATTTTAGGACGGTTGGTTATTGTCCCAAACAACACGAGAGAAGCTAACAAGTCATTAACTCCACTAATAAATTAATCCACGAGTATGTGTGCTGCTATCTTGAGATAGAATTCAATGTACATCTCTCTTTACGTAGTGAATACGGAGGAAACCAAATATTGTAACTGAAGCAGATTCCTCCGTTAACTCGGCTTTCCATTTCAACGATCTGTTGCTATTGAAATAAATTGTGAAAAAAATTAATGAAATCTAACTTTAAAAGGCAGCTTAAATCCACACATTTGCCAATGGCTCATAACTTGCTAATAAAATATAAACAACATGTTAGGTAATATAAAATAGCAATAAAACAAATGTTATTATAAGAGAACTCCTTGCCTTTTTTCCTCTACTAGATTTGAAGCTTTGTGAAGGTAAATTTTTTGTGTATTTAGCTTTCCTATGGCATCAACTGAAATGCCTTAGACTAGCATTTCCCAAAGAATGTCTGCAGATCCCCACACCACCTAACTTTATTGGTGTTGGATTGGTTAATGGTCTCTGGAGTAGTGTGTGTGTTTGGGAAATGCTGGGTTGAACAACCTTAATCAGGTTTTGTATTTGGTGGTGGTTTTTGAATGACGAGCCTTGGGACAGTCCCTCTTGGAACCCAGCAGCCGTGCTGGGAGAAGCCCAAACCGCCTTCTTAAATGGTTGTACCATCTTGCATTCTCATGACTGAGAGCTCCTGTTGCCCCACATCCTCTCTAGCAGGTGGTATCATTTAACCTGATTTTTATTTATTTATTTATTTATTTTTGCGGTACGCGGGCCTCTCACTGCTGTGGCCTCTCCCGTTGAGGAGCACAGGCTCTGGACGCGCAGGCTCAGCAGCCATGGCTCACGGGCCCAGCCACTCCGCGGCATGTGGGATCTTCCCGGACCGGGGCACGAACCCGTGTCCCCTGCATCAGCAGGCGGACTCTCAACCACAGCGCCACCAGGAAGCCCTTAACCTGATTTTTTAATGAAGAAACTGAGTCTAGACTCCAAATGAAGTGACTGGAACCAAGCACAAGTACAATCATTGTGCTTTTTACAATTCACTGGAGCAGGAGTCTAAAAGCTAACCCCCAGGGCCAAATCCCACCCCCCACCTGTTGCTCTACAACCTGTGAGCTAAGAATAGTTTTCACATTTTCAAATAATTAGGGGGAAAAAGTCAAAAGAAGAATATCATCACCTGTGAAAATTACATAGAATTCCAATTTCAGTGTCTACTTAATAAAGTTTTATTGGCACACAGCCACGCCTATTGTTTTCCCATATCTGTGGCTGCTTTTGTGCCTTGCCAGCAGAGTCAAGTAGTTGCCAGAGAGAGAATATGGCCTGCAGAGCCTAAAATATTTACTAGCTAGCACTTTACAGAAAGAGCTTGCCAAGCTCTGCCCAGAAGAATCAGACCCAATTAGAAGTATCATCTCTATGAAGATAATCAGGCTTTGTAAAGGTTTTCTATCAACAAACTCAAAAATGTATTCAAAAGTAGTTTTTTTTTTAACTTTTTATTTTATATTGGAGCATGGTTGATCAACAATGTTGTGTTAGTTTCAGGTGTACAACAAAGTGACTCAGTCATACATATACATGTATGTGTTCCTTTTCAAATTCTTTTCCCAATTAGGTTGTTACAGAATATTGAGCAGAGTTCCTTGTGCTATACAGTGGGTCCTTGTTGGTTATCCATTTTAAATATAGCAGTGTGTACATGTCAATCCCAAACTATCCCTCCCCTCCCCACCCTTCCCCCCTGGTAACCATAAGTTAGTTCTCTAAGTCTGTGGGTCTGTTTCAGTTTTGTAAATAAGTTCATTTGTACCATTTGTTTTTTCAAAAGTAGTTTCTATATGCAGCTCCCCTCCTTATAGAACTCTCCTTGCTACTTTTTCCGGACATCTTAGCATTGTATAGGTGGTGATGCTCCACGTAGAAAGTATTGAATTTTGACTGCCAACAGTAAAGTGCACCGTCTCTAAGATTTAGACTCTTTTCCCTTCAAGAGAGCAACATTCTGGGGACTTCCCTGGTGGCGCAGTAGTTAAGAATCCGCCTGCCAATTCAGGGCACACGGGTTCGAGCCCTGGTCCGGGAAGATTCTACATGCCGCGGAGTAACTAAGCCCGTGCTCCACAACTACTGAGCCTGCGTGCCACAACTACCGAAGCCTAGAGCCCGTGCTCCTCAACAAGAGAAGCCACCGCAATGAGAAGTCCGTGTACCATGACAAAGAGTAGCCCCTGCTCACCGCAACTACAGAAAGCCCGTGTGCAGTAAAGAAGAACCAATGCAGCCAAAAATTAAAAAATAAATAAATAAATTTATTTAAAAAAGGAGAGAGAGAGCAACATCCTGCCTGGCCTCCCTTTTTTTTTTTTTTTTTTTTTTTTTTTTTGCCTTAAGGTTTGTTTACACTCAGCAGGAGGAAAGGTAAGGAGATAAAGCAATGCAGAATGAATAAAGGAAGACAAGGCTACAGCAAAACACAGAGAAGGCAAGATTAGAGGAGTGAGCCCCAGGGAAGAAAGTTTACAAGTTAGCAACTGAGTGGATGGAAAGAGAGATTACACCTGGAACACAGTGGCCAGAAGGAAGAATCACTGGAGACAAAATCGCCACAGGCAAAGGTTATTTCAAATGCACAGATCTCCCAACGTGTGGATCAAGTCACTGAAATAATGAATTTAATCCTGGCGATTAGCTTCTCTAGTCGGCTGGGAGCCCTGCTGGTATTTCAACCCAGACCCTTGCTGGGCGGTCAGTTAGAACAGGGGAACACAGGGAGGGAAAAGACATTTTGCATCTGCAATTCCTTCTTTCTGTCGCTCACTTCCCAGACAGAGGAAAGGGGAGAAAGGACTCAGGGCCAGTGTCAGCCTGAAAACACCCCTGATACTTTAGGCTCTTGAAAGGCAGAAAACATGAGTTTCTTTTTTTTCCCCTTGCATCCCCAGAGTAATCTTATGAATAATAAAGAATGGTCAATTATTGAACGTTTACTATAAACCAGGCCCCAAATTCAATCCTTTCCACGTATTAACTTCTTTAATCCCTGTAACAACCCTTTGAGCTAAGTAATATTCTGGAGACTTTGAAGAGGTTTAGAGAAGTCAATCGACAAGGCTGGGAAGAAGCTGGGCTTCGAACCCACAGTGACTTTATCAGCCTCCAAAGTCCACACTCTAAAACCTCCATGAGGCACCGGCTCCCAGTGAGCTAAGAAAATTACCTTAGGCACTAAATCAATCAAACATGTTCTGAGCGAATCCAAACTGTGTTCCTTCTGGCCATCAGGCATACTTATTTGTACTAAATTATGAAAATGTTATTTATAAACACCTCTTTAATTTAATTCTGCCCCAAAACTTGAGTACGAACAGAAGGAAACCCTAAGTGCCTTTAACCAATATCTTTTCTCCCCTTCTATTATCTCCTTCCAGATCAGCAGAAAACTACGTGCCTAGCCACCTGACGGAGAGGAGTAGAGAATAAACTATAATATGCATCACTGTATCTCTGGGTTTGCCCAAGGCAGGCCCAGTTTAGGTCCGTTGTCCCTCTTTCACTCTCAAGAGTGCCCATTTGAATTATCAATTATATAGTGACCCTAGCTCAGGGATCCTCAACCTCAGCTATGCAACTGGATCACCTGAGATTATTTTAAAATACTGAGTCCTGACCCCAACCATGTAGATTCTGGTTTGATTTATTTGCAGTGAGGCCCTAGCATAGGTATGTTTTAAAAGTCCTCATGTGTTTCAAATATGCAGCTGCAGCCTAAAAGTACTGTACCAGATCTAAACCAAAGTTGTTGGGTGTAACTTCTGGAAAAATTATTTTGAACTATGTAAAGGGAGCTTACTCAGCTAGGAGGAGGTGGCCTTGGGCCCTTCCTCTTTCTTTCTGGGAATGCTGACATGAGAGCTGGAGCTCAAGCAGCCATTTTGGTCTCTGAGGCTACCTTGAAGATGAAAACCACACACCAAGAGGGAAAACAAAGAGTAGAAGCTGGGGTCATCAACAGCTATAAAGCCATGGAATATCTATAGATTTTTATCAACAAGGAAGAAAAATCTTTCTTTTTTCAAGCCACCACACCAAATGTCTGTTACCAACAGCCAAATGCAATTTTTAAGTAATACAGTTGGCATCACTATGTTACAAATGAGAAAAGTTGCTCAGAGTCCCACAGTTTCTAAGTAACAGAAGTCAAATGTTCTGACTCCAATCCTATGACCTTTCTGCTAGAAGGAATGGGGCAGAGTATATTTTACGGACAGAGAAAAGGGTTCTCACTAACAAACATGTATCTTCCCAGACAACTCTACTGACATTCTGACCACCTATTTTTGAATCCCTTTCATATGTATTGCCAGAACATTGAACAAGGAGAAGATATGATAAGTAGCAGCTCTTACGAATACATATAAAGTTTATTTTGCTTTAAGAACAGCATGCCCTTAAAATTTCCTTTATACTGTGGTTGTATTCCTGATAAATTTATGTAAAATTTCTTAAATCCCAAATTCTTTTAATTTATTTACTCAACAAATACTTTCTGAGAACCTAGTATGGAAGAGTCACTAATTTTACAGGAAAAGGGTTTGAGAAAGAGTTTGCAGAGTTTACAGAAAGACACATGTTCTTCCCCGCGAGGAGGTGAAAATCTGAGTGGGATATAACATGTACACGAATAGCTATAGTGGACGCTCAGTGCTGCCTGCAAAGGGTTGTGGTCAACCAAAGAAGGACAAGATCACCTTTGGCTTAAGGAACCAGGGAAGGCTTCACGGAAGAGGTGGCATTCATGTTTTACGATCTCAAAAGGCCAACGGGGACAGGCACTTCAGGTCCAGGAACTTCCCTGATCAAGGCTGAAAGGCAGTTACGAGGTGGGTGTGTTAACAAGGAGTCCAGTTGGACTGAAACACAATGTCTGTGCTAGAGAAAGAGGGTAGATGAGGCTGGGGAGGTAGTTTAGGGTCAAATTACAAAAAGTCTGGAAGGCCAGGCTAACAGTTTTGGATCTATTCAGTAGACAGTGTGGGTCAGAGCAGTGACCTCGGAAGATTAATTTGCCAAGCCCAAGCAAAAGGAATTAGCCAGGGAGAGAAGAGAGGAAGGGGGACCACGTAATATGTCACAGCCACAGTCCAGGCAAGAGGTAATGCGCGTCAGAATTAGGGCAGAGGTAGTGGGAATGCAGAGGGAGGCTAAGTGCCAGAAACAGAACTGACTAGACTTGGCAGGATGTGGGAAATTAGACAAAGGCAAGGGAGGAATTGGATGGCTCAAGGTTCCAGGCTAAGGAAATGAGTGGCATTCATCAGTAGTGCAGGTTCCAGGAATGCAAAGTTCTAACAGTCGGTAGGAAGTACAGAACTGGCCTATGGGAGAGACATCAAGAGTGCAGTTTCAGATTTCTGAGTGATTTGTCTGGAAGCCATTAAAATAGGGAAATAGTAGAGAGACAAGAAATGTGAAGACAGAAACTTGAGTAATATTGACAATTGGCAGATGGGGGTAAAGGAAGGAAAGAAGAAAGGAAGGGAGGAAGGAAGGGAGGGAGGGAGGGAGAGAGGGAGAGAGGAAGGGAGACTGAAGATTAGAGAAGAAGGAAAGAAACTAAGGGAATACAACATTACAGAAGAAAAGGAAGACAGGATTTAAAGAAAGAATTGTACTAACAGTGTTAAAGCAATAAAATAACATTATCTGTTGGTTTTTAATTTGACGTTTTCTTTCTGTGGGTAGCTTAGCTCTGGTGCTGGATGACTCCCAACACAAGCCACAGATTCCTCCCTTTCCACAGGAGGGTGTAGCCACAGACACCAGACAAGGTCAGTGGCCTCCACTGATGTAATAGGAAAACAGGTCCCCCCTAGTCAGGGACCTAAAAGCCCTGATATCTGACCCAAATTCTGCCTCTCAGATAAATTTCATAACTTCTCTGGGTCTCTGTAGATTCATCTATAAAATGATGAGTCAAGATCAATTGCACAAAGATATATAGTCAAGGGTATTCCTCGTAGTATTGCTTTGTTACGGTAAAAATTTGGAAACAACCCAAATGTCCAACAATAAGGAATTGGTTAAATAAATTATGGTCTGTTCATACAGCAGATCACTTTGCAGCTGTTAAAAGCTATGATACAGAAATAATTTATTGACACATAAAGGGGTGTACAATATATTCAACTTCAAAAGCAAATTATGAGATTATGATGTCTTTTTTAAAAACATATGCATAGAAAAAAGTATAGATGACATAAATGTTTGTCTCTATCTCTAAAGTAGAGAAATGATGGATGATTTTCACCATATTTCATTTTACTTATCTGTATTTTCTAAGTTTTCTAGAGTAAACATTTATTATAGATAAAAGTTTTTAAAAAACATATTTTTTCAAGTGAAATGGCCTCTATATGGCTATAACACTACCCCTCTCCCTCAGAATACTAACTTCAGGTTTTCTGTAGGAATGCTCACCATATATACATAACAAAAAATAATAGAAATGTTATTCCTTATACTTGATTTTAATTTATAATAACTTATGTGGCCATCCGTTGAGTGTGCAGTTGTAGTCAAGATCCTTCAGTCTACAAGCAGAAAACCTGAACTCAAGAAGAAGTTTTCTTAACCCCAAGGATCCAGCTTCTCCATCTTGTAAAATTTGATGATACTTCCTACCCCAGTGAACTCAGAGTCTGAGATTAGCTGAGCGAAATAAAATATGTGCCAGGCTGTTGGAGGAGGTCATTGAGAGGATGTGTTGCTGGTTGACCCTGGAGCTGGACACAGGCAATCAGAGATTCCTCACCCCCTCCCCTGTCCTTGGAACATACGTTCCACCCACCATTCCCACACTAGGAGATGTTTCAAGGATGCAGCCTTGAGAAGGTAAGGTGCCATTGAGACCCTCTGGACTGGGTATGTGACAGAACCCCATTAAGGCCTGTTTGTAAACTTTTAAGATTCTGATGGGTGGGGGGCAGAAATCTACTCATCTTGTACTGCCCAAGACAAGCTTCGTTTGTAAGTTTCCTCGCTTATTAAACTCTCCACTCATCAATCTGGGGTGGGCTCCTCTTTCTTCAATCACTCCTTGCCCTCTGCATATAGGGCCAGTTTCAGATTTCACCACAGGAATCTCCCAAGGTTGTGAACCAACCCAGCCCTGAACTGTAAAGGGCCACCCAAATAGGAAGTTATTATTACATTCTGGACTTCAAGGGACACATAGTTTTCTAATTAAACACCATGGACTACTTTCAGTCCTCTGGCATTTATCTATTCATTGAGCAAATGTATTCCAAAGTCCTACTATGTGCCAGGCACTGTGGCAGGTCCTGGGGATGCAATGGGAAGTGACATAGACATACTGTCCACCTTTATGTGCCATTATCGAGTCATTCCCTAAACACCAAGACACAGTGCTGGAGCCCAACAGACCTAATTCTAATTAGAGCTCTTAAAGGTGTTAGGACCCAAGTCAGGTACTTAACCTATCCACACCACCCTTTATGTGCCAAATAAGGGTGATAATATCCATCTCAAAAACCTATTCTAATATCCATTTCAAAAACCTGTGCTAAAGATTAAGCGATTATACAAAAGTGTCTGGCACAGGACCCGGCACATAGTAGGACCTCAGTAAACATAGCTATTATTTCATTATGAATCCCATTGTTTGCTGATTTAACTGCCAATGTACCATGAGCAAATTTTTCTTTAAGTCATTCAATAGCAAATTTTATTTCACCAGACACACTTCAATTCTGATCAATGCCACACCTTTTACTACATAGGAAATAGTTTTGCTAATTCTTTGCCAGAATTCTTATATTTAGAGAGCATTGGGTTGTATTATTCAATTTTCACTCTTTGACATTCATCCAGGATTTCTTTTCTTCTTTGAGGCAGCCGTAGGGTGTCTAGATTTCAAATACTTGGCTTCTGTTGGAAAAGGAAAAACAAAAAAATATTCCTTTGGACAATGATTTCTTTTCCCCAGTGGTTAAAAACAGAGGGAAAAGAGCCAAAAGAGGAGGCTGGTATAAAAAGAGTTGCCATGAGACTCGCCATCATCCAGAAGTTGGGTTGTCTCTGCTATGAGAACACTTCCCACGGCCCCCTTAAGGCAGACAAACACCAAAGAAAAGGGCATTCCTTCTCACTCAGGGACCATCAGTCAGGACACCATCTGTTGCTCAGTTGGAACAGACCATACTGCTTAGATACCATGGAAGTGTGATATTTCCCTTCACTTCCTACTCCCCAGCCAACACCAATCTCTAACAAATCTTCAACTGTGTATATGTGTGTGTGTGTGTGTGTGTGTGTGTGTTACAACACAAATTCAGGAAACATTGCATCCTAATCAAAAAAAAAAAAAAAAGAAAAAAAAATTCCTCTCCCCTTTCAGCAGCATCCTAGATACACAAAGTATGCAGTAGAACCTAAAGTGCCCTACAATCCAGAGAAGCCAGAGGTACCAAGGCTATTCTCTCCCACTTCCAGCCTCGGGGAACTTCTTTAATGCCACAGCCAAACTATGTAACTGTGACCACACTTCCTTATGGCTGCAGCGCCACCTAGTGGCCAGGTGAGCAAGGCGTACGCTCATTCTCATCAATGTGAAAAAGCAACTTCCATCCTTTCCAAAGAGAAACAAAAGTGGTTGCTACACACGACAGCTAGAATTAGGAATCACCACGGTTCTATCATATTCAAATTATTTCCTGATTATAATCACATCCAAATCACTGGGAAGAGACAATAGGATAGAAAATTCCTGCTATCATTAGATTTTCATGTCCAAATGCATCCTCATACAAACTCACAAACTTACACAAATATTTAGTCTAAATCCAGGCATCTTTGTGGCCTGTAAAGTCTTCAAGGCCTGCAATTATATACATAAAGTCTTTTTAAAACAAAAAGGAAGATGAAAAATAGGTCTCTAAAGACCTGTAATGAGATTCCTCTTTTCTATTTTCCACAAATTGCTCTGTCCACTTGCTGGCATTTTTGATGTCATAAGAAACTGACAACTGAATTGCAACTTTATCCTGCAGAGAGCAACCAAAAACATGCCTGTACATTGTAAAGATGGCAGTTTAACTAACATAATTTGTTTAGGACTTAACCTGGGGGTATACAACCTAATTCAGTTCATTTTAAACCCAAATTATTCCAGTTAATAGCCTGGTGGAGCTCAGAACAGAATGTGTGCACTGCTGCTAAGTATTCCATATTAAAAATAGTTTGTGGGGCTTCCCTGGTGGCGCAGTGGTTAAGAGTCCGCCTGCCGATGCAGGGGACACGGGTTCGTGCCCCGGTCTGGGAAGATCCCACATGCCAGGCCCGTGAGCTATGGCCGCTGAGCCTGCACGTCCGGAGCCTGTGCTCCACAGTGGGAGAGGCCACAACAGTGAGAGGCCCGCGTACCGCAAAAAAAAAAAAAAAAAAAAAAAAATAGTTTGTGATGGGATATGCCTTTTTTAATTAAAAATTTAATGTACATTAACATTTTTAGATGAAAAACTGACAATCCAAAAACAGTTCTAAATTCTCCTTTGATTATTTTTCCCGAGCACTGAAGGCATGATATAGCTACAGAAATAAGCTAACAGTAAAGTTCTTTGAAAGACTATTTTCTGTCGTAGCTCACGTGTTCTTTGTTATAACCCTCCAGTGGTTTTCTGGTACAGAGATGAATCGGGTAAAACTCTTAGCTGGGACTCCAACCCACAAGAACTTGACTTAATTTCTGACCCATACCTCCTGCTCAGGCCTACTCACTGTCCCCTGCTGAGACCTACAACAGACCAAATTCTAAGTAGGATGAGTTGCTGATTTCCTGCACTCTTTCTGCATCCACCGGCACCTTCGATCCCCCACCACTCACATGGATGGCCTTGCACTGACCCCTTGCTTTGGACCAGAGTAGGGCTGTCAGATTCCAAAAAAAAAAAAAAAAAAAAAAAGGAAAAGGAAAGAAGGGTAAGACATTCAGTTAAATTTGAATTTCAGGTAAACAACAAATAAATTTTAGCATCAGTATGACCCAAATATTGCATAGGGGCATACTTATACTAAAAACTCACGTGTTGTTTACCTGAAGTTCAAAGGTAACGGTGTTCTGTATTTGATCCAACAACTCCAGCTTAGGAACCCTCTTGGGGTGTCACATGGTGATCTGGTCTTCAATGCAAGAGTCTTTCTCCCATCCGTTTCTGAGCCACTGACTCCATAATGAAGCCTACCTGTCTACATTCTTTTCAGATGTCCAAGTGACCAGTCATCAAATCAGAGAGACTAATGTTAAGCTCTCTTTCTTGGAACTGACAACAGCCTTAATCAATAGTTCCCAAAACATGGCGTGTGCGCAATTAGTAGTACATGACTGAATTCTTTTGTTATTTTTTGTTGTGTCGTTTTCACTGTATTTTTTTTTTTTTTGGTGATCAATAATAACACTTTCTACTCATTAATAACACTACTGCTTTCCCATTTATGGTAGTGATATAAATTTATTTTAAAATAAATTTAAGTGTTTTTTTTTTTTTAAAAAAAAGGTGAATCAATATAAGGGCGAAAAGTAAGTAAACAATAGCACAGATGCTACTCAGATAAAGTGATATCATGACAGTGGCACCACAAGGACTGACGTTTAGGAAACAATGACCTAAAGCCCACAGACCAAATCTGGCCCCCCACCCATTTTTGTAAATAAAGTTTTATTGGGACATGGCCACAACCATGCATTTATGTATTGCTTATGGCTGCTTTCATGCAACAACAGCAGAGCTGAGTAGTTGCAAAAGAGATCATAGGACTCACAAGGCCTAAAATATTTACTCTCTGGCCCTTTACAAAAAAACAAGTTTCCTGACCCCTGACCTAAAGCATCACTCATCCAAGCTAGTCAAAGGAAAAGATAGAACTTTGAAAGTCCCCATGACAGAGATATTTTTGGACAACCCAGCCTAAAGCCGAAATGGTCCTCCATTTCCCATTTCAGATTCTTTTTGTTAACCTCCTTCCCATGCCTGAATCTGCTGAGGCTTTCATCCTTCATTCTCATGCTTAAGATTCAGAATAATATCTGCTTCTTCCAGTAAGCCTTCCCTTATTAACTCAGATCCACCTACACCCTGAACTAGGTGATAGTAAGTGAAATACACCAACATGCTTTTATCGAGTTCTCTTTAAAAATACAAAAAGAAAAAAAAAAAATCTGTACTTATAGAGAAGTATGGCCATATAAGGCAAAGCCTTTTTAATAACGAAACAACTCAATACTTTAGTACAGAATATGTTAAAGTTAGCATAAATAGGTAACACAGTAACTTCCATAATCATGCACAAATTACTTCTGAAACAATGGTTGGGCTCTGGAAATAAAGCTTTAATCAGCCGCAAACGTCTGAGTAAGCATAATTGCACCCTGCTAGTTAAACATCCTTAAGCATGATAGCATTCTGATCCCACAGGTCAGCAATATTGCAGCATCTCAAGCCAATTCACTAAGATGGGAAGACACAGGCACCTTAGGTTTAAAATAAAATTAAAATACAGCCCCTACTGTGCTGTTACAGTCATTGAATATATCTAGAAATTTTCCCAGCCTTGGAAAACACCAGATAGATAGATAGATATGTGGATTCCAGCTCAACGTCATCTCCTTGATAAACCTGTCCAAGCTGGCCCAGACAAAATTTGTTGCCCTTCCCTCTGAATATCTATTGACTCTGGTTGCTCTTGAAAGTCCAGTAGTCACCAACATGCCATAACTGTGTACCTGGTGACAAGTCACTGACCTGGTTGCCTCTAAACCCAGGCCTATGTTTGACTTGTTTTCTCTAGCCTAACACATGACAGGGCTAGTTAAGTTTTGGCAAAAAGAAGCGATGAAACACTCAAAGTTGTTCCAAATGAGATCCAAGGAGAATATGACAAGTAGCAGAATAAAACAAAACTAAGTAAATGTTTCTGTACTAATCAAAGAAACGTTCTGTTTGTAACCCAGTTTGGTTAACAAGTTATGCCTATCACGGCAGGACATACAATGAGTAGTGTTGGGGGAGGGGTGGATCAATGACCTCTAGCCTTTCCCATTTTCTATGCTTTCTCTTCCTGTCAAGTTCTTATCATCTGCCTACTGCTGCTCTTTTTCTCTTAGAAAATAAGCCAGCATCAGTCATCTGCACATTAGTATGAATAAGATAATTAGTTACCTCTCCCAGTTACTTCTCTCAGTTCTAACAGAGGCAGTAAAGTCATTATCCCAAATTAAAGGAACCAGAAGGATGTGCAACAGGCCAAGGAAAACGTCAAACACAACCCAACTCTGCCTACAAGTCAAGACTGTTGGGATGGAAAGTTACCTTGGCTCAAATAGAGATGTACAAAATGGCGGCAGTAATGGTGGGGATTGAAATACATACAATGATTATTTTTAGCATCCTTTCCAGATCTTAGAGTCACTTTGTTTATTTCAGAACATAATAATATATTATTTGCAACTGTGTGGTACATGCTTAAAAGTAGAGACCTTGAGCCGAAGTGAAAAACTTCAAGGAAAATTTTACTGTATTCATGAGAAAGACAAAAACATCCTAAAAAACGTTTGTTCTCTATGTGATTTTTCTAGCCTTTACATGTCTATAGCTGGTTTTTTTTATTTGGGTATTTTGGGAGAAGCCTCACTGATTATGCCAAATAGGAAAGGAAGGAGAGAAAAAAACTACGAAAGAGCTGTGCTGGCTGAGCAAACCGTTTAAGTAAACACCTAGTAATAGGGGAGCGGAAGAAATGTTAAATCCAGAGGGAACTATATACCATGTGTTCCAGTATCTATCCCAGTTAGAATGCCACCATCCCAAAGGAGAAGTGCTATAAAAAGCATAATATGAGTATCAGCTCTCATCATTCAATATAGTTTTTCAACCCTTTCAAAATTACATTGAAAAATCTATAGAACGCACGTTTAGATTAATGAACTGTTTGGATCTGGATCAATAAGCACTCGAGGCTCTGTGCCGTTGACACCTGCTGGGAACATCTAGAATGCTTCATGAAGGGCAGAGCCAGTCGGCACTTTGTAACTACAGGGGTTCCACTTAATAAACAAGCAATCTAATACATGACCTCTGCAGATTAATTTCCTGAGAGCAAGTAAATAATCTGGCTTCAAAATTTCCCTGATTATGCATATAATTACAGTATCACTTACCAATTAACACACTGATTTAAACCTTCTTGGGATTATGTATTTAAGAGTATAAAAGAGATCATTCTGTCATCATCCAAACACTCAAAAATGCTCTAGTTTGGCAAAGAATCACAGAGAGCATAACTTTCCACCCATCTGATTTCTCTCATGGAAGAAAAAGCTATGATGCTAAGGTTATAAATGATACCTTAAAATATCATAGACCATAATTATTGTCTCAATAACTGGACCACAGTGACACCCATTAGCAAAGGTTTGTACATGACATAATAACAAAGTCTTGGGGAAACTTCATCATCTCCTGAAATATTTCTGTAGAACCACAGATTTATAAAACTGCTTCTCTAGCTCGGATTATTACTATTTTTTAATTTACTGCAGCAACGAGGGTATAATTTATCCACCATTAGACAGTTACATAAATAGACAAAGATATATGGTAGAGATTCTTCTCCACTTTAGACAAGTATAATGATTAATGTTAGTTTGTTATTTCTTATTCCTACATAAAATTTCTCATTAAAAATGTTAATATATCCCTTCACAAGGCCACATAGTGATGGGGGAAAAGATGAAATTGCTACACAGCATGCATACATATGTAAAAGAAGTTAAAAATAATAAATCAACATGGCAAATATAATGAAGCCTGCTGTCGAACAGTAAAAGCTGTCAAAATGAGGTTTTATTATTAAGAACTTTATATCCAACTGTTCGGCTGCATAAAATCTTTCATATCACTTGTGTACTTTCAGGGAGAGAATTCACATCTGGGATGAAATTGTCATGGTGCCGCATTCCTGATTCCTTCCCCTGGTATTACTTTCTGAATAATTATTTGAATCTCCACAGAAAATGAAAGTTGGCTGAAGCTAACTGCAAAATAACAAGCTTTTACACGCAGAAAAGCCACTCTGTGGTGTTTTCTCTAACGGTAAATATTTCAAAAAGGAATGCTTAAGCATGGGAAAAATAAAGATGTCACTGGTTCAAACTCCAGAACTACAGTTTTCTCAGTAAGATCATAACACAAACAATCATAAATATGATTTAAAATTACAACTCTGGCGTCAATATTTAAAGCACAGTCTTAGCATTTTGGCAATTCTACTACACATGACCATTGTATGATGTTGCACAAATGATTTAACTTCTTTGTACCCCATTTTCCTATCTAAAATAAAATTCTACCCCATAGATTCATCCAAAAAATAAAATAAAATAAAATTACAACTCTGGGGAAACACAGTCAGTTAACTTTGGACTCCATTCTTACGTCTTCTAGAGAAGTAAAGCCCCTAATATAAAGCTTTATGATTCCAGAATATATAATATTGACATTGTGATTGTTTTGGAGACATAATAACTAATTATTCAGAAAGAGCAAGAAAATAAACCAATCCAACTCCTCCTCCAACCTTAATCCCTAATTTAAAGGAGCAGAAAATACGGCTTCATAGAATCGGAAGTCCCAAGTGCCATTCCAAAATAAAAGGAACACTTCAAATAAACTTCAATCCCCCTGACAGCATACAAACAAAAACAGCAGCTATATACCAGCTTCTCCCCAAAACAAAACCCAGTGGAATGACTGAGAATTTCAGCTACCAAAATCCAACTCTGTGAAACCCTGGGGGTGTCAGCAGCTACTCAATAAAAAGGAAAACTGAAAATAGTACAAAAATGGCTCCTAATAGCAATAATGTATACTTCTGCGGTCATTACCGGTCAGATAATAACCGGCAGTGACCTTCAAACCATACATTATGGTTAAAGTATGGTCTAGTGCTCATTGCAGATGTGTAGCTTAGAAATAAACAGTAAATGCTCAAACCGTTCCAAGGCTGCTTGCATGCATGGATTTTTTCCCTCCCCAGCATTATCACACCAGGAATCTTATAATGATCTGAAAAATATGTACCTAGGGTAATAGTGCTATACTGAAAAGATAAATACCCAGACCGATGTAATCGAAAACACACACAGAAAGCAGCTTTCCTGTAATGCAGGTGAATGTTTTATAACACGAAGACTCGGAGAGAACATTCTGACCTTTTTAAGCCTCAGCTGTCAGGAAAGCTGCAGGGATCTTGGTTAATTTATAAATCCCCTCTGCAAAATGGTATAATATTAATATTCCCATTCTGCAGGTCAAAACAGTGAGGTCCAGGTAAACCAAATGGCCTGTTATGGGAGGAAGCAAGGTAATGGCTCTGAAAATTAACCTCTCTGTAGGGCAGGCCTGGGTTCCTACATGAAGGTAAATTTTTTACAATTTTCAAATTCCTTCATCACAAATCTATTTGTATTTCTTTCCCATCTCCTGTAAACTAGGGGATTGCGCACATTAAAAAACTTTTTTTTCAAATGTACAGGGAATGTTGCATCTGTTTTCTTCTTTGTAATTTTTCTGCTCAACCATTTTTTTTAACATCAAATAATCTTTGCAAATGCATCTCTGGCCAACATGGAAGAAACTGTACAGTCTGGGAGCCATGCTTGGTCTAACTAAAGCTTTCTTGGACATTCCATTCCAAGACTCGAGAAAAGAGTTCCACTGCTTTATCAAGAATTACCATTGGTTATTTCTTGGCAAAGCAGTAGTGGGGAGAGTACAGAAAATTGGGCACTTCCTAGAATACAGATGAAATGAAGCCAGTTACAGCTACTTTTTTTTTTTCCAGTTGTTTAAAACACAAAAGAAGGAAAACAGTGACCCCAGCTTCCCTCCTCTTTTTCATTACTCCAATGAGCTAGTTCCTCCAGAGTGGACATCTGCCTGGGTTCCTTTGGGCCACAGTTCTCACCCCTTGATCACAAGTTCATGCCTAAAGCTGAGAACCAGCTCACTAATTAAACACAGGAACTCTTCTGTTCCAAGTTTTCTTACTACCAGCATTCTCATCCTCTCCTTGCCCACCTGGAAAACAATCTCACTCAACTGATTTTTGGTGGGGTCTTTACTGAAGAAGCTGAGAGGCAACGTTCTTTCGAAGATGTATTGGCTTCATCTTTCCAGGTGGAGAGCTCAGGATCTCTGCTGATGCCAGTGGTGATCAGCCCAACGTCATCGGAGCTGCCTCACAGCTGAACAGGCCATAGCTAGGTGGGCAAATACCTGTCTAGGACAGTGGTTCTCAACAGGGGTGACTCTGTTCCCCAGGAACATTGATCCATGTCTAGAGACATTTTGAGTTGTCATAACTGGGGGGATGGGGGGGCTTGATTCTTGGCATCAAGTGGGTAAACGCCAAGGAACACATGGAAAACACATACACATACACACACACACAACAAAGAATTATCCAGCCCCAGGGACTTCCCTCGTGGTCCAGTGGCTAAGACTCTGCCTTCCAATGCAGGGGGTACAGGTTCAATCCCTGGTCAGGGAGCTAAGATCCCACATGCCTCAGAGCCAAAAAAAACTAAAACAGAAGCAATATTGTAACAAATTCAAAAAAGAGTTCAAAAATGGTCCACATTAAAAAAAAAAAAATCTTAAAAAAAAAAAGAATTACCCAGCCCCAAATGTCAACAGTCCCCAGGTTGAGAAACCCAGGCCTAGATGCCTTGCTGTTTAGAACAGGTGTCCCCCGACTCAACCCTGCATCCCCGGCACTTCCCCAGCATCGAGCACACAGAAGGTCCTCAATCCGTGCTGGTGGAAATGCAGGCAGTCCATGGTAAGAGAGCAGAGGGGTGGGCCTGTCTTCCCCATCCCACCTGATGTCCTAGTGTCTTCCATTTTCTTCTTTCGGTCTCCTTCTCTGTTACTATTGTCCCATTCCCCCTCTCTTTTTCTACTCTCTGTTCTTTCTCTTTGCCTTCAAAAGGCTACATTTGGAGAGTGCTTCACAGTTTCCAAGGAGCTTAGCCTATGTGATCTCCAAAACAACACAAGGGAAATATTACATCCTCACTCAATACAGGGTGAAACCGAAGCTCACACAATATAAGCAATTGGTCCAAAGTCACCCAAGTTACTACACTGTAAAGGAGAGACCGGATGTGTGTCCAGCTCCAGGGCCAAGAGTTCTCTCCTGGCAAAGGACGGGCTGGGATATTACCTGCTTGTGCTGCAAGGAGGTGGCTGACCCATGTTCTAAAATGAACTCCAAAATATTCCTAAGTAGTTGGCCAGTAAGAATGATGTAACAGGAAATAGACGAACTTCACTTTCAGACCAGCATCTCCCCTCTCTGTCCTGTGATGGCTGTAAGCCAAAGGCATTCAGGTGCTGAAAAATGGAAGTGTATCCTCCTTATCACTAGCTATACAAATGCCTTATTTTAAGAGCCTCGGGCCATGGGTAATCCCAGGCTTTATGAGATCCAAGCATAACTGACATGGGACCCAGTGCCACAAGCCACTGACCTCATCAGTGAGGAGAGGCCCAACACAAGGGCAGAGCCTCGTGTCATACTGCTGCCGGACATGACAAAATACACGTGGAATTTCACTGCAAATCCCCAACTGTTGAGCCTGGATAAGCGGCACAGTACACCTTTGGTCGGTGTCTGGCCTCAGGGGCACTGGGCCGAGGCGGTAAATATAAAAAAATAATAATAATCAAAGAACTGGAAAGTCAGCTGTGGGCGCGCACACACATGTATTCATAACTGCCGTAAAACTAATAAACACATGTGTTTTCCTCCATCTCCCGAGTTCTTCTGTGTCCCAGGCCCTGTGCTGGGTAGCAAAGAGACAAAGATGAATTGGCCTGACATTCATCCTCTACAGGGTCTAGTAAGGGAAACAAGACATATCAACATGCGAATCACATTCCAAGAGACCAGTGCCACACTGGAAGGTCAGGAAGCTTGGGGATCAACCCACAGAGGAAGCAGTAAGTGGCCCTGCCTAGGGAAGGTGACACGGAAGCTGGGACAAAAAGCAAGGAGAGGTTTGCCCGTGGGAAAGGGGAGCAGCACAGAGACAGCGTGGGCAAAGGCATGATATCAACAGAATCAGACCTGCTCAGCAACAGTGAGATGTATTTTTCCTTACATATGACTTGAGGAGGGTTTTCTTGTGACAGGCCCTGTGTGAGAACCTGTACAGGGAGACGGAAATCAGACTGAGAAACGCTTTATATGCCAAGCGAAGGCGTTCGGAAGATACCCCAGAAGCCTGCACTTCTTTTTAACTTTTCAGGGGCTACCCAGATAAGATACACATTTTCCATTATAACCGAGCGCTTCCTGACCAGATTTGCAGCTGAAACAAATGTTTTACAAGATAACACTCACCTTTTCTACGTGAAATTCATTCTGTTCCTCTTCATATTTTTGAATGTTTGTTGCAAACTGTGTAAAATGATTTCATGAGCCACATATCAGTTTTATCCTACAGTTTTTAAACCCTGCTACAAGCCACAGGGAAGCAAGAGAATTTTTTAAATTGGGAACTGACAAAATCAGGTATATTTAGGATGATAATTTGGGCAGCAAGGTGAGAGGTGGACTGGAGTTGGGCACCCTGGGATTAGGGAAGCCTGCTAGAAGCCAGAGTCCATAACAGACGTGATCTGAGTCTGCACTAAGGTAATGACCCTGAAGATGGAAAGTAGGGCAAAGCTCTAGAGCCTTTAAGTCACAGAATCAACCACCCTGGGTGACTTATTACAGCAGGAATGAGGGAGAAGCTTCTAGATTGAAAGGTTGATGGGATGACCCCCCCCAATGGAAGTGTCCAGTAAAGATGACTCCAAATTTCAGAAGATATGTCTAGAGATGGAAACATGGATGGAGATGTAGTTAGCAGAGATATGATCATTAAAGCCTTGGGGTGGATGCGTTCTCCTAGAGGGTCATATAGAAACAGCAAAGAGGAGAAATAGACATGGAAACACCAAACTGAAGAACCAGACAGAAGAACCAGAGAGACTGTCAAAGGCAATGGAAGAGAGATCAGTGGCGACCAATGGAAGGCTGGCCATCATCATGGCCTCATCATTATCCAACATGATACTTTATGTTCATTTCCATATTTATTTATTGCCTGCCTCTCCACTAAAATATGATACACTTCTGCATCTCCAGAACCTAGAAGAGTGCCCTCAGCACATAGTAGGACTGAAGAAATATTTTCTGAGTGAGTGAATGAATAAAGAAAGGAATGCAAGCCAAGGAAGGAAAGGATCTCAGAATATGGGAGTTGTCAACACAGGCAACTGCTTAACAGAATCAAGAAAGAAGAAGACTGAAAATAGGTCATTAGTTTTGAAAATTAGGTCATTGGTAACCTTAGCAAGAGTCCTTTTGATAAAGTGTTGGGACAAAAGCTAAATTGGTATGACTTCAAAGAAAATGGGGGTGAGGGCACTCATTGCAAGGGAATAGGAGGCAATGTCAAGAGAAGGTTAATCTGGGAGAGGAGAGATGAATGCAATCTGATATCACATATAGGCTTAGATGAATAAGCCTGAGGAAAGAAACTGAAGATAAAGAAGGGGAAAAGCAACGGAACAAGCCAGTGAAAAGGGTAGAAAGGGTTAGGGAGGCCAGCATACAAGTGAAGAGGTTGTCTTAGGTCATTCCAGCTGCTATAATAAAATGCCATAATCTGGGTGGCTTATAAACAACAGAAATTTATTTCACACAGTGCTGAGGTCTAGGAAGTTTCAGATTAAGGTACCAGCAGGTTCCCTGTGTGGTGAGAGCCCACTTTCTGGTTCACAGACAGCACCTTCTAGCTCTGACCTCACATGGTGGGAGGAGCGAGGGATCTCTCTGGGGTCTCAGGTACAAGGGCTCCAATCCCATTCATGGGGGCCCCACCCTCCTGACCAAATCACCTCCCAAAAGTCCCCCCTCCTAATACTACCATAGCGGTTTTAGGATTTCAATATGTGAATTTTGAGGGGACACAAACATTCAGACCATAGCAAAAGTTGACTTTAATAAGCTTTGTCTGTTACAGAAAAGGAGAGAAGGAGTGGATTGTCATGGGTAAATGTTCTGATATATGCAAGGAAAATGAAGGAATCCCCAGCTGATGGATTCATTTTTCCTTTGTGAAAGATGAGGAAAAATTACCTGCATAACCTGCATAAGGTGAGGAATAGCTTGTTTTGAATGGGCTGCCATGGGGAATCCAAAGGTGGCTAATTAGGGGAAAGCAAAGACATT
The DNA here is from genome assembly GCF_964270905.1 of Leucopleurus acutus. Lineage (NCBI taxonomy): Eukaryota > Metazoa > Chordata > Mammalia > Artiodactyla > Delphinidae > Leucopleurus > Leucopleurus acutus. The sequence continues at coordinate 51,074,068 of NC_139146.1, forward strand.
TCAAGAAGCACTGAGGATCTAACCAAAACTGGAAACCATAATGTTATGGTGTCGTCCATCAGCATGGCTATGGAGCTCCCTTTAGTGATGCCGAAAGCCCAGAGCAGAAGCAGAAAAAAAAAATTGGGTTTACCATGCATCCACAGTGTGGTCTAACGAGGATTGTCCTGGAAGAAAGCCTACCCTCCTTCTCCACCAATAAGAGCAGGTAGTCCCTGTCTTAGCCACACTGTCCCATCAAGGTTGCTGGGTCCTGAGCGTGTCATCATAACTCTATGAGCTTCTTACCAATAACTGTGGATCCTAATATTGTCCTAGTCTCACTGACTTATGCGGGGGCCCAAATAGGACAATTTATTTGAACGACTTTTGCCAACTGCTAAGTACTACTGAGGTCACCCACGTTGCTGCTTTCCCAAACAAGTCTTGTACCATCTTTTTTTAATACAGTTGTGCCAGGATGTATTGAACACCTACTAGGCACCTGGCAGTCTCCTTCTCTCCAACTATTCCCCTTGCCCCATGAGAATCACATTTTTGACCTACAGAATAAGGACAATTTACATAGGAGACCCTTAATTCATTCAGTATCTATTTAAATTACTTCTCCATGAAAAGAACGTCTGCCAACTCTAATGCCTTAGAGATGGAACCAAGGAGAGAGAAATTTGCTTTTGTTAGCGGACTCCATAATTACATGGAGATATGTCCACCTGGGTAACAGCTCGTGGGATTTTTTTTTAACTTTTTATATAAACGTTTCAGGTTCTTACCTTGCTACGTTGACTTTTTTTCAATATTAATTGCCTCCATAGTCTTAATCTATAGCAACATTTCTAACCATTGTCCCTGTACATTTTTATTTCTTCCTCAGGAGACTGCTACTGGATAACTTAATTTAAATTTTTTAATACCATGAATAAATATTATCCGCCTTCTCTCTAGAGGGGACAAGCGATTCTCTGGAGGGTTAGCGTCAACTCTTTGACAGTTTACTTCATGAAATAGGTTTCTGGGTTTCAGTGTGGTCCATAAGTTTCATAAACTAGGAAAACCCACATCTCCTTTAACCAGTGTTAATTACCATCATCTGCAGAAGGGACCTATAAACCCTCACCTTCAATGCATCTGTCTACAGGCACTGAGTTTATGAATGAGGTCTCTTGCCTAAAGGATTATTGGATAGCCTTTTATATAACGAGTCTCCTCCTCTGTTGATTCACAGATCCCAGACAATGGGGTCACCTGGGATGCTAAGTTGCAGCCATAAATTATTCCTTTTTGCATGACTGGAGCAGCTGCTCTGGCCACACAGTCCAGCTCTCTCCTGTTCCAACGTAGAGGGTGATCTTAGACCCCCGTCACTTTTTTTTTTTTTTTTTTTGCGGTACGCGGGCCTCTCACTGTTGTGGCCTCTCCCGTTGCGGAGCACAGGCTCCGGACGCGCAGGCTCAGCGGCCATGGCTCACGGGCCCAGCCGCTCCGCAGCATGTGGGATCTTCCCGGACCGGGGCACAAACCCGTGTCCCCTGCATCGACAGGCGGACTCTCAACCACTGCACCACCAGGGAAGCGACCCCCACCTCCCGTCACTTTTTAAATAAGCTCTAACTCCTCCCATTCCCGAGCACGTGTTCTGTTCCCTGGATAGCCCAATTTTTACTGCTGAAACTCAAGAAGCTATTAAAGTCTCCTCAACCTGGCAGAGCCCCGGGACCAGATGGTGTTCTCCTGGTTCTTATAAAGCCTTTATTAACAAAATGACACAAAGCCTCACTGGCCTCCATAATGACTGCTTTTCCCACCCACGGTAGACCCTAGATGGGGAGGATGACCTGTTGATTGCTATTCTTGTCATCATTGTCAAAACATCTCTTGAACTCCGAATTGCTCTGAATCTTCACTTGGGTCCCTCCGATCCCTTGCAGGGCACTGACGAGAACTGCTCTCTCTCCCCAAAAAGGAAAGAAAGCCAAAGCAAGGGCTAAAGCTAATGAGAAGCATAAACAACAGACTACAGAGGGGGTTTTGCTAGGAATTCGCCGCCCCTTTCAGGATTTTGAACAGTTTGGCAATGATGAAGCTTTCGGCAGCCCCTCTCAGGAAAAGTCAGAGCTGTTAATTGCTAAGCTGGCCTCGTGGGATCCGCATGGATGACTCACTTTCAATCGGTGTAGTTTTTCATCATGAGCCGATGCAGCATGCCACACGTTACTCTAAGTGTCGAGGCTACATCAGGGTGCCCGGGATTGCTGAGTGAGTCAGTAAAGGAATACAGAATTTCTCACCTCCAGGTCACTAGTTCAAATGCAAAAGGCCATGGAGAGCCATTATCTTCCCGTGGACTCTGGGAAAGTTTTCAGGCGCTATCAGCTGCCACAAATGCTCGCGTGACAAACACTCACTGCACAGCATCTCAGGAAGAGCTTGGAAACTCACGCTCTCCGAGGTCATACCGGGCTTGGGAAAGCTGAGGCTATAGCAGCCCTTTTCCACCTGTTCTGTGAACTTTGCCAACACCACCAAAATGATCATAAATGCAAATTCCCCCTCAACGCATGTTTGAAATTACTTTAAAGTTCAACAGTTTTACTCTCACCTAATTTTTGTCCACTCATAACAGGCTGGTGGAAACAGGTTAGCAGTTGAAACTTTTAAGATTCCCCCAAAATTCAACTCTGACGTGGGGGAAATGGGCAGAGCCCGTGAGAACTGCCTGTACATTCTGCTCAGAAATGTTAACTCACCAGGGAATTTTCTCAGCACGGGTGCTTTACAGCTCAGGACCTTTTCTTGCTGAATACTGGAGTTATTTCTGGAAAAACAATTCTTATTTCCAAAGTAATATGGCTGGTGACACAGAAACGTCCCTTCTTGTTTATCCACTGTCCCTCCTAAGATTGGCTCTTTTGGGTTTAACTCTTTGCCCTCTTTCTTCACCCTCACTGAGATGTCGTCCTCCTCCTGTCCCTTACTGGAACCTTCTCTAGAAGTACAGCCGCAGACCCAGAGCTCAATTCCTGCCTTTGTAGGCAGCACGGTCCTTTCTGCTGATGGCATGGGTAGGCCAGTGAATCTTCCAGATCCCATACTCCCTGTATCACCCAGAGCCAGCAGAGCGGCTGATACTGGTAAAAATGACAACATAAATTACATAAAGGAATGTCCTGTACTGCGGCAATCCTAGCATTTGTTCATTTCTGCACGCAGACCAAGCCCTTCCCCACACTGGGTCTTTGAACGAGATGTTTCCTCTCCTTGGAAGCCCTTCCCACTTGCTATGCCTCCTGAACACCTGTGTTTTCCTCAGATCTCACCCACATCACCGCTTCTCCCCTACTCTCCCTGAGGAGGGCAACTAGCCCTGTCACGGCACGAGCACTGACATGTACGCCCCGGATTAAGGTCCACCTCCCACTCTGGACCACAGACTCCCACGGGGGCAAGACAGCATCCTTGTTCCTCTTCCTCACCTCCATACCCAGCACTGAGCACAGAGCTGCCACATCGTGGGCACCTCAGAAGTTATGTGTCCAATGAATCCATGACCTCATTTAACATTCACAACCACCCGATGCTTTTTTAAATCTCCACTTTACTAAGGAGGACGCTGAGGCTCTGAGAAGATAAATCACTTGACCCAAACCACACAGCTAATAAGTTGGCAAAAGCAAGGCTGGAACCCAAGGCCATGAGGCTCCCAAGCCCTGCTCTTTCCCATCATTTTATACGACCTTGCTCCCAGGTCTCAGTCAACGCTAGGCTGGGAAAGAGTCCACGTGATTTCCTAGCTCCTGACGTGTCTGTTGTCAGTTTAGCAGGGTGGGCACCTGGGGTGCCTCCACCCAACCCCATGCACACCACAGCCCATGGTACAAATCAATCACTCTTCTACTGAGATTCCTTACCTATGCCTATATATTCATGAGCAATATGACATTCCCAGACAGGGCCACGACTAGGGCAGGGCCAGCGAGGCACTTGCCTTGGGTGCCAAAGTTAAGGACACATCAAAATCTCATTAACCAAGATATTTTAATGCAATATGTTAAAAAACTGACACAAAAAAAATTGATGATGAGCAAAACGTCAAAATCTTAAGTCAAGGCGGGATGGGCATTACTGATTTTTCTCCCACCTCAGGCTCTAGTGTGGCTTGGCAACGCAGTGCTCACTGCAACTCTCACAGGTAAGCAGAGGTGGCAGACGAGTTGACACCTCTTTGCCACTCCAGTGTGTCTGCCTGGTGAGGAATGTCTGCCTGACTTGCTTTACGGAGAACTCAGCAGAGCAACGTGAACACATGGGTATTTTGTTTGTCAATAAGCGATGGTGTCTGTCTTCCCCATCAGATGTGGAACTACAAACCTGAAAGTTATAAGAGCTTCCTCTCTTAAAAGACTGGACTCCTTTTTAAAATTTATTTTATTGAAGTATAGTTAATTTATAATGTTGTGTTAATTTCTACTATACAGCAAAGTGATTCAGTTATACATATATATATTCTTTTTCATATTCTTCTCCATTATGGTTTATCCCAGGATATTGAATATAGTTCCCTGTGCTATACAGTAGGACCTTGTTCTTTATCCATTCTATAAATAATAGTTTGCATCTGATAATCCCAAACTCCCAATCCTTCCCTCCCCCTCTCCCCCCTCCCCCTTGGCAACCACAAGTCTGTTCTCTCTGTGAGTCTGTTTCTGTTTTGTAGATCTGTTCATTTGTATCATACTTTAGATTCCACATGTAAGTGATATCATATGGTATTTGTCTTTCTCTTTCCGACTTACTTCACTTAGTATGATAATCTCTAGGTCCAACCATGTTGCTGCAAATGGCATTACTTCATTCTTTTTTATGGCTGAGTAGTATTCCATCATATATATGTACCACATCTTTATCCATTCATCTGTTGATGGACATTTAGGTTGTTTCCATGTCTTGGCTATTGTAAATAGTGCTGCAGGGCTTCCCTGGTGGCGCAGTGGTTGAGAGTCCGCCTGCCGATGCAGGGGACACGGGTTCGTGCCCCGGTCCGGGAAGATCCCACATGCCGCGGAGCTGCTGGGCCCGTGAGCCATGGCCGCTGAGCCTGCGCGTCCGGAGCCCGTGCTCCGCAACAGGAGAGGCCACAACAGTGAGAGGCCCGCATACAGCAAAAAAATAAATAAATAAAAATATAAATAGTGCTGCAATGAACACTGGGGTGCATGTATCTTTTTGAATTAGAGTTTTCTCCAGATATATGCCCAAGAGTGGGATTGCAGGATCATATGACAACTCTATTTTTAGTTTTCTAAGGAACCTCCATACCCTTCTTCATAGTGGCTGTACCAATTTACTTTCCCACCAACAGCACAGGAGTGTTTGCTTTTCTCCACACCCTCTCCAGGATTTGTTAATTGTAGGCTTTTTAATGATGGCCATTCTGACTGATATGATGGTGGTACCTCATTGTAATTTTGATTTGCATTTCAAGACTGGACTTTTGTTTAGCAAAGCAATAAACAAACATGAGAGATGATGTCAGATTGCCTCAATATCTTGTGAAGGAAAGAAAGGAGATGAGGAAGGACCTTTTTGCTACACAGCTTCCGGGGCCACCTCTTGCCCCATATTCTGTGTGAACAGTTCCCCCTGGAGGAGTGGAGGCCACAGCTCAGGTGTGCAGAGGGACAGTAACGGAGGCCCAGAGTGGCCACTTTAGCTGGTGTGGTCAGGGAGGAGGTCTCTAAGGAAGGGACATATAGAACCTGAAGAGTGCATGTAGTCAGCTCAGAGCTGAGGGAACTAAGGCCCCAGGGCTGGCAAGCGCTTGGTGTCTGTCTTAGCTCGGACTGCCATAACAAAATACCACAGACTGGCTGACTCCAACAACAGGCATGTACTTCTCAGTTCTGGAGGCTGAGAAGTCCAAAATGAAGGAGCTGGCTGACCGGTTCCTGATGAGGGCACTCTTCCTGGCTTTTAGCAGGGCATCTTCTTGCTGTGTCCTCACATGGCAGAGAGAGAAAGAAGCAGGCTCTCTGGTGTCTCTTTAAATAAGGACATTAATTCCATCATGAGGACCCCAGCCTCATGACTTCACCTAATCCTAATTACTTCCCAAAGGCCCCATCATATTTGGGGGTTTAGAGCTTCAACATATGAGTTTGGGCATGGGGCATGGGGCATGGGGCCCAATTCAGTCCAGAGTAGCATCCAACAATTAGAAGAAAGACATGAGTAGTTAGACATAGTGACCCAGGGAGAAGACTGCAGGGGATGAGGCTGGACATCCTGTAGGACTTTGAAGACCATGGTAAGGACTTTGGATTGAAATCTGTAAATAAAGGAAAGCCACAAGAGGAAGTTAGCTGGAAGACGGTTGATCCAATGACCACATGTCAACGTTCACTCTGGTCCCAGGTAATGAGCTGGTCGGAAGGGAACAGCACAGAGGGTGGGTAGATTCAGTAGGAGGTCCAAGATGGGATCAGGGGGAGGCAAAGATGGAGATGAACAAACTGACTCAGCGGTAGAACTGATAGCACTTGGTGATGGATTTGATGTGGAGGAACAGGGGAAGAGAGGACAATTCTTGGGTTTTGGCTTAAGCAACAGGATAGAATGACTGAGGTAATAAAAGACTGAGTAAGAAACAGATGTGAGTTGGAGTTGGAGTGAAGGGAGCATTATCCCATTCTCTATGGAGCAGGGATTTTCCACCAGAGATGAGGGTATGATACTGGAGAAAAAAACCTACATTCCTACTGATAATACCCATACCACTGGCTGAAAACAATCACCTAAGATTTTAGTCTCCATCAATCCTCCCACTTGTGTCTTACTCATGGCAGTAAAGTTTATTCCCAATAATACTGCTGCAATTTTTTAATTCATCATACTTGTGTTTTAGAATTATCAGAGCAGTGAAATTTATATTCAAGAGCATTATTACAATTTTTGACTGCTAATGAAATTATTGTTTCTGCTTGTGATGTGTTTTGGAGCCATAATGATAAAAAGTTCCTCTCAAAAATACCACTGCAATGTTGATGTCCTCAAAACCTGCCATAAATGACAAACTGCAGAGTGCCTGTGAGCAGTTAATCTCTCTTCTTGGAAAAGCTGGGCATCATGTTTGTATCACGGTAGGATCTAGGCCCTTTAGTAGAAGATAATTAAAATACTAATGGTTGAAACTCACAGTCCAGAACTGAGGTTGCCAAACATTTTTGATCCTGTACTTCATTAGTAAAATAAAACCAAGCACAAATCCCCAGAATGTTTTTTTAATTTATAATAAAATGTGATATAATTTAATTATATATTATTTCTACTGCACTAATATATTATATGCATTATAGCCTATGAACCAAAAAGAACTTAAGAGGATGAGACACAAAACAAAAAGACACTGAAATTCTAACATCTTCTTCCCTTTCCCCGCTGCCCTCAACACCTGGGTAAAAGCCCAGCAGTTTGGAAAGAATGGGCCTGGAATACTGTCCTCCCCCAAGCCCCCGCCCCCCGTCTCTGATTCATATGCATCTTTCTCATTCGTTGAGAGAACTGATCTGACCATGGATTTCCACCCCCTAGGGCTAAATGCAGCACCCTAAGGGAAGGCTTAGGTGCAGGGGATGTGGAAGGACCGGCTTCATCCATTTTAAATTGGGGGATTTTTGAGTGAGAAGTTTAACTGAACAAAGGGACTTGTTCATAAAATCAAGTTTGAGAAGCACCACTCCACAGAGCAGCTAGGGCTCCTTGGGCACACCAGTTAGAAGTTATCCGTATGCTCCTTTCCATTCTCTGTACTTGCTGTAACTTCTTCCTGTTTTCTTCTTGACTTCTTCCAAGTTCCAGGCTAGAAGTCATTAAAGCAGCCTCCAATGACGATTCAACTGGTATCAGTAGACACTCAAACCTAGAGACGATATGGCCACAATCTGGGTGTTCCCACAAATGCTTTCACATGAAAAAAAAAAAAAAAGACTTCCAGAAGAAGATAGGAAACATTCCAAGACAGGGTTAAATAGCTTCTCATCAGCAGGCACAAGGACCCCGCGGTCACTCTGTAGAGACTCCTGTTGTAATTGCTCTGATCTTTCCCATCAAAGGTCCAAGATGATCCCAATAAGATGACCCATTTACTCCAACAGACCCTGGAGTTTCTAACCCTGGATTTGCTGTGGATTTACCAACCAGTCATTGGCAAGTGACCCAACCCTCTGGGTCAAATCCCATACCTCCATGGAGACTTTTTACCCAGAAGGAATTCTTCTAAAAGAGGAGTTGCTTCAGTGTCTCACTCTGACTTTCTCTCCTCCTCATCCAGCCTGTTTTGGAGCATACTCCCAATCTTCTGATCCCTGTTCAAATTCCTTGCCCTACAGCAAACGCAAAGAGAGGTCTCTCTCCTCCTAGGGGTTCCTAGAACAACGATTATCTGTGAGATTTATCTGACAATTAATCCTGAGAGACCTTGTACTGTTGACCTCAACGGTTACTGTGATGGTGGTAAACTTCATATGTCCTTCCAGTATCCCGAGGTAGACCAGAAGTATCTGCAGGGCAGGAACTATTTTTCATCTTCCCACAGGGAACGACACGGCACTTGGCACACAGGAAGTGCCCAGGAGAGATTTGCTGAATTCCATGTGCTTCCAAGCTTACTGCCAGTTTCCTTTAACTCCTGTGAAAGGGAAGAGCAGTACGCACCTGGTGGGGCCGGGCCGAGGAGTGAGTCGGCCAGCTCAAGCACAGCACAGGTCACAAGTCAGAAACTACCAGCCCCAGACACGTTCGCCTCATAGACACATTTAAATTTTTATTTTAAATTTTAAAATTTTGTTGTCAACAGTCAAAAATCAGGAGATGTCACACAAACACACACATATACACACACACACACTAGCAATTAAACTTGGAACACCTACTTTTGTTGAAAAATCAGAGCTCATCACTCTACATGCATCCCTACCTGGCAACAATGGATGGGCCTTAGGGAGCAGCTGTCTCCTCTGGAGAAGCACAGATTTTTCTGGTTCACAACGTCCTCACCATTCCCAAGCTATTTAACACAACATTAAGTGGAGATTTGAGACAACATAAAAATTCCTGTTTCTTAAAAACAGTCATCGCTTGTTTGTCAGAGCACTGTGGAATGGTAGGGACTGTGTGACAAGGACACACCCAGTCACCACCCACCCAGCGCACTTCATTCATGTGCTTCCCTCCCTGGCGCTGGCACGTGTGTGTCTCACCTCTAGTAGGTGCTTCGGAAACAGCAGTTTTCCCGACCCACTTCCCCTGCCCTTATGCTCCTCTTCTAGCTCTGATTTATTCTTTCAACAACCTAATCGTTTCTCTGTGCCCTTTTATTTCCCTTTCAGATTTGTATTCCCCCGCCCCTTTCTGCCTGTGGGATCCTGCTGCTAGGACACTGGAATCAGACCTTACCTCATTCTTGGAGTCTAAGCTACTGCAGCCTGACTGCTGGAGCACAAGCAAATGAGCAGTCCAGTCAGGGAAGAGCTACACCACCCAGAAGAGAATTAATTCCTAAGGCTTGATGGACCTGGCAGAACCAGAGCCTTACTCAATCACAGGCCCAGGAGGCCGCGGAAAGGGGAGGAGGGACAGCCGCCCTGAACGTGGAGTTTGCTGCCTCAGCCCAAGGCCGGCCTCACATCTGTCATGCCCACAGCCCTAGCTATTTGCCAAAGAAAAGAAGGAAGGAAAGAAGCGAAGAAGGAGGAAAGGAGGGAGGGAGGGAAGGAAGGAGGGAGGTGAGAGGTGAGGAAAGAGGAGGAGAGGGGAGGGAGAAACTCTGAGATGCCAAAAACATACTCATCATAGACACAGCTCTGAGCCCAGGAGTGTGGTGCTACCTGATTTTAGCAAAGCTACAAATGCAAAATTCAGCTGGTCCTTAAAATTCAGTAGCCCTAGAACAAAAACGAACTGCTTGGCGGAGCTGCGACATTTAAGCGGTCGTGCATTTTTCAACGCATCAGTTATGCAAAGATGTTTATATTCACTCTCTCCTCAGTCATGTTGCATTTAAATGGAGTGGAAAAAAAAGTCTTCCAAAAGTTTAATTAAATAAAAGAGAATCATGGAAGTCAACGTTAAAAAAAAAGCAGACTTTAGAGGTGAAAAAGAGTACAAACAAATTACATAAATAATAAGGGAAAAATAAAAGCAGAAGAGTAAACTTAATACGTATTCTTGTTATCTCTACCTCTTGTTGTTTCCCCTCCAAGTGAATTTGTATCTTGCATTATGTTTCTAAAAATCCAGAAAGAAAAATGTCAGTAGACGACAACATGAAAAGGTTCATGGGAGGCTGAGTTCCTCTAAAAACGTGAGAGGTAAAGAAAAAAATGCTTTATTTAAAGAGGCAGTTTCTCTTTTAAAAGAATGTGGGGCTGCATGGACAGTTTTCATTCGTAATCTTACGAGCATGCAAAATAAAGTTCAGAGAGGTCTAACGGAAACCCCAGACCAATTCCAGATCATCCGTTTCGTTCCTACGTTCAGCCATAACAGCTTTAATACGTAAGGTAATGACAGCAGTGATAATGACCTTAACTTAGGTAATCCGTTTGTTGACAGCAGGTGATAATTCCGGCCTTCCTGTCAGTAATCTGTTTTTTGGCAAACAAGGGAGAGGGCTATTTGCCACATACATTTATTTTTATGGGGAGGACATGTTTTATAAAGCTGGATACGGGACAGTACAGGTGTGGAATTAATTGTCTAAGCTGCAAAATATGTTAGTGATGGTATGTTAAATCTATGGCACACAGTGGCCCTGACATGATTAAATGTTCACTTCTATTAAGTAACCACAAGCCTGTATTTCCAATTATGGTGGTGAACTGCTTTCTGCTGAGTGGATTAGCTTAGTACTTCATTCTGCTGGTAGTTTTATGATCTGAGATCTTTCATTTTCCCAATTCAACTCTTAGGGCTGCAAAGACAAGCTGCCTGACTTTTAAATAATATATTCCCCCTTTAAATTTCTGCCTCCTTCCATTTCCTAGGAGTGCCATTTCCTGTCACCATAATTATAATAATTTGTATGTAGTTCCTGGGATCACATTTCCAATTGAGTCCTAAATTGGTTAACCTCATGAAGTTATTAATGTGCTTTTTTAACCTGCACAAATTATATATTTGTCTGGTTGGTCAAATAATGTTCATTATTACATACATTCTTTGCCTCTCTTCCTCAGTTTTAATGTCACTATTTTAGTTTGCAAAGTGCACTTCATTTTTTTATAATATGCTAAAAATTACAGAACAGTAAGAGTTGGAAAGGAAGGTCTGGGTTAGGGACTAGTAAAAGCAAAGGCTCAGTGGAATAAGAGATCACATTGCACCAGAATAGTAAAAAACAGCTCTGGCACTGGGGAAGAGCCAGTGCAGAAGTGGTGAGAGGTGGGAAGGGAACGCTCAGGCCACCCAACCGGGTCCTGGGGGGCCGCACCAAGGCATGCAAGAGAACAGTCAGCTCAGCAAGCCTCCACGAAGAATCCCTCCAGAAAACATCCCATGACCAAATGACCAGCTCTACACAAGAACCCCATACACGTTAAGACATTCACCCCGATTGTCTAGGCCCAAACCCTGTGCAGACAGTGGCAGTCACAGGTGTGAACGTTAAATAAGATCTCAAGACTGAATGTCTCTCTGGCTTGAAGATTCATATAATGCCGTTTCTCTCACTAGCTGTTTATTTAAATGTTTCCTAAATCATGTGTCAGTAGGCCCATGCTGATATAAAATCAATATCTCCACAATTCCTTTTTGTCTCTGATAACACAACCAGACTGTCGGTACTAGATGACTGTGTTTTATGGGGACTCTGTTCAGAATACCAGCAGTGGGTTTTATTATTATAAAATCATATAACAATTTGCATCCACAGGATTCAATTCTTCCAAACCTCTCAAGACATGTGTTGGTACTTGTTAAGCCTTGAACTTAAAGCGTTTCAGAGGTCAAAGCATATCTGTAGGTCTTCCAAAGTCCTCAACTCTGGGTGAGCAAAAGGGACATGAAACTATCCGAAAATCCGCCATTATGCATTTCTGAGTTTACTGGGCAGGAAAAGATTGCCTACCTTTGCCAAATATATTCTGATAATCTGGAGAACATTGCTGGTTAAACGATATTAGTTCAATATCACTGAAATGATTGAGTCCATATTGTTATGATGTGAATGTGTCTCCCCAAAATTCACAGATTGAAATGCTAACCCCCAACGTGATGTTGTTTGGAGCTCGGGTCTTTGGGAGGTGATTAGGTCATAAGAGTGGAGCCCTCGTGAATGGGATTAGTGCCCTTATAAAAGAGACCCCAGAGAGCTCGCTCACTTTTTTCACCCCATGAGGACATGTCAAGAGCATGGCCATCTATGAATCAGGAAGCTGACCCTCACCAGACACTGACCTGCCAGCACCTTGACCTTGGACTTTCAGCCTCCAAAATTGTAAGAAATAAACGTTTATTGTTTAAGCTCCCCTATCTGTGACACTTTTGTTATTGCCGCCTGAATGGACTATGGCACTGATGAAACAGTTTCTTCTTACATACTTTCTATCACCCAACAACACCTGGTTCTGGAATCTGCCATAAACCAAAGACAGGATAAGGAAGGAAACAGCTGAATTTCTTCACATCCTCACCAACACTTTTTTTTTTTTTAATAACAGTCATCCTACAAAGTGTGTTATAACATCTAATCGTTGTTTTGATTTGCATTTCTCTGATGATTAGTGATGCCGATATACCTGTTAACCATTTGTATGTTTTCTTTGGGGAAATGTCAATTCAAGTCTGTAACCCATTTTTTAAAATCTGGTTATCAGTTTTTTGCTATGGAGTTGTAGGAGTTCCTTGCATATTTTAATTCCCTCAAGAAGAGGGAAGAGACAAAGACACTTTTAACATAATAATCACACAGAGGAGTGCTAAGGAGAGGACGGTATTGCCAGAATGGAAGGTGAAACTCTCAGAATAGACAAGGTGGTGTTATGGACGGAATGTCTGTGTCCCCTCGAAATTCATCTGCTGAAATATAATTCCCAGTGTGACCGTATGAGGAGGTGGGGCCTTTGGGAGGTAATTAGGTCATGAGGGTGAAGCCCCCCCATGATGGGATTAGTGCTCTTATAACTAGAGGAAGAGACCAGAGGTCTGTGTCTTTCAGGCATGTGAGGATACACTGAGAAGTCAGCTGTCTGTGACCAGAAGAGGCCTCTCACCAGAACCCAACCTTGTGGCACCCTGATCTGGGACTTCCAGCCTCCAGAACTGTAAGAGATGAATTTCTGTCATTTATAAGTCATGCAGTGTATGGTACTTCACTATAGCAACCCAAACTCACTACAACAGGTGGGAGATGCTGAACTTACTAGAAAGCCATCTCACATCTTTGTCTTACTTTACAAGTGAAAATCTGACCAGTGCATGAAAAACACCTCCGTCTAGAGCAGGTCCTTCAGCCACTGGCAGCGTCTCTTCTCTGCCTGCGGCTACTCCACCATAACCTTCCTCCAGCTCTTGCCTGGAGACAATCCCGAACCTCCACAGGCAGCCGCCCACCCCAGAACCAGGAGTGCCTTCTCACCCGCTCCAACACATGACCAGAAACACTCTCCTCCCTCCACTGCCAAGTGGCCCAAGGCTGTGGAGAAACCAAAGATGGCTCTTCTTCACAAAAATGCTACACTGGACCCACCCGTCATTGTCCCGCCCAGCACCGCTGAGTGGATGGACGAGGGGCCATCTTAGCCAGACCCTGGCCTCCACCACAAACCAGGACCAAGCAGGTGACTCCAGGGCCTGAGCCAAACAGAACTGCCCACTGGGAAACCAAACAAAGAGACAGAGAAGGAACATCAGTTGGGATGGGGCACTGGGGCTGAGCAGTGATGTCATGGAATCAGGACCGGCAGCCTGAATCTTAGGCCACATAAGTCAGGAGCAAAGAGGCTCCTAAGACAGTGAGGGCACGTAGCCCTTGTCCCAACTCTACAGCACCCAGTCCTACTTCACGTGACACATCGCTTCACTTCACTTTCTGACCTTGAATCCCATGATGTGTCTGGATCCTTGCCACACATCTGCTAACCATCAAAGTCGTGTGTGTGTCTGTGCATGTGTGTGTGTGCTTTCTTAGTGAGCTTTCTTCCTTGCAAACAAAAGGAGGAAACATTGGCATGAAACAGACCCAGAAGACATCCTTCGCCACAGAATATCCGAGGCAATGACCAGCAGCTTCTAAAGACTTCAGCGTCAAGCCCTTCTTTAAACTGGGCGATTGCTCTTTACAGAAACCAACAAAACGGAGGGCTGCTCCTTTAAACATTTTAAACACTTGTTTCTAAAAACCCCAGAGGGTTCACAAGGGTACAGAGTGTGCCCACTGGAGTTGTACCCTTCTCATCTCCCACTGGAATCCAGCCAATCACAGAGATCCACGGGCATCTGCCCTGAGTGTGCTACTTAACCTTTGTACGCCATGTAATGTTTGAGGAGCCCACTTCAGGTTTGTCATTTGCACTATTACCAGACACTCGGACATCCTTACACCGTTGGGAAACAGAGGCAGCTGCCCAAACTCTTCTTTGTTTAAGGTAATGACTCTCCATCTTGAGTCCCTGCCTCCACCATCTCTCACATCTATTTTACACAAGAGCCCCCAACTGTTCATTCTTCCCCTGATTCACCCCCGCCTCTGCCATCCTCCTCCTCGAAGAAGCCAGAGTGATCTTTTAAAAAACATAAATCACGGGCTTCCCTGGTGGCGCAGTGGTTGAGAGTCCGCCTGCCCATGCAGGGGACACGGGTTCGTGCCCCGGTCCGGGAAGATCCCACATGCCGCGGAGCGGCTGGGCCCGTGAGCCATGGTCGCTGAGCCTGCGCGTCCGGAGCCTGTGCTCCGCAACGGGAGAGGCCACAACAGTGAGGCCCGCGTACCGCAAAAAAAAAAACCAAAAAACATAAATCACGCCATGTCTCTCCCCTGCTTACAAATTTCCAATGAATTCTCGTAACACCGAGGATGGATTCTAAACTCTAAACTCCTCACCTTTCAGCTGCAGTCTGGTGGGATCTGGGCTCTTCTACTTGTATCCTGATGTCCAGCCACATCCCCTCACTCACCCAGTTGCAGCCACACCGTTAGTGCTGTCCACTTCCGGCCAGACCACAGAGGCTCCAACGAGACATACACAGGGTCTTCCCTTGACCACCCCAGCATGTGCACCCCCTCCACACACCCCATCCTCATCACTGTCAATCCCATCACATCATCCTTTTTTATCATCTTCATAGCACTTAGCGCTTTCAGAAATTACCTTGTGCCTGCATTTAATTGGACTGTTTTTATTTTGTCTCCGCCTGCAAGACGATAAATGCCACCAAAGCCCAGGCCTTTTTTTCTTGCTCACTGCTGTCTATTCAGGTTCTAAAACGGTGTCTGGAACATGATCAAGCCTCCAAAAATATTTGTGGAAAGAACAATCCTCTAACTTGAGATTGAAAGAGTTAGTTTTTCAGGTAGTTTGGCTCAAAAGACTTTTTTCCCATTTATAAGCCCAAAATACTAATTTCTACCTTAACATTACTTTTTCCACTGATAATGGAAATAATAGTCCCCATCTGGTTTTGAAATACCACGCTATGTTAAATACCTACGCAATCTGCATTTATTATAGGTCAACCAAAAAAGAACTGGCTATTACCCATCTCCTATAATTTGATTGCATTTTCTGAAGAATCACATTATTCTTGAGTTTTACCTTCTAATTTTCTTTGGTATTATGCTTTTATTCCCTGCAAATAAATGGGCAATTTTTTCCATTTTGTTTGCAAACCAGAAAAAAAATATTAAAATCTGAAGCAGACAACAGAACTTCTAGAAATGACGTGACTAGTATATATTAGGGCATACGGCTTCTCAGCAAAAGACTAAACGTGTTTGTTCCTAGAAAATATTTTATTGAAGCTTACCCCATTACCAACATGTTCTGTGGGAACAAATACAGAAGGGGGTGGAGAAAATGGGGTCTAATAGATATTACGGTTTCCCCAAAATTGTCTCTTGTAAGCCTGGTTAGCATCTGTTCACATATGCTGCATCCGTCTCCCTCTTTTCCTTTTATACTAACATCATCATTAAAGCTTCTGTTTGCTTTCCACACTCCAAGCACTGTTCTAAGCTTTTCCCTTGTATTATCTCATTTAACTCCTAGAATAACCTCAGAAAGTAGATGTTACAATGTCCATTTTACAGATCAGAAAACTGAAAGTTAGTAACTTGCAGAGCTGACTGTAAAACACCAGACCTTCACCATCACACTATACATGGATTTCCTAGAACTTCTACGTGGATAGATTTCAATTTGGAGAGGTCAAACCTCTGAAGCAACCTAGAATTCTTATACAAATCTGCCTGAGAAGATGTAAATGTTGCAGAGATTCTTTCCTTCTCAGTAAAAATGGAGAAATCTGAAGCCTGAATTATACTCACTAGTAAAAATGATGACAGAATTAATAACTGCTGTGTGGAATTCATCATTACAAGTAACCTTTCTCGCTTCCCTTGATTTCATAAACACTGCATATTAAGTCTGGGCCAGATGCCTACAGACATCTTTGAAGACAGTATTTTATCATCTGAATATTCGGCCATTTGAAGAAAAAACATAGCTTGTTCCAAATTCCTCACCCTTGTAAATGTTTTTAAGACTTAATAGAAATATAGCTTCGTACCTGTTATTACCTCTCAAATGACCACCCACAAGGCCTCTTCTGTTGTGAAAGACTTTCTCAGAATCCAAAAACTGTCTAAGAAAACAATTATTTCTTTTCATCACGCTTCTGAGTCTGCTTAAAGACAAGAAACTACAGGGAATTTGATTACAGTACACATAGATCTAAGAGTAACAGTAAGGATGATAACTAAGCTATAATAATCAGCACTTCAGCTTGGCTTCCTAATCAAATAATTCTTTGATTTTCATGACTTTGTTTCATCTATAACACCCCTTCCCAGCATATACCATAAACTTTGATTTCATGTTTGCATAAAAATGAATACAGTACTCATACTTGTGTTGTGTTTATCGACTGAAATTAAGTTCACCATAAAATAAGGATTTTAAAGTTTTCTTAAACACTCAGGGCTCATCATATTTTCTACTCGAGCTACAGAAAATCATATGACTATTCCTTTTTAGACTACAGAACATCTTTTGAAAATGCTGGCTAACATCTAAATCAGGCAAGACCCTAATGGCATTTTCAACAAAGAGTCCCTCCTACATATGTACATAGGTCAGTTACATATTTATTTTCGTCCATTCCTTCTGCCTACATTTCAGTCATTATATTCTATACCACGAAGTGCCTCATGGGACCATGAGGGTTGAACCGGGTGACGGTTAGTTTTATGTGTCAACTTGGCTGGGCCATGGGACCCAGATATTTGGTCAAACATTATTCTGGATGTTTCTGTGAAGGTGTTTTTTGGATGAGATTAACAGTTAAATTGGTGACTGTGAGTAAAGCATGATGTGGGTAGGTCTTATCCAATCAATTGAAGGCCTTAATAGACCAACAACTGACCTTCCTGAGCAAGAATGCTGCCATCAGATGGCTTTGGGGCTCCAATGGCGACTCTTTACTGGGTCTCCAGCCTGCCGACCTACTCTGCAATGTTTGGGCTTACCAGGCCTCTACACTTGCATGAACCATTTCTTAAAATACTTCTCTCTCTCTCTCTCTCTCAACACACACACACACAGGCACAAGCACACAGTATGTCTGTTCTGTTTCTCTGGAAAACCCTAAAACAGGCTGTTTCGGAAAAGTCTAACATTGCTGTCATTTGTATCACAGTCTCAGCTTCTTTCTTTAGTTAACAGAAGGTATTATAATTGCACACGTGGGTCTAACAAGTTCTAGTCTCTCAACCACGTCCTTCAGTCATTCTGCACTAGTTATGACTTGGAATGGGTGAAGGCTAGAATTTTCTCACTTCCTTGCTCATGGTCAGCCAAAAGGCACTAAGGCCACATCATTCGCCACTATTTTCTAAATCACAAATCCTGAGATCACTGTTTCTGGAGGACCATTTCCCCAGGGCCTCACGTAAAAAGATAATTTACTTATTTTTTTCATAAGCTGGAAGTCATACATTCAAATTAACCACTGTTGATTGGGGGTCTACTGTTCCAAGTGCTGGACACACAAAGTGTGCTGCCCTCACGAAGCTTACAGTCTAGGAAGGTAGACATGAAAAAATGACAAAAAATATACTATCACTTGGCACTAACAACACGAACAAAGGGCCTGAGATTTCAATCCTACCACTATCATAATAGTTTTAGGATGAGGTAGAGGATGCTGGGGGGGAATCAACATGGGTTGAATTGTGTCCCCCCACCCCAAAAAAGTTCATGATGAAATCCTAACCCCCAGGAACTCAGAATGTGACCATAGTTGGCGACAGGGTCTTTGCAGTGTGATTATGTTAAAATGAGGCCCTTAGGGTGGGGCCTAATCCAATATGACTCATGTCCTTATAAGAAAAGGAAAAGCTGGACACAGACACAAACAGAGGGAAGACAACGTGAAGAGACACAGAGAGAGGACAGTCATATAGAAGCCTAGGAGAAAGGCCTGGAATGGGTCCTTCCCTCCTGGCCCTCAGAAGGAACTAAACCTGCTTGCAGCTTGACCTTGGACTTCTAAAACTGTGAGAAAGTAAGTTTCCATTGCTTAAGCCACCCAGCCCATGGTACTTTGTTACAGCAGCCCTAGCAAACTCATACAGAGGTTAAGCTTACGAATTATGCAGACCAGTGGCTGATGATAGGAATAAGAGAGTTCACATAAAGGCATAACCAGCCTAACTTGATGGCTGACTTGAAGTGAAAGGAGAAGGAAAGCAAGAGATACTGGCTGACTTGGGTCATGAGTATAGTTAATTATGAAAGTGGTCCCTAATTCCCTCCCCCCCCACCCCACCTCCCACACCCATCACACACACGCATGTCCTTGTGGTGTGGCCTTGCAGCTCCTCCCATCAAGAGGCAGAATATACTTCTCCACTCCCTGAATCTGGGCTGGCCTTCTGACTTGCTCTGACCAATAGAATAAGACAGAAGTAATGTTTTACAAGTTCTAAGCCTAGGCCTCAGGAGATCTTGCAGCTTCCTCTCTCTTGCTCTTCTTGGGAAGCCTGTGGTCACTACTATGTGAATGAGCCTGGGTTAGCCTGCTGGATGATGGATGCACGGATACATGGCTCAGTTAACCCCATATCCCCAGCCAACAGCCAGCCATCTGCCAGATGTATGAGTGAGGCCATCCACGGCCAGCTGACTGCAGACATAAGTGAACCTAGTTGAACCGGCAGAAGAACCACCCAGCTGATCCTAGCCCACATTCCTGATCCGTATAATTATGTACTTAAAAATGGTTGTTGTTTGAAGCCACAGGGTTTTGGGTGGTTTGGTATACTGCAAATGTTAACTGATATGCAGGATGAGTATTGTTGCCTTTCATCCAGATAAGGAATTCAAGAGCAACGCATGAGGAAGTCTGTCTTTTGACACACTGTGCTTAAAATATCAATGGGACTGTCAAGTAGCCAGTTGGTTTGGAATTCAGGAAGGAGATCTTGCCTGGAAATACAAATCTGAAAGACTGATTTCCATGTGTGAAGAGACTGCCACAGGAGAGCAGGAATACAGTAAAAGGAAAGGAGATCAGAGTGGGTACCCCAGGAACATCACATTTAAGGTCAAGCAAAGCAAGAGTCAATGAGGGAGAGGAGATGTGATGAAAGATAGGAAGATGCCACAGAAGTCAAAGCAATTCCTCAACAGAGTCACAGAAATACCTAAAAAAAAATAAAATAAAATAGAGCTAGTAAGAGTCCCAGCCTTTGGGTATTATGAAGCCATTGCCAGGAGGGTTTCAGCAAGGTGGTGATGGGCGAACCCTTCTTACAGCTCATTAAAAAGCGAGTGGGAGGGGAGGATTTGTAAACAGTGAGTATCTACAAGTTTCCTGCTGAGGTTGGCACAGAGGTCACCTGCCTGGATCACTATCTGCCCCTTTGCTCCAGAAATCTTTGAGCCACTGAGAGAGACCAGCCTCACAGTCATGCAGATTCTTGACTCTGCAATGTACAGTCACATCCGCTGGGCTTTTTCATGCCATCCAACTAAAGAAGGAGACAGGCACCCTCTAAAGGGAAGTAAAAGGTTGATGGAGGAATTTTTCAAGATGGGAGTGGAACACTTATTCCTAAGTGTATGGAGTCACGAAGCCATAATGATGGATCAAAGTCCTGGAGAGGTTGAGAGGGGACGATATTCACGGGTGCAAGAAAAAGCCGGAGGTGAAAAGATGGAGATTTCCAGATATGAGACAAAAGATTAAGGGAATTCACACTGGGTGACCATGAATCCTCACCTGGGAAGGGAGCCAGTGGTGGGCAGAGGAGTTGAGGACAGTGGGCAATGTCTGGAGTTGCAGATACGAACAGTGAGTGAGCTTGATGACCCATACAGAGCTTGGTGAATGGCACTGAGTTTGGGGACAATAAAATCACAGTGGCATTCTTTAGCATGACTGGGTTTTTCCAACAGCAGGCAACAGCTTGCATGTAGAAGCAAACAAGGCAGTTGGTTGGACTGACCCAAGACTGGGACTCTGTGGACAGATATTAAAGGGCAAAGGATTAATAAGGGCTTTGAGGTTTTGGCAAGAGAGTGGTTAAAGTGATGTATCAGGTTCTCCGCTGGCTAAAAAAGCAAGGAGGAAAGTATGACTGATGAGCTGCGAAAAAAGGGAGAGCAGTATAAGGACCAGGGATCTTGGAAATACATAGGTGAGGGAGCAGAAAGGCTATGAGGCTGTAGTCATGTATGATGACACTGGAGTTTAAGGTTCCAGGAGCAGAGCCATTCCAAACGATAAGGTCAGCTGGTGACTGGGCCACTGTGGGAGGTGAAGTGTTGCAACTCGGAGACTAAGCCACTGGGTCCATCCTCCATGCACAAATGCTGAAGATCACCCTGGTGATGACAGCTGGGGGAGAGGGGAGGCATAAGCCAAGTGTCTGGGCCCTCAGGGGAAAAGGGGAAGTGACAGGGAGCTGATAAGATGACCAGGAGGAAGGGTAGGATACAGTCTCTGGGAATTTCACCGGGGGCTACAGGAATCACATGGTTTTGTGTGATAGTGGCCAAGTAATGTTCTGGAAGCAACAATGACCACAGCTCCTCTGGGCCTAAGGGGTATGGACAAATGAACAGCCACTGCCCCGCTGTATCTTCCTAAGGAGGAATCAAACTGTAGTAAAGGCAAGATTTGGGAAAAGGGAGTTTATATTGTTAATAAACCAAGGGTCCAAACGCATTATGGAAAAAGCTGTGAGGAGGTCAACAGAGAAAGGAAGTGGGGCAAGCCAGTGAGAAAAGAGAATGCCCTTCATTGTGGAATTGAATCATTATCACTTTTGTATAAGTTTTTATTTGCACAAATATCTCTAAGATTTGTCAGATCTGGGTCCAGACCAGACCAGCAATAATGATGCCTTATTATATAGTTAACATTCCTCTTCCCTTGGAAGTATCTCAGGAATGACCAGAGATACTGCTTAGAGTCCAGACTTACTCCTTGTTTTGAAGTTTAAGTAGTTCTGTGAGTGGAACAAGAAAGATTTTTCTCTCCATAGGTCTCAACAGAACATAAGCCAGGAGGTTTTGTAGAGATAATATGCCCTGGAGAGAGAGGAAAAAAATGCTCATTTGATAACCAGAGTTAAACTCTTGACGTAAACTATTTGCTTGGATCTAGCGTTTTTTCTAGCAGCCCAAAGAATTTGAAAAACTAAAGACGAAAGAAGGTCATAATTGATATAAGCATGACCTCTTGACTGACAAGGTCATTATAAAGGTTTATTCTGAAGTTTTCAAATGGACAAAGAAGAGACTGTAATACGAGGTTCGTCTCCTAATAGCCTCCATCTGACACGTAGCTGCTGGGAGTATAAGTTGGTACATCTCTTCTAAGAAACAATTAACACAAAAGTCGTAAAAATTTGTATGCCCTTTAACTCAGCAGTTCTATTACTGGGTATGATCCTGAAGAAATAATCATAGATATGCCCCAGGTTTAGTCATAATTGGTGACAACCTAAACACCCAACATTTAGGAGGATGGTTAAATAAATGGTCCTATAATCATACAATGGAATACTGCAGAGACATTAAAAGGGATATAGAAGCATATGAAATATTACGTGGCAAGTTAGTTATGATTTATTGGGCTAAGATCAGGTTATAAAATTGCTTACACGTGATTCCAATGTAAAAATGAAATACTATGTAGGTCTAAAACAAAGACCCGAAAGATATCCATTAGAGTGGTATCTGTGATTACCTTTAGATGTTTGCATTATGTATGGTTTTGATTTTCCTCTTTTTTCTGAACCTTTCTAAGAAAAGTCTCCAAAATGAAAATGTATCATATCTATAATAAGAAAAATTAATAATATGCTTTTATCAGTTTCCTAGTATATGATATTCCAAAACAGTACCTTAGAAATCAGGCTTAAATATATTTTTTAAATTAAGTAGTAAAGTATAAAAGAAGAAAGTATTCCCTATTCTTAAAAATGCAGAACAAAAGAAGTATTTGTCCTAATTTTGAAGAGAAAACTCCCTTTTTAGCAAAAGTCCTTTTTGGGTTGGTGCTTAAAGGAATGTTCCTACCTCTATGTTCTGATCCTTTTTGAAACAGGGGCTGCTGATACCTGTGTATTCCCAGAAGGAGTCAAACGTTATTTTTCTTTTCAAATGATCAATAAAGATTTTAGCACCTATTTTGTTCCCTGCACTGTATTTAATGTGAGTCATGCAAATGATGTTTAAAAAAAAACTCAAGGCATTTATAAATCAACTAAGAAAAAGCTGTAACTATTTAAATACAACAGATATAAAAGAACTAATAAGAACAACAGCATTCAAGGAGTGCTTCCTATTTATGACGACTTCTTAAATACCATATATACCCAAATATAAGATCAGGCATTTTCCCAAAATTCTCCCAAAAAGAGGGATATTCAAGTATCTTCAAAGGCTCTCATATTACAGGACATTCTCTAATTACTTTATTTAAACAATTAAGTAATGCTTGGGAAAGACTTATTAGCCTAAAATAACCTCAGTCTATGCTTTTTTTTTTTCATGCTTTTTTGAGATGCTCTCAGAGGTCACTTGACAGAATCAGTTACAGAGGAGGCAGAGATCTAATAAAGATTTCGTCGACCCCACAATGCAAATGTTTAATATCACTGTCACAAGCATTTAAAAAAGAACTACCTAAATGAGTATAATGCATATTTATTTCACATTTACTTTATTTCCGGTGGGTATTCGATGCTACTGTAGTAAAAAAAAAAAATGGTTTCAGAAGGCAAGCTCTCCTTCCACCATAATGATAGTGACTAAGAGAGCACTTTATAAACATTCCCCAAAATATCATCATACTCGATTTTACTACTACAGTAAAAGAATGAATATGGCCAAAATTTGGGGGAAATGAACCAGTATTTATTTTAATGCACATAAACAGGAATCAACCTATTGGTTTTTGGAGGGGGTAGGGGTTGCTGTTTGGTTTTGTTTTGTTTTGTTTTAGAAACTTGTTCTATAAGGCCAGTTTCATTGGGGAAAATAATCCTAAATCTATTTCTAGTGCAACTGTTACTAGCAGGGTCACAAAATCAATTAGCAATGGAGTCCTACTTCCTAAAAAACAAGGATTCGACAAACATTGTAAAGATGATTCCATTCCCCTTTACAATTTTTTTTTGGCTCTTTTCCCAACGCTATGTAACCCTTTTAGTCTGACATCACGAAAAGAAAGAAGTAAATAATTTCATTAGCACTGCTGCACAGGCCTCAGAGTGTGTCCCCAACTTCAGAGGCTATGTCACTTTCTAGCTCGGATGACTAATTTTAATCCAGAAAATGTTTAGCAATCCATTAAAGTGCAATAAGATCCAAAATAAAACTTTACGTTTGATTTACTAATTAAACTGTTCTCTTGACATTGTCAACAGAGCAGATTTCAAATGATGCAAAGATCTTAACTCTCAACTAAGTTTGAAAGCTTTCTTGCCTGCTCGTGACAGAACAGAATGGAAAGCAACTCCCCTGTTTAGATTACTAACTCACATGATCCCACCTCTGCTAGCTCTGTCCCTATGCTAAGCAAGAGAGAGGGAGGGGGACTGCTGGTGGGAGGACTGTAAACTCGTCCCTTGGAAGAACCTTTATAAACTTCCAAAGTTGAAACAGTGAGTAGGGCAGACCCTGCCCCCTCACCTGTTCTTCTCTCTATATAACATTTTTTATTTTTCTTTCTTGGTACTTCACACAATTTGAACGAGATGATGGATAGATCGATGGATGGATGGATGGATGGACGGATGGAAGGATGGAAGGAAGGGCAAATAGATGATAGATTGATGATGTATATACACATGGAGACAGATACAAAAGAATTTATATATAATATATATTATATATATGTCATGTGATCTATGTCTCTCCCACTAA
Organism: Leucopleurus acutus; assembly: GCF_964270905.1. Taxonomy (NCBI): domain Eukaryota; kingdom Metazoa; phylum Chordata; class Mammalia; order Artiodactyla; family Delphinidae; genus Leucopleurus; species Leucopleurus acutus. The sequence continues at coordinate 51,098,718 of NC_139146.1, forward strand.
ATTAAAGCTCCTTGAGGGTGGGGATAAGCACAATAAATTGTAGGTACTCAATAAATTTGGTTGAATGAAAAACAAATCGACAAAAAAAAAAAGAACAATCTTTGACAACTACTCCTTGACAAATTCCTTCTGCGCTTTCCTTCTGCCTGGAATGCCCCCTCTGCCTCATTCTCATCTACCCGAATTCTCCCCATTTTCCAAAGCCCAAAGCAAATGTCCCTGCCTCTTTAAAATCTTCTGTGATTCTTCCAGCCAAAAGGAAACTCCCCATCATCCAAATGACCACTGCACTGTTACCCACTGCTTTCTTAAAGCACTACCCATTTTCTAACCTTCTCTGCATAGCGGTGAGGTTCCACTTGAAACCCACACCCATGTTGAAGGCGGCAGGTTTTATCCATCTTTGATTTCCCTGTCACCCATCGGTTCGTCCACCTGAAGGCAGCCTAGCATGGTGGTTAATATTAAAACATGGGCTCGGAAGCCAGACATGATAGATACAGATCCTGACTGTACCACTTACTGACTGTGTGACCTTGGTTGTCACTTCACCTCTCTGTGCCTCGGCCCATTTGTAAAGGGTAATATGCAACACTGATAACAGTACCTACCTCTAGGGTTATTCTGATGACAAAATGAGTTGTTCTATGTAAAGCACTTTAAAAGGTTTCTGCAATGTTATAGTAAGTGTTCAATGCAAGAACTCTATTATTATCGACTCAATCTAATGTATTGAGACTACTATGCACCAGGCACACTGCTGGACTGCCACATCAGTAGGTACTCTATAAATATTTGAGGATTGATGGAGAAGACCTAACACTGACTCAGCTCTTTATTAGTCAAGAGCAAAGGTCTTCCCAGGTCCAAGGTCTCACTTGATCTTAACAACCATTCTAGGGGATGGATGTCATCATTCCTACTTTTATGCAGAAGCAAATGGAGTCCCTTCTGCTCTGAACTGCACAAACACATATTTGATGGGTGAAAAGTCTCTATAGTGTTCACCTCACAAGCCCTCCAACTTCTAGAGATTTTTTTCCGTCCCCTCCTGCAGCTCCCTCAACTTCACCAGAAGCATCCTTTTTAGCATCTGTTCAGCCTGACTCCTGTCATTAGATACATTCTTGTGTGTTTATAATGCACCACTGATTTGTTTCAGACTAAATCGTGGGATCTAAAAATAAAGTGATGTTGAACATATTTCTTTGCATATTAACTTTAAAGAAATAGATTAATCTTTTAGAAATAATCAAAAATGAATGATCCACTCAGCATGTAGAAGTTACCAAAAAATAAAAAGTTAAAATTAAAATTACAACCCCTCAGATTCCCACTTTTCCTCCTTTATCCTTTCTGAATTTATTAATTTAAGTATACACTTCATAATTTTTCATTTTAAAAATTAAGAGGTCTAGTGAGCCTACAGTAAACCAATCATCTTCTTCCCTGGGGACACTTAAATGAAAGCAGGATTCATTTACTCTCCAAGTCAAATTCCCATTTTCAAAAATGACACTGTAGAATTGTCCTCATCATCCTAAGAGATGGAACAAATAAGAATAAACGAAGGGACACATATAACGGTATAAAAGTTTTCTGAAATTTCAGACATTTTCCAACACCTCTGTCTGTCTACTACAGGCCAGGCATGATGAGGGATCTTGAACTGAAGAAGGCACTGCTCCTTCCCACAGGGAGCTTCCTAAGTGGTAGGAAGGGGAGGTGAAACTTACACATTAACGATGACAACTCAGGATGGAAAGGATTATGGGAAAGACAGTCACGGGAGTGGGACAGAGAAATGAATTCTTGCTGATGTAAAAATACGACTCATCTATTTGATAAATTATTTAAAATGTTGCCCCCTTCAGAACACACTCACACACACCCATTTTGACAATATACTTCTTTTCTTTCTTTGCAACCTGAAAACACTCTCACTCATGAGCCCTTGGGTGTTTATCTTAAGCCACCAACCAGCCTTGGTGGCATCATTTTTGTCAATTTGATGTCTTCTTATTACTCAGAAAGGTTACATCTGCAAATAAATATACATTCTGGTTGCAACACTAAATAATGAAGCAACCTGCAGTCCATAAGATGCAGTCATTCCACGCCACATTTCATTTTGGAAGAGGGAGGGCTACAGTCGACTGTGAACAATTACCAAATCATCAATGGAATTCAATAAATGTTGTTTAAAAAAACTAATTATTTGTTACAATAACCAGCTACTACTGCCACTTTGTATTTGGAGGTTTGTAAACTACTTCCATTTGAAATGTAATTGATTCCATTTTTATCATTTGTTCAAGTTTATGGGGTTGTTCTCATCCTAAGAGATGATAACATCTATTTTCAGCAAATTATACATTATAATTCCTCATTCAAAAGCTGTAACAGAAAACAAAATGCTAATTTATGCTGTAAACAAAACTACAGAATCATAATCATTCATTGTTAACTTTAGGGACTGAACTGCTACTGGAAATAATAAATTGGAGCAAAATGTGGTAGGGGGTGATGGTTAAAGTCCTTTTTCTTTTTGTTTGTGCTTTTTTGGCTTGTTTGGTTTCGTTGTCACACAATTAACACACTTTCTAATACGCTTTCAGGCAAGAGATTACATGGATTTTTTGTCTTCTCCCAGATATAAGCCAGACGTTCTTTGTCCCATAGCTACGACCTGCAGCTGGATATTTCAAATCTACAGGAAGATGTGCTCACAAAGAAATCAGAAGCGCACCCAATCAGAAGCGCACCCTAAAAAGGGGCGGGGTATTAGAACCGCACGCCTGCATCTACGTATGTCGTTAAGCTTCCACGCCCACACTGCCCTTTACCCCAGCGATAGCCCCCCTTCTCCGTGCCTCTCCCATATAAGCATTCCTCTGCAGCACCTTCTTGTCAAGGTGAGGTTGGCAAGCTTCCCCTCTATGTCAGGGAATACATGGAATAAACAAACAAACAGAAGTCCGGTAACTTTAATAAATCAGGTCGATTCTTATTAACCAAAAAAAAGGGGAGGGTAGATGTGGTCCCACATCCCAGACACTGCTTTCCTTAAGTAACTATCTTCAGGTGAAAGACAGTAACAGCACCCAACGGTACTTTCTCTTCCCCATTTTTTTAAAAAAATATAATCCAAAAGAAAGAAAGATGTTAATATAATTATGTCAAAAATGTGAATTCTTTGAAGGGACCAAAAAGTCACACTGCCGTCTTGAGTAAATCACTTTTCTGCTGCCCTTTCATTTAATGCCGTCTGCTGTCCACATTTACCTCTCCAGTGGCAAAGTGTGATCATTGATTTCCTATGGTCTCTCTCTCTCTGGAAGGAAGTTCTGCTTCCCTGATGATGACTACAAAGGGTAGGTGACCCCATTCTCATTCCAATGCAAACCCAGCACTTTTACATCTCCACTAGGGCCGCAGGAACGTGCAACTAGACAGAGACTCTTTGCCCTCTTCGCTGAGACTGTCTTGCTGTAACTACTGACATTTAATGTGTTCCCTCCCCTTCCCACAACTGTATTTTAGAAGATCACGATACAAGTGATGAACCACTAAAAGGCATTGGTTCGTGAGGGACATAAATGTTAGGTGCGTGATTTGGTATAGAAGACATATGTTATAACGTCGCCATGACGAGAAAGGTAAATCTCAGTCTAAATCGCAAACACAGCTATATACAGAACAAACCCAAAATGATATAAGTTTGCTTATAAAAGGAGAGTGAGTTATGCCTCAAATATATATATATATACATACATACACATACCTATACCTATACAAGCTACGGTCTTGGTGTATCTGAATGATTATTTATAAAAATTATTCTATTCGTGTACCTTAAAATTACATTCCTTCTGTACAGTGTTATCTTCCTGATGCCCACATACATTTGGAACGAGCCCTCCACTAACTCGTAATTATCTGATGTTGGGAGCTGGCAATCTGAAGACCCTCTCTATCTCTCAACCTGGATGAACCATTCAAACCGAAAAGAATGGTAAACTCGAACATTTAGTCCATCACCAAGAAACAAAAAAAAAGCATCAGGTAGTTAAGGCTGATTTCGCCAAAACAAAAGACTTCAACTCATTCCCAAACAGAATTATACCTGGTTATATAAATAACCAGGGGGAGAAAAATGAGCAAACTTGGACAAGCAAAGGATTTATTCATTATTTCATGAAGCTGGCAAATGACTGACAGCATAACAAACTTGCTAGAAACGTACCTGTGGCCACACAGCATTTTTCTGTTGTACTGGAGAGCAAGTCTAATGTGGAGAAAGAGTAAGTGGGACTCTGGGCTCTGAAACCAGACTGCCTGGAGGATGTCCCAGTCTGGCCCCTAATTAGCACTGAGGTCTGAGGCAAGGTACTTACCCCTCTGTGCCTTATTTTCTTCATCTATAAAATGGGAACAATAATAAATGTATCTAACTCATATGTTGTGGAGATTAAAGGAGTCACAGACTTTTAATTTGGAACAGCGTTACTCAATCGTAGCTATTGTCACTGTACTTTGGTTCCCAAGTTTTAGGGTGACAACACTTTATACAGAAAAGAGAACAAGACTTTCAAGCTTGTACCTTAAAGAAGCTGCCCTTGCTGGAAGATCCACAACAAACCCAAGTCTCTTTTACTTTTCTGTCTACCTAGGAGAAACCCAATGTTGGAAAAACTGGGATAAGGTGAGCTGGATTTAGAGGTAGATTTCTAAAATGTATTTGAAGTAAATATATAGAAATGCACCTAAAAACTAGTTTGCAGCTCATACACTCATCTTCAGGGAAATTAAAATGTTTTTAAACAAAGAAGCCCTGTTTATATTTTTCCAGCTTTAAGATACTGGCTTCCTAACAACCTTGTAAGCGGAGGACGGTCCCAAGTCTTGGCTCATCTCCATGGATCCAAGCAGTGCTACCACTTTAAGAATTATGAAATACCCAGAAAAGAGGGGGAAAAATATTAAATTCTTTACGGTACTTGGACTGGATGGAAAAGAAGTGCTCCTCAGCGGACTGTTTCTGCTTTGGCCATCTATATTCATGGAAGGAGTGCCAAGCCCTACCCCTCACCCCCCCAAAAAAAATAGGCAGTCAGCACAGCGTTCAACAACTTACCCAAATCCATTAATGATTCTGCACTGAAACGTCTAGCCTGCTTGAAAAGATAGAGTGAGTACAAAGAATTATAGGTCTTGGCTAACAAAAGTCCAGGGCTGAATTCAAAACAGTCACTGTCTACTCTGAGAAGAGAGCGTGTGTCCTTATAAGGATGCCATTTTCCATTTCTAGTCTGGCAAATTTGAGGGAGTGGCAGGGGGAGGGGGTTAGGAAAGAAAAACAGTTAAAGGCAGAGTCGAGTCTGCTGGTGATGCCTTTATCATGAACTCAGGTTTAAGCTAGACCCAGTAACCAAAGAACTGGTCAATCGAGTGAATAAAGTCAGATAGCTGGCCTTGTGGACACCCAAGCAGTCAGCTAATTGGCTTCATTTTTCACTTTCAGTTGATTACTTCAATATCATACAGACCTGGCCTGCTTCAATTTGGGCTTACAGAGGGACAGCTAAGAAGGTGACCCAGGTCCCAGCTGCAAGCAGTAATGACCAGTGCGCAGTTTCCTGATGGAGGCGGAAAGCTTCAACAACTATAGGAGAGACGCGCAGGTTGAAAAAGCACAACATAAAAAGATAGAGTTGGGTTCTGGAAGCTTGCACTACTGCCATCCCTAGGCGTGAAACTGTAAATTAAAGAATGGTCTGTTGTCTGCTGCGCTGAGCCAAATCAGAGACATTTCGTATACGCACTTTAATTGGGGTTTTCATTCTAATTGAAGAAATAAATTCCACCTAAGCAGATGCTCCCCGCCCCCCTCTCACTATGGTATGTTTTGCACATTGGCAAGTGGGTGCAAAATTTCTGCAACATGGTCCCTTCAGATATAAGATGGAATTTCCCAGTTTTTAAATGGTAACATATTCGGCTCTAATACACACTGGGTTCTCTCCAAAAAAATCACCCCAATCCACCCTCCCCCTGCTTTAATAATAAAATGTCACAGAATAACTAAAAACCTTCCAGTCAGCCATGATTCGTGTTTGGGTTTTTTGGGTCTGTTTTTGTGTTTAGTAAGGAATAAAGGCACCAGTCGTTTCCAAATTTCCAGGTCTCTGTATAAAGAACCCCCATTTCCATTAGTTTTTTCACTTGCTTGTTTATCACCAGAGGTGTCATAATCATGTTTCTTGTGAAAATGAAAGTAATCAAACTGCCTTGTGATTCCAGGAAAAGAGCTTCTTAGGGAGACATGCCTGCGTTCTATTGATGTTGTAAAAAGGCTTCTTTTACATGGTATTAGATGTTGAGAGCATATCATATTGATCTAGAAATAAAAAGGTTGTTTGTTTTTTTTTTGTACAGGGAACCCTGACCTTCATAAGCACTTTCTAACACTAGGAATAGGATTTTATTTTTAATTGAGGTGGAGTAAACAAATTGTATTTGAAGAGCATTGCTATTTTTAGGGAATGGAAGATTTGTAAGCTTTTGGGCAGCGATTCAGGTAAAAATCATGAATAAGTTGCACTCTTTCAAATTTGGCCCAGGCCTCCCCCTAGCAGCCCTGCCCAGAGTCCAAGATGAGAGTTGGGGTTGCCTTTGTTTAATTAACGCTTTTTCTCCTAAGGAACAGTTAGGAGCAGGTTTCTTAGTCATTTAACCACGCTCAAATGCTGAAATGCAAACTGGCGATCAATAAGAAACTAGGTCCTTATACCTATATATTCTTCATCCCTGAACATGGTGATAGGGCCGCGATGGAAGCCGCAAGTCCTGGTAAGACTCACTGCCACTGCCTGGCTGCATCTATCACCAGAGATTAAAGCCTCGGTAGCACTTTGAGGGCACCTTTCTCTAATAATGTACATCTCTCATTTGTTTCTGTACTTTATCTTAAAGTTCATACCGCACCAGTGGAAGAAGAAATCAATATTTCAAATAATCTCCCTTTCCCCACCATACAATGTCACTGCACTAAGAGTAGCACGCCACCCGGTACCGGCCTGTGAGCTAATCATCCTCCACAGAGCAGCGCCAGCTGCTTTGTCAGAAATTCTTTCCGATTTTCTTAGCAACATGAGTCTCCCTTTCTAGAAGAAAGATCTTGCCTTTTGGGAAAACGCTTTTCCAAATCAAGTTAAACTAACTTTACCCGAAGAGACCGATAGTTTTCCTCTTTTTAAAACGCCACCCCCGCCCCTTCTCTGGTTCTCTCCTTCCTTTACTCCAATCCTGCCCGCACCCCTCCCTCTCGCCCACCTCCTTTGGTTTCCAAGGAGTTTGCACGTGATTGCCAGTCTTGCAAAATCGGGCCGTAGCCCTTCGCTTTTAAAGGCTCTCAAACGACTTGCTTCCTATCTCGTTAAAAGATGTTGCCAAACCTCCCATCGCTGTAAAGCTGTATCTCTGTGAGCTTCCTTACACCCAAATCTCCTTTCTCTCTCCCTTGGGAGGTAAACAAAGTGCGGGAGTTTCGCGGCCCAGAGGTGCAGGTCGGAGGTACGCGCCTAGAAACTTATCCTAACGCAGCTGACTCCCGGACTCGGGGGCGCGGCGCTGCCAAGGAATCCCTAATCCCGCCCCGGCTTGTGCGGGGTGAGTGGCTCAAGCCTTTCCTACACCTCTCGGTCCTCAAAGACCAGCTGGGGTTGGTTTCTGACTCATCGACAATCTCACACACACACGCGCGCGCGCGCACACACACACACACGCACACACACACACACACACACACACACACACACACACACACAGGCGCGCGCGCGCGCGCGCAGGCGCGCGGACGCCCGCTCCTGGAGAGCTGGAGTTTGCCGAGCCAGAGGGATTGTTGGCTCTCGGCAATCCGGAGCCGGCGCCGGGAGGCACGGAGAGCACCCGAGGCAGGGTGGTCTGGAGAAAGCCCCCAGCGCCTGCCTCGTTCAGCCGAAGTACCCCTCCAGTTCCCCAATCCCAGCGCCCGCCCGACCCCCTCGTCAGTTCCTGCAAGTTTCTACTCCCAGCGGGGCCTCCCGTTTCTCGGCTGCCTTGCCTGAACCCCCAGTTCAAGCCGCCACCCCGCCCCCCCCGTCGTCCCCCCTCCCCCACACCGCGGCCCCCGCCTTCCAGAGCTCCGCACCCGGCGAGCTGCCGGCACGCTTCCGGGGAGCGGCCCAGACGCCCCCACCCGCGGCGGCAGCCGGCCGATCTGGCCGGAGCTCGCCGCCGTCTCCCGCTGATGCTGTCTCGGCGGCAGGAGCCTCTCCGAGGCTCCCGGGCCGCCCTGCTGTATTATTCACTCGGATGGCCACGGCGCTTTCTGGAGAGCCCACGCCGGAGACGCGAGGTCTTCGCCCGGCGATTACTAGTTCGGCAGTCTCAGTTTCTTGGAAACTGGGGGTGTTGCGGGGGCGGCGGAGCGCATTTTTCTGTTGTTTCGCTTTGGGGTATTGGCTCTTTTGCCGGGAGCTCGCAGGAGCGCGCTGCGCCCCGGGCCCAGGAAGGAGCGCGCCAAAGCCGGCGAGTGCCGCGGGCAGCCCGGCTAACGGCCGAGGCGGGCGGGCTAGCTGAGGAGGAGAGACGCCGCGGCGGCTGGGCAAGCCGGGCAGAACAGAGCTCTTTTCCTCGACGCCCCCCAAACCCCGCCGGCCTGCTCCCCCCGCGGCGCTGGCTCCGCTGGGCCCGGGAATCCCCCGCGCCCCGGACCGCCCACCGAGTTGCTGCTGCCTTTCACCATTGCTCCTTCGCCTCGCCTCCCGCCCCAACTTTCCCCAGCCTGGACTCGCGCGCGTACACACACACACACACACACACACACACACACACACACACACACACACACTCACTCACACTCTCCTCTCCCTCGACTCCAGCTCCACTTCCCCGTGTAGTTTGGAGATGACAGATGCCTGTAGACTTTCACCAAACAAGCGGTGGGGGCAGCAGACTACAACAGTTATTTAATTAAAAGGCATTTTTCCTCTCTTTCTCGCTCTGGCTCCCGGAATAGCTTCTGAACGCCTAGACCCTGAGCACATGCCTGTCTCTCCAGGTTACCAGTGGCCCACTAACACCCATCTCCTTCCACGCCCCCCCCTTCCGGCGTCTACCCCCAGCTCCTCCGCGCCCCCCGAGCCACACCGACAAGCACACCTCGAGGCCGGCGGCGGGGAGCGTCGAGGGCACGATGCAGCCGGACTGCATTGCACTGTCATCAAAGTTAAGTGTGTTTGTGGGGTGCTTGTGCGCGCCGGGGGAGGCTCGGGGTCACGGGCACCGGAGCATCCACTCTGCCCCCCTCCTCCTCGGGGTCAGGGGACGCCTCCACTTGAGACTGCAGCCATTTTAGGGAAAGAGGTGGCTTGGAGCCCGGGGGGTAGTGGAGGGGGAACAGCACGTCGCGGGGGACTCAGAGCTCCGCAGCCCCTCGGCGCAACTGGAGGGCGGGCAGGCGCCGGGCGCACAGGGGCGCGGCGCCCGCGGCGACTTGGGGAAGGTTGCGCTCGAGTTCCCTGGTTTTGCCTGGAGTTGTTCGGGGTAACGTGCCGGCTCCTACCTCTCTCTCCCGGGTTCCCGCTGGGCTGGGAGGTTGGGGCGGGGGGTGGGGAGAGGTCTGGATGGTAGATTGCACAAGGGAGGGACGCAACAGACCCTGGAGACTGGAAAGCTAGTGCTGGGGGAAGGCGGACACCTCCTCTCGCCGGTTGGCACAGACCCAGACGGTGCGACCCACTTGGCCCCCCCAGCCTCCCCACCCCCTCCCGAGCCTCTGCTTCCCCGCCGAGTGCCAAGTGAGCGCACGGCTGGGGGCACGGGGCGCGACGCCGACCGGCACCGAGCCACCCCTTACCTGGTTGGAAGGGGTTTCCCAGGAGGAGCCGTAGTTGTAAAAGAAGGAAGAGAAGAAGGTGTCTTCCGACAGCCCGCAGCCCGCCATGCTCTGGATGCAAATAAAATGAGGAAAGAAAAAAAAAAAAAGCACACACACAAAAGCAACCAAAATTTTTCAAAATCAAATTAAACCAATAAGCGAAGAAGAAATTCTCTCGAAAAATAAAGAAAAGGAGGGGGAAGGGAACGGCAAAGGGAACGGAAACTCTCGGCGGTGCTCCCTCTCCGGCTGAGGAGGGATGCTCGGGCTGCCGCTGTCGCTGCTGCCGCTGCCGCCGCCGCCGCCGCCGCCGCCGCCTTCTCAAGACGGTACCTAGAGAGGTTCGTCCTGACTTGAGCAGCCGCCGCCGCCGCCTGTGCCGGCTGCGTGTGTGCGCGCGTGTGTGTGCGTGTGCGTGTGTGTGGTGTGTGCGCGCAGAGCGAGAGACCGCAGGGGAAGCGAGAGGGCGAGAGAATGAGCGAGCCGGGATGGAGGGCGCAGAGGCAAAGCGGGCGGGCGTGTGCGCGCGGGGGTGCGTGCGTGTGTGTGTGCGCGCGTGTGGCTGGGTGTGCGTCTGTTTGGGGAGCTCACTGGAGAGCCGGGGCCGTCACGTGGGTGCGCTGACTCCGCCGGCTGCCGGGGACAGCCTGTACTACAGCCACGGCCACTAAATAAGCCCTCGCCGCCAGACCTTTGCAGTCCCCCCCAGGCCGGCGGCCAACCCTCCCCGCGGGTCTGTGCGGGCCCCGGGACTGCAGGGGGCGCGGGTGCGGCGGCGGGCAGGTGGGTGGGTGGGGAGGGGGTCGCCCCAAGCCTGGACTGGGAAAGAAAGATACCGGCGGGGAGGCACTTGTCCCCCGCTACGCCCCGCACCCTCCTGGCCAGCCTTCCTCACACCCTCTTTGAAGATTTTTTTTTTTTTTTAATTCCTAAAATTGCTTTCCCGTGCAGGGACCCCTCTTACAGCCACGGGGAAATTATTTTCACACAGTTGCTACGTCTCAATGGGTTTTTTTTCCTTTCCCGGTGCTCCACGTCTCCCGCGCGCGCGCGCGCACACGCCGACACACACACACACCCGTGGCCGCCTCCTCCCATCCCAAATGCAAACCCACTTCCTTTTGCTGTAGTTAAGCTAAGTCAATGCTACATCAAACTAGGCTAGGCTGAGAGAACTGGAAAGTGGATTTAGGGGACAATACTGCCCCAGCAGGAAGAAAGGCTCTAGTTTGGCATTCTGTTGATTTAACAGTTTAAAACGTAGAAGGATTTTGTAGCTTCTGCACTGAAATTCAGGCCCCTTGAGTCACAATTCTTTAAATGGAGCTATTTCCTTAAGTCTATTACATGCTATAAAACTGTAAACTGATAACCCCCGCCCCCAAATGGTATTTTAGGACCAAAGCTTTCTCTCAATTTTAGTAATTGAATATCCAAGAGGATTTTTTCTGCAAAAAGCCATTCCTTACCTGCTCCCCCCAACTTTTTATAGATATTCATAGTAAGTAAAATTCAGATAAAAGTCCGCGTATCGGTGTAGGGTGCTCCTACAAGTATTTGAATCCTTCCAGGACAACTTGAAACAACCTGTTATAGACAATTTATACTGTTTTCTTTCTGAATCCTTTTTCCAAATGCTGCCCATTTTTATTCAAACCAATCGTGCTTTTCCAAGACTCCACACTTCCTCTTTTAAATTCCCCACTTGAGGTCGAAATCCTCTGTGAAATCAACATTTCCACAGCAACCCAGTGATGTCACAAACATCGGCTCATGATTTCAGAGGGAAAATAAAGCAATAGAAAAGGATCTCTCTAGAAAGACAGCTTCTGTTTTCCTGCAAATGGCATTGCTCCTAGTAGCGATTCAGAAAACATATTAGATTTCTGGTTAAATACCTGTTTTCTTTTTTCTGAGATTAACTTATTTTTCAAAGATATGTCAAATGATCTTAAAAGAAATAGGTCACCATCCTCTTTCCTGGGTTCGTGAAGAATGGTGTTTCAAATCAGTGGTCTCTAATCACACTGGCCACTAGAGATTTTAATAAATGGGAAAAAGATGTTTTTTTCTAAAAAATGATGGCAGAAAGAACACTGAGAGATGAAATTTAATGTACTAACTTCAGATCCAAACAATGCTGACTGACCTGGCTTCAAAAATACAGTCGTTTTTAAGGAGTACTAGACCCATGGAAATTCTATTCGGTTATCAAAATTAGTGCTGATCTCGCCAATATTGAAGAGAGGGGCTTTTCCTCCATCGTTCCTTCTATTGTTTCCTGGATCTCCAGGCTGGGAGAAAGAGGGAAACAGTTTTCATGCCGTCCCCCCTTTTAACCCCCTGCAGTCTCACGCTTATCAATATTAAACGTAAAGGGAATGGAAAATAGAAATGAGGCCCAATGCCTGGGATTTCTTACTTACACTTCCTGTCTAAATAGGTCCTTTAGATAATATTTCCACAGAGCACTATAGAGATTTAGTCTGTAAGGTGTTTTTCATATACATTTTATCTCAAGTTTACATTCTATTCCTACAGCCACTTACTGCTTCCCTGGTTTCCCCTCAGGTCCCACCTCCACCCCAAGGAAAGTTAATTCTGTCTCTGTGATCCCCTTTCCTATTTGCTGAATGAATAGGTTTATTCCTTACAACAATCCTGGCAGAATCGAGACTCTTTAAACCCATTTCAAAGATGTGGAAATAGGCTCAGATATGCCAAATAACTTGCCAAGGTCACCCAGTGGCAAAGTACTGGGAAGTGAACCCAAACTTTGTGACCACCCCCCTCACCTATCTCTCACATCCAGATCTAACTGAGCCCATCAGAGCACTGCTCTTACATGACCATATCACACATCCCTCCAAGAGCAGAGTCAGTGGTTCCACCCTCTAGCTGCCCAAATTGGTGGTGTGTGTACATCTGTGAGACGTGTTCATTTAAAAGTTGATTGCACGTTCACTAGCTCATCCACTCTTCATGAGGACCCTGTTAGGAAGCTATTATTATTTTTGTTTTAGAGGTGAGGAAACAGAGGCTCAGGGAAAGACTCTGATCCCCATCCTACCCAGCTAGTAAGTGGCAGAGCTAGGTCTTGAACCAACGATTTCTGGTTCATGACTTCTCTTTCCTTAAAAAATAGTCTTTCCCATCTCCAAACACACAGGAAAATGGGTATATGGATCCACGGAGCAGGCAGGACCTACAGAGACATCCAGGGAGGGAGAGGCAGGAACAGGTGGAAAGAATCTCCTCTGAGCACCAAACAGGGGAACATTCGTAGACAGAAGTCTGGCCTCCAGCCACAAACATTTGGCTGCCCTCAAATCTCCAGCTCTTTCTTTTTCCAAACAGGGGAGGCCCAAGGAGGGTCACCTGGATAGGCTTCTGCCCAGCTTGTCCCTCTCCCAGGGCAGCCCTGCCATCCTGAAAAAATTCTTCCTTGGTAGGTTCGCTCACCAGGTATTAGCACAGTAACGTAGAGGTTTGTTTGCTAGTTCCCAAAAACATAAAAACAAGCCACCCCTTCTACCCCCACTGGGGCCCAGAACAGATGGAGACAACCCCTTGGGAAGTCGGGGGAGCCACAAGCTCATTGAGAAAAGATCATCCCGGCTACCATGCTAACTCTTTGCTCTGCAGTATTCAGAGATACGAAGATGGAAACCGCGTTTCATTTCCAAATCCCCTGTGCTTGGTTCTCTGAAGACAAACCAAACTTCTGCACGCATTCCCCTGTCATACTGCCAAGTCACGATTTGTCACACTGCAAATGTGTGATTTGTTAACTTGACATCTTTCCATTAACAAGAAAATACATCTTTATTCGTAAACACTTTCCCCCCTAAGAAATGTTTTGCATTCATTTCATATTGGAAATTGGTTAATAGTCCATATGAGGCTGGGGTGTTTTCCTTGTTTATAAATGAGTTGCATTAACACTCTCATACCACTAGGGTGTCATTTAGTGAACGGTTGCTCCACTCTGCAGATGCAAGAGGCCAAAGTGTGGTGGATGAGGATAAAAAATGGTCGTTTTGGCAAAAACTGCAGATGGGAAGCAGATGCACAGAGGAAGAAGATTTCATTCAGTCTTTTTCCTTTATTAAAATGAAGTCTGCTAATCTGTCTTATTTTAAAAAGCCCTCTGAATACAAACTCGTGTTAATTCCAGGCACAGTGGAAACCAAAATCATCCCTGCCTTCAAGAAGTTTACAGTCTTGGGACTTCCCTGGTGGCGCAGTGGTTAGGAATCCGCCTGACAATGCAGGGGACACGGGTTTGATCCCTGGTCCAGGAAGATCCCACATGCCGCGGAGCAACTAAGCCCATGTGCCACAACTACTGAGCCTGCGTGCCACAACTACTGAAGCCCACGTGCCTGGAGCCCGTGCTGCACAACGAGAGGAGCCACTGCAGTGAGAGGCCTGTGCACTGCAATAAAGAGTGGCCCCCGCTCGCCGCAACTAGAGAAAGCTCGCGTGCAGCAGCAAAGATCCAACACAGCCAACAATAAATAAATTTATTAAAAAAAAAAGTTTACAGTCTCAGCACATGTTGTTTGGTCTACCAATTGGTTTAGTTGCCGATTTTCTTTATAGTTGTTTAAAAATTTACATTCACTCATCAAAATTATAATTACCCTGGGGAGAGATTAAAATTAAGAAGTAGTGAGACAAGGAAAAGTTGAGAGGGCAGAGGGATGGTATAGCAAGAAAGAGACAGGGAGATCCCGTGGAAAGTGCAGAAAGAAAAGGGCAGGAAGAAGGATGCAGAGGTTCATGCAAAACCCAACTACGGCAGAAAATGAACCTCAAAATAACTATGACAATAGTAATAACAAATGTGTAACGAATGCTGACAATATGTCAGGCATGATGTTAAACGTAAGGCAGCCTTACTTGGGGCTGCCCTGACCAAAGGGAAGTGCATTAAAGTGCAAGCTGTTTATTTGGGAGGAGATCCTAGGAAGCATAGGTAGGGAAGTAGAAGAAGTGAGAAAAGAAGTGAAGAAAGGATTAAAGCGGGCACCTATGGGCAACCAGAGCTTAACGCCACTTGGGAACCTCTGGGGGCAGTGGAGGAAGCACCCTTCAGAGTTACCCCACTCGAGGGCTGAGGGCGCTGGGATACGGATCCGTCAACTCCTCAGCTGACGGCTGCTCTCAGGTGTCGTTAACTCCCCAGCACGTCCAACCTGCGGCAAACGTGGGCAAAGTGGGCGCCGGCAGCCAGAGCAAGTCCTCAGGCAAAGGGATGCAGAGACCGCTGTTCGAACCTGGGGCCACATACTTGGAAATGGTAAGGGCTGTGGGGCTATGGGTGAGGCACCAAGAGCATCTGCACCCCAAACATTGACTCATTTCATTTTACAAAAACCTTTTGAAGTGGGAACATTTCCACTTTTCCCTGAGAGAACATAGTCTAGGAGAGTAAGAAGGGGCATCTGTTGTTTTTACCCAGTTAACTAACATCAGTTCCCTCTTCTGGTAACAGCCCCCTGCTTTTCCTTTGAGGAACATTCCCTCCCCTGTCTCATTTATCTGACCTAAGCCCCTCACTCCAGGGATGTGCAGGTGACCCAAGCTGACCTGATAAGAGCACTACCTCAGACTTTCACTGGACCTGTAGGGCTATAAGAGCTGTAGAGCTGTGTTCTTTCTGCTGGGAGAGCAAAGCTGGGAGGATATAGGCCTGGAGCTCTTCCAGGCCCTGTTACACCCACAAGAATGAACCCAACTGCTTCAGAATGAAGCCAGCTCAGAGGAAAGCCAGCACTGAAAGGAAGCACCACAGATTCGTGACTTACATCCTCTGAGCGACTGGATCCAGCCCAACCTGAAGCCAGCCACCGCCCTGGACTTTCCAAGTATGTAAGCCAATAGACTCTTCTTTAATTATACTCCAGTTGGGGCTAAATTCACAGAAGTTAAGCAACTTTGCCAAGATCATACCTCTAATGAATGTGGAGGTAATATTCAAACCCAATTAACCCTAATTCATTTTGGTGCTACGGCCCATGTTCTTAGCTCACGCTCTACAGTGGCAAGTAGTATCTACCACAGGACAGAGCTCAGAGCCACAGCACCCTCCTCATTGTCTGGCCCTCACTTGGAACCTCTTTCCTTCCAGAAGCAGCTGCCAGTTTGTTTAAGAGGATGATGGATCGAGGTGTATCTTGGCTGTATTTGAATTGCTTGTTCCATCAAATCATTAAAAGCGCAACCATGTGTTAATGATGGTCACTTAAGAAAGGCTGGAGCGGAAGTGACAGAAAGCTTAAAACGAAAACAGAGAGTTAAGACCTTCAGTTTTTTGATGAGCCAATCAGGACCCACTTATGGACAATTCCAGTTTTAGTCAGGACTCTTGGTTGTAAGTGACAAAAACCCCACTTCACTGGCTGAAGCAAAAAACAAACAAGTGAAAACTTTATTGACTAACCTAACTGAAAAGACCAAGAGTAGGCCTGTCTTTGGGAAAGGCTGGATCGCTGCAAGTCTCAACCTACATCAACAACACAGTTTCTTGGTTTTACTTGCCTTTGGGTTGACCTCATTCTCAAGCCTGCACAAGAGCCTCCAGCAGCGCCTGGCTCACCTCTTCCTTTTTATCAGTAGTCCCAACAGAAAGAGAGTAGACAGATGCCCCTCTCTCTCAACAGTCCCAGCAAAAAATCCCTGACATTTCAAATCACTGGCTCTGATCGGGTCATGCGCCTATCTTTGCGCTAATTATGGTAGCCAGTGGGACACAATGCTCTGACTGACTGGACTTGAGTCGCATGCCCATCCTTGGCTCTCTTGATGGAGTCAGCCCATGAAAGCATGTGAACTGAGACTGGAGAAGATGGGGTCCCCCAGAGGAAAGCTGGGGCACATACTAGTAATCTCCTCTTTCTAGAAGAATGATGATTGGCTGTCAAGCAGACAGATACGGCAATCATCCCCAGCAGCACTGTGGTTGATATTAGAGAAGACTCATGACCTCGTCTTAGTCTTTAAGGAGCTCATACTATGCTCGGAAAAAAAGGAACATTACATGTAGAACAACAAAGAAAATATGTAATAATAAATGAAGTGAATTGCAGGTTCTTATTTGCAGGCAACAGAATACATGTCAATGCTTTAAGCAGACAGTCTGAGGAAATTCATATCATTCCTGGGAGGGCCAGACAATTGGGTTCGGATGCTACAAATAGGAACAAAGCAGACAGAAAAAGAAGTGATATGACAGTAGGGACTGGACATCAGAAAACTCTACCGCCCACTGTCCCAGAAGAACAAAAAGTCTTTGCCACCTCATTGGCCAGAACACCTGATCTCCTGCACTTAGCAGCCACCAAACATTGCTCACTTCTGCCTGTCAGTCCAGAGCAGGTGTGTGCACTTGGGGGGCATCTTATGTGCAAAGGAGTCTGGGAAATGTAGTTTTCCACTGTGTGGCCTCCAAGTACCAAAAGGTTAATTAGGAGGTGTGGCAATGGATACTGAGTTAATTTACAATACCTGCCACAGAGCAGATGACAGGAGTTCAGACCGAGAGTAGATGATAAAGGCTGGACTCAGATCACCTGTCACACTGTTTTGTCTGACTTGGCTCTGACATTTGCTAAAAAATTAGAGGATCTCGATTCCAGGGGATAAGATGCCCATAGAAGCCTGTACTCTTCAGACCACTCCTGGACCATACCTGCAAGTCCTGGGTGCCATCTGAAGACAGATGACGGCACATTGTGTCTGTCGCTGGGAGGCAATTAGGAAGACGTCTTGACCATGATGTATGAAGAACAACCTGGACATCTCCCTCCCCTTCGACGCCTATATCTACTGTTTCCTCCCCTTAAACCTTCCACTTTTCTCCAATTCTTCCCCATCACTCTAGGCCAGGCCACTTTTCTCTTTCACCAGGACCTTACAGTAAACTCCTTTCCCTTCCTTTTGTCTCCATTCTTGTTCTCTACTTACCATTCAAACAGAATAAGATTTCAAAGCACAGGTCTAATCAGGGCCTCCCTTCAGTGGCTTCCACTGCTCTTTGGATCAAAGCCCAAGTCCCGTAACAGATACCCACTATTACATATAAAATAGCTAAGCAACAGGGACTTGCTCTATAGCACAGGGGGCTATACTCAATATCTTGCAATAACCTATAATGGGAAAGAATCTGAAAAAGAATAAAGTTTTAAAAATATATATGTACATAAAATGGGTAACTGAATCACTTTGCTGTATACCTGAAACTAACACAACACTGTAGATTGTTCAGTTGTAAACACTTCAATTAAAAAAGTAGTAATTACTATTGTTTAAAAAAGGCCCAATCCTTACACGGGCCCCTTCCAATTCCTTCAGTCTAACTGTCCTCACCCTCTCCAAGTCTGGCATGATTTTCTATGTTCCCGTGTGGCTTAAGAAGCGACAGGAGCGGGCTTCCCTGGTGGCGCAGTGGTTGAGAGTCGGCCTGCCGATGCAGGGGACACGGGTTCGTGCCCCGGTCCGGGAAGATCCCACATGCCGCGGAGCGGCTGGGCCCGTGAGCCATGGCCGCCGAGCCTGCGCGTCTGGAGCCTGTGCTCCGCAACGGGAGAGGCCACAGCAGTGAGAGGGCCGCGTACCGCAAAAAAAAAAAAAAAAAAAAAAGAAGCCACAGGAGCCCTGACGATCAGATTCCTACCACATTATCTACCCGGTCTCATCTCAAGTCCCTTTCTCCTCTGCTCCTCCTCACGTCTCCCAGCCACACACAACCTCAGTGCTGCCAACACTGATGCCCAGAGACATCAGATTCTCCACATGGGTGTAGCTTTGCCCCTATGGCTCCGTCTGCCTGGAATGCCTTTCCCACCTTTCTGCCTGGCAAAGACCTCAACAGCGAACTTGGGAGTCACCTTTTGGGGGAAAGCCCTTTGTAAGAGTCCCAGAGGAAACGACATGTGTCTCTCTTAGCCCTGCTCCCACCATTCCTATGGTCCACTGCCCACAGGCCGGTCTTTTTCACGTGGATTTTCCCACCTAGCCCAGGACCAACTCGATAAAAGTTGACCGAACAAGACCAAATAAACTTTTTTTTTTTTTTTTGGCTGCATCGGGTTTTCGTTGCTGCACGTGGGCTTTCTCTAGTTGTGGTGGCTTCTCTTGTTGAGGAGCACGGGCTCTAGGCACGCGAGCTTTAGTAGTTGCAGCACATGGGCTCAGTAGTTGCGGTGCACGTGCTTAGTTGCTCCACAGCATGTAGGATCTTCCTGGACCAGGGCTCGAACCCGTGTCCCCTGCATTAGCAGGTGGATTCTTAACCACTGCGCCACCAGGGAAGCCCCAAATCAACTTTAAAAAAAAAAAAAAAGTCATCCCTCTACACAGAAAGCAGTAATAAAGAAAATGTGTTCTACTACCACCTTGAGACTTCAATTAATGTGCTTTTCTCCTCGTGAATCCTTGCTTCCAAACAAACAGAACCTGACAGCCCGAATTAAATCATTTATCTTTCTAGGTCTCTGCCTTGGCTCTAACACTAGTGAAGAAGCCTGATATCTCATAAGAAACTGGCAGAAACAAAAGCTGCAGCCCGGTACCCTTGACTTCATCTGGTTTTATAACCCATACACACACACGTGCAGGAGAAATGTTCATCTCCAACTCTCTTACCTAGGCGGAATTAAACGCCAAATTATCAGACTTGATCATTACCAGACTTGTTTCCTCCCATAAACCCTAAAGAGTGGTGTGTGTGCGTGCGCATGCGCGCGTGCGAGCGCCTGCTCACGTGCACGACGACAGACCACTTTATCCGACTCCATCCGTGAATTACACAGTGCAAACAGCCTTGGCAGTGAAGAACACAAGCAGAAATGGAGAAAACTTCTGCTAAATGTTATGTTCCAGTTCCTTCGTATACATTTTAATGGCTTTTGACTTAGAGTGACCTCTGTGTTTCCAACCATGGGCCAGTGAGGAAAGAAAAGACCATTTCCACTCTGCCCTGTATAATTAAATACCTAGATGAAGTTTTTTCCCCCGTTCTGCTTTTAGAGCCAAATAATGCTGGTTTGCATTCCATCATCATATATAAACACCCACAGGCCAGGATAATTTACCTTTGCTGTTCTAGCCCCTTAAATCAGGGCACCCTGAACTGCATTTAAGCATATCGGAAGGACCTCTGGTTATGGAGCCTGCAGTATTTATCTTTTTTTAAATAACAAAAATATCCTCTTTACAGTCTACTATTTGGAAAGAGATAACATGGATACAGGCACTCCATAGATAATCCTCAAATCAGGTCTATGGATTCAGACATCTTTTTTTTTCTTCAAACCTTTGTCTTAGAGCTGCTAAGTAGTCACTAAAGAGAGTGGCTTGGAGGTCGCTTCTACCAGCTTCCCCTGCTGAGATCTGGAGAGTGAGATCCCAGCAAGGAGTAAGAAGTATCAGGAACGGTCAGGGGGGCAGGCAGGCTGTGGGGGAGGCCTGAGGGACGCTGCACAGCACGGCGGGTCGACCAAGGTTTCTCAGACTTAACTATGTACATGAACCACCCAGGGACTTTGTCACAGTGCGGATTCTGGTAGGGCTAACTGGGGCCTGAGATTCTGCATTTTTCTCGCAAGCTCCTGAGCGATGCTGATGGTGCTGGCCCAGGACCCACAAGTCAAATGATGAGGCTTTTAGACCTCAGGCTCCCAGTCAGATAGGCCTGGCTGGGAACCACCTCCTTGGTAGCTGGGCGCTCTGGGACAAATTACTTGACCTCTCTGGGCCCTGGATTCCTTATCTGTTTAACAGTGACGATAGCAACCTAACAGGTCTGCCAAGAGGATTAAATTGTGGAATGCATGTGAGGGGCTGAGTGTAATGCCTGGCATGTCCTTAGCGACAGAATGGAGACCAGGGCCCACCTTCCTCACTCCCCGGGAAGTGTGCCTTGCCCATTCTAGTATTTCATTCTTTTTAGTATTCAATGACTTTTCTTGATTTTATTGTCTCATTACACAACGTAATACATGTTCGATTAAAGAAAGAAGACGGGAAGGGAGGTAAAGAGGGAGGGAGGGAGGAAAGAACAGAAGAAAATAAGACCTATCCCTATACCTCCAGTCATATGTATACACATATCTTAACTAATGGAATTGTATTGTCCACCTCATTCTGCAAGCCTGCATTCTCACTTGTTCTATCAGGGTAACAACAGAAACAATAACGGTCATAACGACAGCGAGAGCTCATCTCCATTAGGCTCTTGCTATGTGCCAAACACCCGTCTTGCACACTAAGTGCCTGAACTCATTAATTCTCACAACTCTTTGACATGGACTCTTATCGGCCTCATTTTACAGACAAGGAAACTAAGGCGCAGAGAGTGTCACTTACCCAAGGTCACACACTGGTCAGTGGGGAATTCAGGTTGGAAACCAGGCAGCCTGGAAGCACAGCCTGGGCCTTTAATTCCAAATTCTGTACCCTTCATGGGTTCACCCTAACATGCTGTTCTATTGCCTGATTTTTTTTCCCACTTGCCACATCGTGAATATCTGTTCATGTTATTTCATATTTTTGCACAACATCATTTTAGGGGACTGCTAAATGGTAGTATTCCATTGCCCGTTTTACAGATGGGAAAAGCGAGGCCTGGCTGCTCGCTAGAGGGCAAACAGTAAGAGGAAGAACCATGCCCCGCCTGGGGGCCTAGGCCCCGTGCACCTGAGCATGCCCTCTGGTCACAGAGATGCTGACTGCGCACCTACCACGTGCAGGGAATGTGCTGGCCTCAGTGGAGAATGGAAGACCGACAGGATTCTTACTCTTGTGGCCCTCGCTGTCCAGTGAACTGAGCCATGCAATAAACTCAGTCATTTTTTATTTGGACGAGATGATGTGAGATAACTACGAGAGAAACAATTCTACCCTGTGATGTGGCAAACGGAAGGGCTGGTGATCATTTAGGAAAACTGAGGAGGTAAGATTTGAAGGGATACCCAAGTGACAAGAGGAGGGAATCACACAGTCATCTAGAGTCAGGTTTATTTAAATCTCTCAACGTAAAACAAAAGCTTAATGGTAACCCTAGGGAAGGGTACTCAGGAGTGTCATGTCCCTACAAAATTCTCATAACATGTAAGAGTGCACAGTGGGAACAGCAAGGCTAGGGGGCCATCCTGGATCTGTCCTCCATGCAGCCTTAGACAGTCTCAGTCACCCCATCTGCAAAATGGGCTTGGGACACTTACCCGAGGGCAGGGGCGGGGCTGCTGTGAACATGAAATGGAACAACGTGGGAGACATGGGACACTTTAGTTGCTGTTGACCTTGACACTGAGTGGTTGACCTGGCTGTTGAAGGGCCAAATCTGCGCTATTGAGACATCAATATTCATCAATAGTAGAATAAGGAGATTCCTGAGACCTCACAAGCTATACATATCTGGGAGCATGTTGGGCATGGACACGTGTCATGATTAAGATTCAGATAATCCTTCCCACATTGTTTGCTGAGTCTCACCACCAGGGCAGCTTAGGACATTCTGCGTAATGACTTTGGCTTCTCGTTTAATCTGTTTACTCTGGTAAACTGAGGGAGAAGTCTAACCAGGGTCCCCTGAGCACCTTTGACCTCTCTCAACTCTCAGGTGGTGTCATTGCTGAGGTAGAGGCCCGGAGGGAGGTTGCGGTAGGGATTCTTCCTCACACATCTTTGCTCAGGGCAACAAATAACACTAACAACGGCCACTACCGTGCGGGCTAAACACTCTACATCCAGCGTCTAACTTCATCCTCTGACCTCTTGTCCTCTCCATTTTACAGATGCGGGGACTGAGGTTCCAAGAGGCTAGGGAGCTTGGCCAAGGCCACACAGCCAGCCAGGCAGCTAGCACTGTGCCAGGTCCCTTCCGCATCCCCAGGCTGGGGCTCAGCCTTCCCTGCACAGGGACCACTCCCTCCCATTTTTCCCTGGTTAACTCCGATCTCGTTTGGATCCCAGCGCTGTCACAGTGAAATGCCCATATCGTGGGCACTCCAAGCCACCTGTCAGAGCTACAACTGCACGCCGTGCACACAACCATGGGCTTCCTGTACAAAGTCGGGGTTGAGCCCAGCTCAGATATCAGGCATCAGAGCTGGAGCAGGTGCCGCCTCTTCCCAGCTGAGCGCTGGGCGAGTTCTCTAGCCGCCCTCCACCTCAGTTTCCCGGGCTGTAACACAAGGAACATAGGAATCACGACCTCATGGGGTGGCGGCAACGATGAAATTCACTGATGCTGCCGCATGGGAAGTACCCCGCGGGTAGCACCCGTAGGAAGGGGGAGAAGGCCGACCCCCCGCCCCCGCCCACCAGGCTCCACCAGGGCAGGACTGTGCCCGGCTCAGCAGAGCAGGCCTGCCACCAGCATCTGGAGAACTCAGTGAGATACTACGATCATCATCCCATTTTACACACCAGCGGTGAGTTCCTGCCCAAGGTCACCCAAGCTGGTGGAGGGGCCGCGCTGAGCCTGGCCCTGAATCCTGTGTGCGTCCCCTCTTGGCCACTCCCCGCTGCCCTTTGGGTCTTTCCTCCCGTCTGTGGGGTAAGAGGCCACAGCCTGGGTGGGAGAGGTGGCAGGGGTGTCGCGGAAGCTCAGAGGGAGGCCCATCCTCACACCCTCTCCCCAGCATTCCCACCGCCCCGCCCCCGAGCCTGCACAGGGACCATGAAGATTTCACCCAGACCCCGTGGTTCCGAGCAGCTGGCAGCAGAGGAGCTGAAGGGCACTCCCGGGAGGGGGACAGAGGGGCCCGAGGCGTCCAGACCTCCCTGCCCCGGGCAGTGGGGCCTCCCGTCAGGCCTGGGGCTCCTGGGCACAGGACGAGGACAGGGAACCTCTCAGCTGTCAACTGCCCTCGTGTTTTTAACTTGTTCCTTCATTTCCCCAGGGCCTCACATGTGGCCTGGGCCTAAAGCTCTCCTGTGAAAGCTCCACCAGGGGTGTTTTCTGTGTCTTTAGAGGAAGGACTAACCCAGCCAGACCGTCTCCATTCCCCTCCTTTCACCCCCTCAGACCAGACCAGCCCGGCCTTTTTTTCCTCTTGAATTTAAGAGCCTTGCAGACACAAAGATCCTTTTAGCTTTTAACATATTTAATAATTTATTATTTATCTGATATTTTGGTAAATGTATTCCTCAGATCGTGCGTCTGCATCTCCAGTTTCCAATTTGCACCTACCTGACATGGTTTATATTACAATCCATTGATGCTCTCAAGGCAGGGTTTCCTCTTTTAACACTCCTTTACAGCCCTAATGAACTTCTATGCTCCATTTACTCAAGAAGACAGTTCTTTCCCCCTTTTACATTTTCCTGCTCACAGGCATACAAATCATATGTGTCACTAATACAGTGTTGGTTTTCCCTGCGTTGCTTCTTTTTTTAAACATGTTTGCCCTTCAGCCTGCTATTAACCAGTTTCTTCCTACTCTGAGAAACTTGCTCTTTTTAAATTTCATCATTCAGTTTTTTTCCTCGGGGATTTTACCCTTTATTAAGAAGTCAAAACCAATTTTGGAGCGATCGTAGATATCAAATAGTCTCATGAATCTTTTGTATCCTCCACTGCTCCTGACACAGGGGTGGGCACACAGCAGGGACACTGTAAACACTTGTTGCAACCAGGATGGTCGACAGGCGATTTTTGAAAGGCAGGGCGGTGCAATGGCTAAGTACACAGGAGCGAAATCTGACTGCGTGGATTGGTTTAAATGCTCATTTTTATCCCACATTAGCTGTGTGACCTCAAGCAAGTTACTCAAAGGCTCTGTGCTTTAGTTGCCTCAGCTCTAACATGGGAATGAGAGTCATTCTACCATCTTCCAAGGTTTGTTGCGAGGATTAAATAACTAAAGCGCTTAAGATGGTTCCTCACCAAGCAAGCTCTGAATAAACAGTGACTTTTGTTATCACTGCCTGCCGACTATTTGCAACTTTCAGATATTATCGATTACCTTGGATCACAGATAGAATCAGGCAAATCATACTTCTCCCCTCCCCTCAAAATTAAGAACCACACATGATGAAGGTAATAAGATCTCGTTCCTCATTGTCTACACGGGATTCAGGCGTGTGGAATGGCCCCTCTGTGTGACCTCAAGGCCAGCATGTATAAAATGGGAATGATGCGTCGTCTCTTGCTGGGGAAAACGCCCACAATCCCCGTTCTCAGACCTATCACCTTCATTTAAATAATTTCTCGACTCGTTCGTCTAAAATGAATTGCCCACATACTAGTTCAGAACAGTTGCTAACAAGCCAACGGAAGCCATCGGGTCGTAAGGATGTGTCGACTCAGGTGGCAGAGGCAGAAATGCCCACTAGGGGGCGAGCGCGTTCACTCCTTGTTCCCTGTGGTGGCTCAGTCCCAGAACCGGCTCCAGCCCCTTCTCTGTGTGCACTACCGCCTATAATTCCCCACTGCCCAGCTCAGGAAGCTGTATTAACTCCATATCAGACCTGAGAAATCTCAGGCTAACCTGCCCAGGATCACAGCGCTGAGAGGAGAAACTGCAATGGAACCCAGATTTCTCTTACTCTACCAGGCTGCCCCCAGATCCCAGAAGAAGGCAGCCCTCGTCATTGCCCGGAGGAAGCGAAGGTGTGCAGACACCTGAAATGTAGACACTGACAAAACGGTGGGTCACTCGCATCTTCCCCCCAAAACGAGCACAGGATTAGGCCTACATTTCCCAAAGTGTGTCCCATGGAACATAAGTCCTGGGAGGTGCTCTGTAAAAAGGGTCTGGGGCCATACCAAGTCTGTGAAACATGGCATTCACTATTCTGTCTGAAATACAAAGTACACATTAGTTTGTTAAAGGTTCTGATAAGTCCTGCAGTAAAGAAAACTCTTTGCTTGACTTTGTTTAATCATTAGCATTTCCCTGGCCTACCTGACATCTGGGTTTTTATATACATATGACATCTTTTAATGTTCACTTTGACAAATGCTGGTTTTGGCAAATAAGGAGCATAATGAAAGTGAAGAAAAGGAACTTTACACACATGAATAATGAACTGATACAGATGTCTCAAGGACAGAGGAAAATGTGTCCAAGCAAGATACTCATGGAAAGTCTGAATTATGAAACAAACAGAACCAAAACCATAAAGAAACCTAAAGTCTTTATGATATGGAAAACCATTTCAGCATTCAGGATGACTCCCAAATATAATCCAGAAGACAAAATAAAATGGCAACCAGGTTGCTTCACACCATGGGGTACGAAACCTCTATTTCATTAGTTCATGCTCAGAGCTAAGATCTTCACATGGAATGATGAGATTGCTATGTTCCCCAAAATGATCGGATGTTTGCTAAGACTCTGCAATGAATGGCTTAGAAAAGTACAGTCCATGAAGCATTATTTACACTAACCAAGACATGGAAACAACCTAAGTTGTAGTGGCTTGTACATGTTTCCTTCATGAGTCTATAAGCTTCTCTTGCATATACCAAGAGTCTAAGTGCTATGGTTGGGCAGGACAGACAAGCACCACTGCTGGGAAGGATGGATGGATGGATGGATGGATAAAGAAAATGTGGTGTATATAATACAATGGAATACCATTTAGCCATAAAAAAGGAAATCCTGTCATTTCCAGCAACATTGATGGACCTTGAAGACAATCTGCTAAGTGAAGTAAGTCAGACAGAGAAATTCAAATATTGCATGATTTCATTTATATGTGGAATCTAAAAAACAAAAAAAGCAAAAAAAACCCAAAAACAAAACCCTCGAAGAGAAAGAGATCAGATTTGCGGCTACCAAAGGGAGGGAGGGGCATGGGTGGGGAGGAATTGGATGGAGGTGGTCAAAGGGTACAAACTTCCAGTTATAAGATAAATACTGGGGATGTAATAGATAACATGATGACTATAGTTAATGCTGCTGTATGGTATATTTGAAAATTGTAAAAGAGTCCTAAAAGTTCTCACCACAAGGAAAAAAAATTTTATAACTATATTAAGTAATGGTTATTATGTAAACTTATTGTGGTAGTCATTTCACAATACACGTATATCAAGTCATTATGTGGTGCACCTTAAACACATGCAGCACTATATGTTGATTACAGCTCGTTAAAACAAAACAAAAAACAAAAAGAATTTAAAGCAGTATTTAAAGGATTACTCAGTTAAACAAATTCAAGAGAACCTGAAATAAATAACCAAATAAATAAATAAAAGCATCAAAACAACACACAAAAAAAGAAAGAGAAAAAAGAAAGAGGAAGGAAAAAAAGGAAGAGCGAGAGAAAGAGAGGAAGGAAGGAAGGAGGGAGGGAAGGAAGGAAGGAAGGAAAGGAAAGGAAAAGAGGGAAGGAGGGTGGGAGGGGGGGAGGGAGGGAAGGAGGAAGAACAGTCCACAGGGACAGATGGTGAGACCCACGGCTGGCTCTGAAACCTGCCTTCTCCAGTTCAGTGAGAGGACAGCAGAGACAAGTAAGGAACCAGGTGCTGCTCCACAGCTGGAGCTGCTGAAGGACTGACCCTGAGTAGACCCGTGGTCAGCACTGGAGCCCAGCAGCTTGTGCTGACCTCATGCCTCAGCACATACAATAAAAACAATACTTGCTGTTCCTGGTGGGTTAAAGATAGGTGCAAATCCTTTGATACTTCTCCTTTTAGTAGGTGTGGTCTAATTTGCCTTCCCTTGGACCTGAACTGGCCCTAGTGACCTGCCTGACCAAGAAAATGCAGCAGCAAGAATGTTCTGGGACCTCTGAGGCTAGATCACTGCAGCTTCCGTCCGTCTCTTGGGACACATTCTTGGAACCTAGCCCCTCTTCTGTAAGGAAGACCACGCAGCCACGTGGAACTCCAGCTGAGCCCCAGCCGTGTGAGCGAGCCATCCTGGAAGTGGATCTGCCGGCCCCAATCATGCCATCTCAGCCATGCACTAGCCGACGCCACCCAGCCAAGTCCTTCCCAAATAACCTGACGCTCCATGCACGGAATATACGGTAAGATGGTTGTTTTAAGCCACTAAATTTGAGGTCATCTGTTAAAAAGCAATAGATAACTGGAACACAATTTTATTGAGCTACTACTATATGACAGGTGCCAAAGTAGATGCTTTGTATGTTATCTCCTGTCATTTTCACTAGAGCCTCCATGAGGTAGATATTTAATGATAAATATGTGAGAATAAGTTTTGTCCTTGGGTGAATTAAAAAATTCACCCAAAGTCACATAGGAACACTGTGTTGTCTGTCTCCAAAATCTTTAATGACTAGAAAACTCTTTAGGGGAAGAATCCACGAAATATGCTAGGGATAAAATAGGTGGGAGAAAAGCAGAATGAATGGTGAGTTTGTGTGGGTGCAAGGGAATACACCTCAGATTCTGGCCTAAAATAAAAATAAAAGTTGTAGGCAATTGGAGAATTTTCGTGAAAACACGCACTCCCTCTGCCTTCAGCTTTATCACTGCTATGCAATGAAATAGGAAAATGGAGGCAGGGAATATTTTCACAATGTTAAAGATATTTTTTCTTTTAAATTACCAAAGCTAGCACACCGACTGTGCCCTGACGTTTGTCTTTAATAACAGCACCCATGGACGTAGCATCTACTACAGGTAGGCATTGCTTCAGGTGTGTCACCTGTCAGGTAACCTCAGGCACATTTCCTTACATTTTTGTAAGTGCTTTGGAGTTTATAAACCACGTTTACCCACATGCTTATTTTATCATGAGAGCAGATGCTTTTCCTGGGGAGCAAACAGAGCAAAATGAATCAACAATTAATATTTATCAGGTACCACCTATGTGATTGAGAAATATGATCTTCCTTGATTCTCCCTTCCCACTAGCTTATTTCCTTTGCTTTCTTACTTAACAGTTTGCATTGTAATGGCTTGTACATGTTTCCGTCATGAGTCTGTAAGCTTCTCTTGCATATACCAAGAGCCTAAGTGCTATGGTTGGGCAGGACAGACAAGCACCACTGCTGGGAAGGATGGATGGATGGATGGATGGATGGAAGGAAGGATGGATGGAAGAACTGTATGCATAGTTAAGCGGTTAAGAGTGGTTAAGACCTGTGGAATCACCCAGTCCTTACTACATTATTGACCATGTGATTGTGGGCTAGGGACTTAACCTTTCCGAATGGAAATACTATTACTTACTTCCATAGAGTTACTGGGGATTAAATGAAATAATAGATATCTCTCATAGTGGCTGATACACTATTAACTCTCAAAAGCAGAAGCTGTGAAAGGAGGAGGGGATGCTGCAAAGGGGGAAGAGCTGGAAGGACAGGAGGAAAAAGAAGTCAGCACAGGGAAATACCTGCCTACTATAAGAAACAAGCAGACGTTTCTGGCCCCTTCCCCTACGTATTTACATATAATGTGGTATCTGCTTTCTTGTTTGACCATTTCTTTACTAACTTGCTGGATTAACCGAGGCCGCCCAGTCCCTCTGTAAAGCGCGCTGACGACGCCCACAGCCCATGAAATGCTCAGAGCTGGTTTGCTCCACTTCAGTTCGCCCACATATTCCCACAAACTGAATCAATCTTTTGTTCCCCAAACCTGTGGCTGCCAGTTTAATTCATTCGTACCACAGACATTTGAGCACCTGTGATGTGTGGGCACTGTTCTAAGCTCTGGTGAATAAGACAGAGAAGGCCTGCTCTCAGGGACCTTCTATTCCAGTTATACGTCTTTGATTTCATAGTTTAATCACATACTATGAAACCTGTGGGAAAAAGAAGTCCTTGTTCCTATGAAAACCAAGTGAAATGTTTTGCCATGACTGAGTGGATGCAAGTTGCTAAAAGAAAATTGCTGTTGAATCTGGTGTGGGCCAGATGACCAGACAGTGCTGGGAGCATTGGTAAGAATCCAGGATTCCGCTCTGCAGGTGTATTAAAGTTCTTCCCAGCCTTTAAGGAAGCCGAAAGCAGAGGTTAGAGATGACATATTACTTCAGCGTATGGCTTGTGCAGACAACAAACAAGAAACTCTAATCAGACCTAGATAGCAAAGTAGGAAGCTGGTGAGGCAAGCGAGGAACCCAGGGTGCAGAATTTCGGGAGGACTTGCCCCAGCACCATGCGCATACAGGGTCGGCACCCCACAGTGAGTGCCTCCTTTTATTTTGTGCCCGAAGTGCCTCATTTGCCTTCCCCCTGGGGTCAGCCTGGCCAGGTGGTCTCAGATCTACGTATGTTTTAAGGTAAAACATTGAAGGGGTATAACGTTTTTAAATATCCATCATTTTATCAACCAACCAACTGGTTCCAAGCTTATTGGAAAGGAGAGCTTCTGCGGTATCAAAAATATGCATTCAGCTGTACAATAATGGCAAACCTTTATCGAGTGCTTTCCATGGATCAAGCAATGTTCTAAGTGCACTGTGTGTGAACTCTGTTAATCCTCTGCTTTGTTCTAGATACTACTGTTATCATTCCCATTTTGTAGACAAGGAAACAGGCACTGCGAACTCAGTTGCCTAGTCGCAGTGTCTGGCTGCAGGGTCTGAGACAGCAGTACTTACTCTCAGAGGCCACATGAGTCATGTAGGGCACGACTACCCCCGCCCCATGCTCTACTACCAGCCCTGTCCAGACAGTCGGCAGGGTTCCATCTCCCTGGCCAGAGTGATTGGCTCAGGAGTGGGTATGGATCCCAGCTGATGCATCCTGAGACCGGGGCTCCCAAGAAGAGCCACTGTCTTTTCAGTTGAGGGAGCTGCTAATGAAGTGGATGAGTTAGCTGGTGGTGTCCCCAAGAGGAGCCTGAAAAAGCCAACAGAGAGGAAAGCAGAGGCAAAAGGAGGGGAGAGACTGAGTCCCAAAGCCATTGTCTGAGCTTTGGATCGAGCGCTGCCTAAAGCCAATGTACCCCTCGACTCTTCCACTGTACAAACCAATACGGTCCCAGTTTTACTTAACCCTATTTAAGTTGGGTGTTCTGTCGTCTACAACCAAATTTTTTCTAATTGAAAATTTTCTAATCGCAATCCTCTTTTCTGGATACTCTGATCATTGAATGAGTATTTGTTGAGAAATTATTAGGTATCTGGTCCAAAACTATATGCTCAAAGGGCGATTATCCAGTTTAAGACAGTGTCCCTGCCTACCAGGAACTTACAGTCTCACTGGGAGAGATATGCCCACCCTACCCACCCCAACTCCATCAAAAGTTGGATAATATTAGAACTGCCTCAAGGCAGTATGTGCCAAATGCAAGGAGGGATACTCACTGCTGAGGAAGGAGTGCCCTGGAGTGGCCTGAGAAGGTAAGGATGGGTCTTGGAGGACAGGGAAGATGCAGCTAAAAGATGAGTAGCACTTAGGCAGAAAGGAACAGAAGTGGTAGACCCCAGAAGCAGACGCTGAGACGACAATGCAGTGTGTGTATTTTATTTGGGAGATGAGCTCTGGAAATACGGGTAGGAAAGCAGGGTCAGGGAAGAGAAGGAAGCCAGTAAAAAGGGCACCATCAAGCTCACTACTGCAAGGGCACGGAGCTCTATCCAGTGTGCAACATGCTCGAGAATCATCCCAGCTGAGGAGAGAAGAAGGTATTTATCCGCAAACTTTCTGCCCGATACTGGCTCCAGGCTGCTCCTGGGGCCATTACCTCACTGCTGGAAAATCAGGAACAGCCTGGGCAACCAGGCACAAGTGCTAGTCCCACAGGTCTGCGACAGTCACCATTCTGCCTGACTGCCTTTGCACTGAGCCAGGACAACCAGGATTTTTGTCCCCAACTGTATCATAAAACCTGTCAAGTGTCTTACTGAAGCCTGGGCAGTTTGGGGCCAGCGGGGAGTGGGTGAAGGGATGTTGGGGAATGGGGTACTATTTTTGTAATGTTAGCGCCCAGGGAATGTTTCAGGAGTCAACATGGCAAAGGCAGGGAGTGAATCCAGACCGTCTCCCCAGTTCCCTCCCAACTCTGCTGATCTCTGATGCTGAATTAGGATGAAACAAAGCTGCTCCTCCAGAAGCCCAGGTGAGCCATTTGATCAGAGACATTGGATTCACCTTTGTCCTCTGCCCAGCACAGTGGCCCAAATCCCCACAATTATGGTTTTAAAAAGCTGCTGGCCTTGGACAGGTACTTCTTTCTCATTTGCAAAGTAGAATTAATGCCAATTTCTTGTTGGCAACCCACAGTGTGTTTGAAGCATTCCTTGATTTAAGCAGAGTGCCTGCATTTTAATGAAAGATTCAAGGAAGAAATCCACAAACTACACTAAGAATACAGGTGAGGGGGGAATGTCATTTAGGAAGCCCTCGAGCGAGAGGATTCATACCACAAGGAAGATCTTTCCTTCTTTCCTTCATTCAACAAATATTTATGGAATCCCTACTTTGTGCCAGGTAAAGTGAACGAAACAAGCTTCTGCTTTCATATATAAATAAAAATATATACGTACATGTATATATTGTCAGGTAATTTGATGCTATGAAGAAAAATAAAGCAAGGTAAGGGGAGATACAGGGATAGGAGTGTGTTACTTGAAAAAGGCCTCTCTGAGCAGGTGGCATATGAATAGAGAGAGACCAAGGAAGGTGAAGAAGGTGGAGGAACCCAGGCAGGTAACTGGGGGGAAGGGCATTTTAGAAAGAACAAACAAGAAGACATTACCATACTGGTTTATAGCTTTTACATAAAGCATGTGATGCAGGTTGCATTAGCTTCCTATTGCTGCTGTAACAAATTACTACAAAATTAGTAAAATAAAACACATTTATTAGTTTACAATTCTAGAAGTCAGAAGTCCAAAATGGGTCTTGCAGGCTAACATCAAGGTGTCAACAGATCTGTATTCCTTCTGTAGGCTCTAAGGGAGAACCTGTTTCTCTGACTCCTCTAGCTTCCAGAAGCCACCTGCATTCTTTGGCTTTTGGCTCTTTCCTCAAATCAGTCCAAACTCTCTCTGCCTCAGTCATCAAATCTCCTACTCTGTGAGCCTCCTGCCTCCTTCTTATAAGGACCCTTATGATTATAGTGGACCCACCAAATAATCCAGGATAATGTGCTCTTCTCAAAATCCTTAAATTAATCACATCTGCCAAGTCCCTATTGGGACGTAAGGTAATCTATTCACAGGTTCCAGGGATTAGGACATGAATGACTCGTGGGGGTGGGTCATCATTCAGCCTACTGGTGTACAGCCAACGGTCATAATGCTGGGACCCCTGAAAAGGATGGCAAAATGTTAACTGTTGATGCAGGGAAATGGATACATGGGAGTTCATTACAAAACATCTATACTTTTGTACAAGTTTGAAAAATCCCATTAAAAAGTCTGAATGGGATTTTAGAGAAGGACCAGCTGAGGTTTAAGGGAAAACCTGGCTTTTGAATTAGAAAATTTAAGATCTATTTGCACATGAAGACATGTTCTAACTCATGAGTAATCAGAGAAACACAACTTGAAATAATGAGATATGAAGATGGCGAAGATGAGAAAGTGGAATGCCACCAGCTGGCAGAGGCGTGGGGGGAGCGGAGCCTGTGCAGCCATGCTGAGAGCAGCACGGCCCTGCTCTGACCTGGCACCCAGCACAGAGGTCCGCACACAGGTGCACAGGGCGAGTACAAGGAAGTGTTCCACGCAGCTTCGTTTACGGCAGTGCAGAGCTGGGGGCAACTTGTGTGTCTGTCACTGGGAGCGTGGGTGGGTAAACCGTGGGGCTTGCAACCCACGGAGCACTATGGCGTAGTCAGAAGCAACAGGTTTGATGTACCCACGGCAACAATGGACCTTAAAGGCATCAAGTCGAAGGAGGAACAAAGTAAGAAACAAATTCTCTGTGAAAAGTCAATTCAAAATACTGTCCCACAAGACAAAAGTCCTCATTTGGAAAGACACATATAAACTAGGAAATGGGACTTCCCTGGTGGTGCAGTGGTTAAGAATCCGCCTGCCAATGCAGGGGACACGGGTTCGAGCCCTGGTCCGGGAAGATCCCACTTGCCGCGGAGCAACTAAGACCTTGCGCCACAACTGCTGAGCCCGCGCTCTAGAGCCGGTGACCCACAACTACTGAGCCCGCGTGCCACAACTACTGAAGCCCGTGCGCCTAGAGCCTGTGCTCCGCAACAAAAGAAGCCACCGCAATGAGAAGCCCATGCACCGCAACGAAGAGTAGTCCCTGCTCTCCACAACTAGAGAAAGCCCGCGCTCAGCAACGAAGACCCAACGCAGACATAAATACATCAGCAAACTATGGCTCTCAGGTCAAATCTGCCCTTTGTTTTTGTAAATAACGTTTTATTGGAACACAGTAACCCATTCGTTTAAGCATTGTCAGGGGAAGCTTATCTGTACAAATGACGGTAACATGCCATACACTAAGGGCCTGATTAACTTAACCCTCTGTGCCAGAGGTTAAAAAAACAAAGAAGGTGGTAAGAAGATCTAGGCTTGAGTCCTCACTAGCTAAGAGAGCCCTGGGAAGTCACTTTTCCTGTTTGCTCCTCAGTTTTGACTGTAAAAATGGGGCAATATTCATCTTAGAGACAATATACCTGCAAGTGCCTTGTGAATTATAAATGGCTCTTCAAATGTGAAGGCTTCTTAGTATCAGGGGTGGGAATGGTATCGCAAACATGTGTCCTCCTATAATCCAATGTTGCCTTCTTCCCAGACTTCCTACTAACAGTGTCTTATCCTTTCTCTTCCTTGCCCACTCTATGGAGACACTAACGGTAAGGAAGTAGCCAGAAGGGAAGGCAAAGAGAAGGGAAACTGCAGACCAACAGGATCCACAAATGGGAAGCAAGCTGGGAAAAGAGTTAGAAAAGCTTATCAAGGGGAGATGGGTTGGACCTGACTGTGGCCACTGTCCAACAGGCCTCAGAAGACAGCCGACTTAGGACGTAATATCGCCTCATGACATCCGACGTAGAGGGATGAGGGAAATTGGCAATTTCTGGTAACAAGGTCCAACAGCTACCATTGCTTAGGTGCTGAGCACAGAGCAGGCGTATGCTGAACACCTCACGTACATAACCTTATTTATCCCAAGTACCTCGTACCATGATCCCATATGACAGATGAGAATACTGAGGGTATCAAAGGTTCAGTAATTATTCCAAGGCCACAGAACTAGGAAGTGGCAGAAGCAGTTCATTCAGCCCTCCCCACAACCCTACGAGGAATCATCACCACCGCATAGATGTGAAGTAACACAGCTGAAAGTGTTTGTGGCAGGGCCTCAGAAGAGTGACGCCAAACGTCCCAACTTTCACCACCACTTCAAAACGTCTCCCTGAGACCCAGGGCCCAGACGACCATTTATTAGAAAAGCCCGTTCGCTTTCTCATGCCCTGAGCCATGCCATCCAAGAGAACATTCTAAGAAGTAAAAGCAGACTTGAGCGCTGCTGGAGACCTACCTGCGAGGGGCTGAGCAGCCTGCTGTGCACATTCCCTTCCTAAAGGCGCCCAGCTCCTTGCTGTCGGTAATTGAAGGGAAGGCTACCTGGTGTAACTAAGAAGCTGAAATTTAAAGGGGAGATGGCATAAAGATAAGAAAATCAGCTTTGGAGGAGGGAACAGGACCCTAGGCCTAGTGGTGAGAACTTGGGCAAGTCGCTTCTCAAACTGTCAAGTTGGGTTTGCTTCTTTGCAAATGGAGACCTTCTTTCCTGCCTGAACCTGACCCAAAGTTCCCAGTCATTTAAAAATTAATCACAGTAATAATCTACTGGGTACTTGATCCTGGGAAGGGACTATGCCCTTTTACATATACTATATAATTTTATACTTAATACAAACGTGTGAAGTAAATACTAAACTATCCTCATTTTATAGATGGCAAAGCTTAAAGTAACGTCCTCTGTCAACTCCGGATTTGAATCCAAGACTGCCTGACCAAGAAGAGCCCATGATTTTAACCCAAGGTATCTAAACCCTAAATTCACATTAGAACCAAATGGGGAGTTTTGGGGGAAAAAAAAAAAAAAAAAACCTGATGTGTGGGCCCAATCTTAGAGATTTTGATTTCATTGGTCTAAGGTGGGGCTGGGTTGATAACCACTGGCTTAACCGTATTACAAGGCAGCCCCCTATTAAAAACTGACCAGCTGCTCATGGTGCCCATTCCACGTCCATGCACAGAAATGCACCAAGGTGCCTTAATACAGCTATATAACAAACTAACATGAAAAAGCTTCATAATGTGTGGTACGTGGCAATATTCTCAAGCAATTAAACTTGGCTCTTAGTTATTCATACTACTTTATATAAATACAAATGAATATATTTGGCTTTGCAATTTTTTAAAAATCTGAATTTGAAAGGTATAGCATTCTGATAGCATCATTTTAGGTTGCTGGGTTTTGTTGTTGTTTTTCTTTTTTAAGGAAAGATACAGTAATATAAATGAGGAAAATGAATCAAGCAATAAGAGAGAGCTCTGGTAAAGAGAGTCCAGCCAACATTCCCACCCATACAGGAGTCCCAAATTGCAAGGGTGACCCTTAGGGTTTTGTTATGTAGAAGTTTACATCAGGGTGACTTTTTGCAAGGTCAGTCAGTGAGGAAGGTCAAAGTGCAGTGGAGAGACTTACATTTTCCCTTTTAAATCCAGAATAAGAGTAATTAATCCTTAAGCTGTGCAACTAGACTTCAGCAAGTAGGTACTCCTCGCCAATTTCTAGGTTTAAGCTGAGATTGTCACTGTATATTAAAGTTGCATTCTGCGCTCTCAAAAACAATTTTCTCACCTGCTTATTAGCTAGCTGTGTGACCTGGGCCATTTAGTATCTCTCAGCCTTACTTTCTATATTGAGCAGTAGGAATAATACCCAGGGTTCTTCCCGGTGTTGCTGTTAGGACAGAATGTGTTCATCTGCGCAAATCAGTCCAGCACAGCGGCAGGAAGAGAGAGGGGCCTCACCAAATATCAGTTCTCCACCTTTCCCATGAATGCTCATGCTTGGTTATTGGACATAAGGCATGACTCAAACATATCCTTGGAGGATCTCGGAGCTAGCCTTTTCTGTTAAGAGTTCCGAAGTTTGTTTTAAATACAATCACAACTGTACCTTCACCATAAGCCTTGTTGATTGGATTAGGCTTATGCATCAAATAGCACAATCTCACATAAGACCTGTAAGTGTTGTATGTTACCTGAGTCAGGATGAGCTAAATACATTGTAGCAACAGAGTCCCCATACCCCAGTGGCTTCTACAAACGTGGGTTTATTTCTTGCTCATTTCCATCTGGGGTCAGCTGGGAACTTTGCTTTGTGTGGCCTCACTCTGGGACAGGGCCATGGCAGAGGGAGATCGGTCAATGGGAATCACACACTGACTATGCTCTTAAAGCTTACAGTCTCACTTCTACACTGGCCTAAAGTGAGCGAGTCACGTGGCCATACCTAACTTCAAGGGAGAGGAAAAAAACTACCACCTGCCTGGAACCAGAAATATTTGGAGAATCACACTGATGACCACCACAGGGATCTTACAGTTTACAAAGCATTTGTCACAATGATTGCCCAATTCTCAAAATATCCAAAGTAGCAATTAATTAATTATATGTGATAATTCAATTATGAGGAGTCAGCAAACACGAACAAAAACAGAGAAAACCCAATGTAAACAGTTTGGGCAACTCTGCCCACTATTCTGAGTGAAAGTGCCTCCGGCTTACGAAGCGTTGAACTTGCTCTTTCCTCAAGACATGTCTGCCTCTTGAAGTACGTCTTCGGTAATGAGTGGGATTCTCATTTTGATTGATATTCTCTAGTAAATGGCCTCTGAATGAAGGCCAACTATATCAATTCTCAGCTTAAAAACTGTGATCTTTCAATACTGAAGGAAAAACTGGCCATTTTTTTTTTCTTGAAATAGCTCAGCATGCATCTGTAATACAGCACCTTCTTGGGGAGATTTAATTTGGACTATATAATGATTTTTGCCTTAAGGTCTGACTTCAGTGTCTGACCCCTGGGTGAAAGATGAGACTTCACTTTATCCCTCTCCAAAAGAGGAGGGAATGAACAAAGGCTCAGCAGTCAAATAACAAGGACACTGAGGAAGGAAGCGGCTTAAATCCCCATCTCCTCAAGGCAAGTCCCCTGTGAAGGGATAGCTTAAATGCATCTCAAGCATTGTGTGGCCCTCTGGGTCTGGCCCCTGGCTCAGTATTTCACCC
This sequence comes from Leucopleurus acutus, assembly GCF_964270905.1. Classification (NCBI taxonomy): domain Eukaryota; kingdom Metazoa; phylum Chordata; class Mammalia; order Artiodactyla; family Delphinidae; genus Leucopleurus; species Leucopleurus acutus. The sequence continues at coordinate 51,136,806 of NC_139146.1, forward strand.
ACCTCTTGCACCCTCAAGATCAAAGTGTGAGGCAGGAGGCTAAGAATAGCCTCCTCTTTTCTTAGTTAATCCTGGCAAGGAAGTGTTCTGGTTTCAAAGCCTGACCACTGGGTGTCAGGCTTCGGGGGAAAGAAAATAGAGATGGTTTATCAACACCACTTAATTATGCCAATAGAACCCAAGTGAGATTTGCTAAAGGATAGAAAATCAGCTGGCCCAAGTATGTCAATATGTCAGGGAATGCTCACTAAACTTTCACTCATCTGATTAAATCAATAAATATTTATCTTTTCTACATCTGTAGGAATAATTCATTAGATAGCACAGTGCTGTGCCCCTAATCCTCTCTTGATTTAAAGATTAAAGGGGGGTACTTCCCTGGTGGTCCAGTGGTAAAGAACCTGCCTTACCATGCAGGCGACGCAGGTTCAACCCCTGGTCAGGGAAGTAAAGTCCCACATGCCACAGGGCAACTAAGCCCGCCCACCACAACTAAGAGAGAGAAAACCTGCACGCCACAACTAGAGAGAAGCCAGTGCGCCGCAAAGAAAGATCCCACATGCCGCAACTAAGACCTGACACAGCCAGAAAGAAATTAAATAAATAATAAATCTTTAAAAAAAAGATTAAAAGGGAGTGGCCAATTTCTATATCAAGCAATTCTAGAGACAGATCACCTGAAATCTTCCTGCAACAAAACACCTGAGAATGCAGAAGAAATATAACAAGATCTTTTAAAATGCGTAACTGAGCACAGCAGGAAATAGGGGAAATCCCCAAGATGGGGCTGGAGGAAGCAACCGACAATTCAAGGAAGGATTAGGTGAGGGGGTACGCTTTGACATTTGCCAAACTTGGCAAGACAAGGACGGGAGGAATGGGACTAAGGGGTGGAGCACAACTGTGATTTCTTCATAAAGCCTTGGCCTTCAAAAAAGCAAGTCTCTAGTGGCACAGATATGACAAGGAAGTTCAGTTTTGCACTGGCTGGGGGTAGGGTAAGGTGTTAAGGGAAATAACAATGCTGTGGAGATAACTGAGCTCTCCCTGCTCAGTTATCTGCTCTCCCCACCCTTTACCTCCACCTTCAAGGTTTGAAACCCATCTCTCACTTAGGCTTGAAATCTTGGGCAGGTTACATAACCTCACAGCACCTCATAAATTTAGTTTATGTTAAGTGCTTAACACAGTACTTGGTACATAAAAGTACTGTTCAAAAATCATAGGGCAAATCAAAATGTGTTTGATATGTGTTTTTCTTCCAGAGTTCAACATTTTTCCTTAAGAAAAAGTCCAAAAATGATTTATTTCCTTAAGTTAAAAAATAAAGAAGTCAAAATTTTCATTATTTGAAAACTGAATGAAAAAGAAGTACACTCCATCTTTAGTTGTAAAGGACCAAGATTTCACATGCTTATATGATGCTAATCAAATGATTAGAAAAAAACAGCCTGACATCAGCAAAGGTTCGAAACTCCCTCCACAATGAAATTACTAAAATAACACATACACAAAATGTTTTAGTAACTATTATCCAAGTTCCCTTAATGCCACTGGCATAGTTTAACAACAGTTTTTATTTGGGAAAAGAAAGAAATCAAAAGGGATTATAGGGCTTCCCTGGTGGCGCAGTGGTTGAGAGTCCGCCTGCCGATGCAGGGGACACAGGTTCATGCCCCGGTCTGGGAAGATCCCACATGCCGCGGAGCGGCTGGGCCCGTGAGCCATGGCCGCTGAGCCTGCGCTCCACAACGGGAGAGGCCACAGCAGTGAGAGGCCCACATACCGCAAAAAAAAAAAAAAAGGGGGATTATAAATATAAAAGCCACCATGTATGTAATTGCACGGGGGAAAGCCCTCACTTGGAATGAGGAAACAAAGTAACAAAATGAATGACCTTGAAGCAAACTTGGTTATTTCAGGGCTTTGATTTTCTTTGAAAATGAGAATTTGAAATCAATGGCTTGAGGTCCCTTCCAGCATTTCCTTTGATTTTGACGGCTGCTGCAATGGCACAGAAGTTATCCATTTGGCCCTCCCATTCCACAAAAACAAAACACATTATCATTTTAAGAGTCAAAGAGTCAAACTGTTGTTTTGAATTTTAAAGCACTACATAACTGCTAAGGTTAAAACTCCCCTCTTTCAAAAATCCGAAAAGGTTGAATCATCAGAGGATAGAACCCATCACCACTGAAAACCAAAGTGGATTTTCAACCTAGTAGAAAATCTGAATTGACAAAGCATGCAAAAATTAGCTCAAATAGCTGCAGCCTTCCTCCATGAGTATCCTGGTAAATGCTCAGTGGTTTAAGTGTTTATTGTTTATGCTGCAGAAAGCAATGAGGCTGGAAGCATGAATGTAATATGCCCAGAAACTAGAATCTTCATTCAACAGGGAAAGAGTTTTCTTCAAATAAAAATAACACAACTAAAAAATTCCAAATTCTTAAAAGGTTTAATTTTTTTCACAGGATTCTTTTTTTTGGGGGGAGGGGTAACACATGGGAGCGAACCACCAACTGTCAATCATGTATTTGCAAAACTCCTGATATTTTACAGTCACTGGATTTACATACATTTGTAAGTGATGTTTCTCCACATACACATACAGTGAAAGACACTGTCCAAATAACTTCTGATGTAAAGAAGAACTTCGAAAGAGAAATCACTTAAAAAATCAAATCTTATATAATAAAAATACTTTACGCACAGCATTCACACATTTGACGGTAGATCCCAAATGCTTATCTAAACAGAGGGAATGCAATTAAGCTGCCTTCACTCAAAATGGTGCCAGAGGGCAACTACCCCATTTACTAGCCACTGATAAGTCATGACAACACTATTTCACAGCCCGTCACCATACTTCTGAAGCCCCCCGCCCCACCCCAGGATTCAGGATTTCCTCAACACTAGGGACTTATCTCAAAAGCCTTAGTTCAGAACAGTAAAATAAATAAAGATCGCAATGCCACATTCAGAAACTAGGTAATGGCTTGGAAGTAAAAAGGGGGCGGGGGAGAAATGAACTGTCACTTATCTGTTTTTCTAAGTTTTCTATTTTTTAATAAATAGCAAAACTAAACTTAAAACACTAACTTAAAAAATAAATCTAGCAGACTTAGAAATTCTGTGGGAAACCCAATGGCCATGGAAAACTTTTAGACCACTTATTAGTAGGTCTTTGTTCAGATATATGGTTCAGACATAATTTAATAATACATATGAACATGGTTATAGTATTTATATTTACTAACGAGAAGAACTTGGCAAAAGACACAATATTCCTTATCACAATAAAAGTTTTGAAAAGATTCTTTAGATATCATATGTATACAAAAGCTATTAGTATTCATTTTTAATACAAAATAAGCTAATTTCCTTACTTATACCATTTAAATATTATTTTTCTCTCTTCCCTTATGGAACTGGGGGGGGGGAATGCTACAGAAGAAAAACAACTGATGTTTCTGCTAAATAGTTCAAAAAGTCTTCCGTAAGTCTAAACACCTGCTCCTGCTTGCCTAGCTGTGTCTAAACCCTGTCAGGAGACTAAAAAAGGAAGGTCAAAACAAATAAGGCCTTTCCCTGGAACCTCTACTGGACCCTTTGAGAGTGCATGACATTCTGAGTTTCCCTTGTAGACAAATACTTCAGACATTTATTTGTAATCAGATACTGACTTCAGTAGATTACAGCACAGGATCTACAAACAATCACAGTCACTACACTATCAATTCATAAATATAATGTGGATTATCCATGAAAAACTTGTGATTCCTTTCAATACATTCAATACATTCTTTTGGGGTACTTCCCGGCAAGCATCCCCTAGCATATAATAAGGAAAAGAAAGCACTCAGGTTACTTAAATCTTCTTGTCATATTCACAGTAGTATCAATTTTTATAACAGGGGAATCTCTTTCCAGGTGACTCTGGCTAAGAATCCTAAGAGTCAGGGACTAATAAACAAGACAGACCTCTGGAAGGTGGTCACAATAAATATTTCAAAGTTCGTGTAAAGAATGGAGCTTTACTCAGGCCCCACGAAATACCCAATCATATTTGTAACAATGGAATAGGAAAAGTTGCTACTTACAGGCATCCACTGGACCAGGTGTTAGTTATATACTATTTCATTTAGTCAACCCAACCCTTTGGCAAAGTATTATAACCAATTTCCCTTAACAAATGAGGACGCGGTTAGGTAAGTCACGTCCAGTATTTCAAACCCCATCAATCAGTTTCTAAAGCTCATTACACGATATTCCTACCCCATATTCCTCAGATAATCTGGTTTCTAGCCTGGTGGTTAAAAAAGGAGTAGGCAGTCTAAGAAGTACCCCCATCACCAGTGAGGAAGCAACAATGCAATAAGAAAAGCAAACATAAGAAAGAAAGCCACGGTGGTGAGATTTTTTAAATATCTGCTGAAAAGTTACTGCATACCACACCTAATGTTAGGTACTAGGGACACAGTGACATGTGACACAGCCCCTGCCCTTAAGGAGCTCACAGCCTATCAGAGAAAAACAGCCTTAAATACTCAACACTCCAAGGACAGAAATGGGTAAGACAATCATCATAATGGCTCGAAATCACAGGGAAAAGCAGTTTAGCGTGAATTAAGTAGGAGGGAATATGATTCACTTCGGTTTGGAAATATTTCTCATCCCCAAACTAAACAAGTTAACTTTTGGATTATGTTCACTTCACGCTAGCATATTACTGATCCACTTTAAAAACAAGAAATAGTTGCAGTGAAAATCCATACTATAATAAAGCAAGTTACTGGTTTAAAAAACATCCCATGAGCCCCTGTAGTACCACTTGAGGAAGAGGAGCACCAGAATGCAGTAAAGTTCCTTCTCCTATTTCCTTGTGAACATTACACCAGAACGGAAAACTAGATCCACCTCGCTCACACATGTGCCTATGTGGATAATGTTCTAAACTTACGTGAGATCACAATCTGAGAACCATGCAATCAATCAGAGACTCCAACTAGGCTTTATATATCCAAGCTCCCTAGTACACAGCTCAGGGGAAATCCATCAAGCAGTGCAGGGAGCCCTTAGGCTGCGAGAGGAATGCCAGTTCCGCTGAGTGGCCACGTGACCTTGGACCTCAGTTCTTCTGGGGAGGAAAAAAAGGGGAGGGGGGGAATAATGCAGTCTACCCTAGAGGTAGGAGATTGAGTTCTGATCGAGGACTCTTCAGAGTTCCTATGAATTATTTTAAAAGTTGCTATTGATTGCTTTCTCTTTTCCTCCACCATGACCATCATTTCTACTGCCTTCAGTCTACCTGTTTCTTAGTGAGAACAGGACAATAACTGTCCAAGAGAGCTGTTCATGGAAAAGTCCTCTATACTAAAAGATATCCAATATTACCTTTCTCTATAGTAATTACACAAACTGTGGGAAATTTGGGCTTCAAAGACTTTTCTTAACCCGGATAAACAAAATACCTTGTACCAAAATTGACACGAGCGGATCTCGATCATCACATTACTTTGAGACATCTCTAAAGCAATCAGGACTTTCTGTACAAACTCCTGTTTCTCTGAGGTAATTAAGCGTCTCTAATAAAGGCAAGGAAAAAACAGAATCAGGCATTCAAAGTTTAAAAAACACCTTTAAGTCATCGGTCCAGCCTCTCTTAAATGTAAAAAAGGTAAACAATGAGAAAATAAAATGTAAACTATATTTTAAATTACAAAAAATTTCATTAATATAATTAATCATGGGAAGTCATGATAGCACAAAGCAGCCAAATATAAAGCTTTTAAGAATTTCTAAGTAAATACTTTACAAAATAGTCTTCAGTACATGTTTTTGTACTAAGGAGAACTGAGGCTGTACAATAAAAAGCAAATATACTAAAGTAATACCATGCGCTCACTACTGCAATTCACAAGTGAAATTCTAATCATTTTTTCTACAATTTACTGCACAAATTTATCTATCATTCCTTAAACATTAAAATGTTTCCCTTGTAAAGAAGAATGTTAGCACTGGTAAATTATCCCTGCGAGTCAAATACTAGGTTCTTTGACAAGGTACTATAATATATAATAGAACTAGTGCCAAAGAGCTGAAGTATTCCCCAGCATCTGACCTTAACAATTCTACTTCTTTATGTGATCTAAAATAAACAACACTCACCTCTGTAAGCATTAAAATAAATTTCCACTAGCATGCCTCTGATTGTGCATCAGATTTGGCTAAGTCAAAATTTCTTTCAACTGCCAACAATTCTACATATGAATAACAAATTAAGCTGAAATTAAGACACCTCTCAGCAAAAACATGACATTTATTACCGAGTGTAGAATGTGTTCACCAATGCCATTAACCAAAAATCGCAAGAAAACAAGGCATAAGGAAAATTCACTGCTACTTGATGAGTTTACGGGTATAGTTGCCATCCAAATCTAAATACATGGAATGCATTAAACTTTAAGTATAAAGAACATCTGCTTTGCCTAAATTTTTTTTTTTTAATGGCAAGATCTTAAAAGACTTTACCACTTTTCTCCATGCCTACTATAACCATCCTCAACCTGGGGCAGCCTTCTCCCTGTTTTCAGTTCCCAGGCTACAACCACAGAAGAGGAACCTGAGCAGAGTGAATTTACTATCAGATTCCTAAGATCTAAACCCGCCCATGAGGAAGGCATCCCTTTGATGATCCTTTGCTTACTCACAATCAAACCACTTAACCAACTGTCACGCATTACTCCCTTCCCTCAAGCCTAAACTTGATTTCCAGTGCACACTAAGATCAATACATTCCCCCACCCCCATCAAAACAGAGGCATTTAGGGCTTCCCTGGTGGCGCAGTGGTTGAGAGTCTGCCTGCCGATGTAGGGGACCCAGATGTAGGGGACCCAGGTTCGTGCCCCAGTCCGGGAAGATCACGTGCCAAGGAGCGGCTGGGCCCGTGAGCCATGGCCGCTGAGCCTGCGCTTCGCAACGGGAGAGGCCACAACAGTCAGAGGCCCACGTACCGCCAAAACAAACAAACAAAACAGAAGCACTTGAGTTAGGGTCCCTTAACCCTCCCTTCTATCTTCACCTTAGTCTTTCTAAGGAAGTTTTCTCATTTCCTAGGCTACCACCACCAAGCTTGGCCTCAACCCGTCTCTCTTAAAGACACAGGTCCAAGTTTTCCCTAAAAAGGTTCAGCTGGGTCCCCTTCTTTAAAAAAATATCCCTCCCATCTTGATCTCAATCCTAACCATGCAACTTCTTGTAAAAAGTAGCCTTGGCAAGCTTTTCCTAGTTCAAAACCCTCTCTCTCTCATTCAACAATGCCTAACAGAGGGCAGGTTGGCCATGCAAGGGACTCAGGCAAACTGAAGAAAATGTGCCTCCCCTCCAGGGGCCAGCCACAAACCCCACTGCGGATTACTGAGTGCCATGCTAAACATCAGGTAGGCCTGTCCTTGCCTGACCTATGAATATTTTGAAAAAACCTTATGTGATCATCTTTCCCTTTCTAAACAACGGCTCTACTTGGTTTGAAACACCCCACGGTCACATAAAACAGATGAGCTGGCTGAAATCTGGCTCTTTTGGCTACCCATTTGCAGCCTCTGCCTTAAACATAAACGAGCTAATCCAATGATTTTGTAGATTCACAATTCTCATCTACCCATAAAAGTGCACCATCTAAACTTTTATTTCTTGGTTTTTCACCTCTCCAATTCCCTTATTGTAGCTTCTATACTTGTAACCTCTGCCATTTCTCTCTCTACGTGGCAACTAGGATCACAATAAAATGATCTGAAGCCTAGATTCGCAGTTGGCACACCAAACCATTTCATTCACTTGTACCCTAAACCAGCTATCCTTAATGACTCCTTTGCTTTATGTCACTACTTACTCTTGCCCTTTCACTCTTATTCTTCTGTTTGGGTTCAATCTTCTTACCTGGATTATAATGTTCTAAGTGGCTTCAGTGTCCCTCACTACTTCCAATCTATCCTCTATAGTGAACTCAGATCCACTTTTTTTTTTCGGTACGCGGGCCTCTCAACTGTTGTGGCCTCTCCCGTTGTGGAGCACAGGCTCCAGACGCGCAGGCTCAGCGGCCATGGCTCACGGGCCCAGCCGCGCCGCGGCATGTGGGATCCTCCCGGACCGGGGCACGAACCCGTGTCCCCTGCATCAGCAGGCGGACTCTCAAACACTGCACCACCAGGGAAGACCCTAGGATCCACTTTTAATCTAGCCTTTAAAGCCCTCCACAACTCGATCCCTACCTAAATTCACAGCCTCATCTGACCTCACTCTACAGCGTATACTCCAGCCAAAATGGAATACTTGCTGCCCCCTTAACACACCATCAAAACTGGCCCCGAATGCCCAGAGCACAAACCATTAAAGGGGAAAAAAAAAAAAAAAGGATAAATGGGACTTCATCGGTATTTGAAAGTTCTGCTTTTTGAAAGACACCCTTAAGAAAATAAGTCAACAGGCTGGAAAAACATTTGCAAGACATGTATCTCATCAAGAACTTGGATCCAGAATACATGAAGAACTCAACAATAAAACTAATAATAAAAAGGGCTAAAGATGTGACCAGTCACTTCACCAAGAGATGTGAATGACAAATAGGCATGTGAAAAGATGTTCAACACCGCTAAAGACTGGTCGTGCAAATTTCATCACAGTGAAATGCAAATGGAAACCAAAATGAGGGACTACACACCTACTTAAATGGCTAAAATTTTAAATAAAAATGGGGGACTCCCCTGGTGTTCCAGTGGTTAAGACTCCGAGCTTCCAGTGCAAGGGGCAAGGGTTTGATCCCTGGTTGGGGAACTAAGACCCCACGTGCCGCTCAGTGTGGCAAAAAAATAATAAAGGGGGAGGGTGGTAATTACAAAACACTGGCAAGAATGAAGAGCAATGAAACATGCACTGACGGTGGGACAGCAAAATAGTACAGCACTTTGAAAACTGTTGGGCAGCTTCTCATAAAACTAAACATGCGTTCCTAGGTATTTACACAAGAGAAATAAAAACCGATGTCCACGCAAACACCTGTATGCAAATAGCTTTACTCATAATAGCAAAGGCTGGAAATAACTCAACCTTCCAGCAACAGGTGAATGCATAAACAAATATGGTACATACATAATGGACTACTGAATATACCTATATATGCAACATGGATGACCCTTAAGAGCATTATGCCCAATGAAAGAAACCAGACACAAAAAAACTACAACCAGTCTGATTCCATTTATGACCTTCTGGAAAGGGCTAAACTAAAAGGACAGAAAGTCTGTGCACTTGCAAAGCTCTTGGGAGTCGAGCAAGGGGATTAGTGAACAACGGGACAGGGGGAAACATTTTTGGGGTGATCAAAATGTTGTGTATCGTTTGTGGTGATGATTACACAACTGTATAGATTTGTCAAACTTCACCAAACTGTAGACCTAAATCAACATGGTAGTTTGCTGTATGTAAATTATACCTCAATTAAAGCAGAACTGTCTCTGGACCATGACTCCTGGCCTGATAATGCTGTTAATTGTCTAAGAAATACTTAGTGCCTATTGCAATCTTAATAATTGTTTGATGTGCAACTAAACCACAAAATTTCCTGATTACTTAACCCCAAATTTGCAAATGGCTGCCTAGAATCCAGCTTTAAGAGTTAAGAAAAAAAAAATCTAAAATTTATAATAGGGAGACTTAACATATAAATTCGAATTTCCAGCTTGGTTTAAAATACCATCAGGCAAAAAAAAAAAAAAAAAAATACCATCAGGCATTGTCACATGAGAGCCAGGGATGTGAGCTTACCCCAGCCCTTAACCACTTCCAATGGACTCACACTTAACCATTTGACTTACTTGGCTGCTTAGTTATCTCACTTTACTCAATACTTAACTAATCCTTAACCCATCCTTCCTCTCTGATACCTATAGTTCTTTACCACATTCATCATACCTTGCTTTATATTATGGATCTTTGAACACATTTTAAAAATCCCAACCAGACCATAATTCCAGACGGTCTCTGAATTATCAATCTATTTTTTTAGACTCACACAATGCCTTCCAGAGTTGGTACTTAATAAAATGAACAGTGATCGGTATTACTAAGCGATGTATACAAAAATTGTATGAAGGAATACCAATAACAATAAAACTTCTATCAGGGAGAAATGTTAAAAACAAGTTATAAATGTAGTTTTCCCATGAGTTCTCAATCAGGTTCCATTTACTACAGTCTATTATTAATTATAAATGAAGACTCTACAAAAAATAGCATCTTTTCAAACAGAATAAAACAGGCCCACATATTAAAAGAATGCAAGAAACTTGCCAAATACAAGTAACTCCCAGGTTTGGGTTAAACTTAGTGTATGATAACAGAGGCTGCTTTTGCTAGGCTAAGTTCAAACACTTTAGAAATGAGCAATTAACAGTCCAAGCTAGAGAATTCACAGTAAGCCAAACAGGAAAGTTCCCAAAATCTAGCCGGTGTATATCAACAGAAGTACTTAAAAGTCACTACAGCAGTAAGTTCTCAATAAACACATTTGCCTTGATGATGGCAAGATAACTATCTGACCACTTGTACGATGGTTATCTTTTACCTACGGATAAAACATCCACCTATTTTATCCATAAGTATGGTACGAGGGCACCTCTAAAAATGCCTGGAACCAGACCACAATCCCCTCCTCTACTTTCACTAATATAGGGTAATGTAATCTTAAGTTGCATTAACAGAAGCAATGGCATGTCTGGTCCCCTGGGAAATACAAGTTCCACGGCACTTTGCCCAGCTTAGACCACAGTATTGACTACAATCCAGAGAACACCCAGCAGAGGTTAAGCAGGAACATTCATGATATCTATAGAAACCGTATCAAAGAGGAAGGCTGAGGAGGAAAACAGGCTGTACAGCCTAAATAAGAATAAAGGAAGATGACAGTTAACTCAAATAACTAAATGGCATCATGCAGAAGAACAGCCAGGCTTATTTAACCTTACTCTAGAAGAATTGAAAACAATTAGTTACAGTGAAAGAGTATGCTCAGCATTTCTAAGAGAACTATTAAGATGTCTTCTAAAGTAATGGTTTTGCTCTGAAGTATCTGAGCAAAGGAGATGGCCATTAAAATTATTTAGAAAAGAATCCCAACTATTTGCAGGTACCTTACAAACCTAAAATTCTAGAACTAAGTCATATACTATATTAAAAATTCAGCATAGAATCCTTTGATTTTTGCAATTCTAGCTAAATGGACTGATTACAGGGTATGTATTTTATCCTGCCCTATACCCCCAAGTTGTGTTCATTTCCTCGGCCTTTACAGACAAGCATTCTACTTGCTGATTGTCTTCCTTCCTTATGCTACCTATTCTGCACTCTGTATCTAGGGGTTCTGTATCCATGGTTGGTTGAATCTAGGGACCTGTGTTTACAGAGGGCCAATTGTACTATGCCATTTTATATAAGGGACCTGAGCATGCACGGATTTTGGTAACCACAAGGGGTCCTAGAACCAGTTCCCCACAGATACTGAGAATGACTATATTCACAACAAAAAGCAGTTCTACTTATTTTAAACTGAGAGATAAGGAGACCTCTCCAGAAAACCTTCAAAAAAGATTTTCTGAATTACTATGGAGGGAATTTTAATATTTTGGTAGGCATGATAATAGGGAATAAAAACTCGGTTTGCTCTGTTTCCAGGCAGCCACTCCCAATGCACACTCATCACTTGTAAGATAAAAACAATACCAGCCATTCCCAGAAACTCTGCCAAATAACTACCTAACATTGTTCTACATATCGCTCTATAACTTGTTTCTCTATAAGAAAACCGAATGGTCGAACTCTAGATTTTAAAAAGCACAAGGTTAAAAACACATACAACACACTGAGACCTATTTAAAATTGGATAGATGGTCAGATTATAACGATATGCAACTGATTTACCAACTGTATACTGTGGTATAATTTTAACAGATAATATATTACTTTGGCAAGACCTACCATTTTAGTAAACAGTGTTATCAAGTGCCTAGACTTTCTTAACCTAAAAAAAAATGCTAGCATATAATATTGCCAATAGTTAACGTAGGACAAATTTTTAAACAATTTAAATGAAACCTAAAATATTACTTCAGCATGTAAATTACTCCATGGGACCAAAATTAAGCACTTAATAGAAGCATATTAACTCTTTCAAACCACTAGGCATCATTTAACAATTAACAGCTACCTACACTGAGAAGTATCCCAGTAACCTGAAATACTCTTAACTTGCCCAATTAACTCCCTTACACCACATACTAGATATATGCCTCAAAGTATATTGAAATCCCAACTATGTACACCTATAAATTTAACATTTAAATATTTTTAAAGAGGGGAAAGGGAGAAGAGGCAAGTCCAGACATTAATGAGTACAGTATTTACTCTTCAAGTAAAAGGAACTGATTTACTAAGAACCCTTTGATGGGTCACACCCTAAAGACGGGTCGCATCTAAAGACCCTTTGATGGGTCATTTGTGGTTAAAAAAAGGGTTTTTAACTTGTCTGTGGCCTGTTACAGGGAATGGAAAGTTCACATTTTAACACACTACACTAATTACTTTGTACATTGCATAAAACACCCAACACTGAGAATTCAGTAAAACTGACCAAGATCTACAATATATCATTTCCTATTGTCTATTTAATACAAACATTTGTTTCAGTGACTAGAGTGCTTAGAATGGTATAAGTAAAACAAAAACATCTGCTAAAAATGTGGTAACAAAATAATAAATAATCAGTCTTATGGAACGAACTTTAAGATGAAGAGAAAACTATCCTTTAATTATTCTGTCTTTGGGGATCCAATTCTGAGTAAAAACTACATACTTTATCTCATTAGATCACATCCTGACCTAACAAAGTGCTAAGCTATGTTCTTTAAAACACTGCTGTAACGACTACTTTAAAGAGCAACCCTGTGGAAAGATGCTGAATATGTAATCATAGTACACTTACAATTCAAGGAGAGAAAAAAAAAGTCCCACACTGGGGAAGAGAAGAAGCCATACTTAAAGAGACTAGAACAAAAATATCAAAGTGCTGTGGCCAAAATTAGTATAAATAGACTTTATTGAAGTCAGTGCCTCTGTACTGAGACAGAAGATTGTGTCTACATAAGCACAAGTTGTAACATTTCACAACTTCTAAAAGGAATGTCAACAATTACAACGATCATGCATACCATGGTCGATAATCACATTTTAGAAGCATTTTCAACCATTTCTAAAGAAATGCTTATAACATTGTTATATATAGAACTACTTTCAATAAACTGCAAAACATTGATCGACTTTTCCAGTATGAGCTACAGTGTCAACACAAAAGGGAGGCATAAATGTTTAATTTATGAAATCAGAATGGAATATTTACTGTAAAGAAAAATTAAAAAGCTTTCAAATAAAGGCCATTATTGAACCAACGTGAAGAGCACAACTTGAACTTTTGAGTTCATTCATCTTTTAAAGCTGTCCTCTGAATAACTTCAGTTCTAAGCATTGAATTCAGTACTGTGAATATTCCTTGGATTGCAGTTTGGCAATGATGCGGTCCAACTGTCTCTTTGCTTCACACTGTGGGAAATTGCTCATGTCATAATATTGAGGGGCAATTTTCACCAACCTGTCCAGAAGGGGGGGAAAAAATTACCAAATTAACAATTAAAGTACTGGAATTGCTAACGGGTTAGGCATTACTCATTAATATACTGATAAAGAAAGGCAAACCTACAAATCCAAATCAATGTTAAAATTACAAATGCCTAATCCTTATAAACACCACTTTTGATATGTATGCTTCTAATAAGCTGTAAATTTTCTGATGGTGGACTTCCCATAAACTTAAAAAAAAGATAAATTCTTACAAAAAATCCTTTCTTTACATTAATACAAAGATATTAACATAAGGTCATTCATTTCTTCACTCTAGAACACTATTTTGACCAACCTCTCTAAGGTTAGAGTACTGAAGGTTCTATACAAGAAACATCCTGGTATTCAAATGACTGGATCCTCTCATTTTCAAAGTTCTAATAACCATAAATATAACTCTATATCCCAAACAATACACTTGACTGAATCTTTTTTAACGTTTAGCCATACAATTTTTTCTCAACAAAGCATTTAAGATAAAATGATAATATCCTACACAATTTCAGTGTCAAAAGTCATAAATCAGTGTAGGAAATATTGCAAGTGACATCAACTAAAATAAGCGCTTCAGTCCCACCATTCTTGGCTGACGTTTCCTATCTTAAGTTATAGAATAGATTCTGGCAAAAAAGGAAAAAAAAAAGGACACAAGAGGGAGTGAGGTAGTGAGCTAGTGAAGTGGGTGGGTAATTTTGCTTAAAATAAGTCAGTTCTGATTACATTTTGTGAATCAAATATGCAATGATACAAAAAGAGGTATAGTTTTTAATGCTTGCTTAGCTCCTAAAGCACCAACATATAAATAACAGTTGAGAGCTAATTATAGTGGGACAGATAAAATATAAAGACTGACTGACTTCTGGAACCAGAAGACTTGAGTTAATCACAACAGCAAGAGAAGGGCTCTAAAGACACTCTTGATATCAGTTAACTGTAGCTTTATATTTGGCTCCAAATCCTGCCCATGTCCGTACCAACGATCTCACTGTCCTCTTATCAAACCAAACATGTTAAGAGGTAACCATACCATCAGGTCAAAGCCCCATAACTATACACCGGACTATATACCTTAGTGATGAAAACACCAAATTCCCCAGAGTGAAACGAAAAACAAGTCTCCTTTCAGATTCCATTCTGAGCAAATGGTAACGAAAACTTTTACAACGAAAGGCGCTGAGCTTACCATTCGGGCTTGATATCTGTACATGTCCGGATGTAATTCTTTGTTGTAAGAACAAACTCATTATAAAGCACCCATTCAGGCTTGTGGTCAAGAACAGTAGAGGGATGCAACTGAACCACCTGGTTATCTTTCACAGTTAAGTAATGCCCTGTTCGTTCTAAATGTGCCACCTGAAACCAAAACCCAGTAAATTAATACGATACTTCTGATGTGCTAGTTACAAAACAAAAGAGGTGTAAAGCTACCTATATAATTAGGGACAAGCAAGCCTCACCTTTTGCTTTTTATCTGATGGCTATATTTATCTACCACTGCCTAATAAAAGCAGGCATCAGCCAACTACAGCAGGCCAAATCCAACTCACTGCCTATGGTTGTAAGGCCTGTCAGCTAAGAATACTTTATACATCTTTAAATGATTAGGGGAAAAAATTCAAAAGAGAAACATTTGGTGACACTGGAGTGGAAATCACGTGAAATTTACATTTCAGTGAAGTTTTACTGGAACACAGGCATTCCCATTTGTCCAAGGCTGCTTTTGTGCTACAAGGGCAGGCAGAGTTGAATAGTTTTAATAGGGACCTAATGGGCCCACAAAGCCTACTATATAGTATTTGGCCTTCCTGCCTTAGACCATCTAGAGTAGGTTCTTAATGCCAGGTGACAATTTTGTGGTAGCTGAACAACTACTAAAAGATTAATTATCTACAATCAAACACATCAATTGGTGGCACTCATCTAATATCTAACAAATACCAAAGCAGATGAAGATAGCCCTTTCCAATTCTAGAACTCTAGTAACATAAAGAATATGTGTGAATAATAGAAATGAATAATACATAATAGAAAATAAACTCAATTTTATTCAATAAATATTTACTAAGCACCTACTAGGTGCCAGGTACTACACTGCATGCCCTATTTCTAATAAATTTTAATCTTAAGAGAATTAGAGATCCATAATGCTTGAATAACAGAGCAAGGCATGAAAATCCTAACTCTAGTAAGATCTTATAAGATGCCACAATAAACATTCTGTTGCTTTGATTTCAAATACCGACAGTGCGCCAATCTACTTTCATTCTGACTCAGTGCATTTAAGTCCATTCTATTTATTGAGCTCATCTGGCCTTAAGGCAGGCCACATCTTGCTTAAAAGACAGAGCCAAAGGAGACAACGAAAAAAACAAGTGGGATATATAAGAGATAACTAAAACCAATCCCATCCCAAGTAAGGGACTGACTTGTTTTCATCAGAAAAACTTTGCATTTTTAAAAACATAATCTGTTGTAAGTCCCTTAAAATAAATACTCACTAGATTTACCTGACAAGTTTTACTTCAGCCTCCAATATAAAACACAAAGCTAAATGAAATGTTTTAAATTATTTTTCTTTATTACTTAAACCAAAAGACACGCCTGGCTTTCCCAGCACCAAGTGTCTTAAAGACTCCATTAATAAAAAAGTAATTCTAAAATTGATGTCTATATAACTGGATCACTAACTATGCCATTTAGTGAATTAATTTAGACACGTAAAAACTTCTCAGTGTATCAGTTCATTCAAGAATTTGGACATAAAATTTAAGATCAATATTTATAGGCACTCTTTAACTGAATTTTTGTGTTTATGTGGATTCCAAGGGCTGCTATAAAAAACAAACATTATGTAAACATTTAATTATGCACTTCTGTATTATCCACATACCTGCATAAAATACCCAGTAACCAAAGCTTTTCTTATATTAATATAATAGTCCCTGCTTGTAAAGTCAGTACTTCGACGAGGCAAATTAAATCTGTCCATAATTCTCGATAGCTGCTGGCGTACATTGTCTGCTGACATCAGGGACCTGTAGTTAATGAAGTTGTCATAACACCACTGAACCGATTCATGATCTACAAAGTTGGAGGGAGGGAAAATAAGAGGGACATGAATCATCCAAACAGGTATATTATCTAATTAAAAAAGGAAATCACTATAAACAGTAAGCTAAGTAATCCAAAAGGGAATAACCCACATCATTTTTATAAATTAATCACAATGTTATCAACTTTCCTAAAAATCTGGAGTGAAGTTCAAAATTAGAAATAGCACTAAGGTTTCTGGCTATTGAATGACAAAACAATGGTTTTGGATAAACTATTTTAATTGTTCTGAGTTATTTACCCATAAACATGATAGTCTGACAGGGGTGGGTTGAGAGAATTTGGAAAAATGCCATGTCTTTCTCATTTTCAAAGAAAAAACAAGCTTAGATTAAGACTATCAAATACAATTTAAAAGTTATAAAAATGAACTTCAAGTGACTATTGTGTGCTTTGCTTTACTCCTGAGCTAGAGCATCCCAAACTTAGTGTTTAGAAGTTTTACTGTGACCCATGTACCTCTTAGTGGTTTAAAATACAAGTGACATAGGTTACAAGGATGTCTGGAACACTCACTCTTATAAACAAAGCTTATATCAAAGCACTTCAAGTAATTTCACTACATATATTTTATTATCAAAGGGATCTTTCTCCATTGATAAATCCTTCCAACTAACCTAGAGATGCTCATATAAGAGCTCAAACTGTAGCATCATGTAATACATTACACAGTGCCATTTTTATGTCTCAAAGTCACAATGGAAAACTCCATTATTTACTTCAGAAGCCCTTCGATAAATAAATCTAAGAGGGTTATTTGTGAAATGGGGGGGGGCCTTAAAATATTACAACTATGATGATACTTTTCCAGCTATGTGATATACAGTAATCTTTGGCATAGTCCTTTCTCCTTGGTTCTAGGATTCTACGAATTATAATATACATATTCTTAATAGTTTGTCAGAGGAACAACAGGTATATTAATAAATGTTTATCCATTACAAAATGCAGCCACATTTCAGAAACAGGGTAGGTGGATAGATGGTGTAGTAAATGACCTTTAAATTGAAGACCTGACATGTTAAAATGTCCATTAATTAACCCATCTGGAATGAGAAATAAAAGGTATCCAACTGAACATACTGACATTTAAAGCAAAGCACTGAGTATCTTCAGAGATGAAACAAAGAAAGTATGTGCTTAATGAAAGGTAACGTCGAAACAGACAATAAAAAGGGGGACTTCTTAAAAGGGTTGTTCATTTGCAGACTCTGATCTGGAGTGTAGTGTTTCTGACATGCTAAACTTTTCACAGAATTCATACACTAAAGAGTAACAGAATAGGAATTTTAAGTTGTCAAGATAAACAAATAGTATCTGATGGTTTTACTATGTCTCTAAATTTTTGAGAAATAGTTTGATAAATGGGAGGAATAAAATCTAAACACGGGAACATTTTATTAAAATAATTCTAGCTATATATTTCTCACAGTGAAACTACTCTTAAGATCTAAAGCCAAACCATTAGCACACACACACACAAACACACAGAGAAATTAAGGCACTGCAAAATAACTTAAATCTAGTTCTGTTTCCCAAGTGTTAAAACAAATAGTATAAAGACTAATTTATCTTTACTATGTAATCAATCATTGTTTTTAATGAAATAGATCGTCTTGACTAATATCTGAAATATTTGCTAATATCTGCTAGTTTGCAAATACACAATGTTTCAAATACAACACAGCATCACTTAAAAAATAGTTAAAACACCCCAAATTCAATAAATGGATCTGAAATGTCCAAATATTATGTGGAGATCAAAGTCTGATGTTATTTTTAGACTAGCTCTCCTTATTTGAAAAGGTGGCAGTGATTAAAGGCTAAATGTCCAGTCATTCTGTTTCCTTTGACCTTATTAAGAAAAGCGTATCGAGGAAAAGGTCTAAAACTAACCAACAGCTTACCATCCCTATGTTAGTGAAAAGCATTTAGTAGAAAAGGATCATCTATCTAGTGAGTAGATGTTCCCATTCTACTTCATGACACTCCCTCTGCTCAGAACGGGTAGGAGAAAGCTTTTATAGGTACCTACTGTTCAATATTTTCCTAGAAAGTTCCCAACTACCAAATATGTGTATAAAGCACAAGCATTCTTTAGCAATTTTATCATTTAAATCTTAAAACTCCTCTAAGATACTGTAATGTTACATTTATATGTAAAAATGAAAACACACAGTTCCACTATAAATCTTAAATTTCATTTTCAAACCAAACTATGAAATACAATGCTGTGCTAGTTATCATCAAAAGCTTAAATGACAAAATAATACAACCTAATTTTAAAAGAATTAAAATGTCCTGTGAGAGAAATAGGGTTAAAAAACCATGCTGCTCCTACAGAAATCTTTTCATTTCCACTTAAAACAGTACCTTAATAACGTCAAGGGATTCTGAGAACCAAGATGGATGTGAATCTGCTCCTTCTCAAGGCAGTTATCACAATCTGTTAACAAGTTACGTGTCTGGTGGTCACACAGTTATCAACTAGCATGCAATACAGTTCGCACCACAACAGGAATATAGTGTATTTCTTGAATTGATCTATCCCATCAGGAATAAAGGCTTTAACATTATGCATTACCAATACTTTGGACACAAGAAGGATAAAATAAATTTTCTGACGTAAACTATGTATTGGCCTCATCTGTTTCTCAATTACTTTTCATTTACCTCCCTTATCTGCCCCAAATTTCTCAGATCCAGGAAGAGAAGGACTCTCTACCTTTTCCTTATCTGATATTCATCAATTCTATCAACTCATATCAGAGTTCGTGTGTAAGACACAGATGTGCAATTTGGCTGCTAAGGTCCTTGTTCCTCATACTGGCCCTCTAGCACTTCTGGACCCTGAATGAATAAATTCACCCCTATCCCCAAAGAGATGTGCCAAAGTCAACAGACTATTTTAAGAGTGTAAATAGGATTTTTTGAGAAATAAAAATGAGATTCAAATAAAACAAGGAGTGCAAAATTTGAATGTCTATATAATAAATTAGGAAACTAAATTCTTATCAGCAGAAACCACAAACTTTCAGAGTGATTGAAGACACCACATTCCTGGAAAAGGGTGATGTAGGGCTATCAGTCTCTGATAACGTATCACCCAACAGGTTAACCTACCAATATGTAGAAATCAAATACTTTCAGAATCTATTGCAATTATTTCCACATTTTTTTCCCCTTTACATTTTCCTCTCATTTAATTTTTATAAATAGTGCATTCCAACAAAAGCATCTAGCAATAACTGTATTATTACCACTATGCTTCCTTGTTTTCAAATAACTGGAAAATGTTTTTCATGTTGCTAAATATTCTCTGAAAACAATATAAAGCTAGAACAATATTTCATCACGTTGCTATAGCATAAATCACTGAACCATCTTTCTACTGGTGGGCATTTAGGTAGTTTCCATTTTCCCTTACTATGATAGATAACTGTGGGATAAAAAACTTGAAACATATCTCTGTCCACAGAATACTAAAAGAAAATCTCACAGATTATTTCTGGGTCAAAGGGTTTGAGTTTGTTAAGGTTCTTGGTAACATAAAATCTACTGCTTTTCATAAACATAACATAAATTTACATTCCCAGCTCTGGTGTAAGACTGCTCCACTAAACCCACTCCCACACAACTAAAGACTATTTTTCTTTAACCTTTGCCAATTTTATAGGTGAGAAAATGGCACCTCTCAATAACAATGCATTTATTGAACTACAAGTAGAGGTGAATTTCCTCCTCATGTTTATGGACCACTTATAGCCTGAGAATGGTCATTCACATTTATAGCCTGTATTTCTATTTTGTTACTCTTTTGTAAGAGCTATTTATTAGTAAAAATATTAGACAGTAATAATTCTATAATACAAAACCATTCACAAAAAATGCAAAATTAAAACAAAAGTACATCAAAATCTGTATGTTCATGGTAAATTTTATACAAGTATTTTATCTTTATTTCTCTGTATTTTCCAGGTTTCCAGTGCTTTTTCCCTGATTATAGAAGTAAACAACTCTGGAAAAGATGGGCAATTTCTATTTTAAATGATAGTCATGAGTTTTTTTCTAAAGGATCTCTGTGTTTCTAATGTAAAGTTGTCACGGATAATAAATGAAAGTGCGATGAAGAAACATCTTATATGCTGCAAGTGACATTTAGACAAAAGAGTGCCTTCAATCTAATTTACACTTACTTTGTTTAAAAGCGTGGTAGACATTCAGCAGTGTCAGATGATCTCCATCTATGTGGGCAAATCTCATCTTGGCCTCATCTGCGGCTTTCTTGGCCTCCGTGGGGCGAACAAAACACTGTGGGACTAAACAAGGTTGGTATGGGCCCAACACAAACGCCCATATCGATGAGTCACGCATTCACAGATAGAGGAACAAGGCCTAGCTAGGTCAGTTCACAGAGCATAGGGCAGGGCAGGATGGCCTCCAACTGCATCTTGGACTGTTTACTACCTTGATTTGGTACATCAACACCTAACCACATCTGTAAGACAAGAGGGTTTCAAAGCTACAGAGTACCTGATTATTTTTAACTAGATCTAAAAGTAGGCATCAAAACAGCTATTCTGAAGGCCATCAAGATACTAGGAAGCTCAACTCATTTCAAAAACCAGTGCCGATAGCTCTACCAATAGCCAGAATTACGGTGTTAATAGCCTTTTAGCTAAATATAATTTTTTAAAAGGCCATCCATTGAATCCACTGAATGGTTATGAAAGTGATGAAGCTATACTTGCAGGGCTAAAAACAACTTTCCAACCAGTGTACTGCCACATTTCTATTGTAATTCTTCCCTAGTGCTGTGGCTATTACCAACTGGTGGGTATCACTATTAGCACTGGTGAGCAAAAGCATATGTAAACATAAAAAATATCATGAAATCTTGGGTTTTGATGATAGCAGTAGTGGTGGAAGGTTAAACCGCCTCTGAATTAAGAAAATTCAAAAAGGCTGGGAATATTCGGCCTAGTTTTCCAGCATTTTAAGAAAGATTAGAAAATAAAGTCCCAAGTTCTTTTTTTAAACTGTATTTGAAGACTTCAATATAAAAGCAGAATCCAATATTTTAGAAGTTGACAATTAGTCTGAAACGGTCATTATTTCAAGGGTCATCAAAGTATATAACTACAGTATTTGTTTAGAGCCTCAATATTAATTCACATAAAACTTTAAGTTGTTACATACAAAGCGTGCACTATATTTTTTGAAATACAACTTTCCTTAATTCACTTTAGCAATTCCATAGTCGTAATAGCAGTATGAAAATAAAAAGACTTAACAACTTGGGACTTTGTGAACACATTTTTAAAGCTCTTAAAACTTTGTCAATTAAAAAAATTATAAATTATCAGTTCAGATAGAAGATAATGGGAATAATCGACAGTGAGATCAAATACAGTATCAATTACTCTTTGCCATACAGTTTCCCCTTTAAAATGATTCCAAAGAAGCCAAATAGAGACAATGACACATAATCACAGTAAATACTAAGTCTTGCTTAATGTAACTGAAGCAAGGTAATAAATAAAAGTACAGAAACCTCTCATAGCTGTGAAAGTTAATGTGAACTAGCTACCAGAGTTAAATATTGGGTATAAGAAGCACTCCATAAGGCCCCTGATTTGTACTATTTATATCAGGACCCGAAAACTTCAGCAACTATTTAAATGGAAAACAAAGCATTACAAGCTCAGCAAACTGTTTCAGTTCCGTGACTTCTTCCTCACACTTTAATAACGTTTTCCCCCACAAATGCCATGCTTAATAACCACTGCACATAAGTGTTCACTCTCTTGATGTGCTAAAGATGACCAGTAAACCCTACGTTTTGTAGAACTAGTACAAATAAGAGATGTAGTTGGAAGATCTCAACTGCATCATAATGACCAATTTTTTTTAAGGGCTAATTTTCTGAACTCAGACAATGGTAATTGTATAGTATGCCTGATAAGAGAACCTAGAAAAATAAAAACCGGGCAGATAACAAATACACAATCTGTTAAAACTCTTGCCCCACACTTTCTCTAAAAACTAAAATGTTGGGTTAACTACAACTGGGAGAATCTAGCAAAAACAACATATAAGAAAAGGCAGACAACAACCTACCACCACCTCCGCAAGAGACTACAATTTCATTAAAATGATTCGATACTGCCCTGCCCATCTGCTCTGAGTCTGATCAATCATAACTCTGCAAAAAAAACATTTTAGCTAGTTCTTAAATTAAAAATTCACACCATTAAAATATACATCTAAACTAAGCCAAAATTTTTATATTTAGAAATTTTAAAAATTTCCTTTAACTACATGTAAGATTTTGAATTATTTGAGGCATTTAATTATAAATAATACGAATAAACCACTCTATGACTGGAAGTCAACTTTCCCCAGTACTGAAACTAGTATTATAGAGTACTTTGATAGTAAAAACTTAATACGTTTTCTATTTTACGCTGCAAGAACCAGTGTATATTTTTATATTAACAGTATTTTTTTTTTTGGAAAATCTAATTTCCAAGTTACTATTTATTTATGAATTGTTACTATTAAAAACAATAGTATTTGTTCAGCTTAATGTTCTAATTTTTAAAATAAGCCATTTTATCTATTAGACATATTTATTTTATCAAGTGTTTTCCTGTCATTGTAAAGGAATTACCATCAGGTTAGATTTTAAACCCAGAATTATATATTACTACTTCTATTTATTTGATACTAAGTTTGAAGTAAATGTTTGATTGCCACTGCAGTACGATTTATACATGTAAAAAAAGCTCACTCTTTAAATGACAGTTTGCTTTGTCTCAGGCTCACTTAATAGTGCCAGCTACTAGAACAAAGTTCTTCTGGTACTTTTAGCAATAAACTGCAAAACTAATGGACCTACCAAAGAACTCAGTTATGATGTCTTCAGACTTATTCTCTTATTGAGATTTTTATCTGCACTCAAGAGAGCCAATGTTTTTACTATACTGTGTGCACAATGACTTAATTTACTTTTGTAAATACTATGTCATTATGAAGCTACTTTACAAGATATTTAGGAAGCAAAATGAGTCCCTTAAAACCACCTATAAAATCCACTACCATACTAAATATTAGAAAACAAAACCAAAAGTGAAGTCCACCCAAACTTTGAAGAGCTGGGCTTTTTTTAGTTCCTTTCCCTCTATTACCTGACAACATAGCAGTAATAGATAGGACCTCATTAGAACAGTTGTAGTCACAACTTGCAATAACCATTTTAGCGAGCTGTGGATCTAGAGGAAACTCAGCCATCATGGATCCCAATTCAGTCAGATCTCCATCATCATTTAAAGCAGCCAGATAATTCAAAAGTTCTAGGGCTCTCATCAGAGTTTCAGGAGCTAGGAGGAAAAGGCAATATAACAGCCAAGCAAAAACGTGACAAAGTACAAATTATTATAAGCATTCTCATTTTTCATTCTACAGTGGACAAAACTCGAAACTCAAACTGTCATCAAATTCAATTACAGCGATCTAGCAAACTATGAATCATATAAAATTGCAAAACTTTCCTGTATAATAGTAAAACTGTCATCTTCCTAAGTACATTAAATAACTGTTAACTCAACAATGTGTTTATCAAACTATTTTTCTTCCAAAAAAAAATTGGGAAAATTTTCATTTTCATGCCCTGTCAATAACTCCCAGAATAATTTAGCTATTCTGAAGGGAAAAAAAAAAAAAAAAGAATTTGCTCTTTTATCACTCTTTTAGTTTTAATGCTAACACACAAAATTTATCTTGACACATTGTAAGAAACAGGTAAAATGTATTTAATATACATACTGAATAGGATGCGGAGAAAGAGTCAATTTTGGTTAAAAGGTTTGATAAAATATGCTTTGAGAATTCATACCTGGTGGATCCATAAAATCAAAATGCACCAAATCATCAATACCAAGTTTCTTCAATTGTAACACAACTGATCCTAAATTAGAACGCAAAATCTCAGGATAGGTGTTATCCTAGAAAAATACAAAAACATTTGTTCTGTTAAACATTCCTTTATCCTCTTGCTCCAAAAAGCAAAACGTATCTGTTCTCTGCCCCCTCAGCTATTAACTTTTGGCATTTCTTCTAAACCGCTGACTAAAGAGAGGAGAAAAACACTTATGGACTAAAAAGACTAAAAGGGAATCAGACACTTTCTATGAACTATCTTTATAGGGTTCGAAGCGTTACTGCTGCTGCCCACCTAGACTTAGAACTGTAACAAAGATTTGTATTGGTAGACTATACCATAAATCTCAGAAAAACTAAAGAGATTATAGTGCCAAAAGGCAAGATAAAGTAAATGAAGTAATTTTCTCCTGGTAACAAATTCAACTTAACCTTCCAAACACACTAGGAAGGACACAGTAAAACCCTTACCTGCATTTCTGTTTTGTAAGCTTTCTCTGTATAAAGTCTGAAGCACTTCCCAGGTCTGGTTCGTCCAGCTCGACCAGCCCTTTGCTGAGCTGAAGCTTTACTAATGGCTGTCACTAAAAGGGACTCGACTCTGATTCGAGGATTATATACCTATTGGAATGGAAATAACATTAAGAATGATTCTTCCTTCAGTTAAACACAAAACTGTGATCTAACAGAAGTATCCAAAGCCCACAGCTAACCCCAAAATAAACAAAGTAGTACTGATGACCACGATAAAACCATGCGGGGCCAGAAACAAAATTCATCGTCTTTACTCCTTAACTTTCTTTCAGGTATTCTGTCTCCAACATTTTGAGAGACCCAAACTAACGTGAAAAGTCTCTTATCTAACACACAGATAACTTATATCATCTTTACTCTTCCTAATTTAAAATAATTTCAGCTTTACCTTACTCTTATATAGTGGATTGTGCTGAAGGTTTTTGCCTGAAAAGAACCTGTCAATTTCAACACCTTGGACATTAAGAAAACTATTTTGAACTTAGTCCAGAAGAAGTCAGTTATATGCTGCCAGTTTAAAGGACAGTTTTCTATCAAAAACATGAATACTATGTACAATGAATTCTCCCAATTATACTTATAAAATGTAATCAAATGCAATCAAAGATCTTTAAATTATAAAACACAGTTTTATTTATTTACTGAGCAGTCACTTCATTTGGTAAAAGTGCTTGGTATTCAGTACTATTAAACTAGAGGTTAACATAGTACTTTTTATTCAAGTACTGTGCCTGGCACATAGAAACTCTGATTTAGTTGGGGAGTGACTGATATGCAGGTTATGATAATCAATCCTGTATTTATTACTACCACCATACTCCTTACATGAACATACACTCACATACAAAACACTCACCATCACTACAAAGAAACAAAGAAAACAATGCAACCGAAAAGAAGCCTAGGGTTAAACATTAAACATGGGCTTAGTATGTGAAGGCCAGCTAGAACACAAAGGGTTCATATCTCAGAAGTCTGAAAATGAAACACAAACTGGAAAATAATTCTAAAAAGTAAATTTAAGCCATTAAATGAGTAAGCAGTAAGTACTGTTAAACTAATACTAATTTATAAAGTACTAAAGTAGTACAAAATACGTACCTTTTGTTTCGCAAATCCAGGATCAATCACAAATACCACACCATCTATTGTCAAAGATGTCTCTGCAATGTTAGTTGACACAACAACCTGTTAAGAAATAAAGAGTATTTAACTTATACTACCGGCCAAGTACAATTCAAATAGTAAGATTAGCATTAACTTTCACTAAACAATCAGTTACAACCCACTAAATAAACCAGAAATAAGGTCTGATCTTTAATGACCAATGCTATATAAAGACGAATATTTAAGAATTCAGGGCTTCCCTGGTGGTGCAGTGGTTGAGAGTCCGCCTGCCGATGCAAGGGACACGGGTTCGTGCCCCGGTCTGGGAAGATCCCACATGCCGCGGAGCGGCTGGGCCCATGAGCCATGGCCGCTGAGCCTGTGCTCCGCAACGGGAGAGGCCACAACAGTGAGAGGCCCGCATACCGCAAAAAAAAAAAAAAAAAAAAGAATTCAAAGTTTCATTAAGCTCATCATAGTACCTTCCTTTTTCAACAAAAAATCTTCAGGTTATTACTCAATCACATCATGTTTTGATTATTCAAATAGCAGAAGAACATCAAAAGAAAATTATCAATAAATCAATATAAGCTTACCTCACAGAATGTCTCCCTGAGAGAACACTCCTTTGTTAATATCCAAACTCCACACAACATGTAAATCTTTCAATATTTTCAGGCAACATTGACAAAGGAAAACTTTATATCACCAAAACTCAACTCAGTATTTTAAACAAAATGGCACATAGGGATGAAAACCTCAAGTTAGAATCCAAGAATTTGCAGATCATCAGAACAGAACGTGGATGTTTTGTAAAGTGTATAGTCTCAAAGGGGGTGTCACTGCATACAAGGAAACTGTTAATCATTTTAACTTTTTATTGACAGGGAATAATGTTTAAAGCATTTACATACTAACATGATAGCTTGCTTTTTCATGTGGGTGTTTTACTGTATTTTAAACAGGTTTTAGAAGATTAGGGGCTTGAGAATGACATGTTACATAATTTTTCTTTTTAAACAATGGGAAAATGGGATCCTCATTATTATTTTCCCCAAAACATCTCATTTTGGGAACAGATTGCTGCCATTAAGTAGGAGATACGTGTATATGCAAGCAGTTGACACAGAAGATAGATCAGAGTCTGCTCTTAAAGCTTTTACAGTTTGTAAAGAAACATTAGAGGTGGAGAGGAAGTGTAATGACATCAAAATGGGCTGTAAGGTTTCCCTGGTGGTGCAGTGGTTGAGAGTCTGCCTGCCAATGCAGGGACACGGGTTCGTGCCCTGGTCCGGGAAGATCCCACATGCCGCTAGGCTAGGTCCGTGAGCCATGTCCACTGAGCCTGCGTGTCTGGAGCCTGTGCTCCGCAACGGGAGAGGCCACAACAGTGAGAGGCCCGCGTACAGCAAAAAAAAAAAAAAAAAAGCGCTCTAAGATTTTTAAAGTGTTTATTTCCAAAGTGAAGACAATGAAAACTTACTGAGAAAATGGCGTTTAGGAGAGTTGTTGAAGGTAAGGTGGGATCTACCCACAAGAGGGAAGGGAAGAGCACTAGAAATAGAAGGTTCGGCTTAAACGAGAGAGCATATGGACAAGAATGCCCATAGGCACATGTAAGAAAGGACTCACAATGCCAGGAAATCTTGGAGGTTTAAAAGATTACTAGAATGCCGTGGAGCAACTAAGCCTGTGTGCCACAGCTACTGAGCCTGCACTCTAGAGCCTGCGAGCCAAAACTACTGAAGCCCATGTGCCTAGAGCCCGTGCTCTTCAACAAGAGAAGCCACCGCAATGAGAGGCCCAAGCACCATAACTAAGAGTAGCACCCGCTCGCCGCAACCAGAGAAAGCCCGCGCACAGCAACGAAGACCCAACGCAGCCAAAAATAAATAAATAAATTTTTATATATTAAAAAAAGATTACTAGAACATCACTAACAGGATAATATTTTAGAATCACTTGCATGTCTAAGACAAAAACGCTCCCTTTGTGCATTGGTCAGTTGAAAAGACTACTAACTAGCAAATGGACAATAAACCATAAGTGGTTTGATGCTAATGAAATATATTTTCCAGAACATTTTGAAGACACGCACATTCAATAATTAGAGCTGAAGCAAGCATAAACAAGGTTAACAGGTGAACTTAAATAAATACAACCAGAGTTTATTTAATATTCTTCTACAAAGTCAGTGTGTTGTAGTGGAAGGAGCAGGGGTAGGTGGCAAAGCCAGGAATCAAACCTAAATAGCTAAGTAAGAGTGGAGAGGTTTTAACACCCCCAAGGTTTAATTTCCTTTTATAACTCTTGTATACTAGTCTAGCTGAGACAGAGTTTTAAGATATAAACTTAGATAATGTGGAAAGCCCTTAAAACTATACAGAATCACAAACTACATGCCTGTGATTACATAAGAGGTCTTGTAATTTTCTGTTATTCTGGGGTGAAAATGGTTGCCATTATGGATAGATGTTGTACTTCTAGA
Organism: Leucopleurus acutus; assembly: GCF_964270905.1. Classification (NCBI taxonomy): domain Eukaryota; kingdom Metazoa; phylum Chordata; class Mammalia; order Artiodactyla; family Delphinidae; genus Leucopleurus; species Leucopleurus acutus. The sequence goes on from NC_139146.1 coordinate 51,165,716, forward strand.
TAGATGTTTAAAACATATTTTGGGGGAAAAAAATTTCACTTATTTTTAATAGAACAAAATATACTCAATGTAATAAAAATGTATTGATGTGATTAACCCTTTGAGTTATTTAAAAACAATTTTTGTCCACCAAATAATTTCACTTGGTGTTCATGTGTCTTCTCTGGGTGTGTGTGTGACAAATCATACAACACCTTATAAAGTGGTGTGGATGTGTGATTTCACAAGTGTTTAAGAATCAGGTGATTACACCAACTTTGACAAGCTCCGTGTCATTACTGATGATAAAGTCAACTGCCATCCCAAAGTCACACTCTGAAATACAAGCATAAAAACACCTAGAGAAGCATGGTCTTTAGACTTTTTCCAAAGATTAAAAAAGTAAATTGGTTAAAAAGCTTTAAGGTGATAAAAACTTTTTTTTGAGTAGGACCTACCTACCCTATGAGAGGTGGGTTTTGGGACAAAAAAGGGGAACAATCATATAACAAATTGCACAACTCTGAGGGAGGTATTTCTACTGACTCTACCACTAGAGCTGGATAAACAATACTAACTAAGGCTAAATAAAACATACACACCCACAGATTACAAAAGAATAGAGAAATAAATGAGATGATAAAAGTTATCTAGCTGTCTTGGAACCTTAGCAGTGGGGTGAGTGAGGCAAGCCCTAAGTATGTTCTAAATGTGTTAAGTGGCACATGATCTAATTAGGAAGTGGTCATAACACAGTGATACTGAATTTGTCAAGGGACTTACATATTACTGACAGGAATATATACGTTATAAGCTTTCTAGACTGTAGCTTGCAAATAAGTGTTCAAAGTGTCTTAAAGAGTGTTCAAACCTCACTTGCAAAGGAATTATTGCAGGTAAATAACCCCATATATAGAATAAACATTATGACAAAAAGTCTGGCGATGCCAATTCTAATCTTTTTATATTATATGTGTTAAGAATAAACTCTCAGCTAGATTTATCCCCTTCCTCCTCAATAATATGCCTTCTAATGGAATCCACGTTGATTTATTTCAGTAATTCCATTTCAAAGTACTTGAGTTGCTCTACTTGAATTCTATTTGGACACGGTAATGCAGTTAAGTTAAACAAATTTGGATTTTTAGTCCCTAGGGAACTCGGTGGGGGTCTCCAATTCAGTGAGGACATTAGCTTGTTTGTAAATGTCCCAGCAGCACCACACTAAGTTATCTTCAGATAGTGTATTATTAAGCCTCTCTTTAAAACTATAGAGCCATCACCATAAGGGCCATTTCTCTTTTATATTGAGCAATGTATGCTCTAAGCATACACTGTTAATTAGTAAACTCTAAGATAAGCTACAGAAAAATCAGCTATTTGTATGGACAAAATTAATGAAAACTAAATAAAAACAAAAATAGTTGCTGGATTTTAATAACACCAAATCTACATAAAACAGCAGCTGTAAGTCTTAGTCAAAAAATGCATACAAGTGACTTACTGATGAGTAAACTTTCATGCATGTACAAAACTACTGTAGCTTTAGCTTAAAGTCAAATATTTGAACAAATGTCAAGCATGATCAAAACAGGTAACAGTCTCCACCCTCACATAAATTTATGAATTGCGTTCTCAACCTTTCTTTTAAAACAATTTATTTATTTATTTATTTTTGGCTGTGTTGGGTCTTCATTGCTGCACGTGGGCTTTCTCTAGTTGCAGCAAATGGGGGCTACTCTGATTGCGTTGCACAGGCTTCTCATTGTGGTGGCTTCTCTTGTTGCGGAGCATGGGCTCTAGGCATGCGGGCTTCAGTAGTTGTGGCTCTGGGGCTCTAGAGCGCAGGCTCAGTAGTTGTGGCTCGCGGGCTCTAGAGCGCAGACTCAGTAATTGTGGCGCACGGGCTTAGTTGCTCTGCAGCATGTGGGATCTTCCCGGAACAGGGCTCGAACCTGTGTCCCCTGCATTGGCAGGCGGATTCTTAACCACTGCGCCACCAGGGAAGCCGTCAACCTTTCCTGATTAAAAACTTGAAAGTTTACCATTGGTGCTATGTTGCAAGTCCACATAAAAAGAACTCAGTAACTATTTGTAAAAGGAATACTGGTTAAGTACCCAGTGCCCATAAAAGATTACATTTAATATAGCCTACATTTAAAAACTTGAGTACTAAAAAGCTGTTTTGTTATTAGTTTTACCACAATCCTATTAGGAACCCTATTTTGCATAAATTAATACAATGAGTAAGATAATAAGGTACTACCTTACAAAACGTGCTCAAATATAAAGTAATTTAACAAAAACATGAATCAAATAGTATTTTGTTTCACACTGGAAGCAGACTGTAAACCCCAAATGTTCCTATGTAATTTTATTTATTTATCTACTTACTTATTTTTGTGCTTTGTCACACTCTTTATTTTTTTTTAAATTGGAGTATGGTTGATTTACAACACTGAGTTACTTTCTGCTGTACAGTTTACATATATATATATATATATCCACTCTTTTTTAGATTCTTTTCCCATATAGGTCATTACAGAGTATTGAGCTCCCTGTGCTATACAGTAGGTCCTTATTAGTTATCTATTTTATATATAATAGTGTGTATATGTCAATCCCAATGCCCAATTTATCCCTCCCTGTAATTTTAAATGAATTGTATCAGTCAGTGACAGCACTCTTGAATGAAAGTCCCATTCTAGTAACTGGCAGTTATGTTTAATTAATGAATTCATGACAAAAGAATCAAGCCTTGGCCTCTAGTTCTTTGTTTTATAATATAAATAGGATATTACCAAAGTTGTAGCATTTAAAAAAGAGAACAGGAAAATAGCAACTGAATACCAGTTCTTACTGTTCTGGTATCCACCCACATTCCCTCATGTAACCTGTGTGCATCTTAATTCTTACCCTTCTTCTTTTCCCACAATCCCACCAATCCTTTCTTCTATTCTAACTGAACCTGCCAAGCCCTGGGTCTGATGGTCACTTGCTCATCTCGCCTGCCAGTCACTGCTTGGCCTTAGTGCATTTCAACAGTCTCAGGTTTTCAGCTGGCACTCCTACCTTCCCTGACCAGCTTCAAAATACATGATTTGCTGGGTGAATCCTCCTCTATAAACTTCTATAAAAATTGTTCACTTTCCCTTAAACATGCTGGGGTCCAATGTGTCTTTCCTCATAAAGAATAATGCACCAATTGCCAAGGGAAGTCCTCCCTCCCCTGGGATCATCCAGGGAGGCCATGACAGCCCTCTTCTCAACCTCTAAGATGAAGCTGACTCACGCCAGGAGATAACATGATTTCCCAACAAGAGATCCTATAGCTTTAGCTGAATGAAACATCATTAATGGATGATGAAATAGCACTGTGGCCCTTAGTTTTGATTCTGAATTAAAAGCCTGAGATGGGATCCCAAGGTGAGTCCAAGCCCTGGGAACTCCAATGGCCTCCCCTCAACATCTGTGGCCATCACACATATATCCAACTGCTGCTGAATCACTCTTTTCAGAAAGACAAAATTCTCCTAAATATCCTAGGATTTACAAGAACATGAAAAGCAATAGTTTTAAAAACCAAACAACTCATTCTATTCCATGGGCTTTGGCTGTAGAGTCTACAAAATGTACCATGTACTGGACTGACACCAGACTGAACCTAAATTTCCAATATACTAGTATTAACAGAGCAAAGAGCTCAGATATGAAGTAAGTTTTAATGTGTGGGCCCAATAGTTCTCAAAGTAACTCAAAATGGAATGAAGAGAACTACATGAAAAGACAAACATGGCAAATCTTGCTGTAAGCCAATTTTACTCAAAGATAAATAAAAACACCATTTTAAAATTAAAACGAATGCAGATAACACAAAGTGTACATGATTTCAAGAGAAAATTAAATCACCTGCCTGGACGATGTACTAACTCTAACTCCTCTTTACTACAGAAAATGTTTACGAAACAGCTATTTTTATATACATCCATTGACAAAGAGTGAAGTTAAAAACTCCACAGAGAATGAGTACTTTTCAGTCGACAAATCAACTTCAAAATTATATACTAAAGTTATCACTTAAAACTGTCCCCCAAAGTTCTGAATGCACATAAACAGAAAATATTTTAAAACATATTCTAGAGACAGCACTGACAAAAATAATTGCAATAATTGAACGTAATGAAGCTATGATCAGACTATTTTTTTTAAATAATTGCAATGTTGAACATAATGAAGCTATGATCAGATTATTTTTTTAAAAGTCATATTCACTACTCTTGTTGATCTATGAAAAACTCAAAACGTAGTATTTTTCCTTATCAACCTCCTGTTAATTTATATACCACTACGCTGGGGGTGCCTAACTTTTCAGTAAGTTCTTTCCATTTGAAAAATGTATCTGGTTCATTTAACTTTTACACAGCCATGTAAAGAGATAATTAACCATGATACATTTAAATATCTTTATAATTTGTAATTTTCCAACAATCATCAAAAATGTTGGGAAAAAAGATCGAAAAAATACAGCAAAAAAAATTGTGAATCTGTTAAGCTAGAATACAGACATAAGAAAGCAATAAATTCCAAATCTGACTGACAAGCAAGTCATAAGTGAGTAATATTTCCTAAGACTTTTCTACATGAATAAACTCAAGAAATGTGTAACAGTTGCCACGAGGGCCTAGACTGTTCTAGATATGTTAGTACCCTGTATACAATAAGCTTAATCCCCGACAATCATCTCCCCAAGGTGATGAAGGTAATCAACTATACCCAGTTTAAAATATGCAAACTTTAAAACCAGATCAAGAATCGTACCAAAATTCACATGCAGCTTATTATATAGCCTAATAAGTGGCTGGGCTTTTTAGAAGCCAAATTGACTCTAGTGGCTTTCCAACCTTTTCAAACAATGCAATCTTATTTTCAAAGGATCTAAGAGAATCTCCATCTCTTAAAAAATAAAGGCATAGCTACCTGTATCAAACTCAGATCTCCTTCCTATACACGCCCCCCACACACACAAAGCACCCAGAAACAAGGCTGGAATTCCCCTGGCTCCCTTCCTGTGCCAGGCAGATATCCACACCAAAAGGATCCACAGTTCCTGCCCACAAGAAATCCAAATATTTACGCAGTGTGATTAGTGTTGCTGTTATTAGAGATCTGTGCAGTCACCATTTCATACCTACAGACATGACATTTGGTTAGGTCTTGACAAAAATTCTAGGCAGAAGCCAAGGCACTGAAGAAAAAAGTACTTAGTTTTTGCCAAGTGATTTAATGTGGAGGAAGACATCTGGCTGTCTTCCTCACCCCAATCAACCTTCCATTTGCTAAGGAGGAACTTCTGGGGAGAGAGGGAAGCAGTATCTGCTCTTACTCTAAGGTCAAAAGATATGCAAAACTCTACTCAAATACATTTCTTTCTATTTACTTTGGAAATACAGGTAACGCTGTAGCACACAATTCAGATGACAATCACCCATAACTTACTCCTTTATAATTAATTCAATATAGTTTGATATCTCACAGACAAATCTTTCGGCATTAATGCAATGTTTATAGAGAACATTTCAATGCTACCTTTCTTCCAATTGCTCCGTTCTGCTTTTTTGGAGGCGGAGGCTCAAAAATGCGTTGCTGCTGCTGAGGTGGGAGTGTAGAGTACAGTGGAATGATTTTAATGTCACCAACTTCAGGGCCCAAATCATCAACCTCACGCTTTATTCTCTTACAGGCTTCATCAATTTCCTACAAAAGTTTGAGTTTGAAAATAAAATGAATATACACTGAAACATTTTAAGTATTTATCATAATCCTAGTTCTATGCACCTTATTTTCATTTTAGTAATCAAAATTAATTTAGCAAATTTCACTGGGATTTCCAAAAATAATCCAAGAAACTGACTTCTGTAGTCAAGTAAACACAAAATTGCCTTATTGGCATTCCACACCCTTTTTCTTAGACTCGATATCCTAATTAATTCTCAACAAACTGTACTAAAATTGAAATTTCTCACCCAGGAATATTTAACTGCACTCATAACCTTTTCAATTTTCACAATCTAAAAGAAATTGATGTGCTAGATATTTTAAACAAGCCAATTAGGCTTTAATGTCACGTATCACTAATGCAATTATATGGAAGATTTGCTTCATTGTGCTTAATGAGAACACACACCTCTACAGTATCAACATAGATATTTAACAACTAGGTTAACCCAAATATCTTAGAGCCTCTTAAAAAATTTCCCTACTACAGAAAACGATTCCAATACATTTGCATTCAAACCCAGTTTTAAAGAGAGGACACACAATGAATACTGAGAGTGTATGAGCGACAGGTGGATGGGAGGCTCTAGGGGATGGCAAAGGGACTTGAAAATGGGAAGGGAGCCAATTTTAAATTTTACAGAAGCTTTGATTTAGTTAAACTCAGAAGTATGCTAAATGATTTGGCAGTCTGTCCAATAATCTCTACCAGAAGTTACCCTTATTGACAAATTATCTTTTATTCAAAAGACAATGATTTTTAAACATTTATCAGGTTAATTTATTGTATATTATAATCAAGCTAGAATAATTTTCCTTGAAATGATTGTAAATCAAAGTGCAACTCTGTTTCCATGTTAAAGAATACAAAGATTTTGGATACTTAAGAACAACAAAAAAAAGGTTTTTTCCATCAATTTCAAACATACCAGTTTTCTTGAATAACAGATAAAGTCTTGAAAATTGTGACACAGAAAATTACTACTAAGTATTGGATGTAATAGTTTCCTTTGAGATCTAAAGTTTCCAAACGAAAATGAAAGTTTGCTATTCACTGAAAAAAATATAACAAATGAAACAAATATTTTTACCAAAAAAACTGATTTCAAATGCTGTACCTAGATTAGAATGCCCCCTGCTGGTATACAAATACAAAATTAGACCTCTTCCCCACCCCTGCAAAAAAAACTGAATATAAATCCAAAACTAGATTTTATATATTACATATCCTATAGGAAAACTGACACCAGTATTTTCAATTTTGTTAATTCTATAATATATTCAACTGGAAAATAAATGGTCAGAAGCCACCAAATCCCAGATTTTATATAGAAAATTAAAAGTGCCCCAAATCATGCATTTGCAGACTCCAGAAATTTTAACAAGATTATTGTACTTGGAAGTACTAGAAGTATTTGCTAAGCATGTATGGAGCTAAAACAAAACCACTATTGCACAGGATATAAAGACTACTCTAAAGAGCAGAGGGGAAAAAAATGCCACACCATTTATGTTTTTATACAAAGTTCTAAACACTATGCTTTTAAACTCAGCAACAAAATTTTCCCTAAATTTAACCAAACTTCCAGAGTCAACACTGTCAGTTCTGAAGACCACAAAGCTTATTAACATTCATCAGCACAATGCAACCTTCTGCTTAGTCATGAATTGAGAACTGAGACAAAAGTTTAAGAGTTTCTGAATTCAGGAAAGACTTTCAGCTCCAAAAGCATCAATATGTATGTTAGTAAATTAATTCAGACCCTACTAATTTAAAGAATCTCAACTCCTGCATGTGGAAAAGATTCAGTGAAATTAAAGATAAAAGAATATACTGCTTAAAGAATGAAGGTTTCAACATCTTTAAGCATCTACAATTGATATTTCAATTATAATCATTCTTATCTAATTCAGTAGCACAGCTCCTCTAAAGAGTTCTTCTAGGAACACTTGATTTAATGGATTAACAAAAAAATAATACACATTCTAGAATTCACATGTTTTCCAACCTTTCACCAATTAAAAACTGGTCTCTCCCCTCCCAAATTAACTCAAGGGACTACAGAAAACACAACTGTTTACGTGGTCAAAATGGTAACATGGTCATCATTTTTAAATGTCAAGATAGCTAAATTTTATGGATGCTATTCAAATTTATGGAGACAGGAGTACTGAATTCCCAGAATCTACCATTTAACTGACCAAGTAAAAATAACAGGTTCACAGACATGAGGAATAGTAGTATTGCTACCTTATCCTTAAAGGTCTTTACATTCTTCAAGACTTTATTAGTCTTCTAAAGGAAACTTAAAAATGCAACAGGACACATGTAAACCTAGTTCAATTACAGTAATACTTTACTGAAAGATACACACATTTGAAAACCTTGGGGCTTATTCCCTTCCTTTCCCCAGCTGTGGGGTAGCTGCCAAAATATCAACCACAGAAATTTAACTCATAGAAAAGCATCTCAGGTCGTCTCCATAAGGCCATCTGATATATTTTTTTTTTTTTTTTATTTCCGGTACGTGCGGGCCTCTCACTGTTGTGGCCTCTCCGTTGCGGAGCACAGGCTCCGGACGCGCAGGCTCAGCGGCCATGGCTCACGGGCCCAGCCGCCCCACGGCATGTGGAATCTTCGCAGACCGGGGCACGAACCCGTGTCCCCTGCATCGGCAGGCGGACTCCCAACCACTGCGCCACCAGGGAAGCCCAGGCCATCTGATATTTTTGATAGAATTCTAATATGCTTGTCTATCTGAACATAATGACTATTTTGAATAGCCGTTAAAAAAACATGCTATGCACTTTGGAGGAAGTGAGAAACTATAGAGACCATACACAAAAGAACAAAATGAATACAACAGCCTCAACATTGCATTATAGGATAAACACTGTTTACATGCATCTAAAAAGCATTTGGTACTCTTGCTTACAAAATATATATATAAATTTTTCCATTCAAAATGCATACAAAGGGAGACTAATACATACAGAGATCTATCTGTAAAACTGAATTTGCAACCCACCTTTTTTCCCAAAAGAACAAATATGATTCTCTACTGTGAATGATTTTGCACCCCCAGGGGACATTTGGCAACGTCTACAGACTGGGGGAGTGTAACTGCATCTAATGCGTAAAGGCCAGAGACACTAAGAAACATCCTACAATGCATGGGGTACCCACAGCAAAGAATTAATCAGCCTACAACATAAATAGTGCTATGGTCGAAAAACCCTGCTCTACAGAAAAGAAACTATGGTCAATGGGACAGAAATAATAAATCATATGGACAATACTGAAAAAATGCAAGGGTAAAAAAGTCACTCAACATTTATAGCTCTTAATGCAACAGCATTTGATCAAATATTATATATCAAGCATCCCTGCAGACTGAACGCAAATAAGAGAGTTCACATTCTAGTGGAGGTGAATGAACAGCACAGATACAGAACATTTCCACCTATGAAGAAAGTTGTAATGGAAAAGCACTCCTCTAGAACCTTGCTAGGAATAGAATCTCAGGCCCTACCTGACCTATTGAATCAGAATCTTCAAGCTTTCTAAGTGATCAGCACATGTATTAGTTTGAGAAGCAAGTTCTAGAAAATTCACAAAGCCTACTACAGCAAATGACAAGCTTTAAGAAAACCTCTAGAAAAGGCTTTCTAAAACTATTTTATCCAGATAGCTTTCATTGAGCTTATTTAGCCATCAAGAATTTTTCAGCACACCTGTAAACATCCTGTTGGATATGAGTTTAGAAAATGCTGCATCTGAGAATAAAATTCCTATCTTAAAATTTATGTAAATTCTAACTAAGGAATTTCAGTGATTCCTTCCAATCCTCAGTAAACACATGCAAGAAGACAAAAACAAAACACACACATTTGTTTTGATGGTAGATGGGCACCTGAATTACCTGAGTTCACTTACAAACTAAATTACTGACTATAATAACCAGATTTCACATCACCTGTGATTCAAATTCATACCTCAGCAAAACTGCAAATTAACACAACACTACTCACCACCCAGGTCTCTCCAAAGTTGAGACTACAATTGCTAAATCTTGAAATTCTAAAAGCATTTAATATTCTTAGGGTAATTAACTAGAACACAAAGACTAATAGTATAAAAGGGTATTCCTAGAGTACACAGATAAAAGGAGTTAAATATTTCATATATATATACAATCAGGTTGAAGAAAAACTTTAAATACTGGGATAAGAAATATATGGTTAATATATGCCAAGTTCTTAAAGTTGTTGCCTAATAGAAACTATAAATAATGAAGCAAATAATGACAATACCTCTTGACCAGTTAAGAAAAGTAGAAGATCTCCTTCCTCTTCTTCACACATATGAATCTGGATCACGGTTCGAATTGCTGCTTCAAGATAATCTCTCTCTGGTTCGGGAGTATAAAAGATCTCAACAGGATGTGTACGCCCAGGAATAGTTAAGAGAGGACAGTTATCAAAGTAAATCTGGAATTTTCCTGCATCTAGAGTAGCGCTCATAACTATAACCTGAAAAGAAAACAGTAAATTAAGTGAAGCTGTCTTCAAAGATCCTTATGTGGTTTTAAAGTAAAAAACAGAAGAGTAATGTTTACTGCTCCAAATATGTCAATATGCCTAAATAAACTGTGATTAAAAAATTCAAATACAGAAAAGCTGTGCTATAGTAAGCTATTTACATTTTTAAAAAGTAGGAATAAACCTGGCATCCAATAAATAAACTAGAATACATGTTCATGAAGCAACACCTTGAAAACCAAAGTTTATATAATTACATGATATGTAAAAGGGATTGGTAAAAGACAACATAAATATGTAGTATGATTGCAGCTATGTTATTAAAACAAAACATGACAACCTTGCACATAGGGGAAAACAGGAAGAAAGCGCAAAAACAAAACAAAACAAAATATTTCTCTATTCTTCCGAACCATCTTTATTAAGCATATGTTCTTCAGAAAATTTTCTAAAACAGAGGCTTTCTATACTGCTGTAAAAGCCACAGTGAAAAAAGGTTGTTCAGGTGCAGGGTTGCATGACCGTGTAGTCACCCTCCTTTTATTTAAATTATGACGTTATATGACCCATTAAAAACGTACTTAAATAGAAGGCTCCCCCCTTAAACATTCCACTACAGAGTTCTTAATTTCTACTTTGAGTTCCTAACTAAAAATTTCAGTAGCTCATAAGGTTTAATCAATAATGACAGTACTCATATAGTTATTCAAATATATTCTTTAAAAGCATAAATTTAATATTTATAAGCCAAATCATACTCAATATCAATTTTTCTTAAGACCAAGAATCTTTCTGCCTAGTATACAAACCCTCTGTAACACATACACTAACACACGATACTAAGTTCCAATGAATGGTACACACATACACACAGACACAATGCAAAAGGGGAACTTCATAAACTTTGGGAGACAAAAACGTCAGCATATTCAGTCAGTTTTAAGCCCTTATCAACACAGTAACACTGGCCAGGGTCTAAGTGGTGTAATGGACAGAAAAACAAACAAACAAACACAAGACCCTAGGTTAAGGGAAGGCATTTCTAAGGAGTGGTTTATTCTGGGTGTAGATATTCCACTCTCCAGCATTACGAGTTATAATGAGCATGTTTGTGTTGGGACAAGGACAAAGATTTGATCCTTAATGAAGGCGTTCCCTGTACTTAATAAAGTCAGGGTGAACAGAAGGCTTAAAAACACCATTAGATCATTTAAAACAAAACAAAACAAAAAACAAAAAACTGGGTGGGTTAGAAACTGAAAAGATTTGGCTTAAAAATACATTACTAAAATATATTACTAAAAATACATTACTAAAAAATACATTACTAAAAATACATTACCAAAAAAATTTGGCTTAAAAAGGCATTACCAAAAATACATACAAGGTAAATTAGAAAGAAAGGATAAACCACTATAGGTACTCCTATTGGTTGCTTCTTTTACAGGTGATTATTTTTTGTAGTCGATTAGAGTGAGCATCATGTGCTCCCTGTTTTTTATATATACATACATATATAGGTGTTTTTTAAGAACAAATAAATTAATTCACCTTTAAATCTGATCTCTGTCTAACAACCTCCTTCAGAACACCCATGAGAATATCTGTAGCCAATGTCCTTTCATGAGCCTCATCAAGAATTATTACACCATAACGTTCCAAGAGAGGATCATTCATAGCTTCACGAAGTAACATCCCATCAGTCATATACCTATATTGACAAAGAACATGTTAGTTAAGGTTCATTTAGGGCATTTTAAAACTAACCTTCATGACATAAATATGAAATGCAAAGACATCAGATAAGTCAAAATTAAACTCTTATTCAAACCAAGTGTGCTATTGTTTCATAATCAATTGCAAAATTAAGCTTCCAGAAAAACTTTTCAGTGAATATATCAAAGTTATACATTATCAAATCCTCTCAAGTGAGCCTGTAATACTGCAATGCATTGAGAAAACAAGGTAAATCTGATGATGGAATATAACAAACACATGGTTTCACACAAATGCCAAAGCAAAATTAGTCACTTAAAAAATTTCTTAAAAACAAAATAAAATTTTAAACAAATATTCAACCTGCGAATAAAACTAAGAAACCATTTTAAGTTGCTTTATCACATTACAGCACTAAAATGTTGTATTTCTTTAAAATCCTAATAATTCCTCACTTAAGCTAACAGACTCCTGGTTCAAAAGGACTAAGAGAGCACAAGTCTACCATCTTTCTTTCCCCAGCCCCATCCAATTCAATAAAATGATGGTAAAGAATCATAAAAAGGAATATATTCATGGAATGAGTAGCAGCATTAGCACTATGGAAATACTGATAAATACATATGGAAGAGAAAAGGCAAATGGCATTAGCTGTATCAATGAAGCAAAGAGGAAAACTAGGCTTAGGGATGGCTCAAGAGAAGACAGCTAATGTGTAATACAGGCACTCAGAAGAAGGGTGGTTTGCAGAATGGCTGTATGGGTCAGCCATCTCCTGTCCATTCCATTCTGGCTGCTACTGTCACTAACACGAAACGCTATCCTACATTTGGCACCTGGACAAATTGCAAATGCTGAAGTCACAGGTCATTCAGTTAAAATACAAATCCATGGTTTTATTTACAGAATTAAAAGCAGTATAAAAATCTGATGTCATTATTTATGACTTCACTATTCTGGCTCTATTTTTTGTTTTGTTTTGTTTTGTTTTGCGGTACGCGGGCCTCTCACTGTGTGGTCTCTCCCGTTGCGGAGCACAGGCTCCAGACGCACAGGCCCAGCGGCCATGGCCCACGGGCCCAGGCACTCCGCGGCACATGGGATCCTCCCGGACCGGGACGCGAAACCATGTCCCCTGCATCGGCAGGAGGACTCCCAACCACTGCGCCACCAGGGAAGCCCCCTGGCTCTATTTTTGACAAATTAGTCTAATCTAATCTTTCACGGACCAACTTGGTATTTTTAGCTAAGGCCATCCGCTGGAGCACCAAGTTCAGCAAAATGACAGTATACAACCCACAGGAAGCCCTCTCTTTATTTTACCTGAACTTAATTGTAAATTAAGACTTTTGGCAAAGAAATCCATCTTTACTCTTTATATGTTATGTTTCCTTCTTCTTTGGTCCTATTTTAAAAAGGAAGCTACCACATTCCTGGCATCGACACAGCATTACCTGCAAGATTATTTTATATTAAGACCATGAAGCAAAAACAGAGCCAATTAAACTATGACTCAATGCCTTAACCACAGTGCACTACGGTGCATGAATCAGCTACACTATCCTCTAGATGCTCTGAAATATCTTTTATCTCTTTGAGGACATGTGGTGCTTTCTCCTGCCTTCAGATGTTATTACTGACATGAGCTGGGCAGTCCTTTTGCACATTATCTCAGTAGCAAAACATTAATACAATTTCATCTACTTGTGGATAATTTCCTTAGATTCAACAAAGCTCTTGTCTGTTGCTTTGCAAGGCAAAAAACCCGAACTGGTCACTCTTTGAACAGCAAATATCTGCTTAAATACTATCAAATTTACACTCTACTGCTCAGTTTGCAAGCCAACTCATTTCAACATGGAATCTTAGTGTATTATTTTGAAGATACTTTAACAAATGAACTCAACATATGTAGTTACGGCAATACATATTACTTATTTGAAGTGACAACTTGTACAGCTAGATCAAGTTCAAGCACTGACAACCACCTAACTTCTACCTGCTTAGAAGACCCACATAGACTGTAAAATGCTTTCTAATTTCACATATTAAAATTGTGATTAAAAAGCCACTAAAGTATCAAACTTTCACTTGAAAAGTCCTTAAAAAAAAACAAAACACCCTTTTATTTTGATCTTTTCTCATATTCCTCAAACTTCAGACCACCAAAACACTATGGAGGCATCCAAAAGGAGAGCTAACCCAAATGCTCATTCTTTCATATTTTTCTGAGAAGAGGGGAAAGGTTACAAATGGCAGTTTATATATTAAATTAATGGAACTATTATTTGCCTTCTTTTATTAACAAATTGTATTACCTATTACCAAGTTAAATGGTCAACTAAACCTGAACCCTCTGACTTCCAGATTCTACAGACTCCTAATAGTTCAATATTGATTAGATCATCACCCAGTGATCCAATTCTATGACGTTACAGTTAATTATCTCCTGCATCACCAGCTAATATGGGAAGCTTGCTGTTTGTACAACAGAGAGCTTCAGGAAAAAAGACATTTGTGAAGTTGGAAAATCTCTCAAAGATACAATCAAATTTGCTGCTTTCCCAGTGAAGAAAACTGAGTACTAGCAGTTAACTTTTCCAGGGTCTCAAAACCAGTTAAACAGCTTACTAAGACTAGGTATCAGTGTACTGATTCCCAATCCCAGGCCCCTCCTACACTAACACACTCTCGTAGAAGTCCCAGATAAATAAATGAAAAAGATACCTGGTGATTTGCTACTGCTAGATGTATGAAACCCTTTGCTAAAAAAAAAACAAAGTAACCTGAAACAGAGCACAAAAAAGGGAGAACCAGGTAGGTACTGGTGGTCCTATTAAAACCCTAACCATTTTCTTTTAGTTAGGTCAAGTTTTACTACCTTTCATAGTAGTGATAAAATACTTAACCCAGACTAAGGGGTGAGCCATAAAAATAGGGGGTCACAATAATAAATTGTAATTACATTATTCTGAAGTTTCAGTAATGGACTAGTAAACAAAAATTGCACAGGACGGCCGAACTCTACATTTTACTGGATACCCTATTCTCCAGTGTTTTTTTAACTGTCTTAGGACAAAGACTAGCTTAAAAAGTCATCAGCATCACCTGGGAACTGGTTAGAAATACAGAACTGGCCTCACCTCAGACCTACTTAATCAAAAATTCTGAAGGTGAGGCATAGCAATCTGTGTTCTAACAAGCTTTCCTATGATTCTGATGCTTGCTAACTTGTGGAAAGCACTAGTCTAAATTAATCAAGTTAAACAAGAGGCAGGGTATTCCCTGGCGGTCCAGTGGTTAGGACTCCAAGCTTCCAATGCAGGGGGGCCAGGTTCAATCCCCGGTTGGGAACTAAGATACCGCAAGCCGTGTGGCATGGCCAAAAAAAAAAAGTCTTTGGCGCTATTAAAATAGAACTTAAAAAAAAAAAAGAGGCAGATTAAGCAAAGTAGATGGTTAAGGTGGCAAAAACATCCTTGGAGCAAGTCAGAAACAGTCCCTATTTCCAAACAGGACTGTCTATATAATAAAACAAAGCAAAAAAACCCGGTGTGCTAAGTACTATCAATTTAGCTTAAGTATTTTTTGCAGTCAATGCGCACAGGCAGACGGCATGGTACAAGCCAACCGCAAACTCTGATCCCAACCAATGTCACAAATTCTGGTATAAACAAAGCACTTTAAAACATTATGTACTGCAAACGTGTTATTTGTTTATAGTTTTCTCTACATATATTTATAATTTTTGAAACATCTCAAGTAGTCAGATTCAAAGAAAAGTCATAAAGGGAAAAAAGATCCACAGAAAGGTGACAAATGCTTTGCAAAATGAACACCAGAAATTTAAAAAAAATTTTTTTTTTTTTGTGGTACGCGGGCCTCTCACCGTTGTGGCCTCTCCCGTTGCACAGCACAGGCTCCGGATGCACAGGCTCAGCAGCCATGGCTCACGGGCCCAGCCGCTCCGCGGCATGTGGGATCCTCCCGGACCAGGGTATGAACCCATGTCCCCTGCATCTGCAGGCAGACTCTCAACCACTGTGCCACCAAGGAAGCCCTAAAAAGTTTTTAATAATAAACTATGTATTATTTATAACTTTAATGAATGTCAACAAGTAATGCTCAAGTTATGAGTGATGAAAAACTGACTAGGGCTTCCCTGGTGGCGCAGTGGTTGAGAGTCTGCCTGGCAATGAGGGGACACGGGTTCAAGCCCCGGTCCGGGAGGATCCCACATGCCGTGGAGCAACTAAGCCCGTGCAACACAACTACTGAAGCCCACATGCCCTAGAGCCCGGCTCCACAACAAGCCACCGCAATGAGAAGCCCACGCGCCACAACAAAGAGTAGCCCCAACTCGCCGCAACCAGAGAAAGCCCGCGTGCAGGAATGAAGAAAAAAACCTGACTGTATGGGTAAGCAATCCTCAGTAACAGTGTTCTCGGGGGGGGGGGGGGGGCCAATAATAAAAGACTCCCTGCCTCAGCGCCACCCCCCCCAATTCCAGACTGATCAAAGATGTTTAAGACAAAAACATACTAGAGTACAGAATACATGGAGGCTTATTTAAAACAACCTTGGCCAGGGTGTGATGTAAAATCCACATTAAAAAGTGGTTAAACGCTTGTATAAAATTCGTGTTTCTGCAAGGCATGAAATGTCATAAACAAGGCAAGGAAACAAATGGCAAACTAGGCAAAAACTGCAGCTCATATCCAGAATGCCAAACTGCTAAAAGTTCATACAAATCAGTAAGAAAAAGGCCGACCAACCATAGAACAACCATAGGACAAAGAATAGAAAGTTACCAAATTTCATCAATCCTGTAATACTGTATATTTTTAAAATTTTCCTTCTCTGTGATTGGCATGCATTTTATTTTTATTTTTTCCACTCATGATTTTTTAAATTGAAGTATAGTTAATTTACAATGTTGTGTTAGTTTCTGCTGTACAGCAAAGTGATTCAGTTATACATATACATACTTTTTAAATATATATTCTTTTCCATTATGGTTTATCATAGAACACTGAATATAGTTCTCTGTGTTATACAGTAGGACCTTGTTGTTTAAAACATACATTTTGAAATAGCACCTGTCAACCAGGTAGCAATACTCCTGGAAAGATGAAAAAAGCATCTCAGATTCCCAAAAAAAATACAAATGGCCCATAAATACATGTAAAGATGCTCAATTTCATACAAAAGAAATGCAAATTAAAACCATAATGAGATTCTATTTTTCACTTACAAAACTGACGAAGATAAAAAAAAAGTTCCACGGACAAAGTGTTGGCAAGAGCATGGAAACTGACGCTCATTTTCTCATCCCTTACTGGTCTGGGTAGATAAAATCTCTGTGAAGGGAAATCTGGCCACAGCTAATAAATTCAAACACACCCTTTGATCCAACCAGTTTCATTTTTAAGAAACTCATTTCACAGATATACTCACCTGTACACATGTGTGAAAAAATGTGTGTACAAGATTGTAAGGGAGTACCTAGGGCAGCAATTGATTTTAATAACAAAAACTGTAAATTTCAGTGTCCATCAGAAGAATTAAACTATGCAGCCATTAAAAAGAATGAGGCGGGCTTCCCTGGTGGCGCAGTGGTTCAGAGTCTGCCTGCCGATGCAGGGGACACGGGTTCGTGCCCCGGTCCGGGAAGATCCCACATGCCGCGGAGTGGCTGGGCCCGCAAGCCATGGCTGCTGAGCCTGCGTGTCTGGAGCCTGTGCTCCGCGACGGGAGAGGCCACAACAGTGAGAGGCCCATGTATCGCAAAAAAAAAAAAAAAAAAGAGGTAACTTTGTTTATTGATCTACAACAACCTCCAAGATAAATATAAATGAAATCAGCAGCCATACGTCTTGAACCCGCCCTACTATATACTCTGAATTAATCTGTTCTGAAAATCCTGGTTACACGGTGCTTTTCCAATACTGTTAGGGTTTTGGTTACCTTTCGAAGTATAGGCTTTATCCTGGCATGATTAAATACGCATGTAAATCAAAACTATGTTCTTAGAGGATCCAAAATTTGTCTCAGTATGACCCAAAGAAATTCTTGGTATCTGCTTCAAAGAGTATTTAGTATAAATGACAGGCACTGTTCATTCTGAGTAATTAGACTTACTGCTTCACAAATACTTACACATAACTATATGGAGAGATGAAGAATGAGGATGGAGAGGAATAACAACACATACAGTAGTTAAGAACACATCCTTGTTGGAAGACAAACCTTGATCAAGTCCCTGCTTTCTTACTGGTGTTCAACCTTGAACAAGTTCAACTTCTCTAATACTCCATTTGAAAAATGAGAATATGGTAGCTATTGTTTAAATTAAATAAAACAATGTATATAAAACACCTTACTGCACCAACTGCCTGGCACTTGGTAAGTATTCAATACAGTAGAACTCTACACTACACTCTTAACTAACCTCCACCTAATGAATGAATCCTTGGGAAAACCACCCTTACTCTACAAACATACTGTAGTATAACTACACTTTTGTCCCTGCCAGTTGGGACAACATAATCATATGTGACATGATGATCAACTTTTAGAACAGAAAAGAGAGTTGTACGTATGTATCCTAAGTTGTATGCTCCAGAAAAGCTTGAAAAAGATAAATCACACACACAAAAACTATCAAATGTGTGAGATAACTACCGAAGAGTGAAAAGTGTCTGGAATTCCAGAATTCCAAAAGACTGAACTCTCTTAAATTCCAGAAAACAACACCTGTGTACTTTGCAAGTGTTTGAGGTTTAGATCCCACCTTTAGAACTAGACATTTTACTAAGTAATGGAACTCCAAAGGGCCCATATTCAAGGAAATGGGTTGGTCCTACATTAACAGATTGACGAATGAATGTATGGGTTTTAAGCTAAAATAAAATGTTTAACATTTTCATAAATTTTCTATTTACCACTGTTTTTATTTTATTTTAAATTTTGACTGCATTGGGTCTTTGTTGGTGCACATGGGCTTTCTCTAGTTGCGGCGAGCAGGGGCTACTCTTCGTTGCGGTGCACAGGCTTCTCATTGCAGTGGCCTCTCTTGTTGCAGAGCATGGGCTCTAGGCATGCGGGCTTCAGTAGTTGTGGCTCACGGGCTCTAGAGCGCAGGTTCAGTAGTTGTGGCGCACAGGCTTAGTTGCTCCACAGCATGTGGTATCTTTCTGGACCAGGGCTTGAACCCGTGTTCCCTGCATTGGCAGGCGGATTCCTAAGCACTGCACCACCAGGGAAGCCCTACCACTGTTTTTAGATTAACCCACTACAATCCAGTCAAGTGACATATGTGTCTCTATTAAAGAAAAGCTACCCATATTAAAATGCCTACACAAACAGGTTTGTGTCTGGTAATTTCTTCAAAGTTATAATGGATCAAGACTTCTGAAAGAGACAATGACTAAAAGAAGTACTTACACACTTTCCTACCACAAAACCTATTTTTGTTTAACGCCCCTATCCGTAGAATAATTTTTTAATGACAATAGTAAGGAACAGAAAAATAACAAAGCTAAAATAGTTTGCATTTATCAGGAATAATATTCAGAAGATAGAACTACATAGAGTACAGTGATTTTATAAAATATTGTTCTTTTCACCAGCAAATATGGTGAGTCTAAACACCCTACCCTTCCTTCACAATGCCAACACTATGAAATGGTTGATTACCAAAAAAAAAGCAAACAATTTTTAAACATGCTTACAGTGAATGCTATTATACTTATTAAAGAGCTACTGATAGTTATCAAATACCTTCATCCATCAAAACAATTTTTTTCCAATATCAGTTAGTACTTCTGTATGCCATGTGCACAAAAAAAGTTGATCATACATTTTAAGTATATAGAAGTCAGTTTAAAAAATGAAGTTTTTTACCTCTTTTAAGTGACCTGGCTATTTCTGGACTCATCACTAACTTAAGAAAGTCTTCTTGTGCATGTCCAAAATAGCTAGCACTATATGCCTCAGTTCTATGAATTTATTTTAGACAACTTCACAAACCTGATCCACAAGAACACAGCCATTTAAAAAAGCAAGACATTTTGTTGTTCAATATTAAGATCTCCTAAAGGACAGCTCACATACAATCCACTAAAGCACAATCTAATTTTACTGTGTAGAAAAATAAAGGTGGGAGCATCCAATCTGATTCCGCAGACATCACATTAGCAAATAATGGTGGTTAAGAATGAAATAATGACTGAGTTTTTTCTTTCAATGTCCAATATTTGTTTAATAATCTATTAAGTTGTTAGAACATAAATACTTATTAGGTTCTTAGAACCAAACTACTAAATAAGCAAGAATTCTGAGTTATTTCTTTAGGCCTAGGGAGTCATGAAAAAACTCCTGACATTAAGCATGCTGCAAATCAAAGCAGCATGGGAACTTCTACTCTACTTAAAATCTAGCTTATCTACCTAGTTAATTTGCCCATTTAAGTCTCTCCATCCTTCTCAGCTCAGATGAAATACCACCTCTTCTGTGAAATCATCTACACAATTCATGTGAAATCATCTACACAATTCATGTGACATTCAAACTACATTCTTAATTGCTTCATAGCTTACCTCCCCAACCAAGTCAGAAAAGAGCCAGCAAAACTAGCTCGGTTCCTTTATATACATAATGATCCTTTCACTGGTAAAGGGATAAAGATTTATATAGGCTCACGTTCAGTCTGACATATTCTTACCAAAAGCATTACCCAGTATGAGCAACACTAATCTTACTATAACCACAACACTATATTTAGCATGATATCAGTTACAATGAGAACAAATCACTATTAAATGTAAACAGTCACATGGAAAGGTACTATACAGTACTTGGAATAATTTGCAATCTACAATGTTTTAATGCAATTCTAATATCAAAAAAATGGACAGGGACTCCCCTGGTGGTCCAGTGGTTAAGAATCCACCTTCCAATGCAGGAGACATGGGTTCAATCCCTGGTCGGGGAACTAAGATCCCACATGCCGCCGCAGGGCAACTAAGCCCGCCCGCCACAACTTCTGAGCCCTCTCGCACTAGAGCCCACACACGAGAGAGCCCACGTGCCAAAACTGAGCTCTCGCACGGCAATCAGAGAGAAGCTTGCGCGATGCAACAAAAGATCCCACGTGCCCCAAACTAAGACCCGACACAGCCAAATTAATTAATTACTTATTTTAAAAATGGACCAAAAAAGCCAGACAGAAAACATCAAATCACACTTATCAAGTATATATAGCCTCATAGTTATTAACTGAAATGCTGAAGATCAGCAGCCAAAGAATACAGCTTTATTTTGGCAAACAGCCAAAATACATTTGGTATGTGTTTCAGAGTTAAGGATCTCATTAAGCAAAAGAAATTAATGGAAAAATAAGGAAACTAAATCTTTTTTTTCCAAATATACTGCATGCAAATTTTCATAACTTTTGAAGGAAATGTTCTCCCATCTTCACAACAGAATTTACAAAGCTAGGATCAATGTGTAGGTTCTACTTAGTGTTTTTTTTTAATTTATTTGGCTGCGCCAGGTCTTAGTTGCAGTATGCAGGATCTTCAGTTGCAACATGCGGATCTAGTTCCCTGACCAGGGATTGAACCCGTGCCCCCTACACTGGGAGTACGAAGTCTTAACCACTGGGCCACCAGGGAAACCCCCTACTTGGTGTTTTTAAAGATGTTGTCACTGTAAACAAAAGAGACTTCTATAATCCCTTGCGAGTGCCTAAGTATAAACACAAGCATCAAATGTAATACTATATGCAGACCTTTAGGAAATCAAGTTAGCTTTCTATGAATTAACAAAAGCCAACAGAATTTCAATTCTAAGGTGACAACAGTGATTTTTTTAGTCTCTATGACAGGAACTGCTTAAGTGGTAAATAGCCACATTTACTCTTTATTCCCACCCCTTTCTAAAGATCCACTAAAACCGCCTTTCCCTAACTTCAGTGCTACACTTGAATTAGAACAAAGCCTACCATATAACAGATGTTCAATAAAGTAGTTTATAATTGATGTTTGTATAATTAATGACCTCTAATGACCAGATATCTGTTTCCACATCTTACCTTCAGTCCTAAAAGAATATTTGGATTCATTGATTAATTTCATATTGACAAGTAACGTTTAATTCAAGCTAAAACTCCCAAATTGTAATTCAATTGTTGTATTAAAAGGAACTTTATTAAATTGGTTTTATAAGTCCATTTTAAATTAACCAGGTTAACTGGTTAATAAGATCCAATAATTTCTCAAACTGGAAATCTTCCACCACTATCAGCAGCAGCAAGAGTAGAAATGTTGACTTAGCACTTGCTGGGTAACAGGAATTACTCCATGGGCTACACACAAATTACACATGTGATCTGAGAACAACCCTAAGATGTAGTTGTTATTATCAGCTCCATCTTCTGAAAAAAGCAATAAGCTCAGGGGAGATTAATTACGTGGCCAAAATCACACCTAATAAGTGGCAGAGCTAGGACACAACTCAGGCACTGCAATCCTAGAGTCTGTGCTCTACAATCTCTTTCCTTTTGACTCTCTTCTCAAGTCAACTTTTCAGAACAAGACTGTCTTGTTGGAAACCCACTCTGGAATCTCTAAGTAGTCCTTATAAAGCTGGTGCTTCGAACTGTTGTTTCCAGGGGTCCCAAAGAATTTGCTATGGCAATGTCTGATAAATCCTCCCCAAGGGTCAACCTTAGATACTCTATTTTACTGGGTTCTTATATTTGTTAAATATTTTTGGATTCTCTTTCATCTTCTTGCCTAGACTGTCTTTTGGAGATTAAAAAATTCTGCAAGTTTCCGATCCATGTTCCATGGAAAAGTACTTCCTTGGCTGGTTTGCTCAAAACTTCTCTCCCTCAAGTTTTACAAAGGGCTTACCACACCTTAAAACCCAAGGCTTTATTTCTCCCTGTCACTTAATTAAATTTCAGCTATGTCCTGTCTTTTAACTTTCCTTGATTTTCTAGCATCTTCTCCTGAAGTTATATAAAAGATAAACATCTCAGGATAGTGCACAGTCATACAGAGCTAAAAGCATGTGTCCTCCAATAAAGAGCTGCAACACTTTCTGCTTCATCAACATTATCCTAGGTTGAGTTCTTAGTCTTGTGACATCCCAAAATTGAAATGAATCTGATACCCAAAAGCAAAAGATTCAGAATAAAAGGCAAATTATGTACATAAAATCACTATACCTTCTCCACCAAGACAAGTTTAAACAAATCAGGGAAAATGTCTTTCCATGAAAATTCTACCCTTTCCATGATTATATTTAAGATTCACCCTTAGTCTACATTGTAGTGACAAATTTTCACACTCCTCTGCTGCCCCTTCCGTGTCCTCAGAGTTTTTTTTTTTTAAAGGATTCATGCACAAGACATGTCTACAGATACAGACACAAACTCTCTTCCCAAAGGGTTTATGTTCCAATTAGGTAAGGAAAAAAACAAAAAAACCCCAATCTCTGATCATCCATACTGTCTACAAACCAGTCCTGAAATATCTCAAAAGCCATCTGCCATGGAAATGCTGATTCACACAAATGAGTTGGATACTTTAAATAATATGCAGACTACAGTGCCTTCAAGCAAAAAGTATGATTTTTCCCCCTTCAGAAAATAAGTTTTTAAAAATGATGTTCCATGTGCCTAGAAAGATCTGCTTCTCTGTACCCCAATCCCTACTCCTGGCAAACCATTACTTTTAGTTCAGTCCTTGACTTAAAATTCTGCCTTCTCTTTTCTAGTCTCAACTGAATTCTCAAATGATGCTTTCCTATACACTCCAAAATTCTCTTTCAGAGCCTAATCATAATTTTAGATTTTATATTTACTTTTTTATTTGCTTTACGTAGACAGGAACCAGATTTACTACTATACCTAGCACTGCCCAACACACAGAAGGTACTCAATTATTAACTGACTGAATTAATAAGCATTACTGGATTCCCTCAATATCACAATCTCTCAGTAATTTGGCAGTTTGAGGAAAAAAAACAGAAAGGAAGCATACCACCTAAAATAACAGCGAAATTAGCTACTAAATTAATAACTTAAATATTATGATGTTTTCCCGAAAGTTCAAGACTACTAAACTGCTCCATTCCCTTAAAAGTTAACAGCTCCTTCACAAAGAATGAAGAATGGATTTCTTAAAATTTGTTACAAGTCCAACTACAAAGTGTTTAAAATCCTGTGCAAAACTGTTATCAACCTCTTCCTAATATTAAAATGAATTAAGATATTTTTCACTGACTCATCACAAATTTGGCAACTTAATCTTTCTGACTATTCTGGTCTTCTTATTGCTACCTCATGAGGTACCTCTCCCAATAATGTGCATTCCAAGATGGCCAAAGGAACATAAATATACTGCAAAAGAAATACTTTAGGGAGGGAAAAAAAAAGATGGGAGCAGGCAAACACACAACAAACAAAATATAAAAACATTTAGCAGTGGTGGTTTTGAAAAGTAACTTGTCTACTGGGACTGGATAGCTATTTAAGGCTAGTCTAACATACTGTGCACTAATTTACACTAGATCCAATCCTCTAAAATAGCATAATATTAGACCTAGAACCTAGACATATATGTGTCCCAAACACTGAAGAAACTATCTTTGGACCATTAATCTGTATAGAGATGATTTAAAGATATAATTAGGCTAAAGTACTCTCAAACTTATTTAATTAGTAAACACGTATTTGTTCAGTATACACAACGAATGAGGAAGGGCATGGTTAAATTCTCAGCTCCTGAGCAGAATCTTTGTAAGTTAGTCCTCTTTACCATCCTTCTATGGGTGAAAATTAAAGGCTTCTTCTGGCTACACAGTAGATACATAAGCATTTTATATCTATATATGAAAATAGTTTATGGAGGGTACTGATAGTTGTCTGATGTATTCACTCTTCCTACCCAATTAACTATGTAACCGATCCTCGTTAAGTTAAAGCTTTAAATGTTTTGAACACTGGGTTCTCAAGAAATGAGTTGATAGATGACTATACAAAATACATACAGGGATTCGTTAAGACACTGCACTTAATGAAGCACTTCCATTAGTTAAAACTACCACTAACCCTGTACTACTAGGATTTGATATCACTTAAAGATAATACCAAGTCAGCTTCTAGCTCTTCAGAAGATTCTAGAAGAAATTCCAATAAGCTTACCCTGTCAAGAATTAAAGTTTTTTAAATTTTATTATAGCCTCCAGAAACCATTCCATTAAAAAAAATCACAATGCCAAAGATACTTTCATTTTGAGCTATCATATGTTACTTGTCACTCCCTATTAACTGAACCAAAATCTTTCACAAGCATACACCTTTTAAAAGCCTACCACTTCCTACTACAAACATACACAACACACCTTCTGTCCCAACACTGCATGTAACTTTCTCATCTCCGAATTTCCAAATTCTGTTCCCCTGCTCAACTGTGGCTTTAAAAAAAAAAAATTCAATGCATACTGAATCAAATTTTAGAATATTATTCCTCCTAAAGGTGAGTAAAATCTGCCTTTTATTATCCTCAATTGCTTGACATTATCTAATCTTAAATAAAAAAATCATAAGTTAAGATTTTGCTTATGTAGTGTTTTTGTCAATTATATTGTAATTACAACCAACCAATAATGTGATTACACTAAACTAAAAAGATTTATTCAATGAAGATTAAGGTTTAAGCCAAAAACATGTCTCATAAAGTCATAAAGACAAGCTGAAGTAAACACCTAAGTTCAATTGCTATTAAAAATGAAACAATCTGAAGTTCTAATAAAACAGTATATCAAAGAAACTAAGAAATTGAAATGAAATTTGAGGGTAACAATGTTCTGATTATGGAAAAATTTTAAGTTGTGATATCACAGTTACATTTCAAGAAATCTTATCTTCGAGAGATGCATTGAAATATTTAGATGAAAGTGTATGATGCCTAGGATTTACTTCAAATTATATGGGACATATAAAAGGTTGAGATATGGATGAAATAAGATTGGCCAAGTTTGAAGATGCAAGACAAATAAACATGAGTTCATTACAGTATTATTCTACTTTTACATACATTTGAAGTTTTCTGTAAAATATATAGTTTCCCCCACAACACAGTATGTACCTCTGCCATCAAAGACTCATGTCACTGTCCATGTAACATTTTATTCCCAATTGTCTTTTAAAAACAACCTGAGGGAGAAGATTGTATCATGACAAGGAAATTGTTTTTAACAAATGATTGAAATGTCATACATACACAGAATAAACAAATTTTAAAAAGGGGAAGATTTTCAAAAGCATTACCATCAGGCAACAAACATCACTACTTACGCAGAATGGAAGTGTTAAGATGAAGATAAAAAACTAGGGAAATTAAAGAAAATGTTAGAAAAAAGATCAGTATGGTTGTCAATCATGTGCACCATGGTATAATGAAGAGGAACGAGGTCTTTGAGGAGACTCCAGAGTATATCACAAGACAAAAGATTCCTCCTTTTAGCTCATAACATATGCATGGTAATAGCTGTACAGTTAACATTAAAAGCTCTCTCACCCAAATAAATCATACCCCTTCCCACACATCATTTGTTCTAAAAGTAACTGTCCTTTACTAAATATATCATTTTACTTTTCTATCATATTTAAATGATACAACATTTCACCTAAGATATTGCACCAAGTAACTAAAAAATCTGACCTTTGAACTTCAATGACCACTGAATAGCTATACATATATTACTACCAAGAAAAAGAATCCATATTAAAAAGTCATCTAGTAAGCATAAGAAGGTCTAATCTGGATTATTCTAAAGTCAGATGGCTTGAGACTCCACTAGCCAAGTCCCCTATCTAGTGGCAGAAAATAAAAACAGAGGGGAAAAAAGTGTTCATTTTTAAAGATAATACTTACTTAAGAATGGTTTTTGCACTACTGCAGTCTTCAAATCGAATGGAGTAACCAACTTCCTGGCCCAACATCACATCCATTTCATCAGCAACTCTCTGGGCCACACTCATTGCAGCCACTCTCCTGGGTTGGGTACAGGCAACTCCTCTTTTGGGTCCTGGTAATGATCGCATGTACTCCACACACCACTGTGGAATCTATCAAATAATTTCACATTTAAATTAATTCTACTCTGCCTGTGCATCAGGTATATTTAACATGAAGTGTTTTATCTCATTCTAATAATTTAAAACAAAATTCAATTTAGGCACACCACAAATTATTACTTATGACTTATAATAGCATGAGCTCTCCAAGCCAAGGAAGGGTCATGTATAACACTGATATGTCATAACTGTACTCCTCAGTGAGCTAGGTCCACTGAGGCTTTGCTGAACATGCTCTATGGTGTCAGTGTTCCACCACCAAGCATTTCTCTCTGCACTGGAAAAATTCCAACTTATGAAAATTCTACTTCATAACAAATGTTAGTTCCCAAAAATATTCTAAGAAACTGTAACTTAAATTCCTATACAATTTAAGTTACAAATTCAGCTCATACTTGGTAAGCCAGCAGAATCTAACTCCTATCCTTCTCCCCTCAGAAGTATGCACAATGGAAACACCTTAGGTACATCTTAAAAGTTAATTTTAGTTAACTATCAAACTCAAATTCAATAGGACCTATAGAAGCAGCAACAGCACTTCCCTGAAGGAGGGAAATGAAGGGTAAACAAGGAAAAAAAAAAAAAAAAAAGACCAACAAGCATAAGTAGTTGGTTGTTGCCATGATGACACTGCATTTCCTAGCTGTTCCATTATCAATAGAAACTAAGATATTTGATAATTTAATGGTTCTTCTCTACTCACTTACCTGTGAAAGAACCATGGGAAAAATCTAAGTGCTTACTACATTAAATTGGAATCCACTCCTACAAGAAGGACATGATGGATCTCCATCAAAGCCTCCAAAAGCCTAACAGATTTTAATGCTACAGGAAACGTGGCATTTTTTTGGTATAGGATTTGTACAGTGATATTTGAAGAATACTAGTTGTACTATTACTACTTTTTTTTTTTTTGTGGTACACGGGCCTCTCACTGTTGTGGCCTCTCCCGTTGAGAAGCACAGGCTCCGGACGCGCAAGCTCAGCAGCCATGGCTCACGGGCCCAGCTGCTCCGCGGCATGTGGGATCTTCCCGGACCGGGGCACGAACCCGTGTCCCCCGCGTTGGCAGGCGGACTCTCAACCACTGCGCCACCAGGAAAGCCCTATTACTACATTTTAGTTAGGTTCCTTCTGCAATTTTGTTTGGAGAATTTCACTTTCTGATAGGCACAAAAAGATAACCCAAAATGGCTAACTATTCTTAATGGTTTTGAGTCAAAGTTTAATAGGAGTATGTGGAAAAAGCATTTGCATGAAATTCACTATTTACAGTTGTTTCCCTTTGAATACCCCAAATCCCTGCAATCCTAGGTATCCATGTACCTTAAGTATTTAAAAAAAAAAAAATACTAATCCAAAAAATCACAAATCTTGTTTTGCGTTCACCTGCCCTTCTTCTCCACTAACTGCTACTAAATAAACTCATCTCTGAAATAAGGTTAATCATATAAGACCACAGAAGAGCAGTATGAAATAAATATAACTTTGGCTATGAGACAAAGGGACAGAGTTTTAAATACTGAACCCACCTATATCTACAGTGTAACCTAGGGCAACCCACTAAACCTCTCATAAATCAAAGCCTCATTTTGCTCATCTGTAAAATGGTGATTAACAACTTCCTTGCATGGCTGTTGAAAAACTTAAATGAGATAATACAAACTACATAGTGCCTGGCTTTACCCAATTGCTGACTAAATGGGTGCTATTAATACTACACAAACTAGATAAACCAGTTGAAATAATTATTAAAAATATAATATTAATAAGCTTAGAGTTATATCTTTTCATGTATTCTTTAAATTTCCATAAGGTGATAAAAATAAACCAACAGTTTTAGCTTCTAACATCAGCATTACATTTCCTCCGTTTAAAAAGAAAAACCATACTTAGGCTCAGTCTTATATTATATAACAAAAGCCTCCAATCTGGGTTGCTATTGTAGCCTTCAAAATGTCTCCATGAAATACTCAAATTGACAGACTTGTGGCATTGTGTAACTTAAATTATACACATACAGGATAACCTGTACATGTAGTATGCTCAAATCTAAACATGTTCACAGGTACATAAACATGGAAAATCAGGCCCGTAGGAAACACAGCAATTATTTCTGCGTGATAAGTAATTATTAAATTCATTTCAACACTTTCCTGAATTTTCCAAATTTTCTACAATAGCCAGGGGCTGCTATTTTTGTAAAATCTAAGAAATTTTCTGATGGATCAGGCTCAAGCATCTGAAAATGAAAATATGGTTACCTCGCTCATAGCAAGAAAATGCAAATTAAAAATTACACTGAAATACCATTTTTCTCCTGTCAGATTTGCAGAAGTTCAAGTTCAGTAGTACACTCTAGTGGTTTCCCACATATGCTCTCATACATACTCATGGAACGGTTAACTGATACGTTCCCTATAGAAGGCTATTTGGCTGTACGTTCCACAACTATAATCCATCTTCTGACCCAATAATTTCTACTTCTGAGAATTTATCCTAAAGATATACTTGCCCATGAAAAACAACCATGAGAAGCAGCCTAAATGTCTATAACATGGGCCTAGTAAATAATGGTTCATCCATGTTTGAAAAATATCCTAAATATATTTCTAATACAACACTAACATGTGTGTTTAGTTCAGGGGTGGGGAGGACGGGGACACTATTGGATGGAGGTCACAAGTAAAAAGACTTTACTTAGCTCTTCTATTTTTTTTTTTAAAGAATAGATAATATTCACATAGTTCAAAACAATTATAAAAACAAAGAAATGAAAATGACAAAAACAAAACCACTCCAATGGTTCAGCTCTCTCCACCCAAGCACTGGAAAACAAACCTTGTGCCTCCAAATATGTACCACCCCAGATTCAAAGTGGGTGGGAGAGTATCACTGCCATAATTTACATAATAAAACTGGAAAAAAACAGCACCGCTGTTTTTCCAAAGAGACTCAGGAAAACAGGTACTCCCTACAGGATTCCAACCCCATAAGTCACTAAAAGTTGCTAAACATAAAAGCAGCTATGCTTCAAAAAGTTCTGACAGACAGCCAATGAGAATAACCACCAGAACCAAATACGCAACATTTAGTAAACATAAACATTAATGAAGTACGTACTGTGGTATTCAATAACTCACCTGTGTTGTTTTACCAGACCCAGTCTCACCAACAAGTACAAAGGATTGATGTCTAACCAGAATATCTGTAAACCTATCCTTGTACTCCCAAACAGGGAGCTGAAGCCGTTTCTTCAGAATATCATAGTATCGAGGCGTATGGGGTAAGTTGGTAAATGGATTAATGCACTGTGGAAGTGATGTGTGTCCTGCATGTCCGGTGTGTGTAGAATGAGCAGAATGTGTTGAATGTGCTGAATGTGCCGAGTGGGTTGAGTGAGCTGAATGGGAAGCTTTTAAAGGTGGTAATCCAGCACTGATAAGCATAGCATTCGTGGAAGCTCGCAATTCTTTCTCCTTTTCTTTCTCCCTCTCCCGCTCTCTATCTCCTCTATCTCGTTCTCGTTCCCGATCTTTAGACCGATCTTCACGATCACGGTCACGATCTCGATCCTTCCTAAAAAAAAAAAAAAATTTATAACTCAGATTCCAAATTTTATGCAAAATGTTCATAGCGGCGTTATAGTCACAAGAAAGTAAAATGTCCAACAACCAAATAAACTGATATAAAACTCAAAGTATCAGAAACAATGAAAAAGAACTTGTAATCAAGGATCCTCCATGCCTTATCCATAAACATCTTTCCCTTCCTTAATGATGCTTCAAATTCTATTAAGGAACAGTCTCTTTCCACCTTTAGCCATTCTGCATGTAAAATCCTTTCCTTCTTAGAAATTAAAAACTGAGGGCAGTGTGGGAAAAAGGTAGGGACAAATTAGGCAAAAAGAGAATGGCATCAGAGCCTTTCCCAGATTCTCCTTCAGGTTACATGAAAAGGTATTTTCACACTGAAAGTATGTTCAAAATTTAGCAAGAACTAAGTCTTTTATTGCTTCTGGCCTCAAAGACAATTCCACCTCACATTACAGTAATATAAACAAAATTCAGCACAAAATTCCGAGTTAAAGAATTAGCAAGTTTATTTTCCTAAGTTAACGCTTTCCAAATTTTGTTCAAAATGCATATATTGCTCTATAAGGAAAACTAAAACTTTTTATTCTTGTTTTCATTGTTTACTCTTGCATGTATCCTTAACAGCAATAGTAAAAAACACTGGAAGTACTTTGTAAAACCTATGTATACTTTGATCATCCATAAAGGAAAAGTAGCTCATTTAAAAACAAGCTTCACTGAACACTATTAAGTTGTTTAAAATGTTTAAATTATGCAGATGACCACCATATTAACCTTAGGTCATTTAGCCAATTCCAGCATGTACTTCTAGATACTAGAGATGATCCCTAACCAGTAAGAATTTTAAAATTATCTATACTTATTCATTTTACTAATCTAGTTTATTTCAGACTAAATCCTATAGCAGACAAATGTGCCACAAGGTGTTTGGACTCATTTGAAATAGTGAGGCAACTTGGAACCATGACACAAGCTGCTAAACATGTCATTATTCCTTATCCATAACACACACAAGACATACAAATTTCCCATGCCCCAATTATCAGTAGCAGACTAGGGAAGACCATTCATTCTGATGTAATGGCAAATCAGCTGGGCAACAGTTACTCCCCTTCGTAGAATACAGCTAAAATGCTGAGCCCAGCATGAGTTAGGATGGTTCCCCAATTACAAAAATGGTAAGCTGACCAATTATATTTGATATTGTCTCTTCTAAAATAAATAATTCTATTCCACAGGAACTTTCCTAAATAGAGAAAAGCCTTATTATATGTTCACAAATATTCATACACACATATATTTTTTACATATATATAATCTTTTCATGTATGTATATATAAAAAGTGATTCTCCCTTCCCCCAACCCAATGTTCACCTTCTACAGAATTACAGGACATACAAGCTAGGATCGGAGCTTCTCATCCCATGTGGCATAAAGAGAAAGAAATCAAAGGAACCTAAAGGATAACCTACTCAGCATACAAACTGAAGTCCCACAACTCAGAACTTAAGCTTCCTGGCCTATCTTCGCAATATACCATCAACCATCCTTTCTTTGCTTCTCTCATTCTGCTCCAGTTTAACGTGCTTGTAATTAAATAAGTATTTGCACAGCTCCAAAATGTGAATGAGAAAAAGTTTACAACAGGATAGATAGATACGTGTCCAGCAAAGCGAGAAGCACTGTAGTCAGGAATGGATTCAAAGACTAGACATTTTATAGTTCATAGAACATAAAGAATCCTTAAAGAACATCTGGTCTAAATAATACATGTTTTTCAAGGGCCTACTTCACCAGAAACTTTATTACCAAAAATAACTGCAACAGAGGAAGCATAAAATACATTCTGAAGACACAAAGATTAACTGCTGACCATGAATTGGGGTTTAACTCTAATATAAGAGTAAAAGGAGCACGAGCACCTAGATCACAGTTGCATAACCACTGGAAAGGTATAAGCCTCAATTTACTAATCTGCAAAGCGAGAAGTATTAATAAAATAGTCTCTTAGATTAAAATTAGAAAGCAAATTCAATCACCTAGAAATGTTGCCTGTGATTCCAACTACCCACCTTCAACAGGAAAGGGAAGATAAAAATTAGGGTCAGTGGGGGGGGGGGCTCAAACCCACTGCTTCATAAATATATGCAGAATATTGTGTATATGCATGTTTTCTTTTTTAAACAGGCACCTTTATTATAAAGGAGTTTGTTACTTAGAAGATTTACTAATCGAGGTATAATGCTTAAAAAACTAATTATCAAAGCAGTGATCACTTAGCCACAATAATGGCAGGGAGAGACACAACAGGACACATTTGTTTAGCACGTGGTTCAGTATTTTATCTCAGCTTAATCCTGGCTCAACACTTAAGCTATATGACCACATTTATTTCTTTCCTCATCTTTAAAAAGCTCTTGTGGGGTATTGCAAGGGTTTAATGAGTTAATATATGTAATGTGCTTAAAGTAGTGCCTGGAACATAATAAATGCCCAATAAACATTGGTTATCATTTATTTTTTAAATTTAAAACACCACGTTAAAATTCTACATGGAGTAACAGAAACTAAAGAAATGCTAATGAAGATGTAAACTGGTTATCAAAATCAGAGTATTTTAAACAAGCATTGATTTTAATCTGGTAATCTCACTTTCAGAGACTTCTAGGGATATAAGTACACATAAGGATGTTCATCACACTTTTCACTTGTTAGACTAGGAAACTACCAAAACGTCAGTGAACAGGAAATTGGTTAAATAAGTTATGATACCCCTTTACAAGTGGAATACTATGCAGCCAATGAAAAGAATAATGGATATCCATTCCACAGTTTATAAAGTATTTCTGGGTGAATTTAAAGAAATCAAAGCACAAATAATACATATTAAAAGATCCTACTGGTATCAAATAGGATACCTGTGAATAAATATGCAGAGATCTAAAAAAATTTTCATCAAGGGATTAAATGGGGATGAAGATTTCTGATAATTTTTTTCCCTTTTCTTTATATCTTTACGAATGGACGTTTCTTGTGTTCCCTGGGGCAAGTTACTTAACCTCATCACAGAACTGCAGTGAAAACCTGTTTATAAAGCACCTGAAAGTTTTGGGAACACTGTACGTACGTTATCTTATCTATGTTTCACATTTTTAACCGAAAAAATTCTTATCAGGCAGTAATATCAGAAACTAACATCAAAGTGAAAAATGTCCCTGTTTTCAAAATTTTTTTCCATACTTCAACATTAAGTTGTCTTTTGGTTAATAATTTTACACAGAAAATGTTGTGGGAAAAATGGAAAAAGGAATAAGGTCAATATGTAACAGAAACCTTCAACTTCTCTACCTGTTTCCAAACTTAAAATATAGCAAGAGTAAATAAAGCCATATATAGTTTGGGAGCATGAATTTGAGTAAAATCTCTCACTTAATTACCTTCCCTTCTGAGTAGCAGGGAAAATGGGACATCCATGTTTGGCAGTGGAGTTCACAAGACTGACAGGCCTACCCTCTCATGTAAAACCACCTGCTACTTAGCAGGGCTTTAAAAAAAGAAAAGAAAAATCTGCAAGATTGCATGACAGTCAACAAATTATTTTGTTGACTTTTTAAATTATTAAATATGAGAAAAAAAAACCCTAAGCACTAATAAACACTCCAAGCCCACTGCTAAAGAAAGTTCTATCAGAAATGACATTCAGGTGACACAGAAATGAGTATACAAATGTCCCTCCAAAATATCTCAGAACTTGAGCTTTATTCCAAAGATGAACTCTCGTTCATTTACAGGTAGATGTCATATATAATATCCAAGAGAATCAAAAGGTCACCACCAAAGACTTAAAAAGTCCACATTTTTACTAAGGATGTCGGATTTGCAAGGAAAGGGGAACAAACCCATGTACATATCATGGGCCCACTAATCCCCCAAAAAGCATTTAAATGGTGCACATACACACAAATATTAGTAAGTGAATTCATTCCTTCCCCGTATATTTTTTTCCAATCTGAATTCTGTGAGAGGCATTAGTTGCATCTTAGCCAGATGACAAGCAATTTATTTTTGCTTCACAGGAACAAAGAACCAAGTGTTCCCTACTTTACCAACCCATTGTAAATGTCATTAAAATAGGCTGTAATGACTCTTAACTACAGTCACAGTCTGTGTGCTGTACTGGAAAAAGCAAGAGGCTAAGATTGAAAATTAAAAGATCAAGGTTCTAGATCCACCTGTAAACTGTAAGGTTGCACAAGCCACCTTAACAACTCTGGGTCTCCATTTCTCATCCCTCGAGTGGAGCCGAGTATACGCTCTTTAAAGTCACTTCCAGCTCTAAGGAGCCTGTGACTTGTAGCTCAAATGTGCTCAAGTTCTGCTGTGTGTGTTGGGGTCAGGGAGAGAAAGCTGACACAGAACACTGTAAACTAAAAAATGTACACGATTAAACTGTTATATATTTATGCTTTCCATATTCAATATACGGAAAGCCACCAAAAAGTATACCCTATCCTGGCTTATACTCCTCAGACACAGACACCTCAATCAACCGAAAGGAAGGACTCTGAGTGAACAAAAGTTATACAGACTTGACACAGTGATTCTGCACACGTACACACACACTAAAATGCAAAATTATGCAAAGTATTGAAGATATTCAGACTTTCATGTCTCTGCCTGAATTATCCAAATAAACCTCTGTACTTCAGGAACGAAAAGTACACACTGGACAAGAAATGATTTTGATGCAATTGCTAAGGTTAACTGTTAAATTCCTCTGCACCTTTAAGAAAAGGTAAGTAGAAAGGAATCTGAAACACCACGGGCGTGGTCTACTTCAACTCCCAAGCAACCTCCCGACGGGCGATACTTTGCCGTAAACACTAAAAACTTTTGAAAAGGGTCTTCTCGTTTCAAAAGCTACCTAGGAACGAGGGCCGGGGAGGGACACAGAAAACAAGAATTTATTGGAAAAAAAGAATGCCTTCTAATTGCTATCCCGGGGATGCCCAATAACTACTGTTTTGGCCAAAGCAGGAAATAAAGGAGATGGCGGGAGCGTGGGCAGAGAGCGGAAGTTTGCCTAGTATCTACTTTGAAGTGTTTGAATGGACCGAGGCACGCACTCTCCCGCCAAAGTATAAACTCCGCGTCTCCAAACCACCAGCCCTCCAGCCCATCAGGTATACTCCACGTTTTCCTTTCTCCCGGCTGGCCCTCTACTCTCCCCTCCCCCGAGAACTCCTCGTCCGCACGCCTCACTCTACTCCCAGCACCTCCACCCCAGCCTACACAAGAATCCACGCGCTTCGCTCACTTTCCGGCCTCCGCTTCTCCCCTTGCTGGGCGCCCAGCCGCCCCCCAAGGTCCTCTCCCCGACCCCGCTGGCTGAGAAGTACCTGGTGCCCTTGGAAACGATTACTCCCGCCGCGCCCTCCCCCACCCTCTCCCCAGGCTCCAGGCCTCACCAGGAGCCCAGGCCACGAGGTCCGCGGTTCCCTCCCGTCCGCTCCCCTCGAAGTGACTCTTGCTCGACTCCGCCCGGGGAGGAGGCACCCTACTGGCCACGACAGGCCTCTCCGCTCTCCCGACTGGGCCGGGCGGCCACCGCGCCACTCAGCTCCCCGCGCCCTTGCCGGGCCGAACGCCTGGGGGTCCGCTCTCCCGCGCCCCGCCGCCAGTGACCCGAGCCCAGAAGAAAACAAAAGAGTCAGGGCCCGTGGCCCGCTCGGCCTAGCCCTCCCTGGCCCGCTCCCGGCCGGGACCCCAACAAAGCCTGAGCCCCTGCCTCGCGCCCCCGGCCTGGCTTACCCATCGGTCCCCGCACGCTTCTTGCCGGAGGGGTAGTCCTCCCCCAGGTCCAACCGGTGTCGCTTAGACATCTTCGGACTCTTCGAGCGGGCGGTTACGAAGGAAGAAAAAA
The DNA here is from genome assembly GCF_964270905.1 of Leucopleurus acutus. Lineage (NCBI taxonomy): Eukaryota > Metazoa > Chordata > Mammalia > Artiodactyla > Delphinidae > Leucopleurus > Leucopleurus acutus. Next base: position 51,202,402 of record NC_139146.1, read on the forward strand.
AGAGAACCTAGCGGCTCTATCGGTGCAGTCGAAGGCAGCTACAAAACTCTGGAGGACCCCCACCCCTCCCGCTACAACAGCCTACACCGTGCGGCCGGAACCAGGAGCTAAAATGGCGGCGGCGATGAGGGCTGGGCCTGCGCGCGCGCTTCCGCGGTATGCTGTGCGTGCGTGCGTACGTGCGTGCGTGGTGCGCGCGCACGCATAGGAGGTGGGAACTCAAGCCCCGCCCACCGCCTCGTTGACCCGCCCTTATTCCGCCCTCCGCCTGGCAGGCACTTCCCGCCCTCTGGGCGGGTGCTAGGCGGGTTGGGCCCTTGGCCCCTTCACGGCCCTCCGATTTAGGAAATTGAGAGAAGAGAAAGTCTAATCCTAGTTAGGAAATCCTATCCATCTGTATTACCCTGGCATTAGGGGAATCTGAGACCCACAGAGGTTGAAAAACTAATCGAGATTATACAGCTGATAAGGGACAGAGCCAGGATTGGTACCCAACTATAACTCCTGATCTAGCACTTGAAGCCACTGACCAGACATTCTCAACTGCAGTGGGAAAACTGAGGTGAGAAAATGTCAAGACTTACCAAAATGCATTTTACCTTTTTTTTTTAATGTTTATTTTATACTATAGTTGATTAAACATTTTGCCTCTTTTTACCAAGCACGGACAGATTGCACTCAACCTATTGATGTTTTTACTGGAATAGGGAAAATTGGCAGTAAGGGCATAACTTTTTCCTGTGTGCATATTATGTGCTTCCACGCTGTTAACCCTACTTCTATTCTCATTCTTACAGTAACCCTGCAAAGTAGGTGTTATTTAATAGATGTGAACACCAAGACTGAGAGAGGTTATGTCACACAGCCATTAGGGCTGTCCCTAAAGCCGTAGCAAATTGTTGGGATAGAATGACTTTATGACTTTTGTGACTCTCTCCCCCCAGAACCTATCTGCTTGCTCAGTTGCATTCATTCCCAGAAAAGCACACAAGAAAAAGATCTGTGAACCAGCCCAAGCCGGGTGATCTATGTAGTTTGCGCAGTGGTCATTTGGATGCCCTGGAAGACCATATTAGGGTTCTTATCCAGTCCTCAGAATTGCAATCTCTAAGGTTAAATACAACTCTACAATTGCAGCTTATAAAGAGAATTCTTTTATTTTTTTTGTACAAAATCCACATTCCAAAGTCAGCCCAAAGAAAAGTGAGTATCTTCACTTACAAAATACCCAGTATAACTTTCTACCCTAAAAGTACATTAACAGCATATTGACTTTTGTTGGAGATCATGATGTATAATCACTGAATTGTAAACCTGGAAGGGTTTCCAGTTGACCTTCTCTTTCTGCTTCATTTTCCAAATGAGGAAATCTAAGCCCTGTGATGACCAGGTTCACCAGTTAGTGTCAATGTCAGAATTAAAATCCAGATTTCACTCTCACATTTCCAGGCTCAGGTCTCCAGGTTCCCAGTTTGAGGGATACTATAAAGTCCTCTAAAATTTTGGAGAAACAATGAAGGAAAAGCTTAGAATTCTGCCTGCAGAAATGCTCCACCCTAAGAGGCATCAGCCTGTCATAAATGTGCAAGGAAACTTGGTAAAGGAGGAACTGAAATCAAAGTGATAAGACTTCTTCCTTGGGTCTAGTGTGTATTTAAAGAAAACTGTAACCTAATCAATTGTGTTGTGACCTGAATGACTGAAGAGAGGCTGTATTTCTCTAAGGATAGTGGCCTTTCTGGAATCTACAACAGGGGAGCAAAGGGCCAGAATCTGCCAGGATGTTTACACTCTCTGTGAGGAGGGATAGAGTTCTGGATCTGAATGACTCACCCTGGATTTTCAGGCAGAATGGTCCCTAGAATAGAGAAGAGCTATCCACCAGCTCCCCTACAGCTTCCCAGAAATGTTGCCAGAGGAGATTTCCTTTACTCTTACTCTACCAGACAACTCTCCAGTCTATTATTTGGTCTATGGCATGACTTTACTCACCTAGAGGGAATGTCTTACGCAGCTAACCAGCTCCAGGTGTCAAGCCAGAGGTGTCTCCCAACCTAACTTAATAAATAATATTAGCTAACACATATAACACACACATATACTGGGTCCCACAAACTGTTTCTTATATATATTAACCTATCAGATCCTTACAGAACTTTAAGCTGGGTGCTATGAGTTAGACTTGTTTACAGGTGAGGAAACTGGTGCACCAAGAAGCTGAGTATTGTGGCCAAGATGACAGTTTTGGATTCATCCCAGAACAGTCTGTGTGCTTAAGGGGTACACGGTAGTGCTGCTGATAAATAGGTATTCTTATTCCACATTATTCTCCTAGGGTTTGGTTATTGAGGATAAGTTTCCCCAGTCAGACAGACTCAATGTGAAATGATAAGTTTCTACACTGTCAAAGGGGAGGATGCGTTTACAGAGCTCTCAATGAACGGGTCAGGATTTAAAAGACTTGAACCCACTCTGTCTCCAGAGCCACATGATTAACCACTGCACTTTGTCACTATTATCTATGCCTTAATTACTTCATTTACTTATTCACTCAACAAATATTTATTAAACTCCCATGTCAGGCATTGAGTTAAGTGCTGGGAAAAAGAGAAGAATAAAATAGCCATAGTTCCTGCCTTTATGACACTTATCAGAGGGAGAGAGGCAGGCATTAAACAGATAAGTACATAGGTAACTATATCTGGTAAGTGTTTTTAGGCCATGCAAAGGGAACAGACACTGCGAGAGCATATAACAAGTGGCCCTTATCTAGAGTGAAGGTTAGGGAAGACCTCTCTGAGAAAGGGACATTTAAACAAAGACAAGAATAAGCAGTACAAATTGGTCAGTCAAAGAGGTAAGAAAGCATTTCCAAGCAGAGGAAGCAGCCTGTGCAAAGGCCCTGAAACTTTCAAAAGTCAGGTGCAATCCACAGACAGAGAGAACATAAGTGCAATGAGATGAGGAAGACGTGATCCTGCAGATGCAAGAAGGGGCCGTTTCACGCAGAGCGTGAGTTGTCTGCTAAGGATATTAAGACTAGCCTTCCCAAGAGTAATAGGAAGACATCAAAAAGACTTAATTGGGAAAATATGATCACTTGTGAGGATTTGCCAGGATCAACCGGCCAATCTCTCTTTTTGAATTCTCTTTAGTTGCAAAATGCTCACAAATTCAAAACAATCTTCAGTAGTGCTTTTAATCACCCTGTCCTCTCTCTACCATTTAATAGAAACTGTAACAAAGTGTAGTGGGCACTATGACTTGCCATGGAAATTCTGCTTCAAGAATGAAAGACATCCCTCAGTTTCTAGGAGTGCTACTTGCAGATGGTACTCAACTGTCTGCTCCCTTCAGGAATTTCCTTGGTTAAAGAGAGCTGCCTGGGACTTCCCTGGTGGTCCAGTGGTTAAGAATCTACCTTCCAGTGTGGGGGACGCAGGTTCAATCCCTGATCACGGAACTAAGATCCCACATGCCACAGGGCAACTAAGCCCGTGCGCTGCAAGTACTGAGCCCGCACACTCTGGAGCCCACACACCACAGCTAGAGAAGCCCACACACCACAACTACTGAGCCTGCACCCTCTGGAGCCCATGCACCGCAACTAGAGAGAAGCCTGTGCGCCAAACAAAGAGCCCAAACACTGCAACAAAGGTCCTGCATGCTGCAACTAAGAAGCAACACAGCTAAATAAATAAATAAATAAAGAGAGCTGCCCAAGGCAGCCTGAAGACGTTGTGGAGGTATAAACACCTGATCCCTTTACATAACTAGGAATAACCGTGAGCTTTGGCGCATCAGACCTCCCTATGGGATCAGCTGAGGCTGTTATTATTTATGATGGTGTCTCTTGTACCACCATGCATTTTGGCCACTAACCACCCAGAGTTAACTCAGATGCCATGATTTAAGGGCACAGTCTCCAGTAAGACTGTCCTTACTCCAGATGCCATCCACAAGCTCAGGGACCAACAGGCCACCTGTACTTCTGACCAACTGGCTACAAATTTGGGGTTTCCCACAACCTACTCAGGTTCAGTAATTTGCTGGAATAATGATTCACAGAACTCAAGAAAGTGCTATACTTATGATTACAATTTTATTATAAAGTATACAAATCAGAATCAGCCAAATGAAGAGATACATAGGGTAAAGCCTGGGAGGGTCCTAAACACAGAGCTTCTGTGCCCTTTCTCTGTGGAATTAGGACACATCACCCTCCTGACACATCAAGGTGTTGTTCACAAACCAGGAAGTTCCACTGAGCTTCAGTGTCCTGAGTTTTTATTGGGGTTTCATTACACAGCCATAATTGATTGAATCACTGGCCCCATGATGGAACTCAATCTCCAGTCCCCTTCCCCTCCCTAGAGGTCCAGAACCTAGGCTGATGTCACATGGCTGAAAGCCTCAACTCTTTTATCACATGGTTGGTCTTTCTGGCATGACCAACCCTCATCCTAAATCATCTCATTAGCGTAAACTCAGGTGTGGTCCGAGGACCCACCATAAATAACAAACTCACTCCTATCCCATGGGAAATGCCAATGGTTTAGAAGTTGCCTCCCAGAAACCAGGGACAAAACCAGTCAAATTCTTTATTATATATGTGATATTATATATATGATATTCCACAGACATTCTAAGGCTGATAATATTGGAAAGCAACCCCAAAGAAGCTGTAGAACCTACGCAGCAAGTACCAACAGAAGCCAGGGAAGTATGCATGTGATTGAATTCTGAAGGTTCTGGATAAAAAGAGAAGAGGGAGGCGGAACATAAAGTCCAATGAGGGAGAATTTATCAATTTGGGTGTACTCTCCCAGGATACGGGTTAGCGCAAGAACCCCAGGTGATGGCATGAACACACTCAAGATGTCATCTAGAAGCATGGCAAAAACAATGGCCCAAACTACATCAAGTAAGGTAGAAATGCCGGAACTGCTGTGGTTGACAGTGTAAGGGGTGATTAAACAGCTCAGGTAAGTGAACATGCTAGAGCGAAAATACTTACATAAAGCTGGAAAACTCAGCAGATGAATATATTCCACAGAAAAGTTCAGAGGACACACCACTTAGCAAATCGAAAAGGAATTTCTGTAAGAGGCATCATCATCACTCATAACTTCAGTGGTGGCTGTCATCGTAGTCCAGGGCTGAAGACAGAAGATGACATTTCAGAGCTGGGCTTCCTGAGAGAGGTAGAGATGATAGCACCCTGTAACACAGAGGTCTTATGGTGGCATTTAAACATCCGAAACCAAGTGGATGCTATAAGGTAGGAGTGCAGTCAAGGGGGCCTGACCCACAGAATTATGGAGATGGTAAATAGAACAAGGCATCTAGGGCAAAATGGATGGACAACCATCAAAGGAAGCCCTCAATCTGAACAACCAAAATAAATCAAGGATGCAAGATCAAGAGGTTAAAGAAAGTTGCCCCAGTGAAAGTTTGCCCAGTTTCTGGACCTGAACTATGTCAAAAACCAAATTCTTCACACTGAGCAAAACAAAGCAGAAAGATGAGTTTATTGAAAGGCTTTTGACCTGCAAGGTGGGACACTCAGGGCTACCAGAGCAATGAATTCTGAGTTGCTCACAGACTAAAGGGTTTTTGGGAGGGTAAATGCAGAAGTTATTTGGACTTTTCAGCTGATTGGTTGCCTGGTGGTCTTCTTCCTTATTTTGGTCAGGATAGTGAGTCAGAGGAACAAGGAAATCCAAAGATGGCATGAACAGACTTGGCATTTGGGGACTGACCCGCATCCTCTGCTGATTTCTGAGAAGAGCTGTAAATTCCTGCAACTTATGTTAGGTAACGTTAAGTTTCATTTTTCTTTAATGAACCCTAATTAGCCAACTCCATTTTGTCCCTAACATAAGTGACTCCATTTTAGTTTTGGGTTTACAACCAGTTTTTGGACCTGGAACACATTAATTAAGGGAGAAATATGTTCCTAGGAGAAAGAACTCTACAACACCGTAACAGTGTATTCAGTAGTCATTCCCCGAGTCCTTTCCTTAAGGGGTCTGTAGCCATTTGCTTATGTAGCCATACACTGGGGAAAAGAGAGTACCCAAACGTTTCAAGGACAATTGGATATAGAACCTGAACTGACATTGACACTGAGAGACTCCAAGTGCCTGTATGGACTCCGTTAGAGTGGGGGCAGATGGGAGCCTGGAATGGAGGTCTGGCCCAGGTCCAGCTTGTAGCAGTTTTCCTGGATCCTCAAACACAACCACTTGTCGTGTCCCCAGTCCATAAATGTATCAATACACTTAAGAATAGACATCCTTGGTAGTTTGCACAACCCCCCATATTGAAGTTTAGGCCTGTAAGGAGTAAGAGCTATCATAGTGGCAAATGCCGAGTAGAGGCTTATGAAACCATCCCCCCCATCTCAGCCAAGATACTAAATAAAGAACAACCTGGGGAGGAATTTCCACTTACACCACCAGCATGTAAAGAGCTTAGAAGTTATCACTCCCGTTCTTAGAAGAAAAAGCTGAACAAACTCAAAGCCAATGGCTTTTCTTGAAACCATTAGAAAACTGAGGTTGCAGGGTAAACTGCCACCCTGAACTCTGGAGAGACAGGCAAGTTCAAAGAGTCATAGCAAAGATGTGATTACCTGGAGCAGAAGCCACTGGAGCCATACCTGGTTGGAACGCTCACCTCAATGGTCATTTTGACAAATTGCTAATGGCTGAGTGGGGACTATTTAGACAGTGAAAAACCCTTGTGGGCCTCAGTCTTAGGTGGGCTTTCACACTCCAGTAGGTTTTACCTCCAGGAATCCCACCAAGTTTTCACAATAAAGAGCCAAGAAAGATACTCTTGTGGCGCCGGAAGAGATGTGAAATACGCCCAGAACATTCTCCATAGCAAGAGCTTACTTTCCAGGAGAGAAAAAGGCTCTTACCAGAGGCTTCCCACCTGGGTGGAGGGCATTTCTCCCACTCCAACCCCTTCTAGCCTTCCTGTTTTATCTAAGGGTGTGAAAAAAAAAGCTAAGGCTTGTGAAGGTCACAGCTCAGGAACACAGGCCCATTAGAAGATAGATTCAGTGATAAGATTAGAGAACACATCGCCTGCCCACTCCTTACCACCACCCCAGCAGGGTTCCAGTGTAACAGTATAACACGATTAGCACTGAAAGAGCTGCATGATGAGGACTCAAACTGAGGATGATTCCATAGGGAAACCACAGTCAACCTGGAAGACTAAATAAAGACAACAGAGGAATTTGAAACCTCTAGCACCTACAGGTACAGTAAACATTAAACACAGCCCAACTTCTGCCAGACTAACATAAAACCTCACGCTAAAGACCTACTGTTTACTTCAGTCCCTGTTGCCCAATACATCATGCTGGCTTTCAAGAAAAAAATTACAAGGCTTGCTTAAAAAACAAGAGAAAACATAGTCTGAAGAGACAAAGCAAGTACTGGAACCAGAATCAGATATGACACAGATTTTAGAATTATCAGACAGGGAATTTAAAATAACTCTGATTAGTATGCTAAGGGCTCTAATGGAAAAAATGGATAACATGCACGAGCAGATTAACATAAGCAGGGTAATACAAGTAGAGAAGTGGAAACTCTAACAAAAGAATGAGAAGGAAATGCTAAAAGTAAAAAACATTGTAACAGAAATGAAGAATGCCTTGCAAAAATTATTAACAGAAGTTCTTCAGGGAAAAGGAAATGATATAGGTCAGAAACTCAGATCTACATAAAGAATGGAAGAGTATTAAAGAAGGAATAAAAGTAAAATAAAATCTTTTATTTTATTTATATTTTGTTATAGCAAATGGATAAGTTAAATGAATGACAGCACTGTTATAAGGGATGTGAGGGAGGAATTGGGGATATTCTGAGTTACCTGCAATAACTTAGTATGCATGAAGCAGTGTAATGTGATTTGAAGATGGACTTAGATAAGTTTAAATGTATATTGAAAAGTCTAAGGCTACCACTAAGTTTTTTTGGAAGTATAATTGATATGCTAAGAGAGGAGATAAGATGAAATCATATAAAATGTTCAATTAAAACCTGAGAAGGCAGAAAAAGAGGAGGTGAAAAAAGAAACAAAGAACAATTGCAATGAATAGAAAACAGTTACAAAATCAACTCAGAGAAACAACAAGAAACAAACAACCCACTTAAAAAAATGGGTAAAGAACTTGAATAGACATTTCTCAAAAAAAAGATATACAGATGCCCAATAAACACATAAAAAGATGTTCAACATCACTAATCATTAGGGAAATGCAAATCAAAATCACAATAAGAAATCACTTCTACACCCGTTAGGATGCCAATTATAAAAACAAAAAAACAGAATATAACAAGTGTGGGACTTCCCTGGTGGCCCAGTGGATAAGACTCGGTGCTCCCAATGCAGGGGGCCTGGGTTCGATCCCTGGTCAGGGAAGATCCCACATGTATGCCACGACTAGGAGTTCACATGCCACAACTAAAGAGCCCACTTGCCACAACTAAGGAGCCCACATACTGCATCTAAGGAGCTCCCCCACTGCAACTAAGACCTGGTGCAACCAAATAAATAAATATTTTCTAAAAAAAAGAAAGAAGCACATGGTGTCCAGGTGGCTCTTTAAAAAAAAAAAAAGAATATAACAAGTGTTGGCAAGAAATTGGAACACTTGTGCATTGCTGTTGGGAATGTAAAATGGTGCAGCCACCATGGGAAACAGTATGACAAGTACTCCAAAAATTAAACATAGAATTACCATATGATTCAGCAGTTCCTCTTCTGGGTATATACCCAAAACAACTGAAAGCAGGGACTTGAACAGACATTTGTACATCCATGTTCATAGCAGCATTATTTCACAATAGCCACGAGGTGGAAATAACCCAAATGTTCATTGATAGATGAATGGACAGAGAAAATTTGGTTTATACATACAATGGAATTTTATTTAACCTTAATAAGGCATGAAAATCAGACCGTCTACAATATAGATGAATCCTGAAGACATTATGCTGAGCGAAATGAGATGTGGCGATTAATGGCGGTGGAGGTTGCACAGCAATTTGAATGTACTAAATGCCTCCGAACTGGACACTCATGAATGGCTGAAACAGTGAATTCCGTGTTATACAGTCATCCCTTGGTATTCGAGGGGGAGTAGTTCCAGGATCTCTGTGGCTACCGATATCCACAGATGCTCAAATCCCTTATATAAAATGGTGTAATATTTGCATATAACCTACGCACATCCTCCGGAATATTTTATATAATTAATTAGTTTAAACCAATGCTAATTTTTAAAAATTTATTTATTTATTTTGTTTTTGGCTGTGTTGGGTCTCTGGTCGCCGTGCGTGGGCTTTCTCTAGTTGCGGCGAGCGGGGGCTACTCTTCGTTGTGGTGCACGGGCTTCTCATTGCGGTGGCTTCTCCTGTTGTGGAGCACAGGCTCTAGGTGCACGGGTTGTCACTAGTTGGGACACGCGGGCTCAGTAGTTGTGTCTCGCGGGCTGTAGAGCGCAGGCTCAGTAGTTGTGGCTCACGGGCTTAGTTGCTCCTTGGCATGTGGGATCTTCCTGGGTCCACGGGCTTAGTTGCTCCTTGGCATGTGGGATCTTCCCGGACCAGGGCTTGAACCCGTGTCCCCTGCATTGGCAGGTGGATTCCTAACCACTGTGCCACCAGGGAAGCCCCCTCCTGTATATTTTAAATCATCTCTAGATTACTTATAATACCTAATACAGTGTAAATGCTATGTAAATTGTTGTAAATACAATGTAAATGCTATGCAAATAGTTGCCAGAATGTGGCAAATTCAAGTTTTGCTTTTTGAAATTTTTTTCAAATATTTTCCATCCACCATTGGTTGAATTTGTGGATGCAGAACCTATGGATATGGGGGGCCAACTGTATGTATTTTACAACCCACATTTTAAAAAAACTGAGAGAAAAAAGGTAAATATTGTTGCCTCCCTTAAAGACCTAAGAGATGGATGGGTGGTGGTTCCCATCATACCTCTGTTTAATTTACCAGTCTGGCCTCTACAAAATCCAGACAAATCCTGGAGAATGGCGATGGACTATCACAAATCTAACCAAATAGTATCCCCAATTGCAGCTGCTGTGCCAAGTATGCTATCTTTGCTAGAGCAGATTAGTAGGGACTCAGGTACATGATATGTGGCCAGTGATCTGGCAAATCGACTCTTTTTCTATCCCCTATCAAAAAAAGAATCAGAAATAACTGACATTCCTTTGGAATGTGCGACAATATCCATTTATGGCCTCGCCCTTAAGCTATGTTAACTCTTTGTCCTCTGTCATAACATAGTCTGAGGAGACATGGACCAGCTGGACATCCTGCAGAGTATCACACTGATCCAGTAAATTGATGACATCATGCTAGTTGCATCAAAAAACAAGCGATTGCTAGGATATTGGAGGCCTTGGTAATTTACATGCATCCTCAAGGGAGATGAACTCGAAAAGACTCAGGAGCCTGCCACATTAGTATTTTTTCAGAGTCCAGTGATCTTGAGTATGTTGGGGCGTCCCTTCTAAAGTAAAAGAGAAATCACTGCATTTTGTAGCTCCCATCATGAGCAAGGCAGCACAATGCCTGCCAGGTAGACCTCTTCAGGTTCTAGAAGCAATATATTTCCAGAAGTACTGCTCCAACTCACATACCTGGTGACACAGTAGGATGCCATTTTTCAGTCGGGTCCATAGCAGGAAAGGACTCTGCAACAGGTCTAGGCTGCAGGGCAAGCAGCTATTGGCCTTTTGGACCACACAGCCCAGCAGAGCCTATTAGGGGTATCAGTGGTGGGAAAATATGACATGTAGATTTTATAACAAGCCCCAATAGGAGAATCACAATGTAAATCCATAGAATTCTGGATCAAAGCCATGCCAACTGCAACAGAGAATTATACACCTTTGAAAACACAGCTCCTGGAATACTACTAGGCCCTGATAGAGATGAATGCCTCACCATGGAACACCAAGTGACCATGACACCAGAACTACCCCTCATGAGATATTTCTATCACACTTTGCAAGGCATTAGCTGGGGCAGACCCAGGTAGAAGAGGTACATCTAGCATTGAATGTGAACAAGACCTGAGGGCACAAGCAAGATGCAAGAGAAGATAGCATGCAGGTAGCTCATAGCATCATGCAGGTGCTGTTATGCAGCACTTAGTGGTGTGCTGGAGCCAGTCTGCACCAGCTCATGAGAGCTCATTGTTGTTTTCAGGAAGGGTTGCCATCTTGTCGACATCATATTGGTGGTTTGAAATTGACCATAGTGGAAGTATTTACACTATGAAAATTAGCTAATGTTATAAATCAGATATTTTTTTCTCCTTTTCAGGAAGCCAGTTGTTAAATATTTACCAGTATACCACTGCTCAGCTCACATCTCTTACTGCATAGGGGAATTTTTGATGATCAGTTGATGCAGGAAAAAAAGCCTGAGCTTGATTCACAAATGGCTCACCTTAGTTTGTTGGTGAAAGCTAGAAAGGGGTGATGGCTGCACTGCTGCCCCACCCAACGTGGTCTTGAAAGATGACGGTGAGGAGAATGCCTCCCACCTGGTCAGCTACTTTATGTGGAAAGAGAAGTGGCCTGAAATTAGAATACACAGGGACTCATGGACAGTGCTGGATAGCTTGGCCCTCTGATCAGGGGTTTAGAAGCGGAAAGCTTGGAAGACTGGGGAACAGCAAAGACAAGGGTAAAGCCATGTGGTTGAACATATGGAAGTGAGCATAGAGTGTGAAGATCCTTATTTCACATGTTAATGACCATCAGAGAACATCCATCATAGGAGACGTACTACAAAAACACATATCCAGTTGATACAAGCCAGCCTCTGTCATCAGCCACTCCAGTGCTTTCATCTTGGGCACATGAATGGAGTTCCCGTGGTAGCAGGGATGGAAGCTATACATGGATGCAATGGCACAGGTCCCTCTTAAGGGTTATCGACCTACTCTCACCACTGAATGTCTGACCTTCTCGCAACAGAAACCAACAGCACAGTCCCTCCAAGAGACCAAGCAACCACCTGATGACAAGTTAACTACTTTGGATACCATCTACCCTTTCCCAAGGATAGATGTATATTCTAGGTGTGGATTTGCCTTTCCTGCCTGCCAGCCCTCATCCAGTACCATTATCCAAGCACATATAGAGTGTTTAATCCTCCAGCATAAGATTCCACATACTACTGTGTCACACTAAAGGGACTCACTTAACATTAAAGGAAGTGCTGGAACAGGCATAATACCGTGAGATCCACTGTTCACATCACATACCGCCATACCCAGAAGCCACTAGCCTGATAGAAGAGCCAGCTCAGAGCCAATACCTTATGAAGATGGCATGCCGTCCTGTGCAATTCAGGGGACATTCTAAATAAATGACCCTTATAGGGTGCTGTTTCCCCAGGAGGTAGAATACGTAGGCCTAGGAATCAAGAGGTGCAAGTGGGGGTACTCCCATTTTCCTTCACTCCTACTGATCCATTTGGGGAATTTGTGCTTCCCTTTCCTGAAACTCTAGGTTCTGAACAGTCAAGAGTCTTGGTTTCTAGAAGGCAGTACTTCCACCATGGCTGCCAGCTGGGCTCTTTAAGCTCCTCCTGCCAAGGTGTCGGAGGACAAGAAGAGGAATCACCATCCTGGCAGGAATAATTGGCCCTAGTCACCAGGAAGAGGTAAGACTGCTGTTAGACAATAGCGGCAAAAAAGAATATGTTTTCCACCTGGGTGATCCATTTGAGCATCTCTTGGTACTCTCTTGTTCAGTTTTGGTAATAAATAGACCAGTGTATCAGCTACAGACTGAGAACAGCATTGTGACCAGGGACTCAGACTCTTAAGAGTTGAGGGTCTGGGTCATACTACCAGGTAAGCCACCAGGAGCACCAGAGGTGCTAGCTGAGGGTGAGGGTAAAATAGACAGCCAGTAGAGGAGGGAGATGATGAGTATTAATTGCAGCACTGAGACCTACTATAGTGGTAGTGTGTGTAGTTGATCCCAATAGTGTACTTCCTCCCCAGGGTAGTCTATGTCTAACGACTGAACATCATGGAAGTATAAATCCTGGTCCCAGCTGTCATGATCTGGACCAAATTGGGAGGGCTACCCTAGCTTTGGAATTCCTATTAGGATCAACTTACACCTTTTAGGGGACTAACACAGCCAAACTTTTCTCTCTGCCAAATTCTACTTTCTTTTCTGTTCTTTCCACTGGTGTTGATCCCTGAAGCAATCCCTAGTAAACTTCCTACATGCTAATCTCAGGGTCAGAGTCTGCTTCCCAGGAAACCCAATTTAAGATACTAGGTTGGTTTCTTTATTTTCAATATGAAAAACCTCCAAACAAATTCTAGATTAATTATCAGAAAGCTTGAAAGCCTCATATGTACATTGATTAATTCATTCATTCAACAAATATTTATTTAGTACCACCTATATATCAAGAACCATTCTAGAGGCTAAGGCTATAGTGACAAAAACATAAAAAGATTCCTCTCCTTGTGGCACTTGTATTCTAGTGGAGGGTAACCAACAATGAGCATGAAACAAATAAGATAATTTTGATGAGTGCTATGAAGAAAATAACACAGGAGAGTATGATAGGAAGTAACTCGAGATGCTAGAGGTATGATGGGTTCCATGAGGAAGGTGGTTAAGTAAAGCTTCTCTTAGAAGATGGCATTTGAGCCCAGATAAGAGGAACCCAGCCTTTTAAGAACTTGGTAAGAATATTCCAGGCAGAAAAAAGAGCATGTGTAAGGAAGGAAATGAGTGTGAGCATGTAAAAACTAGGACAAAGACCAGAGTGGAAGGAGGTGGTGACCAAGAGGGAGTGGGCTAAGAGGAGGCCATTGAGATAGGCAGGGGCCACATTATATAGGACCCATGGGAAATTGAAAGGAGTTTGGATTAATTCTAATCTCAGTGGAAATCCATTAGAGGATTTTAAACAAGGGAGTAGTATCATCCGTTTTATTTTTTCATAAGTCAATTTAGTTGCTGTTGGAGAATCAACTAAGGGGGAGAAAGGCAAAAAGTGAGAACAGGGAAATTGTTGTTGAAGTAGCCCAGGTAAGAAATGATGGTGACTAAACCTGGAATGGTGGCAATAAAGCAGGTAAGAGGTAGTTGGATTTGGGATCTATTTTAGAGGCATAGCCAACAGGACATGCTAATGGATTGTCTCAGTGGAAGTTCAGGATAACAGAAAGGAGAAGAATATAGAATGTCTGATCAACTGGATGGATGGTGGAACTGTTTATTAAGATGGGGAGGATTGTGGTGGGTGGGTTGGAGGGAATGAATCAAGAGTTCTAATTTGGTGATGCTAAGAGACATGACACCGAATGATAGGTAAAGTCATGAGTTCCGGGCCCCAGAGAAAGGCTTCAGGTGGGTAAAAATTAATACTGGTTTCCCCCAGCAAGAAGTCAGGCAACCTCTGGATTTCCAGACAGTTTACTGTGAACATTTAAGCGATCTGGGGCAAGGATATCAGTGAATGCCCCTCGCCCGTGGCATACACACCTTCTCTCTCCTCCCTGTGTGGGCACTCCAGCCCAACTGTGATGGCTCTGGTCCAGGTTCCCAGGGCCACAGACTCCAAACAGCCACATTGCCTTGGCCCTGTAGACACTTGGCCAAGTGGGTGAGTATTGCCTGAGAAGAGCCCCAGGGGTGCCCTCTGTAGCCCAGGGCTCGGGGCAGGAGCCCCGGCTCCCTGGGTCTAAGGGAGATCTTGCTCTAGGCTCTAGTAATGTGTGCCAGTTTCTCCCCTCATCATGATAACTGTATAAATAGAGCAGTAGGAAGCTCAGGGCACCTAGTTATCAAGCCCCATACAGGTGCTGAATTATTTAAGAGGCAAGTAAGAAAAATGGGAGCCTGTAAAGAAAACAAAAAGGAACAGAAAGTGAGGAAGGCAAGCCCACCAGACTGTGAGAGACTTGAGAACAGTGGCCACATCATAGCCAAGCTTGGATCCTCAGCACAATGCCTGGAACTTACTAGGAGCATGGGGACAGCTTCTCTTTCCAACCCCAGCTTTACACTCTTTTAAGGCACATCTTCCTCTTGGGGAAAGTACCAGCAAGGAAGATTTCACCATTTTCACCAACTCAGTAGAGCCTGACCTCCATTGGTCCATGTTTCTCAGTTGGGTGAAATAAATGTCACTGTGCAACCAGCCTTTTGGTTCTTGTTCTCTTGGATCTGCATGCCCACAAAGGGAGTCCATTGTCTTTCTGCACTCCCACTCCTCAGAGGAAGCTTGCAGAGATAAAGCACCCACACTGCTCTCACACACCCCCTCCCCACCAACCCGTTCCCCCAACAAGAGGAGGGAGGCCTGAAGTTCCCCAGGGGTGCTACTTCTGTTCAAAGAGGAAAGAAATATTAGCCCCACTATCAATCTCACGTTTAAGATGGTTCTTGGTCAGTTCTCCAAAAGCCAGTTTTCTAAAAGCCAACTCACCGAAGGCTGATTTACTGAATGGCCCAGTCTCCAAAGCCCAATCACCAGGAGGGAGTCTGATGTGGGTCTTTTCTGTATCTTCCATATCTCTCCTTAACATGCTCATGTTTTCCTCCACCTTCTTGAACATATTTGTTATTACTCCTTTAATGCCATAGTCTACTAATTTTATCATCTGTGTTATTTCTGGATCTGTTTTATTGATTGATTTTTCTCATCTTTATGAGTTATATTATTCTGCTTCTCTGCATGCCTAGTAAATTTTTATTGGATGCAAATAGTTTGAATTTCGTCTTGTTCAATACTGGATATCTTTTGTTCCTTTGAATGGTTTTGGGCTCTGTTTTAGGACACAGTTAAGTTACTTGGAAGGAATTCAGTCCTTTCAAAACTTGTCTTTATACTTCGTTAGTTGGGTTCAGAGCAGCCTTTAGTCTAGGGCTAGTTCTGGGGATTGTTCTGCCTGATCTTTTCTGGTGGTCTTCCCCTAACCTCATGTAGAGTTCTCACACACATTGCTATGGACTGAATGCTTGTGTCCCCCCCAAATTCACATGTTGAAACCCTAACCCCCAATGTGATGGTATTTAGAGGTGGGGTCTTCAGGAGGTAATTAGGTTTAGATGAGATCATAAGGGTGGGGCCCTTATGATGGGATTAATGCCCTTATAAAAAGAGGAGGAGACCAGGCATCTCAGTCTCTCTGAGACACCAAGGAAGGCCACGTGAGGGTATAAACAGGAAGAGAGCTCTCACCAAGACCCAACCAGACACCCTGATCCCAAACTTCCAGCCTCCGGAATTGTGAGGAATAAATGTGTTTTTTAAAAATTTTAATGGAAATACAGTTAATTTACAATACTAGTTTCAGGTGTAAAACATATCAATTTTTTTTTTAGATTATACTCCACTTAAAGTTATTACAAAATAATGGCTATGGAAATAAATGTCTGTTGTTTAAGCCACCTGGTCTATGGCATTTTGTTGCAGTGGCTGAGCTGACTAAGACACCTAGGTACTGATGAGTACTGAGCTGAACTCTCAAGGGGAACTCTCTGTGGATCTCTGAGCTCTCTTCATGTGGCTGTTTACTATCTTCTGGCCTGACCCACAAATTCCAGCTCCCTTGACCTCCTCAGGGGTCAGAGACCACTCTGTTTAGGTGCTCCTTCCTGTGCTGCAGCTGAGAAATTCTCTCCAGGGGGTATGCTTGGACAGTCTTAGGGTTCACCTTGTTTGTTTTCCTTCTCCGTGCTGCCTGTTGTCCAATGCCTGAAAACTATTATTTTACATATTTTTTTCTAGTAATTTCATTGTATAGGAAGGAGGCTAAATCTGGACCCTGTTATTTCATCATGGTCAGGCAAACTCAGTCTATACTATAGACTCAATGCTCCAGTATCTAGTAGGGAAAGTCTTCCCTCATTTTTCTTTTTACTTCAAAACTTTCTTGGCCATTTGGGTCCCTTTCTCTTTCATATGAATTGTATAGCCAGCTTATTAAATTCCCTTAGAAAGTCCTGTTGGGTTTTGGATTGGGATGAATTAAATTTATATAATAATATGAGATATAACTGATATCCTTATATTTGCATATATCTTGCCCTTGAATGGGGAAAGTTAATATCATAAAATACTACTTCTCAGCTGCTGATGCTTTCGATGGCCTGGAAGGGGAGGATGCATGATACAATTGGATTGGGCATTTGAAGAACCAGTGGAGGACAGGCTGGCCATTTCAAGGTTGATAAGCTGGAAGGAGGTGGGAATTCTATTGGATTAAAACCTTAAAATTCTAAAGGTTAAGGAGATAAGAGTGATCTCTGAGACAGTTTATTATGAGAAAACAAGATAGAGAGAAGTATATATGGTATATATATTTAAGAAAGCGGAGATACATATACACATATATAGATACTGTGTATGTATACATGTGCATAAATCTATAACTACTTAAATTAAAAACTGTAAAGCTAATTAACTATAAAACCAGTTTTCAATGACTTCCTGTGGGGAAGTAGTGAACAAGCAGAGACAGAAGCTGAGCTTTTCTGAATATTCCCTGCTTTTAGATTTGACTTTAAAACCATATACGTTTTACACAATTATACATCAAACTTAAATTTTTAAAAAGCAATCCCTAAACACTGAAAGTAAAATAAAACAAATGAACCCACTCAACCAGAATCATGTTTTGGTGGCACAGCTACCCAGAGAGAAGCAATTTAAAGTGACTTTTAAAGCACAGTAATTTGATAGCCCATCCCTAGTGGGATATGCCCTACGGACAAAAAAAGAATTGCAAAAAATATCTTAAGCTGCCCTGAGAAATCCCACATTTTTTGAGGCAGTATTAGGACCGTTATTCTCAGACTATAGTGTATGTAGAGTGCCCTAAAGGAAGCAAGTAATTCTGCTGAGATTGTCAACAACTGAAATTTTTCAGTGTGGTAGGAAGGAGGTCAATGAGTTAAGTAATAACCCTGTAGTCTTTAATTTGAGTTGAAACTATTAGTATAAACTCATGACATGTACTCTTACCAGCAAACACCATTTTCTACTCTGTCCACTGAAAAAAAATTCCAGAAACAGTGACTAAGCCAGTAACATCAAGTGCCCAGATGGTGGTCCCAAATTCAGTTTCACCTAGAAGGCCAAAGGGCCCCTTGGATTACAGCCATGACAGATCTAGGGCAGGAAACACACCACCTGCCCTGAGTAACAGCTTCCTGCTCTCTGGTGTGACCTTAAAGATTCCCAGGGCTGTGTCCAAAGGCCTCACAAGCCAACCTGAAGAGGCTCCCACAGGCCACTGAAACATGAATAATAACTTTAATAGATTGAAATATATCCAATATGATTATGCCCACTAGTTCATAACAAAGCAAACAAACAAAACAAAACAAAAGTTAGTGGTCACTTTCAGAAGATTCTAGGAAGTCAGCTCATCTGAAATCAATCTCTTATCTTGTTTTTTTGCATAACATGTACCTCCAGGTACCCAAGTAGTTGTAGTACTTTTGTAGAAGAAACATCTAAAGCTGCTTCCGTTAACAATACAGAAGGAGTGATGGGGTCATAACGTCACCACTGTGCAAGTTCTAACAAATCCATGGATAGAGGAGTGCTGAATAACAAAGAGAATCAGACATCCTGTGCCGTCCTCTGTGAAGAGTATTTGCCAGAAAATTGAACCTGAGTCTGATCAAACTTCTAGATCTAACCACTAATAGGCAGAAACTAAAGGGACAGAGGAATACATTAAATGACACCACAGAGGTGCAGTTATCAAAATGCAGGCTAGGAAATGCTACTGGAAAAAACAACCCATTCTCTTCAGTAATTGCAAGAAAAAAGTGTGACAGGGGAGGAGTCTATAGATTCAAAAAAGATATAAAGACCTGTCACAACCAACTGCAATTTATGGCCTTATTTTGATTCTGAGTCTAACAAATAGACTAAATAATCGTGCGATAATTGGAGAAATTTAAACAGTGACTAGACATTTAATTATCCAGAAATTGTTCATTTTTAAGATGTGATAATATTTCTCTTTTAAAGAGATAAATACTGAAATTCTTATAGACAAAAAATAACAATAGTCTCCCTAAATAAATATAACACATTCCATTTATTATCCTAACAGGTTTTTTGGGGGGAGTGGAAGGAGTTGATAAAATTGTTTTAAAATCTATATGGAATACATATGGAAATATAAAAGCCTGAAAAGCAAAGAAAACTATAAAGAAGATAAATAATGAGAGACTTGCCTTCAACTGAAAGCCATTGTAATAAAAATCACTGTAATACAACCAGAATGGTATTGGCATAAGAGTAGACAAATCAGTGGAACAGAAGAATGGATCCAAATATAGATCTCAGTATATATCATAATTTAATATGTGACAAAGGTAGTATTTCAATTCTGTGGGAACGAATGGTTTATTTAATAAATAGTGCTGGCATAACTGGCTATTCATCTAGAACAAAATGAACTTGTATCCCAGTTTCACAACAATACAAAAATAAATTCCAAGTGGATTAAAAACTTAAATGTAAACAGTAAATCTTAGAAGAACATTTAGGCGACTACGTGGAAATCTAGGGGACAGAGAACACCTCTTTAACTAAAACCAGAAATCTGGAAGTATAAAAGATAGACATATTTCATTATCTAAAAATGGAAAACTTTTATATGGCAAAAGATACCATAAACAAAGTCGAGTCAAAATATGCATTTAGAAAAGTATGTGTAATGCAGATAACAGATAAAGGGTTAATAATTCTTACATGCAACAAATTCTTACGAAGTGGTAAGAAAAAGATAAACACTTCCATTTTTTAAAAAGGGCAAGTGTATAAACAGGCAATTTACAGAATACCAAATCCAAATGGCTAATAAGCATATTAAAAGGTACGCAAACTCACCAGCAGTCAGGAAACTGCAAATTAAAATAATGAGACATAGGGCTCCCCTGGTGGCGCAGTGGTTGAGAGTCCGCCTGCCGATGCAGGGGACATGGGTTCGTGCCCCGGTCCGGGGAGATCCCACATGCCGCGGAGCGGCTGGGCCCGTGAGCCATGGCCGCTGGGCCTGCGCATCCAGAGCCTGTGCTCCGCAACGGGAGAGGCCACAACAGTGAGAGGCCCGCGTGCCGCAAAAAAAAAGTAATAAAAAATAATGAGACATTACACCCATCCGACTGGCAAAAATTAAAAAGAATAGGACTTCCCTGGTGGCACAGTGGTTAAGAATCTGCCTGCCAATGCAAGGAATATGGGTTCGAGCCCTGGTCCGGGAAGCTCCCGCATGCCACGGAGCAGCTAAGCCCGTGCGCCACAACTACTGAGCCTGTGCTCTAGAGCCCACGAGCCACAACTACTGAGGCCCACGCACCTAGAGCCTGTGCTCTGCAACAAGAGAAGCCACCGCAATGAGAAGCCCGCGCACCACAATGAAGAGTAGCCCCCGCTCACCGCAACTAGAGAAAGCCCGTGCACAGCAACAAAGACCCGACGCAGCCAAAATATAAATAAATAAAATAAATAAATAAATAAATTTTTAAAAATTAAAAAGAATGATATTATCTATTGCAATCTCATGCATTGCTTGTGAAAAGTGTGAATGGTTATTGCCTTTTGGAAAAAAATAATCTAACAGCATCTATTAAAATAAAGAATCCACATACCCAATGATTGCACTACTGGGAATGTAGCCAGTAGAAATAAAAGAACCAGTACAGAAGGCTATATGTAACTTGTTTATTGCAGAATTATAGTAGCAAAAAACTAAAAACAAAGTGAATATGCATCCATAAGGAAATGGTTGAATAAATTGTGCATTTATCTGCGTCATAAAATACTATGCAGCTACTAAGAAGAAGGAATTAGAACTACTCCCCATGAATTAGAAGGATTTCTTCACAATGTTGAGTGATAAAGACAAGATGCTGAGAATTGTGTATATTATGGTTTCCAGCTATAAACTAGTATATGAGTGTATGTATGTATGTGTGTATATATGTAAATGTATATATTTGTGTGCAAACTTCAGTTTGCTCATGATTACATGACCTTGGGGAAAAAGCATGGAATGCTCTACAGGGCGTTGTTAACAAGGGCTATGCCAGGTTGGGGGTAGGGGGATTAGTTTTGGGTAGATGCTGGAAGAGGGTAGAAGGAAAAAAAATCTAATAGAAATTTTTTAAACTAGCATAATGATACTATATATATATATATATATAAAACACACACATTAGTATGTATATACATTATATATACACACATATACATGTATAATGTGTGTGTATATATATATTAAGAGAAAAAGCTAGAGTTGAATCTATATCGACATATTTGCAGGGATATTCATGATATGTTGTTAAATTTTTAAAAGCTAGTAATGTGTATGGTATGATTCTATTTTGTCAAAACAAAGAACATAAAAACAAACCACTATAACTGTGGGCTGCATAAATGCTTGTAATACTGAATGAACCATGAAAAAGATGTGAAGGGATAAATGCCAGTTGTTAACATTTGTCACCTCAAAGGGGGTTGAGATGGGGATGAAATGATGATTAACTTTTCTTTACACATCACTGTAGTAGTTTCCTTGTTGCAATAAAGCTGTATTGCTTTATAATTTGAGAAACATAAAGCAGAGAAAATAAGAAAAAACTATAGTCTTTCACTTAGAGAACATATTATCTTTCATGATATATTGAAGTCTTTTTTTCCCCTTAAAGTTTCTTGGTATTTGTTGTTTTCTTAATCGTGAATAAGTGTTTATCAAATATTTTGGGGGCACCTATTGAGATGATCATCTGGTTTTTCTCCTCTGTTTTCTCTTCAATATCTGTACTCTCCCATGTGGCGATCGTATTCATTCTCAAACATCATACATGTGCCAACAAGCCCCAAATACATATCTCCAGCCCAGACTTCTATTCCAAACTCCAGATCCTGGAGAACTGCCTGTTGACATCTCCCCTTGAATGTCTAATGACATCTCAAACTCGACACAACTCTCCCAAATTCCACCAAACTTATTCTACATGCAGCTGTCTTTATATCAGATAAGGACAACTTCATCTAGCCAATTCTCAGGCCAGAAAATATGTGTCATCTGTGACGTTTCTCTTTCACACTTTTACACTCAATGCATCAGGAAATCCCGTTCATTCTATCTTCAAAACGCATTAGAATTGACCACTTTCATTACCACCACTGCTTCCAACCTGGTCAGAGCCACAATCCTCTCTCACCTGCATTACTGGTGGTCCTGTGTCTGTTCTTGACTGTCTACAGCTATTCTCAACAGGACACCCAGAGTCAAGCCCTTTAAATGTCCATGAAATCACATCACTCCTTTGCTCAAAACCCTGTTCTCTCCTCTCCCCGCCTACACACGTCCCCCTGCCACTGCTCCCAATTCATTTAGATTAAAACCCAAGGTCTGTACAAGGGCTACACAATCCAGCTCCCTGTGACCTCTCGACCTCATCCCCTTCCACTTCCAGTTTCCTCAAAGTTCCTAGAACATGACAGGCATACCACTCCCGCCCTGGAGTCTTCATATTCACTGTTCCCTCTGCTTTGAATGCCCTTCCACCAGATAGCTGCTTGGCTAACTCCTCTCCTCAGCGTGCCCTACCCTAACCACTTTATTCAATATCCAGCCTCCTACTCCCACAGGACAACTGTCGCTCGCCCCCATCTACTTTTTCATCTTCCATGGCATTCATCCTCTTCTCCAGACTGAAATGTTTAAGTTTATCTTTTATTGTCTGTCTCATGCCACTAGAACACACTCTCCAAGAGGACAAGAACATTGTTTTGTTCACTGATGTGACCCAAATGTCTAGAACAGTGCCTGACACATAATAGATGCTTAACAAATATTTGTTGAATAAAAGAATGAATTAATGAATTGCATTAGCTCCTCCAAAACCAGTCCTCTCAATGCTATGATTCCTCTCTTGGATGTGTTTTGAGCTGTAATGTTCTACAGGATTTTAAAATTTCTCTTAAGTATGACTCTTACTGCTTTTCCTCTTTTAGGAATCTTTCCAAATTTCTGGCTCATTATTGAAGCTTTTCATTGTTTCCCCCACACTATTATAGATTTATTTTCTTTTAAAGTACCTCTATGATGATTTCATAGGATTTGGTGAGTAAGGAAAGGCAGATGTGTGTGCTCCCTCCTCCCACCCTTGACCTCAGAGAACTGGGAGTTTGTTAGTTTTCATCCGTCTCTCTGAATCTGAGTGAATCTGATGAACTTAAGTTACTGGGCTGTGGGCCCTAGTGACCCCCTCAATACAATGTAGCCTTATGAGGCCTGGCTTGGCCAGCAGCTGGCCTTCCTCTAAAACCTCTAGCTCTAGCCTTTCAAATTTAACACTGTCCTCATTAACCAAGATATTATAAAGTATTTTTTTTCAATTCAGAGAGGAAATGAATTGCATAAAAGCTAGATAATAAAAATGAGGTTCTAATGCCTGACACCACATTTCCTTCTTACTAATCAACTCAAATCTTAAAATCAAAGATATCCACCCGCATCCTTAGGGAACTCATTGAAAATCTTATGCAGCTGAAAAAATTTCTAATCTCCTTTTACCATAGCTCTACTAGTCAATTAAAGACTTTTCAAAATGTAAAATACGCATTTTTATGTCTAGTCTCAAAGTCACTGAAGACCAGATTTTGACCATTGATTTATATGCTGAATATGCCTACCCTATGAAAAGAAATTTGGTTAATTTGGGAGTTTGGAAGTGTGCTAAACTATTTTTATCTGACTCTCCTACTAGCATAGCATTTATAAACTGCAGAAAAACTTGCTTTTTATTCCCTCATTAAAAAAAAATTTATATTCTCAATGCTTTTGGTTTTGTACTTTTATGTAATTTCATGGCTATGTTGGATTTGGAGGAAAAGTGTTCACTGTGAACCCATTTATCCAAGACCAAATGTGAATAAACATAGAGCACGAAATCACAAAACTGTGACTGAATTTATTATTTTTAAAAAAGTATGACTTGGCCTTTGACTACTAATCTCAGCCAATATAGAGAAGAGACCTTGAGCTATCAGCTGAGTCAGCACCCCCCCCCCCCCTCCCCGTCAACATCCAACTGTCAACTGGATAAACCAGTCTTTCCAGATCTTTCTGTTGAATCAATAGACCCACGTCCTTGGCCTCCTGCTAACAGTCTTATCCTTTTCCTCTACCTTCTCTAAGATACACCAAATAAGAACTCTAGTTTGTAAACAATTGGTATAAATGGTTTCTATTATCTTGGGAAAACCTATGCGAATGGAGGCTTTCATCTTATTTTGGAGTTTATTCTATTGTTCTAGCACCATGATAGTAAATAAGTTCTTCCCTGTGCTCATCCAAAATGTCATCCTTTGCTGTAAACTCATTTTCTCTTAATTAAAATTATTGGACATAGAAAATCGTCACTCATCATCCTCTGTATTATCCTTGGAGACAATACACAAGATCTCTCTTTGGCCTATTCTAATTTTTACTTGTGAAAAAATGGAAACCTACTTTTCATTTCTCATCATTTTTGGATGCTGTTCAGCAATTCCATGTGATTATTGAAATGTGGCCAAAATGGGACCCCATTTACTAGATCTTTGTAGAGATGGTAGCTTTTGAAAGATTGAAACAATAGGAGAAATTAAACAGGAAACGATAGATTTAACTGTCTAAAATTTTTGAATTTATATACCATGAAAATTAATAAAGCTGGCTAGGAAACATTAAAATAGTAAAAAATTCATATCTATACAATCTAAAGAATTTACTTACTTGTATGAAAATCTGCTTATATATAAGATCAAATTTTTAATGAATAATTATGTTCATTTTTTAATGCTTTGGTTATTTTCATTTAAAACCATCTTTTTGATGAGTAACATCAAGATGCCAGTAGATACATGAATCCTGAATAGACAATATTCTTATTGGCCAACATTCACTTTTCCTCAAAATCTAGTTGACGTGTCATGTCTTGGAAATCCTCAAGAAACTCCTAGGGAAAGTAAGCTCTTCTTTAAACCTGTGATTTTGTATTCCATAACACACTGTACTGCCCTTGTTTAATAGTCACAACAGTATTCTGCAATTATTTATATGACTGTGTTCCTACTAGAAATAACCAACCGCATGATAAGATGTCAGAGCAGGGACGATGTCTTTGCTTCATTATCTTTTCATTGTCCAACATGGTGTATGCCATATGCAGTAGGTGCTTCATAATTGCTTATAGAATGAATTAGTTCACATTAAAATAAGTGTAAATAGTAATTAGAGAATTATAGAAAAGACCCCCCTTCTCAAGCTCTTAATCAAAAGTCTGCAATATAATGCAATATTATTTTGTTCAAAAAGACTTTAATGTGTTGAAGGACATGTGTTCATTTTGCCTAGGAATTTTAAAAATATGAATATTATTAAAGATATGAAAAGATAAGAGTTTTCCTGAAATTAATTTATAAATTCAGTTTAATGACAGTTTACAGGGTTCTTAAAACTTAGCACACTCATTCCAAAGTCCATCTAGAGAAACAAACATAAGAGAAGAGCCAGATAGAAAAAAATAACGAAGAGAAATAGCCCTATTAAATATTTAAATGTTTCACTAAATTACAGTAATTAACATGCTGTGGACTGCTGTGGAAACAGAAAGATTCTATTAATAAAGAGAATGAGAAATTCAGAAATGATCAGAAGCATGTATAAACATTATTTTACAATAAAGTTAGCCTCTCAGAAGAAGTGATGAAAGGTTGGCCTGTCCAATAAATTATATTATGAGAAATGGAAAGGCATTTGACAAAGGTCATCTGAATCTCTACATCACTTCTTTCACCAAAAGAAATTCAATGGCTTAAACTCTTAAAGTACTACAATGACAACAACAACAAAACCCCTAGAAGAACATGTCAATAAATGAAAAAAAAAAAAGTTTGAATGAGGAAGACCATACTAAGCAGGACATGATATTAACAAACCATGAATGATTAGATTGACTATTTAAATTTTTTAAAAATCCTGAAATTTCCATGCAGCAAAAAAGAACCCTACAAAACAAACAAAAAACTCTCCATAGACAAAATCAAAAGATAAACAAGAAACAGAAATAATAATGTTTGTAATACATGAAGCACGAATCTCTTTAATATGCAGAGTTCATACCAATCCATATAGAAAAGATTAATGTTCCAATAAAAAGATGAGCAAAGGATATGAACACAAAATTCATAGGAGAGTAGTAAATGGCTAATAAATCTATAAAAAGATAATAAAAGAGTATCAAAGTAAAACAATGAAATTCCATTTTTTACTTAGCAGATTAGTAAATTTTAAAAAAATTGATGACATACAGTATTGGCCACAGAGAGAGGAAATTAATACTCCCCCCAAAATTGGTGGAGGGGTGAGAAGGTGCATAAAATATTCTAGAGGGGTTTTTGGCAATAGTAATAAAACATTTACATTAAAACAAACAAGCAAAAATGTGTTTAAGGGTGTTTATTGTAGCATTGTTTGAAATAATAAATGCTAGATACAACCTGAATGTCTATCAACAGGGAATTAAATTATTACAGAGCCATACAATGGATCTCTATGCAGCTCACAGAGAATGTACTAGAATAGAAGAATATGAAAAGGTGTCTGTTATATCATTAATCAAAAAGAAAAGCAAGTTCAGAACAGTGGTAGAATAGGATCCCATTATTTTTGTGTTGTCATTTTTGTTTTTTTTCACTGCGTTGGGTCTTTGTTGCTGTGCGTGGGCTTTCTCTAGTTGCAGTATGCAGGCTTCTCATTGCAGTGGCTTCTCTTGTTGAGGAGCATGGGCTCTTGGCACGCAGGCTCCAGTAGTTGCAGCATGCGGGCTCAGTAGTTGTGGCACACGGGCTGTAGAGCATGTGGGCTTCAGTAGCTGTGGCACATGGACTTAGTTGCTCTGCGGCATGTAGGATCTTCCCGGACCAGGGCTTGAACCCATGTCCCCTGCGTTGGCAGGTGGACTCTTAACCACTGCACCACCAGGGAAGTCCCCCCCCCATTTGTTTTTTTAATGAGTATTAACAGCATTTATACTTTGCATGTATTTATATAAAAGCTATCTGAAAGGACATACCATTTATTAACAGTGGCAACTTCTGGAAACGGGACTGAGAGGAGAAAGTTATGATAGAATTTTACTTTTTACTTTACACTTTCTTTTACTTTTTTATGAGTATGAGGTACTTTTGTAATTAAAGTTTAAAACGTAAAATAAAACTCACATTTTACATAGCAAACATTAGAGGCAAAACCCTTTGACAAACAATCTGGCAAACAGGTGATGACCCACAAGGCTGGGGCTAGGGTGGGGCGAGAGAGGCACTTGCTTTGGGCACAAAATTTAAGAGGACATCAGAAAACCCAGAAATCAAGATGAGTGATATTTTAATACACTATTTAAAAACTTTTTTTATTGAAGTATAGTTGATTTACAATATTGTGTTAGTTTCTGGTGTATAGCAAAGTGATTCAGTTATACATATATATATATATTTTCCAATTCTTTTCCGTTATAGATTATTACAAGATATTGAATATAGTTCCCTGTACTATACAGTAAATCCTTGGTTTTTATCTATTTTGTACATCATGGTGTGTATCTGTTGGTCCCATACTCCTAATTTATCCCTCCCCCACCTCTTTCCCCTTTGGTAACTGTAAATTTGTTTTTTATGTCTTTGAGTCTGTTTCTGTTTTGAAAATGAGTTCATTTGCATTATGTTTTAGATTTCATACATAAGTGATATCATATAATATTTGTCTTTCTCTGTCTAGTTTACTTCATTTGGTATGATAATCTCTAGGTCCATCCATGTTGCTGCAAATGGCAATGTTTCATTCTTTTTTATGGCCAAGTAATATTCCACTATATATATTTATATATACATTTATGTATATATAATGAAATATATGTATATACCACATCTTCTTTATCCATTCATCTGTTGATGGACACTTAGGTTGTTTCTATGTCTTGGCTATTGTAAATAGCACTGCTATGAACACTGGGGTGTATGAACCTTTTCAAATAGAGTTTTTGTCTTTTCCAGATATATGCCCAGGAGTGGGATTGCTGGATCATATGGTAACTCTATTTTTAGTTTTTTAATTTTGTCATTTTAAGAATGGTATATAAGGCTTTCCTGGTGGCACAGTGGTTAAGAATCTGCCTGCCAATGCAGGGAACCCGGGTTTGAGCCCTGGTCCGGGAAGATCCTACATGCCGTGGAGCAACTAAGCCCGTGCGCCACAACTACTGAGCCTGCACTCTAGGGCCCTGCGCTCTAGGGCCCGTGAGCCACAGCTATGAGCCCACGCACCGCAACTACTGAAGCCTGTGCGCCGAGCCCATGCTCTGCAACAAGAGAAGCCACTGCAGTGAGAAGCCCGCGCACCACAACAAAGAGTATCCCCCGCTCGCCGCAACTAGAGAAAAGCCTGTGCCAGCAGCGAAGACACAACACAGCCAAAAATAAATAAATAAATAAATTGGAAAAAAAAAAAAGGAATGGTATATAAACGGAATCGTACAATATGTGACCTTTTGAGATTAGGTTATTTTATTCAGCATAACAACCTTTTAAAATTCATCCGTATTGTCGCGTGCATCAGTGGTTTGTTTTCGTTGTAGAGTAGCATTCCATGGTATGGATGTTACCATGTCATTTTCAACCATTCACCTATTGAGGGAAATTGTAGTTCCAGTTTTGGGCTGTTTCAAATACTGATGCTATGAGAAATCATGTGTCAGCTTTTGTTCATTTCTTTAAAATAAAAGCCCCAACTATCAAACTCTTAGAGGAAAACATAGGCAGAACACTCTATGACATAAATCACAGCAAGATCCTTTTTGACCCACCTCCTAGAGAAATGGAAATAAAAACAAAAATAAACAAATGGGACCTAATGAAACTTCAAACTTTTGCACAGCAAAGGAAACCATAAACAAGACCAAAAGACAACCCTCAGAATGGGAGAAAATATTTGCAAATGAAGCAACTGACAAAGGACTAATCTCCAAAATTTACAAGCAGCTCATGCAGCTCAATATCAAAAAAACAAACAACCCAATCCAAAAATGGGCAGAAGACCTAAATAGACATTTCTCCGAAGAAGATATACAGATTGCCAACAAACACATGAAAGAATGCTCAACATTATTAATCATTAGAGAAATGCAAATCAAAACTACAATGAGATATCATCTCACACTGGTCAGAACGGCTATCATCAAAAAATCTAGAAACAATAAATGCTGGAGAGGGTGTGGAGAAAAGGGAACACTCTTGCACTGCTGGTGGGAATGTGAATTGGTTCAGCCACTATGGAGAACAGTATGGAGGTTCCTTAAAAAACTACAAATAGAGCTACCATACGACCCAGCAGTCCCACTACTGGGCATATACCCTGAGAAAACCATAATTCCGAAAGAGTCATGTACCAAAATGTTCATTGCAGCTCTATTTACAATAGCCAGGAGATGGAAGCAACCTGAGTACCCATCATCGGATGAATGGATAAAGAAGATGTGGCACATGTATACAATGGAATATTACTCAGCCATAAAAAGAAACGAAATTGAGTTATTTGTAGTGAGGTGGATGGACCTAGAGTCTGTCATACAGAGTGAAGTAAGTCAGAAAGAGAAAAACAAATACTGTATGCTAACACATATATATGGAATCTAAGAAAAAAAAAAAAGGTCATGAAGAACCTAGGGGTAAGACGGGAATAAAGACACAGACCTACTATAGAATGGACTTGAGGATATGGGGAGGGGGAAGGGTAAGCTGTGACAAAGTGAGAGAGTGGCATGGACATATATACAATACCAAACGTAAAATAGATAGCTAGTGGGAAGCAGCCGCATAGCACAGGGAGATCAGCTCTGTGCTTTGTGACCACCTAGAGGGGTCAGATAGGGAGGGTGGGAGGGAGGGAGATGCAAGAGGGAAGAGATATGAGAACATATGTATATGTATAACTGATTCACTTTGTTAGAAAGCAGAAACTAACACACGATTGTAAAGCAATTATACGCCAATAAAGATGTTAAAAAAAAAAAAAAAGCCCCAGAGTGCAATTGCTGTGTTACATTGGCTGTACCATTTTACATCCCCACCAGCAATATAAGAGTGGTCCAGTTTCTCTGCATCCTCTCTAGCATTTGGTGTTTGTTATGGGCTGGATTATGTCTTTCCTAAATTCATATGTTGTAGCCATAACCCCCAGTACATCAGAATATGAGTATATTTGGAGATAGGGTCTTTAAAGAGGTGATTAAGGTTGAATAAGATCATTGGGGTAGACCCTAATCCAATACAACTGGTGTCCTTATAAGAAGAGATTAGGACTAAACATATACAGAGAAAAGACCATGTGAAAACACAGGGAGAATATGGCCATCTACAAGTCAAGGAACAAGGCCTCAGAATGAAATCAACCCGGCCAACAGTTTGCTCTTAAACTTCTGGCCTCCAGAATTGTGAGAAATAAATTGCTGTTGTCTTCAGCCACCCAGTCTGTGGTATTTGTTACAGCAGTTTTAGTAAACAAATGCAGTGTTGTCATAATTTTTTATTTTAACTGTCTGACAGGTGTGTAGTGACATCTCATTGTACTATTAATTTGCATTTTCCTAATGCCTAATGATGCTGAACATCTGCTCATGTGCTTATTTGCCACTTGTATATCATTTTTGGTAAAATGTCTCTTCATGTCTTTTGCCTGCTTTCTAATTGGATTGCTTGTTTTCATAATGTTGACTTTTAAATGTTCTTTGGATATTCTAGAAATGAGACCTTTGTCTAATATGTGATTTGCAAATATTTTCTCCCCATCTATAGCTTGCCTTTTCATCCTCTTAACAGGGTCTTTCACAGAGCAAAATTTTAATTTTGATGAAGTCCAATTTATCCATTTTTTTCTTTTATGGATTGCTTTTGGTGTTATGACTACGAACTCTTCACTAAGTCCTAGGTCCTGAAGACTTTCTCCTATATTATCTTTTAAAAATTTTATAGCTTTACATTTTTTTTTTTTGCGGTACGCAGGCCTCTCACTGCCGTGGCCTCTCCCGTTGCAGAGCACAGGCTCCGGATGCGCAGGCCCAGCGGCCATGGCTCACGGGCCCAGCCGCTCCACAGCATGTGGGATCTTCCCGGACCAGGGCACAAACCCATGTCCCCTGCATCGGCAGGCGGACTCTCAACCACTGCGCCACCAGGGAAACCCATTGTGAGTTAATTTTTTTTATAAGGTGTGAGGTTCAGGTCAAGTTTTATTTTTTGTTTTTGAGGAGTTTTTTTGTTTTGTTTTGTTTTGTATTGCCTATGGATAGCCAGTTGCTCCAGCACCATTTACTAAAAAGACAGTCCTTCCTCTGTTGGATTGCACTTGCCCTTTATCAAAAATTACTTGACTGTACTTGTGTGGGGATATTTCTGGGTTCTCTATATTGTTCCACTGATGTATATGTCGATCCCTCTGCCGAAATCACACAACCTTGATTACTGTAGCTCTACAATAAGTCTTGAAATCAGGTAGAGTGATTCCTTCCATTTTTTTCTTTTTCAGAATGGTTTTAGCTGTTCTACTTTCTTTACCTTTCTATATAAAGTTTAGAATTATCTCGCCTATCTACAAAAAAATATTGCTAGGAATTGCATAAAAGCTGTATATCAGTTTGAAGAGAATTCACATCTTTAGTATGCTGAGTTTTCCAATCCATGTATATGGAAAGTCTCTATATTTACTTAGATTGTCTTTGATTTCTTTCATCAGAATTTTGTAGTTTTCACTATACAAGTCTTGTACATGTTTTGCTAAATTACACCTAAATATTTCACTTTTGGGGAGCAATTGTAAGTGATGTTGTATTCTTAATTTTGATTTCTACATATTCATTGTTGGTATGTACACAATTACTGGCATCTCTACTAGTATACAATTTATTTTATTTTTTATAAATTTATTTTATTTATTTATTTTTGGCTGCACTGGGTCTTCGTTGCTGCGCACGGGCTTTCTCTAGGTGCAGCGAGCGGGGACTACTCTTCATTGCGGTGCGCAGCCTTCTCATTGCGGTGGCTTCTCTTGCTGTGGAGCACGGGCTCTAGGTGCGTGGGCTTCAGTAGTTGTGGCACGTGGGTTCAGTAGTTGTGGCACACGGGCTTAGTTGCTCCATGGCATGTGGGATCCTCCCGGACCAGGAATTGAACCTGTGTCCCCTGCACTGGCAGGCAGATTCTTAACCACTGCGCCACCAGGGAAGTCCCCCAAAATATATTTTTAATACATTTATAGTAATGTTTCAATAGTAAACGCATTTAGTTTTTTTACAACTTTAGTAATTATTTTGACATTGCAAAATATAGCAGGAGGATGACTGGACCTTTGCAGCTTAACTCAATCGTGTAATAAAAAAGACACTTCACCATCCATACCATCCCTGAGGAAATAGCTTCAGTAGCTAAATTCTTATCAACTTCCGGTAACTTTTGCCCATACAAGAAATCAAAATGAATTAAAAAGGGGAATTTTCTCTCCAAAGACTAAATTTCTAGATTCATATACTTTTTCTATTTTATCTTCTTTATCTCCAGTGGTACATTTCCCCTTCCTGTCTGCTCTGGCCCCGCACACAGAACTCAAGATTATGGTGAGGAATATGGGAATACAACAGGATGAGACCCAGGGGAGTCACTTCCCTCAGCCATTTGTATGTAGAGCCACTTACCTGGTTAAGGCCCTTATCATCTCTCCTGGGGGAATATTGTAACAGCCTCCAATTGGCCCCCCTGCCTCCTCCAGCCTCATTCTCTTCCCATTCATTTTCTGTACAGCTATTGCAGTTTTTTTGTTTTTTGTTTTTTTGCTGTACGCGGGCCTCTCACTGTTGTGGCCTCTCCCGTTGCGGAGCACAGGCTCCAGACGCGCAGGCTTAGCGGCCATGGCTCACAGGCCCAGGTGCTCCGCGGCATGTGGTATCTTCCCGGACTGGGGCACGAACCTGTGTCCCCTGCATCGGCAGGCGGACCCTCAACCACTGCGCCACCAGGGAAGCCCTGCGTTTTTTTTTTTTAAACAAATACATTTGCTCATGAGACTTTCCTATTTAAATCTTTTTGTGATCCCCTCGTGTGTACAGGATAGAATAAAACACGAGACCCTTCATAAGGCCCAGCCACTCCAGCCAGTGTACTTCTTCTGTCTCCATCCTCATAAAGCCTAAACTCTAGCCATTAAACTACTCAGAATTTCCTGAATAAGCCAAATATTTTTGTTCATTAATATAATTTTCCTCTAATTTAAACTCTCAATACTCCTATGACAAAAATGTACCTATCTTTAAAGACAAACTTAAAAAAAATCAACATTTCAGAAAGCCAATTACTTTCCTTCATCTCCTGTTTCAAATAAAATTTACCACTCCCTTTGTCATGTCCCATAGTCCTTTACCCTTTTACCTGTGACCTTATCTTCCTAATCAACAAGTGTGACACATTTTCTGATAAATATAATTATACTAATGAGGACAATTAGATAAAATACTTTAAATTAAGACTACATAGCACATTTGACAATATATTATAATCATAAACACATTTGATGGTATAATATCTTGATTTTAAGACACTATTGATTTTAAGATGGCATATTTATTTAGTAATACATTTTTTAAAAGACTATTAATCTACATCAATCTACATTTTTTAAACTGCCAAATTTATCCAGATAATTACATTTTACTTTTTTTGTTTAGTATTACAGGGTTTAAGTCTTCAACATAATGAGAATCTAAGGGTCCTTCTGAATCACATCTCATCACCTGCAGTTTGCATGGCATCACGGTTTATATCATGATCATTTTGTAATCTGTTCTGGTGATAGTGACCCCTTTAGCATCCTTAGTTAAGATCATTAAGTATGGAGTATATTAAAGATTATCAAAGTTTGTCATTGTTTCTTATTTGGTTAAACTCAGTCTTGGTTGCCATTTAATTAAATGATGTATTGCTGGAAGTTAAATGGTTTCTCTTTAAGTGAGAGGAAGCTTTGAACAGAGAGACTTCTAAAGCCTGAGTGATAATCCTTCATGGTGTGTGAATTGGTTACACCTGCCTCTCCCAGGTTTGTAAGTTCTATCAGCTATTACTGAGAGACTTGGTCGTTTCTACCGTCTTTAATCGCATTGCTTGTTGAAGAGAGGAATTTGTTCAATTTTGTTTGTTTTAATTCTTCATCATAAAATAAGTTTTTGGAAGACACTTAAGCAACAATTAGGAATCCAAAGTTAGTTAAAATTTTATCACCGATGCAAATAAAGGTGAGAAAAGGGTAACATACTCACTGTGCATCACTAAATACTCCTGTGCTGGAGGCTTCTCACTTGTGTTACCCCAGCTGGTGACAATTCACTCTTCTGCCCGGCAGCTTGTAGGAAAGTAAAGATTGGCATTGATTGTAAAAGCACATTTCAATTCCAGAAATATCAAAATTTAACAAACATTTGCATTTATCATCACAAAATTAAGGTATTGTTTATGTGTTTGTGTCCTTCACAAGACTATAAGCTCCTTAGTTCTGCTGTTTTTTCAACTTCATCTCTGTGTTCCTAGAGTCCAGTATGGTGCTTGGTATGTATTATGTGCTCAATAAATACTGTGGAATGAATGAGAAAATGCAAACTGTACACTAATTGGGTAACTAATTTGATACGTGTTCATGTATCAGTTATTTAGTTGGACTGACATAGGTTTGAAGGGTGTGATTCTCAATTTATTCTTCCTTTTTTTTGTGAATTGTGTTAGACATGTTTTGTTCCTCAATTTGAAGAATGTTTTTCTCCAGTTCAAGAGGAGAAAAGTCACATAAATGGATAGAATTTTCTTGCTTAGATTGCCCATGAATCTTTGGAAGCTGCTTCTACTTCTCTGATAAGCGCCAGTTCACAAACAAGTGAATAAACAAGTAGCAAACAAATATTATCAGGACATTTTAGAAATATCTGATAATCCGTAAGTCCAGAGATTGATTTTTCAAGGAAGAGTGTGCTGAAAGCTGTGCTTTTTTATTACACACATGTACTCGTGTCATATCTAGGCTACTAAAATTGTTCTTGGTTCATATGATGGAATTAAGTAAAGCAATGTTTCATGGTGCTATTCAAAGAACCTTCTCAACTGTTCAGGGGTTAGGACTAGATGCACTGTTTGCCCAGAGGCTCTTCAAAGAGGGAAGCATGAAAAGCCTGGGAGTGAGTGTGGTGTTCTAGTTATCCATTGCTTATAATGAACTATCCTGAACACATGGCAATCATTTTATTATATCTCATGATTTTGTGTGTGAGGAATTTAGGCAGGGGTCAGCAACAGTGCTCCATGTGGCATCATGTAAGATCACTCGGCAACACTCGGCTGGAGGCTGGGCTGGCCAGGAGGGTACAAGTCGGCTTTACTCACATGTCTGGTGGCTTGGTGAGTCAGATGAAAGGCTCAGCTCAGCTGGGACTGTCCGCTGGAGTGCCTATGTGTGGTTTTTCTCTCAAGGTGTCCTCAGGATAATTGGTTTTCTTACTAGGCAGCCCAGGGCTGCATGGCTGTTTATGACCCAGTCTCAGAACCATATAGCGGCCCTTCCACCCTGTTCTATTGGTCCAAGCCTACCCAGATTCAAGAGGCAGGGACACAGATCCCACCTCTGGAAAGAAGGAGTGTCAAAGATTTTGCAGCATTGTTTTTTTTTTTGGTTTGTTTTTTTTTTTCGGTTTTTTTTTGCAGTATTGTTTTAAAACTGCCATGAGTGTGGAGGTGGGGAGACTCCAACAGGAAGCCCCGTGTATTGGGGGGAAGACTATGTGCCCATCAAGCCTGAAGGGCATGGTGAGGCTGCAAGTGGGAGGATGAAAAGTAAGGTCAGAATCTATCAGCAAGAGTCAGAAACTACATGATAGGAGGAACTGTTGGCATCATGTATTCAGAAGAAAGATCTATGAGCAGCAAGAAATGATGGAGTTTTCCTTTAGAAGTGGTGCAGTCCCTAGTGTGTGATATGCGTGGTATTGCCCATCAGAAGAACTCATGATTGTTGCTACTTTATGCTCGGACATCTAAGCAAGTTTGATAATGTGGTCACCGGAAATCAGCATTTCTTCTTCTCAGCAACTCAGCCCATTTTCTGTTCCACAGATCCCTTCTGTAAACCCTGACCAGGGGTCACTGTGTTCCTGGCCTTTCCTCAAACAGAGGCTTCTGCTCAGTTCCCCGGTGCCCCCCTAGCTTAACCTCAGGGGCCATGGGGCAGAGGGCCATGGACAGATTTGGGGCTTCTCTGGCTTCTTTAAACACCCAGTGGACCTCCAACTTCCTCAGCAGGTCTCAGATCTGTGCTCTGAATTCTGTCTTCCTTTATTATTTCCTCCACATCCTTCTGTCTCTTTCCTATTCTGCTGTTCCCATCCCCACGTTCCGGTTCACTCAGGGTCTTCTTGAGGCTTTCTCTGAGCTGATACTTTTCACCCCAGATTTCCCCACTAGCAACTCTCAGGATGGTTAACTGTTGAATTGTCAGGTTGATTTCACATGGATAGTTTCAACTTGGCCATGGTAGAGTAGCTATAACCCAGCCCTCCCTACCCCAGAGCCAGTTACCAGCCAGTTAAACACTTACCAGCACGTTATTGCCCACTTCTTTATGATTTTATTTTCTGTCTCTTGCTTCAACCCACCTCTGTCTGAATTTACTTCAGAAATCACCATTTCCACTCACTGTGGGGTCACGGAACATTTACATTTGAAAATATAAAATGGTTAAGAGCAAGTGGCTTCACCTTCTTTAAGCTCTCATCTTCTGTCTGTAAAGTGGTGATAGCAACGTCTTCCTTGGAGGTCGTGATGGGATGAGACCAGGTCATGTAGGTCCGGGCTCAGCAAATACTCACTACTCATTGGCTCTTGTCACTGTGCCGGTCCCCGCCCCACCCAGACTCAGATTACTCCTTTATCCACTGATAGTTTTTCTGGCACTCTCATGTTCTATGAAAAGCTGGCACTAATGATTCATTAGTGTGGTGTGTTTTAAGCTGACAAAAATCACTTCAATGATGGAAAAAGCTCACGACAATCAATCCACCCTCGTTTACACTTCTGTGATGAACTGTGAAACCTAGGTCTCGTTCTGCAACGCTAGATCCTGGGCAGTTTGAGGGATCTCAAACTGTGAATTCTGGGATCATTATCTACGTTGTCATTCTTTCACTTGGACAAAGCTGTTCTTCTGGGAATACCCATCTGGCACGTGTCTATATTCAACTGTGCCCTAATTTTGTAAGAACAGCTTCCCTGAGTTCATTGTGCATTGAGGTCAGATAAGAATCATTTGGGCAAAACAAGCTGTCCCCTCTTCTCCCGAGTCTGAAACACACACATCCCATCCTATGCATCATCTGACATGGGTAGCGGCTGTTAACATGTTTTGCCCAATGGAATTCATATCTGATTCTTCCTGCAAGGCTAATTTAATTTGGAAAAGACTTTTTTTATCCTAAAGTTATTATATTTGATGAGATTAATTGCCCCCTGCTTTCAAAAATGCATATTTCAACGGCTAACAAGGATGTCAAGAAATGCATAAAATAAAAATATAAGGCAGGAAAAAATAGCAGTTATTTGTTTGACGTTGGAAAGTGCCAAGGTCCTTTAATCTGCTGCTTCATGGTCCCAATGGACCATTTAAATGTAAAGTTAGGTTTACTGAGGTGTAATTTACATGCAGGAAAATGTACCTATTCTGATATAGAGTTCTATGAGTTTTTAGGGTTTTTTTTTTTACATCTTTATTGGAGTATAATTGCTTTACAATGGTGTGTTAGTTTCTGCTTTATAACAAAGTGAATCAGTTATACATATACATATGTTCCCATATCTCTTCCCTCTTGCATCTCCCTCCCTCCCACCCTCCCTATCCCACCCTGCTAGGTGGTCACAAAGCACAGAGCTGATCTCCCTGTGCTATGCGGCTGCTTCCCACTAGCTATCTATTTTACATTTGGTAGTGTAGATATGTCCATGCCACTCTCTCACTATGTCTCAGCTTACCCTTCCCCCTCCCCATATCCTCAAGTCCATTCTCTAGTAGGTCTGTGTATTTATTCCCATCTTACCCCTAGGTTCTTCATGACATTTTTTTTTTCTTAGATTCCATATATATGTGTTAGCATACGGTATTTGTCTTTCTCTTTCTGACTTACTTCACTCTGTATGACAGACTCTAGGTCCATCCACCTCACTACAAATAACTCAATTTCGTTTCTTCTTATGGCTGAGTAATAGTCCATTGTATATATGTGCCACATCTTCTTTATCCATTCATCCGTTGATGGGCACTTAGGTTGCTTCCATCTCCTGGCTATTGTAAATAGAGCTGCAATGAACATTTTGGTACATGACTCTTTTGGAATTATGGTTTTCTCAGGCTATATGCCCAGTAGTGGGATTGCTGGGTCATATGGTAGCTCTATTTGTAGTTTTTTAAGGAACCTCCATACTGTTCTCCATAGTGGCTGTACCAATTCACATTCCCACCAGCAGTGCAAGAGTGTTCCCTTTTCTCCACACCCTCTCCAGCATTTATTGTTTCTAGATTTTTTGATGATGGCCATTCTGACTGGTGTGAGATGATATCTCATTGTAGTTTTGATTTCCATTTCTCTAATGATTAATGATGTTGAGCATTCTTTCATGTGCTTGTTGTCAATCTGTATATCTTGGAAACACAAAAGACCCCGAATAGCCAAAGCAATCTTGAGAATGAAAAACGGAGCTGGAGGAATCAGGCTCCCTGACTTCAGACTATACTACAAAGCTACAGTAATCAAGACAGTATGGTACTGGCACAAAAACAGAAATATAGATCAATGGAACAGGATAGAAAGCCCAGAGATAAACCCACACACATATGGTCACCTTATCTTTGATAAAGGAGGCAGGAATATACAGTGGAGAAAGGACAGCCTCTTCAATAAGTGGTGCTGGGAAAACTGGACAGGTACATGTAAAAGTATGAGATTAGAACACTCCCTAACACCATACACAAAAATAAGCTCAAAATGGATTAAAGACCTAAATGTAAGGCCAGAAACTATCAAACTCTTAGTGGAAAACATAGGCAGAACACTCTGTGACATAAATCACAGCAAGATCCTTTTTGACCCACCTCTTAGAGAAATGGAAATAAAAACAAAAATAAACAAATGGGACCTAATGAAACTTCAAAGCTTTCGCACAGCAAAGGAAACCATAAACAAGACCAAAAGACAACCCTCAGAATGGGAAAAATATTTGCAAATGAATCAACTGACAAAGGATTAATCTCCAAAATTTACAAGCAGCTCAATAACAAAAAAGTGAACAACCCAATCCAAAAATGGGCAGAAGACCTAAATAGACATTTCTCCAAAGAAGAGTTCTATGAGTTTTGACAAACACATGTGCTGTGTAATCACCACAATCAAGGTATAGAACATTCCCAGTCCTTCTCCAAATTCCCTAAGGCCCTTTGATGCTGACTCCCCTCCCCCATCCCCAGGCCCCGGCAATCACTGATCTGTTTTCGGGCTCTATAGTTTTGCCTTTTTCAGAAAGTT
This sequence comes from Leucopleurus acutus, assembly GCF_964270905.1. Taxonomy (NCBI): domain Eukaryota; kingdom Metazoa; phylum Chordata; class Mammalia; order Artiodactyla; family Delphinidae; genus Leucopleurus; species Leucopleurus acutus. The sequence goes on from NC_139146.1 coordinate 51,242,172, forward strand.
GTATTAATGAAACATTACACTATGTAGCCTTTTGAGTCTGCCTCCTTTTACTCAGCTAATGCATTTGAGATGCACCCATGATGTGCCTGTACCGGTGGCTTGTTCTTTGTTATAGCTGAACAGTATTCAATTGTGTGCATGCACCACGGTTTGTTTATCCATTCACAGTTAAAGGACATTTGGGTTGTTTCCAGGTTTGGGTGATTATGAATCAAGGCACTATAAATATCTGCATACAGATTTTCATATGGACATAGGTTTTCATTTCCCTTGGGTCAACCCTATGGGCCATTTTCTCAGCTCCCCCAAACTCCTGTGGCTGCTTCACATCTGCCTGCATTATCCTCAGAGCCCCAGCTTGGTGAGTTGAGCACCGTTCTTACTTCAAGCAGAGATGTGTGAGTTCCAGAGCCAGGGAGCAGTTTTAGAATTTAGGTCTCTAGACAACTGACCTACCCTCTCCTCTGAGGAGACAGGGAAATAAATAAAATGCAGAGAAATAGATGAACGATAGATAGAGGGAAAAGAGGTAGGCAAAATAAGGCGAGTGAGCACAAGACAGATTTCCTACATCAGGTGCTGTAATTAAGGGCTTCTTCTTAATTAGCAGCCCAGCTGCCTATAAAATTGAATTGTGTTTCTCTGCTTATAAACAGGAATTGTGACTCACTAAGTTATGATTTGCTTAAATCCACTCTTGCCATTTGTGCGTAGGAGCTAATGTATTTATTGCAGCTGATATCTGGACTAAAGTGAAATGATTAGGAGGTCTTTGGCCATCAGAGATTTCTATTAATAACTCGATTTGAAGAACAATAGTAGCTAACACTGAGTACTTGCCATGTACCAGATACTGTTCTAAGGACTTTACATATTCAAACTCAATTAATCCTCATGACAACCTTAAGAGCTAGCGGTAATTTCCCCCACTTTACAAATTTTATATAATCTGATGCACAGAGAGGTTGAGGACCCTTAGCAAGTGGCAGTGCTGGAATAAACACAGGCCATCTGGCTCTCCAGCCCAATTGCTTAACCATGAGGCTATCCTGCCCCTAAGCTCCTGCCACAAAGAGCCAGACACTTCGTGCGCCTTCTCTGTTCTTCATACCTACCCAGCAAGGTGACTCTTATTATCCCTATTTTACAGATGAGGGAATTGAGACTCAGAGAAATTAAGTAACTAGGTCAAGGTCCCCGGGCTTGTGGGTCATGGAATTGGGAATGGAATCCGAGTTAGTCCACATGCTCTCCACCACTTCTCCCTGCCTCTAATAAAATCCTTTGGTTCGCCATGGACTTGACCTAAGTTGAGAGGCTGTCGAGGACATGCAATGAAGATGAATCTGTCTGAGGCTGTGTTAACCTGCTCTCCAGGCTCAGCGTGTGCTCTCTGCGTGTTCCTGCTGGGACTTGGCTCCATGCGGCCTGCTAGCCTCAGAGAGGAGCTCTCTGGGGACCAGCAGTCAAATCGTAAAAATATTCTTATTTTTTCCCAGGACTTTTCTCAAACAATAAACTCCCTTAGAAAGGTTGGGGGAAACACACACACACACAAGTAAATACTTATTGAGAATATATTTATAATAGATGTCTTTTTGCATTCGACTCAACTTTCCTTAATAGGCTGCTTATTCTGGGCATCATGCTTGCTCTAATTAGTTTTTTCATCATGTGATGGTTGGTCTCTGGAGGAAGACAGAGCTTGAAAGCATGAGCCGCAGCCATATTTAGCTGTAAAACCACCAAATAAGCTCATCATTGCCTTGGCTGTGCTTCTGTGAGGTGGAGGTGAGGGCTAGCCCGTCCTTACAAATCTCACCTTGCGTAAAAATGCCCTGACGTTGGGGATGCTTGGTTTTCATTATTTATTTTATCATCATTGGGCATCTTCTCCGTTCTCAGCTCTGCGTTCAGCACTTTTGGACTTTTGCTACCTCTAGTCCCCACAGCCGACTTTCTGCACACATCTGTCCCCCTACTAAATTATGGGTTCCTGAGTGTAGGGAACTATGTCATCAGGGATGAATTGGATCTGGTTTCCTATCATCCGGGAGCCCCTAGTTTAGTAAGAGAAACCGACATATATATAAATAATCTGAAAACATGGCACACTGTGATGGTGCGATAGTTTTATAATAATAATAATTAACATTTGAGGAAAGGGTATCATGGTCCTGGCCCTGTGCAAAATCCTGCAGTGTTTACATATATCTTTAATCCTTAGGGAAATCAGTGCTGCATCAGTTATCTGTTACCATAATAAGGCTGTGTAGCAACCATAAAACCTCAGTGGCACGCAACAACATTTATTTTTGCTCACAAGTCTGAGGATTGGCTGGCAGCTTCTGCTTCTGGGGCAGCGGGCTGTTGGCCGAGGCACCTTGGCTGAGTTCTCCCATGCATCTGGGTGGCTGGGGACTGGCTGGTCTGAGAAGGTCTCAGATGAGACACTTTGCTTCCATTTTACTCTGTCTTTCCTCCTCCAGCAGGCTAGCTCTTGCTTATTCTCATGGCAGAGGCAGGATTCCAAGAAGCACGTGGAAGCACACAAACCTCTAGAGGACGAATCTCGAAACTGGCACACAGTCAATTCTGCTTCATCTGCACTTGGCCAAAGCAAATTTACAAGGGTAACCTAGATTCAGGGAATGGGGTAGAGGCTCCACCTCTTAAAGAGAGGAGCTGCAGAGTTATTCTGTGAAGGGCATGGATGCCAGAGCAGTAAAGAATCGTAGTAGACATTTTTGTAATCTACCACAGGAACTAGTATCATCCCCATTTTACAGATGAAGAAACTGATGCATAAAGAGGTACCTAAGCTCACACAGAAAGTACTGGCATCATAAAGAAAAGGGCTCTGGAAGTACGGCTGAAGGAAGAGATTGATGCTTCTATGACAGACTTGAAATCTTCTTTGGTGTGGGGATAAATCAGAACTGGGACACTGTAGCAGGTGCTGTTGATGCCTCACCCCAGTTCATACCAGGACCTTGAGCTCACCAGCAGCTGTGGGGGACAGCCTGCCAGCTTCTCACCTCAAGGGACTCTCTGCTTCTCTGCTTGAGGCTTTTTCCAGGGTCATCAAAGTTTGCTCTGTCTCCTTGCAGGGGAGCCTGCAAGTGTCAGAGTTAATGCCCCCAGAGGCAACCCTCAGACAGCAAGAGATAGGAGCTGAGGAATCCATACCCCAGCTTCCCCATCCTGGGTGGAATAATTCTGTGGCACATTTTCGAAATTCCTCAGATGACGCCCTTGGGAACTGAGCCCCAGGTTACTCTCAGTAGTAAACCGCTCATTAACACACACCTTATCACTCTCCTCTTTCAAGGAAGACACCTGCACCCAAACCCTTGTCTTAGGGTCTGCTTTTGCAAGAAATCAAAGGAAGACACCTTGAAGGAGGGAAAAGATGTTGACAGATAGAAGAAGCCTGGTGCAGTGTTCCAGGTAAAGGATCTCATTTGATAATGTCTTGAAAGTGTTCTACACTCGTCTATTTTGTTTGGTCAGAAGTGCTTTTCAGAACATGGGGCTGGTTTTGAAACATGTAGCGCACAAAGCAAACATGAGGGATACCGCTTAGCTTATTCTCGTTAGGCACATTACTGTTTTTTTGCTTCTCAAAAACTTAACTTTTCTAGTTATAAAAGAAATGCAGGCACATTGTAGAAAAATTGGAAATGCAAAAGAAAGTAAAAAGAAGAAAAACACACAGAGACAATTCCTCCTAAAATTTTTCTATATTTTCTTCTGATTTTTCTTGTATGTGTATTTTAATATGTTTCAGGTATACTATTTATTCAGTTTTGGATGCTTCTTTTCCACTTGATATCAGAGCAAAAGCATTTTATAACATTATTAATAAATTTCCGGAAATCTAACTTCTAATGGCTGCTTTATATGACAGCATGAGAATGTGGCATAGATTTACCTAACCATTCCCCCAGTTCTGGACGTTGTGTCTAAATTTTCCTTGTGCAAATAATACTATATTCATATCATTGTGCAATCGCATTTTATATTAATTTCAGATTATTCCTTTTAGGAATGATTCCTAGAAATAGAATTAGTAGGTTACAGGGTTTAAACATTTTCAAAGGCTTTTGGCCACCAAAATCTTAACTTTAACATTTAGGTTTTGTCCAGCCCAGTTATCTGTCTTAGTACCTGAAGAGGGTTTTAATTCAGAACCTTATTCGATCAATCAACGTATATTTATTGAGCACCTATTATGATCAGGCGTGGTTCTCAGTACTAGAGATACCAATGAACAAAACATACAAAAATCCCTCCCCTGGGAAGTACAAGATGAGCCTCAGACATCTTCTAATAAATACTAGAGCGTAAGGAAGTGCTTAAAAAAATGATGAGTGCATGTAGGGAGGACCCAAGAGCCTGCTTGAAAGGGTTCCCACCAGCAAAATCTTGGATAATGTGAATATCAAATAATTAAGGAAAACAGTGAATTATGAACTATTGAAAAATTAGAAATTGATGAATCCATTGTAATAATAGGTAGATAAACAAACACAAGGGAGAAGGGAAGGCTCTTGCTTATAGTAAAATGCCAAATTCTCACCAGTCAATGGACAGGGAGTGCTGAAGTGGGAAATTACCATTTTATTACTATCATAATAAAGATTGGCTTAGGCAAGAATCACCAATAGATTAAATCTAGGAGGTAATTTTCACAAGGAGCAGGAGATCTGCATGGCCTTAAGCGTCTCTCTAGAGACTGGTCACCATTTGCAAAGGAAAGAACAGTAACTATTCAGTGCAGAAATCGCACAACATCTCGACCAGATGATAAAGATTGATATCACCCATGAGGGGCAGAGGGATGGTGTGTGCTTTCAAATGTCATTCATTGAGAAGGACACATCAATGATGTATTCTGTTCGGGAATGCCTAACCTGAATATAACTATGAGGAAATATCAGACCAATCCCAAATGAGGAAAGTTCTATTGAAAGAGAGAGAGGGAGAGAGAGAAGCATTATAGTCTTCAAAAGTGTCAGTGTCATAAAATACAAAGAAAGGCTGAGCTGGGAAAAAAGTGCTATAAAGAACAGTATTAGGTCAATTGACATCATTGGGTCAATTATCAGTTGGAATACACTAAACACGTTAGATAAGAGTTAAATTCACTGAAGTTGATAACTGTGTTATGGTGATTTAGAATATCCCAATTCTTAGGAAATACACACTGAAGTAATTAGGGGTAACAGGCCATGATGTAGGCAACCTACTCTCAAATGTTCAGAAAAGTATTATGTAATTATATAGTATGGTTGTACAATTAAAATAATCACATAAGTTTTATATATGAGAGGGAGTAAATTATTATGCACATGAATAAAATGCCAGCAGTATGTCAATCTGGGGATAGGGCTCATGGGTGTCCTTTGTCCTATTCTTATGTTTGCCACTTTTCTGTGAGTAAAATTATTTCCATATCAAAAATTTTGATCTCATAGAGCCCACATTCATTAACATTACAAAAAGATTGGGGGAGAAACACTGAATCCACACACTGGAATGAAAACTGTGTTCAAACACTTCACTAAATGTTTGCTTAAGCATAACCAGCCTTCTTCCAGTGTTACCTTCCAGTACCCTCTCTCTAGGTTGGGATGGGGTCCTTAACCAATGGGGTGTAGGTCCTCGGCCTGTGTTCCACTTCTTCATGGTTATGCCCTCATCCCCCTATTGTTCTGCATGATGCTATTTCCTATTTCAGGGCTATATTGGCCAGGTTCTAACCAGGACAGCGGAAACCTTCTGGATATTTAAAACAGAGGGAGCTTAATGTGGGGAATTGGTTACATGGGTGATGGAAATGTTAAGAAGACAAATGGGAGATCGAGGCGGCCCAGAGATTTGCAACAGCAGAAAACCACTGCCGCCTCTGAGCTGGAGGGACAAAGGGGGAAGGCAGCATTGCTGGAGCCCAGCGGCCGGGGTCACCTGGAGACACAGGAACCGCCACAGGCCTAGCTGGCAGGAGCTGGCAGCTCAGACACAGCCCTTGCTAGAGGAAGTCCCTGCTTCTCCCTCCTCCAGCTCCAGTCTCCCACGACTGCCTCCCCATGGCTGAGCCCAGGGCAGCCTGGGAAATGCAGCTGCAGGGTCAGCCCATCTCTCACCCTCTTAACACAGACACCTTGTGGGATATAGAGCAGAGCAGGAGGAGAATGAATAATAGATCTTAGGGCAGCCACTCCTGTGGCCTCATTGCTATTTGCAGAAAGTTCTTGGCATTGGCATCCACAATGTTCAAAATCCCCTCTATGTATATTGTCTAGGGAGACTTGGCCTCTCTCCTGTCCTTTTTGTAAATTTTTGGTCTAGGTTCTTGGGCCTGTGACTCTGTCTCTATTCCGAGCCCTCTCTCTGTTGGCCATGAGTTCTCTCAAGTTGCCCTGTGTCAGCCGTGGTTTCTGCAGCCAGGCAGATCCCTTTGAAGTCCTGCATAGTTTTCACATTAGCATTTATAGTGTGGCTGCACCTTTGAGGGTGCTAACCATGCACTTCTCTCCCTCTCTGTGCTCTAGTTGCTGTTTCCCAAACACTATCTGTAATCATGTGAGCAGGATTTTGCACCCCTTTGGTGGGAAGAGTCTCTTTTTACTTGGGACCTGGCCTGAAAGCAGAGTTCCCCATTGGGTGGTGCTGTGGCCCATCCTGTGTCCCATTACTGAGAACAACCCTAGCATCACCACTCAAGGATGCTGCTGCTTTTGTCATCTCAGGCCCAACGGCTTGTCAGCCTGTGCCTTTTCATGGTCTTTTGTCTAAGAGCGGAAACAATGGGACTTGACTTCCCATTTTTCCTGGAAAATTAATTTATTCTTTCCATGTCCATGCTAAAGATGGCCAGAAGATTGAAACAGGCACATATTGGAAATGCCACTGGGGGAAGGGCAGGTACCCCTATCTCAGAGTGACTAAATGTCATCGATCTAGATGTCCCCGATTCTCTCAGCCTGCAATCGCCTTGTCTTTAAAGATTTAGAGATCAACTCAAATTCCTATCTCACTTTTGCCAGAAATCAGCATCCCTCCCAGCAAACCGTACTATTCTCTGTGACTTTTAAGTTCCTCCCAGTCACCTCTGGCTTCAGTTTCCTGCTTCCGTTTGATTCTCAATCTCCATTCTACGTCCTCTATGCTGTTCCTTTTCCACATTGCCCGATCGGTGTCATTCTTAGCATCATGCAGGTCCTTGACCTTGGAGGCCATGTGTTTCAAATGCCGTGTCCTCATTGTGGCCAGGGTGAGAAATGAAGACGTGTTGTGTTCAGGTTCATTTGTTTCGGTGTTTATCTGGGATTGCAGCCAGTACTGCCTACTAAAGCACATGCACTTCCCTCAAATTGCATGTTGACACAGGCATAGCAAACTTTTACTGAAATTTTGAGGGTATGGGGGCTGCTTTTAACTCAGTGTAGCACACGCAAGTGCATATGCATACATACACACCCCAACTTAAAATTAAACATTAAATATCCCTATTAAGTCCATTGGTCTTTCTTGTACCATGAACTTCTTACTGGCCAGTCTTCCGTATGAAGACATGATCTATCCCCATATTCTCCATTCGTTTCTTTTTTACATCTCTTTTTTCTTATTTTCTCCATTTTAGAGGATAGCCTCCAACCCAGCCACCCTCTCTTTATATCTTCCTAAGCCAACCAATTCACTCCCCGCCACCCTGAGTGCTAGCCTTCCATAACCAGAATGGTTTATCAGAATTTTCACTAAATAAAAGACGGCTCTCTCTCTCAGGTACCCCATAGCTAATGTGTTTGTAGAGATGGGATGGGAGTGGGGATCAGAGGGGAGAACACAGGAAGGGGGTTTGACAAATGTCCCTTGTGAAGGGGACAAAATAAACATGTTAAGCTTGAGAGTAATCTGGACAATTTTCTGCTCTCCCAAATATCTACCTCACAGTCTCTAACTCGGTGCTTTGTTCTTTCGGACTCTGAAAGTTTTTTGGCCTTCAATAATTCTCTATTAAAATGCAAATACCTACTGGGAGTTGTTAAGCCTTATCAGTTAATAGTTGACTGTTGCATGAGCATAGGATCCTGCTTTAATGGGGCCAGGATGGCAGAGGGATGGGGTGATATTGTGGAAGGACAAATAGATATAGGAAGAAGGGGAGAGAATATTTATTGAAGGGGTCATTTTGGGGTCTTTCTTATATTTTGACCAGAATGAACTCAGCTCACCATTTTCCGTAGCCTTTTCCTTTGCCTCCTCAAGAGGAGACATTTTTAAATGGTTGGTTTATTTCCCCTTGACCTGAGACTAAGTTGAATTAAGGAGGGATGCTGGAGCTTCTTTCCTTTGTCATGCCTAAATTAGAAAGAGTAAAAGTAATCCAAGGAAATAGCTACAACAGAAGCCCCCTCCAGTTTAAATTTAGCTCTGTTTAATGGCATCAGTCCCGTGGCAAACATGTGGCTTTGGTGGCTCAGTGGGTGGCAGCAAAGCCTGGATATGGCCTGGATGATGGTGTGCTTCTTCCGTGGTAGGAGGTAAGCCAAATTCCTACCAGCGCCCATCAGGAAGGACCAAAAGAGAGTGCAGGTGCACACTGCCAATCATCCCAACTCCCAGGAAACCACAGAAAGCTCACAACCTCCAGAAGAAATGAAGGTATTGTCAGCTGAGTCCCAGCAGCCTTCCAGCTAGAGCACCTTCTGCATCACCTGTGCGCTCTCTACCTACTGTGCATGTCTTCTCTCCCCTGCTGGACCGTGAATGTCTTCAGCAGGAGCCAAGCCTTCTTCATCTTCAAGTGCAAGCCCAAAATGCTTTCAGAATAAATGCATTCATAAAGAATAAGCAACAATGCGGGATCATTCCAAAGCAGAATGTGGAAATAAATGAAATCTTTGCCACCCTCCCATCCCTTTCCCCCAGGATTCGGTTTTCCCTTTCAGTGTTAATATTAAAATATATAACAACCAGGACGGCACCAGCATCAACCAATCAGAAGAGAAGCAAGCTTGCTCAGAAGCTGAGTCCTGGGCCACATGCTGTGTGGGATTAACCCTTTAGTTCCTGGAGCATCAAGTTTGGGAAAGGTTTGCCCAGTTGGCTCAGGAGAGCATCAATTTACCCACCAATGTGGAAACATTCCAATAGTTTAACAACCTTATGGCTATCCTGATGTGTCCTGCCTGAGTACCAGCCCCTGCCCCTTTCTAGGTACTCTGCTCCCAGCTGCAAACCTGGGGTGAAGCTGGGCCTATGAAAGCTCTACCTTGCACTGGCCTGTGCACTTTGGTTGGGGGGAAGCTGTCAGGGGGCTCAGTCCTAGAGCAGGGGTTGGGGTCGTTCTGAAGAGGCCCAGGGCCTGGTGGTTCAAAAGGCAATGTCTGTGTAGCTCTGAGCTGGCAGGACAGGGCACATCTTTTCCTCAGGCCCAGCAGGTATATGGTCACTGGCTTTGGTGCCAAATTCCCTGCGGCTTATAACAGCTCCAGAGAAAGGCTTGCTATGACACTAAGACATCAGCTTTCTATTCTATTTTTTGCCTTGCATATTCCCACTATTGAAGGAAAAAACCCCACAAAACTTCCCTTCCCCCACAGCCCTCATCCCCCTAAAAAATTTTCTTTAGGCAAACCCAGTTCTGCTGCTCGCTGCTGAAAGAAAGGAAAAGAAACTGTTTTAGTTTCTTTTGATGCATATTAGATCCAGCTTAGGGTTCACTTTTACTACCTCTGTCCTGATTCATGCATCAAAGCTCTCAGTCTAAGACAGGGTTAGGGGAACCCTGACTCTTGGGGTCTTTGAATGTAATCGTGAACCTGGTGTGGGGGGAGACAGGAGGAAGAGAGCAGGGAAGTGAGCTATTTTCAGTTTGTCAAAAATCCAAATGAAAATTATAGATGAACACAGCACCCTTGTGTGCAACTAGAGAAATTCAACTTGAGCCAGCTTAGGGGGAAAAAAAGTGGAATTAATTAGCTCATGAAATCAATCCACAGGAAGAACTGGGGTGTGCTGAGCCTCAGGGACCACTGGGACCAGTGCCTTAAATGTCACCAGGACATTCTCAAATTTTCCTCGCTCTCACCTGTGCTCTTCTCTGAATACGGGCTTCATTCTCTAGATCGGTTCGACCGATGGTGGAGAGTGACTTTATCCTCCAGGGGACATTTGGCAATATCTGGGGGGAGATGCTACTGGCATCTAGTGGGTAGAGGCCAAGATGCTGCTATACATTCTACAATGCACAGAATAGCCTCCCTAAAACCAAGGATTATCTGACTCAAACTGTCAACAGTTGTTGGGAAACCCTGTTCTAAGACCGGCTTCCTCCGTATGGTTGGAAACTGGCTTTTCCCACACCTACATCCAACAGCTTTGATAGCCCAAGGGGGACTGAGACTTGTCCCTTCTGATCCAAATGTCAACAATCCCAGGAAAGCTCCCTGATTGGCCCAGCTTGGCCAGGAGGCTCACCCTAGACTAGTCAGTAGTTCCAGAGAGGTGGGATTTTAAAAGACCAGAGAAGCCCTTTCTAGAACTTCATGGTTGAAGTTGGGAAGGAGCTTTCTCAGAAGTAAGAAAGTAAAGGGCAGGGGAAACATGACAATAAAGTTACAAATGCTACAGTTGAGTAAGTTCAGTTTATTTGGGAGGCAACATATTTTAAAACTAGGGATATGGGGGAGCCAGTAAAGAGAAGTGAGCTTTGGTGGAGTAAAGGTTGGGAACCATATTAATACCAAACCCTCCACTAAAATACTGCACAGGCCAGTGTCCTCCGATCCAGACCCTTTTTTTCCCATTCCTCCCTTGAAGACAATTCCTGGGGGACCCGTTCACTCAGAATCTATGGGTGGTAAGTGGCTATTCAGATAACCTAATTATCACTAATGTTTAGCTAGCTAATGAGTTATTCTCTCCAGATGACATAATGCCTAACCCCATTACAACGTGCATATCCTTTAAAAGGTCCTTAAAGGAAGAAATAATGGTAGAAATTTCAGGCAAATAGGAGCTTGGTGGGAAGGTATTTTTGTTTCGGTGTCCTCTAGATTCAGGAGATAGCAGGTTACACTACAATTGAATAAGACATGTTCAAGGTCAACATATTCTGAAGTATGCTCTATGGAACACTGAGTCCCTAGGATGGTAGAAGGTATTATTGAAAATAAAGATTTCATAATCAAGTCAGTTGGGAAATGCTGGTTTAGGTGACATTTAGTGGGTTTCTTTACTATAGGACTTAGAGCTTTTAATAGTATGGGTGTTGTTGATTCTCAAGAAGAAACTATATAGTATGCAGACTTGCCAAAATTTTGAGGTCAAGGAACCCCCTTTGTTGAGACATATTTTACATAGGGTGACCAGTCATATTTTACACCTGCTGTCCTTGCATAATTGCTAAAGGCATCTACTTTAATTCCCCAAAGTGTACCAGTTTGGAGAGTAAATTATATGGTTACCCTATTCTAACAGAAACACACTTTGGAAAATGCTTTTCTATTGTCATCTTTATTTTGAGAGAGCAACATTTTATACCACCTTTGATCAGCCTTAGGAATTCTTCTCGCTGGAATATTTATCACTACTTGGGCATCAAACTTAGAGTGAATTCTTAGTTCTCTCTAGATGAACACAGCATGAGAATTATCTGGAACAATGGTTTCCCATTGTCCCCCAGAGCACAATTTAGAGCACTAAATTGACCCCTCCAATCAATGTTACTATTAGAATCCCAGAATCAAAGCACAGACTTTTAAAATTAGACAGACCCTAAAGTCATTGCATTATTTTTATTTATTTATTTATTTATGGCTGCATTGGGTCTTCGAGTGGGCTTTTCTCTAGTTGTGGTGAGGGGGGGCTACTCTTCGCTGCGGTGTGCAGGCTTCTCATTGCAGTGGCTTCTCTTGTTGCGGAGTGTGGGCTCTAGGCGTTCGGGCTTCAGTAGTTGTGGCTCGCGGGCTTTAGAGTGCAGGCTTAGTAGTTGTGGCACACAGGCTTAGTTGCTCCATAGCATGTGGGATTTTTGCGGACCAGGGCTTGAACCCATGTCTCCTGCATTGGCAGGTGGATTCTTAACCCACTGCGCCACCAGGGAAGCCCAGGTCATTGCATTATTAAGGAATTGTTTGTAAGAGACAGAAACTCAAATTGAACAACCAAAAAAGGGAAGGAAGGAAGGAAGGAAGGAAGGAAGGAAGAGAGGAAGGAAGGAAGGAAGAAATTTAGGGAATAAAATTCTAGAAGCAGAGGACAAAATTCAGGAACTAGAACACCTTTGAGTCCCTTGAGGGCTGGACCCAGTTTCTTGCTGTTTCAGGATTCCATCTCCAATCACGGTTTGTCTCTGCCTTAGCGTCAATCTGTCCCACCTCAGACCATGTTGCCTCTATAGATGCTGGTGATTACAGAAGACAAATTTATGACCTGCAAGTATTCACATAATAAACATCAGACAAAACAAAGACAATCATTTAAAAATTAGAACCATGAGCAAAAACATTAAGCAATGTATAGTTGTTTCAAAGGAGGACAGGACAAAGGGGTTTTGTTTTAAGGTCAAAGTGTAGGACAAAAACCAATTCCTGTAAATAATGACCCTTGGAAGTCCCTTAAATCACCTATAAAGTACAGTATATATGGTTTTACATCCTCAACTCTTGATATGTACAAATGACAGAGGCATGCAGTAATGTGAAGAAAATAAGGAATAATGTACAGAAAAATAATGAGTACATGTGTAAAACATAAACTTCCCGACTTTTTACTTTCTTGAAGAGAGCTGAGAAATGGAAGAGTAAAGAAGAAAATAAAGGAAAACTACAGATGGTTTCTTCAATTGAGCACCAGATCAAGTACTCAGTTTAGAATTAAGGGGTATTTTGTACCAAAAAAAAAATGTGTCTTTAAATACTAGATGATATTTAGGGCAGAGACCATGAAACACTTACAGGGAGAAGAGCTGCATTAAGTTTTCAGTCTCATGCTCACACTGAGCTTGGTTCCCTGATGGGAGGTGGGGAAGAATCATCTGTCCTATTTTGACTCTGTTTACTTTTCCTTTGGGTTTTCTTCCTCTCCTTCCCCTTCCCTTTAGCCCTCCCTCTCTCCCTCCCACCTCTCCCCTTTCCCTTAAGCCAGTGTGGTAGGCAATGTAATATAGTAGTAAAAAACACGGGTTATGTTTGCATCAACTTAAATCCCACCACTCTCACTGTGGACCTTGGAAAAGTTACTTAGTCTTTCTATACCTCATGTATAAAATGGGGGCAATGATAGAACATGCCTCCGTGTTTTGTGATGATTCAACAAGATAATTCATGCAAAGCACTTAGAACAGTGAAGATACTTATCACCACTATTACAGCTATTACTACTGCGACTACTATTAGCACTGTATGATAAAGCCAGGAGGGTCTCAGTTCTCTGGGGACCTTTATTTATTTCCACTTTGTTCATTTCCTCCCAATCCCCAGTGTTTGTTTTGTTTGTTTGTTTTTCTTTTAAACCCATCTTTGACTGGTTTGTGCCTTATGGAGAGAAAGCCTCTTTTGATTCTTTCTTCAGGAGTTACACTCCATTCCTCATTCATTCATTCAACATATGTTTATTAAGTGGCTTGTATGTCCCAGGCATAATTCCAGGTGCTGGAGATATAGCAGAAAACAAATCAACACGAATCCCTGCCCTCGGGAGCTACTATGCCAGTAGGAGAAGGAAGCTGTGAAGGGGAAATTTTCAAGCTCCCTAGTTTATCATTCACATTGTGTTGCCTTTCTCCCCTCTCCTGCTCCAGCTTGCTTGTCTCTAATTTCTTGACGCCACGTCTTTGGTTTATGTGTGAATACCCTAGGTTGTCCCAGAAAAGATTTCAGGCAGCTTCCTTGGCTTTTAACCTCATTGCTTCCAAATGACTTGTTCCGTCCCCTGCCACGTGCAGTGATGTTTTCCTAGATGCTGTTCACCTTTTCCAAGCTGGTTCCATCTCCTGCCTGGTCTTTCAGAGTCCCTTCCTTTGGTGGAGGCAACAAATCCCAATTTAGTATCACTTGTGATTATAATTAATGTGCTGTTTACTCCCTCTTCCAGATCATTAATGAAGACGTTAAGTGAGACCAGAATGAAACCGTGTTTCTGTGGCATCCTGCTAGACACCTTCCAATGACTTGACACCCTGCCATTTGCTGTTTCATTACCCTTTGTTTACCTTGCGAGCCCAGGCCCTTGCTTCTCAAAGAGGCAGGAAGCTTGATATTTCTACTGCTGCAGAGATGCCACTTAAAGGTGGAGCTATTAAAACCTGGCAGATTGTCAATACATCCTTTTGAATGTGAATTAAATGTGGATTATGAATAGAGCATTGTCAGTAAATACTCGGTTGCTCTCCCTCCTCTCAGATGCCTTTGTTTTCCCTGGACTTTCTGCAGCTGTTCTGTCTTTCCTAGAGCAGAGAAGAGTAGATGGTTGGATCAGCTTAACTATGAACTGGAAAGTTGCTGTTACATGTGAAGACTGTGCTAGATGGATTGCATTCATAGCCCCTGTTTTTCTCCCTTCCCTGTAACCATGCCCTCCCCATGTAACCCTGCAGAGCCCCCTTCCACTCTGATTCTGGCCCAGCCACGTGACTTTCTTTGACAGAGGGATTTTAGCAGACATATGCAGACATTGGCTTGAAAAAAGTCACTGTATCTCTCTGCTTGCATTCTTGCATCTTCCGCCACTGTGGTGAAAACAGGCCTGGGAGAGCCTGTTGGGAGATAGAACACACAGAGCAGAGCCCAGTCACCCCAGTTGCCCAGTCAGGACAACTAGCTGACCTCCAGATGCATGAACAATAAGTATATTGCGTATGAGGGCTTGTGGTTTTTTGTTACACAGCAGTAGCCATGGTAATAGAAAGCTGATACAGTAGCACACATCTGGAGTCTCATGGCCTGGAAATGCACTGATTTCTTTTTTCTTTTTTTTTTTTTTTAAATGAGGGGCAGATACTATTATTTTTTTTTTTTTTTTTTCGGTACGCGGGCCTCTCATTGCTGTGGCCTCTTCCGTTGCGGAGCACAGGCTCCGGACGCGCAGGCTCAGCGGCCATGGCTCACAGGCCCAGCCGCTCCGCAGCATGTGGGATCTTCCCAGCCTGGGGCACGAACCCGTGTCCCCTGCATTGGCAGGCAGACTCTCAACCACTGCGCCACCAGGGAAGCCCTATTATTATTTTTTAATAGATCTTTATTGGAGTATAATTGCTTCACAGTACTGTGTTAGTTTCTGTTGTACAACAAAGTGAATCAGCCATATACATACATATATCCCCATATCCCCTCCCTCCCACTCTCCCTATCCCACCCCTCTAGGTGGTCACAAATCACGGAGCTGATCTCCCTGTGCTATGCTGCTGCTTCCCACTAGCTATCTATTTTACATATGGTAGTATATATATGTCCATGCCACTCTTTCACTTCGCCCCAGCTTCCCCCTCCCGCTCCCCATGTCCTCAAGTCCATTCTCTATGTCTGCGTATTTATTCTTGCCCTGCCACTAGGTTCATCAGTACTATCTTTTTTTAGATTCCATATATATGCGTTAGCATACGGTATTTGTTTTTCTCTTTCTGACTTACTTCACTCTGTATGACAGACTCTAGGTCTATCCACCTCATTACAAATAACTCAATTTCGTCTCCTTTTATGGCTGAGTAATATTCCATTGTATATATGTGCCACATCTTCTTTATCCATTCATCTGTCGATGCTTCTATGGTCCTGGCTATTGTAAATAGTGCTTGTTTTCCACGTAGTGTATTCTTGACGCAATCCTTTATAAGAAAGGAGAAGGAAAAGTTTTCTAAGTAGAGATTCGGAAGTACAGAATAGATCCTAGCAGCTGGCTTCAGGCTTTAAAAAGCAAAACCAGAATACAACTTCCATTGTTTTCAGCTCAAGATTGTTAAAGCGGGTACGGAGCACAGGTACTGTGTGTGGCGTGTCATAGGAATTCTGACAAGTACAGTCACCTTTATGTGGGGAGGGGCTATGGGAGCTGCAGCATTTGCAGTGCACTGAGAAACTCCTTTTCCCAGTGAAGACAGAAAAGAGAAATGAAGGCTGTCGCAAGAAGAACATGAGTGGGCTTCCCCGGTGGCGCAGTGGTTGAGAGTCCGCCTGCCGAGGCAGGGGGCGTGGGTTCGTGCCCCGGTCCGGCAGGATCCCACATGCGTGAGCCATAGCCGCTGAGTCTGCGCGTCCGGAGCCTGTGCTCCGCAGCGGGAGAGGCCGCGGCAGTGAGAGGCCCGCGTACTGAAAAAAAAAAAAAAGAACACGAGTGCTAAACAATTGTTTGCTGCTTCCCTTTCAAATATTTACCTCCTGAAACTACCCCATCACTCAGCCCGTGGTCGAAAAATGTCCCGTTGGTTTGTGGCAACCTAGTGATACATGGCCTTAGTTGGATGGGCTAAGCCTGGAAAAGCTCTGTTTAGGCTGCTGTTTATACTTCCTGAGCGGAAGCCACACGCTCCTGAAGTGTGGAAGAAGCAGCCTCTAGTTGCTTCCTGGGGCCTTTCGCAGCCAGGGCCCCTCTAGGCTTCCTCTTCACGGCTAACACCCAGCCCTAGGACCTTGCTAGCAACAACAGGGTGGGCCTCAGCCTGTTAGACAGGCAGAATCCCAGGTCCCTCCCAGATCCACTGAATCCACATGGACATTTTCACAAGAACCACAGGGGATCCGCGTGCACGTTGAAGTGTGAAAAGCAATGCACTAGGGGAATTCAGAGCTTTTCTAGTGTAGTAAGTTATTTCTCTCGGGGTCAGCTACCTCCTCTAGACGGTGGGCTTCTTGAGAGCAGGATCACGTCTTTTGGATTTTTGTATCCCCAGCACTTCGCGCTGTGTTTGAATATGGTAGGAGCTCAAAACAAACCTGTTACACTGTAGTGAGTGGATGTTACTGGGCAGCCAGACGCCTCAGGCTACTCCACTACCTACAGGCACACCTTTTCTCTCCATGATTCCTGAGCCTCCTGGAGTGGACGCCACCTTGAGTGTGCAGATTTGCCCAAACGAAGCAAACTCTGCACGGGCTCTGGGCAGCTCTGCACACTCCAGAGATTTAGGTTGGAACATTGTGATGTAAAGCGCGGCATCAAGTGCCTCGGAATAAGCGAGGTTGGGACCAGAGTCCTGCATATATTGGAATGTCAACACTGGACCTAAATTAGGGCTCTAGTGAAAAACTCGCTAGACATTTAAGAGAGGACATAGAAATAGACCAGCGGGCAGGAAGGGAGAGAGAGTGAGGAGGAGGATGGTAAGAAACCAGGGCGGGGCTTCCCTGGTAGCCCAATGGTTGAGAGTCTGCCTGCCGATGCAGGGGACACGGGTTCGTTCCCCGGTCCGGGAAGATCCCACATGCCGCGGAGCGGCTGGGCCCGAGAGCCATGGCCGCGGAGCCTGTGCTCCGCAACGGGAGAGGCCACAGCAGTGAGAGGCCCGCGTACCAAAAAAAAAAAAAAAAAAAAGATAAACCAGGGGGAATGACAGCAGGGGAGGGGAAGGAAAGAAAAAATAGGCCAGAGCTTATGGGATCTAAATTTTACCTTCTTATTTTCTAGTGGAACTTCGAATTTTTTCACCCCCCCCCATGGTATCATTGACATTAAATATCCAATCTCCTCAGGCCCACATCAACTTGAGTAATATACTACAGCCAAGGTTGGCTGCATCTGCTCTGTTCCCCCTTACTCAATTCAAGTTAAGAATGCTCCCACCATACATTACTATTGGGATTTAAAAAATGATTTATTTTGCTACACAATTCAGACCTTTGAACCATGCTGGATGCTGGGTGGTTTGTTGACATAGTAGTTAGGGATAAAAGGAGAGTTTGGGGGATTGTGGAATTTTGACTTTCTATAAATCATTAATTTTATTGTAGTAAATAGAGGTCACCTCCTGGAACTTCAATAGCCTGCCTTGAAAAATGGTATGAAACTATCAAAGTCCATCAAAAGGAAAAATAGGACAAATGGAGTAGAGGGGAAATAATATTTTCTCAGTTTCAGCCAAGGCCACAGCAAGAATATGGTCAGTACGGTCAGAGCTACTTTGAAGAGGTCAGCCAAAAACTTTCCCTTGCTTCTTTGAGCATATTGTATATCACCCTGCCCCAGAGGAGAAACTAAAGATGAAGCATGGGGCAAAGTAGCTGAGGAGGGTGGGGCCTTGGATGTTCAGTTCTGCCGTGAGCCTAGAAAGGCTAAGGCCAGAACATACTCCAAAACCTATGCCCTGACTCGGCTGAGAATAACATATATGGCAGGCATTGCAGACACAAATACAGATACGGGGGCCATGGTGGGCAGGTAAATGATAAACCAGGCTGGGAAGGGTGTATTCTGAACTGAGATACTCTAGCTTGAGTTATACAACACATTTTCAACTGCCTTCATTCTTGATAGTAGAGGCAGTAATGCATGTTCCATTTCCCAGCCACACTTGCAGCAAGGTGTGGCTGATACAACTCATTTCCAACCTTTAAGATGTTAGTGGAAGTCCCTGCAGCGTCTTCCTTTCTCATATGCAAGGACAGCTTTGCCTGAAGAGATTTTGTCCTTTGCCCCTCTCCGTCCTCCACTCTCTTTTCTTGTCTGAAACACATATGCTCTAGCTGGATGTGCAGCAGCCATCTTGAGATCATGAGGACAAAACACCACATGCTAAAGATGGCAGAGGAGCCAGCCAGAGGAGCCTAGGTTCCTGATGGCATTGCTCAGCCTCAGTGCCAGCCTCAGACTTCTGAATCCTGGACATCTCATCTTGCTGCATGAGAAAAACTGATCCCTTGTTTAAACCCTGGTGGTCAGATTTTCTATTATTTACACAGTGATATACTGCCCCCTAGCTCTATCCATTGTTGCCATGTAGAAATGATGGCCCAGTGTTGCCAGATCTGATTTTTCAAGAGAAGATGTAAGTCTAGATTACTTTTTTACATGTAATTTCCCAGTTGGCAGTTGGGAATTGAGTCCAATAGAGATAATTAATTGAATTATTTGAAAACACACTTCCAATTTTTGTGACCTCTGATTTATAGAATGTTTACTCTGGGCCAGGTATGATGCCAAACACTCTATGTATCAATAGATTATTTCATTTAATCTTTACAACAATGTTGAAAGTAATGCTATTATTTCGTCTGTTTTATAAGTGAGGAAACTGAGGCTCAGAGGTTAACTTGCCCAAGGCCATAGGGCTAGTAGGGAAAGTGCCTGTCTTTGGAGCAGGCATGGCTAATTATGATGGAATCAATCCTCTCTTACCACAGTAACGCTGCTTAACAAACAGCCCCACACTCGATGGCTTACAATCAGCATTTATTCTCATGCTTCCAGGTCTGTGGGTTGACTGTGGTTTGGGTCTCAGTGACTAACTCTGCTCCAGGCTGTGGGTTCTGTGGGACTGGCTCCAGGCTGGGACTCAGGTTCGGGTTGACTCTATGTATATTCATCCCGGGGGCCAGGTTAAGGGCAATGGCCACACGGGGGACACCAGAGTTAAGAACTAAGCCAAACGGGCTGGCCCATGTAAAGCCTCTAGCCTTGTTGTGGCTAGCGTTCCATTGGCCAAAAGCAGTTTTGAAGCCAAGCATAACATTGACAGAGCAGGGACACAGACTGGGCCCACGGTGGGAGGGGGAGTAAGAATTGCTCAGCGACAATTCAAACAATGGCAATTATACTACACAGCCTCAGGAGAAGCTGCCTTCGTTGTCATGAAACAAGGACTCCTTTTGTTCCCGTTGCCTGTTTGCAACGCTGGCACATGGTACACAGACCTGGAAAATGGGGCATGAAGCCATCCGAACTCATCTAAAATCATTTCGTTTTAGAGCTGTCATCACCCTCTGATGATGTTACACCCTGCAAATTGTGATCCAGCTCTAGCTTCCAGGAGGCAACTGGCAGAAGTTGGGGAGGAGTCGGTGGGAAGGTATCACAGCTCCTTTCTGAGGGAAGAGCTTTTATCCCATTCCAGTTTTGACGTCCTTCCCCAAACACGGGCTTCATGCAGAGAGATGGATGTGCTACCTGAGAGAATCCAACCTTGCCAGTTCTTTAAAGCAGAGGTTCTCAAAGGGGACAGGGGTGATTGTGCCTCCAGGGGGCACTTGGCGGCGTCTGGAGGCATTTTTGATGGTCACAGCTTGGGGAGGGGGTGCTACTGGCTTCTAACTTGTACAGGCCAGGGATGCAGCAAAACACCCTGCAATGCATAGGACAGAATTATCCAGCCTGGAATGTCACTAGTGCCAGGTACTCTAGAGACGTGCTTGTTGGCCTCCCAGTCATCTCTGCAAAGGCTTGATTTAATTTCTAGGTATCATTTTGTTTACCTTGAGAAGGGGTGATGTATGCACATCACAAAATTCAGAAAGTGCAGTAGGGTCCATAGGGAAAGTGCGTGCCTCTCCAGCCTCCCAGTGCCCCTTCTCCTCCCCACCACTAACCCTGGTTCCTTATGCTGTTCCCTCCAGACGGCCTCTGGGCATGTTTGAACAGACCCTGTCAGTGCGCCACTAATGTCCTCCCTCCCTTCCCTTCAACACCCCAAAGGCTGCTCTCTGTGAACCCTGAGATTTCCCTCCTGGGGCTATTTGCTCTGGTCCTGGGAGCAGCTTTGGCAAGCAGGAATGACTCGAGAGAGTGAATGTCTTGGAAGTAGCTCACAACCAAAGACAGATGGAAAGATGACGGATAAACAGCACAGTCCCCTGACCCCGCAGGGGAGGTAGTAGTGAGGTGAAGTTCACGCCCTTTTCCAGACTCCCCCAGCAGATTTGCACTCCTGCCTTCAGTGGTAACTCTTGATAATGCCCTTAACTGACTCTCTTTCCTTCCCTGCCTACCTAGACATCCCTTGCCTTACTTCTCCACTTCCTATTGGAGTTTCCTGTGGTCACAAAAAATGACATACACTTATATTCTTCTCTTAAAGTTTGATTCTGGAGGAACACAAATTCAGACAGCTATAAATATATAAACATATATGTAATATACACATGTAATATAATATGTATGTGTGCAATGTAATATACATATATGTAATACATGTATTATTTATTACCTTTGGTGTACATTACATATATGTATATAATATACCACACATGTGTATTACATTACATATTGTATACACATATATTATATATTACATTTATTACATACATGTGCTATATGTGTGTATAGACATATATATGACATGTATATATTACATTATACATACTGAATGTTTGTGTCCCCCTAAAACTCATATGTTGAAACCCAGTCCCCAATGTGATAGTATTAGGAGGTGTGGTCTTTGGGAGGTGATTAGGTCATGAGGGTGGAGCCCACATGAATGGTATTAGTGCCCTTATAAAAGAGACCCTAGAGAGTTCTCTCAGCCTCTTTCTACCACACAAGGATACAAGAAGTCAGCAATCGAGAAGAAGGCCCTCACCAGCACCTGATCCTGCTGGCACCCTGATCTCGGACTTGCAGCCCCTCGAGCTGTGAGAAATAAATTTCTGTGGTTTATAAGCCACACAGTCTATAGTAATGTTTATTATAGCAGTCTGAATAGACCAAGACTGTATGTATGTATGTACATATGTATACATACACATATACATATATATACACACATATGAATATGTGTATATATCTATTTTTTACATGGATGATAATATTCTTCATCTTGCTTTTTCACTTAATTATACATCTTGTTAATTGTTCCTTATCAGCATAGAGAGTTATCTTTTTCTTTTATTGGCAGCATTTGTATTTCATTGTACAGATATTCCATAATGTATGGACACCTGGATAGTTTTCAATCTTCTGTGTTTATAAATGTTACTGAAGTGACTATCATATATTTGATATAATTTCTTCCAGTGGAACTGCTGGGCCATGTGGCATGTGCATTTAAAAATTTTGATAGACATTGGCAAATTTTTTCCCATAAAACCTATACCAATATATATCCTCTCATCAGCAAAGTGTAAGAGTAGGAACTGAGTGCTGAAAAGATGGACCCAAATATTTCTGCTCCCCTTGTCCATGCTTTGGTCACTGCTCAAAGCATTTTTCTCTCTTCTGTATGTTGGAGGTGGACATGACCATGGAACCCCCAGGCTGTGGAATTACAGATGAATGAATGCAGCCCGGAGGCACACAGACAGTGCACTTGAAGCTGTGCGTGCACGTGCACACACACACACACACACACACACACACACACAACACACACCATAACTCCCATGCCCATCCAGTTAGTTAGAATCCTTGTTGGTTAAGTGTCATTGAAGAAGAAAGTTCTGAACTCCACAAAAGTGAGGTTTCCAAGACAGATTCAATAATGAGATACTGAGAGGATATATGCATTTCATGTGACAGCACCCCCTTGAAATGTGATGAAGACAAATGCGTTTGGAGCACTTACTATGTGCCTGGCAGAGAGCCAAATGTCTTCCTGTGTCCTCTTACCACTTCACAACCTGTGTTGATGATGATGTTCTTATCCTTGTTTTTTTCTTTAATGGGGAGACTGAGTCACAGAGATACTGATTGACCACATATCAGTGGAGGGAAGCGGTTCAAAGCATGGTCTCTGTAATCCAGACTGCCCGGATTAAAATCCTGACTCTCCCTCTTTTTAGCCGGGTAACCGTAGGCAAGTTGCCCTTCCTCTCTGTGTCTCAGTTTCTTCCTCTGTGAAATGGAGACATTGTTGTGAGGAGTAGATCAGTTAACAGTTAGAAAATGCTCAATAAGTTTGGATATCACCTTTGTCAATCTGACTCTTCAAGATGGAATTTTCATCACTGCATTTGACTGTATCCTAGTAGTCCAGTTCATTTTCTTTTAAATAAAAATAAAATGTATATGTCTAAGATTTTAAGAAAATAAGTGAAAGAGATAAAGCAGAAGTTTTATTCCAGAAATTCTCAAACTGCTCTTAAAAGTGTGGCTGGAACCACCGTCATACCTGAGCAGCCTGGATGACTAGGAACAGATCACACCACAGTGAGTGGCCGTGATGGAGGCAAAAGTCAGCACTGACTGCTATGCTTATCTGCAGAAATCCAGGCTCTCTGCCTTCTAGAATAATTTGATCCACACCATCTGGCAGCTTGAAAGAAGAAGAAAGAGCAGAAGAGAAAGAAGAAACAGCAGCCATGGAGCATGAATGTAATTCCCAATCTGAGCTACGCACTCTCATGTAATATGAGCCAAATTTAAATATGTCAACATCTCAACAATTGCTGATTTTTCAAGTGCTATACGATGCATCTGGCAGGCGCTCGTTGAATGCTCTTCAACGATGGTGACGCAAATGTATTTACTAAAATATAGTGTATTGAAAAAATAAATAGTATATTGTGATGTCCTTTAGTTTGCGTTTGCATAAATTAGCACTCTCTGAAATAAGTGGTTGAGATTTAAAAGAACATGATATATCTTTAAATGTTCAAAGAATCATAATTATAGAGCTTACAAATCCTTTCGTTCATTTCCCTCATTTTAAGTGTAAGAAAACTTAGCCCAAGATTAGTTTTTTTTGTTTTGTTTTGTTTTGTTTTTATATTTTGTCTTTATTTCTCTGTGCCAGACACTGTTAAGCCAACTCTTAATATAAAAACTTTTTGGTTGCCAAGATTAGGTTTTGATAATGAGAGAGAGAGAATAGGGTGTGAGCCAAGCACCCTGGGATCCCAGCAGGGAGGAAAATGGGGGAGAAAGGTGAAGGTGAGTGGAAGTTGGACCACCCTGGCTCCTGGAGCATCCTTCCTTCCTCCTCTCCTCTGTGGTGACTTCCTGGAGAGGAAGCAGCAGTGTAACTGCTAACCAGGTGTAGCTCCTCTGCTTCCTGAGACGGAAGCTCCTCTGAGATGGAGATAGTGTACCTGTGGTTTATTAAGAAGGATTCTTGGGATTGGAACCTGTAAACGGGAAAGGCAGAGGGGGAAGTTGAGCTGTGATGCCTCCACAGAGCCCCCAGACAACTCTATGGGACATTCTGAAGCCAGGGTGTGCCTTCAGATTGTCCCAAACTGAGATAAGGGGACCAGGCCTTTATATCCCCACATTGGCCAGTCATTAGATGTGGGTCACTGCAGGTGAGGGGGCTCCCTTCTGCTCAGGTGGTTCCTAAAATGAGCTGACAGCTGAGGGCTGGATGCCAATAGCACTCTCAGAACCGAAGGAGAGCCCTTCATGCCTAAAGGAGTCGTGGGCATCACATCACAGTCCCCATAACACCAGGACAGTGCCTGGCACAGGCTGAGCCATCAGGAAATGTCTGTGGAATGGATGAACCCACCTAGAGCCTCAGGACAGACCTACAAGGGACAGAATGGGCTGTCACCTTTACAGTGTGATGTAGAGGTACAAGAAGAGATCAGTTCACCTAAGGTAAAATAAAACTCCACTCTACCTGTTTCTCTAGTATCTGGAATTTCTCTAGATTCCTGGGCAATGGAGGCACTCCTGAGCAAGGTCTACCCCGACGACGTGCAGTTGCAAGACAACTCGCAGTACTATGTTGAACGTTGCTCATTAATTTCCTTCTTCATTTTGAGCACTAGAAAACGCAAAGCTAAATTTGCACCTCATCTATAATAATGCATGGAAATTTGGAGCTGCAAAACTGTTTTCTTCATCCCCCTACCCCCAAACTTGATATCCCATTCTAACGTATAGTTTCCCTGATTCTTATGTTTTAGCATTTATTTATGTCTTACTATTTTAATTGATGTATTTCTGATAGCCTCTGTAAGCTCCGTGAAACAGGCCAAATATGAACATATGCATACTGTAAGTTTATTATCTTCTCTCGACAGTTAGTAGTTGGGACCCAGTCTCACTCACATTGACTCACATTCTATGACATCAAGGCTAACGGATGAGATCAGCAGGATTATTCTGAGATCTTTAACGGGATGCTTCATGTTGAAATGCTCTCTTTTGGCTCAACAAAACGATAGTCATCGTATCTTTAGGCGGTAAGAAGCTTTCCTTATAAACCCTACTTTTGTGAACTTTTATATAATGCAACTTTATTTCCTGGATTTAGTTTATATATTAAATATAGGTTTTAAAAGCACTGTTGTGATCTCTAAGGCATAAATAAATATTTTCAACCATAGCTTAGCGGTCTTGCTTTAAAAATGCCAACATCCAGATCCTTCGGTGTGGGCAACAAATGCTTCTTGTCGCCTCGTCTCTGCAGGGTGGCAGCACTGGTCTCTGTAGGGTTTGCAGGTGACCCTGGCCTCTGTCCTTGAGGAGACAGCAGCAGTGATATTGTTAAGGCAAAACTGTCCTTGAAAAGCCTGCTCCCCCATCCAGTGTTAATTCAGGCAGCCAAGAAATTGAGGTCTCTTGTCTATTTAAGTCTGGGAAAAACTTGCTTTCATCATGTTTGAGGTGAGTAATAAAAACAAATCAAGAAGTTGTATGACTTTGTTTTGGTGGTACTTTGTTTTTTAATTATTTTTTTAAATAGAGGTATAGTTGATTTATAAAGTTGTGTTAGTTTCAGGTGTACAGCAAAGTGATTCAGTTATACATATATATATTTTTTCAGATTCTTTTCCTTTATAGGTTCTTACAAAATATTGAGTATATTTCCCTGTACTATACAGCACGTCCTTGTTGGTTATCTAATTTATATAGAGTAGTGTGTTTATGTTAACCCCAAATTCCTAATTTATCCCTTCCTTCCCTTTCGCCTTTGATAACCATAAGTTTGTTTCCTATGTCTGCGGGTCTATTTCTGTTTTGTATATAAGTTCATTTTTATCATTTCTTTTTTTTTTAATGGAAGCATGGAAGCAACCTAAATGTCCATTGACAGATGAATGAATAAGAAGATGTGGTATATTTATATGATAGAATATTACTCAGCCATAAAAAAGACTGAAATAATTTGCATCCGTGTTGCCATTTGCAGCAACAGGAATGGACCTACAGATTGTCATACTCAGTGAAGTAAGGCAGACAGAGAAAGACACATATCATATGACACCGCTTATATCTGGAATCCAAAAAAGAAGTTGGGGGCTTCCCTGGTGGCTCAGTGGTTAAGAATCTGCCTGCCAATGCAGGGGACACAGGTCCCAGCCCTGGTCTGGGAAGGTCCCACATGCCGCGGAGTGACTAAGCCTGTGCGCCACAACTACTGAGCCTGTACTCCAGAGCCCGCGAGCCACATCTACTGAGCCCATGTGCCACAACTACTGAAGCCCATGTGCCTGGAGCCCGTGCTCTGCAACAAGAGAAGCCATTGCAATGAGAAGCCCCCACTTGCCACAACCAGAGAAAGCCCACGTGCAGCAATGAAGACCAAATGCAGCCAAAAATAAATAAAATAAATAAATTTATTTTTAAAAAATAAAATAAAAAAGAAGTTGTACAGCTTTTTTTTTTTTTTTTTTGCAGTACGCGGGCCTCTCACCGCTGTGGCCTCTCCCGTTGCGGAGCACAGGCTCCGGACGCGCAGGCTCAGCGGCCATGGCTCACGGGCCCCGCCGCTCCGCACCATGTGGGATCTTCCCGGACCAGGACACAAACCCGTGTCTCCTGCATCGGCAGGCGGACTCTCAACCACTGCGCCACCAGGGAAGCCCTGTACGGAGTTTTTGATGGGACTTAGACCTGCTGCAGTTGAATGGTATTAAAATTGTAGGATGAAGAGTGAATTCTAATTTACACTGCTATAGGCTGGGCTTTTGGGAATCCACCCCTGACATATGGGTGGTGAGTCTTCCATAGGGTTTTGGATCCACACAGATATATACGTGCCATTGCACTCAGACACTGTATATCTTTCTCAGAGCAGAGCTAAAGTTCTCTCAAGTCCATAACTGGCTACATAGTTTAAAGACCTTTCAATCCTCTGGAACATGGATCTTTACTTTCATCTTTTATTTGTTCATTTCATCTATTCATTCAAACAGTATTTACTGAAACTTTCCTATGCCTCAGGCACATAGTGAGATCGGTGAAGAACTAACCAAGAAAATACAATGGAGTGTGAAAAGTATTAGGATGGAGGACATGTGGGGTAATATAGGAGCCCAAAGGAGCAGCAGGGAATATATCAGAGAAAATAATGTCTAAGAGGAATGGAGTTGGGGAGAATGTTCTAGGCAGAGGAACGGTGTGCATGAAAGCCAGGAGAAAGTCTCTCTTGAGAATGAGGTATTTGTGGAGTAAACGAAGTCCAGTTGGCTGGATCCCCAAGTGTGAGAGAAGGGGAGGGATGGAGGCAGGTGAACTGTGGAGTTAGGTAGGTGTAGGGGAGGGATTCTAGGCTTTATTCTGGGGTCCGTGGGGAACCATTTTGAAGGGTCTGAAGCAGTACAATGACACAATTGGATTTTTTTTAATGGATCAATAACCTGGGCAAGAGATTATTGTCACCTGGACTCACACGGTGACAGCAGCAAAAGAAGCGGATACACTCCAAAGGTGCTTAGGAAGCAGCATGTCCAGGCTGGGGTGGTCCTCCAGCCAGACCCTAGTACTGGGAAATTGGGAGTGAGGGGCTGAAATGCCTCCGACACAGCCTCCCTGCCTGGGGTCCTGCGGCCGCAGGAGTCTCCATGGAGCTCAATCTCCTACTGGATTGTACCCAATGTAAGACCTGTTTCTCAGGAGTGACTTGAAATGAGAATGAGATCTCCAGGGTAGATTCTTGCTCAGGAAAACTGCAAAACAGAACCTCAAATTGCTCTGCATCTGAATCCCTATGCTTTCTCTAAATTGGCCTGAGTTTGCTCCCACCCTGACCTTGGTTTCTGTTGTAAGCTCGCTTCATTCTGAGCAGGGGAGAATCTCCTCCCAAAGCAGGCCGAATCTTCGGTTTCAGAACCTTCATCAGGCGCTTAAAAAAGAAGCACCTCAGGATTTCCCTGGAGGCGCAGTGGTTAAGGATCTGCCTGCCAATACAGGCGACACGGGTTCGAGCCCTGGTCCGGGAAGATCCCACATGCTGTGGAGCAACTAAGCCCATGCGCCACAACTACTGAAGCCCACGCTCTAGAGCCCGTGAGCCACAACTACTGAAGTCCACGCGCCACAACTACTGAAGCCTGCACGCTTAGAGCCTGTGCTCCACAACGAAGAGTAGCCCCACTCGCCGCAACTAGAGAAAGCCCACGCGCAGCAATGAAGACCCAACACAGCCAAAAAAATAAATAAAATTATAAATAAATATATTATAAATAATTAAAATAAATATAAATAATTATAAATAAATAAAAATTTTAAAAAAGTAAAAAAAAACTTCCATGTATACCCTGAATTGTACAGCTATATTTTTTAGTGAAAGAGAAACTTTTCTATTTTTAAAAGCACAGTTTTATTTTAAAGAGGGATCAACTCAGTTCCAAAACACAGCAAAATCTGAAAATTAGAAGAATACGAAAGACCCACTCAGATTATTGAACAGGTTCTGAATTAGTGAATATCCACGCTATCTGTAAGGCAAAGTAGATGTGACACTTTCAATACTGACCAGTAACACAAACCATGAGGAGACGCTGTGCAGCCAGGAGAAGTGCTGCAAAATCGACCCAGGGGATTATAATCATTTGTAATCAGTCCTTCAGTTAACTGGGCACGAAAGGAGGTCGTAAAGAGTTCAGAAGTGTTTTCCCAAGGAAGTTAAATATACCCCTCCCACCTCGTTTGCTTACATGGGCATTTCACTCAAGGAACCCAAATTTTATTCAAAGAAAAAAAGTAAGTTTCAGTCTTTTCTCTTTTCCAATTTTTTACAAACTAGAATTAAAAAGCGTCCAAATGAATAAGCTTCTGGTGTAAAATAGGAAACAAACAAACAAACAAAACCCAAACCTAAAACAAAAGGAGTAAAGGAAGAAATCAAATAACCATGAATATTCACTGAACACCGCAAAGGGACATGGATTAAAGAGGAGAAAAGGACATGTTTTCTGTTTTCAGGAGCTTACATTTTAATCAGCGGCTGACAATGTAATTTAAAAAAGAAACAATGCTGGCCAAATGCCAGTATTTGGCTAAGATTTTTATTTCTCCTTTTAGTAGTAGGTACAAAAGAACAGACGTTCCCAGATTCTGGGTCCTCCAGCAAAATGTTTTAGAAAGCAGCTTTCTAATCATTCTAAAAACTACTCTTAAGAAGAAAAAACGAAAACAAATTAACTGCTCAGGAGATGCCGGCTCATCATAGAAAAGCATTTAAAACGACACGGAAGCAAAAGAAGATAAAAATTACCTATAATCTTACTATTCAGAGATAAAGTGCTACTTTTTTACATTCTTTTTGAATTTTTATATGCATATATTTACTTGTGTATTTATTTGCCCAACTGTATTTTACATATTGTTTGAAACCTGTTTTCCCCGCTCCTCTTAATAATAACTCAGCAACACGTTTCTGTGGCAATAAATAATCACAATATCTATGAGGTCTTCCACTGCATGGGTATCCCGTAATTTAGTTGGCCAATCCCTACTATTGGACATTTAGGTTATTTTTTTCCACCAAAAACAATGTTGTAATCAATGGTCTCGTTGCATCTCTCTGTACATCTTCCATTATTTCCACAGGAAATGATATTAATGGATGAAAGAGCATAGCGTATACATGTATGAGAAAAGATTCCTCAGTTTGAATGAAATTCAAAATATTTAAGTAGTAAAGCTGATGAGGTCTGACAGATGTCTGAGTAGCTGTGTGATCTCAGACAAGTTAGCTGCTGAGAGTCACAGCGGAGAGAATGACCACCCTGTGGCTGTGAGGATGGTTCAATGAAATAACACATGTAGGTGTTGCCAGCAGAGTGCCCGGCACATAGCAGGTGCTTCGTAAATGTCAAGTCCTTTCCTTCCTCATCCCCACCTAATATGAAATTATCATTCACAGAGAGAGAGAGAGGAAGAAGAAGGAGAAGGAAGAGAAGAGGGAGGAAGAAGGAGGGAAGGAGGAAGGAGAGAGGGAGAGAGGGAGAGAGGGGAGACAGGAGGGAAGGAGGGATTAAGAGAACAGGGAAGGGGGCTATAGGAGAAAAGTCTCGTGGTATCTTTCATGCTTTTTTGTTTGTTTTCATGGCTAGAGTTTCCCCAGCCTAGCATGGAAGCTTTACAGTGCGTTACTTCAGCATTTCAGTCCACCCTTTGGGTATTGTGAAAGGTTAAAACCCACACAACAGGGCAGAGTAAAGCTTGTTTACTGCAAGATTCATGTCTGGTCTTGAAAGGTATTTTCCTCCCCTGCCCCACAAGCACTGATGAAAAGGAAGATGGATGCTACACTGAGGGCGTGGGTGATGCATGCAAATTGGGTTCTGCATGGGCAGGCTGGGTTGGGGAGGGCTTCTTCCTAATCCACATGCACACCTGGATTCATGTGCCCAGGTGACAGCCAGACAAGCTCTTTCCCTGCCCCCATCTCCCATCCCACCTTCTCTGGAGACTCTTTCCCAGGCAGGGATCTCCTAGGAGTCCTTTAAATGTCAGAACACATTTCAGTCAACGGCTGCCTTTCCCAGGGGTATCTGCATTTCAGGATGTAGCTCTCTCTGTGGGATGCAAGGGTTGTCAGTGTTAAAATGTTTACTAATAATTCAGGCAGCCTTGCTTCCTTCTCTCTCCTTCCTTCCGGAAACCAGTTTTTGAGCACATGGCATTCTAGGCTGTGTCCCACATTGAACCGCCATGGACAAGATAGACAAGCTCTCTGCCCTCTTGGAGCTCACTTTTGGATGAAAAGAGAGACAAAACCCAAGTACACAAATATACGTCCAAATACGAAGTCACTGGGAGAGTTTACTCCGGGTAGGATGGTCAGGAAAGACCCCTCTCCCCCCAGAGGCAGTGCTGTTTAAGCCCCTTGCAGCTTCTTTGTTATCCAGAAATGAGTATGTCAATCATTACGTCACTGGGGAGTGGATGCTTTGGTCTATTTTAATAATAATAACAATTCTTCACTTATTGAAAACCTACTACATGCTAGGCAGGCTAACAGGTCTTTCGTTGTAGCTAGTCTTTATGGCAAGCCTTTGACATAGGAGTGACTATCTCCAAAATTCGGAGAGGTTTTCCCCAAATCATACTAGAAATAGTGGTAGAGCAAAAATCGGAACCCAGCTCTACTTGGCTCTATAATCAGTGTCTTTCCTCAAACACCGTATCCCCTCCCTTCCTTAGAAGTAAGAGGTTTGAGACCGACAGCAGGTTGCCCTCAAACTCTTGTTCCACAGGTGGTGAAGAGTTTAATTTAGAATTTACCTAGATTAGTTTCCATGCAAACGACAAAGGCTTTTTCTTTTGCCCCATTTGCAAGATTCTACAAACCTTGAATTTCCCCCTGATTCTCTATAACCCTTTCCTTTGGAAGAAATAATCCAGTTGAGCCAACTGATGCTCACGTGCGTTGCTAGAGACACACAACACTGGTTGGCGTGGCACCCTGTCTCCTCCCTTCCTCTCTTCTCCTTCCTCCCCTGTCCCATATTGGTTTGAATTTAACTATCTCAGGTTTGCGCATCTTTCCTTAACCTGGAGTCCACCATCAATACAGATCCAAACAATAGCCCTGTACTCTGGTCCCACTGGGATGGCATTTATGGAAATTATGAGGCCTCTAGTAGGACACAGGAACATTGAGCGGAAAGCACGGTTTTGCAAGGAAGCATCTGATATTTCACCACTAGAAATCTGTTCAGAGCTTTCTCTTACAATACAGATGCCCTTTTAGGAGAAACGCCTTGAGTGTTTCCAGCTAATAACTTAGCATGGATGAATATCGCTAGCGTTTACATTTATATGGCATTTCCCAAAGTACTGTACCTTAGCTTATATTAAGCCCGTGGTCTTCCCCCAAACCATGAGTTGGGCCACAAACCATTGTTACCACTATAGACAAAGCAGCATGTAATATCTATCTGTAATGATAGGTAAACAGCCACTGACCCCAGGTTACCCTGCTGGTAATTGATCCAACTGAGACAGAAATCCAAGGCTTTGGAAGTTGAGTCCAAGTGCTCCTTCCAAATACTGTTTAATGCTACAGATCAATTTATTTGGGTCTTGCTGCGGCAGCTGGCTGGGAGAAAGGGTTCAGGGAAAGCAGGACATAGGATAAATAGAGAAAGTGTGTGAGGATTGACTAACTGAATGAATGAATGACTGATTCACTCATTCAAGCATAAATTTCACAGCCTTTTACTGAACACTGTCACCTACTGTATGATACTATATGAAAGCCTAAACACAGGGGGATAATACTTGTAGATGGCAGAGACCTGCTAGCATTCTCTTCTTTTCCCTGGCTCCACAGGTAGATTACGTTTCCCAGCCTCCATTGTGCCCTGCACCTGCGGTCTAGCTAATTGAATGTGACTAGAAAACCTCTCTCCTCCCTGCTCTTTTCCTTTAATGGAGATGAGCACGGAGAGCTTGGAAGCTCTGAATTATTTTATTTCTGCCAATTTGGAACACCCATGAGACATACACTTCTATTACATTAAACCACTGAAAGTTTGGAGTTTATCTTTTACAATGATTAGTATTACTAGCGCTTCTTAACCAGGTTGTAGGAAAGAATTAAGACCTAATGGCCTAAGGCATCCATTGTAGGGAATGAATTAACTTCTCTCCTGTGCATCTAAAATGGTACTAGTGATGTATTATCCTTAGGAGAATTGAGAAAATAGTCACCCACACAATTTTCTGTTTCTCTTGTGGAACCCTTGAGAAAGGCTAGATACACTTGAGCAATCTCTGTCCTCAAGGGGTTTTTTATAATCTAGCTGTAAAAATTGGACAGATGTACATATCTCTACAAGGGAAATTCACGTGGCTTCACTTCTTCCTCTTGACAAGCCTGTGAAGGAGACTTTATCCTTGTCATTTACAAACAGAGAGATTGTGAATTAAGAAAATAAATGCTCAGGCGCTCTCAGCTAGGAGGTAGTGGAGCGAAGATGTGAACCTGTGTCTGAACCTTTGCTTTCCTAATCATACCTCCCAAACTCTCAGGGACTCTTGCTTATGCCAGGAAGGACTCTTTATCCAAGACAGCGCACAAGAAGCAAGTTTAATCTAATCCGCAATTCTCTGTATGGCCCACAAGGCCCAGAGGGCCCAAGACTTTTATTTTCAAGGGCAAAGGGAACACTTCCCTTCTGGAGAAGACAGTTTTCTCCCCAGCACCTCTGGTCTTGGTCACCCCTGAGATGATCTCTCTTCATGAGCATTTTCCTACCCTGGGCCTGTTTATGGGAAAGGGATAATAACATCACTAAAAACCATTTATAGAAGCGAATCAGTAAAAAGAACAGTCATCCTACATTCTGACTTTAGGAAAAGGGGACTAATTTATGGAAAGTTTGGGAGGTATGATTAGGAAAGCAAAAGGTTGTCAGTTTACGGAGAGAATTAGGTTAACTAACAACCATCTTCCAAAAGCTTAATTAAGTCTCTCAGCCCTCAAGTGAGGCAAGGAAATAATTGATTTCTGCGCTGCTGATGGGGAAAGTGATGGGGGGAGGCAATCTGCCCGTGGCCAACAAGTGAAACAGCATCTGTCCTGGGATTAAAATGTAAGATTTTCTAGCTCTTGGTCCTTTGTTTCTCTTTTGAACCTGGGATGCTCAAGGCCCAGAAAAATGTTTGTGTGTGAGAACCCCAGAGCAGGACCATCAACAGAGACACTCCATGCAAATAAGAGACCAAATAGTTACGGATTTACTCCTTAGTAATTCTCTGTCCTTCAAAGAAGTAACGCAAACAGTGCACTACTTCTGAACATCAAGGCCACATGGGTTCATTTTAATAAGTACTGGTACTTCTCATTAGAAGTCCTGCCCATCACATAGTGACTTGTGATGCCAGAAAACATTTGGAAATCTTAAAATTTAAAGCAATGTCCAGAACAAACTAGAGTGAAAGGGAGAGATGAAAGGGGAAAAAAAAAAGAAAAGAAGAATGAGTAGCAGAGGAGGGGAAAAAAAGCATTCTAGAAGAAGAGTTCTTGAATTCGCCAATTACTAAATGCTTACTCTGCGCAAGGAGATTTCCAAATGTTTCGCACAAGAACTCCATGTGATAGGCATTTAATTACTTTACATGGATGTGAAAACTGAGGCTTAGATGGAAACCTTCTTGTCCAAGTTAAGAAGGAACAGGACCAGTATTGGAATCCAAGTTTGCAAGTCAGCCTGTTACCATAATATGTTTAAAAGACCAAACAAACCCCAAAACCTCCCACAAAACAAAACAACCCAGTCTTGTCCACCTCTTGTGTGTCTTTCTCCTTTACCACTCACCCAAAACGCTTCACTTCTGACACTTCTGGTCACCACATGTGCGTGAGTTTTTCCCCCACCAAGCAATTCTCTGACACCAGCTGGGTGTCCTATAACTTAATTCAGTGCTGACACTGTCTATCTGGAGACAGTGTCAGATCCCACAGGCTCAGGGCTCAGCCCCATGAGACTGACCCCCACTTCAGATGCCAATTGCAAGTTGCAGGTCCCTAGGTTACTTACAACTTCCGTCCTGGTTGGCTACAAATCAGATGTTCCCACGACTTCTTCCCCCTTGGATGTGATTAATTTGCTAGAGTGGCTTACAGGACTCAGGGAAACATTTACTTAGGCTTACCAGTTTATTCCAAAAGGATATGATAAAGGATACAGATGAACAGCCAGGTGGAAGAGATGCGTAGGGCAAGGCATGTCGGGAGGGGCGGCAGAGCAGCTTCCATGACCTCTCCGGTGCACCACTCTCCCCGCACCGCCACCTGTTCAACAACATAGAAGCTCTCAGAACCCCATACAACTGGAATTTTATGGAGGATTCATCGCATACACATGACTGATCATTAACTCCATTTTCAGCCCTTTTCTCTTCTCAAGAGAATGGAGGAAGGGGCTGAAAATTCCAAGCTTCTAATCATGCCTTGTTGTTATTGGTGCCCAACCTTCATCCAGGAGCTGACTCAGAGTCACCTCATTCCAACAAAAGACACTCTTATCACCCAGCAGATCACAAGGGTTTAAAGAGCACTGTTGCAGGAACTTCGTCAAAGACAAATGTTAGAACAAAAGATGCTCCTAATGCTCTTATCACTTAGGAAATTACAAGGGTTTCAGGAGCTCTGTGCCAGCAACCAGGGGCAGAGACCAATACACATTTTCTAATATCTCACATTTAACAACTGTGCTGTACTGCCTTCCACCTGCAGATCTGACTAAAAGAGGCTGGGAGGAGGACTGTTGGAACTCCTGTGCTAACATGTCTGTATTTCTCCGCTTGTCTGAAAGCTCCTTGAGAACTGGAATCAAGATTTAGTATCTTTGTCTCCCCAGAGCCTAAAGTAGATTGTGAAAGCAATGAATGTTTGTTGCAATGAATAAATGAACATCTGCAATCGGCCACAGGCTATGAATCAAATATCTCCAATATCTCACCTTCTCATCTAATCCTGAGTCATCTGTGGGCTCTGATGCTCTCAAAATATAGGTAACATTGGCTTGCCTTCCTCCAACCTCCCCACATCCAACTTTATGGGCTGAGGAAGTCCAAACCTCTCTCTGGAGTGTCCGGAAATTTTAGGCAAGTCACATTTGGATTCTGAGGTTCGGTTTCCTCTCCTGTAAGTGAGTGTTTTCATTTAGAGAAGGAGGGCAGACAAACGCCTATGAGGGTCAGGCAAGTATGGAGCGCGAGTGATGCAGGTATTTGGTGTAAGACAATCGGCAGTGGTGACAATGATGACCAACAAGAAAGGGTCCCCCAGGCACAGGAAGAAACTACGATTCGTCTTCAGCTGATCGTTGTGTGGGAATGAGGGCTCAGTGTGGCCACATTTCCAGTTTTTTCCAAAAGATGTAGAAAGTCTGGATTTTTATGTGAAAGTTTCCAACTCTTAAATGTTGGCACAAAAATGTTCAGAAACAGAAAGTGAGCCAAACTCAACACATCTGTGTGCCGAAATCAGCCCATGGACCTCCAGGGTGCAGCCTCTGGACCAGATGTCTGAAGTCTTTTCCACTCTGAGAGGAGCTGGCCTGGTGACAGATTGTCCCTTCAATCTGTATGTTTTTTGCTCTCTGGTCTATTTCTGCTCTAGTTTAAGCAGAGTGGACGAGGGCTTAAGTGTAACCGTGTTTATAAACACCCTAAAGAATTCCATATGGTATGCTGAATGTGAAGCTGGCTTAATTTGAAAAGATTAAATGTACTCAGGCAATTGCAGAGTTGTCTGTTTCGTAAATCAATGCAATTTGTCGGTGGCAGGCCGGGAAGGGATGGGCTTTGGGAAACGCAGCTGGTGTGACCAGCAAGCCCAGTAGTGGGAGCGCCGGAGGCAAGTCGTGTGGTTGCAGCTCTCCTGAGCACTCACACCTCTTCCTCTTTGCAACACACACACACACGCGCGCGCACACGCGCACACGCATACGCACGCGTGCGCGCGTGCGCTCCTTCTCTCCCCTCCCCCACCCCTGATTTCATTTCCTTCTTCTTAATTTGAACCTTATCCAAATGAAAAAGATTTCCTTTACACACTCGGGGACAATGTGGGAAATGCTTAGCAATCTGGGACCAGGTATCTCAGTGGATAGTGGCACTTGGAGTCATGAAGAAGCCCTCAGTTAGGAACCTGAGTTCTTAAAGCAGGCCTGCCTCTGACATTAACCAACTGTGCGAGCTTGGACAATCATTTCCTCTCTTCACGCCTCATGTCTTTAT
Organism: Leucopleurus acutus; assembly: GCF_964270905.1. Taxonomy (NCBI): domain Eukaryota; kingdom Metazoa; phylum Chordata; class Mammalia; order Artiodactyla; family Delphinidae; genus Leucopleurus; species Leucopleurus acutus. Next base: position 51,278,973 of record NC_139146.1, read on the forward strand.
CTGTAAGATAACGGGAATGAATTTGGATGTCTTAGGTCTCCTGCGGCATTAACAATATTCATTATCTTTGATCCCCCATGAGGCAGGAAAGGGGAATCTCTCCTGTTTTCTCCTTTAACGTTGTTTTTGCTTCAGACGATGGACGGCAACCTCTTGGCCTCATGTCTAGGTGTGGGAATAACCTTGGCTCTTCCGTAGAGCCACCTTAAGCAGGTGGGTGGGAAGCCTGGTCCGAGTGTAAGGTGGACCTTGAGGCGTCTATGGATCCCATGTAAGCCTGGAACAGACGCCCCCTTGCCTTTTTCTCTGTCATTTCTGGCACAGTTTCAACAGTGGAGAGAGTGTCAAACTCATGTAATCAAGTTCCCCGATCAATACTTCTTAACACTTAAGAACACAAGAAGGCAGGCATGAAAGAGGAAAAGAAGAGGGGAAATCATATGTGAGTTAGACTTTTGGTCACAAATAAGAGAAAAGCAAATCAAACCAACCTAAACAATAAGAGGATGATTTAACAAATGTGAAGAGAATCCCAGTGTAATACCAGCAGCTTCAGGAATGGATAAATCATCAACTCATTGATGTCATTAAAGACCCACATCTCTTTCATTTTTCCCACTTTGTATCAAGGCAATTCTCCTCATTGTAACAAAATGGCTGCCATGGCTTCAGGTATCATGTCTTTACACATCAATGTTCCTCTTGTGCATACCTTTTATTTTCCAATAAGGACACCTCCTCAAATACTTCCTTTAAAGTCATGTTGGCCAGAAATGAATCACATGCCCATGCTTAAAACCAATCATTAGCAAAGAAATAAAATTGTCATTGGCTTAGAACCCAACAATCCAGATTTACCCTGGAGCTGGGGAGAGACCCTGCCTCCCCTGAGGTGCAGAAACCCCATACCTGAAAAAAAATCAGGGTCTGAATTCAAAGAAGAGGGATGGGGACATGACTGTTGGACTACCAATAGCATCTATTTCCTAACCACCCTCCCACCCCTACCTTGGGGTTGGGAAAGAGGAGGGAAGGAAGAGTAGAAAAAAAGAGGAGGAAAGAGAAAAGCAGGGAGGAGGATAAGGGAGAGGAGCAGCTTTGGAATCAAATAGACTTTGGTTTCAATCCCAGCTTTGTCATTTCCTAGCTGTGTGTTCCTGGCATGACCCTGGGCCTGTCTAAGCTTGGGTTTCCTGACTTGTAAAATGGAGGTAACGTGGGATTTTCATGAAATTAAATGAGAAGATGGTTGTAAGGTGCCAAGCACAGTTTCTGTCACAAAATAATGTCCAATTAATGTTAGGGAGAAGAGAAATAGAAGTAGGAGAAGAAGACTTTTTATAGAGGGCTTTACAGTGTACAAGATGCTTTCACAAATAGCGGCCCGTTTCATCTGACAACATATCAGTAAGGTCACAACTGGCACCTGTTTATGGCTTCCTTTTATGGAGGTTGAAATTACAGACCAGGGACCGTACGTATTATCTGGCCTAAGGTAGTAAGAGCAGTGTGGAGGTCTTCAAAGTCCAAAGCCCCAGCAATACCCAGAAAAAAAGTAGTAAAAAAATAAAAAAGTGTAGTGAGAAAAAAAGCATATTATAATATTTGGAAAACACATTGTGGGGAGGGAGAAATCCTTACAATGAAAACTCTGCCCACCTCCCAAACCTCCATCTTCCTCTACTTAGGACAATTCGATTCAATTCAACAAGCATATTGAGCACTCCCTGCGTACAGGGCAGGTGTCTGTTCCCCAGAAGATACAGAGGAGGGCAAAATACACTCCCTGTACTCTAAGAGCTCAGAGTCTTGGAAAAGCACGGAGTTATTTTACTGATATAAGCTTTTCAAGATGCAAAGTGTTGGCGTTAGTAGTCTTTTTCTTCAAATGTGCACCACCTAAGTCTTATGGTGTCTTGCAGCCCAAGGCCCCTCATGGCCAAGGGTGAATTAGACGTTGAGTCTGTAGGGGAGGCTGTTGCAGTGGGGTTGGCTTAGATAGTCTCTGTGGTTCCTTCCAAATCGAATATTCTGTGAGGATAACGGATGCTTTGCCAGAAAGGGGTTCTGGGAGCTCTGGTGCCCTGGAAGATGATGTAATCCCCCTCACTGGGCCAGCCACCTTTCCCCAGCCTTCCCCAGCCTTCCCCAGCCTGAGCCATGGTCAAGCCGCCAGCCCCAACCCAGCAGGACTCCCACTTAGAGTGAGTGGGGCTGTGCTTCGGCCAGGTCTGACCGTGGCTGGTCACCTGTGGGCTGGAGGGCTCCTGGGGAGTGGACCAGAGGTCTCAGTGATTTGGCCACACTCTCCAGACCCTGTTGGGCATCCTCACCTGAAGAGGATTTCCAGTCCTTTCCCAACGGAGGCTCGTAACCTCTCAGACCCAACCCCACTCCCTGTTCTAAGCAGAACTGATCTCCTGGGACGTCTGGTTCAGAGGTAACCTGACTATGGTGTATGTGGTGGTGAAATGCCCAGCCGTTCCAGTGCACAGCAGGAGTGCAGAGCCTGGGCAGCCAGGGAATGTGGATGTGGGTCTGAGCTGGTGGAGGGACAGTGAAGTGCCGGGGAGCAGGCTGGCACCATCAGAGGGGCCTGTAGAGGCCCAAGGGACTGGTTTTGAACAGCAGGCCCCCCTCTTTTTTTTTTTTTTTTTTGGCGGTACACGGCCTCTCACTGTTGTGGCCTCTCCTGTTGCGGAGCACAGGCTCCGGATGCGCAGGCTCAGTGGCCAGGGCTCACGGGCCCAGCTGCTCCGTGGCATGTGGGATCTTCCTGGACTGGGGCACAAACCCGTGTCCCCTGCATTGGCAGGCGGACTCTCAACAACTGCGCCACCAGGGAAGCCCAGGCTCCCCTCTTTTTAAGGCAGTCCCATATTTTTCTTAAAGAGCCCATACTTTGGAGTTGCCCTCTGACCACTGAGGCTCTATCGATTGCCCAGGCTCCCCAGGTTTACTTGAAGACATGTGCAACTGAGCCAGTGCAGAGCTGCCTCTCCGTCTTAGTCTTTTCAGGCTGCTGTAACAGATGACCATGGACTAAGTGGCTTATAAACAACAGAAATTTATTTCTCACAGTTCTAGAAGCAGGGAAGTCCAAAATCAAGGCACCAGCAAATCCAGTGCCTGGTGAGGGCCCACTTCCTGGTTCTGTCTCTTTTATAAGGGCACTAATCCCATTCATGAGGACTTCCCCCTCTTGACTTAATCACCTCCCAAACATACCACCTCCTAATACCATAGGAACCCAAGTGAGGCCATAGGATTCATTGTAACAAAGTAACACAGAGAGAGAGCACCTTGTTCTCTTTTACAAATCTCCCCAGGAGAGGCATCGATGTTGCCTATTAGTCATTCTTCCTGTTAATACCTGGGCTCTGGAGTCCCATGCCCTTCCCCCCTCCCCACTGTTAGTCCTCAGACAAGGTATGTAGCTTTTCATGTATAAAAGGGAAAAGCTGTGAGTGTTTAAATCCTTCAGAATATAAGCAACTTGAGGACAGGAATTTTTATCCTTTTGTACACGAGGTAAATCCCCAGAGCCTGGAACAGTAAAGGGCATATATTAGGCACTCAGCAAACATTGGTTGGATATTGAATAAAATGAAACAATCCACTCAAAGTGCTTAGCACATTGACTGCATATGCACATAATTAATGCTAACTATTGTTATTATGAGTGGTTTAGAATCTTCCTCAGATGGTGTTTAAGAGAATACGGAAATACTTTATTCATTCAGTCAAGATATAGTTATTGACTGGCTAGTGTGCCAGGCACTCTGTCAGACTTGAGGGATACAGCAGACACATTTGCAATGAAGTTTATAGTCTACTAGGGGAGATAGACATTGAACAAGCAAGTATAAGTGTGCTGAGGGTTACTCTGAGCTCTGATCACACAGTGTCTGTGTGATAGGATGGGATTGGCTGTACTAGGAAAATTGGGCTGTGTTCCAGGCTTCATTTAAACCAGATTCCCTTCTGTAGGTATATTAGTTAAGGTAATGCTAACGACTGTAACAGATAAACAGATCAGTGATTAACACGAGAGAAGTTTATTTCTTGCTCACATAAATCCCTGAACAGGTATTTCAGATTAGAAGACAACTCTCTGCCAAACAGCGTTTCAGGGACCCAGGTTCCTCCCACATTGTGGCTCTGCCATCTTCAACATTTGTTTTCCAAGTTCCCTATGTTCCTCTGCATCAACCTGGTGGGGGTGGGAGTGGCGAGAGGGCTTGGCAGGAGGGTTTTAGGGGCCAGGCCTGGAAGTACTGAGCATGACATGTGCTCCCACTCTATGGGTTAGTGGTTAGTCCACAGCCACACCAAACCACAAGGGAGACTGAGGAATGTCATCTTGCCTAGGATTTGAGGATCTCTGCTGCAATCTGCCCTTCTGATCACCAAACAGCCTTCATACACTTCTTCCCATGCAGAAAATACACTGACCCCCTCCATAAAGGAGACAATTGAAAGTCCAGTCCAGTTACTGTGCCCAGCTCAGTGTTCTGAGTCTCCAGATGATATGTAATATCTCCACAAAGTCCAGATGCAATATTTCATGCCCACTGATCTTTAAACTAAAAAGACAAGTTATCTATCGCCACCTTCCATGTACCCCATGTGCTATGATGGAACAGGGATGGGACAAGGAAACAAGCAGTCCCATTCAGAAAAGCACGGAATGGGAGTCATCGGTCCATAGTCCATAGATTATACAATCCTGCCAACTTTCTTGATTAGACCAGAATTAAACTCCTTGGGGAAAAATCCCCTCATCTGTTGTTCTCTATGATCTGTTATTGTATTGACATTTTGAGCCATTTGTTGTGGGGTGTATCTTATGAATATAGGATGCTCAGCAATTTTCCTGGCCTCTACCCTTTAGGTACCAGTAGGTAGAGGCATCTTTGCCCCAGTTGTGACAATCAGAAATGTCTCCAGGGCTTCCCTGGTAGCGCAGTGGTTGAGAGTCCGCCTGCCGATTCAGGAGACATGGGTTCGTGCCCCGGTCCAGGAAGATCCCACATGCCGCGGAGCGGCTGGGCCCGTGAGCCGTGGCCGCTGAGCCTGCGTGTCCGGAGCCTGGGCTCCGCGACGGGAGGGGCCACAACAGTGAGAGGCCCGCGTACCGCAAAAAACAAACAAACAAACAAACAAAAAGAATGGCCGGGGACCTGCCCTTCCCCAAGTTGATCACCTTCCTAGCTTTGTACCGATCTTTTCAATGAGAATCCCCCCTCCTCAGCATCCTGTCTCTGGAAAGAAGCTGCACACACACACACACACAAAAGTTCTTATTTAATAGAGCCAACAAAGCTTTTCAAGCCATCAAATGAGTTAAGATGAACCAGAAGTATATGAATTAAATTTCCCCTCAAGTCTTATAGAAATCCAACAAATAAATTAAATGCATGTGGATTTCAAAAATCAAAGGCTGAAAAAGCTTGAGGCAAAGTGCATTTGACATTTGAAATAATAGAAACTTGTGAGGAGGCGTGTAGCAAGATGTGCACTTACTTGCTGTAATAAGGGCCTGACTCGCTGTTTATGGAGCATAATGGCATTGCAGGGAAATTCAATACACCTCTCCAGGCACCAGGTGTGACTTGAGTGCCATCATTTAGAAGACAATGTCAGCGGGCTCCAGCTCAGTCCTCAACCCAGGAGAGCCGTGGTTGCTGCAGGTCTTAGTTCCTGCAGAGTAACCCTTTTCTTTTGGAACGGTTTGCCTACAGCTCCAAAGTAAGCATGTGAAAGGGTCTGGGAATATGTTGAAAGAACCTGAAAGATGTTCTCCTTGTGGCCTGGTAATTCCACTTTGAAGCATTTAGCCTAAGCAAGGAATTCTGAGATGTGGCCAAAGCAGCATGCACAAGGATATTCATCACTAGATTATACAACACAGTAAAAATTTTAAAGCAATCCTATGTCCAACAATAGGAAATTGGTTAAAAAATTGTGGTAGATGCTGTTTAACATAGTAGTTAAGACAATAGATGTGAGTTTGAGACCTGGCTTAGCCACTCACTAGCTTTGGCACCGTGGGTCAGTTCTAGCTGTAACCCAGCTGAGCTTCTGCTTCCTCATCTATAAAACGGGGATGATACATTACCCCATGGGTCTTTTGGAAGGATGAAATGAGACAATATGAGTAAAGCCCTTATGTAGTACCTGATCACTATGAGTGCTTAACTAATGGCATCCTAATTATGATTTTATATATGTATATATCGTATGGGATGTTCGTATATGTATAGTACTATACAATATAATTTGTAGCTGCTATATAATAACAGTTACAAATTACATTGTTTAAAAAATAGTTTTTAATGGCATGGAAAATACCCATAATATCATATTAAGTAAAAGAAACAGTACAGAACTAAATGTAAAATATAACTCAATTTTATTAAAATAGATATTAATGGACATAAGAGAAAATACTGGAGGAAACCATCAAAATGTTATTAATGACCTTCATATCTGTTAGGGAGAATATTGGTGATTTAAATTCTGTTCTTTACACTTTCCTCTATTTTCAAAATTATCAGCCTTGATCACATATTACTTAGTGTAATTTCCTTTTAAATAACATCCTATTAGTTTATATTAAATAGAGTTGAATTTGAAGAAAAGAGCAAAAAGAGACCCATACTTTTATCACTCAGAAAACTGTTGGGAAAAAAAGCAACATGTAAACATGGTTAGAAAATTGAAAGCATAGAGAAGTACAAAGTTAATAGTGGAGTTTTCCATCTGCTTCTTCCCTCTGTCCATCGCCCACAAAGGTAAATACAGTTGATAGTTCCCTTCAAGGCAGGAAAAAGACACCAGTATCTATCAGTGCAAACAGATCCACCTCATTCTTTTTTTTTTTTAACATCTTTATTGGGGTATAATCACTTTACAATGGTGTGTTAGTTTCTGCTTTATAACAAAGTGAATCAGTTATACATATACATATGTTCCCATATCTCTTCCCTCTTGCGTCTCCCTCCCTCCCACCCTCCCTATCCCACCCCTCCAGGCGGTCACAAAGCACCAAGCTGATATCCCTGTGCTATGCGGCTGCTTCCCACTAGCTATCTACCTTACGTTTGTTAGTGTATATATGTCCATGCCTCTCTCTCACTTTGTCACAGCTCACCCTTCCCCCTCCCCATATCCTCAAGTCTGTTCTGCAGTAGGTCTGTGTCTTTATTTCTGTCTTACCCCTAGGTTCTTCATGACATTTTTTTTCTTAGATTCCATATATATGTGTTAGCATATGGTATTTGTCTTTCTCTTTCTGACTTACTTCACTCTGTATGACAGTCTCTAGGTCTATCTACCTCATTACAAATAGCTCAATTTCGTTTCTTTTTATGGCTGAGTAATATTCCATTGTATATATGTGCCACATCTTCTTTATCCATTCATCCAATGATGGGCACTTAGGTTGTTTCCATCTCCGGGCTATTGTAAATAGAGCTGCAATGAATATTTTGGTACATGACTCTTTCTGAATTATGGTTTTCTCAGGCTATATGCCCAGTAGTGGGATTGCTGGGTCATATGGTAGTTCTATTTGTAGTTTTTTAAGGAACTTCCATACTATTCTCCATAGTGGCTGTACCAATTCACATTCCCACCAGCAGTGCAGGAGTGTTCCCTTTTCTCCACACCTTCTCCAGCATTTATTGTTTCTAGATTTTTTGATGATGGCCATTCTGACTGGTGTGAGATGATATCTCATTGTAGTTTTGATTTGCATTTCCCTAATGATTAATGATGTTGAGTAAGTGGTGCTGGGAAAACTGGACAGGTACATGTAAAAGTATGAGATTAGATCACTCCCTAACACCATACACAAAAATAAGCTCAAAATGGATTAAAGACCTAAATGTAAGGCCAGAAACTAACAAACTCATAGAGGAAAACATAGGCAGAACACTCTATGACATAAATCACAGCAAGATCCTTTTTGACCCACCTCCTAGAGAAATGGAAATAAAAACAAAAATAAACAAATGGGACCCAATGAAACTTCAAAGCTTTTGCACAGCAAAGGAAACCATAAACAAGACCAAAAGACAACCCTCAGAATGGGAGAAAATATTTGCAAATGAAGCAACTGACAAAGGATTAATCTCCAAAATTTACAAGCAGCTCATGCAGCTCAATAACAATGAAGCAAACAACCCAATCCAAAAATGGGCAGAAGACCTAAATAGACATTTCTCCATAGAAGATATACAGACTGCCAACAAACACATGAAAGGATGCTCAACATCTTTTAATTTTTATCAAATGTTATTTATATCCTATTCTAGGAAAGCTGTTGCTTTTAAAGCTCTTTAACCATCACCCCAATCCGTACCATCACCCCTCCCTCCCTCCCCTTCCAGCCCAGCCACAGTTAGCAGTTTGATTCGTGGGTCCTTTCATATTGATTCCTGTACATTTACTTGCGTAACAGCATTCTCAAGCACAGCAATAGTGTGGGGCTTTTCTTTTTGATGTAAATTGTATCACACTGTACACGTTAAGTTTAACCATGGCACAGTTTTCTATAGTACAGATGTATCACAGTGTATTGAACATTTCCCCTATGAATGGATATTTAATCTTATTTCAGTTTTATTTATTATTTTTATAATCAGAATGAAATATTAATTATTTTAATTTGCCTTTTATTAAACCTAAATATATATATAGATTTATATATAAATATAAATCTATATATATAAATTTAAAATGGGCTATTGGAAGCAGTTCAATGTGGTTTCTTGGTGTTCATCTCATTTTGGACTCTTTGAGTGAACCTGGCCTGTGCAATCTCACCCACATGAGACCTCAGAAATCAGCAGTCCATCCCAGGAGCTGTTCCAGGCTCTGTCCATTTGCACATACACCACCTCAAGTTTTCCCTTCCCTGCACACATCCCTTCTTCTCTGCCCTCCACTTAGCCCCACATCCCAGTTCCTGCTTCTCCTTCTAACCAGGAGGTTAGAAGGCCTGTGCAATGGCTGCCCCCCAGCCATTCTTTAAAACACTCTGCCTGGTCAAGAGGTTACAGAAAGGTACAAGTAATTGGTAAACAATACCCTCTTCCGTGACCTCATCAGATTAATTTGAGAGCCCACCAGTACTACAGGGATGTGTCAGAAAGCTCGGGGGCACCCAAATTTAAAAACTTTTAAATTAAATTTCAAAATTTAGAAATTTTCTCATTCAGAAAAATTAATTGGTGACATCGGAACTACCCAATTTGTCCTTCTTACTAAGATAAATGAGATAATTCCCGCCCAAAGTAGCCCAAACTTGATATTTTCTTAAGTCATTTCAATCCGAAGGTGGCTACATGTATTATTTCCATTAGGCTTTGTTCTGTTTTTATTTTATTTAATTTATTTTTTTTACTTATTATGGAGATTTTCAAACATTGAGAAAAGATGAAAGAGGTGTATAGTGAACACCCATATATACAACACCTTAATCCTACAACCATTAACATTTTGCCCTATTTGCTTTTTCACGTGTCACTCCATCTCTCTACGCACCTGTCATCCCATTTTATTTCTTAGTGGATTTCAAAGTAAGTTGCAGACATCAGTAAACTCTATTCCTAAATACTTCAGCATGCCAGTTATTAACTAGAATTCATTATTTATTTACATTTTTTTCTTTTCCAGGAAAAAACGATATAAGTGAAATGCACAAATCTTCCTTGTACCATCCAATGGGTTTCGACTAATATGCTCGTTTGAGTAACCAAACCCCACCAAGATATAGAAATTTTCATCCCCACACACCTTCTTTGTGTCTTTTTGTAATTAACCCCCTCCCACCCCTTACCCCAGATAACAACTGTTCTAATTTCTATCACTATATGTCAGTTTTGCCTATTTAGAATTTCATATAAATAGAGTTATATCATAAACTATTAAGTCAAGTTGCTATGGCTTCCTTTTCTAGCTACAGGCCTCCTAGTTGATACAAGAACTATTTGAAGCTGACCTTTCTTGCCTTATATTATGAATTGGAATTCCTTAGGAGCACATTGAAAATGGAAGTGAAGGCACTAGTGGAAATAATAACCTAGTTAATGCCTTGCTAGAATGGTATTAAATATGCTACAGAATTATTCTGCTTAATAAAGGAACATTCAGTGGAGAGGCATGCCAGAAAAAATGCAAGCTGTATTTTGGAAAGAATTTGGTCCTACTTGACTTACCATCCTGCCTGTCAGAACCACATGGGCCTGCCCTGTATTCAGTGTGCTATGATTTTGTCCATCCTAGTGTTACTTCAAACCAAGTTAGAAGTCAAAACAAGATTCCACTGTTCTGCTCAGAAGATCCCGGTACACCCTTCTGACCATGAACAGGAAGGTCTAAGCTCAGCTATGGTGATGTTGGAGGTGGAGCAGGTCATCAGTAGGTGGCGCTCTTCCTCTGAATCATTACCCAGACGTGCCACCCACCCCCAGCTAAGACAGAAACCAGCCAGCAGAAAGGCCCAGCCTTCTGAAAGTGACAATAAAAGAAGTCGTTAGGTGCTTTTAGTTTTGAAGACTGCTTGACTGACCTTGACTGGAGTCCTTCGAGAGCTGTGTTTCACCATTTCCAGGGCCTGTTACCTGGAAGCAGAAATCTCAGGTATCCTAAGACCAGAGTTTACGGGATCCTATTGAAAAAGGATGCTTGGTACATACCAGTGTTAATCAGTACTAAAAAGTTTGGGAAAATCTGGGAAGGTGAATTGGAAGACTTGATAGAATCTGAATGTTAACCAGAGATATTAGGATAATTTTACTAGGGAAGAAATATAATTCCACCCTTTATTCTTTTATTCATTTTTTCAGTTGTCAACATTAGGGAGGGAATGGAGTGTATAATTTGTTAAGAAACAGCTGTTGGATGAATTGGGATATTGGGATTGACATATATACACTATTTATACTACGTATAAGATAGATAACTAATGAGAACCTACTGTACAGCACAGGGAACTCTACTCAATGCTCTGTGGTGACCTAAATGAGAAGGAAATCAAAAAGAGGGGATACAGGTATACGTATACCTGATTCACCTTGCTGTATGGTATAAACTAACACAATATTGTAAAGCAACTATAATCTAATTAAAAAAACAAAACAAAACAGCTATTGGAGTCAGGCAGACCTGGGTTTCTACTGGAACCATTCCCTGGGTCTCAATTATTTCATTTGTAAAACGAAGACAATATACTTACATCATAGGGCATTTCATTCCTTGATTCAACAAACATTTGTTGAGCACCTGCTGTGTGCCAGGCACTGCTCTAGAACTGTGGGTACCATGTGAACAAAACAAGATCTCTGCTCTCACGGAGCTCTTGGGCAGCCTGTATTTTCGAAGATGGCTGTGCCCATATATTCCATCCCATATTCTCTTCTTTTTTTAAAATTTAACTTTATTTTTTGTCAAACATCCTTGCAAGCAATGAAAACAAACCAAATCATGAATAAATGTTTATTTAAAAAAATTACTTTATTGAAGTGTGATTGTCGTAGAAAACGCTATACACATTTAATGTATACAACTCAATCAGTTTGGGGATAAGTATGTACTTGTGAAACCAGCACCACCAGCAGGCCATAGATATATCCATCACTTCCCAAAGTTTCCTCCCGTCCCCTTTATTATTTATCTTTTTATGGTACAAATACGTAACATAGGATCTTAGCAAATTTTAAGTATATAGTACAGTTTTATTAGATATAGGCATACTATATATATATATATATATATATATATATATATATATATATATATATGCTGTATAGTGGATATCCAAAACTTATTCTCTTGCAGAACTGAAACTTTGTACCCTTTGACCGTCATCCCATTTACCCTTCCTCTCAGTCCCTGGCAACCACCATTCTGCTCTCTGCTTCTATGAGTTTGACTTTTTTAGATTCCACATGTAACTGAGATTATGCAATATTTGTCTTTCTGTGTCTGGCTCATTTCACTGAGTATGATGTCCTCCAGGTCCATCCATGTTGTTGAAAACGGCAGGATTTCTTTCTTTTTCTCTTTTAGGGCTGAGTAATATTCCATCATATAGACAGATAGATAGGTATAGATATATATCAATATCACATTCTCTTCTCAAATTATGACACTGCTGGCATTTCTCTGTCTTCTCGAAACAGGACAGGCCTACGACTGTGGTGGAAGAGGTGCTGTATAACTTTCAAGTATACATCATAGATGGTGAGACAACATTCTCTTGGCCCTCTCTTGGGACACGTGCCTTGGGATCCCTGAGCTGGCATATAGGCAGTCCAGCTACATCACTGCTGCAGTGCTGGGGGGATCATGTGGCGGGATTACATAGAGACATAAAAAGATGCCCAAAGAGCCCCACTCGTTCCAGCCTCCGGCCTTTGAGTCTTTCCGCTGAGGACCCGAAAGATCAGCCATCTCCACTGTGCCTTATCTGACCTCTTTACCTACGTAGTCTGTGCGCTTAATAAATGGTTGTTTTGTGCTGATTTGTTATGCTACCCTAGTGACTAGAACAAGCTATATACTAGTTGGGCAGGCAGAAGATAAGCCAGTGAACAAATAAACAAACAAGGTATTGTCAGACACGGGTATAAAGAACTGAAAATAAGATGATGTGACTGGAGAGTGTGGAGGGAGGGGAAATCCCAGACAGGATAAGGAAATCCTGGCAGAAGAGAGAATGTGTGAGCTGTGGAGACCTGCACATACAAGAAAGGGCCAGAATGATTGTTCTGGGGGTGGGAGGGGACAGAGGTAACAGCAAGTGCAAAGGCCCTGGGGCAGGCTGAAGCTTGACATATTCAAGGAACTAAAAAATGACTGGTGTCTCTGGATTATAATAAGAAGGGGTTAACAGTACAAGCTATGGTCAGAGTATACAGGGTCACCTCATATGTGGACTGAGCCAGAGCTAAGGCCAGAGCTAAGGGTTTGGATTTTTATCCAAGAATAATGGGAAACCATGGTAAGATTCTTAGTGGTGGAGAGATATGGTTTTTTTACATAGTAACCATGTCCCTTTGGCTGCTGTGTGGTGACAGAATTGAAGAAGGGAGGCTAATTAAGAGGCTGTAGCTTCCGTTCAAATGAGAGCTGATGGCAGCTTGGACTGGCCTGGAATCAGTGGACATAATAATAATAACAACAACAACAACAGTGGATAATATTGCCTGAGTGGTTTCTATGTTCAGGCATTGTTTCAAGTGCTTTTACGTGGATAATTTGATTCTGTCTTCACAGCAACCCTATGATGTAAGTTCTATTACTATCCCAAATGAGCGTTCAAGTACTTTGCCCATTATCACATACCTAGGAAGTGGTAGACGAAGGCTCCTAACTCAGGCAGGGCCACCGCAGAAGGACGCTTCCCTGGATGGAATCCAGTGAGAGGATTCAGGGTATTCTGGAGGTAGAGCTGACAGGACTCGTTAAATGATTTGGGATTTGGGGGAGAAGAAAGAACTCGAGAATGGAGCCTCGTGTCCTGACATGGGCAATGAGGAGGGAGGCGGTGCCGTCTATGGAGATGGGAACGTCTGGGGAGAAGTCTGGGTGGGGAGAGGCAAGAGTTCTCTCATGGTAGAAATGAACAATCACGGTGATCAAATGAGCATAATCGAGGCTAATGTTTACGGAGTGACCACCATGCGCAAGCACTCCACCTCTACGAACTCATTGGATTCGGCAACAACCTTAAGAAATAAGGTACCATGATTTCCTTATTTTACCGAGGATGAAACTAAGAAACAGGGAGACTGAGAAATGTGTCAAAACCAGTAAATTGCCGATTTGGGATTTAGTCTGGTTGGCAGCCTGCTCTAACACACTGCTTGTCATTAAATGAGTGAGTGTCGGCACAAGCACAGTGCCTAGTGCATAGTAAGTGACCAATAAATGGTAGCCATTATTACTGTTGTTTATTATTATTATTCAAATGCAGTTGACCTTCTCTGATGTATATGACATTGTGTTACTAGGAAGTAGAACCCAATCGGTGCCCTCAGGAAAGATGCCATGTCTTCGGCAAATCCAGACTCATAGAAGTTTAAATGATTCAAGACAACCACACGACACAAAACAGCAATAGACGAGGCGCCTCAAGGCAGCGTGTGATGAAGTGCCAAAGGAATGGCACATACGTAGCTATACGGAGTTTTTCTAATATCTAGAGGAATATTAAAGCCTTGTGCCAGGATTATTAACACATGTGTTCTCAACCGGGATATTCCTTCTCTATTATTCAGTGTGCCCTGTCAGGACCCAAACCAAATGTCAAAAATTGGAATAGTGACATTTACACTTTTAATTACCCAGCAAGATTAGTGTTTGTGGACTTGTTAAGTAGTTCCCAAACAAAACAATGAAATTTAATGGTTCTGCTGTGCAACAAAATTCACCCCCTTTTCTCTTTTTCTTTCCTTCTCTCCCATCCCCTCCCCTTCTCTCCCCCCACCTCCGCTCCCCTCCCCTTCTCTCTCTTTCTCTGGAGAGGCAGTGTGGACAAGTTTTTACCAGTATTACCAAGACAAATTCCTTGATGTTTTGATAGAATTAAAATGAAAAACTTGAGCTGCTCCCACATTTCTTGCTTTTTTATAAGACTGTTTTTCCTCTGTGGGCCCCAAAATGACAAAGATTCAAAGCAGTAAGTCAAGCTACGTTTTGGGGAGCCTTTTCACATTTCCTTAAATTTTTTCAAAAAGAAAAAATAAACCCAGAAAATTTAGAAATAGGGAACATTAAAAAAAATCCTCACATAATCATATCACTTCAATACAATGACTGATCATATCTTGGTGTGTGTCCTTAGAATTTTTAATTTTCCCATGCTTATTCATGGTTGTAATTCTAGTGTACTTACAATGTTGTCTCCTGCTTATGTAAATGCTTATCAGATATACCTCTCTATGTTATGAAGTAAAATTCAAAATTTTATTGGAATTGTCCATTGAGTGAACCTCCCTTAATTTCTAAACCATGTAACTAAATCACTTTTAGAATAAAGAAATGGATAAATTAAATAAAATACATAAATTAAACAACGTTACCCTTTCCCTTAATGTTGAACTTGGTAAGACCTCATGTATAAGGGTTGAGAATTCTGGCTCTGAGTTCTGCCACTTCCTAGCTGTGTGACCTTGGACAAGTTACTTAACCTTTCTGGGCTTCAGTTCCTTCACCCATAAAATGTCGATAATAACAGTGCCTACTTCGAACGAATGGAATAATATGCATTGAAATACCTACTTCAGTACCTGTCACATCATGAGTGCTCAATAAATGTCAGCCGTTATTACTATTATCATCATTATTATTGAAACTTTCAAGCATGATTTTGGTAGAATGAGCATCGGATTGGGAATCAGAAAGTTTGTGCTCTAGACAAGGAGGAGCCATGCACTTGTTGCTGGTTTCCTTACCTGTAAAACAGTGTTAAATACCTGTCACACCACTTTCAAAAAGAACTTAGAATAAGATACAAAGCTCTATAAATGCACATAAGATCACATGCACTCCTTGTGATACGAGTGGCACAGTCCCGTGGCCATGGCTGGGGAGATCCTGGCACCTCTCTGATGAGCAGACCTCATTCTAGAGCCAGGTTTACTACTCAGAACAATGCCAGGGGCACACAATGCCGTGCAGAGGTCAGCAAAGACTTCCTACCCTGCGCTGCGATATCTCCTTCCCTCTTATTTATAGAAGGCACAGAGCCACCCTGTTCTGCTGTGTTAAGGAAACCCATACCTCAGGCTTTTCTCTCTCTTTTTTTCTGTATTCACTTATTTTAGGTATTCTATCAATGCCATGTACACAGTTCACATTAGAAGTTGTCAGCATTTCCCATTTAGGCTGCTATTTCCAGGGGATGGTAATTTGATTGCAACATTTGTTCTGGGCAGCAACAGGCCAAAAAGAGGTCTCGGTGCAAAAGCATCTTCCCCCCACTTAAAAACAGCAGCCACTGCAACACACTCATGTGACCAAGTTAAAATGATGGAGGTCGACAAAAATCACCGATATTTAGAATTCTGGAAGATGGAGGGGGTTGTTTTGACACCAGAATGAAGTTCACAGCTGCAGGTCAGCCAGAGTTCACTCTCAAGCATCCCAACATGGCCGCAGGAGCTGCCAAATTGTCAGAGAGCAACCCTCCGGCAGGTCCTGCCTCTGCGGAAAATGGGTGTGTAAGTGCCACCTCCTCACCTGACCTCTCCATCGGAAAATGGACTAAGTAAGGAAGGGAGATCAGGGCCAGTTCCTCCTTTTTTGGGAGTTTGCAGGCTCGGCAGGGAGCAGGGAGGGGAAGTAGAAGACGCATTACTGTTAAGAGGCTGACTTCCGGCATCTGCATTCCGTGCCTGCATCACCTCCCCTGTCATCAAGAAAAGCTTGGGAGGTACGTGGAAGAATGACTAAGCTCCTGTTTCAGAGGCTTGTTAATTCAAGTGCTATTTATTGAGCACCTACTATGTGTCTTGTGCTTTGTGTCATGCTGGGTGTGTGAAGTTGCACTAACGTGCTGCCTCTTCCCAGGGGACCTTGGCTGGTGTGGAGGACAGTCACAATTACACATGCGATCAGGACCCCAGAGGGGAACCAGAGGCCGCTTAGAGAGGCACGATTTGGAGCTTAGGCTGGAGAAGCCCTCTCTAACTTTCTAGAGAAAGTGACACTTCACTGGAGAAAGGAGGGCTGTGTCGGAGGTGTGGGGAATACTTTAAGAGGCAGGTTCGAGACCAACACCATCTTTTGAACAATGAGTATGTCCACATACCAGGGGTCCTGTTGAGTTTTGTTTGTCTGAGCCTGAGTCTGGTTGATTGTGAGACTTGGATACCTATTCAAACTGCTTAAATTAAAAAGGAGATTTGTTAAAAGGGGGAATTGAGTAGAAACCAAGGGTAGGAAGCATAGCCACACCTTGCAGGGAATGGCTTCTTCCCTCTCTCCCTTACAGGACTACCTGCTGGGGATGAAATCCTGGCTCCCTACTTGGTCTTTTCTGATGTCACCCCAGGAGGGAAGTTGAGGCATCTCACTGCAGCCTGGCAAGAGTGGGAGTCTAGGCTCTGGGCCTTTGCTGGCGGGTGTAGTGGTGGGGTTGCAGTGCTTCCTGTGGTGTTTGGCTTGGGTAGGGTGATTATTGTCTCAAATTTTTCTGTCTTGCTTGGTTTCCCTGTCTTGGTCATTTTGACAGAGAGAACAGGCTTCCAGAGGGCCTCTTGGTCTGTATCCATTGGTGCTTCTGGATTTCTAACTTCTTCAAGTACCCAATCTGGGATACGCCAGGCAAAAAGAAAACCCAGGGAACTCATCAGTATGTCATTCCTGGGATCCCAATTTCCCTAACCAGTCAGCCTTCTTTCAGAGACTTCTTACATCTGTCCATATAATGTCTAGTGTTTTTAGTTGTACTTGGTGGAAGGAATGGGAGAAAGAATGTCTACTGCATCTTTCTGAAAGTGCAGGTTAGTCAATATCCTTTTTGTGTTTTCTTTTTGATTTTAATTAATTTTTATTGATTGAAAGGTTTTTAAATTCTATAGTGCTTTACAATTTTCAAAAGTTTCATACAGATGATTTCATATTATCCCACATTAACCCTTCTTCCCCCTTTACCCTTCTATTGCCCCTCCCCCATCCCTCTCCCTACTGGTAACCACTAGCTTGTTCTCTATATCTGTGAGTCTGCTTCTTTTTTGTTTGTTTGTTTTATTCACTAGCTCGTTGTATTTTTTATATTCCACATATAATCAACTTCTACTTAGTCAGTCAGAGTCAGATTCTATTATTTAAAACTAAGATCTCATCTGACCTAGAGTTCTTAATGTAAATATCAGAAAACCACTTGGGCTAGTTTTGACTTAGCTCGAGTGGCTATCAGAGGTTAGGAGGCAGGCCCTAGAATCTCTCGGAGAGCTAGAGAAGAGTTGTGAAACCAGCAACCGGGCCCAAACCACATTTGGGAACAGCTGCAGTGGTGACACCTCTCTGCCACCATCATGGGGCCCAGTCCTGGGCACAGATGCTGAACCTACCTTCCAGGGCCACTGCCTCTGGAAACCAGAAGATTCTGTCATCAGCTTTGCCAGGGTGAATTCCATGTGGCACCTGCTTCACTGCATCACCTCTCCTGAGTCAGTCCATCGGGTGGGTGTTTGATTGGAGGCCAAGCTAATGTCTGTGTCCTGGCTGCAAGGGATGCTGGGAAAACCAGTTTTTGGCTTCTGTCTTATGAAGGTGAGGACATTTTCCAAATACAGAAAGGGTTCTGGATGGCCCCAAACATGAATAATGTCTACTACAGAGTTTACTTTAACAGTGTATGTGAAGGCCCAAACTTAGGAGCAGGGACAGGAGATGAAGAGGAAAAAACATACTTGAAAGATAGTGAGGAGGTGGAATTACTAAAAGCTCATAAGAGATTGAGTGTGAAGCATGAATAAGAGGGAAGAATCTAGTTACTAGTCAAATATCTATGATTTTAAGCAAAAGATAGCTAGTTATTGAGTCAGTGGTTGATGAAGGATCCAGTTACCAAGTCCTAATACTCTTGTTGGGAGTAACTTTCCTGAAGAAAAGTGCAGAAAACAGAGTTCACCTGTTTTTCAGCATTACCAACCACTGTTATTGGACCTTTCAACAAGCCCAAATTCAGTTTCATGGGTGCTGCAAGATAAGACCTTCAGAAACAATCTAAGCTGATTTCGAAGACAAACAAACGTATCTGAAGTGTGTCTTTCCTCACAGTGTCATGATACAAATTTTTTCTTATATTTATCATTCTCATATCCCATCATCTTCCAAAATGTATTTGGAAAATTTGTCATTAAAACATATCTACACATGTGAAGTAAACAAGCAATAATAAAACAAAACCCCATATCATTGTAAGGATGAAAGAACAAGAGCTGAGTAATGAGGGCAAGAGGTCAAAGCAAATTATAAATGAAAATCTAGATTAAAGAGGCTAATGGAATTGAGTTCAAAACTTTGCTATGATATTCCTGGCATTAAGGGAGAAAAAAACTTGGATGGGTTGTGTACATGTGTTGCTATGGACCAATTGTGCCACTCTGCTTATATGTTGAAACCTTAACCCCCAAAGTGATGTATTTGTAGTGGGACTTTTACAGGAGTAATTAAGGTTAAATGAGGTCATAAGGGTAGGGCCCTGACCTGATAGAATTAGTGCCCTTATAAGAAAAATACCAGAGAGTTCTCTCTCTGCCATGTGAGGACACAGTGAGAAGGTGGCACCCACAAGCCAGGAAGAGAGGTTTCACCAGACCCCAACCACGGTGGCACCCTGATCTCAGACTTCCAGCCTCCAGGACTGTGAGAAATAAAATTCTGTTGGTTAAGCCACCCAGCCTGTGGTATTCTGTTATGGCAGCCTGGGCTGACTAAGACATATGTACTGTACATGTCTGGTTCTCAAGACAGAAAGTGAACTGTTTTCCCAGTTCTGAGCTCTGAGAGTAACCCAGCCTGCAGGTTACTTAGATAAGACATCTAACAGCATATTAAAATTTGATAGCTATTTCTCAAAAAGATGACCTTAAAGAGTTCCTGGTAAAATAACTAATGCCTGGAAGTTAAATTATAGTTCGTTGAAGAGACTCTGGTGATCAGGTCATATCATACAAGTTTTGAGCTTCCTGGGATTTGGTAAGAGGTTTGTGCAACAATCAGATGACAGCTGGAGTTCCCATCACCATCCAGGAATTGGCATTATTTCCAGCCCATATTTTCTGTGTGGCAGCCCACAGGTTGGAAAACCCATGAGAGTATGGTGTGTATGTGTGTGAATGTCACATGTGCCAAATGACAGCAAAGCAATGAGCACAGCTTCAGAGAAATGTCTGATCAAGGTCACACACACACACAAATACCTTCAAGGACCACACAGGTGGGGCTTGTGTGTGGAGTGGGCCCAGCGGGTACACCCTTGGTCAAAAGGAAGCAACTGACTTTTTCAGAAGCCAAGATATGCACTGCAAGAACATTCTGCATGTCCAATCCATTTACGGGCAGCATCCACCCAGAGGACCCCTAGTCCTTACAAACTACAAGACTGTGACCCTCAGATTTCAATGATCCATCCAAACCATGGCTAATAATTCCAATGAATAGTTGGTAATGTCCACACAGCAATATTTTAAAACAGTAATGACCATAGCAGGACTTTATCACAAGAGTCTGGAGAATGGAAGTCCTCACCACTGCTGGAGAATACAGTGTTCTTTTCTCTTTTTCACTTGCTTGGGCGTATTTCCAAATCATGTGTCCTTCAGCGGGGTTTCTAAATGGGTTAACGACACCCTCCCTCAAAGTGCTTGGTCAGGATATTTGTCACTTTCTCGCAGCCATGGAAAATGCACACAGGGATTGAAAGGCCCAGTTCATGCAACATTGCTCAAAGGATTTGAGGATTCCGTTACTGCACAAATCCTTTAATTAAAGCCAGTTCCTCCAGGCCCCTGTTGCCCGGGCCCAATCCACAGTGTCCCTGGTGACCTTGGGAGGGTTGATTAATTGACGAGTTGGCAGTGCAACCATTCCTTCAAAGATCCCAAGATATATCTGCTAAAACAAAAGTGCCCCCCAGACACCATATGGGCCTGTGTTTGCAGTGGCTCTTAAAATTTATCTGCAACTTCTCCCCTGTGTGACTAATGCCTCCTGCCTTCTACTCAGTGGCTGTTTCGACCCATCACCCTTCCTTTCTGTGGCAAAGAACTCTTCAGCGAAGAGGTATTTTTGGAAACTCAAGAGGCTGTTTTTGCAATTTGGCAATAAGAAGTAACATTCTCCACTGGGCCCAAGTCACCATTGATATCAAAGGAGCCCGATTTTTGAAAAATCTCTCCGCCTTGTCTTTTCAAGGATTCAGCAATAAGCAGTTATATCTGGAAGCACCAACATCTAGATTCTGCTTATCAGAAGAGTGAATTGAAGGGAAACTGGATAACATAGGAAAGTCAGGAGGGAGCATTTTCGAAGGCAACTCTTAAGGGTGACTCTACATGTTTCTTCTTTATAATTCTGGGTATTCTCCCTTTGTCTTTGTCAGCACTCTATGGATAAGGCTCTAATAAAACTGAGTTCTGGTTCATCTTTTCAGAACCCAAGAAACAAGAGAATTGAACCAAAGGCAAACTTTTAAAATTGTCTAAAGGAGAGTGACTTCTGTAAAATTTGTCCATCTGAGCATAATGATGGATTTGGGCATGTGTATTGGAGAGAAGACCCTAGAGAAAAGTTGTATAATAGAAGGAGAAGAATTTGGAGTTCCCAAGGCAATCCTGAAGCAAAGAGGTAAGAAGGCGAGAGAGGGAAGGAAGAAGGAGGAGGGAGGCTGGCAGGAGGCAGAAGGATGCCCAGGTGTGTTAGGAATCCTCTCTGTGAACCACACCCCTCCATCTGCAGAAGATCCCACCAATCAGATGCTCTTTTTTTTTTTTTTCAGAACAAGCAACTTTTTATTGGAGTATAGTTGATTTACAATGTTGTATTAGCTTCAGGTGTATGGCAACGTGATTCAGATATATCAATATATATTTTATATATATATATTTTTTCAGGTTCTTTTCCATTATATTATAGGTTATTACAAGATATTGACTATAGTTCCCTGTGCCATACAGTAGGTCCTTGTTGTTTAGCTATCTTATGCATAGTAGTGTGTATCTGTTAATCCCAAACTCCTCATTTATCCCTCCCACCAACCCCAGGTGCTCCTTTAAAAGCCAAATACATTCCAGGGCCACACGTGGCCCAGTCTCAAGCTGATGTGACGGACAAAATAATGCAATCTGCTATCCCAAACGAATAGTTAATTCCAAGCTTTACTTGAATGGCTGTAATCTCGTACAAGGAAAGGTAGTTAGTAAACCACATGTGGAGGACTACAGAGCAGGGCTGAAAGCATGGACTCAGGGCCAGTCAGCCTCAGTTTGAATTTTGGTTCTGCCACTTACAAGTCGTGAGATCTTTAGCGAATCACTATCTCTCTGTGCCTTTGTTTCCTCATCTGTAAAATAAGGATATTATAGTACCTATTAGGATGACGTTGAGAATGAAATGAGTTAATACTTGTCAAGCCCTCAAAATGGTACCTGACACGCAGGAATAGTTACATCAACATTTGCTAAATAAATAACTACATCTTAGGATCCACTTTCTCTGCTACTCAACCAAAAAGGGTGTTTCTAGTTTTCCTCATCACTTTTCTATTCTTTTATTCCCTCTCTCTGAGAAAAAGCTCTGCATTTTCTGATGCAATCCCCACCTTGGATGCTTCATCTCTCCCCCACCCAAGGAGTACCCAGATCTGTCTGCAAGGGGCCAAGAAGGGCGGTGGAGAGGATAAGACAGAAAGATGCAGAGTAAATTATGTCAGAGTTTGCCCTGTTAACTGAGGATGAGGGGGTGGGAGAAGTGCCACGAATTTGCATTTTCAGGTAATATTTTTCTCTTTTTTTATTTTATAAATTTATTATTTTATATTTATTTTTGGCTGCGTTGGGTCTTCGTTGCTGTGTGCGGGCTTTCTCTAGTTGTGGCTAGTGGGGGCAACCCTTCCCTGCAGTGCACAGGCTTCTCATTACAGTGGCTTCTTTTGTTGTGGAGCACGGGCTCTAGGCACATGGGCTCAGTAGTTGTGGCTCGCGGGCTCTAGAGCGCAGGCTCAGTAATTGCGGCGCACGGGCTTAGTTGCTCCGTGGCATGTGGGATCTTCCCGGACCAGGGCTCGAACTCGTGTCTCCTGCATTGGCAGGTGGATTCTTAACCACTGCGCCACCAGGGAAGTCCCTTCTCTTATGTTTGATGTGAGTGACCACAGAGAGGGAATCGAGAAGGGTGCTGAGTTTCATTTCACACCAGGCAGCAGATCGGAGGCAGCATGAGAATATATGGAATCTGAAGGTGACCTCAAGAACCTAAGGTCACCTAGGAATTCACAGAATCCTTGGCAACTTTTGACTTGCACAGACCCTGGCAATGCAGGAATTGTGATCCAATTTCTTTAACATCTTGAGAGGTAGGAAACATGAAGTACTATCAGTGTATGGAAAAATGCAGAAATGGGTTTCTTTTTTTTTTTTTTTTTGGCTATACGCGGGCCTCTCACTGCTGTGGCCTCTCCTGTTGCGGAGCACAGGCTCCAGACACGCGGGCTCAGCGGCCATGGCTCACGGGCCCAGCCACTCTGCGGCATGTGGGATCTTCCCGGACCGGGGCACGAACCCGTATGCCCTGCATCGGCAGGCGGACTCTCAACCACTGCGCCACCAGGGAAGCCCTGAAACGGGTTTCTTTTAAAGGGAGATAAACATTTATCAGAAGTCTTATCACAAGAGGGAGATAGATGGCTAGTATTCAAGATCTTAATCTATTGTACAGGGGGAAGGACATTTATTGGATTAAATAATAAGTATATAAAGCCTATAGATAAGACGGTTCACCTACAAATATTCATTTTTACACATAAAGAACCATATGCTTGTGTATGTGGAAATGAGTATACTCACTAAGTGGAATATGGAAGAATATATTTGATTAGGAAGACATATGAGCAATATGGCGAAAATATATAAGACCACAACCTGACAACAAGAGGAAGTGCGTTTGGGACACAGCTGTAGACTGTCATGTGGGTTAGTGGTCTCAGCTAAGAATGGATGGCACCAGCTTCTTTCCTGGCCACCCTGCTAATCGTGCTCCTCTGCTCATCCTAGTGACATTATAAGGAGCCAAACCACACGCAGCTAAAGTGAATGGAAAGGGTGGGAGAAGACGAGAGGCTGAGTGACTTGCCCAAGACATGGAGCTGTGAGCTTGGACTTTCATGTGGCTATTGGTTCTCCCTCTGGCATAAACTAAGATAAAGAAACCTAGTATTGGTGCCTTCCACATTGTCTTGCCCATCCCATTTGTTGCCACAGCTAAGTTGAAGCATCTAGAGACCAAAGGGTGACAGAACATTTTCTCCTGGTGGGTTTGACGGGCTGATGTGAGTTGCCTACAATTTGAGTCTTTTTTTTTTTTAATTTTTTTAAAATTTATTTTTGGCTGTGTTGGGTCTTCGTTTCTGTGCGAGGGCTTTCTCTATTTGTGGCGAGCAGGGGCCACTCTTCATCGCGGTGTGCGGGCCTCTCATTATCACGGCCTCTCTTGCTGCAGAGCACAGGCTCCAGATACGTAGGCTCAGTAGTTGTGGCTCACAGCCCTAGTTGCTCCATGGCATGTGGTATCTTCCCAGACCGGGGCTCGAACCGGTGTCCCCTGCATTGGCAGGCAGATTCTCAACCATTGCGCCACCAGGGAAGCCCCAAATTTGAGTCTTGACTGCTCTCCCTGCACTGCTGCCTCTAACGAGGGATAAAATACCCAGAGTGGCGGGGGCACTCAGCTTACATCTCACGTGCATTTCTATAGGAAACAGATGCTGTGAACAAGTCTAGGGGATAGAATTATACACCAGCTTTGCCATTCTCCCACCTTCCCATTAAGTATGCTCCCTGGGTAAGAGAAGGGTCCTTCCCCTGCCTGTGGGTGGAAACTCACCAGTCACTCTCAGATAATAAGATATTCTTTGGTCACTTTTAGTCATTAACACAATACCAACTTTAGTCATTTTTAACTGCTCAATCCCCCTGAGGGTAATGATGATTTTCATTTTTTAAGATAAGGAAATTGAAGTTTGGAGAGAATAGTTGATTGAATAAAGTTTGCAGAAGTAGAAAGCAGGGAAGTTGGGATTCAAACCCATGACCCCCATGTGCATCACTGCAGACTATACTTTCCCCTCTCCACTGGGTGCATCCAAAGAGACCCTCACTCTCTCTCTCAATCCTGATTTATCTACCCCTTGAGCAAGCGGTGAGTGAAGGTTTGAAAACCAGTTGAAAACTAGTTCTTAGAACTCTGAGAGTAGCACTTACTATTCTGTTCCACTAGGAAAAGAAGGGAGTTGTTCGCAAGCAGATTTCCTGACCTGTGGTCCATGAGTGATCTCCTGGTGGGAAGATAAGTCTTTTCTTTTCTTTGGTGTCACTTTGTAGATTATCTTTGTAGGAATAACATATTCATTTTAAATGTAAAAGTATTTTTGATGTGTGGTTTCGTTACAAACAAATGTAGCATGGGAAGGATGTTACTTGGTAATAGACACACTAGAGATTACCCTGACTTCCTGTTGGCGAGAGGAGCATCCCTCTGATAGGAATGGACCACAATATTCCCTGTCATTGTGAGTCTGCACTCCTGCCTTTCTTAAGTTGTGTCCAGCTTAAGTTGGAAAATATCAAGGAAAAGAAGTGATGTTGGGCTTCCCTGGTGGCGCAGTGGTTGAGAGTCCGCCTGCCAATGCAGGGGACACGGGTTCGTGCCCCGGTCCGGGAAGATCCCACGTGATGCAGAGTGGCTGGGCCCGTGAGCCATGGCTGCTGAGCCTGCGCGTCCGGAGCCTGTGCTCTGCAACGGGAGAGGCCACAACAGTGAGAGGCCCAGGTACTGCAAAAAAAAAAAAAAAAAAAAAAAAAAAAAAAAAAAAAAAGTGATGTCCACACTTACATATATCCTTTATTCAGATTTTTAACAGTGAACATGATAAGGGCTCCCACCATCTACTACCCCCAAAAAGCTGCAGTGCCCATGGTGTGGCAAAATTGTCTGTCCACCCTGAAAATACATTGGACAATGCAGACATTTTTCATGAGAAGGCTTGATCTTAAAAGGCTCAAACTGTGTGGAAACTCGTACTGTCTCAGCACAAAATTCTTCTGTTGAAATTTCTTACACAGTTGCTTATTCACCTTTCAAGTGAAAGAAGCCATATATAGTTAGAGAGATTTGAGGAACTCCTTGCTCTGTGGATTTGACCTAGTTTATTTGGGAGTTGGAGCAGATAAAGAAAATTGAAGCGATACCTCTGTCAAATAGCAACATCCCTCTGGAATTGTTTACATTTCTTTTAATACGATGTCCTATGAAGATGTGCTGTTTGGAGCTGCTGCAGCCATTTTGTGACCACGATGGGGAGGCCAAGAGAATTGTAGAGAAGTTGACCCAGAATTCTGGCATTGTTGAGCTACTAAGCTAACACTGGAACTCCTTCTTTTCAGATTACCTGGTTAAAAACATACATTCTTAGGATCTAAACCATTTTACCTAGATATTTTGTTACTTGCCCTCCAAAATTAGGATCTGTGATCCAAACCTTGTCTTGGAGAATGCTGTTTTTCCTTGGCACAAGTCTTCCCTCAATTGGCAAAAAGTTTTAGGGGCGCTGATTCTTCTGTGAGTTAGCATTTAATATTTTCCAAAGGAAAAATCAAACTGACTGGATATCAAAGACGACATGCAAAGGCCATTTCAAACTGTATATTACAGTTTCAACTTCTATTTCAAGGCAAACATCAAGTTTTTTAAATTGAAATTTACTTTTGAGAAGATTTAAGGTTGACTTTTGTTTTATTGCACTTATTTTTCTTCCTGGAATGAATCATTAATTTTTGAATAATCAAATAAAAGTGAGAGAAATTTTTTTTTTAAAGATTGAACATAGATGGAGTAAATAGATTTCTAATGTAATAAGTTCATTGCATGTAATTTTTTCCCACTATGTTTCGTGAACATTTTTCCCTGGGGAGGGATCCTATACCATTCATCAGATCCTCACATGAGTCTGGAACAGAAGAAAAAGTTCTCCCGAGTTGGTGTGATAGGGTGGACCATATTCAAAGCCTCAGCTTTTACCAGACTTCCACCTACTGTTTATTACAGATGGGCATTGGCTTGGTCCAAGTTCCTATACGATGGTCCATTCTTAGACCGCCAGTCCATGCCATGGCAGCATGACGTATCCCTACCCTGTTGATCTCAACTGTGGCTACATAATTTGCTTTAGTTAATGAAACGTGAGTGGAATTAATGTGTATAACTTCCAGGCAGAAACTTTAAGAGCCAGCAAACGATTCATCATATTCTCTTTTTGCCCCTCTGTGTTCTTAGAATCATGTAACAGAATGGCGCATCTTTCAAGTTCTGTCGGGTTATGAGTGGCCCTGGC
Source organism: Leucopleurus acutus (assembly GCF_964270905.1). Taxonomy (NCBI): domain Eukaryota; kingdom Metazoa; phylum Chordata; class Mammalia; order Artiodactyla; family Delphinidae; genus Leucopleurus; species Leucopleurus acutus. The sequence goes on from NC_139146.1 coordinate 51,306,103, forward strand.
GAGCAGAGCTCCCTTGTCCACCCATGATGGACGTGGGGTGTGAGTGAGAAATTTGAACTCAATGGTTTTCAGCTGCTGAGGTCTTCACGTTGTTATTGTAGCACAACCTAGCCTATCCTGATGGATCCAGTGTCTCTTTCAATCCTTCCTGCTTTATCCATTCATACCTCTGACTTCAGACACGGGCAACGTGAAACCAGGGAAAGGAAGGAATTTCATTTACAGAGTGCTTTCCAAGTGCCCAGGGTAATTCAGGGTGTTATTCGCAAAGCCACTTTGTTTCAACTGCACAAACATCCCAATGATACGGGGAAGGGGTCCCAGCTTCAGCATAGCATCAAGGGACTATGGCTTGGAGAAGGTTAAACACCCAGTACTGGGACCCTCAGTCTCCACTCCGAAGCTCTCACTCTTTTCACTGCAGCAACCACCTCTCACTGAAAGGCTGGCTAAGGTCATTCTGGGAGAGATGTTTTTGGATCTTAAAAAAAATAATCACCTTTACTAATGACCTGGTAATTGTTTTTATAGCTTCCCAATGAAGTGTGAAGTGTTCTAAGAGACAACACAGGACAATTTCCTTTGATGGTGAAGCTTTCCAAAGAATGATTGCCTCAGTCATCTGGGCTCCTGAATGATATTGAACGGAAGCTGAGCTGCAGGCCTGGAAAAGACGCCGAGGTTGGGAGGAAGATTGGCTCAGACTTGTCTATATTTTGTTTATATTTTAAAGCAGTAATCCTGTCTTTCCTTTTCAAAAACGGTCACATAGTAAGATATGAACAAAAAATAAATAACTGGCATTTGTCAAGCACTTACGCTGTGCCATGGCTGGGCTCAGCACTCAAAGTCCCCACCCCCTCCAACCCAGCATGGTGCCCGGCACATGGTGAGGGCTTCTTAAATATCTCTGTAGTGAATGAATTACTCACAACAAACATTTGTTAGACCTGTTGCTTCGAGCCCTGCTCAAATGCAATGAAATACTCGCTGCTCAAATGCTTGAGCTCTGCTCAAATGCTATGAAAAGTTACTGAGGCGGGGGAAAGTCAGTGTTCAGACAACTCAGTTGCTGAATTCACTCCCAAAAAGCCATTTGAAATCCCAAGACAGTGAGAAGATTAACTTTAATTGAAAACATTAATGATGTATCAGCTAATATTATGACCTAGTAGAGTTGCCTTTTATTTACTTTGGTACAGATAACTGGACTCCATATGTCCAGAGCATTACATCCTTGTAGGATAATGCATTACTTAGATTAGGGCTCTTGATGGCTTACTTACAAAGCCCCGTCCAACAGTTGCCTCATTTTACTCTCACAATTGCCCTGTGCAGTAGGCAGGGCAGATGTGTTTATTATGAGTTGCAGCTGAGGAAGTTCAGAGCCATCCAGTGAACTTCCTGAAAGCCACACACTCACCCGGGGCAGAGGGGGCTAGAACTGGAGACGCCAGCTCTGAGCGAGGCCAGCTGTGAGCACGGAGTGCTTTCCATCACACTGGGGCGTCTTCCTCTTTCTTGACTTTTGATAGGTCCTGGGAGGCAGGGGCTAAGCAGGTGATGGGTTGCTGTACCTTTTGTGTTCTTGTTGTGCCTCGATAAATGGTGTGTTAATCTAAGCTTTGTTCCATGCTCGCTGCTTGGTTAGGTATGATGTTCCCTGAAGTAAGAGATAACATACCTGTGATGGTTAATTTGACGTATCAACTTGGCTAAGCTATGGTGCCCAGCGGTTTGGTCGAACACCCGTCTACACGTTGCTGTAAAAAAAAAATTGTTTAAAGATGTGATTAACATTTAAATCAGTAAGAGTCTGAGTAAAGCAGATTATCCTTCCTAATGTGAATGGACCTCAGCCAATCAGTTAAAGCCCTTAAGAGAAAAAGGCTGAGGTCCCCAAAGATGAAGAAACTCTGCCTCCCGACTATCTTTGGACTCAAGACTGTAACATAACTCCTGCAGGAATTTCCAGCCCGACAGCCAGCCCTGCACATTTTGGACTTGCCAGCCCTCACAATTGCCGGAGCCAATTCCTTAAAATTCACTCTCTTCTCTCTTTCTTTATATATATATGACTCTATATATATACATATTTACATCCTATTGTTTCTGTTTCTCTGGAGAGCCCTGACTAATACAATATCTCATGCCTTTCTGGCAGATAAGACAGTGAGGTTAGTTCCTACTACCTGCCTTTCTTGAGCATCTCATCTAACCTTCATGACAACTCTGTGTGGTCAGCGTTATTCCCCCACGATACCAATGAAGACTCAAAGTGAGTGGACGTAACTCACCCAAGGTCAGAAATCTAGAAAGTGACAGAGAATGAAGCCGGTTTCCAGTCCCAAGCACTCACACGAATATCTCTGGGTTCATCTGGCAATCCATTTTCTAAGGCAGTCGAAGAATACATCATGGCAAAAATTAGGCACCTGGCTATATTTTTCAGACGTGATATTTTATTTGTTGGGAAATAGGTCATTTGTCAAACAGCGTTTGAGTAGACATAGTATCATACCTTGAACTAAAAGAAGAGGAAACCTTTCTGATGATATACTGTGTTTCCAAATTCATTCCAAAGAAGATCTCAAAATCTGTCACATGGCAACCCCCAAAACCAAGTTGCATTCGTGTGACAGAAGACAAAAACCTATGCCTTTCAGCTTGGTTCTGGGTTTGGGGATGTTTGGGACTGGAGGTGGTACAGGATGGGAGATCAGTGGTAAACGATTCTGAAGTCTGTGTTTCCTCTTTGCACATAACAAGACCCCCAGGAGCATAAGTTAATGTTCCAGAGAGATTAAAAAAAGAGCTTGAGACGGCTGCCACCTGTCCCTGTGTAGCATGCGCACCCTCAGTGAAATTTATTTTGCCTGTTACACATATACAAATATGTAAAACTTTGGGAAAATCAGCTCTCCATCTTTCTCTGGGAAACATGATGTGAGCTTTGGAAGTTAAAAAAAAAAAAAAAAGAAAAAGACAGGGAGGAATCCTCCTTATCATGAGCTTATTTTTAGCTCCAATCTCTTTTGCAGAATGGCTAACGCCAACTCAAACTATTTCTGAAAAGAGTTGCTGGGGACAAAGCGGAGATGTGGGTAGGCCTCCTCAAGCCGGGCTCTCAGAAGCAGGTGAGATGCAAGATAAAGCAATCGCTTTGCAGCCACCTTTGACGTAAGTGCTGGAGATTTCTTCAGGTAGCTTAATCCTTTCCTCCTGACACGCACTTTATAGGAAAGCAAAAGCCATCATTATCCTCCCCCGGCCTCTCTCATCCCTGTCTGCATGGCATGCCGACAGATGCTTTTCTGTCTGCCCGCGCTGCCTGCCTCTCTGAGACCGGTGTCACGATGAGGCGGGCTGTGTGTCACAGATTGCTAAATCTGGCCTCCTCCAGGCAGGGGACTCGGCGTTCAAGTGGTACCGGCTGCTCCAGCCTCCCCTCGGGGCTGAGGCAGGCCCAGAAATTTCTGGAGGGCTGCCTTGTGACTCAGGAAATCCCTTGCAGGGAAGGCTAGCCCTCCACTGCTGGCAGAGCCCACCATAGGTAGCTTGCTTTGTTCAGGATTTAAATATGGGACCCTGCTCAGAAAAAGCCTCTCTCCTCCAGGGAAGTGCGTCCAGCCCCAGATGCCATGGCAAGTGCTGGCCATCATTCGATAGCCAGGGCGTATTACCTGGTCCTGCCCTCCTGTCTAAACACAGCCAGGGCCCATCTGTTTGAGCCCATTTATTCATCTATTGTTTGAACCCCTCACACATTTCCACTTCTTTTTTTGAGCCCACTGTTTTGGATGTGGAAACTGCTCTTAGTCAGAATTCAGCCCTGCCACCAGCCACCTGTGTAAATTTTGAGCCAGTTTCTGAGCTTCAGTTTCTTCATCAGTCAATTGGAGAGTAACGCTTTCTGTTTTTTGCGAGATCTTTGGTGAGGATGGAGGAAAATAATGAAAGCACTGCACCTCGTTTACAGTGGGTACTTAATCCATGTGATTTACTAATAGGACTAACTATAACATATTTACGTTACTGTTACTACTATTGGTGTACATTTCTCTAGTGGTTTAGTTCATTAAAAATGTCAAGGTAATTTCGTATAACGTTGTTCCAACTGCTATACAGTGGGTATTATATCTCCCAATTTTTCTTCAGATAAGGTTTGATATACTCGAGATCACTGAGAACAGGGGTTGGCAAAGTATGGCTAGGGAACCAAATCAGCTTCTTGTCTGTTTTTGTCAATAAAGTTTTATTGGGACACGACCATGTCCATTCAGATATGCATGGTCTGTGGCTGTTTTTGGTGCATAAATGTAGAGTTGAGAAGTTCAGGCTTACAAAACCTAAAATATTTCCTATCTGTCCCTTTACAGGAAAAGTTCGCTGACCTCTGACACAGATTGTAAGTGGTGGAAACAGGATTAAAATAGTGTACCTGTCTGTCAAAGCCTAAATGCTGGGCTATGCTGGGGACATGCTTCTCAAAATGGAAAAAAAAAAGGTGTCAGCAAATGGAAAAATAACTGAAAATGTGTTTTGTTTGTGTTTTTAATTAACCTAAGCCATTTCTCTGTATTCCTTATGCAGGACTCACTGTGTACACACCAGTGTCCTAGACCTAGAGCTTAAAGGAGTTTGAGAATTTAGACCCAGGGCAACCCCTGAATTATAGTCAGCTCAGCAAGCTCACGGTGGAGCCAGCGTGGGGTCTGGGGCTTCCAAATCTGGAGGAACTTCTAACACGGACTTGTTCTCACTGTTTTCTCCATGTAAACATTTCTTATTCCATGTGCTATGATATGCTCTTTACCTCTGTCATTTCTCTTTCCCATTCCCAGCCCAAACCTCTACCAGGTATCACTCTCGGAAGCTTGCAGCATGGATGGGGCCGCTTAGAGGTTCTGTGCTATGGTCCCACAGGCAGAAAACCCAGCTCTTGTGGCCCCTCCCTGCTTCCCTCCCCCCCCGCCCCCCTATATTTCCCAGGAGCCTGCTATATGCCGAGCCCAGTCCTGGGTGCTGGGGAGACACTAGCGCATGATGGATCCTGGTGCTTGCCCTGAAGGAGCAGAGGGCAGGAAGGGGATCAGAAGGCAAAGAAATAATACTAGAATAGGGTAAATTATCTGCGAAGTGTATGCAAATCATTTAGTAATTCTGGATTGCCAATTTGAGAGGGAAGCCTGGAGACGTGGCAGAAGCTGGAGAAGTATGGAAAGGAGAGACACTTCTGGGCCTTACGTCACATGCTGAGGAGTTTGGATGGCTTCCTGAGGGCAGCAAGTAGTCCTGGAGGGTTCAAAGCAGGGGAGTGCCCTCAGGCCTGCCCTTCCCACCAGCGGGACCCTCTGCCTGCTGCCTGTTCCTCATGTCTTCTCACCCCAGTCTCTGCCCCACTTGACTCTGTCCACAGTTCACTCCCAGGCAGACCCCTCAGGCCTGATGGTGTGTACACTGGTCTCAGCTCTGCCTCCAGGAGAATGGACCCAGAGAGGGGTCCTCTGCAGGACCAGAAGGGGCTCAGGGCTGGAGTGTCAGGAATGTAGGGTCCTGGGTGTCTGGACCACAGTCTAGAATTATTTGTGTATTTGGGCTTGGGGTAGGGGTCCACAGGCTTTGGTGAGAACATCACCTTAGCAGGTAGACCCTTTGTTTATGGGGAGGGGCACAGCTGAGGAGAGCCAGAGCTGGACCCTATGCAGTGCACAGTCCAGGAAAGAAGCCTGAGAGTAAGGATGATGCTGTTTCTCCTGACCAGGTTGGGCAGGGGTGAGATGAAAGGCAGGCCAGTAAAAAGGCTGCTGTTGTAGTTCATGGGATATTAATGGTGATCTGAACCAAGATGGAGGAAACAGGGCTGAAGTGAAAGAACAATTCAGGAAGAGAAATCAACAGAGGCAACCCCTTTGCTGGTGCTGTAGTCTCACCCCTGCCCAGGCTGACCAGGTCCCACACTGTGGCTGAAGAGGCTGCCCCTGCATCCCCAGGGCACCTCTGAACATGGAGGATGACCGGACAAGAAATGCAGCGTTCTAATGAAAGTAGGTGCCTCTCTGAGAAAATGAGATCCGAAGGGTGGCTATGGGTCAGCCAGTGAAAGAGGGTGAGTGGGGAGGTGAAGGAGAGAGGAGAGGGGCAGGGGAACAGTATTCCAAACAGAAGGGCTGCCGAGAGGAAAACACGGTGATGTCTGCCCATGTTCTCCCTGGCAGGAGTGACAGAGGAGGGTGGCAAGTGGCAAGAGGTAGGCTGGGCTCAGGCGGTCTGGGGCATTAGTATACAACTCTGTGTGTACGTGTATGTGTGTGTATGTGTGTTACGCACGTGCACGTATGTGCACACATACATTAGGTAGAGGGGAAGGGCATGTAGGAGATAACCTCTCCAAGTGCTACATATAAGCTTGCACATCTCCCCAGCAAGTCAGGGCACTGTCAACGTCAATACTCACCCCCTCTTTCCTGCGTAGGGATGTAAAGGTACAGAAAAGAATTCAAGCTCGATGAACTGAAGATAAAAAATAACAAACAGGCAACAACACACACACACATGCACAAAGCAAACTGAAAAAGAACTGCAAATATCTTTTCATCCCATGTAGTGAAAATAATTTGGTCTCTGACCCAACGGAGCATCTGAAATGCAGGCATAAGCGACATAACTTAGATGTCAATCATGCTGTTTTTAATGAGTTCTTCAGACGTTTATGTTCGAAGCTGAGATAGCCCCAGAGGACTCCTGGGTCAGTTATCTATAGTTGGAACATCGTGTATACTCTCTTTGCACAAAACACGCACCGCTTCCAAAGACATAGTATGTTTTCCCCATCAATAAAGCTTAATCTTTATGGGTGCTTAAAAATCACACTACCAAGACCCACTGGTAGGTGTTGAATGGGCTCCAGGATGGGAGTCTGCCAATGTCCATCATCTTCATGAGCTCAAATGCCCTAAAATATTGCCCTTGGGGTTCTTCCCAGAAAGACCAGCCTTGCCAATTCTTCAACATACTTGAAATAAGAAAGAATCTTCTGAAGAGTGCAAAGTATTTTGAAAAGAATGGTATGCGTCCCGCAGGAGGTGCTGGTTGACACTCTTTAATTCTAGGCTGCCTTATTCAATGGGAACTTTTGCTACCATTCCTCTTGTTTTCCCCTGTACCTTTAACCTATTTTTTTTTTGCGGTACGCGGGCCTCTCACTGCTGTGGCCTCTCCCGTTGCGGAGCACAAGCTCCAGACGCGCAGGCTCAGCGGCCATGGCTCACGGGCCCAGCCGCTCCGCGGCATGTGGGATCTTCCTGGACCGGGGCACGAACCCGTGTCCCCTGCACCGGCAGGCGGACTCTCAACCACTGCGCCACCAGGGAAGCCCCAGAAGTAGTCTTGAATCTAGATTTTCTGCCTACAGCCGGGTTTTATCTCCATTAGAGCATAGTTTAAAGCCGGGGTCCCTGTTCTTACTACTCAGTGCTAGAGATTAAAGGAAAAAATAGCCCCAATGATTTCATCTCACTCTTTTTCAGTGAAAATTACTTTTCAGAATGACTAAGTCTCCTATAAAGGTTGTAATAGAGGACTCAGGTTCAGTTTCACCCATTTATTAAGATATAGGCTACAAAGTCCCAATAGGAAAAATAAACAAACAACTAACAGTTGACCTGGATTTATGCGCAGTTTGTCTAATCAATCAATCTGTAAACATTATGCAAATGTGTGTAAACCCAAACCTAGCCCAGACTTTACGTATGCATTGTTATGTAAACGATCAATCTTGTTAATGCAAATATTAATATAAACCTGACATTAAACACAAGTTTACACAGCCTCGCTGGTTGAAGGCGGCTTGATTTACGCTGAAATGTAAATAGCAATAGTGCTTTTTTTGGGGCTTTGGAAAACACTGACTAAAGCTCACTGGGTGGCCTGTCCCCACCAGGTTCCCGAGACGCACTCTGAACCCCTTCATTCAATGTATCTCATGAGGAACTGGGGGAGAACTTAGACAGCAACTCATCTGTGCCTACTGGTGTCCTTGTTTTTGAGATCCCAGCTCCACAGGACCTTCCCTGGGGCCACCTTTAGGACCAGAGGGCCCTGTCTCTGAACCCACAATGCAGGGAGAGTCATTCACAAAAGTTTCCACTCCCACCTTGGTTGAAGGTTTGCAGGTGAGCTGTTATGGCCAAAGGACTTGCTATAGGTGGCTCGCGGGCAGCTCTGCGAGGGTGTCTTGATGCACTCTGCCCCACCCCGTCCTTCTTTTTATCCTTCAGGCTGTTTTAAATGTCACCTCTTTGGACAGGTCTTCTTTGACCATCTGTTCTCAGTAGAATCCCTCCTCCACTGTTCTCTAGCACCTGTACATCACATTCATAATGTTTTTCTCAATTTGTGACGACGTATTTATTTACTTCTGTGTTTACTGTTGTCTATCTTCCCCACCTATGAGCTTCAGAGCGACATCTGTTTTGTTCATCACTTTATACTCAGTGCCAGGCACATGAGATACGCTTAGAAAGATTTTGTTGGATGGATGGATGGATGGATGGACACACACACACTCTGGAACCTTGTTGCTTAGCACAAAGTTCTGCCTTTCCGTAAACAGCCTCAGGAAATTGCTCGTTCTGTCTTTTCTTTAGGACCTGGCCTCTACTCTGTGTACTGATAATCTGCTAGGTCTCCTCCCAAGGCCTTCTGTCAGAGCTGGATTCTATTCTCTGAGCTCCTGCCATGGCATGATAATAATAACAGTAGAAGGAGAAGTAGCTCTCATATATTCAACACTTAGTAGGTCCAGTTATTGTACCAGGAGTTTTACACCCATCATCTCATCTGAACTTTAATATTCAAAGTATATTTTTCAAAAGATCAGTCCTTTAACAAGGAGTCCAGGGCTCGGGTGGGGATAGCACAGTGCACAGTTCAGAGGGCAGATTTGAAGTCAGTGAGATGTGAGTTCTAATCTTGACTTTATTAGCTATGGATCTTGGAAAGGATATTTACTCTGAGCCATAGATCAGGGAAGTGAATATTTGTTTCCCAGGGTTGTTGTGACAATTTAATGAGATTGAGAGTATAGCACAAGAATTTAGTCAATATTAGTGTTTATTTACAGCTCTTACACAAAAGTGCAGACTCTGGAGACCAGGAACTGGGTTTATTCTCTTCAGCCTCCTTGTCTTCTTTGTCCTCTTTGAACCCTTGGCTGTCTTTAGCTCTCCTGGATCACCCAGTGTTCCTTGCAGTAGAGGATTTGTATGGAATGTACCTTAAGGTACATCCACAGAGATCAACCACCCCAAGCTGAGATTAAGAAGGTAATAACCTAGGGCCCTGCAGGTGGAAGAAAGAGGAACTAAAAGTGACCTAGAACTCTTATACACACACAGCAGTCCTAACCCCAAAGGCCCGGAAACAAAGGGAGTGGAACTGGACTTCGAAAGTCACAGCTGGTTGGTTACAGCTTCCAACCAGAGCACATCTATTACTGGGCACATCTATTTATGTCTCACTGCCTGAAAAGCAGGGCCTGTGTCTTATTCATCTTTGTAACTCAGCAGCCAATGCAGTGCTGGAACATGGTGGGTGCCCAATCAGTTTGTTGAATGAATATTCCCTTTCCAACTCCTCATACCCAGACTCATTGGAGTTCTACTATTTTGGCGTGTTTTCTTGTAGGGGGTACTTTTAAGGTTGACTTTGATCTTCATCTGGGTGCATTGGGAAGAAGACCACACAAATATTTCTCCTGGACTCTCCAGGTCTCTAGGTGATGCCTGCTTGAAAATCCCCTGTTTACATGGAGGCTGAGTCTTTGGCCAGAAGGAACTCAACCCGCTTGAATCACCCCCAATCATTAATAGCAGCTGCAGGCCCCAGGAGTTTCCAGCAAGAGCACGAATGTCAGCAGAATGAGACAATTTCCACTGCTCGAAGCAAAAGCAAGTAAAACTAAAATGGAGTGAAAAGGTGGGGGTGAACTATTATCCTTACACATTATTAATGATAACACCTTTTATTTGAAAAAGTCTTTGGAATTGATCAACTACTCTCTCCTGTATTATTTCATTCATTTCTCACCACCCCCTTTGAGGTATTATTAACAAATTTGCAGATGAAGAAACTGCTCTGAGACAGGCCACAACAGCAGCTGGACCCTTTTGTGATCAGCTACCAACATCCTTTAATGAGAACTTGTGTGTTCCTTGATGTCTTCCTGGGAATATCTCAAAGTAAATAAGGGCTTCGTGACGGTCAGCTAGATGACCCGTAGCTGAGTGACTCTGTTCTGACCATTATTGGCTCACAACCCCTTCTTTAGAGAAAGGAGGCATTCACCAAGACGGGATTTTCCCAAAAGGATTCTTTAGAAAGAATGCCAGAACCTTTGCCTTCCACCTTGACAGTCCTCAGAGACAAACTGAAAGGACCTCACTTAATGTCTCATCCGAAGGGTATCTGCTGTGCTGGTTTCATCATTCAAAGCAGGAAAGGCCTTTGTCATGGTCAGATGCCTTTAATGTGTTTTGAATGCTACATAAATTCAAACTTGATGGCTCATTTATTTGTTGGATTGAAGTTTTATATAATAAACTAAGCCTTGGTATTTACTAATAACTTGTGCACTGCCCTGTGTTTGTTTAGAACAGCCAGAAGGCAAAGAAGTTGACCGAGTCTCTCATGGCCAATGTGGTTTTCAGATCCTGGCATTTCCTGGGACAGTTTACGGATCGGTGGAAGGGATGATAAGAAGGTTGTTTGCAGAGGTGTCAGGGGACACAGTTGGGAAAGGAGAAGGGGAAAGATTGCAGGTGGGTGTTTTATTCCAGACGTCTTTGACAAAGCTCTGCCCCAACTGCTTCAACCGCTGAATTCAGTGAGCCGGGAATTGGGAACTTTGAGTGACAGGCTAAGCTTGGCTAGCAACTTGTGGAGTGACCTTGGAAGATTCATTGCCCCCTGCTGTGTCTCACCACCTCACTTTGAAAAAAAAAAAAAGAAAGCTAATAATAAATTCTATTCATCGTTCAAGGTGAGCTTCCTTAAACTACTCTCCTTTCAGGAGATCTTTGCTCTTTACATCAACCCCACCCAGAAAAACATCTCTCTTTCTCAAACTCCAATAGGTATTATTTGTCCCACGATTTATGGACAAGAACACAGGCTTTGGTGGCAGACAGAACTGAGCGTGAGTCCCAAGTCCTGTCCTCATCTAAACTTGAACAAGTCAGGAAATATTTTTGAGCTTCCGCTTCCGACAATGGAATGGGCCTAACAGTATTTATCTGCTACGTTGTCGTGAGAAGTAAACCACAGAACACATGTTAGGTTCTCAGCTCATTGCCCGGCATGTAGGAAGTACTTATAAATCCGAACAATATTAATTACAGCCTCATGCTTTGGGGTCCAGAATAGAGTGTAAGCTCCTGGAGGGAAGGGACCGGTGGGTACCATCTTTCACAACATCCGGCACGTGGAGATGCCCTTATTTTCTGGGATAACAGATATTTACAGCCTACCTTTCAGAGACAGATAACGTGACTGCCTTTCAGAGGAGGCGCTGAGAACAGCAGCATCTTTGGGTTCATTTGAAGGGTAAGAATGAGTTGTGGGAGTGACGCAAGTGGGCAACATCTAGAAATCTTGACATTGCCATGGCCAAGGAAATATCTCCCTGTTTCCGTTGGGTGACAGGACTTGCCTTCGGCACCTCCTCATTTCCCCTCCAGGTCTCACATATGGAGTCCAGAGTCTCATTAGCTGGGGCAGGTTTTGGCCCCAACACGGTACCCAAGACAAGGTCCTGCTGGCCTAGAGCCTCGAGGAGCGTTCACTGGTGTCTCACGGACTCCTGGATGCTGGCACGTGGCTGCCTGGGTCCTGACCTAAGGCTCGCTTGCTTGCCTCCCGACTCCTGCTCTCTGCTGTAGCTGACATGACAAGTCTTTCCCTTGCTTCTGTGCTGGAGGAGTCTTCATTTCGTTCCGGTTTGTGTTACCGAATAAATCGGGTCCCACTGCTCACCGCTTACACAATCAATACTCACAAATATCGGTAGGAAGAAAAGGTGCCTTTAATCAGGAAGCCTGCAATCTGGGGAGATGCCAAAGAATCACCTCCAAATATTCTGCTCGGCCAAGAAAATTGTAAAGGGACACAGAAGAGTAATCCCAGTTCATCGTTGAGATGGGGGTCAGTTAATCATCAAGATGGGGGTCAGGGTTGTTGCCATCCCCCACTGTGTGCAGGCTTGTGTGCAGGCTTATCAGCTGCCTGTGATCTTCTTTGGCTGTTATCTTTTTCACCCGGTTTGGTCTCACAGTTTGTTTGGGAGATTACTGAAGAGGAACTTATTCTTCATTTCTACTTCTTTGATCTACTGAAAGAACCGACAAGTTAGGCAAGGTATTGTGCGATTAAAAGATTTGAAAGGTATGCTTGGGCCTCGATGAGTAGAGCATGGGGGTGTCTAGTTTAAAAGTTAGTTACAGGGCTTCCCTGGTGGCGCAGTGGTTGAGAGTCCGCCTGCCGATGCGGGGGACACGGGTTCGTGCCCCGGTCCGGGAGGATCCCACATGCCGCGGAGCGGCTGGGCCCGTGAGCCGTGGCCGCTCAGCCTGCGCGTCCGGAGCCTGTGCTCTGCAATGGGAGAGGCCATGGTGGTGAGAGGCCCACGTACCGCAAAAAAAAAAAAAAAAAAGTTAGTTACAGTATAGCTTTGCTAAAGTGACAGGAAACGGGGCTTCCTGCTGAGGGCAGTTTCCTGTAAAGAGCTGCTTACATTTGCACATCTTCCTCAAGTCACTTAGATGAATTCAAATTGGTCTAAGCCAATCATGGCAGTCCCATTCGCCAAATTTGACCAATGAGAATAGAGCTTCTGAGTAAGGTTTCTTAACTCTTAAAAAAGAAAGAAAGATAAAACAGATACCAAGAAGAACTGGTCCCCTTTATTACTAGGATTCTCCAGAGAACAAATAGGATGTATATACAGACAAAGAGAGAGACAGATTTATTATAAGTACTTGGCTCTGCAATTACGGAGGCTGGTGAGTTCCAAAAGTGATATGGTAAGTCAGCAAGCTGGAGGCCCAGGAGAGCTTACGGTGTAGTTCCGGTCTGAGTCTGAGGGCTGAGAACCAGGAAGCAATGATGTCGTTCTAGTCTGAAAGCCAGTGGGCCCAAGATTCTGGAGCAGCTGATGGTTCCGTTTGAGTCCAAAGGCCAGAAAAAAGTTGATGTCCCAGTTTGAAGGCAGTCAAGCAGAAGGATTCTCTCTTACCTGGGGAGAAGGTCACTCTTTTTGCTCTATTCAAGCCTTCAACTAATTGGATTAGGGAGGGCAATCTGCCTTAGTCATTTAATCTCATCCCCAAACAGCTTCACAGAAACACCCAGAATAATGCTTGACTGAATATCTGGGCAACTGGTGGCCCAGTCAACTTGACACATAAAATTAACCATCACATTCTCTTTCTGCCTTAGTGTATGTTATAGGTTGATCGCGTCCCATTAAAAAGATATATTGAAGTCCTATCCCGTGGTACTTCAGAAGGTGACCTTGTTTGGGAAATGGTGTCATTGCAGACGTAAGAGGTTAAGATGAGGTCATACTGGAGTAGGGTGGGCCCTGATCCAATATGCCTGGTGTCCTTATAAAAAGAGGGAAATATGGACACAGATACAGAGAGAACGCCGTGTGACGATAGAGGCAGAGACTAGAATTATGCAGCTGTGAGCCAAGGAACTCCAGGGATTTTGCAGCGCCAGAAGCTAAAGGTGTGGAACAGATTCTTCAACAGGGCTTTCAAAAAGAAACAACCTTGCTGACACCTTGTTTTCTGACTTCTGGCCTCTATAACTGTGAGACAATAAATTTCTGTTGTCTTAAACCACCCGGTTTGAGATACTTAGTTACAACAACCCTAGGGAACTAACATAGTGTGCGAAGGTGTGATGCCTGGGGCTTCTGGACAATCTTGCTACTATGAGGGGGCCTGAGAATGACACACTGAGAATGTCAGTGCAGAGTCGGAAAAACCTGGGTCTTTTGATAAATTTGTTGAGGTTCTGAAATAACCAGCTCAGAAAGACCCCCGCCTCTATACTTCTTGTAATATGAGATAGTACATACCCTTATTTTTTCAACCATTTGGGATTGAGTTTTCTGATGTTTGCTGACAAGTGCATCTGACTGATGGATGGATCCCATAGCTTCCCAATTCAGACAGATTCTTCCTTCTGTGTTCCTTGTCTTAGTGAATGGCATTACCATCCATCCAGATGCCCAAGTTTCACAAAGGAGAAACTTGGTATTCATCTTTTTTTCTTTTTAATTTTATTTATGTTGGCTGCTTTGGGTCTTCGTTGCTGTGCGTGGGCTTTCTCTAGTTGTAGTGAGCGGGGGCTACTCTTTGTTGCGGTGCACGGGCTTCTCATTGCGGTGGCTTCTCTTGTTGCAGAGCATGAGATCTAGGGGCGTGGGTTTCAGTAATTGAAGCACACGGGCTCAGTAGTTCTGGCACATGGGCTCTAGGGTGCGCAGACTCAGTAGTTGTGGCTTGCAGGTTCTAGAGCATAGGATCAGTAGTTGTGGCGCAAGGGGTTAGTTGCTTTGCTGCGTGTGGGATCTTCCTGGACCAGGGATCGAACCTGTGTCCCCTGCATTGGCAAGCAGATTCTTAACCACTGCGCCACCAGGGAAGTACCAGTAGTCATCTCTGATGCCTTCCTTTTTTTCGTCTCCCCAGCTGAATCATTCATCAGGCCCTGACAATATTACCTCTTTATTGGCTTTCAGTCTGCCCAGGCATCAATACCTTGGTACTGTCCTCCCTTACATGTGTTACCACAGCAGCTTAACTGGACTCTCTGTGTCAAATCCTGATCAACTTAAACCATCCTCCTCACCGGAGCCAGAGTGATATTCTATAATGTATACCTGTCCCAACCTCTGCTTGGCAGAAAGTTGTTCAGTTGTGCTTTAAGCCTGAAATGGATGGAAATTGACCAGACCCACATCCTCTGCACTCCATAGTTCCAGAGTCTCTCATCTCCTGGCAGATTTTAAGGGCAGATCATACCCTTTTGTCTCTCATCTTTTTCCATACTCCAAACCATCAGTAGATATCACTTCCTAATTTCATAAGTTTCATTCTGTTTTACTAATCCTAAATATAAACAGAATTGTTCAAAAGGAGATCATTCTATTATTATTATTTTTTTTTTGTGGTACGCGGGTCTCTCACTGTTGTGGCCTCTCCCGTTGAGGAGCACAGGCTCTGGACGCGCAGGCTCAGCGGCCATGGCTCACGGGCCCAGCCGCTCTGCGGCATGTGGGATCCTCCCGGACCGGGGCACGAACCTGTGTCCCCTGCATCGGCATGCGGACTCTCAACCACTGCGCCACCAGGGAAGCCCCCATTCTATTTTTAAAGTACTTCGTGATATATGTATGAGCTTTTCATGGTGGAACTAAGGACATGGCCCTTTCTTGTTCTTTCAGAACCTGAACATACATGTAAAAACAGGATCCATTTTTGAGCCATGTGAAACTGCAGTTTATTTGTAATTAACTGCCTTTAAGACAATGTTCAAGCCCAAACTCCTTAGCACGGTGTTCATTTCCATTCATGATCTAGTTTCTGGTTGCTATCTTAGCTTCATCTTTTATCACTCATCCTGTGGTCAGAGTTGAAGCTGTTGAAGTTATCACTCTCTCTCTTGCCTCAGGGTCTTTGCACATGCAGCTCCCTCAAGATGAAATGTGTTAACCAAAAATTCCAAGAATGGAGGGGAAAAAAGGGTTTCTCTGGGGTTTGTGAGGACTGCAGCCCAGGAAGCACAAATCCAAGGAAGCATTTGAATTGTGTTCTGCTGGACTACAAAATGGGGGAAGCTTATAAAGGTACCCCGCCGCGTCCGCCAAGATTACATAAATTGTTTGTCAAGAATTAGGGTTGGAGCTGGCAAGAAGTAAGGGTGCTTGTTAAGTCAGGATTAGTTGGGGTTCTAAATGATTATTGCATAGTTTTGAAGGGGGGTGCTTTGAAACTACAAGGTTGTAGCTAGCTGCTGCTAGCAGATACTGTTTTTGAAAACGGCTGATGGTATCCTTGAGTTTGATAACAGTTCAGAAAATTCAAGTTCTCAGTGATTCAGGAATGTGTCTGAAACCACATCCACCATGGCCACCCGCCTCTATTTTGGATGCCTGAACCATGGTTACTCCATTTTGATTTTTGAGTGATCTTCAGTATGTCATCAAATTCTGCCC
This sequence comes from Leucopleurus acutus, assembly GCF_964270905.1. Taxonomy (NCBI): domain Eukaryota; kingdom Metazoa; phylum Chordata; class Mammalia; order Artiodactyla; family Delphinidae; genus Leucopleurus; species Leucopleurus acutus. The sequence goes on from NC_139146.1 coordinate 51,322,388, forward strand.
ACTTCTCTTGGCCAACTCTTTCTTCAAGCCTCAACTCAGACACTCCCTCCTCCTCCAGGAGACCTTTTCTGACATGCTGCTATTTTTCGGTTGGGTATTTTCAGGTTCTAGAAACAATGCTGGTGCTAAGGGGAACATGACCTGGGAGGCTCCTTGCTATGGTGGCAAAAGCACTGGAGAGAGTGTGAAGAGAACTAAGTTCCCACCTTGGAGTCTGCCACTAAGGAAGCTGTGGGACCTCAGGGAAGTCCCTTCTCCTCTTGGGGGTGTCAGTCGCTCTGCCTATTGAATAAGGGAGGACTATATCAATGGGTTCAAAATTATGCCCTTCAGAGCCCAGGGACTCCAGAGACAGGGCCCAAGTAAGGAGCAAAAGGAGGGCAAGACAACCTCTGGATCCCATCTTCTTATTCCATTCAGATCTTACTTATATCTGCATCATATATTGGGCTTTCATCAGAGTTGGGGGAAAAAAGAGGAATTATGCGCTTAAAAGTGTTAGAAAACCATTGATCTTTCTAATTAAAGTCTTGTTCAGCACAAAGATTCGGCTGTAACACAGGCAGATGAAGAGAGGGAGATGGGTGAGGAAACAAAGGTGATGATGGCAATGTCTGTGAGAGGAAGTGAGGCGAGCCTGGCAACCCAGCCAATCACTTTGGTCCTGTCAAACCTGGTCCAGGTGGTCCAGAAGCAAGAGGCTTTGTGATGAGACTGGACATTAGGGGTTTGGAGTCAAAAGCTTGGGTCTTTGGGATTTCAAACCAGTGTCTCACACCCTTAATGCTCAGCAGAATCACCTGGGAGCTTTTAAGAAACACTGATGGCAGAAGCAGCTCCTCAGACAACCGAACCAGTCTCTAGCAGTAGAGCGGAGGCATCTAGGTGATTCTGAAGCATCTCAAGCCTGGGAGAGGAAGTACTGTGATTGTCTTGCCCACCATCATATTCCTGGTGCCCAGCAAATATGATATGCAGGCAACAGCAAATATGTGTGGAATAAGTGAGTAAATGAGTTTAATATTAGCAATGGATAGCTTATATCTCCTTATTTGGGTTATTGCAACTTGCTGAGGTTTAGTTTTCTCAGATGTAAGATGAGAAAAGGCATTTCTACCTGAAGTGATGCTTTGAGAATTACAAATATGCCAAGTACCTTGCACAGCACATGGTATATTGTAGTTGATTAATAAAGTGGTAATACCATCATTAGTGGCAATGGTATTGCTCAGATTTGGAGCAAAAAATATTGAGTTCCAGTTTGGCTGCATTGTATCGGTCAGGATAGGCTAACTTATGCTGTGGTGACAAACAACCCCTAAATCTCAGGGGTATAACACAGCAAAGGTTTAGTTTTACCCATATGACTTGTCCATCACAGTGTGGCTGGGGGCTGTCAGAGTCTCAGTCATAGGGAACATTGCCACTCACCATGAGGGTAAAGAGGAATCTTCTGGGCAAACATCCAGCCAAGGAGTGACCCACTTCCCTTCCACTCACGACTGATTGGCCTACCTAGTCACAAGGTTCTATCAACCACAGGGGCCCAGAAAGTTCAATGATCCCATGTGCCCAGAAGGCAGAGAATGGAAAGTTACATTGATGAGTGACAAGAATGATTAGGAGAGGGTTGTTCCCAATGGTCCTGCATGACTCTGGACACACCCAACTCTGAACAAGGACAGTGGGTGTCAATGACAGCTTGAGAAACAAGGAACCCTGGGCATCTGCTGTGTTTTGATACCCAACATTGAGTCCTCCTTCTTTTGGAATCAGAACTCAGACATAATTTTCAAACAACCTGAGGAGATCTAATTTACATATCACAAATCTCACCAGTTTTAAACATACAATTAAGATTTTCAGTAACTTTATAGAGTTGTGGAACCCTCACCACAACCCAGCATTTCCATCACCTCATGCCTGGTTGAAGTCTATCCCCACTCACACACCCAGCCTCAGGCAAATATCAATCTGTTTTCTGTCTTACATAATGGCCTTTTCTGAACATTTGGAATTGTACAATATATAGTCTATTGTGTCTGGCTTCTTTCATTTCATATGATGTTTTTGAAGTTCATCCATGTTGTAGCATTATAGGGGGTTCAAAGGATTTTGGGGCTGATCAAGGAAAAAGATATGACCAGGAGGGACAGTAACACACAACAAGCTTCATTGAGCGGTGCTTAGAATTACATGAAAGGGGAAGTCCCTTTCAGGATGAGACCATCCAGATGCTTATGGGTCTGGGGCCACCATCTGGAAGGGGAGGGGAGCAAGGGAACTAAGAGAGAGCTGGATCGTAAAGGGGGCTTGTGTGTCTAGGTGATGTCACTCAGCAATGCATGGTAGTCTCTGGGTAGAGAGATGGACAGCAGCAGCTTGGGGTCTTTCTGGCCCAGGGCATATCTTTTCAATTGCTAGCAGATATAGGGTGAAGTTTAGTGGAACATGCAAAGCAGGGAAGTTTAACTGGCTAAAAATCTGCTTGTTTAGACTATATTTAGAATAATTGGATGTATAAGAAATTGAGTTTCATCAGGACTTTTTGCTAATGGATCTCAGTCTGCAGACAAACAACCTAGGGGCCAATACACAGAGGCCATATTTGGCTCATTTATACAACAAGCATGTATCAGTATTTCTTTTCTTTTTTTGCTGAATTATATTCCATTGTATAGATATACCACATTTTGTTTATCTATTCATCAGTTGATGAACATGTGATCATTTCCAATATTTGTCTATTATAAATAATACTGCTATGACCTTTCAAGAACAGGTCTCTTTGTTGAGATATGTTTTCATTTCTCTTGGGTAGATTCCTGGGAGTGGCATAGCTAGGTCCTATGCTAACTTTATATTTACCTTTTTAAGAAACTGCCCAGCTGTTTTCCAAAGCAGCTGGATACATTTTACATTCCCACCAGCGATGTATGAGGGGTCTAATTTCCCCACATCCTTGCTAACTTTTGTTATTGTCTGTCTTTTGATTATAGCCATTCTAGTTGGTACAACGTGGTGTCTCATTGCGGTTTCAATTTGCGTTCCCCAATGACTAATGATGTTGAGCATTTTTTCATGTGTTTATCAGTGACTGATATATCTTCCTTGGTGATATGTCTATTCAAATCTTGTGCCCGTTCTTAAATTGAATTGTTGTCTTCTTTGTTTTGTTATTTATTCTGGATACAAGTCTTTTACCAGATATACAATTTGCAAATATTTTCTCTCAGTCCATGACTTATTTCTTCACCATGCTTTTTCTGCACCTATTGAGATAATCATGTGGCTTTATCCTCTTAATATGGTGCTTTACATTAATTAATGTTCAGATGTTAAACCAATCTTGCATTACTGAGATAAATCCTACATGGTCATGGTATATAATTCTTTTTTATATGTTTCTAGATTCATTTAGCTAATATTTTGTTGAGGATTTTTGCATCTATTTTCCTGAGGATATTAGTCTGTAGTTTTATTTTCTTGTTATATCTCTGTCTGACTTTGGCATCAGGGTAATACGGACTTCATAGAATGATTTGGGAAGCGTTTCCACTCTCTGTATTTTCTAGAAGGGTTTCTGAAGGATTGGTATTATTTATTATTTAAATACTTGATAGAATTCACTAATGAAGCCATCTGGGTCTGGAGTATTTTTGCACATTCAGGAGAAGATTTTTATTTACTGGTTCAATTTTTTGTTGTTGTTGTTATAGGTCTTCACATTTTAAAAATTTCTTCTTGAGTCCATTTTGATTGTATTTTTCTAGAAATTTGTCAATTTCATTTAAATTTTCTAGTTAGTTGCTGTAACATTGTTCATACTAATCCTTTATAATTCCTTTACAGTAGAATCCTCTCTTTCATTTCTGATTTTTGTCATTTCTGTCTTCTCTCTCTCTCTTCTTTTATTTTTTGGTCAATGTAGCAAAAAGTTTGTCAATTTTTAAAAATATTTTCAAAGAACCAGATTTTGGTTCTATTACTTTTTCAGTGTTATTTTGTTTTCTATTTTGTTCACTATAATTTTTATTATTTCCTTTCTCTGTTTGCTTTGGGTTTAGTCTGTTCCTTTTTTTTTTTTTTTTTTAGTTTCTTAAGGTGGAAGCTTAGGTTATTGATTTGAGATCTTTCTTCTTTTATAATATAAGCATTAAAACTATATGTTTTCCTATTAGCACTCTTTTAGCTGCATCCCATATATTTTTGATATGTTGTGTTTTCATTTTCATTCATTTTAAAATATTTTAAAATTCCCTTGTAATTTTTTTTCTTTGACTCATTGGTTATTTTGAAATGTGTTATTTAATTTCCAACTATTTATGGATTTCCTGATTTTATTTCTGTTGCTGGATTTTAATTTAATTCCTTGTTATTGAACTGCCCCCTACCTCCCCCAGCACCTTCAATGTGTCTTCTCACTGCCTTTCGGCTTTCACTGTTTCTAATAAGGAGTAAGCTGTTAACTTTATTGTTGTCTCTCTGTATGTGATGAGTCATTTTTCTCTTGTTTCTTTCAAGCTTGCTTTTAGTTTTCAACAGATGAATTAGAGTTTTCATCTTTTCTGGATATATGCCCAGGAGTGGGATTACTGGATCATATGGCAACTCTATTTTTAGTTTTTTAAGGAGTCTCCATACTGTTCTCCATAGTGGCTGTACCAACTTACATTCGTGCCAATAGTGTAGTAGGGTTCCCTTTTCTCCACACCCTCTCCAGCATTTATTGTTTGTGGACTTTTTGATGATGGCCATTCTTACCAGTATGATGTGATGCCTCATTGTAGTTTTGATTTACATTTCTCTAATAATTAACAATAATGAGCATCTTTTCATGTGCCTGTTGACCATCTGTATGTCTTCTTTGGAGAAATGTCTATTTAGATCTTCTGCCCATTTTTTAATTGGGTTGTTTGTTTTATTGATATTAAGCTGTATGAGCTCTTTGCATATTTTGAAAATTAAGCCATCATTGGTTGCATCATTTGCAAATATTTTCTCCCAGTCTGTATGTTGTCTTTTCATTTTGTTTACGATTTCCTTTGCTGTGCAAAAGCTTATAGATTTGATTAGGTCCCATTTGTTTATTTTTGCTTTTATTTCTTTTGTCTTGGGAGACTGATCTAAGAGGATATTGCTATGATTTATGTCAGAGAATGTTTTGCCTTTGTTCTCTTCTAGGAGTTATATGATGTCATGTCTTATATTTAAGTCTTTAAGCCATTTTGATTTTATTTTTGTGTATGGTGTGAGGGACTGTTCTAACTTCATTGATTTATATGAGGCTGTCCAACTTTCCCGACACCACTTGCTGAAGAGACTCTTTTCTCCATTTCTCTCTTGCCTCCCTTGTTGAAGATTAATTGAATGTAGGTGTGTGTATATGATGTAGTTAGATGTAGGTCTATTTGTATTTATACTAGTTGGAGTTCATAGAACTTCTTGAATCTGTAGATTCATGTTTCTTATCAAATTTGGGGACTTTTTTTTGCCATTATTTCTTCTAATATTTTTATGGCATTTCTCTTACTTCTCTCCTTCTGAAATTCCCATTATATGCATGTTGGCGTGCTCAATGGAGTCTTACCACTGTTTGAGGCTCTGTTCAATTTTCTTCTTCTTCTTTTGTTCTTCAGATTTTATAATTTTTGTTGATTTATATTCAAGCTCCATTTCACTTACTTTACTTTTCAACTGTAAATTTTCCATTTGGTTCTTTTCAAAACATAATTTCTATCTGTTTGTTGATATTCTCTGTTTGATGAGTCATTGTCACCATACTTTCCCTTAATTTTTAAATGTAATTTCTTTTAGTTTTGAACATATTTTTACTAGCTGCTTTGAAGTTTTTTTTCTGCTAAGTCCACTGTCTTATAGGACCTCTCAGAGACAGTTTCTATTGACTGCTTTTTCTCCTGAGATTTTTCCACTTTCCTGTTTCTTCAAATGTCTTATAATCTTTTATTGGAAACTAGACATTTTAGATAATATATTGTAGCAACTCTGGATTCTCATTCCCTCTCTGGGAGTTGTTGTTATCACTGTTTTTTTGTTTGTTTATTGACTTGCTTGGACTTATTTGGTAGAGTCTCTCTTTACTTCAGTGTGTGACAGCTGATGTCTTTACTAAGTTTTCTTTTTTTTCTTGTTTGTCTTTCTAAGCTTGCCTTCCGACAATTCACCCTTAGTTCAGTACAGGTTACTAATTGATCAGAGGTTGTGCTCAAGCACATTGAGCCAGTAAGCCTTCCACCTTTTGCTGATATATCTCTATATGGATTTGGAAACACATTTAAAGTTCAGGCAGTTTATAAATTTCCTTCACTTTTACTTTATTCTGACCTTGTTTGTGTCTTCTCTGCATGTACACAAAACTTCACATTTTTTCAGGGATATGTATTTAGCTATGTAGATAGCTAGTCTTCTCCAGTCTCTCCTGAATATGCACTTAGCCTAGAGCATTACAGCCTTTGAGACCTCTAGGAATAATCTGGGCTTATTGAGGCCCACTATGCCTGTCTAGTTCCCTTGATGTCCTCATCAAATTTCTGGCTATGCTTCTAGTCTCCTACCAATGTCCCAACCAATACCCCAACCGATATCACAACCTCAGACTAACAGTGATATTGACCTTCCCCCAATCTTTGCTAATAAAATCAGTACTGTTTCTCATGATGTCTGAAGGCATGGGATTTCTTCCATGTTCCCTCCAAATCATATCAACCTGCTCTGGAAAAAATGCAGTTGGTTTTTAGAGCTTGCCCTGCCCTGGTAGACCTATTATACTGATGGAACTGAAGGGATGATAGGAATAGTCGAAAGCTAAAACATCATAGAGTCCAGTTGTCCTTAGCCAAGTTTCAGTAGGTTTACTTGAATAAACACTTCTCAATCTTTTGGTATGCCTTTGGTCAGTTTCCAGTGTCTCAAAGTTGTTTTTGGCAATTCTGTCCAGTTTTACAGTTGTTTGGTGTGGGGAGAGGGAAGAATTTGTTAAGTTTCTCTCCCTATCATTCTGGTAATCCCACCTTTTCAATATAATTTTATGTCATTATGTCTCTATTGTGTGCTGCTTTGCTGAGACTGTTAACCAGAGGCCCCGCCCTTTTCTAGCCAGGAGATACACCTAAGACACAAGCTGAGTCATCACATTCTTTGGACTCAAATTTTAAATCTTGGTGGAAATGATACAAAAATAGAAAATAAAAAGTTGTGCTTCATTAGCACACACTCTGACAAGATTCTCAATTATCTCCTGCTACCTACATTTCTGGGGCTCCCCTGGTTCCCATCATGTACCAAGCCTGGTTGTCTGGCCTGTCATCAGTTGTGGAAGGACACCTATGTTAATCCAAAAAATACCTTTCCTGCTCAAGTGAGCCAGACCCTGTTTCTGTTGCTTGCAAACAAAGAACCTGACTGATACAGCTTTTCAAAGGATGTGCAGAAGGGAATCTTTTAAAGACTCTGGATAAGAAGCCAGTTATTCACTTGACAGTTTTCGGGATTGCTACAACACACATGTGCCTATGGAAGCTCCTGAGGCGGTGGTGTGCTGTGTGTCTGATGAGATCCCACTGGATGGGCCAAGTCTGCACCTGTCACCAGTCACAAAGAGGATCCAATTTTTATCCATTTCATCTGGAGAACCATCTGGGCTGGGAATAGCAGTAATAATAACAAATCATTGTCACCAGATTTCCTCGTAGATAGCACTTCATTTTTGTTGCTCTTGTTAAAAATCATGTGTTCAAGTCTGCTCGTGAATAAGCAGCCAGCAATTGTTACAAAGGCTGTCCTGAGCTGTCACGAGACTGAACTGGGACAGGGCCTAGGAACATGGCAAAGAGAGACTTGGCTGCTGGTAGTCTTTTCTGGAGGGGCAGAAGGCTGGGAGGAAAGCCACAGAGGCTATGGTAGAAGGAAGTCCTACTGAAATCCATGCAAAGGAACGTTGGGTAGCAATGGCTTACTTATCAACATCATGTATGGCAATCTAGGGGTTTGTTTCATGAGGGCCAGCGGCAGGATGTGAATGCTTAAGTAAGCAATCTGTGATATTAAGTAGCATTAATAGAGGTATATCATCTTAAACAAGGGAGATGACAATTCTTCTTTATTCCATGCTTCTCAGAGCACTCAAAGTTACGTCTTATTTTGGCATCATATATTTTGCATGCTATAGACTAACAAGAACACATTCAGAGGAGAACAATCAAGATGGCAAACTGTGGAGAAAAGGGAACACTCCTGCACTGTGGTGGGAATGTGAATTGGTACAGCCACTATGGAGAACAGTATGGAGGGTCCTTAAAAAACTACAAATAGAACTACCATATGACCCAGCAATCCCACTACTGGGCATATACCCTGAGAAAACCATAATTCAAAAAGAGTCATGTACCACAATGTTCATTGCAGCTCTATTTACAATAGCCCGGAGAGGGAAACAACCTAAGTGCCCATCATCGGATGAATGGATAAAGAAGATGTGGCACATATATACAATGGAATATTACTCAGCCATAAAAAGAAACGAAATTGAGCTATTTGTAATGAGGTGGATAGACCTAGAGACTGTCATACAGAGTGAAGTAAGTCGGAAGAGAAAGACAAATACCGTATGCTAACGCATATATATGGAATTTAAGAAAAAAAAATGTCATGAAGAACCTAGGTGTAAGACAGGAATAAAGACACAGACCTACTGGAGAACGGACTTGAGGATATGAGGAGGGGGAAGGGTGAGCTGTGACAAAGCGAGAGAGAGGCATGGACATATATACACTACTAAACGTAAGGTAGATAGCTAGTGGGAAGCAGCCGCATAGCACAGGGAGATCAGCTCGGTGCTTTGTGACTGCCTGGAGGGGTGGGATAGGGAGGGTGGGAGGGAGGGAGACGCAGGAGGGAAGATATATGGGAACATATGTATATGTATAGCTGACTCACTTTGTTATAAAGCAGAAACCAACACACCATTGTAAAGCAATTGTACCCCAATAAAGATGTTAAAAAAAAAAAAAGACGGCAAACTGACCATGTGATGAACAATGGGAGGAACAGAGGGCATTTCGTTTATGGAGGAGGAATTAAGAGGGTGGAATAGAGAAGGGGAGGTATGATAGCTATTTTTAGAGAACTGAATGGCTGACAGGTGGAGGAAGGGTAACATTTGTTCTCTCTGTTGCCAGTGACAGATTTAGGATCAATGGGCAGAAGTTACACATAGACACATTTTAATTCCATACGTGAAATACTTAAATATATTTTCCCACAGGTCACCTGGAAATGTGTTTGCATCTTAGAATTCCAGCCAATGAATGTATCTTTGTAAAGACTAGGGCTGTTAATTTATAAGTACCTACACTGATAAATGACAGGTAGGTGATGTCTATATGACTTATGTATATATATACATCTAAGGTTTTGTTTACTTACTCTTTAAAAAAATTAAGGTTAGCAATTGTACTACAGGTTGTAACCTGTAATAGCAAATATATGCTTCCTATTTTAAATTAACTCACTGTACACGCCCTATTTATAAAAGAACTATGTGTATTTTAGGCATCTGTTTGCTGAAAGATGTTTAAGAGTTTTAAAGGAATTTGCAGAACCATGTGTAAGAGCTCAGAGAAATGGAAGACGATACACTAATAAAACCTTAAAGAAGAGATCCAGTAGCTGACAAGTGACAGACTAACAGTGAGGAAAGAGTGGGAATTAGAAGAAGAGCAAACAGTTCTACAACTGTCAGTTAGAAGGAGCAGAGGAGAATAATCCATCAGCTGTAATCAAGGTGGATGGGCACAGCATAGAACATGTTAAAACTGTCTGCACGGCACCAACCTTAGACTGTGGTACCCTACCGTATAAACCATTAAAATGGTCATCCATGCGCCACAGGAGTAAGACTCAGAGCCACAGCTGGCTCATCCAACACTTCTGGGTGAATTAGAAAAAGGACCCCTAGTGGGCACATGCAGCCCTGTAGGTGAATGAATCACTTGCAGTGAAACTTGGATGGGCTTTACCTTTCTTATGCCCCTTCTTCTGAGCATCTATGTGCAGGGAATAGCTGTCTCCAGACCTGGATGGTCTTGACATGATCTATTCTTATGTTCTGAAACCCATTTATATCTCTGGACTCTTTTAGGATGGGGTCATAAGAATGAGGTTATTCATTGCTTTTGGAATTGAATGAGATACATCATACAACATACAACTGGTAATGAAGAATTTTTAGAGCTATCCAAATCTGAAATGTAAAGTTTTAAGAGAAAGTGCGTTCACCATGATTAGAGGGGTTCAAGCAAAGGTTTGGTTACAAGAAGTAAGAAAACAGTTTGTTACTACAACCAAGATCTAAAGTTTGAATGTAACTAGGAGCAGAGTGGTAAGGCTGTGTCGGTGGTTTCGAAATGTTACAGTATATAAGAACCTCCTGGAGGTTACAAGCATATATTGCCTCAAAGTTTCTGATTCAGTAGATGTTCTAATAGGCTCTCAGTTGAGGTTGATGTTGATGCCTCAGGGACCACACTTTGAGACTGGCCTAGACAGTCATTCAGAAATTTTAATGTGGTTTTGAATCGCTTGGAGATCTTGTGAAAATGTAGTTTCTGATTCATCAGGTTTGGGGAGGGGAGGCTTGGGGTTCTGGGTTTTCTGGACAAGCTTCCAGGGGCTGGTCCAGGAGCCAGGCTTTGAGTATCAAGTGCCCAGCACTAGTTCCATGGCAGCTGCTGAGTCATGTAACAAGTTATCTCGGCTGTAGAGACCAGAAGAGTGTTGGGCAGGAAGCCAGGTGGCTCATTCATTCATTTCACAGATATGAGTGCCTACTGAGTGTCAGCTGCTGGTAAAGGTGCTGGGGACATAGCAGTGAAGAAGCACAGACCTCGCGTTCATGGAGCTCCCGTTCCAGAGAAGCCAAGTCATGTTTAACAGCTCACTCTCCAAACTCTCAGAGACCTCTTCTTTTGGCTTCAGTATTTTATATCACAGCTTATCCTGAGGAAGGAGAAGAAATACAAAGCACTGCAGAAAAGTAGAATAACTTAAAATACTTTTTTCTTCCCACTTTAAGAAGTATAAAATTTCTCGACTTATAAATAAATTTTTCAGAAAAGATGTTCATATATTTACATAGGCATACTCACTTTTACTTTTTCCCCCAAATTTCTAAACAAAATATACATCAAGATGAATCTTAATATCACTGTCATGTGGTGAAACAGACATGGTTAAAACATAGATATTGACTTTTAAATTGGGATGGTCCAAAAATGCGGATCAGGAGAGTGTTTGGAGGAAGTAGACAGTTTTGAAGGGAGCAAATGGGAATTTTCCACTGCCCTCTTCCTTCCCACCAGGAAGTCTGGGTGAATGGGAAGGAATCAATAGAGTGGCAGTTCAGGTGAAGCAGTGGCCAAAAGAATGGGTTCAATTTCTGTCTGTATCACTTACAAATCATGTGATCTTGGTAAGTTACTTAATGACTCTGATCCCTACTCCTTACCTGAAAAAGAGGAATAAAGTCTACCTTGCAAGGTAGTTGAGGGAAAGAGTGAAATAACGTACATATGCCTCACAGTGAACTCTCAGTGAATGGTGGCAGGATAGAGGTAGACTAGAAAGTCACTATAGTTCAGTGGTAGTTTTGAGAGACATGTAAGCAATGCAGAGGGCTAGATATAGCCCTTCTTCTTGGCCAGCTTTCTAGAAGGAGGCTCAGAATACAATAGAAGAATGTTGTTGGGATAAAAAGGAAAACATCAACCAGATAATAAAGAACTGAGTTAGACTGAGCTGAGGGAGATCTATGGCTACAACTAGGATGGATTCCTTTCTAGGATTAGGGTATTGGAATTTTACAATAGACACACAAGAACAGCTTTTGAATTTGTGGTGCTTTTAAATATACCTAAAATTACAATACCCAAAGCTGTGAAGTTGCAATAAAACTGCTATACCCATAAGTTTTTGGTGGAAAATGGGTCCTATCTTTTAGGAAAGTAATTTGGCAGTGTGGAGTAGACATTACGAAAAGGTTCATATGCTTTCACTTGGTTATTTTTCTTTTGGAAATTTATTCTAAAGAAATAATCCAAAAGAGGGAAAATAAGGAAGGTGATTATTTTTATTACCCGTATTTGAGAAGAAAAAATAGGAGGCAGCTGTAGTGATTTACAAAATTTTTAAAAAATTTTTACTGAAATATAATTACATATGACATTGTATAAGTTTAAGGTGTACAACGTGTTGATTTGATATACATATATGGCAATATGATTACCACTGTAGCCTTAACTAACACATCCATCATGTTATATAATTATTATTTCTTTTTTGTGGTGAGAACATTTAAGATCTACTTTCTTAGCAACTTTCAATTATGTAATACAGTATTGTTAACTATAATCACACTGCTGCGATTAGATCCCTAGAACTCATCTTCTAACTGCAAGTTTGTACCTTTTGACCAACATCTCCCCAATTTCCCCCACCCCATTCTCTTCTCTGTTTCTAGGAGTTTGGATTTTTTAGATTCCACAAATAAGTGAGATCATACAACATTTGCATTTATCTGTCTGACTTACCTCACTTAGTGTAATGCTCTCAAGGTCCATCCATGTTGTCAAAAATGGCAGGATTTCCTTCTTTCTCATGGCTGAATAATATTCTATTGTGTGTATATATAGATATGTACCACTTTATATATCCATTCTTCTTCCACTCATCTGTTGATGAACACTTAGGTTGCTTCCATATCTTGGCGATTGTGAATAAAATGCTGCAATAAACACAGAATGCAGTTATCTTTTTGATATCTTATTTTCATTTCCTTTGGATAGATACTCAGAAGTGGATTGCTGGATTATATGGTAGTTCTATTTTTTGAGGACCCTTCATACTGTTTTCCAAAGGGCTGAACTAATTTACATTCCCACCAACAGTGCACAAGGGTTCCTCCTTATTTATTTATTTTTCTTAGTTTGATGTAATCCCACTTGTTTTTTGCTTTTGTTGCTTCTGCTTTTTGTGTCATGTCCAAAAAACCATTGCCAAGACTGATGTCAAGGAGGCTTTTCTCTGTTTTCTTCTAGGAATTATATGGTTTCAGGTCTTATGTTTAAGTCTTTAATCCATTTTGAGTTAATTTTTGTGAGTGGCGTGAGACAGGGGTCCAATTTCATTTTTTCTGTATGTAGTTATCCAGTTTTCCCACCATTATTTATTGTAGAGACTATCCTTTCCCCACTGAGTATTCTTGACTTCCTGTCAAGTGTTAGTTGACCATATATGTGAGGGGTTATTTCTGGGCTTCCTATTTTGTTCCATTGGTCTGTGTGTCTATTTTTATGCCAGTACCATACTGTTTTGATTATTATAGTTTTTTAGTATAGGCTGAAATCAGGAAGTGTGAGACCTCCAGCTTTGTTTTTCTTTCTCAGGATTGCTTTGGCTATTTGGAATCTTCTGTGGTTCCATACACATTTTAAGATTTTATTTTTTATTATGAGAAAAATGCCATTGGAATTTTGATAGAGATTGCATTGAATCTATAGGTGGCTTTGGGCAGTCCTTCCTCTTCTATAATAAATAGTCTTTGTTTGCAGCTGGATAGCTTTCACATTCTGCTTCTTTCCCACAGAAGGTTGGAGATCCAAAGGCCTTTTTTCAATTTGTGCTACTTCTGTCTTTCAGTTCAAGATGGTATTGCTTCTGCCAATATAATTCTCTTGAAAATTTTGTGGGTCTTTATGAATCTTATTAGAGTTTCCTTCCTTAGGCAAAACCCACAAAGGGTCTTTGAGGCAGACCCTTCTCTATCTTGGACTCTCAGTAAGACTGCTAAGGGCAATATCCTTAAGAGTCTAGAAGCTCTATTATTTAAGAGGTAAGGTCTACAAAGCATGACCTTAAGATCCTTAGACATTTTTAATATGGTTGATGATGTTTATGAGATACCACTTGGATCTTTCTGAAATCTTTAAAAGAATGTTTTTAAGTCACCTTCTCTGGATTCATTTTTACCCTGTGACTACAACTTCCTGAAAATCTTTTTCCTGGGGCTCTTTTTTTACTTTAAGAACCCTTTGCTGGCTAAAAATATTCTCTTGGGCTATTTGTATTTCCTCCAAATTCCACTTGAAAACTGAATAGTTGGTTTATCAGTTTATCTGTTTATATCTCTCTGCCCTCATTTTATTAAAGACAGCTCAAAGAAGCCATGTGGCATCTTAAACACTCTGCCTAGAAGTTTTCTTAGCTGGAGCATAGAGTTCATTGAGTGTACTTTCTACTTTCCACATCACTGCAGGTGATGGTTTTGCTAAACTTTCCACCACTGCATTACAATCATCTCCTTTCCTTCAGCTTCTTGTAACATTTTCCTCACATTCCTTTAAGTCCTCACTGACATACGTCTCAGGCCTTTCCAGCCCTTACACCTTGCCCAGTGTCAAAGTCAATGCCACACATTTTAGGTTTTTGTTAGAGCAGCTGCTCATTTCCAGGTACCAAAATTCATTTTTGTTATTATTATTGTGTAGAAAACTGCCTCAAAAACTTAGGGGCTTAAACCAACAGTTTTATTTTGCTCATGATTTTGTGCATCAGAAATTTGAAAAGAGCTTAGCTGAGCAGTTCTCACTTGAGGTTATTCATGCAGTTGCAATAAGATGTCAGCCGGGGCTACAAACATCTGATGACTTAACTGGGCTGGATTTCCAAGACGGCTCACTCATACGGTTAAGAGTTGATGCTGGCTGTCAGCTGCAAGCTCAGCTGGGCTGTCGATCAGAGTGTCTACATGTGGGATCTCCAGCATGGCAGTCTCAGGATACTTGGCCTTCTTACATGGTGCCAGTTTCCCCTAGAGCTAACATCCCAAAAGAACCAGGCAAAAGACTTTTCTGAAGCAGTTTTGCAAGTTATGCAGCATTACTTCTACTGCATTCTATTGGCTACAAGGAGGTCACAAGTCATCCCAGATTAGAGGGGTGGAGACATAGAAACTACCTCTTAAAGAGAGGAGTGGCAAATAATTTGCAGATATGTTTGAAAACTGTCAGACAACATATTAAATTCTCTAGGATTAAGTACAAAAGACAGAATCTAGAATTGAACGTATACTGTCATTGGAGCAATACACAAGGAACGAGGATATGGAAAACATCAGAAAGAAATGCAAAAATTATTGTAACTGTTTTGTTATTGTGGATGATTTTTCTTCATTTATTTTATAATAGGAAGGAAAGGTGGAAGGAAAGAAAACAACATACACCACATAGATCTAAGTGATTCCGTGTTTTTGCTTCTTAACCTCTGTTCCATTTTTCTTAGAGTTTACAATTAGTATAGCTATGAGAATCACTTTAAGCTGGGTCTGGGGCTGAGATGGGGAGCATTGAGAAGATGACTGGTTGGACATGAGGCAGCCCTGGACTGAGCAGTGGTCTGCAGGCTTTTATATGATACTATCTAATTTAGGGCCATGCAGAAGCCCACAGGTGTTACCCTTTTTTTTCTTTTTTCTTTTTTTGGCTGCACCGTGTGGCTTGTGGGATTTTAGTTCCCTGAGCAGGGATCGAACCCAGGCCCTCGGCAATGAGAGCACAGAGTTGTAACCACTGGACAACCAGGGAATTCTCAGTGTTAACTTTTTTTTTTTTCACGGTACACGGGCCTCTCACTGTTGTGGCCTCTCCTGTTGTGGAGCACAGGCTCTGGACGCGCAGGCTCAGTGTCCATGGCTCACGGCCCCAGCCGCTCTGCGGCTTCTTCCCGGACTGGGGCACGAACCCATGTCCCCTGCATCGGCAGGCGGACTCTCAACCACTGTGCCACCAGGGAAGCCTGAGTGTTAACTTCTTAGTTGCAGGCTCAGTACCTCCCAAAGTGGGTTCATACATTCCATTACAATCAAATTCTGTTTCTTCTGTGAAAGAATTAAAAGGAGAAATAGATCAAGTGATGTCACTGAAAAATGGTATAAGCCTGTCCAAACAGAATGTGCTTACATTCAGTCACCCAAGAAATGTGGAGTCAAAAGCCACCCATGTGTTACAGCTGTATATACTACACCACACCCATCTGCCCCCTCCTCGTCCCATCCCCACTGTGGCATCCAGAGAGCTTCCTTGATCTGCTTTTGCTCACACATTAGAACCTGGATCATGATACAAGTGGAAGAACTCTTACGGACCGAATTGTATACTCTCAAGATCCCTATGTGGAAGCCCTAACCCCCAATGAGACTGTATTTGGAAACAAGGCCTTTAAAGAGGTAATTATGGTTAAATGAGGTCATCAGGGTGACCTAATCTGATAGGATTAATGTCCTTATCAGAAGAGGGGGAGATGCCAGAGATCTCTCTCTCTCTCTCTCTCAGCGCACACACAAAGGAAAGGCCATGTGAGGACACAGAAAAGAGACAGCAATCTGCAAGCCAGGAAGAGAGGCCTCAGGAGTAACTCAACCTGCTAACACCTTGCTCTTAGACTTCTAGCCTCCAGAACTGTGAGAAGCTAAATTTCTGTTGTTTAAGCCACCCAGTCTGGGTACTTCATTATGGCGACCAGAGCAGACTAATACAAGGTCCATCAAGCTGGTTCCTGGTGTCCTTTTGACATGTCCCCATTATTTATTGATCACTTCTTTACTTTCTGACACAATCAAATGCTTTCGCTGCCTGTAATAGACAGAACAATGCCCCCTCCCCCCACCAAAGATGTCCACATCTTAATCCTCCAAGTTTGTGAATAGGTTACCTTGACAGCAATCAGCCCAGCACATCTGCTGCCATATGAAATTTCCCTCAAGAGAACCAAGAAAAGAATTCTGAAAAACACACATTTGTAATGTTTCCTAATGCGAGAAATGTTGAAAATGAACTTAACTGAAATTTAAGAAAATGAGGAGCTGGTCTGAGGATGAGACAGTTCACTTCTTACCGTCTCTGCACAGCAGAGATAAGTGAAGATGGTGCAAAGCTGCCGTGGATGGACCCTAAGTGGGTAGTAAGGGGAAATGGAGGGCTTATGCCATTGGAATGAGGCAAGTACCGGCGCAAAACTACCCTTTGAGGGAACGCATGTAACATATGAACCGATTCTGAACAACTCCAATGTGTCTACAGTGAGGCATGGAACCTGGAACTGAGGGGAAGCCAGAGATGCTTAAGACATGAACCTTGTCCTCAAGGAATTTACAACCTAGGGATAGATTCGCATCTACATGGACAACCAAAGAGATTGCCTAGACTATACATGGCATGTTTCTGGTGCTGGCAAGGAAATCAGATAAGTAGTGTACTGACCCAAGTGAGGGGTGTGGGGAGATGGGTGTGGTGTAGTATATACAGCTGTAACACATGGGTGGCTTTTGACTCCACAATGCTTGGGTGACAGAATGTAAGCACATTCTGTTTGGACAGGTTTATACCATTTTTCAGTGGCATCACTTGATCTATTTCTCCTTTTAATTCTCTCACAGAGGAAACAGAGTTTGATGGTAATGGAATGTATGAACCTACTTTGGGAGGTATTGCTGGGTAGCTGGTAGCAGGGAGGCAAACAGAGGGGCCTGGATCAGTGTCTCTTTACCAAGGAGTATGAAAATATTACAATCTTTTAACAACCGGAGCAGCTGAGTACGCATGCACACCAGTCCTGCCTACACATACCTACACACAACACAGGTGCTCTCACCCCGACGCCATTTCCTCGTAGGGTACAGATAGAAGACTGAGGCTCTGGAGCTTCCCTGGTGGCGCAGTGGTTAAGAATCCACCTGCCAATGCAGGGGACACGGGTTCGAGCCCTGGTCCGGGAAGATCCCACATCCCGCGGAGCAACTAAACCCGTGCGCCACAACTGCTGAGCCTGCGCTCTAGAGCTTACGTGGCACAACTGCTGAAGCCCGAATGCCTAGAGCCAGCGCTCCACAACAAGAGAAGCCACTGCAATGAGAGACCCACGCACTGCAACAAAGAGTAGCCCCTGCTCGATGCAACTAAAGAAAGCCCGTGTGTAGCTTTCTACACCTGTGCTGTGTGTAGGTATGTGTAGGCAGGACGGGTGTGCGTCCGTACTCAGCTGCTCAAACAAACCCCATTCAAGGTCTTCACAAACTCAACCCATACCCTCCTACTACAAATCCATGAAGCTGACTCAGTTTCCTGCTAACTCACAGCAGTCCCGGCTTTATCAGTCAGCTGGTTCACAGGTTAAAAGTGGCTCCTGGCAGAACCCACCATCTCTGGGAATCAGAGCATCGCATATGGCCACTGGGAGATACTCGGTGTGGTCCTCAGACTCGCTGTGTTGTCCTCACGGTCTGGATCTTCTCACTGGGCTGAATATTTCCAGTTTGCACTCTGAAATGGGAGAGTGAACAAGAGTGGGTGGTACAAAGCCAGATGGAAGCTACTGGGCCAAAGGCCTCCGATTCCTCACTCAATTCAAAGCCTACTTGAAATCAAAGACCTTGGGATATTCAGGCAACCTGATGGTCAGCTGCTTAGAAAAACTGGATTCTAAACTAAACTAAACTTCCAAACATGGGGAGTTACTACGGAAGAAAGTAAACTCTATTGCTGGTGACATTGCTTTTAGATCTTCCCAATAAGCCACATATTCCTTTCTGCTGAGACCAATAGAACTCTCAACACTGATCTTTTTAATTCTGGGTTTTGATACTGGGGTTCTTTCAAGAGAGCAGAAGGAATCAGATTTTCTTAAAGGAATATGTTCCTGACTTAAGATCAACGTTTTTATATCCACTCTAGTGAATCTCCTTCCACAATTAACACTCACTCCTGCTGGCAAAAAAAGTTGATAATCTTTTAACAAAAGCATCAATTAATCTTTTAATAAGGCATCAATAATTGGGGGAGCAGCTAAGGAATTTAAATCGAATCTGTTTGTAACCAAACCAGAGAAATATACCTTCAAATAACCTCTGAACTCTTGTCTTTACACCCTAAAGGTGAAATTTTTGAGTATCCCCTAACACCTGTTAAATTGTGATAGTTAATTTTATATGTCAACTTGGCTGGGCCACAGTGTCTAGATATGGGATCAGACATTCTTCTGAATGTTTCTGTGACAGTGTTTTCGGGTGACATTAACATTTACACCAGTGGACCTTAAGCAAAGCAGATAGCTCTTTGTACTGTGGGTGGCCCTCATCCAGTCAGTTGAAGGCCTGAATAGAACAGAAGACTCAACCTCCTCAAGCAAGAGGGAACTTAGCAGCAGATGGCCTTTAGACTTGAACTGCAGCATCTTCTCTTCTCTGGTCTCTCGTCTGTGGGCCCATTCTGCAGATTTTGGACCTTCCATCTCCATAGTCACATGAGTCAATTCCTTAGAATAAATCTCTTTCTATGTACATACACACCCTGTTAGTTTTTCTCTGGAGAACTCTGACTAATACAAACGTGTTTCCCTATTTCTCTAATTTGATTCCCTGCTCATATTCTCTTCTCAATCTTGACAGAACAGTGGACTCACCAAGGGAGTTTTAAAAAACACAAGTGCCTGTGTCCCCAGCTGCAGAGCCTAATTTGATTTGTCTAGGCTGTGGCCTGGACATTAAGATTTTAAAAGCTTCCCAGAAGATTCTAAAGTGCAATGAGATGGTTGAGAAACACCATCTTCCAGTTCCTTGATCAAATAATCTAAGGAAGAGCTGGGCTGAAACTCTACAACTATCCTATTTCCTAATCCCCTGATTGGCTCCCTCTGCTGCAAATCTCACCCTTATGGACTCCAGAGCAGGGTCACAGTGTCCCAGGAATGGATTTTTTTCTCTTTCTCTTTTTCTCTTTCTTGTGAGAGTGCTTGAGGTCACCAAGGATAAACCATGTTACTTTGTATTTACACAAATTCCAATCTTTAAGAAGAAAAACATGCTTTTCATTTCAAAGTTTTACATTAATTATTTGACCTGGCAAGTGGCTAGTTAATTGGCGTCTATTTTATTCACAAATAGACTGGGATAAAACAGACAATTTCTTTGCATAGAATTTTTCCCAACAGCCCAAACTGTCCAGTGAAGGAATAAATTGTCTTCTGAGAATTTCTTCCCATAGCGGTTCTTAAGAAGTCATGGAACCATGTCCTCTGCTATATTTGCACATGAGCAAATGACACGCATACAAGGTTAGCCATTAAAGTCTGGATTGTGGAAGTAAAAGACTGGAAACAACTTAAGTGTCTACTATGAAGGACTGGTTAAAAAATTATAGTACATCCTAAAATGACCTGCTATGCAGTCATAAAAGGGAATGAGGCAGCTCTTCATGCTCTGATAGGGAAGGATCCAGTTGTGGGCTGGAGGTCGCTTGGACCAATTCATGAGTGCAGATAATTAGCTTCTCTTCCTAACTCTGCAGTCAGTGACCTCACAAAGCTTGAAACTGACCATGGTGGCAGTTATGCCGTGGACATATGTAAATGCTACCAATCAAGGAACTCCCTACCCCACGAGACCTAGTTGTTAAACATTTACTAGCACACCACTGAAAAGATCTCCAAAACCCATTGTCAAATGAATAAAGCAAAGTGTAACACAATATGCTTAGTATGCTAGCAACAGTGTGAAAATAGGGGAAATCGCATGTTTAAAAACCTCTTATTCCTCAATATTTAAATTCTATTGTATTACTGTATGACCCAGCAATTTTACTCCTAGGTATATACCCCAAAGAAATGAAAACATATGTCTACGTGGAAACTTGTGCACAAATTACTATAGCAGCATTATTCGTAATAACCAAATAGGTGAAAACAACCCAAATGTCATTCATCAACAAATAAATGGATAAATAAATTGTGGTGTATACATACAACAGAATGTTATTCAGCCATAAAAAGGAAAGAAGTAGTGATACACGCTACAACTTGGATGAACCTTGAATACATTATAAGTGAAAGAAGCTAGACAGAAAAGGTCATATATTGCATGATTCCTTTTATAGGAGAGAGCCAGAACAGGCAAATCCATAGGGATGGAAAACAGATTAGTGGTTACGAATAGGGGGAGGGGGAAACAGGGAGTGATAGCATAATGGTTAATTTTGCTTTTTGTTGTTTCCGGGGGGATGAAGAAGTTTTAGAGAGAGGTGATGGTTGCACATTGTAACTACACTAAATGCCACTGAATTGTACACTTTAAAATTGCTATATGTGAATTTTACCTCAAGTTAAAAAAAAAAACAACTCTGGGAAGATATACATAGAAACTGCATTGTATAAACTAGTCGTCTCTGGGAAGGAGAACTGTATACCTGGGAGACAGGGCATCAGGGTGTCTTTTCATTGTATGCCTTTTAAAAAATAATTTTATTGAATTATATAGCTGATTTATAATGTTGTGTTAATTTCTGCTGTACAGCAAAGTGACTCAGTTATACATACATATACTCTTTTTAATGTTCTTTTCCATTATGGTTTTTCATAGGATATTGAATATAGTTCCCTGTGCTATACAGTAGGACCTTGTTTTTTATGCATCTTATATAGAATAGTTTGCATCTACTAATCCCAAACCCCCATCCTTCCCTCCCCCACCTCCCTCCCCCTTGGCAACCACAAGTCTGTTCTATATGTCTGGGAGTCTGTTTCGTAAATATGTGCATTTGTGTCGTGTATGCCTTTTCTGTACTTCAAAATTTTGAACCATGTGGACAAAAGGGGATACAAAGGTCTAACAGACGAATGTGTCCCCTCTACAAAGCCCAAGATAAACAGATAAAGAACAAGTTAGTGGCAGATCATATTTAAAGTCTATAAACACAGATTCTAGCTCAGTCCTCCAAATGCTAGCTTTCTAGAGGCTTCCATCGGTTGGGCTAAATTCGCCATATCCCATCAGGTGGGAACATCTTTTCAGAGGGCAACGGGGCATCTGGATTGACTCTGCCCTGTGAACGGAAGATACAGCAGAACACCTGGGAGACTTGGTGGTAGAGTGGGTGAGGCAGTTTGGGGGAATGGCCATATGTCCTTAGGTTAGGCATGTGACCTCTCTGAGACTTGATTTTCTCTCTGTAAAATGGGGATGATCAGACCTACCTCTCAGGGTTGGTATGACAATGTTATAGAGTATTAAGGTAACATGAGGATGTTCCTGGTACTCTACAGGCACTCAGTGCTAATCTCCTTTCCCAGGAAGGGGCCAGTGCTGCAGGTTTCTTCTGCATGCTCAGGAGACCCTACCTGATGACTCAGCATGAAGGTTTGCTCTCCCTACATTGTTCAACTAGTCCAGCTACAAGCTTGATCTTTCTCCAGTATCTTTCTGAGCCCTCCATTTCTTCCATTTTTACAAATCAAGATTGCATCATTGAAGTGGAGAAGGAATAAAATTTAAGAATTAGACTCCTAAGAGCAACTAGAGCTGTGATTTATTGAGTGCTTACCTTGGGTCTTGTATTTTAAATGTATTGTTTCTAACTCTTACAACAGCCTTAGAAGCAATATATTTCAATCCTCATTTTAGAGAGCACAGAGAGTTTAAGTAACTTGCTCACAATAACACAGCCCTAGTAAGAGAGCAGGGGTTGGAACCCAGGATTGCCTGACCTTCTACTCTATCACACTCCATCATGGGACCCAACTTGCAAATTTCCGAAGTCAAGGCTACTGCTCTGTGTGGCCTACAACAATCACAGAATCTAGATGAAAGTTGGAAGACTCCCCAAAGAGTATCAAGTCTAACCTCCCCTGACAAGGAACCCTCGCTTCAACATCCCTGATTCTTTGACGGGGAGCTCACCATCTCATGTGACAGCCCATTCCATTTTTAGGCAATTCTAATTACTAGGAAGACTCACAATGTGCTATTTGCCAGTCGGATGCACTTTCTATTTTCATTACAACTTCATACACCCTGAGGAGGCCATCATTAAGACATCCTCAGCTGAAATCCTGACTCCATTACCTCCTGGACTTACAATAGTCCCCCAACACCATTGCCATATAAAGTCCCTCCAGAACATCAGAGATGCAGACAAAGTCATGAAAGGGATGTTGATTGCTGCTTCAGATGAGTCTGGGATAGGTGATTATCTCTTCCTGAGAACAGGTTTTTCTGGATGGGATGTATTGTCACTCGGGACAGAGGTATAGCATATATTGCAAAAGTTTAAAAATAATCAACACAATTCCTCGGTTAATTAAAGCGCTGCAAAAAGCAATGAAAGCTGATTTTTGTGCTTCTCCTTCTTCCTGGTTTTCAGCTTCTTTGGCAGTTTTCTGTTGAGTTGAAGGACAGTCAGCTCTAAACAATGAAAAATGAGCTACTGTCACTAGCTTCCTGCACCATGACATTACTGTAAGATCCAACCGCTAATAATGGTGATTAAAAAAGGATAATAATTAAGAAGGGGGTAACAAAGGTCTTCTGAGTGTGGGAGCTGTGCTCATCTGATTCTCCACAGGGGAAACAAAATATGTTTATGTGATTGTGCAAACTGCGGGAAACTAAAAGATGCCAGGGTCAGAAGAGCAACGTGGCTCCTCTGGGATTTCAGGTGGCAAATAGGATGGAGAATCTTAACTTTAATGAGAACAACAAAAATCACATAATTAACACACACTGTTAACACCTCATTAGTCTCCCGGGGCTTAAGTTGTGCTAAAAATAATCAACACATTTTACTTAAATAGGGTGCTCCTACAGGTGATTGTGAAGGCTGCCTTGGCCGTAGCAGAATGGGGCCACGGCTCTGCATGTTCTTCAAATGCTTTAAAGCAGGGTTTATCTTCATACCAAGGAAAGGATTATTAAAAACATATGTGGAAATGAGTGTGTTATGAAGAGCTTCTCTGACTCTGAGCCTGACTCCAAAATCTTGCATAACCCTATTTCACAAGCCAGGTCCCTTAAGTCAGTGTTGTCTCATAAACTAATCTGCTGGGGGACATTGGTACTGGCTACAAGTCAAGCTGTAAAAACAGGCCAGTTTTGTTCAGGGCCTTCTCTTGCTTGAGACAGTCTAAGTATGAAAACTCCTAAGCATTAGACATTTGCCTCCACCGAATCTGGTGTGGCCCATGACTGCTCTGACCAATGGAATTTGGGGGCAGTGACGTTACAGGATTCTGAGCCCAGGCATTACAGAGTGAAGTAAGTCAGAAAGAGAAAGACAAATACCGTATGCTAACACATATATATGGAATTTAAGAAAAAAAAAATGTCATGAAGAACCTAGGGGTAAGACAGGAATAAAGACACAGACCTACTAGAGAATGGACTTGAGGATATGGGGAGGGGGAAGGGTAAGCTGTGACAAAGCGAGAGAGTGGCATGGACATATATACACTACCAAACGTAAGGTAGATAGCTAGTGGGAAGCAGCCGCATAGCACAGGGAGATCAGCTGGGTGCTTTGTGACCACCTAGAGGGGTGGGATAGGGAGGGTGGGAGGGAGGGAGATGGGATAGGGAGGGTGGGAGGGAGGGAGACACAAGAGGGAAGAGATATGGGAACATATGTATATGTATAACTGATTCACTTTGTTATAAAGCAGAAACGAACACACCATTGTAAAGCAATTACACTCCAATAAAGATGTTAAAAAAAAGAAGGTCTGAACCTTTTGCCATGCCTTGAGCTCCCAAGTAAGAAGTTGGAGTACCCCAATCAGAAAACAAGGCCACAGGGAGAGGCCTTAGAGGATGAGTCAACACATGAAGGGCAGTCACATGGAAGAACACCTGAGGCTCAGATGCCCAGCCTTGCTGCCCACTGACGGCAGTACGAGAGAGAAGCCAAGCGAGACCCGTAGAGGAACTGCCAGCAGCCAATCCCCAGCCAACCCACTATCAAAACCACCCATGAGACATGATAAAAGGGTTGCCGGGGTGTGTGCTGCGGGGCAATAAATAACCCAAAGGTCTCCTCTCTGCCCCTCCCCTTGACAGTGTCCCTGCTCACCCACTCTTGAGCACCTCTCTGTGCATTTCCAAGGTATCTTCTAACACATTTGGGAAAATCCTCTACGTGTGTTCACGTGTGCTCACGGAAGCAGTTCTCCCTCCGTTTCTTGGCAAAATAATCATAGTCACTGGAATTCTTGGAGATGAGACAGCAGACTTCGTCGTCAGCTAGGAGAGAAATACTAAGTTGCTCTTGGTCTTGTTTTCCCACTGTGTGAAATTCAGAGCACTAATATACCCGCGTGGGATTAAATAGCAAAACCCTGGGCTTAAGGGCTGGCGGTGGAGAGGGGTGAGAGTCATTGGTTAATTATGCGGCCCTGGACGTCTCCCTAAGTTTTAGAGTCAGTGATAGCTCTCCAAGGGGACTTTTCAAGTAATCAACTTGAAAGCTCTTCTGTTCCTGTCAAAAGTCAGGGCAGATAGCAAACCTGCTCCTACCCCTCAGTGAAGAATGGAGCTGGCTCCAAACAGAGAGTGGCAGGGAGGCAGAAAACAGCCATACAGCTCTGATAGACAGAAAGCAAAACAAAGAATTTTGTGAGAGTATTGAAGGAACATTTACACAGACCTGTGCAGTAGCCTCATCGCTAGCAGAGCTAAAGTTTTAGAAGTATTTTCTTTTCTTTTTTACTTCCTCACGTCCCAACACGCTATTGTAGAGCCAGATGGCAAACAAAATAACATAAACACATAAACAGCAAAGCCAGAGAGAAGAATATCCCTCTAAACCGAATCTAACAGTTGTAGAAGTATTATTGACAAGACTCTGTACTTTGATTTTTAGAAAACTTATATTGAATAAATAAATGGATGGATAGATGGATCGCCGGATGCCATGATGGGCAGAGAGAGTGCAATGTGCCCACCAGCTCTTCTAGAGGGAAACGACCACATAACATTGTGAGACCCAGAGAAGGTCTGTGAATGGTGCAGAACCAGGATGATGAGGAAGGAAGATCTGGGTGAAACATTTCCTTTAGTTGCACCTGGTTAAGGTTTACATCACTCCCCTCAGGTAAGGAGGGATATACAAGGCTTTGTTGCTGTTCCTAGTCTGGGTCCTCTTTATTCATGCTTAAGTTAACTATAAGTAGTTAATTCCATGGAATGAGCTTGGTCCTTCTCAGCTAATCTTCTTGCCGTCTTTGTAAAAATCTCAAATTAAAGAACCTCCTTAGTTTCTTAAAGAACTACAGATAAATATCTGAACTAGTGTTGCAGTCATTGTGAGCCGCCTACCTAATAAACATTCTCTTCCTTCTTAATAAGGAAAATTCAGTTTTGTTAGGGTAGCAGGATGTTAGGCTAAGAACAGTTACTCGGCCAGATTCCCATGAACCTAGGGATGCCCTGTGATACGTTTCTCGCCATGAGACATAAATTGAAGGCAACTGGGAAATCTGCCAGTGCTGTCACTGCCCCCCTTCTCCTGAATCAGATGCACCTCTGGAGGTATAAAAGCCAACTTGCAGCAATGAGGCTACAAGCATGAGGTCAGAAGTCTACGCACTGCTGATGAAGACAGAAAGGAAAGATGTGAACGCCCCGAGCCCGAAGGTAATGTAAAGCCACCCTACCAGCTGTGAACTTTTTGTTCCATGTGACAAACATCTAAATGTTTAAGCGACTTTTTATCATATTTGCAGTCGAAAGCACTCTTGGCAGTTACTCTTGGGTTGATCCGATTCAAAATTACAGTCTGGGTTCTAGTGCCCAGAGTAGGTTAGGGAAGAAGCAGTCTTAATTGGACATTGCCTGAATGAAGGGCAATTCCTTACAGGGTATGGTACATTGTATTAGTTTGGGCTACATATAAAAGAAACTCCTGACTTGCACTAACTTATATAACAAATCACAGAGTAGAAAGTCCAGAGGTAAAAAAGACACAGGTGAAGAACCATCACAGCCTTAGGAGTCCAGATTATTCCATCTCTCTGCCTGACTATCCTTGGGGAACCCCATGTGCTCGTTGAAGTAAATTAATCAGGAACTATCCTCGGTGACCCCCTGAACCCTGTTGGGTAGAGTTAGATACTTGGACAAAATGGATGCCTGTTAGAAAGGAAAAGCAGGGATTGATAATCATAGCAAACCGAAAGTGTCCACGACACACATGCTGGATAAATGCTTTGCAAAATGCGGAAAGTCCCAAAGTACGAAATGATGATGATTCCACCAGCCTAGTGCCAGCATTAGTTTGAATACATTCTTCTGCTGCCACTTGAAAAAAAAGAGGGCTTGTTTTCTTGTCCATTCAGCTAACATTTACGGCTTCCAACTGAATGGTCTGATTCATTCATCCCATTTGACTGGTCTCATAACAGGAAGTAATTAAAATATCCCAAGGGATCAAACAGCCCACTTGTAAAATTGGAATCTTTGAAAAAAAAACAAACAGTTCCTTCCTTCTCTTCCTCCCAACTAAGCCACCTTCACTGGTAGTATCCAATAAACCCAAACTCTGTTTAAATGAAAAGAGATTCCAAATTCTGTTTAATAACAAGACATAGTCATGGATGTTTATTAGAAATAGTCTTTTTTTCAGTGTGGAGCTAAGGTTCTTAAGAATTTTAACAACTGGCACCTCACTGGGAATAGATGTGAAAACTGAGTGAAGGATCACATGATGTGTAGGCAGCGTCACAGGAGTTCATTTCTCCTCGGAACACCAACCTGCTTGTGCGTAATCCACCGTGGTACTCAGTGTGGCATCCGTCGGGGAGAACAATTCCTAGTTCCGGGAGCCACCTGCCAGACATGCAGAATTTTGACAGAGTGGCATCTGTGTTTTCCTTTGGGGAACTATGTCTTTCTCGTTCTCCCCATGTGGTTCTGGTGGTGCTGACCCAGCTCCTGGTAGGGGTGGGCCTATCACACAGAAGTGTATTCCACCCTCATCCAGGCAGCAGCTGGTTATTCTGCTAATGTTTACAAATGTCTTTGCTTTTCAAATTTATTGAAGTACAATTTACAAGCAATAAACAGGCATGATCTCTGACAAACATAAACCCTCATGTAAGCATCCCATATCAATATATAGAACATCTCAATCACCCCATGTCCATCATCCCAGAAAGATCTCTTACGTCTCTTTGTAGCTAATTCTGACACACATCCATACCCAGTGCCCCTTAACTCCCATCCTAGGAAGCCATTGTTCTGATTTCTATGACAATAGATTAGTTAACCTGTTCTAGAACTTCATTTCAATAGAATCATACAATATGTACTATTTTGTGTCTGGCTTCTTTCACTCCGGGTACTATTGTTGACATCAATCCATGTTGTTATGTGTACTAGCAGTTTATTCCTTCTTCTTTCTGAATAGCATCCGATTATGGAAATATAACACAGATGATCTATGCACCTGCTCATGGACATTTGTGACGTTTCCAGTGGAACAATTATGAATAAAGTTCTTATGCATAGTCTTGTATAAGTCTTTGTGTGGACATACATTCTCATTTCTCTCTTTTTTTTTTTTTTTTTTGCGGTACGCGGGCCTCTCACTGCTGTGGCCTCTCCCGTTGCGGAGCACAGGCTCCGGACGCGCAGGCTCAGCGGCCATGGCTCATGGGACCAGCCGCTCCGTGGCATGTGGGATCTTCCCGGACCGGGGCACAAACCCGAGTCCCCTGCATCGGCAGGACTCTCAACCACTGCGCCACCAGGGAAGCCCCTCATTTCTCTTGAGTAAATATCTAGGAAAGAAATTATTGGATCACATGTTAAGTGAATGTTTAACCCTGTAAGAAACTTCTGAAGTCTCTTCCAAAGTTCTTCACCATTTTACACTCTCACCAATAACGTAGGAGAATTCTAGCTACTCTACATCCTCATCAACATTTACATCAGTCTTTTTCTTTATAGCCGAGCATATTGAGGTACAGTGACATTCAATTGTGGTTTTGTTTTGCATTTTCCTGATGACCAATGTAGATGCTTATTGGTCATTCGTACTGAAGCACTGGTGAAATTCTTTGATCCCATTTTAAAAACAGGGTTAGCTTTCTTCTTAGTTTTTCATTGTGAGCATTCTCTACATATTCTGGATACAAGTCCTTTGACATATATGTGTATTAATAATATTTTCTCCTGTTCTGTGGTTTGCCTTTTCAGTTTTGTAAAGGTGTCACTTGAAGAGCAAAAATTGTTAATTGTGATGAAATGCTATTTGTCCATTTTTTAAATGATCTATGCTTTTTTGTTCTTCTAAGCAAACTTTACCTACTTGAAGGTCACAAAGATTTATCTCCTATACTCTATTAATAGAGTTTTCTAATAGGTCTTGAAGTCAGGTAGTATAAGTCCTCTAACTTTTTTCCCAAAAATTATTTTAGGTATTCTAGATCCTCTGCTTTCCCGCATACATTGTAGAATAACCTCTTCAATTTCTACAAGAAAGTCTGCTGGGCTTATGACTAGAATTGCATTGAATCTGAGATAACTGACATCTTAACAATACTGTATTTTATAACCCATGAATATGAAGTACTTGTATATTTAGATCTACTTTAATATCTCTCAGAAACATTTTGTATTTTTGTACATTTTCAGGGTTGAGGTATTAAAATCTTTTCTAAATTTATTACTGAATATTTTATTCTCGATGCTATTATAAATGGTATTTATTTCATTTTCAATTGTTTATTGCCAGTATATAAAAATCCAGTTACTTTTTTTTACTGACTTTGTATTATGTGACCTTGTTAAATTCTTTTACTATTTACTTTTTTTTAATTGTCCTTGGGATTTTCTATGTAGACAATCACAATGTTTGTATAATGTTTACTTTCTTTCTCCTCAATATCCATGCATTTTTTCTTGTCTTACTGCACTGGCAATGACTTCCAGTACATTACTGAATGGGGGTAGGAAGAGCAGGTATCCTTGCCTTATTCCCAATCTTAAGTGGAAAGCAGTCAGTATGTCTCCATTATGTACGCTGTTACCTGCTGTTTCATAGCTGTCTTTAGTGAAATTGAGGAGGTTCCCCTCTATTCCTCAGTTGATAAGAGTTCTTATCATGAATGGGGGTTGGATTTTGTCAAATACTTTTTCTTCCATTATCAAGATAATCATGTGATTCTTCTCCTTTATTCTGTTAATGTGGTGAATTACATAAGCAAATTTTCAAGTGTTAAACCAATCTTGCATTTCTGAGCTAAATTCTACTCAGTCATGATATATTTTCCATATTATATATTTTCTGGATTTGTTTTGCTAATATTTTGTTGTGGAATTTTTCTCTATGTTCATGAAGAACATTGGTCTGTTAGGATTTTGGTTTCTGGTTTATGCTAGTCTCATAAAACGAATTGAGAAGAATTTTCTCTATTTTCTGAAAGAGATTGTGTAAGTGTGGTATTACTTCTTTCTTAAATATTTGATATCCGTTTGGTAGAATTCACCAGTGAACCCATGTGGGCCTATACTTTTCTTTGTGGAAAGGATTTTTACATTACAAAATAAATTTTTAAAAAATGTATAGGGCCATTTAAACTATTTTTCTTGTGTCAATTTTGGTAAGAAGTGTTTTTCAAGAATTTTTCTAGTTTATCTCAGTTATTGAATTTATAAACATAAATTTGTTCAGAATATTTACTTACCCTGTTGATAACTATAGGATATGAAGTGATATGCCCTCTTTCATTTCTTATATTGGTAATTAGGATTTCTCTCTCTCTTTTTTTTAGTTAGTCTTACTAGAACTTCATCAATTTCATTAATCTTTCCAAAGTATCTTCTTTTGGCTTTTTAAACTTTCTGTAAAGTTTATCTTGCAATTTCATTGATTTCTGTTCTTTATTATTTCTTTCCGTCTTCTTACATTGCTGTGATTTTTCTAGCTTCTTAACATTTAAACCTTTCTATTTTTCTAATATAGTTACATATTTTCCTCTAATAAGTGCTTTGGCTGCATTCCACAAATGTTGATCTGTTGTTTTCATTACGATTCACTTGGAAATATGTTCTAATTTCCCTTATGGTTTCTTCTTTGACTCATGGATTATTTAGTGTGCCTTATTTAATTTCCATATATTTGGGGATTTTCTAGATATCTCATCGCTATTGATTTGTATTTTTCTTTCATTATAATCAGATAACATAGTCTATAAAGCTTTAACCTTTTTAAATATAATGAAACCAGGATAGACTAGGATATGATCTATCTTGGTGAATATTTCATGTAAACTTGAAAAGAACATTTATTCTGCAATCGTTGGGAAAATATAACTTTAGTCATGTTGGTTGATAGTGTTGTTCAGATAATCTATATGCCAACTGCTTTGTCTATTTCTTCTATCAATTAATAAGAATGTTAAAAAATGTCCAACTATGATTATGTACTTATTTTTCTCTTTAGTCAAGTTTTTGTTAATGTATTTTAATGTCTTGTTATTGGGTATATAAACATTTAGCATTATTGTCTCCCTAATAAATGTGCCTTTTATCATCATGAAATGTCCAGTTGCTGAGGTTATCTACAGCCATCATCTTTGTCTTGCCATCTACGTTGTCTGATATTAATATAATCATGCTCATCTTATGCTTACTGTTTGCATGGTAAATCTTTTTTCATCCTTTTACTGCCAATTTATCTGTATCTTGATATTTGATGTATATCTCTTACAGGCAGTAAATAACACTATTGAGCCATCGTTTAAAAAACAAGAAATACCACATAGAAATGTGAATCTCTAGCCTCTCTTGAGATCTGGCAATAATAGGTAGCATTCCCATAGGCAACGTCTGGTTGGGCAGCTGCTGCCCCCCTATAGATTCAGAATGTTCTCTCCAGTCCCCACTCTTCTCTAGTGTTTCCCAGACACTGGGGCTGAGTTGCCATGTCTTAATGGGCTGTTGCTATCTTTCTCATAGAAAAGAAATATTTTTTCAGGCAAATATCTCCACTAGAATATGAACACAAAATGTAGATAGGAAGGTTGTATGTTTAAAGACAAAAAGGAGACAACACGTACCTGGCCCACTTTATTCATGATGCAGCCTGTCTGGCTACCGCAGGTGCTGGAGTTTTCGATTCCTGTTGTAGTAAATACTCAAGTCCTCTTTGAGATGATATAACTTTGAGCATTAGAATTCAAAAATAAGAGGATGGTTTCAGCCTAGACATAGGCATTTTCTTTTACAAATGGCTATTCTCTCCTAGTAATGCATTTTAAAAACAATGTCAAGTCTATACTAGTGTGTATATAATAAACATATGCTCACAAATAAGCAGATAACTTTATTCTGATCAATAATATCCAACCAGAACAATGCTCTGATTATTAAAACACGTCTCCATAAGTAAAATAAAGTAGTTGAGCCAATAGTTAGATCCCAGCTCTTCTGCATTGGCTTTGAGGGAAATTGGCCAACGAGAGAGAAACTCCTGCTTCTGATGTCAAAGTTTTGTGGAGAAAGACCAGTGTGAAAAGCTTCTGATGCTAAGATGGACAAAAGCTGGAGAAACATTCAAAAAGTTCCATGCTTTGGTCCCCAGCTGGGGCTGCCAACAGCTCCTATTACATCACCACCGTAAGGAGGATGTCCTAAGACCCAACCCTACTCCTTCTGTTCTCTCCAAGAAGGGCAAGATGGATCCTGCACAGCTGGGCCTGGGCCCAGAAGAACTGTCAGGAGGTTGACTGCTTTATAAGATTGCTCCAAAATTCCGTGAAATGAAAGTCAAAGTATACTATTAGGGCCCTAACGCAGGAGCATCTAATCTTCCAGATGCTGCTGCCCCCCTGGATTTATCTCTGGGTGGCCTTGGTGGGTGATGGTGGTTTGGAGGCTGTGATGGGAGTTGCTACCCACTCCACTTGAGACCGTCACTTAAGAAGGGCCAGAACCCTACTGGATTCATTTTCTAAGTGAGACACGTGGCTGCTTCTCTATTTTCCTCCCTGGGCTTCAAATCTGAGGCTTTTTGAATTCTGTCAGCATTTAGACTTCCCAATTCCTTTTCTAAAATAGAGGCTGAGTCAGAGGACCTCTCCTGTACAGTTTCTTCCAGCATCAATTTTCTATAATCCTAGGAATAAAGAATGTTATATCACTTCTGCCCCTAGATTCTATTCTCTACATGTTGCAAGTTTGTGTATTTTGTACAAGCTCCCTGGGGGTTTTCTGTCCATCTTCTTTTGTTAGTCTGGTTGTTCTGAAGGTGTGGAGAAAAGGAACAGCGCCAGGCTGGCCATCTGAGTGCAGAGAGTTTTTCTTCTTTCCTGAATATATTCACCAGAACCTGGTGAGGTTTCAGGGTGTGTGTCTGAAGAGGTCAGCAGGGCAAAGGTGAAGAGATGGTCTATGAAGCCTCAGAACTGGTGAGGTAGAACGTCACCAATCTGAAGGTTCAGTGAACTGGGCTTAAGTTCTTCCTCTGCACCTAATAGGTGTGACACTGGACAAGTCAATTAAGCACCGTGGGTCTCAGTGTCGTTATTTGTAAAATATGGGAGTGACACTGGGGAGGATCTATGGTCCTTCATATATATGTCTCTTCAAATGGATTATAAGCCACCTGAACTAAGGCTATGATTTCTACATCTTCACAGTCACGATGCCCAGTGCAGAATCCGGCACATAATTGTATCAGTTAGGCATGAATTTGGCTGCTAGTAACAGAAACCCACTAATAGTGGAACACATCGAGGTTATATTCTCCTATTACGAGAAAACTACAACTGTACTGGTGTTGGTTAAGGTGCTCAGTGAGACACTTTCCCTCCCTTTAGCTTTTAATTTTTTAATTTATTTTTTCAGTGAAGTTTTTGAGGACCTAGGTTCTCTCCTTCTTTTCCCCTCCATCCTGTGCATGTTGGCTTTTGTTCTCATTCTCACCGACTATAGTCCCAAGGGAGCTGCCACATTGCTAGGCATCAAAAACATGTTCAAGACAAGAGGAAGGAGAAAGAGGCAGCACCAACCATTTCTGTCTCTTTTATAATGAAAGTAAGAGCCTTCTGCAGAGCCACATCAGGCTATATCTGGGTGACATGACCACAGCTAGCTGAAAGGGATGCTGGGAAAGCAAGTGCCTGGTTTTCCAGCTTCTATAGTGGGAGGCAGCAAGAAGAGGGGTCAATATGGCCATTGGGTCAACAAATATTTTAAAATAAATACGACTAGAAAGTAAGCTGAAAAAATGCTTCTCTTTTCCCAAGTGGAATGTACCATGCAATTATTTGGAGGAAAGAAGCGCTTCATTGGGTATGCTTTTAAATTATTCATACTGCTATTTTTTTTTTATGTGGCAAAACAGGAATGACCTATGTGTTCCCTCACGGGTATGGGCAGGAAGTGGAACTAGAGGCAGGGTCAGAGTTCATGAAGGACTTAGCTTGGAGGGATTTCACTTTGATATTTTCCTGAGAGAATACTTCGCACACACTCACCTTCTGATCAGAAAGGCATTGCTTTCGTGTGCTACAATTGGTCTTCTCCTCACATGGCCAGCCAAGTGTAACTAGTTGAGAAGTTCCTGGTTCTGACTGGTTTCCATTACCTTGTGATTCACGCACATTTGAACAGAAGGGTGACACATTCACGGTGAAAAGGAAATTTCCCAGAATGTGGCATGGACACAGAATGCAATCTCTCTTCTTCACTGAAAAGCAGTGTTATTAATGCAACGAAAAGGCGCATGAAAATCATTTAACAAGTGCCCAGCATGCAAGAGGCACTGAATACATGTGAGATGGTATGATTTTATGACTGTTAATAAGAATGATGTTTCTTTTCTCCCTGCCCACCTTGCCAATAGCATCTCCTTTTTTCCATACTACCCTGACGTGTTTGGACAAAATGACAGGATCCAAGATTGAACCACACGGGTCACTGGTCCCACTCGTACTCTCTGGGGGGCTTCTGAGAGAACCTCAGGCAGGCAAGACACGCTTGAAGTTTTCTCAGGTATGTCTGAATTACTCTGGTTGGATAAACCGTCATCACACAGAACCTGGCCTTCTAGGGATGCAACCTGCAACCGTAATTGTTGCTTT
This sequence comes from Leucopleurus acutus, assembly GCF_964270905.1. Taxonomy (NCBI): domain Eukaryota; kingdom Metazoa; phylum Chordata; class Mammalia; order Artiodactyla; family Delphinidae; genus Leucopleurus; species Leucopleurus acutus. The sequence goes on from NC_139146.1 coordinate 51,357,362, forward strand.
CAAAGCTTTCTCCTCATGGTAACCACTTTATTTCCTGGTAGAATTTAATCCTATCAGTTTTTTGAACACAATGAAAAGGAAGTTATTTACAATTGATATCCCTGCATAAAAGAACTACCAAGTTCTCTAGCAGAGATCTCTTCTATACAGATAGAAGTGCTTTTGAATGCATCTCCTAATAATGGCTGATTTACAACGTTTGCTTGATTTTCTGTTGTATTACACATTAACACTGGGGAAAGAACAGAGGTCAGTGTAGGTGTCTTGTTTGCAAGGCGGTCACTGATGTTACAGAGATAACTGTGAGGTGTAGACTCATTTGTTGTTTCTAACTTTTCTTTCATCTCCCCTTTGGACTGGAAGGTAATAAAGTGTAATGATTAAGGGGTCAGGATTAGGAATCGGAGAATCTTGAGTTTAAATTTTGACTTTGCCGTTTTATAGCTCTGAAACTTTGGACCTATTACTTCTTTTTTTTTTCTTAATTGAAATATAACTGACCTATTATTCAGAAAGCATAATTATTCTTTCTGAACCTCCTTTCCTTATCTACAAAGTGGGCAAATTAACACCCATCCCACAAAATTATTGCAAGCATTAAATAAAGTGTTCACTTCCAAGTGCAGAAAATGCAACCCAAATAACTTAAGCAAAAAGAGAATATATTTCACTCACATAAAGAAAACAGAGTTTCAGGTACAGCTGGATCCAGGGGCTCAAACACTGCAATTAGGTCCAAATTTCACTCTACTTTTATTCCACTTCCCTCCATTGGCCCTATCGTCAGACAGATTCTCCCTTAGGGGCTGAAATAACTCCACTCTTTCTCTTCCAGTTTCAAGTCCACTGGGAAAGAGAAGATACCTCTGTTACTACAGTCCCAGCAAAAATGTCATTGAATCTCACTGGCTCTGAATGGATTATCCCAGAACCAAGGCAATGTTATGACTGGTCAGGAGCCCACCTCTGGAGCAAGGGGTTAATCGACACCACTTGCATGGACTGAAAACGCAGTGGTTTCCAAGCAGGAAACTGGCGTGCAGTTGCCAAAGGAAAGGGCCATGAATGTTGGTGGGGTCGGGTGGGAGAAAAAGCAAATTTCCCCTAGAATATGCCATAAAAAGGAAAGTGAATATGGACTTTAATATCAATCCTAGAATACCATAATGGAGGAAATCTTTCTTGGCCCTTAAAAGAAATAAAAGTAGGTTAAGTGAAGAAAGTGCCACCGGATACAGTAGTTACAAACTGATATAATTATTACTTCAAGAACTGAATGAAATACAGATTATTTTTAGTCGGATGAAAGAGTCACAAAGAGAAACCAGATGTTTCAGGGTGGGCCAGAGTGGCAGGCAGCATCTGGAACTTGGAAAAGTCATTAGTCAAAGGCACCTATGCCGATCAACAGAACGCAGAGAGGCATGGATTGAGCTGATGGTGCCTGAGTTCCCAGTGAACCAGAAGGACTGATGTCTGGGACAGAGGGCTGGAGGCTCTGAGTTCTCAGAAGTCTCCACCTTATCTTGCGAAATGTCTGCCCCGGGACAAAGATCTTTAGTTTTTCTTCCTGCCAAGTAGAGGTTCCCAAACATGGTTGTACCCCAGAATAACCAGCTTTTAAAAAGATGATTCCAGAAAGCCCTTGCTGGTAATCGATTCACTCAGCCTGCGATGGTGCCTGGAAGTCTAGATTTTGAACACGCTGTCCTGCGGCCAGGACTAATGTTTGGGTCTTTAGGGACCCTGTCCATCCCTCCCCAGCTACAGTCCCCACTCTGTACTGGATGGATCTATTGACACCGCTGTTTCCCTCCCCAGAGTATGAACCCCAAAGGGCAGGGACTCTCCCAGGTTTGGGTACCAGCACACAATGGAGCGAGCACCCACTAAGCATTTATTGAAGGAAGGTTGGCAGGCAGACAAGCAGACAGGCAGGCTGCCTTTTCCCATGTGGACTTTTCTGGGGAAAAAAGCTCCTTTTGGAAAGAGCTGCTGTGATTGAGAAAAGATCATGGCCGCAAAGGAAGAAAGATTCATGGGTGCCTCAGACCACACTCTTTTAAAAGACTCTTCCATAACTTTAATAAGGAAGCGAGAACAGGATGAGAGTGATAACGTTTGGGGCATCGGGTTAGCCTCGCCTCCCCATTTTACAGATGATGAAACAGAGGCACAGGGAGTTGGTCCAGGAGCACATCCTTAGGAAGTGACACAGCTGACACTCTGCAGCCTGAGTCCCCGCCTGCGTCTCACCTCTCACAGGTGTGGCCGCACAGTTCTGGAGGAAACATCACGCATATTTGTGGGCGTTTCCATCTTAGATGCATCCAGCAAAAATAAATCAATAGCTGAGGAAATCAGGGGAGAGCAAAGGGCCTCTCAAGAAAGAGACCATTGTACACGTCTCCAAACAGGCTATTTTCGGTCTACTTTTTATTCCGCTGCTACACCCTGAAGGTCACTTGCTACGTCTGCACAAACCAGTGAAGTCACGAAAAGGAATACTTGGCTAGGGAACGCGGGGCTGGGGGGAGGTGACAGCGCTGGAGGAGGTGAGGCAATTCCACAACAAGGACTGCCTAGCCGCCTTCCCTCCCTAAACCCATGCCCAATGACTTTCTTTCCTCGCGGTGACCACTCCCCCCGAGGCTGCCCTGCGCGGCCACAAACAGCCCAGGAGCCCGCTCCGAGTTCCTGCGACCGGCTGGCGGCTGGCGGGGTACTGCTCCCCAGGTCTCAGGAGGGAAAGCTCTCTTGGAAGAGCTGGAAAGGTGAGTGCGAAGTCGTGAGTGAGTGCGAGGTTCATTTCGTTCTTCTCGGAGTGTGCTTACTGAGTTTGAAACTGGGGCGGGGCATCCAGCCTCTCCCAGGAGAAGGATACGATCATTTTCGTGGGAGGGAAACACGCTTCTTCTTCTTTTTATTTTTTAACATCTTTATTGGAGTATAATTGCTTTACAGTGGTGTGTTAGTTTCTGCTGTATAACAAAGTGAATCAGTTATACATATACATATGTTCCCATATCTCCTCCCTCTTGCGTCTCCCTCCCACTCTCCCTATCCCACCCCTCCAGGTGGTCACAAAGCACCGAGCTGATCTCCCTGTGCTAGGTGGCTGCTTCCCACTGGCTATCTAAACACGCTTCTTGACAGAGCCCAGCTGCTGTAAAGCAGAGGAGTGGGGAGGCGGGGAGAGGGGTGAGGAGGGCAACGGGGAGGAGAAAATGACTGTTCTCGGATCTGCTAATGCCAGGCCAAGAGGACCTCAGCGTCCTCCGGGTTAGAGAAAAAAGAAATCTGGAGTGAGGAAGGCGGATGTTTCTGGATATTGCCTGCATGGGTGGTGAGGAAAAGCCACCTGCTTAGGGGAGGCACAAAGGGAGGGCCTGGCTGCCTCAGGCGCACAGCTGGGACCCCTTCTCGGAGGGCGCCCAGGCATTAGAACACACCGCAGCCTTCGCGGGGGCCGCAGTCTTCCCAGACCCAGACCCAGGAAGGAGGCACCGGCCCGGAGGCTTGCTTTGTCCCCTGTCTCTGATAACTGTGTTCTCCCTTCTGGACCAAGTGGGCCCTCCAAAAACCACTCGGTCGTCCACAGCTCAAACTGAGTGAGAGACTGAGCCAGTAGGGTGAGCCTTATGCAGGCGGGCCTTGAGGGCTAGAGTGAAAAGCTTAATAAGACCCAAGGAGTCAGGGGTTACCTGGGATTTAAGAAGAATTCTCTTTTTAAGAGAAAAACATCTCCTTCAAGTGTTCATCATGACCCAAGCATTCTTGGAAAAGAAAGCTTTGTGGACACACCCAAAACAATCTGTCTTTGCTGTATGTTTTTAAGGAAGTACCTTCCGATCGGCAGAGCCCACCTGAGGGCCACGACCGGTTCAGAAGGAGAGGGGTGGTGGGTGATGATGGAGACCTTGAAGCCAAGGTCTGGCCTCAGGGAGGCTCCTCCACTCCCACCCCCACTCCCTGGGGCTTCAGCGTAGTAACCAGGCCACATCAGAGGGGGTTCCCTTGATGTCACTTTCTGGACTTCTCCTCCTACTTGTCACTCCTTCTTGGCGCCTTTCCTGGCCACCTCCTCCTCCCAGGGCTGCAATAGCATCTTTCAGCTGATGGTCCTGAAATCCCTATCTGCAGTTTCTCCCTGATAGCTAAGAGCTGCCATTTACTGGGAATTTTCTATGTAGCAGGCTCTGGGCTAAGTGCCTTGATGAGAGCTGTTCAGTGTGGTGCCTAAACCGTGGGCTTGGAGCAGACCACACCTTTTCAAATCCTGCCTCAGCTATTATTGTATGTGTAACCACAGGCAGGACACCTGCCTTTCTGTGCCTCAGTTTCCTGCACTTTAGAATGGGCATAACAATGGGCAAAAACCCCAGAGGGTTTTCGTGAGGCTTAAATGAATTAACACATGCCAAGTGCTTTTAACAGTGCCTTCAGGTGTGTTCAGTAAATGCGGGCAATTCTAATTGTGTCTTTTAAACCTCACAGCAAGACTCCAAGGTAAGTATTATTATCTCTATTTGCGGATAAGAAAACTGAGGCTCAGAGAGGAGGGGGAGCCCAACTAGAGTTTGCAGTCCAGCATTTTCTCTGCTACTCTGTAACCAAAATAACAATTATGCTAACTCTTAAAGAGTAAGTGAAGTGGCAGAGTCAGGCTTCAGGTCCAGTGAGCTCCGGAATCCATTCTTTTAATCACCACACTAGACTGCATTCCTGTAATGGTTACGGAAAGAATAAACACTCAACCCCAGAATTTAATTTTAAAATGGCACCTGCTTGGGGGTCGGAGAAGGCCTTTGAAAGTGCAGTTGACCCTCAGACCAGCTCTTTGGAGGCAGCATTGATCCCTGTGGGCAGACGGAAACATGTGAAAATAGCTTGGCATCTCATATCTCGTTTACACCTCCTGGTGGCCCTTGGTGGTCTTACCAGCCTGTTTTACAGCTAAGAGAGAGTCAGTAACTTCCCCCATGCTATTGCGGTTATGCAATATGGTATATGTGTCTCACCATAACATTCCTGGTTGGGTCCCCGAATCTCTGATGGAGCTTTAAACAAAACAAAGCAACTCACGCCCACTGAATCAGAATCCCTTAGGGTGGTGCCTGGGCGTCTGAACTTTAAGAACCAGAATCTGATGTGCAGCCGACACTGAGAACCCCTCCCCGTTACACTGCCTCTTACAAAGGCCAGAAGCCCCATTTACAACCATCTGCTGAACATCCCACCTGGGATCTCGCATCTCAGCAGGCTCGGGTTGAACTTGCCCTCTCTCCCTTCTTCTCGGGGCCTGGTACCACCATCCATCACCCAGTCTCCCCTGCTGGGAACTCAGTCATCCTCAACTCCTCTTCCCCACTGCCAGTGGTACCCAGAATGTCTCCTGTATCCATGCTGCCTCCACCTTGGTAAAAGCCTTCACCTTTTCTGGTCTGGATCGCTGCTGCTGCCTCCTAACTCATCACCCTCTGACTACCTCTATTTCTCCGCTGTGTCTCCATTTCTTCTTGTCCTTCTCCCCTGTCCTCTCTATTCCCCAAATCCAGCCCACATCCTTTCTCTTGCCAGACTTAATGAACTAAAAACTATCTCAACACTCACTTTTCTGCTTAAAAACTTCCACCAGCACTAGCCTCCTGGCTAATAACCACACACCTTAGTACAGAAAAGCCAGCCCTTCCATCCCTGGCTCAGCGTTCCCTCTTCAGCCTCGACTCCTCTCTGGTGGCACAGGCCATGTTCCAGCCACACTGAATTACCCCATCCCCAAAACGAACTGTGTCCCTTCACAGCCTGTGAACACAGCATGTTGTGCCTCCTGCCTGAAATGGACTTCTGACCTGGCTTGGCTGAAAAACTCCTCCTTGTCTTGTGAGACCCTTAAAAGTCACCTCCTCTGGGAAGCCCTCCTGGAGTCTCCCAGGGAGATGGGCACTCCTTACTCTGTCCTTCCCCAGAACAAGGCTCCATCTTCAGTTACAGGATGGCATTGGAATGATCTGATGACACATCTGTCTGTCAGTGAACTCCTCATTCAACCTTCACATATTAAACATGTCCTACTGCCAAGTGCAGGCCCAGATGCTACGGACACTGACGAATAAAACTGAGTTTCTAGCTTTAGTCTACTGAGCATGGCAGAGAAGAAGGGATAGGGCACTTCAGAGAGAAGGCACCGCAAGTGCAAGGAGCGCGGCAGCGAGCCTTACGCTGCCTGTGTAACAGAGGATGCAGAAAGAGAGCAGCAGAAGATGAGGGGCAGAGATAAGGAGAGGGAGGACATCTGAAAGGGCCATGAGAGCCTCGCTCGTGTGTCCTGAGACAACCCCCCACCCCGGGCCAATTGTCCTGGACTCCCCACGCAATGGAGATGGGACTTGGGAGGACCGTGATCAGATCTGTGGCTCAGAAAGACCCTCCTGAGTTTCTTGAGATTATGTCCCATCCATCTTTACAACCACAGCACCTAACACAGTTCCTGGAACGCAGCAGGCCCTGAAGAGACAGGGGCCGAAAGAAGAAAAAGCACGCTAGGCAAGGAAGCCCCTTGGCAGGAAGCGTTTGGATTCAAGGGCACCGGGTCCCTGGGATTCCAGGTTTCCAGTGACTAAATCTCGCTCTGCCCCCACCCCCTGGGGGTGCCCGCAGGTGCCCGACTCCGGCCATGCTGGCGCTGCTCTGTGCCTACCTGCTCCTGACATCCCGCGCCTCGGAAGTCTCCGCCGACCCGGACATGGAGCAGCCCGGCTCCCGCATTCAGGAGCAGATCCGCGACATGCACGCCAAAGTGACGGAGATCTGGCGGCAGCTGACGCAGTGGTGGGCGGCGGGCGGAGGCCAGGACGCCGCGCTCCACGCCACCTGCCCCGTGCTGCCGTCGACCACGCTGGACGCGGCGCAGCCCCGGGTGAGCGGCGTCGTGCTCTTCCGGCAGCTGCGGCCCGGCGCCTTGCTCGAGGCCTTCTTCCACCTGGAGGGGTTCCCGGCCGAGCCCAACGGCACCAGCCGCGCCATCCACGTGCACCAGTTCGGGGACCTGAGCCAGGGCTGCGGCTCCACCGGCGCGCACTACAACCCGCTGGGCGTGCCGCACCCGCAGCACCCGGGCGACTTCGGCAACTTCGTGGTGCGCGACGGCCAAATCTGGAAGTACCGCTCCGGCCTGGCCGCCTCGCTCTTTGGCCCGCACTCGATCGCGGGCCGCGCCGTAGTGATCCACGAGGGCGAGGATGACCTGGGCCGCGGTGGCAACCAGGCCAGCCTGGAGAACGGCAACGCGGGCCGCCGGCTCGCCTGCTGCGTGGTGGGCCTGTGCGGGCCGGGGCCCTGGGCGCGCCAGGCACAGGAGCACGCGGAGCGCAAGAAGCGGCGGCGAGAGAGCGAGTGCAAGGCCAGCTGAGCCCTCCACCCGGACGCCCCGAGAGCTCCCTGCACGCCCCAGACCCATTCCATGTGCCCTGGGAACCCCTCCACGCCCTGACACCCCTACAAATGCCTGAGATCCCCTCCGAGGACCCCAAGACTCCTCTACGCCTGACACCTCTCCAAACTCCTGAGATTCCCTCCATGTGGCCCAGGGCCCCCTCTACTTGGATCTGTCTGTTCTGTGACACCTCTTCCAAGCACCCTGAGGCCCCTTCTACACCCTGACACCCCTCCAAGTGCCCCAGGATCTCCTCTACGCCCTGACACCTCTCCAAGTGCCCAAGATCCCCCCGTGTGACCCAGGACCCCTTCTACACATCCCAGGGTCCCTCCATGCCTGACACCACTCCAAGAACCCTGGGACACCTCTACGCCCTGACACCTCTCCAAGTGCCCAAGATCCCCCCGTGTGACCCAAGTCCCCACCTTCTCATCTTGATTTCTCTCCTTTTGCTCCCAGAGACACTCCCGACTCTGAGGTACCACTTTTGCCATGGCTAGGATCTCCCCGAAAATCCCCTCCACCCTGAGGTCTCAAACCATGTACACTGAGACACCCCCTTTCATCCAGAGGGCACCCTGAGCTCTGAGGACCCCCAGAGATACTGAAATATCCTCATTTACCCTGAGGGTCTTCCAGACTCCCCCCCTTCCACCCTGGCAACCCTGCCCTCACCCTGTGAGCCCTGAGATCCCTCAATGCCCTAAGAACCTACCTACCCCCACCCCCTTTAGGTTCCTCCTAGGCAGTCTGAGACCCCTGCTGAGGTTGCCTCTCCCCCTCCCCCTCCCCAGCATGTGCAGTGCAGCCTGGCGCCCCTGCCCGGTGTCTCCAGCTATTCCCCCAACCCCACACCCCAGAGAGCTGCTCCTTTGTGGGCTGTTTGGCAGTCTTCGTGTTGCACATTAAAAACTTAGCAATTCAGTACTGCATGGGGGCCTTGGTTACCGTTTTGGTTTATTTGAGGCTTCTCTCCCCACTCAGCTATTTTTTGGGGAATGGCAAAGATGTTTCCCAAACCTCTTAGGACTTCTCCTTCTCCCCTGTCCAGCTCTGTTGGCTGCAAGGCTCAGTCACTGATCATCATGCCTTGGGGTGTGGCTCGCAAGAGGGAGGAAACCAGGATCACTTAGGGAAATGGGAAAAAAAATACAGCTTCCTGGGCCACATGCCAGAGCTGTAGAGTCCAAAGGGAGAGGAGAAAATCTATTTGCAACAAGCTTCCCAGTGATTCTGATGCTGGAGCCACTGGCCTGGCATGAGCGGTACACCAACTCACTGGGCCCACTGGCCTCTCACATCTGCCTCTGTGGGAAGCCTGAGGTCCATTTCCCAGAGGGCGGAGACAGGGCCAGTGAGGCAGTGTCCCTGGGCAAGTTATAGGGAGGTTGGTGTTGGTATCTAAAGTTGTCAGCTTTCTCCACAACCAGGACAATGCCCTTCTTGACTTCTTGATACAAAAGCAGTTGGAAGCAGTGGGGTCCAAAGGCAGGTTGGTCTTAATTAAGGCTTGATGGAGGTTCTGCCTCTCTCTGTGAAAATTATAATCTATACACAGACTAGATCAGTCTTGTGTATTCACTTTCATTTACTGAAGTATCCATCCTGGGGTAGACCCACTTCCTAGCTGTGGCTTTCCCACCCTGGTTCCTCAGAGGCAGCTTCTGTTTCTCCCAGACTCTTAAGATAGTGAGTCAAACTGAACCTTAGCCAGAAAGCCATCCCCAGTGGTTATTTTTACCTCTTACTAGGACTACCTTGTTATTTAAAACCCTTTCCTTGAGCCCAAGCGACAAGTGGGAAGAAAGCCTATTGCCTGGTGAATTTGCTCCACCAACCGGTTCTCACTGGTTTTGAAACGGAGCAGGACTCTGCGAGGCCTTCCCAGGGACAGACCCCTTGTGTCCCCCCCCACCCCACCCCCACACCAGTTTGTATAAAAGCTCTAGCCTCCTAGGCCTTCCCCAGGTTCCAGAGAGCAAATTTAATCAGAGAAGTGAGAAAATGCAGAAACAAAGGGAAACAGTCAAGCGAGACAATAACAGTCTAGTTATAAAACAAAGCCAGGGACCTTTAGTTCCTCCTCAAGTGCTATAGAGAACATCCTGGGCCATATCCTTGAGCTGTTTTGCAGATACTGAAACCCTCACCAGGTGGAAGAAGTTAACAGCATGCTGACCACCAGCACGTAGACCCCAGACCGGCTGGAACCAGAAGGTTGATGACTGAGATTCCTGAAACATCACCCCGTCCTCATCACCAACCAACCAGAAGGATGTCATGAGCTGATTGTGCACCCTGTGACCCTCTCCCTCACCTTGCCTTTAACCCTTCCCTGAAAGCTATCAGGGCCTTTGGGTCTTCTGAGCATGAGCTGCCCGTTCTCCTTGCTTGGTCCCACGTTGGGTGCCTTGCAATAAACACTGTACTTTCCCTCACCACGAGGCAGTGTCCGTAGATTGGCTTTACCGCATGTCAGGCGAGCGGTACCAAGTTTGGTTCAGTAACGGTTTGAAATATTAACTTGAAATGTACGGGTCAGCACTGAAAAGGGAATTAGCAAACTGAGCCTTTAAATATCCTGATTTCACATAGAGGCATTTGCCTACCCCTGCAATTAAAAGTTGTGAAAACAAGGCAGCAATTACATAGGAACACACGATGGACAGGAATAAAAACCAACACCCCATCTTCGACTCTGCCGCCCAGATTATAGGTTAATTCAGGATCATCAAGGGAAGTTTGCACTTAGTTTTCAGAAGGGGGCTGGTACGTCTCATCACTTGTCTTCCGTCTTGGTCTGTTCAGGCTGCTGTCACAAAATACTGGAGACTGGGTAGCTTATAAACAATAGAAATTTATCGCACAGTTCTGGAGACTGGGAGTCCAAGATCAGGGCGCCAGCATCGTCAGTGAGAGCCCTCTTTGGGACTCACAGCCCGTACCTCTTTGCAGTGTTATCACGTGGTAGAAGGGATGAGGGATCTCTTTCAAGCCTTTTTTAAGGCAGCAACCTCATTCACGAGGGCTCCCCCTTCATGACTTTGGGACCCCCTACCAAAGGTCTCACCTTCTAATACCATCATATTTGGGGGTTAGGATTTCAACATATGAATTTTGGGGGGAACACAAACATTCAGACCACAGCACCTTCTGTTTTTAGTTTCTCTCTTCACTACCCTTGACACCCCCCAGACTGAAGAAATACCCTCGCAGATCTGCTTCATTTCTGTCGTGTCCATTCATGGGAATGGGATTGATACACTATTCTATGGGGCTCCAGAGCCAAGAAACAAAGAGAGGAAATAACAGAGGGGCAAGTTACAGTTCACTGTAAGGGCCAGGAATGTATACAGCACAGGGGCTGAAAGTTTAGGCTGAGGTAGAAAGGCCTGTTTGGAACCTCAGCTCAGCCACACTTATAAGCTGTGTGACCTGGGCAAGTCACTTCACCTCTCTGGGCCTGAGCTCTCTCATCTGTAAAATAAGACTATCGCATTGGACTGTTGTGAAGATTAAATCAAGGGTTACTCATGAGAGGTGTATAGCATAGCGTGAAGGCCTCAGGAGCTAATGAATGGCTAAGGTCAAAAATAGCTGCCTAGTCATGGATTGGATGACCTTGAAAGGTAGTGAGTGTCGTGTCACTAGAAGGATTCAAGTAAAGGCAAGGCTGCTACCTCTTCGGTTTGGAAGAAGGATTTCCGCATCCATTAAGAGGCCAGCTGAGATGAATTCTGTGATCCCAACTCTTGGGGGGAGGGGCCAAGATGAAGGAAAGACTGGTGCCCATAAGGGCAGGCATCTGGTTCCTGCACAGAACCGGATGTGTGCCACCAGACCCGCCCACAGGACCCCATTTGGCCCCTGGAGGCTATTTTTACTCCTCTCCTCTTACAGATCTATTTTGTTAATCTTCTTATATTTGCTGTTTTGACTTCCCAGCCAGCTTGCTAATCAGTTTGCCTATTTGACTCACAGGGTTTGCGTTTGTCACTGAGACTTAAACACACACTTGTTTTGATTTCTTTTTGTAAAATTAGAAGCGTTTGATGTAATGACTCTACCTAGACGCAGCTGGTAAAGTGAGAATAATGCTCCAGTTTGCACAGTTTAAACACAATGTCGACAATAATTAGAAACGCTATCTTTAGATGTTTAGGATAAGCTTTTTCTCCGAATTGCAGTGAATTTTTCTTCCAAGTGGGGCTTTTCAGTGCGTGTATATACAGAAATACTAAAAACGTAAGAAAATAGAGCAAATCAGTGAGTGCTTTGGTCAACTTGAAAGATGGCAGGAAATTAACTAACTGATTTTAGATCTGGCGTTTTTGACTGAATGCATAAAATCTTTACATTCTCCATATTTTTCACGACTAGCATATGATCTAAAAATTTTAGGGACGGATTGCAAGTGATAAGTTGCTGCAATATGCTAAAAGCTATGCTCAGCCTAGCCTCGGCCTTCGGCGAGGGTGGGAGGAGGATAATGTAAATAATACCGATGATTAATCACCTACATCAGGATAATTACATTTTAATTTCAGGTGACAAAAAAGATACAGTTATGATACATGATGATCATAGATCCACTAAATCAAGGTCTACAACTGAATAGAAGTTACTTTGTTTAAATCAAATTACAAAACAGCACCTGCTTTTTTTTTTTTTTTTTTAAGTCCGTTGTTTTAAATTTAATAGGCTATCACTGGCCTTTGCCAAGATCCCAAAATATATTCCTGGGCTCATATAGATTCCAGAAAATCATACTTGTCAGTATTATGCAAACTTTCCCTAAGAATCCGAAAAAACAATCCTCATTTGGTAAAGAGGTGTTATGAAACGTAAGGCGACACATCTATATCTATCGTTTTAAATTACCTTCAGGCTGTATCAATTTGTTTTGTTTTGTTTTGTTTTTGTGAACAACTGTAATATCGAGAGATGGGTCCTTCTTATTTTTCTGCTTATTTCTAATTAGATTCACTGCCTCGCTCTCTATTGCAATCTGTAGAATGTACAAATTTTTCTCTGTTCAGAAAGACATCTGGAAAACAAGGAATATATTAATGTAGTGGGTTGAGGGGGATCCTTTGGCTTTTTGACATCCTAACTGAGCCATATGAAGGTACCCTCAGTATTATTAAGGAGGAAGATTGCTCCAGATGGAGGCTTCCAAAATGAAAGCAGAGGGCAGAGATGGAAGGGACTCAAATAGAGACCTTCTTCAAAGAGAAATAAGGTATCAAGTCACAGGGCTACAGGAAATAAGCCAGCCAGGAGAGAGCCACAGGTTTTAGAGGAAACCAAGAGTGGCAAAGGCATGCTGTGATTTGAAAGAGACAGAAAAGGTAACCCCAATAAGCAAGTAGCTGATCTTCGAAATTCTTTAGAGAGAAGATTGGACATCCGTTTGGAACAATTCAGGTGGTGAGCTGGGGTGCAAATGCTCCCAGAAGGAATAACACATCCCCAAATTCACTCCAACACATGAATGACTGATACTAGAACTCTTTTTTTAGAGCTTCAAGTCATGATGGTGGTGTGTGTCTGGGAGTGAGGGCACAGAAAGAGGAAAAATGATGGGAAAATGAATTTCGCTTCCTTAAGACTGCCAACTAGGAGCAGGTTCCAGCAGGGATTGAGCTGAATGCCATCGGGGGCCTCCTAACGACAGAGGCTGTTCCAGGAGAAGGAGAAAGGGGGAGGGGGAGAGGAAGGTGCAGAGGAGGCATGGAAAGAGGAGTTAGGGATGAGAAATGTCTGGCTTACAAAAACCAATCCATTTCCACAGGCCTTAATTAAAAGAATGACAAACACTCATATGTAAAAATCCACACCTAAAGGCTCCCAGGTACAGAGCGATCACAAGAAATGCAGAGTGTGCAAACAAGCTTTCATTAAGAGACCTGTCAGCTCGGTTTCATTTATCCAGACTGTTCAGCATTCTGCTGGCAACTGAGCTGGAAAAATAATGGAAGGACAGATACACTTCAAGAGGTAAACAAAGGTGGGAACGTGTCAGCTGCAAAATAGGACAGGTAATAAAGAAGTCAGGGAATGGGAGAGATGAGATGGCATTTTTCTTAACAAACAAACAAATAACAACCACCCCTCCCTCAACTCCACACTCATCAGTAATGCAATATTCTGGCTTTTAAAAGAAAAAATAAAACAAGAACAGACATGTGGGGTTCAGAGACAATGCTATTGGTGGCCTACTCAAATCTACTCAAATCTATCCCCCACTCTGCTACACTTGCCAAGATCTGATTTTGTTTTAGTGTTCACCCTTTTAGAGTCTACATGTCCAGGGACAAGTCTCCTCCCCAATTCAGAGGATAATCTTGATGAATCTAAGCCCATCAGAGTAATTTCATCTTCCTTGCTAAGGACTGTTTTAGACATAGACATGTGACATGGTCATATAGGCATGTGACAATTTTGACCAATGAAATGTGACAAGAACTGGGTTACCTGCTCTTAAAACACACACACACACACACACACACACACACACACACACACAGAAACTTCCTTCTGCCTTTGGACACAGATGTGAGAACAGGTGATGGCTGGAGCTGTTGCAGCCATCGTGTTATCATGAGGGAGTAGATGACACCGAGGCAGGCAAAGCAGGAAGACAGAAACTCAGATCCTTGATAACTTCCTTGAATGAACCAGCCCTGCCCGGCATTCCCTACTTCTTAAGTTCTTGTTATGAAATATAATTCATTTCCTTATTGTTTAAGTTTCTTAAAGTGTGAACTGTAGCTGAGAGTACCCCAACTGATGCAGGGTTATCTGGTGGAGTAGGGCACAGAATGCAATACATTTTCACAATGACTCTTAAAAAGACAAAAGACAACCATAAGTAATTGCTGAAACTCTTTTTAATGTCTGTGGAACAGAAGAACCATGTTGAGTTGGGATAGCAGAGGTGGGACAGTGTCACATATATGTACAGGGAAATGTCAAGATTACAAATATGACAGGGTCATCTCATTGGCTCCAATTCCATCTAATAACACAAGACCCCCCCCCCACCCCACCCCCACCCAGGCTGATTGGATACACAGAGCTTATGTTATCGCTCCCTATGACTCCCTGCCCTGAACCCCATACTCTGGGACTCATGGCAGTTTTCTTGCCCATGATGGAATGTGTAGGAGTTTATTATAAGCCCTGCTTTCCAGAAGGTGATGAATGGGCCCTAAAAACATGCACCTGGCCAATTTTGTGTCAAAACCGAGGCTTCCGTGGGGAGAGATTTTTCTTGTTATTATCATTGAATTAAATCTGGCTGTGTTTTCCTTTGGTGGCTTTGGCGTCCTATGCAGTAGTGTTAAACATTTGCAGGGAGTTTAGGCCTGGTGCAGCAGGAAAGTGATTTCTGTGGCTGCTGGCCTGGGCAAGCTTTGCAGCTGCAGAAGCGACCTCCGTGGAGGGAAAGGTAAGGGGATGAGCCTGGGAAGGGGGAGAGGCTGGAGCACAGAGGGATGAATGGGGCATCGGGGCCTGACGGGCAGGGGTAGATGTCATGTCCTGCTCACCGGGAGCCACAGTGCTCTGACTCAGGCGTGCCTGCCTCCCTCTAGGTGATGAGGGTGAACTCAGGTGAGTGGGAAGAAAGCAGCTGGAGGTCCACCCAGGGTGCATTTGGCAGAGGATGGGACCCTCTGGTCTTGCTCTCCTTCAGAGCAAGACATGCAAAGTCTGATGGATCCCACCCAGCTGGCAGAGTGATGTCAGGAGATAAATGTGGCAGGGAAGTTTTGGGGGCGGGCGGCTGGTCACCCACGTGCATGCAGGATTCACACCTGGGATCCCAAGCCTGGTCTAAACCTCTGATTTCTAGGATGAATTGAGGAATTTTCTACCTCTCCCACCTTGGGAACTTCTCTTTTCCCTGCAGGAGAGTCTCTCAAAGGAGTCATTCTGGTTCTCAGGGATGTTCTGAGCTTTGCGATCTAGTTTTAGGTCTTCCTGGAGAAATGAACTGCGTTCAGCACAAAGAAAGGTCTGTCATTTGATGAGGCTTCAAGTGCTGCAGCGCCAGATGCCGCCTAGAAAAGTTAATTTTATCCCTAAGGAAAGAAGCAGGTAGGGGTGACCACTCTCTGCTTTCCCACTCTTGGAGCTTGAACTTGGTTCCCTAGTCCCCTCCCCTCCCCATCATCACAAAGGCTGTAATGAGTTACTTTGTTTTTCCCTTTCTTTCCACTCTAGGGCCACGAGCTCTGTCTTTAAAACCCCAGTAGCCGGCAGCACAGGGGGAAGCAGCCGCAGCATTCTGTTGGAGGAGTGATGCTAGAGGTTTCAGGTGGTGGGGGGATTGTGGGTTGGCCCCTAAGCAGCTATATCTTGCCCCAACCCTACAGGACCATAAAACCATAAAACCCTATATGTAGCCTGGGATGAAGGGAGAGAACCAGCATTCCCAGGTTCTGGCTCTCATCTCATCTCAGAAACAAAACATCAAAACACCACTGGAGTCCCCCCCATCCTCCCTGTGTATCCACAGCCCGCCCCACTCCCCCCTGTCCTGCCCTCCCCAGTCACTCCAGGTCGATTAATCCTCTAGAATTACAGGCTGGAAAATTCAGCTCTAGTAGTCAGCAGACAGGTCTCAACAGGGGCTGTGGATTTCAGACCGGAAGCCTAACCTTCTGAGCCCACTTAAGCCCCTTTCCGCCTGCCAGTCGGTGCCACTACAGACAGCGCTGCGGGCAGGATGCCAAGAACACCCACGCTGGGAGGTCCTACCGGGCCCTGACATGATGGAGAGGAGCCGGGGGCCCTCTGGACCCATTGTGCTTAATTACACCTTACCCTACAGCCTCCTAATCATTACAAAGACCGTGATCTGATTAAAAACCCCATCCATTTCAAGCCCTTCCCATAATTCTGATCGACAACTTTAACCGCAAACAGAAAAACATCTTATCTCTAATAAAACAAGTGCTGACAGAAAGATGGATGTCGAAAACCAGCCATATGGCTGACACGATTCCGCGCCTGGCCATGTTCACAGCGTGCAGCTTCCGCAGAGAGAGATGACACTGAGAAGCTTGAGGACCCGCATTTAATAAATCGAACTGTGCTGGCATCATCAGGATATTCACAGTTTACAGCAGGAGCTGTGTGTCCTTTTTCACTTGCAGACTTGGAGGTGTTTTAGGAGAAAGTGACTTCGGTGAGCTGTTCTGATGCTTAATTCTTTACCGACCCGGGTGCCTTCAATGTGTCATCATGCCTGACCTCGTTCCCCTTCAAGTTTTCATGGTGTTCCTTCTACCTCCACTCTCGGGGGTCTCTCCTTGCCGTCTTCCAGGGTGGGAGCTTCTGCTGCAGGCTGGCTGGACTCAGCAGAGTCCGGGCAAGGTTTGGGGCACGACCCCTTGGCGGCCAGGCCCGGCGGGGATGGCCCCATCTCGTCCCTCCGACTCTCCACGGGACTCTCTCTTGTGACCCCTTCTGGTTTGGCAGCTGCCTGCTCCTCTGCCAGTTTCACGATTTCCCTTCCAAGCCTGTTTACTTCTTCTTCCTCAGAAGGTAGCTGGGGTAATGAGGGATGAAAGTGCTTGCGTTGGTTCCTGTGACTCTGATTTGCTGGGGAGCTAACGGCGGGAATCCCAGCATCCTCCCGCACTGTCAACGCCTCGGCAGCGGCACGACTTTCATCTCGTTCTTGCTTCTGAGCCTCCCCTGAAACAGACCAGGGACAGCATCAAACCTCTGGCTGGAAGTCAGCCCTTACTTCCCCTCTCCTCCCAACCTCAGGCCCACTGCTGCCAGGCCTCCGACATAGAAAATCCTGCTGAAGGGAACACAGGACCCACAAAAAAGAAAACAGCCACTCTGGTGATTCTTGTGTCATTAATGGAGGGAAAGGGATCACGTGGGCCACGTCTGTAACCCCTCCTTTCCAGGCGCCTGGTTATCGCCTGCTTCGCTCTCTGATGGTGGTTCCTTGTGCCCATGAAATATTTAACCTGAGGACAAAGGGTTTGTAGGTTCTGTAGCTCAGGGAAGATCTGGGGCTCTTTAGTAATGAAAAGAGGTTCTCGCTGCTCTCTGTGTGGGAAACAGAAGGAGAGTTAGGGAGGGATTGAGCACCTGCACCCCCATCTCCATCAGCACCTCATTCTTAGATGCAGACCACTTGTGTTTTCTCACTTTCAATAAAGTGCTGTATGCAAAAGCAACTTCAAGCTCCCTACCCCGCCTCTCTAAACTGTTCTTTCTAAACCTGTACAACAGAAATTCTCTAGCTGCAACTGGAGGGGGATGGGAGAGAGCATGGGGCCTGAGAGCCAGCATCCAGACCCCATTTTCCTATTTGCTTGCTTTGTGGTCAGGATGACCTGTTTGGCCTTCTTTTTTTTTTTTTTTTTTAACATCTTTATTGCAGTATACTTGCTTTACATTGTTGTGTTAGTTTCTGCTGTATAACAAAGTGAATCAGCTATACGTGCACATACATCCCCATATCCCCTCCCTCTTGCGTCTCCCTCCCACCCTCCCTATCCCACCACTCTAGGTGGTCGCAAAGCACTGAGCTGATCTCCCTGTGCTATGCAGCTGCTTCCCACTAGCTATCTATTTTACATTTGGTAGCGTATATATGTCAGTGCCATTCTCTCACTTTGTCCCAGCTTACCCTTCCCCCTCCCCGTGTCCTCAAGTCCATTCTCTACATCTGTGTCTTTAATCCTGTCCTGCCCTTAGGTTCATCAGAACCCTTTGATTTTTTTTTAGATTCCATATATATGTGTTAGCATACAGTATTTGTTTTTCTCTTTCTGACTTATTTCACTCTGTATGACAGACTCTAGGTCCATCCACCTCACTACAAATAACTCAGTCTTGTTTCTTTTTATGGCTGAGTAATATTCCATTGTATGTATGTGTCACATCTTCTTTATCCATTCATCTGTCGATGGACACTTAGGTTGCTTCCACGTCCTGGCGATTGTAAACAGAGCTTCAATGAACACTGTGGTACAGGACTCTTTTTGAAGTATGGTTTTCTCAGGGTATATGCCCAGTAGTGGGATTGCTGGGTCGTATGGTAGTTCTATTTGTAGTCTTTTAAGGACCCTCCATACTGTTCTCCATAGTGGCTGTATCAATTTACATTCCCACCAACAGTGCAAGAGGGTTCCCTTTTCTCCACACCCTCTCCAGCATTTATTGTTTGTAGATTTTTTGATGATGGCCATTCTGACTGGTGTGAGGTGATACTCATTGTAGTTTTGATTTGCATTCTCTAGTGATTAGTGATGTTGAGCATCTTTTCATGTGTTTATTGGCAATCTGTATATCTTCTTTGGAGAAATGTCTATTTAGGTCTTCTGCCCATTTTTGGATTGGGTTGTTTGTTTTTTTGATATTGAGCTGCATGAGCTGCTTGTATATCTTGAAGATTAATCCTTTGTCAGTTGCTTCATTTGCAAATGTTTTCTCCCATTCTGAGGGTTGTCTTTTCATCTTGTTTATGGTTTCCTTTGCTGTGCAAAAGCTTTTAAGTTTCATTAGGTCCCATTTGTTTATTTTTGTTTTTATCTCCACTTCCCTAGGAGGTGGGTCAAAAAGGATCTTGCTGTGATTTATGTCATAGAGTGTTCTGCCTATGTTTTCCTCTAAGAGTTTTATAGTGTCTGGCCTTACATTTAGGTCTTTAATCCATTCTGAGTTTATTTTTGTGTATAGGTGTTAGGGAGTGTTCTAATTTCATTCTTTTACATGTAGCTGTCCAGTTTTCCCAGCATCAATTATTGAAGAGGCTGTCATTTCTCCATTGTATTCTCTTGCCTCCTTTGTCAAAGATAAGGTAACCGTATGTGTGTGGGTTTATCTCTGGGCTTTCTATCCTGTTCCATTGATCTGTATTTCTGTTTTTGTGCCAGTACCATACTGTCTTGATTACTGTAGCTTTGCAGTATAGTCTGAAGTCTGGGAGCCTGATTCCTCCCGCTCCATTTTTCTTTCTCAAGATTGCTTTGGCTATTTGGGGTCTTTTGTGTTTCCATACAAATTTTGAAATTTTTTGTTCTAGTTCTGTGAAAAATGCCATTGGTACTTTGATAGAGATTGCACTGAATACGTAGATTGCTTTGGGTAGTAGAGTCATTTTCACAATGTTGAGTCTTCCAATCCAAGAACATAGTATATCTCTCCATCTGTTTGTGTCATCTTTAATTTCTTTCATCAGTATCTTATAGGTTTCTGCATACAGGTCTTTTGTCTCCGTAGGTAGGTTTATTCCTAGGTATTTTATTCTTTTTGTTGCAGTGGCAAATGGGAGTGTTGCCTTAATTTCTCTTTCAGATTTTTCATCATTAGTGTATAGGAATGCAAGAGATTTCTGTGCACTAATTTTGTATCCTGGTACTCTACCAAATTCACTGATTAGCTCTAGTAGTTTTCTGGTAGCATGGCCTTCTTTTTTTCAGATACAAAATGAGGGGCAGGACTCTCTGATGGCCCTTCCGGACCTAACAAGCAAAAGAGGCTCTGCATGCCTGGGAAGCACTTGGGGAGTGAACTCTTGGCACCCAGACATGTGTGTTCAACACTAGACCCTGTGGTTCTCAGAAGTCAAGGCAGACCTTGACTGCTGTCCCCACACCCCAAGCCTCTAGTTCTGACACAGATTTGCTTCTCACATTCAAAAGAAGCCATTTTCCTTCTCTTAAGTCCTTTTAATGACCATAGAAATTTCCCAGGGACAGACATTCGACCAAATCTTGTATATACTCTAAAGCCTGTATTTAGTCATGGACCACTATGTATTACTCTCCTAAGAGCTCATTGACTTCAGTAAGTATTGTACCTGAAAATGAGACCATTACTTGTGCTTAAATGAAATTCATGAATATATAAATGAGTGACTAAAGCAAGCCTTGATTTTTAAAAAAGTAACTCTTCAGATCTGTTCAGCCAGGATAACGTACGTTAGTTCCTAATAGGTTCCTGTGCTCCCCAGCTCCTCCTGCTGTAATCCAACTATCAGGAGAGGAACCTTCCCTAAGGCTTTGCTACTAAAAGTGGGGTCCGTGGACCAGCAGCAGTGGCATCACCTGGCAGTTTGTTGGACATGTAGTATCCTATCCCAGACCTACTGGTTCAGAATCTGCATTTTAGTAAGATCGCAGGCGATGTGGCTGCACGTGACAGTGTGAGACACACTAGAGCTGAAACACAAATATGACTATGCCTTTCCCTAGCTCTCAAACCTCCAAAGGCCGCCACCACCCCGAGAACAAAGCCCTAGCTTCTCCTGACATTCAAGACCTTCAGTGACCCAACATCCATTTACCTGCCATGCCAACTCTTCTCCTCGTGTCCTTATACTCCAGCCACACCGAACCCTTCACGGCACCCAGCCCTGCCCTCTGCGTCTTTGCTTACATGGTTGATGCCTCCGTGACCACCTTTCCTTGATGCGTCAAGATGACCAGCTTCAAGGGTGAGCCCCACCTCCACCTCCGCCGTGAAGCCTGTTTGATTGAATCCTTCCACTGTCCTAATCCCCACAAGGTTGTGTCTGAACCTCTAAGGGAACTTCATACTTTTTACTTTTTTAACCCTTAAATTGTTACTTATGTATAATTAGCTTATAAAACGCACCTGAAGTATAAAATCTTACCTGGTTAATTTTTTACCTTTGCCAGTAAAGGGGGGCTCAGTAAATAGCTTATTAAATGTTTGAATCTATAGACATATACATGAATGCATGAATAAATGAATATGGTTGTACATATATTTCAATACCATCCATAAATAAATGAAAGCAGTCCTTGGATTTATTTGTTCCAGGTTCAGGTTACTAAAAGGTCTTAAAATGGCACTTTGAGAAAAAAAGGTTTCTAACTCACACAATCATTTAGCTACATCTGTGGTAGCTCAGGGAAGCAATCACATAATTTTCATACTAACAAATGAAAAAATGTTATAGTGGTTATACAGGAGACACGGGGAAACACGGAGTCAAAATGAGCCAGTTTCCAACATAGTGCAAGAAGCTTTATTCAAAAGGAGTAAATTATGGTCCTTTCTGCGGCTACATTTTTCACCAACGTGAGATGAATAAACTCCTTCTGGAAATTACTCTTATGAAATTACTTCTTCCAGGACACTTAATAGTATATTCTGGTGCCCCTGAAAAATTAATTAACCTTATCCGTAACAACCTAACCCCTAAACCATTTGCGCTGTTTTTACTGTAGGTCAGGTTAATCTTCTCTACCTTAATTTACATCTAAGGGAGGGTGGTCTAAATTACACTGGGGCCTTTTGGTTCGCCGGTCCTTTGCCTTGTGCCGTTTTTTTAGATGACATTCCGCTCACATCCAAATGCATGAATCTTTTTTAAAATGGCAAACCTCTGAGATTACCAGGTAGAACTTTTCAACTTTTGGGTGGTGAGGGGAACGGGGGCCACACTGCTGTCATCATTATAGGTCAAGGCACAGTCGCAATAAGGGGATGGACATGGCTGTAATTCTCTTGGCTGGTCCTATTGTGGATTTTTTTTTTTTCCCAAGAAAGCCTAGATTTTCAGAGTCTCAGGACCGTAAACATATAGAGACCAGGCTCTGAGACTGGCTTATGGTTCAACAGCAGGATTTGCCAATCCTCTTCTCGCTTTTGTTTATCCAAAAGATATCTAAAAAGTACACTCAAGTAGTGATCAGAAGACAAAGAAAAGTTACCGAAAATACCACAACTCTTGAGCTAATAAGGAGGACCTCTGGTTATTTGCTGTGGGAGCAGAATCTTCCTTTAACTCTGTGATTCTGGAATGTTGACGCTTAAGCTGTGGGAATTTTATTTCTCCTTTGAGAACAGACACACAGCATTGCCATTTCTTTTCTTTTTTTTTTTTTTTTTTTTTTTTGCGGTACGTGGGCCTCTTACTGTTGTGGCCTCTCCCGTCGCGGAGCACAGGCTCCGGATGCACAGGCTCAGCGACCATGGCTCACGGGCCCAGCCGCTCCGCAGCATGTGGGATCTTCCTGGACTGAGGCATGAACCCGTGTCCCCTGCGTCGGCAGGCGGACTCTCAACCACTGCGCCACCAGGGAAGCCCTTGCCATTTCCATAAAAGAAAGATTTCTGAATTGGCTCAGAATTGGAAAATATTATTACCCCCCAAATAGTAATTATTCCGTGCTGCTTTAGCAAACAGAATTAGTATCATTAATACTTATTAATAACAATATACATATCAATAATGATGAGGCAATCAACTGATACAAATGCATTAGGACACAAATAGTGCAGAAAGAAAAAATATTTTCTCTAAAAGAAAAAAACGGTAGCTCTTTGTAGAAAGGATTGCTGGTCTTCTAAAAATGTGTTCCCTCCCCCCTAACACTGGCCCGAAGGGCACATTCATCTTCTTTTGTGAACTGGTCTCTGATGGGCTTTGTCTTCCTGAGTGTGAGCTGCTTTCAGTTGGAATTAATCAGAGATGCAGCCGTGATGAGGGCATCTCAGACACTGACAGCAGTTACATAAATGCTTCCTTGTTGCCACCCGTGCTGGCGAAGGACGGGGTTGGAACAATAAGAGCTAATGATGGAACTCTGAAAGCTATCATTTTGAATCAGGCCATTACTTACGCTACCCTTCTGAAAATCAAGCCAGGCTCAGACTCCATGTCAGGTTAGCAGACTTGGGCCTGCCCGGGGGCTCAGCAGGCCACAGCAGACGGAGGGCTTTGGATCTCCATGGGGACACTGGATGCTGGCATGGGATGACCTCCAGCCAAGACATGTTCCAGACTGCACAGTGGGCTACGGTGTGTCACAGGCCAGCCTTGCAAACAGCCTCATGCTGCTGGCTAGAAAGTCCCCGCCTTGTCTTCTGGCCAGTGTGGGAACCCCACAAGTCAGGAGCTCTCTCCGGGAATTCTTCCCGCATGTGCTTGGGGAACCTCTCTGTTGAAATCCTAGACCCGTCCAGGCTTCTCTTCTTACCATTCCATGCACTAGTATGAGTGATCTGGTTAGGCTTCAAAACACACCTGTACAGAAGCAGGAGTGAGCCTTGCTGAACCCAGCTCGGATTAGCAGAACCACCCATCGGATCCAAAGACTCAGGATAAATAACACATAGCTGTTGCTTGAAGTTCTAAGTTTTGGGGTGTTTTATTATACAACAGCTAACGAGAGACAGTTGGGAGCCACTTGAGATTTTTAAGCAGAGTACAACCCTGATGGAAAGCAGTGCTCCAGAAGCTTCATCCCACAGCCGCAGGATGAAGACGGGAAGGGAGTAAGGAGATTCTGGGAGGCAGGAAAACCAGGATGGAAGCCTTGCCAAGAAGGTCAAGAGGGCCTAAGCCAAGCCAGAGGTGGAAGAAATGGAGATACAAGAAACTCTGAAGAAAGAGTAGCAGCAGACTAGATACGGATGGAGAAGGAACGTGGACGGCGGTTGATGATGACTCTGTTGGATAGCTAAGTGACAAAAAGAGGAAGCAGGAAGAGTTGTGATGTCATACTTGAGAAGTCCATAGAATATGCAGGTGGGAAAATTTGTGCTTTGGGAAATATGGGACGGTAACTCTGCGGATGGGACCCACTGGGAAAAAATGTCAAAAATATTTTCATAGAGGTGTGGTTGCAGGCATGACTCTGAGCAAGAGAAGATGGAGAGGAAATGTAGAAATCCAGGAAAGAAGCGTGACACCCGTGTGCTGGGTATATTAGTATCTAATGCTGTCTCACAAATTGTCTCAAAACTTAGCAGCTTAAGACTCAGGAGCCTGGGAGCAGTTTCTCCGGGTGGTTCTTGCGAATGGTCTCCAATGGGGTTGTCATCAAAATGTTAAACAGGGCTGTTGTCATCTGAAGGCTTGACTGCGGCTGGAGAATCTGCTTCCAAGATGGCGCACTCACGTGGCTGATGGCCGGAAGCCTCAGTTCCAGGCCACGTGAAGATCATGCAGGGCTGCTCAAGAATCCTCAGGACGTGGCAGCCAGCTTCCTCCGGAGTGAATGATCCCAGGTAGAGACAGTAAGGCAGACTCCACAAGTCTTTCGTAACTCGGCCTCAGAACTCACATACCATCACTTCTGCTGTAATCCATCAGTCACACAGACCAACGCTGATACAGTGTGGGAGAGGACTACACAGGGCACAAATGCCAGGAAGTGGAGATCAATTGGGGCCATCTTGGAAGCTGGTAACCACACTGGGGGCGGAGGGGGCAGATGAGCAAAACTCAGAAAGATGTGAAAGATAGTTTAGTCAGGGAAATGAGACTGCCACCTGGGAAGAGATCTGGTTCTCGACCCTGTTGCTTCATCTGGCACCTTAAATGGGCCCTTGATCCCCTTCAAAACACACTGCCTCCAGAAAGTGTGCCTGGTAAAGAAATCGTTTTCTCCATCCAACTGATTCCTAGACCACTTACCACATTGCCAGGCAATGTGCCAAGATTTCCCTGACGTTGGTACCACCTCTCGCCGTCTTATAGGTAGGGAAACTGAGGTTGAGGTTACCAGGCCAAGTTCTCACAGCCAGTGTGACGTGGGGCTGGAATATGAACCCAGGTTGCTCAAATCCTGACCCTCGCTCTTAACCTCTATGCCACCGTGCTGAGAGTGCAGGGACGCTTGTTCTTCTGCAGGAAGCTCCAAACAAGACAAACCCACGTAGGCAACAAGAAGAAACATGAGGGATGACCCAACGGTGCCACAGAAGCTGCAGGAAGGCGAGGGACTGATGTCCTCCAGGGCCCTGGAGGGCTTGGCCACGCAAAGGAAGAGCAAGAAATCAAGGGCCGCTTACCACCCCTGGGGCTCGCTCTGCTCTCAGCGAGCTGCTCGGCGAACTTGAGCAGTGGGGATCTCGACCTCTGCGTGGTGGGAAGAGCGGCGCCACCAAACAGTATGGTGTCGTTGCCTCCTGTCATGGAAAAGAGGAAAATGGACATATTATGTGACCCCTGGAGTCCCGGTCACACTCATCCCACACAAGGGGCTGGCTGTTTGGGTGAACAAGGCACCTTCTTCAGTTGTAGGGAGTGCTGTGGGAGGGAAAGGGCCAGCATTGCCCTCTCTGCAGTGCGAGGACCCGGCAGAAAGGTCCAGGGCCAGCCGTCTATGAGTCCTAGAGTCTGCTCAGGACATGGCGGCCCACAAATGCCACCGTTAAGGGGTAGCCTGCTATGTCTGCCAAAAACTGAGTGGCTTTGATCTGGGTGAGACAATAACAATAATAACGACAGCAGTAGAGTGCTTTGAGCGCAGGCTCTGAAGCCATGCTGTAGCGCCTGTGTCCTGGACCCCATCGCTTGCTAGCTGGGCGGCCTTGGGCAAGTCACTGAACCTCTCTGAGCCTCAGAGCCCTCATCTGTAAGGTAAGGAAGAATAACAGCACCCACCTCATGGGGTGGCGGTGATAAAATGAACTGATTCATGTAAAGCACTTAGGCATTTCGTCAGCGCTCAATAAGTTTCACACATTGAATTATTACTTTATGGTGGAGACAGAACTGCCCTACACGTATCTCTGATTTAATTAGCTTTGGTCATTTAGATCGAATCATCAGTATGTCACAAGGCAGGTAGCATCAGGTTCCCTAAATGATCACAGCTAAACTCTACTTAGGACATAGAGACCTGCACCAGCCAAAGCCTTTTATGGATTCACATGAACCCCCTGAGTGGATAGAGAAAGCCTGAGGCAAAGAGGAGGAGGAAAGGAAACCACTACAACTCTACTTTTGAGACCATGGCAAGGTATGGGGGTGAGGATGAGGGAAGCGTGGCTTTGAAACATGAGCTGATGAGCACAGACACATGGACACAAGACACGTACACAGAAAGTGATGCTGCCCCAGTGATGAGGAGAGCCCTGCAGGTAGGATTGGATCCCAAACTCCTGCCCATGAGCCCTGAAGATTCTCTCGGTGGGAACCACCATGCCAACGGCAAAGACCCTGGGGGCCATGGCCCAGCCCATGCTCCAGCCTCAACTGTCTGACTTTGGATGAGACCTTATCTGAAGCCAAGTCACTTGAACGTCTCTGGGGCTCAGATCAGAGGCTCTAAAGTTCTAGGACTCTACTCAGTTTCAGGTTTGGCAGAGCACAGAATGGTATTTGGGTCAAGATGTCCACTCCCTCGGATAGCCAGGTGAACCTTGGTCTGCACCTCGGAGCCCTCAACTTGTTTATAATACTACCCTCCCTGTAGGCCACGCACGTCTTATTAACTTGATTTCCAAGACTGTAGTAGAGAGTTTGGCGTATGGCAGGTGCTTCATAAACAGCTGATAACTGTGCATAAAGTGGCTGATGCATTCTTGGAAATCCTGATGTCTTGGTGGGCATGGGGGCTTGCAGCTGCCACAGGCAGATGGAGTATGTTACTAGCAGCCATTGGTCTCTGGTTTCCGCTATATGAGGGTCATCCCAGAAGAGAAATCTGATAGGAGCTGACCCTGAAGTTCTCCACCAGCACAGCTATTGTCTCAAGTGGAAAAAGTCCCGAAATCTTCAGGACCACAGTCTGGAGAGGTTTCCCAAGGAGAGTCATTTGAGTTATACCTTGGGATATTTTAAAAGGCTCTCAGAATGAAGTCAACCCAGTCAGGACTCTTTTGTGCTGCAAAGATAAAATCTAGAAACACCATGAGGAACTAATGGTCGTTATGAAGCCATAGCAGATGCTGCAGGTGGGCTTCTTTTGTTTCTCTCTACCAAGGCAACAGTTACTGTCCTCAAGTCAGGGACGGGACTGCAATTCCTGACCCATCTTTCTCTAGAAGGTAGGCTGGAAGCTCTCTAACCGTAAGGGGACTCAGGAAGAGGCACACTCTGCACTCTGTGTCCCAACAAACTTTCCAAGTCCCCTCTGCCCTGTGGCCAAGGAATCAGAATTATGGGCAGAGTTGGGAGCTGGCTGTAGCCGAGTGACTAAGGCACCAGGTGGATGGTGCGGGCAGCCTCGGCCCTTCCTATTGTGAGGAATTCTCCGGGGCAGGATGTCTCCGTGGCTGTTTCCAACCACAGGGATTACCCACTCCGCAATGGCTCCTCAAAAACACTGGTACCAGCACATAGAACTTCTCCAGGGATCTGAGCAACAGGCATGCAGACAAGGGAAACAGAAGTCGCCATTCATCCATTTCCAGTCAAAGCAGGGGCTGGGGAGAAGTTAAAAACCTCCCTAAATCCCTGCCTGCAGAGATCATTTCCTTATCTGATGGTAAGATGCCAAGATTTGGTTTTTGCAAAATATTTGAAGAATTCAAAGACCTTCCTTAGAAGGCTCTCAGTTCTACTGTTTCCAACTAAGCCCGGATTCTATCTGTGTTGACTAAATTGAGCTCTAAACTGATGGTCTGCTATCTCCTAGTTGCACTTTGGTTCTTGGGACTGGGGAGTGGGGTGAGGGAGATCCACGAACTAGATGTGAACCACAGCCAATGTAGGTCACACAGGCCCTTCCATTCAACTGGTGTTTGAGTTTCTGGAAGCCCTCCTCATTCCCTGTAATACAACGTCCCTCGTCCCCTTCTCCAAAATGTGCCAGTTACTTTCAAAATGCACATTTTCCTCCTCAGGCTGATGTTGAGAGTGGAGAACAGAGAATTCAAATAAAAAGCTCAAAGAGCCAGGCTCTGCTCTTGCCAGATTTTTTTCTGGCTTTCAGTATTTCTTTCCAGAGCATGAGCACATCCAGGAAATCTCCCCAGTCCCCCCCTCCCCCCAAGCATGATTCTCACCTGCAGACTCTAGCATAAGGCTGGGAGAATGAGGCTGACAGGTAGGGGCTGAGGAAGGTGGAGGGTCATTCCTCCCTGAAGGGCGCGGCCAACCAGCCCACCCCCTGGCTTCCTCAAAATAGCCCCGTGCCTTTCCCACTTCTCAGGGACCCGTTAAACAGTCTGGAGTACACTCTGCTTTCCAGATGATTTTCCATGTGGGCTGTGACATCTGTTAGACTTGTCTACTTCCCAGCAAGATCACACATTTGCCCCAACTTTGTATCAGACACCATCAAGAGCTATATATTGTTGGCTGAGAGAGCGAGGAGGGAGGGAGAAGAGAGTCAAAGGAAAATCATAGCCTGCTCCAAGTCCAAGAGTAATTCTGCCTTATAGTAATGAGTGATGGGCTCCTTCACAATGGTCCTTTAAAGTCTCAGGATAGATGCTTCCAGCTTCTGAATTTTTCTTCTCCAATTCAACTTGCTTTGAGAACCAATCCCCAGCTGATCTAACCTACACTCTACAACCCCCAGCCCCTGTGTATGTCTCTCTTCTCTGAATTGTACTTCCCATGCAGGTGGAGCACTGAAATGAAGATCTGAACACCTGAGTTCAGCCTCTGTGGTCTTAGGTATGACCTAACTTCCTGAGCTTCTGTTTCCTTATCTAAAATGAGGGGATCAGACTAGATCAGGAAAGGGAAATACGTTTTCTCTCACGTATCTCCTCTGACCAAGAGGTGGCTTCTTGGAAAGCAAAAATGCAAGACTGTTTTTAGGGCCACATGTGAGATCCGCAAGGAGTGATGTGATTGATTAGCAATGCCTGCCACTGGCATGAGAATGGTGTTGGTTATATACACCAAGCATTTGCCATCCTTGAACTTTTTGCTCTCATCTGTCCTTCTAAGTCCAGCATTCGATGACTTGGCACATTATTCCCTCACACACTAACATCTTTATCACTTAATTGATACTTAATTATGTAATATTTTGTGCTTTCTTTTCACTGTTTGATGCATATTCATCTTACTTCCCTAGTGGGACTGTAGATGCTTGGAGGGGGCGAGGGGCATGTCTAGAAGGCCTGGTACAGGACTGAATTCACAAAACCGATGCTCAAAAAGGTATCAGTATATTATAGGTTGATTTATTAGAGGAGCCACTGATCCTTTCAAGATGCTGGTAAATAAGAGAGAGCTAGCAATTCTCTGAAACCACTGCGACTCAATCCCCTCCAGCTGGCTGAAATCCTGTGATTTGGCTCTTACTTGGGGAAAGAGGAAGAGGAAGAAGAGAAGAGAAAAGTGGAATAAGAAGAGGAAAAGGAGGTGGAAGAGGAAGAAGAGAAGGAAAAAAGAACATACTTCCTCTTGCCCCACTATTCAGAAGGTTAAATGGAGACCACAGAACAATGAGCAGACAGGAGAGACTGGTCTGATTTGCACTAAAAGAGGCCACTCCCCACCCCCCAATCTCACCATGGTTTGAAAATGATCATAAGGTGACACCTCATTACAACCCCCTTCATCACTGCACCAGGATAATGCTATCACCATTACATAAACTGTCAGATCAGGGGGAATTGCCGCTCTTTATTTCTGTCTTCCCACTTTGTATCTATGTGGAGGCCAGAGATTAGAACAAACATGGCTAGGGCGTAAAATCCATTCAGTTACTGCCGTCCAAACTAATTTTACCATTTAATATTTGCTTTGTGCTAATTGAATTCTCTATTTCAATTGGCTGTTCTAATCAGAAAAGTGCAAGGATACATAGAGAATGCATTTCTATTTATTTACATGCAGGGATGATATTAATGCACTGCTATTAGCCACAAACAAAGATATTTCAAATAGAACATACTCCCAAATCCTACGGAAACATTGTAGCTCAGGCCTTCAGGCAGCAAAAAAAAAAAAAAAAAAAGGAAGGAAACAACTGTTATTGCATAATAGCCATTCTAACCTAGACCAAACAACAGCAGAGATAGGAAATTCTCAGCATTCTTTCATTTATTCAACTTCCATCTTTTTACATAAGTTGTAGAAATAAAACATTGTGAAATCTCACTAAGTCATTTGGAGAGAGAAAAAAAAAATCCAAACTCCAGTACATGAACAGAAATAGCAATCTGACTGCACAAATAAACGAAAAATTTGCCTGACTGTGTTGAAATTCAATGCAATAAAAGAAAAGCCTTCAAAGGAGATAAGGTTCTAACTGCATCAAAATGTTCTTGTGCAAAATGGATCATTCAAATCCCCAGGACGGCACCTGCCACTAATTAGGTCTGTTAGGTCTTTTGACATCAAGTTCAAGGAATCTCTACTAAAAACTCCAATTTATGAAACACACTTCCAGGCAACCTAAGGCGGCTATTCAGATTTATGTTAAGAAAGCATGTGGTTTTGTCCATGTCCCCGTGGCAATGTTAATTTCTCATCCATTACAAGGAAGCAACCAATATGATTCAAGGGTAGAAAAGGGTTTGTGCAGAAAGGTTAAGTAACTAAAAATATTCGTACAAAGTTGTTTCCAGGGAAAGAGGAGGTGGTGGAAATGACAAATATAACTTTCTGGAGAACGTGAAGAGAAAGAATAGGTGACAGGGGTCTCATGGAGGGGGTAGTTTACCAGAACAAATGGGTAAATATAGCTAATTAAAGTGAAACATCAGTTTCTTCACACCCTGTACAACTGTAAAAAATAATCTCCAGAGGAAGTTTTGATTTTCGATCTATGTAACAAATGGGATGGTGGGGGGGGGGGGGGCGAAGAGAGAAGGAGGTTATAAAGTGCATTTGGGATAGACAATTGTTGGTTCTTATATTCATTTTTAGGACTGATGATTAAATTGAAAAGTCTTTGTAAGTTTGTACATTCATTTTTAGAACTGATGATTAACTAGAATAAATTTTTGTGAGTTCCTATATTCATTTTTAGGGGTGATGATTAAATTGAATACATCTCTCTATAAGACACCTACAGGGGAAAAAAATGAAGCAATTTACCATACTCATAAAAGTTAAAAATAAAATATATACAGACATATACAATGACAATTTCAGAATTTAGATTAGCAAAACTTCATAGTTCACCTTGCATATTTATTACTTTTTTCTGATTTCCTCCAAAATGATGGCTTCTAAGTTTAAAACACTTGTAGATTTCTCAGCAACGATCATCAAATAAAAGAACATTAAAAAGGTAAAGTCTGCTCTGCAAATTTTCAAAACAAGAAATTTTTTTTTCAAAAAAAAGAAAATTTTCATGAAGTTCTACTTACCTGGAAGACTCCACAAACCAGAAACTTCCAGAGTTCTTAATTTTTTCTCCAGTTCAGCCACCCGATTCCCTAGGATTCTGGAAAAGGGGAGAGAATGACAATAGACACCAATGAACATGGATCTCATCAGCTCTCAGGGCTGTGAGCAGGATACTTGGGAAGCCCCCTAGTGCCCTAATAGAGAGAACATGTTTTGAGACTTAAGATATATGCTAAAAACTGTGTGTGTGTGTTTGCTACACACACACATACTCTATTGGAAGTACATATGAAAATATAAAGTGAATAATTAAAAACGATTTTAAAATTACTGAAATGTTGCCATTCAAGTGAATCTTCTCACACAAAGGTAGCTGTACAGCCAAACAATGATTCTACCATTGCCCAGACATCTTACATCATTTCTATTTGCTCAGTGCTAAAGATGACACTTAATTTTGAATACTCTTACAAGTATCACACCCTGATTCTTTGAGGGTGGATCTGAGTTTCAGAAACAACCAAGTCTAACAAATAATATGAAAGAACATGCTTGGTAATGTTACTTAGAGGTAATAAAATAATAAGATCTGCCTTCTTAGACCTAAACTATGGCTTACAGATGTCCATATCCTTGATATCTAGCATAATGTCTGGTAGATGGTAGATGCTCAATAAATATATTTGATTAAATAAATGCTTTCCTTTTTTTCATGGCTTGTAACGATCTCCGGAGAGAATTAAAAAATAGGCATATCAAAAACTTTTCAGAAATTACAGAATCACTAGAATAATTACATTGCCTTCCAAGGTGCCCATTCTGACTCACTGTGATGTATAAGATCTAGAATGTGTATTTGAACAGATTACTCTGTTTACTTGGAAGCCAAACTTTGTCTATATGCATGGAAAGACATAAATGTGGGCATATATTTTCCCTCCTTCACTCTACACAGAATTAAATATAGTTGGGAAATGATTTGATAGTCATCTAAAACTTCAATCATTTTCCATTGGCCCAGAAATTGAAAAACCAGTCTTTATCTTTGGCGGATTTTCTTGGCATTGCTGTGCTAAAATGATGTAGAAATCACCTTAATAGCCAAGTTTCAAATCCTTTCAGCAGGAGAAACCAGAACACCAGAATTGTTCTCCTACCTCTCTTTATATTCCAGACATAGCTGCACACACCCACATACATACCGAGACATGAATATGTATATATCTGCACATATATATGTGGCTTTGAATTCATCCTTATTTTACCTGAATTCACTTGCGGCGTCTTAATTAATATTCCCTTTGAGTTCACAGAAAACTCTTTGACATGACTCTATGTGGTTTTGTTCATCTAGGTACTTAGAGTTTTCTTTTCTTCTTTTCCTTAAGTCTTAAATTCTCCATAGTCGTTATCAATTACTTTCAATTTTCACTCTATGTGTTGGGTCTATTCTGCTTTCACGTCTCTGACCCCTCAATAAACACCTCTTTTCGTAATCTCACTTTCAATGTTTTGCTCAGACCCTCTGATCCGAGCTCCCTTTTCACCAGCTGATGGGTCTGAGATGCAATCACAGCAGTGTTCAAGTTGATGCCTGCTTCTTAGCGAGATCAGATCATCTGTATGTGGCTGCCTCTTGGAAACAAAAGATAAGGCTTAACTCTTCTGTGGACAATGAAGGATGCCGTCAGGGCAATGTTCAAAGGCGTGGTGCAGAGACATTTGGCTGCATTTTTTCTGATGGTCCTGGATAACGCAGCCATGTCTCCCAGAAATGCACTGAGGTGAATTTGCTGGGGTCCCTAACAACCTACTCTCAGGGACTCTGCCTAAGTTTGTCAGGGCTGACTGCTTTCTTCTTTAGCCTGACATAAGCATCTGATGCAGGGCTGGAGGTGATAAAATGGACCCAGCAGAAGTTGTGGTAGTAGTAATAGTAACAATAATACCATCAATAACAATAACAACCACACTACAGTTAACACAAATAGCAACTAATCTTTCCTGAGTCCCAGGTCTGAGTCAGAGCCTATGCCAAACACCTACTAAATATGCATTTTTTAATCTGACCTGGCAAAAACTCTGCAGCGTTGACTGTATTTTTATCCTCCTTTTACACGTGTGAACTCTAACAAACAGAGAGGGTA
Organism: Leucopleurus acutus; assembly: GCF_964270905.1. Taxonomy (NCBI): domain Eukaryota; kingdom Metazoa; phylum Chordata; class Mammalia; order Artiodactyla; family Delphinidae; genus Leucopleurus; species Leucopleurus acutus. The sequence continues at coordinate 51,390,951 of NC_139146.1, forward strand.
AGCAACTTGTCCAAGGACACACAGTTCATCTCAAAGCTGTGTCTTTTCCCAACCCCCAGTGTTCTCACCCACCACACTCGACCCCTCCCATTAGAAAACAGAGGCAGGGAAGTTAGTTAACTTAACCAAAACCTCATGTAGGACTCAGCTGGTGATGAGTCTGGATTTTTAACCTATACCTCAGTTTACCTCCCAAGTGCATGCTCTTAACCAATAACCCCCTAATGGCACTAGAAAACCAGCATTCTCACACCTAAAGCAAGGTCTCTTTAAAACCGTTCATAACTGATATACGGATGCAGCCATAGCTGGTCTTGCAAAATATAACCCAAGATACTTCAAATGACAGAGAGTCTTCTAACTGGCCTCACACTGAACAGATGTGGCAGGTGGTCCACGGAACGTGGTGTGATGCAGCCCACAGAGAGAAGGGGGTTATCTGAGTCTCAATAGCTGGCAGTATTCATAGATGGAGACAGTAGAAGTACAAACAGGGTCTGTTCAATGAAGTTCAACCAATCCAACAATTACTGAGGCTGCAGGGGACACTGAAGAGAAGCAGACCCTGTCCCTGCATTTAGGGACTAAAATTCTGGTGGGAGACAGACAGATGCACACAGACAGACACACACAAGTACAGTACAGCGGAAGGCTTCAACAACAGCTGATAGTTATTAATCACTTGTTCTGTACCAGGTATTACTCTAAGCCTTGCACAAATATTATCTCCCTTAGCCCCTTGTGACAATAGATGAGGTAGCTCTTATTACGTTTATTAGAGGCCAACTAACTTGCCCTGGGTGACACAGCTGGTAAGTGGAGGGTCCCGAATCAAAACCTGAGCCTGGAAATACACAAGTCCTTCAGTAGAACTGTGGAGAGGACTGTGAAGATTAAATGAAAGATGAATCCAGAGCGGCTTGTAGGGACCGAGATCATGAATGATCTTCTCCATATGGAGAATGGCGAGACATTTTTTCATTGGCCACAAGGAGATATTGAAGGGCTGTAAGCAGAGAAGCAGCATAAGGAAGTTTAGGAAAACTGGTTTTGATGTGGCGTTGAGAATGAACTGGAAGGAGGATGAGTAGAAGCAGAAAGACCAGTTAGGAGAGTGCTGTACTGGGCAGTGATGACGATGGCTCAAAGGAGGCAGAGGGGATGCAGGGAAGCCAAAGGGATGGAGTAATAATACGGAGGAAGATGAGAAGTTGGAGATGCCTACGGGATATCGGGGTAGACAGCTGCAGAACTGGGAGACAGGAGGATCTGGGAGAGCGAAGATGAGAGTGTACGCTGGGGGTGGGTCTGCTCCCCAGCAGAATGTGAGATGTCAGAAGAACGGAGGGCCAGAGCACCACCCGCGGAAGGTGAGAAAGGACCAGAGAGGCACAGGTGGAGAGGGGAGAGGAGCGCCAGGGGCACGTGGGGAAGGGAGAGAAGGTTCCCTGTGGGGCAGCAGGGTCAGTATTGTCTTATTCTAGAAGGTGGTCACACAGGATGAAAAAGGCCACTAAGAAGACATGCCCCACCCTTGAGAGAGCTGTTACAAGACAGAGGAAGGGGTGAAATCCAGAATCCAAGTGACAGGGGTGGGAAAAGCTGCCTATGAGAAGGTTGAAGCAGTGAATATAGATGACTCTTCAAATAGTTTAGCAGGGAATCCAAGGAGACAGCCAGGGCAGTAGCCTGAGGCATAAACAGGCTTGAGAGAGTTTTTTTTTTTTTTTTTGTAGGACGGGAGAGATTTTAAAATAAAGTTTTTATTTAGCGGTGGCTTGTTTTAGGATAGGGGAGATTTCAGCATATGTCTACCCAGTAGTCTAGAAAAATCCTCCAGATGCCAGGCTTCTAGAGAGATTTTCAGTAGTAGTTTCTGATGATAGCAACATCACAGGAAATCTGCAAAGACAGAACGAACCCAGGAGCCCGGCCACCACTGTGCCGCTGTCCTTGCTCTCTGGACAACACAGCAAGCAAGGATCTCTGAGTGAGGGCCCTGGGGGGAGCCCGATCCCAAAGAGGAAGAGGTGGACGTGGCCCCCCGCAGACTGGAGAGAACCGTGCCCCCCTACCTCCATCCCACGGGACCTTCTTTTGAATCTCTGCTCTGATCCCCGACAGCTCCCGCTGCTTCCAAGACCTTGAACTTCCAAGGTCTTGAACTACCACTGGCCACCACTACCACTACCTTGAACTACCACTGGCCAGGGAGTGGGGAGAGCAGTGAAGAGTTTTAGGCAAAGCACAGAGGGTAGCGAAAGGCCAGCGTATCCTCACGTACTAACCACCACGGCTATCACCCCAGCACTGGCAGAGTGATGGCTTGCTGGGAAGGGCTGGAGGACCAAAGGTGGTGCGCTGTGAGACATAACTCTTAACGTCTGTCTCTTCATTAATGCTTTGCCACCTGTTTCTAAGACACGTGAACCCCGCTCCTTCTTTAACCGTAGCTAGACAACTGCAAACTCACAAGAAGTCCCTCAAGCAAAATGCTTATTAATTGAACTTCCTCTCAAAATATAAAGTCCTAGGTTTATTCATCAGTTCTCCAAGATGGCTCCCACTGGGCCTTCTCAGCGTCGGGGGGTGGGGGGGGGGTACAGGGGGGCTGGGCCAGGCAGTGAAGAAGCAGTAGGGGGAGCACACTCTTACAGAACAGAGCACCTGTATCCCTACTTCTAATGCTCCAGACAAACAAAGCTATTTTTAAATCTTAGGTACAAAAGGCTAAATCATGGGGGACAACAGCAAGCAGACCAAATGCACATTTTATTCTTAGCCCTCACTCCATCTGTTGTATAATTCGTTTCTTTCCATGCCCCCAAATAAAACATGTATTGAAAGTGTGAAACTTAAGACCCTCAAAGGATTAAAAATGGCACATTAGGTACTTTATGTACTGATATGAGGCAATCTTCAAGATCTATTGTTATGAGAGAAGAAAGCAAGGTGGAAGACAGTGAAAAAAACTTTTTTGATGAATACTAGATGCCATTTGTAAAAAAAAAAAAACTAAAAAAAAAATCTATGTCTATATAAATATATATGAGCATTTATGTGTGTCTATATAAATGTACTATGCACTTGCTTATATATGCATCCTTGGAGAGGATACATAAAAAAGGAGGAATGGTGGTTTCTTCCAGGCAGGGGAATCGGGTGGCTGAGAGATAAAAGTAGTTTGGAGATATATTGTTGCTCAACCTTTTAAAACATAAATCAACAGATGGAGCAAAATTATTAAATAGTAGTTAAAAATGGAAAGGTACATTAAAAAAAATAAAGCCAGCAAAATGAAAATGTCTGTCTCTCTCAACAGAGGGCGAGAGCCCAGGGCACCTGGGGATGTGTGTGGTTGCAGTGGAGTATGGGAGGAACGTATAAGGAAATCAATCTGTCACAAGAGGCGGGAGTGTCAGGCCAGCAGCTTGGGGATACTGAGTTTGGCAGGCGGTGGGACCCAGCTGGGCTTTTCGGTGGAGGCTTGTGTCGTGATCGGCACTGTAGCTGGCAGGTGGGTCTGAGTGTGGCCGGGCAAGCAGTGGAGGAGGTGAGCTGGGGTCTGAGGATGGAGGGTTGATGGGAGGATCTTCCCAAGGACAAGGTAATGGTCTGGTGGGAAGGAAGAAGAAGGGGCAGGTAGGAGATGTACACTGAAGGACCTTGGCAAGCACTCAGGAAATATATACTGAATAAGTGAATGAATGCATGAAAACCATAAAACTTAATGCCTGTTTGCATGTGAGTATTAAGGGAACAGGAGCAAAGGGTTAGAGGACATTCAATCATCCATTCATCAGGTAATCACGAGCCCCCACTGGGCCCAGCACTATCCGACATACTGGGAGAGAACAGTGACCAAAGTGGACAAACATACTGGCCCTGGGACAGCTTCAACCTGAGTGAAGTGGAAGTTGGACAAACCTAGGTAATAGGATGGTGAGCAGAGCACGTTAAATATTCTTCAAATCACGCTTTAAATGGCTGCATGGTACTGTGCCTTACGGATTTACGGTAATCTTAACCATTCTCCAATTTAAAAATACTTGGGTTGTTTCCATTTTTTTCACCCTTATAAATGAATCCACAGTGAACCACCTTATGTATAAATCTAGGGCATCATTCTGATTCTTTTCTTTAGGATAAATTCCTAGAAGCGGACCCTCTGGGTCAAAGGGCACAAGCATTTCACAGTATTTAAAATGTACTAAGGGATGGATACTCCAGACTCCAGACTCATTGAATCTGAGTGATTCAATGAGGGTGAGAAAGTGGGGTTTGGGGGTACTGGTGACCTCCAAAGGAAGACTGCTATGGAAAATTCACAAGAGGGCTTGGGAGGTGTTGAAGCGAGGTGATCTTTTGTTCCTGCCCAGTGGCATCACTGGGGGCTTTGCTAAAATCCAGAATCCTGATATTCCCTCCAGAAACCCCTCTAAATCTGCATTTCTAAACAAGCACCCCCTCCAGGTAATTCTAACACAGGTGCCCCCCAGAACACACTTTGAGGGGGTGGCTATTGAAGAAGTAGAGGTGGCCTCTTGTTCACAAAGATTGGAGGTGAGTGGAGCTCACGGGAACCCTTTGGGGGGTTCAGGAAGACCTGGGAGGTTTCTGGGTGAAGATGCAGAAGCAGGATGAGGGGCAGAAGTTGAAGAGGTTGAAAGAGGAGGTCACAGGAGAGCTGGGCCCCAAAGGAGGGAGGACGGTGTGGACCCACAGGACAGTGTGTTGGTGTGCTTCCCGGAGACTGGAGGGATAGGATGGAAGACATTGCTTTGGCGGGAGCAGTAAGCCTTGTGGCTCAGGACAGGCAGGCTTGGTTGTCTCAGTAAAAGAGGAGCTGAAGTCACCTGCTGGGAACAGACTAGGGTTTAGAAGACCTGAGGAGGTTTGAAAGAGCCCCAGTGGGTGCCTTATAGGGAGCTGGTGAGGACAGAGAAGGCTCCTGGGGACACTGCCGGGGGCAGGGGATTCTACCTGAATAAAACAGACCTGGTACCTATTCTGGGGAGACTCCCGTTTCTTCGTCCTCCCCCAGAGGCATATCTCCATTTTGGCATCTGGCTGTTTCAGTCCTTGATTAAGATTTCTTTCAAAGGAATTTTTAGAACTTCTTCTGTCAATAAATTACCCCTGTCATCCCTTTGAGATTGCCCAGACTCCCTCCACTGCTCTCTGCCTTCTTTTATATATATCTTAATCTCCTGCTCAATCTTCCCTTTACTCCCGGCCTCTCTTTTTGTTATTTTGTTTTTACAATACTCTCCATCATTTTCCAGTTGCCTCTCTCCTTGCACCCCGCCTCGCCGGGCCCCCGATTCCCTGACCCCTCCCTGTTCGTGCTGGAAGCCCAGCCTCGGGCACTTGCTCCTGTATTCCACGCTTACATTTTCCTTCCACATGTAGGTCTTATAAGCAGGACCAGCTACGTAATTGGCAGAGCTCAGCGCAAAATGAAAACTCAGGGCCCCCTTATTCAAAAAAGATTAAGATTTTCGAGATGGTGACGCAAAGCATTGATTAGACCAAGTGCAGGGACCTTCTGGGCACTGGGCCATGTGTGACTGCATGAGTCTCTGGTCCTCAAAGCTCGCCCTGTTTGCAATGTGTCTTGCTTTAATTTATTGTTTATTCACCGTTCTCTGAACTCTTCCAATTCGGCTTCTGTTGTCCTGACCTGCTACTTTAACTTGCTTGATTTTGCCCAACATAGTCAACATATTTATAGTAACCAAATAAGACATTCTGTTTTAATTATTGTTTTTTGCTGATCTGGAAAAGTGGCACGAGACTCCATTCTAGGCCCAGCTGCCTGAAAGCTGATGCTTGGGTGTTCCTGCTATTCAGAGCCCAAGAAAGCTGTGCTGTGAGGTTAGAATGGCACGAGGAGGTGCCTCCCCTAGAGAAGATGTGGAGGAGAGTAGATTAAGATCCCCCGGGCAAGCATACCATCAAAATCAGCCAGGTAATATGCATTACTCGGTGAGTGGCTCAGAGGAAGCATTCAATAAGCAAGAACCAGTATTATTTCCATGTTGGTTCCAGCTGAGAGCCAAGATGCTGTCATAATGCAGAAGCACAGTTCTAGCTCAATAAGTTTCCCTCCAGATTTAAGGGCTCTTCTTCCCTTAAGGCCGGCAGGCCCACCACCTGGTTGCCACCCACTGCTGAGCGTCATTGTCTCACATATCTCCCGCCCGCCCTGCACCCCAGGGTCCAGCCACCTACTTGTTGGTCTGCCTCTGGTGCTGGATCACCATGTTTTTCTCATGGATTGTCTCCAACAGGGCTGTTGCCAGAGATTTCAGATCAGAAATGGACTGTGGAGTGGCTGGGAGGCTGCACCCGTGATCCTCAGATAACAGATCCTGAACTGGGTGGGATATAAAATTTACAACTCAGTCTTAAATCCTTCTGGAACGTTGGAATGCAAACCAATGTCAGTTCTTCCTGGGTAATGAAGCTGGGATCAGTTCCCGGCTTCCACACGCTACCGTGTTGTAACTGAAGAGTCCACTTCAAGTGTCAAAAGTGAAAAAAAATAAAATCTAGTGTGAGGGTTAAACAGAAAGGAGGAAGTACTCATGGACTTTTAGCAACACCTTTTATTTAAAGGATAATAATTTTTTGCATTTGTCCAGTATTTTATGCTTTTGAAACACTCATGCTGACTAACTCATTTGAGGCTTCAAATTTTAAAAAGAACATGGAAAATGTTATTTATTCCCATTTCATGGACAGAAAAGCAAGGCGCTGATGGATTAAAAACATTAGCTGAAGGTCACACAGCAATGCAAATGCAAATGGCTCTAGTCCTGAGCTCCTGGCTTTATATTACAGCTTCCCACAGTACCCTTGGTGGGTGGTAAGATAATGTAGGAGATCATTTAGAACACAAAATATATTTTGTATATGCATGTTTTTAGAAACTAAGAGATAACCCCAAAAGACCACAACCACTTGTATTCCTATGAGACAGAAAAAAGAAGAAATAATATAAATGTCTCATTATATATCTTTGAACACCATTTCCTATATGCCTATATGTAGACACACAAATTCACACATTTCTCTCCAAAAATGGGAAAAAGCTCTGCTTTTTTCACTTAACCTTATGTCTCATCATGAATATCTACTAAAATATAAAATGTAACGGCTGCTTAGTAGTCCATGCATAGATCTACAGTAATTTATTTAATTACTCCTGGACAATTATGTTGTTTCCAATGTTTTTTATTATAACTAACGTAGGAAGAACTTTCTTGAAGCAAAACGCTTGCACATGTCTGTAATCATTTCTTGTTGGCTCAGAGGGGATCAGTTTAAGGCTTTTTATAACAGAGAACCAAATGGTTCTCTAGAAAGGTTGTGCCTGGTTGACGGCTCTGCCAGCGTGTTTGAGTGTGGCTAGCATTCCCCAGGTCGGTGACAGGACTGGGTCTCAACATTCAAACATCCAACATTCAAAGGCTATCAAGGATATCCAGAGCTATACTTAGATGGGCTACTTCACGTTTGTATAGAGGGTGTTCTTTTCTAGTTGAGTGAAAAAAAAAAAAAAAAAAAGAAGTTGCTTGGAAAAGTGTCTTGATTATTAGGTAGTCTGGAGATTCACCATTTTCTTTTTAATCCCCCGTAGCTCTGATGAGGACTGCCACGTGATCCTTGTTGGTCTGCACTGCCAACAAGCCCAAAACAGGCCAGTCCAGCACGGTCCACTTGAGGGTCATGTTTAGAACTGAATTCCCAAATATTAAGTGTCAGAAGCAAGCTCTCTGCTATTTATTTCCCCTGACTGTCCCTGGAAGATCATTATTTTTCATTGGAATCGACAAGAAGGAGGAACAAAATTGCAATCAATAAAAGCTTCTTTAGGGCTTCCCTGGTGGCGCAGGGGTTGGGAGTCCGCCTGCCGATGCAGGGGACACGGGTTCGTGCCCCGGTCCGGGAAGATCCCACATGCCGCGGAGCGGCTGGGCCCGTGAGCCATGGCCGCTGAGCCTGCGCGTCCGGAGCCTGTGCTCCGCAACGGGAGAGGCCACAGCAGTGAGAGGCCTGCGTACCGCAAAAAAAATAAAAAATAAAAGCTTCTTTGAAAAAGGCACATGTGCCATGGTAAAATGACTTCAGCAGCTGTGAGACTTTTCTAGTCTGATCATAGAGGCCAGGAAAAGGAGAAACTCAATGAGGATGGAACGGACACTTGGAGATGCTAACCTGGTGATTACAGAAGGGAAAACATTCTGGAAAGAGGAGCATAGTTAGGGGAATAGATGCAAATGGGGTCCAGTCATTAGAGAGACCTCTAAGGCAGCGGCTCTCAAAGCAGGGTCCCCGAACCAGCATCAGCCTTATCTGGGAACTTTCTAGAAACGTGTATTCTCCGGGCTCACCCTAGACCTAGTAAATCAGAAACTCTTGAGGTGGGACCCAGTAATCTGTGTGTTAATAAGCCCTCCAGGCAATCCTCATGCAGGTGGAAGTTTGGGGGTGACTGCTCTAAGGATCACTTCCATTCCCAATTCAAAAAACGAGATGTGGACCCACAGTGCTAGCATTCTGTGATCACAGGTGGTCCCTCCCAGAAAATGACCCCTACCTTGCTTTGCAGACAGGACTCCAGTCAGAGCACTGCTGCTGGATTTACCCTGGCCTTTTGAGTTTTTCCGTCTCTCAAGAGCATTCTAAAGCAGCATTGGGAGAAAACAAAAACCTCTGTCAGAAAAGCCAGTAATGGAAAAATACCTAATTCCGGTAGATGCATCCTCCCATCCAGCACACGAGAACTCTTTACAAACTCCAAATGCTAGCCCAACTTTTAAAATTCAGAGTCCCTGCCAGAGAGTTATGATTTTTATGGACCTGGTAAAGAGTTTTGTTTTTTTCTTTTTAAGTTGGTGCCCAGCAGAATTACAGCAATTATAGCCTCCTATATATAGAAGGTACTCAATGCATATTCGTTAAATTAAATCAAATCTGAAGCAAGAACTCAGTCTAATGTGTGAAGTCACTAGTTATGGAAACCCCTTCCAAACAGACATGAGATGGAGACTAGGTTTACTTTCATGGCGCAATGCCAAAAGATCATTAGTGGTGTCTGGAAGGTTTCTGTGGCTGGACTGGAAGAAAAGCCGTGATTGATTAATGAAATCTGCCATGGACTCAAGGTTAAGGAAGTGCATGTGTGTCATTCCTAGAACAGAACGTTACATTAAAATTGATATGTGCTACACAGCCAGTGCTTGGCACATAGAAGAACTGAATAAATGTTGTTAAGTGAATGCATATACACATTTTTTAAATTATGTATTAATTATACAACTTTAAGAGCTGTATTCTTCTTTGGCTGTGTGTGTATATATAGATGGGTGTAAACTCAAGTGGGGCCCCCCCGCCCCAGATTGGAAAAGGAGGAACAGCATGGAGACTTCTGAGAAAAGAGTGAACGTCAAAAGCCAGGAATATGAGATGGCTGCCCCAGCACAGAGACGGCTGTAAAACTTCACCCTCAGGAAGAGAAATCAATCTATTTTCAAAGCAGAGAAACCCAGGAGATTTTGCTAATTATAACACTTACAACTAACATCTGCAGAAACATATTATCTAACGAATGGCACTGGAATTAGACTAAATAACAGGGGGAGAATTTAAACATTCTGCCCTTTTAGTGTGACGTGAACATTATCGTTTAGGTTGTGATTTCCCAACCTTTGTTTCTTCATTGCTCAGAAATCATTTTCTTATGGATGATTAGGGGACAAAGAACATCTGATGACAGAACACTTTACAGAAAAGCTGGATAGGAAACCTAATTTAATATAGACCGAGGCTGTATAGTGGTCACATCCAGATTCTGGTGGTCTCAGTGTGCCCTGTCCAGATAACAGAAGCAGCTCTTGCAAAACCTGTTTTTGTCGTGTTTGCCGTTTGGGGTTTAATTCTTACTGGTTCCTCAGTTAAAGCTCTTATTGAACTATCTGGGAGGGCAGGCAAGCACTAGAGTACCTTTGGCACATAAAAGGGAATTAAAATAGAATGACACTTAGATGTACAATAGTGAATCATCACCGTCACCGTCATGATTTTCTACCTTGTATTTGGCAATGTTAGATTTCAAGAGGTTGACCTCTTCATGAAGTTGCTTTAATCTCTCTTGAAGGTACCTGAAAAAGAATATATACAACTAGGAAGAGTTTGGAGGCAAAATAAAAAACATACACTCAAGTAGGAGAGGATAAAAAGAAAACCACACACCCAAAGGGCCACCTTTGACCTACAGTGCCTTCCCACCACCGGAAGCAGAAAAAGTGCACCTTGGTGACTTCTTCTTAAATGGATGTGATCAAGGTCAAGTATGCCCAAATCACCGAAACCTCACTTTAGGACAGCCCTCTGCAGAGATCCCCTAAGGGATATCAACACAGTTTTCACATAATTCTCATTAAGATGATTCCACTGGGAAGCAAGGCAGCAAGAGGCAATACCAGACACAGCATTAAGTTAGTCACATACACACACTGAAATTTGCCTCTGGGAAAAGAGACAGCTAAGGGAGTTTCTCAATTTATTTTCTTATTCTTTTCTGTCTTCTTGATAGCAATAATAAGCAGCTTTCACTGGTTCCCTACCCTTCTCACCCAGCCGGGGAGGGCAGGGGGAAAGAGGGTATGGATGTAGGCATGTAAGCATGTGGTTCTTCTTTTCTTACTGCTACAACCAACGTGTGACATTAATATCATTGTTTTAGGGTTGAGACTTTCCTTTCACTGTAAGGCTATTTTCTTAAATGTAAACAGGGCTGCAAATAACTCCCAGCCTGCAGGCAAGTGGAGAGCCAGCATCCTACCCCAGTACGAGCCTGGGACTGGTCACTTACCTGTTCTCCATACACAGGGCATCCACGTCAATGATTCGGTTCTCGTGGCCGCTCAGGATGTGGTTTAGCTCCTGGTTGAGCCTCTCGACTTTGTCCTGGTAGGAAGACCGCTCTTCTTTAACATCCTGAAGCTCGTCCATAGAGGCCTGCAGGTCATGCTCCAGAGACTCAATCTGAAACCAGAGAAGTGCCCTTACTCAAGGTATTCTGCAGGCATCAGCCTTATGGTTAGAGACGAGCCTTCCACTTGGCTGACTGACTTTTAGAGAGCTTATCAATACCAGCGTCTGCTATAAAACCGTAAGCGCCACACATCAGAATATGATAAAAGCTGAAAGCAAGGAACAACTTCCGGCCAGACACTTACTATATCCAAGATGAGATGGACTGCAGCAGCTTGGAAACACAGAACTGATCACTTACCAACTGCAGCCTGCCCTAAAGCCAGGGGCTTGGAGAGGGCAAATCCAGATATTGGGAACAACAGCCAGTGTCTTACAAATACATACTTTTTCAAACCACTCTAGACCCAGAAATCATGTTCTGCTCTTCAAAACCAATTAGTGAGAGGAGAGAAAGGAAGCCTAGGCTCTCTAAGCTGTTCCCTAACTAGGGCTCGGTACCCGTTGAGATTTTGCCTAAAAAGCATCCACTCAGCATTTCAGCGGAAACTTGCAAATTAAGGCCAGTCTGTCATGTTTGTTCTCTCCCTGTCTATCCTGGTTATGGGGGAGGTTTCTTGTTGTGTTCAGAACAATGGCACCCAAAGTAAGAGAGCAGACCTGCTGGAAGACAGAAATGCAAAAGGCTGCTTGGGAACCTAGCAGAGAACAGAGGGAGTAAATGCATTCAAACTGCATCTTCCTTCCTCCTCTAACCGCGTTCCAAGCACCCCACAGTCTCTGAGAAACCGGGGCACAGTCTACTCTTCTCGGTGTCACGCTCAGCTGTGCAAACATATCCCCCACTCCTAACAGATGTTGGCGATAACCTGTTCCCTTGCTCTCTCCAGCTGCTGAACCAAATCTTCACGCTCATGGGCTGCAAAGTGCCGCACGCCGATTTCTTCGTCTCCCAGCCTCTGTTTGGCAATTGTCATTCTCAAGAGCTGCATTTTCCATTGGTAGAAAAAGAAGAGAGAGAGGGAGAGAGAGTTAAAATGAAGAGATCCAAACGAAACCCCAAGCATACTAGGCAGAAAGTGTTGGAAGTTAAGATTTTCCAAGAAATACTGGAGAAAGGCACAAGACAAAGAAATTTCTGGCCAATATCATTAATTAAAAAAATTTTTTTAAATCCATATTGTATGTACAGATACATGTGTGCACACACACACCTATAAGGCTAACGGGAACACAGGCCTGGGCATCTGAAGGGGGATAGCCTGTTTAGCCCTGCCATAGTGAGGGAAAAAACTCTGTGTCTCTTTTAAACTTAGCAAAGATTAAAAAATGATGACACAACGTTGTAAAGTATCTGCTAAGATGGGCACGCTCCCACATTCTTAACAATTAGGCTATGTTGTCGAGAGCCTTAAAGATGTCCCTATCTGACTCTTGCATCTGAGTGCTAATTCAGATTTAAGCCTAAGTAACCTCATCGCCTCTCACCCCATGAATGTTGACAATGGATGAAATACCCTGCTGTAGTTCTGGACTAAAACGCTGGGGAAGAAACTTAATTTTCTTTTTTGCACAACTCAGGAAAACAGCTACTGTGCAGTCTCCTTTCTGACCTCAGCAGATGAACTGGACTGACAGTGTTAATTCAGATTTAAGAAATTATCTGAATCTTGGTGTGAGTAGATTCGGGATCTACATGCAATATTAACTTGATCGGATACCTTTTATATTTTCACATATATGCATAGGCTCTCCTCACCCTCATCAACATCCATTAGTTACTGAACTCTGTGAACTGGCACTGAAACATTCCAATGTTTTGCTGCTCCAGTTTCGTAAAGTTTTACAGTGCAATACCTGTTACTTTTCAGAGACAAACCAAAGGTTAATTTCTCTAGGTTCTTGCTGTTTGCTTTAGCAGCATTTGATGGAGGATCTTTTTATATATATATATACATTTGTAATAGATGAAAAATAAACCAGATTGCAAACCCCATTTTTTTTTTTGAAGCAAACCATGTACCAGGTTTTTGGTCCAAATTGTGTAGTATCAGTTAAATTGCATTCTATTAACCCATATGAGTGTATTTCTGTACCCACAGTTATGTTGAAATAAAGTTTTAAAAAGAAAAAAAAATGTCCCTATCCAATGATCCAGTAACTCTACTTCTGATAATCTGGGCTAAGAATAATCCCAGACATGGACTAGCTTTAGGAAAAAAGAAAAAAGTAGACTGTGCTGTTATTTATAGAAAGAGTAAAAAAACAATAGAAACAATGTCCAACAATAGCGGAATGGCTAGCAAGTGATAATGCAATCAATCAACTGATTGATTGTTTGATCAATCAATCAAACAGCAAATTTCCAGCTGTTTAAAATGAGGTTGATGTGAACTATGTAGTACCATGGACATGCGGATGCTGCCACACTAAGTGGGAAAAAAAGCAGAAAACTAACTTGAATATGCAGTTTGGGGACTTCTCTGCCAGTCCAGTGGTTAAGACTCCATGCTTCCACAGCTGGGGGCCTGGGTTCAATCCCTGGTCAGGGAACTAAGATCCCACAAGCCACACAGTGCGACCAGAAAATAAATAAATAAATATTTTTAAAAAATGTTTAAATAAAGGCACTTTCCTGGCAGTCCAGGGGTTAAGACTGCGAGTTTCCAATACAGGGGGTGCAGGGGGCACGGGTTTGATCACTGGCCGGGGAACTAAGATCCCACATGACGTGCGGCACAGCCGAAAACAAAATATGCAGTATGATTGAAATTATACTAAGAACCCACATACAAAAGAAAAAAATTACCAAATACACTAAAACCCTTAAATGTGTGTGTGTAAGTTTAGGTGATGCAAGACTGTGTATGCTATCTGTTCTTTGTTTTCTAACCTTTAAAATAAGTATACATGACTTTCATAACGTACTTTTTAAATGTTTTAAAATCCCTAGGAACTAAATTCTAGTCCTAAAAGTGTAATTTTCCAAAGCATCCCTGCAGAACCCTTGGCTTTCCCAGTCTCTGGGGCCGAGCTCCATGTGCAGCTCCAAACTTTCCAGTAGGGCCATGATGGAAACTATGTTAGAGACTCCAGGAAGGTCCAGTGGTCCCAGAGCATCCCCTACATGCCGTTCAGCGCCAAGCAGGTGGCCATTAAAAAGTGCTTTTTTGACTTTACAGCACTGCTTCCTGATGCTTCTTCGAAAGAGGTCGCAAGACCGATTCCTCCACCTCCCTGTAGGGTGTGTGCAGATGGGCTTCATATATGGATGAAATCCTGGGGACAGTTTTTTGCTGCCACACAGATCCAACCCATCCAGGAATACCTGCTTGGGTATGCTCTCCCTCGTTCCTGCGTGGATCCTAAGGGATTTGTTGCCAATAGAGAGAATGGCTTTATTTTTCAAGTCCCTAAGGATTTAGGGGCAGGTGAGAAAGTTAAAAGCCAAGGTAGAATATTAACTATACAGGAATAATAAATAACAGCAATGAACTGTGCAAGAAATGATGACTACTGAAAAGTAAAGAGCATTTTCAAATGACACATATATAAATATATATATATTTTTTACATCTTTATTGGGGTATGATTGCTTTACAATGGTGTGTTAGTTTCTGCTTTATAAAAAAGTGAATCAGTTATACATATACATGTGTTCCCATGTCTCTTCCCTCTTGTGTCTCCCTCCCTCCCACCCTCCCTATCCCACCCCTCTAGGTGGTCACAAAGCACCCAGCTGATCTCCCTGTGCTATGCGGCTGCTTCCCACTAGCTATCTACCTTACGTTTGGTAGTGTGTATATGTCCATGCCTCTCTCTCGCTTTGTCACAGCTTTCCCTTCCCCCTCCCCACATCCTCAAGTCCATTCTCTAGTAGGTCTGTGTCTTTATTCCTGCGAATGACATATATTTGGGGTCCTTATTTGAAAACTAGTCAGATGAACTGGACGTGTATTTATTGTGCATCTACTATGAGCAAATGCATCATTAGAATCAGCACACAACGTTCCAAGCAGGTGGAACAGCTTGTACAAAGGCCTAGCAGGGGACATACGGCACTTAGGTACACAGATGGCCGTGCTTAATGGAATCCCCATTCCAAAGCTCAAGGATTCTGAATTTGTATACTTGCCTAATGCAAATTTATCTGTAGTCTCGAAATCAGCATTCATGGTGCTTTTGCATCATGAGGGGACATGTGCAGATAAACACAGAGCTGCCAAAACTGGGAAGCATCCCACAGGAACGTTCCCAGCTAAAGTGGAACAAGGCAATGTTCTGCTTTCTTGTTTTAGCTCATACTGTAAACAAGTGTCCTTTTCATGGTTTCTTTCGTGCCACTTTTTTTCACATTTTTGAGCTTTCTGTTGGTGTTTTGCCATTTAGAATGGCCCTCCTGTGCAGTGCTGGAGTGCTGTCTCGTGTTCCTGAGCACGAGAGGCCATGATGCGCCTTACAGAGAATATACGTGTGTTAGATGAGCTTCCTTCAGGCACGAGTTACAGTGCTATTGGCTGTGAGTTCAATGTTAAAGAATCAACAATATAAATTAAATAAGGTGACTTTAAAGAGAAACACATATAAAACAGTTCTATATTGATCAGGTGACAAAAATATTGTGACCAGAGGCTCAGAGGAACCTAATCTCCTATTTCCCCTAGGAACAATGGTTCAATATTCCCTAATTCAGTGTTTGCAGTGATTTTAGAGAATGTAACCATAGCAAATGTCAAGAATCGGCTGTACTGTGAGAGGAACGGAGTTTATGTCAGAACTGGTTAATTTACCTGAAAGCCGATATGTGAAAACATCTTTCACATCACAGTCTTGGCTCAGGACTTTCAGAACCCCAGGTGAATATACAGAAAGACAAACAGCTAACCAAGCAAGAAACATTTCTCAGATGAAAGGGTCTAGGAACAAGAAGGCCTGTGCCACTTTTGGCATGAGGCAACAGGAGGTCTGCAACACGGCTTTGAAAGCGGGGCGCTTTTCCTCGTATGTGAAAAGCCAGACTGACAGCCTGAACTTTAAGTAATAAAACACCACTGAGGTTTTCCATTCACAGTACGCTTCGCCGAACACTTAATTTAGAATCACACAATTATGTTTGCTTAATGCCAATTAATTATTAAACATGTTTATTGAGGTCTGACAGCCATATAAGAGAGTCATCTTTTATATACTGGATGCCTGTTAAGCTTCAATAAACACGTTAACAATCATTTGGTGTTCAATGTGCATACAATATCGGCTATTAAATCTCAGGGCTGGACTAGATGAAACACTTATTTTTAAAAGTGAGGCCCAAGTTGGTAAAAGCTGGATCACTGGTTGGGTCTGACACTCAAGTTCAATCAGCTGAAGGGGACCAAGGAGGCCATCGTGATAGGGATGGCAGCCCCGGGGAGAGTTCTCTTGCCTTCCCAGCTGGCAGCTGATGGGCTCTGGAGTCCATCTGCCAGGGGGCGGGGGGGTGTTCTGGGGCCAAGTTCGAGAGCTGTGCAATCTCAGGAATATGCCTGAACTTCTCTGAGTCTTAGTATCCTTCACTGTAAGAATACGACAGTAACAGTACAGCTTTTTCCTGGCCAAGGTTGCTGTAACTGTTGGGGCCCAGAGGAGGCTGCCCCCAAATGTGCCTCAATGGCATATTAATTATTTTGAATTAAAGTTACTTAAGAAATGCCCAACACACGAGGGACACTCTGACCCTCCTTTCTGTCACCCCGAAAGCAGGAAAAAAAAAAATCTCTCATGTGAAGGGTGCCCTCCTGCATCTGGAGGTAGAAGGATGCCCTTATCGCCAGAGATGGGGATTTGGGCGAGAAACCAGTATCAACAAACCCTGTTACTGCTTTAATTTACTACCCCAAGCCCAAACTCGGTTTAGATTCTTCACTAATTGGGCACCCCGAACCTAAGTTTCTTTGTCCTGTCAACTCCTCCCAAATTTATTATTTCTTTGTCTAAAAAGTATAAAAGTTATCTGCTTTGGGCACTTCTTAGGTCCCATGTCTATGGGACCAGCATGAATTTAAAATGTGTTTCTTTTTCTCCTGTTAATCTGTCTCATGTCCAGCCACAAGAAATCAAGAAGCGGGGGATTCCCTATTGGTCCAGTGGTTAGGACTCTGCTCTTCCACTTCAGGATTCAATCCCTGGTTGGGGAACTAAGATCCTGCATGTCGTGTGGGACTCCAAAAAAAAAAAAACAGAGAAATCAAGAGGAGTAGAGGGGGCAATTTTCCCTACCCAACATTAAACACGAAGTAAGAGAGTGACGTTGTATTAAATGAGCATTTAATTTAGGAGAATTCAAATGTATGTGTCTGGCAAAAAGATGACGGGGAGAACCAAGTGGAGGAAGAGGGAGATGGAGAAGAGGGGATGGGAGAGAAATAAAAATGTTTTAAATTGGTGGCTCTACCCACCCCTGCTTTCAATGTCCCAGACCGAGAGCAAGGGGGGAGAGGGACTGATAATACATTTAGACAAAATCATACTGTTCATATTTATACATAAGACTCCTATTCAGGAGACACATGGCCACCTGCCCTGAACTTCATGGACAATTTAAGAGACCATCAAGGTGAATTTCTGCTAGACGCAAGGTTTTGCCTCTTACCCGCTGGCTTTGGAACCTAGTCCCAAGTAAGAGAAGATGAGATTTCTCTACCATACTTAGCACAGCCCCTGGAACATACAAAGTGCTTGATCAGTGTCAGCTGCTATTACGATTATTGCTGTGCTCATTGGTGTCCTCCTCCACGTGAGTTTCCCCACACATATGCCCACTGGGGAAGTCGATCTTTCTTCTAAGCTGGAGGAAGCCGAGCTGCTGAGCCAACCTTATCTGTAGACTGCAGGCAGTGAGGCTGATTTCCCACCTTGGAAGCTCTATGAAGCAACTGCTTGGAGTGCTTGATTTCCTACAATGGGGCCATCAACACTGCACGGCTAGCCTCCCTGTGCCAACGCTTGAAGTGGATCAGTGCCCTGAGAGGCGCGCACACGGCACCAGGAGATGCATCCATTTGCTGATTTAGATGGAAATAAACATTTATGAATGAATTATGGGTGAGAATCGTCCGCTTATGGATGAGGTGCAGCTGCAGCTGGGATGTGGCTGAGGGACAGGGCTGCAAAACGATGTGACAAAAGGCTCTTGGGTGCTCTCCCCCCACCCTGCCGATGGAATCCAACTCCTCCGCCAAAGCCCTGCTCAAACTCCGGTCCCGCCAAGGCCCCCCAGTCGGAATGACTCTCTTCTTGCTTGATCTCTTCTTGGGCTTCATCCCTCATAGCCCTCAACAGTCTCTCCCTCCTCTTGTTTTCATTTGCCTGAATCCATTTTCCCCAACAGACAGTGGGAGGAAGACAGCTGGCAGCAGGAGCAGCTATTATTCTCCAGGTGTAATCTGTGTTCAGATCCTGTATCTGCGGATCCTAGTCACATGTCTTTGGCTGTCATCTAGCCTCACTGAGCCCCAAGTGACTTTAGTGTTTTTGAAAGTGGAGATTGCCTTAGTCTATTCAGGCTGCTATAACAGACTACCATCGACTGCATAGCTTATAAACAACAAACATTTATTTCTCATAGTTCTAGACGCTGGGAAGTCTAAGATCAAGGTGCTAGCAGGTTGGGTGTCTGGTGAGAGCCTGCTTCCTAGTTCATAGATGGCTGTCTTTTTTCTGTGTCCTCACATGGAGGAAGGGGTGAGAGAGCTCTCTAGGGTCCCTTTTATAAGGGCACTAATCCCATTCATGAGAGCTCCACCTTCATAATCTAATCACCTCCCAAAGGCTCCCACCTCCAAATACCATCACACTGGGGAGGAGGTTTCAACATATGAATTTTTGGAAGGCGACACAGTCTACAGCATTCCACCCTTGATTGCCCCCAAATTCATGTTCTTCTTGCACATGAAATACATTTACTCTACCCCAATAACCCCCAAAGAATTAACTGGTTCCAGCATCAACTCTTAAGTCTAAAGTCCAAAACCTCATCTAAATATCGTCTAAATCAGGTATGGGTGAGACTCGAGGTGAGATGCATCCTGGGGCAAACTCCTCTCCACCTGTGAAATTGTGAAACCTAGCAAGTTATGTGCTTCCAAAATACAAAGGTGGGACACACACAGGAGCGACATTCCCATTCCAAATGGGCAGAAATAGGAAAGAAGGAAGGGGTGACAGGTCTCAAGTAAGTCCAAAACCTAGCAGATCAAACAACGTTAAATGTTAAGGCTTTGGACTAATCCTCTGGCTCGATGCTCTGCCTTCCAGGCCCACTGGCAACATCACCGCCAAGGCTTGGCAGAACAGCCCTGCAGTGGCTCTGCTCTGGTGCCCTGCAGCTCTACTGGGCTGCGGTCTCAGCCCTGGGGCTCCGGGAGGCCCCCTCCATTCTAACCCAGGTGAAGGCAATCTGTCCCCCAGAGCCATGTACTCTAGGCCTGTGGCGGGAGTGGCAGCCTTGCTGGGCTCTAAATTAGCTTCCGTGTCATTCTTCTCTTGCCCTGAAAAATAGCGCCCGGCCTCTAATCCATACTCATCTCTTTACCACATGGTTGTTTGGCCAACACCCTTAGCGTTCTCATTTTTTGCAATATGGACAGGCTGAGAATTTTCCAAATCTTTAAATTCTGGTTCCTTTTTGCTGAACAATCCCATCTTCAAATCATCTCGCTCGTCTCACATTTTATAAGCAGTCAGGAGAAACCAGCCTGCTCCTTCAACACATTTTTTAGAAATTTCCTCAGCTAAATATCCAGTTTCATTGCTCACAAGTTCTACCTTCCATAAAACAATAGAACTCAATCACAGTTCAGCCAGATTGTTGCCACTTTATAACAAGGATGGCCTTTTCCCCAGCATCCAATAACGTGTTCCTCATTTCCACCTGAGGCCTCATCAGAATGGCCTTTACTGTCCATATTTCTACCAACATTCTGTTCAGGACGACTTAAGTATTCTCCAAGAAGGTGGACGCTTTCTCCACAGCTCTCTTTTTTTTTTTTTTTCTGAGTCCTCACCAGAATTGCCCTTAATGCTCCATTCACAGCAATGCTGTGAAGGACAACAGGCTTTTTCAAGCAGGAACCTCAAAACTCTTCCAGTCTCTACCCACTACCCAGTTCCAAAGCTGCTTCCACATTTTAGGTATTTGTTATAGCAGCACCCCACGTCTTAGTACCAACTCCTGTCTTAGTCTGTTTAGGTTGCTGTAACAGAATACCATAGACTGAGTAGCTTATAAACAACAAACATTTACTTCTCACAGTTGGAGTCTAGGATGTCCAAGATCAAGACACTGGTAGGTTCGTGGTCCAGTGAGGGCCCACTTCCCGGTTCATAGTCAGCTATCTTCTCACTGTGTCCTCACATGGCAGAGGGGGCAAAATTGCTCACTGGAGTCTCTTTTATGAGGGCACTAACCCCATTCATGAGAGCTCTGCTGTCATGCCCTAATCACTTCCCAAAGCCCCCACCTCCTAATACCATCACATTTCGGATCAGGTTTCAACATATGAATTTGGGGTGGGGGCACATTCAGTCTACAGTAAGAATAAAAGCTATCTTGTAGACAGAACAGCTATGTACGGCTGCCCAGCCTGTGCACTGTACAACTCCAGCTCTCGGGGTTTCCATCCTTGCAATGTGAAGATACGATGCAATAATCACTCTCTGAAGAGTTTTAAAAGTACAATCCCCAGTTATAGCTGGTATGGTTATAATTCTTGTACAGTGACTCTCTATCTGTCAGAGTTACTGGGAAGATGAGATGCAAGAATTAATAGGAGTGGATGTTAGCCCTTCCTCACCCCCGGTCCTTGTGTACTGCTGCAAATAGCACGCCTAGGGAGAGGTCAACACCAAAAGCCATTGATCAAACATTCATCTGCCAGTGTTGTGCTGGGCAACTTAATAAACAAGGTCCTGCCTATCTTTCCTTTACTTTTCCTGTTGGTTTTCTCCACATCCTCTCCAACTGCCCCCTGACCTTTTGAAATACCCTTGATAAAATTAGACAGGAGAGCTTTCAAAGGCTCCAAGTAGGCAACTCTATTGTGTATACCAAAGTTCAAATTCCTAAACCTATATGGCAAATCTAGTTCTAGCTTTAAACAAAAGAATTTGTCACTTAAAAAAGAAACCCAGCGGTTTTCATATTCGTCCTCCCAGGCTCTGGAGATTATCATGCACACACTCATTAACGTGTGTCAATATTTCCCAGTTAACGAGCACCCAACTTGGGCCAAACAACATGCTATACGCTTTCCTTACACACGATACCTCCAGTGGCTTTTCACTGCAATGGAATAAATTTGGAATAAATTGCAAAGCCCTTATGAGAGCTTCTGATGCATGAGCTGCCCCTGCCCACCTCCCAACCCAACCTCCAACCACCTCCCTTGTTTGCTGGCCACACTGGCTCTCCTTCAGTGCCTCAAGCACAACCTGCTCCTGCCTGCCTCTGGGCCTTTGCACTTGCTCTGCCCTTTAGCAGCCTGCCCACAGGTCTATCCAGAACCCACTTCTTTTGTCTCTTTTAGGTCACAGATCAAATGTCACCTCCTCTGAGAGGTCTTCCCTGGACACTGTCGCTGAAGCCATTCACCTTCAAGGGCCCCACTGCCTTCATCATACTGCTAGAAATCAACTGGTTCATCTGCTTGTCCCTCCCCCTGTCAGCTCCACTGCAGGAACCTGGCTGTTCATACGCGCTGAAATCGCCGGCACCCATAGCAGTGTCTGGCTAACCGCAGGGAGTCCTCAGATACACCTTAAATACAGGAAGTCTCTCATGTGCTGCTTCCCAACCCCGGGAGGCAGACACTGCCCCATAGGGGAGTGTCCTCCTCATAGGGGAGAAGCTCATAGGGGCTGCTGCAGGGCTCTGAAACCAGGGCTCCTTGCCTGGGGCCCATGCTCAGATCAGGAGGCTGCAGTGTCCCCTCACCCTTAACACAACAAGCCCTGTCCTAGGTGCTCACGCACATTGCCCCAGTAAGTCCAACAGACACTCTGTGATGCACTGTTACAATCCCCGTTGTCAGAAGAGAAGCAGAGACACAGAGAGCTGGAGTGAGTTGCCCACGTCACAGACCTTAGAAATGGCAGGGCCGGGAGCTGACCCCAGGCGGGCGAGGGCTCTGGAGTGGACGCTCTGCGGCCTCTCTCCACGCCGACGATAGCACTCACTGCCTGGCGCTCCCCCTGTGGAGGGTGTTCTGCATCAAGTGCCCTGTATAACTTCCTGTATTTAATCCTCACAGGAGGCACGCTGGCCCCCTATGTCGTGCCTGTGTCACCCAAGCTCGCTCACTCAGGGTCTCTGCACCTCATCCCCCGGTTATCTGACCACCTCCCACCTCTGAGCAAAGGGTGTGTCAACAGAAATGCCTTCCTGACCACCCAGTGTAAGTAGTTGCCCCGCTCCCCTATCCCCGGCAGCCCAGGCTGCACCGTGCAGCCCCCTAGCCTGCAGTAACTTGTTGAGCACTTAGCACCTTCTGACATAGTATACTGTATTTCATCAAATATAAGACTCTATCAACTCTAAGACCCACCACTATGCATGACCAAAAAGACTGAAAAACACCAATCATCACTACGTGATACCAATAACTACATCAGAGATGTTCAAATTGAAAGCCTGTGCCTCTCAGAATCTGTGTAATGTCATATATTAATTTGTTTATTTGCTTACTGCCCATCTGTCCCCACTAGAATAGAAGCTCCATGAAGGCAGGAACTCATTGGTTTTTGTTTACTACCCTATTCCCAGACCATAGAGTTGAGTCTTCAGTAAAGATGTATTGAAATGAATTGAACTGAACTACCCTCCATAGGCAAGTTATCTCCACTGTACAGATGAGAACTGAAGACACAGAGAAGTCAAGCAACTGGCCCAAGGTTACACAGCTAGGAAGCCCCTGAATTACCTTCAGATAGTTCAGAACACATTGCTCCCAGAGCGACAATCTTTAGAGAGTTGTACCAATCGCTTCTCTGCCTTTTGGCTAAGATCAAGTGTAGAGAGTTGCACCAAGCAGTTTTTTTTTTTTTTTTTTTTTTTTGCGGTACGCGGGCCTCTCACTGTTGTGGCCTCTCCCATTGCGGAGCACAGGCTCCGGATGCGCAGGCTCAGCGGCCATGGCTCATGGGCCCAGCCACTCCACGGCGTGTGGGATCTTCCCGGACCGGGGCACGAACCCGTGTCCCCTGCATCGGCAGGCGGACTCTCAACCACTGTGCCACCAGGGAAGCCCGCACCAAGCAGTTTAAAGGTGCTTCAATTTGTTTTCATTTTAGTGTAATTTGGGTATGGTGTACTATAAAATAAGTCTCAGGCAGAGATATCTTTCAGAATCAGTTCTCTACAAAGTGTAATTACAGTGCATGGTCTAGGGCACGGATGTCCAAAACCACACTGTTTTGGTCGCTTGGTCCACCCGGACTGTGTGCTCATATAAGCCAGAACAAGCTCAAATATGGTGTCTGAGACCAAATTCATTTGTCTAATTCATCTGACAATAAAACATGAGGAAATGGTGCACTAGTCTGGCTGCCTGCTGAACTGAGCGTTGCCTGTGTTTCACCATCAAGATCCCAGTTAGAATAAGATATGATGGGGCTGGAGCAGGTGAAGGGCCCTTATCACTCACTTTAATTCTTTGTAATTAGTTTCTATAATGCCCCAAGGTGAGAGCTTTTCATTAGAGTGCCCTCTTCATGTGGGTTTCCCACAAGCTAGGACACCCCCGTGCTCCTCTGAAGCATAAAGAGGAAATGTTTACAAAGAGCTCTCTGATCCCTCATCCTGGACTGTTACAAACATCCAAGCTGAACACTTTTTTTTTTAACAGAGTATACTTCAGTTAGTCACCTGCATGCTCATTGGTCTGCCTGAATTAGCTGGTGGCTTTGACTTAATTGGTTTGCTTGCTGAATCCTTCCAGAAGTCCCACATCGATAGAGGTACGTTCACAGAAGGGGTCTATCATTTTATGGGGCCAACACCAGATAAAACAGAGGTACTTAAAGACCTTCAGCTGGTGTAACATAAAGCTCATTATTAAGGGCAAAACCCCGTGTTTATGCGCCACTGCAAACAGTTACATTTAAATTGGCCAGCAGGGGCCCAGGAAGTGTGACTGCCTGACACTGTCCACCTGAAGTTCCTCGCTTTTGAGTACTTCACATTGCATTATTGTTCTCCTGCACTTAAAGTGCCATAGTCTGTAAAATGAAGGAAAAATAAAAGCAAGCAGACAAGGAAACCCAGCAGGAACATGAGATGCTGCTCCCGGCCTGTTCTATTAGGTGCTTATTCCACAAGGGTACACAAAATGCAAGGAAGCTTCTGGGAGCGTGACACCAAAGCAATGACGTTTGGGGTGGTGATAAGGAGGGCTGAGTTTTGGGGATCCAGATGCCAGATGCCAGGCTTCTTACCCCCAATCTCTGTCTCTGTTGGGAGGCACATACCCCCGGGGTTCACTGGAAACAGTTGATCAACAGAAAGGAAGACCTTGAGATTCCTGGTGGAACTCTGATACAAGAGGACACTAGGCCAATCTGGGCCCAGGTTGTGCTAAAGATACCAGCAATGTTTACCCTTTACGGAGTGCTTACTGGATGCTTACTATGCTACACGCTTTATAAGCATAATATTGCATGCACACACACACTCCCAACCATTAAATCTCCTGCTTTCTTTTCTTCCCAGCACTAACCACTGTCTGATGATCTTACATAAGTATTTGATTTTCTTATTCTCTGTCTCCCCAACTAGACTGTAAGCTCTGTGAGAACAGGCACCTTGTCTTTCTTATTCCTGACGTAGTCACAGCTCCTAGAACATTAATCAGCACACAGTGAGTCCCCAATTATGTATTGATGAATAATGATGAAACCTGACAGCAATTCTATGTGAGGTATCATTACTCCCATTCTACAGATGAGGAAACTGGGGTCTAGAGAGACAACTGACTTGCTCAAGGCCACACGGATAATAACTGGCAGAGTTAGAATATAAACCTGGGTCTAGCAGTTTCCAAAGATGGACCTCTTGGACTATTCTAGATTATACCACTTGGCAGTGGGAGGCTGGAGCTAGCTCTTTCTGGAGTCCCAAGCTTTCTAACTCCCAGTTCAGTAACTTCACTTTGCTAGCCCGATGTTTAAATGCCATGGCATCAGTATTTACGCCACGGAAATTGGTAAAGTGCTACCAGCCAGGCTTCCTCTTCAGAAGAGCTGGTTCACCAGCTCACCTCTGGATATCTGTGATTCAAGTGTGCTCTGCTAGTTTTGTGGATTGCCTCTTACTGATCCTTAAGTTCTCAGAGGCCTCCTTTTCCCCCCAGTCCCCTTTCCCTAAATCCACTCTTTTCTTAATGCCCAGAAGAGGAAGCAGGCATACCTCTGGAGCAAGAAGGGGAGCTGTAATTCTCTGGGTGGGTTGCTCTCCACACTTGAGGCCCTAGCATTGCCTGGGTTTTCCACGTAATTGGTCCTTATTCCTCACAGACTGCCACACAAAGAACCCTGGGCAATCCACCCTCATGAAAAGCTTTCTCCAGGGTGATTTGTGGAGGTGTGAGTTCTCCCTTCCCCACTTAACCTTTCAGAGCTATTATTAGCAAGGAAGGGGAGGGTGTCTACTAGGCTTCCCCTTTCCCACCCCTCCTCTGGTTTGAACTGGGCCTTTGTGTCTGTCGAGAAGCCTCAAGAAATTCTTGGGGTGCTTCTCAGAGAGATAATAGGTTTGTTGATCATGGAATCCCACCCTCCACCTCCAACCCTGTGTGAGTGCTAAGCTGCTTGTAAGACAGGGTGGTAACACATCTTTCAAGAGGCTGTTTGAAAATGCTTTATGGCACGTAGGGTTACAAGGCTCAGGCTCTAGCTGAACAAATGGAAAAATTAGTCTACCTTAAAATAGCCAAGGCAAGTAATTTCCTATCACCTTGTTTCTTAAATGTTCTTAACATCTAGAATCTGGGCTTCCCAAAATATGGCTAAGGGTCATCAGTTAAAATGACAACTTGGAGATAAAAAACTTCCACTTCAATAGTTGCTCATAAAGTGATGCCACAAGCCCTTCTGTTCGGAATGGGGGGGAGTTAGGAATCCCACAACATCCATTATTAAGTATTATCGAATTTAACAGGCTTGCGCCAGCCTAGGAGCAGGACCCTTACCCCACATCCGCTAAGGCTCAGCATCGGACCCCCTGACCTTTCCAGGGGCTTCCTGGGGTCTCACACCTTAGGTTTGGCTTTCTTCTGCTTTTTCTTGGATGGAATAGTCTGCTTTTCTAACTCCTTTCCCCAGGTTTCTAAACTACTCCTTACCCCACAAGGAGAGAGAGTGATGACAACCACAGGGGCAGTCAGTCTGCTATTTTCTTGTGCTCTTCCTTTTTCTTTTCCTCTTCCTCTTTATTGAACCTTTTTGCATTCCCTTTATTCATTCACTCATTCACTCATTTATCCTATTCCATTCCTTCAATAAAGATCTATTAAATAATGTCTGTGCATCGCTAACTAAGATGCAAATTCCTAGGGATACAGGAATTTGGCCTGCAAAGAGTTTACCTTTGGGGGAAGGGTGCCAAACAAGTACAAGCAGAGGGAAAAGAGCAGGGCACTGTGGGTGTGTGCAGGACCTGCCCCTGAGGGTCGGAGAAGGCTACATTTGACCTATGACCTGAAAGGTGAGCGGGAGTTTACAGAAGTAAAGGGGAAGAGTGTTCCAGAGAGCAGACAGCAGGTGCAAAAGGCCCTGAGGCACAACTGCAGTATGGCTCAGCTGAGGGGCTGAAATTAGTCCTGCGGGAATGAAGTGTGAGGCGACTAATGGCAACAGATGTGGCTGGAAAAATCAGGAGGGGCCAGATAATGGAGGGCCAAGCACACCATGGTAAGGAGGTGGGACTAGATTCCAAAGGCGATGGAAAGGTTGGAGCTGTGACGCGATGAATAAGAGAGCAAAGGAAGGGTTAACCCATTCTCCACCACACAGTCACGGCCACCCTTCAAGAGAGGCCTCTGTGTTTCTCAAGATGGCTGGTGTCATTACTGAATGAGTCATCCGGCCTTAATGTTGATGACTGGGGGTAGGTGGGGGGAGGATGACCGTGACTCACAGGGGGATGAAAATAAACCAGCCCTATAACTTTAGATGCAAATGAGAATAAACAGAGTCTCTGGGGCTCACTGCAGTTGGTCTTTTTTGAGGAGGAGAGGACTGGAGACTGAGATACAGGGTCTACTGAACGTTTTACCATCTTGCCTGCATCTGCTGGCAGGAAAATTACTTCACAGGCCCTGAATATGAGTCACTAAATTCTAAACCTTGAGTGAGAAAACCACGTTTGATAAATGTGTCCAGCTACTGGAATAAAGACCCAGAATGCAGGCAAATCATGACGCTCAGATGGTGCCGATGCAAAAGCAGCCCCA
Source organism: Leucopleurus acutus (assembly GCF_964270905.1). NCBI lineage: Eukaryota > Metazoa > Chordata > Mammalia > Artiodactyla > Delphinidae > Leucopleurus > Leucopleurus acutus. The sequence goes on from NC_139146.1 coordinate 51,418,439, forward strand.
GACCTGTGCTCAGTGTCACACTCACGCACACACGCACGCACACATACCCTCCTTTTCTTTCCCTGAAATATCAGTTGCAAATGTCAATTCCTAAAATATCTCAGGCCTACAAGGCGATACAATTAAAAGTGACCAAAAGATGAGGCAGAGGTGTGTCTGGGACAGTTGGAGGCGGGGGGGGGGGGGGGGGGGCGGCGGGTACCTCAGAAAATAAAGAAGAAAAGAAAAGAAAAGAAGAAGAAGAAAAAAAATCAGTCAAGAAGAATCATGACTCCAAAAATCACATCTCAAAATGTTTCAGTATTTTCTGGATTTATAACTTCTCCAAAATTCCCGCAGTATTTTTATGGGTTTAAAAGGAAATGATTGTACATACTAGATTTTACTCTCTAGAAAACCTTGCCCTGGTGCTATCATTTGATAACACCTAAGAAGGCCTGGCCTTTAATTATTGACCAAATACCTAGGTTACAGAGCTCAAATCCTTTTGAGAGGCCCGATTAGCTTGTCCAGGGTTAATTAGCACCCTTCTTAGCATTCTCGCCCACTCCCTATTTCATGACAGAGAATAGTCATGAAATATTTTTCAAATATAGTATGTTAAATCCAAGAGGTTTAAAAAAAATTTTTTAAAGGCAGACTAAGTGGACAAGAGGCTATGTAAAGAAGACTTCCCAGTATGCCCTTATTATTTTTTTTTTTACTTTTTGACCACACCTCGTGGGATGCGGGATCCTAGTTTCCCCACCAGGGATTGAACCTGTGCCCCCTGCAGTGGAAGTGTGGAGTTTCAACTGCTGGACCACCAGGGAAGTCCCACCAGTACGCCCTTAGATTGAGCCCCTTAAGCCAGCAGTAAGCACACAATCCTCTCTGCTCTTTGTCATGGAAGAGTTCTCGAGATAATCCAGACACTTCCATATATATATATATTTTTTTTAAAGAATGAGCATCTTTCAAAATGGCGCCTTCCAATAACCAGTGACTTCCAGGAACAACAAACATCCCCATCATTTGTCAGGGAATTTGGTACCGTTCAAAAGACATTGCCCAAGAAAGCACCTCCTCCCCGCCATGTAGTTTGCTTGAGTGAAACTCCAAAGGCCATCCCTGTTGGGAAGGCTGGCTCTGGCAAGAAGTTGAAATTGAATCTATTGGCAAAATGGGAAATTATTTGGGGGCGATGGCATTGAACTTCGGTAGTTTTTCTTCCTTTTCTCAATTGTACTTTTGTTCGCAGCTTCAGCTGGGAGAGACAGTGCTCTCATTTAGTTTGGAGTTTATGAGTTCATATTTTATAATTAACGTTGCCAACAGGGGAGTTTGATTAATACCAAGCAGTGGATTTTGAGCAATGTTCCATACAAATTGCCAAATTTAGCAATAAAATAAATTGGTTATGTGAACATAATTAGTAGGATGACTACTTAAAATTCAAAACCGAATGTGAATAATTCCAAATCATATGAGCCACAAATCCATTATCTGTATAGAAAGGAGAAAGTATAGCATTTGGGTTTTATTTTGCCCTCAACCACAATGTTATGCAGCACCAAGCTGAACATGATGAAACTTCTACAATGGGTTGTGACAATATTTTAGAGCAACCCAGAAACACACACAGACGCGTGTGCATGCACACACGCGAAGGGAAGGTAATAAAGATAAGAAATGCTAAACTGTGAATTTTCATTGCAAATGTAAAAATCTATAACAAATTTTTCCGCAAATGCTGCATTACATTCTTCTGATGCACCATATATAAACCTCTGGCACAAAATTACTCAGGAGAGGTTTTTGCCTTTAAATATTCACGGTACCTTATTGTCGCCCTGGACTTCTCCAAGCCTTTGCTGAAGTTCTTTAATTTCTTCTCCCAGACGTTTATTTCGGTCCTGAGAATCTCTCAATAGTTGTGCAAGATTAGCCTGCAAACTGACAAAGGATTAATCTCCAAAATTGACAAGCAGCTCATGCAGCTCAATATCAAAAAAACAAAAAACCAAATCCAAAAATGGGCAGAAGACCTAAATTGACATTTCTCAAAAGAAGATATACAGATTGCCAACAAACACATGAAAGGATGCTCAACATCACTAATCATTAGAGAAATGTAAATCAAAACTACACCAGTCAGAATGGCCATCATCAAAAAATCTACAAACAATAAATGCTGGAGAGGGTGTGGAGAAAAGGGAACACTCTTGCATTGCTGGTGGGAATGTGAATTGGTACAGCCACTATGGAGAACAGTATGGAGGTTCCTTAAAAAACTACAAATAGAACCACCATATGACCCAGCAATCCCACTACTGGGCATATACCCTGAGAAAACCATAATTCAAAAAGAGTCATGTTCCAAAATGTTCATTGCAGCTCTATTTACAATAGCCCGGAGATGGAAACAATCTAAGTGTCCATCATCGGATGAATGGATAAAGAAGATGTGGCACATATATACAATGGAATATTACTCAGCCATAAAAAGAAATGAAATTGAGCTATTTGTAGTGAGGTGGATGGACCTAGAGTCTGTCATACAGAGTGAAGTAAGTCAGAAAGAGAAAAACGTATGCTAACACATATATGTGGAATCTAAAAAAAAAAAAAAAAGGGTTCTGAAGAACCTAGGGGCAGGACAGGAATAAAGACGCAGACATAGAGAATGGACTTGAGGACACAGGGAGGGGGAAGGGTAAGCTGGGACAGAGTGAGAGAGTGGCATTGACATATATGCACTACCAAATGTAAAATAGATAGCTAGTGGGAAGCAGCCGCATAGCATAGGGAGATCAGCTCAGTGCTTCGTGACCACCTAGAGGGGTGGGATAGGGAGGGTGGGAGGGAGGGAGATGCAAGAGGGAGGGTATATGGGGATATACGTATACATATAGCTGATTCACTTTGTTATACAGCAGAAACTAACACAACATTGTAAAGCAAGTATACTCCAATAAAGATGTTAAAAATAAATAAATAAAAATAAAAGTTAGATTTCAAAAAAAAAGATTAGCCTGCAAATATTAACACATTATGAAATATAATCAGAAACGGAGGAGTGGAGAAATGCGGGGCTTTCTTAGGCTTACTGCAGCCATCATCCAAGCCCAGCTGAACCATTAGAATAAATACATGTATGAATGCAGCAAGTGTGCAAATCACACCACTACAACTGCATGGAGAGAAATAAAGTTGGCCGTGAACCTCAATTTGGGGATGTTCTTTGTTTCCAGAATGGCTCACAGACAAGTGATGGAGGAGTTGGGTTTTTTTCGTTTTTTTTTTTAATTTAAGAGCTCCTCACAAAAACTCTTCCAGGTAGTCTTAGTTCAATTCTAACTTTGGATCCACAATATAGGAAAAATTTCATTTCCTTGTTTGGATAATTTCATTTCCTTGTGTGGATAGTTTTTTTTTTCTTCAAATAGATCGTGTTTAATGAACTATTCTTTGCCACCTTAATGCCCAGAATTTTGATCAAAATTGTCAGCCAGAGAAGAGACCAGTGAGGTGTCACGATTTCAGACATCAGGATCCAGAGGTAATTCAGCAGTCTCCTGGGCTGTTTTTCTCACCTCCTTATTCCCCTGTTCTAGTTCCTAGAGTACCAAACAACCAGGGTGAGTGCCTTCCAGTCCATCTTCATGATGTCAGCCCTTCCTTCAGATTTCCTCCTGCTCAGAGCAGATCCCTCTGGCCCCCGTGCGCAGTTCTCCACCACACCCCCTCCCCTTCTCAGTCCAGCTTCATCGACACATCTCGGCCCCTTTCCCGGAACCACGCAAGCACCCTTTACCACGCTCTCACCCTTCTCAGGTTCCCTGAACCTGAACCTGCATATGCTCCCAAACTATCTACGTGCTTTTTCCACTCAAGCCTTTAACTTACTATTCCACTTTACCTCCATGGCTGCTTCTTCTATACTATTTGAATTTTGCTAATTTGCTCTAATTCTCACCTTGCTTATTGCACTCTTATCTAACCTCAGCAAGAAGAAATGAGCTATTGAAAGGCAGAGATTCTCGTTTTCTCCCTTCTCAGCCTCCACGTACATTGCTCCAAGAAGTGCTCTTGTCCCAGCACATGTTTTAAAGACCCACGATGAATAAATGGAGGAAAGAAGGAGGGAGGGAAGCAAGCCAGCGATCGGAATGTGACTCCTAAAAAGGAATCTTTCAGAAACAGTCACACAAGGGATTTGAAAGTTATCTTTTAGATTCCTTCCATGTGATAGCTGAAGAAACCCAAATCCAGAGACATTGCAGATGAGTACAACTATAGTGGCTAAATCTCCAAAGACTTTGATGCTAATGCTTTCGGGAATACTGAGTTATGTTAGGTAATCAAAAGGGAATCAAGTGAAAGAATGTAGAGATTAAACCTTGGCTTATCCTGGACTCCTCACTTTGCCTTATCTCCCATATTCCATCCATCGGGGTATCCAGTGTCTCCACCGTCAGGGTAGCCCCCCATTCAGCTCCCCCGAAGCTCACCTCCTGGCTGTTCCCCACATATACCAGGCAGGAGCCCATCTCAGCGCTGCTCTCTCTGCCTTTTCTCTGGACTGGACTGCTCTCCCTCCAGGGTACCTCTTGTTCACTCCCTTGCCTTTTTCAGGTCTTCGTTCAAACGGCACCGTTTCGACGGGGCCCACCTGGACCACTTGATCTAATCTGCAGTCTGGCCACCTCCCCACTGAACGCCCAAGCCCTTTCCCCTACACTACTTTTTATTTCCATAGCACTTACCATCTCTTAATATACCATGTCATTTACTTTACAGTTTATTGCCATATGTTTACATATGTTTATTACTTACTGTTTATTTCCTATCTCTCTCTCCCTACTAAGACAGAAGTTCCATGAAGGGCAGGGAACTTTGTTCTCTCTACTGGTCTCCCCCAAGCACCTAGTGGATGCTCCAGAAATATATCTAAGTGAAAGATAATATGCTGAGTCTGGAGGCTGTGATCTCAGCCTAGGGAAATATCTGGAATGATAAACTACGGAAACCAGCGCCTGGCACACAGCGTTGCACAGAAACCCCCCTCATCCCCACTGGCTGGCTTTAATCTAGCTCTGATTTCCACTCACTTGTTTGTGAACATTACTCAATAATGTGATCTAATTCTCAGCCCCATATTTGCAAAGCCACCCTTCAAGTCATATCTTGTAGTCGTTGTGTTTCAACTGTCCCAGATTTCCATTCTCATCAGATAAAAATCTGGTGAAGGATGAGGAAAATTAATCCCCGTTTTACAGGCAGGAAAGCAAGAAGACAAGAGGCACTGTGATCCGCTGACTGTTCTTGGAAATGTTCAAATTTCTTTTTGGAATCAGATCGACTAAGTTGGGTCCCAGTTCTGCCACTTACTGGGCTGGGTGACCTTGGGTAAGATTATTAACCTCTTGAGTTTCCCCACCTGTGAACTGGAGCTAACCATACATACTTCATGTAGTAATCTGATACTTACATTGAATAATGAACCTAGGATGCCTACCACAGTGCTTGGTATACAGTAGGCACTGGTTAAATGCTGGTCACCTCCCCTTGACTCTGCCCTTGCAGTGGCTCCAATTCGATCACTCAGTGGACGGTTGGATGGATCTGGCCGAATGGCTCCTTGGACACAGCTGGCTCCCTTGTCACCCTGCCCCTTCACTTATTCATCCATTCATCTACACAACAAATATTTAGGGAGTGCCTACTACGTGTCAGGCACTGTTTTCGATTCTGGAGATACAGCAGTGAGCCATACAGACAAAGCCTCTTGCCCTTGTAAACTTACATTTTAATAGATGATATTATATTAATTACATTATATTACAACAAAATGAATAATGACTGAGGAGCTGGATGATAAGTACTACGGAAACAGATACAGCAGGTAAAGGAAACAGTGTGTGCTGGGGAAAGGCCACGGAAGGCGTCACAGCGAAGGCCACACTTCAAGTCTTAAACCAAGACTTGAGAAAGGACAGAGAGTGAGCGTGAGCCTTGTGGATATCCCGGAAAAAGTTCCAGGTAGGTGCAAAGGCAAGCGGCTTCCCTCTCTCCTTCTCTCCCTCACATCACAAGATGTCCATTTTGGAAAGCAGTTCAAGGCCACTAGAGCAGGCGGACCCCAGGGACTGCAGTGAAGTGGAGAGGTGATTCAATTCCCAATTTTCTTTTCCTGGTCCCTCCCCTCTGTCCTGCAGCTCTCCTGCCTTAGCGGCAAGGTATGACAAGTGGGCGGCCTCTCCTTTTCCTTCCGGGAACTCCAGAACACTTCCCAGACATTAGCTCAGCAAGCATAATCCCTCCCCCAGGTGCAGGGACAGAAGCCCCAGGCTGGAGCGACTGGCTCAGAGGTGGGGCGGGAGAAGCCACCCGGGGCAGGTGCTGGCATGCGGCTAAAAGTGGCCTCCGCGAGCCTGCTGCCACCTGCACACTGCATCTCAGCACCCCATCTGCAGGAGACACAGCAAAATTCACCTTCACAGGAGGCTGCTTTTCTTAAACAGTGGAAGAGATGTTCAGAAAGAAATGTGTGTAAGAGCAACAGTGAAAAATTTAACAAAAGACCAAAAAAAAAAAAAAAAATCTGAAACGTCCCTAACCTTCCCTTTTTGAATCAACAATGGCTTGAGCCCCTCAGGTGGGTGGGAAGACCCTGACATTTGCTCACCAATGTAACCACAAGAGCTAAACCCGTACAACTCAAACTATCAGTGGTGAAAGACCTCAACCTCCGATCCGTCACAGATCAGTACTTGTGCAAAATACAATAAAAATCAATTCCTAGGAAAACAAATTTAAGAAGACATCAAGGCCCCAAGTGTTTGTTAGATTCACCTGACGTAAAATCATACAGACTGTCAGATTGCTATAAAAGTTTCTGAGCCCTTCCTCTCAGTTTCTGCACTCATCTTGTCGTAGGGACCAGAAAGGGCAGCTTGCAGCCTGGCACTGGTCCTCAGGCCCCACTCTGAATAGCACTGAGCCCAGCGATACTCCCCAGTATTTGGAGGTTACAGCAAAGCAGGCACCCACGTGTTATATATCAAAGGTCCCAGTGACACATGAAGCAAAGGACAGCGCTGCTTTAGGAGACAGCGAGTCAGAGACCCAGTGATGTGACTGTCAAACATTATTTACTCTGCAGCCCGGCCGAAAAGAAATCTACCCAAATAAACTTAAGCATTTCTACAGTAGCTGCAAAGCAATGGTTAATTAAAATCACATCGCCTCCAAGAGGATTCACTGTAAATCTACCCCAGATTTCAAAGTGACCCCCTGGGGGAGGGTAGGGGGAGGGAGACCCCCCTTTTAAAGCAGGTGACTGTAATTTTCTTTCACATTTCACAGGCTGGCTTACTTGTCAACACACAATTCTTTTCTATTCAGTCCTTCCACCTCCTCAACTCCCAAACAATAACTTTGAAAACTAGAAAATGAGTATTCTGATACGGTGCCTAGTTCCTTGACATACACCTTAAAGAACAAAAAAAAAAAAAAAAAAAAAAAGAAAGAAAGAAAGAAAAGAAAAGGAAGAAAAGTAGTACATTTCAAAGCACTCAAAATAGAGGAGAAAAATTCACATAAATCTTTTGACCAAAAAAAACCCCCATGACTCACACACATTCACTATAACCACCCATCAAGCTAACACACGGCGCCTGCTTATAATTTATCAGCTATGTAGACCGTTTTGTCTCTGTGTTATTGAGAAGGACTCTGTGACCATCAGTTTAGAATAGCAGCACTATGTAAAGAAAATGTCAGGGAAAAAGTGGCAGACCGTCTAACACTCGAAAGGATTTCACAGGGAAGGAAAACAAAACCTAGAGATTATTTCCTCTAAATCTCTGGGGCAGGGTGGGTAGCATAAATAGCAAAACATGAAAAGGTTTCAAAAGAAGCCTCTCTTAAATATTCAGATATAGCCAGGGCTGACGTTAAAAGGTTGACATCTTCTCTCAGATAATAGTGGGATGTTGAATATCCTGGAGTATATTGTAGAATCTATATACTTAAGTCACTCTTTCTAGCTCGGAGTTTATCTATTAAAACTGTGATGGGGAAGGGAGAGAAGACAGATTTGATGAAAACATAGCTGGGAGGCTCAAAGCCAAAAGGACGTTACAGCTGTCCATTCCAACACACGTTCCTTTGTCAAGAATCAAGTCAACCCCCAATCACGACGGATGTCTGCAGAAGTATGCCACCAAGGCCAGCCCCTGACGTGGGGACTTTGAGGCTCGGGGAAATTCTCTCTGCACACAGATGAAGACTACACGTCCTGACAGTTGTTGCAAAGGCAGAGATCTGGGAGTTGAGAGAACTGTGTGCATCTCGCCCCAACCTCTCTGCCTTTTTGTGGAAATTCTCACTGAGGCAGATTAGTAACGGGGACAAGGGGATCTCCCTTTCTTCAGGCCCTGCTGCATCCTAAACTCTAGATCTTGCCTCTACCACTGTATTTGAATTCCCTTATGAATGAATGTCACAAAATACATCCAAATTTATACTATAGATGCAATACATTTTTGAAACTTAAGAGAAGTGGGAGGAGATTTTTTTTAATGGTACATCACATTTGGCAATGACAGTCTCTGTGAAGGAACTCCGTTTTCAATGATCAAGTAACGAAGACTGGTTTACAAGGAAGGGGGAGTTCAGGATACCAGTTGTAAGAAACAGCCCTAAATCTTTTAGATGGGGAGAAAAGGATCCACTATATACCATTTTCCTCCCTGATGTAAGAAGTGAAAAGTTGGATATGATAAGATCAGAATATGCCACCCCAAAATATGCTCCTTTGCCATGAGGATTATTTTGATCTGAAGGCAACTGAGAATCAGAAGATACAGAGAATATTCTTCCCTCCCCTTTTCAGCCTAAAAATAAGGACATACATTTCCCTTTGTGAGTTGTCCCATCCCCTCCGTACCAGGAAGAGAATAGCAGCTCTAATCACTGGACACAGAGCATTGGTACCATGATGAGTCTGCATAAACAAACCTAACTAAAATAAAACCCTATCTTCCATTAGTTTCCCATATATCTCCTAGTCACTTTCCCACAATTTATCATCTCTTAAGGCCCAAACCCCCTCTCTTTTATTAAAATGCTATATAAGCCCCCAAGTCTTAACACTTCTTTGAATTTCACTTCTTCTCTCTGGACTCCTGTGCATGTAAAATATTCATGAAATTGTTTGCTTTTTTCTCCTTTTAATCTGTCTTTTGTCAGTTAAATTTGCAGGCCTCCATGCACTGAACCTAAGAGGGTAGAGGAAAAGCTTTTCCTCTCCAACAGATAAAAATAAAATGAAAGAAAGTGATGAAAAGTTTAAGATTAACCTTCCAACCTTGCACTAGCCAGACACTGGGAAGGGCAGTAAAACGGGAAGGCCGTGTGTTTTCTCCTAAGTCCTTAAATAATTCAGCCCAGACACCAGGAGGGGAAAGGGGCAACATTCCAGTTACTACCCCTCAAGTCACCCTGAAATCTCTGTAATTTATTAGATATACACCACTTCAGTAATCTAGCCATGGAAAAGTCATTCTCCATCATAATGTCAAAATGATGTATACCGGAAAATCCTATAACTCCCTTCTCAACTTGCTGACATATTAAAACTCAATGCAAAAATGGGAGGGGAAAAAAATGAGAGAGACAGGTAAAACCTTGGCCTAGGCACTTCCTCAAGGAGAGTTTTTTGCTTGTTGTTTGTTTTGTTTTGTTTTGAAAAAAAAAAAAAAAAAAAAAAAAGAGTGCCAGAGAGAAAAGGAGACCAGATTTAGAAAATGCTCCTCAACGACATGGTGTTGACCCCTGAATCCTTTAAACTCACACCTTCAACAGGGTAAAGTACTCGATTAAGCAAGAATATGTGAAAAAAAAATGTTTGATAAAACATGGAGTGTGCTTGAGCAGTGTGATTGATAGCAAATTTAATTGCAATTTCTACCCCGCTGCTTTGGTCTACGGCGACTTCTGTGTTAATAGTAACAGAGTGAAACTTGCTTTGCTGAGCAAGCGGCCCCTATTCATAGCAACTGCCCAAGCGATGACCTCCGCTACAGTGACAGCTTTCTTCTTTACAAGAAACAACCACCCAAGAACTCATTCCACACACAGTTTTTGGCTGTGCAAGGAGCCCTCGGCAGCCTACTCTCACCCCACAGTCTCCAAGCACACACTTGCCAAGGCAGGCACTTCCAGGCCCACAGGCAAATGCTCTTCGGTAGGTTTAGAAGGTTGCTATTTAAATAAATGTTTGCTTAATCTTGGCCATTATGGCTCCGCGTCTGCCCCTTAGTGGCTCCCTTAATAGTTCCCGAGTTCTTTAGACTCACCGAGCCTAAATCCCTCCGTGTTTAAGTTGGGGAATGCTCTCACCTTCCTGACAAAAATCACTGCAAGGATCCGAAGGGCTTCTGAGCAGGAGGTGTGAATGCTCAGAATGAAATTACTGTTATTATGATTTGGGAGGACTCCCGCAGGCTGAACCCTGGATTTCCTCCCAGCTTCCCCGGTGTAACAGTGAAGTTGTACTGTTCGAAGTGGTATAAAAAGAAACATCCCAAAGCACTTGAGATCTCTGAAGGAAGTTTTAGGTTCTGAGCATCAAACCGAGATGCATATACAAAGTGGCTCTGATTCGTGGTCACGGGGGACTAAAATAAGATTGACCAAGAAGACTTTTCTATTGAAGTAAAAGGTTCCCTCCCATCCCACAAAGGGCCACTCTGTGCTCTGATTTCTCCAGGGTTGTCATCCTGGTGCATGTCACCATCTAAATAAGTGATCACTTTTTAAGGGAAGAAAGCCAAGGCTCCCTCCTGGACCGGGAGGAATACCTCCCGTGGTACCTCGGCTTGAAATCAAAACAGGGAAAGACAGAGATGTGTTTGATTGTTTATTCAAGGAGGAGTTTGCATGGGGAAAAATGTGTTGCTGTGACCCCAAAGAATCCCAATTTATAAGAAGATTAACCCAGGATAATTTAAATTCCCCTTTATCTCCTTTGGAGGAATTGCTTGTTTTGCAAAAGAAAAATACTTAAAGGGTCGTTTGAGATCTTTTGGTGATCTCTCACTGCAGTGCAGAGAGGTGCTCTGTGCACAGTTCTGCCTGGAGTATCAAGAAGAAATTTTCATTTCAATATCCCACGAGAAGCTATTAGGGAAATCACTGTTGTCACGATTTCTTCACAGCTTCTTCAACGGATGATTTGCCATTGGAAATTGAGTTGTTTTAAAAAGGATTCTAAATTCTAAAAGAGAGCCTCGATCGACAACCATATTTCTAGAACTACAACCATGAAAGTTCTGGCTGTCCTGTAAGGAGGAGACAAAAAAGCAGGAAGACATTATGGCCAGACATTGGCTGCCACAGGAAAGAACACTGGCCTAATGGGTAAAGACTCCTAGCTCAGTTTCTGCTTCTCAACCCCTCCTGAGCAGAGGGCTTCAGATAAAGCACTTCACCTTTGAACTTCCAAAACGGGTGGATTAAATGTTGATTATGCTTCTTCCCCATTCAAACAGCCTAAGAGTTAAATATGGAACAAAACCCTGAACTAAAACACTGAACAAGTGAGCAGATTTGGATTTTTAGGCCTGCTCTATTAACCTGCTGTGTGACCTTGGACAAGTCACAGGAAAAATAAAAAACAGCCAACACCCATTGAGCGCTCACTAAGTAGAAGGCAATGGGCATTATAAGCATTATCACACCGATTCTTAATAAAAACCTTATGAATATATCTCATGCTTTTGTTCATTTTGGAGAGGAGGAAATTGAGTCTCAGAAAGGTAACACAGCTTGCCCCAGATCACCCAGCCAGCAAGTGGAAGTGTTATATTTGAATCACAAAATTGGATGCCAGAACCCAAGCTTTTATCTACTGCCATCCATGATGCTGCCTTGAGATTTTATGCAAGACCTAACTTGCAGTGTGGCCGCAGAAGACAGCTGGGAGATGACACACATACATAGATATATACGTGCATACACACATGCATACACGGTCTCGGAAAAGCACAAAGCACTGCCAAGCCTGAGGATGGGGTATTGTTTCTACTTATATTTGAGAAGAACCCTCAATACATTTACAGTCAGCTTGAGCTGCTACAACAAAACACCATAGACCGGGTGGCTTACAAACAACAGAAGTTTATTTCTCATAGTTCTAGAGGCTGCAAATCTGAGATCAGGTGCCAGCACAGCTAGGTTCTGGGAAGGGCCCTCTTTCAGGTTGCAGATTTCTTGTGTTGTCCTCACACAGCAGAGGGCAGAGCAGAGAAAGCAAGTTCTCTTGTGACTCTTATAAGGATACTGAACCCCCTCGTGAGGACTCCACCCTCATGACCTCATCTAATCCTAACTCCCTCCCAGAGGCCCCACCTCCTAATACCATCACATTGAGGACCAGAGTTTCAACATATGAATTTGGGGGGATGTAAACCTTCAGTCCATAACAGAGTGATGATTGTAATCTGTCCTGAGTTGAGAAATGAAGAGGGGAGGAGTCCATAGAAATTCCTCCTTCAGGTCAAGAACAGGAAGCCACGGTTTCAAGGCTGATGGGCAACAAGATGCTCAATGTGGCATCTTTTCCTTTTCCAATATGTGGATCTTTTGACCCCCAGGTCCCACCTGTTACCCCAGCAGCTGGTTCTCGTTCCAGTGCCTTCCGCTTACACAAGGTACATCTGTTTTGCAGCTGGAGAGGTAAATACTTCACCTACTGTTTTGCCTTTGGGATAAACATGTGATATAAGACAGGAGACACCAGGTCAGGGTGCAAGCTTCTACCCCTGTTCCTGCTGATGAAAAAGTTAAGAAGGTAACTGTGCCTCTCCTTTCCGGTACCGGATACATGGATGCCAAAGCTGTCTGCTTCAGGCTAAATGGAAAGTTTCATTGTAACCAGTGCCTGCAAATTCAATGGTGCATTTTCTTCCCCACACTGAGCTAATGAAGAGGACATCTTAACACTCCCCCTCACTCATCCAAAAACCAACCCCATGCTTTTATAAATAAACTAACTATATGTAAATAAAATTTGAAAACATATATTTTAAACAGGTAAGATTCTTTTTCCAAATACTGGAACTATTTTCCTCCACTGCTAATCGAGATGTTTCTTCCATTACTAAGCCAGAATTCCCTCCCTGGCTTTGGGCTATATTTTTCTCTCCATTGCACTGCTTACCATTTAACATCCTATATATTTTAATCATTTTGTTGATTGTCTGCTCATAGCATCCCTACTAGAATTAAGGTGACTATATTATTTATCATCCAAACCAAGACACTTTGGAGAGTACAGGGAGCACTAATACAGATTATGCCAGGACAAGAGGTAAAAATGGCAACGATCCTGAGTAAATGGAAGGTCTGGTCGCCCGAGCTACAAGGCGAGTTCTAAGCATGAGCTCTGAGTGGACTGCACGACTTTGAACTCTGGCTCCACCAATCACTTACGGTATTTCCCTTGGGTAATTTACTTGACCATCATGGGTCTAAATTTCCTCATTTGTCTGATGGCAATCATTATAATAACCGCCGACTCCCATGGTTGTGGGGGAATCAAATGGGATCATCCTCATTGCAATGCTGGGCACAGGGTCTGACAGACTGCAAGAGTGAGCACTCAGAAACGCTGGCTGCCGTCGTTATTACCTATCATTCCAAGACTCTCTCAAGAAGGCATGTACAGCAGATGGTTAACACATGGTCTACCCAGCACCCCGTCAACATGACAACAGTAGAAGCAGCCTTGTATCTACAGGATGCCTGGCCATGCCCAGCTGACTCGAACGGACCCCTGGCCTGAGCCTGGCCTAGGCGAGCTCTCCCCTGGGATTCAGGGAGCAGCTTCTTCCTACAGGTCAAAGACGTGGGGTCTGTAGCCCTCACGTGACCAGCAGCCACGTTTCCTATTCTACAGAGAAAGCAGGTCCAGAAAAAGAAACGACAGCTGACACAGAGAATGCTGAGGGCAGAGGAGAGAGCTGGGGGCACCTGAGTCCAGGTGGTAGCTGGCCCTGAGGCCTGGCTGCATTTCTGCTTACCCAACCCTTTTGAGGTCCTATGAGCCAGGAACTTCTTCTTTGGCCCAAGCTATTTCAAGCTGCCAAGGGTAGCCAAAAGGGTCCTGACAACAGCACGTTAATATATGATTGATTAAAAAAGAAACGGATGATAAGGAAGAGAAGATGATAAATATTTATTGACGCTCACCCGGGGCCAGGCACTGTGCTAAGGACTCTACTTGCGTACGTTATCTCATTTGTTGCTCACAGCCACACTATGGGGTGGGTACCATATTTATTCCCACTTTGTAGATGTGAAAGCTGAGTCTCAGACACCCAAAGGAATCTTCCCAAGGCCACACAATTAGTTTGGCGGGTGTCATTGCTGGCTCCTTAAGCCCTTCTATCCCAGGTGATTAATCTAAGCCAATTAATGTATAGTACCCTCCCAGTGCATGTTAGTAGACCAGGAATGGGAGTACGTCCTACAATGGCCCAATGAAACTGGAGGGAAGGACTCACATTCCATGGCTGGGTTTCCTGCCTTTCCTGCTCCGAGGAAAGCTGATGTTAAGTTCAAAAGGAAGCTGACGTTAAAATCGGCATAACCGTAGAGTGGTCAGATAAAATATAGGATGCCCAGCTCAATGTGAATTTCAGATAAATAATCAATAATGTTTTAGCATAAGTATGTCGCGAATATTGCATGGTACATACTCTTATACTAAAAAAGTATTCATTGTCTATCTGAAATTCAGATTCACCTGGGTATCCTGTATTTCTCTTTGCTAAGTGTGGTAGAGAGGAGAGAATGAGTACATGATGACAGTACAGCATCTGAGACCTCCACTACCTCTCAACTTGTGGTTATGCAAGGGCATCGATTCCTTTATTGATTCAGCAGTTTAGAATTTCTGTCACTTGCACCCCAGCCCGTCCTATGTCATCCACCCCAGGCAGGAAGAATGCAGAGCAAGCTTACACCACCACACTAAACCCTAAAGGGACAGAAACCAAATGCCATATTAAAAGCTACAAAGCCAGCGCTTAGGACATCGAACTTGTTTTGTTTGTTTGTTTTTTAGAGCTGTAAGAATGCAGCTTGACAGACTTACTGGAATTCATCAGATTCTCTTCAGTCAATGTAAATTTTTTATTATAAAGTCACGGAACGTGAATCCACTTACACTGTAAAACTCCTTCATGAATACTAACAAACTCTAAAATCGCAGCAAAGATGACGGCTCGTAGCCACCAAAAACACAGAAACAAAAACATTAGCAATTCCACATTAAGGATCCCAATTTTTAAACATTTATGCTAACTTTCCGTGTCATTTTGTTTAGGAAAAAAAAAAACAAAACATCAATTAGCTCCATAGAAAATTTTGACTTTAAATCAAACCTGGAGCATTACAAAATAATCAAATAAAATAGGAAAGGAGTGCGGGAGTGAGCAGAACTGAATGACTGAAAGGATAGCCATAGGACTGAGTTGTTATTTAAGGGTGAACGTCGTGTGTGTGTGTGTGTGTGTGTGTGTGTGTGTGCGCGCGCGCGCGTGCATATGTGTGCATGCGTGTCTACTGTTTATTCAGCATCAAAAATCACAAGGTAATGAATCCAAGGAGTCTATATGCTGTGCCAGGTATATGATCGATGAACAAAAATAGGATGTTGTCTTAGCCTTTACAGCTATGAAGACAGCAAACAATTCCTGCGTCCTTATTTTCATCCACCAGTTCTGAAGTCCTGTCCTGATGCAGAGCATTTCCCATAACATGGTACACACAGCACTAACATCACCATCATCCAGGCTCCCCTCAAGCCCATAAAAGGCTGTAAGTCAGGGTATGTCAGTACAGAACAATTGTAAAGTTGAGGAAAGTGTTAAAAGGCAATATATCTATATATATGCATGCAACCGGATTAAAAAATTTGATGTACGATATTCCTGGACATAATGCTATAAAAGTATTAACTGCCCCTATATTGATCTATACATTTAACAAAACCCCAATCAAAATACCAATAGGGATGGGTTTGGGGGGGGGAATCAGAGGAGGACTTGATAAAATATTTGTCAGTTATATCTAAAAAAAGAAACAAGAAACATCTGAAAAGAAAGAGAAAAGGGAAGGAGAATAGCCCAAACAGGTATTATTACAAGTATTATAAACAAAAAACAGAACAATGTGGTACAAACAGGACAATACAGGAAGCTCAATGGAACAGAACAGAAAGTCCAGAAAGACACACAGACACACAGACACACACACGGATTTGTCCATTGCTAAAAGTGGGCCTCCAAAATCCGTGGGGAAAATGGATACTCAATAAATGATGTTGGTTACCATTTAGGAGAAAAGAACATAAATGGCTTATGAGTTTTAGTGAGATGGCTTTTAAAAGTCTGAAGCGGCAGGAGCTGAATAGCAGAAGGGCATCCATCCACAGAACAGTAAGCTAAAGTCCTCTAGCAGTGTGCTCTCAACTTGTGGTTTTCTAAAAGGAGTCCCAACAAGAAAGGGAGCACAGTCAACTGGTGTGCCCTCTTCCACTCTGTTAGACTTCACTGCGTTTCCTTCGCCCAGTCCTTAGGCCCTCTCTGTAGGCAGTATTTCTCTAGCACCCACTCCCCCCAGTAATACAAAATGATTCTGGGAAGTTAGAAGATTTCTCTATACATTTTGGGATTCCCTAATCCCCCAGTTGTTGAAAGGCATCAATACGAACATTCTGAGAGTTGTCAAAGATCAGGAATAAGTCTTACCTGTTTCCTCTTTTCAGGGGGGAGTGATGGATCTCCATCCTACAAAGAAACCAGTGTTACATTTTATTTTTTAAAAATTAGATGCGTGTAGATTCAAGAAATTGAACCAAACTATGAACTAAATTCAGACCCTCCCCTCTCCTGCCCCCTGCAACCAACAATGTGCTGAACCAAACTCAAATATACTTTAAAAATTTTAAACTATAAACTGAACCAGAGTCATTTTGGGAAAACCTCTAAGGAATCACTTCCAATTAGGACCAATCTGTATATTTTCTAAACCTATGTGAGCCCAATAAATAAACTGGATTGATCAAAATTACTTTTGAGCAGAGCCTAAACAGAAATAGTATTTCATTTGGTTTGAGTTGAGCTCCTCTTTTAAATAGATCCTGAGGAACAGTAATGGACACATACTTGAGTTTTCTCTATGGGCAGAACAATTTGGGGGGTGGGGATAGGATATGCTCAAAATAAAAGAAAATTAACTGAGAACTTCTAGTCCTATCAGACTTTTTGTCTTAAAAGGATTCAATTCCTCTCCCTCGTGTGCCATCTGGGAATACATAAATATGTCAGGTGAACGATAAATGCTCAGGAAATAGTACTTCTCTATCTGATGCTGTCCACATACGAGTCAACATTATTTTAACCTCAGGAATCTTTCTACTGTACTTCTGTGTTCCAGGACAGTTCAATGACCCCAGCACAGACGGTTAAACGTAAGCAATAGTGTCAGCACTTAAAAAAGAGATGGCATCAGTGAGAAAGAACTAAGTGAGAATGCAAAATAGCGCTATGCAGTTGGTATCCTCCATTTCAGTAACATTTGCATCCTTAAAAATCCTGCCATATGAAAACTAGAGAAAATCTAATTGCCCAGGAAAGGGAAAGGTTTAAAAATTATGGAAATATTACTATGCACTGTTTTAAAAAGTGAGTTAAATCTGTATATATGGCCTAGAGAGATGTCCAAAATAAAGTGCTGAGCGAAAAGAGCAAGTTTTAGAACAACATTTATATAAAGCTGTCCAATAGAACTCTCTGCAATGAGGGACATGTCCTGCAGCTAACTGTCCAATATAGCAGCCACCATGGAAATGTTCTATATCAACACAGTCCCATACGGTAGCCACCAGCCCCCCATGGCGATTGAGGGCATGAGATGCGATAAGTGAGACCGTGTTCAATTTTATTTAATTCTAATTAATTCAAAATGAAATTTAAATAACCACATGCAGCTAGTGGCTTCTGTATTAGTGCAGATTTATAACACAAATCCTCTTTTAAGAAAAAAAACACCTCCATACAGTTTTAAGTAAATAGGCACACACAGACACATTCAGATATGCGTGTAAGATCACGGGCGTCGGAGCAATTATCCGGAAGCATGTACTTATCAACTAGCAAGTGGGACTGGATCGTGGAATAAGTAGGGTGATGACTTTCACGTCTTAATTTTTCCACTTTGGAACTCTTCGTGCCGTAATACGTACAATCAGCTCACGGTACTTCTTCTTCAGGGACTGGTGGCGCTCTCGAAGCTGATTGGCCATGAGTTTGTACTGGTCCCTTTCCTGCTGGCATGTGTCCAGCTCCTTGGAAAGGATCAGCAGGGCTTCCTTCTTACTCTCCAGCTTTCTTTTACACACCAGGTACTGCAGAACAAACACAGGCAGGCGACTGCTCAGAACCGTCAACAGGCCTCCCTCCTCTCACCTGCGCTGGGGTTCACACACCCTGCAGAGTCGGTTTTGTTGCCTTTTTTGTTTTAAGAGATTGTATACCCAGAATCATTTGTCAGTCAATGACATGTGAGCCTAAAGGCTGCTACTGCACCCGACATAGTCCCCTCATGACAGAACCAAAACCTTGGACATTCATGAACTTTGGCCAACTGAGACAGGAAAAATAATTGATAAATAAGTTAGAAAGCAGAATCCTTTTTGACAATTACACAGATAGCTAAACAAATAGATAGTTGGACCCAAAATTTTATTTAAAAAAGGATTTAGATATCCAGGTAAGATGATGTAAAGTTCTATTAAAATTTTACCAAATGATATAACATGGAAAGATTTAATAAAAATTGTATATACTACTAAGAATTATCTCTTGGGAGCAAAATTATTTGCATTTTTTTTATCCTTTATACTATTCTGTGTTTTCTAAATGTTATAGAACACACCTATATGGCTTCTATAATCAAAAAAAGTACCAAAAATGTAATGAAAGCTAATTTAATTGAACCATAAATTACTGCAATAGATTGTACCTGCCCATGCAACCCAGCAGACATATTCTCACCTGAGAATTTTTGTTCAATAAATTCGGTCAGAGGTGTGCACCTTCTCCTATGATTCCAATGCAGACACCCACCACCCAGAGACCAATTTTATGAGCTAAGTATTTTACTCACACTTTGAATTATCCCCCCCAAAGTTGGGTGTATCTTGCTGGAATTCTTCCTCAGAGTTGTGGGATATCTTCGTTCCTCCATCTCCCCACTCCCCACACTGCGACCGACCCTCACCTGACAATCACCCACCACCCGGACCAGTGTGAGCCCGACTGGGATTCTGTCCTTTTATTGGATCTATAGTACCATCTGGTGTTATTCACATATGTGAAATGTGGAACTTAAATACCTTTTGAATTTGCCCCGTAAAAGACCAAATTCAGAGCATTCACGAAAACAATTTATAGTTTCATTATACACTCTGACACGAGCACTTTGTCATTACGGATACTCACACAAAGCAGAGACAGGATCAGTACTCCCATACCATTTGAGTCAATGCTCTTTCATGGACAAAAAGCATTACTCATATATAGTGCTTGCTTGGAACTGAGTTTGTTAAGTTCAATTTCAAATAAATGAAAGGGGAAAAAGAGAGTTTTGTGCATTAGCACATTTTTTTTCCTTAAAAATAAAAAAAGTAATTGCTTAGCTTCAAAAACAAAGGGGAAAGAAAAGCCATTCTGAGACGGATTTGAGTTCTAAGAGAGGACACTTCCACCTTGGATGAATCTTATTCCTGGCAGTAATGAGGCTGGAATCCTGCCTTAAAACATCCTGGATTTTAACACTTTGACATCGTCTTCGTGGAGGCAAACGGTTCTGTTGCCACAGCGATTTCTCAAGAGTAAAATCCCCAACGAGTAAATATCAGAGGAGAGTAGCCCAAAAACCTGAACTGCAATGTCCTAAGGGAGGTATTGAGATTTCCCAGGAAAAAATACCATTTACACACAGTTTAACAGAGCTGCCCTTGTGCCTTCAGTTCTTTGCCTGTGATCAGCGGCCTCGGTTGGCAGTGCTATTGGCATTGGTGGCACAAAAACAGTCACCTTTGTCCCTTCAATGTATCAGATCCAAATCTAAGGCCTCAAAAATATTCCGTGTCTTCCAACTTTGGGGAAGAAAATCGCAATAGTGTGGAGGCATTGTACAGGACAGCAGGCAAGATTAGAATCACATCCAGTCTACTGAAGGGGACCAGGTAAGGGTCACCACTTATGGGCAAAGTAGAATTCGGGTTCCCTGACCTTGAACTGCAATCTCTTACGGTCCAAGAGAGAAGCCGTTTCTCTCCCAAGGCATGGTCCAAACAGGGCCTTGGAAGCTGCTTAAAGGGCAGTAATAGGCCTCCATTCCCTCTGGGTCTAAGACACCTGGCAGATGAACAGGCACAGAGTCCTCTGCTAAGATCCAGTGACCTGGGATTTGAGGAGTGACATCACTGCTCTCCGGATCTCCTTAGGGCATGAAAACAGGACAATTATAAGCTCCATCAAAGGGTAAGAAACTGATTCTGTGTAGAAGATGAAGCCACACCAAGAAAAGGGCGGGCTTTAGAAAGCCACTGCTGGACTGTTCTTTCTTTTGCTTAGTGTGGTCTAGAACAGCGAATTTCAAAAATGTTATTCTACGTCATTTATTTTGATCAGCAGAACAAACCTTAGACTGAAGCCTCATTTATAAACAGCTCAAAGGGGCGCTGCTCTGGCTGAAGATGGGACACCTCCCCTGTAGTCCTGCCACCCTCGCGTGGCAGCATCCACAAGGAGCCCTGCTCTACGTCACCCTGGGATGCTTGTGAAAATGCAGATTCCTGGGTCCCAGCTCAGACTACTCACCCTCAGCTCACCCCCATACTGCCTGAATCATGAATCTCTGGTGGCTGGCTCAGAAATCTGCAGTTAGCACATGGCACAGGTGATTCTTACTCCATCTATACTTTGAAAACCCAAGCCCTGGAGGCCTCCAGCTTCATGGTGTCTCAAAAGTTAGAAACAATTAAAATAGTCTGGAGGGACTGGTAGGCCAGCGGCAGCTCAGGAGCTCAGGGCAAGGCTCCGTCTCAGGGTCATTCCAGGGTTGTCGGAGCCACCTTTTATAGCACAGGGGGGTCTGAACAAGTACAAGCACAGACTACATTTTACCATCTGGCCAAAGAGTCTAAACATGCAGAGTCTCATTAAAATATCAATAGCAACTCTGGGATGTGTATGGGGGGGGGGGGCAGTGGGAGTGTTACCAGAGAATGGGATGGAATTTCTTGTTATTATTCTAAAATGGTGACAGTTTAGTCCCTGTGGTGGCAACTGCTAAATTGTCCCATTTTCTATCCCTCCAATTGGAAACAAACAAGCAAAAGCCTGGAAAGAGAGAAAAAGGTGTTGAAGATCCTTTTCCGCTGGCAGCTCCGGACAACCAGCAAATGCATGGACTCGGCCTCTGCCTTAGAAGGGACCGGAAATAGAAGAGAAAGCGAGACAAGCCAAGTCACTGCGCTTGGGACGTGTCCGCTTCTAAAGGAGGATGAGTAAGTGTAGACGATGGAGGGGGTGGACAGCAGAAAATCATCAGGCAGAGTCCGGAGGCCTCTGTCCAGATATAAGTCTACCAAGGGGCTAATCATGAACCGTTGGGACCCTGGGAAAGCCACAGAACGCAAGGAACAAAACAAAGTCACACTGCCTGGGCCTCAGTTTCCACACTTGGAAAATGAGTGGGGTTCCCAGAGTGCCCTCCAACTTGAAGAACCCATGATTTTAACATCCCATCCAATATCACTGGGGTGCTGGGGAGAACGCTGCGGGGAGGGGCTCCAGGCCAGGAGGTATGACTCACTTCAAGCACCTAGAAGTTGCTTCCTCTGCCTTGTCTAGGGCAGAGCCAGCTCAATGATTTCCAAATATCACCTGCAGCAGTGGCAGTTCCAGAATCTCCAGACAGCTGCGGCTTCAGGGCAGCCACCTGGTTGGAAAGGGTGCTGGGGCTGAAGCTGTGTTTGCAATAACAATTTACAATAGCGTGAGAAAAGGCTAAATGTCTGAGTGGTCAACATTAGTGCCCCTCTCCAGTATTTCTAGTTCTCCTTTCCTTGCAGGTGCTCGGAAGGACTATCCTTCCCCATTGCTTTGCAGTAAGGCAGAGCCGTGTATCTTGCTTTATCCAATAGAGAGGGACTGTAAGGAACATGAGTCACTTTCAGGGTAGAAGCTCTCAAGAGTCAAGGTATGAACTACCAGCAGAACCTGGATCATGGAACCGGCACAGCAGACAACTGCCCTGAAGAGTCATTTGGGTCCACAGAGAAATTTGTGTGATCCAGAAATAAACTTTTGTACTTTTAAGGTACAAAGATTTTGGGGGTGTTTGTTATCAGAGCATAACTTAGCCCATCCTGACTAACACAGTCCATAGCAAAGTGTAAGGGTAGGAAGGCTGATAGAGATCATATCTGCCCCTGCTCTGTGCTTCTGTTGAGTTACCACAATGATGAAGAGGAATAACATTATCACCATTATTATTACTATTAATAACAAAAATGAAAGTTGTACGGCAAATGCTTTCCATGTATAATCTCCTTTAATCCTCACAAAACCATAATGGGGTTACTGTGTTATTATCATGTACATTTTCTAAATGAGAAGGTGAGACTGAAAGAGTTTACGTAATACGCCAAGGGTTTGGCAGAGCTAGAATTCGAGCCCAGGGTTTTGTACAGCCAAGCCTGTGGAACCCCAATTCCTGACAAACCAAGCACTCAGTGAAAAGACAACCAGAGTATTCATGGAATTGGTTACTACATCTAGTTGGTATTTTCAGCATAGGGAAGTTAAGAAAAGGGAATTTTAAATATGGCTACTTTTTATACCTTGAATCTCTTGACCCACCCCCTTCTAAAACTAGAAGCAAGGCCTGAAGAAAGAAGGAAAAAATAAACAAAGAATCCACGAGCATCTCTCCCCTCTGCTCCTCCTGAGGGAGCCAAGTAGAGGCCACAAGGTTTCCATCCACTTAAATGACATGGGATAAAACTAGAGGCTGTTTTCTCAAAAGTGGCTTGGTCCTAACAATTTTCTATAAGCTGTAGTTGCTCTCAATCATTCATTCAACAAATATTTTCTGGGTGCCTTCTATGTGTTAGGCACTGAGCCAAGCATTTGGTCTCCTAAAGGGATAGATGGTCCTGGGGATTTTGAAATGGAAAAACATGACACTTGGATAACAAAATATAACTTCCACGATTCCTTATGGGTTTTTCTGAAACCCCCGAAGTTTTGAAAACTGAAAATGTGTTCGCATCCCGTTAGTGACCTCAGCCTATGTGAGGGTTTTTACTGTATTTATGCCACTGATTGTGAATATTCATACATTTGCTGAAGACAAATCAATGTGTTTGATTTCCAGCTGCTGCCCAGAACTCTACTGGGGTTGATACACGATATACAGGACACTTATTACATTTCCTTTCAGACACCAAAACTCCTGCCTCTAAAACATATCTGGGGCCCAAGGATTTCAGATATGGAACCTGCCTATTATTTGAAAGTCACCCTTGCAAATCTCTGTATAGTCTCAAAGACATACTGGTGACTAAAATCAAATCTTTCTCAAGCAGCAATTGTCCAAAACCTAAGAATTTATTAGATTTTGACTTCCTCATGTAGGCCAGGAAAAACCAAAAGTGTGTTATATGCAGTAAATGTTCAAGCTGCCACAGTGCTTACGTGCCTATTCCCATCACCTCACAATGCCTTTATTCTTGAGAATTAGCATGAATGCTGGAGTGGAAAAAAAAACCTCCCAGATAACCCAAGTGACTTGCCCAATTGCAAAGAACAAGGTTCCCAGCTGCCAGCATCTTCCATAATAGTGTCTTCCAAATTGTGGGTCACGATACATTAGTCTGGGTAGTGAAATCAATTCAGTTGCAACCCTCATTTTCTTTAAAAAATAAAGAACAGAAAATAGCGTGAATCCCATGCAGTAAAGGTAAGCATTGCTTCCTGAAACTTTTCTTTTTGCATATGTGTATACGAATAAACATACATATATGTATGTTTTCACACATTTATGGTGGACTGCCATTTTAGAAGTTTGGAAATGACTCTTCTATAATAAGCCACTCTGCACATTTATTCATTCATTCATTCAACAAACAGTTAGTAAAAGGCACCACGAGAGGCAAGAGGGGGGCTGGGGGGTAGGTATTGGGCAGGAAAGAAAAGCTACACAGAGGAGCTGACGCTTGAAATGAGTTTTGAGAGATGAGTAGGTATAAAAGGCACCCGAATAAAAGCCATTATGTAATAGAAATAATTAACCAGTTCTTTGGGATTGAAGCACAATTCTGATTAATTAATACCTGCTCTGCCCACCTTACTGAGATTACCATGAGCTTGAAATTCAACGTACTATGCTAAAATCTGGCTTTGGAAATGTTCTCAAAATTAAAGGCATTATTTTTACAGCAGTTAAAACTTACAAAACATTTTCCCAAAGACTCTCTCGTTCGATGGCCAACACTATATGACAAGTGTGACAAAAATTGCTTTTCCCATTTTACAGACAAGATAGCTGAGATTGTCTTTCCCAGAGTCAAAAAGCTAACAACTGTCAGCTCAAACTAGGGCTGTTAACTACAAATTCCAGGCTGTTTTTAGTATTCTATATTGGTACCAATTAAATTATTAGCAATTCCACAAATTACCTCTCTTGGGTCAAACTATATTTTTAACAAGACACTCTAGGAGATAATTGCGTAACTGAAAGCAATGCATTTTAATTCATAGCATTTTGAGACCCTGTTTGGAAGACAGGCAGCCCTCCTGGGGCCTTTTCAATCATATTCCATGGGGAGCGGCTGAGGAGATACAGGCCACCTAGAGTCCTGCTCAGTGGTCAGCCAACTCCATGTCCCAAGTGCTCTGGCTAGCCGAGTGTCGGCTGATGGGCAGTTCACCACACTGGGGTCTTCATCAGCTGAATCACGGGCATGAGACACTTTATTTTTCAAAGAGCACTTGAACTCATAATTGTCTAAGTTGTGACTCAGGCCCTAGCCCTCTTGGCTAACTCGAATTCTACCCCTGCCCAGCCCTGCAACAATGTGATCTCATATGGTCCAATGACTTTCACTCTCATCTCTGTGCTGATTTCACCCAAACTGATATCACAGCTCAGACCTCTCATCTGTACCTCAATGTGTAACTCTATCTGAACATCTCAGAGGCATCTTAAACTGAACGCTTGATATTCCCTCGGACCTGCCCCGCCCCGAAACTTCCCTCTTGGTAAATAAGTGGTACAAACCATATCTGGTTTTCCATGAAAACCTTGGAAGCATCCTTGCCTCTTCTCTTTCTTTGCCAGCCCTCATTTAATTCATCAGCAAATCCTATGGGCACTACCTTCATAAGACATATTGAATTCGAATACTTCTCACCCACTTCTACCACTGTCACCCTCCTTCAAGCCACCATTATCTCCTGACTGGACTGTGGCCTTAGCCTCCTATTTCTACCTCCTGCTTCTACCCACCTACAGTCTATTTTCCAAGTAGTGACGAGAAAGATGCTTTTCAAATGATGGCAACATGTGGTAGCTCAAAATCCCCCATGGCCTCCCATCACCTTTAAAGCAAAATCCAAAGTCCTTCCACCCTCCCTTGCTCACTGCTCTCCACCCTCACTAGCCTCCTTGCTAGCTTGGACCACATCAAGCCAATTCCAACCTCAGGACCTTTGCACTTCCCTCTGCTTAGATTGTGTGGCTTCCTCCCTGGATTCGTTCAAATCTCTGTTGTCATGTCTCCTTCTCAGGAAGCTCTGCCACCACGCAGACTCTCAATCCCCTTATACTGTGTTACCTTCCTTCACAGCACTTATTACTTGACCTTGAGTTACATAACTAATTATTGATTTACTTTCAACATGTCCCGCTCCATGGCAGCAAGAATTGTGCTGTTTCATCCCAGATCCCCAGTGCTGAAAACAGCACATAGTGCATAGCTGGTGAATGAGAAAATTCAATCTTACTACATCTTCCACATACCTGTGACACACGTGGTATGGTACCCACTTTACAGATTCTCAAACTCACAGCTAGTGAAGACCTCAGGAATGATCTAAGTCAGGCCCCTCATTCTACAGGTGAGGAAACTGGGACTCAGAATGGTGAACTGACTTATCCAAGGCTGGCTAGTAGGCCCCAGAGTTAAAACCTAAACTGGGGACTCTTCTCATTCCAAGTTCAGCACAATTTTCACATTACCAAGTTGAGGTACACATTCCTGGCTGGGGAGACATAAATGTCTATAAACTTACAATGGTACCTGGTACTTTTTTATAGTCATAATGATTATTACAATAAAATAGATAATAATAGATGATAGTAAGGGGCCAAATGATCATTCATGAAGACTTACTAACTATAGTATGTTAAGTTCTATAAAGAGATGAAAACAAAGCTCCCAGAACACAGAGAAAAGGAGTTTAGAGTAATGGTTGGGAGCATGGCAGAAAGAGCTGGAATGCCTGAGTTCAAATCTTGGCTTTGCCACTCACTAGCTGTCAATTACTTAGCCTCTCCATGCCTCAGTTTCCCCATTTATTAAATGGGTATAATTACAGTATCTTCACAGGGCAGATGTGAGAATGAAAAGAATTTGCATATGTAAAACATTTAAACTAGTAAGTGCTGTATCCACATTCATCATTGTTACTACTATTTCTATCACGAGGCAAGTGATCATAGCCTGGCAAAGAAGGTACTCAAAGAGTTGGAGCAAGATGTGAACATTCGAAATGGATTCCGAAGAATAGGCAGAAGGATGTGTTTTGTTTGGGGATAGACGGAGTTGTGACAGGTAGTGGTGATGAGAAAACAATACTGCTGGCAGGGAAAGAGCCACAGCGAAGCACAAAGGTGAGAAGCAGGAAGACATATTGTCAGAACAGCAAGCAACGAGCAACGCGCTGGGCTGGCTTCGGTGGAGGGGTGGGAATAAAAGCTGTGTGAGATAAAGCCAGAAGGAGAGATAGATGGTGGCTGGGTCAGAAAGGGCCTGGAAGTGTTGCTGAGCAGTACAGATTTTATTCTGTCAGCAAGCAGGAGCCCCGAGGGTTTCTGAAGAAGGGAGTGACACTAAGAATCCTTTTAGGAAGACAGTTTCATCCTGACACCATGTGGTGTAAATTATCTTGGACTATACAGCTTGGGTAGAATTGGTTGCCAAGCTCACAAGGGGAGGGAAAGGATTTGAGGTTCAGGGTCCCCTGTGTAGACACAACTCTGGATCCTGCGTTTTGATCCAAACTCTCGGGCCTACAAAGAACGCACCGGCTTTGCTGTTTCTTAATGCGGGGCCTGCTATCACCTTGTCTAATGCAATACGGATAGGCAGGGTGCTGCCCAGGCAACCAGATGCACTCATGGGTTTAGCCTCAGCCTCAGCAGCTGGCATCAGAATCACATCAGTGGGCGAGTGGGTGCCCAACCACACTCCAAAGGGCTGAGCTGAACAGGCAAGTGCAGCACTTTGTGGTCACTCGGGTGGGACCAAGGGATACACGCTGGGTTCTCCTTAGGCCTCCATTTTTGCTCTACAGTTAAGGTATAATTCAGCTTGTCAAGTTCATGTGTAGTGTACAGACCAGGGATACTTGCACTCTTCTCTCCCCCGGAAAAGGAGGGTTTGTTTTCAGGAGAGGGGAGGGAGAAAACAAATTAGTGTCTTTTTGAATGTCTTCTATGTGCTAGACACTGTTAGGAGTAATAATAGTGAGAAGACGACCTTTATTTTATTAGAAGAATAAGTGGGGCAGCCTCTATTTAGTGAACATTACTATTTTCCAAATTGTGCCAGATGCTCTATGTGAAACATCCTATTTAACCCTGTGAAATGGGTTGTTTGATTAGCCCCATTTTGAGCTGAGGACACTGAAGCTCTCAAAGAGGTCAATTTATCCTTCATCATGAAGGTAATCAGTAGCCGAGCAGACTGTTCTCTGCATGTATCTGTTAGGATCCTTCAGTTGTAGGCAACAGTAACTCACACTCTCTCGTAGGAACATGTTGGAAGGATCCTGGAACTCACAGAATGGGCAGGAAGACAGAGAAGTAGACCTAGAAACAGGTAGGCACTGAGGTGACCCTGGAGGCAGGACCAGGAACCACCAGGTCTCAGTGCCAGAAAGCTTGGGTTAGAGGCTACTGAATGGGGTAAAGATGAACTCCGTTATGTTTCAGATTCCTTGTCTCTCTGCTCAAGTGTTTCTCCAACTGGCCTAATGCTGATCACGTGCCATCCTTTGCCTGGGGGACAGGACACCCAGACTGTATCCCTCCAACCTGTCCCTCCAGATTATACCCAGTGGTAATACCATCCAAACTGGGGTGCTGTTGAGAAAGACAGATGAACGCTGGGAAGTGAGAAAACAGCAAATGTTCACCACGATAACCTAGTGTTGGGCTGCTCCCCACAGGCCCATAAGACCAAAGAAAGAACCCGGAGTCAGCAACAGAGACATCAGTGGTTTAATGGATGCAGGAGCTCACACATCTGAAGCAAGGTCCTGGAGCGACACCCTGTGCGCAGCAGCTGGCAGGCAGGACTTGGCGGCAGGCTTCGCTCCAAGGGGGAAGGGGGAGATTGCCAGTTACAGGGGGAACTGATGTCAGGTTGGCTCATCGGTTACCAGGGAAACCAGCAGAGGAGCACATCCCTCACCACTCCTTTGATAAGAACAATCACTGGCTGGGACCTGGGGCAAGTGTGTAGGAAGGTCAGTCCTACGAGGAGGGTGTAGGTGAAGCAGGCACTGGCTGGGCAGGGGATGCACAGGGAGCAAGAGAACAGCCATCTTGAGTGGCCTGACCATACTCCTAGGTAGATCCAGCCTACTGAGCTTATTTCTCAACCTTGCTAAGGTTCCCCTTCCAGTGCTTCATGCATAAAGGGTGGAAAAGAAATGGTGGGCATTTAGGAAAGTCCTTGGTGGCCCGGTGGTTAGGACTCGGCACTCTGACTGCCGAGGGCCCGGGTTCAATTCCTGGTCAGGGAACTAAGATCCTACAAGCCTCGTGGCGAGCAAAAAAAAAAAAAAATGGTGAGCATTTAATAGCAAGTTTTAGTTGAACTAACCTCTGAGCCTCTACTCATCATACACAGAAACACAGATACAGTGGTGAAGTTTACATGGCTCCAGTGGGGTATATACACCTACCAATTGGAGAAAGGAAAAAAAAGAAGACACTACCAAGTACAATGGGTAATCAGTGAAACATGAATGGAATAAACTTGGTAAAATAATGCCCAGTTTTTGGCATGTATACTAGATATCATGAAATGTTTTCATTATCTTCTCAAAAACAGATCTCTTTTGAATTGCATTTCAATTATATTTTTAAAGCAGAGCTTATAGCTCATTTGTCGATGTTAATTCATGCCCACGTGCAAACACCTGAAGGTAGCCTTCTCAAGAACCCAAACCCACTGTTTTCACCACTGAGTGGCTTTTATCTACCCATTTACTGTTATCTGCAATAAAGCAAGTCATAATTGCTACAAGGAAGATCATAATAATTAAAGGACTATCTGACATACTACATTACTATTTGGATGGCTTTACAACCAGATAACGGCTGAGAGAGATGAAGGTAGCCTGGGCATCAGGGAGGGGACCTCTCCGCCAAGTGACCCTCTCTGTCAAACAATGACTCAGGGTCCTTGGCGGCTTTTACTGATGGGATCAGGCTAGCTCTCATTAACTGCTGCAAGAACATGGCTTGCTAATCCAGAAAGGCTTCTCCACGTGACAATAAACACATGTGGCTGAAGGGTTCATGTTCAGGAATAATTTAGAAACTTCTCAACAGCACACTCACTTTTACTCTGAGAGGTGTTTCCTCCCCTGGTCCCCCTCTGCTTTCTACTGTTACTTTCCTCTTCCTACCCTACCCTCTCTCCCCCATTCAGGGATAGCTCCTCCCCCATCCACTAAGTAGCGCTAGGTAAACAGTATTCAACAATCAACAGACCTGCTCCAACCTCAAAAAGCTACTCCCTCCATTCCTGGAACCCCTACTCTGTGCTGCTCAGTGAACGCTAGCTGGGACCATCATTTGTCTGCCTACCTGTCTAGTCCAGGTACCAGTCCCTTTGAAAACCATAACTGGGACCTGCCACTCTTCTTTAAAAATATCTCCATTAAGGAGAGTGGCAAACAAAAGCCCTTCAATGTCTGGCTGACTTTTCCCGCCCACTATGTTTCTATCAAGGCCCACTTACTGCTACCCCAAACTCGCTCTCCCTAACCTCTCTCTTTTCTTGTCAGCTCCTGGACCCAGCTCACAAGCCCCTGACTGGGAAGCCCTCTGCCATCCCCAGGCAGAGTAAGAGCTGGCGGCCACACGGCATTCTGGGTACACCTTGATTAGAGTGTCACACGCTGCATCACTGTCACCTGCCCACCCACCTGCCTCCCCACAGACTGAGGTCTCTTTGCAACCAGAGTCCAACTCATTCACCTTTGCATCTCCAAAGCCAAGCACAGCTCCTGACCCAGAGTGAATACCCACACGATATCTGAGAAATAAATGAATTTCAGTTTCCATGAAGCTGAAAAATATTTATATACATATTATCTATAAATTTATTTATAGATATTTATAATATATATTTTTAGCAAGATAGCCATCAATTTTTATTGAGCTTAAATCTCTAAATTCCATTTTAGCACCATGTTTGGGGGAAAAACGTCCAGTTTTATATAAACTCGATGTGTATGGAGAGGGCACAGGATAGCTCCTATAGAATTAGCAAAATGGTGTTTGTATTTAACCTCATTTTTATCACTTCAAATGAGCACTTCCCTACATCATCTGGGCATATACTCCATTCACCACCTTTATTGTTTGAAGTCTTGCAGAATCACTGCTCTAGATAGAATATAGAACTGTGACCTGCAGATACACGTGTGTATACTTATAACTCCACCAGACCAAGTTTGGGCATCTACAGCGTACGTGCCATTTGGGGCCTACCATACGCTGATGTCCACTTGGCTGAAGTCCTCCAGCTGCGGCGATCCCAGCCACGCACCGCTAACCCACTGGTGCCTTCGTGTGAGTCTTTCCTGTCCATGCCTATCTCCTGTCTCCAATTGTACAGCTCCCTGAGTAGTCCACAGCCTTCTTCTAAATCTGCATTCGCTTCTGTGATTTTTAGATAACATTTCAGCAATTTCAAGTTTGTAACCTAATGATTCTAATGCTCTTCTCTAAGAAGGCTTTTTTTCTTTTTTTTTTTTTATGATTTACCTTTCTCAGAGTCACCACGGCAGTTTCCCCTCTCTGGTATTACTTTCGACAGGCAAACTTTGATTATTTGAATGCCCCAGGGGAGGTGCTGAAATTTAAGTTAAGTGAGATTTCAGGTAATTGGAAGAGTTTATAATGTGAACCACTGTAGCTGGGGGGTATGTAAAATTCACTGACAGTCTTGGTTAACTGCAGTTTTGAGTAAGAAGGTTTGCCTGAATATCTATTTCAATCCTTCCACTCCTGTTATTTCTCCTTTCCTCCCTCTACCCATCTCACTCTCCAAAGAGTGTATTCTTATTCTTTTCAGGCCGATAAAGCTGAGAAAAAAGCAAGGGAAGAAGGTTGGGTTTCCTTATAGTTGGCTGTACGTGGGCTAGGAAACCCCTTCCCATTTGCTGAAGAGAGCATACGTTTTTAAAAATCATCCCTTGCCTGGAGTGAATTTGCTCTCTCCCCTGTGCTAGGCTGATCCGACCTTGCCTTGGGCCGAGATGCTGAGGGTGGAGCGTGCAACTCTGGTTCGTTTCAGAGACTGGGTGTTCAGGATGGAGCACAAAAACTACCTGTGCATCTGAGGCTCTCCCTTTTCCATCCAGGTTGCCAAGAGCCTGGGATATGCTGCATGAAGGTGACAGCCCACGTCACCAACCCCCACATATGCAGTGACCCATTATAACATATAACAGTCACATATGGAATGTAATGATAGATTCGCTGGTTACGTCATTATATGATAATAATTCGATTCAGTTGCAGAGGGCTCCCCCTGTGGGCTGGGTGGCAGCAAAAAGCCAGCAAAGCTTGGACAACACTTTGGTCAAACTGCCTGTCAAAACTGTAAAAATGCTGTGGCTCCACTTCCCCTTGTCTCAAAAAAGAAATCATAAAAAACCCTAACATTCCCCAATAAGGCGCCGCCTTGTATATCTATCAGCTCTTAACCTCTCAGCTCTGCCCCGAAACACCAGGAGCAGAGGGGCCTGTGGCCATGTCTTCACTTTATATATGAGGTGCTGAGAGGACTAACTGGTGGCATTTGCAGAACCAGAATTGATTCCTGGACCATCCTTTAACAAGAGGGAATTCGGGAGATACAGAGACAAAGGAGCCATTAATAGAAGCAACATGGCACGTGGGATTTAGAACTGAAATGTGGGTTTCACTGCCATCACCTACCACTGGGCCATGGGAAGCCCCGCACCCACTCTGCGCTTCAGTTTCCTCTTTTATAAATGATGATATCAATAACCACCATCATTTATGGAAGCTACTCAGTGCCCAGAGATGATTCATCATTTCACATATATAAATCATTAATCCTTATCACAACTCCAAAAGGTAGATGTCATTACCCCCTTTTACACATACAGAATCTGAGGCTCTAAGAGGTTTAAAAAAAAGGCGTGCAGCCTGTAAGTGACAAAGGTGGGATTTGAACACAGGTCTGCCCCATGTCCTTTCTGTTGCAGTGCACTGCCTCTCTTACAGAAGAGTCTAAGGATTTTATAAGGCAATGCATGTTAAAAAGAAAAAAAAGCACTCAATAAAGTCTAAAGGCATCAATCTTATTATCACAGTATCAAAAGAATCAAGAGAACTGTGTCTGCCCTATTCAAAGAAAGAAAACAATCTCCACTCCTAAGTTTGTCAGCAGACCTCGCCTCTCTGAAAAATATTATCTCCCTGCTGGGATGAATAGTTCCATAAGAGGGCCAGAGTACTCAAGATGAAGAGTCAACTCAAGACGGTGCGTTCTGTGGGACTATTCCCTGGCTCCCTTCTCTCTGATACTTGAGTCAGGTGCAGATGCTCTAAAGCAAGGAGGTGTTCCATCCCCGTCTGCCCCAGAAGGCAGTCATCTGCAAACTAGAGATCTTGAAATCAGCCATGCAAATCCGTCACCATTTTAATTATCCAAGTAAATAGAGCTCTTACCACCATCTGCCAGGATTTCAACCAGTCGTGTTCATTAAGCTCCCCCAGCAGTTCTTTCTGGATGAGAACCGTGGAGTCATTGCTAAAGGGCCACTTGGGCCCAAATTTCCGCCTACAGGATGAAGGTGTCACCAGCTGAAGCATGTGTCTCGGAGCTGTTTTTTCCCCTCTCTACACCTTGCTCACATTTTTCTGAAAGCCGTTAATTTGCTCCTTCAAAGTAACTTCATCTTTGTTGTTCTTACTTCCTTTCCACCAACTCCAGGCAGTACTGATTAGTGAGAAATTTTCCTCCACGAGAACTGTCAGCTCAGAACTCAGCCCCACAGCAAAAAGTGAGGTGGAGCTTCATTCTGGAACACGGATGGGTGTGCGATCCTGGTGAGTCGAATCACCAGAGATCTCAGAGACCAGACTAAATTGTAAATGCTTCTTAAGGCGGGGACTCTGTCCAGGTCTGTTTCTCTGGCTGATAACTGTGCAAATGAGTTGATTATGTTAGTGAAAGGCTCCCGTGGGCGACCTGAGTTAATTATGGCTTTCAGGGAAGATGGCAAAATCCTCACTAGCTACAAATCACCAATGGACCACAAGGCAGTATTGGGTGTAATTGTACTTGCTTTCCTTGACAGTCAGTTGGTCCACCAACACCACTACTTCCGTCATCGTCGTTCCTCAGGATAGCATTTAAATGACAATAAAGTGATTACTCTTCTCCTAGTACAGAATTAAGACCTGACACTCAAAATATTCCTTGGAGAAGGACGCACAGACATCACTGATGCAGGTAATATCCAAGTTTGGGCATTTCTCTTTCACTAAAGAAAATTCAGTGATAATCACAGCATCACCACAGACAGCAGCAACAAATTGCTAATTGCTACTAAATATATGATCGGGCTGACCGCTCCAAAAGGCGACGACATTTCAGAGGCAGAGAGACCTAAAAGTATATGGAGGACAGCGGATATGCTGAGGAAGACCCTGATCTTGAGACTCAGATATGACCATGGAAGCGTCAGTCAAACACAGAGGGCAGACCCTCCTCTATCAGTGACGGTGTACCAGGCACTTTACACACATTAGCTCATTCGTCCTCACCATGAGACCCTACAAGGTAGGTACTACTATGATCCCCTATATACATATAAAGTGCTGGTCAGTAAGATGGAAGCAGAAGTGTCCTTTGGGACTTCTGGGAAGTTTCCTTAAGGGAGGGGTCCCCAACCCCTGTACCGGTCCGCACATGTTAGGAACCGGACTGCAGAGCAGGAGGTGAGTGGTGGGCGAGCAAGTGAAGCTTCATCTGCTGCTACCCATCCTCCCCCCAACCCTATCCGTGGAAAAACTGTCTTCCACGAAACCAGTCCCTGGTGCCAAAAAACGTTGGGGACTGCTGCCTTAAGGGGAGAGGTACACTCTTGCATGTCTTCCTCATCCTGAAATATATGGTCCACAAGATAGAAAACCTCACTCTTGGAATGGAGCAGTAGAGCAGAGAAATGGAAGGTGCCTGGATCCCTGACAAACCGTGAGCTGCCATATCAGCCCAAACTGTCTACCTCCAAATTTATTGTACATGTGTGTGTATGGCTGTTAGCATAACTGAGGCAATCTTGGGCCCTTAAAGTTTCTCCTGTCCTTTTGCTGACCCTACCCAGGACTGTACTGTGCAGTAAGTCACTTCTTTGTCATCAAGGGCTTTGTATTGATAGTTAATAGATATTGTTTAATAATCATTAGGACCAGGTGGCCTCTATGCTCTGTTAGTCCCCAAACAATGATGAAAACCTTCACTGACGTATTCCTTGTGCCCATGAGACTAGTTACTCATTCATGAACCTTGACTTAGAAATGCACGTCCTGTTTCCCAGCACCTAACCCAATACCCCTTTAACTATAAAACTGTCCCCATGGCCCCTACGCAGTGCAGGTGCAGCTGTGAATGCTTCCAGATCATTGTCCCCTAACTCATCCCACCCTGTGAGTAAATTACCCTATAATAAACTGATCCATTGACTGTATGGAGCTATTTGCCTCATTTTTTTTTTTTTTTGGTCTCCAGATGCCTTCTCAATTCAGTGGGCACTTTTTGTTCCCTCTGACCTTCAACAATGTGAGTGAGAAATACAGATAATTCTATCTTATTTAAACCACTGTTATTTCTATTACATTAAAATTAATCCTAAATAATATACTGATATGCCAAACAACTGATATTGAGGAAATTTCAGAAGGAAATTAATAAAGCAATCCCATTTGCAATCTCAAAATTAATAAATCTCAAAATTAATAAAATAGCTGGGAATAAATCTAAATAAGGAGGTAAAAAAAACCTGTACTGGGAAACCTGTAAGACACTGATGAAAGAAATTGAAGACAACACAAATGGATGGAAAGATAGACTATGTTCATGGATTGGAAGAATTAACACTGTTAAAATGACTATACTACCCAAAGCAATCTACAGATTCAATGTAAGCCCTACCAAAATACTAATGGCATTTTTCACAGAACTAGGACAATTCTAAAATTTGTATGGAAACACAAAAGACCCTGAATAGCCAAAACAATCTTGAGAAAGAACAAAGGTGATTTCAAACTATAGTACAAAGCTACATCATCAAAACTATATGGTACTGGCACAAAAACAGACACATAGGTCAATGGAACAGAACAGACAGCTCAGAAATGAACCTACACTTATATGGGCAGTTAATCTATAATAAAGGAGGCAAGAATTTACAATGGAGAAAAGACAGCCTGTTCAATAAATGGTGTTGGGGAAACTGGACAACTACATGCAAAAGAATCAAACTGGACTACTTCCTCTCACCATATGCAAAATAAATTCAAAATGGATTAAAGACTTAAGTATAAGACCTGAAACCACAACACTTCTAGAAGAAAACATAGGCAGTACTCACTCTTGGAATGGAGTGATAGAGTAGAGAGACAGAAGGTGCCTGGATCCCTGACAAATGGTGAGCCCCCATTTCACATATCTATATTTTCCAAATCTGGCATGGAGGGGTGCAGTGAACTCAAGATTACTTGGATATTTAAAGTTACATCCACCACGACTCAAGGTTTTATCATCTCTAGGCATCAATAATACCTTCAGCCACTCAGTTTTCTTCCCCAACCTTTCCTCGTTCACAGATTCAGGCCATCAAGGGCAGGGGCTCGCTGCTGCGATGAGGACACTCTGTGATGGGGGTGAACAGGCAGGGGTGGAAGGCTGGAGTCCCTCACTTCCACGGAGCCAGTGCTTGGACAGGGCTGGGTCACCTGGCACACCTGCCTTCCACCCACAGCACAGAGGTGGTGTCCTGCCCGTCCTTCGGGATGTGGTTACGACTGCAGGTCTCCTGACACCACTTTTGCTCAACTTCCAACTGAAATTGAAGTCATGGCAGGAGTCTGGAACCAGACCCAAAAAGCCTCTTTTTCAGCTCAGGTTTTTAGGTTTAGAGCTAGGTCAGCTGACGTGAGTGTACAGAGGGTCTGAACCCAAGGCTCTCAGAGGGAAAACCTTCTAACCTTCAAGTTTAAAAGCTTAGCTCCACACACTTGCTTCTTTTTGAGTGACCATAAAAAAGGACTCTGAATTTCTGAATATTTCATAAACACTCTGAATTTCCATCTCTTCATCTATAAAGACCCTACCCCCTGCTCATGCTAACTGGTAAAGTAGTTATAAGACATTGATTAGGGAATACAGAGGAGGGTGACAACATCGTGTTGCATTTTGTACCCCAACTTTTAGCAGAGTGCCTGGGACATAGTTAATCCTCTTAAATATCAGTGGAGGGAAGGCAGCTGTAAGGAATTATTTTTATTTGTTACAGCTCATGATGAGAAGATGGCCATAGGGACCAAAAAAAAAATAATCGCACACTTTCTTTGCATGAGAGTCAACCGTGGGTGGCAAATAACCTTGGAACAAACTTAAATTCTAGTCCAGAGCAGAGTTAAAGGCTGGCATCTGTTCAGACACACTATAGTACAGGTCAGAGTCCAATACAGAAAGTAGCTCTTTATAACCAAATGATTTCCCACCCGCAGCTTCTGCCTGACTCTTTTCAAGCAATATATCTGATAGAATAAAATTCCAGTTTGAAAGAAAGGAAGGAAAAGAAGGGAAGGTGGGAGGGAGAGTGGGAAGGACTTGACTTCTAGTAAATTCATAAATCCCTTAGAGCTTATTAAAAGGAGATTTGACTTAACTACCTTTAAAAGATCACAATCTATATTTTGAGAGTCAGAAGGCCTGTAAGATCAAATGGAGATAAGGGGACTTGGGGGAGAAAAAGAGATAAGAATATTGTTCTGACCAAAAAAAAAAAAAGATGTCCTTGTTTTAATTCAGCAGTTTTTCAATTCAAGTATTAGCTGAGAATCCAGTGGGGTTGTCATCTCTTTTACGTTTGTTCATTACATGCAGCACATTGTTCTGGGCACAGTGGGAAATTAAAAAAATGAATGTACCCATCCTGCGTTGAGTAACTCCAGGCTGGAGGCAAGACATACATAAATAATTCCAATGTGAGGCAACCCGGCAGACGCTGGTCACAGAGGTGTGTCTAGACGCTTGGGATTGCAGAAGGCAAGAGACCTTTCCGTTGGGGGTCAAGGTGGTCATGACGAAAGCTTGAAAGAAGGGTGAGGAGAAGTGAGAGAACAAGAGTTCCTGGCAGAGGGCACAGCCTGAGCAAAGGTCAGGTGCACGGAAACACAGGCTTCCAGCAAAGACCCCCAAAGTGGTTCTGTTTGCCAGGAATACGGGACATGTGAAAAGGAGAAACGCAAAATAAGGCTGGAATGTTTGGTTTGGATGAAAGTAAGAAAGGCCTTAAATGACAGTGGAGTCCGAGCCAAAGGCAGAGCCAATAGGGCCGTGGAGGGCTTTGAGCGAGGAAGGTCAGGATCACGGTCCTGCTTCCAGACCCTTGACCAGGCAGGGATGGACTGGAAGGAAAGGCAGAAAGAGATGCAGGAGGCAGGGAGGCTGATGAGGAGGCACCTGCAAGAATCCAGGGTGGGGAGCTGACTGCTGGTTCTTTGTGAGCGAGTGCTGGGTCTCGGGCACCGAAATCGGCTGAATACGAGGCTTATTCAAAACCCCAACAAATGAGGAAGGTAAAGTGGTCAGCAGGAGACTGGACTGAGGGAGAGTGAGAAGGGTGCAAAGTCACAAGGTGAATAAGGTGAGCGCAGAAGAGGGCATGGGATGGAAGTTGCCCAGGAATTGATCGAGCAGTCTGCAAACACATTAGAAGGTCTGGCAAAGCTGGAGACTGTTGGGAAAGCAGAAAAGGTTACAGATTGACCCTGACAGCATTCACCAGTCTGGAGCAAATTAAAAAGCAAATTGGAACTGGCTTAAATAAAAGGGAGTCCCATCGCTGCCACCTCCAATATCTCCTCGGTCGTGGGGTCTACAGACGGCAGAGCAAGCAGGTACGTCAATCTGCACTTCATCAATATGAATTTTCAATGGCATCATGTTGACGGCGGCAGCTGACACATCACCTCCCTGGGCTGAACCATCCCTGAAGCCCTGGGAAGCCTCTTCCTAAAGCCTAGGCAAGGACAGGACCACCCCCTCAGCTGTAGAGGGTAGGGGACTTTAAAACACACTTTCACGTACATCATCTCATTTTATCCTCATCTTAGATGAGAGACACAAGGCAGGTATTGTTATCTTCATTGTACAAAGTCCAGAGAAACTGAGGTCTGGACAAGTAAGGTGATTTGCCCAAGACCGTGTAGCTATGTAGTGGTGGAGCTTGATGACTTACATAACCCACTGCTGCCTGAGAAAGGAAGCTGCCCGGGACACCAGGCATCTGCCAGGCCATGTGGACACTCATGCTCCTTCACAGCCATGGTCAGCCCGGGGAGACGTTGGAAGTGGGGCACACTGGCAGGTGAGTAGGGCTGGCTTCAAAGAGAATGTTGAAAATGACGAGGTGAACCGTTTTTCCTTCCTTGTTTCCTTCTCTTCATTCCTCCCCTCCTTCCCTTCCTTTTGTCCACAAGTGCCTGCCAAGGATCATGTGCCAGGCACTGTGCTGGACATTGGTGACCTCCCACCCCTCTGAAGGTCCCTCATCCTCAGGAACCCCAGTGGCCATACCTGCTCACAAGGCCCCACGCTGGCTTCCCAACTGAAATATACCATCCACTTCCCAATCTCTTGAGACCCACAAGAGGTAGGAAACCCAAGTGGAGGCTATGACATCTGAGCTGGGCTGTAAAGTGTGAGTAGGAGATCATCTTTGGACATAAGCAAAGGCTTAGAGATGTCTCAGGGTACGGAATGATCTGGTAACAGGAATTCTATAGAGCGTGAGGGAGGCGGTAGCATAAGGGGTACAGAGGAGTTACTGAAGATGAGGAGAGAGCAGGCCCTTGGAGGCCACCTGAGGAATGGCTTTCACTCTGCGGGCCCTGGAAAGCCATCGGGGGCTTTAGGCAAAGGAGTGGTAACTCATTTCAGCGCTTGGAATGACGACTCAAGTAACTGCAGGGAATAAAGAAGGTCTTAGAGGGTCTTATGCAGATATTCTGGGAAGAGTGGATGAGAACCTGGGCCATGGTGGGATAG
Organism: Leucopleurus acutus; assembly: GCF_964270905.1. Taxonomy (NCBI): domain Eukaryota; kingdom Metazoa; phylum Chordata; class Mammalia; order Artiodactyla; family Delphinidae; genus Leucopleurus; species Leucopleurus acutus. Next base: position 51,458,412 of record NC_139146.1, read on the forward strand.
TAGGAAAGGTGACACAGAGCCCTTATTAAGCCCTTTGCTTGTACCAAAGCAGAAAATATGGGTCTTTGTAGATAATTAGACGGGTGTGGGGTAAGTTGGGAAGAAGAATCAAGGCAGATTCCACAGTGATGTCATTCACTATGGGATAGAAGAAGGGAAGAGAGATGGGAAGGGCTGAAGACAGAGGGAGGGTAAATTCAGTTCAGGGCACGCCGAGTGCGAGGTGCCTGGGGGACACGTCCAGTAGCCCTGTGGAGGGATGCAAAGCCCAGCGTGTAGGGGGAGAACAGCGGAGCGTCAGAGGCTGCACAGCCAGGTGTCAAGTAGGCAGAGGACTGAAGAAAGACTGCCGTATGTGGCAAGTAGGAGGCTGGTCTTGGGTGGCCATGGCAAGAGCATTTTCAGGAGTAAACATGGGGTGGAAGGCAGGCTCAGGCGGGTTGAGAGTGGAGGAGGACAAGGGCACAGAGGGACAGGTGCAGGTACAGGGGGCCTCCTGGGTCCTGCTCAGCCCTCATCCCCAGGCAGCTTCTCCCTGTTCAAAGCGTACAGTCATGCCCTTTGAGTTGCCTCTAGAATGAAGGCCACTCAGGACCCCAGCACTCTCTAGACAGCTAACCGGGCATTCAAGGTCAGCCTAACAATCATCAGCTGATGCCCCACTGTGTGTCTCCAATCACAGAAACACATCTGGGATTTCCCAAACAAGCCCTGTGTTTTGCCATCTCTGCACTTTTGCTGTCTCCATTCCTTCTGCCTAGAACACCTTTCCTTTACATTTCCACTTGCAGAAATCCTGCCTAACCTTCCTGGCCCAAGTGCTACCGTCATCAAGAACCTTCCTCAATCCCCCAATCCAAATGAACTTCCTTGCAAAGCACAAGGCTATGCACACAACATAGTTGTGTGCAACACAACACAACACAACACAACATAGTTGACCTTCTTCTTTGCTATCCACCTGTCCCACTGAAATACCTCCGGGCTGTGTCTCATTCTTCTTTTACGCCAACCGCCCAACCTATCACAGTGATGGATCCATCCTGACATCACTGACCCCCCACCTGTGTGTCTGTCACTAATAAACTATAGGTGGGCAGGCACGTCCAAGATTCTCTTCCCATAAATGAAAATGTGAAATCAAAGTCGAGGCCCTGCAAATGGGCCAGAACTAGGTCATTTGGGGGATGTTCTCTCAGTATCCTCACTCAGGTCCTGCACCTCTTGAGTCATAGCACGAAGCCTCATCATTCTAGAACTCCTGTCTCCTACCCCAACACAGGTGGTCATGGTCCCTCCTCTTAGGAGCTCACTAATTTGTGTAGGAGTTAAGATCCACACAAAGAGAAGGTCCTTTCCTTTCTCAGGGAGCATGTAAATTCTACATGAGTGGTCTGTAAGCTACACTACATAAGGCAACAGGATGAAGAGCTCACTTCAAGCTTGGGTGGTCATGGATGATTTTATGAAGGATGTTGGTGTCTATTCCATCTTGAAGGACTGGTAAAGGCTGTGGTCAGGGAAGAAGTGGAAGGCCCACCCAGATGAGGTCAGGATGATAAAGTAGAAGCCAGAATGCGGAACAGATCAGTTTGGCTGGAACAACCAATTTATGAGGGAAAACGAGGTGTAAGGCTAGAAAGATAGTCCAGCTTGGGGCAGGCCTTGAATACCCAGTAATGGGGAGCCACTGAAGGCTTCTGAGTAAGAGGTCCTGGTGAAGTATCTTTTTTAAGGTAGTTTAATAGGCTAGTCGTATAGAAGGTATATTGGCTTGAAGAAGATATGATATTTTGAACAAACGTAAGATGTTCATTACAATAAAAATACCATAAGGTAATGGAAACAGAGTAGCCTAGAAGAAGTGAAATGAAAATGAGAAGACTTCAAAATAAAAAATCTGCCAAAGGTTCGTGTTCCTTGGGGACCAGGTGTCCCCTACCACCGGTGCCCTTTTACCTGAAGGACCAGAAAGAGATGCAGACTCTCAACTAAGCAAAGTCCTCTGCCAGGAGGCACCCAAAGCCCCGCTATGGTTTTATTGGTGGAAAACCAGGCAGTGGGTAAGAAACATTGCTCACTCTGGTCATTTTCATTCAGGGACTAGCCAAAGTCCTCTTCTTATCTTCAGCCAATGTATTTTATTCAATGTGAAAGTCACTAAATTAATTTTTTTAACATGATAAGAGTAGCAATTGTCAATTTTAGAAGCACATATGCGAATTTCCCTGCACAGGAGAGAACATGAATCCCATTACTTAAAAATAGCAGTTGTGCTCACTTTCCCCCACATGCTAATTTTAATAAACTTACTCTAAAATTAGCCTGCCACTATGAGGATAGCTGCTCATCAAAAATGTTCCCAGGAAGCACTAAGCTTGCCTCGCAAGAGTTCAAGCACTCCTAGGAAACTCTGAACAATGCGGAGCTCTAAGCAGAACTTGTCCTCTTCTCACCAGACTCAGTCACCCCCAACCCTCTGTCAGACCCATCACCACCACTCTCCAGCCACACTTTGAGGGTCATCTTGGACTCATGCTATTGCATCTTCCCGATCCAATTGGCTATGAAATCCTGTATGGGTCTTCCTTTAAAATCTGTCTCATAGCCATCCCTTTTTCTCTGTCTCCACTGATGCCATAACTCCTTATCACTTCATTTATTCAAATATTCAAGCATTCACATATTCTATACTCACTGAGTACCTACAAAGGGCAAGGTACAGTGTGAAGTGTTAAGGTCACAAATTAATACCATATGGTCCCTACCCTCAAGGAGTTCAAGATCTTTTGGGCCCAGTGGAGAGAGAGACAAGTCAAGGGTTTATCAAAGAACCATATGATAAGTGGCATGACCTAGGTGCAATAGAGGTAATTGGGAATATTGATGGTGACAGAGAAGAGACTAGATTACTGGTAGCTCATCTTCACTTGTCTTTCCCTGACTCCTGGGAGAGCTACCAAATTTGTCTTTATATTCCCGCTGCCTGGCACAGTGCCTTGTGAATGACAAAGGCTCGGTGATTACTGAGTTCAGTGGAAATGAATCTTTCCCAAGTACTTTCATCAACTTACACTCTAGCTAAAAAAACTTTCAGAGGCTATTACCAGCTACATTAGAGTACACCCTTCTGTCTTGCTTTTGAAGTTGTTCACCATCTGGTCCACCCTGGCTATCCAACCTCCATTTCTGCTATACCTCAACCCACTAGTTTCAGGCTTTATCTGGAGCATTTCCTCAAAGGCCAACCACCAGTCCAGTACTCAGGCCTGCTTCCTGTCACCACCACCATGCTCTCTTCAGCCAAAGCGGAGGGACCCAGTTCTACTTCTTCTAAGAAGCTTTTCCCCACTTCTTCAGCTACACCAACTGCCTATATATGTATCTAAGATACATTGTTCATTATTTTGCACTGTTTTTTCATTTAATATTATGAATGTGAATAATGCTTTGAAATATTAAATGGTACTCTATTTACCTTGCCTCAAATTTCTATAACTCCTACCCTGTTACTCTCCACATATCCCTCTCCCTTTTATTTTTTATTTATTTACTTATTTTTAAAATAAATTTATTTATTTTATTTTTGGCTGCATTGGGCCTTCGTTGCTGCGCGCGGGCTTTCTCTAGTTGCAGAGAGCGGGCGCTACCCTTCATTGCGGTGTACAGACTTCTCATTGCAGTGGCTTCTCTTGTTGCAGAGCACGGGCTCTAGGCACACGGGCTTCAGTAGTTGTGGCATGCAGACTCAGCAGTTGTGGCTCGCGGGCTCTAGAGCACAGGCTCAGTAGTTGTGGGGCACAGGCTTAGTTGCTCCATGGCATGTGGGATCTTCCCGGACCAGGGCTCGAACCTGTGTCCCCTGCATTGGCGGGTGGATTCTTAACCACTGCTCCACCAGGGAAGCCCCTCTCTCTCCCTTTTAAAAGCCAGACATTTTGCCTTCTCCAAGGAAGAGAGTGCTCAGCGGAACACTGGTAGCGAAGTGACTGGCTTTTCAGTTTTGAAGGCCTTGTCCTTCACCAGAAGATACCAGAGCAAACAAGAGTCTCCCCATAACTCCCTCCCCCATGACTCTCCAAAAGACTAGAAAAGATCTCCAAACTTGAGGAAAAGGCAGACAGCGTGCAAGGAAAGAGAGCCTGGTTACCATTGAATGTCTAAGAATGAACACTTATCAGCCTGGTGTCAGGAGAGTGGAGTAAGGACAGTGGGACTGAGATGTAGGGGCCGTGGCTAGTTTTGACGGAAACCTGATGAGTTGGGCAATCAGAGAGGTAAAGAGTAAAGCTCTCTATAGTGATGACTCTCTTCAATATCCATTCCGCCCCTTTTTAAAGACCTAAGTTTACTGAGGTATAATTTACGTAGAGAAAAAAAATCACCCTTTTGAGGTGTACAGATCTATGGATTTTAACAAACTCATACAATCATGTAGCCATCAACTCAATCAAGGCATAGACTATGTCCATCACTCTAAAAAGCTCCCTCGTATTCCCCTGCAGTCAATCTGTTCACTCACTCCAGGCTCTGGCAACCACTGATTGGTTTTTCTGTCCTTTCCGTTGTGCCTTTTCAAGAATTTCATATAAGTGGAATCTTACAGTCAGTGCATTTGAGTCTCTGCCTTCTTTCACTTGACATGTTTCTGCATGCATCAGTAGTCTGTTCCGTCTTAATGCTAAGCAGGATTCTATGATGTGGATGTAGCAATTTATCCACGTGCCAGTTAGTGGACACTGTTGTGTTTCCAGTTTTCAGCAATTATAAATAAAACTGCTATAAACATTCACATACAGGATTTTGTGTGGACACGTGTCTTCATTTCTCTTGGGTCAACACCTATGAGTAGGATTGCTGGGCTGTTGGGTTTAGTGTAGGTTTGACTTTATGAGAACTTGTAAAACTGTTTTCAAAAGTGGTTGTACCATTTTTTATTCCTCTAGCAACGTAGGAGACTTCCAGTCACTCTGCATCCTTATCAGCACTTGGTTTTCCCATTTTTTCTTTCTGTGTTTGTTTTTCCGTTCTAACAGATTCGTTGTGGCTTTAACTTACATTTTCCTTATGGCTGATGATGCTGCGTATCTGTTCATGTGCTTATTTACCATCTGAATCTCTTCTTTAGTGCGGTGTCTATTTAACTCTTTTGCCCATTTTTAAAATTAGATTGTTTTCTTACTATTGTGTTATGAGAGTTCTTTGTATATTCTGGATATAAGATATGTGTTCTGCACAAAATTTCTCATCTGTGGCTTGTCTTTTCATTTTTTTTTAACAGAGTATTTCAAAGAGCAGACATTTTTTATTTTGATAAAGTCCAATTTATCCTTTTTTTCCCTTTATAAGTTTGTGTTTTTCCTGTCCTGTATACCTTTCTAACTTTTTAATAGAACCCTCCCAAATTTAAGTTGGGCATACCCAGCTTAAGATGACATTTCCTAGCCTCCCTTGCAGCTACATGTGGCCATGTGACTACACTCAGACAAATGGGATGCGAGAAGTGATACGTATAGCTCTCTAGACATCCCTAATTAAAGAAAAGCCCTTTGCCCTGGACTTCCCCTTTCTCTCCTTCCCCTTTCCATGGACTGGGACAAAACACGGCAACAACCTAGCTTTAACTATACAGTTGAGGACCATCCCCTAAGAAACAGTAGAGAAACAAGATAGGAGAAACCTGGGCTCTTAAATGACTCATGGAGCAGGGCTGCTCTCCCAGCCTGGACCACCACACTATGACACGAAAGAGACCTAAATATCTACCTCACTGAAACCACTATATTTTGGGAGTAGGTATCTTTGTTAAGTGGCTTAGACTTTACCCTAAAAAATATACCCTTCTTTCTTAGGAAGTAAAAAATAATCCCCAATTCCCCGGACCCAGCCTCGTGTGGTGTGGTGTGTCTATGTGGAAAATTGCACCATGGTTTCTCAGAGTTTCCCTCAGCTCAGGAGTGATTCAGAGACAGCAGAACACGACTGAATTCCTCCACCTTGGGCAAGGGAGCAAAGCCCCCCATGCCCAGAGTAGTGAAGTAGCAGTAGGTCACCTTGTTCTTCATTCACCCAAAGTAGCATGGGTCTGGTACAGACACCAAAGGGCCAGAAGAGGGGAACAAGGGCAGACACAACAGTGACTGACAGTGACCAATGACCAGATGCTAGACTGAAATGAGGTGAGTGTGGCTAAACAAAAACAGCCCAGACCAGTTGTGTGCCCCCTACCCCATCACCCCTGCCAGTGGCTGAGTACTACTTCCCACCCCTAGAACTCAAATACAAGTTCAGGCAGAGGTGTGATTCCCATCCAGCTTACGTTCCCCCCCACCGCCTTACAAGGGGAGTTTGTAATCATAATTAAGGTGTTAGAGCAAAATAAAGTTTTCGGTTTGTGAACACCTGAGTTTGTGCCCTGACTCCACCCTCACTGTACTAATGCTTGCTGAACATTTACTGCTTGCCAGGAAGACAGCAAAACACGAACGAGCGTGATTTCACTGGATCCTCGCAATTAGAGCACCTACGAGTAGGTGCTTTACGATCCTGTTTAAAGATGAGAAAAATGAGGCTCGGAGGAGTTGCGTGGCACGGTGATTCTCTCAACACCCATTCCCCTTCTTCTGGCAGTTGTTCCCACCCCCCGACCCACTCTCAGTCCATGTGGCCTGGGCAGGGCCCCGTGCACAACTGCAGGCCTGAGACAGGTCACCGGGCTCCTGAGTAACTTCCTCCAGGGCAGGTGAGGGATCTAAGTGGGTGCAAAGGGAGTGATTCCTGGGGTTCTACGGGGTCTCCTGCAAAAGAGTTTCTGTCTTCCCCTCTGGACTTGAGCTTGAGAGGGTGGGAGGCTGAGACTGAAGTCAGGCCCCAAGCAGAGCCTAAGATGGAGAGAAAGCATCTGTTTGAGCACTGAATCCAGCTGTGCCCCACACCACCCCTATCTTGGAATGATTAGTCACGGCAGCTGTGTTAGTTTGCTGGAGGCTGCTGTAACAGACTGCATAAACTGGGTGGCTTGAAACAATAGAAATTAATTTCTGATAGTCCTGGAGGTCAGAGGCTCAAAATCAAAGTGTCAATAGGGCCAGGATCCCTAATAAGACTCTAGGAGAAGACCCTTCCTTGCCTCCTCCTAGCTTCTGGTAGCTGCCAGCAATCTTTGGCTTTCCTTGGCTTGTGGTAGCATAACTCCAATCTCTGCCTCTGTCATCACCCGGCCTTCCTTCCTCTGTGTCTTCACATCGTCTTCCCTTTGTGCACCTCTGCAGCCAAATTTCCCTCTTCTTATAAGGACACTGGTCATTGGATTAGGAACCCACTCAAATGACCTCATCTTGAGAACATCTGCAAGATTCTGTTTCCAAACAGGGTCATATTCACAGGTATTGGGGGGAGGACGTTAGGACTTGAATATATCTTTTCGGGGACACAATTCAACCCACAATATCAACTGATAAATTCCCTTTGAGCTGAACCTGCTTGGGTTGGGTTTTGCACCGAGAAAGAAGTACAGCCAAGATTTACTCTCAGTTCTCAGTCAACAGACAAGACCCAAAGCTGCGCCCTTATCCACAGGCTCAGACTGCAAGCCTGTTCAGCTTCCCTCCCCAAATGTCAGCGGCTCTACTTCGGGCAGAGGCCCAGGCTTAACCATCTTCTATATCTGCCTCCTAGTCACTCACTGCATACAGCATGCTCATGGAATACAGGATTGATTGCTATCTAATTAATTCACCAAAATTCAAATAGTGAAACTGAATTAGTCATGGTTTATCACAGGGCAGCAGGCTGAGAGATGACCAGGATTTTTATCTTAGAAATAAAGTTACGGATTGTCTGCACGACTGCGTTTCAAGATTTCCCCCTGATTTGAAAGATCACCTCAGGTGGTGATGAGAAGAATGCTTCCCCCTCCCCAGACATTTAATTTCCAGAATAGAACAGAAGCCACACCCCTTTTACACGCATGGCCGTGTTTACTTCACGGCCTGAGAGAAGGCTGTAATTTCAGCTTGTTATGCTAAAAATGTGAAAATAAAACTGATCTCTATAGGATCATTTAAATGAAAACTGCTTCCTAGAGGCAAGCCGAGGAAGCAAACTGATTGAAAGAGAGCACAGGGCTCTGGGCAGGAAGGGCCATGGAGTGTGGACCCAGGGTGGGAGGTAGAACCGGGGACTTCTGTAGAAACAGACTGGAGCCCATTTGACCCAGGTCACATGGGTGGTGATGCCTTCCCCAGTTCCTTCCACTGGCTTCCAAAGTCACTTTCAAATGCCACTAGCCACGGACCATTCTCTTCCTTGAATCCTACTTGCCTAGGGCCAACACGATTTCTCCACTCCCACGGAAGCCCAGGCAACTGAACTTGAGCGTGCAGGGGAATCCCCTGGTGAGCTCCCTTTGCAACAAAAGCAGATTTGGGGCTATACCCCCAGGCACTTTCATGAAATAAGGGAATTCGTTTCCTGTGGTTGCCACAGCAAATCACTACAAACTGGGCGGCTTGTAACACAGAAATGTATTCTCTCACAGTTGTGGAGGCCAGAAGTCCAAAATCAAGGTGTCAGCAGGATTGGTTCCTTCCGGAGGCTCTGAGGGAGAATCTATTCCAAGCCTCTCCCAGCTTCTGGTGGCTGCTGGCAGCCCTTGGCATCCCTTGGCTGTCGCTGCCCATCTCCAGTTTCTGCCTCTTCACATGGACTTCCTCTGTGTGTCTCCACTCCCTATAGGCTTCTCCCTTGTATCTCTGTGTCTCAAATCTATCTCTACTTTCTCATAAGAACACTAATCATTAGATTTAGGGCCCATCCTAAATCCAGGATGATCTCATTTTGAGTTCCTTAGCTTGATTATATCTGCAAAGACCCTGTTTCCAAATAAGGGCTTATTATAGCTACTGGGACGTTAGGACTTAGATGTAGCCATGGGGGGAAGAACACAATTCAGTGCACTACTGTGGATTTAAGGAGAGACCCAGAAACTTGTATTTTTTCCCCCAAATGCCAAGTGACTCTTTTTACTCTTTGCTCCCAAAATGACTCTGTAAATCGTCTGTAAATCGACTCTGTAAATCGACTGTAAATCGTCCTCTGAGCAACAATGATCCAGTTGCTGAGGATTCAAAGATGAATAAGACATAGACCCCTCCTTTGAGAATCTGCTGTCTAGGGGAAGATACACACAGATGAACTGGTGATTAAGATACAAAGTGTGGGGCTTCCCTGGTGGCACAGTGGTTGAGAGTCCACCTGCCGATGCAGGGGACACGGGTTCGTGCCCCGGTCTGGGAAGATCCCACATGCTGCGGAGCAGCTGGGCCCGTGAGCCATGGCCGCTGAGCCTGCGCGTCCGGAGCGTGTGCTCCGCAACGGGAGAGGCCACAACAGTGAGAGGCCCGCGTACCACAAAAAAAAAAAAAGATACAAAGTGTGGCCTAATGATCCCAAGCTCTGGAGTCAGGCACCAGGGTTCAACTTCTGCCCCCTCCAGATGTGAGGCTCTGAGCGAGTTCCTTAGCATGTTTGGGCCACAGTTTCCTTATCTGTAAGATAAGAAATAATTCCTACCTTATACCATTGTGAGTATGAGGCTGTGTAAATATGAAGGATGGACTTGAGGAATGGCCGTTAGCTCTTATGAAGGTGGGAAGCGCCTTGCATTCATTTTCACATTCCACAGCCCCGAGCTGTGTGCCCTCTGCGTCCTAAGCTTTAATGAATGTCTGAAGGCAAGACAGCATTACTCTGGAGATACAGAGCTGGGATAGGCAGGACAACTACGGAAAGACCCATATCCGGATCTTGACTTATTCTACAAGCATTTTTTGAGCACCTGCTGTGTATGGAGCTCAGCGTGTAGGCACCTGGGACAAAGCCAAATAAAATACATAGCCTAGTGGGGAGACCATTAGACTGCAATACTGTGTGGTCAGGGCAAGACAGAGGCACCCTCGGTCCAGGGACAGCCATGCCAATAAGAACTTCCTTCTTTGGTTTCCCATCCTTCCCAGTCCACCCTTTAGGATTCTCTTAGTGTTTATGGTGTGACTCTCCTTCCACACTATACCATATGCTTCAGGAGTTCTTTGAGGGCAGAAGGGGTCATCTGTCTTCCTGGCCATTGTATCCCAAATACCGAGAAATGTACCTGACTCCTAATAGGCATTCGACAAGTATTTGCTGCAATAGTGAACATTCTGCTATTTCAGAGCCCAGCACTGGACTTCCATGAAGAACCACCTCCAGCCTCCTTGACCACTGGGTATGATTCTTGACGAGCCAAGAGAAAAGATCCCCAGAGGATCTGTCCCTTAACATAAAGCCTGACAGAGGAGATGGGGACAGGCTGCATGACAACATATCATAATGCTGTCCAGTTATTACATACAGATCAAGAGGGAACAAACTGAACTTGGGGAGAAGCTATGACAGTCCATTCCTCTTCAGAAATACAACGCTTTGCATACACTGGACATTAAGTACTGTTATCAGACTGACCTGGAGGCCCAGGAAATGGTGAAAGGAGAAAGACGGTACAACGTTTTCCTTCCAGCACCCAACGTGGGAAGGAAGCCAGCAAACCATTACACCCTGCATTGTGCGTATAGAAGTAAGAAAACGGAGGCCCAAGCGGGCCTTGGGGACGGGGATGGTTCTCAGGAAGGAGAGAATGGAGAATTTCCGGGGCGTGGTCGGCACAGCTGGGTAAGTGGCTAACGCCATCACAAATGGTGGTAAGTCAGGACGAACAATTTACCTGTGAGAGGGAGACACCAGCACTCTCTCTCACCTGGAGAAGTCAGGCAGCCCCTCCCAGGCCAAACCATTCTTAGGGTGGGCTGAAGAGGGAAGAGCATAGGAGTCCAAAAGCCGACCCCAGGGGTGTTTCTGACAAAATCGCTGGGCCGGGGGGCGGGGGTGGGGGGGAAGGCACGGTATTCTCTGCTTCCACAAATCGAATGACTTCTGCACCAGTGTTTCACTCCTTTGATAAACGGCGCGCCACCTTACACACAGAAGGCCCACGGTAAACGTGTTGACTTAATTGAATAACTGAATGAACGAAGGCTACGGAGGACCCTATGGAACTCCCCTCCCCCACAAAGCTCCGCTGCAGGTGATTCCACCTGGCCCGGCCGTGGCCCCAGAACCCGGATTTCCCCCTGGCACCACCTTTCCGCTTCAGCACTGGGCGTCCAATCGCTTGGCTCCAAAACAGCGGCAACCGAGAAGGCAGGTGGGGCTTGGCTCCCACTCCCGGATCCCCGCGCTCCTCTCGCCAATCCAGTGCCCAGCCCTGCCCGGAGGGAAGGCCCCTCCCCAAAGGCTGGCACCAGCTGGCCTGGAAGAAAGTGGCGCCCGGGCAGACCGCAAAGGGCGGGAGGAACGGCGCACCTGGCGGGGCGCGTGAGAGCAGCCAGCCGAGGCCGCGGGGTGCGCGTCCCCCGCGAGTCCCCGCCCGGCTCGGCCACCCGGGGGGCGCGGGCTCGGGGCTGCGGACCGCTCGGCCCGGCCCATCCCGCCCGGCCGGCGCCTCGGCCTCACCTCGCTCACCAGCCCCTGCCAGTCGCTCTCGATCCGGTCGCCGTTCATGGCCTCCTCCTCCAGGCACGGGCCGGCCTCATGGACGCCACCCTCCTCCTCTGCGCCCTCCTCCTCCCGCCGCGCCGCCGCCGTCGCCTCCTCCACCCGGGCCCCGCGCGGCCCCGAGAGGGCCCGGCGCCTCCGAGCCGCCGCGTCGCCGCCTCCTGCGGCCGCCCGCGCTGTTGACTCAACGTCAGCCTCCGCGGGAGGAAGGGGAGGAGGAGCCGCGGTCGGTGCCGGGCCGCAGCCGCCGCCGAGCCGGCCTAGGACCGCGCCACGAAGTCCCCGGGCCCCGCGCAGCCCCCGGACCCCGCGCTCGTGGCTGCCGAGGTCCTGACCGCAGGATTACTGCTCTCCCGGCGGGAGGCGGCTCGGCGTCCCCCACTAGAAGTAAATCCCCAAATCCAGCCATTCCCTGACCACTATCACGGCTCTCACCATTAGAATGTAAGCCCCACCTGGGCAGAGGGTTGCTTCCCTCTCAGATGAATGTTGGGTACAGGGCCTGGCACACAGTAGGTGCCCTACAAATATTTGCTGAACCTGTGGATGAATGAACCACATGTTCTTACATATTTAACATGGTTTTTTAAGCTACTAATGTTTATTTCTATTTCTTAAATTATCAGCTGTGATAAATAAAAACATTGAAAATAAAACGATAATGAATTCTAAATAGGACCGAAAGCTCTGAGTGTGATGCTTAACATGGGTCAAGAGAGGTGTTGAAGACATATTAGCATCAAACTGAGACTTTCTCCTAAGAGGAAGGGCTAAAAGGGAATTACATTACAGAGGACAGGGGAATCTTCACACATGAGTCAATATTATTCAAGGTGGTTTTCCCCAGCCACCTAAAATCCTGTCCTGAACCACTACCAGTAGTGAGCTTTCCATACTTGCAGAAGCGCTGCCTGTAGAGATGAGCATGTAGGTTGAGAAGTTGTGAACCCATTTTAGTTGTGGACACATAGCAACCAACATCTATTTGTTTTAGTCCCTGTTGATCCTGAATCGATCCTGTAGGATGGATGTTACCTCCATTTATGAGAAAAGGTGGAGAAACAGAGACTCAACTAGGACTCCTAGCTCCCAGAGACACTTCCCAGCCTCTTGGAAACCTGAAAATGAAGTATTACCCCTGGGAGTTGGAAATATTGCATTCTATTGTTGGCCTTGTTTTATTGGCTGTTTGCAAAATGGTGTCCATAATTCCCATGTCGCACCCACTGTCTTTGACTCTAGGCTCAGCCATGTGACTTGCTCTGGCTAACGTGATGTTTGCAAGTGTGCTACACAAAGAGGCTTGTAAAATACCTGTGCAGTAGGGCTTATTCTTGCTTACGCTCTTAGGAACCTCTGATCACCACCATAGAAACAAGCCCAGAAGAGCTTGCTGGATGATGAAGGACTCATGGCCAACAACCAGCCAACTGCCACATGTGAGTGAGGCCACTGACCCCCAGCGGCCACAGATGCCTGCATTAGTCCAGCTGAGGTCAGCAGAAGAACTACCCAGCTGAGCCTTGCCCAATTTGCTGACCTACAGAGCACGTGCTAAATACGCTGTTGTCGTTTTAAGCCCCTAAGTTTTGGGGTGGTTTACTATATAACGATAGATAACTGATATAAGTGGTGACACCACTAACGAGGAGCCTGGATGGCCTGAACTCTCTCTGGAAGCCCTGGCATCATGACCTGTTGGGTCCTCATCTAAAGAAGATTCTACAGCAGATTCTGGCAGACCAGGGGCTACAGGAAGGAGCCAGTCTAGTAGGTAGCACTTTTATTCAGTGCCTGTTGTGTACAAATCCAATACTCATCCTGAACACATTCAATAGCATTGCAGACCACGGTCCCTGTCCTAGAGGATTTGGAAGGCTTACCATTAAAGTTTTGCAAACAAGTGCTCTAGGGAACAAGAGAAAAAGGAGGGGCTAGAATACAGCTAATGCTTCTGGTATTCTGACCAGCTGGGTCACCTAATCCATTCTTTGTAATCCAAGAGGGTGGAAAGAAGGTCATCCCTGAGTTGAATGTCTAGGGTTAACTCAGCACCAAACACTTGTTCCTAACAGCCTGATCGATGTCTCATGCTAAGAAGAAAGGTACTGTCTGCCAATATATTGCCCTCTGGCAAACCATCTGGTTTCATTCCAACCTGTCAATGAGATAGACTTTAGGAAGAGTGGGCATAACTTGGTCCATCTGCCTTCCGCTGCCTCGAGGTCCGCGCCTTGCTCTCGGCTGGCATTCAGGTGGGAAAGCAGCCCGCCCCTTCTAGTTACTATGTTTAGCTGAGGCTTTCAGTACTGCTGTGGCTTTGGAGCCTTCACTGGTATTTCAGGCAGCAGGACAATCAGCAAGCTGTTGGGAGCCAAGGGACCTTCACGAGCGGGATCATGTACCTTTGCGACAACTCTCTGGACGACTTTTTGCGCCTACTTGCTTTCCTTCTCTGAAGTAAGTCAGCCAGTTATTAAGGTGTTTAAAAATAAAACTGGGGAGGAAAATCAAAGAGCGGCAAGGCTCTACCCTCCCCAGTGTGTGGAGAAACTTTCAACTCAGTTGAAACGGCATCTCCAGTTGCCTGGGTTTCCCTCAGAGGTTTCATGCCCCAAGTGCCAGGTCGAACCTGCTTAGCTTGTGAGATGTGATGAAATCACAAACCACGGCAATGTAGCTGTGAACGATTCTTTTTTATCTCTTTTCATTTATGTAGCCTGACATTGAGGAATAATAATAATTAAACGCAGTTTAAGCTTTCAGGCACCTATACCAGAAGGCCTCTAGACACCTCATCAACAGCAGCCCAGGCTGACAGAAATGAAGCTAATACTATTGTGGTTTACATTTTTCAAAGGAAAAAATAAAACTGCTCATCAACTGTCCTCACCTCTGATAAAAGCAGTACATTAAATGTTCCATCCCACAGTCCATTTGCATGGGACCAGTTTAAAACCAGGGGCCCTGGTCTTAAATTTGCTACCCTGACACTAACTGTTGAAACATTGTTTTCAGCCTCTATTTTCACATCCCCTTAACTCTCTGACAAATCTCTAGGGACCCAATTTTTCTTATATATATATTCAGAGCCCCAGGGCCAATTCTATCAATATTTATTTATTTATTGGCACGTGTAGTTAGAAGATAGTTAGAAGAAAGTGCTTAGGTGCTTTTGAGCGATGCTTTAAACTTTCAAAAGTTTGGGAGGGTTTTAGATATGGAAACTCCAAAATAGCTTAATCTAAGAAATTGAACTAGCAGATACTGATGAAAACAAAACAAAACAAATCTCTGGAGAGACTGGGAAAGAAAGGATGGCTTGAAGTTATTGTTAGAAACGTAGCCTCTCCTTACGGGTTCTCTATCGACTTGCAAGATAACTTTGGCTAAGTTTCAGCAGCCTCAGACACACGGGAAAGCCCTAAAGCTTTTGATACAACTTCTCCAGACAGCATTTTCAGTTCAAATTCTGGCCGCCCAAGCCAGAATGGCAGCATTCTCATTAAAGGAAACTGAGCAAATCTCCAGTAGAGATTTTTGGCTCAGCTTTTCTCTGAAATGTACAATTGGGGCAATATTTATGGCCATTCATTTCTCCAGTCACTTTTCTCCTGCCTGAATTAGGAAACCCAGTCTGATGAGCCTGGGAAGAAAATGATTCTTAATGACTCTGGTTTATAGAGTGGTATATGTGTATGTGTGTGTGTGTGTGTGTGTGTGTGTGTGTGTGTGTGTGTGTGTGTGTGTGTTTAATGTATATATTAATTAGCTCTATATGAGCCAAGATCCTCAATTCTTTCTCTTGTCAAGGGAGGGCCGTTTTGACAGGTCCTGCCAGGAGTCCCTATGACCCAGTTGCTAAATGGCTTCCTTTGTTCGTGACTTTAACCCAGGGCAGGGAACTGCAGGTCCCAGTGTGCACTGCAGTCAGGCCTCCTGCAGAGCCCTGAGACCCGAGGTCCTCTGGGCCGCTGGCCTCAATTCTGTAAAAGATAAGCCTCTTCCCTTCCTTTCTTTTCCCCTACCTGGGGATACTCTGCAAAGGGCCTCATCCATCATTTCCCTACCAGGGTCTGCAGCCAGACACCAGACAGACAGGCAGACAGGGGATTCTGGCTGGGTTCCTGACTCAGAGCATTCTCTGTCTCTTAGCCCCCTGAACTCCTGGCCCGTCTCTGTGCTGCCACCAAGCCCTCCCAGCCCAGCAGCAAACAATCAGTTGCATGCTACTCCTCTCCGCCCTGCCCCCCAGCCCAGCCAGCTGCCAATCAGCCGGGCAGCAGCGGCTGGCAGGAAGTTCCACTCCCCGCTGAATCTCTTCTGAGGTGCTCAAAATGACCGAGTGGGGCTGATGATGGCCTGTGGACCCACAATTGCCATCCCCGGAAGGGGCGGAGCGTGACTGACTGGAGCGTTGAGGGCAGGAGGCTGGGGACTGGCGGAGGCAGACGGGCAGCTTTTTTCTCTACCTGTGGAAGGGTCCCGACAGGGGGAGGAAGATGTCAGGAGGAAAGGGCCCTGAGCTGGAGAAGAAAAGGAAGAAAAGGAGAGACAGAGGTAGATGCAGGGCTTGCGCTCCGGATAAGAGGCCAAGAAATCAACTAGAGAAATCAATTAGAGATGATCATACTAAGTGAAGTCAGTCAGAAAGAGAAAGACAAATACCATATGATATCACTTTTATGTGGAATCTGAAATATGGCACAATTGAACCTACCTACCAAGCAGAAAGAGGCTCACAGACACAGAGAACAGATTTGTGGTTGCCAACGGGGGTGGCGGAGGAATGGACTGGAGTTTGGGGTTAGTAGATGCAAACTATTGCATATAGAATGGATAGACAACAAGGTCCTGCTGTATAGCACAGAGAACTATATTCAATGTCCTGGGATGAGCCATAATGGAAAAGAATATAAAAAAGAATGTATATATGTATTAAAAAAAAAACAACCCACAAGAGAAGAGTGGAAAACATTGGACACAGCAGTGGATGGGGGTAAATCCAACCCTGGCCCATGGGGGGAGTGGAGTGAACTGTAGCCCAAGGAAGCAGTTAAATGGAAAAGAGACAGGGAAAGTGAGTCTGCTCTCAGATTATTCAAATTTATTGTACTTATTGATAATGTATTTCATTTCTTCTGCATGGGGGGGCTATGATTCAGCACAAATTTGATGTAAATTTATGGAAATGGAAATGCAGAGAGCGGCTGCAGGCCCTGCTGCTGGCAGGTTAGCAGCTCGGCCTTCACCCAGGTGGAGGTTACCACTCTCTGGACTTGGGGAGCTGAAAATAGAAACGTCTGACTTGGGGGCCACTGGCCTCTCCTACAGGCCAAGAGAGGGACTGACCCTGTCGCTCTGCAAGGCTTAGTTAAAAAAAAAAAAAAAAAAAAAAAAGGCTAATGACTGTCTACAATAGTATCACCTACACTGTCTTCTTATCTGATTTTTGTCTTAGGGTGGGGGGAAGGATTTTTACCCAGTAGAGATGAGCAGGCTTATTTCAATGAAAGGGGAGGAAAACAAAGAAGAGAATTAACATTATCTAGGACGTACTGTGTGCGCAGAGCTCGCTAGTGAAGTGACACAGTGTTTTTCCTCCTGTACTGTGGAAGAATCAGGGGCCTGGGGTTAAAAAAAGAAAAAGAAAAAAAAGAAAGAAAGAAAACAATTTGCTAGAGAGGGTGAAAAGGTGGCATTCCATACAAATGGATGGAGCTGGTCAAATATTTATTGTCCATTAGGCTGTCCTTCGGAACGCTGGATGTTGATTTCTATCTTTCCCCCTCATACCAGGTCATGGCATTTGTCTAATGATGTGCCTCTCCCAGTTGGTAGCAGCCTCTCTGGCTTGGCCGTGACCCTGACAGCCAAGAGAACTTTTCACAGCTTAGGAATAGCTTCTCTGAGCCAGACCTTACTCTGCAACTTGCAGTTGCAATGAGACAAGAAATTCAAGAGACCAAGATACAAAGCCAGACCAAATGGTTTTAGAGCCCCTTCATTCCCGTTAGAGAGAAAGTTTACTGGCACTGGTTCTTGCTTTCCACCAAAGCAGGGATTCCTTTCAATATCCAAACAGTTGTGAGGTCCCGAGCTGCCGTGCTTAGCTGGTCTGGGGGCAGACAGAGGCGTTTGCCCACAGCCCACAGCCATGGTTTGTGGGTGTATTTGAGCAAATGTTTCCAAGGATGGCAGTGATCTGCTCACTTGTATTACATCCACGGGGTAGAAACTGTCAGCCCTTGGTGACACTGTTTATAATGCTTTGACCTCATTCAGTCACCAAAGGGCAAATTTCTCTTTGTTCTCTAACAGGAACACAACATGGCAAGTAAACATGATGTCTAAAGAGAGACTGTCAACAAGGGCATTTACGAGCTTATCATGCCCCTGCTGTTTCACTGAGCAGTTTACCTCTGGGGAGAGAGGCACATATATGCCCCTTATATGCCCACATGTGACACAACGATTGCCGTTTATTGACGCTGTTTGTTCCCACGAGACAGGAAAAATAATCTTAAGGTGATACAAGTGAGCCTGAGGAGGGTCTCCTTTAACATGCAGGGTTGTTTATTCACGTGACAAACATTTCTTGAGCTTGTCCTAAATGCTGAGCTAGTCAGTGGGGATGACGACGAGGCTAAGACCCACTCCAGCCTCGAGGCTCCTGGTCTAGTAGCTGAGTTCCCCGAGCAGCTGAACACTGCAGAACATGGAGAAGTATTCCAGAATTGGACCCTTCAACTATGATACATCATATAGTCAGCATCTTCAGGGACTGGGAATGAAGCATGAAACCAGGTTCATTTGGTATGCTTATAATGGTTAAAATGGCAAGTTTTATATTATATATATTTTACCATAATAAAAAAAAGTTTAAAAAATACTTGAAAAAATAAAAAACACAAAAAAGAAAAACCAGGTCCATTTGGCAAGCTGGGAAAGGGCAAGATCAAAGGTGACAAAGACCCAGAAAGCATGAGTTGGTGAGTTTACTCATCAAGTCCCAGAACATTTGAAAAAGAAGAAGCAGTGACCCCTTTCCAAGGTTGAGGAAAGTTTTAATTGGACAAAAAATACTTTCGAAAGGGAGCAGTGGGTTGGAGCAGTGACCCTGGGAGCTGGGGTATCTTCATCTCTCTGTGACTTAACTGTACAATGAGCAGATCAGGCCAGATGACCTTGAAGGTCTATGACTCCACGAAATTAAGCCTAATTTTACATTTGGGTGGAACTCTGTACAAAAGGGTAGTGAAGGTACTGTTAATATCGAAGAAAGATTACAGCACCATAAAGTGTTACAAAGACAAGGAATCTTCAATAGCTGGACCCCTTACTATACAAGAGAAGAAGTAGAGGCCCAGAGTGATAAAACACTGTGCTCAAGGTCACAGAGCTTGTTAGGGACAGAGCTGTGGCCAGAGTCCAGAACTTCCAATTCCCATGCCCTGGCTGCTTCACGATGCCCTGAAGCTTGAGGTTCCTGAAGAGCAGGATTCTGGTTATCTATTACTATGCAACAAACCATAACAGGTGCTTAATAAGTGTGTTTTGAGCTCTATTTAAATACCATTCTTCTCAGTAATAATGTAAACTAGCATTTATTGAGCAATTACCATATTCCAGGCACTTTGCTAAGTACTTGACGTGTGTCACCTCGTCTGATCTTCACAAAACTGTATAATTATCTGTAATTATCCCAGGCCTGATATTCAGTAGGTAAAAGCCAGGAAGGCCTTATTAGTTGTCGAAATTGTAAAATACTTCCATATGAGTTGGTGAATAACAGCTGCTCTGTGCCCCTGAAATAAACCACTGACCTTTATACCTCTCCACTGAACACCCCAGACCAAGAGGGACCCAGGTGGGCACAGCCCAGGGGGAACCCCCATCATGTCTGAAGCCCTGTATGCCTCCCCCACCTTGGCTCCCATCCCCACGTGTCTCCCTGTTCTAAGCTGACCGCATGCTGAAGGGGTAGACAGAGCTTGGTGGTTGTGTTGGTGCCTCAGCAGGTAAGTGCTTGGTGCCCATCCAGCCAAGAATCTTCAAGAGTGAATGGATGGATGGATGGATCTTCAAGAACTAATGTGCTGGAGGCCCTGTGGCCACTTACGGGATTGGCAGCCTCTACAGAGTGCTTTATGGGCCGTTAGGTATTTTGAATATCACTCTTGATTACCTGCATTTGATAGAAAAAGAAGCTGAGAATTTAAAGAGTTTTTAAATGACTTGACCAAAGTCACATAGCTGGTGAGAGGTGGATCCAGGACTAAACTGCCTTCTAGCACCACGTGCTCTGCTATTGTACTAAGCTACTATCTTAGTATTTTAGGGCTGCTCTAACAAAGGACCACAGACTGGGTGGCTTTAACAACAGAGCTTTATTGTCTAGCAGACCTGGAGGCTGGAAGTGTGAAATCAAAATCAGCTGTGTTGGTTCCTTCCGACGACTGTTAGGGAAAGATCTGTTCGAGGCCTCCCTCCTTGGTTTTAGAGGCCATTCCCTCCCTGTGTCTCTTCACATCGTCTTCCTTCCACGCCTGTCTGTCTCTGTGTCCAAAATTTTCCTTTTCACAAGGACACCAGTCATATTGGATTAGGAGCCCACCCTACTCCAGTATGACCCTATCTTAACTAATTACAGTTGCAATGACCCTATTTCCAAATAAGGTCACATTCTGAGGTACTGCGGATTAGGACTTCAAACATAGGAATTTGGGGGGAGGAACACAATTTTTTTGTAATGCAACTTCCTCATCTTTGTGTAACAAAGTTAATTAGGTGTCTACATAAATTATCTGGAGAAAGTCCATGATGGATAGGTCAACTAGCTCCCCAATTCATGCTTCACCATTGCCAAGGCCCCCTTTACTTCAATCAGAAGTAGTGTGAATTGATACTGACTCAGTGACTTTTGCCCTTCTCCCCATGCAGTCCATATCTTTCCATTATGCCAACCCCTTCTGATGTCCAGTTGAAGGCTCTGAGACGAGGTGTTCTTTGCTCATTTTTATTCTTTTTCAAGCTATTTCAATGTCCTTGGGCTCGTGGCTGTTTCTGCAATCACTGCCGGATGCATGAGGTTAGTACTTGTCCCTTCAGCCATTCAGTGAACTCTGCAGCTCGAGAGACCCTGGAACTGCAGTTCATGTACAATGAGCCCCTTCTTAGTCTCAATGAGTTACTGCAAAGGCCTTTCCCACGAAGTGCTATCTGAAACTCTTTTGTCACTGAGAGCTTTAGTTCTACTCTCTGTATGTGAGAGGGTGGTCTGGTCTGCTTTCGCACATGCCTTTGAAACAGACAGTAACCTTGGTTTCAGATGCAGTGTCCTCGGACTGGGAAACTCATTGGACCAAAAATGTCTACAACTTATTTTTCCCCTTAGATTTTCTTTTTGTATTGATTTTCCATTTTTAGCACAAGATTGATCACCAGCAAAATACCAATTTACATACAGATTCTGCTAAACTCAGCATCCTATATACTTGGGACTTTTTCATCCATAAACCAATTTTTTAAAGAGAGAGATTCTATTATCAGAAGTATCCCTGACGACAGTCAAGATGGCCCTTAGAGAGCAAACTCGGGAGGCCCATAGCCTGGTAGGAGTGAGCTCAGCTGATTTGTGAGCGTAATTAACCATGAAGCCAAGGTCATAACTTGATACCCATATGGGCAGTTTCATCTTTTGCTTACTGCTTTGACCACAAGCCTAAACTGCAAAACTTGATCAGCTATCTTACAAGTTCATTCAATAAAATTCAACAAATACTCTTTGAGTACCTAACTATGTGCCAGGCACAGTTTAGAAACTGGGAGTAGAGCAAGAAACAAGAAGGACATGAGCCTTGTCCCTATGATGTCTACAATGTCATGGTGAAGCAAATATCAAACAGAGGATTATTTAAGTAGCAAGGTGATAAGTGCTGTGAAAGAAAAATACAGGGATGCTTTGAGAGAGCATGATAGGGCATCTAAGTTAAGTGTCATTTAAAGCAAGACCTTGGGGGTGTGTAAAAGTTAGCTAGGCAAGAGGATGTGCCAACCATGCAGAGACAACAACATGAGAACAAAAGAACTTCATGCCGTTGGCTTAACCGAAGAGCAGGGAAGTGAGTGACAGGAGATTTGGCTGGAGGGAGGACCAGAGCCTTAGCCATGTTAAGGAAGTTGGAATTTGTCCCACAAGCACTGGGAGTCCTTGAAGGGTATATTAGGATTAAAGTGAAGCTTCAGTCACAGAGACCCAAATATATGGTGGGTTGAATAAGAAAGAATTTAATTTCTCCTGCACATGACAGGCTGGCAGGCAGCCCTGCTCCCAAAGCCGTTCAGGGTCCTGGGTTCCTTACATGTTATGGTTCTTCCTTCACCTAGGACACCATCCTCAGGTGCAGGTTTGAAGCTGAGTTGCTGACCTAACTGTGCTCCAGCTTGTGGGAAGGGAAAAAAGTCCAGGGCCTGTGATTTTTTTCTAAGCAAGTGAGAGGGAAGTGGTAGATATACATTCTACTCATGTTCCCTCAATGAGAACTTAGAATCGTGGTCACATACCACTGTAAAGGAGCCTGGGAAATAACAGAGGGGTCTTGTGACCATAAAGAAGAAAACAGATTTGGGGTGAGGGGAACAGCCAGCAACCTGACCCAAAGGCTTTTAAGTGATAAGATCAGATTTTCAAGTTCTTGTAACTGAAAAAGGATCTTGCAAGTCATGTAGACCAAATTCTTCAAATTACACATGTGAAAACAAAACGAGGTCAGGGCTCTCTTGCAGCAGTCAGTGTTGCTGCAAGACAAACCATCCCAAACTTAGTGATGTAAAACATGTCACTATGTTCACGGATTCCGTGTTCAGGGATTCAGAAAGGGCACAGCAGGGCCAGCTTGTTCTCCTCTGTGATGCCTGGGGTCTCAGCTGGAGAGATTCAAAGGCAGAGTGACTCAACAGTGGGTCAGGAATCATCTGAAGGCTCATTCTTTTGCATGCCTGAGTCTTAGTCCTCTAAGACTAAGTCCTCTAGTCTTAGAGTCTTACAGGACTCTAAGACTAAGACTGTTGACCAGAGTGCCTACATGGGATCTCTCCGTGTAGATTTTCTTTATCACAGCACGGCAGCCTCAGGGTGGAGATTTCTCACATGGGGCTGTGGAGTTGCAAGGATGACTATTCCAGCAAACATGGTGGAAATACAGTGACCACACCCACTGGCTGCAATGCCCATTGCACATGCAAAATGAATCACCTCTCTCCCAAGATGCACAAAGTTGTATCCCATTATTGCATCAGTTGTATAAGTCCAGAATCTCATCTTAAAAGTCATGAAAAGTCATGTCCAAGTGTGGATGATGCTCCTCAGGTACAGTTTTTAAGTCGATCTCCTTAAGTACCAATCCTCTTAAACTGTACATCTATGAACTAAAGAGATGAGTTGTCTCTCCCACATACAAGCAGCAGACAAGAGTAGGACAGGTGTTGTATAACTGCTGTCAACATTCCCATTCAAAAGTAGGGAAAACAGAAGGCATCAGTGGTCACTGGTCCATAACAATTCTGAAATCTGGGCTCATATCAGGACTTAGCTCAACTCTCTGGGTTTTTCTTCGTGGCTCTTGGTTCTGCCCTCTGAGTTATCCCTCCTTTTCCATAAGGAATGACCTGTGCATGAATTTGAATAGCCTTTTCAGCCTGCTTCTTGTCCTTAAAAGATTGGGAGTCAAAAAAACCTCTTTTTATTTTATACTGTCTCTATTCCTTTCAGTCAAAGTTGCATAGTTTAAAAAAAACTTCGTGGGTTTTTTGGTATCAAATATATAATTTGTATGTGTATATCAATATGTAATGTACTGCATTAGACAAAACCACATTTACAAATCTCTTTTAGTCAGGCCCTTCTCTCTCAGGCCCTTGTGTGACTATTGTGAGACAATATCCTCAAGATTCTTGGAAGTTATTTTTTAATGAAGAAGTTCTACAAGATACACAGTAAGATCCTTAGAAGGACTTTTATCTTCCTGGAAGAATCTCTGAGGTAGCACCTTAGATCTTTCTGAGATTTAAACAAAGTCTCTTACAGCCACATCTTGAATCTATATTGTCCTAGAAGCCACTTCTTACTTTGAGATACTTTCTAGCTGAAGAGACTATTCTGGGACCTCTATATAGTCTCCAAATTACACTTGAAAACTTAAGAATTTATTCTTTAGCCTACCTCACTCCTCTCTCATTTTGTTATCATCAACTAGAAGAAGTCAGGCAGCACCCTCAGTACGCTGCCTGGAAGTCAATTTACTAGATATACTTTTTACTTTATACATTATCACAGGGAACAGTTTTGCTGAAATTCTTCCACTACATAACAAGGATCTCCTTTCCTTCAGTTTCTGATAACATGTCCCTCATTTTCCTTTAAACCCTCATCAGTGCTCTCCTTGAGGCCCTTCCAGCTTGCCCTAACTGCCTTTGCAAGGGGCTCCTGGGACCCATCTGCCACTGGGTCCCAAAGCTAATGCCACAGATTTTAGTTTTTTGTTACAGTAGCCCCCATTTCCAGATTCCAAATTTTCTGTTTCTATTGATGCCAATTCTATTCCTATTACTTCCAAATTTAGTGGCATAAAATACTATGCCAGCAGATAATTTGAGTCAGGAATTCAGAAAGGGCATGGCAGGGATAGCTTGTCTCCTGCATGTCTGGAGCCCTAACTGGAAATACTTGAAGGTTGGGAGTTACTCCATGACTGGGAGTTTGTATCATCTGCAGACTTCTTCAATCATATATCTGTAACCTGGGCTGGAAGAACTCAAAGACCAGGACTTTTTTTTTTTTTTTTTTTTGCGGTACACGGGCCTCTCACTGTTGTGGCCTCTCCCGTTGCGGAGCACAGGCTCCGGACGCGCAGGCTCAGCGGCCGTGGCTCACGGGCCCAGCCGCTCCGCGGCATGTGGGATCTTCCCGGACCGGGGCACGAACCCGTGTCCCCTGCATCGGCAGGTGGACTCTCAACCACTGAGCCACCAGGGAAGCCCAAAGACCAGGACTTTTAACTGGAGGGCCCACGTGTGGCTACTGCACACTGCTCAGCTCCCTCACAGCATGGCAGCCTTAGGATAGTCAACTTCTTACATGGCAGCCTGGCTCCAGGTACAAATTCTCTGGTGAACAGGCAGGAGCTGCACTGCCTTTTATGACACAGTTTCACAAGTCATGTATGGGCACTTCTGCCACATTCCATTGGTTATAAGGAAGTCACAGCCCATTTGGTTTCTAAAGGAAGGGACATAGACTCTTCCTCTTGATGGGAGAGTGTCAAGGACACATTGTAAAATAGTACATGGGATGTGAGATTTTTGAGGCCATCGTTTGA
This sequence comes from Leucopleurus acutus, assembly GCF_964270905.1. Classification (NCBI taxonomy): domain Eukaryota; kingdom Metazoa; phylum Chordata; class Mammalia; order Artiodactyla; family Delphinidae; genus Leucopleurus; species Leucopleurus acutus. Next base: position 51,483,383 of record NC_139146.1, read on the forward strand.
AAATGTGATCTGCCATCCAGAAAGGTCATTCCTGATGCAGCAGAACTGAAACTCGGTTTTTAAGCCCAGACCCCCGTTCTTTTGCTGTACCGTGCTGATGAGTCAATAGCATTATTTGCATGAATGAAGGTCCTTATGTTATTTAAAAGAAAAGTTGAAACATAAGGCAAGACGCCAAATTCAGTTTCAACTGAACATTCTCTATATCACAAATGCAGCATAAATATATGTTTTCCACAGCTCTCACAGAGCAAACAGCTGCATTTATTTGGGTCCAAAAACATGGAAAAATTCCAAACTATAAGCAAAGGGAAGGAACTCGAGAAAACTACTCAAACTTCTATAAGTGTAAATCATCATAAAAGTAGTAGTAAGGTTGATTAAAGCAGGTGCTGAAACCTCCTAGTCTGAAGTGTTCCACTTATAAACAATCCCCTTCCCGTATAATGACGTCATTCTCTAGGTACCGCTTCTATATTTGGCTAAGCAGTCAAATGCCTGTTAAACTTTCTTGACCCAACCTCCCTGCCCGCCTCCCCCAACCTCATCCGTCCCCTGATCTCCAACACACAAGAACTCAGTCTCTCCTCTCTCCACATGCACACACTCACATACACAAACTTTCCTATATCCCCTTGGAGCCCTTTAGGATCCCTTAGATCCTTTATAGAAAAGGTACATTTTCCATAGCTAAGACTTGGCTTGGACAAAAGTCAGGGCACATACACCTGTGGATATCCATGAGGTCTATTTTACTCTATGTGAATTTCTTCCTTTTGCCCCATGAATACAGATTTCATTTGGAAAAAGAATGGAACCAAAGATCCTCATAGAACCGCTCACCCCTTTCCCCCCTTGATCATATTCTATCTCTGGTCTGAGAAGCTGAACATGTCAGGAATGCATTCTTGCCTACGACTAATCATTAGCAAGAGAGCTCTTTGTAAGGATGCTGTTACATCTTTATGTCTTTGCACATAAACTTCTCTGCACAGAAGACCTTCTCTGAAAACTCAGTTCCAATTTGATTTGCAGTGAAAATCCCTACAGCTGTGGTAAGAAGGGAAACACCATGCAGTGCTTAATGTGTCTATAGCAACATGCTAGGTGCTTTTCTAGACATATGTGCCTTGGATGGTTTGGTATAAAAGAGATCAAGAGGTGTCCTCTGTGTAGATGGGGCAGATGCCCAGCAAGGAGGAGGTGACGGAAGAGAAGTGGGGAGGGGGCAGAATCAGGGGAGGTGGGCACAGACTGGTTTGGAAGGATGCCTAGGAATTCCAACAGAGTGGATGCTATGTGTAAAGAAAGGAGGCTTTGCCTTGACGTCCTGAATTTCTCTCCCTTTCTTAATGAACTCCCTGACTCCTTATCACTGCCCGTGTGGGAACCTGACCAGTACTGAGCAACGCAGAACTCTCACCTCAGCTCTCACTGCTCTTATTCTCTTTCTCTGCTCCAATCACCCTGACCAGGCACGCTCCCACCTCAGCGCCTTGGCATTTTTGTTCCTCCTGCTTTGAATGCTCTTCCAAAACTGTGAGAGAATAAATTGCTGTGGTTTTCAGTCCCCCAGTTAGTGGTACTTTGTTGTGGCAGCCCCAGAAAACTCATACAGATGCGCCATGGTCTTCACAGAATAGAGATGTTTTCCTGTCATTCCCTAATGTGTCTGGGAGCTGAACTGAGTCTAGAAGGCAAGGAAGGCAAAGAACAAGAGGAATAGTTTGCTCTACACATAGCAGCCTGGGCAGCAAACACCCTTTTTTAAAATTGGAATATAGTTGACTTACAATGTTGTGTTAGTTTCGGGTGTGCAGCAAAGTGAATCAGTTATACATACACCTATATCCACTTTTTTTTAGATTCTTTTCCCATACAGGCCATTACAGAGTATTGAGTGGAGTTCCCTGTGCTATACAGTAGGTCCTTATTAGTTATCTATTTTATATATAGTAGTGTATATACGTCAATCCCAATCTCCCAATTTATCCCTCCCCCCTCTTCCCCCGTGGTAACCATAGGTTTGTCTTCTACATCTGTAACTCTATTTCAGCAGACACCCTTTTGTTAGGTGACATGTGTGGTCAACGGAAATGATCTTGAATTATTGCTAAGCTTCATCTTCCAGGCAGCTACAGTGTCATGCACTTAGCTGGTCTGCCTGCTTCATTTAAATGAATAAGCACCCTTATTAGCATAGCGCTCGTTGGTGCTTTTTTGAAAGGCTGATGGTGGAGGAAACCAGTCTCAACAGCAGTGGTTTTCAGTCCCATCAGACGTGAAGATGTTTGGTCCCATTCAGACCTGACCTGAGTGTGCCGTTTTGTGACCTCTGTGTTCTCCAAATGGATTGCCAAGCAGCCCTGCTCTGCTGATGCTCAAAAGCAGTCCAGAATCTGCTGCGCTTTTTCTCATGTGGGCCCCCAGGGAGCGGAAATCGGCCCACGGCAGTTCATGAATGATGATCTCAAGGATTCTTCTTGGAGTGAGACGGAAAGATTCCTGGATAGATTAGGAAATTTTACAGAATCTCTTCTCCCTCCTAATCATTAGCCCCACCACTACTATCATTTCCATAATCATCTTTATAATTATTTGAAGTGGAAAGGAAGCAGGGTACCTGCTTAATGAAAAACAAATGGGGAAAAAATAGAAACTGTGAAGATAGGTGACTGAGTAGCCTCTCTCAGAAATGCACGTGATCGTATGTGATTAGTGAGAATTAGAGGGCATTCTTGGACCCCAAGAAACTTTTCCAGCTGAAACTTGCTCTCTCGTCTTCTTACACCCTTCAGCGCAGTCAAACTGAATCTCTGACTTCCTACCACAAAGACTCCCTGATCACCTACCTCTGTGACCCTGCTTCTGCTTCGCCTGTAGTATTCCACTCCCATCACAGACTCCTCCATCTGCCTCCTCTTCTGAACGCCCCAAAAGCCCTACCTGAACCTCTCTTGGAGCTTTTGTCATTGTATGCCATAGATATTGATAGATAGATAGATGGATACATAGATAGATAGGCAGATAGATAGAGCTAGCTAGCTAGCTAGATAGAAGATAGATAGATATAGATATAGTTTTTTCCTTCTACTAGATTATTGACTCCTTGAAAGACATTCGTTGCATTCTTCTCTGCAAAGATTATTAACTCCTTGAAAGACGTTCTTTGCATTCTTCTCCCTTGCCCAAGCCAACAAGCATGTGCTTTGAACAGAGTAGGTGTTCCATAAATGTCTGTTGAAAGAATGAGGAACCAGAAGTTTACTAACTCATTCTTTTAATAGACATAAGTCAAGAGGAAAGGGCTTGGGGGGAGCAATGCCAGCTGTAGCAGAGCCTGCTATTATTCCCCAAACATCTTTCCTCTCCTTCCTGGACACACAGGTCAATGACATTTACCTGCCTATTTTGCAGTTAGAAGAAACCCGATTACTAAGTTCTGGTCAGTGTAACGTGAGCAGAAATGCTGTGTACCACTTCAAAACGTGGCCCACTAAACCTCCACGTATGACCCTCCGTTCTCTTTCCCCTTCTGCCAGCTTGATACAGATGAGCACAGTGACCTCGGAAACCAGCTTGTTTATCGCAAAGCCACAATTTAGAAGGAGCCTGGGTTCTTGAATCATTACGTGGAGAGAAGTCCCCCTACCAGTCAGGAACACCGCTTTGGGATTTTGTGTAAGAAATAAATGTCTACCATATTTGAGCCATTACTCAGTTTGGGGTTTATTTGTTATAGTAGATAGGATTACCTTAACCAATATAATAGGTTTTAGTGTTTCTAGAAAAAAAGTACAAAAATCATGATCTTGGTGGTACTTAAGCAACTTGGTTTCCCACTTTGGGCACAAATATGTCCCGTTTTAAGTTTGGTTGTGGAGGGAGGTATTTAAAGACCACTCCATTTCCAGACACGTGCTCACTCAGCAATGCTCCTACCCAATGAAGCGAAGCATGACAGTTTGGGGTCACTCTTCCTAGAAGCTGTCATACTGAGATGTTGTCCCAGTTTGGATAGCAAACGCAAAGAGGGATCCTTCTACTGTGGACAGGGAGAGTTTATGGAGATGGGTGAGGAATCATGATAAAAAATTTCTGTCTTAGGGCTTCCCTGGTGGTGCAGTGGCTGAGAGTCCGCCTGCCGATGCAGGGGACACGGGTTCGTGCCCTGGTCCGGGAAGATCCCACATGCCGCGGAGCGGCTGGGCCCGTGAGCCATGGCCACTGAGCCTGCGCGTCCGGAGCCTGTGCTCCGCAACGGGAGAGGCCACAGCAGTGAGAGGCCCGCGTACCGCAAAAAAAAAAAAAAAAAAATCCATCTTAGAGATCATAAAACCCAATTCTTTTTGGTATTGACTTACAGAACAAATGTCTAGTATTTGGGAAAGGGAGGAACCTCTGGCCCAAGCAGGTACCACCTGAAACTACTGGACTTCATGAAAGCCTCTTGCTCTTCAAAGAGCTCTCTCTGCTACTATCTGCCCAATGTAATTATCCCAGGAAACAGACTTCATTGTTCCCTGTTGCCTTATGGATTAAAGTCTGAACTCTTTAGCCTGGAATTTAAGGCCCTCCATGATCTGACCCCAGTTTTTCTTTCCAGTCAAACAAATATTTGTCCAATAAGCTGGACTTTGCCCTGTTTCCATTCTTTCTCTTGGGCTCAGCGCCATCATATATGTATGACGTTATGTGTATAAGGTTATATGCATAAGGTTAATAAACATTTATATCTATTACATAAGGATATATATACGTATATATAAAACCTTAGTCAAGACAGATTAGGTTGCACTAGAGTGACAAGCTAAGCACCAAGTCCCAGTGGCTTAGCACATAAAAGGTTTTTATTTTGCTCGTGCTGCACGTCCATTATGGGGGCTGAGTATGAGTGTTTGGGTTGGGGGAGGCATCCCTACTCCCCACCAGCCCTCAGGCACCAGGCAGATGGCCTTTCCACCATTTATAGCTGCAGCATCTGGGATGGGTGGCCTTCTCTTTCACTGCAGCAGGAGAGGAGGGACCAAATAAGCCCAGCATTTTCATACATGTCTCGACTTCTCATGTGACCCTGACCAAAGAGCGGGAAAGTAGGTAAAGCAAATGTAATACTGAGTGAACATTAATGTCTTTGCCATTCTTCCAGGAAGCCTCCCTGGTTCCCTCCATCTGCAAACAACGTCTCCTGCCTCTGAATTCTGAGAGCACTATATGTGTCCCTTTCTTGTAATAAGTATTTTCTACGTTGTATGGATATTCACACACATACCCACATCCATATCTATATCTATATAAAATAGAAATCACTGACTACATGTCAGACACTCTCCTCTTGACATTTCTTAACTCATTTAAATCCCCATAATAACCCTATGAGGTAGCTACTCTTACTCTCTCTGATTTACAAATAAGGAAACTAAAGCACAGAAAGACTAAGTATTCTAACAGAATTCTAGCCCAGCCAGTTTACTTCAACACGTCTGCTTTTAGTAGTTCCACTTTCTGCATTGCTGGATTGCTTCTAAGGTTATCAGGAAGCATCTTAGGAGATGCAGTTGTTTCTCCTTAAACGGCTATGGGTTTTCAAGAAGATAGAAGGGGGTCTTTGGGGACATCTAGGGGACAGCAAGACAGAAGGCAGAAGAAGTTAAGGTAAGACACTCAGGAAAGACTTGAGCCACTTTATTTATGTTGTGTTTGATTTTGTGCTTAAGAGATTGTTACATAGCTTCAGGGAGGGTGGCTCCTCAGTCTGTGTGGTCCTCATCTGAGCCCCCAAACCCCATAAATAAATCTGCATCCCCAGAGGGGACTTTCCTTTGCTCAAATGTGGATTCCCGGTAAACTGTAATCCCCTTCCACTGGCCGTGAACCTTCTACAAACTAAATTTAGAAAAATTAAATTACAGCCAAGCAATGTGGCTCCCCAAATGAAATGTACAGGGCAGAGTACCTGAAAACACGGGGGAAAATGTTCATCAGAGGGAAGTGGCAGGGACCCTCGATCAATCTCACACGTCTACAATCAGAAAGGCAAAGATCTTGTTCATTTAGAAAGAAATAGGGTTGTGCGAACCAATTTAGAAGCATCAGAGCAATAAGCTGGGAGAAGACCCTCATTCTAATTATGACTCTGTGTTCCAACCAGGCATGAAAGAAATCACAGTAAAACCTATTCCAGAGGAAGGCATTCCCCAATGAGACAGCGTCCGATGTCATGCACGGTGAGGGCCGGTGAGTCAGGGAGGAAAATCGCTAGAAAAGGATCTTCAGTGACTCACAGAGAGGGACTGTTCTCATGTTTTGATGGAAAAATTGGTGGGATCTCAGGAATTAGTAAGGAGCTATCAGCCCCTGCTTGGATATTTTATCCTGTAAGTGGGGGCTTGTATGTATTTAAATGGGAGGGGTTGGTGGCACCAGAAGTCTATCCTGGAAAAATAGGGGACTAAGTGGTACTTTGTCATTAAGCCACCCACGGGTTTCTTCTGCACTATCCAGTGAATGGTATTAATACCCAAGTCATCTTAAAAAGCACTGCAGACTATTTAATGTCTTTTCTGGACTAAAAAAAAATCCTGATATTTTAATAGTAACCTGATAGAGATCTCTGGTTTAAAAGGCAAATGTCATTGGCTGTAGGGATTTAAAAGAAAATGTTTCCATGAAGATGGATATAATTTTGGGGGAAAAGGAAGGCTGATGTATCAGCGTTCTGTGTCCATCTCAGCCTGTCAATAACCAGTGTTGTGGTTGGACCAGCCCTTGTGGTTATTATAATTGCAAGATGCTCTTCAGCAATAACCATCAGGAAACTGAAAAAATAAAGATTTATTACTTACAGGACCTAGAAAGTATACAGTACAGCTGGGGCCACACAGTGAGGTCTGGGGTAAAGAGAGAAAGAGAGAGAGAGAGAAAGCGAGTGTTGGCCTGGGGTTCTGACTCTTTACTGGGGTCAACGGTGGTGGCCTAGGGTTTTGAAGACTCACTCTTTATTGGTGAATCTAAAACATAAGCATGGGAATTTAGAGCATGGGAAGAGAAGAAAAACAAGCGGCCCAAATGGTCAGTTATGAAAACCAGTCAAGATCTCTAAAGCAAAGGAACCTCAGTGGGGGGAGGTGGCCTACCTCTCTATCAAGTCCACGGCTGGCAATGTGTTATTGGAGGTCACGTCTTAGAAGTGGTCACCTCTTTGAAGTGGATGCCTCGGCAATCAAAGCTTAAGTCAGGCAGTCGCAATACAAAAAAGAAAAAAAAAAAACCACCAGCTGTCAGGGTTATCAGTACAGTCAGGTTCTTGGTATATTCATTTATTCAACAAATATTTGTTGAGTCCTGAAATAGACCAGGGATTGTTCCAAGCACCGGGAATGCTGTGGTGAACAAAAGAAAACAAAGCCCTTTTCCCCAAAGAGTTTATATTCTGAGGGAGAGCTTGATAATAAACAACAGACAGATAAAGTAATAATTGTGTAATTTCTTACTGAAATAATTGCTATGAAGAAGACAAGCAGTGCAGTGTCTCAGTCTGTTCAGGCTACTATAACAAAATACATAAACATATGGTATAACAAAATACTGTAGACTGTGCAGCTTATAAATAACACAGTTTATTTCTCATAGTTCTGGAGGTTGGGAAGTCCAAGATCAAGGTGCTGGCAGATTTAGTGTCTGGTGAGAGCCCACTTCCTGGTCCATAGATGGCCATCTTCTCCCTGTGTCCTTATACGGTGGAAAGGGAACAAAAGAACTCTCTGGGGTCTCTTTTATAAGAGCTCTAATCCCATTCATGAGAACTCTGCCCTCATGACCTAATCACCTTCCAAAAGCCCCACCTCCTAATACCATCACACTGGGGAAGAGGTTTCAACGTATGAATTTGGGGAGGACAAACTCAATCTACCACAGAGTGAGGAATTAGAAAGTGTTTCAGTTATCTATCGCTTTGTAACAAAATATCCCAACATTTACTGGCTTTAAACAATGACTTATTATGTTTCATGATTCTGTGGGTCAGAAATTTGGGAAGGGCTCAGGTGGCTGGTTTTTCTGCTCCATGTAGCATCAGCTGGAGTCAATCACTTGGTCATATTCAGCTGGCAGTGGACTAGGCTGAAAGGTCCAAGAATGTATTCCTACATTTGTTGCCTAGATGCTCCTCTATGTGTGCTGTCTCTCTACACGGTATTCAGGAGGCCAATTTGATCTTCTTTACAGCATGGCAGCTTGCTTTTCCTTTGAGAAAACAAAAGTGGAAGCTTCCAGATCTCTTAAAGGCTAGCCCTGGAACGGGCACTCTGCCATCTTTTCTGTGTTTCATTGGTCAAAGCAAGTCACAAGACCAGCCCAGACTCAAGGGTAGACTTTACCTTCTGATGGGCAGAGTCTATGGCAGCCATCGCTGGAAACTGCCTAGTACCGAAATTGACTGGAGTTGGGGGACCAGGCTGTTTTAGTTAAAATGATCTTAGGAAACGACGTTTGAACAAAGACCTGAATGAAGAGAGAGGCTGAGCCATGGCAAAGAAGGGGGCGGGGTGGTGTGCTCTAGACAGAGGGAACCATGAGGACAAAGGCCTTTGGATGGGATACACTCAATGTGTTTGGGAATTAATAAAAAGGTCAAAGAGGTCAAAGATGCAGGGAAAGTAGCTAAAGAAGACTGAGCAATAGGTTAAGTAGGCAATTGAAGGGGACAGAGATGCAGTCAGATTACCAGGGGCTTTGAAGGTCATGGCTAGGTCTTTATATTTTGTTCCAAATATAATGAGAAGTTCTCATAGAAGAGTAACATGAAATGGTGTATGTATTAGAAGGATCACACCGGCTGCTGTGTGGAAAATGGGCTAGAGGAAAGGAGTAGAGGTGGAAGGAGGGAGACCAGCAGGGAGCCTTCTTCAGTCATCCAGGAGAGATGATGGTGGCTGAGAGTAGAGTAGAAGTGATGGAGGTGTCAGATTCTGGGTATGTTTTCAAGTTAGGCCCAGCAAGGCTTGTGACAGATTGGATATAGAACTGAGACAAAGGGCAGAATTAAGGTTGATTTCAAAAGTTTTGACCTGAATAGCTGTGTTAATCATGGTGCCATTTACTGGAATAGAAAAGACATAAGAGGAGCAGGTTTGGGGTAAGGGGTAGTAAGCATAAAGAGTTCTGTTTTAGACATTTTAAGTTCAAGGTGATTATTAGAAATCAAAATATAGATTTTAGTTAAGTAGTGGACACATGAGTCTAGAATTCAGAGGACAGGGGGAACTGAAGACATAGATCTGGGAGTCATCAATGTACACCTGGCACTTAAAGCCATGAAATTCAATGGGACCTGGGATTCTCAACCTTCAGAGGTCAGGAAGCGGGGGAGGGGAGGGCCATCAAAGAAACAGAAAAGAGGTGACCAGTGAAGGAGAAGGAACAAGAAAGAGAGTGATGCCCAGGGGCCAAGGAAAGAGGGTGTTTCGAGAATAAGGCAGTGCTCACCCAAGTTGTTGATGATGGTCAAGTAAGATGAGAACTGAGATTCGCTTATTGGCTTTGGCCAGTGCAGAAGTCTTGAGTAACCTTGACAAGAGCAAGTTCAGTGGAGTAGTGGGGAAAGAACTGACAAGAAAGTAGAGGCAGCTAATATAGACAACCTTTTCAAAGACTTTTGCTTAAAAGGGCAGGAGAGAAATGGGTCAGTAGGGGGTGTGGATAAGCAAGGTTTTAATTTTTTTTAAGATGGGCAATATTAGAGCATGTTTTTACACTGATGGGAATGTACATCATTGATGGAGAGAAATTTATATTGCAGGGAAAGGAGAAGATACTTGCAGAAACCAGATCTTTGAATAGGTAAGAGGTATGGGATCCAGTGCCCAAGAGGAAGGTCTGGCTAGAAACAGAAGAGTAGGCAGATGCAGACGCAGATGCAAATGGCTTGGTTGAGATAGTGGTTAAATTACAAGACAGTTCTTCTCTAGCTGATTTGGTTTCTCAGTGAAAGGAGAAAGAAGGCCATCAACTAAGGGTTAGGTGGAGATGTTACAGATTCATGGAGAGAGGAGAATGCCTTAAAAGTAGAGTGAAAGAATTTATTGATTGGAGAATGCGATAGGATTCTGGGCCCATATGAGGTGTGTGGTCATAAATTAAAAAAATACGGTTGTGTATTTTTCTCTAGCTACCTGTACCTGCTAAGGTGCCTATATGAAGTAAATGGAGAATTGGGTTAATTCAGGGGGTTGCTTTTTGCCACATGAGTAAAAGGGAGGGAGTAAGATGCTTTTTTTTTTTTCCAAAAATGACTGAGGAGTTTAAAAAATTTATTCAACATGCACGTATATAGTGACTCCTATGTGCCAGACACTATTCTAAGTGCTATACTGTAACCCATTTGATCTTTATAACAACCCTATGACAAAGATACTATTGTTTCTCCCCATTTTATAGATGATGAACTGAGGCACAGAGGATTAAGGAACTTGTCTAAGGGCATACAGCTGGTAAGTGACAGAGCCAGGATTTGAACTTGGCAGTCTGCCCCTGAGCCTGTGCTGCTCACCACCGTGATCTTCTCCAGAGGAACTGTACAAGAGAGAGGCAATAGGGACGGGTCAGGAAGGAAGCAGAGACACAAGGCAAGTGATGGGCACTGAAGAGTTTGTAGGGCCAATGGAAATGAAGGTTTTGGTTGGAGTGAGGATGATAGAGGGTGAGATGGAAAGATGGAAAGAGGTAATCAGAGAGTGGGCATTGGAGACTTAGAGATAGAGATTCTTGAAATAGAGATTTTGGAGGTGGAGTTATTGATCATGTCAAGATCTGCAACATGATTCTGGGAATGGGTAGCTGAGATGGGATGAGAAAAAAGACGACTGGAAGATAGAACTGAGAGGCCAGAGTGTTGGATGAGCTATCTACATTAGTACCAAAGCCTCTGAGAATGCTGACAAGTAGTGGTAGAGAGAAAATACAAGGAACCAAGCTAGTTGAACTCTTCACTGCATGAGGAGGTATGCCTTGGAGGCTGGTAGAAAGTGCAATAACAAAGTAGTGGGTAGATGTGCTTCCAGTGAGGAAAAAGCTTTTCAGGAGAGGGAGGCAAGGTAGGATGGGAAGTAGTAGTCTAGAAGGAGAAGTGAGGAGATACCCCACGCCTCCAGAAGAAAGCCAGTGGTTACGGCAGAGGGCTTCAGGGAAACCACATTCTCTGGGAAAGGCAGCCTTTCATGAGGGAAGAGGCTAAGGATAGTGGGGTTTTGCTGCTGATCACGCATGAGTTTGAGAGGCACGCTAGAAGAACCTGGAGGTTGGGAAAGGTTGGCAGCTTGAGTCACACCAGGAAATACCCAGAGCTGTATGAGAATTAGATCATTGAGGGATGGCCTGGGAGGCTGGAACTCTTTTGTGGTGTCTGAGGTAATGAGATGGGTCCTGGTGGTCTCCTGGGGGGTAAAGGATAATCAGTTTTAATTTCAGGCTCTTTCTGGGGCTTGGTCTCTGAGGTCATTTTTGGTGTGGGGTGGGCAGTGCTCATAGCAGAGGAGTGCTGAGTCTCGACAAGGGCACAGGTGGACCTCTTTTCAGTCCCATTATCAGTGGTGCCAAAGCCAAGGGGAGGAGCCTTAGAAGGCCAAAAGAAACAGACCTTGACTAAATAAATCAAAGGTGAACTTACTGGAGGGATATCAAGAGACCCTCAGAATTGACAAAAATCTAGAGAGCCTGGCTGGGAGATGGGCAGGAATAAATAGAAGCCTGGATTGATGGACATGGGGTGCTGTGGTATCAGTTTTGTAGCAGGAACACTCTAATGGACACATCATGGTTGCCATGAATGTTCTCTCAGCATCATTCATGTATAAAGGCACTCAAGACTCAAAGTTCTGGGAGAGTAACCTATTGATCAAATTTAGATCAGAGGCTCTATTTGTCAGGATCGACTAGGCCATGCTACGATAACATATCAAAACCCCATATCTCAGGGGCTTAATCAACAATGACGTATTTCTTTTTCAGTCTTTGGAAGTAAGCAGGAGGCTCTGCTCTATTTGGTCATCAGAGATTCAGGCTGATAGAGGTTGTACTGGTCACACTGCCTCAATATATGTCTTCAGAGCTTGCTGCAGAAGAGGAAGGAAAAAGCTGGAGGGGCACACGCTGGCTTCTCAACGCTCTGGCCTGGAAATGACACACATCCCTTCTGCTCACACCTTTTGGCCAGAATTAGTTGTGTGACTCTGCTTAACTGGAAGGGGGCAGGGACATCTGGAGGCACACCTGGCATTCAGCGCGTAGTAAATGTCCCTGCCGACAGGCTGTTCCGGAGCAGGAAGGAGGAGGTTAGCACTACAGCCAAGGTCTTCAAACCCCAAATTCACACTCTTTCCTAAATACTACACTGCCTCCTTAAGGATTATAGGTCTGTGTGAGGGTGGGGTTAGGGGACGTGATGTGTAAAGGGCGGTATTTTACATTTTTGTATGTACCTTCTTATTCCTTTCCAAAAATACTTAACACAGTGTTGGAGCACAGAGAATATGCTTGAAATTTCTTTTTGACTGATAGATTGACTGATAAGTAGCATAAAAGTTTAATCACAGGGAAATAGCCAAGACCTCCACATCACATAAATTCAATTCAGCCAACCCCTGAGAATGAGTCTATACCACACATCAATTACTGGCATTAAAGAGAAACGACAGAGAGCCCTCATCAGAGGAATAAGAGTTCAGAAATCTTAAGAGAGAATATTATTTCTTTTTCTTCTGGTTATTAAGAAAAGCCTTCATTTCTTTGGAAGAAAGAAGCAACATTAAGGACTAAAAATATAGTTTCAACAAATGAAATCGGTTGCCAAGGTCAAAGGACCATCCTTTGACTTTAATAAACAAATTTTGAGAGCTTTTATGTGATGACTTTCGTTTTCTGCCATATATGACTTGAGTGGAGGATGATAATGATGGCTATGAAGGCGGTTATTTTCGGTAAGTATAAATACACAGTAGCTTTCAACCATTGGCAATGTTGTCAGAGTTCAAGTGCAGGTCTACTCGTGACTCAAAGTCAAGCCCCACATTCCTACTCCCCTGCTACCCTACTACCTCATTCTCCTTCCCATCAGACACTCCCTTCTCCTTAAAATGATAACTTTCCATATGTTTTCTGTGTGGGTGAATGCTGAATTTGGGAGATGCATGTGCAGCTCCTTCCAGGACAATGGTCCTTACACTTTTAGAGGGCTCTTCTAATCCCCTGGAGGTCTTGTTTAAACACAGATTCCTGGGCTCCACTCAGAAAGTTGATGACTCAGTAGGTCTAGAGTGGGGCCTGAGAATTTGCATTTCTGAGAATTTGCACTTCCCAGATCTTCAGAGTTGAAGAGTGTGTCCCATCACCGCCCCCACTCCCAACTCATAGCCACCCAGACTTTCAGAAAGTGACCTTATTTGGAAGTAGGGTCTTTGCAAGTGTAATAATTAGTTATGATGATGTCCTACTAGATTAGGCTGGGACCTAAATCCAATATGACTGGTGTCCTTGTAAAAGGAGAAGGGACACAGAGACGCACAGGGAGAAAGCCATGTGATGGTGAAGGCAGAGATCGAAGTGATATCTGCAAGCCAAGGAACACCAAGGACAGCCAGCAACCACCAGAAACTAGGTAGAGACAAGGAAGGATTTTTTCCTTTGAGGCTTCAGAGGGGACATGCTTCTGCCAAAACCTTGATTTCAGACTTGAGCTTCCAGAACCGTAAGAGAATAACCCTCTGTTCGTTAAGCCACCTCAGTTTGTGGTAATTTGTTACAGCAGCCCTGGGAAACTGACACACCAAGTAGTGCTGATGCTGTTGGTCTGGGGATCACAACTTGAGAATTATTGTTCTAGGCATAAACGAAGGAAGGCCAAGTCCCTTTCCAAAGGAAAGTATAGAAGAATTTGAATGATAAAATATTTTTGAGAAAAGGGAAGTTCTAACCTGTTTTCTTTTGGGTTCTGTAGTGGACCTGTGCTGTTTTGGGGTTGCCCCAAAGCACCTTACATTTCTTTTGCGGAATTGTCACTGAAAAGGTCATTCTAGGAGGCTTTACTCTGAAGCTGGGTCCTTTTTGTCCCTGACCTAATACAGTTAGAGCTTGGCACATGATCTGTGCTTGGCCAATCACACTCTTTTCTTGGACTTTGGATTGTAAACAAGAGAGGCAGGGGCTTCCCTGGTGGCGCCGTGGTTGAGAGTCTGCCTGCCGATGCAGGGGACACGGGTTCGTGCCCCGGTCCGGGAAGATCCCACATGCCACGGAGCAGCTGGGCCCGTGAGCCATGGCCGCTGAGCCTGTGCGTCCGGAGCCTGTGCTCCACAACGGGAGAGGCCACAGCAGTGAGAGGCCCACGTACTTCAAAAAAAAAAAAAAAGAGATGCAGGCACAATCATACAGCATTAGTTCCCAGCCCAGTGACCAGGCAGCTCTATGAGATGGTGTCATGGTTTTGTTGCCTGGTTCTCCAGATGAATCCTGCCCATTTTTAGGCTAGTTCTCCAGCCTCCTGGAGATTCTGTGAGTCCCCAGTATCCTTCCAGTAAATCCCTTTCAGTTAAATTACCAAGTCAGTTTCTGTTGCTTGCAACCAAAGAACCTAAACTAATACAGAGTATCTGTTGTCTTCATATGTGCCCTTGAAGGTTCTACATTAGCTGAGTTGAAGAGAAATGAGGACTTGATTTTTTACTTCAAATTTCCTATCAATCAAACATAGCACTTTTTCAATTAAAAAATCTTGGGGTTGGGGCTTCCCTGGTGGCACAGTGGTTGAGAGTCCGCCTGCCTATGCAGGGGACACAGGTTCGTGCCCCGGTCCGCGAAGATCCCACATGCTGTGGAGCGGCTGGGCCCATGAGCCATGGCCGCTGAGCCTGCACGTCCAGAGCCTGTGCTCTGCAACGGGAGAGGCCGCGTACTGCAAAAAAAAAAAAAAAAAAGAAAGAAAATCTTGGGGTTTTCCCCCCTAATTATAAAAGTAATGCAAATGTTGCAACATTTCTGAAGTTTTTTCTTTTCTTTTTCTTTTAAGTCTTTTTGCTTGACTTTCCATTGGTTAAAATGCCATTGTATATTTCCTTATATAGATAACGAGAGGATAAACTCTCAGTTAACTAAAACGATTTCCCTTAAGGAAGGAAAATGTATATCAAACGGCTGTCTAAAAAGACCACAGTCCTGGTGAACATGTGGCCACTTTATCCTGGTAACGGGTGAGAGTTTTCTCTCTGCCACCTTTTTGGGCAAGTTAATATTAACTCCAACTTCATTATCAGCCTTAAGATTTGCCTTTAAAATCTCATTTATGTTAACTCCAGATACATTCTCAGAGTTTGACTTGATTTTTAACAGACAATTATTTGTAGTGCCTATGTACTCACAGCTTTTCCTCCCTGAACTGTGAATCATTTCCTCTTTGTGATGCCACCTGCTTCCTCCACCTAAGCTACTTTGTCAATAGCTTCCTCTCTGACCTGGAATTCAGGTTCCTGAGAAGGACGATAATATATATATTCACAAGCATTGGATACATTATGCCAACTTCCCCCCATATCAATGCACTAATGCATTAAAATAATCCCAGCTGCATTTCCGTATCTGCTCTTTGCTTCCCAAATGCCTCCCTCCTGCCCTGCACTACATCACAGGCGTTCAAATCAAACTGGACTCCAATGCGCCCTCCCCAGGTCTGTCCTTTCCTCCCAAGAAATGCAAGCCAAGCTTTCCTGAATCTCCCCAGCAACTTTTCTACATCATAGGAAATCTTCAAAATTTGCCACCATCCGTCTCACGGGTTTCATATAAAAATACAAAATGCTACCTTTTAAAAATTAAAAAGCCAGTAAAGTGCCTCCCAAGGTTCAATTCTGAGTTTAGAAAATTCATTATAATGAAAAGAGAAGGCGCGGCGGATGGATTTTTTTTTTCTTTATCGCTGATAGTTAGTGGCATTGATAGATCATGGCAGAATCATCTGCAATATGGCCAAATCATTTCACTGGAGAGGATTTTATGTAGCTATGGCTAAAATTCAATGAACTGATTCAGAAGACTCAGTATAAAATATAACAGTGACTTCGAGTGCCAAATCAATTTGGGGGTTTGAGGGGACGGGAGAGCTGTTCGTTCCCTGCCCCTTCATGGATGTGACTTTAACTGGAACTGTGAGTTCAGAAGCATCAGAGTGGCCAGGCAGGGAGTTACAGCTGGTGATTTAGAGACCTATCGCGAAAAATCAGCAAGTGGTCGCGAACACCAATGCTTGGAGGAGCACGTGACTCTGAAGTATGTCCCCAAGGAAAAGCTAGAAGGATATTCTTTTTTTTTTTTTTTTTTTTTGCGGTACGCGGGCCTCTCACTGCTGCGGCCTCTCCCGCTGCGGAGCACAGGCTCCGGACGCGCAGGCCCAGCGGCCATGGCTCACGGGCCCAGTCGCTCCGCAGCACGCGGGATCCTCCTGCACCGGGGCACGAACCCGCACCCCCCGCATCGGCAGGCGGACCCCCAACCACTGCGCCACCAGGGAAGCCCTAGAAGGATATTTTGAAGACAAATTAGGAATTTGCAATCAGGTGGCTAGGGTTCTAGGTTTGCAATGAGGATCAATTCAAGACCTGATTTTCTACCTCAGTTTCCTTACTTGTGAAATAGGGGGAAGGATCAGAGTAAGGGATTTCAAAGTTTTGTTTTGTCTTTTTAATAGTAGGAGGCTTTTTATCAATGAATTCACCTTACGGGGCTGAATGTTTGATTTGCTTCTCCAGATCCATACTCCAGCTGCTATAGACTGAACATTTGTGATCCCCCAAGATTCATGTGTTGAGATCCAATCCCCAATGTGATGGTGTTTGGAGGTGGGGCCTTTGTGAGCTGATTAGGTCATTAGGAACCTTCATGAATGGGATTAATGTCCTTATAAAAAGCGGGGGAGACACAGGATTTCTGTCTCTGTTCTCCACCACCTTGGGGGACATAAGGAGAGGTAGCCGTCTGCAAGCCAGGAAGAGGGCTCTCACCAGACACCGACGTAATCAAAATCTGCTGAGCTCCTATATTCATTTATTCACGTATTCAGCTATCGTCAATAGGACACCTCAGTGAGGCAGATTTTGTGCTAGGTTCTGAGGTTAAGAGAGAAACAGGGCGTGATGCCTGGTCTCAAGGGCTCACACACATTCTGAAAACACACGAGGCGAATATTGAAGATTCAGATTCTCATCCCTGTCTGCACTGAGGTTGAGAAAGTCCCCCGAGGTCAAAGGGAGGCCCCACCTCCAAGCAAGAAGAGTCAATCCTGCCGTCAGGACCCAAATCCTTCTGAGAGAAGAGGGCAGAGGCAGAAGGATGAGACAGATGAGCTTTTCTCCTCAAGAAGCTATCAGAGATTCAAGCACGGACTCCCCGGGGCTCTTGGCTTTGGCGGATGGTTGCTTTAGAAACCTGCAGGACCACAGAGGGAGTGGCAGAGGTGATTGTGAACAGAATGATGGGCTGCAGAGTCCGTGGGCTGTGCTGAGGACCAGAGAGCCAGGTTCATGCGAGTGGTGCGTGGCTGAAGGCACCGTGTGTATGTCAGGGCCATTCCTCTGCCGTGGTTCCTCCTCACCTGGCAAAGTGAAGAGGGAGAGCGTTCATCTTGCTGGGAAGAGGCAGGACTGGTCCTTGCCTCCCTCCGTCACACGAGGGGGCGGAGGGAAGATGCAGGAGCGCCTCCCTCCATTACATCCAACAGCACAGTTGGTGAGCACGAGGTCCAGAGCTAAACTGCCTGGCTCCCAAGCCAGTCTTTGCCTCTTGCGGACAAGCCATTTATTGTCTTCAGTCTCCTCACATGTAAAGGTGAATTCTAGCCATCCCTCAGAAGCGGGCTGTGAAGATTTAATTAATTAATATACACAAGCACTCAGTGCCCACACCGTGTAAGCGCTATACAAATATTAATTATTGTTACTCCACGCCACTTGACTATTCTCATTTATTGATTGCCAAGTCCTAAAAATGCTTCAAGATGGTCCCCGAGTCAAGTGGACTTGGAGGTGGAAATTTGGCCCATAAGCTTGAGCACAGGGTTGGAAGGGAAAGTGGAGCTTCCCAGCCTAAGACAAAGATTGGAATCTCAGCTCTGCCGCAAGCCAGCTCTGTGATCTTGGCAAGAGCTCACCCTCTCAGGTCTTTAGTTTTCTCATCTATAAAATGGGCATACTGATAGTGTTCCCCTCTGAGGGTTGTGGTGAGGCTTAATGCAAGTTTTTTTGCATTATTTTTCATTTGCTCATTCATTTAGTCAATAAACAGATTTTTTCCCCACCAAACTAGATGTGTTTATTAAGGTAACAAACTTGTTTCTCAATTTGGGGTGGGTCTAAGGCACACATAATGATCCTTCAGAGCCTCTGAAGAGCAGGGCCAGATGAAAGTTGCCACAAGGAGTTGACAGAATTCTCACTTCTTAGTTAGATGCTCCCTGTGTTTCTCACATCCAGCCTTCAAGGACTCAGATTCCCTGGACACCTCACCTCAGCAGCATCTGTGTTCCCTCAGAAACCCCTTCTGGAGAAAAAGCAGCTGTTCCCATGCTGGGCAGGAGGGGGAGAGATGGGCAGGAATGTGCAGGAAATTGTTGCCCACAGTGGATGATTTCCCCATGTGTGGGTACCACTTGTGCCTGGGCGGTGACCAGGACGGCAGACAGCGAGTGACAGATGAGACTCAGGCTTCACCATTTGCATATGACCCCTACTCCAGATCTGCCTGTCCCCAAGGAGGTCTCGGGGCAAGTTGCCCCCAACGTTTCCATTCAGAATGATGCATCCCCACTCATTTGGGGAAGCTTTTAAACTTCAGGGTGGACAGCGTAGCCCTTGGGAAGGTGCTTTCATGCATTAAGGGTTGATCTTAAACATCAAATATGCCGCAGTCAGTCATGGAGTGAAATAATAATACAACTTCAAAAGTGCAGAGCCCAAGAGAAAGGGTATTATTAATAGGAAAAAAAAAAGTTAAGTCTATTAAAGAGCCTCAAGTCTGGTGGAAAAAGTCAGGAAATGGGAACAAAATTAGCATCATTATAGATTTTCATGGTAACTTACTCTGGGTTTTTATGGTGGCTTAAAAAGGGATAAAAGGGGCTTGCCCGGTGGCGCAGTGGTTGAGACTCCACCTGCCGGTGCAGGGGACACGGGTTCGTGCCCCGGTCCGGGAAGATCCCACATGCCGCGGAGCGTCTGGGCCCGTGAGCCATGGCCGCTGAGCCTGCACGTCTGGAGCCTGTGCTCGGCGACGGGAGAGGCCACAACAGTGAGAGGCCCGCGTACCACAAAAAAAAAAAAAAAAAAAAAAGGAGAAAAGAAGGGAAAACCTAGCTGATAACAATTTATACGACCAAATACATGTCCCATCCCAAACGCACCTGCGATAGTGACTGTATTTAAAATGTTTTCCTTTAATATTTGTTTGTGGCCGTTTATACCTCACAGTGTTATTAGACAAAGCAGCATTTTGTGTGGATCAGTAAATAGGAAAGTTCTTTGAGGCCTTTCAGGAAGAGGTGCCATTTAAGGGCCAGGCATTATGATCATTAATTTGCATCTTAATAATCCAAGTCTTCACAAAAGCTCACACTGCAGATGCGTCCTCCGGATCTCTGCTGAGGGTCCGCGCTGTAAATAAAACGCGGCATAGCACAGGGAGATCGGCGTGTTTAGATAGCTAGTGGGAAGCAGCCACATAGCACAGGGAGGTCAGCTCGGTGCTTTGTGACCACCTAGAGGGGTGGGAGAGGGAGGGTGGGAGGGAGACGCAAGAGGGAAGAGATATGGGAACATATGTATGTGTATAGCTGATTCACTTTGTTATACAGCAGAAACTAACACACCACTGTAAAGCAATTATACTCCAATAAAGATGTTTAAAAAAATGTTACTCATATAACAACTACTGTACTGTGTATAATTTGCATAACATATGTACAAATTCTATGAAAATGTTAGAGGTCATTATTGATCATAGTTGAAATTATTGATCACAATATATTGGATTTATTTTTATTTCCTAAATGTTCACCATGAGCTTTCTTTATTGAAAAGGCAGAGAAGATAAACATAGATGCATCCTCTTAAGAAAACCAACTCTCATTCTTTATATTTGTCCATACATATCGCTCTGCATATGTATATTAACTGAAGCCACCTGGGTTTGTGAAGTTTAAACGACTTAAAAAAATTTTTTTTATTGTGATAAAAACACATAACATAAAATCTACTATCAGAAACATTTTTAAGTATGTAGTAATGTTAAGTGTATTCACATTGTTGTAAAACTGATCTCCAGAACTTTGTGGGCAGGGGGGAGGATTTTTTAAAATTAAGACAGTTTTCTAGAGCCAGCTTTATGTTGGCAGCAAAATTCAGGGGAAGATACAGATATTTCCATAGACCCCTGCCCCCAGACCTACATAGCCTCCCTCGTCGACATCCCTCACCAAAGTGGAACATTTGTTACAATCAATGAACCTATACTGACACACCATGATCCCCTAGAATCTGTAGTTCACATCACTGTTCACTCTTGGTGTTGTACATTCTATGGGTTTGGATGAACGTATGATGACATGTGTCAGTCAGTAGGGTATCATGCAGAGTATTTTCACTACCCCCCAAATCCTCTGCCTATTCATCCCTCCCCAACCTCCCCAGAATTTTTTCATCTCGTAAAACTGAAGCTCTGTACCCATTAAACAATAACTTCCCATTTCTTCTCCCCCCAGGCCCTGGTAACCACTACTCTACTTTCTGTTACTATGAATCTGACTACTTTAGGTAACTCATACAGGTGGATTCATAGAGTATTTGTCTTTCGGTAAATGCCTTTTATAAGAAGGTTGGATTTGAGAATTTCTATTAGGAGACGGTCATGATGTCACTGGAGACATAGCTGATACTTCTGTGTGGCTCCGTGAGGTCCAGCAGACCCTCCAGTAAAGCGCTCACTTCCCAGGGACAAAGCTTGCTCCTCTTCCCGTTGTCACCCACTGGCTCTTTGCTCTGGAGAGGATGACAAGTGGGTGACAGCTGGGAAAGGAATGAAGACCACTTCTGTCGCATCTGGTGGGGACTCCATCGGAGCTGAGGCTGACAGGCATCCCTCGCTGCAATTTCCTGTCCACTGCCTGGATTAGCAAGGAGCTGCCCCAGGTTTTCGTCTGCCCTGGAAGCCCCATGTGGGCCAGGATAACTCCTTCCAGCCTGAGAGACAATAAGACCAACTTCCCCTGGTGGAAAGAAAAGGAGGAGAGTGCCATTCCTAGGTTACATTTGAAGGCGGCTTTTTGAAGAAACAAAGATAAAATTCTCCTAGGGACTGTGGTTGAATGACACCTGCCCTCCTCCCCAAAAGAGAGGAAAACAACCTTTGCTTTAATCTTCACCCGAGAAGGTGGAAGGAAGCTTAACGCATATATTAGACTCTAGAGGTGGTTCTGATAAAAAATGGACACCATCGTTAGAATAGTAAGAGGACAAACTATAAATCTCAAGGTTTTCATGTATCTTCTACCAAATTAATTGGATCTGTGCTGAGTCATTTCTCCTGGTGCTGAGGTAGAAGCAAAAGTGGTTCTTGGGAGATGACGCAAAACCTAGTTAACCCAACCTGACCCCATAACAAGGATTTCTCTGAACTTGCCCTGGGCCTGATGACCCCAACACACCCTCTTGGTGACCTTCTATTAACATATGTAAAGACTTTCAAAGTGACTTCTAAAGCTGTCCTGTTTTGTTTAAAGGCTGCTGACAGGCTTCTGACTCCATCCTCCAGCCTGAACTTGTGAATTTGCTATATGACCATCCTGTGAGGACTGAACCAGATCTAGGCGGCTTCATGCTCTCAGTGCAAATTATTTTAGTGATCAGTTACCTCAATTCTCCCCAGCACACACCCCACTCTCACACCTTCCCCCTGCTACTCCAGACCTTCACCGCCTCCTTCTGGCTCACAGAACATGGTTCTGGATGGGCAGCCAACAAGGGTAACTGTTTAAAATGGAAAATCAAGAGCTTGAAGTTGGTGAGAAGACTGAGGTCAGCCACCTCTGTAGAAAGTCATGGCCCTCTGCCGGTTTCCAGACCTGAACCACTTCTCAGACCCAGAACCTGCTGCCTGGAGGAAAAGTCTTGTAAGGATGGATCCTGTAGCAGCTGACCCTTCCTCAAGGGTCAATGTCCATCAATTCAGGTAACCGGGAGGAGGTGGATACCCAGAGATTCCAAGGGCTTTTGGTAAGGTCACTCTTAACACTGAAACTCAGAGGTGAAAAGCAGCACTGTTAGTATACACATACGGGGTCAGGTGATAAATGGAGTCCTGGGACAAGTCTGTTTCACAGTGAGACTTTGGGTCCATGAAACTACCCACTGGTAGCTTCTCTGGTTTCCAAATGTATAATGTGAATAGGCACACTCAGCAACTGACAGAGCCATCACCTTGGTTTCTTGTCTGTAAACACCAAGTGGAAGCTCCTAGAATTTCAGCATCTTCCCAGCCCTGCCAAGACATGACAGTACACATATTTTATATGGATTTTTATAAATATGAATCCCTCTCTATATCTATCTGGTCCTTTGAGGAAGGGGTATGGAGAGATCAGTGCCATCTTCAAAGACTTAAAAGGATGCAGGGGTCCTGGTCCCCATCAGATTCCCATTTAATTTACCAGTCTGGCCCCTGCAAAAATCAGATGGATCATGGTGGATGGAAAGACACTAGCACAAATTTAATCAAGTAATAGCCCCGGTTTCAGCTAATGTGCCATATATGGTATCTTTACTAGAGCAAATTAATATAGCCTTGGCATCATGGTATGTGGCTATTAAGATGGTGAATGTGTTTTTCCCCACACCCATCAAGAAGGAGGATCAGGGCTTCCCTGGTGGCGCAGTGGTTGAGAGTCCGCCTGCCGATGCAGGGGACACGGGTTCGTGCCCCGGTCCGGGAGGATCCCACATGCCGCGGAGCGGCTGGGCCCGTGAGCCATGGCCGCTGAGCCTGCGCGTCCGGAGCCTGTGCTCCGCAATGGGAGAGGCCACAACAGTGAGAGGCCCGCGTACCGCAAAAACAACAACAACAACAACAAAAATTAGCAAAGAAAAGAAGCTCTCATTTGGTTCAACTTGGAGCAAAGGATGTAAGCCTGAGGCTACTGGCGGCCATCTTGACATTATGAGGAGTAAACCTGTTTGAGAATGAAGCCAACCCAGAGGAAAATAGAACTTGAAAGAAGAAGGCCAGAAAAAGACCAGATTCTGGTGATCCATAGAGCACCTGGATCCAGCTATGCCTGAAACCATCCCTGACATTTTTCTTTATTGAGACAACACTTGTGTGTGTGTGTGTGTGTATGGAACTCAGTCTGAGTTGAGTTTTCTCTGCTGCAACTGAAGAGTTCCATATAACACTGTCCACAGTCAGACACAGACTGAGAGGCCCTTCTTAAGGCACGTTAGGCACCTATCTTAGGGAAGGATTCACTTTGGGATTATGGGAGTGACCAGTGCTGCCTGTCTTCAGGCAGGAAGGCCGTGCCCTGCTCCCCGGTGGTCCCTGAGTGCAGAGGCCCGAGGGGGAGGCTTCAGTGCTTGCACTCTGGGCTGTCTCACAGAGAGTCACAGTCAGTTGTGCATCTGCTTTGGAGGAGTATTTTTAGCAGCAAGTAGGGTGGTCTGCAGATAAACAAACACCTGGAACAAATCCTGAAAAGGAGAGCATCTGTGTGCGGCCACTGTGAAACTAGGTCAGCCTCGGGAACAACTGCTTTTTTTTTTTTGAACTCCAGCATTCATTTATTTAAAAAATATATTTACATTTTCTGCCTGTGTTACTTCTTGTGGGGTAACTTGAGGTGGATAAATTTGCTTTTCACTGTTGGCTGAAGAATTCCTTTAAGTTGCTCTAAACTACCTCTCTCGAACTTTAAGGGGGTGCTTATCATATTCTGGGATTTGGTGTTCACTTTTCCTACGTGAGTCATAGTTTTTTGTGATTTTTTTAACATCTTTATTGGAGTATAATTGCTTTACAATGGTGTGTTAGTTTCTTCTTTATAACAAAGTGAATCAGCTGTACATATACATATATCCCCATATCTCTTCCCTCTTGCGTCTCCCTCCCTCCACCCTCCCTATCCCACCCCCTAGGTGGTCACAAAGCACAGAGCTGATCTCCCTGTGCTATGCGGCTGCTTCCTACTAGCTCTCTGTTTTATGTTTGGTAGCGTAAGCTGTGACAAAGTGAGAGAGTGGCATGGACATATGTACACAACTGCTTTTGACAGTTTGCTCCCGGAGGTGACCCGCAGGTGCCGGCTGCCTTTCCCACCAATCGGCCGTCTGCGGTTTGAGACGCCCGGGCCTGGGAGAAACCCGGGATGTCATTGGCTCCATGCTCCCCACTTCCACGAGGGTGTAACCCCACCCCAATCAAGAACCCAGAGGCCTGAAAATCCCCTGAGTTCCACAAAGAGAAGCCCCACTGCTTTGTCTCGCAGCAATTCCAGGAGACGTGGTCTTGTCGAGTTGCAAACGTGTGATCACCTTGGAGCCAGGCAGACCTGACATCTACTCCCAGCTCCTCTGTGGCAACGGAAACTGCTGGAATTTCTGTGTCTTCCGGGCTGACTTATGCCAAGGATTTAATGATATATTTCCCCAGCTCTTAGAAGGGCTCCCGCAGTGGGACTTCCCTTTTACCTCCTTGCTGGCTTCTGAGCTTCTTAAGTATCCATGTGGTGAGGGTAGGTGGGTGAGCGTGTCCCAGTCACCTCTCCACCTCCACACCAATGCCCGCGCACAGTAGGTGCTCAGTAAACGTCTGCTGAACAAGCGTAGGACTGAATCGTGTCTTCCCGTATGCACTGCCTGGCCTCAGCTGGGGCAATTCTGTGGGGCTCCAGGCACCCTGATTCTGAAGGTCTCTATTTCAACCGTCCACTCAAAGTCGGCGTGAAGCACCTCTGAATCTCCATGTGTGTTTGCTTCACTGAGGCCTGCATGGGGTCGAGGTTGAGGCCTCAGAACAGACACATCAAGAACCTCAGTCTGCAGGGCCTATGGATGTGACTCTGATCATACCACTTCCCTGTTTGGAACCTTCTGGTAGCTTTCCCTGGCATTCAGAAAAAGCCCAAACTCCTCACATGATCACGAGAGCCATCGTGAACTTGCCTCATCTTGCAAACAGTGTGGTCCCCACGCTCCAGCAGCGCTGTTACTCAAACACACACAGAGTTTGCTCTGCTCCCGCCATTTCCTCAGTCTGGAATATTCCCTCCCTGGCTTTGTGTGAGGCTGGCTCCTTCCCTCATTCAGGGCTCAGCTCAGCTGCTGTCAGAGACGCCCCCTCATCCTCCTGCCCAAGGCGACCCTCCTTCCATCTCTGTCTCACCTGCCTCAACAGCGCAACCTCTGAAATGATCTTGTTCCCTTGTGCGTGCTCCTTGTTTGTCTCTCTTTCCCAAATGCGAATGTTTGTCCATTTTGTTCAAATCCTAGGCCCAGTGCTTAGAATAGTGCTGGCATCCAATCAAGCTTAATCATAGCTGCTGAATGAATGAATGAACCAATAGGAAGGTGACAGGAGGAAGCCCTTCAGACTTGGCACTGGTGTGGGCAGCCCGCTGGAAGGGCCCTGGCTTCCAGGGCTGGGGTGGGGACAGCGGGACGCAGCAGCAGGGGTCGGGCCTGACAGGGCTCCTGACGGATGACTGCACACAGCTTCGGAGCGGAGCCTCCACAGCTGGGGAGAGAAGAGTCTGCGACGTAGGCATAGGAAGGACGTGGCTGGTTTTGCCCGCCCAGCCTCCATCCTCTCACTTTCCAGCAAATGATTCCTCGAGGAGCCAGCTCTCCTTCACTCCCAATCTATGTGGCCTCGAGAACCTTCCTCCTCCCCTCCCCCGCTCCATCCGGGTGACCATCGGACCCAGGACTGGCTATTCGGCTCATTCCACTCCCTGACCACAGCGACTGGTTCAAGGACGGCCAAGCAAAGCCCACTCTGGGGCTTTTTCTGCAGCAACTGAATAAGAGGCAAGCAGAGGAGAGCAGAACCAGGAGAGGCCGAGTGGGGAGGGAAGGGATGTGGCAGCAGTCACTTGAGTCCTTTCTGTTTAGCTGTGTCTACCTTGGATTTTTCAGTTGCATGAGTCAATAAATTACCTTTTTCCTTAAGTCAGTTTAGTTCTTTTGAAGAGTACCTTGTACTCAAAGGGATCCTTCTCATATACCTGGGCCCCGCAGAGTCAACCCAGGGCCCACTTGGCAAGAAAAGCAATGCGGGAGCAATGCAGTCCTGGCTGAGGCAGCCTGCAGTTGCCCCCGTGCTTGGGCACGGTTTAGCCCTGGAAGCGCATCTGTGTGGGTAGAGGTGACCGGCTGGAGGGTAGAAGTGTAATCTAATAGGCGGCAGGGGAAGGCGGACATGAGAGGAGAGGTATCACCAGGACAGTTACCCACACGGAGCCATCCTCTAGCCCATGCTGGTTCCATGCCCTGGTCCGAAGGACGTCACCAGAAGCATCGTCAAGCGCTCTGTGCAGTTCATGTCGGCTGGGAGCCAAGGGGGGATCTGGAAGTGATGCTTGACGAGGGGGACATCTGGCAGTGTCCATGGAGAACCCCAGAGCACAGTCACTGTACTTCCCAGTTTCTCCTTTCCAGGCTTGAGTTAACCCAGAGCACTGGTTAGAAAAGGCTCATCCCTAATGAGGCAAACCCTAGGCCAGACACTCAAGATCTGTGGGGGAAACATCAGGGGTTCCTGCTTGCCCGGTACCCATTATTCCCTTCTCCTTTAGGGACCCGCCCCCGACTCTGTCTTGCTTTCATGGCGCCAGAGGTGGACACTTGACTTAATCCTGGGATATAGTTATTGGGTCAGGGATGGGAACGGGCCCATGCCAGACCAATGAGATCCCTCTGCAGGCCTTTGCTGAAACTGTTGGGAAAGAGGCTTCTATTTTTTTTTTTTTTTTTTTTGCCATTGAGGATACCAAGCTGGCAGGATGGTGATCTTTGCTGTCTTGTGGGGAGAGCCTGCCTGAGAATGAGAATGATACTAAGCATAGACAAAAGCAGAGTTTTCCTTTATAGGCAACATATTGATTCCTAACTTGTTTCTTTCTTAACTTTGTTCCCACAACTGAGAAGACTCCCTGTGGTTTCAAAATCAGGGTTGACGGGTAAGTCATGCCATTATTTCCTTCCTGAAACCAGAGTGTAATGGTAAGTGAAGGAGGAGCTGCAGGAGGTGGGGGCCGAGTTCTTCTTGTGACCCAGCAGCCCTTCCAGTGAAGAGGAGCTCACTGGGGAACCCACCCAGCTCTCTCTAAACACAGTCAGCTCCATGTTCCAAACTGAATCCCATGTCCAATGCATTAGTGTTTCTTCCAGAAAACTGAATTCACATCAAAAATCTTGCTTCTGAGCACAAAGGCTTAAAATGTTTCTTTGATGCTTCAGGGATTCTTACAGAACAATAAATGGAAAATAACTAAGGAGTTATTTGTATACAATATAAAATACTTATTTCTACAAATAATTTATGAAAAATAACTAAGGAAGAAGTTAGAAAAAGAAATTTCTCTTGAAATTCACATCATTTCACAAAGATTCACAAAGATTCAGGAGGACATCTGGGCTCTAGGAAGATTTAGCATAACATCTGAGACTCCCTGAAAGCCTGCCTCTCCAGTATCCAATCCTGGATCCACCAACTTGGGGCAATTCCTCTTCTCAGTTTTGCTTTTGGGGGATGAGTGGGGAGGTGGGAAAAGAGATACAGTTCCATTCCTGATATGGCCACAAGAGGGAGCTCCCAATGATTGGCTGTACCTGAAAGGAAATGATAGTCCAGTCCATGGAAACTGACAAAGAAAACTTGATTTAAAAGGTGTCTTCTGATAAACCTCAGCGTCTTCTTGCTAACATGCCAAGAACAATCGTTGAACACTTTTAGTCTGTTCAATGCATCCTCCTGGGATCTGAGAAGCATTGTCCTATTAAATCTAGGTCATTTGATTTTGGGCATCAGTTTATCTTGGGAGCTGCCCCTACATTTTACAAGGTGAATTCTGGAGCAACAAGATTAAATATTCAGAAAGGGTAAAGTTACCACTGAGCCCTTGGCCTGGTAAATTGACAATCGTGCCGGAATAACTATTTACCATTCTAAACCTCTGATCCTCATTTCACAATTGTTTATGAAGAATGCCACCATCACCTCCCTTCCCCACACTTGCCTGGGTCTTGTCAACTCATATTCGAATTGATTTTCTCTCTCTCTCTCTCTCTCTTTATTATTATTATCATTTTGCCAGGGACTTTGGATCATTATAAGATTGCTGGTAATGACAGACTATAATTAAGCTTAAGACAGATTTTTCTTTTAGGAAAGAGGAGAATCAGCTCTAGCTGAGCCTCCAGACGGCTGGGGCTATAATTTGCGGTGCTGTCACAAAGGGGTCCTTCTCGGCAACGGTGCACACAATGATGAGCAAGGAGCTGCGGTTGGGGGGTGCGTGCCTCTCCCCCCACTCTCTCTGGAGCGAGCAGAATGGACGCCTAAATAGCTGAGTATCGTTTGAGACTGATTACAGGCCAGAGCCTGCTATTGTGCCTCATCAGTTGTCATTGTCAGGGCTGCAATTGCGCTGGGATATGTCTCTGTTGCCTGCTCCAAGCTCGTTTCTAGGACAGTAGAGAAACTGTGTGGTGAGCCTGAGGCCAGGGTGAGGAGGATTGCTCTGGTTGTCGCCCAAGGAAGGGCCTGGCAGATCATTGGAAATGAAAGATGGACTGACTTCAGCCATGATGCCTGTAGCCTTGGTCTTGGTATGGCTCCCAGGTGTACGGATTATCTCTCACAAAGACAGTTGAAGTCGTGGCTTTGCCCTCATCAGCTTAAGAAAGCAACTTAACTTCCCCGGCCTTAGTTTTCTCATCTGTACAATGGGATAAACAGTACTTACTCTCCTATTCCCAAAGCAGGTTTGAGGACCAATGGAAAGAAATTTGAAGAAGCTACAGATAGCTAGATGTAGACAGATAGAGATGGAGATAGATAGATACACACACGTATAATTTGTACAGTAAATATAGCAACTACCCATATATATTATTATGAGTATTGTGTGTGCATGTGTGTGTAGTTTCTAGGTAATAGGGATCAGATTATAGAGGGTTTTTTTTTTTTTTTTTTTTTTTGTGTGTATGCGGGCCTCTTACTGTTGTGGGGTCTCCCATTGCAGTGCACAGGCTCCGGACGCGCAGGCTCAGCAGCCACGGCTCACGGGCCCAGCCGCTCCGCGGCATGTGGGATCTTCCCGGACCAGGGCACGAACCCATGTCCCCTGCATCGGCAGGCGGACTCTCAACCACTGCGCCACCAGGGAAGCCCTATAGAGGGTTTTATATGCCGGGAGATGAAGTCCAGACTTGACTACCTAATAATAATAATGATAATGATAAACTTGCATTGAGCGCTTACTATGAGTCAGGCACTGCTCTGAGCACTTTTCATGCATTAATTAATTAATCCATCCATGCAGTGGGTCTCAGTAGGAGAACTCTCAGCACTTGGGCAGGACACTTCTTCATCCTCTTTGGGACCGGCCTGGGCATTGTGTGAATGTCAAGATTCTTGCAGGACCCTCAGTTTCTCTGCCCACCCAGCGCAGCGAGTGCATTTTCAGTCATATGACATTCCAACCCCCTGCACTTCTTAAAATATCCAGCTGAGTACCTGTCTGCTACAGTGTAGGCATGTACTGTCCAGTATGGAAGCTCCCAGCCACATGTGACTATGGGGCTGTTGAAATGAAGCTAGTTTGAATTGAGATGTGCCGTGAGTATAAAATAATACACACTGGATCTTGAAGACTTGGCATGGAAAAAACCCTGAAGCATCTCATGAATGTTTTGTAATATTGATTACATGATGAAATAATAATACCTTGGAAATATTGTATTAAATAAGATACATGAATTCAATTTCACCTGATTCTTTTTTCCTTTTAAAAATGTGGCTATGAGATAATGTTAAAGTAGCCCATAACTTGCATTTGCGGTTTGTGTTATATTTTTACTGGGCATTGCCAATATGGACTGGGATGCTATAGAGGGTTTTGGAGCCATAATGGTGCCCAGAGCTGCTGAGGCACACTGCTGGGCCAGCCCAGCAAATATCTGTATTCTGTTTCCTCTGTGCTAACAATATCCTAATTGAGTTTGGAATGGCCTTGTGTTAAAAATACTCTTTTCCTTAGCTTCCCATGTAACCTAGTTCTTGCCCAAAAGGTACAAATGGAAATCTACTGGATGGGGCATCTGGGAAAGCTATCATTAACCTGAGAAAAGGGGGATTTGGCTGACACATGACTTTTGACCGTGGCTCTTCACCCCTTTTCCAGCCTGGAATGCAGACACAATGTCTAGAGGTAAAGCAGCCTTCTTGGAACCATGAGGTTCACAGTCACACTCTAAGAATAGTGGGAGGAGGAAGGAGACTGGTTCCCTGTGCAGCATCACCAACCCAGCACTCACCACCCCTGGACTCTTCGTGATGTAAGCAGAACAGACACCTCTTTTGGTTAGGCCCCTGAAGCTGGGTTTCTGTTCCATGAGCTGAACGTGAGACTCACCAATTATCATCTTTACCTTTTGGAGTCAATACAGTGGATATTTATCCCACTTTCAGTTTTTCCCAAACATTGGAGCATCCTCAGTATGTCTGGGGAAATTCTGACATTAAGACTTGGGCATCCCCACAGCAGAACTCAGAAAACAAAAATGCTCAGGCCCCTCCCAGCATGAGACTCTGGCGATCAAACTGATGTAAGGGCGACTTCAATTCAGAGAAACTGGAGAAGGGGATCTATGGGTTATGCCCCAGTAGCCTTTTAGTAAGCTCCTTTTTGGCTTAGTCATCCCAAGTCAGCACCTACGACCTGCAACCTAGAGGCCCAATATACGCAGCTGTGACTTGGTGAAAGCCCTGCTCCTCCAAAGTCTCTATTAAACTCCAATTCCTCAAGAAAGGACACAAGAGCCCTGGACTCCTCAGCAGGAATGGCCGATCTGAGATCAGGCTCTTCCTTTGGACTTCTGTGACACAGACAAAATGCAAGACAGTGTCTCCACCCATCTCATTCCCAGAGGCTACCACGATGCTGGGCTTTTTGAGTTGAAGTTACTGATGTGGAAACTAAGGCAAAAACCAGACCTTTGTAGGGAAACCTAACAAGTGAGGAGTTGCTCAAACCTCAGCCTTCTGACTCCAAATGAAGTGTACTTTTCAGCTCAGCCCTCTGCCTTCAACCTAAGGAAATGTATATAGAGTTAGACAGCATGGATTCAAATTGTTGCAGCAACACCTAAACCGCTGTGTGACTGTAGGCAGGACACGTAACCTCTCTGAGCTTTGGTTTCCTCTTCTACAGAACCGTCTTCTGGATCGTGCAAGCTGTGGTCACACAGGGCCCACTCTGCTTAGAAGGGTCCCCACTTTGTTTCCTGCTCTGTTATCACCATCTTGAAATTCTTAATTTTTGAACAAGGAGCCCAGCCTTTTCATTTTGCACTGGGCCTTGCAAATGATGTAGGTAGTCCTGCTACTTTATAAAATGTGAATGATATGTACCTCAAAAGTTTGTCATGAGAATTAGATGAGAAAACGGCTCTTATGTGCTTAGCCTGGTGCCTGGAAATAGCATCATCTCAGCAAATGATAACTGCCCCACGTTGGCGCAGGTTAATTTTCATGTGGCATCTTCCCTGGCAGGATAAGTCCCCACTCGCTTGCTAACCTCCGTATAGTCAGGGCCCATCCGGGGACAACTATGACACCCACTGCAGCATCAAGGAAGTGGGAAACCTTAGGCAACTCAAAATTCCCAGAGGTGAGATTTTATTTCAGTCCTTTCCCAATGTAAGGGCACATTGAACTTCTATGAGTTTGAGGCTGCAGATGGAATTTCCTAGAGAACTCCACGATGAGAAACCCAGGCCATGTAATTAGCCGGAAACGCCACAGGCTCATAGTCACCTTCCTCTTCTGAACGCCGACATCCATCTGCGTGGGAAAGAACTGAGGTTTAGGGATCAGACCCCTCCTGAATGCTCCTTAAAACTCTCTGGGGGCTTCCCTGGTGGCGCAGTGGTTGAGAGTCCGCCTGCCGATGCAGGGGACACGGGTTCGTGCCCTGGTCTGGGAAGATCCCACATGCCGCAGAGCAGCTGGGCCCGTGAGCCATGGCCGCTGAGCCTGCATGTCCGGAGCCTGTGCTCCGCAATGGAAGAGGCCACAACATTGAGAGGCCTGCGTACCACAAAAAACAAAACAAAACAAAACAAAACAAAAGCTCTCTGGACCTTGCCTCTTGTTTCAGCTGCTCCTGCAGTGACCAGTTCCAGGCAGACCCTGACCAGCTTTGCCCAGGGGGCAACAGGAAACATCGTGTGGAATCCTCCTTGGGAGGACATATACATCTTGATGCCATTGTACGGGGCACCCCCAGAGGCTGCCCAACCCAGAAGTGGGCAACAGTGAATGCCTGCAAGGCAACGCTTGGCCAATGGGGAGTGACAGCTGATGGCTAAGTACTTCCATCCCCTCAGCAGGCAGCTCTGAAATTCAGGTCACACGGCCACTTAGATGTCCCTGGTAGGATCGGGTAGCAGCCCCCAGAGCGCCGGCCAACCTGTCTCTTCCTCCTCCCGAGGGTCACAATGCCCTTGCAACCAAAGCTTTTGTCTCTGGTCCTGCTTTCTGGGGACCCAGGCTGAGACGATCCCCATGGCTCTCCTGAAATGAAATTCATTCATCGTAACCTACCTTCACGCGTATTTTTTTTTTAAATCAATATGGAGTTCTAACTGGATTTCAATGGAGAAATAAAAGGAAGTAATAAAAAAAAAGTCTTTCAATTCGTACATGTTCAGACCAAACTCTACCAGAAGACCAGAGGAGCAGGCTGAATGCCAGCACCTTCTTGTGGAGTCACCTTGAATGTGACCTGGTGGGAAGAACCTGGAAGGAGGATCGGGGACCTGGCTTTAGGAGTCAGCTCTGCCGTTAACCTCCTGTGTCATTCGAGTCCTTTTCTCCGGGCATCCGTCTCCTCAAGGATAAAGTGTGGCATTGAACTGTGTGCTCATTAAGGACCAGTTCTGCTCTATTTCTATATGGTTTTCTGATCTTCTGACCTTTTCTGAACACTTGTTTACTTGCCTGGCCTTCCTCCAGCTGTTAGATCAGCCACTGAGAGTTGAAATAATAAAGTTTGCACTGAGCATACATACCTCCCAGGCTTTGACAGATGAGACAAAGTTTGCCATTATGAAATTTACATTTTGGGAGGATCTAGGGGTGGGGGTGGGTGAATAGACAGCAAGAAAACAACTAAACATCGAGTGTGCCAGATAGTAAAGGGTTAAGGAATGTGGAGGTTAGGAGGCAAGGGAGGTTTGCCAAATAAATAAATTCCTTGTAATACTCATCCCAGAATCGTCTATGAGGGGCAGCTTCTCATTTGGAATGCCTGCTGTTCTAGTCACTAGTGCTACATAGAGAAAGGCCCCAAATTGTAGTGGCTTAAAACAATAATTATTTCATCATCTCGCATTGTTTCTGTTGTCTAGGAATTTGGGAAGTGCACAGCCAGGTGGTTTGGGCTCGGAGTCTCTCCTGCAGTGCAGTCAGATGGGGGCTGGAGCAGCTGGGAGCCTCCTGGACATCTGTCTGTCTTCACGGAAGCTTCGAGTTTCTCCAGAAGGCCTGTCTACGTGAGGTAGTTTGAGCTTCCTCACAGCATGGAGGCCGCAGTGCAATCAGACCCCTCATATGATGGCACAGAGTTCCAGGTGAGCATCCCAGCAAACCAGACGGACATTGTAACACATTTTAGGGTGCACATGGTGGACATCCCCTAGGGAGGCCCCCATGATTGTTGTGCCCTAATGTCTACACCCTGTGTAATCCCCATGCTTTGAAGTAGCAGGAATTGTGCCCTGATTCTAAGAATGTGGCCAAGGCAACAGACTGTCGCCCACATGATTAGGTTACGTTACATGAGAAAAGTGTAAGGATTCTTCAGATGCAATTAAGGTTACTAATCAGTTGACTTTGAGTTAATAAAAAAGGAGATGATCCTGAATGGGCCTGACCTAATCACATGTACTCTCTAAAAGAAGGCCTAGATCTTTCCAGAAGTGAGGGACTCCAAGAAGCAGAGACTGTCTCTGTCCATTGCTTGCTGTTATGGGCTGAACTGTGTTCTCTCTAAATTCATATGTTGAAGTCCTAACCCACCCCACCATATCTCTGAATGTGACTGTTTGGAGATAGGGCCTTTAAAGAGGTGATTAAGTTAAAATGAGACCATGAGAGTGGTCCCTAATCCAACCCAACTGGTGTCTTTATAAGAAAAGGAAGTTAGGACACACAAAGAGACACCCAGGATGCACACACACAGAGAAAGGACCATGTGAGGACCCAGCGAGAAGGCAACTACCTGCAAGCCAAAGAGAGGGAAACCTCAGAAGAATCCAGACTTGCCAACACCTCGATCTCAGACTTCCGGCCTCCAGAACTGGGAGGAAATAAATTTGTGTTCTTTAAGCCACCTGATGCTGTGGTGTTTCGTTATGGCAGCCGCAGCAAGCTAGGACCTTGCCTTGAACGAGTCAGCTGCCACGAATTGGACAGTCCCAAGGAAATAAATTCTGCCAGAATGCCAAGGGAGCTGGAAAGGGGCTCCTTCCCTAGTTGAGCTTCCAGACAAGAACACAGTCCAGCCAAATGCCTTGATTTCATCTTTGGGAGACCCTGAGCAGAGAATCCAGCTAAGCTGTGCCTGGACTTTTGACCCACAGGGAGTGTGCAATCATAATGAGCATTGCGGTTAGCTGCTGTATTTGTGGTAATTGACTACGCAGCATAGACACTGAACCCATCTTTTCTGATCCAGCCTTGGAAGTCACAGCATCATTTCTGCTGCACCTCACTGGGGACAAGTGAGCCATAAGCCCACCCAGATTCAAACACTGAAATGGGAGTTATTGCTGGGACCAAATTTGGAAACTACAGCCTGTAGCACCTGTATAATTAAACTTTAATTTGTGGCTCATGGTTGAAACGGTAGCCTGTTCTTTATCTACATCATCTTAGTTTACACTGCATGCTTTCTCCAAGCGGTCTTCACATGGGCCTCTACTGAGGCTTGTTTGAGCCCCTCTGGAGGATGTTTGTCTGTTCCTTTGAGGACACCCCCCAACTTACGTAATACCAGCATGGCTTGTAAAACAGGCTTTTCCAAACATACCACCCACATTTTATGACTCTTCAGTCAGACATTTTCTCATGGTGCCTTGATAGAAACATTGATTTATTTTCATAGATTTTTCTTCATCCCACCTTTGCTGTTTCCAGTGGCTGATTCCATCTGTCAAGGCTGGGAAAGCATGAGTGTGGTGAGTGATGGGAAGCGTGTGTCTCAACACCCTGTCAAGTGGCCCCTGACATAGGTTCTCGGGGGGTGGGAGGCGGTATCTGCTGTGAGAAGCCCCCAGTCTGGGCTTGCATGGTACCTGAGAGTGTAACAAAAAGCCTGGCTCAGGTGCCCCCAGCTAGGAAGGCCCCTGGAGACCTCTAGGCCAACCAGACATCTGGGCTCTGTTCCCTTCTACAACATCCCCATCTAGTGGGTCTGCTGGAGTGCTTCTCCAGTGGGGATAATAATAAACCCCAGTTGTCCCAGGGAAGGAAAAGAACAGGTTCTATCTGGAAGAAAGAGGCCATTCACCAGCTCGAGTCTCTAAGCTCCCTTCCTTGACCTCCTTGGCAAGTCAACAGTCTTCACGGCCAGGCACTGTCAAAAGGCACTGTCTACATTCCTCTAGTTTGATTACATGTTAGAGCTTGGCTGACTAGAACAGAGAGTTTTACCTTAAGACAGAGGAGAAAGAAGCCATGGTATGAGGCAGAGAAGATGGGCAGTCCATTTCTTCTACTTTGGGAGATTATGGAAAAGGGGAAAGATGCAGGGGAAGCCAAGGACCAGTCAAGGTCCTGGCTGTGCAGGATGAGTTGCAAAGGTCAAGGTGAGGGCCAACAACTCAGCAGAGCCAGTGACCCACTTCTCTACACGTCCCAGTGGTGGCTGCAGGGTCTAAGAGAAGTTCACCTAGTGGTTTCTTCCGATATGGTGCGAGGGGAGGGATGGTGACCCTGACGGAGAAGCTTCTGGCCCCGTGGGCTCTCAACGTCTATGCACCTTGGGGAGCAGAGTTGCAGAGGCTGAGAGGGCCGGCAGGGAGGCCTGCGAGGGGGACAAAGAAGCCACTGATCTTTTATTATGATCACAATTTTGTAGATGAGGGAATCTGTGCAAGGTCACTCAGAGAGAAGAGATGGGATCAGTCAGACCTTAGTGGTCCCAGGGCCAGGGACCAGACCAGGGCAGGGCAGAGGCCAGAAAATTCTACATGTATGTGAGGACCACTCCCTACCCCAATCCCACTGCCATGAGGACCTTGAAAGCTCTCCTGAAGGAGAAGCCGAGAGGGTGGAAATCTGTAAAACTGTGTGTTTGACTCACCACAGCCTGAATGATCTAATGAGACTATTTAAATTGTTGGGTTAGACTGAGTTTACTAGATTGGCCTGCACTTAGTTTACTCATTACCCCTGGGGTGGAATCCATTAAAAATATATTAAGTCAATTAGAGGAAAAATACAGAAGCTTAATTTTTTGCATGTTTAACTGGAGTGCAAGTCAACTTACGACTTAACATCAATGCTAGCCTGGCTTATCAAAGGCACTATTTGGTCTAAACTTGAGATTCAGACAGTTCTGGATTGGAATTGCAGCTGAGCTACTACTCACTAGCTATTTGACTTTGAACAACTTATTTAACCCTCGAGGGCTTCAGTTTCTTCACATGTAAAATGATTTTTACACGAGTGTATGTTCTTTAGATCAGAGGCCAGCAAACATTTTCTATAAAGGTCCAGAGAGTAAATATTTTAGGCTTTGCTGGTCATGGAATCTCTGTCGCAACTATTCAGCTCTGTGGTTGAAGCACAAAAGCAGCCACAGGTGATACATAAATGGCGAGCCTGGCTGTGTTCTAATAAAACTTTATTTACAAAATCAGACAGAGCTGATCAGGGGAGTCCTTGCCGTGGTGAGGACTGGGGACAAGGATGATGTCTCCAGCTTTTCATGTTCCCCACGCAGCACTCTTTGTGTTCCTCGATCCAATACTACACACACAGGCTTTACTTAGAATGGAGTCAGACACATGTGGACCAGCAGTTGGCACTTACAAAGCTACAGCTTTTTTTTGTATTTGTGAATTAAAGCGTGAATGTAGCACAGTGGATGAGAGTATACTCTTTGATGCCAGATTTTCCTGGGTTCAAAGCCAGGCTCTTCCACCTGCTGGCTGTGTGACTCCAGACAAGTTCCTTAACCTCTCTGTGATGCTATTGCTCCATCTATGAAAACGGTATAATGATTGGAACTGTCTTGCAGGACTTGTGAGGACTAAGTGAGAAAATAGGTATAAAGCTCTTAAAAGAGCACCAGCACTGGGCAAATGCCATGTAAGGGACAGATGTAATTAGCATTTTCTGTGTGATTTTAAGGCAAAAGACATGAGCTCTTTAGGCCTCAGATTCCTCTTAGTATTGACCCTGCACATTGGTTATGAAGATGAGATGCAAAAATTTACATATGACGTAAACTATCCAGACATACAAACTAAAATGACAGGGGGGATCCTTCTCCCCAGCTGCAGTGAAGCTGAGCATCTTGAAGACAGTGCAGTGCAGTGGTTAAAAGTGTGGGTTCTGGATTAGGGTTGCCAGACTTAGCAAATAAAAGTACAGGACAGGGCTTCCCTGGTGGCACAGTTTTTGGGAGTCTGCCTGCCGATGCAGGGGACACGGGTTCGTGCCCCGGTCCGGGAAGATCCCACATGCTGCGGAGCGGCTGGGCCCGTGAGCCATGGCCGCTGAGCCTGCGCGTCCGGAGCCTGTGCTCCGCAACGGGAGAGGCCACAACAGTGAGAGTTCCGCATAACGCAAAAAAAAAAAAAAAAAAAAAAAAAGTACAGGACACTGTACCTGTGAAATTTGAATTTCAGAAAAACAAAAAATAATTTTTTAGCATAAGTATATCCCATGCAATATTTGGGATATCCTTATGCTTAAAAACACTGTTGCTATCTGCAAATCAAATCTAACCAGGCATCCTGAATTTTTAACCCTAGTCTGGAGGTGAACTATGTAATTGTGTTCTCAACCCAGGTCTTAATCGCTGAACAAATGTGAACAAGTCACCTGACTTTGCCACTCTCTAACAGTGTGACCCAGAGAAGCCCTCAAACTCTTTGTGACTCCATTCTCTTGTCTGTGAAGTGGGGATACGAGAGTGTCTGCTTCACAGGCTCGTGACATACTGGGTGCTGGGGAAACAGTGGTGACCCACAGACACAGCCCGTGGAATGAGAGCTTCCTCCTGCCATGGCCTCCTTCTCCACCCACGACTTTAATGGTTATAGAAGTTCCACGCCTTTCATTTCCTAACAGCCATTGAGCTTTTGTTTGAATTCACTTATTTTTCCTTTACAAATGTCCACTTATCCCTTCCTCTGGGCCATCACAACTATAAATCATTGTCTGTGATTCCATGCTTAGAAAGAGCCAGGGCTAGAACCTACTCATTGGAGGGTTTTACTGGGTTATTTATTGTGACAGAAAATGCAAATGCATTGGCAGTAAACATCAGGGCAAAAAGCTACCTCAGCAGTACGCACAGAACGTAAATGCAGATGGAAACGGTGGGGAGAGATTGTCATTTTTAGTAAGTAGAGCAGATACTCCACTTTGCTGAAAATATGGAATGCCAGAAAATTCTCCTGAATTTCTATGTTACTGAAAGACAATTAAAGTTGACCTGCTTCTTCTTTCAGGACCCTGGAATGACATTATATTTCACTATATTTGGTGCTATGCAATGTGAAAAGCTGATAAAATAGCAAATAAAAATGAGAAAGGGATTATGGGGAGAACAGAGCTTTACTGAGTCATATCTACTCCCATCACCTGCAGGGAGGATCCTCCCTCAGTACTGGTAAATTTCCCTTTTCTTCTGGTCTATCTTATACCAAAAGATCTTTTCCAAATGGTTAAGAATATGTTCCCCTGGTCTCTGTGGACGACTTGCAAACAGAGTTAAGGAACAGGGAGCTGAGCTCCCCAGATCCACTCAAGGATCAAGAAACATTGCCTTATCCTGAGCTGTTGATGGTGGCAGAGAAAAGGCTGCTTTCCTTCTCCTGAGGTTGCCCTCCACGTGGAGGAAGCCCAGGAGCATTTATTCCTGGCACCAGCGTGTTGGCTTTCTCTCTCCACCCTGGAAAGGGGGGTGAGATGTCTGAATGCAATTGGTGACTTAGGATGAGAAATTGGACGTGCTAAACCCAGTCACACCCTCTCCCTCCTGGTCTGCCTGCAGAGAGCAAGTGTGTCCCTTGCTCCTCCAAACTGTAAGTCTGTGACCAGGTATGGCAGTCTGTTTGGGGGTTCAGTGTTAAGAAGCCCACTTGCCCGCAGATAAGTCACAGTCTCTGAAGTGACCCTTATCAGTTATAGAGGTGCTATTCTGGCATTTTCCTATTTCCCAATGGGAACAGCTTTCAGACAGAGAACAGGGGCTTGTGTCTTAGTCTGTTCAGGCTGCTAGGACAGAATACCATAGACCGGGTGTCTTAAACCACATTTATTTCTTGCAGTTCTGGAGGCGGGAAGTCTATGATCAAGGTGCTGACAGATTTGTGCCTGGTGAGGACCCGCTTCCTGGCTTGCAGACGGCTGTCTTCTTGTTATATCCTCATGTGGCAGAGGGAGAGATCCTGTGTCTCCTCCTCTTTTATAAGGGCACTAATGCCATATTTTTGTTGTTGTTGTTGTTTTGTTGGTTTTCTTTTTGCGGTACATGGGCCTCTCACTACTGTGGCCTATCCCGTTGTGGAGCACAGGCTCCGGACGTGCAGGCCCAGCGGCCATGGCTCACGGGCCCAGCTGCTCCACGGCATGTGGGATCTTCCCGGAACGGGGCACGAACCCACGTCCCCTGCATCGGCAGGTGGGCTCTCAGCCACTGCGCCACCAGGGAAGCCCACTAATGCCATTCTTAAGGGCTCCGCCCTCATGAGCTAATCACCCCCCAAAAGCCCCACCTCCAAATATCATCCCATTGGGGATTAGGCTTCAACATATGAATTTTAGGGGGAAACATTCAGTCCATAGCAGCTAGTGACAGGCTTACCTCAAAGCCCAAGAGTTGACAAAGATGTCTCTGAGGTATCCTGGATGGTCTTCAGAGCATCGCTATCTTTCTCTAGGTCAACCACAACCCACAAGCCTCACTGTCACTAAGAATTATTCTCGGGAGTGGTTAAGGAAGTTAAGGCAATTGCATTCCTCTTCCACACTCAATTCACAGTCAAGATTCTGATCATATGTCTTCAGGTAACCTCTCCTGATTTTTTTAGGCAAACTGAATATTTTCTCCTTTTAATTTTAATAAAGCTGTTTACTCAGGAGGCATATACCAACCTAGGAATGAACGATTTGTGGAAATGGCACCTGTCCCTTAAACAATGTGTGTGTGTGTGTGTGTGTGTGTGTGTGTCTGATGTGGCATGGTGTGTGGTGGAGTGTGGTATAGTGTGGTGTGTGTGCATGTAGTGTGTGTGTGATGTGGTATGCATGTGTGGGACTGTGTGGCATGTGTATATGTTGGCTATTAAACTTCCTCAAATTAATGGACTCACTTGGCAACAATCTCATTCCTATAAGCCAATAAAAACATTATATAGTTATTCATTACTGCACAACAAATTACTCTCAAACTCAGCAGCTTAAAATAATAACACTTATTATCTCAGTTTCTGTGAGTCAGAAATGCAGGAGTGGCTCAGTGGCACAGGGCCTCTCATGAGGCTGGAGTCAAGATGTTGGCCAGGTCTGCAGTCATCTGAAGTCTTGACTGAGGTCGACAGATCCACCTCCAAGGTGGTTCACTCACATCGTTCTGGTGTTGGCAGGAAGCCGCAGTTCCTCCCCCATGGGCCTCTCAACAGGCTCCTTAAGTGTCCTCACAACATGGCAGCTGGCTTCCCAGAGTGAGCAGTCCAAGAGAGAACAAGAAGGAAGCCACAGTGCCTTTTAAGACCTATTCTCAGAAGTTACACACTGACACTTCCACTACATTCTGTTCCTTAGAAGCGAGTCACTAACTACAACTTGCACTCAGAGAGTGAAATCAGGCTCCAGCTCCTGGGAGCGGGGAGGGAAATCTAAGAATTTGTACACATATTTTAAAACCACCGTGAGTAACATGGTGCAGAAAGAGAGAAGCAAAGTAAGAAGAATCTTAAAATTTTCTGAATTTACTACAGCCGCAATAAAATATATTAATGTTTGAGCGTTAGTGATTCTTTCCCTCTACTGTTGTCCCAGAAGAACTGAGGTGAAGAAATGGGAAAGAGGACCAGGCAGCGGATGACAAGGTGATGGAGGGGAGGTTTTTGGAACAATGGAGACTCAGGACTGGGGCTGCTGCTGTGGGTAAGCTGTTGGAGAGTGAAGGGCTTGAGGGAGACTGGATTTAGGAAGCAGTGTGTAGAAGGTTATGAACAGGCTTTCCACTCCTTTCAGGGACACAAGTAGAGATCAGAATCACTCGTGTTAACTCTTTGGTTTGGGGCTGTTTCATTAAGTGCTACACTGTGGTGAGACTGGATCACACGGGCCTCATTATGTACTCGGGTTACATTCACACTTCCCGAGAATTTTCACCATGAACATAAAATGGCAAGGAAATACTATTTTTAAAGCTTCTTAAATGCTTCTGCCTCTTACTAAAGACTTCTGTATTCTTGGTATCTAGCACAGCACTGTTCACATAGTGGGTACTCAATATGATCGGAAAAGAATCAAGTGAAAAAGTTCATTTGGATTTTCACATAATTTATGAACCAAGATGCTATAATCCAAAGGAACAGAGGAACACGGTAAACTTGAAATGAAAATATTTTGGAGTTGCAATGTGTCCAGAATTCTTAGGTGGGTCAGCAAAAACAAAGGCAGGAGATTAGGAGCGAATCACCCCAGGGGTGAGCAGAGTTGCGCTTGGGGCCAGGCAAAATGTCAAGACTGCTATTTTTTCCCGAGGCCACAACCTTACTTTCAGATGCTCTTCAGGCCTACTGCCCTTGAGAGCAAATAGGGAGATGACAGAGCTAACTGGGCTGCCGACACAACCTGGAATCTCCCAGCCCTACTGCTGGAGATGCTGACTGGGGCTCTGGGTCATTTCTGGGGATGCTGGATGGGGGGAGGTGGGGTCTGGAGGGCGCGGCCAGTTTCTAGTAGACTTTCTGGAGCAGAACCTGGAGATGTATGTAGGAGAATGTTCTCCAGGGCTCACATATAATTTCAGAAAGACCTGGGGATTCTGGCGTGGTTCCTCCATCACTGTGGACCTCTCTGCCTGTGTTGCTTTGGTTTGTTGTCTGGGTGAAGGAGAATCTCAGGTTTACCAACAGGCTGCCTGGAGCAGAGGCCAAGAGGTGGGGTTCGCCAAAGGCCTTCAGTCTCAGCTCTGCTACCAATTTGTTGGAAGAAGTCATTTGTGCCAATTAGACACGGTTAGTAAAGGGCTGTAGTGTCTGGGAGATAGGTAGAGAAGCCAATTGCAAGAACAGGTGATCAATGCAAGTAACACATTACTTATGCCTCCAGTTCTTTTTAGAGAATTAGTCCCCCTCAGTCAGCTCTCTGAGAAACAGAGAAAATAAGCGTGCTTGCCTTGCTAATGGGCACATGGTCAGAAAATAAGCACGCTTGCCTTGCTAATGGGCACATGGTCAGGACCGGGCAACTTGCACAGAGCATTTTAGTTCCAAGATGAAATGCGCTGAGAGACTGGGATGAATGAGCTTCTGACTTGCAGGTGTGGAAAAATTCAGTCCTTTCCTCCACGTCTCCACTAACACAAAACAATCATGAAAAGGAACGAGGCCCTTCTCCCCTCTATCCTGGTCAAGAGTTCTTGTCCTGGCATAAAGTGACCTTTCCTCCTACAAATTTATTATCTGTATTTATAGCTCATGTTCCACTGGAATGCACTGGTCAAGGTTGTTCATGACTAGTATCTACTCTGATCAGCAGGGCATCCATTCTATTTGGCTGGTGCCTGTTTTGGACACAGTCTAAGGTGATCTGTCTCCAGGAGTCATGCTCTTTATAATTCCCTCCCTATGAGTGAGGGTGGGACCTGTTTCAAATCAATAACAGGGCAAAGGTGATGGAATGTCATGCCCAAGATTCCTGATGACCATGAAGAAACCAACAGTTCATGTTGTGAAGACAGCTATGGTGAAGGTCAGTGGCATGGAGCCATGAGGGGCCTCGAGGAGCTGGAAGTGTCCCCCCAGCCACAGCCAGCAAGAAATGGGCCCTCAGTCCCATAATCACAAGGAAATGAATTCTACCAACCATCAGAATGAGCTTGAAATCAGATCTTTTCCTAGCTGAGCCTCCAAATGAGAATGTGGTCTGGCTGACACCTGATTGTAGCCTCGTGATGCCCTGAGCAGAGGACCTGGTGAGATAGGCCAGGACTCCTGACCCACGGGAACTGGAAGCTGATGAATGTGCTTCTGTTTTAGCCACTACATGTGTGGTCATTTATTAAACTAATTCAGGGCACACGCCATACCAATAGTTAAATATTTGGTTGTCATCCTTACTTGTCCCATTCATTGCACAGTTAGTCACACACTGTTTTGCAGAATATTCCTTAAACCTCATATTGTAACTATAGCTTCATGCAATTATGACTTTTCCTCTTCACTGGATTGTAAATCCAATGTGGGCAAGAACTCTGGTCTTGTATTTTTTAAAAAGCCCCACAGCATATCAAAGTACCAGACACACAGTAGGGACACAGTCATACGTGATTTGAGGTTTTGACCCTTCATTTGTTCAACTAATCCAAATGGGTCTTAGATTAAATGCAGGTGGCCGACTTTGACTGCATGACTACTGGGTACCCGGTTAGACCTCAGACATGCAGAGAACAAATCAGAAGTCCTGACCTGAAGTTGATCATGGCTCAACACAGCCAATGGGATCTTATAATCTCATCTCCTTCTCACCAGCAGAATCAGAAAATACCCAAAGATCCCTAGAGTTCTTTGTCAATCTGTCAAGATTACGATTCTGCTGATCCGGCCAAGGTATAACCGTAAAAGTTCTTCAGTGACTTGCAAGTAGAAGCAAGACTTTGCAAGTAGAAGCAAGAGGCACCTGCCATGCCCATCTTCCATGTAAACGGGGAGGAAGCCACCACGAGAAATGGGCACACGCTGCCCTTCCTCAGTAGCCCACTGTGGGCAGCCCTTCAACTCCACGACTCAAGGGGCTCTATCCAGATTCAAGCAGACCAGAAATCAAAGCCATATTAGGCACAGGTTACTTTTTATTCACAGGCTTACAGAATATATTGAATTAAGAGGCAAGTCATTCGTTAAGTCTATTTACCAACAAGAGC
Source organism: Leucopleurus acutus (assembly GCF_964270905.1). Lineage (NCBI taxonomy): Eukaryota > Metazoa > Chordata > Mammalia > Artiodactyla > Delphinidae > Leucopleurus > Leucopleurus acutus. The sequence goes on from NC_139146.1 coordinate 51,528,084, forward strand.
TAAATATATATTCAGCCTTAAAATTCATCCATGGTAGCTTGCATTGTATTGTAGATTGCAAAATCTGCTTTCATATACATATCAACTATTCTTATTTGGCCTAAGTTATGCATTTAAAATACATAGAAATGGTACCAAATGGCATATTGGCCAGTTTGTCCCAGGTCTTATACATTCCTGATAGTCAAAGAGATTGATAGGGAATGCATAGTTTCCTACTAGAAAAAAGGCAGATTCTGATACAAGCAATGGAATGATGTCAGGATAGGAGTGCCTCCATGTAGATCTCAGTAGCTTTACAATATAATTCTTATTTTAAATTGCATTACGCTTGGTTCTCTTCATTAACAATTGGGATGCTGTTAAATTTGCCTGGTCTTTCCACACTCTACTAGCTCAGCTGAGGCAAAGGAAACCAGTATTACTTTTTCTTTACTTCCACTTTATTTCTACTTTCCCAAGAGAGTTTCCTCCACAGCCATCTGCCCTGCTTTTCTGCCCATTCCATTATCCCCCAAGTCTGGGCCCCCTTGCTCACTGCATCAACTTCTAGATTATAGCATTCCACTCCAGAATGCTGTTTAACAGATTCTTTGACTACGGCCTAATTAAAGAATTCTCTTCCAAAACCACGAGCGAAGGCCTGATACCTCTGCAGAAGAATCAGGAAGCTGCCTAAGGACATTTTCTTTAGATGGCATGCAAATAGACTCCCCTCCTGCAGACCTTCATCTCTCTTTCATTATACCCAGGTCGGAGAAATTTCCATCGTGAGTGTTCCTGGCAGCCAAACCTCCAGCATCCCACGCTGATTTCTTGCCTAAAAATACACAGCCTCTCACTCCATGGGGAAGAAAAATGCAACACTGCCATTTCCAGCACGCTCCCCAAAGGCTGATTACTGCCCGGGAGCAATTCATCATCACTCGTGCATTGGAGGTTTTAGTTTTTCCCTCATGGAACTCTTCTTGTTTTCCTTGTGGACATTGTGACAAGAACCAGATGTGTCTCAACTTTAACATCCCTCCCATAGCTATCTGGGGAAGGGGTTGGGGAGAAACTATCATGCTAGCTAAAAACCCTCCTTAGAACAGAAAATTATCTATAACTTCTGGCAGACTTTTAAGAGGGTCTTGCTTGCAAGAGCAGTTCTGTACTGTTTAATTGTTAAATGGACCGGTTGATGGAATGGTGTCTGTTCAGCACGATTTTCCCTCTGTCTATGCACATTTTGTTGCATTTTTTATTTTATCTCAAAGTGCTGCTATATTCAAAATTGGGATAAAAAGTCTTTACTGGGAGGGCATGGCAGTGTCACAGAAAGAAAATACAAAGCCTGCTGTTCAGAGGGAAAGCTCTAGCTCTGCCACTCACAACTGGATAACCTTGAGCGATTGACTTAAGGTTTTCTGTGTCTATTTCCTTCTCTCTGAAATTAGAATAACGTCTGCCCTCCAATATGCCTTCAAAAACTGAAGAACTATTTATGAACAACTGAGATGAACACAAATGTACATTGAAAAATATAAAGTTTTGCCAAAATGCAGGGTGGTCTTATTATCCATTGCCTGAGAACACAGTGATACTCGCACCTAAGGCTTGTTTTTAGAGTGTTCGTGAGAGATATATTCCTGACCCCGTGGAGTTTGGGGACAAGTCCTCAATTTAAGGCTGTGTGGCTTGGCCACATGGCCATGTGGAGGGACTTGATCTGGGAGCCTAGACGCTGAGATTATAAAGAAGAAACAAACTGAGAAGATGTGGGTAATGGGAAGGAATGGAGACGCAAAGGCAGACTCTCCTAAGGCCAGCTCCACAGGGGATGGGCCCACGTGTCTCTCTGCTTTGGGTTTCTGTTGCTGCTCTTTGGGGTTTTTTTGTTTGTTTGTCTTCCATTATTACTGGAAGAAAGCTTCTTGCAGAAATTCTTTCTTGGGGTTCTTGGGACGGAGCAGTAAAATTAACGAAGCAAAGCTTCCACAACCTCCCGTCAAGAACATCTCTGCTGTTTCGGTAAGTTGGCCAGAACAAATACCTCCTCCCTTAGCACAGGGACTGTACATTGCAGCCTCCGGTGTTGTCTGCAATTTTTAAAAAAGAAAAACTGATTGTAGCCGAGTGGGTTTCCCACCCTCTCATCCCCACACCTCTCCCCATCCCCAGTTGCTTTAGATCTTCCTTTCACTCTCCAGTATCTCATCTGGACTTAGCAAGTCCCCCCCGCTCCCAGTCCCGCCCCCTTTGCTCCCTGGTTTTCCAGATTCCAGGCCACGGTTCCCAGCATGGTGAGTGCAGAGGGCGGCCCCTAACTCCGCCCTCAGAGGTAAAGGCTGGGAAGGTACTCACTGCTCCATGGAGGCAGCACTGAGAAAAGATGCTCCTGCTGTCTCCTCTACGTTTCAACCCGGCACGAGTGCTAGGACAATCTAAATGTCTCTGACACTCCTTGCCAAGTGCGCATTTTTCCATCCAGGCTTGTTGCCTGAGGGGCTCCATGTGCCAGAAAGCATAGCTTGCCCGTCTTGACAGTCAGAGGAAAGGCAGATCAGCCTCCGATGTGAGGATCTGGGTATTTCTAGTCAATTCAAGGCAAAAGAACATGGAAGAAAGAGTGATTTGTGCTTAAAAATGAAAACAAACCACTTTTTTCTTGTTTGCTCCATGGTTAGTAGGAAAGTTTCAAGCAGCAGCGCTACTATGTGTGGGTGAATTAGTTCGGCTGGAAGCCCTGAGCCTGCAGTCCCGCAATGTTCCCAAGAGCGCTGCTGTGACATGGCCACATCGTTCTCTAAGTGCTGTTTATTGCCTCCATCTGCACTGCTCAAAGTCTGGAAACAACAAACACATCCTATTTGTGACAAAACATCTACCTACTCATGACTTGGCAAACAATCATTAAAAAACAGCAATACAGGGCTTCCCTCGTGGCGCAGTGGATAAGAATCTGCCTGCCAGTGCAGAGGACACGGGTTTAAGCCCTGGTCCAGGAAGATCCCACATGCCATGGAGCAACTAAGCCCGTGCACCACAACTACTGAGCCTGCGCTATAGAGCCCACAAGCTACAACTACTGCAGCCCGTGCACCTAGAGCCCGTGCTCCACAACAAGAGAAGCCACCGCAGTGAGAAGCCCGTGCACCACAACGAAGAGTAGCCCCCGCTCGCCGCAACTAGAGAAAGCCTGTGTGCAGCAACGAAGACCCAACACAGCCAAAGATAAATAAACAAAACAAAACAAACAAACAAACAAAAAGAGCAATACAATACAAGGTGACTGTGCTACTTTAACAGCCACAAGAGAACTTGTTGGGTTTCTCTTTGAGAGCCACTCTTGAAAGCACTCATTTCATATTCTCTGAAGAGAACCAGCTAACCAGGCAGACTATCTACCTGGAAACTTCCACAAAACCAGACCCCATGAGCTTCCTAAATGGGCCACACCAGAGAGGCCATCTTGTCCCCTGCGTGTGGACCGGGGTTCAGTATGTCTGGCTCCAAATCTGGTCCCTCTGGATCAACCTGAGACCCTTCCCACCCCCAGCCCCAGCCTGTACCGGATGAGCCCCTGCCAGCACGTCACCCTGTGTAAGGGCATGGGTTTCCTCTGCAAACGTGCTGGGAGAGGAAGGGGCATTGCCATCACGAATACCCGGGGTTCTGCAATTTGAGCCACAGCACCTTCAGAAGGACTGGAGTGGCAGCAGCAATATAAGCAAGTCGACAAAGCAGGACTGTGACTTGAGTAGGCGGGTAGGCAGATGGGCAGGTAGGTAGGCTGGTATTCAGTTACTTGAAATATTAAGTTGCCCAGAGGACAAAGACATGCATCCATCACAGAATCATCCTCTAGGCAAGAAACACAAGAGAAGGAAAAGACCTACAATAACGAACCCAAAACAATTAAGAAAACGGGAATAGGAACATACATATCGATAATTACCTTAAATGTAAACGGACTAAATGCTCCCACCAAAAGACACAGACTGGCTGAATAGATACAAAAACAAGACCCATATATTTGCTGTCTACAAGAGGCCCACTTCAGACCTAGAGACACATACAGACTGAAAGTGAGGGGATGGAAAAAGGTATTCCATGCAAATGGAAACCAAAAGAAAGCTGGAGTAGCAATTCTCGTATCAGACAAAATAGACTTTAAAATAAAGACTATTAGAAGAGACAGAGAAGGACACTACATAATGATCAAGGGATCGATCCAAGAAGAAGATATAACAATTGTAAATATTTATGCACCCAACAAAGGAGCACCTCAATACATAAGGCAAATGCTAACAGCCATAAAAGGGGAAATCGACAGCAACACAATCATAGTAGGGGACTTTCACACCCCACTTTCACCAACGGACAGATCATCCAAAATGAAAATAAATAAGGAGACACAAGCTTTAAATGATACATTAAACAAGATGAACTTAATTGATATTTATAGGACATTCCATCCATCACAGAATCATCTCTAGGTTTCAAAGAACATCAAGACTTGTATAAAAAAGCCCTCTCTGACTCCACAAAGCCTTACTTCAAAAATTCTACCAAATGCTCAACAGATGAAAATACCTGTTCTATTGCTCTAAAGGACAGAATAAAAAGCACCATTCAGTCTTTGGCCTGTCTGCTGGTTACCCACAAACTCGAAGGATGGGTCCAGAGAAGCAGATGAGTCATGGAAAGCATCAAACAAGCACAATTGCTCTGGCCACCATGCGGGTCATCTCTGAACCCCAAGAAGAGGGGGAAGCTTCTTTGTCTCACTCCTGGGTCCACAGCCTGTGATGGACCAATACACGTGTCAGCAGAATATTTTTTCTGTAGCAGAGGAAGCAATGCTAAACGTTATTTTGTTAACACACCCGTGATGAACATCCATCTATATGAGCCAATGAAACAGTCAAGGCTCTGCTATTAGGGGGGATTCAGGAAACAGGGAAGGCTCAAAATAGCATTGCTGAGTGTTATCAGATTTTGAAACTAATCATCAGCAAATCTTTTCAGCTGACTTTGGCTTTAAGAGTTCTTACCCACTAGATTGCTAAAATGGAATGAGAAGGGCCCATAGTATGTTTGGTCTTTTTTTGTTTTTATTTCATTGTAAGAGCTGTCCCATCTTATCCGATTTTCTCCTTCCTCATTAAAAAGAAAAAAAGGCGCATTGTTTCCTTAGATGGTAAGACTTAACGTTGTACTGTTTTCTCAGTAATTACAGGCTTTCAGATGTGTTTTTAAGTGGGAGAATGGACATGTCATGCAGTTAGCCAATAAATGCAATCCCTGATTAAAATATGAGTTCTAAAAGTTTGAAAACTTCTAACTACTTCCCCAGTGCATTTGTAATTTCAGACCTGTGAACCTGGATTCTTTTTTCCCCTTGGTCCTCTCCTGTGACAGCTAAAGCTACACGTCTTTTAAATTCACCAATCACACCTTCACAAACTTAAGTCAACAACTATGTGTTCAAAAATCTTTGTCTTCCCTTTGAAACTGGATGCAAAAAAGAAATCTCTCCTGTCAGTGGAGACGGCTGTGAAGGAACGAGGCGCCTGCACATATATCTCCTTAAATTTTTTGAAGAGCTGCTTCTCTTTATCCCACTGGTATATCTGGGAGAACGTATAGTCACTCCCCAGGGCCAGGTAGTGATTCTCTTTAAAAGAAAAGGGCTGCAGGGTCATGGCCCCCCGGGATGGGAGAGCCTGGACCTCCACAAACTGCTTACTATTCCACCTCATGACCCTCGAGTCCCCGATGAAGCGGGTGAGGGAAAGGTAGAGGGCGTTCTGCATCCGGAAGCTCTTCACGGCCAGCACATCCTCCATGTTGGGGATGTCGCTGTGGGGGACAAACTTCTTAGAGCTTTTATTCCACTGGAGGATGATGGGGACCTGGGAGCGGCTGGAGAGGATCAGGTGTGATTTGCCGTCTATTTCAACAAACTCGGCGTCCGTGTCCCTGAACCACTCGTGCAGAGACTGGTACGAGTAGAATCCTTTGCTGTTCCATTTATACACGGTCGACAGACCGGCTTTGGAGCTGTCTGCGATGACAAAGAACGTCTCGTCCTCGATCTGAAACAGCTCGATGTCGTTGGGCTTGGAAATGCGAGAGACTTCTATGTCCTGGAATTTGACAAACTTGGTCCAGCTCTCGTCGTATCTGTAAATGTGGGAGCCGCCGAAGAGCTGGGCCACCACCACAAAGACCTGGTCGTCGATGAGGATGGCCTTACAGCCCACGATGGACTGACCTGCGCTCCAGAAGAGGGGAGATGGGGTTAGGGCAGCCACCGTGAGAAACACTCGTCCAGAGTCAGAGAAAGACAAATATTATATGATACCACTTATATGTGGAATCTAAAAATAAAACAAGTGAACTTATTTATAAAACAGAAACAGACTCACAGACATAGAAAGTACACTTATGGTTACCAAAGGGGAAAGGGGGTGGATAAATCAGGAGTATGGGGTTAACAGATACACACTACTATATATAAAACAGGTAAACAACAAGGACCTACTGCATGGCACAGGGAACTATATCCAATACCTTGTAATAATCTATAATGGAAAATAATCTGAAATATATATATACACACACACACATATATATACAAAATGGAATCACTTTGCTGTACACCTGAAACTAACACAATATTATAAATCAACTATAGTTCATTTTTTTAAAAAAAAGAAATAACAAAGAACAATGAACAGAGTAAATATTTATTTATGTAAATCTAAACTATATATAACAAAAATTTCTTTAGGTAAATTAACTGTATTGAATAATAATATATTAAACAATTAAGAATATTTTTGCGTTTAATCAAGAGAACGAAAAGGATAAATCTTTATGTAAATCTAATTGGTACAAAACAATAATAAAATCTTTAGGTAAATAAAAAAAAAATGCCCGTCCACAGTGAAACTGGAAGCCTTATGAACTGCTGGTGAGAAATATAACATGTTCAGCCACTGTGGAAAACAGTATGGCGATTCATCAGAAAATTTAACAAAGAATTCCCATATGATCCAGCAATTCCACTTCTGGGTCTGTACCCAAAGAACTGAAAGCAGGGTTTTGAAGAGATATGTGTACGCCGTGTTCATAGCAGCATTATTCACAATAGCCAAAAGGTGGAAACAACCCAAGTGTCTACTGATGGATGAATGGATAAACAAAATGTGGTATATACACACAATGGATTATTGTTACACCTTAAAAAGGAAGGAAATTCCGACACATGCTGTGTCATGGATGAATGTTGAAGACATTATGCTAAGTGATATAAACAGTCACAAAAAGACACATAGTGTATGATTCCACTCACATGAGGTACCTAGAGGTGTCAGATTCATAGAGATAGAAAGCAGAAGGGTGGTTGCCAGGGTCTGAGAGGAGGGGAGAATGGGGAATTACAGTTTAATGGGTACCGAGTTTCAGTTTTTCAAGATGAAGAGCTCTGGGGATTGATGCGTTTATTGAACCACCCACAAACACAGTTAAGACGGTAAATGTTATGTTATGTATATTTCCCCACAATTAAAACAAATAGTTTTAAAAGTACCTCCATCGAAATAGGTAAGTGTTGGTCACCTGGACCTCTGGCATCTTTGGAGGCAGGTGTATAATTCAGGAAATTCACTAAGACACCAAGCGAATTGTCTGCATGCTATTCCCGACTCCATAGGGGAGAATGAGGCATTTAAACGGGTTTCTTCTCTTGGGGGGTAAAAAGCTAGGAGTCAGGACTTAGAGGCAGGAAAAAAACAAATGTAATGAGAGCTCTTGAGGACGTTTGACCTTTTCTGATTTCTGAAGCTGAGCGGAGGCAGAACAGACCAGTGTTAAACCTTGTGACTCTAGACCACACGGCCCAGCACCTCATAAGCTTTCTGACCCTATGGCAGTTCCCTCAACTCCCTGTGCTCAGGCTCCTCCCCTACCAGATGAGACTAAGGACGCTGCCAGCCCTGACCTTACACAGCCGCTGTAAAGACTACCTGAGAAAGTTCACGGTCAGGGTTTTTAGTACAGAGCTTGCACACACAGGAAGTGATCAATAACTAGTCGCTCTCATTATTGGATCATTGAGGCAATTGAGATCACGAGCCATGATCTGAATGATCTAGCTCAGGCGGCACCAAACCAGAACTTTGCAGGAAAAGGGGAACATTTTCAGTCGTGACTGCCCTGTCTGGGTCACCTCCCATCACCGTCTCCCTATCTGCACCCAGACCCCCCACCCACACCGTTCCAGCCAGACAGCAATAAGACCACCCACATCTCAAAGAGTATTATTGGCCCGTCATCTAGGTCATTCAATTAAAAGTTATTTCTTTCTCCTAATTTTCCAGGCAGTTTGGACCAAAGTGAATTTGGCCTGTAAATTACAAGGATAATTACCCAATTTCTGTCCTCAGTATTAACATTGGGGGCAGACGGTTGGTGGATTTTCCGGTGGTATTTACTTTTCTCTTCCACTGCTTTGGCTTTCCTGCAAGAATCTGGTCCCTTTCCTTTGTTTAAAACTAATTATTGCATTTTTTCTGAGTATAAAGGTTTTTAATGTTCATCAAAGCAAATTCTGAAAATAATAATAGGTAAGACATAAAGGCACTATACTAAGCACTTTACATGCTTATTATATACTTAGCATACACTTAATTTTGTACCCTGTTTTATAAAGGCACAGAGAAGTTAAGTAACTTATACAAGGTCACACAGCTACAATGTGATGGAGCCTGGGATCCAAATCCAGGTAGTCTGGCTCTAGTCTACACTCCACCACCAATGTACCAAAAAGTACAAAGAAGAAAATCAAAATCACTTGAACTGCAAATGCTGAAATAACACTTAATATCTTGATATATTTAATTGCCAATCTCTGCACATATCCAAATGTGCCTTTTAAAAATAGATCTGGGCTTTTAGTGTACATGGATTTTTTATAACCTGCTTTTTTCCCTTGACCACTATGTTGTGAACATTTTCCCATGTTATTGCATCTTCTACAACTTGATTTTTTAACACTACATGGTATTCCATTGCATGGAGGCACCATATTTTATTTAATCCCCTACTGCTGGACATTGCACTTATTTCCAGTTTTTCATTATTGTAAGTAATAGGCTTCCCTGTAGAGAAATCTGTGTTTGAAAACCACCTGGCAGTGCCCTTAAATGGAGAGATTGCGGGGTAGACATTGTGCACATTGTTAAGGCTTCTGGGTTTCAACTACCAAACTGCTCCTCAGAAACTGCACTGACTCCCCCCTGACAGCACTAACTGAGGTGCATGCTCCTCCTGAGTCCCTGGCTACGGAGGTCCCTTCTATCTAGAAGCATCCTGCAGCTATCCTGGTCTCAGCCGAGGGGCCGTGTGAGAAAGAATTCCTTTCTTGGAGATGCTCCCTAAAGCGTCCTCTTTCCAGGTGTAGCCTGTGGAGTTGTAGCTTATGGAGTTGTCAGCAGCAGCAGAAATCCTCGTGTGTGTGTGTGTGTGTGTGTGTGTGTGTGTGTGTGTGTGTGTGTGTGTGAATATGTGTTTTAATCTAGGAGGAGAGATGCTGCAACATACTTAGTGGGCAGAAATCAAAAGGCAAACAAAATGAACCAAAAGCAGGAGAGCTGAGAAGAGATGTAGAGAGAAAAAGGAGCAAAACCTGGCGGTGGCGGAGGGCAGCTCATGACCCTGGGTCTCCCTCTCTCACTAGAGGATGGATGTCCCTTTTGCACAATGCCCAGCAGGGCCACAGAGCGGGAAGCATGTGTCCCTCTCATTCCTCGGAGCCCCAGACTTGCCGGCCATGGATGGAGAAAATCCTGCCCAGCTCTTGCTGACTCTGGGATCACCCTGTGATCAAACGAGATGATAAATGAGGCATGCACAGCCCCACGAGGAGAGAACGGTCCACGTTTACCTTGGTATTGTTCGAGGCAAGTGGTTCTGGGGCTGTGCCCTTGCTCATCCATTTGTCATCTGCCCAGCTCGTGTGAGCTGCAGGGCCTTCCTTCACACCAGGCTGAATTCCAGCAAGCCACACTCTTTCCTCCACAGAGCGAGCAAGGCCCCTACTTCTGTAACCACCCTCTTTCCCAGCCTCCCTCAGGCCATGCTCTGCTGGCCCTGGCACTCCTATGTTTTGAAAGTTGTGGAGACAATTTTATTGAAGTCAAAGAATTAGGGTCTATGGGAGAAGGAGGGCTGCTCCTATTTTTTTTTTCACTATAAAATAGAGACAATAAGTACACATTATGAGGTTGTGTAGCTGACGAAAGAAACAGCTTATAAATCACTGAGTATGTAAATGTGAGTTGCCTTCCTCTAAGTGAAAAATTATGTGATGAGATTTGTGTTTAATGGAAATTCATGCAATAAGGGAGCAGAGAAGGCAGACTTCATTCCAATCCGGTCATCAAGAAATGCTTCCTGTAGGAGGCTGCATTTGAGCCTGGAAACCCAGGTGAAGGGAGAAACAAAAGAGAGGTGGTTGAATTGTAAGATGTGATCAGAAATCAATGTGACAGGAATTTGGCAATATGTATTCGGAAATGTGTGTTGGGACCCTGATGTATGAAATCTGTGTGCTTTCATGAATTAAGAAGAGTAAGAGATCCAAACCTGGTGGATTTGCCTAGCGGTGGTAGCAAGGAATAATAATCAAATATCTATTTTTTATCCGCAACTGATATCCCAACACTTGTTGAGAACTTACTATACGCCAGGCCCCATGCTAAGTGTTATATAAGCTACCCAGTTAAATTCCCATGGGCCCAATACTATGATGATACCATTTTACAGATGGAATTCCCACTTTACAGATGAAAGGGGCTCATGGAAATTAAAACTTGGCCAAGGTCACCAGCTAGAAAGATCTAGAGACCGATTTATGAAAAACCAGTGTGACGTTGGAGTTCATAAACTTAACGAACACAATTTTGTAGCTCACTTCTTGGGCTTGGTTGTGAAGAGGATCCCAGTGGGCTGCATGTCCAGCTGCCCACCTCTCAGAAGATTCAGACTTCAACACTCAGAGGCCAAGGGATCCCTGGAAACCAGTAAGCTCCAGCCCTGGCTCTGGCCACACCCACTCTGCTCTCACTGACCACTTCCTACCCGCAGCTCTGCAGCCTCCGCTGGGTCCAGGCCATTAGCACTTGCCTGAATCCTTGCAACAGCCTCTCAACTACTTGCTCTGATTCCACTTTGGTCCCCTCCCCGCACACGGACTACTCTCAGCCCAGCAGCTGGACACAACTCAGCATTCCGTAGCAGGCACCTGCATCTTCTATGCAGCCTGGCTGACCTCTGCACAAAGGCAAAAGTCCAAGTCCTTCGTAGGACCTGCAAGGCCCCCATGATCAGCCCTCTTACCTCTCTGACTTCGTCTCCTACAGCTGCCCCTGGATCATTCTGTCCAAGCCAAACCAGCCACCTGCCTGTTCATCCAACAGGAAAAATACCCTCCTGCCTCTGGACTGCTGCACTCACTCTTCCCTGTCTGGAATGTTCTCCCCGCTGTTCCCACCCTCCATGTGCATCAAGCCCTCATGTCCCACAAGTTTTATTCAAACACCTTCTTAATGAGGCCTCTACCAGACACTCTATCTAAAATTTCAGTCCTCTCATGCCAACACTTCAAATCTTTACTCCCTGCCACCTTTTCCCTTCTTAGCATGCTGCCATCTAATGTGTTGTACGTATTACAATTATTTGTCTTATTTGATTGTCTCTCTCTCTCCCATTATAACACAGACTCCTTGAGGGTGGAGGTTTTCTTGTGACTTGTTCACTGCTATGGCCCCAGCACCTAGACTGGGCCTGGCTCAGAGGAAGCACTCAAGAAATCTTTGGGAACCAGTGAAAAAAACGAATGAATGACTAGGGGTGTGACCAGCTGCTGTATGTAGGAAGGGCAGGTGGAGGGCAATGCTGTCCCCTCCTACCAAGGTCAACCTGGGAGAAGGAAAGGGTGGGATGCAGCAGTGACAGGTCCCGGGCTCTGCCTTGGAAGTAACAGTGGAGTGATTCAACATGCCTGAGCCTACATCTCTTCTTTCGGAAAGGTAAGGAGGAAGCCAGCATTAAGAACTGCCTGCTTGGGACTTCCCTGGTGGTGCAGTGGTTAAGAATCTGCTTGCCAATGCAGGAGACATGGGTTCGAGCCCTGGTCTGGGAAGATCCCACGTGCCACAGAGCAATTAAACCCATGTGCCAAAACTACTGAGCCTGTTCTCTACAGCCCGTGCTCCGCAACAAGAGAAGCCACCGCAATGAGAAGCCCACGCACAGCAACGAAGAGTAGCCCCAGCTCTCCGCAACTAGAGAAAGCCCACGCGCAGCAATGAAGACTGAACGCAGCCTAAAATAAATAAATTTAAAAAAAAAAAAGAGAGAAAGAGGAAACACTTAAAAAAAAAAAAAGAACTGCCTTCTCTGTGCCTGGCACTCATCCAATTCTCACAACATCCATGGGAGGTACATCTCCTGCCCATTTCACCGATGAGAAAACAGAGGCTCAAAGGCCACAGCTACTTCCTAGCACATGGCAGAGTCAGGAGTAGAATCCATGTTCATAGGTTTTCAAAACCTGAGCTCTTTATGGTTCATATGCCTCCTCTCTCTTGAAGAGAGGTCACTTGTCCTCTACCTACGGGCAGGGAACCTGCAATAACACCTCAAACAGCTGTTATGAGCCCCAACGAACCTGACTCTCTGCAAGCCCACAACCAGCACCGGCAACAAGCACTGGCCTCAGAACTCCCTGCACGAGAGCACGGCTTCACTCTGCTCCCACCTCCTCGTGTGAGAGGGAGGAGAGAAGGCAGAGGGGCCTGCTCATTCAGCCCTCACTGACCTTCCAGGTCAGAGAAAAGATGGAAGCAGAAAACCATGCGGGTGGTGAGTTCCTCTCTCACCTCGTTTCCTCTAACATGGACCGGCTTTAGGGTCCTGAGGCCTGGGCTCCCCTCCATAGGTTCACCTGCACTGCTCTGTGCTGAGTCTGCGCTCGGAGCGAACGGGGCTGCTCCCAGGAATGTGGGCTCAGCACTGGGAGGCCAGATGGCATGTCGGAGCGTCAGGATCTACGTCTCATAGACCTCTCCGGGCTGCCAGATCGGCCTCATTAGCAGCTCTGCTCCCTGAGGGTGAACGATGCTCTCCCTGCATCCCCGCACCTGCTGCAAGGCCAGAGCCTCCGTATCTGGAAATGCTACCTGGGTACGCTTCTCTCCGCCCGAGCCAGACGCTGCTCGAACCAGAGAAGGAATCACTGAAGGAAACCCTCACGTGGGGCAAAAGTCAGGCCACGTGGTGCTGTCTGTAAAGTCAGTATTAGTATCAGATTGCACTTTGATAAATGAGAAGTCTTTGAAAGATTATTTTGACTCTATCCACTGATTTAAAAAGCAAGTAGACAGTCCATTTTTAGTAGCGCTAAGACACTGGGATTCAATCATGGCCCCAAATGAAGCTCTAAGTCTTATCCCAAAGGCTTGAATTAGGAAGGCACTTATGCTTATTTTGTATGTACTTATTAAAAGGAATCACCAGAACTTCGCAAGGGGGCAATAGAAACAGCTACAGTGTGTGTGTGTTCATGAGTGTGTGCATATGTGTACGTGAGCACGTGTGTGTGTGCGTGTGCATTAGCATATTCGTTAAGAGCTTACAAAAGTCAAAAGATTCATTTAGCTGCTAAAACGCTCCTGCAGTCTGAGGCTGTCATAACTGCTCAAAATCAAGGGATTCTGGGAGTGACTTCTCACCATTTCAGGAAAATGCTTCCCACCACAGGCCCCCATCCCCCTCTCCCTTTACAAAAGGATCACCAACAATAAACAGAATCACCACCTAAGGTTTCTGCTCTCGCCAATAACTGACCACGTCCAGAAAAAGTTGGAGGGAAGAGGGTGGGCTGGAATGTGTTCCCAAATCAAACCAAGCCAGAGAGCCAAGCTCCCTCTCGGGATAACAGAGAACATTTCTCCTCTCCCGGGCTTTAGGCCACGCTGAAACGAGGGCAGTACATCCAGTCAAAGCCATAACACACCTGTAATATTGTCATAGCTCCGGAAATTCATTTCGATGTGGTCCCACTCCAGCACCATGCAGTTCTCCATGCTGGGCTGAGCGATGGCCACGTACACATCATTCTTGGAGTTGAACGTATCCACTGAAACCGACTGGTATGGCAGAGTCTGATGAACAACAAAATCTGGGAAGGGGTGTTTAAAAAAAAGTCTCCGTGAGCTCTCCTGTGGGCATTATGGACCGCCATTCCCCTTCTATCCTTTCTCTCATCAGTTCCAAAGAGGACTGGGGAGGGGGGAGGGCGGGAGAGAAGCAACACACATCATGGCATGTTTCACTCTGGATGAGTCCAGAGAGTTCTGGCTTGTGCAGAAATAGCAGACTGAACGCACAGCTTCTAATACAGCTTCCTTGAGATAAATAGCTCACAAGTCTGGCTAGACGATCTCAAAGTTTTAAACAAATTTGGTGAGACTTGGCTTTCAGAAAGACGAGACAGAAAGGATACTGCAGGGCAACATTCCTGAAACTACGGTGAAATTTACTCTATGAAGGGCTGCTGGGGTCAAATTCCTTTGGGGAATGCTGTTCTTTTTAGCTCTCTCAGAATAGTCCAGGTAGTAAAGACAACTAAAAGTAAATTCCCCAAAGGGCACACTGCAGTTTTGGGAACCAAACCAAACTCTTTGACGAGGTCTTGGAGGTTTATAAAGCCCACTATGCGGGGAAGTTAACCTAGGTGTGTTTACTGGTTACTGGATTGGTAGCAGTGCTAAGTACGGCTGTGCCTGGGATCTGGGTACTGCTCTGCAGCTCCGGGAGCAGTTACAGGGGATCTATTCGATTTTCCAGCAATATAGACGCCATCCTATTTAAGCACGCATTCTGCTCTTACACTTAGTGGCAAGTCAATACCCATCATCTGTGTCGCTCCCTGAGCTACAATGACTCACTCTGTGAAATCTCGGTACGGAATGTACAGTCTGACCAAGAAACAGGGTTAGCATGCCCTCAGATGCAAGAACGGTTAGTGTGTGCAGTAGCTAGAGAAACAATGGAGAAAGAAGTTTTTTTAAAAAAACAAAATACTAATAAAGTTTAAGTTATTTCTTTGGCCAGAGATCTTTCAGGGTGCACTGCTTCTTAGCAGGCTAAAAGTGCCCAGGGTAAACTGAGGGTGGACGTCTGGCTTAGGAAAGTAGTTCCTAGGAGAAAATCCTGGCTTTGCCCACCTCGTCCCCCACCCAATCCTTATCCATGCCCACTGAAGTCCCATCTCCTCTTGCAAAGCTGCCCTGACCAGTCCAATCAGGGACCCTTCCTAACTTGCTGGACTCATAACCAGGCAATGTTGTTTACATATTATTATTTACTAGGATTTAGTCTCCAACATAGAGACATCAGGGTCTGATTTGAAGAAATGGGAGAGATCTTAGAGCCAGAAGCTGAAGCTCAGAGAGGGTGTATGCCCGGCCATGGACACACAGCCAGCGTGGTGTGTCTCCTGAACCAAGGGCTTCCTAAGGAAGGTCCTACACTTCTCAGAGCTCCAATGACACAAGCCCACAGCAGCCACTCAAGAAATAACTGACTCAGAAGCCTCATGAAAGATGTCAGCTGAGGGCTTCCCTGGTGGCGCAGTGGTTGAGAGTCCGCCTGCCGATGCAGGGGACACGGGTTCGTGCCCCGGTCCGGGAAGATCCCACATGCCGTGGAGCGGCTGGGCCCGTGAGCCATGGCTGCTGAGCCTGCGCGTCTGGAGCCTGTGCTCCGCAACGGGAGAGGCCACAACAGCGAGAGGCCCGCGTACCGCAAAAAAAAAAAAAAAAAGAGAAAAAAGTCAACTGAGAAAGGCATTAAAAGGGCAGGTACCAGGTAGTGAGTACGGAAGGCCCGTGCAAAAGGACTAGAGGCAGGTAAGGGGGCAGAGCAGCTGAGCGAGTGTTAAGGTGGGAAGCGTGGAGCCGGGGCCGGAAAAGCAGGTGCCCGTCAGCGGGCAGAAGGTAAAGCTGAGGAGTAAGGGCGGCGTGAGGCACTGGAAAGAGCGCTGTGCCTGGAGTCAGACCACCTGAAACCACTCCCTGTGTTTGAATCCCTGGGCTGCGTGCGCACCTCCCCTTACAAGGCCTCGGTTTACTCATCTGCAGTATGGGGGCAATGATCCAGGCTCGATGGCAGGAACAGACTAGGTAATGTGGTGGACATGCCAGCCTCAGGCTCAGCACACGGTAGGCGACTGATAAATATGGAATTGAGATCCAAGCAAGGACAGTCCCCCTCCACTGTCCTGGTCACCACTGGGCCATCTCTTGGGGACAGTGTTCATTTTAACGGCATCTAAGATAAAAGGCCGGAGCGCTGACTCTGCCTTTTTGCTGAGTGACCTTAGGGAAGTTACCCAACCTCTCTCTGCCTCAGTTTCTTCATCGTCTGTTGAATCCATACTCACGTAGAACAGTGCTTTGCACAAGGTGCGTGCTCAATACATGTTACCTTTTGGAGGGGCCCCTCTCGTTCTCAGTGGACAGGAGCTGCTGAGTAAGTGTTTGCTGGCTTGGTGAGTGTGGGAGGGCCGGCCTCGCCCCTGACCGTGGTGGGAGAGGACAGGGCTGAATGAAGGATGCTTGCAGGTACAGGGAGAAGAGGGAGAAGCAAAGAGGAGGCTGCCTCTGCACCCGACAGCAAGAGGTGGCCGAGGGACAGTGGGGACAGTCGGCAAGAGTGGAGGAGGTACCCCCCGTTCTGGAACATTTGGAAGAGCTGGGGCAGGTGAGATAGACTGGTTTCTACCCCGCCTGCACTTGCAGCTCCAGGAGCTCGGGCAAGAGCCTCAGGTTCCCCAGGAGTAAAATAAGGGCAACGTCTATTTCACAAGGTTGCTGTAGAGGCCGAATAGGAGAGTGAGGATTAAGTGTGAGCGCCCAGCCTCGGCTGCGGTGATCCCTCAGGAGTTCTACGTGCGTAACAGTGACAGTGTGAAGCTGCCTGCGTGAAGACCTAGGGGAGAGTCACCATGGATCCTAGTTCCCCCTCCTCTACCAAGTCCCCCAAAACACCAGCGTTGCTTGGTCAAAGACTAAAACCTGAAAAACCCCTGGTTCATTCCTGTGGGCCCTGGTGGCCCCAGGGTAGAAGTCGGAAAACGCTGCAAAAGGCTTCCGTGTTCACAGGCTGGGAAATGGGAAAAGGGAAATGGAAGCAGTCACGGTCTGCTTTCTTTCCTGGAGGTAGAAGAGGACTCAGAGAATACAGCTGCGTTCTTGTAATTACCACCAAGACGTCTATAACCTCCTCCAGCATCTCCGGTTGCCTTGCCTCATCCCAGTCTGCCCAAGGTTCCCAACACTCCTGATGCTTTATAACCCCCTCTGCTTGCGTTCAGAGCTTCCTGACTACACTCTGAATTCTCAGAAACACGAGCACTTGTGAGCTTAGAAATGCAGGCCGTTTAAAGTGCAGACCCAAAAGTTTCAGTTTTTTATTTTAAAAAAATTCCAGAATTTTAATTTTATTTTTAAAAAAATATAGAAAGCATTTTACAAATCTAGCCTTTCATGGTTCTATTTTCATTGATTTCCCCCAAACATTGGTTTCATAATATTTTCTATATACTGGCTATCTGGCACAGCACAGACTGTTAAATCATTCGAGCTATAAAGCTAATTCTTAATAGGACACTCCTTCTCCCCCTTCGCCGCTCCTGTCCAAAAAAAGGAGGAGAAGAGAAAGAAGGAAGAAGGGAAAAAACCGGTGAAACAATATGATTGATGAATGTGTGTTTGTGTGAATGGGGGAGAGGACTCGGGGAATTTAAACATCTTCCCCATCACCATCGTAAGTTATTTCTCACAAACGGCAAAAGCACATTCATTGTGGAAAGATCTCAAACAATCCACATGCTGATATGACATCAATTTACTGGTGTTAAAGTATTAATGGCCTTCTCTGCAAAAAGCACTTCCACTTCCATTCACATTGGATTAAGTTCATGATGTCAGTGGGACTCTTACAATTTAGGCCTTGCTCCCACTGGAATCAACAGATTTTTACATACCTATTTATAGCACTTGCAGAAAATAAATTATACATGATGCTGATCCTATTGGGAGAGAAACTGCACATTAATGCATTATTTCTCTCTGCATTTTCATCAGCCCTGAAATAGGGAAACTAACGGGACAATTAGGATGCAAAATTCACACCCTCTGAGGAATTTAGTGAATTATCCACCTAACATGGGGAATTATGAGTAGGTAACAGGGATTTTTGAGGTGGTTAAAAATAGACTTGAAGCAGAGGGTTATGGAGGGACTGATCAAGCTGCAGAGCTGAAACCGGCCAGGGGTGGCTTTGTGGTGTTAATTACACCCCTGTGCTGAGGAACAGGATGGTAATGTACCCTCCTCTCCCTGGGAAGAACAAGGTGAGACATCTACCGGAAGAATTTATTCCTTTGCTAAAACCCCGAGCTAAGAGGAAAACAGTGCACTCAGAAAATGTGCTTCTTCCCCAAACTCGAGTGAGGATGTAGTCATGGTACCATGAGTCTTAGACTTGGCTTTCCAACTTCCATCCATCCTCACCTATCTCCTCCCTGGCCTTAAATAGAGCACCAGCGTGTGAGGCTTGATCTGAGCCAGAAGATAGGAACCCCCAAAACTCATACTTTATCGACCTAGTTCTTACAAGGCAGGGACTATATTTGGGGGGAGGGGGTCACAACTTGGTGGCACGATTTTTTCGTGATGGAAGACACCGTGGGTGAGAGCTCATCTGTTCATGAGCCTTAAAGGGATAAAACAAGAGCAAAGACAGAATCATCTTCTCCCTGTTTCCAGGCGGGGGTGGGGGGGCGGACTTCCTAAATTTTAGCAAAAAGCTTGTCAGCAAAGATAAATATGTATAAGAGAATGCCCCCAAATGTGTTAAATGTGCCCCATAGATTCTGGGTTTAGGACAGATTCCTAGTTTCCAAGGCCCTCTATAGTCCAAGCCATTTCTCTCTGAGATTGGCAACGTTGTCACACACTAGGGCCGGGAGTGAAGAGAACAATGGAAAAGCTGCTCACTTCAGCATGGGGTTCAGAGAACTCTCCAGAAAAATGAGAAGAGGCAGAGAGGCACCCCCGCGAGCTGGGGTTTCACATTTCATACGGCATGGCCTTGAATGCCACCTTTTGGTGCAAACGTCACTGACCGTGACCTCTGATAGACTGCACTGCTCTACAGTACAATAAATAACCCCCCAGTGGCCTCAGCTGGCTAAAGGGCACCTGCCAATTACACAGCTGAATAAGTCCCTGTTCAGTGATGAAAGACAAGGGCATTTCCATAAGACTTCAGGTTTCCTCTCAGCAAAGAACAGAACTTGTCAGGTCCCTTATTTACAAAGATATCTAGAAATAATTTTTACTTTTGAGTTTGTTTATTAGATCGGGGGATAGCAGTAGGACTGGCCTAAATGTGATATTTTGTTCTTAGAGTTTTTTTGTCTTTTGAGTTTCCGTAACTATTTTCTGAGTTCTCTTTTCTGCTGCTCCTACTGACATGACTTGAGGCTTTGTAGATACCAACTCTCAGCCTAAGTGTTTATTTTTATAAGTATAAGTATTTTATAAGGTAAGCAGGTTTCATACTGTGGATTGATCCACTCTCCTTTAAAATCTGCCTTTTAGAAGTTATAGAAACTCCATCTAAGCCTTTCATATGGAGATATTCTTGGGCTCTCTACAAGATATGACAGTTGAGGCAGTTAGTATTTTAGTTTTATCTTATAACCTGAAAACATATAAACTGAAACCCTGAGGCAGACTCTGGAAAACAAAATCAAACTTTCTTGACATTTTTTTCCTCAATGCGAATTTTTCCTTTTGATAACTACTTGTTAACTTATATTCCTACTTTGCCATTGATTAAGATGCCTAGCTATCTCATTTTACACGGAACTACAAAAGCAATTTATAAATTTTAAAGTCTGGTATTTATTAGTTAAATGTCCTATAAATTTCATAGTATTCAATCAAGAGAACAGTGACTTAGGTCTCTCGGTACTGTCTTTATATGAAACCTAGACTGCTTTGAAAATGTTCTCATGCCAAACTCACCTTTGAGCTTAAAAAAAAGAAATCTTTAGACAAATTTGAATTTTGTAAAGAATCAAAAAGAATCAAAAGTAAAGCCAGTGCAGTTAACAAAAATCCTTCCAAACTGTTGAGATATTTTCCTTGCCATATCAAATCATTTCTTTGAGAATGCTTAAACTTCCCCTAAAATAATTTTGATAGAAAACTTTTACCCCCATGTTTCCCCACTCCCTGTTGACAGTCTAAAAGAAAAACAAAGGGTTATTCTAAATATCAGACTTGGATGATAGAGGTTCTGAATACCTGTAGTTGTGCATTCGTAGTCAAAGCTGGTCACGTCATTCAGCTTCTTTTCCTGATATTCTGGTGGACCGATACACAGGACATCAGAAACAGTGGAATTTGTCATCTTCAACCACAGATACAACCACTTGGCTTTGCAGTCACATTCAAACTTATTGCCCCTTAAATCTCTAAAAAACAAAACAAACACAGACACAGAGAAACAGACATGTCGGAAATATTTTGGCCCTAACATGAAACTCCAGAAATCCTGATATCCTGACATATTTAATAACTCCCCCAAATGGAATTTTTTTTAATTTTGTATTTAATACATCCGATGTCTTTTACGTACCACTGACTTTATTTAACACTCTTCAGTGCCCATGATTTTAACCGTATAGCACGCAGAGAGTGCTCAGAGTTGACACGGCACCATTTTTCCAAATCCTCTTGAAACTGTCACCACGCCACGGTGGAAATGGGGGAGAGGTGACAGAAGAACACCACCCAGCATAGGTTCTCACAAGCAAAACCAGGACATTACAGGAAGATAGTTTTGACAAACACAATTGAAACTTTAAGATCTTGTTAAACTTTGCCCAGCAAGGAGTGACAAGCACTAGGAGACAACGCAGATGGATACGCTACTGCTCTCTGGGAGAAAGGAAGCCCCCAGACCCAGCACGCCAAATTACCATTGGCCTAATGCTACTAAGTATACGGCAAAGCTAACACAATACAAACTATATGCCGTTTCCCAGTATTTGCTACTTTGTCATAGATTTTTAGGTACAACATTAAAAAAATGCAGTGTAGGGGGAGAGGGGATTTCAAGACAAGCAACATAAACTTAATTTTCATTACTTACAGTTCAATCAGAGAGTCTAAATCACTGAAGACATCCCTTGGGAGTGCTTTTATGTGATTATTGGCCAAAGAACTAGAACAAAAAAGTTACATTTTAATGTGGTTATTATCTTCATGTCCTATCCCTCTGAAGTCCTTTAAATAAAGCAAGTGATTTAAAACAGAGTTCTAAACCTCTTTAGCAAAAGGTAGTTCAATTTCTGGCTTTGGTCATTGATACTGAGATAAAGAAATGAGTTTAGTTATACAAAGATAACATTATAGATGCTGGAGCACACAATGTCCGTTTTTTGTTTTGTTTTTAAAACAAGCATTGATTAAGCTCTTGATACACGTTAATCATCCTCAGATGGCATCTCACGTTTCGCAGAATAAAAGTCAAAGTCCCTTTGATGGCACCCAAGGCCCTCCATTGTCTAGTTACCTCCATTCCCACTTACCTGTGGGACTGAATCTCTGAGGATTCAGATCACCCACCCCGGTGCCTTTGCTATTGCTCACACAGGCTAGTCACACTCCCAGCTCAAGTTCTCTGAACTCGGTGTTCATCTGCCTGACGCTCTCGCCCTAGGTGTGGTTCATCCATCGCCTCCTTTAGGTCTGTCCTCCACTTTCACCACCTTCCCTGATCTCTACACAACTCCTTTCCATGCCCTGTTGATCTCCACTGCACTACTGTCACTTAGCATACAATATATATTAATTATCTATCTATTTGTTTACTGACTCTGCATTCTCCCTATACATAAGCAACATGAGGACAGAGATTTTTGTCTGTCCACATCTGTATCCCTCGCATCTAGAACAGTGCCTGGCACATAGTGGGTACTCAGTAAAGTCTTTCTGAATGGATGATTTAAGCACTAAAATGAGAATGATAAAAAGATAGATGTACAGTCTTATCCTAAGAAGTTCCCTCATGGGGCATCTAAGTGAATTTTATTACTTGTGACTATTAAAAAATAGTATCTACTTTATGTAAATACTCTTTTACATAAAGAATCTCAGTTCTAACACTAATGATGATAGAAAATCTCAGTGAACCACAATGTTTAGGGAATGACTGATTGTGATCAATTTCATTTTCTCATTAATTAAGGTTGACCAGAAACCATATTTTGTATTTTTGCTCTTAGTGTTGGAGATCTTTCTAAAATGTCCTAATCTACCCCTCATCTCCAGGAAGCAGACTTGAACAAACATCATCAATGCTTTCTCTGATGATTCAGGATTATGCAGTGCCCTGTCATCATCCTGCTGAAGACGAATGTACATGGTGCTGGGCTGCTGACGTAGAAAGATGAGAGGTGTTGAAATGACGTACATCAAGTCTGATTTCTCCCAGGCATCATGCCCTAATGTGAGTCAGCGAAAAAACTGACGCTGACTTTTGTTTTCTTTTATACATTTGAGTATACAAACAGCAAAACATATAAATGATAATCCCCATGTAGGTAATTCAGCACCAACCTCTTTAAAAACATAAAGGAAATTAATCTTTTGTAGCATCATAATGACCCATCCCGGAAGTAGGAATGAAAGGGTGCTCCTCCTTAGAATCAACTAGGGTAGAAAGTTTGTGCCCATTTTAAATCCAAACATTCTTGCTGAGTGAGAGCAACGGAATACGGGGAGACCTATAGTTTCTAAATTATGTCTTTTCCCATCCAGTTAACCACGAATGGATTAAAATACAATTTCATGTATTATTTTACCTTCCTTTCCTAAATGATTTATTGGTACAATTTTAAACATGTTGGAAAACAGGCCGAACAGATTGAAGTCGTAACTACAGACTGTAGATTATAGACTACAGAGTCTGTAATCAGACTGAACATTCTCTAGAAGTAGTTTCTTGAAATTTAAAAAGGAGACAGTTTTGATTTTTTTTTTCTGGCTGCTAGTCACTTTTTCTGGAAAGTAAAGTACAATATTTTTAGCTAATTAAAGGTTACTAGTTTAGCTAAACATTTTTAGTGAATTGAAACGCATTGGATTGAAGTGCTAAGCATATACGGAATGGTCAAGGCCAAAAGAAAAAAAGCTGAATGTTTAGTAACTGTTCCAAGTGTTCAATTTAGATTACAGAAAGCTGAATGATTTAGATGGACTGCCCGCCCCTACCCCGCCCAGACTCCACGCATAACATCTCACTTTCCACTTCATTTTGTGTACAAGTTCATGGTACTTCATTTCTAAAACTACTTAACAGCAACTGGCCTCTTGGGCTTTGTGGGACCGCTGGAAAACAAATGTCCTAGATTTTAGTTACAGATTGGCACTGCTCCTTCAATGCTTTGAAACCTGATCTATGTTTCTTTACCTATGGATGTGAGTCTGCAGGTGTTGGAAAAGTTCATAAAGGTAAAAAAGCAGATACTTAAAACAAGCAACTTCCAGATAGTCACTTCCTTAAGCACAGGAGTGAACTTCAGAGAGCTGATGTGTTCTCCTTGCTTAGAAGTTTACAAAAAAAAGGGGATGGGGTGGGCTGGGAGGATCAGTTCATTCTTTCAACAGTGTATTAAATGTTTTTATTACTACCTACATCTCCAGCCCAGAGGAGTCAACTTTAAAAGTCATAAGACTTGCCCTGCAGTAGAGCACATATGGAAAACCCAGCTTAGTAACTCATTGGTCAGTCAGTGAATCAGAAAGAATGTCCTGCTGGCTTAGCCCTGTGTGAGACCCTGAGGGAAGAGCAGAGCTAATGGAAGATCAGCAGGGGCCCTGCCCTCAGGGAGCTTTCAACACAGCTGGGGAGATGAAACTAACATCCGTGAAACAGCACCAACCAATATGGCCAGTGTCTACAGCAAAGTGCCGGTTGTGTGGAATCAGCTAGGAGGGCTGCAAGAGGTGTGGAGGGGAGATCAGGAATGGCTCCAAGGAAAAGACAGAACTTAATCTGGGCTGTGAAGGAAAAGGTGGATTCCAGGAGATCATGGGCAGAAGAAACCGTATCCTGGGCAAGGGAAAGGATGTACGGGAAAGGCCCAGTAATGGGGTGAACTGGGTGTGCACAGGGGCGCCCTGAGAGCCCAGTGTTGTGGGCACATTCAGGGAAATGAGCTGGAGAGCTGGGGGGAGGCGGGCCCCATAGGCTTGACTGTGGGATGGGAACACACGCTGGATGGGCTTAATCTCCTCTAATGCATCAGATGCGCTCTGGACCCAAACAAAGGACTCCTTTGTTCCCTCTGTGTGTGCCCCCTGCATGTCACACAGACAAGGAGGTGCCTCTTGCACACATATGGGTGATACACAGCATATGGTTGTATGTGCAGTTGTGCAAGCATATACACACAGTTATGTGCACACATGAATAGAAGTCCATGTACCCAAGGGCCCACATGCACAAAGATATGCAAATACATATGCACAATACCTGCATATTTACATCTGTTTTCTGACCAAGGACCCAGAGCCAACTGGTCCGATGAAAGTTGACATCTGGGCGAACTCAACCAGTCACACGGGCTTTACTTTAGGCGTATAATCTGCCCAGAGCCTTTGCTCAAAAACAAAGCCCTTCATTCCTGACTTCTGGGAACTGGATTTGTCTTGCCACAGCTGTTCTTCTCCAGACCCCCACAGTTGTCTTCCTAGCAGACCCTGTCTAGCCACCCAAACTGCCAAGGCTACTCAGCAGCCCCTGGAAAAAACTGAGGCTTCTTCATTAGCGGAGGGAGGGAATGATGCTATTGTTGTGAACGATGACGATGATGAGGGTAACAACGCCAACCAGACCTTGAACATTTACCGTGGATAATGGGCCAGATGATTTGCAAGCAAGCACTAACCCACTACGTGCGGCAATCTTACGAGGTCTGTATAATCATCCCCATTTTTAAGGATGAGAAAAGTGAGGCTCGGAAAAGGCTAAGTAATACTAACAAATGGTGGCCTTGAGATTTGCACTCGAGTCTATTGTGACTCAAAGCCCATTGTCTTCGCCCCTACAAGAACGTGGGGATTTGGCATCTAGGTTGAATCTGAAAACACAGTCAAGACTTTTATAGCAAGGAAAGAAAACATGGAGGAAGGATGCCAATGAGAGTCTGATGTTGTCCAGGATCAGCTGTGCTGCTCCAGATGTTTAGAGACTCCCATTTCCACTCCCTCATCTCCTTACTCTACAAGCTGTAACTTAGGCAGGACTTCTGATCGGTAGCATTCCAGAATCAAGTGCTTACTGAACCTACAGACAGACCTTTGCCTCTATCAGGGTCTGATGTGAATGATTATCTCCTTAGATGTTGTATCGGTTTCGGTTACACACCCTGGAGGTATTGCCACCCTGCCTAATACCCCTACTCAAAGCCCTCTAACTTCCCCAATTGTCTTTTTACCACAGATAAGCTGACTATGGAGATGGGATATGTTATCCTATGTTATCCTACTCAAACACAAAGTTTCTAGCGTGCAAACGGTTAATAAATTGCTCCTGCCAAGACAATGACGATGTTCACATTTTCATAAGCACAGGCACTATTCTTCCAGTTTTCTAAATTTGCTAAGTGTGTGTGCTTGCTTTATTTGATATGCCAATTCAAATCAATTTAATTTTTTCCTCCAGAAAGCTATTAAAGAACCCAGAGAGCTTAGCTTAAACCACAGATTAATCCAACATAAAAAAAAGAAAAGCTATTTGCATCCAAATGAAAGGAACCACAAAAATGTCTCTATTCTACTTCACCCTAATGTCGATCCTCCATTCAACAAACATTCTTCAATGAGTCAGGTAAGCCTCAGTTCCCAAATCTGTACAATGGGGAGGCACAGATTATGGTGAAATATAAAGAAGAGAAGGCTTAGTGAGCACTCAGCCCAGGGCCTGGCACAGAGTAGGTATACGATACATGTTCCATTCCTTCCCACCTCGTCCATCACTCCCAGCTCAGAGTGCTCCTGTCACATGCAGTCATATGGACCATAACGGCAATTCATCGGAAGGACGGAGAAGATAAGAAAGCCAAGTGTGTGAGTGATCACAATGGGCTGGTGTCTGATCGACAATACAGAAACTGCTCTGGCAATCTGGCAATGAGTTTCCTTCAGAAGCTATCACAATATGTAGAAAACAGTCAAGAAAGAGAGAGGCACTGGGAAGTGACCCTCACGCTACACATTAAATAGGGCTTACAACACTTTTCACAGGACTTACAGGTGAGTCAGGTCACGAAGGCCACGGAAGGCGTTTCTTGAAATGGTTTCTATTTTGTTCCCTTCAATGAACCTAAGGAGAACAGCCATATAATTAAACTGAATTTTCTCTGCTTAATATCTCGAAAAAACGATACTGGGATGCTTTCAGAATGAAATCTAAAAGCATTTATAAATTTCAGAAATTCATCTCCAAAGGCTCGGTCAGCTATACCAGATTCCAAGTGGGAGCTGGGTGTGTGTGCAAGAGTGCCTCCACACAAGCGTGCTTTTTGCACTCCTTCCAGAAGCAGCCTGGAAGTCTTCAAAGTCAGGATTGGCAGCATGGGTAAAAACATCTTGGGGGGAAAAGGAGAAGAAAGCCCTACACAAAGGCAAGATATTCTCAAATTCCGCAAGACTGGAACACTTCCAGACATCTTCCCCCTCCAACCTTCTTACATTTCACAGTGCCTGGCTATAATACTTCTGTTAACATCATTGCCCCTTGAGGGGAGCCCATTGTTTTACCTCTTCATATTAAAGTCTTTGCCCAGGGAGAATTCCATTAAGCTTGGCTTCCGGCAAGCTTGAGTTCATCATGTCCTACACAGTGTCATCTCTGAACAAGTGGGTGACAAGGCAAGGATATTCTCAAGATCTCTAGGCTACTTGGAAATAGAAAGTATAAGGAAGTTGAGCATGGGCCACACTTCTTTCTCTGTGCTAAGATGTCTTAGGGCTTGCACACAGGACCTTGCGGTAATAACTCCAGCCATGCTTTAAAATGGGAAATACATGAAGCGAATGCACTAGGACTATTCCCTAGGGCCACAGAGAACTAAATTTTCGTTTACGGCATCACATTTCTTCAAATGTAAGAAAGTCTCTGATGAGATGGTCCAAGGGAGACTTTGCAACATGATGTTTTTCGTTAGTGAAACAGTTCTTGATTCGTAGACTGAGAATGATCTGGTGCCTGTTTTTTTTTTGTTTTGTTTTTTGTTTTAAATCAGGGGTCTATTCAGTAATAGACTTCAGTATAAGCTGAGAAGCGAACTTCCTCCTCACAGTAACCTTGACAGGAAGATGTACTGCTTGAAAGAGAGAATGGATGGTTCTTTGTTCACCACCTCCATCGGCTGTTGATGTGCTCTGATAGAACCTAGTTGGCCTAGCACTTCAGCCTGACCACTCTTCCCAGGTTACATAGACTATCAAGTATTATGAGAGTACCCGTATTATGTATCCTCTGAAGAAAGAATTTCTCCAGAGACATCTTTCCTGAGGACAGGAAATCAGCAGAGAGCTTTCTTAGACCCAGGATGTATTTAGAATTCCAACATCTACCTGTTAACCTCAGATAAGAAAGCAGAGACACTGATTTTAAAAATCCCCCTGAATGCTAGGTAAGGAAATCCCATCTGATAGCAGGATTAATATTATTACAAAGTGACAGAAGACAAGGGTGGAAGAACTTAAGGGGAAAAGAGATGACCTGAAAGTGTGAAGAGGCAGAAATCAGAGCCAGGCATTGCTGGGGGGGAAAAATGCACAACTGAAAAGGGAAAAATAACCTTTATTTTAAAGGAGAAAAAACAAAATTAGACCCTCAGCTGCAGCTCACAGGAGACACTGCAAACGGGATATAGGACAGGTAAACTAAAAACGTGAAGCTGTATCCCAAACAGGGAGACTTTCTTAAAAGTATGTAACCCTCAGAATCCTTCGGCTTCATTTCTGGCTGATCAGCAAATCCATGTCTAGCTTTGAGAGGTAAAAATATCCAGTATAATTTCCAATTGTGCTTATGACATGACAAATTAAATGTCAGCACAGAATGAGTGCATATCTTTCCTTCTTTGTTTCCTTTCCCCCTCTTTGGCTCCAACCTCCTCCTGTCTCAGCATGTTTATACACAAGTCAACTATAAAAGGTCAGCGCTGAAAACAGAATGGGGTTTTCTGAATTTTCTCCACCCTTAAGCTCTCTAAGAGATGCTGTCCCAGCTTGGAAAGCAATACAGCCATTCCACTGACATACCAAACGCTTAGCAAATAGACAAAGCACAAAACTTACAGGTATTCAAGATGAAAAAGTCCAGCAAAAGCATCATCCCGGATGACTGTGAATGAGTTAGAATTCAGCAATCTGAAAATAAGAGACATTAGGTTTCAATGCAGAAGTGTAAAAGTTGAGTCACAGAGTGAAGCCATTTCTGTTTCTTTTGTTATGTTCTGATCTGTGGGCAAACACGGGCTCTTCTCAGTGTAAAACTGGCCCATTCGGTGTGCAGCCTGACTCAGACACTGATGGACAATGGCAAGTGGATTCTCTTTGGCCAGATTTTCTGGTCACTCCCATTATTTCACCTTTCTTCCCTACGGGTCTCAGTAAATATGACCTGAGAGCTCCTATTCCCATAATAACATTTAGAGGTTAAAAATGGAGGTTCTCTTTTAAAGTGTTTAAAAGAGGTTCTCTTTTAAAGTGTTTAAAAGAGGTTCTCTTTTAAGGTGTTTGGGAAATGGTACGTTTAGGTGAAATTCAGGTCATAATTCAATGTAATCATGTCCCCAGTTGCTGGATATGGGCGATGGCATCTACAGTAAAGTCCTTGACAGGAATAAAGATGCAGATGTAGAGAATGGACTTCGGGACACGGGGAGGGGAAAGGGTAAGCTGGGAAGAAGTGAGAGAGTGGCATTGACATATATACACTACCAAATGTAAAATAGATGGCTAGTGGGAAACAGCGAATAGCACAGGGAGATCAGCTCGGTGCTTTGTGTCCACCTAGAGGGGTGAGATAGGGAGGGTAGGAGGGAGACGCAAGAGGGAGGGGATATGGGGATATATGTATACATAGAGCTGATTCATTTTGTTATAAAGCAGAAACTAACACAACAATGTAAAGCAATTATACTCCAATAAAGATGTTAAAATAGATAAATAAATAAAGTCCTTGAGGAAAACATGTGCTGAAAGAAGGAAAGGACACTGCGCACTGGGGACTCAGCTCAGTGGGGACACAACAGGGCAAGTAAACACTAAGAGCCAGCCACAGTTTACTTGTGGAGCTTGGGTATCTTGGGAAGGACTGATACCCAAGAGACAGAGACAGCTCTTCCCAGGACCACACCTCCAGGACCGCCATTTCCAGAGAGGACTTCCCATACTCACAGCAGCTGCAGGGAAGGCAGATGAGAAAACATTCGGTCCTTGATTTCCGAGAACGTTCCATTTACCAGGCTCCTACGGGCAAGAGAGGAACAAAACAAGGACTAGGTTGCTTTGAGGAAGTGCCGGGCAAGATGGACGAGAAGCCTTATCCTCTACCTGTGCTTTAAACTCCTCCACTCAGGAATGAGGCTTCAAATGGTTGGCCAGGGTCTTCTCAGGAGTAAGAACAAGCTGAGTCCAGCCATTTTCCAATGAACTGGATCAATAGGAAAACTGGACTGAATAACAGGAACCGTTACTATCAGTCTAGCTCCTTGCATAGACATCATCTCAGCCGGTTTATATCAATAACCCCTCACTTCCTTTTCTTAACTACAGGAGGCCCTAGCTGAAGACGGATAATTCCTTCACCTCTGCCCATGATTCTGTTTGTGTAGACACAGCATAAGTGTTGGCCGACGAAACTCAAGGGTAGGATTAAGTGTTCCCCTTGGGAGCACATCTCTGAAAGTCGCTCAGAGCACTTCTGATTAAATGCACCGTGAAAGCCTTGGGAAACAACCCAGAGACACCTGAACTTGAATGTGTGGTGGGAGGCCACGCCATCTGCCAGAGTTAACGGCCAATCAGAACAAGGAACCTGACTATTTTAGCCACCAGGGCCCCTATCCTTTCTGGCCGCAGTAGGACCTCAATACATCATTTCAGAATTATTTCAGTTCATATGCAGATCCGTTAAGCAGCTGCTGGTCTAAGGGATTTAACCAGGGGAATTCTCATTTCTGGAATGCTCCATGTCACCCGACTTAGCAATATTAGGCGTCAAACAGGCCCTCTGTTTCTGCTCAGCCAGACTCTCCTGACTGCCTATAAATGCAAACAGGAAGCCCTTCACTCCTGGGTCCAGGCCCCAGCGCCTTGCCTGGGGCGGAGACACGGAAGTGGAGCACAACAGCAAGTGAGAGCAACCCCCTGCTCTCCCATGGGAATCCCTGCCTCTACGATGGAGTGGGCATCACCCAGCACCTTGGCCTGGATGTGGGAGTCATTTCAGCAGGAAACATTTCCCGGCAGTGAAGATATTGCCCAGTAGCCCCTTCCCCAGCCATTATGAGAGCTGGCCATGTGGTTTGAGCGGCTGTGTGAGGCCAGGCTGAAAGCCCCTGAGCAGGTGGACCCATAATGGGAAGCCCTTTCCTGTCCGTTCCTCCAGCTGAATAAGCAGCCAGCACAACACGCGGTGAGGAGGGGGGCAAGAAGCCCTTATGAGCTCAGGGCAAGGAGTCCGGCTGACCCCCAGCACTTGCCCTCTGGGCTGGATGCCCACATTCCCCAATGCTCCGCCAGGTCCTCTGTGCTTC
This sequence comes from Leucopleurus acutus, assembly GCF_964270905.1. NCBI lineage: Eukaryota > Metazoa > Chordata > Mammalia > Artiodactyla > Delphinidae > Leucopleurus > Leucopleurus acutus. The sequence goes on from NC_139146.1 coordinate 51,559,060, forward strand.
CCTCTTCCGGGCCACATGCGGCGGCATCTCCACTTCTAGAGGTGACATGCCTTCTCCCAGCTACTGCCCCACCTGCACTGTGGACAGGTCCAGAGGAGGGAACCGTGTAAACCACAGCCCCAGACCTCAGGAGGGACGGTGAGGCCTCATTCCTCTGCAAGCGCTCCAGTCATGCTCGGCTGCATACACAAGCCCCCCACACAACCTTCCCATCCCCAACACACATCCTCTCAAACTTTAATGCACCCCAGAATCACCTGGGGAGGCCAAATGCAGACTCCAAGCCTCCGCTCTCGGACCCTGCATCATTCGGTGCGGGCCCCGGAATCTGCATTGGCACAAGCCCCCCCAGGTGGATCTGATGCAGGTGGCCCGCGGGCCAGACTTTGAGAAACACTGCCCCAGGGACTTGTCTGGCTTCCCAGACTCTGGATCTCGGGTTCCCCTCATACTCCCCGGGGCCCGAGACTCCAACCCACGTCCCACCGCGCGCCCCAACCCAAACGCAAAGGAAGGGGCCGGGAAGTGGGGTCAGGGTCGCGCTGTCCCGGCGCCAGAGACAACTCCCGGGCGGCGGCGGGCGCCGGGTGGGGCAGGACGGGGCAGGGGCTGCCGGGGTCCCACTCACTCACAGGGAGCTGATGTCGCCCGGCACGATCCTGGGCACCCAGGAGGAGCCCACGCAGATGATGGACTCCTTGGTACAGCTGCAAGTGGCGGGGCAGCGCGCCAGCCGCCTCACCTGCGCGCTCGGCGGGATCAGGCACGCGGCTCCCAGCAGCAAGAGCAGCCGTCCCGGCGCCCCGCCGCCGCCCCGCCGCAGCGCCATGCCGCGTCCCCGGTCCCCGCCCCGGCCGCGAACCCCGCTGCCGCGCCGCGCGCTCGGACTCCGCGCCGCTGCAGACGCGGGCGCCGCTCGCTGCTTCCCCGCCGCCGCCGCCGCCGCTGCTGGCTAGGACTAGGGCGCCGCGGGTGTGGGAGGCCGAGCCGCAGCCGAGCAGCATGCTGGCCGTCACCCCCACTCGGCGCCCCCCCACCAGCGCCCGGGCCTCGCCCGCGCCCGCCTGACATCAGCACCCGAGCCCGCAGCCAGCTCTGGCCAATGAATAATGCGGGGCGGGCGCCCGCCCGCGGGGGAGGGGGCCTCGCGCCGCCCCCCGCCGCGCCCCGCCGGCCCCTCCCGGCCCCTTCCCAGGAGCTGCGGAGAGAGGAGAAAGTTGGGTGACCTTAGGGGAGGAGCCGGCCTGGACGGAGACCCTCTGTGGACCTGGCCGAGCGGTTGGGGATCAGAAGCCCGCAGTCCCTCCACCGGCTCGAAATAATTTGGGGGAGACACTGGGCTCCTTTTAGCCGGGCCAAAACGTGAGAGGCTGGCGGCGGAAAGAGTAGAGCCTGGGGAACTGGCTTGATGACTGGGAAGGGAGACTTTGTCCCGGGTCTTTGAAGAGTACGGAATTTTGAGCAGCCTTTATTAATGTTTAAAAGACGTGAATGCTGCCGTTGAGTTCAGCGGGCATGGCTTTGCTTGTCTTTTGGGGTGCGCGATGGGGCTGGCTCCCTGCCCACAGCGCCCTGGGCTCACTGAAGCCGGCCCCCTTTCCCTCCTGAAGGCATGTAGGCAAGCAAAGCTGCTACGGCAGTGCGCGCCCGGCTGCTCTGGGGCCTGCCGCCTGCTTGCCGCAGAGCTCAAACGCCCGTACCAGTTCTCCCTCCCTCGGCGGCTCACTAGGTTCCGCACGCAGCCCAGTTAAAGGACAGGGGGCAATTGTTAATAGAGATCAATGGTGTGATACGTTCTAGGCTCTGTACATTTAATCTTCTAACCCTTTGAGGCAGGTCCTAATCTACGAATTAGGAAACTGAGGCACCGAAAGCATCAGTAACTGGCCGGTGATCAAGGAGGAAATGGCTGGGGAGAGATGGGGATGAGAGCCTGGGCCGGGGATTGGTAACCAGGCCCTACTGGGCCCCTCTTCTCTCCGCACCTTTGGTGCAGGGAGCTTGAATCTTACCACAAGGTAGTGTGAACTGGAGAAATCAAAGAAAATGGCCAAAGCAGAATCAAAATTGCTAAAAACCAGGGCTGCTCAGAGTGGGGAATCAAGGGCCCATCATCAGGCTACTAACCAAGGAAAACCATTTCATATGTTAAGCTATACCCCGAAAAGGCAGTGACCGATGCAAAAGGTTATTATTACTGTAGGAATCACCAATACTAGACTCCTTCAGCAGTCATTTGGAGCACGTATGGCTGGCCACTGGTTGGAGGGGGCAGGGGAACAAAGGGACAGGTCCTATTCTCAGGGAGCTTGAAGTCTAGCTGGGCAGATAGCCCTGAAGAAGTAACCCCACGTGGCTACATGGGGGGTCACACATTGACCAAAAGGGGTTCAGGAATCGAAAGTCAGTTTGTTGCAGGTAACTTCATGGAGGGAGTTGACATTCGTTGCAGGTCACCATTTAGCCAGCACCTAGCATCCGTGGGAACCAGTGTACATTTATCATCACACAATTCACATCTGCCCTGAGAAATGGGTCTTCCCATCTTATAGATGGGAAAACTCAGCTCAGAGATGTTTTTTCTCTTGCCCAGGGTTGCACAGGACACAGCCAGGAGAATCCTACGCCAGAGCTGGCTGCTGTGCGTAGCCTTCACTGCTGTGTGGACATGCATTGCCCACATGCCTTACTCAGCAAGGCCCAGTGCTGGCACTGAGGACGCAAACCACGGTCTGGAGAGGGTGATAGGCACATGAACCCACAATCATGGGTGTGTGTCCTGCACATCCTGAAAGATGTTTGCCGTAAGTGAGATGGGCTACTGCTTTATGGAGAGGAGGGTGCGGGGATTCTCAAACACAGTGCCTTCCTGCTGACCCAGGCAAAGGTTCTCAGCTGTGTTGAAGAGGAGCAAGGAGAAAAGGGTGGGTAAGGTAAACTCTCTGTCCCCAGAGCTGTGGGTTTGCAGCCCAGACTGCCACTTACTAACTGTATAATTGTGGGCAAGTTATGACCTCTCAATGCCTCAGTCTCCTCACCTGTAAAATGGGATAGTTGTAGGCACCTTTGGGAGCTAAATGTGATCAAGACTATAAAGGATCCAATGCCACACAAGAGGTACTAGGTATTTGTTCAGAGATCTGTGTGATATTGTGGGCAGGGCAAATCTCAGATCAACCCTGGGACTGGAGGGAACGGGTGGTGTGTGGGGTGTGAGAGGCAGTGAAAGGGGATGAATTTTCCTAACCTTTGTGCCTCCATTTTAATCAAGGACAAGGGTACAGTCTAGCACAGTGGTTCTCAAGCAGGGGTGACACTTGACAATGTCTGGGGAAAGTTTTGGTTGTCACAGTGGGGTGGGTGATACTGACATCTAATAAGTAGAGGCCAGAGATGCTGTTGAACATCCTGCAATGCACAACAAAGCATGATCCAGCCCAAAATACCACCAGTGCCAAAGTGGAGAGATCCTAATCTAGTATCCTAGAAAGACCCTTGGCATGAAGAATTCCAGAGGTGCAGATTCTAGGCCTGGCTCCATCACTCATAAGCAAACCTTCCTGGTCATGTCACTCCTATCTCCAGCCTATATTTTATCATCTATAAAATGGGTATAATGAGACCTTCTTCTTTCTTCCCTAAATAAATGTGACATATCATTATTACTTCTATCCTTACCCTCCCCAAGCTAGATCTAGCTCCAACCCATTCCCTCCAACCTGAAAAACTAGAAAGTTCCTGATAGGAAGGGTGCAGAGAGAAGACTTGGGTGGTATAGTTGGCACGGTTGGTATTTGTTTCGGCTCTGTTAGAGACACTAAGTGAATGCTTGTAAATTATAAGGTGCAGTTTATAAATTAAGATATAAAAATGGAAATGCAGATTACTTTGGTTTGATTCCAAGATCTTCAGTGGTTAAAAAAAAAAAAACTTAATAGACAATCAGAGAGACACAATCTGTTTCCAGGAAATAGCAAGTTTTTCAAAATGTAAAAATCCTTGTTCATATGTACAGTTACTCAAGCTGTATCTCCGTGGCAGGAGCACACATTCCTATGGGAGATGAAATGGCACAGGCTGGAGTAGCATGTGTAGGCAGCTCAAAGCGTTGTTCATTCATTCACCTCTCATTCAACCACCTGTCATTAAGTCAGTATTGATTCAGAGCCTACTAGGTGCTGGGTTGGATTTAGGCATGAAGTTGAAGGAAAAGTCAAAAATGCCTCCTCCCAGGTTTTGACTGGAGCCAGTGGGTAGATGGAGACACCATCCCTTTAGATGAGAAAGCCTAGGAGAGGAGAAGGTTTGGCTGGGAGACAGGTATCAACGGTTTGGTATTGGAAGTGTTGACTCCGAAATGCCCATGAGCCATCCACATGCCGATGCTGAGTTGGCAGCTAGAGGACCAGTGGAAATGGTAAGGAGGAGATGGGGGGGGGGGGTGGGTAGGACATCTTCAAGATGAAACCTTGATTCTCCCTCAGTAAGCCCTCAATGTAATGTTGGTTGATTGAATGAATGAGTGAGCGGATGAATGAATGACATTTTGTACATAAGAACATTAAGACATTCAAGAGAAAATATCTCTCAGGTGCAATCAGCAAGGAATCACAGAAATCTTGCAGAAAACTGCAAATCTAAGAATACTGCAGTTTGGGGATCTATTTTTAAACCAAGCATAATCTTCAAATTCTAAACCAAACTGTAAATCTTGTAAGAATCTCAGAGACTTCATCATGCTTCTTAGCCCCCTCCCCCATTTTCCAAATAACCCCCTCTCCCACCTTGCTGGTGTTCTCACCGGAGCTCTAAGCTTTGGAAAGCGTTCACTAACATCTAACTGGCTCTGATGCTTGCTGTAACAACCGAAGAAAACTTATTCATCCAAACCTCAAAGGCACTTGGTTTGAATGGCTACAAATTGGATTCTCTGGGGAAAAAACCCCAAATAACACAAAACAGAGTCTTGTCTCTCTCTTGTTTTTTAATCAAAGAGTTTGCCAATCCCTCTTTGACCACATCACCCTAATAAGCCACTCTTGTGGTTGGCTGCTGGTCAAATGTAGATGCCGTTTCTGGCTTCCCATCATTTCCTTGCTTCATAAACTCAGTGGGTGGCACAAGTCTGGAATTCGTTCTGAATCTGCCCCAGGCTGGCCTCTTGAATTCAGTCATGTTCTTGAAGAGCCGCCTGTGGATATTTCATGCCGTTTCCTGAATCAGCTGAAAGGCCCTCAAGACGCTGGCCATGCCACCAGTGGTACGGACACCTGTGGGAAACTTATAGCCCAGCGTGAGCCACCCCTTCTCATGACAACAGGACACAATTTCGCTTTGGAGGGAATCATTCCTTCCCAACATTCAATCCATGTGGCTCACTTGATGAATACTTCCATTTCCCATGGCACATGGCTCTAGACTAGAGCATTCCGGAACATTCCACTCTCCCAGCCACAGTGACTGGTTCTGTGGTGAATACCTCATCCAACTGGAGCAATCAGGGCTAACAAAACTGCTTGACAGGACCTATGCTTGACATATTGGAAAGCAGTCTCACTCTTCCACTGGCCGAGGAGTTGTGGTGGTGTGAGCCTGGAAACCCACACAGGTTCCTGAGAAGGTGTCCCCCCGCCCACCCAGGAGAGGAATCCTGATGGTATCATTTGGGTCTCAGATCAAGTCACCCATTAAATTCTGCAGTTTTATGAGATAATAACTTCCCTTTTTTGTTTAACTAGCCGGAGTATGGGTTTTGGTTTATTGCAACAAGATGAATCCTGCCTCGTCCATCCAGACATCACTAGTTCATTCAGACATCATTAGTGCATGCAGACATCAGAGACAATACACAGCACCTTCAAGATGAAACTGAGAAGCAGGTAAAGCTCAGTAAGTGTTCCCAGCTTTGCCTCTCAAAGCTCTTTCTCCTCTTTCCCCAATTTTGTGATGTCCTTTCCCTCCCCTTTGTCAGGGAAATTTTGAAATTCTATACTGTTTTTGTCATTTTTCTTCTTCTCTTGGTCAATACTGCCAGAATTTCATCTATTTTATTAGTTTTCTCAAGGAATCAAGTTACGCCTTTGTTGATTTTTTTCTATTTGATCTTTGTTCTCTATGTCATTACTATATTTTAATCTTTATCATCTGTTTTCTACTACTTATTCTGAAATTTCGCACCTTTTTAAAAAAAGTTAATCAGAGTAACGTTAGTTTACAAGTCACTTGATTTTACAAGAGTCACTTGTGATGGTTAATTTTAATGTGTCAACTTGGCTGGACCATGGGTTGCCCAGCTAGCTGGTAAAACATGATTTCTGGGTGTGTCTGTGAGGGGATTTCAGGAAGAAGTAAGCTTTTGAATTGGTAGACTGAGCAAAGAAGATCGCCCTCACCAGCCTCACCCGTGCAAGCAGACGTCATCCAATCCACTGAGGGCCTGAATAGGACAAAAAGGCGGATCAACGGTGCATTTGCTATCGCTGCTTGAGCTAAGACATCTGTCTTCTCCTGCCCTCGCTCCTGTTTCTCAGGTTAGAACAGTCAAACCAGGACTTACAGCATCACGTCCATGCCCTACCCATCCACCCCTCCCCAGTTCTCAGGCTTTGGGATGAAACTAAAGTACACTGTCAGTGTTTCTGGGTCTCCAGTCTACAGACAGCAGATCATGGAACTTCTCAGCCTCCCTAACTGCAACCAGCCAATTCCTATAATAAATCCCCTCATCTATATCTTATTGGTTCTGTTTTTCTGGAGAACCTTGATGAATACATCACTTTATTTATATTTATATCAGAAGGCCTTTAACAATGTTCCTAGTTCTAGGAGAACGTCCCCGATCTTCGAGTTGGGTTGAGTTGATTAGAAATGCATCTGTGAGTCCCAGACAGTGGGTCTGTGAGTAAAGTCAGTCTCCTAAGACAAGGGCGGTTTTCTGTATAACCAACTTTCACAGTCTCAAATTTACAAGTCAATATAATAATTTTATGGGAAATCGCTTCACTCTTCTTGGCAAACAGACTTAGAAATTCTACTTTAGGGGAACAAGTTACAAAATGAGTACAGATTTAACTTCAATGTATAATAATGGGTCTTTAAATATCATCTAAGCTCTTCTCTAATCCATAAACCATGGCTAATTCAAAGCTTTGCATTCTCTAAGGATATATAGCCTCTTAAGTTTCTTGCTGTTGAAGCCTGTGGCCTCTGGTCTCAACTTAATTTTAAATAAGACTAAATTAAAGACATTTGGGGCTTATTTTTTCTTTCATTCAATAGCATCTGAGTTATTCTGTGATCTTATGCCCTCTGCTCAAACCGCCCCAGCCCACGTCAAAATATATTCTGAGGGAAGTATCTGAAATGCATCCACATTTAATCCCAATGGCTATTAATTCACTGGACTGCCCTTCCCAGGGATGTTTGTGTTTGAACATAGCTTTCAGGAGTAAGCTCAACACCAAGAGAAGAATTTCAGACAGACTCCCTGAAATCAGAAAACGGACTAAGTCTTCCACTGCTACCTGCAGACCTGGCTATGAGTCTCCCCTCTTCAACCCACCCATGTCTTATAGGAAGAGCTTATCTTCAGAGTCCTCCCTCGACACTTCCTGCCTGAGCGCTTCAGAATCTAGTACTAGGACCCACGGGTGGAGTGGGAGGCATCATGGAATGTGTTGTCAGGGGTCCTGATACGGATCCCAGTTTCACCATTTATCACCACTGAAACCTGGGCAGGTCTCATCTTCAAAGGGCCTTGATTTCCTCTTCAGCAAATGGGAGAGGACATTGCACATCACCCTGGATTGCTTGAAGGATGAAATCAGTTGAAGAATATGAAAATTCTTCATATTTGAAGTTAGTTCATTACGTGATTAATTACATGGTTAGCTAGTTGGGCTCTACCTGGTCATTGAGAGCCACAAATCACAATAGATAAAGATATAGCTTTAGATATGAATAAAAATTGATATAGATATGGATAGATATAGATTTAAATATAAATAGATTCTCCTCAGGGAGCTTAAAATATACCCAAGGAGGGTTTCCCTGGTGGTGCAGTGGTTGAGAGTCTGCCTGCCGATGCAGGGGACACGGGTTCGTGCCCCGGTCCGGGAAGATCCCACATGCCGCGGAGCGGCTGGGCCCGTGAGCCATGGCTGCTGAGCCTGCGCGTCCGGAGCCTGTGCTCCACAACGGGAGAGGCCACAACACTGAGAGGCCCATGCACCGCAAAAAAAAAAAAAAAACAACCATATCAATGCCTTTCACGGTATTCTAGAAAACAGTAACCCTGGCATTCCTTTCTCCATCTTGTCCCCCCGTTATTTGAAAGCATATCTTCTCCACCCCGCCCCGCCGCCCCATGTACTGTTCATGGGAATATAAATTGGTGCAGTCATTATGGAAAACGGTGTGGAGGTTCCTTGAAAACTTAAAATAGAGCTACCATGTGATCCAGCAGTCCCACTATTGGGTATATACCCAAAGGAAAATGAACTCAGGATCTTGAAGGGATATCTGCAATCCCATGTTCATTGCAGCATTATTCATAATAGCCAAGATACGCAAACCATCTAAGCATCCGATGAGGAAGGCATACCTCCATGTTGGACTATTGTCCAAAAGCAATGTTAAATATTACCGTTCCTCAAGCCCTCAGAAGGTGGGTCTTGATGATTTTTAGGCATACGTGACCTACAAGAATGAAGGCAGAATGAAGGCCCTCTACAAATTTCCCCTTGATGCACGTGAGGCCTGGCTTGAGGCAAAAATCCCCAGGAACCAAGAGAGAGTCGCTGAAGGGTGACAAGGGCAGAGAGAGAAAAAGGCATAGTCACCCTTGTAGATCATGAATAATCCTGGAGCCTCTGGACCAAAAAAGGGCCAGCTGAGAAAACTACCCCCAGCAACCCTACACACTCTTCTCCATCCCAGTACCAGCTGAGGCAGTTCCCTGGAGTGTACAGTCCAGGCAGTGCTCTTTATCTTTATCTTTTGTCCTCTGAGAGGAATAATAGAATTCATCAATAATGTCTTATTTTTAGACTCCTTTGGGAAATCAGAAAATGTGCCATGAGGATGCATTCTTTCTGATCGATTTCACTATAATATTTTGGACAATGTAATTTTATAGTTGGATTTCCCCATAAAAACCAAAGATCCCTTGGCGTCCCTTGTGGTATCTGGGCAGGCCACTGGAAAAGGCTTCCAATGGTCAGAGCATGGCCAAAGTGGGTGCTGTCAGATCAGCTCAATATTCTGTATTTCCTCACCTGCCGTTAAGTGTGCATCTCTCCTGGAAGATGAGGTCAGTCTTCCTTCCGGCTCTTTCTAGGCTCTTTGGGGACACTGGTCTACAGTGGTGTGCTATTTGGGATCTGGAGGAAGCAGAGGCTGAGCTGAAGTTGAAATTGCAAAAGCTCTATTAGGGAGGAATGTCTATAAAAGAAACCAGGGAGAAGCAGGTCGGGGCGGGGCAGCCATCAGACTGCAACGCAGATCCCACCAAGCTCAGCCGACCTTGCTGCCTGGTAAAGGGGTCCAACTTCCAGCAGAAATGGCCAGCCCTTGTACCACCGCTCTGCTCAGTCATAGTGCAGAGTTTCCCTGAGAGAAGAGTGAGCTCGGCTTGCAAGCTGAGAAGGATCTAGAAGGAGCTGGCAGCTGGAGACTGTCAGCTAAGCCCACTCCTGGCCGCTGGAGAGCCAGGCCTTTCACAACGAGACATCTGAGTTGTGATTCTCTGGGTCTGCTATAAATGGTGAAAAAGACATTTGGACTTTGCCAGTTGACATGAACTGAGAGGAACTTGGTAAAAGCTGTTACAGAAGATCTTTAGGCCTTTCTGAACCCAAGAGAAAATTAGCAGTGATTTCTTCTGAGAAATGTACTGCTTAAGAAGAGCTGATAACTGTTGTTCATTGAATTCCACCCTTTCGTATTTCACTGGTTGATTCAATAAGCATCTATTGAGCACTTTCAATATTTATCTGTTGAGGTCCTTGAATATGGCAACTGGAGTGAAGGACTGAGGCCACAAAGATTCCTGAGGCTTAAGCCCTGTACTCAAAGACCTGGCACTTAAGCAGCAGATAAATAACTAAAGAAATGCAAGAGATCATACAATCTCTATTGAAAAGAAAAGCTTCTGGGTCTTGATCAGTTGACAAAAACTGAGAGGAACTCGATAAAAGTTGTTACAGGAGATCTTCAGGTCTTTCTGGACCCAAGAGACTATTAGCAGTGATTTCTTCTTCTAAATTCACAGCTTAACAGGAGTTAATAACACAGAGTGCCATAAATGTACAGAAAAGGGAGTGATTTCTTCTAATTTGTAAGCCTTCCCAGGCCTGCTCTCATTGGGCCCTGACGGATGGGTAGGATCTGAGAAGACAGATACAGAGAGGGACATTCTGCATGGAGGGAATAAAAGGAGCAAAGCCACTGATTAATAACGACAGCAAGGATAGCAGCTAACACTTTTCTAATGCCTATTTGTGTTAGGCACTTTGTATACATTTATTTTACTTAGGACTTGAAACGTCTCTGCCAAGGAGGTGTTTATATTCCCAACATACAGGAGAAGAGTCTGAGTCTCAGGAAGGTTAAGTAATTTGTCCAAGGTTGCGTAGGCAGTAGCTGATTCAGGAGTCTAAGTCGGGTCCTCTGACCTGCAAGTCAATTCCCAACCCTACGCTGTCCCCTAACATGGGTAAATTGGAGACCCATGACACCAGTGGCCACCAGGGAGGGCACATAGCCGGATGAGGAGGGGAACGAGGGAGGATTCTAGGGAAGAATAGCGGGTCCAGCCCTGGGTTGTCTGTGGAACGTCCAGATGGACATGCCGAAGAGCCAGGTGGAAATTTGCATCTGAAATGCAGGCAAGAGACTGGCGTTGGGAAAGGGTCTGGGAGAGACATGGGGAGAGGATATTGCTGTGTTAGGAGGTGGAGACCTGTTTATTTACCAAGGGAAGCAGTGGGTCTGAGGTTGGCTAAGTGCCTTGTTTGCAGAGAAAGAGGAGCAGGGTATGTTTTGCTGGGGGTGAGAGTGGGCTAGAGAGACAGGGAGAGAGCAGGAAGGACAGACACAGAGACAGGAGGAAGGCTCTGCTAGCTATGAGCCCTTCCTCGCCACTGCCCAGTCTTTGGGAAAACTGCCGAAAGCACACATGCTCACAATGAGTGATTGTGTGTGTGTGTGTGTGTGTGTGTGTGTGTGTGTGTGTGCGTGTGTAAGCCAGCAAAGGAGCCTTTCATCTCAGACTCACACTGAGTCCAGCAGAGTCTGTCTGCCTGCAGCAGAGGCCCAAGGAGGAGGGACCCTGACAACCCAGGAATTCGTAGAAACCATGGGTGGGGCTCCGGCCTTTCACAGGCTGGAGATTCAAGTCAAATCTGTCAAGTTCTCCATGGAGCAAGGGGGCCATGGCCAAGAGAAAACACACTGAGGATGGAACTTCAGCCACTGAAGAAGCTGCAGCGGAGACCAAATCCAGTGAAGGGGAAGTCAAAGGGCAGACTAGAGAAAGGCTGGCGTGACATTGAGCGGACAGGGCATGGGGCCTGGCTCTGCCCTGAGGCAATTGTCGGGCGCTGGATAAATCAGCAGAGCACCCCTGGGTCGCCTGTCCTCATATGCGAGCACCAGACCCCAGGACCCCAGAGCTTTTCAACTGATGATGCCTGTGGGCTTTCAGGAAGGTTGGCAGAAGGTAGGAGCACCACAGAGAGCTGCATGTCCTGTGTGCAAAGAGGGGAGTTACAGGGAGGCAACTGCCTGTGCTGTCAGGTGTGGAGACGGAGAAGGTTGTGGACTTAGAGTTGCTGTGGGTGCGGTGAGGGGCAGTGCCTCTGGGGAGGGTAAGTGCCCTCCTTCTGTCTGGGAGATTGTGTCCACAATTCCGTTTTGCAAAAGGTGCTGAGCCTAAGTGTGTTCCATTGGGAAAGTGTCCCTGTACCGAAGCTGTGTCCTGATGTGCGTGTTGGCAAGGCTGCCCACTTGGTGAGGGTGGCACAGTCTGTCCTGGCTGCTGACCCATTTCCCAAAGCCAGGTGACAAAAACCCCACTGCTCAAACTCATGGCTCCAGGGATAATTAGGTTCTGATCAAGCAGTTCTGGGAAATGATGCCTTCCCCTCTCCTGAGCGGATGAAAAATTCCCAGGAGGCAGGAGGCATGTGATTTCGTGCGGTGTGTCTCCTTTGTGCCCCTCTGACTTTGACTATCCCAGCTGACTCTCCACAGTCCCCTGGCTTCGCTGTCATTGGGCAACTTCAGACACAAATTCATGAGCCCACTGTGGGTGGGGCAGACCAAGGGACGCTGGGAAGACCCCCTCCCCCTCTCAGAGGCCACAGAGACGGAGCCCACATGGGCTCCCTTCATTGTCGGTTATGCCGTGGGAAGAATAATAACCCATCACTCATCTCCACTCGGCAGAGGCTCACCCCTCACTTCATTCGGATCTTTTCTCAGGTGTCTCGTCTTCAGCAAGGCCACCCCTGCCCCCAGCCCGCCGAAAACGGACCCTCCATCACCCTCCGTCAGCTCATGTAGCTTTTTCTTTGTAAGCAGTTCCCATTGCCTGACAGAGTGTATATTCACCGGCTGGTTTATTTGTTTAATACTGTTTTTCTCATTAGAATGTGGCCTCCATGAAGGCAGAGGCCTTGCCTGGCCTGTTCTCTGCTGTCTCTGGAAGGCCTAGAAGAGCTCCCGGCAGTGAATAGTCTCTCGATAAATACTGGAGAATGGGTGGATGAGGGGACGGCATTGAGGCGATACGTTTCTGGGGGAGCCCGAGGGCAGGGAGCATCTCGTTTGGTTTACCTTTCTAGTCACATTGCCTAGTGCAGTCTCTGACACATCAAAGACTTTCAAGTATTTGTTGGATGAGTAAGTGAAAGAAGGAAGGAAGGACCAATGTCCATCCCAGCATCCCCGTAGGGTAACTGAGGAAGTGTCTTGAAGGGCATTGGAATTTGGAACACCTGGAGTGGAACTAATGAACAGGAAACATTGTACAAAGGGAAGTCAGGCACCAAAGGTGCTCTAGACCCCTGGAGTCATTTGGACGTCTGGTCTAAGATGGGGAGGTTCCTGTCATATAGTGTGAAGGCTGGCTTCAAATTCTATGCTCGTGAGAGGAGTGACGCTTCAGCCAAAAGTGACAGGTTCTGTCACTGACTGGCTCTGTGACTTTCATGGCCTAACTCCTCTGGGCTCCATAAATGGTTATTTGAATGAATGAATGAATGAATGGTAACATGATGCTGTAGGAACTTTCAGTGGAGCATGGAGGTGGAAGGGGATTAGATCGCGTGCAAAATCAGATTGCCTCAAAGATGTGCTTCGAGTACTCACCATCTACATTCCCATTTTTCAAAGTGTAAAGGAAATTTCTTCACAAGTTAAGAAATAGATATGTTTAAAGGCAGCGGGGCTTGGCCTGGAAATCAATATGTGAATCTGCTTCTCTCTCCCCTTCCTTTCTTTCTGTCATCTTCTTGGGTAAAGTTCTCACCTCATCCGTGTTCTCAGCTCAGGGTGTTGGGTTCACCTCATCTGACTGGATGGAGGACAGATACCACTTCCTGGCACAGAGTCTTGCTTGGCTTCTACTCAAAGAAATCCTTGTGGAGTTGTTGCGATTGTTATCTCTGATAACCCACTAAAAACTGGTCCCATTGCCTGCTGTGAAGAGTGTCAAGGGGTACAGTGGAGCTGTTTCATTTGAGTGGTGACTAGGGAAAGTTTTAGTAACTTGAAATCATTAAATCTGGTAACAGGCTCATCTCACCTTCCAAGTGTGCCTGAATTGTTTACGTCCGTGTTTATTAGACGAATTATTTATTCTATGCTTTCATTGGTAGGCAGTGTTCCCCCCTAAACTGTTGACTTTTTTTTTTGATTCTTCTTTACTATTCCATGTCCATGATTTTGTTCTCCATCGCCCATCAAGCCCTGGGATTGCAGGGAGTAATTTACCCCATAGGAGTTGAATGACTTTCACCAGAAGAGTGTTTCATTTGGACAACTTCTGGCATATTGTGACTGCGGAGGGTTCACGCAAGAGCTGTGCTTTTTTCTGCCTGAATGTCTGCAAAAACTATCCCCTCTGCCTGGAGCTCTCTGCCCTTCCACCTCCCACTCACCCTCTCCCTCACTTAATTAAGCCCTAATAATCCTCTATTTCGTAGCCCAAACATGGCTTCTTCAGGGAAGATTTTCCTGAACTCCCTCAGTAGGTCAGGACTCACCCCACCCCCGTCTTATATGCTTATAACACCTGTAATTTTCTTCTAGGAAGAGCTGCCCAATAGAAAGATTATGCAAATTACTGATGTAATTTTTAACTTTCTAGTAACCACATTTTTAAAAACTAAAAAACAGGGCTTCCCTGGTGGCGCAGTGGTTAAGAGTCCGCCTGCCGATGCAGGGGACACGGGTTCGTGCCCCAGTCCGGGAGGATCCCACATGCCGCGGAGCAGCTGGACCCGTGAGCCATGGCCGCTGAGCCTGCGCGTCCGGGGCCTGTGCTCCGCAACGGGAGAGGCCACAACAGTGAGAGGCCCTCGTACCGCAAAAAAAAAACACATACACTGGGGTTCAGTGGGGTTCGTCCACCACCCAGTGGATCATTTGGGACATACAAGATTCAGAGTGAAGTGGAGGAACCCTGGGGAAAGAAACCATGTGTCCTGGAGGATGGCAGGCAGGGCATGGAGATATATCTCTTTCTCCAGCAGAGACTGGGAGGCCGTCCTCATAGAAGATCTCACGAGTCCTCACACTCTTCTCCTGGATGGGGAAAGTGAGGCTCAGAGAGGTTAAGTAACTTGCCCAGCTCACACAGCACACAGGGGACAGAGCTGGGTTTCACTGTCCTTCATAGGCTCAGAAATCTGTGAAGCCTAATGGTTTTTCTTTTTGCATTTCTTTCTTGCTTTCCTTTCTAGCTTCCCTGAGTGCTTTGTTCTGTCAGTCTAACTCCTCCAGGCCTCACCATCTTGTGTTCTCATAGGAATACCCGTGAACACTGATGACATAAGTGTTAATTCTCAGATGTGTTTACAAACTAGTCCCTGATGAAAGGCTCCGGAACCCTTGAGACATCAGAGAGCTTCCTGATGGGAAGCGGGAAGGACCCCCAGCTCCCAGGTTTGTTTCCTGCTCTGTTAACAGAGTATTCCAGTAGCACTGAGTGAACCTAAGCACCTTCTAGGCTTTTTATGAGAAATATATTTTTTCTGGAACAACATCGCACTTTGGAGCTTCCGGTCTCTGCCTCCCCATTTACAGTAGGGTGAACCTGAGCTCACCATTCACTCTATCCGAGAACCAGTGTCTTCATCTCTAAAGTGGTCTAAAGAGTGTTAACCTCACAGGGGTTGTTAGGTGAATTACATGTAACATTTAGACAGTTTTTTTCCTAATCACCCCTCACCGTGAAATGTGTATTTATATCCGTGCTTTATACATAAAAATGGTACGATTTTTTTTATCATCCAAGAACCGATGTTCACGTTGAGAATGCATGATCTGTACCATCCCATATCATCTTTCTCTATCATCCATTGAATCAAAGTTTCAGAGGCAAGCAAACCATCAGTGCTAAGAACCCACTGAACAAGCCACTTTCCTCCCAAGTCACTTCTTCAAGGGTCCAGGAAACATGGGGGCAGATTTGAAGACAGCTGAGCCACGTCCTTGTGTATGTGGAATATGACACATCCTGTATGTCTTTTAAAAGTTATAGAAGCTGCCCTTTCTGGCTTGGAATTTTATTTCCTTGGTGCTGGCGCTCTTCCTGGTTTGTTCTGACCTCCTGGACTTTTCACAGGCAGTCATGGGCCTTAAGGACACGCTCTCCTCATTGGTGTATTGGGAATGTTGTCCATAAACATGTATCTTCCTGCTACTCTGTCCAGTGTGGCCCAAAGGGCAATGGGAGGGAAGAATTATAAGTATCTATTACTTTTGTTGTTGTTAAGTGGTCATGACTCAAGCATGCACAATAGAAAAATTAGATAGTAATCATTTGTTATTGAATTACAAAAGTGTATTTTCCCTTGGGCTTCCCTGGTGGCGCAGTGGTTGAGAGTCCGCCTGCCAATGCAGGGGACGCGGGTTTGTGTCCCGGTCCGGGAGGATCCCGTATGCCGTGGAGCGGCT
This sequence comes from Leucopleurus acutus, assembly GCF_964270905.1. Lineage (NCBI taxonomy): Eukaryota > Metazoa > Chordata > Mammalia > Artiodactyla > Delphinidae > Leucopleurus > Leucopleurus acutus. Next base: position 51,575,242 of record NC_139146.1, read on the forward strand.
GGGCCCATGGGCCATGGCTGCTGGGCCTGCGCGTCCGGAGCCTGTGCTCCGCAACAGGAGAGGCCACAACAGTGAGAGGCCCGTGTGTTTTCCCAAATTGGAAAAGTCACTCTCGTGAGAGGTTTAATCATTCATGCAACAGATATTTATTGAACACTTGCTACATGCCAGCCTGTGTCTTAGGCCGGGGGGACGCAGCGGTAAGTGAGGCAGACTGTGTTCTTGGAGCTTCCCTTCCTGTGGAGAAGGCAGACGATAAACAAGAAAGAACCCGGGGATGAGAGCCAGGAAGGACATACAGCCAGGCAAGGGCTGGAGAGTTAGGGAGGAAGCGCTGACTTTGAGGAGGTGGCATTTAATACGGCAGGGTCAGCTGAGGGACGGTTGCGAAGGTCATTCTGAGTAGCGGGGACAGAAGGCCAAAAGCTTTGGAACAGGGAAGGGCTTCATGTGTTGAGGAGCAGAAAGGAGGTCGGGTGACCAGCACAGAGGGATCAAAGCGGGAACGGGCTGGCTTGAAGGCAGAGGAGTCAGTAGGGGCCTCCAGCCCACGGTAGGAAGCTTGGGTTCATTTTAAGTGCAATGGGCACTCACTGGAAGGCAGGGAGCGCCCAGATCTCGCATGTAAAGAAGAGACTGGACATAGCAAGTGAGAGAGGCAGCAGACTGTAGAAGTGTCCCTGCAAGATGTGACGGGGGCTTGGACGAGTCGTGGTACCAGGAGGTTTGAGGTCTCGAATCTCTATATTTTTTTTTTGAAACTTTAGACTTTTAATTTTTATTTTATTTATTTTTTTGTTGAAGTATAGTTGATTTACAATATTATGTTAGTTTCAGTTGTACAGAAAAGTGATGCCATTATACATATGTATATATATTCTTTTTCAGATTCTTTTCCCTTATAGGTTATTACAGAATATTGAGTAGATTTCCCTGTGCTATACAGTAGGTCCTTGCTGGTTATCTATTTTATATATAGTAGTGTGTATATATAGTAGTGTGTATATGCTCCAAACTCCTAATTTATCCCTCCCCCTCTTTTTCCTTTGGTAACCATAAGTTTGTTTTCTATGTCTGTGGGTCTATTTCTGTTTTGTACATAAGTTCCTCTCTATTTTAAATAGTTACCAAAATATTCAGTCTCATCACTTTATATTCACACGTTGTTTAACCAATCTGGGAGGCATGTGCAGTATAGATAAGCAGATATGACACACAGACATTAAATATTCAATAATGGAGGAGGCAGTGCATACCGACTCAAATCATGGCAGAGACAGTGACATATAAACATGTACTGAGCGCTTCCTATGGGGAAATCGTGAGCTAAGCACTGGATATCATCTCATATGAACTTCAGCTCAACCCTCTGGGGTGTGTACAGCTGGCCCTCTGTATCTGTGGGTTCTGCACCCACAGTTTCAACCAACTGAAGATAGAAATTTTTTTTTTTTAATTCCAGAAAGTTCCAAAAAGTGAAACTTGAATTCGCCATGCACTGGCAAAGATTTACCTAGCATTTACATTGTGTTAGGTATTATAAGTAATCAAGAGGTGATTCAAAGTATATGGGAGGATGTGCATAGGTTATATGCAAATACTATGCCATTTTATATAAGAGACTTGAGCACCCTGGGATTTTGGTATTCTCAGGAAGTTCTGGAACCAACTCCCCGGCAGATGTACTAATATACCCACGTGGGCAAGTGCAACTAATGAGGTCTAGCTGGTAAGTAACTGACCCAGGATATGAACCCAGACCTATCTGACCCTCAGCTACAGTCCAGCTGGTCAGCTGATTCCTCTTTCACATGAAGATGCCTTCCACATTTCCTTTCGGGTCTAGGCTTCGTGAGTCAGTGGTGTCCAAGTTATCAGAGTGGGCAGAGGTTCCTGGCGCTAAGAAGAGGCCACGGAACATCCCTAAGAGAAGAAACTGTCTTCTTCACCTGTAACTCCCACCAGCCAGCATAGTACTTGGTTTGGGTAAGTCTTCAGTGATGTCTGTTCAATGGGGCAAAGAATGAATGAATGAATGAATGAATGAACAAACTCAAGCCATTTACTCTTTTCTCAACCAGAAGCAGCCTTGACTCCTTTTTAACACATTGCTCAGGCATAAGATTAGCATATAGCTTGCCTGGAGGTGTGCAGTGTCTGGGTGGACAATTTTCGTTCATTTATTCATATATGAATGTGATAAATATTTAACAAATGCATACCATGTATAAATTACTGTTGAGCTGAGGCATTCTCCCCTTTCCAAATAACAGAAAGCTAAGGTGGGGGAAAAAAATTTAAAACCTGAATATATCCCTTAAAAAGTTTGACTTAGGAGTTCCAGTTTAGATGCTTAACTATCTGGATGACCTTGATCTACCAAGACTCAACTGCTTCAGCTGTGAAATGTGGTTAATCATACTCCTTTTATTAGGTCGTGAGAGCTAAATTAAATGAGTATGCAGGGCTTCCCTGGTGGTGCAGTGGTTAGGAATCCACCTGCCAATGCAGGGGACACGGGTTCGATCCCTGGGCCGGGAGGATCCCACATGCCACGGAGCGGCTAGGCCCGTGAGCCACAACTGCTGAGCTTGCGCTCCAGAGCCTGCGAGCCACAGCTGCTGGAGCCCACGTGCCTAGAGCCCGTACTCCACAGCAAGAGAGGCCACCCGAATAAGAGGACCTCGCACCGCAGCGATGAGTAGCCCCCGCTCGCCGCAACTGGAGAAAGCCTGTGGGCAGCAGTGAAGACCCAACGCAGCCAAAGATAAATAAATAAATAAATTGATTTTTTTTAAAAAAGAACCTCTAAATTAAATAAATAAATAAAGGGTATGCAAAATCACTCCTTCATAGATCCTATATAGTTAAATTGAGTTATTATTGCTATTGCTACGTCATTTTAGTCTGTCACTTGGTCTGAAAAGAATCTTGCTCCTTATTATTCCCTTTTTCTTTCTCTGTTTTCCCCTAGAATGGAGAAAGAAGAAAGGAAATAATGTTGGTGGCATGGGCTCTGCCCTTAATTAGGTTGTAAAAACTCTTGGAAATGCATGAGCTATTATTTTAGAAAATATCCTTTCCCACTTAATTTATCTGGATCAAGCCTGCTTAATTGAATGAAGACACTAAAGTGATAGCAGAAGACATTTTATAGCTTTAATAAATATCACCAAGCAATGCTAACCAACTACCAAAGTAAAGGGGTTATGCCCAAGTGTTGAAAAAGGGCATTTGTCAGAATGCAACGTAATTACCTGTTGAGTACAGGTATTGAATTAAATACCACCCTCTAGATGTAAATCCAACTTTGACACAAAATAATTGTAACGTCATTTGCTAGAAAAACTATGGTTTGTAATCCTTTGGATTGCATGAAATCACTGCAATTATTCTCTTGGCCTTTTGACTTTACACTGCATTGACTTTACACTGCACTTTCCTGGTGAAGAGGTACATTGAGAAGTGAGTGGGCAAAGTAAGGTGTGGCAGCTGGAGAGATAATAACGTTGTGTGTTTTCATCTTACTATTTGAAGTAGAAGGTTAAAGAGCTTAATTTTTCTTTGCTTCAGTAAGAAATGACCATAACTCAGTGGCTTAAGAGAGCATAAATTTCGTATCTTACAGTTCTGGAGTTGAGAAGCCTATAGTCAGTCTCACGGGCTAAGATGAGGTGTTGGCAGGACCTCGAGGAGAATCCTTTCCCTTGCCTCCTCCAGCTTCTAGAGGCTGCCTGCATCCCGCAGCTGGTGGCCTCTGCCTCCATCTTCAAAGCACATCACTCCAACCTCTGCTTCCATCATCACATCTCCTTTTTAGGCTCTGACCCTCCTTTCTTCCTCGTGTAAGGTCCCTTGTGATGACATTGGGCCAGCCCGGGTAATCCAGCATGATCTCCCCGTCTCCAAATCCTCAGCTTAATCACACCTAGATCACATCTTAATCACATCATTTGTCAAAAGAGGTAACATATTGACAGGTTCCAGGGATTAGGATGTGCACGTCTTTGGGAGACTGTTATCCTATCTGCCACAGAGAGGAAAATAAAAAAAGAAAAGAGAGAGGAGTGACTCCAAATCTTCTAGGAAATAAGTAGAATGCCATTCCACCCTCTAGAGCATTTTCCTTGACCCGTATCTCCATAACAGGCTCTAGGTTCTGGGCAGATTTGTCTTCAGTCTGTGCTTTGGCCTTCCCCTGCTCTGTCACCTAGAGGCAGTTTCTGGGCTTCTGTGCCAGTGAACTGCTGACTGAGTTCAGCCCATGAGAGGGGCTGAGTGGGATGGGAGGGAGAGGAAGGGAGAAGCGGGGGTATTTCTCCACCTCACATCGTGTCTCCTGCAGCCCAAGCTCCTCCCACATAACCCCACCACGGTTCCAGCTTCTTCTAGGTAATCCTGACCCCCTCCCTACAGGCGATCATAGCTCCCTGCTGCTGCTGCCGATCTGGGGGTTACCGTCCTGTCTCCTTTTGACTTCTCTCTCGGTGGTATAACAAATTCCTGCATTCAATTCCCTCTCTATAAATACCCAAAGTGATTTCTCTTTCCTTAGTTAGGCCCTGATTGATAGAGATGGGGAGGAATTATTTTAAGTAGACAATGGGGGGGAAAGAGACACATTTCAACGATACTGTCACTGCTCAAATTAGCTCGGAAATTCCTTTCTCTTTGGGGATTGTCTTAAAACCAAGTCTTCAAGCCCCCAAAGTAAAACCAGAGTATGAATTTTCTAGAGCTGCTGCAACAAATAACCACAAACATGGTGGCTTACAAGAAAATTAATTTATTTTCTTAGTTCTGTGGACCAGAAATCTGAAACCAAGGTGGCAACAGGGAAATGCTGCAACTGAAGGAACTAAGAGAGAATTCTTTGTTAGCTCCAGCTTCTATGGGCCCCAGGCAGTCCCTGGCACGTGGCTGCATCACTCCAATCTCTGCCTCTGTTTTCACAATGTCTCCTCCTCTTTGCTGTCTCCTATCTCCCTCTGCCTCTACCTCATAAGACACTTATCATTGGATTCAAAGCCTACCCAAATATTCAAGGATGCTCTCATCTTGAGAACCTTAATTACCTCTGCAAAGATTTTTTTTTCTAAATAAGATCACATTCACAGTTTCCTCAAATTACCAGAGGAACTATGTATTTCCCTCAAATACATACTTTTTCTGGGAGGGGCACCATTTAACCCACCACGACTAGTTTCATTGCTTTATAGTCAATTAGGAAAATCTCTTACACACACACACCTTCATTACCCTGCTTGATCATCAACTTCCTTCACTCAACTTAGCTCTCAGTGTTCTTTGCCGTTGCCAAAAATTAAATCAACTCTGAAAGATAAGCAATGTGCTCCACGGCAGCATAAATAGAGGGGAAAAGTGATTTGCCAACATCCACGAAAGTTGGTCAATGGAAAAGTTGTGCTTTGAACAGTCTTTCACAATGGCTGACTCTTCCAATCAGCAGAAGAGGGATTTGGGTCTCTGTACTTGAAAAATCTGCTCAGTCTACTTCACACTCTTCTCTGCCCTCACGCAGCAGTTGTTTTTTTCTGTTTTTAATCCAAATATATGTTTTCTGTTTATTCTTAGTACATATTCATCTGCCAAGTTAAATATGGTCAAGACAGCTATTTATTGGTCCTCTGACTCTTTTTAAGAGTAAAGGGAGGTCCCTCCTAAAGGCATAATTTTTCACAGAATCATCTGAAGGCTTAATTTACATCATTGTGTCCTGGGTCAAGCTGGTGAATGACAAACAGTGACGTAAATGAAGATTTTAGAGGATCTTGCTGAGATTATACTCCAGTTACTGGCTTGAAGCAAATAGAATTCTTTAAGAAAATATATGCTGTACTGACTAATGCTCACCAACAATAAACGAGGAAGAGCATTCGCTGTAGAAATAGAACGAGTAATTGCTCTGAGTCAAAAAAAAAAAAAATGTGCTTCATCGATGAGTCAACTTTCAGATAATCTTTAATGTGAGGGAGAAACAAGGTCCTCTGGAGAATATTTGTAGAATCTTTAGGAAGTGGAGGAGAGGAAAAAACTGAGCTTTACGAGCACACCCTAGTGACTGGTTAAACAGCGCCTCTCTCTCCGCGTCTGGAGCCGGTGAAGCCTTACTAGAAGTAGAATACTAATAGTATACTAGAAAGAGTTTTCGTACAGCGTTAATTAAAATGTAAAGAAGAAAGAGCTTCTAAAATCTTCTCTCTTGTTTCCTTTTTAAGTCTCTGAGTAGCCAAATATATGACTGATCATGCAAGGATATGGGTTATTCTAGCAAAACACTAACCTGACACATATTTTATGAAACTCCTAATAGACTTCCTGTTGATGAATTAAAGCTACCAGCCACGGTGCTGAGGCCGTGATATACATCTCCAATATTTACTACAGCCCTGCCCTCTTACAGATAAGCAACTTAGGACTCAGAAGAACAAAGACTTTACCCAAGGCCACAAATAGAATTACCTCAATTCCAAAATGCCATTGACATGGGACTCACCATTGATTTCATAACTGCTTTACAGGGACCAAAAAAACCACACTTCGTTGAATGTACAGCGCTGTTTTTTTTGTTTTGTATTTTTTTTGTTTTGTTTTGTTTTTTTTGTGGTACCTGGGCCTCTCACTGTTGTGGCCTCTCCCGTTGCGGAGCACAGGCTCCGGACGTGCAGGCTCAGCGGCCATGGCTCACGGGTTCAGCCGCTCCGCGGCATGTGAGATCTTCCCAGACCGGGGCACGAACCCGTGTCCCCTGCATCGGCAGGCGGACTCTCAACCACTGCGCCACCAGGGAAGCCCTACAGCGCTGTTTTAAGATCAATTGTGCTTTCAAAAACATTAAAATTTGAAAGGAAAAAAGGACATCTGAAATATACAGAAATATATATATATATATATATACAGAACATCAGCCCTGAGGAAGGGCTTCATTTCAAGGTCTTTCTGGTGCCAAGACCAAGCTCTCACCATGACAGCCCATTAGCTCACTGCTCTGTGTATCAAGTCCAACAACTGCAGCTTACACTGAGAACTAGAATTAGTACCATGACTATACAACAAAACCACATGGTTAGTCCTCTCCGTCTCTGGTTAGCTTTTCTATAATCTGCATCATAAGGACTTTTTGTACAACCTGGTATCAGGTATCATTGATTCATCAACATCTTCCTCATCCATCTCCTTCTTCTGCAAATATTGTGAGCCAGACCCCATGCTGGGTCCTGAAGGGACAGCAGAGAGCAGAATTCTGTCCTCATGGAGTTCATCCATGGGTTGGAGGAGGTGGGAAGAAGGGAGGCAGGGGCATTATCTAGTAATCACCCAAACCAACAAGAGGTAGAAGCGGGTATGTGCTGTGCAGAGAAGTTCACAATGCCCTGAAAACCCATCTAGGGGGATTGGATCTACTGGGAGAGACCTTGGATGGCCTTCCTGAAACATGGTCTGGGAAGAGTTGCTTCCTCTAAGAGAGAAAAGAAGAGGATGCTCAGCAGAGCAGTGTGTGTGCAAAGGCCCTGTGGTGAGTGAGAGCAGGAGTGGTACAAGGGAGTGGAAGCAGGCCAGTGTCACTGAAGGGCAGGGAGTGACGAGGCTAGTGAGATGGCAAGAGCATCATGGAGGGTTTCAAAATTCACTAGACCATTGTCCAGAACAGTGGCCTAGTAAGAGTCCAGATTCTGGAGCCTATTTTCTTGGGTTCAAGTCTCCATTCCATCACTTTTTTTTTTTTTTTTTTACTATTTATTTATTTATCTTGGCTGCTCCCACTCTCAGTTGTGGCATGAGGGATCTTTAGTTGTGGCATGTGGACTTCTTAGTTGTGGCATGTGGACTCAGTTGCAGCATGCATGTGGGATCTAGTTCCCCAACCAGGGCTCGAACCCAGGCCTCCTGCATTGGGTGCATAGAGTATTACTCACTGGACCACCAGGGAAGTCCCTCCATTCTATCAGTTATTAGCTGTGTTACTTTATCTCTCTGTTTTCTCATGTGAAATATGACAATATTAATGGAAGGATTAAATTAATTAATATGGTGTGTGTAAAACTTGAGAACAGTGCTTGGCACACGTTTGATTCCACACATATTTGTCATCATTCCAAGAACAACAGGGAGACAGGGCAGCTTAGTGGCAAGAGAGTGACATCATCAGGTCTGAATTTCAAAAAGATTACTCTAGTTTCTGTGTAGAAAATGGATTGTAGAGAGGCAAAAATTCTAATTGGGCTGACCAGTTAGAATTGTTGCAGTAGTCCAGGTGAAATCTGGAAAAGGATGGTGGAGGGGTGGTGAAGAGAGAGGGACAGAATGAAGAGATAGGCGACAAAATCAATAGGACCTGGAGAGACAGCGAGGAAAGTCTCATCCCAGTGTCATCATTCTTCCCCCTTGACAACTACAAAACCCACCCGAAAGGAAGACTCAGAGACAAAAGCAAGACGTCAATTTGCAAAAAAAATTGCGAGGAAGCCAGAAAATAAAAACACAACAGATATTTAAAAGAAAAAAAAAAAACCCTGCAAAACTATCAAGGTTACCAACTTTCCATGATGGAATAAAAGCCATTTTCAGACATGATTATCATCTCCACATCTGCAGAAATCAGCATTGCACGAGTCAGGGATAAAGGCATTTTACTAGGTAATCAGTGACTGTCAGGAAATACTCAAGGCTTCATTTATTTGGGGTACTAGAACTAGACAGGGTGATCTTGTTCTTTTGTTTTGTCGTTTTCTCTTGTTGTGATTTTATGGCAGGATGCAAAGTGTTTTATAATGCACTCTCTTTGGGGTGTACTCATTCCTAGTGGAGGTGTGCAAAGCATCATTTTTGCTTCTACACCCTCTGTCCTCCACTCCCTTCTGCCACCTTCAGTGCTGAGGGGCTTTCTTCTCTACACAGCATTCCCCTGTCTTTTCTGAGTCCTCCTGCCATATGGGAGGTCCTCAGGAAACTCCCTGAGCTCTTCTCTGGTGCTGGGTTTCCTACATGCAAGGGCCTTCGAGCAGAGGAAATTTAGAGTCATGGGGAGAAGGTGGTTGGAAAGCTTCTGGCCATGATTCAGAGTCCTAATAAGGCATTGTAGTGGATCGAATAGTGTCCCCCAAATTCATGTCCACCCGGAACCTCAGAATGTGACCTTATTTGGAAAAAAGGTCTCTGCAGGTGTAATTAGTCAAGGATCTTGAGATGAAATCATCCTGGATTGGGGGTGGGCCCTAAATCCAATGACTGGCATCTTTGTAAGACAAGAAGAAACAAAGAAACCCAGCGGAGATGACGTGAAGATGCAAGCACAGTTTGGAGTGACGAGTCTGCAAGCCAAGGAAGGCCAAGAGCTGGGCTAGAAGTGAGAAGAAGCAAGGAATTGTGCTCCACTAGGACTCTGGAACTGTGAGAGAATAAATTTCTGTTGTTTAAACCATCAAGTTTGTGGTAATTTTCTACAAGAGCCTAAGAAACTAACACAGATGGAGCATTGGTGCAGGGGATGGAGAGAGACAGAAGAATGGCAGAGGGATGGGTGGTGTCAAGGAGAGAAAGACAAGGTCTGAATTAGGAACTCCCATCCCTCCCATCCCAACAGATTGACTTTCAGGACAACCCTAGACCAGAGTGCGATTTCAGAATCAGAGCTAAGACTCTGTTGAACAATTAAATAAATCTTACATGGTATGGCAAAAATTGCTGCCTACTAATACCTTTTCTCCCCTTCTTCCTTTTAGTGATAGAATGGCCCCTGCCAAATATTAGCTGGGCACATGGCCACCCAGCTAGAAACTACATTTCCCACTCTCCTTGCAGCCTCAGGGCTTCGGCCCAGAATGTTCATTGTCACCACAGACCATGAACCTATAATGTAAGGTCAAAACTTCATCTGGGCTTAGCACCTAATTCTGAGAAGCCAGTTGATGATAGGGGTCATGGAAGTTGATTGCCAACTTTTACTCAACGCTCACTCTCTTGGCATTTTAAACCCCTTTGTCACCAGGCTATGGCTTGTTTAAAGCCCTCAGTAAGAATGACAGTGCTGTTTGGAAATTGACTCCAAAATGTGCAATCAGCTCTCTTTCCCAGGTTTAACAAGTGCTGAATATCTGACCTCCCCAGAGGACCATGACAGTGCCCCCAAATGGGAAATGTCCAAACACATAAGCTGGGTGGTCCTTCCTTTGCCCTGTCTCCAAGTCCCTAGGCTCTCCTTTTCACTCCTCTGCCGGCCAGAAGAGTGTCCCCTTACAGCACTTTGGCAATGCAGTTATTCACTTGCATTCCCTGCATGACAGCAGTGCCTGGGGAATAAATTCTCCTCTCCCCGACATGCCTGAGAAGGCAGCCTCTTCAGCTGATGGAAGAATTAACCTTATAAACCAAGGGCCTTATTACCAGACACAGCTTGCAGCCCTACCAGCCAATACCCAACCCTCTCCTCTTTTCTTATTATATAAAGAATGTCACAGTAATATATGGAATTGTTTTGATGGTCACCCATTAAAGGAAGGCAAAAGTGTATGCAGGGTGGGTAGGGTAGGGTGTGTGAGCACAAACAATTTCCAGCATCCCAGGTTATTCATCCATTTCGGGGAGGGGCTGCTGTTGATATTACCAGAAAACCCGTATCTTGAGTTTGGCCACCAAGTGTGCTCTCTTAACAAATTCTAAGGCAGTAGTTGATGAACTTTCATTTCTCCCACTTTCACTGTGGGGAGAAGCTGAGAGAGAAAAGGCTAGAAAGAGGTAGATGCTAGAAAATGACATGGACATCTGCCTGCCCACAACAGGGTCTTGGGAGTGAACCCCGCTTCCTGGACTCTTTCTGTGGGGGGACCAGAGGTTTTATTTTCATCAGATAAGTCTGACACCAGGTGTGAAGGTATTCTTCTGGAGGAAATAACTTCCCAAATTCCTATTTTTACTGCTTTCCTCCTTGGTCCCCCTCGAATTCTTGAGTGCAGGTATCAACTGTATTCTAATGATTTATTCCCATTTGTCTCAAAATAGCACAAATCCAGGTATTGCGCCTTTGTTTATCCTCACCTTGGCAACCTTGCTCCTTCAAACCCCTCTAATCCTTCCCCCACCTTTACCTTGGGTCAACCCTTGGCAAGTCCTGGCTGGCCTCTCTCCAGAGCCTCCTAACTGTCCCTCTGCCTCCCCGATGATTCATGAACTTTCTGAAACAGAACGAATCCTTCTGCAATTCTGCTTGCAAACCCAAACTGACTGTCCATGGTCTAATCTCTGGATGGTACCAAAACCTTCTGACCCCAGCTGACTTCTCCCCTTTCATCTTCCCTCTCTCCCCCAACAAACTCTTTACTGTTCCTTAAATGTACCCTTAGGCCTCAATACATTTACATATCTTCTTTCTGCCTGGACTCCTCTCTGCTCTACCTGGTAAACTCCTACTCATCCTTTAGGACCCAATTTAAATATCATCTTCTCTTTAGGACTTCCGTGATACCTCCAGGCAGAGTGGTCTCTTTCTTGTCTGGTGTCTTGCTTTGCTGTACACTTAGCTTTGTTATAAAGGGCATTTATCACTTTGTATCGTATTTGTTGCATGATATGCGATGCTATGATTGTTTGTTACACAACAAAGCTGCCTAAGACAGATTATTTTCAATTTTTCATTATATGTAATACTAAGATGGTTGTATCTCTGCTTATTTACTTTGGATAGAGCCCCAAAAGTGATATTATGGATGTGAACAGAAGTCATAAACATTTTTAAGGCCCTGGATACATGTCACAAAATTATTTCCCAGAAATGTAATAACTCACACTTCTACCAGCAGTGATGAGAGATCCCTATTTATACCACACTCAACGGTATTGAGTTTTATTTAGAAAATAAAACACAGTTTGCCAATGTGATTAGCAGAAAAAAAAATCTTATTATTTTAATTTACTATCTTTAATTACTAGTAGGTTAAAAATTTCCCATATACCTGTATTTTGTATAAGTTGCACATTTATGTCATTAGCTCATATTCTCCATATTTGTTTGTAAAATCTATGTATTAAGAATACAAATCCTCTGTCTTGTCCTATTTCTTTTTGCAAACTTTTAATCCTGGTATCTTTCAGCTTAATTTTGATATTGCATGGGGATTTAATTTATTCAAAACTTCTTTTTTCTTTTCATCATACATTCCATGCCTTAGAAAGTCCATCTCCATCCCGACATCCAATAAACTTTAACTTAAAGAGTCTTCTAGATTTTAAGGTTTCCTGAGGGTGAGGGGAGAGCTTAACACTTCAGTCAGTAAATTTGGTAAAAAATATAAGGTAAAATCTATTTTCCCTCAAATAGTTAAAAAGTTGTCCCAATATCATGTATTTAGCCATGTTTTCTTTCCTTTTTTGTTATGTTTATCCAAAAAATTATCTTATTGAAGAGTCTATTTCTGGGCTAACTCTTCTGCTGAATGGATTTCAGAGGCTGGATTTTTATGGTCATGTTATATTTTCTAGAAACTAGATTTCTCAAACTTCATAATCACCCATCTACTGACTTGTATTATGGGGCTGGCAGTCTTTATTCCACATTTTCCTGTTTGAGTGCAGCTTCCTTGGGAAACTTCTCTTAACCCCCAATCTAATGAAGTGCTCCTCCCCAGGCCTCATGTAATAATACCCTTTATTACAATTCACTGTGCAGTATACCTTAGCTCTTATGCTGCTAGACAGTCAACTCCTTGAGGACAGGTTTTTTTTATTTCATTATTTTGTACCCCAATTACCTAGTAAGTACAATGCCTTTCTCAAAGTAGGTGCTCAACGAACATTTGTTGATTTGAATTGAGTTAAATTGAGTTGGGTTGAATTGAACAAAATCATATTGGATTGGATTGCTAGTAGGTTATAGATTGGGATGTCTTTTCTTAGCAAGTGGCTTCCCTTTCTGTATCATTCAGGCTTTAGCCAGGTAAATAGAAACCAATCTAAGTATTTAAAACAGAAGAAATTTAATACAAGGGATTGTTTGCCCAGTTGATGGAAGAATTGAGAAGCCAAACAGGCGATGTTGAGTGAGATATTGTGATTTATAAGAAATATATTTATGGTCAGTCATTTGGATGACCAAAATATATTTCTCAGATAGATGTGGTCTTCATCCACAGTTCCCCGCTCCCAAAACCCTTGGAATTTTCTGCCGTCACAATTGGGTTTATGTTAAGGAAGGTGACTTTTGGATCTCACTGCAGGGTAGAGGCTGGTTGCCAGGAGAACCAATCATGTGATTCAAGGGTTGGAACTTTCAGTCCCAGGCCCTAATTTCTGGAGAGGGGAGAGGGGCTTGAGGTTGAGTCAGTGGCCATTGACCAATGAGCTCGTCAATCATGACTATGTCATGAAGACTCCATAAAACCCCCAAAGGACAGCTTTTTGGCCCTCTTTGGAGAGCTTTTACGTGGAGAACCAGAACGCTTCCGTGTGCTGCCATGTGGGGTCCCAAGCTCTGCCAGGACGGAAGCTCATTTGTTCAGGACCTCACCCTGTGTCCCTTCATCTGGCTGTTGAGTCATATCGTTTAATGTCCTTTTATAATAAATTGGTAATCTAGTGAGTAAACAGATTTCCTGAGTTTACTGAGCCGTTCCAGCAAATTAACCCAAACAAAGGTGGGAGTCACCAGAACCTCCAGTTTGCAGCCTGTCACTCAGAAGCACAGGTAACAACTTGGGCTTGCAACTGGCGTCTGAAGTGGAGGGTGGTCTTGTAGGCCTGAGCCCTGTACCTGTGGAATCTGATTCCATCTCTGGGTAAAGTGTCAGAATCGAGTTCAATTCTTGGACACGCTGCTGGTGTCTGAGAATTGCTTGTTGGTATGGGGAAGTCTTCACACACACACGTTGAAACTGGGTCCAGTCATCCTTTCAGTGAGTCAACTGCTAGACTGTAGAAATAAAGGGAGGAGGTGGTATTACCGAAGCCCAGGGCCAACGTCCCCCCACAGGACCACGGTGGATCCTGGAGGATGATGCCACGGAGAAGATGCAGCCACTGCAGGGAGCACTGGGGGCAGAGATGGGTAAGAAATAAACTGGCTTCTATCTTCTTTCCACTCTCAGGGCTCCCACCAGTGCCTCCCACTGACCAAACCCAGCCAGGATCAACTGCCCTGGAGCCTGGGAAGCACAGCCTCTGATACGGAGCAGACCAAGAAAGGGAGTGAATTCTAGAACAACAAAAGCAACACACTTTTATTTTCCGTTTTCAGCTTGACAGTATTATTTATTTCTAAATAGAGTAACTAGGGGAATGAGATAGGAAAGCCAACAAGTGAAAAATCAACCCACAGTGGAAGGCAAATTAACAGACCCCGGCAACTCCTTCTCATAGGCTCCCATCTCCAGCAGGCTGGCAATCGATAGGGCTGGCTAAGTGCTTGGGGAGCCAGGGGTGGGAAGGGGGCGCGGCGCGACAATTCAAGCATGGCTGCAATTTCATTAAAGACCCGGGGGTGACATCAGATATCGATTTTGTTTTTCCCAGAACTTTGCTCTGGTTCAGTGCTTTGTGAAGATAGATGGCTGGAAAACTGGGCAGTGAGAGGGCAGAAAGGAAGTCCAGGGACCCCTGATACACACCCAAGCTGCTGGGTCTCAGACTGGGCCAGATTTCCACATTAAAGAGAAGACCGCAAGTATATAGAAAGATGACTAAGGAATGCTTAGTGAAGTTCTTGGCCTCATCACTCCAAATTAAGATTCAGAGGAAGTATGGAAGGGGCTTCAAGAGCTTTGCTTTGGGATTTGGGGATTGGAAAAGCCAAGTTCGGTTCTAAGCTCAGATACTAACAGGCCGTGTACAGTTGGACAAGTTACCCAACCTCTCTATGACTCAGTTTCCTCATTTGGAGAATGGGAAAGTGAGTAACACCTGTCTCCAAGGACTATTGGAAGGGTTAAATGAGATAATACATGTAAAGTGCTTTACCTTACAGTAAGCATTCAGGAAATGTTGGCTGCTACTATTTGGGGTGTTGTTTTATTATTATTGGGTGTGTCTTATAGAGCATGTGCTGCTCTTTTGGGGCATGTGCTGCATGTGCCTGCAGTGTCTTTCTCCTTTGTCTCTTCCCCCTTGTTAACACTCATTCATCCTCCAGACACAAGTCAAATGCTACCTCGTCCAGGAAGCCTTCCCTGACCCCCTCAGGGGGAGTCAGCTGACCCTTCTCTGTGTTCCCATGGCACCCTGTTCTTACACTTAGCATAGCACTTGCCACATTGTATTGTTTTTAACACTTTGCTTAGTGGACTATGAAAAACTGCAAGACTGGAACTGAGTCTTTTCATTCTACCTCTCCAGCCCCTAGTACCAGACGTAACAGGTGCTCAAAAGATGCCTGGTGAATAAAAGAACTCCATAGTATAATTACAAGAGTCCCTGGAAAATTTCTCCTGTTCCCAGAAGTGCCTCTTCCAGTTCCTAAAATCTACCATGAGAGCTTTTCCTTCTAGCCGAAGACTTTGATCCCATTTAAATCCTATATATGCCTCCCCACAACCACCTGCCACCTGAATGTATGTGATAGGTTCTCAATAAGTATTTGAAGAATTGCATTGATTTAGAAGTCGGGTTCTCTGGGGAAAATATTCAGACATCAGCAAATCAGAGAAGAGGGGATGGTGGGGAGAAAATAGAGGGAACTTCTCAGTGAGGACCTCCTACTAAAACCCAGCTCCTCCCACCCAAGGCAAAGTGCAAGGAAAGGGAAGCTTTCTTCTGAGTCCTGTTTCTGCCTAGGGTACATCCTCTGGCCCTTCCAGCCCTCCTACTTCTTCTCTTCAGCAAGACTCCGGTGCCTTGGTCTGCTCCATGCTTTCATGAGGACAGACTTGACTGAGGAACAATACTTAACCCACAGGAATGGTGATTTGAATGAGGGAAGAGCACCTACTATGTGCCAGACACTTCACACGCAATTCACTAACACCTCCAGTAATACTGAAAGTAGATCTTATTTATCTCCATTTACAGGTGAGGAAAGTGAGGGTCAGAGAGATTAACACCTTGCCCCAAATCACACAGAAAGTAAGTTATGGAGCATACGTACCACAGCACCGAACGTCACCGAGGCCCTCGATGAATGCATGTATTTTATTTGCTGTATCGGGCCACCCTACTCTACTTCAATGGCTGGGTAAAAGTACTTACCTCACTGTCCTATTAGGTTCATAATGTGGAAAGTTTTCTGGCCTTTTTCTTCCTAGTACCATTGCTGCTGTGTATCTAACTTTGTTTTTCTGTTTCCAAGTTCCCAGATTTATGTGCTATCCCTTGGCCCATTCTCTACACCTTCCTCTTCAAAGCTTTAAAAAGGTTATCAAGCACTGAGCCTGCTCTAGGTGTGATGACGTGTGCTGTATTGATATAGAATAGAGAAAAAACACTCTGTCGAAACATTTTCTTTAAATGAACATACACTCACTCAGTAAGAGATAGTGGTGGGTGAAAATGCTGAGAAGAGATGACATTATATTTAGACCAAAGAATGGGAAACACAACCTCGCTGGGTGACAACCTGTCAAGACAGCCGTACCTAATGGATAGCACGAGCATTGTTTGGGACATTTACTGCAGACTACAGTGGGGTAAAGGCACCAAAGGTGAACAAAATATCATCCTTCATAGGCAGAAACACAGGCAGTGACAGAAAATAAATTGCTGGTGAAGCATCTCTTAAAGAAGAGTAGGTTTAAATATCTGTCTGACTTGAGTACCAGAGGCTGCTCGAATTTTTATCAATGGGTGGGATGGAGCCCAACCAAAGAAATTTGCATTAGTTTTCCTTTGGGAGGTGGCATGTTGTAGAGAAATATTAAAATGTAAGACCATATATTTAACCACAAATAAATAGTTCGGCAGCAATACAGGATATTGTATATTGTAACGTGATAGTAATAGAGTATAATACTGAAGACCACAAAATTTGGTACCAGTATGAGCTAGGGTTGAATCCTGACTCCAGCGACTATTAGCTAGGAGAGCTTGGTGAGCTACTTAACCCCTCTACATTAGTCAGGATAGGATAGGCTCTGCTGCAGCAACAAATATGCCCAATAGCTCAGTCTGACTTCTTGTTCATGTGCCAGCTTGGGCACCAATTCTTGGTGGTTCTGCTCCAAACAGGGACTCAAGGATTCGGGCTCCTCTCATCTTTTAACACATAGCCTCTGAGGTTGCTGTGAAGGGGAAGAGTATGGTAGACAGTGCAGGGGGTTTTAGGGCCAGGCCTGGAAGTGATATCATCACTTCTGCCCATTTTCCACTGGCCAGGCCCAATAGGATGGCCCCAACTAACTGCCACAGAGGCTAGCAAAGACAGTCTTTCAGTACAAGCACATAGGTCGGTCTCTGCTCTGTTGTCTGAGCATCTGTACGATGGGGGGAATGCAACCTACTGACATGGCTGCTGTGTAATTCCCCGCTCATGCAAAGGTACTTACTGCTATTTGTATGTGAGCTGATATAAGTATAAATGATCTCTCATAAAATTAGGTCTGGGTTGCAGTCAAATTCATAGAGAAAGAAAGATGGTGGTTACCAGGGGCTGGGAGGAGGGGGAAGAGGAATTCGTTTAATGTGCACAGAGTTTCAGTTTTACAAGATGAAAAAGTTCTGCAGATGGATGGTGGTGATGTTTGTACAGCAATGTGAATGGACTTAATGCCACCGACCTGACACTTAAAAGTGGTTAAAATGATAAATTTTATATCATGTATATTTGACCACAGTTTTTTAAGTAAATAATTTTTAAATTAGGTTTGGGTGACTCCAAGGTCTGAGTTAACCTGGTGCCAGGGCACAGCGAGAGCTGGTCCACGGTATTCGTGTTGGATGGCAGCCAGCTTGATTCTGGGTCTAAACTCAGGAAACTAAGGAAGCTTTAGATGATTCACTCTTTTTTCTTAAACATGGTATTTAAAGTTCTTAAAGTCTATCATGAAGGCAAAGTCACTTATTACTAAAAAGAGGGAAGAATAAAGAAGCAATAATCCCAGTCATCCCTTTCCCAGGCTCCCCCAACATGCTGGCTGGCTTTGCTTTTTCTCTGTGTCTTCCCTCCATCTAGGTCACCTCAGGACTTAAGCCCAGCTCCAGCCCATCCAGCCAGAGTTCCCAGACCCAGCTGCACATCAGATTCACCTGGAGAGCTTTAAAAACATACCGATGCCCAGGCTGCAGCTCAATTCAAAATTAAGTCAGACTCTCTGGGGTGGGGCCTGGGCACCAGTGCTGTTATAAAATCTCCCCAGATGATATTAATGTGCATCCCAGCTGAGAACCGCTGGCTACAGTCTGGTCTGGCTTCTTCCCAGCTGCCTTTCTGCAGAGCTCCTAAAAGCAGTGCTTCGGACATGCTCAGGCTTCAGTCTCATCTCAGCCCCTCCTGTGTGGTCTTGGGCACATCTTATAACCTCTCTGGTCTTTAGTCTTCTCATCTGTTCAGTGGGGGCAGTGAGAGTAATGAGATAATGTATGGGAAACAGGGCAGTGCCTGGCATGCATGTAGCGCAGGGCTTAGTACAGGGGTCCCCAGCCCCTTGGCCAATGACCGGTACCTGTCCGCGGTCTTTAGAAACCGGGCCGCATAGCAGGAGGTGAGTGGCGGGCGAGCAAAGGAAGCTTCATCTGCCTCTCCCCATCGCTCGCATGGCTGACCATCCCATCCCCCGACCCCATGGAAAAATCGTCTTCCACAAAACCGGTCCCTGGTGCCAAAAATGTTGGGGACCGCCGGCTTACTGCATGATGATACGTGTTATTATGAAATCTTCTTGTTACTTAGTTCCTGGGGTAAGGATGGGCTTACTGTTTTCCCACAGGAATTCTTTCACTTGCAGTTTGTTGACTCCTCCACCAAGATCCCTCAGAGTCTATCAAAGGTGGGGAAGGGGCTGTCTTTTTGTCTCTTAATGGATCCCCTCCCTCTGTCAGTCACCTGCTGCTCCCTTCAAACACAGCTTTCCCTCAGAACATTCTAAATCCTATTAGGCAAACACAAACACGAATATAAACAATCACATACAGATTTCTTCCTAGCGTGCACCTGCCTCGAAGTGTGACAGGAATGCTTTTATGGGGGTGGCCCTTTAACAGCGGCTTACAGGAATTTGTTCAGGCTGGGTTGAAGCTTAGGGGCACAGAGCAGTAACGAGTTGGGACTGATCTGAGTTAAGCCAGGTTTGGTTCTTAATCTCCCTAAATAAACCCAATTCAAGCAGGCTGAGACACGAGGCAGGCTGGGGCCAGGCCCCTGGAACTGGTGGGAAAATCAGGGCAACTGGGACCCAGAGGGGTGGAGGCTGGAAACATGCCCCATGAGGTATCCTAAGGATAGAGTGACCTTGAACTTGGTCACAGCAGCAGGAGAAGTCCAGAAGCAAAACCCTCAGCCTGCTCGCAGACACTGTAGGAGGTTGAGGTTTATTCTTGCTTTATTTATTAAACGTACAGTTAAATACAGGTCAAGCCCCTACCTACCAGAGTCCTTTTCTTATGAAAGACCCTTTAGAGGGTTAGGTGGAGGGAAGCATGAGTTCCTAAGCCATCCAGAGCATCTCTGGAGGGCCCTGTGGTGCTCAGTTCTCACTGGATATTGTTGACCAGCCCATCATCTAAGATACCCAGCACCTCCAGGTGTTCCAGGTGGGAGCTTCCCAGAAAGCCATGCTCGGCACACCGCCTTGGAGGTGCTATCCATGCCAAAGGAACTGAGGTGAGGCCACCTCCTGCCACTCTCCCAAACCCAAACCCTCCAGCCTTCGTTAGCTTCCCTGCTGGTCCTGCCCTTCCGAGGTCACCCACTTAGCCATAGTAGCCACCGTGTCTTCCTCACGGCATCAGGCGGTAGTAAAGAAATAAGTTAACGTAAGGCCCTAGCACAGAGCCTAGCACCAAGCACATGCTGCATATGTAGCAGCCTCGGTGATGCTGCTGACCCTTAGAATGCCCCCTGACCCTAAAGAACACCCCCCAACCCCAGTCTTCCCATCCTCCCTGCAGCCCTTGACCTCCTAACCTCAGGGCCTCTTCCTTCTGCCCCAAGGATAACAAAATACTTTCAAGATTGCACGTTTCCAAGCTCTGCTTCCCACCAAAAAAAAGAAAAAGAAGAAACCTTTTATTTTTCCCAACTCATCTACAATTGCAAGGACAAACAAAAACTGGTACCTCAGTATCTTCGCCAACAGCTAGGAGCCCAAGGAAGAGGAGAATCCAGTTCCCCAAGAAGGAAGGCAGGCCATTTATTCACTTGTTCGTTTTGTATTAAGCTAAGTGCGTACTGTATACCAGTAAGACATTCCCCCTGCCCTCAAAGAGATGGCAGCCTGGGACAGTTCTCAACCCTGGCTGCAACTTACGATCACCTGGGGAGCTTTAGAAAGTGCCAGGGCCTCCAGATCCAGTAAATCAGAATCTCACGGTGTGGGACCCAGGCAGCAGTATTTTTTAAATATCCCCCAAGGAGTCCAAAGTGTAGCCAAGCAGCGAGCCAGTGATCTGCTAGGACCAGCAGGTGAAAGATGATTTCCAATCCGGTGTTGCTAGAGCAGGCAAGTGATATACAGTATATGAATTATATCGCAATAAAGATGTTAAAACAATCAACAAGCAAGTGTTGGGGTTATGAGAGCCCAGGGAGTGCTACCTGATTCCAACTAGGGGAGGGCATTGGACTTAGCGAAGGCTCCTGAGGGGGAAATTATCCTCTCTGCTCAGATATCAGCAGTAGTCAGACATGTTAAGATAATGAAGGGAAAAGTGTGCATTTAATTCTCATTTCTAAAGCAACAGCCCCTTATATTATTGACAGTATAGGACACACTGAATAATTGTCTGTTAATGAGTATTAATAAAATTGGCACTTTTTTTTTCATTTAGATTAACACTTCTAAAGCCCCAGGAATATCTTTTGGTGGTTTAGATGGAGCCTATCAGGAACTCTAGGAGAAGAAGTCTGATGTGTGAGCAAAAAAAGTAAGTCCCAGGACTTCCCTGGCTGTCCAGTGGTCAAGACTCCGGGCTTCCACGGCAGGGGGCACGGATTCAATCTCTGGTTGGGGAACTAAGATCTTGCATGCTGCGTGGCACTACCACAAAACAAAACACCAACTCCTGGACCAGAAAATCTCAGAGGCAGCTCTGACTCATCTCTTCCTCATCCCTGGGTCTGAGCAGTCAGCAGTGCTCTTAGGTCTCCGTGGTGAATAGACACCAGATATGGCCCCAGGAATTCCTCCCCTTCTGTGCTGGCATGGCACTCCTCACATCAAGAGGTGGGATCTATTTTCCCTCCCCTGGGATCTGGACTGGCCTGTGATTTGTTTTAACCAGTAGAAGGTTGTGAAAGTAACTTTCTGAACTTCCAAGCGCAGGCCTGAGGAGGACCAACAGGTGCTACTTTCTCTCTCTGGAGCCCAGACGCCATGCTGGAAGGAAGTGGAGGCTAGCTGACTGCATGATAGAGGTTATGCATGGAGAAAGGCCTTGGTGCATGCTACGGACTGAATTGCATTCCCCTAAATTTCATGTTGAGTCCACAATGTGACTATATTTGGAGATAAGGCCTTTCCAGAAATAACTAAGATTAAAAGCAATCATAAAGGTGGGGCCCTGGTCTGATAGTATTAGTGTCCTTATAACAAGAAGAGAGACCAGAGCTCTCTCTCCATGTGAATACACCAAGGAAAGACCATATGAATGCACATCAAGAAGGTGGCTGTATACAAGCCAGGAAGAGAACCCTCACGAGAAACCAAACTCTGCCAGAAACTCCTTGGACTTTCCAGCCTCCAGAACTGTGAACATTTCTGATCAGGTACTCAGTCTATGGTATTTCATTATGGCAGCCTGAGCAGACTAAGACATAGGATGAGACGCCAACTTGGAAGTTCCAGGTCTAGCCAAGCTCCCAAGTGAATGGGGACACATGAAAAAACCCCAACTGAGACTAGCAGAAAATCATCCAGTGGAACCCTGGCCAAATACGTAACCTACAGAATCATGAGGAAATTAATAAGTTGCTGTTCTAAGCCATTAAGTTTTGAAGTCTTTTGTTATATAGCAATAGTAACTGAAAAAAACCCTCCTGTGACACCTTTTCCTTCCACTGTATAACATCACAGTCTGACCTAACTAATCCCATTTGGTCACACCCAATTATTAGTTGGGCAGCTCTTAGCAGCCTCCCAATAAGGGTTTTTAACCTGAGGCTCCTGGAATTCAAGAAGGTCCATGAACTGGACAGAGAGATGGAGAGATAGATAGATAGATAGATAGATAGATAGATAGATAGATAGATAGATAGATAGATAGACAGACATAGATATATAGATATGACATCTTTATTTTCATTAACCTTTAACTGAAATTTCGCATCGTCTTTAATTATGAACGAGGTAATAAACCACAGTAGTACAAGGGTATTTGTGACTTTGTCACTAATAGAAATCACAGATTTTTTTCATATCACATTACAATTGTTAGCAAATATCCTAAAAGACCTTTCATGCTTATCATCACCCATTACTAGACTTTGCTATTTAAGGTGTTAATGAAGAATATTATTATAATATTAATATTATAATAAATGTATTAATATTTTGATAAATGTACTTCTGTATAATTCCTTTTTTCTGTAACACTAGTATTTTGTTTTATGCATTTAGAATCATTTTTCTGCAATGGTATCCGTAGGCTTCACCAGACTGCCAAAGGGGTCCATGGTCCTAAAAAGGAATAAGAACCCCTGAACTGGAGGTATGCATGGGCCAAAGTTCTCTGCTCCACAAATTTCCCACCAGGTTTCATTGAAAGCAACTTTCAGACTGAGTCCTGCCACCTACACAGACATTTATGAACAAGCTTGCTCTAAAGCAATACCTACATCTGATTCTGGAAGTGAGATCAAGTTCTGTCTCCCTCTGTCTTTTCAGAATTTCCTACAGCAACTCATCTGAAAAGTTCATTCAAGGCAAATATTCTAGTTGTAGGTTTCAGCCAACTAGCAGCTAGGAGCTTTTCCAAAAATCAAAATAAAAATAGTTTGAATAAGTATAATAGAATAATGGCTAACAATGAATTGAGAACTTGCTACTTCCTACACTGTTCTAAGTGGTCAACATGAATTAACTCATTAAATCCCTACAACCACCAGGTAAGGTAGGCACATTATTATACCCATGTTCCAGGTGAGGAAACTGAGCCTCACAGAGGTTAGTAACTTGTTCAAGTTCACACAGCTCATAAGTGACAGAGCTAAATGTGCAGTACACCAATTCAGTCAATCTCTGCAGGTAGAACTCAGGTATTGGTATTTTTTAAAGTTTTCAGCCAGGGGATTACAACGTACAGCCAAGTTTGAGAACTCATGTACTGTTGGGCTCCCTGGATTCTTTAACTCTGTTCATGTAAAAGGAGGAGTTCCTCCATAATATTTCAAGCTCATTTGCACATTGAATACTATTGGTGTCATGATTTTTTTTGATATTTATTTATTTGGTTGCACTGGGTCTTAGTTGCAGCAGGCAGGTTCCTTAGCTGTGGCTCACCAGCCCCTTAGTTGTGGCATGCAACCTCTTAGTTACGGCATGCATGTGGGCTCTAGTTCCCTGACCAGGGATTAAACCCAGGGCCCCCGCATTGGGAGCGCAGAGTCTTATCCACTGCGCCACCAGGGAAGCCCTGGTGTCATGATTGAAAAATAATTTCTAGTATCCATTATGTTAACTAACAGAGCCTCTGATCTGAGATAAAGACTGCTAAAAACTTGCGGAAGCTGCCTCAAGATTTTGGACTTCAGATTTCAAGTGCTAACCAACCACCCTGGAGTGTTCTGATCAAAACACTAGGAATGTTAATTGTCATTAGAGTATAGATTAAAACTGACCCACATACACTTACATATTATACTATCTCTATCAAAATATTTTAGATTAACTTATAAAAAACATAATACATTGCCATTACCTTCTCTCCTTTCTTATGTCAAAGAACTTAATTCTCCCCACCTTCCCTATAGTCACCAGATGAAGTTTCCTAAATCACCTAATTAATAATGTTAACAGCCCTTTTTTTTTTACTGCCAAATCATCTATATGTAACTTCAAGGTCAGGTGGTATTTCCCTGTCCCTTGAGATCAAAATAAGATCACCTCCAGCCAACCTATCACCTCCTTCCTACTTTATCACCACCGTTTTGTCAGGGACTAAGGTTTTACTCTACTTGCAAGCTAATAAGTTAGCCTGCCACAGTTTCATGGGTGCTGGCAGAAGACACGAGACTCCTGGGTCAGAGACAAAGGGTTTATTACTCACAGCAAAGCCTGTTGCCATTGGTTCCCACATCTCCCAAGTCCCACATGGATGCTACACACACAGTGGATTTCCATCACAGCAGAAGACCACTGCACTTGGGGAATTATCACTTTTACAGTGAGCAGTAAGCAAACCTGCTCTTTGTCTGTTTGATGGGAGACAAGATTGCTCACTGCAAATACAACCCTGAGAAATGGCCGAGATAAAGAGGCATCAGGGTCTTGCATTCGTGGCATACCCAGCAGTGATGAGCAGTGCCCACAGTGGATTGCCTCTTCCAACACCCATTGCTTTGTTTTATTTTCATCTCAGCATCCACCTTTCTGATATTTTCTCATTAGTTTTTGTTCTTACCTATCTTTTCTAGTGCAGTGGCAGCTCCCGGAGGCCAGGGTTCTCACTGTATGTCATTTATCGCTACTTCCCCAGCACCAAGGGTAACACCTGGCCTGACCCATCGAGGTACTCAGTAAATGCTCATTGAATGAATCAGTAGGACTGGCCTCAACTTCCAACATGGGCCGCAAATTCTTCACTCCATTCAAACAGAATTCTTAGCTGCTCACAAGCATGCCTGGCCTCGGGGCTTCTGCTTAAAGAAAGGCTTACCTCCCCGCTCCCACTACTGCCTCACCCACCCCCAAAGCCCGACTCAGTCCCCCCCTTTCAAAGTCCTTCCATCTTAAGCCTTCCTCTTTTGTCCCCAAAGCCCTCCTCTTTGGCCTCATGTATTATCATTATTGCTATCATCATTCTCTTCTTCTCTATCATTATTATTTAGTTGCTAAGGCTTAAGAGTCTATTTTTTTAAATTAATTATTTTATTTATATTTGGCTGCGTTGGGTCTTTGTTGCTGCGCATGGGCTTTCTCTAGTCGTGGCGAGCGGGGGCTACTCTTTGTTGCGGTGCACTGGCTTCTCATTGCTGTGGCTTCTCATTGCAGAGCACGGGCTCTAGGCATGTGGGCTTCAGTAGTTGCAACATGCAGGCTCAGTAGTTGTGGCTCGCAGGCTTTAAAGCGCAGGCTCAGTAGTTGTGGCACATGGGCTTAGTTGCTCCATGGCATGTGGGATCTTCCCAGACTAGGGATCGAATCCGTGTCCCCTGCATTGGCAGGCGGATTCCCAACCACTGTGCCACCAGGGAAGTCCATTAAGAGTCTCTTTAAAATGTAAATATCCCTCAGTGGGAAGAAGAAAGAGAGATGAGACCACAAAGGTAGTAAAGACTAGTGGTAACAAGCTCTGGACATTCTATATTGCTACTTAGTAGCTGTATGAGCTTAAGCAAGCAGTCTAACCTCTCTGTGCCTTAGTTTTACCATCTGCAAAATGGGAATAATGACCACACCTCCCTCTTAAGGTTATTCTGAGGATTAAATTAACTGCTTTATGGAGAACAGGTAGAAGAAGGCTTTCGGTTATTTGTGGCACACCTACTACCTGCCCTGTTGGATGCTTTACATGCATTCTCTGGAGGCCCCTTGGGGAATACCCCACCCCATTCAAGTGTTAGTCTCTTGAAAGGACAGAAGCATAGACTTCCAGTTCTCCTGCATCCCTTGCAGTTCCTCACTCTGCCCCAGAGCACGTGACTGCTGGGGGAGGGGGCATGAAGAGCATGTTCCCAGATGAAGTCGAGTCTTTCACGGAAATGGAGGTGGGGGGGCATGTTCACTGAATGCAGGCCCAAACAAGAAAGGACTGTTCCATGACTTTGCTTATGGTCAGAAAGAAGAGCCTGTTGAACCATATAGGGAGTGGTTACCCCATATTCCAGGTCTGGCAATAGAAACAAGTGGTACAGTGGGTAATCTTAATGTTGGGTTTTCTGGGCAGAGAGAGGCAAGTATTTCTGACCAGGTCTGGACTTGCCTGAAGCAGTCTTTCTCCTTCAGTACCATTTTATTAAATAACAAGAAATCAGATGTTCACAGAACTTCACAAAGCGTCTGAACATATATCATCTTCTTTAACCTTTACGATTCTAAGAGGTGGGTATTTCCACCAGCCTCATCATCCTCCCACTTTACCGAGGAAGAAACTGAGGCAGAGAAGCTACAAATAGCAGAGCTGGGAGTCAAGCCTTGCCTCACTCCTATAGTAAACAGAATAATGGGTTCCCTAAACCCAAGAACCTATTAATATGTTTCCTTGCATGACAAAAGGGACTTTGTAGGTATGATTCAGAATCTTCTGATGAGACGATTACCCTGGATTATTTGGCTGGACCCAATCACAAGGGTCTAATAAAGAGGAGGTTTGAGTCACAGATTGGACGATGCTTCTGGCTTTGAAGGTGACAGGCGCAAGTCAAGAAATGCAGGCAGCCCCTAGAAGCTGGAGAATGCAAAGAAATTGATTCACCCCTGGAGTCTCCAGAAGGAGCGTAGCTCTGCCAACACCTTGACTTTGGCCTAGACAGACTCACTTAGGACTTAAGACCTCCCAAACTGTAAAATAATAAATCTGTGTTATTTTAAGCCACTAAGTTTGTGGCAATTTGCTACAGAAGCCACAGAAAACGGATATAGCCCCCAGCACACACCCGCCATGACGTTTTCAAGAAGTGTGTTATTTTAAAGTAAATTCACACTTGATAGAAACAGCACAGAAAGCATGTAGGATCCAGAAAGGCTCACCAGCCACCCAGTCCCATCAGCTCCTAGAATTCCCCGCTAGGAAACCAGTAGAGGTAGGACGGTGTGGTGATTAGGAACACGCCTTCTGGAGCTGGTGGCATCCGAGACTATAAACAGATTATTTAGCCACCTTGTGCCTCAGTTTCCTCATCTGTGGATGGGAATGAAAATAGTATGGACATTAAGGGCCAGGAGAATTGACCAGTGTTTGGAACAGTGCTTGGCACATGGCTTTCACCTATTTCTATAAAAGGACTTTTAGTCCTTTAGAAGCTTGTTACAATTTAAACATAGTGGAAGGGATGGTGAGTGGGGAAGGAGAAAGGGAGAAGCGGGGGGGTCACTTATGAGCCCCTCCTGGGTGCCAGGCACTGTCTTGGGATTTCCAGACACATCTGATCTACTTCTCCTGACAAACAAGAGGTGGGGCTCAGAGGATTAAGTGCCCAAAGTCACACGGCAGAAAAGAAGAGGCAGAATTCAAAGGCAGATCTATCAGATTCCAAAGCCCTGTCCAGGACCACCTCTCACACCTCAGCAAGAGCTGAGGGAAACTGGCAAGTCAGTTTATTTTCTGAGCCTCGGTTTTATCATCTATATAATGGAGTTGAATTGAAGGATAATGAAGTGAAGTCTCCCAGGACTTTTGGAAGAATCACAAGAGATAATATGCATGAGCTTCCTTTGCAAACCAAAAAGCGCCATTCAGATGAAAGGCAGGGGGTGTGCAGTGGACAGAGCAGCTGGGACGGGGAGCTAAGACCAGCCCTCAGCACTTCACCCAAGCAGCATGTGTTTGGGACGGTGCCTCTGGACTGGGCACCGTGCAAGGCGCTGGACACAGACTGGCCCCGTCTCCGCTAGGGTGGCAGATTCTTCTTTCTTAGAGAAAGAAGAAGTGGAGGGTTTGAGGGAAATGCATGAGCATTTTTAATTCATTTCCAGCACCACAACTAAAATGCTGAGTGGAGGATGTTCCGACTCAGAGAGTATCAGCTGATGGATTTTCCAGCAAGGAGTGGCCAGGCCCCTGGGGTCAGTGAGCAGCCTAATCTAAGAGTAGATGCTCTGGGGGTAGAAGAGCGTTCTCTGTGCCCCATGGGCCCAGGTAGGGTGATCAATTCTCCTGGTTTGCCCAGGACTGAGGGGTTTCCCGGGACACAGGACTTTCAGTGCTAAAACCGAGAAAGCCCTAGACAGAGCAGGACAAGTTGGTCACCTTATTCCCAGGACTCTCTCTGCACCTCCCCTCACCAAAGCCCCATTCAGAACTCTCCCCAACTTGCCCTGGAATAGCACAGATTTCAAGCCCTCAAGCTTGGATTTCTTGCCTAAAGCAAAGATTGGCAATGTTTCCAAACCAATTGCAAATACTGTCCATTTGTTGAGGGCTTTACAGTATGCAGAGCGCTTTCACATACCTCAGCATGTTCAGTCTTTAGAGTAATCTCAAGGTCAGAGAAAAGACAGCTGTATTAGGAATGCTTTATGTTGGAAGAGACAGAAAGCATGACTTGAGTGGCTTAAGCAAATAAGTTGTATTTTTTTCCCAAAACAAGAAGTCCAGAGGTAGGCAGCTGCTGGGTTTGACTTAGTAGCACAGCGAAGTGAAGGTAATTGCCTACAACTCTCCTGGTCTTCCCGCATGGTTGTAAGATGGCTGCCAGAGCTCCAGGCATCTAGTTGCATTCTAGGCAGGAAGAAGGGTGAAGAAACAACACCAGCAGAATTCTGCTTATGTTTTTTGGCCAGAACAGTGTCACATGGCCACTCCCAACTGCATGGCCATCACGTATTTAGCTTTCTAACCTCTATAGTAGAGCAAGGTAAGGGATGAAAGGCTTAAGAATGGTTTTGAATGAGTTACCTACAGTATCTGCCACGATAGGAAGAGAAGACCATTTACTAGAGGCTAGAAGAGTCTAGAATGACTTAGGATGTCATGGAGCCCAGTGGTCTCAACACTTTGCTGCACATTCGAATCACCTCAAGATTTTTTAAAATAATGATGCACAAGCCAAACCCCAGACCACTTAAATCAGAATCTCTGGGAATACACCCTGGCATTGTTATTTTTAAAGTTGCCCTAGTTGACTAAAATGCGCAGCCCATCCTCTAGAGCTGCTCTGTCCAACATGGTAGCCATGTGGCTATTGACATTGACATTAATTAAAATTAAATAAAATTTAAAATTTAGTTTCTTAGTCATACTGTCTATATTTCAAATAGTCAGTAGCCACATGGGGCTAGTGGCTACCATATTGGAGAGCACAGATATAGCACTTTCCATCATCATAGATGATGCTGTAATTGGATGGCTCTGTTCCAGAAGAACCTGAGGGTAAGAGAGCCTGTTAGGAATCTCAAGGCCCCTTAAATCTGGTCTGGCTAAATGAGGCAAGCCAGATGGGCCTGACCTGGAGGCAGTAAAAAAGGGTGGTCAAGGGCATGAACTGTGAGGCCAGACAGCTTAGGTCTCAATCCCAGATTCCCCACCTACTGGATGGGTGACCTTGGACAAGTTACTTATCCTCTCTTTCTCCATCTGTAAAATGGGAGTGATAACAGGAAAGCATCTCCTGGGGTTGCTGTGAGAACTCTGAACTGATTCACGTACCGTGCTCAGAATGCTGCCCTGACACATGCCACCTGCTATAAGTGCCAGCCATCACTGTTATCCAAGAGGCCTGACAGGTGGCCAAATCCCCCAGAGGGGCCCTCGCTGGACACACCTGCTGTGTTGCCCCTCAACCCTACTCAGGATGGCACCAAGGCTTCCTGACTGGGGCCCCGATGCTGGCGTTTCCATGCCACCCCTAACTCTGAGTCTGATCTTCTGGTGCTCAGCTGGTTGGCCCACTGCAGTCTCTGGCGTGTAGGGTGAGTGAGAAAATGAATGAACACATCCCTGTATTCATTAACTGAGTATAAGCAGGCCCTTTGACTTGTAACTCGGTCCTGGGTGCAGCGGCTCCCTGCCGAGGTATAGCGGAAGGAGGGGCGGGCTGTGTTGTCCCGGCAGGTCACTGGGCCTCCTGAGCATGTGGCACAGGGTCTATAGAATTAAAGGTTCGAGCCAATACAGAGTACAGCCCCTGAGAGGCATAAAATCTCTGAAACACAGGGTTTTCCCTCCTGGGGGAAAATGAAACTTCCTAACCAGGGTGGCTGTGCACGCATCTTCCTCCCAGGTTTCTGATCTCCCCGAGGTGAAATGAGACTCCTATCTCAGCGCCCAGAGCTGCCCTACACTCCAGCCTTCCCTGTCCCCTCCATCTCTCCAGGCTGTGTTAACCGTGTCTAGGAATGGGGTCCTGGAAGGAAGATGTCATTTACTGCACCAGAAATGATACAAGATGCCCCCTCTGAGCCAAATGAGGGTTCCCAGAGAGCGGGGGATGAAGCCCCCCAAACAACCCGCTTCCCAGGGAAGGAAGGACATTTTCAAACGCAGCAACCTTGAGCCTGAACACATCTGCTCCCCGAGTGCGCATTCCACAGCCTGGCAGACACGCCGCGATGGGTCTCAGTCATTAACTGGCTGTCAGGTTCCTCAGATGATGGAGCTAAAAATAGCGCGCTATAGATAGAACCTTCTCCCACGCAGGCAGGCACAGGCTGCCAGTGGAAGTGGGGAGAAGGGGCTGTGCGGATCTCTCCCCTAAAGGGAGGTTCATGCCCATCTCCAGCCTCGCGCCGCGCTCGTGGGCAATGTCCTGCTTCCTTCGGCAGCATCGCTCCCTCACGACCCGCAGATGGGCCCAAATGTTCCAAATGCGCACTGCCGGGCGGGGCGCACCACGGTGGGGTTCATTTGTATGCCGCAGCCTGGATAACAGTGATACGGCCCCAAACACTCCAAAGAGACGGCGCAGATGAAACCGGCGCTGCTCGCTCGGCAGGCGAGCTATTTATAGAATCCAAATATCAGCATTTTCCACCCATTTACACAAAGCAATTTCAGCCTTTTCAGATGAGAAAAGTGCAGCCCGGATCGTCATTCATTCCAGTGCTGGAATCACATTTGGGGCCAGGAAGCCCTGATTTTACAGGAAACCTCGAGGCAGGCTCAGATTAAAGATCAATGGCAACATAAAATGTAGGCTGTCATATTTTCGCTGTGAACATGTCCTGGTAATAAAAAAATGTTGTTTTAGTAAATAAACTCGGGGAGATGCATTGCCGACTGTTCTTTATCCCCGCCGACCTCACCCTGAGTGCTTGGAGCAAAGGACTGAGAGGGAGAGAGACACACACACAGGCATATAGTGTGAGTCCACAGCAGAGCTGCCAGCCGCCCGCCAAGCCTCTAACACGCTCTTCACCTTCAGAGCCAACGCCGCGTGCTGGGTACTTCACTGCTGAGATGCTCACTTTGCTGATTCTCTCGAAAAGTGTGAAATGCGTTTCTTAATAATGATGAGTCTGGCAGTCGAACTGGCTGGCTAGCAGTGCAGATCCTGGGGACAGATGGACTTGGGGTCACGTCCGGGTTCTGCCACAGCCTAGCTATGTGATCTGGGAAGTTACCTAATCCTGCTAAAACTGTTTCCTCACCCGTTAAATGGCACTGTGGTTCTCTCTCTCATTGGACAAAGGTCCTTGTACTTTCAGACCCATGCCCTCCAAACCCATCTGGCATTTCTGACACCACCCCCTGATGTGACAAACCAAAGGCAGAGGGGAGCTGCCATTGAGTTGTCTATTTTCCAGGTGCCATCTCCTCATTCTTTGCTTCCCTGCCAACTCACCTTTCTCCTCACTGTCCAAACCAGTGGTTCTCAAACCATAGGGTATCATCAAAATCATCAGGTACCATCAAAATCATCAGGACAGCTCGCTAAAGCCCAGAGGGCTGAGTGCCACCCCCAGTTTCTGATTCCATAGGACTAGGGTGGGGCTGAGAATTTCCATTCTTAACAAGTTCCCAGGTAATGTCAAATGATGTTGATCTGATCCAGGGACCACACTTTGAGAACCAACAGTCTAGAGAAACCAGTATGGAGGGCGAGGAACTAGGAAGTTCTGCTCCAATTCATCAGGTCTTATAGAGTCTCAATGCATTTAAGGTCTTTAGGGTTTGCTGAGCCCGGACCTTTGAAACACAAAAATAAAGATATATTTAGAAACTGTGATGAGTGCTATATAGGAAAACTCAGCATATCTTGAGAGAGTACAGGAGCCCTGGTTCAGGATGAAGGACTTTCTGAGGACGTGACAATGGATTCTGAGAATGAAGGTGCATAGAATTAGCTAGAAGAGGAGCCAGCAATGAGCCTTGCAGGAAGGGGTCCCAGTAGATGCCTTGGGAGAGAAGTGAGAGTGAAGGAGAGACTGCAGTAAGGATGAATTTCCAACCCAAAGAAACTAACCACCAGCTGTGGTCTCATTGAGACTCACTGACAAGAGGTCAGAAAAGAGACTCAGACCCTTTCTTTTCACCATCTGTCCCTGCCATTTGCCCCTCCACTGGGCCCCCTCCCACCTGCCCCAGCACCATCAAGTCCTGCAGCTGGGTGCCCTACCTTTCTTGACTGTTCCCTTCATAATACCTTGTTACACTTGTCGACGGCTACATAACAACCCTCAACATTTAATTCTCACAATTCGATTGGTTGGTTGGTTGGCCGGTTGGCTGGTTCTTCTGCTGGACTCACCTGGGCTCACCTATGCAGCCTACTCGGCTGGCAGGCAAACTGGGGCAGCTGGGCTGCCCCACACCCCTGCCTCTCCACCATCGCCCCATGGCCACGTCGTGTGTGTGTGTGTGTGTGTGTGAGTGTGAGTGTGTGTACACACTGAGAGTTGGGGATCCCCAGGGCCATGACCTCTCCTGAGGGCAGCCTTTCCTGAGCCATGACCACCCCATCCAAAAGGTCCGAACTCCATGTTTCCTAGCATATTCATGCCTATCTGGATATTTCTAAAGCTCCCTTCTCCACCAGCAGCCATCAGGGAACAGAAAAGCAAAGACCTGGGTATGTGAACTTTTCATTCTCCCTCTGGTGCCATTTTCCTCCATGACCCCTTGGGGTCAGAGAGGTGGGAGAGGGCTTTCCCTCTCCCTTATACCTCCTGTCAACTCCAGCTAAGCCTTCGTGATCCATGCTGGTCACTGCTCTGTTCCCAGGGCCCAGCACAGTGCCTTGCACACAGTGGGTGCTCACCAAGTGCGCTCTGGATGAGTGAATGCCTTTGCTCCCTTCCCTGACTCTGATCCAGGGGTGCCAGGCCCATTACCCGCCTCCCCAGCTCTCCTTGGCAAACCCTATTTATCCTTCAGACTCCAGCACACACCCACATTTTCCAGGAAGGCCTCCCGTCCCCTCCAGCAGTCGGAGTAACTTGGGGAGGTCCTCTTTCTTCCTCGGGTCTCTCCCCTATCCCCTGACTCTCTGTTTAGAAAGGATTTTGTTCAGCTCTGTGCTAGAGCGAGTTGCCTATGCATCCTACTCCCATTCTAGGTGTTTGTCACATGTTGATGGGAATGGGAGACATTTTATTTTGCTTTATATTTATTCCCCTTACCTCTTACCCCCATCTCCAGTGGCCAGCACCATGCTTGGCACGTGATAGGTGCTTAATAAATATTTGTTGAACTAATAATAATAATTATTATATTACATATATGTATATATACATTATATATACTATATATAAAGTATATATGTAATATTATATTTTATTTAATATATATATAGTATTTTATGTATATATATACATTATGGATGTGTTATATATATTATATATACAGTAAGTCCCCTACATACGAACCTTCAAGTCGTGAACTTACAAAGATGCAAACATGCATCTGGTTCCAGCAAGGAACCAGAACCTGTGCCATCAACGTCAGGCGTGAGTGAAACTGCAGCTTGCCCTCCGTCTCCTATTGCTGACGATCCTTCAGCTCTACCATCTCCCACCTCCTCTCCCTCCTCCAGTCAGTAACTCTTCTTGCCTGTTCACTCAGTGCCAGTCCTGTTGTACTGTACTACTGTACTTTTCAAGGTACTGTACTGTAAGATTAAAAATGTTTTCTTTATTTTTTGTGTTTGCTTGTTTTTTATGTATTATTTGTGTGAGAAGTATGAAAAGTATTATAAACCTGTACCTATTACAGTACAGTACGATATAGCTGATTGTGTTGGTTAGTTGGGTACCTTGGCTAACTTCATTGGACTTACGAACAGATTGGACTTATGAATGTGCTCTTGGAACAGAAGGTGTTTGTATGTAGGGAACTTACTGTATATGCGCTATATATATCATAGATTCTAGTTACAATGAATGCACCTCCATTCCAAGGACAGTTCTACATTCTTTGCATGTTAACTCATTCCCTCCTCCCAGCCGCCTTGAGGGTTGCCCCAGGCCATGCATTTAGTACCAGAAAGAGCTGGGACTCTAGCATTGGAGACTGCCTGGTTTTAACAGTGCATGCCAAGGAAAGTGTATTGGCTATTTGGGCTCAGTAAATCCAGGAAGGCTTCTTGAAGGTGGAGGTAGATTCCCTGGTTATCTAAAGGAGAGGAAGAAGTTTTCTTGGTGGTAATGGACAGAGAAACAAAAGGAAGAGTAGGAAGTCCATGGGAAAAATCATTTGCTTTTTTTCTGTTCCTCACTCATCAGGCCTTAAGTCAGCAAACTTGAAAGAGGAACTGCTCTATTTGGTTCCAGGGAAAGATGGTTCCACCGAACATTATCTTGATATGCTGACTGTACAAAGTATCATGACTGCTGGAAAAGGCGCCCCCGTCTCGGCATATCAGACCTTTAGTAAGAGTTCACGGTCAGTTATCAAGGTGAATTACTTTCGCGTAGGTATTCAGTGAATGGCAGAAACACCATCCACTGTAGCTAAAGGGTTCCTTCTCCATCTGCATAATTCCCCATGCTGTCAGTCGGCGTGACATATGTGCGCCAGGCCTCTCACCGCCATCTGGCAGCCTCTTTGACATCGCAGCTCCCCCTGCACCCCCGACCCTGCCCTCCATCAGCAGCGGGTCCCAAGCCAAGACTGTCAGTAACGCAAGATCAGGATGTATGGACGCCTCCGCGATGACAGCCGTGATTTAGCTGCACCAATTGCTTTCTGACGTTTCCATAGCTCTTCCCAGCCTTACCTTCGTGGCTGGCCAGTGGAGAGCTGCAGGAGGCAACAAGCAGAAATTGAATTTTCCACAGTGCACTTACTTGGGAGGCTCATTCTTCAGTTCTATAGGCAGCTGCCTGGGAAGTTTCCAGCAGCTGCCCCTGCCCTCCATGCTCTGCCCTGGCCAGCCGCCCTGGGGGAGCTGACCCCACCCAGGAAGGGCAACTTGGCTCTGGGGACAGACGGAGAGTAAGAGTGTGCTCTTCTCTGAGGCTACTGGAGGGGGTGTCTGGAGGCCCTCTCCTGAGTTTCCTGAGAAAGCCCGGGAGAATTTCCCATTTTGTTGACAATTTGACCACACAAAGGCTCCCAAGGGTGTCATGGTGAGTGTTGTTGTGGGAGAGACACCTCCGCACCCATACTTAGCCAACATCAGCGTGCACGCCGGCCAGTTCTCTAAGTCCCTCAGACAAAAGCATATTTGCCCATGGTGAGGTTACACAAGAATCAGCAAGGAGACATTCCCTTTGTCGACCTGACATCAGAACAATAGGCTGATGTGCGGAGACACAGGGGAAGTTAGGGTGCCAGACAGACTGGTTATTTGCTTTTCTGTCACCCTAAATCCTCTTCCTCTGTTTCACTCTAACACCTTTGACATGTGTAACATGACCTGAGAGATGGCTCCCGAGTTTTGGTGTGTAAAGGAATTTCCTGATGGCCTTGTCAAGACCTGTCTAATCTCCGGCGGTTCTAAGTTGCTTTGAGGTGAGCCCAGAAAAATGAATTTTGAACAAGTACCATGCGGGGCTCTCTTGTAGGTGGTTCTCAGCTGTCGTGCAAGAAATATGGTCGCTACACGCAGTCCCTTCCTCCTGTATCGAATCTGTCCTTGAGGGCGACGACAGGAATGCCAATTATGGGATGTTCCTTGCTTCCCCCTTTCCACCCCTTAGACATCGTGTCTGCTCCCAGGACACATTCCTGTGGTCTCCCTCCTACAGCATGGCTTGCTTCTCTCCCAAAGCGGGTGCCCCCCTCACCAGGTCATGTGCTGGGTCTCCACGTGAGCAGCAGTAGAAACAATGCTCTATTCCTCTATGTCCGAGGTTGCCTAGCATGGCGATGGGCTTACTAAACATCCTCGAGCAACGACATTACCTGTGTATTAAGTACTCACCTTGCTTCAGGCCCTGGACTAGCTGCTAATGAGAAGAAAGAAGGTAGACAACAATTTTAACCCAAATTGATAGCAGGGACTAATAGTATAAAGCATCAAACCTATTAGATCTGCAAAGACTGAAAAAGGGAAAAACCCCGGTTTGCAGCGATGAGGCGAAAACCTGACAATATAAGTAGGATTGTAAGTTGGCAGGACCATTCTGGAGGGCAATCCGACCCTATGTGACTAACATCAAAATCTCTATTCCTTTCATCCTAAAATTCTAGTTCTAAGAACTTTTCCCAAGGAGACAATAGAACGAGGACACAAAACTGTTCATTTAGGTTAGTCCCCAAACATCTATTGAGAGCATACCGTACACAGGGCATGAGCTAGGGAGCAGGCAGAGTGTAAATCTAACAGGCAGGGGGATGTCAGTGAGAATGGGTCCACGGAGAGTCACCTCAGCAGGGTTTATCAAAGCAAAAGGCCGGCAGCAACCCAAGTCCATCCAAGGAGGGCTGAGAGTACATTGTGCTACAGCCAGATAACTGAATTCTAAGCAGCCCTTTAAAATGTTGCTGTGTGTCTATAGTCATGGGGGGGAAGCCCTCGGTGACATCGAGTGAAAAAAAGCAAATTGGGAAACGGAAAAAGTCTCACTGTGTTGAGTGACACATAAATGCCTACACAAGTACATACATAGAAAAAAAGTGTCAAAAACTTCACTGCCAAACGTCAGAGTGTTCAGAGGGTTTGTTTCTGGTTGATGGAGTGTTTTGTGTTCTTTCGACCCTTCTGTATTTACATTTTCTACAAGAGCATGTACACAGAATGCAAATGTTACCTTTGTAAACAGAATGAGTGAATGAATGAATGAGGAAAACGCAACATAACATCAGAGTTCAACAAGAAACTAACTTCTGGGGAAAGCAAAATAGCCCTCCCGGAAGGCCTGGTGCCCTCTTATACTCTCCCGGTGAGGATCTGAGCTCCTGGAGGGTAGGGACTGGGGCTGGCACAGGGCAGGTGTCCAGCAACCGTCTGTGTAGCTGTGTGGCTGCTACCCTCCCGCCGTGTCCCAAGGTGAAACGCTCTCCCCAGGAAAGCTTCACGGGTCTCCTCTCATTTGACAACTGCTGGACTCTGTGACCTTCCTAGGCCTCTTCCAACTCAGAAGCTGAAGCGGCTGTCAGCCCACAAGTGAAATCAATCCTGGCCCGACGTCGGGCTGGGAGCTGGCCCGCTGGCCCTGGCCCTGGGCTGTTGTTTCTTATCCGCGGAGGCTCCGTTGAACTGGCCAAACGACGGGGCACAGCTGAGGCCGTTAAATCTTCCCCAGCAATGCGTGTGCTGTCAGTATTATTCACAGTAGCTTGCATCCCCTGCCCAAGACCCCTTTTCCCCAAAGATACCCTTCCAAGCCTGAATCATGGCTAATAAACCCATACCCAAATTGATCTCACAGCTGTTCTTCAGGTGCCGTGGCCAGCCCCTCATCAGAGCCAAGCTGTTTGGACCTGCAATAAATAGGGGCGATTTTTCATCTGGGGCTTGTCATTGGTTTCAGAAACTGTTCTCATTCAGCAAAGGCCTTATTAACACAATTTTTTAGAGCAGTTTTAGGTTTACAATAAAATTGAGAGGAAGGTGCAGAGATTTCCCATACACCCCCTGCCCCCCACCCACACATAGCCTCCCCCATGATCAACATCAGTTATCAGAACGGTCCACTTTGTACCAAGGATGAACCTACATTGACATTATAACCACCCAAAGTCCGAAGATTACTTAAGTGTTCACTCTTGCTGTTGTACATTCTGTGGGTTTGGACAAGTGTATAATGACATGTATCCATCATCATAGTATCATATAGAGTATTTTCATTGCCCTAAACATCCTTGGTACTCTGCCTATTCATCTCCCCCCAGCCCACCACCACCCCTGGCAACCACTGATCATTTTGTCTCCACAGTTTCAGCAAAGGCTTTTCAGTGGAGCCAGGAACACATCTTGGCAACATCATATCATGAATTTGGAAAACTGGCTTTCTCCTACCAACAGATATACTGGCCAAAAAAGGCCCCTCAGTCTAACATAGTTTGGTTATTCCATGGCTGTATGATTTGCTCATGAGAAGGCAAAGAGGACAGTGAATGGCCCCTCCCCATAGCTTCCTTCCATCGATTGAGGCACAACTTCAAACAACATGGCGCCGAGGTGAGAGGGACCTGGAAATCAAACACCGCTAATCAACTCAGTACTAGGCAGTTGGGGAGAGAGAGGAGGGGTGATTATTTGGAATGAGGTATCTGGTGGTCCATGAGGACAAGAGCTGCAGACCACTTAAGAACAGCAGTGATACAAGTCCTAGAAGCGGTAGCCACAGTGGTGAGAGAAATGACAATTATAATAACAAACATTTGTGTAGAGCTTTGCCCTTTACAAAGCATGTTTCCATACATAATCCTATTAGCTTCAGTAGAAAAGACAGTTTTTCCCTTAGATGCAAAGCACCCAATGGCCATTGATTCATTCATTCATTCATTCATTCACTTACCGACAAACACTTACTGAGCTCTCTCCTAGGTAATCGTATTAGCCAGGGCACTCCAAAGAAGTGGAACTTATAGGATATTCATATATAAAGGGAGATACTTGTATTAAGGAATCTACACATGATTATGGAGGCTGGCTAGTACAAAGTCTGCATGGTGTACCAGCAGGCTGGAGACCCAGAAGAGCTAATGCTGTTGTTCAAGTCCAAAGACCACCTGCTCGCAGAATCTCCTTTTGCTCAGGGGAGGTGAGTCTTTTGTTCTATTCAGGCCTTCAACTGATTGGATGAAGCTCAGCCACATTATGGAAGACAATCCACTTTAATCACTGTCGGCCGATTTAGTTAATCTCATCAAAAAAACACCTCACAGAAACATCCAAGATTCTGTTTGATCAAATGTCTGGGCACTGGCCCAGGCAAGTTGACACAGAAAGTTGACTTAAAATTAAGTATCGTGGTAATGGAGGCACTGAGCTGAAGAAACCCAGCCCTCAAGAAGATCAAAGACTAGTAGGGAAGCAATAGTATGAGCTAGAATAGTAGTACAAAATAGAAAGCAATACATGCTATAAAAGAGACACAGATAACAGTGCTAGAAATTGAAATATAATTCCTTTGACCATGGGAAGGAGGTAAAGGAGCAAAGAGTTCACAGAAGCCTTTCTGGAGGAGGAGAATTAGAAGTGGGATCTTGAAGGATCTTGAAGAATTTGGATGGGTGTATATGGAGGAAGGATCCTGACACTAAGTAGGTGGAGAGCATGAGCAAAGAGAGATATTAGAATCTGTTCAGGAAGCAGCCAGGAATTGAGTGTAGTTGTGGAAAGAATTAACAAGCGATATGACAATCAACCGAATAGATGAAGGCCATTGCACTCTGTTTGAAAGTGTTCTCTCTTGTCCCATTCCACCTTCCTGTTCACTGTGGTCTGACTTATTTCTCAGCACAGTTATGGTTGGCCATGAGCATGGCGGGCTGTGGAAGGCAGGCATCTACCGTGTTTGTCCCAGCATCCAATAAACGCTACCCGTGGCTACTCTCGGGGGAACCACTCACTCCCTTGTGGATCTCCAGCCCATACTCTTCAGTTTGCACTCTACCACTGGCTTTGAGATGAACCACGGGACCCAGTCCTGAGCCAATCAGAGCCTCACACTCTCAGGGCTAGAGTGACTGGTTAGGAATGAACATGTGACACCACTGGGGCCAGTGGTGTGAACTGGATTTTCACTCTTTTACTCTCACCATGAATATGAGGTGATAGAAGTAGAACTAACATCCCCATGGAGTCTGAGACTAGAGCCCACAGATTGGTGGGCAGAGCACAGAAGGGAGAGAAGATGGGTCCTCGTACCTTCAAATACAGCCCACAGAACATGGAGGAGGCTACTGCGAGACAGAGTGTGAGCCCAGGGTCCATAAGCATCTGGTGATGATTAAAATCCCTGATAAGAAGATTAACAACCACTTACTGAGCACTTACCATGAGTCAAATACTAACATATTTTGTCTTATTTATCCTCTCAACCCTGAAAGGTAGTTACTATTATTCCCCATTTTATAGCTGAGAAAACAGCCTCAAAGAGTTTCAGAAACTTCCTCAAGGACACCCCTCTAAAGGTAGCAGTAAAATCGAGTTTCAAATTCAGGTCTCCCTGATGTTGAACCCCAAGCTCTTGGCACCTTTGTGGTTCAGAAACGCCTGGGAAGATTTTAAGAAATTCCAGAAACCTAAGCCAATCCCTAAAGATTTGCATCACTTGGTCTGGAGTGGGCCCCGGGCATTGATATCTTTTCAAATCTCCCGTGGTTCTTACTCCTAATGGGAAGCTGGGAGGAAGAACTATTGCATGAGATCACGGAGACGCAGTTCCTATTTCTGTAAAGTACTTTCAGCCACTTGCACAAAAGCATGTGACCTCCCAAATTCCCAGCAACTCAGGGCAACCCTCAGCTTGACTAAACATCGCCATTTGGATTACACGATCCAGTCACCCCTGAGTGATAGAACCGCCATCTGACCTAAAGGCTGCAAATGAGGGGTGGAGGGGATGAGTGAGGCGGGAGAAGAGAATGCTCCTTTCCTTTTTTAATGT
Source organism: Leucopleurus acutus (assembly GCF_964270905.1). Lineage (NCBI taxonomy): Eukaryota > Metazoa > Chordata > Mammalia > Artiodactyla > Delphinidae > Leucopleurus > Leucopleurus acutus. Next base: position 51,616,149 of record NC_139146.1, read on the forward strand.
GGCCTTTCATTTTAGAGAACACGCTTTACAGGACTATGAAGTATAAAAAGTAGCCGCAACGAGAAGAACTCAGGGATATTCGCTCCCGGCTTGTCCCAGCCATGATTCATGTTCTGTTCCACTCCTCTTATAAGCACAAATGTCCCTGTGATGTGCAGGGAACAGTATACACAGCTGAGCCCAGCACACACACATACCACAATGAGGGCCAGGAAAGGGACTGGCTAAGGCAGGGCACAAGCCTGTGCTCCATGTCTAGGGGCTGTTTGGTTTATGAGTTGTTGGGCGGGGCGGGCAAGGGGGAGGTAGGGGCTTGTTTGCTTCTTTTCCAGGGTTGGCCAAATGTAATCATTTAGGACTTCCTTTCTGAACATTCTTCTTGCTTTAAAAAAAAAAAAAAAAAAAGATGCCTGGACTGCAATTTTGCATTTATGGCCTCTCCCATGAGATCAGCTTTTATTTCAAAAGTAAAACCCCAGCACAAAGGGTAAGGAAGCTTGCAAACCTTTTGAGGATGGCTGTATAGCACGGGCTTGCATTAAAATGCTTCTGCAACTCCTATATTATGAGGAAAATGCCTTTTGCACTTGCTCTAAAAAAATCTCCAGTTTCCTTCTGATTTTATGATCCTGTGATTCTCTCATTTCTAGCACATAGTTGGTATTAAGCAAAAAAAAAAAAATTATTTTGAAGGAACAAAAGCAGAAAAGAATGCTAACTGACCAACTAGATTCATTCCTTCTTCAACAGCAAGACACTGCAGGGACTTTGGTATTACATGAAATGATTATCGAACTTTTGAATCTGGATGAAACATTTCATTATGGGGGGGAGAATTTAAGAAAAAAATGCAAATACAAAACTATCCCAAGTTTGTTGTTAGTCTCATAATGTGCTTCTACAAACACACAAAAAACCTTAAAACTATATTCAGAGGGAAAAAATCAGAATAATAGGAATAGTGCTGGGGAGAATGGTATCTATTTCTAAAAGACAACAGAAGGATGTTGGGCCCAGGACTCAGCTTTTAAGACTTTCCTCTCAAACTGGTTATTAATCAGCATTCTTTGGCTTTTATCAAAGATGAATCAACCTGTTTGGGCTATATAGCCAGAACACATTCCACCTTCTTGTCCAAAAAGCTATCATGGATGCCTTTGATAAATATTGCACAAGATCAAGGTCCACCAGGGATTTAGCATTTCCCAAATCCATATTAATCCATCCTTAAAAGATTTGAAGTGGTTTAGCATAGGGAACCCATAATAGTACTCAGTGATCACTCTTTTCTTCTATAAGCATGCTCAAACTGTCTAATAATTTTATAAGTGATGGTTGTCACACTAGTCTGGAGTTGCTACAATTCACCCTTTTTTCCTTAAAAAAGAACTAGAAAAACTCTCCTCATCCCTGGCTCTCTCCCCTATCAGTTTTATGGCCATGTCAGCAAGTTGTTTAGTGTCATGGGGTGCAATTTAATTGAGCCTTGGGAATGGCACTAATTTTAAGTAGCTCAATATACTCTCTCTGTCCTCCTGCTTGTAAGGATCCTTTCACTCCTTTCCTGAACAGTTGTTTAAAGGTCAGCCTTTCCGAAGAAGCTAGAAGTAAACTAAGTATGGTCATGGTCTGTTCAGGGCTCCCACATACACTAACATTCTATATATTAACAGCTACATTTACTGAAGAACATACTGTGTGTTCAACATTGTTCCAAGGGCTTTACTCACAGACTCACAGTGATTCTTGGAACAACTCAATGAAGTAGCTATTAACCACCTTGTGCGGATGAGAAAACAGAAGCCCAGAAAGGGTGAGTAATTTCTCCAAGGTCACACAGCTAAGTGGCAGAGCTGGCATTCAAACCCATGTCCTGAACCACAGTGCTACACTGATCTGTCCATTCTTTGTCACTTTTTCTGAACTTAACTTTAAAGACCCTTTGTAACATTATGGAATATGGGAGATTATTTTCAGTTTTCTATTAATATTTTTTGCATCAGATGAGTAGTTGTTTTTAAAGCCCATTTAGGTCACTCTAGCACCACTGTTTGGTCCTGACTTTATGGAAACTTAGCCTTCCTCCCACCAGCCCCCTAGTTTCCCTGCCTCTTTTGAGGTCCTCCTGGCCAAAGCCCCATCCCTGCTTTGCCCATCTCAGCTCATCACAAACAAGGCTGCTGCCCTTCTCCATCCTTCACCAGGAAAGCCAGTCAGGCTCCTTTCCTGCCTCCTGATTCATTCCCCATCAGTCTTTTCAGGAGTCATAAGCCCAGACTAAGACGATGGTAGAGACGGAAATCTCTTCCCTGGAAGCATCATCCACAAGGAAAGACTTGGTGTTATGGGTTGAATTGTATCAGTTCATATGTTGAAGTCCTAACCTCCAGTATCTCAGAATGTGACTTTATCTGGAAACGGGGTCATTTCAGATGTAACTAGTTAAGATGAAGTCACACTGGAGTAGTGTGGGCCCTAATAGATTGTGACTGGCGTGCTTATACGAAGAGACAATTTGGACACAGACACACAGGAAGAATGCTGTAAGGAGGCATGATGATGAATGCAGCGATCAGGGTGATGCAACAGAAGCCAAGGGATGCAAAACGCTGCCAGCAGACCACCAGAGGCTGGAAGAGGGGCATGGAACAGTCTTCCTCAAAGCCCTCAGAAGGAACCAACCCAGCTGACACTTTGATCTGGGACTTCCAGCTTCCAGAATTGCAAGACAAAAAATTTCTGTTGTTTAAGCCACCCAGTGTGTGGTACTTTGTTACAGTAGCCCTAGGCAGTGAATACGCTGGGTATCAAATAATAGAGAGGAAACGTGGCCATCCCAGCTAACGAAAGCCTCCGACTCCCCACTTAGGTGTCCCTCTCTCAAGAAGCCTTCACGGATCCCCTGACGGTGGTCTACAGAAGAGAGGATGGCCAGGGGATGGGGTTGAGAGACTATCGTGCTATAAGTACCTTTACTTTTGGTGCTTTTGGGTGGAAGGATTGTGAAGCTGGGAGGGAATAAAGCGGTTTACCAGGCTCCATCCTGCCCCCACCCCAGTCCAGGTGAGTTGTTCCTTATCCTTCCCCTGTCCTCACTTCCGGACTGAAGCAGGACCCCGCCCATGTGGTATCTGTACCATTGTATCTGTACCATCAACTGCGGGCTTGGCCCACAATGCATTTCTGTCAGGTGGATGGATGGGCACCTGTGAGCACAGAGAGCCAAACAGCTAAGAAGACACAAAGGTAGGAAGGCAAGGAAAAGAAGAAACAGAGTCCCCTTAAAAGCAGGATTTTTTTAAGTGGGGAGAGAGGAGGGAGGAGGACAGATATAGGAGAGAAGGATGAGAAGGGTGTTCTCATTTTTCTCAGGCGGCTCCACAGTTTCTTACCAGAAACTCCTGCAACCAGAGGTTTTCCATATTTGGGATTCTGGGGGGTCTTAAGAAAGGTACGATGGGGCATAGTCGTATTGGGGCAGCATCCTGTACAAAAACACACTGCATTTCTGCAGCAAAAATAGATGACTAGTCACACAAAGTGGGATAAAGGAAGATTAAGAAGAGCCCCACATAGTTCATGTCAGATTTTTTTCAGCTTTAGGTTTTCCAAGGTTTTGGGGTTGAAGGTAATGTTAACGGAGTGTGGCTCTGTGACGGAGCAAAGCCAAGCTGAGACGCAAATCTCTGCTCACCAGTCTCATTTCTAGGAAGGGAAATACTCAGACAGAGAGCCTTTCCCCAGCCGTTGTGTTCTAAGGTCAGAGCCAGGGTGAGTTTGGGGTGCGGGTTCCCAAGAACTAGTGGGGACAAACCATTTGTTCAACATATGAAAAGATGTTGCTTTGTTCTCAAAGCCAGTTGGAGAATGAGAGGCAGGGAGAGAAGTCTTCTCGTTGAAACTCAAATCCTTCCTTTAGCTCCAGACTCCTTTCCACCTTTTCCCCACTAATAAGCCACATTTTCCTTTGTGCTCCTTTTCTGGGAATAGTTCTACAGGCATCTCCCCAGCTGCCCAGAGCCCTGCTGTCCCAAGCTGCAGATGGTCTGGGCAGTGTCTGGGTGGAACCAGATCCGTGGGGCCTCCAGGGCAACACCTGGGACCTGCTGAGCAAGGAGAATTCTCCCCTCCTGTAGGACGTGTCCTTGACCAGGCCAAGCTTACTCTTGAATAACTCAAGGCAGCTGCAGAGCTATACCCACTGTCACTTAAGGATCTCAAGCTCGTCCAAGCCTGATTTTCCCTCTGTCTCATCAACGTGTGAGGGTTAGAATAAGGCAGAGGAAGAAAAATAAGACTCAAAACCAGGCAGGTTTGACTTTCCATCCTGTCCTTGCTGCTTGCTTTGTGACCTTAGGCATGTGACTTACTTCTTTCTGAATATCAGTAACCCCCTCTGTAGAAGGGGGATAATGATGGTCTCTTGCAGGGTTGCAGTGAAGATTAAGCCAGATAACATATGATAATATATTTTTATAATATATGATAATATATATAATACATATATATAATGTGTAATATATGATATAATATATGATAATATATATTCATTCCTATGTTTGCTATTCCGTGAACCATCTAGTGACACTTCTTGGGGCCAGTGGCTCACTGTCTCCGAGGTGATATGAGGGGGTGGAGGTGATGGGGTGGGAGGACTTGGAAGAGTTTTGGAGCAGGATCTCAAGCTTCTCCTGCCCTGGTCCATATTCCCCAAACCTCAGGCAATTCCACAGCTTTGGGGACTCTCCAGGGACTTATCTTGGAAGGTTGTCCTGGATTTGAGGCTGATTCCTGCAAAGACAGTTTGATTTCAAAACCACCACTTCCAAGATGTCAATGATTCAAAACAGTCCACTGATGCTCCCACCAGCTCATCTATAAATGGTCTTGCTTATCTGGCCCTGCCCTGGTACAGACACTCCCCTGCGCCTGGGCACATCTAAATTGGACACAGCCCCTGTTATTCCCAAGTCAGGTGGTGCAATGGTTGGCAGTTCACAGGGCCCTCAGGAGAATGAGGGGAATTCAGCCAGCACTGATCACTGGAATTGATGCCTGGGGCAGCACAGAGGCCTCCTCAGCATCCCAGATTCCAGAACCTAGCCATGTTAGGTTAGGTCTGGAAAGACTGACTGCACACAGTCCCAATTGTCTGTGCTGTGCTCTTGGCTCCTGGTGTCTCTCTGTGGAGTCTTCATGGCCCAAGATGGCTGCTTGAGTTCCAGTCATCACAACTGTGCTCTCCTTTCTTCCCAGGGGCTTCCCCAACCAGAGTGGCCATTACTGAGTGCATGCCTTACTGATATGTGTGGTGATTTTAAACATGTCCACAGATTCTATGACACTCCTATATAGAAAGGTAGAGGTCTAAATTTGGGCCAGTATTTGTGACTCACCTGTAACCAATAATATGCAATGGAAGAGAGACAGCGTGACTCAGGTCAGAAAGGTCATGCAGCTTCCAGATGGTACTCTAAGGATGCTGGTTCTTAAGAAGTCTCACACCCCAGGACCACCATGCTGAAAACAGTATTGATATAAAGACCATTGGACGGGAATAAGAGGGCCCAATGCCAGCTGAGTGGCTTTCTCTCTTTAGCCTCTCAGCAGGCAGCAGGGCCCACTGTTAAATGGTGTCGGCTCTGGAGGCTAAGTGCTGGGATTCACATGCTGCTTCGTCCACTCACTGGCTGTGGTCCTTACACAGGCCACTGTACAATGGGAATATTAATAGCCCCTACCTCATAGAATTGGCATGAAAATTAATTTGGCTAATACATGTGACAGGCTTAGAATCATGTTTCACTCAATATTACCTTGTTTTCTGTACTTCATAGCACTGATTATTTCCTGGAATTATTGTGTTTCATCATTTGTGGTTCTCTCTCCACTAGAACGGGAGTATACAGGGCAGGTTACCACATGTACCATCCTCACTGCTGTGTCACCATCATTTTAAAGAGTATCTGGCACCCAGCAGGGTCTTGTATCAGTTTAGCTGCATGTAACAAAGGAACTCATGATAATAAGAGTTTTAAAAGGTAGAAGTTTATCTACCTCTCATGAAAAATGTCTGCAGGTGTGCAACGTAGGGAAAGTTTCGTGGCACTGTCATCATCAGAGGCTCCAACTCCTTCTACTTAGCTACTCCATTAGGCTTGGTGTGTCTACTTCATGGTCAAAGACGGTTGCTTGAGCTCCAGCTATCACGTCTGAATTCTGCGTTCAGAACAAGAAAGCACAGACATGTGTATTACTCCTTCCTTAAGGAAACTTTCCAGCAGTCCCACACAATAATTCAGCTTACATTTCATTTGCCTGACCTTACTAGGTGGCTACACTGAACTCTAAGGCAAGCTGGGAAATTTAATCCATTGGAAAGGTGCCCTTATTCCCAGTTAAAGTCAGGGTTCTAGAGAAGAGGTGGGAATACTGAGAAGAAACTAGCAGGGCTCAGTAAATCTCAGACAGATAAACGGTCCAGAAAGGGCCTCTGCCCCTTCTGACTGTGCCATGGGGAGTCCCACTGAACTGAATCGCCAGTTGACCTGTAATTTTTGCCAGCGCTGCCTATATAAGACTGACTGAGTGGGAGTGGGAAGGTGGGAGGCTGGCTCTGGAGAGATGGATGGGCCAGGCAAAAGCAGCTCCTCTTCAGTCTGCAGCACCACCCGCCTTCCCCTATGCAGGCCCCAAATCACTGCCAGTGCAGCCCCTGGGCTAGAAGGCATGACTGGCCGGCAATGAAGCTGTCTGAAGGGACAGCCAAGGACAGGGCTGACCTTCCTCATTTGTACCTCCCAGGACTTCATCTGCTTGGTTACCAATGGTCCTCACCATCCACCACTGCAGGATGCAGAAGGTCACCTTGCAGCATGGTCAGTGCAAATGTCAGGAGTCCTCTGGGTGCGGGCCGGGATTCCCACTGACGAGCAGGGAAGCTCAGGCCCAAGAGGACAGACACCCTACTCGGCCTCTTGGGTCTCGAGAGCCCTGCTCTCGCCTCCAGACCTATCCTTCCTGCCTCAAGGGTGTAGCATCATCTGAGAAGGTCTGTCTATGGAGGCTTCCAGAAGCAGGTGCCAAGTCACAAGCTTCTGCTTCTGAAGAGGGAGAGCAGAGAGCCAGATCTGGGCAAATCTAGGCCAGGTTGGCACATGCTGAGCGGACAGACTCGGCATTTTTTCCTGGATTCAGCTCCTCAGCTGCTTTCTGTGCTCACAGGCGTCTTCTTCCTGCTGCCCTCCCAGCCTCCCGTGGCGATGCCGGGGCCCCGCAGAACCATGACCCTAGTCCTGGGGCTGAATCCTCTAGGTGCCTGGAGCAAAGGGTTGCCAAAGATCTCAGTTTCTTTAATGCTCAGGAATAAAAGGTGCATATTCAGCTAATAGGCAATTCCCTCCCCACCTCACCACCACCATCAGCATCAACATCGGTCTCTTCAGAACTTGAGCTTGGAGGGGAGCGCCAGTGAGACACAGAACGTGAAGTCCACCTGCCCTGGAGGAGTGCTGACCCCGGGCTAAGCACCACGCTATGCCCTTGACACCTATTATCCTGTTTCATCTTCTCCTCCATCCTATGAGGTAGAGACCATGGTTATTATCCCTATTTTACAGATGAAGAAACTAAGGCCGGAAAGCAGAAGCTCCTTATCCTGATTTTGTCAGCAGGCCAAACATGCAGCCTGGTTTCATTTCGTTTGGGCCTTTCTTGTCACCACGAGTTATTATTTTTTAAAGGTTTATCTTTGGCTTAAAAAAAAAAAAAGTATTTCTGTCCTGTGGACATATCTGGATTTCCCTTTAATACACAAATTTTCATTAGGACCAGGTGTGGAAAAGGCTGAGGTTGTTTGAGAGAGAGTAGAATCCCCTATCAGTATATTTTGGGAGGACAAATGGTTCCCTAGAATGTAGCATCATCAAATTATGACACCTCCCATCCACTGAGAGCTAACTGTATAAGTGATTTGCTAAACACTTTACAATTATTGCATTTCATCCTCTAGTCCCTGCAGGTGGAAATCATTATGACTCTTCCAATCTTGTCATTGAGAGCTCTGAGGCTTACCTAGGTAATCTGCCCGAAATTACATGCTTAATAAATGGCAGAACCAGCTCTAAAAGAGGGTCAGCCCACCGTGGCCCATGAGCAAAACCGAACCAGCCTCCTATTTTTGTGTGGCCCATGAGCTAAGAATAGTTTTCACACTTTTAATGATTGGAAAAAAAATCAAAAGGCGAATATTTCACAACTCTTAAAATTATATGAAATTCAAATTTCAGTGTCCATAAATAAAGTGTTAATGGAACACAGCCATGCCCATTCATTTACATATTGTCTGCCGCAGATTTTGAGTAGTTGCAACAGAGGCCGTGTGGCTCACGAAGCCTAAAATATTTACTACCTGGCTCTTTACAGGACAAGTTTGCCTATCCCTCTTCCAAAGCACAGGATCTTAATCCTTGTTCCAAAGTTTCCAAGAAAGCTCCAAGGCCAGCATCAGAGCCCTGAGTGCCAGGGTTTCTAGACCCTCCTACCCCTTGGAATGAGGCCAGACAAGCCATCTAAATCACCAAACGTCTCTGGGGCTTAAATGCAAAATCCACATCATCATTACGCCCTGCCCAGCTCCAGAGACTGACAGCAGATGAAAACAAAATAGTGTACGTGAAAGCATTTTGTAATCCGGAAAGCACTCTATAGAAATGGGCAGGATTACTAAATTATTTGATGGGAAGAAAGGAGGTTGGCATGAGGGAAATAAGCCAGTTTGGGGGAGGGGGAGTTCTGCTTTGCTTTTGCATGATTCGTTAATGAAACAGACCAAACCTGCTAGAAATGGCCTTTGGTGTAAACCCTGTGCCCCTCGCTCATCTAGCAGTTTCTTTGGCCCTGCAGAGAGGAATCATCCCTCAAGCATCCGTATTCCTATTTGGCCGGTGTCTCTGCCCCAGAGAAGTGGCTTACCTAGCCTTCCCAAGTTTGACCCACTTCCCAAGGAGTGGGCTTCCTCCCCGGGGAATCTCAAGGTGCTAGGAAGACTTCCCTATCCCCACATCCGCCCTGTTCTTTCTGTTCACTGATTTGCAAAAGATCACAGAGATTCATTTCTATCTTTATTCCGAACTCTTTAAAACACTTGTTTAAATATTTCTGGAATAGGCTGCCGTTAAACCCTACTGTTTTTTTCTGTAGTGTGAACAAGTCAGTTGATCACTGGACCAACAGATATTTACTAAGGTCCTCCAACGTGCCGAGGGAGGAAAATATAGTACGTAGATCGATGACCCCCAGGAAGGAGGCAATTTGAGGGACCAGCAGGGGAAGCTAGGAGGGTGAAATTAAAGCTGGTACCATCACCACAGTACTGAACCAACTCCATTTTCCAAAGTGTCTAAGCAAGTGAAAGGTGGCGAGGAAGGTACAGCGAGAGTTCCTGAGGTAGAAACAATTTTGTCTAATAGAGAAGATTAAAGGTGTGAGGCCCGTCTCGAGTAGGAAGGGATATTTGGAGCTGCCGCCTGGTAGTTCAGGGGTGGGGTCCACTGCTGCAATGAACCCCCTCAGCCACTTACAGGAAACCTGCTGTCCTCGGGGCTCTCAACACAAAAGCCAATCTGGAACCCGACGGCAGCCCTGCTCGCCTATACCCCGACCCGCCCAAGAGTCCCTGCTGGCACCGAGGATGCCTGATGCTCAGCCGATCTTTTCAAAGTAAGAGGCAAACAAAACTGTGTGCAGAATTGGATGTTTATTTCTACCATCTGCGTGGCAATACAAGTTCAAGTTATAATGGCATCCGCTCTCCATCGTATTAGGGAACCATTTAAACATCCACAGCCATTTACTGATTATAAACACACACTAAAAAAAAAAGCGGCAAGTGGCATGTGGCCCCGCACCTGCTGCCTTTGTGTGTCAGTCAATTTCATGCCTAGGAAGCACTGGGCTCCATGGGAATGGCTATACAAGCAGTTTGGTTGGTTGTGGATTTTCTTTTTGTTTCCTGGGGAACAGCATAAACCAAGTTGGCCCCAAAATGCACTTGCTGCAAATAGATGGGAATAAATGGAAAATAGACAATGATCATAAATGCAAACAAAAATGCTGAATTTCCTAAGGTTAAAATGTCCATTTGCTTATAATTAGTAGATTAAAACTAATGAGTATTTTTACTGGCTTTCAAGAAAACTTAGCAGGGGTCACTGTGCAAAAGGCTCCTATCTCCCACCTGCCACCACCTCCACCCCAGAAGGTTTGAGTCACCAGGTGATGACAAATAGGGCATAAATTGAACATGGTGAGAGCAGGCATGGGAAATGGAAGGCACGAAGAGAAACTGATGCATTTCACAAGGGAAAAAAAAGAAAGTTTACCCAAAAGCTGTGACAATGTTTTCTGGATCAACTTTTTATCTTGCAAAGGGTTTCTTCACCTCCTTCAGACCTGCCCCTGCCCTGTCATAGGCCGGTAGGTGGCTCCTGCCTCAGTTCTGACCTTAATTAGCTGTGTGACTTTGGGTAGTCAGCCATTCTCAGAACCTGTGTTCTTACTGGGGAAAGCTTAAAAGGGGGAATTTCATTTCCAGGTTAACTTCTTCAAGGAGAGGTTTTGCTTTTGTTTTTTGTTCTGGTCTCTTTTTGTTTTTGTTTTTGGACAACTTTCTAGCTAAAAGTACTTTCTGCCTTTATGGTGTAAAGGACCAATTTACTGCCTATGAACATATTTTTTGGAGGGGGGAATGTGGAAAAAACACTCTCTCAGCTTTTTATCTGGTCAAAAGCCCCAAGTACTTCCTAAAAGTTCCTGTCTCTCTAAAGTGGTCCATGAGATACATCAGACATTCTCATTGAGCATCACACTCAGCTCCTCTGATCCATCCCAGAGGGGGGCCCTGTCTGCCTCCCTTCTCCTCTGAAAACTGGTTTTGAGATGGCACTCAACCTTCCACTGCTCATTAAACCTGGCTGGCTGGAGCCCAACACAATGACTCAACTAGCCTTCTACACATTTATTTAGAATAAGGGTTCCCTCTATATATCTAGAATGATTACCCCCACTGCCTTATAGGCTTAATCTAATTTGGGGTTCTAATTCGCAGCCTTATGTAAAGGAAGTTAGCATTGAAATTGAATTGTTATACACGACTATGGACTGAAGTCCATTTCTTATGATAACCAGTGAAACCTGGAGCAGGTCAAATGGGAATTTCTCCAGCAGCCTGGAAGATCTTTAGGAGCCCATCTGGAGTACATCCTTCATAAATCCAGTATTATTAATCCATGGGAAAGTCGTTAGAAAAACACCATCTCAAGCCTTCTTCTCTCTGCACTTGTCTAATTTTCTCTGGTTCCTCAAGCCATCTGTTTCTCACCTCTTCTCCCTTTTCCACTAAAATCTACCCTTAGGGGATCTTATTTGGATCATGACTCAAATGTAACAAAAAAAAAAAAACGGTAATTAGAGAAATGAACAATGATAGCATATTTGATGATATCAAGATATTATGTTAATTTGGGGGGGTGATAATAGTATTGTGACTTTTTAAAAAATGAGTCCTTTACTTAGGAGATCCATGTTGAAATGTGAGCTACACCTTGAAATGCCTGAGATTTGCTTTCAAATAAGAGGGTGGTAGAGGGGACACGAAATTGGACTTGACAAGTGCCAAAGATGAGTGATGAATACTGGGCCTCATTATATGGTTTGCTCTACTTTTGTATATGTTTGAAATTTTCTATAATACGTTTTCTTTAATAACCCACTCTTAGGGAAACATCTGATAAACGCATACAAACTAAGATGTCACTAACTGATAAGGATAAATAGCAGTTATCTATTTCCTGATGTATCTATACTTTAACAGGAGAAAGAAAGACTTAAGACAAAGAAATGAATCCAACAGTGGCAAATAAGACGGGAGCAAAGGGGAGAGGAGGGAGGGAAGGGCCCACAAGGAAAACAGCCACTCGAACCAAGAACTCTGAAAACAGTTCCAGTCTCAATTTTCTTTTTTTCCATCTGACCTAACAGGATTTAATCAAGATCAGGCCAATAAACACAGCTACAGTTTTTTAAATTGAAGTATAGTTGATTTACAATGTTGTGTTACTTTCAGGTATACAACAAAGTGATTCAGTTTTATATAATATATTCTTTTTCAGATTCTTCTTCAGTTTACAAAGATGTAAGCTTGGGAGCCACGATCAGGCATTCTACTATAAAGTCATTTAAGAATAGGGCTAAATATAATAAACTGCTATGCTTGCAGGTCTGCTGACTATACCAAAAACTTTGGTCAGATAATACAATTGATGTGGAAGTCACAATGAATGGACTTTCTCTGTACATTTTTGCTGGGTTGTGGTCTGAAATTTCAGGTACATAAAATAGTTAATGCACTTTAAATATGTTTCTTAAAAAGAATACTCAGGGGGCTTACCTGGTGGTGCAGTGGTTGAGAGTCCGCCTGCCGATGCAGGGGATATGGGTTCGTGCCCCGGTCCGGGAAGATCCCACATGCCGCGGAGCGGCTGGGCCCGTGAGCCATGGCCGCTGAGCCTGTGCATCCGGAGCCGGTGCTCCGCAACGGGAGAGGCCACAACAGTGAGAGGCCTGCGTACCGTGAAAACAAACAAACGAACAAACAAAAAAACAACTCAGGTGTAAACACAAAACAAAAAGAAACTCATAAAAATAAAAGTAGAAAAATTCTGGAAAAAGAAAAAAAAGATCGTCATCTAAAATCAAGTACATACTTTTTAATTTCCACTGGAGATGAGCAAAATTCATTGATGACTCCCTCTCAAAAAACATTCTACTAATAAACTAATGAAGAAATTTTAATTTTTGAAATTTAATTTAAATCTAGTACAAATCGGTACATTATAGCTTTATGCAGACCACCATAGCAGTTATTAATGGCAAAGTGCTATGTTTTAGGCACTGAGTTAATCACTTTACTTGTTATCTCATTTAACTCTCAATCCTATAGGATTGTACCCATTTCACATGACGAGACTGAGGTTCAGAGAGGTTAAATGTGTGAACTCACATGGTCAGCAAGTACCAGTGCAGAGATCTAATTCCAAATCAAATGAGAACTACATGTAAAATTCAGATAGTACAATTTAAAAATGAAATTTGCTGAAGAAGGAAGTGACACTATTTTATTTTTAATTAAGGTGTTTCCTTTAGAAAAGATTCAATACTTCTAAGCCTCCAACTTTCTATAGTCAATAGATCCTTTGGGAAATGGTTGCTGTTTTTTTTTCTTTTTTAAATAATCTAGCCTCCACCCCCGTGACTCATGATTCTCATTATAAAGTATGCCTTTTCTTGCTGATTTCTGGGCAAGTCGATACTGTTGACTGAATCAAAAAATGGGCAAGTAATTTAATGTTAGTTATCTGTACTTTCAAATTGTATCTGGAGCAGTGATTAGGTAAAATAATATAATGCACTATCAATGATCTATTAAAATTTTATTTCATGTAATAAATTATACAATTTAGTTTTATTTATACATAGTCTACACCAAAAGTATTTTGGGAAGCATCTTTTTCTTTTAGTGTAACATACAGGTTAGCAGGCTGACACCAGCTTCAATTCTAACAGCTAAAATCCCCCACAATTAAACATTTATATGTATAAATATGAAGAACATAGCCTTTCCTCACATTTCTCTAAAAGTTCAAGTTGATACCACTTGATAAAAACAAGACCATATAAACATTTCCAGATTTTGCTTAAGGTCTTAGATTGAACTGTAGAACATTAGGTGGAAAATTATAACGATATATTCATTAGCCTTGAACTCATCATCTTACATGAGTATGTTACCATAATGGCCAACAAAGAGCATGCAAGTAAAAAGGAAGGCACAAAAGGAAGCAGTGGGTAAGTCTTAGACCTGTACACTGAGTAGCCACAAGAGACAAATAATCAACACAATTTGACAGACAAGGAAAAAAACTGTTCACTGGATTTCTTGATGTTATACGTTAACAGCATATTCAATTGTTTTTATCAGATTATTCAGAAGGTATCAAACTTCTGAAATGATCAAACTTCTGTGTACACAAATTCAGTTACAAAATAAGGTCAGCCTCCTGAATGCAAAACATAACAAAACCATTTAAGGGCTTGGCAGAAATTAGTACATCTTAGACAGTGGGAAAGAAAACCCAACTTTCATATGCACCAAATGTGGATGTATTCAAAAAAATTTCTCTGAGTGTATTATCAATGAGACTCATCAGGGTGTGTCATTGTCGTCAATTGTTGGCTATTTTCCTCTATGAAAGAACACAAGAATTTAACTCATGATGAGCTACTAATTCAATATTAAAGTAACATTGCTGGTTAAAAAAATTATTTGTTTTAATTTTAATTTTCCTAAAACGTTATCATAGCCATATAGTCTAAAAATAAAAGCACATCCCATAGCTCAGACCTCAATTACAGTTATTATAGTGGTTAGAGAAACAGAACCACAATAGAGGTATGTGCTATGGCAAAATATTAGAAAAAACTTAAAAGTTATCATTCTGCATATCAAGTGCCTATTGGCTGAACATAACTGTATTCAACAGTTCATATTCGGACACCCTGTCAACTAATGCAAAAAGCTAAATAAAAAGATTTATAGTTGAACACAGAGTTCCTAAGGCTAGTATCACACAGAGGGAGAATTTGTCAGCAGAGAACTTAGGAGCCAAATTGAGAATTGGATTTAAAATACCTTTCCCTGCTGTGTGTATAATTAGTAATACGTTCGGTGACCTAAAGAATATTTCATGTTATTCAATTTTCTTTTCGGGGCAGACTACCACAGCCCAATGACTTTAAAAACCAAACTCCAAAATTCTACCTGATAGTCTTAATAAGGGCAGTCGGATCATAAAGACAGAAAAGGACATCTTAGTCACTGACTGGAAAAGATATCATCCGTTGCCCCTCTGCCCCAGTATGAGAATAACTGAGGCCAATTATGAGGATTACCAATCATTACTAGCAGGCTAAAATAAATAACTGTATGCTTTTTTATACTTATATGTGGAGATGAGAGACAGCAAGTCAAAGGACACTGGGGTGGTGGCAAAGGAAAGCCTCAATATGCAGAACCTACAACATCCCTTCAAAAATTCTTGTGACTTCTCCGACCTCAAGGTCAAATTGAAACCAGCAGGAATAGAGCTGGAATTCCAAAACCTCTGAAAAGAAAGGACTAATAATAAAAACTGCAGCTGATTTTTATGCACCAGGAATGAAATGTTATAACATATCTATCACTCACATGTGGGTTCATGTAATTTATCTTCAATTAGAATTATTATCTATTCAGCAGCTGAAGCCCAAGAACTGCTGATACACTGCAGATGAGAAAACATTTGCTGGTCTCTCGGCTCTGGCCTTTTTTAAACTAAATGATGATCCCACAATATAGATCACTCGTTCTAGAAAACAATCTTGGCTTACGTGGACGGTACGCTGCACTGCCAGCATCTACATCTGCAACATCACTTCATTCCTTTTCACAGATTCGAGAGGGTCTATAGCAACTCTTCAGCTTATTAGTTCTACAATTCAGTCTCAAATTCACATTAAAAAAGTATACAATTTTTTAATCCAGGATTTACCCCTTTGAAAGAAGTTATTATAGCTATTTAAAGAACCCAGACACTTCAAATATCTGAACCCCAAAGATACAATACTTTTAAAGTAATCTTTACAATATTTGTAATTAAGTACTTTATCTCAACACAGTTGACTTCCAAGGTTGTCAAGCCAGTGTCCAAAATATTCTAACTTACCCGTGGGAGTGGCAGCTGTCTGAGCTCACATTTAACATAGTTTACAATGCCAAAACAATAGAGAAAAACACCATCCAGAAAGCTACGTGGCATTCTCTACTGTAGTGTTTTCAAAAGTTCGTTCAATGGGATGTCGGTAACTATTTAATTAAAAAAAGGGTTCCATCTTTAGATAAGGATACATTCAAACTGGAATAGAAGGAATTCTTAGAAACTTTAATATGCCAATAGGCAGGTTTGCAAAGTCCCCAACTTATTTGTCCGTGGAACCTTTCATACCCATGAGCGTCTCTTAGGAATAAATGCTCCACAGAGCAAGTCTTGAGAAATACAGCTTTGACATTTTGGTGCATTCAGAGGCTTCACTAACTCCTTAGGCTATGAGATATCAGTCTATTTCTTAAAATTAACAACAAACGTAATAGTTACAGCCAGTACATCTGGAATTTCAGACTCAGAAAGTAAGCATATGGGCAATGAAAAGGGAATACACCTGTTCTTCATACTCCATCATTTTCACCTCTCCAGCAAAAATATGTTCAGAACCCCCATGTTAACCACTCTTAATGACAGCTGTGCAAAACACCTGAACAAACCAACCAAATATACAGACTCCTTGAAGCAAAACAATGGAATAAAGTTTTCACTTTCCCAAATGGAAAAATGCACACATGCCATATTAACAATTTGTAATTACATATTTAGAAATGGTAACCTCGGTTTTCACTTAAGAATCTATATGCTGTGGAAGCAACCTAAGTGTCCACTGACAGATGAATGGATAAAGATGTGGCACATATATACAATGGAATATTACTCAACCATAAAAAGAAACGAAATTGAACTATCTGTAGTGAGGTGGATGGACCTAGAGTCTGTCATACAGAGTGAAGTAAGTCCGAAAGAGAAAAACAAATACTGTATGCTAACACATATATATGGAATCTAAAATAAAAAATGGTTCTGAAGAACCTAGGGTCAGGATAGGAATAAAGATGCAGATGTAGAGAATGGACTTGAAGACATGGGGAGGGGGAAGGGTAAGCTGGGACGAAGTGAGAGAGTAGCACTGACATATTACTACCAAATGTAAAATAGATAGCTAGTGGGAAGCAGCTGCATAGCACAGGGAGATCAGCACGGTGCTTTGTGACCACCTAGAGGGGTAGGGTAGGGAGGGTGGGAGGGAGACGCAAGAGGGAGGGGATATGGGGGTATATGTATATGTATAGCTGATTCACTTTGTGATACAGCAGAAACTAACACAACACTGTAAAGCAATTATACTCCAATAGAGATGTTAACAAAAAAAAATCTATATGCTGTTTAGTTGGTAACATTTATAGAGCTACCTTCTTTGAAGTACTACTGAATAATTCAAGTTGCTATGGAAAACTTCTCTTTACTGAGGAGTTCTTTTACTTTAGAGAAGTTTTTAACAACCTCAGCACTACTAACATTTTGGGCTGGATAAATCTTTGTTTTGAGAAGTTGTCTTGTCCATTGTAGGATGTTGAACAGCACCCCTGGCCTCCCCTCACTAGATGTCAATAGCATCCTACTAGGTTTGACAATCAAAAAAGATCCCCAGGGGCTTCCCTGGTGGCGCAGTGGTTGAGAGTCCGCCTGCCGATGCAGGGGACACGGGTTCGTGCCCTGGTCCAGGAGGATTCCACATGCCGCGGAGCGGCTGGGCCCGTGAGCCATGGCCGCTGAGCCTGCGCGTCCGGAGCCTGTGCTCCACAACAGGAGAGGCCACAACAGTGAGAGGCCCGCGTACCGCAAAAAAAAAAAAAAGATCCCCAGAGAATTCCCTGGTGGTCCAATGGTTAGGACTCCACGCTTTCACTGCTGAGGGCGAAGGTTCTGTCCCTGGTCAAGGAACTAAGATCCCACCAGCCGTGTGGCATGGCCGAAAAAAAATAACCAAACAAAAAAACCCCAAAAATATCTCCAGATGTTACTTAGATATAAGAAGCCAATCATCCCCAGTTGAGATCCATTTCTGTTGAGCAAAAATTAAAGCTTACACCTTGACCTTGACTCTGCTTTCCTGGGAAATGTCCATTTTACAGGCATTCTGTGACTTACACATATCAACAAACATCTACTAATTAGTAGCATTAGCAATCTTTCTAAATTCTGTGTGGTCAGAAACATAAGTAATTTGTGAATGATAGAGAATGGTCAGAAGAAAGCAGTCTACACATTTCAAAGAGAATTAGAGTAATGTGTAATTTTACTATCATTATATTAGTAAGAATTATCTGAATCATAATGTTTATTTGGCAAATATTTAACAATTAGAAAAACGCTAATTGTACATTATAACCTGTTAAGGATAATGATTGAGGCAGTCTAAGAACAACAAATGTAACAATCGTCAATGGCTAGCTCAGACCATGTTCTATTCCTTGACCAAATATTCTCCATGAAATTCTCAATTCAAAAATCTCAAGTCTTGTCTTTAAACTGCTAGCTTATACTGTAGCCTCATCACTTTTTTAAAATTATCACAAAGAAACCCTTCACATGTCATCAGGAAGAATCCTGGCATGTGCCAAGAAGTACATTATCTGGTTTTAAAGCCATTTCTTCTATAACCACATCTTCAGTTTTATCATAATTGTCAACTCCAGATACATCACTCTCTTTACTTTGTTCTTTTCTTACTGTCTTTAAACACTTGTCAAGTCTATTTATGAACAAGTCCACATCCTGTGTCTTCATACCGATGGCTGATGCGGCATTGAGGTAAGCACAAGGGTAATTATTTGTATGTGACATAAAGCCTCTGAAAGTGTAGCCACTCACAGTCTGCACAGACCCAAGAGGCACAACCCTGAAAGGGAAAAGATTTACCAATTTAGTATGTCTGGTGATGTTAACAGAGTATCACCCATAAACAAAAGAAAGCTGTGTTACTAAGCCTTACACATACTTAGTAAGAAGTTTAATAACAGCCATAAATCGTAGCCTATGAAAACAGACTGCAGCCTTAAAATAAAATTATACAGTGCACTTCACATAGGAAGTACTACCTGATGCTTATCATTTACTTATCTTCTATTAAAGAGCTACAAGCTCTAGGAATCAAAAACACCTTTACATCTTCAAAAAGGTAAAAAGAAAGTTATTTCTGTTTTTGTATCAAATACCAGAATCTGATTTCACATATACACACTTTAATGGAATATTTAAGTTTGTAAATCAAACCACTTTGATTAACTGCCGTGTATCGCCTCAAGTAATCAATAGACTAGAACTACATCTATCTGATCACATTATGCAATGGAGGGTTTTAAAGCCAGGATCCAGCAGAAATTACATAACTGCTTACAGGGGGTTGATGGTCAGCAATCATTAAATTCAGCAATGGTACATGCATTTTTAAAGCTTGATTTCACTGTCATACTTGATATAAGCAGATTTCTAACAGTACTCTTTTTTTTTCTAAGAACTCAATTAAGATCAACCTAAACATAAAGACAAATAGTGGCAACACTAAAAAGCAAGGCCAAGAAAACCATTTTAGAAGTGTCAAAACTATGCTGCATATAGATATAGCTCATCAAGGTAAAAGGTGAATTAATCTAAGATGTTTTTCCTTTTAAAAAGTTGTTCTTTGATGTGAAATCTCTAACCTCTGGTAGTCAGAGAGAAATTCTTTAGCAGGAGCACGTACAGAAGAGTACTTAGAGCAAGGTACTTCTCAAGTCATTTTTCTCTGACCTCATCAAACATAAAATGAAAAATGAAATTCATCTTAAGCTATGTACATATAAAAGCAAAAAGTAGATTTTTCAAAGGCAGTACTTAGACAAGAATTGCATAGCGTTTTCAGTTTGGGAAATGGACTTTTCCTTAAAAACATTTTCACTTAAACTTAGTAATGAAGACAACTTATTTCTAACACTATAAGGTGACACCACTGAAGATAATCTAACAAAGGAAAATAAAGACAAAAATTTGTACAGAGGGGTAATGAACTTTGTTTTTATATGTCTATTAAAGCAAACAAGATTCATATCTTTCCTGTGACTATTTCACGTTCCACAGGTGACTGACTGTGTGACAGCCTTGCAGATTCTCTACCTCATCATTCTTTTCCTCCACGATGAATTCTCAGGTGCAGTTCAGCACATACTTGGGGGACTTATTGTTAAAGAAAGGTGCTTTATTAGAGTTAATTTTGAAAAGTGAAATAAATCTAATCCTCTTTTAAACATACTTACCTGGCTCCAGAAACCTGTCTGGTAAAAAGCATGGAGCCAAGCCGAGTGACAGCTTTGTCACAGTGTTTATCTAGTGTTTTAAGCGTCATAGCTGAAAAAGAAAAAAGTATTCCAGTGAGCCTTGGTTCACCAGCACAAAACCACTTAAGAAACAAACAATCACAGAGACATCACTTTTTTTATTGTGCTAATAAACATGTAACATAAAATTTACCATCTTACCCAATTTTTAGGGATACAGTTCAGTGGTATTAAATACATTCAATCTCGTTACACAACGATCATCACCATCCATCCCCATAACTTTATCGTATAAAACTGACACTCTATACCTATTAAACAATAATTCCCCATTTTCCCCTCCCCCTGGCAACCAGCATTACACTTTCTGTCTATGATTTTGAGTACTCTAAGTACCTCATATCGGTGGAATCATACAGCATTTGTCTTTTTGTGACTGTCTTATTTCATGGAGATATCACTTTTTATTCATTGTCACATGGCACCATTTCACTTTAATGCATTTAATAAATTATAGTAAGGATTTGTTTCCATATCAGATAAAAATATGTTAACATAAACATGCTCAGAATCAGAAGAGAATTTCCATATCACCCTTCCAAAAAGTGAATTTTCCAATTAAATAAATGGAACAATGACACGGATAATATGACTTACTATACTAGATACTTTACAAATATAATCTGAAACATTTTTAACAACTTTGTATGTGAGGGATCATTATCTCTACTTATAGACAGGGAAAAGGAAGTTAGAGGCTAGTACATGGCAGAACTGGGATTCAAATCATACCGTATCACCTTCTATAATATCTACATAGATTATAAACCAACAAAGGACTGATTGGGGTGATTTTATTATCTATCAGTGGCCAAATGGTTTTCCAAGGAAGCCCATTCCTGAAAAAGGCTTCAATTACAAATTATTATTTCCTTACTTTCCTCAGATATACATGAAATATGAACCATATTATACTATATATATTCACAAATTAAAAGGGGTAATCATGAAGTGTAAATGTTAGTTAAATGCATAAAAGTCAACATTTTTATCCTGTTTAGTAGTTCTTGTACTACATGACAAAATGAAATGATCATAAATACAGATTTCTCTAACACAGGCATACTCAAGAAAATAAATAATAACAGCATTAAAAATTATAAGAATACCTTTAATGTTATGGTGTTTTGTTAACTGGTAGAAATTTTAAAATATTTATATAGAGTCCTTATCAGTGACCAAGTTATTTTGGTGAGAAGCAAGAGTTAAAAGTATTATTTTCCATATATTCAGTATAACACTTAACATAGATTTGAATTCTTTCAGCGTATAGGTTTTATATTAGAAGTACATTACAGCATATCATCACCTTATCTTTGATAAAGGAGGCAGGAATGTACAGTGGAGAAAGGACAGCCTCTTCAATAAGTGGTGCTGGGAAAACTGGACAGGTACGTGTAAAAGTATGAGATTAGATCACTCCCTAACCCCATACACAAAAATAAGCTCAAAATGGATTAAAGACCTAAATGTAAGGCCAGAAACTATCAAACTCTTAGAGGAAAACATAGGCAGAACACTCTATGACATAAATCACAGCAAGATCCTTTCTGACCCACCTCCTAGAGAAATGGAAATAAAAACAAAAGTAAACAAATGGGACCTAATGAAACTTCAAAGCTTTTGCACAGCAAAGGAAACCATAAACAAGACCAAAAGACAACCCTCAGAATGGGAGAAAATATTTGCAAATGAAGCAACTGACAAAGGATTAATCTCCAAAATTTATAAGCAGCTCATGCAGCTCAATAACAAAAAAACAAACAACCCAATCCAAAAATGGGCAGAAGACCTTGGAGCTCCAATGGCACAATCGGTTAGCGTGCGGTACTTATACAAAAATGGGCAGAAGACCTAAATAGACATTTCTCCAAAGAAGATATACAGACTGCCAACAAACCCATGAAAGAATGCTCAACATCAGTCATCATTAGAGAAATGTAAATCAAAACTACAATATCATCTCACACCAGTCAGAATGGCCATCATCAAAAAATCTAGAAGCAATAAATGCTGGAGAGGGTGTGGAGAAAAGGGAACACTCTCGCACTGCTGGTGGGAATGTGAATTGGTACAGCCACTATGGAGAACAGTATGGAGGTTCCTTAAAAAACTACAAATAGAACTACAATATGACCCAGCAATCCCACTACTGGGCATATACCCTGAGAAAACCATAATTCAAAAAGAGTCATGTACCAAAATGTTCATTGCAGCTCTATTTACAATAGCCTGGAGATGGAAACAACCTAAGTGTCCATCATCGGATGAATGGATAAAGAAGATGTGGCACATATATACAATGGAATATTATTCATCCATAAAAAGAAACGAAATTGAGCTATTTGTAATGAGGTGGATAGACCTAGAGTCTGTCATACAGAGTGAAGTAAGTCAGAAAGAGAAAGACAAATACCGTATGCTAACACATATATATGGAATTTAAGGGAAAAAAAACGTCATGAAGAACCTAGGGGTAAGACAGGAATAAAGACACAGATCTACTAGAGAATGGACTTGAGGATATGGGGAGGGGGAAGGGTAAGCTGGGCTGAAGTGAGAGAGTGGCATGGACTTTTAAATACTACCAAATATAAGGTAGATAGCTAGTGGGAAGCAGCCACATATCACAGGGAGATCAGGTCGGTGCTTTTGGACCACCTAGAGGGGTGGGATAGGGAGGGTGGGAGGGAGGGAGACGCAAGAGGGAAGAGATATGGGAACATATGTATATGTATAACTGTTCACTTTGCTATAAAGCAGAAACTAACACACCACTGTAAAGCAATTATACTCCAATAAAGATGTTAAAAAAAAAAGAAATACATTACAGCATTTATAAAGGCTGACTAAACTTTTAAAATTTACAAATTAGCACTGTAATGAAATTAGAAACATCACTGTAACCAGAAAGAATTCATACTCTTTCTAGAAACACCAGCTTCCCACTGGGGATGGTTCAGAAGTACAATTTTTTTTTTAAGAAAAAAAATTACCTAAAGATATGGGATTGTGAGGTGTATGCAACACTCTTTCATTGTAGGCTTCTGACAGCTTCTTTAGTTGGTTGGACAAATATGAAAACATTTCCTGCAACAACAAAATGTTACATTTAAAGAAAATCAAATAAATACTCACTGCAACTTGCTAGATTTAATAAAACAACCCTGATTGGTATACAGTCTATGCTGTAAATTAACTCCTTCATATGCCCTAGGAGCAATTCTTTTCCTTTGCCACAATATAGAAAGATTTAAAGCTGCCAGAATTATCAGAAACCACAGGATTTAAAGGTAAAGAACCAGCACATTTCCTGCTCTGGGGCTATCACATATCTATCACAAATCCTCCAGGGCTACCACTCTAGTCCAAGCAGCCATTAACCTCTCCCCTGGACCACAGCAATAGATTCTAAATGACTTCTCTGCCTACTTTCCCACCCCTCCAGACAGAGGCCACAGTGGTCTCTCAAAAACATGAATCAGATCATGTCCCTCCCAATGACTTCCTCCTGTAAGTGTTAAAAAAATCAAACTCTTCATCCACGTGATACACCCCAGCCAACACACCCAACTCAGTGACAGTCATTCCCTCCACTCACTATATGCTAGCCACATCAGCCTCCTTTCCAATCCCTGAACATGTCAGAACCTTTGTGCCTGTTTCCCCTGGACTTGGAAAGCTCTTCTCCCAGATGATTCCAAGAGTGGTCCCTTTTGTCACAATGTAAGGAGACCTTTCTTTCTTACTTCCCTGTTAAAGTAGCTCTCCGACTCTGCCCACCCCCAACTCCCAATCTCCCTCCAACACCTTTACCTATTTTGGTTCCTTCACTATACTTATCACAGTCTGAAATTTCTCTTTAATTTGCTTAAATAAATATTGCCTATGACTACCTATTAGAATGGAAAAACTCCTTGAAAGCGGGGACTTTCTATCTTCTTCACCACTGCTTTCCTAACAGCAAGAAAAACGTGCCAGACTTTTAGTATGTGCCAGACTTAGGAAGAGGCAGTTTAAAAATGTACTTCCTTTAAATATTATAAACTTAAAATTAACAATTCCCTTAACTGAATTAAAAGAATACAGCATCTAAAAACTGTATTCTTGATCCTACTCTGAAAAATAGTGTATACCCAGTAGTAAAAAATAAAAATACATATATTTTACAAGTACAAAATCTCATGTGCACGTGTATGTGAGAATTTAATAAACCTACAAATAAATATTAAGTTGGCAACTGTTCGACCTAAAATTGTATTTTATTCTCCTAGTAAGCACTTTAAAAGTGTTGAAACGAAAATCTGCCCAAGTGAGTCTGCAGCTGAACAAAACCCATTTGCACTGACCTCCTCCAGCCACAGTCAAAACATAGAAACTCTAATGATGCACCAAAGAGCCAAGGGCCAACAGAGTAGCCAAGTGGAGACAGGAGGAAATGATACTTCAACTTCAAAGGCCACATAAGCGGCTTCAGTTTTCTCTAAGGTGAGGGTTGGATAGTCTGATCCCACAGTGAGACCCAGAGTAGCTTTTTCATTTCTAAAGTACGTAGTAGATGACTAACTCCAGCTTTTGTTAGGTAAAGATTTTAAAAAGAGGGAAATTCTTACCAGGTTTATGAATTATTAATGAGTCTCCTTAAGACCACAAACATTTTTATCCTTGTCAACACAGTATATTTTATATTCTGAACTAAAAAAACTTTAATAGTCATTCTTAAATTTTTAGGATATTTTATAAGATCAATTCTCAGCATGCCAGAATGATGAAATCTTAGATCACTAAAATGTACTGATTCTTTTTATATTCAAAAAGTTAACGCCCACATCTGTCATACTGAATGAAGCTATAAGTAAACATACTGTTATATGTAATAAGTCTTTCTCTTTTGTCATTAAAAAAAGTGTATAGAAATCCTTAAGGATGCATATGTTATCACCACTTGCAGAAACAGAAAAAAGAGTAGGCATCTTTTCTTAGACATATAAAGATTTCCTGGCCCCTCCTTCTTAAACGAATATTGATGTTCACTTCAGAAGGTGAAACAATAAGAAAATCAAATGAAATTTAAAAATCAAGAGTTTTTCCGGCAACTGAAACAATTCATAATCTTTTAGTACCACACCAGAGTTAATGAAGAGTAGAATTCCTAGGTTTCATTTATATTTTCATCTACTATGAAGTAACTAGGTCATAATTGAAATGCTCAGTGTTGGGAATTCCTTGGCAGTCCAGTGGTTAGGACTTGGCACTTTCACTGCCGAAGGCCCGGGTTCAATCTGGTCGGAGATCTAAGATCCCACAAGCCACATGGCGAGGCCAAAAATAAAATAAAATAAAATAAATGCTCAGCGTTGTTTAAAAAAGAAAAAAGGAGTCACACATTTTAACTTAGATATTAACTGTTGATTCTTCTTCATTATATTATACACCAAAGTCTTAATCTGCATCTAATTCTTACTCTCAAATTCATTAACCTCTCATAAGCAGAAACAAATCTGATAACCAGGAAATGCCTTTTACAGACTCCTACATTTTCCCCCCTAACAACAAAAAAACTTATTTCAATTGTGAGGGCCAATTTAGAATATTATTCTATCTAGTCATGGCTGCCACAATAATCACCAATGCAGTTACGCTTGTAGTGTGAAAGGAACCTGATGAGTAGTTAATTTTTCCTTAATTTGTACTTAGCTATTTCTTAAAAAGAAAAAAAAAAAGAAATGTTTCCTCAGTAACACCCCTAGAGGGTGCTTTTAAATTTACTAATGCATACGTGGCTATTAAAAAACAAATTTTCCCAATGTTAAATTTCAATATTTAACAAATTAGTTCTAACCAGTTCTATCAATGACTTGTTAATGCCACTACAACTGTAGCTAACATTAGGATAAAAATCTTCAGACTAAATGTAATACTAACTCAATCACATATCACTAGTAAATGGGAGTAAACAAAAAAGAATATATTAGTGAGTCAAGTTCACATCCATCCGCAAATATTTTTAGTATCTCTACTCCATATGAAGTGTTATGATAGGTAATCCAATAAGCAAAGCAGTTTACAATACCTTAAAGCTCAATGTACTGAATCCTACAGTATTTCTCATATTAAGGTCCTAAATGTTCTCCCACTGATATCACGACATTTTAAAAATATCATTTAAGAGACTGTACCACTATTTCCTACACTATTTCCTACACTAATACTTAGCTAAGCAGTTTTTATCTGACATATCAAAGGTACTCCAGAACCTGCACTATTTTTTGCTACAGTTAGATCTATAACTGACATCTATTATAAAATACTTCCGTAAAGGGAGAAATTTATAAGCACCCCAAGCAAATGTATACAGAAAGATCTTACTTAAAAGAAATGAAATATTATCGATTTTCTATGTCTCTTGTGCTGTATTTAACTTAATTTTAAAAGACTCTTCACTAGAGATAAACTGAACTGTATACCTGAATGCTAATGTCAGCTACATTTCTAGAAAAAAAATATAAAACCTTTACACCATAATTCAAGATGTTAATGGAAGAGAAGCTGAATTATATTAAGCATTATCTTTCGTATAGTCTTTTGCAAATTGATTTGCAGTTGTGAAGCCCAGCATCTAGCTTATCCCTTCCCATAACCCAAAGATGTGCATAATTCACTAAATTCTAAAGAAAAAGGTCTTATGCTTATACTGCTTCATATTACAGGATAAGATAAAAGAGAACTTCACATATTATTACAATATGCCTCATAAGGTGGGTAATACAAAAAAAAGGAAACATAACAAGTAGTCTGGTATTTCATTGATAACATGGAAGGTTGGATGGACAATGGACTGTTGGTATGTATCCACACACACAGATGTCCTTAAGTGAAGACAACGGTACTAAATGAGGGATGCTGCTATCTATAACCGTGGCCAGGCCACAGTGTCCAGGCATACTCCTTGCATCACAGGCTAAAGCACTGCTTTCAAACTCTTCTGTTGAAGCCCCATATCCAAGCCTGAAATCTGACACTTCTGTTGAGATTCAACTACTCTACTTTCAGGGCTGCAAATCTTCTAAGTTCCCAAACTTAGCTTTATTACAGGATATTGTTTGAAACTGTATGTCTTATGTTCTCCAAGTTTCAGCTAACAAATTCCAGCCACAGGAGCAGCCAGTCCTCTGTCATTCCTCTTCCGAGCTTGTCCAGTTCAGCAGATAGTTGCAACAATGAATATTATCTGCCTGCCCTGTTCAGCAAAGCACTCTTCTAAAAGTAAAGCTAAGCAGAATTATAATGATCTTCTCCAGAACCAAATGTGAAGAATGAACATCTAAGACTGATCTTTCCTTCTGCATAGAGCAACTCAAAGAAATAGTTTCTTCAATTTTCACCCCTTTTCTTAAAGGCCTCTTCAGTTAAACTTCCTGGTCACTTCTCCCCTCAATGAAGCAGATGTGTTGATCAGGAAGGGGCTAAGAGCAAAGAGGTTCAATTCACACCCAGAGTTCCACTCTCTTTGATCCTTTCACCCTCCAAAAAAACAAAGGCTTGAGAAGGAATGGCTTCAAGCTGAGTTCTTGTCTTCCTCTACTGTGAAAAAGATAAAGCCTTTTTGGAAGATGTAGAGCTAGATGAAATAAACTAAAAATATCATTGTGGTGAATAAGGGCAAGGAATAAAAAAAAAAATCCTAAGTTGTCTTTTAACACTCCTTTTTTAGTAGGCAATAACACCAATAATATAAAGAGGAGCTCTCAGTGATGGTATATAAATAGCTCTGGCTGGAGCAAAACAGCTTTGCCTCAGCTTCTCCAGAGCTAAACCAATAAACTATCACGATTAAATTTTCACAGTTCAAAAGCAAGTCCATTTAAACAAAAGAGGCCTTTACTTCTGCAACAAATCCAATAAAAAAACAGTATTTATGCTACATATATGCAATTATGGTTTATGGAGGACATCCACATTTTTCAACAAAAAGACTTTCCTGTTGAATGAAGTCGTTAAAAAGCAAACTTTATGCTCTTACAATGATAGCGTTCTCAAAGCTCTCAAATGAGCATTTTTATACTCTGACAATTACTACTATAGATAGTCTCTGTTCTAAATAAATTCTATACAAAGAATTTTAAATAAAACCAATGAATACATTAGAGCCTTTGGGGTTTTACACACCTCCACTAGATAAGAACAGAGGTCAGGAGATTATCATTTTTATGGCTCAAATGCTTAGCCATAAAAGTGTTTACCTGCTGTGTAGCAGCAAGTGTTTACCTGCTGTGTAGCAGGTAAACACTTCCACAACAGTGGATGGGTGACTGGAAGCAGTGGCAAGAGTGGGAAGACAGAAAGTGCAGAGGCTTTAGCATCCCCTAGACTTGGGTTCTGGCACTTATATGTGCTCCTTGCGTAAGTATACTTGTTCTAGCCTCAATTTCATCTGTAAAATGGGGATAATACCTACCTCAGAAACTGGCTCTGAGTAGTACATGAATGAATAATGAATTCTTTATAATGAAAATAATGAATTCATTATAATGAATATAATGAACCTAGCAGAATTCCTGGCATACAGCAGACATTCATAAAAATATTAGTTTCCTACCCACCTACTTTTCCCTTAGCCTAAAATAGTTTTCAGGTTGAAATAACTAACATTAGCTAGCAGGACTCCTACAGACACATGCTAATAACCTGCAGCTATAATCCTATTCTTGTCCTGTCCCTGTTCATTTCACGCTACACTATCTAGATAAAGGAAAAGAACAAAGTTCTGGATGTTACAAAGCGAGTTACCGCTTGACATCTAAAATGGAGTCTAATTCATAACACTAAAAACATAAAATTTCCCCACAAATATTTACCTGATGATTAATAAAGGACAAAGTCACAATGAAAAGCAGAGCTGGGCAGCCTACTCGATCCATTCACCAGCTGAGCTACATACTGCTGCAGGTCAGTCTCAAAGAAGGTGGATTTTCATTCTTGCTAAGCAAAATGTACACCTGCATGGGCCTTTGGTATCACCTAAAAGTAGCTGAAAATTTTAAAGTCAAACCCTAAATGTCAATGGTCAGAAGAAGCATGGCATAAAAGAAATTCTTAGATTCCAAAAAGATGACAGAACACCCCTAATATCAACAATTCCAAAATCCTTAGGGGTAAGAAAAAGTACTTTTGGAAGAGGAGTACCCACTAGGGAGGAAGCCCTACTCCCAGAAGTACAGTGCCTGTTACATACAACAGGTAATCACCATTTTAACTTACTCCTTTTCACAAGTTTTCAACTATATCCATACGGAGAAATGTCTCTATAAGAACATCTAAGTCACAATGGAAGTCAGTATCAAAATGTTATTTACCTTCTGCCTAATTTTATAGAAAGATACTTATTCTGTGTAAAGCAAGAAAAGACTGTACAACAGTGGACCTGTGTGTTCCCAAATGCCCTGCATTAGTTCATTCTGTAAACATCTGATGAGCGTCTACTACATAACAAGCAAAGGATGCTAAGAATAAAGGGATCAATCGGCAAACTCCAAAGTAGGCAGTAATCTACTAGACTACCCAAAATCAAGGATCAAAAATTACCTGATGGTAATTTTTTAGGGATGTGCATTCAAACAGTCAGTTTAATTTGCTAATTAAATAAGTTTACTATCAAATTACTCAAGACTTATATTAGTTTATATAGCAAATATTTAATATTATTAGCTATTATTATTTACAGTTTCAATTCAAGAAGAACAAAAACAGGAAAAACTAAATAGTATGTTTATTTGATATTATAATAACAGCATATAAAAATTTAAAAAATTTGCATCTATATAATAAAGTATAGCTTTAAAATGTCTAACTTAAAACTCTGTGTAATGGTTTTATTGTTTGAGCTACATATTCTATTTATTTAGTTTAAAAATGTAATTTTAGCTAAACCTGCAGACTGATCAATATAAGGTAAAAAGTAGCTACGGTATAAGAAAAGATTATAACTATGACAACTAAAAATACCAGAAATAAATAGAAAACTAACAAGTTACATTTTCAAGCTTTGATATTTGCAATATTTGTGCAGTTCACCTCAAACTCCATGAAATATTATCTATGTATAAGTATTAAAATGCTATGATATATTCCTCTCCAAGTTTCTGTTACAGATACAAGTGACCTGTGTGCCCCAAAATAATGGGTTTTAAACTTGGGTGTGCAGGGAAGTTTGGTTGAAATGCAGTGTCTAAGTCCCACTCCAGACCTACTGAATCTGAACTTACCCTAAAGGAAAGTGATCTAAATCACAAAATCTCCAATAATTGCACAATACTTTGCTTTCCAGACTCAGTCTAAAATACCCTTTAAGAATTCTACACTTATGCTAGTCATCAATTCTAGCCTACAATTAAACCATGGGGGCCACTTAATCAGTGCACGAGTTGCATTTTCATAGAATAGATGTCACTTCTAGCGACACTTGACCCTGTGAGAGCTGGGCTAGGTGCCCCAGCTAAGGTTAGGTGATATATGCTCTCATATACTCTGCTTGTTCTTTCATAACTCTCATCAGACTTGTAATTATTTATTTAATATGTAGATTTCCCCGACTACAATTTCCTTAAGGGTAATGACTATGTCAGTCTTGTTTGTAAATTTGACCTTAGGGCCTATGCATAAACATTTCTTTGCTTGAATGAATGAACGAGCAGGGGCCAATGCTGCTCAGGTAATGTGGGACCAGACCACAAAGGATCATGATGGATCATAATGGGAGGCTAAGGAGTTTGGACTTTGTCTTACAGGCAACCAAAACCCAAAGCGGAATAACTTGAAGAAAGGTGCATTTTTAGAATATAATCTTTTTTTTTTTTTTTGGGTCACGCTGAGCGGCTTGTGGGATCTTAGTTCCCTGACCTGGGATTGAACGTGCGCCCTCGGCAGTGAAAGTGCACAGTCTTAACCACTGGACCAAAAGGGACTTCCCCATTTTAAGAATATAACCTGGCACTGCTCTACAACATGACAAATTAGAGTAGACCAAGACTGGGGATCAGGAGAAGAGTTAGTAAGTTATTGTAACCATCCAGGTGTGATATGGCAAGGGCTTTAGTTAGGGAGTTGTGGCAGGGACAATTGAAAAGAAGAAATGAATGTCTGAAACATTATGAAGGGTATAAGAGGAATCAAAAGTATCAGCATTAGACAAACTAGTATATACAGAATGGATAAACAACAAGGTCCTACTGTATAGCACAAGGAACTATATTCAATATCCTATAATAAACCATAATGGAAAAAATATGAAAAAGAATATATGTATAACTGAATCACTTTGCTGCACATCAGAAACTAATATAACATTGTAAGTTAAGTATACTTCAATGGAAAAAAAAAAAAAGAAGTATCAGCATTAGAAATCTAGTTTAAAACGAAAGAGGTAATTTATTGGTCATATAACAGCCAGTTCTACAAGCAGGTAAGGCTGGATCCAGAGACTCAAATGACTCTCAGTTCTGTTTTCCCTCTTACGTTCTCTACTCTAAAGAAGGCTTTCTTGGCATGGCCAGAAATATGGTGGCTGAGAGTCTTAAGATTACATCCTTACAGTTTACTATCTGCAAAGCAACAGACACAACATCTCTAAATGAACTATCATATCTGCTGGAAGGACTCTATCTCCACATGTCCACCTGCGAACGAGGCTAGCCAGATCACATGCCCACCCCTAAGAAAGAGGAGAAGGGACCCTGTGATTGACAGTCTCACCAGGACCACCTGGTGTCAGAGAGGGAGTTCCCCAGCAACAGTGGTTCTGCACAAGCAAATAGTGTATATCTAAAATACAACTGAGCTTTCTTGGCCAAAGCTGCTAAATGTATTATTGCTTTTGCATCCTCTGGATATTAGACCTAGGTCTTCAGATTTATAGCTATTTTAAAGTAGCTACATGCTACCAAACTACATTATTTACCTATATATAAAAAAAAAAGTACAGTTTAGAGGTTTTAAGAGAGAGGATCAGAAGCCCAACTGCCTAGATTTAAACCCATGCCCCACAATTTACCTCATATGTATTACTTCTCTGTCACTACGTTTCCTGTGAAAATGAGGATAACACTTCACAGGGCTGCTGTGAGGATTAAATGAATACATGACAAAGTGCTTCAAGGAGAGCCTGCCACATGGTAAGTGCTCAATATTAGGGGCTATAACTTCATATATATACATAAGTGTATCTACACATATATGGTATCTCCTAGATAACACAAGTCCTGCATTGAAAGACTATGTTAAGAATGATTTTTACATGAAACTTTTCTACCCAGTAGTCAAACCTTAGTGCTCACTCTACCTGACCTATCAGTGGCACTGGGCAATCACACTTCCCTCCTTGATACACTTCCTTCACTTGGCTTCTAGGACTCCACGCTCTTGCTTTCCCTCCTTCTCAGTCTCCTTTTCTGGTCTCTTTCCTTCTCCCAGACCTCTTAATGTTGGAGTGCCCCAGAGCTCAGTCCTCACACTTCTTTTCTGTTTAGACTCATTCTCTTAAAATCTCAGCTAATCTCTTAGCCAATTAACTCCCCCAATTTTTTATGTCCAGCTCAGCTCTCTCTCTTACCACCAGACTCGTATCGTGCTCCATACCTACATCTCTACCTAGACATCAGAGGACATCCTGATTTCAACTTTGTCTGAAACTGAACTCTTGGCCTTCCCCTCCAACCCACGGGCTTCCCCATCTCAGTTAATGGCTCTTCCATTCTTCCAAATGCTCAGGTCAAAAATCTCAGAATTATTCTTGATGTCTCTCTTTCACTCACAATACATTCATCTGGAATTCCTGTTGGCTCAATCTTCAAAAGAGAGCTAGAATCCAACCACTTCCATCACCTCCACTGGCACCATCTAGATCCAAGTCAACATTACTTCTTGATTTCTGCAAAAGCTCAACTTCTACCCTTGTCCCCCTAATTTATTCTCAACACGGTAACCAGAGCGATCCTTCAACCAGAGGATCCTTCAAGGATCCTTTATGTCTTTCCTGATATAAATCAGATCACGTTACTCCTCTATTCAAAACCCTCCAATGGTTCTCTATCTATCTCACTCAGAATATGAGGCAAAGACCTTATATGGCCTAGAAAGCCCTCCATGACCGGCCCACCCCCATTACCATCCTGACTTCAACTCTCACAACTCTCCTTGATCACGCTGCTCCAACCATACTGGCCTCTTCTCTGCTTCTCAAACACACTGACTCGACCCTGATTCCTGGTACTGGCTTTTTACCTGAAACACTCTTCTCCATCATACACGTATATTCCCTCAAACTTCTTCAAGTCAACTCAAATATGTTCTCAACGAGGCCTGCACTAACCACATTTAAAAAATCAATCCTCACCACTTCCCCCCACACATCATCCCCAACCCCCCCTTGTTTTACTTTATTCTTTTCTTCCACAGCACTTTCAGCTTTATAATTTATGTATTAAACAAACATTTATATTTTATGTGATTTGTTTATTGCTGGTGTCCTCCATATGAAATGCAAGCTCCATAAGAGCAGGTATCTTTGTCTATTTTATTGATTGCTCTATCAACATTATGTGCCTGACACATAACAGATGCTCAACAGATATTTAGTAAATTAAGTATTTACTCAATGAAACTTATCCTACGCTCAACGTTATCTACTTTGAGTTTCAAAGAAACACACTAGTCCATACTGTAGACCATGCTACTTTAAATGGGCTTGTCATTGTTCAGATGGGGGGTGGGAGGGGTCAAAACAGCTTAATAGGGGTGGAAATGGATAGGAGGTACCATGAAACTGAAGAGACCATCATCTTAAAATTTTCAAACTTAAAAAAGTTTGATTTATAAATTACCCATATGATTTGTGCTGGATTA
Source organism: Leucopleurus acutus (assembly GCF_964270905.1). Taxonomy (NCBI): domain Eukaryota; kingdom Metazoa; phylum Chordata; class Mammalia; order Artiodactyla; family Delphinidae; genus Leucopleurus; species Leucopleurus acutus. The sequence continues at coordinate 51,650,185 of NC_139146.1, forward strand.
CTAAATTACAGGCCAATTCCCATGATTATAATGCTCAAGGCCCAGAAAGTAGCTGTTTTATTTCAGGAAATATTCTACAATCTTTTAGAACTAGAAGTGGCCTGAGATAGCAACTGTTTCTTTCACAAGTAATGAAATAAAATCTGTGAGTTCAAGAACCTTTTCCATAGGGAAACAACTAGTGATAGGAGAGCTAAGACTCACTGACATCGGATACAACTCAACTCTCATACAGAGAGATGATGGCTTTCCGCATCTATAAACAGTCTTCATCTGTCATACGGAGAAGGGCCCTTGAAAGATTCTGCTGAGGTTTTCTCCTGGCCAGGACAAGATGATTACTTCTTGGAGTTTATCAAACTGGAGTGTTAGTCTAATCATTTAAAATTTCTTTTCAGGCATAATTTACATATAGTACAATTTCAGGTGTCCACTTTTACGAATTTTGACAAACATATACAGTCATGAAACTACTCCCACGATCAAGATACAAAACATTTCACTGCCATTAATAGTCCCCTCCCCCAACCCAAGCCTCTAGCGTCCAGTGATCTTTTCTCTGTCCTGATGTTTTTTTGCCTTTTCCAGGATGGCATATAAATAAACCATATAATGTGTAGCCTTTCAAGCCAGGCTTATTTCATTTAGTGTAATGCATCTGAGAGTTGTTACAGTATTGCATATATCAGTAGTTTGTTCCTTTTTATTGCTGAGTATGTACATACCACAGTTTGTTCATACCCCAGATGATGGACACTTGAGTTGTTTCCAGGTTTTGGCAATTATGAATAAAATCACCATGAACATTCACATAAAGGTTTTTGTACAGATACAAATTTTCATTTCTCTTGAGTAAACAGCTAAGAGTGGGACAGCTAGTTTATGTGGTAAGTAAATGTTTATAAGGAACTGCCAAAGTGTTTTCCAAAGTTGCTGTACCATTTTGCATTCCTATCAGCAACATCTGAGAGTTCTACTTGCTTGAGATCCTTGCCAGTGTTGTCTGTTTTTATTGTTTGTTTGTTTTTTTAATATTAGCCCTTCTCCTAAGTGTGTAGTGGTATCTCACTGTGGTTTTAATCTGCATTCCCCTAATGACTGAGGTTAAGCATCTTTTCCTATATCATGTAAATCTTAAGAGATGTCCTAACAATGGAAAGTAAATAATTACCTTCCTATGCGTTGAATTAGTGGGGAGAAAGGGACTAGGGTAAAACAGGGCACAGAAAATGTTAAACTTCTGTTATATATTCATAAGGCTGTTGAGAGGATCCATCAGATGACGTACATGAAAATACTTTAAATATGTAAATTACTATTATAAATCTAAGGGACTGTAATTGCTACAAAGTGTTAGAAAGTTATACAGATACAAAAACTGCACCAGGGGCCTCTAGCTCTCCCAGATGGGAGATGAATAAAACATCTTAGTCTGAGCTGCCCTACCAACATTGTCTATCTACAATTTTGGAGTTGCCCCTGAATTAAGCTAGTTTTTAGTGCTGGAGACAAAGTCCAATTTTTTTTTTTTTTTTTTTTTTTGCGGTACGCAGGCCTCGCACTGTTGTGGCCTCTCCCGTTGCGGAGCACAGGCTCCAGACGCGCAGGCTCAGTGGCCATGGCTCACGGGCCTAGCTGCTCTGTGGCACGTGGGTTCTTCCCGGACTGGGGCACGAACCCATGTCCCCTTCATTGGCAGGCGGACTCTCAACCACTGCGCCACCAGGGAAGCCCACAAAGTCCAATTTTTAAGCACAAATGTCACTTTTCTTTTCATAATCAACATAATCAATGAGTTCAGCATTCTAATAATGCCAAGGGATGGACTTATTATTTTAGAATGAGAAGCTGGCCAACATCTGACCTGGTTCTTCCTCCTGCAACTGACATGTCACACCTAAACAAATCTTCAGGCTTCCAAAACTAAAAAGAAAAAATTTGTCCATTTGTCTTTTAAGAGCCTCTACCTGTAAGTGATAAATTAATTAAATTTTACCGAAATAATAAGAATCCCTGATGCAGGAGTTTCTTAAGACAAAAACAAACACAAAAGCAAAAATCACTTTTCCAAGATTCCTCAGGATATCTGAATAGACAGGATAACAATGATTAATTAAAAACCATCCAGATCAAAGTAAATCCCCTAGGACTTTGCTAGGTATCTACATCCCAGTGTGATAAATCAATAGACAAAAACACCAATACTTTGGAGTACTGTTTTAGTCAACAGTATTGTTTACACCTAACGGGAAAGCTTACCTTTCTTTCTTTTAATAGCTTCTTGTAGCCATTCGATCCAAGTGATAATAAAGTAATAAGGACATCTAAAGAAGGTGAAGCTGAAGCTCTTCCTGAAATAAGGATGATAAGTTACATTCAGAAGGGGAAAAAAGCTTTGTAAATTAAGATTTATTACAGTAGCCTGTGTACAAATGGATTTTTGTTTGTTACTTTTTCTGAAGAGCAACTGATTTATTTACCTGGATACATCTTGCTTATTTCCTGAATGAAGGAATCATTAAAGCCAGCAATTATAGCGCCACCTACTGGAACCATAAAATTTTTGTCCAAGCTCTGAACGAAAGCGTCTATTCTACCAACCCGAGCCCCCTAGAATGGAATAAGATGTAGTATTACATATTTAGAAGAAGAGACAGCAACTGCTATTAATAAATACCATTAAAACAATGCAAAGAAACAAAAACCAGATGAAAGATTTTTATTTTCTTTGTACTGATGCCAGTAAAATATTTTTAAGCGTTAAACTGAGTTTTTAAATGCTGCTCCTTATAGGTGGAAGAGCACTTTATAGTTACAAGCTGCTTTCACACATAAATCATTTAATTTCACACCAAGCCTGTGAGGAAGGCAGAGTTTCAGTATCAGTTCAGGTGGGAGCTACACTGAAACAGAACTTTTCACCTTAAAATTGAGTAAGAGAGAGTGAATTTCTCCCATGCCTTTCATCTGTGCTCTTCTATTTGACAATAAATAACAACAGTGGGTCCTACAACTATTAAGTAATTTTAAACACCCTCTGTGAGTTCACGAGTGGCCACCATAATCTAATGGACTGTAGCCACCCACGCTGCCAATCAATAAGTTATACATTAAGTGCCTCTCTTTGATGCTTGGATAATCTACTAACCTGCATGACCACTTTAAGCAACAAGCTCTGCTCCTACCACCACTTGGATAATAAAGGAGAAAAGAAAAATTTTATTTTTAACTTCAACTAATGGAATTGTTTTGGCATACTCTTGGCATAAGAGTTTCTACGTAAGAGTTTCTACATAACTTATGTTTCCTAATGTTATAATCTTAGATGATCTCATTCCACTGCAAATGAACTTCAAGTGAAAATCTAGTATTCTGGTGAAAGACGGAATACTTGCTAGAAATGTAAAACTAAGCTCTAGTCCCATGCGACATAGTCTATAACCTTCTGCCTAATGTGACTCAATTTCCTCCTCTTAAAAACTAAGATACTATCTAAACTTCAACTAAGATAGTTTTTTTCTTTATCTGTAGCCACAGATTTTCAATCTGTATTCACAATCCACATTCCTATTAATATTGTAACCCTATTTGACCTTCATCCTCCCACTTTATATCCACATCCATAGCTGAGAGAGAATAGAAGGAGCAGATAGGAGAACAGAAGTAGCCTAATCTAAGAGGCCAGATCCAGGCCATAGGTAGAAGCAGCAAAAGCAGAAAAGGGAAGGGGCACAGACAACTTCGGAGGCTATCGCATGATCGTTTAAATCTTAACCTTCCCCTGTCATTCTCCTTCTAACTTCCTCATAAACTATGATCAGAGAAAATCTCACCTTATCACAGGAAAACAGAGAGAAGCATATGAGACTAATTGAATAAATAACTGAAAACCATGCAAAGTAGCACATAAAAATAAAGTGGAACAGTCAGAGTTGCCTTTTTATTAACACTTAAGTAGTGCCCAAGGTTTCCTGAGAGAAATCTGAACCTAAATTAGGAGGAGTACTAAGAGAGCAATCAGTGCACCAGACTTTGCTAGAACCCCTTCATCACTAAAACACAGAAGCATTCAAAGGGTAGCAAATTCTGTGGCAAGAAAACAAACAGGCTGGACCCAACCTCAGGAACGGTGTATAGACCTCATTCTCCACACTAAAGTCTGGGGCCATTAATGAGGAGGAGAGAAAAACACCAGAAGGCTGGAAGGGCTTAAACAGAATAGGAAACACAGGAGAAGTAAACGGTTGCCATTTATCAGTTCATCCATTCACTCATTTATTCAGGGAACAAATATTTGGGCACCTATCATCTGCCGAACATTGTTCCAGGTTCTGGGCATAGCAGCAGTGAATAAAACAGATCATTGTTCATATAATAATTACAGCCAAAATTTACTAAGAACTTACTATGCATCAGGCACTGTTCTAAGCACTTTACATTCTTAACTCAGTTAACCCATGCAATAGCTATCTGGGCAGATGCCACAATAATAGCTATTTCACAGATGAGGAAATTAAGGCACAGTGAAATTAAAGTGACGTGCCCAAGGTCAGAAATGTAGTTAATAGCACAGCTGAGATTCAAATGCAGGCAGTTAAAGCACCTTACTGAAAGTCACCCAGGCAAAAACCTAGGTAGTCAGGATGAAGAGTCCATGTTTAAAAAATAAAATATTGGGCTTCCCTGGTGGCACAGTGGGTGAGAGTCCACCTGCCAATGCAGGGGACACGGGCTCATGCCCCGGTCTGGAAAGATCCCACATGCCGCGGAGCGGCTGGGCCCGTGAGCCATGGCCGCTGAGCCTGCGCGTCCGGAGCCTGTGCTCCGCAACGGGAGAGGCCACAACAGTGAGAGGCCCGCGTACCGCAAAAAAAATAAATAAATAAAAGTAAAATATTATTCCTATGGCATTTCCATCCTTCCAGCAACTCAGGCCAAAAGTCTTGGAGTCCCTGAATCCTCATTTCCTCGTTCCTTGCATCTGGTTCATCAGCATACCGTGTAAGATCGACTCTCAAAATACATCTGAATCCAACCATTTCTTAACACCTTAACAGCAACCACCCTGGCCCATGCCACCAACGCATCTCATGTGGGCTACTGCAACAGCGTTCCCCGTTTGCCTTCCTACAGGCCATTCCCCACAGCGCAGCCGTCACACGTCACTCTCCTGCTCAAAACCCTCCAATGGCTGATGACCATACCAAGAATAAAATCTCAAATCTTTAACACACCTCAATTAACACACCTCAAATTTCTTTACGACCACTGCTGCTCTCATTTGCCCTGGTCCGGCCACGCTGGCCTCTTGCTATTCTTCATGCATTCCAAGCACATCCCGGCCTCAATGTCTTGGCATTTGATGTTACCTTCTGTCTGGAATCTCTCCAGAGGGCTGCCCAGCTCACGCCTTCATAACACTCGGGGCTCTGCTCAAATGTTACTTCTCAGAGAGGACTTCCTGGATCACACCATCTGATACTCCTCCCCCACAAATACTAGAGCATTTATCAAGACCTGTCATCCTTATTGTTTACTGTCTGCTTCTGTTCCATGAGGATAAAGATTTTGTTGTATTTACTACTGCATCCCCAGTGCCTACCCTGCTGCCTGGCACATCCGTGGGAACCCTGCAAATATCTGTTGAATGAACTGACAATTAGGTCTATGAATAACTAGTATAACACCTACTTCTCTCAAATTCTCAATAAACAAAGTTGCTGCTTCCCACACTTGGGGAGCTTTACAATCCTTAATTCTATGTATTTTTGTGACTCTACTACAACCCTCTCTATTAATGTGTCCTCACATCCATATTCCATGAGTCTCCTAAATTAGTCAGTTTAGTATATGTCAGAAGTATAGGTTCTGCAAAGCTAATTTCCTGGGGACTACATATGCATATCAGAATGCTCTATATGCTCAGCATTGAGTCATTCTGGGACATTGCCCTAAAAAAAAAAAATTCTGAAACATTTTAGTTATACCTCTTTCTTCATTGTTTGCTTGATTATTACAATACTATCTTCTCAAGAAAGCTTCCCAGTTTTAGTACTTTGATTTTTAGACAAAGATAAAGGGATTTGGAATCACACTGAACTATATGGGCCATTTTGCAGCTTGGGACCTTAGGCAAGTCACTTAATACTTCCGAGTTTGTTTCCTCACTTGTAGAACGGAAACAATGAGAAGTACACCTTAAACTGTTACGATTAAGTTAATAAACTTTACAAGTCTAGCAGGGGGCTTCCCTGGTGGTGCAGTGGTTGAGAGTCCGCCTGTCGATGCAGGGGATATGGGTTCGTGCCCTGGTCCAGGAAGATCCCACATGCCGCGGAGCGGCTGGGCACGTGAGTCATGGCTGCTGAGCCTGTGCATCTGGAGCCTGTGCTCCGCAATGGGAAAGGCCACAACAGTGAGAGGCCCGCGTACCGCCAAAAAAAAAAAAAAAAAAAATCTAGCAGGATGCCTGACACATGGTGCGTATGGGTACTCAGTAAATGGTATGTATAACTGATAAAAACTACTGAGATAAATTGAAGCTAATTTTAATTTTTTAGAATGTCATGAAACAACTAGCACTGAATAAGACCCAAGTATTTATTTGGCTGAAAGCAATAGGGACACCATCTCTTTTTGTGAGGGCTAATTTTTATGTACTGCTTTTTTTTTTTTAAAGAAATGTCCATTCTAGAAGGTAATACAGTATCTGCAACAATACAACAGCTACCTTATAAAAATTCATTTACCATCTTATAGTGTTATTTTCTGGTTAAAATTTTAGTAAAACCACCTCACGAATTAAGAGAGGTGATGACAAAGTAGGGTATTCGTGATGCACAACTCCATGGGCAGCTTTCATATTGTATCCTGGAGCTTGTTTTCATTTAAGAGTCTTAATCTCTTCAATTACACCACCAAATTTTCTAGTATTCAAAAATATGTCATGAGCACCAAAACAACGAGCACTGCTGAGTTAAGTACATAACATATGGGTAAATGTTAAGGAGCCATTAAACTGATCAATGAAGACTTTATAAGCATGTGGAGAGTATAGAAATATAATCTAAGTTTATATTTAAGTTTAAAAATTAAATATGCTTTTGACTACATTTTAGAAAGTTAATACTAAATGTACACAATGGCTATAACCGTGTAAAAAGCAATATGTATATGTATTAAAGAAAGAGAAAAAAGGGATACACAAATTATTAAGGGTAATTGTTAGGGTAACAGGGTTATGAGTGATCTTCTATCCCTTCCTCACTTTTCTAAACTTTTAGGAATGCTAGACTATCTGACTTTTAAAAGAATTAAGGCTGCTAAAAATTAAAGAGGAGGAGAAAGGAAAAAGGGGAGGAGGAATAAAAATGAATCACTGAGACAGTATGTTTTTTCAAGATTTCCAGCATAGCTAACTGTACAACCTTCCTCTGCTACCATTCAAATTAGATATAATCTAGTCTGAAACTGTGATAAGCCTTAAAAAGTTAAGGAATAATGCAAAAGGATACCAAGGAAACAGTAAATGGTCTTCCTCAAAGGTTTTAAGAAACCCTCGAATACCATGCATACGACCACTCCACCTCTGGACTTCTTTTGTTATGTAAACTAATCTATTTCCTTATTGATTAAGCTAATTTGGGTTGGGTTTTTGTTACTTGCAGTCAGTTACATACTAACTGGTACAAACTTTGAGTAAAGAAATTAAGCAAATCAGCTAATACTACTGTATAAACCATATTTATATCAGAGATAATACTAGTACTCAAAATAACAAAAAAGAAAACAAAAAAATTTATGAGATAGGATCTACAGGGCTAAGGAGCATTCACCACCACATGGCAGAAGGCCACAGATAATCTGTGAATAACTTATCCACATAACACAAATCACATGTGTGTCAAAACTGAATATTTGACTAACGTCATTATGCACGCAAATCATAAAATTCATATCATACTCAGATAATATCTATCCATATCCTGATATAGTGTGAATAATCACTGTAAGTAAATGTAATACATCATTTATTCATTCAATTGTTTGAGTAACCAATTATTGAGTGTCAATTATGTACCAGGTACTGTCCTAAGTATTGAGGACACAACAGTGAACAAAACAAAGTCCTCTCCCTAACAGAACCTTCATTCTAATCACTACCAATAAGTAGACAGTAAACAAACATCATATCAAATGGTGACAAGTGCTATGGAGAAAAAGAGCAAGAGGCCATCAATTTCAAGAAGCACCATTACTTTACATACCACTAGGTAAGAATAAACATTGACAATTAACATTATAAGACACCTCAATTTCAGAGATATAACATGGAAAAATGTGTACTTTAAAATCAATGAATATGGCAAAACAGCAGAAGAGGGATAGAAAATGCTGGCAAGGAAGAAGGTGCTATTTTAGATAAGGTGTCTGAGAAAGTCTCATCAATCTAAAGAAAGTCAGGTAACAAGCCACGCAACTCTCTTGAAAAGCAACCTAACAAGAGGTATGAGCAGGAGTGGGGTGCACACGGGTAGCACAAGAGAGGAAGAGAAAGGAGGCAAATGTGCCAGGAGGGTGGGTAAGAGGGAGAGCAGCAGGAAATGAAATCAGGGAAGCTGCAGATGCCTGAGGACACAGAGCCATGGCTGTGTGGGATGGGACCCTTACTCTGAGTGGGACTCTTACTCTGAGTGGGATGGGAAGCTCAGACATGTTTTAAAAATAAGAATCTAAAACAGATGACTGGGATCTAGGTGATGCTTATAAAAATAAAAAAAATAAAATCACAGTTTTTAAAAACCTGCCAACTCCATAGTTATACGCTAGAATGTTTATAAATGAAGTCATTTTCACTAATCAATATAGTTTTAAAACACTATAACCCACTATATTAGAAAAATGAAAAACACATTGGCAATGGAACATTCTCAGAAAGTTAAAAAAATAAGCTACTGAAGTATTTCCATGTTGGTGCTGACCAAAACTATAGTCCAATGACACTAGCAAAGAATAATGACTTTTACTGAGTGACTACTGGATGCAAATTTCTAATGCTCCATGAATTAGAAGATGCTAGATTAACCGTTTTTCTGTATTAGGTTGTAAGAAAAACAAAGTAATAATCCCAAATATGTTAAAATCCATTTTTCCCTGACATATCTTTGGAAACTCTCTTACCTGCTGAATGAGGTGCATGCACTTTGAAGACTGCACTCCATAAGCATTGTTAACTATATGTGGAATGTCATAATTAGCACAAATCACAGCCAGTTCTTCTAATCTATAAACATATTCAATAGAAAGACATATTCATACTCTGTCTTAATAAATTACGGGAAAACGTTTTTAATTTAATAGTTATCCTTAAAGTATACTAGGGGGGAAAAAAGACAAACTGAAATTCTACAGCAGTATTTTAGCATATAGTTTGGCACCTTGGAAATGCATACCAGGCATTTAAGGATAAACTTGAAAAAGCTTTTAAATTAATGTCACCAATAAATAAGAAAATGTGTATTTAGAAAAATCTTACATAGATGGTAGCTTTTAAATCACCTGAAAATTTCCTATATAAAAAGCAAGAAGCAGATTATTTATAAAGACCTCTTACAAGGTTGTTATGCTCATTTTTAAATGCTTTCGGTTGCTTATCATCCTAAGCTAATATCCGCAAAATAATCAGCATATCTTGAAATGTTAAGAAATCTCACATTAAGCATCTCATAAAGTAAAAAATACATTTTCAAATAGACTTTAATGTATTAAAAAATACAGAACATTAAAATATTTCAGTACCAAAATAACATTTTCCAACAACTTGGATACTAAAGAATCTTTTAAATAGCTGCTGGTTTTAAATTCACTCGTACTCCTTCATTTGACACTCCCTATATTAAAACAATCTGAGAGTCTAACTTTATGCAAAGTAAGGTAATAAATTTCAATTAGAGTGTAATAAATGATGTTCCTTTGCAAAACCAAATAATACTTGTGACTGAAGTCATCTCTAACAGAAATGTCTTCACACTATGAAGCTAAAACTAAATCCTATGGTTTGATAAAATTAATTTTTAAAAAACGTTCTGTCTACAGTATAAAAAATTTGGAAGTAAAGCATTTTGAGAGAATAAAAATTATTTCTCAGATAAATGTCCTACAAATATATTAAATGGTTTAATTATCAACTTACACAGAATACATTTTCCTTTTATAGTAGCTGTGCATTAATATGTTTTTAAACTACAAACAGAACTAACATTATTCTATTCAACTGTCAGAAGTTTTCAATTTACTTCCCTAAAAGTTTTATGAATTAAAAACTTAGTTTATCACTCATTTTCATAAACCTCACAAATCAAGCAGAAAACTAATCAGGTTTTGTTTTTAACAAAATGGACCTTCTGGGATACACACAAGTATTTTCTTCATAAAAGGCACTTTCACATGTTTGTGTTCTAATGAAAGTATTCCTTGATAACAAGCTCCCTTGAGAGTAAGGCACTATAACAACATAAAGTACTATTTTTTTTAAATCACTTGAGTAGTTTTAAATAGTCTGAATGGATCAAATTTGCTAATATTTTCAATGTGTATGAGGAAGGCAAAGAGAAGCAGAAAAAATATTTTCCATGTGAATCAGACTGTATTCTAACTTAGAAGCCAGTTTAAGGTGTTTCTCAATTTGGAGGAATGATGCTCTTCTTTTTGTTAACATGTTCTTTGATTTTGCCCCACAATACTCTCTGTCCAGTTAACTAATAAAGACAATATGTATGTTCAAATTAAGACGATAAAGGAATTAAACTTAAAGAAATCAAAATGTATTTTTAAATTTAATAAAATCAGAAATTCAAACATATTACTAATAACTGAGCATCACCATTTTCCTAAAGTTCACTCTAATCAGAAGTATTCATTATGTAACACCACCAAAAAATAGTATATGAGAATTCTCTTGACTGAAAAAAAACCTTTTTGATTTTTTCCAAAGGAGAAAATGCATGTAACATGTACTTAGCACTATACCAGGCATACTGTAAACATTCCAAAACAGTTATTCAAAATGATACAGATGGCCGATGGGCACATGAAGAGATGCTCAACATCGCTAAGTATTAGAGAGATGCAAATCAAAACTACAATGAGGTATCACCTCACACCAGTCAGAATGGCCTTCATTAAAAAGTCTACAATTAATAAATGCTGGAGAAGGTGTGGAGAAAAGGGAACCCTCCTACGCTGTTGGTGGGAATGTAAACTGGTACAGCTACTATGGAAAAGACTATGGAAGTTCCTTAAAAAAACTAAAAATAGAGTAGCCATAGGATCCAACAATCCCAATCCTGGGCATATACACAGACAAAATTCTAATTCAAAAAGATACATGCACCCCTATATTCATAACAGCACTAGGTACAATAGCCGAGATATGGAAGCAACCTAAATGTGCATCTACAGATGAATGGATAAAGATGTGGTCTGTATATATAACGGAATACTACTCAGACATAAAAAAGAATGAAATAATGACATTTGCAGCAACATGGACAGACCTAGAGATTACCATACGAAGAGAAGTCAGACAGAGAAAAACAAATACCATTTGATATCACTTATATGTGGAATGTAAAATATGATACAAATGAACTTACAAAACAGAAACAGACTCACAGACACAGAAAACAAATTTATGGTTACCAAAAGGGAAAGAGGCTAGGGGAGGGATAAATTAGGAGTCTGGGATTAGCAGATACAAACTACTGTATATAAAATAAACAAACCACAAGGTCATACTGTATAGCACAGGGAACTATATTCAATACCCTATAATAAACCATAATGAAAAAGATACAAAAAAGAATATATATATATGTATGTGTGTATATATGTTATATAGATATATACATATATATCTGTATGTGTAACTGAATCACTTTGCTGTACACCAGAAACTAACACAACACCGCAAATCAACTATACATCAATTAAAAATACGTCACTTAAAAAAAAAGTTAGTCAAAATGAAACAAAAACAAAGATATCCTCAAGGATAAATAATTTAACTAATACAAATATTCATATGGTGTTTTTAGAAATGTAATTTATTTCAACCACATTAAAATTTTTCTAGATAGCAAAAACATCAATGAAGAAAGACTAAAGATGCTTATTTAATATTTAAATACAAATTTTAAATTTGATTGATAAGTAATGAATAAACAACTAAAGCATATGCAACAGGATCTGAAAATAGAATCCAGACTCATGAATGAAGCAAGGTAAATTTTCAAGAGCAGGGTTTTAAAATTGTCTCTTAAAATCTGCCTATAGTAAAAGCTAACATGCATTCATTACTGCCAAATTATATGACTCCATAAATTAAAATCAAAGTATAACTTGATGCTATGAAAATAGTCCAAAGCAATAGTTTTTTTACAAATTATTAGCACTTCTGTTCAAAATGTTAAAATGAAACCAACAGTTGCTGTCAAAACTAGAAATATTTATTACTATACCTAAGCCTACTACATTTTCAGAATAAAAATTTGCAGCCATCATTCAGAAAAGCAAACGTTTGCCTTTTTAAAAAAAATTTTCTTAAATATCTGCATTTTTCTCAAAATGCAAAGACAGTTATATACCTAACTGTATATCTGGGTTAGTCTTGCAATTAAAAAAAAATTAGAGGACAATAATTCTAAAATTTTCTCTTTAAAATCTGTTAATACTGATAGTTCCTATATATGAAAACTAATTGTAAGATCAAAGTGGAGATGGCAATAAAAACAAGTATGTAAATCCAAAATTTAGCTTAGAGATTTCTATTAAACAATAAGGAAAAAGATGCAAGATGTCCAGAAACATAAAGAAGAGCAAGAAAACAGAGATGCTCTGCATCTACTCAGGTGATAAAAGGCTCTCCACTTGGTACTAGTTGTTTTTCCTTCTTCTATATCTAATTTTTATTTTCCCAAGCCATTATGTTGTTTCTTCAACAGTCCATTCACGTAGTATTTACTGCCAAATGTTATTTAGGCATCTTTGAGAATTAGTATAAGTGCATTTTATGTAAAAGACTAACTAATATTGAAGGACAATATTCACAAATCACTTACCTATCAGGCACCCTTGGAGCAAAACAGGATGTAGTAGAATGAACACAAAGAACATAATCAGGCCCAAGTTCGTGGACTTTAGCCTCCACTGCTTTCAGGTCTGTGCGTAGCTCGTCACCTTCTAAAACGTTCTCTATCACCACAGGCTCAAAACCTAACCAAGTCAACCAGAAACCAAAATGTTAGTATAAACTGAAATAAGGGGAGATTGTGGACTCTAGGAAGCAGTGCTCTTCTACACAAAAACTCTTAAACATTTATTCTAGTCAATGAACCCTTCTCTAATAATAAAGACCTGGCTTAATACCAGCATGAGTCAAAGGCAGGTCAAGGGCTTCCCTGGTGGCGCAGTGGTTGAGAGTCTGCCTGCCGATGCAGGGGACACAGGTTCGTGCCCCGGTCCGGGAAGATCCCACGTGCCGCAGAGCGGCATCTGGACCACAATTAGGACGACAAATCTACTTAACATTTTGATATGACATGAAAGACTAATTCTGGGAAGTAAGGAAGCAAATGTTAAATAGAGGCCTACAAAAGTAATAAAGAGTCACTGATGACAAAAAGAGTCACTTAGCCCAGTTCAATTTCAGTGCATAGAAAAGTAAATCTACTCATTCTCTGGCAACATTTAAGTTTTATTTTAAATTTCTCTTTATTTCAGAGATGAACAAAAATAATAGCTCAAGTATTGAAACAAATCACAATCATCAACTTAATGTTTTACCTCTAAAGAAAAATACAAGACATTTTAGTAGACCTATCTCACAGCTTACAAAAGCCTTCTATAATTTAAATATAAAAATTGTCTTGCACGCGAGTTATGTACTCACATCTTCAGTCTTCTCAAATACCAGATCTAGCAGCAGGCTAGATTTGTGGATTTAAGAGCTATGAGGGATTCAGAAACCATTTAGCTCAACTCACTCACTTCAAAGATAAGGGAGTCAAAGTTTAGGAAGATTAAGTGCCTTCCCCAAGGTCACACAGCAATTTAAAGCAAAGTTACATGCAAGTAGTCTTCTGTTTTAGAATCCACGTCAAGTTGTCCGCATTCTATCTACAGAAATATAAAACTTCAGCCACTATAAAATCATCAATTCATATACGGTGGTCCACAGAACTCTAGGTTTCATATCTATACAGCTATTAAAACAAAGAAAATTTTACTTAAATAAGTAACTTCCTAAGGACAGTTAATTCTCTATTATTTCTCAAATTCTCTACACTCAACCCTATTTTTGTTTTCAAACAACTATGATGCAAGTTTTTGGGTTTTTTTAAGAATACAACCATCTTGCTTCCTAAGAACATAACACAGTCCAAGTCACAGTTTTTCAATATGCCAATCTTTCTCTAAGTTTGGTTATCAGTTCTTTGGTTAATAGTTTGCAAATTAACAGACTTGACAGCTTTATGCCACTTAAAATAAACCTTTTAAAAGTCTACCCATTTCTGCTATATGTCCTTATTATGAATCCCTTTACACGAGTTTCTTTAGGATTATTTATGCAGTTTAATTACAGCCCAATACTGTTCATTTCATACAACAGACTGAGGCCATTCAAAAAATAACTTTAAATTCTCAAATTCACCTTGACCTAAGCAAGCCAAATACTAAAATACCAACTTAAAGTTTTTGTCTCATCTATACTCAATAATGCCTGTATCCTCGTACTTTGATTCATGGTAATTATTTACGTGTACTCCACTCATGTATACAGAACAAACATTCCTGAAGCACCTCTTATGCTCCAGGGATTATTGTTGGGCATTTCGTAAGTCATCCCACTTAATTCTGAAAACAGTCTTCTGAGGCAGGTAATCATATCCCCATTTTAAAGAATAGGGACATACGACATAACACTTCCATTTCTTAGAGTGTACTGAAAAGAATTCAAAGCAGGGACTCAAACAGGTATTTGTACCTCCATGTTCATAGCAGCATTATTCACCACAGCCAAAAGGTGGAAGCAACCCAACCCAAGTGTGCACCAGTGAATGAATGAATGAACAAACAAAATGTGGGATATATATACAATGGGAGTCCTAAAAAAGGAAAGAAATTCTGGCACATGCTATAACATGGATGAACCTTAAAGACATTATGCTAAGTCAAATAAACCAGTCACAAAAGGACAAATATTCTATAATTCCACCTATATGAAGGACAAATTTATAGAGACAGAAAGTAGAATAGTGATTGCTAAGGACTGAGGGTGGTGGGGAGGGGAGAGTTATTGTTTAATAGGTAGAGTTTCAGTTTCAGAGGATGAAAAAGTTCTGTAGCGAGATGGCAGTGATGGTCCACAACAAGAGGAATGTAGTTAATGTCAAGGAACTATACATTTATAAATGTTTTGTTAAAAGGGTAAATTTTGTTATGTATAGTTTACCACAATAAAAAGAAGGAATAGGAACAGGTTTAGTTTCTTTTTCATTTATCTAGCTCTATATAAAAAGTTTGAATTTTCTGTGACATTGAAAAACATATATGTTACTTCTCTTCTTTTACCTGCAGTGATCATGGATTTAAAGCAGGACTTCTGGTCTATTCGTGGCCATATAATGTACTTTGCTTTTGGTCTTTTGTGTCGTAATGTTAAGAAACACAGAGTTAGACTCATACCAGTTGCCATCGGAACTACAAAGCAGTTGGTCACTGTATGGACACCTACAAATAAGAAGAAAAACAGAAATTAGTTATTCCACTAAAAAAACAGCATCCTTCTTAAAGAAATGATATACTTCTATCAAATAAAATGAGTTAACAGACTTAGTGCTTATTCTTCTGTACTCACACTCAGGAAGCTCACTGCTAAATTCATCCTCCAGGCTTATGGCTCTGATTTTCTATCTTATTCTAAAAGTTTTATATATATTTGTCTTTTCAAAAGCCATTTTATACTCTTTTTGGAGAGAAGCATTAATAAAAGAAATTAGGCAAAGGTTTGTGTGACTGGTCAGCCAAAAGTATTATGATTAACACAGTACATACCAGCCAACTTTATGATGTCCAGGACCAAAGAATTGGTAATTTTGTTCAAAAGGCTAGAACCTGCAGCTTTGGGTTGCACAGCAGAAATATCACCCGATCGTCCAATTCCATGAATGAACCTAAGCAAAAAATGGCCAAAAACTGGACAAAAATATTCAGTGTTCTAAGTAATCCACTGTATAAGTATACAAATACAATAACCAAATAAACACTATACTTGACTATTAATAATGTGAAAATATCTAATTAAATCAAAACAAATTCATCAAGTATGCTGTGGTAGCTAGTCTTCATGATGGCCACCATCAATTCCTTTTCTCCCTATGCCCATATGCCACTGCCACACCAAGAGATGGGGTCTAATTCCTCTCTACCTGAATCTGGGCTGGCCTTAGTGACTTGCTTGGTCTGGAAGAATCTAGCAGAAGTGATGGTCTGGAACTTCTGAGCTAGGTCATAAGAAGCCTTCTAGCTTCCATCTGGCCTCTTGAAGGGTTTGCTCAAGGGGAGGTGGGGGGCAGGGGGTCCTCTCTTCAAAGCCAGCTGCTATGCTGGGGAAAGCCCAAGCCAAGCCACTTGGAGAGGTCATCTGAGCTCCCAGCCATCCGAGTGACTCAACTTGGATAAACTGCCCAGTTGAACCTTCAGATGACTAAACTATCAGCCAACACCTGACTGTACTACATGAGAGACCTGAAGCAATAATCACCTGCTGAGTCCAGGTAACCTGTCAGAGGTAACAATAAATGACTGTTTTAAGCCACTACGTTTTGAGGTGGTTTGTTATACAGCAATAGAAAACCAGGATATATGCAACATTAAATTCTCTTCTTTCTTCCCATTTCCCTAATCAGAGCAGTGAGCTAACTTCTAACAGGGATGAGCTGATGTTTCAAATACTGCCTTAAGTTTAGAAGAAGTACATGCTCCTTGAAAATTAGTGTGCAAATCCACTCATTTTAAATTTAATCATGTTATACACTATTTAAAGATACCTCTGAATACACTTCAAAATCAAAAATCTGTTTGTCATTTATAGTTGCCTAGATCAGAAATTCTGCACACTGGAATTATCACAGAACACGTGTCACACTCTATTACCACTGCAACCTCACATACTAAGCATTTTTTTACATATATTATCAACCATGTTATCACCTTATTTTTAACCATTAGTTTTTCATCCAGGTCATACATTCATTATCATTAGTTTTGACTGCAATAGTTTTGGCTGAAATAAAATTCTACTATTCCTAGGAAAATTTCATCATGATTTAAAATCATGGAAGACGGGAGTTTTTTAAAGAGTTTACCTATATTTCACAGAAAGGTTGGAGAACAGAGAATTGATCATATTTGGAACCACTAACAACTAAATGGTTATCAGAATTGATGAAAAGCTTTCTGAATAATGCAAAAGAAAAAAGTGACTTAATAATCTAAAATTACAATATACCTTTCCTACATCTACTGCAACAAGCAAGGTATTTATAAAATGGGATTCAGTTTAGATGCAAATGAATGACGTTAAAGTTCTATAAATATACCATTCTCTAAAAAAACTTGCCATGTTAGAAAAGAAACATGGAAAACTATAAACAACCTTAGCATATTTTAAACTCTTAACAACCAAATAGGTTTATTAGGTTAAACACTCTTAACAGAATGTATAGACAGTACAAACATTCTTAACAGAACGTACAGCCAGTATCCTTAATCACCCAGAAGCTGACAGGGTATAACCACCTCATATTAGAACTTTTACCCTATTGTCCTGAAAAGCACCTACTCAGGTACATTGTTTCCATCTCCCTGTGGCATCTAGTTCACATGCCCATTTAAACAAGAAGTAGGTTACAAACGGACATTTTATAATTTAATATGATTAATACTGCCACTATTGTTTTTAACAAAAAAAAAAAGAAAAAAGGGAAAAGGAAATACTTTGTACTTAAAAAAATCATACCTGTAATGTCGCCGAGCAACTAATGCAGATGCCACTCTCCCTTCCCTTTCTCCCACACCACAATTGCCCAGGAAATTGTTGCTATCCATGATTGCAAGTTCATGTAAAAAGAGTTCAAGTGTACTTTCATCCCAACCATCCTCTGGACACTTGCCCTTAAGAAAAAAGAAAACAAAAAAAGGCTTATGACTATATTTAAAAAACCATCATTCCCCAGAACCCTACTTCAATGAACTTTAAAACTTTTCCATGCATTTTGCTATGCTCCTTGTTTTCTAAAATTCAGACATAAATTCAGCACTCTGAAGAAACTCTGAATAGGCAAAATGTTTGTGTTACACTATATTACAATTATCCACACGATGCTGTGAGAAGTGATGATAAATACAATGAGATTACTCAGGTTTAAAGTTGCGGTTTAAAGTTGCAGTTAAAGTAACTGAAAACGAATAAACCTTATCTTCAACTAGGATTTTTCACACCAGGGTGTTAGAACTAGGGTTGTCAAACTTTAGTGACATTAAAATTCAGGATGCTGGCAAGAACGAGACCTGTGAAGTTCCTCAGCAACACCTGCTTCGAGTTAGTATACCGTAGTTTATAAATATCATGTGTTCCCCAGGAGTAGTGAAAGATGGAAGACACGAACTTTGCCCTATCCGCAAACGAAAAAGTAAATCATGCCGACCTTCCCCTCGCTTCCCCAACCCGAAGTTAGGAAAAAAAAAAAAAAAAGGGCTCGACGTTCCGAACTCCCCACATCCCCTAATAACACTCTGGGTTTTTGCCAGCATTGGCGAGGCTGAGAAGGAGCTGAGCGGCGCAAGCCGGCATATGGCATGCCCAGCTGCGAAAGACTCTGGGGACAGGGCTCAACCAGCAAACACGAACAGGTGATGCAGGTCCTGGAACTAACAGGGGCGCTGGGCGGAGCCGGAGCCTGGGGGGCGCGGCAGCTGGGGAGGGACCCGAAAGCTCGGTACCTTCTCCAGAAGCAGCCGTATGAGGTGCTCGTGCGAGCGGCGGGCCTCACAGCCCTGCCGCACGTAAGCCGGCGACACCAGCCGTTCGCCCGCCGCGAAGCTCTCGCGGTTCATGTCCGCAGTGGCGACTGCTGCCGGAGAACTAACACACGCCGGACACACACCGAAACCAGGAGGCGACTCGCCGCCTGGACGGTACGGGAAGGCCTTGGGACAAACATCTACGTCTCGCTCTCGCACATGCGCAAACCGCTCCAAATAGCGTGCCAGGAGCGGAAGGATTTGAGCATGCGCAGAGGTGTCAGGACGTTTGGCGGGCTTCAGGCAGTACAGAAAACGAGCCCCGCCTCCCTGCATCTGATTGGTCCAGTTAAACACTAGTGTGCCTGAGACCGTCTTGAAGGAAGGACTTTTCTTCTGTGAGGAGGGGCTGAGGAGTTAGGGCAAAGTGCGTGGCGTCTCTGAAGAAAACATTTCCGAAGTTACTCTGTGTTCCACTCTTGTTGAATGATGAGCTCTGGGAGTCTGTGCTTCAGCCTTACTCAGGTCGTGTTTCTCAGATTCCTGAACCGTTTATCCTTACCCTCATACATCTCAACATTTACAGTTGCCTGGCAACCCCATTTTTTTTTAATTTATTTTATTTATTTATTTATTTTTGGCTGTGTTGGGTCTTCGTTGCTGCGCCCGGACCCCCTCTAGTTGCAGCGAGCGGGGGCCACACTTCGTTGCGGTGCGCGGGCCTCTCATTGCGGTGGCCTCTCCTGTGGCGGAGAACGGGCTCCAGGCGCGCGGGCTTCAGTAGTTGTGGCACGCGGGCTCAGTAGTGGTGGCTTGCGGGCTCTAGACTGCAGGCTCCGTAGTCGTGATGCACGGGCCTAGTTGCTCCAAGGCATGTGGGATCCTCCCGGACCAGGGCTTGAACCCGTGTCCCCTGCACTGGCAGGCGGATTCCCAACCACTGCGCCACCAATGAAGCCCCCCTCTTTTTTTTTTGACCGCACCACCTGGCATGGGGGAATCTTAGTTCCTTAACCAGGGATTGAACCAGTGCCCCCAGCAGGGGAAGCGTGGGGTACTAACCACTGGACTGCCAGGCAATTCCTTGGCGACCCCATTTGAAATAGTGGTGCCCCACTCCTTTTCTCCTTTGCATTACAGAATTTTTGGTCATAGCACTTATCATTCACCTCCTGATATAACAGACATTTGTTTATACACACACACACACACACGCACACACCTACCTATGAATGTAAACTCTCTGAAAGGCAGGGCCTTGGTGTTTGCTGCTATACTCCACGAACACCTAGAAAAGTGCTCAGAATATAGAAGGGGCTTAAAAAAATTTTTAATACTGAATTAATGAATTAGTTTCACTAGTCAACAACCCAGCCCTAGGTGCCTGAGATACAGAAATGAAAAGGCAGATTCCCTGCCTTTGATTTCCTCCTAATCTTCCCTTTAGGTGAGCCTACAGTAATTCCTGAAATCACTCTTATCTAGTGGTATGCTGGGGCCCACTTGCACTGGTTCATACTTGCTTGCAAGAGCTGATTGTTAAAAAAATGTCAGTAATTTTGTGATTTTACAATTAAGCCAATTGTATTAAAAGCAAAAGTAGTAAATAGTCATCACTTCCTAATTATTTTACTACATTTTACTATTAGCTCTGCTCTTGAGATTATTTACATCTGTTGTACCTGAATAGTGGAAACAAGATATATTGGCATCCTACTGCCCATCTCTTTCCAACTCCCTTTTTTAGTGTTATCATGTTGGTAGCTTGAAACTGGCTGTGGTAGGAGTATTTACACCGTGGAAGTCAGAAAACTCTACAAATCCGGCTCTTACCTTCCCCCCATACACCACTCCCCTAAGACTCAGTTGTTTAACATGTACCAACTTACCACTATTCCTACTGCATGTTCCCAGGGCATCCTGCCATTTATCAGCCATAGTGCTTGTCAAATTCCATTTCAATTGTTAATGTTTTGCCTTCCTCAACTAGACTGTGAGCTCCTGGTTGACAAGGGCTATATTTGACATCTGTGTTCAAAGCACAGCTCGGAACACTATGTAATAGACGTTCAACAGCTTCCCCTTGCCAACAGCCTCCAATCAGAGCACACCTGAACCCTTCCTCTTTTTCACCATAAAGCTTTTCCCTCTCCCCTGCCTGCCTCTGAGTCTGCCAAATGCAAGTGGTAGTAACTAAGTCTCCTGCACTACCAAGTTCTGAATAAATAGTCTCTGTTTGTTACTTGGATGGTCTACATTACTTTCCACAGTTTTCCTGAAGACTCCATTGAGACACGGACTGCACTGTCCATCACCATGGACCCCAGCCTTCAGCCAGATGAGGTTCTCACAGAGACCGTAGTGCCTTGCGCCTTCTTGCTGTCAAGTCTGTGCCAACATGGTAAGTCAGTGCTGAATCTGAGCTCCACTATTTTTGTGTTGAGTTCCTCAGCTATTTATTCTAAGTGTGGTACCCAGGTTTTGTTATTGCTTCCGATTTTGTTTGACATCCTTGGTGGAATCAGACCATTCTTTTTCATGCTTTTTGGTTCTCTTTTGTACTTCTGTTTTGTATTGAGCTGTCTGAAAGTGTGGTCATAAGAAGAATCATGGGGTAGAACACAGGCATAGGCCCTGTAAGCTTGTTGTCTGAGCCAGCCTCACAGACTGATGAGTTTGCTGTTCTTACCAGACCGGCATACATTTGGACAAACTTCGTTGTGAGTCACCAGTAAAACTGGATGAGGTTCTCCTTTCCTCTTGATTTTTTTGTCCTGAGAGCTTGCCTTTGATCAAAAGGGAGTTCACTCTAATTTTCCACCTGCCAAGGGGCACAGATCGTTGGGTCTGTGTTCAGAGGGGTCTTGAAACATGAAGAGAACAAACGTCACTTTTAACCAACCATTGCCAGCTCTCCTGAGGTCATCAAAGCTTAAAACCTCTCCTCCTCTGGGAAAAATGGCTGCTTCTTATGTGTATTTTTATTACAATCCTAATACTGGTGCCTAGTTCTCTAAATGGCGTAATGTCAGCAGTGGGTATTTGGGCCTTCAGTGGCCACTCTGGGGAACATTTGACTTGAATACATATTTTATTTGATAGGCACCTTAGAAAAGAAAGGGAATTAAGATTTCTCAGGCCCAATGGGCAGCTGTGTTTGATTAGTATGCAGAAGCCTCCAAAGGAAATTCTGGTTCGAAAAGTATTTCACTGAAAGATTCTGTAGCCAAAGCCAATGAGCAATTTAACAAACTATTTTTTTTTAAGATTTTATCTTTTTAAAAAAATTATTTATGTATTTATTTTTGGCTGCATTGGGTCTTTGTTGCTGCGCGTGGGCTTTCTCTAGTTGCGGTGAGCGGGGGCTACTCTTCGTTGCGGTGCGCAGGCTTCTCATTGCGGTGGCTTCTCTTGTTGCAGAGCATGGGCCCTAGGCGTGCGGGCTTCAGTAGTTGTGGTACATGGGCTCAGTAGTTGTAGCTCGCGGGCTCTAGAGCGCAGGCTCAGTAGTTGTGGCACACGGGCTTAGTTGCTCCGCGGCATGTGGGATCCTCCTGGACCAGGGCTCGAACCCGTGTCCCCTGCATTGGCAGGCGATTCCTAACCACTGTGCCACCAGGGAAGTCCCAATTTAACAAACTTAAGCAACAATAAACTAGACTCCTTTCCTAGTAAATCCTCCTCATCCTGTTGCCTCCCTACATCCAGATGTCCCCCTTCTTCCTTGTCCTTGTGATCTCATCAACTCTTCCCTTCTCTTCCTCTTGTCCACACCCCCTCCCTACTCCCAGAAACTCTCCTAAGAGTACAAAATGCCAGTTGCCTCTGAAGATCCATCCCTCCTATGAGCCAGATATATGGGCCACAGCATAATTTAAACTTTGGACCCAAGATGAATTAAGAGCTATAATTAAGCATCTCTGCTGCCATATAAGACCAGCAACTATTCATAGGAGCATTTTAAATTAGTTTGGGTGCATATGATTCAGGGTTACCTAACCTATGTCAACTTGTACACATGTTGGTCAGAACCTCAGAACCTCAGCTAGATTTTGGATGGCAAAGCTGATTGGATTGACCCAGAAAGGCATCTACAGAATCTCTCTTTCTACAATACACCTGTCCAAAAAAAAGGATCTAAAATATATATATATATATTTAAAAAGCAGGACAAAGTCTCCTAAAAGTACTGTAGTATCCCCAAACATTTCCAATAATTGGACCATAATTGAACCATACAAACAGAAAAATGATGAAAATATAGGAGATTTCCATGATTTTCTAGTAGAAAATACCTTCTGACAACACTCAAGAGTTAATGAAGGTGCCAGTTGTAAAAGCAGTCCTTACATCTCATTTTGTCAATGGGGTTAAACCTGAAACTAGAAGCCTAATTCAAAAGTAGAAATTAGAACGGGAAGTAGCTCCTTTGCCTGAACTAAAACACCTGTCAGAACATTTTGAACAGCTCTAGATAAGCTCCAAAATAAACTAGAATCACGCAGACTCAGCAGCTAGGTGGCCCACTTCCCAAACAACTATTTTTGACAAGGTAGATATTGTAAACAAAAAGGACACTGGAAAAAAAGAATGTCCCATCCTATAAAAGAAAAACCAAGATGAAGAAAATCCCTCAATTCTGATCTATGGGGGTGCTCTGAAAAAGGAAAACACTTTCAATATCCTGACTTACCCTTAAACACTCAACTTGAATAAATATAGATGGTCAACCTCATCAATTCCTGGTAGATAGGGATGCTACTCTTACTACATTAAACGCCATCTTTGCTCAACCTCTTCCTCAGAGTAACCATACACACAAGTGACAGTTCTTTCAAATAACCCACAGATATTTCCTATCTCCCAGCCCTTAGCTGTAACACTTGAGCTCTTGAATAAAAAACATTCCTTCCTGCTCTGTGATACCACCCTGCAAATTTAATAGGGAGAGACTTACTTTGCAAATGGAATTGTAATATTAAATACACAACAGAACGACTGTTAAAGTTCCAGAGGACTCTTCTATTCATAATCAAGTTGTGTCTGTTCTAGATATACCTTTGCCTTCTCTATTATATTTGATGCATACCCCAGATAAAGCTCTTGACATCATACATGACATTCTATGACCTTAAAAGTCTCCTGACATAGAAAACTAATTAGAGCAGTAAATAGATCCCACCAAATATCCCCAATATCCCTTGAAGCCAGAAACAAAGGAAGGTTTCAAAGCTGTAGCTGAATGCCTTATATCCAAAGGTCTTCTTATATCCTTCACTAGCCCTTGTAACACTCAGTAAAGAAACCAAATGGATAAGGATATCAATTTCTTCAAGACCTCAGGACAATCAACAAAACTTATATCCCTCACTTCCTGGTGATACCTAACGCAAATACTATCTTGGCATCAATTCTACCTGAAGCTACTTGCTTTACTGTAGTGGACCTTTGCTTTGTCTTTTTTGATGTGCCTCTAGATCACATCTAGGACCGTCAATACCTTTTAGCCGTCACCTGAAGAAGATAACAGTATTCCTAGACAGTCATGCCCCAGAGGTTCACTGAAGCCCCCTCCTATTTTTCTCAGTTCCTCAAACAAGTCCTAACAGATCTAAATTTCCCGTGTTATTAAGTTCTGATACAATATGTAGATGATGCCTTACTTTATTCAAAGATTAAGAAAACTTGAAAAAGGATTCCATTTACTTGCTCTCAGTCTTAGAAGAAAAGGGACAAAGTTTCAACAGATAAACTGCAGTTTTTACAAAGCACAGTCCATTATTTAGGTCATGGGATATCTAAGGAGGGGAAAACGCTCTCTCTTGATAGACAAACAACTATTCAAACTTACCTTAGACCTCTCACAAAATAACAGTCTGACAGGATTTCTAGGTTTAACTGGATATTGCAGACAAATTTTTATAAGATTGCAATGCCTCTTTATGAGTTGACTAAGTTCTCAGTAAGAGACCTTTTCTGGGAACCCAGATATGGAACAGGCCTTCTGTAATATGAAGAAAGTTCTTCAGTAGATTCATTCACGGGCATTCCTAACTACAAACTTCCCTTTTGTCTATATGTGCATAAGTGAACTGGACAAGCCCTTGGGATTTTAATTCAACTTCATGGGAACCATCAAAAACCTATTGCCAGACCCTTGACCTGGTTGCAAAGATTTATTCCCCACGTCTTATAGTAATAGCTGCTGCTAAAAATAAATAAATAAATAATTGTTGAGGTTTCTGCTGAGCTAGTTCTAGGCTCCTTGCTTGACGTCACGGTTCCTCATACAGGACAGACATTACTACTGGCTAAGAGCATGAAACACTTTTCAGCCAGCTGATTAACCTCCTATGACATTGTTACTCTTGTAGTCTCGCATTGCTAAGTATTCACCACTCCAACACTGAATTTGCCACTTTGCCAGAGGAATGTGAACCTCACAGTTGTCTTACCTTTGCTAGGGAATGTTGTGTACGCATTCAAATGTATTAGAGAATGCCACTGAGAACCACAAACTAATATTATTTGTTGATGACTCATACCTCAAAACTGAAACTGGAGGTTATCAAGCAGGATATACTATCACTAATTTAAGCTCTCCTTTGGAATGCAGTCCTCTGCCCAAGGTAAAAATCAGCCCAGATGCCAGAACTTATTGCACTTAATAGAGCTAGTCAGTTAACCAAAGACCAGAGAGTAAGCATGTATAGAAAGATAGAATGTATGCTTTTGGAATAGTACATGATTTTGAAAACAATACTGGAAATCTCATTTAAAAAATGGATGAGTGGGCTTCCCTGGTGGCGCAGTGGTTGAGAGTCCACCTGCCGATGCAGGGGACACGGGTTCGTGCCCCGGTCCGGGAAGATCCCACGTGCCGCGGAGCGGCTGGGCCCGTGAGCCATGGCCGCTGAGCCTGCGCGTCCGGAGCCTGTGCTCCGCGACGGGAGAGGCCACGACAGTGAGAGGCCCGCGTACCGCCAAAAAAAAAGGATGAGTTAGGAAACTTTAGGTGCATTCCTACATCTTAGAGAGGTGGCTGGTATGAAAATGGAGGCTCATGCAGAAAGGGATAATATGGTAAAGAAAATGCTCTAGCAGATCATTGTGCCAAATAAGCAGCCGTAACCAATGTTATGATCCTATCTAAACCTCAAAGCATCAATCTATGGAGGTATTCAAAGAGGCCATTATAAATATCAGTGTTTAACCCCTGATTTTGAAAGGTAAAAATGGAAAAGCTCTGGTTGTACCTTTCACTAAGATAGTCTCTGGAACTCCCAAGATGGCTGCTTGGTGGCATCAGATGACTTCAAGTGGAAAATAGCTAAATTTCTCCATGAAACTACTCATCATGATAGAGACACATCGGTTGCTCTCTTAAATCAGGACTGATCAGGAAACTCTAAAAGGTTAGCTGAGGTTATTTTCAGGTCATGGGTCACCAATCAACAACGGAATCCTGAAAAAAACCCATAAAGGTGGGACATAGCCTGGAACCAAAGCCTCAATCGCCTTTTGAACACCTTCAATTTACTGTTATGTCTATTTTAAAATATTTTTTAGTGATTGTGTGTCTACTTTCAGGATGAGCTGCAGCATTTCCTTGCCAAAAAGCTATAGGCTTCACAGCTACTAAAAATCTGCTTGATTTTTATTTCTAACCTGGGGCATACCAATTTGTACGTCAGGTGACCAAGCACACACTTTATAGCAATCATTATAAAAGAATTCTGTAATGCATTACCCCTTACTCAAAAACTACATTGTCCTTACCACCCACAATGTTCTGGAAATGTTGAAAGAACCGATAGCATCCTTAAGTTTAAATTAACAAAACTTTCAGAAATGTGTGCCATCACTTGGCCAAAGGTAATCCCACTCCCACTAGCCTTTATGGCCATATGGTCCATCCCCTTGGGGACACATCACACATCACATCAGTTATTCCCCTATGAATTGGCAACTGGAAGGCCCAAGCATTTAGGGATTTCACCTCTAATAATAGTCTCTGTACTGCTGCACACAGACATGAGAAAATATTGCAGGGACTCATGTACTATACCCCGTCCTATCACCAAGAGCATTTTGCCATTATTCCCACAACATCTTCCTAAATAGCCTCTTTGTCATCTTCAGCCAGGAGATTTCAGCTATTGGAAGAGATATAAGAGACAAACTGTTCTTGAACCTCATTGGTAAGGACCTTATCAGGAACTGCTAACAACAAGTACAACAGTGTTACTCCAGAGAGTCAATCATGGGATTCAAGTTTCACAACTAAAGAATCAATTCAGAATTCCATGCAATTAGAAGATTACTCCAATAAGGCAGCTCAAAGTGAAGATTCTCAGGGATCTTCTAGAAGAAGCCAATCTTTGGAAGTTGACAGCTGACTCAAGACCTTCAGAAAAAGCAGATGACCTCAAATAGTAGATAGCTTCCTCCCAAGATATTGAACCAAGATCCCTGCCCTATTCCTGTTTTGGTTTTTATCTGCTTGCTTATTCTCTACCTGGGAGAATTACTGATTCATTGCTCAGGCAGGGTCCCCAGTGGTGAGAATCATACAAAGAGAAAAGACTATAAGAAACTTGTTGCTAACTAAAGCAGAATTTTTCAATGATACCATTTCTGCTCTAGATGGAATACAAATTAGTTGCAATTCATTGGCATGAGTAGTAATGGACAAATGCATTTTTCTAGGTTTCTTGTTGGCCAGTCATGGTGGCATCTGTGCCATTGCTAAAATTCTTGCTGTACTTAGATCAATAAAAAATCCAAGATAGAAAAGGCTATACATTGTTTTAAGGAAAAAGCTAATTAGCTGTCTTAAGTTGATACTCATGGCCTGTAGGATTTGCTGTCTTGGCCTGAGTTGGATCTATTGGGTTCCTGGTTCTAAAACATCTTAAAAGAACTTCTACTTGTTTTTGTTTTTGTCATAATGGTCATGAAGCTGGTCTTTTCATTCTATGTAGAGTCTTAAATTCTTCTGTACACTCACTCTTTCATCAGATTATTATCATAATAATAAAACAACAAAAAGTTTAAGAAGATCTCACAATAAAATTGGCCATGAAGGCAACTGAGCAATCCCTAGGAGGTGAAGATCTGGATCTCTAGCCTTCCCTACATTGGCCAACCTCTTTCAAGTGAGAAAATGACCCAAAAGGGCAGGGTCTGAGGAGCTGACTATACAAAGGAACACTAGCCAGACCATATATGATGATAGAACTCTGACCCAAAACCTTGCAGCAACCAGCCCAGGAAGGCAAACCACAGTCTCTGCAGCAATCATCCTAGAATAGTCAGGACTTGGTCAAGCACCAAAAGCATCCGTTTAATTTGCCTCCACTTCCAAAGCAAGACCGATTCGAAAAAGCTATTCTTCACACCAGTCACATCAGATACCTCATTTCTAGTTAACCCATCTCTAGCTTTCTCATGCCAACAGCCTACAACTGGAGCATACCTGACGCCTTCTCTTTTTTTCCATTATAACGCTTTCCCACTGCCCTGCCTGCCTCAATTGCAATTGAGAAGGGCACTTCGGCTCCACGATATTTTTCTCCAAAACTAATAACCCCATTACAACCATTGGAAAATATCAGACAAACCCTAATTGAGGAACATTCTAGGAAATACCTGACCAGTACTCCTTGAAACTGTCCTCATCATGGAAAAAAATAAAATCTGAGAAATTTTCATAGACCGAAGGAAACTAGGGAAGGCATGGTGACTGAATGCAGTGTGGTTTCCTGGATTGAATCCTGGAACAGAAAGAGGACACTGGTGAGAAAACCAGAAAAATCCAAATAACAGTCTGAAGTGTGGTCAACAGTATGTGTCAATATTGGTTTCTTTGTTTTGACAAATGTATTATGGTAATATTAGACATTAACATTAGGAGAAGCTAGGTGAAGGATATACGGGAAACTTTATCCATCTCCGTACCTCTAAAATTGTTCCAAAATTTAAAAATTTATTTTTTTAAAAAATGGACACATTTTCAGGCAAAAACAGAGAGTTTTCAACAAAACACCACTCAAGGAAATGCTAAAGAGTGTCCTCAAGGCAAAAAGAAAAAGTTCCAGATGAGATAGCAAAGATGCAAGAAGGGATAAGGAACAATGAAAATATATGGATGTAAATATATGGGTGAATCTAGGCTAATATTGTCTACATAAAAAACTACAGTAATGTGGTGAGGGATTTGACTATATATAGAATTAAAGTACATGGTTGGCATTTAAGTAAGGAGGAGATAAATAGAGTAAATACAGTTAAAGTGTTCTGAGGGTTTTGTAGTCATAGAGTGGCCCATGAACTTACTAGAAAGCAGAATCTTGGGCCTCTCCCCAGACTTACTAAATCATAATTTTCATTTTAACAAGCTCCCCTGTGATTCACATGCACATTAAAGTTTGGGAAATACTGTTCCAAAGGTGCTTGTATTGTCTCAAAAAGAGAGTAAAGCTACCAACTGGTATTACATTTTTGCAAATCTAGAATTTATTTTATAATCTCTGGGGTAAGCAATGAAGGAATAGTTTTAAAAAGTGTGTAATTTCCAATCTAACACGGGGGAAAAGTGGGATAACAAAAAATAATCAGTTCAAAATAAGGCAGAAAAGAGTGAAAAAGAAACAGAACAGGTAGGACACATAGAAACCATATTAAATATAAGTGAAGCAAATTATCAGACAATTTTTTAAAACAATTATATGCTTTGTACTGAGAACACATCTAAAACAAAAGACTATACAAAGATTGAAAATGGAAAGTAAAAGAATGGGAAGAAATATAACATGCAAATACTAACAAAAAGAAAGCTGACATAGATTTTTAATATTAGATGAAGTAGACTTTAAGGTAAATGGCATTACTAAACATAAACAGGAATACTTCATAATGATAAAAGACTCAGTTCACCAGGAAAATATAATAATTCTAAATTTGTACACACCAAATAATATAATTTCAAAATACATAGGTCAAAACTGATAAAAGGAAAAATAGATAAATCTATAGTCATTTTGAGATATTACAGAGCACCTTTTAGGAACTACTAGGTCATATTAACACAAAAAATTAGTAAAGATTAAGAAACACTATGTTTAGTAAACTTGACCTAATGGACGTTCATGGAGCCCTGTACCCAACAACTGCAGAGCCACACAGTCTTTTCAAGGTCACGTGGAACATTTACCAGAATTGACTACATCCTGGGTCATAGAACAAGTCACAACAGATTTCAAAGCAGTAAAATCATGCAGAGTACCTCATCTGACACAATGCAACTAAGCTAAGAATCAATAATAAAAACAAGGTTATAATAGAAATTAGAAAGTATTTTGAACTGAATGATAATAAAACCACATATCAAGGCTTATGGGAAGAAGCTAAAACCATGCTTGGGAGAAACATATGACTTTAAAAGCAAAAGAGGGGACTTCCCTGGTGGTCCAGTGGTTAAGACTCTGTTCTCCCAATGCAGGGGGCCCAGGTTCGATCCCTGGTCAAGGAACTAGATTCCGCGTGTGGCAATGAAGATCCCGCATGCCACACTAAAGATCCCGTGTGCCGCAACTAAGACCCGACACAGCCAAAATAAATAAATAAATAAATATATTTTTTAAAGCAAAAGGGAGGGGGCATGGAAGGAAAAAAGCATATAGTAGAAAGGAAAAAAAAAAGCTAAACCTTTCTTAGCTTTTATCTCAAGAATTAGTAAAACAGTAGAAAATAAACTTGAAGAAAATAGAAGGAAAGAAATAATAACAGTAAGACTGGAAATTAAGGAAATAGAAAACAAAGAGAGGATTAGCAAAAGCAATAGTGGTTTCTATGAAAAAACTAAGGATGAGGTGGGAAGCAGGGTCCAGGTCCAAAGACCAGGGAAACTACAAGAATGAAGTGTGAGGGGTCGCAGGGGAAGGTAGATACACAGCAAGTGGCCAGGGAGGGAGAGAAGGAGCCAGATTTTCAACGGGGATTTTGGGGTGAAGTGCTGTACATTCTAGAGGAAACCCCCATCCTCCATCTCCCTATGAAACACTTAGTAAAATAGTCTTTTCTTGTTAATCCATTATGGGATTGGATCTATTTTGGGGATGTCTTGAAGCACTATATCCTGCTCTTAGCGTGGGTGAAGAGTGAAATTAAGGCAGTTCAAAAGCACCTTGTCCCTAGCTCTAATAAGAGCTAACACTGAGCCCATGTGCCAGGTGCTGCTCTGAGGACTTCACCTGCAGTAGCTCATCCAATCTTCCCAGTGGCCCTATGAGGCAGGTATTATTATCCTCACCCCATTTTATAACTGAAGAAGCTAAGACTCAAAGAATCCAGGTGAGATTGCACCAGTAGTCAAGGGAAATAGGATTCTGACCGTGCTGTCTGGCTCTGGAGACTGTGCTCTTAACAAACCGTCCCCACCCAGTGTCAGAGCCAAGAGGCACTGCATGGTCCATGCTTTAGATAGGTAAATATGCAGCCTCAAAGATCTATCCAATGGGATGTGGATGGAGTAACAAAAATATTGCCAGAAGGGGAGAGAGGACAGGTTGCCAAAAGCATATGATTAACTCTTAAAGCCATTAAACCTTATGGGCAGAAAAGACCCCACCATATTGGTATCAGGAGTCCTTGATGCTGAGCCCTGATAACATCTGAAGACCCAGAAGGCACCATGGACTCTTCCACTCCACCACCACTCACAGTTCATCTATCAACAATCTTTTCATGCTTCACCGCAGCCCTTTCTCTCCATCTTCCTTCTGCCACCTATGCCAGGCATCTCATTAACCTTAGACAACTGCAAATACAATCCAGACTCCTTACCTTGACCTGTAAGGCCTCACAAAGTCTAGTCCCCACTAACATCAAGTGATATCTCTCCCCTCTAGCCCACTGACCTCCTTGCAGACCCTGGAACACACCAAATTTTCCCTTTACAACCTCAGGACCTACCCACATGCCGTGCCTGCTGCCTTAAATGATCTTCCCCTCTTCCATTTGTATGGCTAGCTCCTACTTTTCCTTCAGTGTAAATGTCACCTCTTCTGAGAAACCTTCCCGGATCACCATATCTAAGTAAGAACCTAGTTTGAAGTAAATTCTCTGTATATTCACTTAAAATTCTTTAATGAGTTGATTGCTTGGGTAATGTCTGGAATGGAAGCTTCTGGAAGACAGGAACCATGACTATCTATTCACCTGCTCTTCCAGCACTTAGCATGATGTCTGACACGTAGTAAGCATTCACAAACATTTTTGAATGAATAAATGATAAAAATGGGTCCCAAAGATTGCTTATCATTTGGTGGTTGCTGAATGAACCCAGATATGAAGAGAGGGGAGAGAGCAGGGACCAGAGATGAGCAGGTGACACCTCATGTGATGAGGGTATTTCAGATTAAGGAGGTGCTTTCCAAAGGCAAATGCAAATAGGCAAATAATGACCACAGCACTTTGTCATTCCATTCACATGTGTTCTAAAAATGTTTAGGGTGGGGGAAGTGACAAGTCTCACGAAGCATGGCAGGATCTGGTGGTTGTCAACCTCATTAACGAGACCTCTTAAGCAATTTGAAGCAAAATAACTTCCACACCAATGTCAAGCTTCATAGAGCAGTTGGAAGGAGGAAGTGAGGGAGTAGTAGAATCAGTAACTAGGTTGCTCAGAAAAGTCTCCTGTGATTAGAAAAAGAAAAAAATGTAGTAATTACATTTTGCTAAGACTCAGAATTCAGAGATCCTGGTCTTACCTTCATCTCTATTTCAGATGGAGAAAGATGAAATAAAAGTAGATGTGGATGTAGCAGAAGGTAATTGAAGACCTTCTCTGGGATGAGTAAAGCAATTCTCTCTCCAGAGGGAGGAGGGATGGGTAGAGAAAGCTTCTTCCAAGCAATAAAACTGCGCCATGGTTACAGTTCCTGCAAAAGCAGGAGCCAAGAGGAAAGCTGTGGGAGACTCGTCAGGAGTCTGTGATCTGGCCCAGAGCCTGGGGCTCGCTGACACTTGAGAGTAAGGAGAGTTTCAGAGGCCCTTGACTTAGAGTGATGGCGGGTGGGGGAGCAGTGATAAAGGGAAGTGAGTGGCTGGTGGTCAAGTAATGGTGAGGAAGTGGCCTCTGGAATCAGGCAGATGGAGTTCAGAGCCTGGTTCCTCCTTTTCCTCCAGCATTAATTTGTGCAAATTACCCAATCTCTGTAGACCCCAGCTCCCTCCTCTGTGAAAGGAATCTAATAATAGTGAGGGGAAGGCAATGACAGATGTAAAGGGTTCAGCCCAGCGCTGGCACCAAGGGAGCACTCAGCAAATGGGAGACCCTGATCTCTGCTGTTGCAGCTAGTAGTGGCCATGGTAGTGAGGCAGTCACTTGACCCTGCGTGTGGAGAGTACAGCTTCTTTCTCATGGGCCTTACCGGAAGCTGGACAATTACAAAATACATTCTCCAGACTCCCAACTAGCACTCTAGAAACAAACTAAGGTTAGCCAATTAGCTGTACTTGTGTGAGACTTAGAAGATGGAGGGCATTTCCTGCTTTTTTTGACTGTTTCTTGTCACTGGCAAGCAAGGCAGTAGACACATGAAATTTCTGGCGTTTCAGAATCCTTTCTTTAGAATGGAATCCATTCTTTAGCCTCCTGGGTGTCCAGAGGCAGTGTGACCTCGATACTAGGAACACAGTCTCAGCTCTGGGTTCTTGACATCAGTAGCCATAGCAATGGCCCCAGAGGTGGTATCTTCCCTGGCAGGTCAGTTCTGCAGTATTCTGGAACGCATTTCTAGAGGCCCAGTCTAGGGCCCACACCCCTAGAACTCCCGATGATTTTGTAAACACCTTATTCTCTATATTAAGTCCCTTCACAGTTAAAATATCTAGAGGCATGTCTGCTTCCTGCACTCAATCCTGACTAGTACACTAGGTGTTTGTATTTCTTTCTTTCACAATCTCAATTGTTATCACATTTTTCATGAGTGAAAAAAAAATGTCTTTAAAGCATCATCCACTTTACCTGGTAATATTATTTTCCCTGAGTTAGTCGCACCTACAGGAAGATTGACCAATTACCCCATCCCTATGTAACTAAGCCTGAGGCATTGTCATCCCCTGGTGACAGCTGCCCAGATTGCTACTGTGATGCTGGAGAGGGAGTAATCAGAGTCAGAAAATCAGAGTAGAGCAGACTTCACATTCCCAAACCAAGAAAGGGGAGCCCGATCCATACAGATGTGCTCATGGAATATTGAAAATGGAGACGCTGACAGAGGAGAATTTCTCCAGTATTGCCCAAGAGAGATGGAGCACTGATGACTCAATATGAGTCTTTCCGTCAGCTTGACAGATTTAGCTTTTTCACTGAGAATGACTCACCATCCCTCGTTGGTGACTGTATTAGTTAAAAATAGCCACTCCCTTTGCAATGGACTCAAATCATTTTCAGAAGAAGGCAGGAAATAAACACACTCTGCAACCCTTTCATCTTAACTAGGTTTCCCTATTGATGAAAGATCACGCTGCCCATCTGACACCTGTGCTGGTGTGGTTGTAACTTCTCTATCTCCCTCAACACTAATGAGTTAGCATTCTAGAGTTTTCTTCAGCTTTTTGTGAGTCTGTAATCATTTTATCAATGATTCAGTTTTACAGAGCCTGAAAACTGTTCTACAGAGAAGTGAGAATAGTTTGTGAACCTATAAATCTGAGTCAAAATCTGAACTCATCTCTATGAGAAGCCCATTAACCCTGAGACCTTCTTCTACCCCCCAAAGCCCAACTTGCATTCTCAAGTGGACAAACATACACTTTTTGTTCAATTCTTAATTATCTGCATGTGGCATATTCAACACCATTTATTTTCATTCCCTTAGGAGACTAACTGAAAAGGCCAGGCTCTTGAGTTCAAGAGATATGGGTTCAAATCCTGGTCTTTGGCTTCCTGGCTCTGTGATCTTGGACAAGTTACTTTAGTTCTCTGCATTTCATTTTCCTAATTTGTAAAAGGAAGCAATAAGAATACCTACTTTTAACGCAGATGGCCAACAGGCACCTGAAAAGATGTTCAACATCACTGATCATCAGGGAAATGCATATCAGAACCACCATGAGATATCACCTCACACCTATCAGAATGGCTATGGTCCAAAAGAATACAAATAACAAATGTTGGCAAGGATGTAGAGAAAAGGGAACCCTCTTAACTGTTGGTGGGAATGTAAATTGGTGCAGCCACTGTGGAAAAAAGTATGGAGGTTTCTCAAAAAAACTAAAAATAGAGCTACCATATGACCCAGCATTTCCACTCCTGGATATATATCTGAAAAAAAACAAAAACACTAATTCGAAAAGATACATGCGCCCCAATGTACATAGCAGCATTATTTACAATTGCCAAGATATGGAAGCAACCTAAGTGTCCATCAACAGATGAATGGATAAGGAAAATGTGGTGTGTGTGTGTGTGTGTATATATGTATACACACACACACACACACACACACACACACACAATGGGATACTACTCAGCCATAAAAGAGAATGAAATTTTGCCATTTGCAGCAACATGAATGGACTTGAAATTGAAATTATTTGCTGGATGTCACAGGAATGCAAAGATGAGCAAGCCACAATCAAAACCCTTTAGAAATATCTGATCTAGTAAGGGAGGATGCAACCTGCATGTAGGTAACATAAGAGTCTGAATGAGATGCGCCATATAACTCAAGATCCCATCCAATTTAGACAACAAGCTTAAGTAGGACGTATCATCTGAAAGTGGAACAGGTCTTTGTCCAAAGATAGGTAGAAAGAGTGTTCCAGGAGGAGGGCAGTAAAAGAGTAATAGTGTGGAGATAAAAATAAGCCTGATAGACCTTTCGGTGGGTAAGGGAGTGGACCTTAAAGGCCAACTTGAACTTGAATAGTCAGATTGCAAAAGCAGCCACAAATGCTTCCCCCTTCAGCATCCACAACTTAGGTAATTCTTTCCCACACTGACACTGAACTTGATCATGCAGCTTGCTTTGACCAGTGGGATGGATGGTAGCAAATGTGATTCAGGTAGAGTCATGAAGAGAGCTTGCACATGTGGGCTGACCCATGCTGCACATGGAAACTTTCTGCTGCCACATGAACAAGCCTGCTTTAGTCATTTGGATGGTGATGAGAAACATGTGGTCCAGTTCTCTCCGTTGCACAAGTCAACAGTCAGCACTGGCAGGGGAACAGCAACCTAGCTCCCTGCAGCTGGCCATAGATCCAAGAGCGAGCCCAGTCAACACCAGCAAGGGAATCACCCAGCTGGGCCCAAGCCAAAGAACTGGGAGCACAGTAATGGTTGTTGTCTTAAGCTACTGCATTTGGCGTGGTTTGTTAAACAGCAAAAGCCTGCCGATAATGGGAGCCATTCAAAGGTGGAGGCAGGTGAGCAAATATGACATGCTATCCAGATAGACATATAGTTAGGAAATTGTAGGCACATCGTAAATATTAGATTAAGCAACATAATTATTAATGTAAATTTGCTTCAAAATAAAAAAGTTGATGAGTGATTTTTGAGTGTGGAAGATAGTAATTCATGATACTCCACACTCTTGCTACTTAAGGTGTTGTCTGTGGACCAGAGGCAGCAGCATTACCTGGAGCTTATTGGAAATACAGAATTTCCTGTGGAGCTAGGCTCCCCACCAAACCTGTTGAATCAGATATGAATTTCAACATCACCCATATGGTGATTCTTTGTCACTATTAAAGTTTGAGAACCACTAGCCTATCCTAAAATGCAAACTGAATCCACATTGAGCACTCACCTAGTCTTTCCTATTCTGAAGGTATACTAAAACATCTAAAGATATTTTTATTTCTTTAGATGCTTTAGTATACCTTCCTGGCTGCCTGCTTCCTACTGTAGCTTTAGTTAAAAACAAAACACACACACACAAAACCCCACCTTTATCCTTTGAAGTTGTATCATCAAAAAGCCGTGTGTGGGGGGGGGGGGCTTCCCTGGTGGCGCAGTGGTTGAGAGTCTGCTTGACGATGCAGGGGACACGGGTTCGTGTCCCGGTCCGGGAGGATCCCACATGCCGCGGAGCGGCTGGGCGCGTGAGCTATGGCCGCTG
This sequence comes from Leucopleurus acutus, assembly GCF_964270905.1. Taxonomy (NCBI): domain Eukaryota; kingdom Metazoa; phylum Chordata; class Mammalia; order Artiodactyla; family Delphinidae; genus Leucopleurus; species Leucopleurus acutus. The sequence goes on from NC_139146.1 coordinate 51,687,405, forward strand.
AGCCTGTGCGTCCGGAGCCTGTGCCCCACAACGGGAGAGACCGCAGCGGTGAGAAGCCCGCGTACCGAAAAAAAAAAAAAAAAAAAAAAAAGAAGCTGTGTGTGTGTGTGTGTGTGTGTGTGTGTGTGTGTGTTTTCTTGGGAACTTTGAGTAGGGCCCAACAAATAAAATTGCATTCCCCATCCAGGTTTTGAACCAATTAAGAAATAAGACAAAGGATAAGGCAGATAGGGACCAAAATATCCTCTTTATCACTGATAAAGTCCAGGTTAGAGACACTGCCAAATGGGCTTCCCCTACAGCATCCAGAATTAACCAGACTTAACCATAAGGCACGCTGGTCCAGGGTAGGCTCCCCAAAGAGAAGGAAAGGAAGTCCTGGCTGAGGGAAGGTGGGGGAGTGAGTAAGGGGCTGGAGAGAGCCAGGAGAGTTAGCTCCACATGAAAGAAACACTGGGAATGGAGATAGGTATGTGTGTGGAGGTGGTGAGAGAGATGTGTTCTATAAAATGTGGTCATCATAAATGCCTAGAAGTTTCTTAAGAGCTGAATTCTTTAGAAATGATCTTTAATGATGATTGATTGATGGTGCCAAAACTGAGATGAAAGAAAAGCAATGTAGATTTGGGGAGAACAGGAATTTATTTATGAAGATTGATATTTGACCCAGGAGTGGAGAGAACCATCAATGACTTCTATGTTACCTCATGACATTGAGTTGCCCTAAGACACTATTATTACTATTAATAATGATCATGATAACAATGGTTAAGCTTTTTGAGCTCTTACTGTGTGCCAAGTACTGAACTATAAGAACAATATTTTATTTAAGCCTCACGACAAGCCAATGAGGTTGGTATTTTTATTACCAGTGTTCTCATTTTATGGATGAGGAAATCAATACTTAGAAAGGTTAGTAACTCACCCAAGGTCATACAACTAGTAAGTGGTAGAGTGAGGATTCAAACCCAGGTCACCAGTTTTATGGTCATCTATATCTATTATTTTCTTTTTATTATTAAAAAGAAATTAAATTTTTATTATTTCTATTCAAGTGTAATACATTTGTGGCATAGTCCCCCCAAATTAGAAAATACAGATTTTAAAAAAGAGAAGAAATTAAGAATCACCTATAATTTTCCAGAGAAGGATAACCACTATTAAAATTGTTGTATATACCCATCCTGTCTCTCTTCTGTGCACATATTTGCTATTTTGTTGATGTTTTACAAAAGAGGAAATATATAGGTTTCATTACCTGCTTTTCATACTTAACAATGCATTATAAACATTTTCCATGTAGTTCTAAGTCATGTTTTCTTCTACAATACTATTTTGAACATCGCATTTTATTCTGTTGTATGAATCCATCATAATGTATTATATTTAACCAATCTCCTATTATAGCTTATTTAGGTTGTTAAAATATTTTCACTATTGTAAACAACTCTGTGATGAACATTTTCGTGGCATCATCTTTGCATGCATACTTTTTTTAGTCACTAGTTTTGTTTATCCCAAAGCCATTTCTTCTCCCAGTTTTTCCTCCTAAGGAAACCTCCATTTTTAGAAGTTAGAAGAGAGATGTCCTTTGATCTAGACAAACTTTCCTCAGCCCCTGTTGCAGTTGAGTGTGGCCATGTGACTGAGTTCTAGCCAATGGGATGTAAGTGAAAGTGATCAGACTGTTTCCTAGTCAAATCTCGAAGTAGCTGTGCTTCTCCCATTCTCTCTGTACCCATCTCTAGAGAGGTGCAACTGCAACTATGCACAGCCCTAGAGAGTGGCTGTACTATTTAGGGCGCTCCAGAGAAACAGAACTAACAGGAGATATAGAAAGAGATTTATTATCAGGAATTGGCTCACATGATTATGGGAGCTAAAAATCCTGAGATCTGCAGATGGCAAGCTGGAGATCCAGGGGAACCAGTAGTACAGTTCTAGTCCAAGTCCAAAGGCCTAAGAACCAGGAGAGCCAATGGTGTAAATTTCAGTCCACATCTGAGTCCAGAGACAGGAGAAAAACCAATGTCCCGGCTCAAAGAGAGTCAGGCAGAGAGAAGGAATTCTTTCTTATTCAGCCTTTTATTTTGTTCAATCCTTCAACAGATTGGATAAGACCTGACTACACTGGGGAGGGCAATCTGCTTTGCTCAATCTCCTGATTCAAATGTAATCTCATCCAGAAACACCCTCACAGACACACCCAGAGATAATGTTTAACCAAATCACTAGGCATCCCATGACCCAGTCCAGTTGACACGTAAAATTAACCATCAAAGTGGCAAAGCCACAAGATGAAAAGAGTGTGGGTGACTTGATTGCCAATTGGAGGAGAAATACTTGCTATATAGAAGATCTTCCTTGAACTCTTCTTTGGATAAAAAATAAACTTTTATTATATTGGAGCCATTATACAAATATTTCTGCTGTGACATAATAGACATTGCTGAAAAACCACACATTCAGCAAAATTATACATTCAAAATAATGCTTTTAGGAATTAGGATTACAGTCAGACCACTAAAAATTTATGCAGTTTTATAACTAGAGCACTAACAAAAACAGTCATTGGTACCTTGGGAGACAACTTGGACAGTCCAGGCAGGAAGCTCGGCATGGTTGGAAGTTGCTCCAAGGCTATGAAAATGCTATTAAAAAATAATTGTGTGAAATTATAGGGCTAGAGAACAGATTAGCTATTGCTAGGGGTTAGAGATGGTGGTGGAAGAGGCTAGGCCTGGCTGTGAAGGAGTAGCACAAGAGAACCTTGGGTGATGGAACAGTTCTGTAGCTTAGTTTCGGTAGTAGTTATGCTAATCTACACGTGTGATAAATTTGCTTAGATCTACACACACACACACACACACACACACACACACACACACACACAGTGTGGGTAAAACTGGTCAAATCTGAAGAAGCTCTAGATTGTACCAACTACCAGTATCAGTTTCCTGGCTTTGATATCGTATTGCAGATGTCCAAGATGTTACACTTGGGGAAGCTTGGTGCAGGTCATATGGAAGCTCCCTGTGCTTTTTTTTTTTTTTTCAGTTTCCTGCAAATCTACAATTATTTCAAAATCAAAAGTTTAAAAAAATTGGGTAGAAATGATGTCCATGGTTGTAGAAACAATATGGATGGAAAAGGAAGCTCTGAACTGGGGGGTGAGAGGTGAGGAGGTGGCAGAATGGCCACTGCATCTGGGCCACTAGAGGAAGTGCAGTCTGCTCTGAGCAGCGCAGCGGGGAGGATACCTGTCTGGGAAGGAAGCCCAAGATATTGCACTTATTTTCATTGCCTTAACAAATACCTGAAAGAGTTCTTGCCTGTGTATCAGCTACGCTGAGGGCTTTTTCTGTTCCCGTGAAAAGTTATAATTCTACTCTCACTATTCAATCTCTTCTTCTTTCAAAGTATGTTAATGTTTTGGGTTTGGTTTGCTTTCTATCTTTGTTCTAGATCTACCTAGCCATTTAGAAAGATATATACTTGATTGCAAGTGGGACATTTTCAACATATAAGCCATAAAATATTTAAGGGACAGGGAGTTTTCTGGGAAGCTTTGAATCATATGAACAGATCTACCCTTTGTGGAGGCGTCCAGGTGTATTTCTGAGAACAGGCTTCTACAGACTGTTGATGTCCCAGTGTGTAAAGGAATACATGAGGCTCAACCAAAACATACTTGGTGACTGTAAAAGCCCTCAACTCAGAGGTGTTAACCATCAGCGCATAGACATCACCAGAGGCATTTATTTGCTTAAAATGCAGGTTATCTGATTTCCCATTCCCAGAGTTTCTGAATCCTCCTGTCGAGGGATAAGGTCCAGGAATAGGCAATGTAACAAGCACCCCAGGCAGTATGGCTGCTGCCTGTCTGAGGATCTCTCTTTGAAAAACACAGACTTAAAACCTCAACAAGGAGGAGGCTGGCCCACTAGCTTTTAAGTATTTAGCTGAGTTCCTGCTGAAATAGTGCAATTTGACTGAACAGTGAGCTGTGGAAGAGATGAGTAGAGGCAATGCTTCAAAGACATGCTGTGCAAACTGAAAAGCAAGTTAAAGCACCATGACTTTGCTTCCAATAGCCTGGGATTGACAGCAGCTGACAGTTGTGCTGCTACCAGTGTCACCTCTGAATACAAAGAATATTGGGTATTTTGACTTATTTCAGCAGGGATAAAATGTTAGGGAGGAAAATATTCGCTTAACTAGTTTCCTTCTCTGAAGCGTCAGTGTAGAATAATAATGCCTTATATTCATGCATCAGCCTCCTAATCACCAACTTATTTGAAACCATCACAACATTCCAAGTTCTTTATAGCTTAGAAACATTTCCTTCTTGGGATGTTAGGAGGTGTCCAGTTGAAGTAAAAGTGAATACAAACAGAGGCAGAATGCTGGTTAGCAGATGGTTAAGACATCAAGGAAAATTCTCTGCCCATGGGACACTGTGTTGCATTTGAATTTATAAAAATTATGAGACCTGTTTTTGCCAAACACTGTCTTGAACATTCACTGAAGAACACACTTACACTCTTAGAGACTCTGAGGTCTGTCTGGTTCATTTTTAGAATTTGGGTTTGCAATATTATTGGCATCTCAAGGACCAAGACCAGAGTTCACTGATTTTGTATATTCTGCATTTCGTACAGTATCCAATATACAAAAGATATCAGATAATGGTGAAAGAATGAAATATCTCTTTTAGAATGCACTAGCCAAGGGGACTTCAGAATAGAGCAGAAGGAGTGGAGAGAAGCGGTATCTCCTGGCCCCCTCCTTCCTTTTGCTTTGAAATTCATAGTACCTAACAATTTGTTCAGATCCAAAGAGTTAACCAAGCTACATGAGATGGTGGTGGAACTTCGGTAAACCAGAGGGAGCAGTGGAGAGTAAGAACCAACAAGTACCACCCCCCCAAAAGCTGGAGATCTTCAACAAATAAGAGTAAGTTCCAAGGCAGGCTGCCCAAATAATAGTGTTTTAATAAATGAAGCAGTAACTGAGTGAATCTCCACCTTTGCAAGTAAAGAAACTAAGGCTCAGAGAGGGAAAGGAACGTGCCCCAAAGGCACAGCCAGTCGGTGGCAGAGCTGCAATTTGAGGGTCTGCCTCTGCAGAAGCCCACACCGCTAACTGTTCACACCACCTCAGTCCCTCACTTCTGCTCTGAAGGGAGGACATGATTTTGTTTCATAACAGTGGAGTGTAAATGAATTATTCATATTCTGGTGCTTGTTAACCAGATCATCTATACCTCCCATATGAGGCTTGTTTCCTCAAACACCGAAGTCATGACTTCAAGGACACGCTGATTCCCTCAGAAATTATAGATTCAGCCTCTACATTCACAATGGCAGCTTCACTTTCAAAAACAAATCATCACTAACATATTTTACCTCACAGTAAACAGCTTCTAGAGAATACCCCCAGAGAGATGATATGACCAACGATAAAAACAAAAACCCAATGACTGGGTGTTATTGACCAAATTAAGCCACCTACCTAGTTTCATGAACTTTTTATTTTCTAGTTATATTGAAAAAGTATAACTAATGTAAAGGAGGAAAAAAATAACTTTTTCCTCTATCCTCTTAGGTTAAGTAGCTGGGGCCCTACAAATTACACTGACAAAAGACAGATTAACAGGAGAAAAGATTTATTATTACTTATGCATTTGGAGGTCTTCACTTCACAGAAAAGTGAAGACCCAAAGACATGGATAGGCCTCAGATTTTATATATACCTTTTTAACAAAGAATGATAAATTGTGGAGACATGACAAGAAAAAAGAAAAAGGAGTTTGGGCTAAGGGTGGTAAACTGTGGGAAAGTAACTAGGAAATGTATGGGGAAAACTAATGAAAGATAAGGTTTATTTCAGAAAGGTTGGTTTGCAGACCTATCTCAGTGCTGACCTTCCATCTTCCTCATGACCATAAAATTCCCCTGAGAAAGGGGATTTATAGCAGACCTCACTTCCCAGAAGTGTCTGCTTTTATTCACATGAGATCAGCTCTGAGAAGGCTTCTTTCTCCATCTGTTGATTCTCATTTGCCTCCAGCTCAAAATAATCCTTACGCCAAAATGGCATATTTTGGGGTGGCATATTCTGATCTCCTTCGCTAACATTAACTGATGCCCCAGAGATGTGGTGAGGAATTGCTAGCAATTGTTATAATAATCACCCTGACCTCCTTATCTCTGTAGTTCAGAAATAAGGTCTCAAAGTAAATAAACAGGCGTGTTTGCATCTCAAAGAGGTATTATTCCCAAAGAGGAGAACACCTGAACTGATGGGCAGGAAAGACACCCAATCTCTCCACAGTTGCACCTCCAGAGATCCTTGTTACTTATGTCCACCAATCTTAAAACTCAGTTTGGGTGAGATCATAAACGTTCTCCTTCCCTTACTAGATTCAAGCTGCTTTCTCCGATAAGAACTGCATGGGTAGAGTAGAACTTCATTTGCTATTCATTCTCCAAAATTATGCTACCCTCTGTTGTGTAGATAATCAGGAATGTCTAAGGTATTATAGATGAGTTCAGATTAAAATTACTCTCTAGCCCAGGGGTTGGCAAATTACAGCTTGTGGACCAAATCTGGTTCAGCAGTCTGTTTTTGTAAATAAAGCTTTGGAATTTTGGAACCCATTATTATGCTAGCCATGCCTGTTATTTATATACTGTCTTATATGCTACAATGGTAGAGTTGAGTAACTCTGACCTGAGATGGTATAGCCTGACAATCCTATGTGTTTTTGATTTGTAAGAGCTAGAGTTTTAGAGAGCAAAAACAGTTTTTAAGCCTTAAGAAGCTAAGAGTCTGGACAATTCAGAAAATAATTTATACATTAGAGCAAAAATGAGGAGGAATACATAAAGATGTAAGGTCAGTTTTTCAGTTGGAAAAGGGATGAAAGTAAAATCGGTGGATGGGACAAGGGAAAGAAAGCAAAGCAACTAGTATTTAGCAGCAGTTTCATCCTTGAAATGGATCTAGTACCCATTTCTGCCCTCAAGGCCAAGCCTCTGATGCTGACAGTTGTGGGGTAGTGATAGAAGCTACAGATGGGTTCATGTTGGTCTTCAAAATAGAAGGGTTCATACTTGATTTTCTTGTGGAGAAGCTCCTGGTATCTTCATGGCTTTGTAGTATTAAGTTCAAAATGAAAGCCAGGTGTATTTAGGCAAAAGGCCTAAGAAAAAACCCTAAATCTCCCACAGCACCGGAGAGCTATTACAGAGTATCTGAAAGTGTCCCATGCCCCTGAGAAAAGTCTGGAATTGCTAAAAGCAGATGGTGGTCATGGAACAGCCTCATAGTCAAGATTAAGAGGATGTAGAGTAACCCACATAGATCCAGAAAAGCATGCAGGATGAAGACATTTCAGAAGCAGATGTAGGAGCAAGTATACCAATGGCCAAAGACTACTAGGGATTTCACATTTCAGCAGAAGCCAGCATAGACCTGAAAGAAATGTTTCCCCCAATTTCTCAATGATATACAAACACTAAGCTTAGATTACAAAGCTCGGCCTGGACAGAAGAGGCAACAGCTGAGCAATGTATTATCTTCTCTTCTCTCCCCAGTTTAAATCTTGAATTGATCAAGTTAAAAATCCTAATACACCTAAAGGAACTATAAAAAGAAGAACAAACAAAACCCAAAGTTAGTAGAAGGAAAGAAATTAATGAAGATCAGAGCAGAAATAAATAAAATAGAGATGTAAAAAACAATAGAAAAGATCGATGAAACTAAGAGCTAGTTCTTTGAAAAGATAAACAAATTTGATAATCCTTTAGCCAGACTCATCAAGAAAAAAGGAGAGAGGGCCCAAATAAATAAAAATCCTAAAGTGACTGGGTTTACTTAGAAGCAAAAGATTTAGTTTTCTGAGATTAGAAGACTCCAAGTTAATTTTAGTTCAATTATAGAAAAATAAAATTTCATTTTTGACACCTGAATTTATACTGTGAAATATACACCTGCTATGCCACTTTTAGGTAATATACCCATACTATCAGATACTGACCTAAGTTAGGTACCTTATTTTTTATAAGATTTGAATGTGCCATGTAGAAGTAACAAGCAATTATGGGAGTTCTAAAAATGGGAAAAACAAGAAAGAAATAACAGTAAAAGAAGTCATAAAAGAAAACTTCACTGAGTTAACAGGACTTGAATTTTGGATTGAAAGGACCCACCAAGAAGAATTAGGCAGACACACAAGCCTCTTAGATAGCCTCATCCACCAGAGGACAGACAGCAGAAGCAAGAACTACAATCCTGCAGCCTGTGGAATGAAAACCACATTCACAGAAAGATAGACAGAATGAAAAGGCAGAGGACTATGTACCAGATGAAGGAACAAGATAAAGCCCCAGAAGAACAATTAAATGAAGTGGAGATAGGCAACCTTCCAGAAAAAGAATTCAGAATATTGATAGTGAAGATGATCCAGGACCTCGGAAAAAGAATGGAGGCAAAGATCGAGAAGATGCAAGAAATGTTTAACAAAGACCTAGAAGAATTAAAAAACAAACACGTAGAAGAATTAAAGAACAAACAAACAGAGATGAACTATACAATAACTGAAATGAAAAGTACACTAGAAGGAATCAATAGCAGAATAACTGAGGCAGAAGAATGGATAAGTGACTTGGAAGACAGAATGGTGGAATTCACTGCCATGGAAAGGAATAAAGAAAAAAGAATGAAAAGAAATGAAGACAGCCTAAGAGACCTCTGGGACAACATTGAACACACCAACATTCACATTATACGGGTCCCAGAAGGAGAAGAGAGAGAGAAAGGACCTGAGAAAATATTTGAAGAGATTATAGTCAAAAATTTCCCTAACATGGGAAAGGAAATAGCCACCCAAGTCCAGGAAGCACAGAGTCCCAGGCAGAATAAACCCAAGGAGAAACACGCCAAGACACATAGTAATCAAATTGACAAAACTTAAAGACAAAGAAAACTTATTAAAAGCATCAAGGAACAAACAACAAGTAACATACAAAGGAACTCCCATAAGGTTAACAGCTGATTTCTCAGCAGAAACTCTACAAGCCAGAAGGGAGTGGCATGATATATTTCAAGTGATGAAAGGGAAGAATCTACAACCAAGATTACTCTAGCCAGCAAGGATCTCATTTAGATTCGAGGAAGAAATCAGAAGCTTTACAGACAAGCAAAAGCTAAGAGAATTCAACACCACCAAACCAGCTCTACAACAAATGCTAAAGGAACTTCTCTAAGTAGGAAACACAAGAGAAGAAAAGGACCTAGGAAAACAAACCCAAAACAATTAAGAAAATGGTAATAGGAACATACATATTGATAATTACCTTAAATGTGAATGGATTAAATGCTCCAACCAAAAGACACAGGCTCACTGAATGGATACAGAAAACAAGACCCATATATATGCTGTCTACAAGAGACCCATTTCAGACCTAGGGACACATACAGACTGAAAGTGAGGGGATGGAAAAAGATATTCCATGCAAATAGAAATCAAAAGAAAGCTGGAGTAGCAATATTCATATCAGATAAAATAGACTTTAAAATAAACAATGTTAAAAGAGATAAGGAAGGACACTACATAATGATCAAGGGATCAATCCAAGAAGAAAACATAACAATTATAAATATATATGCGCCAACATAGGAGCACCTCAATACATAAGGCAACGCTAACAGCTATAAAAGAGGAAATCGACAGTAACACAGTAATAGTGGGGGACTTTAACACCTCACTTACACCAATGGACAGATCATCCAGACAGAAAATTAATAAGGAAACACAAGCTTTAAATGACACAATAGACCAGATAGATTTAATTGATATTTATAGGACATTCCATCCGAAAACAGCAGATTACACTTTCTTCTCAAGTGCACACAGAACATTCTCCAGAATAGATCACATCTTGGGTCACAAATCAAGCCTCAGTAAATTTAAGAAAATTGAAATCATATCAAGCATCTTCTCTGGCCACAACACTATGAGCTTAGAAATAAATTACAGGGGAAAAAAACGTAAAAAACACAAACACATGGAGGCTAATCAATACGGTACTAAATTACCAAGAGATCACTGAAGAAATCAAAGAGGAACTCAAAAATACCGAGAGACAGATACCGACGAAAACACGATGATCCAAAACCTATGGGATGCAGCAAAAGCAGTTCTAAGAGGGAAGTTTATAGCGATACAATCCTACCTCAAGAAACAAGAAAATCTCAAATAAACAATCTAACCTTACACCTAAAGGAACTAGCGAAAGAAGAACAAACAAAACCCAAAGTTAGTAGAAGGAAAGAAATCATAAAGATCAGACCAGAAATAAATGAAATAGAAACAAAGAAAACAATAGGAAAGATCAATAAAACTAAAAGCTGGAAAAAAAAAAGAAGAATCCGGCTTGATAAGTGAGAAAGAAGCACACACTTAGACACATTATATCCTGTTGAAGTATCTGAACTCTTCAGAGAAAGAAGGTAACCTACAAACTTTCAGGCAGAAAGAACACATTATTCACAAAGAAAGAAATCAGGTTGGTGTTCATCATTTCATGTGTAACATTGATGACTAAAAGATGGTATTATAAAATTATAGAATGTTGTTATAACGGTATGGAACTCCAAGAATTCCATACTCAGCAATGATATCATTGATTAAAAAAGGATAAAAGATGTGATCCGACATGAATAAAGTAAACCACCCATAAAATCAGCTGAGGAAAGTACTCAAGGAAATACATTAAATGTAATAAGGATGATGTCAAAACAAATATCTTAAGAAAATATCAAGAATACAAGAAATAACAAGCATTGTACCTTATCTATAGTTAAAACTCTGATAAAGAGACAGAGAATTACAATCTAAGTGTTCCATAGGTTTGTTGAAACAGATGAGACATATTGCAGGGGAAAATTTATAATAGCCTGAAACTGAAATTCTAAACTGTCTCAGAAAAACCCAGCAGCTGAGGGTGAGGGAGCCTGAGGGGGAAGAGAGGGTTGTTGATTTTTTAATATAAATTTATTTATTTATGTTTGGCTGCACTGGGTCTTTGTTGCTGAGCACAGCCTTTCTCTAGTTGCGGTGAGCAGGGCCTACTTTTCATTGTGGTGCATGGGCTTCTCATTGTGGTGGCTTCTCTTGCTGTGGAGCACGGGCTCTAGGCATGCGGGCTTCAGTAGTTGTGGCACACGGGCTCAGTAGTTGTGGATCGCGGGCTCTAGAGTGCAGGCACAGTAGTTGTGGCACATGGGCTTAGTTGTTATGCAGCATGTGGAGTCTTCCCAGACCAGGGCATGAACCTGTGTCCCCTGCCTTGGCAGGTGGATTCTTAACCACTGCGTCACCAGGGCAGTCTGGAAAGAGAGGTTTAAAGAAGCTTTTTAAAAATTCTAGAGGCTTGTAGGAAGTGGGCAGGTAAAATAGTTTATTAGAGTGGCATAAACATTATTTAAATTTTCTATGTTAGTATAAAAATAAAGGTTGCTGGTTAAAGATGGAAAATGAAGCACATAATTTTACTCTGTTCTCTACCAAGTCCTCACTAAAAGCTACAATAAATGGCTTTTTAAAAAAATTGTAAACCCACGAGGACAAAGAGAATAAGAAAGAGAAGACTGAAACCTAATTTTGTGAGCTGGAATGTAGAAAGATGAGTGGTAGTTGATTGCGAGCCACTGCTATAAACTAATGGAATTGTAAGCATTTGAAACATATAGCAGTGAAATGACCCCCCCTTATATCTTTCATGTTTCCTAACAAAGGCATTGTCACATAACAGCTTACTAATAAATTTTTTTAATGAAAAATATAGTTAAAGAGGGAAAAGTAAATACTAGTGGAATTCAAAAGCCTAGAAGAACTTCCAGAAAACCAGGGTCTGGAATGAGGAGGGAGTGCTGTGAAAGTAGAGAAACTTGACCAAGCCGGTAAAAGTAAAGAGAATAGAAGGAATGAGCAATTGAAATAATTAATAATTCTAAAATGAGGTGACAGGGATGAAACCAAGTGAGATATCATAATGAAGAAAATGATGCAGACCTGGCTTAAGATGGAGCCACCAGTAGAAGGTAACAGTCAAACACATCATGTATGCCCTGTAGGGAATGGCAAGATTTCTTGGAAAACCCACGAGTAACTGAAATTTCCTTTCCAGTATACCTTCTAATCTTATGTTCATTGCTTATTTACAAAAATTGGTCATATAATTGATCAGAAAGACAACCTTAATAAACTCTGAAATATATTGTTTTTATAGATTAATTTCTCTATAAGCTAATAAAATTATAAGTCAACAACAAAATTATGACTAAAGAAACCTTAAACAATTGGGAACTTTTAAACTCTCGAAAACAAAACAAAATTAAACACTTTGGTCAAAGAGAAATCAAAACTGAAAAATTACATGGAAATTAACAACAAGGAAACTATATCATATCCAAGCTTATGGGCATAGGTAGTGTTATACTCAAATGGAAATGTATAGCCTTAAATGCTGTCATTATTTTAAAAACCTGAAAACAAATTAAATATGTGGCCAGTTTTAAGAAACTAGAACGAGAATAAAATAAGGTAGGAGAAGGTAATTAATAAAGATAAAAGCTAAAATTAATAAAATAGAAAATAAAAGACAATAGAAAGTATTCTAAACTTATTTTTGAAAGAACATTAAATGTTAATAAATAAGTTAACTAAATAATTAATTATGAGCAAATCAAATCCAGTTGTATATTGAAAGGGTTGTTATACCACTTCCAGGTCAATTTTATTTCAGCATTGCTAGAATGGCTCAACATTATGAAATAATATATCAGTAAAATTTATTGCATCAATTTAAAGAAGAAAACTATAACTATATCAACAAATGCCAGCAGAACTGGCCAGAGACACCAGACTGTATTCAGCACTCCTCTGGTTTTGAAGCTTATTTATCATACCTGATTCTGTTCTACAAGTGAGTTGACAATTCTTCTAGTGATAATAAGAGCAGAATGCTTGTGACTGCAACCTCCCTCACTTTCCCTTTCCCACCAGGAATATTTCTTATAAAACAATAAGTGCATATTGTTCTAATTTAAATGCTATCTCCTCTAGTTCCTTCATCATAAGTCATCTCAGACATGCAGTGACGCATTCTCCTGCAAATACAAATCACCATATGGGCCCTCTGACTTGTGCACGAGAGACTGTAGAAATCTATAAATGGGGAGAATGCGTATTGCAGTAAACGACACCACCATTCATCCACGTACTCAGGCCAAGAAACTAGTGAGCGCCTTGACTCTCTCCACCCCTATCCCCTCATCCGACACATCAGTGTCTTAGCTCTGGCTGCCGTAGCAATATACCATGGAGTGGGTGGCTTAAACAGAAATTTATTTCTTGCAGTCTGGAGCTGGAAATCCAAGATCAGGGTGCCAGCCTGGTTGGTTAGGGTGATAAACCTCTTCCTGGCTTGTGGAAGGCTCACTTCTTGCAGCTTCCTTACACGGTGGTGAGAGCAAGTTCCTCTCATAAGGTATCAATCCCATCATGGAGGCTGTACCCTCATAACCTCATCTAATCTTAATTACTTCTCAAAGGCCCCACCTCCTAATACCATCACACTGGGGGTGGGGGTGGACGTTAGGGCTTCAACATATGAACTTGGGGAGACATAAACATTCAGTCCGTAACAATCAGCAAGTCCTAAAGCTCTGCCTTCTAAATACATCCCCAGATCCAGCTACTTCTCACCACCCTCACAGTGGTCCAAGTCACCATCAATGCTCTCCTAGATCACTGTAGTGCCTCTTCACTGGTCCCCTGCTTCCACTCTTTCCCCAACTGCAGTCAGATTGATCTTTTTAAAACAAAAATCAGATTCTGTTGCTTTTCTGCTCAAACCCTTAAATGCTTCCCCTTGTGCTCAGACACCCTTCTGGACCTCTGATCTCACCCCCTACCACCTGTCACCTTGCTCACTCCACTCTGCCATCCTGGCCTTCCTGCCGTTTCTCAAAAACCCAATGCTCATTCCCACCTTGAGCCTTTACATTTTAGGTGACTCGGCTGGGAATGCTCTTCTCCCAAATCTTTGCACTGCTGACTTCCTTTGGGTCTCTGCTTTATGTCGCCACCTCAGAAAGGCCTTCCCTGAAGCATCCTATGGCAGCCCCTCCCACCCCAAAACTGTAACCTTTCACCCTGCTTTGTTTCTCTTCAAGTGTATATCTCTGCCCAATACATTAAATTGTTACTTGTTTTTGTCTGCCTCCCACTAGAAAGTTCTCCAGAATGTAGACACTTTTCTTATTCACTGCTCTATTCTTAATGTCTAGAAAGGACTTGGCTCATAATAGGTGCTCAATAAATAATTGTTGGATGAATAAGTGGAGATTTCTCCATGGTCATTTCCATAGATTGCCAATCCTTAGTTAGGTCTCCAATTCTGAGGCTGGAGTGGTATCTCAGGTTACGTTCCCCAGGAAGCAGACTCTGAGATGGAGATGAGCCTGCAGGTTGTTTATCAGCACCAGTGGGAGGAAGGGAAGAAAGCAGGATTGGGCAGTGGGAGAAGTCGAGCTGTGATGCAGTCTTAGTAGGAGCTTCAGCCAACCCTACAAGAAGTTCTGAAGACAGATGGACCCTTGGAAGCTTTCCCAAGGGGACAAGGCAGTCCTCTTAGCTGATGCCATCTCAACAGCTAAGGATTTAGTCATCCACTTCTGAGTGGAACGGCAAAACATCTTCCACAGATGGGAGGACATGTGGTTTAATCATGGTAATGCCAAGGAAGTCTATGACTCTTTACCTAGAGACCTCATAATGTGGCATCTGATTCCTTGGCGATGTTACAGCCCTCCAGGGACTGGTTCATGGTCTGCCAAATCCAAAACCCTGATGGTGTGAGCACATAGAAAATGGACCTGTCTCAGAGGTGCACTCACATTAACTCAGGTTCACAGATAGCAGTGCATACAACTGGATGACAATATATTTTACGACTGACATAACTTCCACTGAAACTGCAGGTGTCAGCAAGACTTGTCCCTTCTTTCCAGAGCCACCTACATACAGCTTCCCAGGCTGCATAGTGCAGAACCCTAGGGGCTGCCATTCTTGCGGACTGCAGTGAGACTGGTGCAACCTCCACTCCCACAGCTGTGCAGTGCACCGGCCCTGAATAACCAATAGGTTGGTTGTTAAACATGGAACCAGGTGAGGAGAGTCAGGTAGGGAGACTTTAGAAGTGGCCCTCCGATAACAAGGGAGGGGAGAATGCAGTGAGTAGACAGTCCTCCTCGCTGCAAAGATAGTCTTGCCAGTAGAACCACAGTATTACACGAAGTCTGTTGGCCAAGGTTCCATCCCAGGTGTAGCTTTTGAATGAGACCTCCCTTTAATCACGTTTATAACCAAGAGAAGAGGGTGCACTCCACAGGCGAATTCATTGCCTCTCTGCATATAATACAGTTTAAATAACGAAATACTGGCTAACTAAATAACTAAAATAAGCTAAAGCTTATTTTAGAATATTGTTCCAATAAGGTTTAAAAAATATTTTTGTATTTTTCAAAAGGCAACAACAAATATGTCAATATATACTATATTCCTTATGGTCCTTGGTATGTAAAACTCTTCTTTGCTAATTTAGGTAATTAGGAGATACAAAAAGTTTGCATTTGGTTTATGAATGAAAACTCTAGTTGAGTAATCAAACAGACCAGTTCAAGTCCCATCTCCGTCACTTAGCAGCTTTGTATCTGGGGCAAGTTACTTGGTCCTCTAAGCCTCAGTTTCCTTATCTACAAAATGTCAATAATAACAATCAATAACAACTAATTCAGAGCATAGCTTTGAATATAAAATCAAATTACATGACACAATGCATATAGAACGACACAACATCTAGTACTTATGTTCAAAAATGTTAAATATTATTGAGTAGAATCAGGCAAATTTTTTCTGTAAAGGGCCAGATAGTAAATACTTTTTGGCTTTGAGGGCCATTATGTCTCTGATCCAACTATTCAGCTCCATTAGTGTACTGCAAAAGTAGCCACAATAAATATAAATGAATGGACATGGCTATGTTCCAATAAAATTTTGCCTACAAAAACAGGCAGTGGACTAGATTTGGCCTAAGACCATAGTTTGCCAACCCCTGGACTGGATAAACTGATTCATTTCATGGCACAATAGTAATATCTACGCAATACTTTTTCTATCCCCTTTGTTGCAGACTCTTGAATTGATACTCAGTGATTCCAAGAGAATCTGCCTCTCCTTGCTTCTTCCTTAATGAACATGAAATACCAACAGCTCTAAGGGGGAAAAAAAAAAAAAAGGCTTCTAACCCTACTCATTCAACTCAGGCCTTCAAAGCCCAAGAGAAAAAGTTGCCAATTGTCCTTGCTGGGCTCAACATATCCAATGTATTTGAATGGCCATTTTACATTTTCAAAAGTGCTAACAGATACCACATAATTAAGTGTATTAGCCGTGATATCACATGTTATTCTGCATTTTGTGTTGTTACCTCCGAGCTCTGCCAATTGTGGATCTTAGCAACCAGTGGGTGGTGGCATCTCCATTTCATATTAATACTGAGTACTCACCTAGTCGCAGCCCCTTACTTTAGGAAATAAGACCCCTCTCAGGCATTTCAAAATAGTTATTTGTAATTTGTAATTACAAAATAATCATTTAGCCTCTTAGAATTCCATCCAGATCGCATTTATAAATGTATTTAAATTAGTCTATTAGTGGATTGAATTGTGCATCGCCCCCCCAAAAAAAAAGTTTTATCCACACCCTAATCTCTGCAACCTATGAATGTGACCTTATTTGGAAAAAGAGTCTTTGCTGATGTAATTAAGTATCACAAGATGAGATCGTCATGGAATATCTGGGGAATTACCTAAAACCATTGCCAAGTATCCTTAGAAGAGACGGAAGAGGAGAGGACACAGGGAGAAGAGATGGCCATGTGAAGATGGAGGCCGAGATTAGAGTGATGCAGCCCTGTGCCAAGGAAAGCCTGGAGCCACCAGAAGATGGAAGAGGCGGGGAGAGATCCTCCCCTAGAGCCTTCAGAGGGAGCGCAGCTTGCCAACATGTTGCTTTTGGACTTCTGGCCTCCAGAAGGGTGAGAGAATAAATTTCTGTTGTTTTCAGCCACCAAGTTAGTGGGGATTTGTTGTGGTATCCCTAGGAAACTAACACACAGTCCAAAAACATCAAGTGGAGTCAAAAGCAAGGCAGATTGTTTAACAAAATCGTGACATTTCAAACTCAGCTACTTAACTAAAATATTCAGCCTACTAAACTATAGATCTTCTATGCATATATCACTTTGAACATGGATGTTCTTATCATTTGTGAGATAGAATTATATTGGAAGCCTGTATTTTGGTTTCCCCAAGGAAAACAAACCTTGTCTCTTTTCTAAGATCATACCCCTCCCATACATCATTCAGGAACAATGAGGCATTCAGTTGTCCACAGCAACTTTTCCAAGTGCAATGTTAGAAACAAAGCAGGGACCACATAAAGGCACAATACAGCATCTCTGAATAAGCCATTCTTGTCTTATTTATTATCACCTCACATAGGACTCATTCAAATACATTCAGCAAGCACTTACTGTGTGCCTAGCAGATGCCGGACTCACTGCTAGGTGCTGAGCAGTCAGAGATGAGTCAGGTATAGTTCTGGTGGTTTAGTTGAGAAAATCAAAGTTGACTGAGACAGACAAATAAGGAGTCAGGTATGGTGTGTGTGACAAGTGAGAAAGCATAGTGGCGATGGGAGGCCAAATAGAGGTGCCCCTGACCCATGGGGACAGGAGGAGAAGGAGGAGATGGAACCTGGGCTGAATTTTGAAAGCGTGGTTAACTGGATTCTGGGCTGGGACACATAGCATCAGGGAGCAGCGAGTGAGAGCTTGGAGGCCTGGGAAACTGCCAGAGGGTCGGTATGTCTGGATTAGAGAATTATATTACAGAAAGGCTGAAGACGCAAACAGACCTGTGATGGTGAAGGGCCTTGGAAGGGTTCAGATTTCATCCTTAAAAACATTAGAGTGCCGTTAAAGCAGCAGTCCCCATCCTTTCTGGCACCAGGGACCGGTTTCATGGAAGACAGTTTTTCCACAGATGGGGGGTGGGGGGGCGATGGTTCAGGCGGTAATTCCGGTGATGGGGAGCAATGGGAAGCGGCAGAGGAAGCTTTACTCGCCTGCCTGTCTCTCACCTCCTGCTGTGCGGCTGGTTCCCAGCAGGCTGCAGACCGGTATCGGTCCACGGCCCGGGGGTTGGGGACCCCTGCGTTAAAGGGTTTGGCATCAGTTACTGAATGATAGGATCAGATTGCTTTCTGGAAATGTTCACGTTCTGCTGTGAGGATGTTGGATCCGGATGGGGCAGGAGTGGTCAAGGAAACCATGTAGAGAGGCTGTTGCCGCTCTCCATCCAGGCTTTCAGAAAACCTGGCAGTAGCAATAGGGGTGAAGAGGAGCAGAAGGTCTGGAGAGGGTATTAAAGGGCTAGTTTTTAGGGCTAGCTATAGGGTCGGGGTAGGGGAAGGAAATGTAGTTTTTGAAAATTACTCTCTCTCCTAAGTTTTTGAACTCCAGAAGGATTAAGCACTGTCTTTTTATTCATCTCTGTACCAGCCCGGCCACCTGTACAAAATAAGTCTTCAATTTGTTAGTAGTTGAATCAAATTTCCCAGGTTTCTATTAGAAACTGAGGTTCCAGGTACTTTCCACAGTGCTCTCAGAATACCCTTCACTTTCAAGTATATAAAGCTATTATGAGAGATAATTTATGGCTCTCAGAAGGGCTTCCTGTTTTTGTTCATCTGCCCATTTAGCAGCCTCTTACTGGATTAATGGCCTGGTGCATGAATCATGTCGACAACCCGCACAGAATTAAATGCTAACAGGAGGTTCCAGGAGAGCCACCTCTGATGCCTTCTAGAGGCCCAAGCAAAGGCCAGCCATGGTTGAAACCCCGATCCCAACCCACCCCCAACCCCAGGTCTCTCACTGGCATCCGTAGCATACACGTTTATACTCATTCTGTAGAAAGGCCCATGTTCATGTCTCCCTAGGTACAATCTCTAAAGAAATTCCTACAGCACTGCCTATGGAAGCCTTTTTAAATCATTTCATGAATAGCGGACTGGCTTCCTGAAGGCAGAGTGCCTCCAATGTGCTTCGACAGATAGGCTTTTACATCAAAAGGAGAAGGAAACCAGAGAAAGTAAGACTGAAAATCTACTCGGGAGTTGGCGGGGTAGCAACGGCATGGAGTCATCCAAGAAGGAGAGGTGACTTCGGGCTGGGTTGCAGGGATGACTTGAGCTGGGTCTCTAAAGACAGGATTTAGCCAAAGGTTTGTGCTATTGACAGTTTGGGGCTGGATGACTCTTTCATGCTTCATGCATGACATAATGCTTAGCATCCCTGACTCCTGCCCGCTACGTACCAGGGATCCAAAATGCTCCCCGACATATACGCTTCCAAATACCCCCGGAGGGCTGACCTTTACTGGGTATGTGAACCACTGATGGATAGCGAAGGGGAATGTGAGAGGGTGATTCAAATGGAAGAGACCAAGGTGTGGAGAAGGACTCATGAGACATTCTCCGACCACTGGTAGAGCATTTTGACTGTGGTAGAGGATTCGAGAGGAAAACAACTTTTAAAACAAGCTAAAAATGAGGTTTATCATTAAATTCTATTCACAACATGTCCAAATGGCCCCCAAAGACCCTGTTAAACACTAATGTCGGATTCAGTTAAGAAGTCAAAGGCATGTAGTAGATGGAATATGAGCTCTGACTTCAGACCTAGTTTGAATCCCAGCCTCACCACTTACTAGCTGTTTCCCTGGGCAAGTTACTCATGGTCTCTCGGCCTGCTTTAACAACTTCAAAATGAAGATCATACTTCCTCAAAGCATTGTTGGAATCTCATCGTGTTTGAGGAAGTCATTAAGAGGACCCCAGTTGACCTTAAAGCTGGACCCAAGCAATCAGAAGCTCCTCACTCCCTGCTCCCCTGTCCTTGGAATATACATTCTGCCCACTGTACCCACACTAGGAGCCACTTAAAGGATGCAGCTTTGATAGAGCAATGTATTATTGAGAACATCTAGACAGTATACATGACTGAACCCCATTAAGGCTTCTACACAAACTCTTAAGATTCTGGTGGGTAGGTGGGGAGATCTACTTATGTTGCAGCCACCCAGGACAAACCTCATATGTAAGGTCTCTTGCTTATTAAAACTGCCACCTACCAATCTGCAATGATCTGCCTCTTTCTTTGGTCTCTCTTTGTTCCCCACGTAAGGATACCAATTCTGAATTTTACCAGGAAACTCCCAAGGATGCAAACCAACCCATCAATCTTACATTAAAAACATTTGAGGGCTTTCCTGATGGCACAGTGGTTGAGAATCTGCCTGTCAATGCAGGGGACACGGGTTCGAGCCCTGGTCTGGGAAGATCCCACATGCTGTGGAGCAACTAGGCCCGTGAGCCACAACTACTGAGCCTGCGCGTCTGGAGCTTGTGCTCCGCAACAAGAGAGGCCCCGACAGTGAGAGGCCCGTGCACCGCAATGAAGAGTGGCCCCCGCTCGTCGCAACTAGAGAAAGCCCTCACACAGAAACGAAGACCTAACACAGCCAAAAATAAATGAATAAGCTTTCATTAAACAAACGAACAAACAAGCATTTGAGCCTTGAAATAACTACTTTGCAAATGAATATATGTTCTACCAGTGTATCTATTTTTTTTGTAAGTCCTCTAAATTTTGGCTCTATGTTGTTCACAGTTAGCTGGAATTTTTTCCTCTTTTTTGTTAAGCAAGGTAATATTTACACTAACTTCAAGTGTCCAATTTGGTGAACTTTTGTAATTTTTTACAATCATTGAACCACCACCACAATCAAGAAATACAACGATTCTCTCACCCTAAAAAGTTTCCTTACCTCATACCCAGCATCTCCCCTCACCCTGGCTCAGGCAACCATTGTATCATTATAGGTTAGAATATTATAGAATTTCATATAAATTGACTCATACAGTATGGAATCTTTGTGTTTGACTTCTTTCGTTTAGTGTAATATTTTTGAGACGTATCCATATTGTTGTCTATGTTAGTATTTCCTTCCTTTTTATTGCTGAGTAGTTTTCCATGGTATGGATACACCACACTTTGTTTATCCATTCAAAGGCGATGGACATTTGAGTTATTTTCAGTTTGGGGCTATTACAAATAATGCTGCTATAACCATTCATATACATGTTTTGTCTGGACATATATTTTCATTTCTCCAGGGTGAATACCCAGAAGTAGAATTTCTGCTTGTATGGTAATGAATCTTTAACTTTTTAAGATAATGCCATACTCTTTGCCAAAGTGACTATATTCCCACCAGTAATGTCTGAGAGTTCCAGGTGCACCAAATCCTTGTCAACACTTGGTAGTGTCAGTCTTTTTCACTTCCTCCATTCTAGTGTATAGTGGTATCTCACTGT
Source organism: Leucopleurus acutus (assembly GCF_964270905.1). NCBI lineage: Eukaryota > Metazoa > Chordata > Mammalia > Artiodactyla > Delphinidae > Leucopleurus > Leucopleurus acutus. Next base: position 51,708,982 of record NC_139146.1, read on the forward strand.
GATTTTTGTTTTTTTTTATTTTTATTTTTTTCTTTTTTACGGTACGCGGGCCTCTCACTGTTGTGGCCTCTCCCATTGCGGAGCACAGGCTCCGGACGCACAGGCTCAGCGGCCATGGCTCACGGGCCCAGCCAGTCCGCGGCATGTGGGATCTTCCCGGACCAGGGCACGAACCCGTGTCCCCTGCATCGGCAGGCGGCCTCTCAACCACTGCACCACCAGGGAAGCCCTCACTGTGATTTTTAATTGCTATTTCTCTGATGACCAATAAAGTTGGACACTTTTCGTGTGCTTATGAAAATGTTTAATCAAAATATCCATCAAATGAAATGCCAAAATGCAGTTATTGGAAGCAATAACTTCACGAGCACAGGAGCTACTGAGCAAATTAAACAATGAGCCCCTAAATGGTATACAATATTGATATTGAAATTCTGTAATTGCATTTTGGGATATCTCAACTTGCAGAATGAATCATTTGCTGAAGTACCTTTTTTTTTTTTTTTTTTTTGGCGCTACACGGGCCTCTCACTGTTGTGGCCTCTCGTGTTGCGGAGCACAGGCTCCGGATGCACAGGCTCAGTGGCCATGCCTCACGGGCCCATCATGTGGGATCTTCCCAGACCAGGGCACGAACCCGTGTCCCCTGCATCTGCAGGCGGATGCTCAACCACTGTGCCACCAGGGAAGCCCTGAAGTACCTATTTTTAATTGGGTAAATTTATGTTCTATACTGGAATGAAATGAAATTTAAGAGGCCTATAATTATGCAGAATCATAAGTAGAGACAACTTATTTGATGAGGTTTTTCTTATGAAATATTTGTTGAAGAAAGTCACTCTGAATGAAGGCAAAAAAAGTCAGCATCTGTGAAAATATTTGGGCTGAAATATTTACACATTTCAACATGCAAAAACTTAAAATTGTGAATATGCTTGTTTTAGTTTGCTAATGCTGCCATAATAAAATACCACAGACAGGGTGGCTTAACAGAAATTTATTTTCTCTCAGTTCTGGGAGCTGGAAGTCTAAGAGGAAGGTGTCGACAGGTTTATTTTCTTCTGAGGCTTCTCTCCTTGGCTTACAGATGGCTGACTTCTGGCTGTTTCTCACGTCTTTTTTGTGTGTGTGCTTGTACCTCCCTGGTGTCTTTCTGTGTCTAATTTCCTTTTCTTATAAGGACACCAATAAGATTGGATTAGGGGCCATTCTAATGACCTCACCTTAACTATTCTTTAAAGACCCTATGTCCAAATATTGTCTCGGGTGTATTTGGCGCTAGGGGTCAAGGCTTCAAGATAGGAATTTTAGGGGGATATAATTCAGCCCACCACACTCTTCTATTTAGCAGAGCGGTGCTGACATCCCTTTTACTTCCACATAACACAGGAAGAAACATGACCACTGGCATCTAGTGAAGGGTATAAATGGGCCAGAGAGTAAATGCCCTCTGCCCTGTAATCTGCAGTCACCCTCGTGCTCTGTGCTTTCCACGTGTCAGCATGGACCTACCAGGTTCCAAAGTCCACCTGTTTAGGCCAGTAATATCTACCTGACCCTCTCACACTGGCACATTTTAAAAAAATAGTTCTGTTTCTCCTGTTTGTAAAAGTAATATATGCTCATTGGGGAAAAAAAAAAAGACCAAACACTGGTGAAGTATATAGAAGAAAATAAGATCACCTCCAAAAATACACACCCAAAGATAGCCACTGTTAACTACATTTGTTGTATATCCATCAGAATGTTTTGTCTATGCAAGGACTTGTGTGCTTTTTAACATAAAAAGTAGAAATCATAACATATATAATTTTTCAGCTTTGTTTTTTCTACTTAATATATTCTGGACATATTTCCCTTTCTATAAACAGCTATCTTAAGACTTGTCAAAATTCAGCCTGGCCAGCTGTGCCACCACCCAGGCCTCGGTTTTACTTAGACTCTTTGGAATGAGGTAGAAGTTTCAGGGCCAAGAGAGTCAAAGACCATTCAAGGTTAAGCAAAGTGCAGCCTTTAGTCCCGTACTGTTCCAACCTTCTTCCTGAAGGTGGGATGCACAGATTACCAAGTGATGCTGGGCCCAAGTCAGGAAGGCTCGGGAAGTGATTTGGGAGCTGATGACAAGGAGCCTCTGATGTCCTGCAGGCTTGAGGAGAACTGCCTTTCTAAGGTGGAAGCTGCCCTTACCTCTTTTATTAACCTTCCTCCAGGCTGAAATTGTGACCCTTAGCCACTCCCAATCACACTTCTATTCTCTCATTTGGGACACTGAGGGGCATCTTTCTTCCTCCAGTTCCCAAACAGACAACCTAGAAAGCAATTCAGCACAACCTCCAACAAACAGAAACTATCGAAAAGAAATTTACAAGTATCACACATTCTCCTCCTTTGCTTCAAATACACAGTCCATCTTCTGGGAATTGGGCCCGGAGGTGGATAAGGAATAGAGATGTTTGTCCTAGTTCATTCAATCTCCACAAGAAAGAAAAAAATTACAGTGTAAGAGAGTCATCAGCCCAGCCACATAATATCGTTTTAAACAAGTGCTAGGAATTCCACTGCCTAAAAGAAACCATATCAGAACTTATTTCCTATTGATAGATATCATAGGTTATTTCCAAACTTACTAAACAATACTTCAATGAACATCTTAGATATATATTTTGTACTCTTGCCTTAATATGTTTCCTTAGAATATATTCTGAGGGGTGGAATGTATGGGTTGAAGGGTATGTATTTTTCAAGTTGTGATAACTATTTCTAATTTGCTCTCTAGAAATGTTATTGCAGTTTATATAATTTCAATTACCTTGGTGATATACCTAGGAGTGAAATTGAGTCTCATTTTGTAAACCTATGTTTAACTTTTAGAGTAACTGTCAGATGGTTTTCCAGAGCAGCTGCACATTTTTATATCCCATCAACAATGTATGTGGGTCCCAGTTTCACCATATCCTCATCAACACTTGTTATTATCTGTCTTTTACTATAGCTGTACTAGTAGGTGTGATGTGGTATCTCAGTGTGGTTTTGATATGCATTTCTTTGGTGACTAATGCTGTGACTATCTTCTCATATGTTTACTGGCCATTTGTCTATCTTCTTTTAAGAAATGTCTATTCAAATCCTGTGCCCATTTTTTAAATAGGTAATTTTTCCTTTTAATGTTGAGCTATAAGTGTTCCTTACATATTCTGGATAGTACTAATTCCTTATCAGATATATGAGTTGAAAAATTTCCTCCCATTCTATGGGTTGTCTTTTCACTTTCTTAATAGCATCCTTTGAAGCCCAAAAGTTGTAAATTTTGATGAAATCCAATTAATGTATTTTTTCATTGGTTGCTGAGCTTTAGGTTTCACGTCTAAGAAACCATTGCTTAATGCAAGGTCAGGAAGATTTACCCCTATGAGTCTTATAGTTTAAACTCTTACATTTAGGGCTTTGGTTCATTATTAGTTCTTTTTTGTATATGGTATGAGGCAGGGGTCCAACTTCATTCTTTTGCATGTGGATATCCAGTTGGCCCAGCACTATTAGAAAAGACTAATCTTGGGACTTCCCTGGTGGTCCAGGGGTTAGGACTCCACACTTTCACTGCAGGGGGCACAGGTTCGATCTCTGGTCGGGGAACTAAGCTCCCTCATGCTGGAGGGTGCAGCCAAAAAAAAAAAGAAAAAAAGATGAATCTTTCCCCCACTGAATTGTTCTTGGCACCCTTGTCAAAAATTAATTGACCATAAATTGGTTTATTCTTAATTCTGTTCTATTGATCTGTATTCTATCCTCATGCCAGTACCACATAGTCTTGATTAAAATAGTTTTGTAATAACTTCTGAAATCAAAAAGGGTAAGTTCTCCAAATTAGTTGTTTTTTTTTTTTTTTCATGAGTGTTTTGGATATTCTGGGTCCCTTGCATTTCCAAACGTATTTTTCTACTATTAATTCAAAAAGTACTTTCTATGTTAAGGATAGTAACCCTTTATTTATTAAACATATTACTATTTTCCCTTGTAAATTGTTTATTTTTTCTATTTAGTAGTTTTAATGTTTAATTAGTTTATTAATCTATGACTCTTTCATTCACGGTTTGGGGATTTGGCTATAGCTAACTTTTTGGAACCTCAATCTTTATTCTGCCTAAACCTACGACAGTCATTTAATCCTGCCATCACTGATCACTATGAAACTCAGACCCTACTCTACCTGAGTCACAGTATTTGTTAGCCTCTTCTTATGTAAATCTCCTGAAAGATTGAAAATGGCCAAGAACTCTTTGACACTCCTCCCATCAAGCAATAGAGTTTGTGTCCCCTCCCCTTCAACTTAGGTGGGCTCTGTAACTGTTTTCATCAACAGAATATGGCAAAAGCTCACTCTGTGCCTGGGCTTAGGCATTAAGAGTCTGGAAGCATTCACCTCCTGTCCTTGGAACATTGTCTGGGAGCCCTAAGCTGCCATGTAAGTCTGACCGCCCTGAGACCACCATGCTGGAGAAGCCCTGTGTGGGAGCATCCCACAGCCGAGGGTCCCAGCTAAGCCCAGCCTTTCAGTCATCCCTTCCAAGAAACTGTACAAGCTAGTGAAGCCTTTCAGAGCAGTCATCCACAAGCTAAACACCATCAAATGACCCCAGTTGATACTCACGATGGAGAATTATCACCCAACTAAGCCTGCCTGAATTCATGACCCAAAAAATCATGAGATAGAATTAAATGGTTGTTGTTTTAATTGTGGCAGTAATTTGTTACAAAGCAATAGATAATCAGAAATTAAACTGGGCTAATAGCCACCCATGTACTGGTAAGACAGGTGGAGTAAAAAGAAGCATATAATCCTTAAAAGAAAAAAATTTTTTCCTTTTAGAAAAGAGGAGAAAAAGTAATGGTTGAAAATCAAATGTGGAAACTTTTCAAGCTCTGTCCTCTTTGCAGATTCTGGATGAGACATTAAGACTATATAGGAGCTGAGTGGTATAAAAAGATGAAGCTTTGAGGAAGTCAAATAAGGGTATGGCTTACTCCCTTATCGTGGTTGATCTCTCTGAATGGTCCTCCCCCTATATACTCGAGCAAGAAGATTCTTCTTAGTTCCCACATTTCTATGATGGAAGAGATAATAGGAAGAATAGACCATGGCTAAATTCTAAAGTGCCCCTTGTGAGCTTTCAATGCAGAATCTATTTTAAAACTGCTCCAGCTGTTGGTGAGAATATGAAATGATGCAGCTGCTATGGAAAACAGTATCATGGTTCCTCACAAAATTAAACATGGAATTACTATATGATCCAGCAATTCTACTCCTGGATACATATCCAAAAGAGTCGAAAGCAGGGTCTTAAAGAGGTGTTCGTATACCCATGTTCATAGCGGTATTCTACACAGTAGTCTAAAGGTGGAAGCAATCCAGGTGTCCATTGATAGATAAATGAATAAACGACATGTTAGGTGATTAGGTAGAGAATCATTATGACACATGCTACAACATGGATGAGCCTTAGGACATTATGCTAAGTCACATTAAGCCAGTCACAAAAAGACAAATACTATGTGATTCCACTTATATGAGGTATCTACAGTAGTCAAATTCATAGAAACAGTAGAATGGTGGCTGAGAACCAGATAAGCTCATTAGAAGACCAACTGAGGCCAGATTAAAGGAGTGCAGGCCCTGCACACACACTGATCCTTATCAGCAACTCCACCCTTGAACCATTGCTATAAAACTCCTCACCAAATCCTCCCAGGTGGGGACACACAGTTTTCTAGGGCACAAGCTTGCTGTGTCCCCCTTAGCCTGGCAAAGCAATAAAGCTATTCTTTTCTACTTCACCCAAAACTCTGTCTCTGAGATTCAACTCAGCACCGGTACACAGAGGCCAAGTTTTCAGTATCAATACCCAGAGGTAGCCAAACTAGAAAATTTGAGGGTACAGCCCCCAAGACTGTCCTCACTTCTGACGTCAACTGCAAGTTCAGGGGTTCCCCAAACTACCCTCAGGTTCAATAATTCACCGAGGACTCAGAACTCACTGAAAGCTATTGTGCTCAGAGTTACTCTTTATTACAAGGAAAGGGTACAGATCAAAATCAGCTAAAGGGAGAGACACATAGGGCAGACTCTGGGAAGGTTCCAAACACAAAGCTATGCTGTCCTCAGGATGCATTCCTCTGCCGGCGTCAGTATGTAACAATACACACGGAATTTTGCTGACCAAGGCAGCTCACCTGCGCTTCTGTGTCCAGACTTTTTATGGGGTTACAGAGGCATGATTGAGGGAATAGTTATCCACACGGTTGAACTCAGTCTCCTGAGTTGAGATAACACATGACTCAAAGACACCCTCCTGAACCCCATGTGTGGTCTTTCTGGTGTGGCTAGCCCCTACACTAAGCAAAGACACTCCTACCCAGTATGACATTGATTACCTCCTAGTAGCTGATGGCAAAGTCAGTTTTTTCTCTGAGCAAGGCCAAATTCCTTACTACATAGCATATGTCAAAACACACATTGGCTTTTAAAGCTTCTACTCAGAAGTAACACGTGGCATTTGCTCTCACATCTTTGGATAAATCAAGTCCCAAGGCCAAGCTTGACTTCAAAGCGGGTGGTGAGGTACATTCTTCCCATAGCTGATTAGGTATAGGTGATTAGAAATCCTGTCTACCACGTGAGTGTTTTTATGTGTATTAATTCATTTAATTCTCTCGACAACCCCCTATTACTACCTTCATTTTCCAGATAAAGAAACTGAGCCACAGAGAGGTTAAGTGACATACCCAAAGTGGCACAGGTAGTAAGGGAAGAGCTGGGATGCCAGGTTTCAAGCCCAGGAACTCTACCTCCATAGCTCATGCTTTTTAAGACAACTAAGGGAGAAAAAATCCTATAGCTTCTTCAAGTTTCTTTTTTTCTACATTCAAATAATACTTGATGAATACTTCTGAAGTACTCCAGGCACTGGACTGTAATGTGCTGGAAATTAATGGTGAATTAGACGTTAGGCACTGGCCCTAGTGAAGCCCTAGTGAAGCTGAAGTTTTTCTACTTTCTTCCTGGACAAAGGGATTTGTGGTGGAAAACAGGAGCTGGAATAACCAGGCCCCACTCCTCAAACACACAGTCACCACTACTACAACTACATCGCACTCATTCCCCCAAACTAAGATCAAATCTTACCCACCCACTTCTTGAGACTTTGGAGGAGCAAAGAAAGAGGTAAGGGAAAAATAAAAGTGAAAATGGATGAAATGAAGTAAAAGCTATTAAAAACCTAACAGGATGACTCTTTGCCACTTCTCCTTACTTCAGATTAGTTAACAACAGGTACAGCATAGGCACTGCCCAGTTGATGGCAGTGATAGACTGTTGTCCCATCTGTAAGCATCAACCCTGTCCTTACCCCTCATCCTCCAGAGTGGACACATTCTCTTGGAATTACTGAAGAAAGAATGTGTTGTTTTCTGTTGGGTTTTCTGAGAAGACAAAATGTTGGCAGCTATCTTGTCAGCACTAGAGATCAGCCTGTCTGAGAATGGAGCCACTATAGAGGAAAGCAGGCAAGACCCAAGACATGTGAATCAAGCCTTTGACAGCATTTGAGCTCCTGGATCCAGCCATGCCTGAGGTCAAATGGCCTAGACTTTTCAGTTATGTGAGCCAATTAATTCACTTTTTATGGCAAAGAGGTTGAGTTTCTGCTATTGAAGTCAAAGAGTCTTAATACACCTATATATTTATCCTCTTTTTAAAGTTCCAATGCCAAAGAAGCCATCATGTGCCCTTCACAGGAAGGGGAAAAGTTCGTCTTTAAGAAATGAGAATAAACCTAAGGAAGGCTGGTGCGGAAAGCTTGGCCTCTCTGCACAGGTGCCAAATTGAATCTTGGAGACAGAGTTTTAGGTGAAGTAGAAAAGAATAGCTTTATGGCTTTGCCAGGCAAAGGGGGACACAGCGGGCTCCTGCCCTCAAAAACTATGTGTCCCAACGCTTGAGGATTTGATGAAGAGTTTTATAGCAATAGTTCAAGGGTGGGATTACTGACAAGGTTAGGGTTGTGCAAGGCCTGCACTTGCTTCATGTCGGCTTCATGTCGTCTCAGCTTCTCTGGTCTCTTTAATCTTTTTTTTTAATTAATTAATTATTTATTTATTTTGGCTGCGCCGGGTCTTAGTTGTGGCACGCGGGATCTTCATTACTGCATGTGAACTCTTAGTTGCAGCAGTCATGTGGGATCTAGTTCCCTGACCGGGGATCGAACCTGGGAGCTCTGCTGGGAGCTCTGCTGGGAGAGTCTTAGCCACTAGACCGCCAGGGAAATCCCTGGTCCCTTTAACCTTGCCTCAGGTGGGAGCTTGGCTGCTCCTCCCTTGATTAGCAGCTGTTCGAATCTGCCCTTTGGAACTCGGGGAAGGTCATGAAGGCTGGAGTCTTGCCTACAAGAAACGGGGGACAAAAAGGCTTCTGTGCCCAGGAGCCCCACGGGGTCCTTCTTGGTTTCAAGATAATTGAAGCTCATGGGGGATGATACCAATTTCCTAGGCACCAACTGCTGAGACTGTCCCCCTTCTACCAATACTTATAGCCCGCAATTTCTAGGAAAGCATAAATAGCAACAGAAGGAGGAATTGGCTACCAGGATGCATGGAGAGACACCAGCAAACTGCATATCGTATCTCCACTAAAAAGATTTAGTATTAGAAAGCTACAGTGAAGTCTCATATCTCTAAAATTCATTGCAGCCATAAAAAGCACCACCATATTTTCACAAGCTATTAAAACAGTTAAAAATAAAACCCATTTGGGGCTTCCCTGGTGGCGCAGTGGTTGAGAGTCTGCCTGCCGATGCAGGGGACGCGGGTTCGTGCCCCGGTCCAGGAAGATCCCTACATGCAGCGGAGCGGCTGGGCCCGTGAGCCATGGCCGCTGAGCCTGCGCGTCCGGAGCCTGTGCTCCGCAACGAGAGAGGCCACCACAGTGAGAGGCCCGCGTACCACAAAACAAAAACAAAAACAAAACAAAACAAAACACAATGTCTGTCTCTGAAAAGTATGATTTGGCAAGGTGGTTGTAGGAGTTGGGGTGGGGGACGGTTAGGGAGAGGACAGGAACTTTCATTTTTTACTTTATAAACTCTGTATTTGATTTTTTTTTTTTACAGTGAAGATGCATTTTATGACAATTTTAATTCGTTAAAAACAACTGGAAGGAAATTTGTAAAATATTAACAATGGTTGTCTTTAGGTAATGGGGTTTGGGAGATTTTTTTAATGTCATCTTTCACCTTTCTAAACTTTTTTAAGATTCCTATGATGAGCATATGTTTCTTTATGCCTGAAAAAAAAAACTTATTTCAATGAGATGATGCATTTGAAAGCACTCTGTAATCTGTGGAGCAATTCAATTATAAAAGTGATTTCATTACTACTGTAAAACGTATTAAATGCTGGCAATGCCATTTGTAAAGTCAGAGGACAGATCCACTAACCAACTGCCCGAGCGCTCAAGTTTTGCGCAGCTGCCGCCTTCCGGAAGGTGGGAGGGAGTCCGGACAAACCACCAGCGCCCACCCAGAACAATTATAATGCTTAAGAGTTGGGGCTTCCCTTGTGGCGCAGTGGTTGAGAATCTGCAGGCTAATGCACGGGACAATGGTTCGAGCCCTGGTCTGGGAGGATCCCACATGCCGCAGAGCAACTAGACCCGTGAGCCACAACTACTGAGCCTGCGCGTCTGGAGCCTGTGCTCCGCAACAAGAGAGGCCGCGATAGTGAGAGGCCCGCGCACCGCGATGGAGTGGCCCCTGGTCGCCGCAACTAGAGAAAGCCCTCGCACAGAAACGAAGACCCAACACAGCAAAAGTAAATAAATAAATTAATAAACTCCTACCCGCAACATCTTCTTTTTTAAAAAAAAAAAAAAAGTGTTTATCTGGCAAAACCGAAGGTGTTAGATTAGAAAAGCATTTCTCAGGGCTGTGCTTCTCAGCCCAGGAGGCATATTAGAACGACCTGAGAGAATTTTTTAGGACTCCACCCCCAGAGATAAGAAATCTGTTGTTTAGGGTGAGGCCCGGGTGTGAGTATTTTTAATGTTTCCCAGTTAATGCTAATAAGCAGAACGGAGAGTGATAGCTTTGGGAAATACTGTAGATAAATTCTCCATGTAAAGTGCTGGGAAGAGTTCTAAAACCCCTCTGGGAACATTTAACTCTCTAACCAAAAAACTAGAAAAATATTGCTTTTTTCAAACCAACCTGAGGTTTTTGTCTTTTTTGTTTTCTTTAAAGTAAGAATTTTAATTGCTACTTCTGTCCTTACAATTTACAAAGGTCATTATGGAGATAATCTTATTTGATAATCTCATTGAATTATGATAATGTATGTAAAGTGCTAATAGGTGTAACTCTCTAGACAATTCTGGGAGGTAAGGGAGGCAAAAACCATTATTTACATTTCGCCCAGGAGGGAATTGAGAGGAGAGCGTTCAGAAGTTTCCCAAGATCCAGCAGACTTGAACCCAAGTAACTTCCCCGATTACAACATGCTTGTTTCAAAAATTGGCTTGTATCTTTAAGTTGCCAATAACATTACACTAGAACAAAAGATTCAAAAAAAGGCTTGTCTTCCTCCTTTCCCACTGCACCCTCAGCATCTAGAGAGCAAAGTGAAAGTACAGGCGTCCCTTGGTATCCATGGGAGATTGGTTCCAGGACTCACACAGATACCAAAATCCAAGGGTGCTCAAGTCCTTTCTATAAAGTGGTGCTGTATTTGCATTTAACCTAAGCACATCCTCCCGAATACTTTAAATCATTTCTAGATTACTTATAATACCTAATACAATGTTAGTGCTATGTAGATAGTTGCCAGTGAGCAGCAAATTCAAGTGTTTAGGGGAACTTTCTGGATTTTCCCCCCAAGTATTTTCACTCCACGGTTGGTTGAATCCGAGGATTCAGAGGCCACAGATTTGAAGGGTCGCCTGTGTTATGTGAACATATTTTACGTGAAACTGTGCCACCAATAGCACTCCTGGGAGCAGGGTCCGGACACATGAGTAAGTGTGTATTGAATGAAAGAATGAATGACTGTATCCTATTAGATAACATTACCCCCATTTGTCTTAGTCCTTTCAGACTGCTCTAACAAAATACCATAGACTGGGTGGCTTATAAACAGCAAACATTTATTTCTCACAGTTCTAGAGTCTGGGAAGTCTAAGATCAAGGCGCTGGTATATTCAGTGTCTGGTGAAGGCTCACTTCCTGGTTCGTAGACGGCGGTCTTCTTGATGTAACCCCACGTGGCAGACAAGATGAGGGGGACCTCGTGTATCATTTATAAGGGCACTATTCCCATTTGTGAGGGCTCTACCCTCATGACTTAATCACCTCCCAAAGGCCCCACCTCCTAATACTGTCATATTGGTGGTTAAGATTTAACAGATGTATTTGAGGGGAAGGCCATAAACATTCAGATATATAGATAGAACCATTTTACAGGGGAGGTATCTGACACTCCAAGAGAGAAGGTGAAACTCCAAGAGGGAAGTTGACACTTCCGAGGTAACAGAACTTATGCCAGACAGAACTGGAAAGAAAGAGAACTCGGGACAGCCAAGTCTGTATTTTTACCCACCATACTAAACTGCCAACTTTTGCTGTATTTAGAGACCAAGCCCCAAGGACAAGCCCTTAGAGATAATTTATGTGGCAACTCTTCTCTAGATATTATACAAAGATGCTATAATAGGAGGAATATTGAATAGGAGTTGGCAGCAGTGATTTGCTATTATAGTGTTTTATTGAAAACAATTCATTTTACTGAAGACTTACTTCCAGAATCCTTAGTCTGATTAATGACAACCTTCTGGAATGATTTTTTTTTGAATAAAAAAGATTTTACTTCCTTAAAAATTCACATAATATAGTATGTGACAGATCACCATAGTCATATATTTAGATCCACAATTACTAGACACAAATAAAAGAGAGCTGGAGAGAAGACATCATACATGCTTTTAATCAGGAAAGAAAAAGACCTCTCTAATCAATGTCTTGCAAAATCGTTAACCAAAGTCATAAACTGAAGCTCAAATAATTGAAAAATGAAAATGATCCATCTACTCGTGACAGGGAGATTGCAGTCTAATAAAAAAGTTGAATGCATATATGGTTGAAAAGGATTGACACTGCCATTTGGTAACTGGCTAACAGTCATAAACAAATGGAAGAAATAACCAAGTTGAGAGCAGATGTCAGAATTTTCCCCATCATCTTTAAGAGGTCACAACACATTGATCTAGAATTTTGATGCTCAAATCATTAGTTATGTGGAATAGAACTGACAATGGTAAAAGGCATTACAATTCATCCATCCATCGCCATTCATCCATCCATCGTCCGTCTGTCCATTCATTCATCCACTCATCTATCCATCCACTAGGTTGAACAACATGAAATTGCCATTATTTGATGATTTTTGACTTACAAGAAATGCAAATTCATGGGGTTCAATATAAAATATTCAGTTAATACTTATTGAACATACTGCCATGTTCAATGCACTATGTAAGGCTTGGGGAGTAAAGGTTGAATAAGAAATACTCCCCATTTCTGAAAATCTCTACTGGGAGAAACATACACCAACTACTGTTTATAAGAGAGTTACAAAGTGCTATGGGTTTATATTGATTACTGTACATGCATAGAAAGAACATATAGCAAATTGTCAGTAGAGATGTGGTTGGTGGGAGTTTGTAAAATTCTTTTTCCTTTTGCTTATTTCTACCTTAAAACTTTTTATTCAGTGAACATGCATTATTTTCATAATCAAAAGTTTTTTGAAAATGTACCATGAAGGCTGAAACATTGATGGATATTAATAAATATGTATAAGATAAAGGATGTAAAACTTAAAATAGATGAAGCAACCTAGGTAAATAATAAGTGAGAAACTGAATATACAAAAAGACAATGGTCAGACCATATACAAAAATAGAGCTCTGACCCACAACCTGTAGCAACCAGCCTGGGAAACCAATCTATTATTTATAGTAACCAGACTGGAAAGCCAGTCTTCTATCTATAAGTCAGACTGCTATCTCTATCAACCAGCCCAGGAAGCTAAATAATAATCGCTGTAACAGTTGGCCCCAAATCAAGCCAGGACTTGATTAATAACTGAACTTTCCTAATATTTGTCCCCACTTTGAACTTAGGACCAATCAGACACAGCCCAATATGCACCCCTAACCAATCACATAGGATGCCCCACTTCTAGTTAGCCCACCTCCAGGTTCTCCAAGCCAACAGGCTCCAATCAGGGCATACCCGAAGCCTTCGCTTTGTTTCACTATAAAACTTTCCCACTCCTCTGCCTGCCTTTCAGTCTCTGCCAAAAGTCAAGTAATGGTGGCTGACTCCCTTGCTATAGCAAACTCTAAACAAAGACAACCTGCCCCTTCTCATTTGGTTGGTCTTCATTTATTTCCACAGAAGAGAAAGAGAAATGAACTCGGGAGTGAGCGTAGCACACAGAATGCAAATGACAAAGGCATATACATTTATGAGAAATGAACATTAGAGCAACTGTCCATACCCCACTGATCACAGGGACTAGCTGGGTTCTGGTTAAGCTCCAGGAAGATGAAGTTGTTTTACTTCTTGGTATTTCCTTTTCCACACCCTCTTTCAGCGTGCTTTACCCCCCACTCCTTAACCTGAAAAGGAAAATCTGGAGCTACCATATGCCTCTGATTTGGTTTGACCTTTGAAGGCTGGCTCTGAATCAGGAAGACCTTAGGAACCAGATTTTATCACTTAGAATATCAACTCCACGAGGGAAGGGAGCAGGCATGTCTGTTCAGCCCACCTCCATGTGCCCAGCTGAATGATTGAAATAAACATGTGGATGCATTCAGGGTATAAGCACTATGTGGTACATGCAGGAAGACAACTCAAATGAATAGCTTGTGTCAAAAACCTATTTTGCTTCCCTGAAGTTATTGAACCAAAGCACATTCAGAGAACACCTATGGTCCAACACACCAAATGTGGTCTAAATAGACTAGCCACACAGGAGCTGAAGATTGGGGTCATCACTGCATAGTGATTTGTCCTATGATGTTCAGTGCTTAGTTGGATACAGCTGCATTTCTAACTCCTTCTTTCGTGTTCACTGGATAGTAAACATGAATCACTATTAATAATAATTTTCCACCGCACGTCCAGAACAATCCATGCAGAGAAAATTGGAACTTCTTCTTTGCTGAGGTCCAGTCCCATCAATTTGATGCTCATTTTATAGAAAGGCCATTGAGCAAAATTAATGTACCCAAACAAATAGAGTTTGTCCTTGTAACTGATTCCGAGTATGACAGGAAACAAAAGGGCTGCCTTAATGACCTCCTCTGAGAAATTTATTTTCAGAACATTGAGTTATTTTCTTCTACTTGACCAGATTGGATTAAAATTTTTATAAAAAAAAAAAAAGAAAAGAAGGGAAGAAAAATAAAACTTAGTAGTCTGTTTTCATAGAAATCACTTTGAGATCTAGCTTCATTTAAATTCACTTGTTATTGTCCAAATCAAATAATGTTATAATCTTCGGGTTATTTTACTTCTTTACATTTGACACTTCTTTTCCCATTTTCTTCACACTGCCCCCAGCATGTTTTACTCCCAGCCTCTTAACCTGAAAAAGAAAATCTAGAGCCACCATATGCCAGAAACGAGAGAGACTGAGCCTCTTTAAAATACTACTATACCTTGCCAGGAGATAACACTTTAGACTATTATCCAAAAACTCTGGCCATCCTTTTTCTGCAGTATTGGACAGATCAGTGAGGGTACCTGCCTCACTCTCAGTCCCTGGGGGGGGGGGAAGGCCTCCCCCACAGCCTCTGGAATGTTCTTTTCCATGTGATCTGCCTGTCTCCTGACCTCCTCCGTCACAACCAGTTGGACCAATTGGGAAGCTCTATCCAAACAGGAAGGGTAGGAAGAAAAGAAGCCAACCAGAGTGCCTTGGTCAGAAATTAGATCTAGAAAGTATGAAGAGAGAATCAGCTGGGTTCAAGATTCTGAAAACTTGCAAAGAGAAGGCATGAGTGAGCCCATGTTACTCATAAACAGCTGCCACAAGGTCAGGAAGGTGTGGACAGATGGGAAGTTGTTTGTGGGTAGTAGCAGGAGAAGAGCCGAAGAGATGGGGCAGAGTTGAATCAGCAGAATGGCAGGGAATTGGTGACTCTTGCTGCTGAGGTGCAAGGAGAGAAGGTAGTTCCTTATCAGGTTTCCCTCCAGTTCAGCTGGACCACAGCTTGTAAACCCAAATAACATTTCGGATTGTATTATAAGTATCATGGGAAGCCACGGACTATATAAGCAGAGGGGGAACACAATTGGAAATGCAAGTTAGGAACATCACTCTGGCTGCTCTACAGAAAAGAGATTTGGGTGGAATGCCTGGCTGATACCTTGGGTTGCTTGTCAAATACCTTTTCCTCCCTTACCTCTTGCAGACAGAATTATAATTTGGTCTGGTGTACATCTATTCAGGGTGATTCAGGATAATGGGATCATATTCCCAACTCCAAGGGTAACTTCTGATTGGTCCAAGTCAATATGATGGTCCCATTCTCCTTGTCAGTGGTTGGTTCCATAGTAGACATGTGAACCAGTTCTGACTAATGAGCTTTCAGGGGAGACCTAACATGGGAGACTTCTGGGAATGGCATCTTCATTTGTAGGAATGCACCAGGAGACAGTACCTTTCTGCTTCTGGATGTGGCTGTGTCTGGCTATGAAGCTGCTGACAACACCTGCAGTCATCATTCACCCATGAGAGTGGCAGCCTGAGAGTGAAGCCAACAAACTAAGTGTGGATGAGCTAAAGGATGGAAAGAACCTGGGTCTCTGGTGACAGTGATGAGGCCCTGAGTGAACCAGCTCCCAAACGTGCCCTCTTGTTGGCCTTTCTCCTAAGTCAGATAATGAATTTCTTTTAAACCAATTTGAGTTGGGATTTCTGTTTCTGCTGCTTATGACTTCTTAACTATTTAGGGGGCTAAAGTACAAGTGAGAGTCCAATTAGAAGATTGTTGGAGTGGTCAAGACAGAGATGATGGTGAACAAGGATGGCAGTGGTGAAGATGATGATTCAAGAGATATTTCAGAAGTAGAATCAAGAGGGTGAGGGGTGGATGAATGGAAGGATGGTTAGATTAAATCATTAGGAAAGTTCCATGCCATATCCCATGTTGCCAATGTCTGTCTTAGTCTATTTGGGATGCTATAGCAGGAATACCATATGCTGGTGGCTTATAAACCATAGAAATTGATTGGAGGCTGGGAAGTCCAAGATTGTGGTGCCAGCAGATTTGGTGTCTGGTAAAAGCCTGCTTCCTGATTAATAGGTGCCCATCTTTTCACTGGGTCCTCACATGGTAGAAGAGGGCAAGAAAGCTCTCTAGGGTCTTTTTAAAGAGTATTAAATCCATTCATGAGGGTCCCACGCCCACAACCTGATCACCTCCCAAAGGCCCCACTTCCAAACACCATCGTATTAGGAATTAGATTTTAATATATGAATTTTGGGGGAAACACAATCTGTGGCAATTACTTAATAGTTTAATATGCCCTTTGAAAATTTCTCGTGGACCAGAAATGATTGCAGTTGTACTTCTGAGGTTCTTTTGCATCTCATTCATTGGCCAACAGTACCAACTCTGTGATAGAAGTTAAAAATAGTATCAGCCTATAAGTTTGTTTGTTCGTTTGTTTTTTTAACCTGTGCCAGAGTCCAGAAGTATAATTCTGGGAGTAGAAACGACTTTGCAGCCACTCTCCAGTGTTTTCTCAGAACCAAGAGTGACAAATTCCAAGTGCCAGAGCTTCCTTAAACAAATAAAGATTTCCTTTATTCTGAGGCCAGCCTGACGGGAAAGCCTAGCAGAGAAGCAGTCTCCAGAAACGAGTGGCCAGAGGTCATTTTGGTGTAGCTGGGGCGTCTTTGTGGGTGGCTTGGACAGTTCTGGATACAGTTATATGCATGTGCCTCCTGTCGTCTGACTGCATCTGGATCCTTGCAGGTGGGCCTGTCACACACCCAGTGAGGAAGGGACTGTGTGAGGAAGCTCAGAGCACATTCAAGACACCCCAAAGAGTTAATGGAACCACATTCAGCATATGGTGCTTCATAGGCAGATTTCCATCAACAAAGAGCTTTCATTGTGAGGTTTGGAATCATGGTCTTTTCATCCATGGAAAAGCATTAAATCTGGTCATGTATAGGAAGAAATTTTCCTTATCCTTTTTTTTTTTTTTTTTTTTGCGTTACGTGGGCCTCTCACTGTTGTGGCCTCTCCCGTCGCGGGGCACAGGCTCCAGACGCGCAGGCTCAGCGACCATGGCCCACGGGCCCAGCCGCTCCGCGGCATGTGGGATCCTCCCGGACCGGGGCACGAACCCGCGTCCCCTGCATCGGCAGGCGGACTCTCAACCACTGCGCCACCAGGGAAGCCCCTTATCCTTTTTTTTGACCACTTCTTAGGTTTGCTCAGTGGTTTCCTTTTTTTGATAGTCATAGATTCCAGGAAAGCTATGCTAATAGACACGTTGAGGTTTTGGCTGGGGACCTTCCGTCTAATAATGACAGATGCAAGTTACTGAGATGGGGTTTTACAGTGAGTTGAATGGTGTCCCCTGTTTAAAAAAAAAAAAAAAGAAAATATCATGTCCATTCAAAACCTCAAAATGTGACGGTATTTGGAGATAGGGTCTACGCAGATGTAATGAGTTAAGACGAGGTCATCCTAGATTAATGGAGGCCCTAAATCTAATGACTGGTGCCCTTATAAAAAGAAGAGAGGACAAGCAGAGATAAACAGAGAGGAGCAGGATATGTGATGTTGGAGCAGAGATTAGAATGATGTGTCCACAAGGCCAGGGATTTCTGGGAGGTACCAGAAGCTGGAAGAAACAAGGATGGATTTTCCCCAAGAGCCTTTGGAGGGAGCATGGCTCTGCTGACACCTTGATTTCAAACTTCTTGCATTCAGAACTGTGAGAGAATAAATTTCTGTTGTTTTCAGGCACCCAGTTTGTGATGGTTTGTTAGGGCAGTTCCAGGAAACTAATACAGGCTTCAAAGGCTGAGCCCCAGATCTCTTTGCAGGCCCACGCCTGCTGACCCCATTTCTTCCTCTCCACCAGGGGCTTAAGGATGACCTATTTTCCTTTTCTTTCAGCAACTGTCACCACCCGCTCGCCTCCCCTCACCCAAGCCCAGCAGCAGAGTGGTACCCAATTTTCCCAGGTCCTCCTTTTCCTGCTGACAAGCTCATAATCCTCTCTTTGCTTTCATTACTTTTTTTTTTTTTTTACTAATTACTACAGACAGACAGGCAATCACACAAGTAAGAATGCAGGGGAAATTGCAAGGTTTATAAAACGTGTTAAACCACTGCTCTTCTGGTCTATCTTGTTCCTGGATTTATCTAGCGTCTGCAATTAAATTGGCACTTGGGTATTTTTCCTTTCTGTCTGTTAAAACAAAAAACAAACAAAAATTGAATTGTATACTTCTCTACAGTTACAAAAATTTTAAAATATTTCCTAAAATTGATATAAACTGCACAAATCGGAAGTACCAATGCATTTTTATCAAGTACTTATATTTTTAACCACCACCACAGCCTTGTATGCCATGAACCCATCCCCATCTCCAACCAGGATTTTGGAAAAGAAAATCTGGCAACTTTTTGCTTAACTCTCTTCTGAGATGGCCTCTGAGGAACCAGGCTTCTGTCCTTCGTGTTCATTCTGGAGTGTGGGGCTGGCCAACCCTTTCCCTCTTTTCTTGTTGAGATGTACCCTTTCCTTTGGGAGCTCTTCTCATTTGGCAGATGTGATCATCACTGAAGAGGTCGTCATGGCCGCTGACTGACATCTGGGAACTTCGGTTCCCACCATTCCTAATAAGAGTGGCTCACTATGCCTAAAATGTTTGTGCAAACAATATGGTTTATGCTGAACACGTGCTTTGTTTCTAGGGATGTGGAATTTTGGTAGATGCTAGGCAGGGGGTGCGTGCATGACTAGCCCCAATAAAAACCTCGGACACTGAGCCTCTAATGAGCTTCTCTGGTAGACAACCTTTGACACGTGTTGTCCCAACTTGTAGTCTAGGGAGGTAAGAGTGTCATGTGGTGCCTCCAATGGGAGAGAGCTCTTGGAAGTAAGGACCTGGTTTTTCCCAACTTGGTCTCAGGTGCTTTTTCCCTTTGCTGATTCTGCTTTGCGTCCTTTTGCTATAATAAGTCATAGATGTAAATATGACTATATTGTGAGTCCTCTTAGTGAATCATCAAACCTGGGGATGCTCTTGGGGACCTCCCAACACAGGCTTTCTTTGTGATATTTGGGAAGCAAGTATCAATACTATCAAAGAGAGGTGGAGGGTTTATGGCTTTCACTACAAAGTTTATTTACATAACTCCTTTAAATCTAATTTTACTTATTCATTCATTTGTTCATGAATTTATATGCTTTGTCAAGCACACATTATGTTCTAGTCACTCTCCTAGGAACTGGAGGGAGCGAGAGAGAAATACAGAGAGAACATCACATCCTTCCCTGCAAGGAGCTCACAGTTTCACAGCACCTTTGAATAGAGAAATAATTAAACTTCAGTGGGAGAGGTGCCACTAGAGGAAGTCAGAGCAAGGATTTGGGGAGAATACAGGACAGAGACATGGTGATCTCTGCTTAGGAAAGTGGGGACAGTGTTCCAAAGGAATTGGCATTAAACTGGGATTTAGAGGTCAGGTAGAGGTTGGCCAAGTGGAGAAGAGGGTAGGGATTTCCTGTCAGCAAGAATAAAGCCACAGAGGCATGAAATAACTGGTTCTAGGAATAGGGAGATGCTCAGGATGGCTGCAGCTGGGATGAGGTCAATCGTGGGGTTGATGTGAGCAGTTAAGAGCCCAGTCTGGGAGGAATTACATGCAGTGATAATTTTTTCTTTTAATAAATTTATTTATTTATTTATTTATTTTTGGCTACATTGGGTCTTTGTTGCTGCGCACAGGCTTTTCTCTAGTTGCAGCAAGCGGGGGCTACTCTTCATTGCGGTGCACGTGCGGGCTTCTCATTGCGGTGGCTTCTCTTGTTGCGGAGAGTGGGCTCTAGGCGCACAGGCTTCAGCTGTTGTGGCACGTGGGCTCAGTAGTTGTGGCTCATGGGCTGATTTGCTCCGTGGCATGTGGGATCTTCCCAGAGCAGGGCTTGAACCCGTGTCCCCTGCGTTGGCAGGTGGATTGTTAACCTCTGCGCCACCAGGGAAGTCCCTGCAATGGTAAATTTTTAGGTTTGTTTTTGTTTTTGTTTTTTGGCGAGCAATGGGATAACATTAGAAGTTAGTGACTGTCCATCAACAGATGAATGGATAAAGAAGATGTGGTGTACATATATATATAGATATAGAGATATATATCAATACAATGGAATATTACTCATCCATAAAAAAGAATGAAATAATGCCATTTGCAGCAACATGGTTGGACCTAGAATTTATCATCTTAAGTGAAGTCAGACAGAGAAAGACAAATATCACATGATATCACTTATATGTGGAATATAAAAAAATATGATAGAAATGAACTTATTTACAAAACAGAAATAGATTCACAGACATAGAAAACAAACAAACTTATGGTTACCAAAGGGGGAAAGGAGGGGAGGGATAAATTAAAAGTTTGGAATTAACAGATACACACTACTGTATATAAAATAGGTAACCAACAAGGACCTATTGTATAGCACAGGGAATTATATTCAGTACCTTGTAATAGACCTTGAAAGAGAATACCTTGAAAGAGAATCTGAAAAAGAATATATATATACATATATATAACTGAATCACTTTGCTGTACACCTGAAATTAACACATTTTAAATGAACTATACTTCAATAATAAAAAAAAACTATCTCCTAAAAAAAAAAGTTGTTGACAATGATCAGAACTGTGATTTAGAAAGAACCTTCCACTGGTTTCCTAAGTGAAGAGAGGCTGTATAATAGAATGGCTGAAAGGGTGGAGCCAGACCACTGGCGTTCCAACATTAACTCTGCCACTTACAGCTGGGTGATCTGGGACAAATCACTTCACCTGTATATACTTTAGTTTCCCCATGTGTAAAGAGGGGATAATAAGAACACCTGCCACAGTGAGCTCTTGTGAGGGTATATAAGCTAATAAACTCAAAGCATGTGGAACAGCATCTGGTTCTCAATAAACTGTAGCTTTCATTATCACTGCATAAAAGCAGCATTTGTTTCACAAGCATTTTATCTGCATGTAAGTTTTTGGGAACAGATTCTGCTTAAAGCAAGATCCAGTATTAGTATAAGATAAATTTGGAGATGACAGAAAACTGAGAATCAGGATTTTCTTTAATATATCTGTATTCAAATCACAACATATACATGTAGATATTGAAGTGGAGCAGAATACAAAGATTGGAGGGTTCTTCTGGAGGATCTTTGTGTTTCTTCAAGACAATAATAAGTCCCCGTGAAGTAAAAGTCCACTGGAGCTAGCTAAACAAAGCCAATATAGATTATCAACCAAGTGGCTATTATCAGATTTATAATATTATGGTATTTATAATATATTTATAATATATCAGAAAGGCTAGTGTTCTTTCTGTTTTCCATGGTTATACATGGCATATCAGTTGAATCATAACCTTAAAAATCAACCTCATCTAATTAAGACATTCACCTAAGTCAAGTAGTCTTTGTTTCTTTTTTCCCCCATTGCTATACAAACCTTGTAATGCACTAAAATCATTTTAATGTAACTTTTCAGTAAAAAAAACCCAAACAAACACAAAAATTAAAACAGTGCCAAAAACAGAAGTAGAAGCTCCAGAATTTTCATATAGAAGGGATTTAGAAGTAACCAGGTATTTGGAACATTCTTTTTGTTTGTTTGTTTTTTGTTTTTTTTAATTCTTTATTGGAGTATAATTGCTTTACAATGGTGTGTTAGTTTCTGCTTTATAACAAAGTGAATCAGTTTTCAGATGACATGATACTATACATAGAGAATCCTAAAGATGCTACCAGAAAACTACTAGAGCTAATCAATGAATATGGTAAAGTAGCAGGATACAAAATTAATGCACAGAAATCTCTGGCATTCCTATACACTAATGATGAAAAAGCTGAAAGTGAAATCAAGAAAACACTCCCATTTACCATTGCAACAAAAAGAATAAAATATCTAGGAATAAACCTACCTAAGGAGACAAAAGAGCTGTATGCAGAAAATAATGACACTGATGAAAGAAATTAAAGATGATACAAATAGATGGAGAGATATACCATGTTCTTGGATAGGTATTTGGAACATTCTTATCCCATAGCCTAATAGCTATCACTTTCACCCTCAATTCTGTCTTTGAGAGTTTGACTATTGTATCAGTTTCTTGCCGTTGTTGGCATTCCTTGGATTCCATGGCTTGTGGCCACATCAGTCCAATCTGTGCCTCATCTTCACATCTGCCTTTATGTGTGTCTTCTCCTCTTCTGTCTCAAACTTCCCTGTGCCTTTCTTTTATAAGGACACTTGTCATTGGATTTAGTGCCATCTGGGATGATATCATCCCCCAATCCTTAACTTAATTACATCTGCAAAACCTTTTTTTCCAAATAAGATAATATTCACAGGTTCCAGGGATTTGACAGGGACATTATCTTTAGGGGGAAATCACCATTCAACCCACTACAACCACCTTGTATGAAATAGCACCCACCCATTGTACTACCATCATTCTGTACTCCTCACCCTGCGTTATTCTTTTTCATAACATTTGTCATAATTTCACATTCTAATATTCTCTTGGCTACTTTTTATCATTTCTCTCCCCCAGGAGAATGGAAGCCTCATGAGAGCAGAGGTGCGTTCACTCCTCTCTTCCCAGCACTACAATAGCACTTGGCACAATTTATTTGTTGAATGTATGGAGGAACTAGGAAACTTTCTTGAGTCCATGTTTCCTCAGTAAGGATCATTTTCTACTTAGGGGTGAAAATAAAGATCACTTGGGGTACCTTGGAGGGATGAGAGTTGTTGATGGAGCCCAACCAGTACCACTAGCAAAAAGCAGCAGCTAGATTGCTGAAAAAAAATGATCAGAAATTTCAGGTGGGATTTTACTCCAGCCAAGTCTCTTCCCTGCCCCTGAATTCTCTTTCTTAACCCTTTTTCCTGATCTTGGCCCCTCTTATATGCTCTCACAGCAGCCTGTACTTCCTCCACATAGCTACAGCATACTGTATTGTAACTGCCTGTTTATTTGTTTGTAATTTCCATCTCATCATACTCTCCCTTACGGCAAAAACCTTGAGATCTTTGCTGAGTTCTGTGAGTTGTTCTGGCAAATTATAGAACCTGAGGAGGTCATGGGCCCCCCAAATTTATAGCCAGTTGGTCATAAAAGGGGGTATCCTGGGGACCCCTGAATTGTAGCTGGCATCTGTAGTAAGGACAGTCTCATGGAGAACTGACCCCTTAATTTGTGGGATCTGTGCTAACTCTGGGTGGTTAGTGGCAGAATTGAATTGTAGTATGCCAGGTGGTGCTGGAATGCCTATCCTGAATCTTCCAATGGCTCCTTGCTCCGGGGTGTTAAAAAGCCTGAGGCTCACAACAAGACTGGATTTGAAATACAGATGTTGACACAGCCTCCATTAACAAAAGTCCCAGCAACTAGCGGCAGCACTCTGTGTCTTTTCTTATTAAAGGAGCATTATTTTACAGGTGACGGTGACATTGGACATGGTGCATTTAGGCCTGTGTTAGGATGTTCTAGGATGTAGTGTTAGGATGTAGAGTGATGTTGGAAGAGTGATGCCACGTTTCATTTAAAGATCTTGCATCTTCTAAACCCTGACTCTTATTGAAGAATGGACTCCTAAGGGAATATTCCATGGGAATAAAATTAAGAAATATCTGTGAGAAATACTGGAGGCAGCAGAGCCTTAGAATTCAAAACTGAGATGCTGACACAGGGATATATTTTACCATGTTTACGAGAATTGAAAAAAAGTCTGCTTTGGCTGATTGATTTGGTAATAAACATTGGCTTTACCGATCAACTTTTTTTTTTTTTTTTTTTTTTTTGCGGTACGCGGGCCTCTCACTGTTGTGGCCTCTCCCGTTGCGGAGCACAGGCTCCGGACGCGCAGGCTCAGCGGCCACGGCTCACGGGCCCAGCCGCTCCGCGGCATGTGGGATCTTCCCGGACCGGGGCACGAACCCGCGTCCCCTGCATGGGCAGGCGGACTCTCAACCACCGCGCCACCACGGAAGCCCCCGATCAACTTTTAAGTTAGATTTTTTACATACACTGAATGAGCCAAATCTCCAAATCTGCAAAACTTTCTAAAGTTTTGGCAAAAATATACTTAAAACTCATGATAAGATAAAAGCATTTTAACAAATAATATTGTATTGCCAAAGGTCTATAGAAATGTTAATGTTCTTATTTTCTCAATTCTGAGTTAAAAAATAAAGTGCCTTGAAATGAAAGGGTTACAGTACAATTATTAATTACTGATAAGTCTTTTAAAAGACTTTTTGGTATAATTCCCAGAGATTGACAAAGTGAATAACTCAAACAAAGGAGGACCTAAATGGATTGCCTTATAATAGATCATAAAAAATAATTTTTGATGATAGAGTGCTATATGACTTTTAGCATTTGGAAGATCAAAGATCTGAGTGACATAGCTATTTCAAAGTATTCACCATAAGCATCTATTTATTTGAACATATTTTCTCAGTGTTTATATCTATAAAAACTAAAACTACGAATAGAACTGATGATGAATCCTGTCTTATCTAACAATAAGTAATATTCCTCTACCAACATGTGAACTGTGGACAAAAAATAGCACTATTCATCTCACTAAAAGATACATTTCCATAAAAATATGTTATAGGAGATTATATTAGACTAAGCCTTTTATAGATAAAAGTTATAAACTTTGGATAAAATATAAAAACAATTGTTTGAAGACGCTGGAAAGTAACCAAAAGCTAGCAGGCAGGATTTTAAGGGATGGCTACTCTTCAAAGAATTGAAATATAATGAGTGTGATTTATGCTCATACATCTTTTTATCTGAGGGCACTACTCGGTCTGCACTGTGAAAAGCAGGGGGAACTCAGAAAGCCACAATCTTAATGGCTTAGGGAATTAGAGAATGGACCCTGGGGCTCCCAGAGCATCTGGAAGTTGAGGATGAAACTCCTGAAAAGGAAGGAGTAATAGAGGGAGAGAGCTCTGAAATCTACACATACACTCTGCAAGTCCTTGGTTGACTCCTGAACTCTGTGTGCATAGGATAAAAGTTAACTACCGTAAGTCCCCTACGTACGAATCTTCAAGTTGCAAACTTTCAAAGATGTGAACGTGTATTCGTGTCCAATCATGTAAGTTAGTTCACGTGTCTGCTGTACATTGTCACGCGCATGCATCCTCTACAAGTGGTTGTGCTTTTGTGTACTTTACTGTACAGTACTGTATAGAGTACAGTAGTACGGTATCTTTATTTCAAGCCCAGGATGTCCGGAAGCAAGCGTAAAAGCAGTGGTGATGTAGCTGGTACTGCTAAGAAGCGCCAGGAATTGGAGGCCCAGAGAAAGGATGAAGAGAGACAAGAGGAAGAAGAAGTAACTGCAGAACCGAAGAGATTCACAATGTAGAAATGGCAAGGGGATTTTCTTTATGTGAGGAGGCACTGTTACTTTTGGAGGCACAGGACCCGATCGTAGAACAGTACATGAAGGTTGCAGCAGCCGTTCAGAATGCAATCCAGTGCTACCGTGTCATCTACAATGAGAAAAAAATAGCTACCCAGACATCACTGGATTGTTTTTTCAAGAGGGTAGATAGAACTGAATCCAGCAAGGAACCAGAACCTGTGCCGTCAACGTCAGGCGTGAGTGAAATTGCACCTTGCCCTCTGTCTCCTATCGCTGACGATCCTTCAGCTCTACCATCTCCCACCTCCTCTCCCTCCAGTCAGTAACTCTTCTTGCCTGTTCACTCGATGCCAGCCCTGTTGTACTGTACTACTGTACTTTTCAAGGTACTGTACTGTAAGATTAAAAATGTTTTCTTTATTTTTTGTGTTTGTTCTTCATGTATTATTTGTGTGAGAAGTCTTATAAACCTATTACAGTACAGTACTATGTAGCCGATTGTGTTAGTTGGGTACCTAGGCCAACTCCGTTGGACTTACAAACAAATTGGACTTACGAATGTGCTCTCAGAACAGAACTCATTCGTATGTAGGGGACTTACTGTACCTGCAAGAATACATCAACATTTATCAGAGGAAGATAACAGAATCTAGAGGCTCTACAATGTATCACCTACAATTTCCAGTACACAATAAAAAACTAACAAGAATATAAAGGAATAGGAAAGTTTTGGGGTTTTTTTACTTAATTTTTTTTGGAGTATAGTTGCTTTACAATGTTGTGTTAGTTTCTGCTGTACAGCAAAGTGAATCAGCTATACATGTACATATATCCCCTCATTTTTGGATTTCCTTCCCATTTAGGTCACCACAGATCACTGAGTAGAGTTCCCTGTGCTATACAGTAGGTTCTCACTAGTTATCTATTTTATTATTTATTTATTTATTTATTATTTTTATTTATTTTTTTGCGGTACGCGTGGGCCTCTCACTGTTGTGGCCTCTCCCGTTGCAGAGCACAGGCTCCGGACGCGCAGGCTCAGCGGCCATGGCTCACGGGCCCAGCCGCTCCGCGGCATGTGGGATCTTCCCGGACCGGGGCACGATTCCCGGACCGGGGCACGAACCCGTGTCCCCTGCATCAGCAGGCGGACTCTCAACCACTGCGCCACCAGGGAAGCCCACTAGTTATCTATTTTATACATTGTAGTGTATATATGTCAATCCCAATCTCCCAATTCATCCCATCCCTCCTTTCCCCCCTTGGTGTCCATACGCTGTTCTCTAGTTGTGTCTTTATTTCTGCTTTGCAAATACGTTCATCTGTATCATTTTTTAGATTCCACATATAAGCAATATTATACGATATTTCTTTTTCTCTTTCTGACTTTCACTCTGTATGACAGTCTCTAGGTCCACGTCTCTGTAAATGGCACAATTTCGTTCCCTTTTATGGCTGAGTAATAGTCCATTATATATATGCACCACATCTTCTTTATCCATTCCTCTGTTGATGGGCATTTAGGTTGCTTCCATGTCCTGGCTATTGTAACTAGTGCTGCAATGAACATTGGGGTGCATATATCTTTTTGAATTATGGTTTTCTCCAGGTATATGCCCAGGAATGGGATTGCCTGGTCATATGGTAGTTCTATTTTTAATTTTTTAAGGAAGCTCCATACTGTTCTCCATAGTTGTATCAATTTACATTCCCACCAACAGTGCAAGAGGGTACCCTTTTCTCCACACCCTCTCCAGCATTTATTGTTTGCAGATTTTTTGATGATGGCCATTCTGACTGGTGTGAGGTGATACCTCATTGTAGTTTTGATTTGCATTTCTCTGATAATTAGTGATACTGAGCATCTTTTCATGTGTTTGTTGGCCATCTGTATGTCTTCTTT
Source organism: Leucopleurus acutus (assembly GCF_964270905.1). Taxonomy (NCBI): domain Eukaryota; kingdom Metazoa; phylum Chordata; class Mammalia; order Artiodactyla; family Delphinidae; genus Leucopleurus; species Leucopleurus acutus. The sequence goes on from NC_139146.1 coordinate 51,736,666, forward strand.
GGAGAAATGGTCTTCCGCCCATTTTTTGATTGGGTTGTTTGTTTTTTTGATATTGAGCTGCATGAGCTGTTTATATATCTTGAAGATTAACCCCTTGTCAGTTGCTTCGTTTGCAATGTTTTATCCCATTCTGAGGGTTGTCTTTTGGTGTTGTTTATGGTTTCCTTTGCTGTGCAAAAGCTTTTAAGTTTAATTAGGTCCCATTTGTTTATTTTCATTACTCTAGGAGGTTGGTCAAAAAAGATCTTGCTGTGATTTATGTCAGAGTGTTCTGCCTACGTTTTCCTCTAAGAGTTTTATAGTGTCCAGCCTTACTTTAGGTTTTTAATCCATTTTGAGTTTATTTTTGTGTATGGTGTTAGGGAGGTTCTAATTTCATTCTTTTACATGTAGCTGTCCAGTATTGAAGAGACAGTCTTTCCTTTTGTCTGTTCTTGTCTCCTTTGTCATAGATTAGGTGACCATAGATTAGGTGCCTGGGTTTATCTCTGGGCTTTCTATCCTGCTCCATTGTTCTATATTTCTGTTTTTGTGCCAGTCCATACTGTCTTGATGACTGTTGCTTTGTAGTGTAGTCTGAAGTCAAGGAGCCTGATTCCTCCAGCTCCATTTTTCTTTCTCAAGATTGCTTTGGCTATTTGGGGTCTTTTGTGTTTCCATACAAATTGTATTCTAATTCTGTGAAAAATGCTATTGGTAATTTGATAGGGATTGCACTGGATCTGTAGATTGCTTTGGGTAGTATAGTCATTTTCACAATACTGATTCTTCCAATCCAAGAACATGGTATATCTCTCCATTTCCATTTGTGTCATCTTTGATTTCTTTCATCAGTATTTATAGTTTTCTGAGTACAGGTCTTTTGCCTCCTTAGGTAGGTTTATTCCTAGGTAATTTATTCTTTTTATTGCAATGGTAAGTGGGATTTTTTCCCTAATTTCTCTTTCTGATCTTTTGTTGCTAGTGTATAGGAATGCAAGAGATTTCTGTGCATTAATTCTGTATCCTGCAACTTTACCAAATTCATTGATTAGCTCTAGTAGTTTTCTGCTGGCATCTTTAGGATTTTCTATGTATAGTATCATGTCATCTGCAAACAGTGACAGTTTTACTTTTTCTTTTCCAATTTGGATTCCAAGGAACAGGAAAGTTTGACTCATGGTTCAGAGAAAATGTAGTCAGTAGAAACTGACTCCAAGATGACTCAGATGTAACAATTAGCAAAGACTTTTTTTTAAAATTGAAGTACTGTTGATTTACAATGTTGTGTATTCAGGTGTACAGTAAAGTGATATATATTCTTTTTCAGATTCTTTTCCATTATAGATTATTATAAGATATTGAGTATAACTCCCTGAGCTATACTGTAAGTCCTTGTTGTTTATCTATTTTATATATAGTAGTGTATATATGTTAATCCCAAACTCCCAGTTTATCCCACCCCCTTTCTTTCCCCTTTGGTAACCATAAGTTTGTTTTCTATGTCTGTGAGTCTATTTCTGTTTTGTAAATAAGTTCTTTGTACCATTTTTTTAAGATTCCACGTATAAGTGATATCATATTATATTTGTCTTTCTCTGACTTACTCCACTTAGGATGATAAATTCTAGCTCCATCCATGTTTCTGCAAATGGCATTATATTATTCTTTTTTATGGCTGAGTAATACTCCATTATATATATATATACACCACATCTTCTTTATTCATTCATCTGTTGATGGACATTTAGGTTGCTTCCATGTCTTGGCTATTGTAAATAGAGCTGCTATGAACATTGGGGTGCATGTATCTTTCCAATTATGATTTTCTCTGGATATATGCTCAGGAGTTGGATCACTGAATCATATGGTAACTCTATTTTTACTTCTTTAAGAAACTTCCATACCATTCTCCATTGTGGCTAGAAAAGAGTTTTAAACAGTTATTATACATATATGCAAGGACATGAAAAAGTATATGGTCAAAATAATGAATTAACAGAAAAAGTCAGCAGAGATATAGAAATTCTAAAGAGAGAGAGAGAGACAAATGGAAATTCTAGAACCGAAAAGTACAAAATTTGAAATAAAAAATTCACTGGGTAGTCCTAACAGCTATTTAGAAATGGCTGAAGGGTTGGTAAACTTAAAAACAGGTTAAAAGAAATTATCCAATCTGAAAAACAGAGATAAAAACTATTAAAAAAATGGACAGAGCCCTACTAGCCTTCAAGACAATATTAAAGAGCCTAACATACATGTAATAGGAATCACAGAAAGAAAGGGAAGAGAGAATGGGGCAGAAAATTTTTTGAAAAAATAATGACAGATTTCCCCAAATTTGGTAGAATACATAACTTTAAAAATGAATAAACCCAGCAAAGCCCAAGCAGGATATATAAAAAAAGAAATTCATACCACAAACATCATGGTCAAACTATTGAAAACCAGATAAAGAGAAAATCTTAAAGGCAGCTAGGGAAAAATGACATAGTAGAAATTGAGTGGGTGGGTAGAGGGACAGGATTCAGAAACAACAAAAGCTAGAGGACAATGGAATCATATTTTTAAGAGTTAAACTGGGAGCAGGGGTAGGGGGCAATGTCAATCCAGAATTCTATATGCAGAGAAAATATTCTTTAAAAATGATAGTGAAAGATGACTTCAGAGAAACAAAAACTTAGAAGTTATGCATTACAAGAAATGCTTTTAAAAAATTATTCAGAGGGAAGGGAAATGATATTAGATGAAAATTCAGATCTATGGGAAGAAATAAAGGGCACTGGAAATGGTAAATATGTAGGTAAATAGAAAAGAATATACATTTTAAAAATTTCTTTAAAAGACGTAATTGTTTAAGGCAAAAATAGTTCACTGCATTTAAACATAGGTGGGCCTAATGTATATGAAAGCAATCATGTAAAGGATGGAGGATAAATAGAACTACACTTCTGCAAGGTTCTTACATTTTACATCAGTTACTACAATATGAGGTCTATATGCATTGAGACACTTCAAGCATGAATATGCTAGAGTAAGCACTAAAAATTAATGTAAAGAAGTTTAGTGGAAGGTCAATAAAGGAATAAAGATGAAATATAAACAAATATTGATTAACCCAAATGAAAGCAGAAAAGGAGAAACAAAAGAACAAAAAAGGGATGAAACAAATAGAATACAAATTGCAAATAATAATAGACTTAAAATCCAATGATATTAATCTTATGTTAAATGTAAATAGACTAAAAACTCCAATTAAAAGGCAGAAATTATCAGACTGGATTTTTTTTTTTTTAATCAAGAACCAACTATAGGACGTCCCTGGTGGCACAGTGGTTAGGCATCTGCCTGCCAATGCAGGGGACCCAGGTTTGAGCCCTGGTGCGGGAAGATCCCACATTCTGCTGAGCACCTAAGCCCGTGTGCCACAACTACAGAGCCTGTGCTCTAGAGCCCACAAACCACAACTACTGAGCCCATGTGCTGAGACTACTGAAGCCCACATGTCTAGAGCCTGTGCTCCGCAACAAAAGAAGCCACCACAATGAGAAGCCTGCACACCACAACAAAGAGTAGCCCCTGCTCGCTGCAACTAGAGAAAGCCTGCTCACAGCAAGGAAGACCCAACATAGCCAAAAAAAAAAAAAAAGAACCAACTAGAAGCTATCTACAAGAGACACATATTTAATATAAAGATACAAATAGATTGAAAAGGAAAAAGATTTACCAGGCAAACAGTAAACATAAGAAAGGTGGAGAGGTTGTATTATTATCAGACAATATAGAATTCAAGCCAGGAGTATTAAGAGAGATAAGGAGGGGCAGTTCATGAAAGAAGGAAAGAGAAAGAAAGGAAGGAAGGGAGGGTTAAATCATCAGGAAGACTTGAAAGCCTAACAGAAGACATAAAAATCATATATATATATGCACCTAATAACACTTCAAAATGCATAAAGGCAAAACTCTTCAAACTAAAAGAAGAAATAGACAAATCCACATTCACAGATTGTAATAGTCTCCTTTCAGTGAGTGATAGAACAACTCAATTTAAAAATCCATAAGGATATAGTTGATCAGAATAACACTATCAATACCAAACTGAATTAATATTTATAGAAAAAAATGGACAGTTATATAACTACTCAACTGCAGAATACACATTCTTTTTTAAAGCACACATGGGATGTTCACCAAGGGAGATAATACGGTGGGTTATAAAATGAGTCTCAATAAACTCCAAAAGGTTGAAATTTTAATGACTCTTCTCTGTCCACAACAGAATTAAATTAAAAATCAGTAATAATAACCAGGAATCATTTTGCAATATATACAAATATTGAATTATTATGTTGTATACCTGAAAGTAATATAATGTCATATGTCAACTATACTGTAATTAAAAAATAATATCTAGGGCTTCCCTGGTGGTGTAGTGATTAAGAATCCGCCTCCCAGTGCAGGGGATGCAGGTTCGAGCCCTCTGGTCCGGGAACATCCCACATGCTGTGGAGCAACTAAGCCTGTGCACCAAAACTACTGAGCCCGCGTGCCACAACTACTGAAGCCTGCGCACCTAAAGCCCATGCTCCGCAACAGGACAAGCTACCACAATGAGAAGCCCATGCACTGCAACGAAGAGTAGCCCCTGCTCACCACAACTAGAGAAAGTCCATGCGCAGCAGCGAAGACCCCACGCAGCCAAAAATAAATAAATTAAAAATAGTGTATATGTGTCAATCGCAATCTCCCTAAAAATATATCTATATAATAATTTAAAAATAGTATTTGGAAAAGCCCCTGAATATTTGAAAATTAAACAACACACTTCAAAAAAGTGAGTCAAAGAAGAAACAATAAGGGAAATTTAAAACTACTCTGTACTGAATGAAAATGAAAGCATAACATATTAAAACTTGTGAAATGCAGATAATGCAGTGCTTAGAGGGAAATGCATAGCTTTAAATGCTTATATGAAAAAAATAGAAAAGTCCAGAATCAGTAATGTAATCTTCTACTCTAATCAGCTAGAAGAGGAAATCAAATGCCAGTTAAGTAGGAAGAAGGAAATAATAAAGAACAAAAGTCAATAAACTAGAGAATAAATAATCAATGGAAACATAGATGGCTTTTTGAAAAAATTTAAAATTTTTATAAACTTCTGACCATATTAGTCAGTAGGAAAAAAAAGAGAAAATGCAAAATACCAAAATCAGGGTTGTTTGAAAAAGTGACAAGGTCCTGGCTCTCGTGGACTTCTAGTGGGGGAAACATGTTACATGGTCATACAAAGAAATATACAGGTATAGATTGTGGTAAACTCTATGAGAATTCTGCAGGGGAGGGAGAGGCCGATTGGGGCTGGAGAGGGGCACCTCTGCAGAAGTAAGTTAACTTCGACCCCTTCGCTCAACGAGGAGTAAAGTCAGCCCCTCCCGGCGTCTTCCCGGCCCCTAGGAGGCAAGTGGCGGCCCCGCCCCGCGCGCCGCGCTCCCCCCGCCCCGCCATCTCGGCCGCCCCGGCCCTTCCGCGCAGGCGCGGGACGGGCGCGAGGTGGAGCTCGGCCGGCGGCTGGGCGGGGCAACCGCCGGGCGGGCGCCGAGCGGGACCACACACTAGAGAGGTGCTTTCGGTCAGACCCAGCGGCGCCGGTTCCCCGCGATGCCGAGGCCAGATCCGGACGCCTCGCCTCTCTGAGTCGGTCTCAGCGCGGAAGGCACAGAGGGAGGCCATGGCGGAGCCCTCCGAGCCCGGGCGGCAGGCGTCCGCGGGCGGCGGGAGCCTGGAGGAGGAGGATGAGGAGGACGAGGAGCGGGAGCCGCTGCTGCCGCGGATCGCCTGGGCCCAGCCGCAGAAGGGCGCTCCGGGGGGCGCCGTGCGGCTGGAGAAAGCTGTGGGGGAGGAGGGCGCGGCCTCCCCTAACCAGGCCAGTGACCGGGAACTGCTGCTCCTGCCCAGGGATGCGTCTTTCTTCTCTTCCCTGAGTTTGGGGTGCCTGCGGAGCTCGCCCACCAGCCTGGACCGGAACCACCCCGTGGGTTCAGGTGCGATCCGGCTTTTCCCTTCCCCGGCGCCCTGCCAGTGCGCCTGTCGCCGCCGCCGCTCAGCCCCCCATTCAAGCCCCTCCTTGGGTCCCTACCCCCGGCTTCTTTCGCTGTCTCCCGCTAGCCCTTGCCTAGTAGGAAAGGCTCTTCGCCGGGCATCAGGTCCGGCGCACAGGCCGAGGGGTCAGCCGCTGGGCACACCTTGGACACCTCGCCTTTCTTTCCTGCTCCCCCGTTTACTCGCACGTTTTCCAGGGGCTATAGGCTGCTTCACCTGAGGCCCGGGGTTGTCATTAAACACTGATCCTTGAGGCCTCCCCTAAGAGTGAGCCTAAACTTTTGGAATCAGACAAGAAAAGTTAACACTGTAAAATGACGTAAGTTGTTTGCTCAAGTTTGGACTTGAGTTTGGGGTTAAGAACCCTGAGCTACCAGGAAAGTTGGTGAATTTGCAAGGTGGATGACAGCCGAGAGATAGAGAGCAAGAATATCCGGTTGCCACTAGGACACGTTTCAAAAACTTTTGAAGTTAAATATTGTTACTGTAACATTAGCCAGAGGGCGCAGAAGCAGTTGAATTTCTGTACCTGCTCTCTCTCTTGCAAAGTTTCCTTTCTTGAGTCATTTCTATTTTTATACTTTAAAAAAAAAAAGAAAAAAATTTTTCACTGTTAAGCAGGCTGACAGCCTCAGGTGAAAGAGAGGATAATTGAAATGATGTTGAAAGGTATGTGACTGCAGGCATTGATATTTATTGATAAATCGAATTTTTTGCCATGATCGAGTCGAATAAGGCTAATTTGATAGTAAAATAGAATAGGCTTGTAAGAGTCCTAGGTAGAGCTGAGACAGGCTAGTTTGTAAAATGGCCATGATAACACCTACTTGCTGGTGGTAAGGATGGTTTAAATGACGAGATGTGTGCATTGTGCCTGGAGTTTCATTCCACCTGCGAGCTTAAAGAAAAGGCACAGAAAATGTAGTTTTCATTAATGCTGCTTAAGTTTTTCTGGAGTGGTTAGATTTTACATGTCCTGCTATTAGTACAGTAATGGGGCTTCTACGATTTAAAGAATTCTGGATAGAGTAGGTTATTCTAGTTGTAGTTGAATTTATGGTCAAATATTCTAGAGTAAATAAATCAGAGCAGCCCAAGGGAAGCAGACTTTAATGAATAAAGCTTTAACACACCTGTCTAATATACAGATCGGCTAGCTACCATTATGTTAGCTTTGGGATGCATTGACAGTACAACATTTAACAGAACAAACAAATATGCATTTGCAATCAAATCACAAATGGATCCACATTCACCCAGCTACATTGATAATATGGGTATATATTACCTAGAAACAGGTCTGTGAAGTAACTAAGATTTGTGCGGCTAGCTTGCCTTTTTCTACCCAAAGTTACCTGTGTAGCTAGATTTTAAAAGAGCCTAAAACCTTAAAAATGCATTTATTCTATGAAGGTGAGGTTTTGTAAACAAATGATATTAAGGCTAGAGAAAGTCAAAGTGGAGATAGAGTATAATATTTGAATACAAATGGATTATTAAAGAGAATTCCAACCTTTTGAATGGCAGTAACTTACTTATATCACAGTTTACAGTTTGCTAAGATCTTTTTTTTTTGTATATTTCATTAATTCTCACAATATCACAGCAAGTTAGTTATTTACCCCCATCCTGAGTGTGAAGACTGAAAATGAATGAAAACTGTAATAACTAGTAGTTGATAGAACTTCAGAGGTAAGCCAAGGTCAAGGTCCAGGAAGTGGAAAAGCCAGACTGAACCTAGTTTTTTCATGTCCTACAGTTTTTCCATTTTGCTGTAGATCCCCAAGTGTTATAAAATAATTGTTAACTTTTGTTTACTTATTATGGAGGTCTTATTTTTAATGGATTTAAAAACAGTTTTGAACTGTAAAAACTATTTTTAAAATTTCAAACCATTCTTCTAGAAAGTTCATGATTAATTTAACTAGATGATTAAGTTTAGTTATTTTTTGAGTCCATTAACTTGCTTTGTCCTTTACCATCCAATTTCCATGAAGCCACCTCTCTAGTTCCAAGATATTCTTGCCTTTAGATTAATATTAACATTTATGATGCTTAACTATTTTATGTAAGCAGGAGCTTTATGTACTTTACCCAGTGGAAGAATGTCATATGTCTGTTATCTTTACTTGAACAAGACATGTGACAAAGTCTAGAACCAGCATAAACATAGTGTTGTTGGATCAATGTCAAAAGGATTAGCGGCATTCCTTGTTCCAGTTGTCATTTTAATCAGTGAGTTGAAGAGTAGTAAAGATGATAATAGTTAATACCCACAAAACAGTTAGTACGTGCAGAGGGCATAGTCCTATGTGCTTCACATATATTAATTTATAACGAACCCTATGGATGTGAGCACTATTTTTTATTTACTTTCATTTTAAGGAAGCACAGAGAGGTGAAGTGAAGGTCCCAGTTAATATAAACCAGAGGCACTTATCAATTTTGTTGGAGAGCCTGGCAATTAGAGAATGGTATTAGAATTCGCAAAGAGCTTCTAAAGTAAAAGAAAGTGTGTGTTTATAAGCCATTTAATGATTCATGGTGGCTCATAAATGTACAAACAAAATAAAATCATTTAAAAGTAAGGAAGAAATATGAGAATGGGAAATAAGAGCAATGAAATAAATAAGATGGGGGCCGGAATAAGAGGACACAAAATTAACATCACACACTCGATACAGGCAGGCCACAAATTTGATATTTAAGATTACCGAGCAGCCAACTTGAGAGAAACACAATCACTCTGTCCATAAAGTTAAAACAGACTAGTTATTTGAACCAAAACAAAACTGGCAAAGGATAAACTGTCATGTATTCTCTTGGAGAAGAGATTATATGCTGAGTAATATCTTGGTAATAAAAGTGATGACTTTCACAGGAGTGTTGCTTACAACTTCCCTGAAGTTCATTTCAGTAGAAGTAATTCTAGTGGGCGGTGTTATCAGTATTGCTGGGTCTAGATTCGAGATCCTGATAGTCTGGCTTAATTTAGAGGAAGGTATTAGAAGAGTGGATATCCCGTGGATCTTGACAGTCCTCCAAAGCTGAACTTCTGAAAGGGAGTGAGCAGCAGTGTGTTGGAGATTATTCCTCAACCAATAATTAGAATACACTTATTCTCGTTTTCCATTTATTGCAGAGATCCATCATTCAGCAAATGTTTCAGTGTCTGTGGGGTGCCAGTGGAAACTGAGGCCTTGGGGAAACAGTGGTGGCCAGATATCAAATGGATGTCCAGTCACGAGCCTTGTCCCCATGCAACCTTATAACCTCATGAAGGAAAGAGTCAATTAAAACAACCAGTTCTAACAGAGGATATATGTGCTTGGATGGGGAAAGCCAAGGCTTCCATAGAGCCATACCCTGGATTTAGGGGCCAGGGAAGATTTAGCAGAGGAAATAGCATCCAATTTGAGACTTGAGGATGAATAGCACTGGAACCCCTGAGGGTTCCCGTTTGGGTCAGATCGCCAAACTTGTGAGCCAGCTACTTTTCTTTTTAGAAAATATTCTGGCCAATGGGTAAGATATATTCCCAACCCTTAGGTGAGGAAGAGTTCATTTTGATTTATTTATTTAAAATGAGAGCTTGATAAGTTACCGTGCACACTTATATAAAACTAAATATAAGAGGTTATATAAGGGGTTCTCTTAATCCATTTTCAATTTCTGCTTATCAGAGGATCAGCTGTAACCCTTAAGTGTGGTTAAGGGTTTGTTAATAAATAATTCGCAAATTTATTGAGGGTTTACCATGTGCCAGGTACAGGTTTAAGCACTTGGCATATATCACAGGACAAAACAAAGCTCTCTGCCCTCCTGGAACATAGATCATTTTGTTATAGCATTGCAAGGTGATCAGATGAAGTCGAAGGATGGATAAGAATTAGCCATAGAAAGGAAACTTGGCATATACATCAGAACAGCATGGACAAAGGTTCGGAGGGTGGGCTGGATGCCTTGTGAAAAGTGTGGAGTTTGAATCGGACTGGAACTTGACTAGAAGGCCACTGCTTCTTGGAGGAGTGCCAAAGAGAGTATACAGAGATAGAACTCACATGCTCCTCAGAAAATTGGAATATTTTTTGATACAGGGACAAATAAAAATCTCATAGTTTATTTCTTAAAAGGGAGAAAGTAATTTTAACGGAACAAAATTTAAAGAAGATATAGCTAATTAAGCCCTCAGCTATTAAAAATCAAACCAAACAATGACAACAAACCTTCAAACCAAATCTCCATGGCACATTTATCTTGAAGTGTAACTTTAGGGTGTGTTCTCCAAGTTAAACTCATTGCTAAATACACATTTAGGTAAATAAAATGAAGAAAGTTGTAGAATGTGATTGTGAGTTATGAATCAGAAAAATTACTAAAAAATAATTACTTTGCTTTTTAGAATAGTTGATATATAGTCTTTTTTTTTTTTTTTTTTCTGGCAGTAGTTAGGTAGGACCAGTTGTCTTTTAAGTGCCTTTCTGGATTGTGATGGTAAATCCAGACCATTTTCAAAGAATGCCAGTTTTCACGTAGGGAGATAATCTCATTTATCCAAAAGAGTTGCTCATTAAAGGGACAAGTTAAAGAAAAAGAGATTGAGAACATCCAGGCTGATTTTTTTAGGAATCGTTCTGATCTGATTTGGGTTGAAGCTGAATTATTAAGTATTCAGAGTATGATCCTGGGCTCCATGAGAGTAACAAAGGCAGGTTCTATGATGAACTCATAAAGCTTAACCCATAAAGCAATTTGATAACATCTAATAGTAATGTCAAAGTCTGCACATAGTTTCCAAAAGAATTGCTCAAGTACAGGATGGGAGAGACCAAAAGGGGTCCAAGAGTTTAGCCATTTCAACATGAATTAGTATGACAGGACTCCTAAACAACGATTGTAATACTTGAGTGCTTCTTATTTTGGTATAGTGTCAAGACTGAGAGATATCTCTATTCTCTGCAATGGGTTGCTTGATTCTGGAGACCATATTTTAAAGTGGCACATTGAAAACTGAAGCATGAAACAGGAGGGCAACTCGGATGCTGAAAAGCCTGAAAATACTTCCATATGGAAGGAGGCGGAGAATAGAGGAGACTTAGGGGAGCATGAAATGATCTTCAGCTATTTGAAGGGCTATCCCTGGGAAGAGAGGAGTAAGTAGACTTTTGTTTTGCTCCAGATGGCAGGTCTGGGACATTGGGTGAAACTACAGGAAACCTATTTCTGAAAAAGAAAGAAGTTTATATTTGTTTTCAAACAAACACAAAAAGTATGGAAAAAGGAGTGATCGGTCTTTGAAAGTGTTTAAACATTGGTCCAGAGACCACCTGCTGGTGATGTATTATGGAAAGTACATCAGTACTGTGAGCAAAGTTGAAATAAATAGCTTTTCAAGTTCTTTCTTGTTAAGAGCCCTGATCTAGAAGAAATATCATTTGACTAATGATAATTATTATTGGCATATTCTGCCACACAAATAATACTTCATTTATTCATTTAAATGCTTATGAAGAACCCACTAAATGCCAATCCCTCTTCCAGGTGCTAGGGATGCACAGTGAACAAGAAAGACAGAGTGTCTCCCTTCATTCTTAAGAATTTTCATGGAATAGATCTGGAAATAGTATATCAATTGTATAGACATGACTAAGGTACTTGGATTATTTATTCTTTTAAGTAGGTTAAATATGCCCAAGGGCCCTTTTTGTAGTATTTTTCTCAGCATAAACTTTTAAAAATTAGTAAATAATTGTTCTATTTATGTCTGAATTAAGGAAAGTTTTAAATTAAGGAAAGTTTATAGTTTGAATTTTCATAAGATTGACGTGTAATAGCACTTAAATGCCTTTCAGAGTAAAATGTGAATAATTTTTGGCTTGTCTACCACTTTAAATGATTAATTACCACTTTAAATGATTAACTCTGCAAGTGTTTATTGAATGCCTTTTATGTTCCAGGAACTATAAAAGTTCTGGGTATATAGCAGTGAGAGAATCCTTGTCTTCTTGGAGCTCACAAAATAAATAAGTTACATAATATGTTAGGTGATAAGTGCTAACCAGAAAAATAAAGTGGAGGTTAGGGGAGATTGGGTAGGGTCTTGGGGGCCAATATAAGAACGTAGAGTTTTTCTTCAAGTGAGATGGAGAACCACTGGGCGGCCCTGTGAGTGAAAGTGCTGAGTCCTAACCACTGGACCACCAGGGAATTCCCTGACTTACGTTTGAAAAGGATTACCATACCTTCACTGTTGAGTGTAGAGAGATCAGTTAGGAGACTCCTGTAACAATCTAGGCTAGAGTTGATAGTGACTTGAATCACATGGAAGGAATGGAGGTGGTAAGAGGTGGTTAGGTTCTGGATATTCATTTAAGGTAGAGCTACACAGCTTGCTGTTGGCTGTGGGGGGGTGAGGGTGTGAGATCATGGATGATTCCAAGGTTTTTTGCAAGAGCGCCTAGAAGATTTGGAGTTGCCAGTAACTAACACAGGGAATACTGGGAGTGAAGCAGTTGAGAGGAAATGAAGAACTGAGTTTGAGGCAGTAAAGTTTGAACTGTCTACTAAACATCCAAATGGAGAAGCTGAGTATAATAGTCTGGGGTTCAGGGCAGAAGTCCAGGCTTGAGATGTAAATCAGGGAGCCATCAGTGCTGATGAGGGAGAGAAGAGGGCCATGAACTGAACCTGGGCATTCCAAAGTTAAGTGATCAGGGAGATGAAAATGAGCCCACAGAAGACTGAAAAAGAGGAACTAATGAAATGGAAGGACAACTTGGAGCAGTGGCGTCTTGGAAGCCAAGTGAAGAAAGTGTTTTCAGGAGGAGGGAGTGACCGACAGGGTGAAATGATGGTGTTGGTCAAGGAAGATCAGTTCTGAGGTTGGGTTTAGCAATGTGGATGTTACTGTGGACCCTGACAAAAATTATATCAATGGAGTGGTCAGGTCAGAAGCGTGATTGAAATGGGTTCAAAAGAGAGTGGGAGAAGAACAATTGGAGATGGTAAATATAATTATAGAAGTCTTCTGCTATAAAAGGGAGCAAAGAAATGAGGGGGTGTCTAGGGGGACTTTGGAGGCTAAGAGAGATTTAAGATGAGAAAAATTACACCATGCTTTGTATGGTGGTAGAAATGATCCAATAGAGAGGGAAATATTGATACAGGAAAGAATTGCAGAAGAAATGTCCTGGAGTAGTCAGGAAGAGATAGGTCTAGTATACAAAGTGAAGGAGTTGATCTTAGAGCTTGGATCATCCATCTATAGTAATAGGCGGGGGGCAGAGGTTGTGGATGGGTAGATACGGTGCTGAGGGCTGATGATAGTTTTTTCTGCTTGCTTCTCGTTTCTTCTTGAAATAGGAAGATCATCTGCTGAGAGGAAAGAGGTGTTGGGAATTTGAGGAGAGGGGAGGGTATGAGATAGTTGTCCAGAAGAGTGGGAGAGTCTGTGTATTAGGGGAGTCATCCTAGTTTAGGCCGTTATAATGACATACCCTAGCTGGAGTGGCTTAAACAACAGATATTTATTTCTCACCGTTCTGGAGGCTGGGAAATCCAAGATCAGGGTGCCAGCATGATCAGGTTCTTGCTAAGGGCTCTCTTCTTGGCTTGCAGATGGCAACCTTCTCACTGTGTCCTCACATGGCCTAATCCCATCATGGGGTCCCCACCCTCATCTAAACCTAATTACCTACCAAAGACCCCACTCCCTGTATGATCACATTAGGGGTTAAGGCTTTGAGTGTTTTGAGGGACACAAGCATTGAGTCTTTAACAGGAATGTAGTATGCTCCCATGGCAACATGAAGGGTCCACCTGAGGACTGTGGTGATGAATTTAAGGGGAGACACCAGGCATTGTGTTTATCTAGTCAAGTTTAGCTGTCCAGGCATAGGCATAGTCATAGGCAGACAGTTGGGTTTATCCAGGATTGGGATTTTTCCAGGTAACCATGATGAGGGGTGGGAGGAAGAGAGTGATTTTTTGATGATTAACCATAATTTATGCTGGCCAAGGAGGGAAGTAGGGACACAAAGTGGGTGAAGACCCTTGAACAGTATATGGTAGATCGGTGCTTTGAACGTCCTAGTGGGATGGAAGAATTTTTGGACTCAGGGTGCCAGAGGGAGTGAACTAGGAAAAATAAAAGATGCCTAAAGTGAAAAGTAGGGAGAGATTGCAGGTATTAGTGATGACAGATCTGAGGTATGACTGCAGTCGGAGGCTGAGGTGGGATGAAGAACAAAAACACTGGGAGGGAGGAGTTCAAGTTAACACAAGGCATTAGTGTGATTATTTCAGTATAGGAGATCTTGTTTATCACGTGTCATAGCTTGAAGTGGGGTTAGAGGAAAAAAAAAAAAAGCATCAAACCAGCCCAAACAATACTTAATTACATTTTTCTGTACGTAAATGTTTTAGTGCTAATAATCTAATCCAGTATTACAGGTCCATATTGTGAGCATTCTCAGAGCTGGTCTTTCTTCTTCTTAGCATTCTATTTAACATTGATTTTTCTTAATGCAATAATTGTTGGTTCTTCAGAGTTGAATACATTCTTGGATGATCCAGAATTTGCTGATGTTATATTGAAAGCAGAGCAAGCAATAGAATTTGGAGTTTATCCAGAAAGAATCTCTCAAGGTTCAAGTGGAAGTTACTTCGTGAAGGATCCTAAGAGGGTGAGAATTTCACAGACCTACTATATATAACAGACATTTTGGAAAACACTAATTTAAATGTGAAGTCATTGTGAGTTTCTGAAGATATTTTCCTAATAAATCTGATTACACCTTTTCAGAAATAAAGGTCAGTTTACTATTAACTAAAGCACTCTACTGCTTAAAAATTGAGCTATTCATTGTAAGCCATAGTTTTCTGTATTATTATTATTATTTTATTTATTTATGTTTTTGCGGTACGCGGGCCTCTCACTGTTGTGGCCTCTCCTGTTGTGGAGCACAGGCTCCGGACGCGCAGGCTCAGCGGCCATGGCTCACGGGCCTAGCCGCTCCGCGGCATGTGGGATCTTCCCGGACTGGGGCACGAACCCGTGTCCCCTGCATCGGCAGGCGGACTCTCAACCACTGCGCCACCAGGGAAGCCCCTGTTTTATTATTTTAATATTTGGTTTCAAGTATTTATTGAATATTCACATTTAGCTGTAGATTCGTTGGGTTTATATTCACAAGTCCTTACCGTACAGTAACCAAGCAGAGTTTTATTTTACCCTCAGAATATTTTTTCCAGCATTGTACCAGAGAAGGAGCCTGGGCAGTCTGAAGTTTGAAGGTGTTGGAATGTGACAAAGTGAAATGAACCAAAGTATAATTCTAAGGCAGAAAAGAGAAGTTGATATGGGACTTTGTTCCACTTAGTCTAGAATTTTTCAAAAATCTGTATTATTTCTGAAAGCTTTCTGAGTGATGCATAGCCAGCAGTTCTCTTTTTCAGGAGGAAAAAAGATTATAATTCCACCCAAATATTTTTTGCAAAGACTGAAGTTATATTTTAAAACATAGGCTTTTTTGAGATTTAAATATATATATGTAGGTAATGTCAATCTCTCTATCTTTATTCCAAGCTTGATTTCTTAATTTGTTCTTGACTTTTTTATTAGTGACTCAGACTTTATTGCATTATAAAACAGTTATATACTTATAGTAAGATTTTTATTTCTTGTCTAAGGATAATTCAGCTTCTAAATTTAATATTAATGTATTTTATCAGACCAGTAATAATGATTATAGACTTTTAGACATACATGAGCAATTTTTTTTAAGACGAGAGAATTTATTTAAAAATTGGTTCATAAAGAAATAACTGAAAAAAAATTTAAGGTAGGAGAATCTGACAGCATAGATGTCACTATATCCTATCATTTCCTTTGTATCTTAGAGATGACTTTTTGTCATTGGATTTATTCATTTAACAGATGCTTGAATGTCTACTGTGTACCAGGTACACAGTACTTAGGATATAGCCCTAACAGAGAAAGTGCCTGCCCTTTTAGAATACACATCTACTGGGAAAGTAGACAATAAATAAACATAGAATTGGGATATTTAATAGATATTGAATAATAACACTGTTTGACCTAGGTCAGTGGTTTTCAAACATTTTAAAATCAGTGGAACCCCTTCTTAATTAGGAAGTCCAGTACATAAAATGGGTGAAATCAGTGGATGGGGTCTTAGAGCCCTGCCCTCCCCTCTTCTCTCACCTTCCCTAGAAGTTCTCAGAGCACAGTTTGAAAACCATTAGCCCAAAGGATTATTGATTTTAGATTGTTGAATGAGAATGCATATAAAACTGTTATTGGTATTAAACCTCTTAATAGTTAAGAGTGATGCCCGAATTTGTGGTGGGAAGAAGTAGAAAATGATCAGAATGCGTTTTATGGATTATGATCTCTCTGTCTTAAAAGTCTAACAAAATTTCTCCTTTTTTTTCCCCCTATAGAACATTATTGGTGTGTTTAAACCCAAATCGGAAGAGCCTTATGGTCACCTGAATCCAAAATGGACCAAATACGTTCATAAGGTCTGCTGCCCTTGCTGCTTCGGCAGAGGCTGCCTGCTTCCTAATCAGGGATACCTTTCCGAAGCTGGCGCCTCCCTTGTGGATGAAAAGCTTCATCTGGGCATTGTACCAAAAACAAGGGTAAAGCAGAAATTGTTTTTAATCATGTACTTCTAATTTACAGCCCACTTCTCTGTGAACACTTTAGTATTATTCGTAATGCCAGAGCCTAAAGTTGAGCCCCTTTTTTTGTAATCCAGAGTCACAAATGACTAGTAAATTGATTCTAGTGTAGATCCACAAAGTATCCAAGGGAGTATCTCTTGCTCAGGTGAGCTGAGATGATGCTGACGTAAAGAGGAGAAAGAACGAGCATTTAGAAAGCAGAAAAAAATCTAGAAATTCTTTTGAAGGTAGAGATAACTGATATGCTCAGAAGACTGCTATCTTTTTCTTTCTGACCTTTATACATTTTTACTTGAAGTTCTACTGGAAATGTTCATTCCTAATTCTACATTTCAAGACTATTACTTCTTTCTTCCACTGGCCAATTTTAGCTGCCTCTCTCAGAAAGAAATACATGTGTGCCATTTAACCAACTTTGTCAAATCCCTTAGCCTTTCTATTTTAGATTCTCAGGAGCATTTAGTATAGTGTTAAACTTTGCTAATTTACAGCATTAGAGTGAGTTCCATGGTGTATGTGAATAGAAATACTATAATGCAAATTCTAATAGCCATTTTTTTTAACTGTACGTCTCTAGGTGGTTTGGCTCGTCAGTGAGACATTTAACTACAGTGCAATTGACCGTGCAAAATCTAGAGGCAAAAAGTATGCTTTAGAGAAAGTGCCAAAAGTAGGTAGAAAATTTCATCGGATAGGACTTCCTCCTAAGGTAAGTTACTGCGATGCGCTTTATTTGGGGCGAAGTTCATCACATATTACCTGAGCTCTGTGCGCTAGGCACTGTGCTGTGGACTGTGGATACATATTAGTAAAACCGGTTTTCTCATCTTCAACAGCTTATAGTAACAAGCAGTCTCAACGCAATGTGATAAAGCTGTTGAGGATGGTTAAGTGCAGGGAGCTCAGAGAGGGTAGAGGAGGGATATTTAACCCACTTTGGAGGGCTAGGGAATTGCCAAGAGGAGGCTGCACCTAAGGCTTTATAAAGTAATGGCTGAAAGTGCAGGCTGAGAATTAGACCTAGGTTTTATTCCAACCCTCTCCACCAGTTAGCTCTGAGACCTTGGGCAAGTCCCTTACTCTCCAAGCCCCAGTATCTGTAAAACGAGGCTAATAAAAAACTACCTCTTAGGGTTGTGAGAGTAAAATGGAAAAATATATGTCAAGTACTTGATACAGTACCTGGCACATAGTAAACGATAGTAGCCGAGTTTACTCAATACATACTAGATTTTGTTTTCTCTTATCACTTTTAAATAAACCTAAGGGATGATTAGCAACTAGCTAAGCAAGGGTAGGGAGGGTTAATGGGAAAAACATTCTAGAAAAAAGCAGTAGGCTTTATTATTATTATTTTTAAATTATATTTAACCTGCAATTTTGTTGTTTTGTTGTTGCTATGCATTTATCTATATAAAAGAATTTGAGTAGAAATGCATGGTTATCCTAACTTGTCTTTAGTATTGTACTCCAAGTAAGCAGGAAGTTTTGAAAAAATTTACAAGGCCTGTTACTCCTTGCATATGCTGAAATAGGTGTGACTAAAGAAGGATATTATTTCTGTATTTATGACTACTAGGACTTCATTATGAGTGCTTTAGAGAAAACATTTAGGAAATCATTAAAATTTCATGCCAACAAGAACATAAAGTGTTAAGATAAGTAATAGATTTCTTTTTTTTGGCTGCACCGCCCAGCATGTGGGATCTTAGTTCCTGGACCAGGGAGCCAGCCTGGGCCCTCGGCAGTGAAAGCGTGGAGTCCTAAATAGGTTTTCTTTGTAGTGATTTGTTTGTAAATATTTATGAGGCCAGCTACGTTACCCATTACCTATGTGTCCTGTGCTATTTAAATTTGTATTTCCGTCTTTAAAAACTTGTTTAACATTAACAACTAGTAATTTTAGCGATAGAAAACTTTATAAAATAGACATATCTTCAAGGAAAGGACTTTTTAAAAAAAACACTATAGAGGTTGTGATTCATTGGTTACTTCTTTAAAATTTATGACAGGATCTTTAAGCTACATAGTCAAAGAATTCATTCTTCTATAAAAATAAAGTCATTTTCTGTATCTTATGTTGTAAAAAGAATCCTGAAGTATTTTTTCAGTAAGATAAAATTATACTATTATTAAATAAATAACCAGGATAGGTGTAAAATTTGGTCTTCAAAATTAACTTCATGTTAATGAATATTTTTAGAAAACAGCATTCTTGTTGAGAATATCACCTTAACGGCACATGTGTATTTTGTTTTTTAGTTATCCTAAAATAGCTGCTATGCTCCTTGAAAGTCTAGGATTGAGCATTTTTTATTTGCTATGTATTCTTTATGTGATTATTTTAAATTAGTGTATAAAAATAGTTTTCTTGATAAATGTGGCTTATCTAAATTAGTGTTAACTTCGATTTTTCTTATTGTGTTCATGTAAAGTATTTTATGACAATACTGCTGAGAACTTTAAAAAGTAGTCTCTTTGTTCTTATATTTTCTTTTCTAACTATAATTCTTAAAATTATAGATTGGTTCCTTTCAGTTATTTGTTGAAGGTTACAAGGAGGCTGAATATTGGCTTAGGAAATTTGAAGCTGACCCTTTGACTGAGAATATTAGAAAACAATTTCAGTCACAGTTTGAAAGATTAGTTATTTTGGATTACCTCATCAGAAATACAGGTACTGAAGTTCTCTCATTTGTTCACTCAAATCTTGTTAACTTTCAAATTGTATTCAACTCTTGTTTATCCAAATCAAAGACATAAAATTTTGCTGCAGTAGTCTTGAGGCCACTTTTTTTTTTTTTTTTTTTTTGGCGGTACGCGGGCCTCACACTGTTGTGGCCTCTCCCGTCGCCGAGCACAGGCTCCAGACGCGCAGGCTCAGCGGCCATGGCTCACGGACCCAGCCGCTCCGCGGCATGTGGGATCTTCCCGGACCTGAGCACGAACCCGTGCCCCCTGCATCGGCAGGCGGACTCTCAACCACTGCGCCACCAGGGAAGCCCTGAGGCCACTTTTTCTTTACGTTCCTTAGAAAACAGAGGGGTAGTACCAACTCTCCCAGGCAGAATTAATCTCGTACTGGATATTCTGACTCAGAGCAGGCTCCTGCCCAGGTGATAGCAATCAGTTCCTATCCCTCGGGAGAGGGGAGTTTCTTGGCAACAGGACAAAGCCTGTTGGAAATTGGAAATGTTGTAACATCTTATGGAAAAACCCGAACAAACTTTTTGGCCAACATAATAGATAATCTGCCACAGTGGTTCCCTGGATTGTCAGGGTCAGTATTATATGGGCATTTGTTACAAATGCATTTCTGGGAGCCCAGCCCAGAACTGCTGAATGTGAGGCCAGCAGTTTGTGTTTTTAATAAGTCCTCCAGGTAATTCTCATGCACCCTGAAGCTTGAGAACCACTGGTTCAAAATCTTTGCTCATTTATATTAGTTTCCGGAGAAGCATTATGTACCTTTTTAGATTTACCTTTATTAAATCATATGGTCTTAAGTTAATGTTAAAATTAGTGTAGAACCCAATGGAATATTACTCAGCCATGAAAAAGAATGAGATATTGCCATTTGCAGCAGTATGGATGGACCCAGAGAATATTATACTTAGGGAAGTAAATCATACAGAGAAAGACAAAAATAATATTATATCACTTATATGTGGAATCCAAAAAAATAGTACAAATGAAGCTACATACGAAACAGAAACAGACTGACAGACATAGAAAACAAATTTACGGTTACCCAAGGGGAGAGGGAAGGAAGGAGGGATAAATTAGGAGTATGGGATTAACAGGTACAAACTACCACACATAAAACAGATAAGCAACAAGGATTTACTGTATAGCATAGGGAATTATATTCAATATCTTGTAATAACCCATAATGGAAAATAATGTGAAAAAAATATGTATATATAACTGAATCAGTGCTGTACACCTCAAACTAACACAATATTGCGAATCGACTATAGTTCAATTTTTTTAAAAATTAGTGTAGAATCTAGAATACTCCTATAGAGACATTAGATAAGAGCCTATCCAGGAATTTGCCTGGAAATGGGGGTAGATGCTTTTTTTCCCAAGGTGAAGAGAAATTATCCTTTTTAATAACCTTGGTTTAAGAGTTCTTGACAGTAATTGTACCTACCACAGAGTGGTTTTAAGAATTCAGTGAACTAATACATGTTAAGCACTTACAACAATGTCTGGCACAGAGTAAATCTCAATGAATGTTAGCTAACATTTATGAGTATTTTTAGTCTGTATGTGTTAAATTGGAGCCTTTAATATGTCCATATGCTACAGATAACAAATAAAGGTCTCAAAAAGTGATGACTAAATTTTTCCCCTTGGTATTAAACTATGATATCCATAAAAAAATGAAGTAACAGATTTTTTGTTTGTTTGTTTTGAAAGACAGGGGAAATGATAATTGGTTAATCAGATATGAAAACCAGAAACAAGAAGATGAAATTACGGTAAGGAAATTTTAATATATATATGTATATACACATACACACGCTATCAATTTCTGTAAAATATTCCTTGATGTTAAGTTATTTTTCATCACATCCTCTCCTTCACCTAGATCCTTGGTTTTTATCTCCTTTTTCTGTTTTTATCCTCTTTTTTCTTTCCTTCACCTGTTTACATTGTATTTTTTATTCTATTTTCAAAACCTCTGTGCAGTTTTATTTTTTATGTTGTATTAGTATAGAAGAATGATATCAGCTTAGTACTTTTTTTTTTTCTTTTTGCGATACGCGGGCCTCTCACTGTTGTGGCCTCTCCCATTGCGGAGCACAGGCTCCGGACGCGCAGGCTCAGCATGGCTCACGGGCCCAGCCACTCCACGGCATGTGGGATCTTCCCAGACCGGGGCACGAACCCGTGTCCCCCTGCATCGGCAGGCGGACTCTCAACCACTGCGCCACCAGGGAAGCCCAGCTCAGTACTTTTTTTAGGGCTTTGGAAATTTGTTGTATAACCACCATATTTATTTTGCTTTTATGTAATAAAGAAAGGCTTCTAGTATTTTTTATATTTTACTAATTCACTTCTTTCTGAGCCTTATGACTCAGGATTAGGTAATACAGAATTACCCAATTAAAATGGAACCTATGTGCTTTACCTGTGAATTATAGCCATTGAACTTAAAAAAATATACTTCTAATGCTTATAAGAAGCTGGTTTTCATGTACATAATAGACTGTGAAGACCCTTAACACTATCAGAATGATAGATTTTAGATCCATTCCTATCAACTTTGACGACCCAAGTTCAAATTTTAGATATTTACATGAGAGATATTTTCAGAATAATTTTACTAGTTTAAATCAGTTTATACATTTAAGAAAGTTTTAACCGATTAAAAATAAATTTCTCTAATGTTTACAGTCTGTGTATTCGCATCACTTTAAAAGTTTGTAGTTTTCCATGTTCATCAAAGAAATTTAAAATTACATATTCATAGTACTCAGCAATAAAAAAAGAATGAGCTTGATATACGCAATAATGTGAATGAATTTCAAAATCCTGCCAAGTGAAAGAAGCTACACAAAATGGAAGATACTGTCTGATTCCTTTTATATAAAAATCTAGAAAGTTCAAACTAATCCCTAGGGACAGAAAGCAGGCCATGGTTGCCTGGGGTGGGGTAGAGGGAGGGAGGGGACTGCTAAGGGACACAAGGAAACTTCTGGGTGGTTTCACATCTGTCAGTGCTTGTCAAATTGTACACTTTAATATGTAAAGTTTATTGTGTGTAAATTATACCTCATAAAGTTGTAAATAGAAAAAAATGATAGAAATAAAAATAAATGGCAGTTATAGCAGAAATGGGTTTTAAAATACACATATAAAAATATTCATATTTATAACAGTTCCTAAATATATTTTATTGGTATATCTGAAGCAATTGGATTTTACTGAAAACCTTATTCTTTTGCTCTTAAGTATTTTGTGCATTTTCATCGAGATATTTGATATAAACTAACAGGAACAAACCTGGCATATATCACTTGGACCTTCACTCTAATACTTTCAATTTAAAATTTATCTTTTTCACGTCTTGTTATTTTATCTAGGCCACTTAATAATGGCAACCCTCTATTTTTTGATAATAGGAAGTACTGTTTAACATGAAAAGTCTCTTGTCCCTGAGGTCTTCGTTTCCCTTACGGAAGAATGGAGAAGTTAGGAATGGCCTATATTCTGTAATCAAGAGTATCTTGAAGTTCCTTCTACTGGACCTTATTATATTTAGCTATGGTCATTGAGGAGTTTTATTTAGAAGCATTTTGTATTTGAACTAATTATTTCTATGAGACCGTAGGAAAGACTTGATTTTAATAAGGTAACTTTAAGTTGTTATCTTAAAAATATCAATATTTTGCAAATACCATACATTTAAGCAATGTATCTAACAATAAATTATCCCGAAGTACACTTTTTAAAGTCTTGATAATTCCAAGCCCTCTTCCCCAAGGAGGAAAAAAATGAAACTATTAATGCATGAATTTGTAATACCAAATTTAAAAAAAAATAGTGATTATGAAGTTTTTACTGATTCTTAAGACAGTCTCTTCCCTTAAAGGGTAAATTGGTACCTTCTGGCAACTTTATTTTTATAAGCTCTTCAGATAAAATGTCTTTAAACCTCAATAATTGTTATAAATTATCTTTTGGAAATATGCATATACATTTTTTTATCAACAGACTATTTTTCTGCCCTTCAGGAAACAAAATGGACTGATGATAAAGAAACGCTTATTAAAATAGCTGCAATTGATAATGGTCTAGCATTTCCTTTTAAACATCCTGATGAGTGGAGAGCATGTGAGTATTTAGAACTTTCCATAGATTCTATAGTTACCCCTTTTCCAGAATAAGAAGGGAATGAAATTTATGGATATCACAATAGCAGAGGAAAAACTGGGTGAAATACAGTCATTCATCAGGGCTCAGTTCTAGGCACTAGGGATGCAAAGATGTGTACTACGCTCTGTGGGTCTTGCCATGTATTGTTTGCTTAATTTTGGATAACTGTCTGATTTTGATTTTTTGGCTTGTATTAGCCTTGTAAAATAAGTTTGATAGCTTTCCAGTTTTTAAATGTATGTAATATGGGAATTATCTATTTTAATATTTTGGTAGAATTTTATTTTCATATTTGGGTAGTATTCACTTCTAAAACAATTTAGGCCTACCTCCCCGTTTTCTAGTGAGTAGTGGCTTAACTGCCTTACCAGTCTCTTCTACAGTTAATGGTCAGGTTTTCTACGTCTTCTTGAGCCAGTTTTAGACGTTGTTATTTTGCTTTAAATTATCCATGTTATCTTGAGTTGTAATTTATGCGTATAAGTGTTTTAAAGAATTCTCTTATAATTTAAGAAATCCCCTCTGTGCATATTAAATATTTAGGGGTGAAATGAAATGGAATTTGCTTTAAAATACTTAGGGGGAGGAAAAACAGGGATAGATGAAACAAATTTTATAAGAAATTTGGGAATAATTGAATTAGGTTATTCAGAATATGGGAATTCATTGTACTAGTTTTTAAAATTTTTGTGTATGTTTGAAATATATGTAATAAATTTAAAAAATAATCTCTGTATTTATGACTGTGCCTCTTTTAAATTCCTACTGCTTATTGGATTTTTTTTCACTAGACTTGCCCAAGATTGTCTATTGTAAAGCATTGACCCATATATATAATATATATGATTATATATAAATATAATATACAAAAAATACATACATAATTATATAAATATATTTTATATATATATTTTTTTCGCTTTTATCAGGTAATTGACCTTCTGTTGATCAGGTTTCCAGTTTGTTTATTTGCTTTTTCTTTTTCATAATTTATGTTTTCCATTATTATTTTCTTCTGTTGTGTTCGTGCTATTTTATTTTCCTATATTTTTTTTTTCTAGGTATCATTTGGCTAAAGCACAGATTGGCTATGTGTTGCATTGTTGTTCTGCTTTTATATATTCATACTTTCCGATTTTATTTTTGACAGGAATAATTTAGAAGTATTTTGTTTGGTTTTAAATTTCTAGGGCAGTTGATTAAAAAAACTGTCCATTGTTATTTTCAAGTTTTATTGCTTTGTGATCTGTGAATGTTAACTGTGTGAATTCTGCTCTTTGAAATTTTTTAGTAATTCTTTTGTAACTTGATATATGGCCAGTTTGAAGGACTGTATTTGAGAAGAATGCGGTTAGGCACAAAGTTCTGTGTCTGTCTACTAATGAAAGCTTGTTAGTCAAATCATATTCTTGATATATTTTTTGACCACTTGATCTGTTAATTTTTGAGAGACAAAGTTCACTGTGATTGTAATTTTGTCAGTTTCTTTTTGCATTTCTTTGCGTTTCTTGCTTTGTATTTCACACACAAAGGCCTGGCGTTTTATCTTGCTGTTGGCTTGTTCTTTTTATTAGTGTAAAATATATCCCACTTTATCCCTTGCAGTGTTTTTGGCATTTCTTATTTCATCTGTTGTAACATTGCTGTACCTCGTTTCTTCTTATTAGTATTTACCTGTATTATTCTATACTTTTATTTTCAACTTTCATTATTTTGATATGACATATGAACAGCTCTTAGCTGAATTTTTTTTTTACCCAATCTGAGATCCTTTTAACCGGTACACTTAACTCTGTAGTTTGTCTCAATAAACTACTGATGTGTTTGAACTTTTTCTGCCATCTTTTTTTTTTTTCTATTTACCATGAATTTCAATTTTTTCTTTTTTTCCTTCCTATCTTTGGTTGAACTGACTTGAGATGTCTTTGTTCTATTTTTTTTTTTCCTCTAATGGTTTGGAATCTATATGCAAATTGTATTTTAAAAGTGTCAAGTTTAAGATGCCTACAGTACACCTGGAAAATTTTACCAAACACACAGTTGGGGATTAAGGGTCTAGAACTTGAAAGATTAATTGGTATTGAGGATGTCGTTTTTAAACTGTCACTTTGGTAAGTGGAAGCCGTGGTGGTATTGCTATCACCTGGGAAAATCATGGTGAACAAATGCCACCACTAGGACAATGTGAGGTACGTAGGTACTCAATAAATGTTTCATGAATATTTAGTAGATGAAGGAGAGGAAGGACTAAGTATAGAATCTGGGAATGGTGACGTTGAAAATGAGAGGAAAAGCCAGCAAACAAGAGAAATGGCTTAAAAGACAGAAGGTAAAGTTTGAGAGGGTGGTATCTCCAAAACCACATAGAAGAGAATTTCAGAGGGAGATGATAGAGAACAGTGCTGCTTGCTGCAAAGACACCTGAAGTAGAATGAGGGCTGAAGATGGGCTTTTGGAGAAACCCTTATGAGATGACTGGTGATCTTAGGGGAGAGTTTGAATGGTGATAGTAGAAGTTGAGGGATAGGGATTGGAAGTAGAGGCAGGCATAGAATCAGGGCTTTTCTTTTATATAATTGGTCAGGGAAAGGTCAAAGGGAAATTGGACATAGCTTCAGAGATGTAGGCCACAGGAAAGGCTTTCTTTGGAATGGACTACTTCCCACAGTGTTCAAAGAGATAGATAAAAGAGAATTCAGAAGGAATGACTCTAAAGGCAGAGTGTTTTCCTCAGGGCTTTCTACATGATAGGAGCTGGAGGTTCGCATTGGATGTACCCACTGGAGTTCTGTGGGTGATCATATTCTCATAAGCCTTACATTTTCTTGCGAGAATCTGAATATGTACCCTATCTAGACAATCTCACTACGTTACAAATCTTTCTAGTCCTGGCACTGTGTATATTTAATGGTCTTCTCGGGAGAGAACTAGAGTTAGCCCAGAATCATGGATCTTTTATCCCTCAAAGCCAATTACCTGTTTACCTAGTAATGATTTAAAATTTTGGAACATCATACACACACATATACAAATATGAGTGGTCAGTTCCTGATAATTTATGGCTGAAAAGGCAGGGAGACCTCAGCCATGGTATCTGGGGCTGTGAACAAATTATAGATACCCCTCAGTTTCCAAACACAGGAACCAGAGATTCATATACATATACATATACATATACATATACATATACATATACATATACATATATATATTATATATATATATATATATATATATCTTTTTTTGTTTTTTGCGGTATGCGGGCCTCTCACTGTTGCGGCCTCTCCCGTTGCAGAGCACAGGCTCCGGACGCGCAGGCTCAGCGGCCATGGCTCACGGGCCCAGCCGCTCCGCGGCATATGGGATCTTCCCAGACCGGGGCACGAACCTGTGTCCCCTGCATCGGCAGGTGGACTCTCAACCACTGCGCCACCAGGGAAGCCCCAGATATATTTTTTGATATAGGGCTGTTTGAGATAGATTCATTATCAAAACTCTTACTGTTTCCAATTTAAAACTCAGAAACCTAACCAGTTCAGGTAATACCTTACTGTGCTTTACCATCTGAATTAACCATCCAAACTTAGAAATCTGAATAATTTAGATGGCAAAAACTAATTGTTCTCTCTGATACCTCCTTTCTCCTTTTTTTTTTTTAACATCTTTATTGGAGTATAATTGCTTTACAGTGGTGTGTTTGTTTCTGCTTTATAACAAAGTGAATCAGCTATACATATACATATATCCCTATATCTCCTCCCTCTTGTGTCTCCCTCCCACCCTCCCTATCCCACCCCTCTAGGTCTCCTGTCTTTTTTTTTAACCTAGGAACTGTAGGGGAAAAACAGGGTAAATTTAGGTCTAAATAAACCATTTCCCCTCACTGATAAGAATACTTTTTTTTTTTTTTTTAGATCCATTTCACTGGGCTTGGCTTCCTCAAGCAAAAGTTCCTTTTTCTGAAGAAATAAGAAATTTAGTTCTACCACATATTTCTGACATGAACTTTGTGCAAGATTTATGTGAAGATCTTTATGAACTTTTTAAGGTAAATAAGTTTTTAGTTTTAATTATTGCAGAAAATGAAATAAATCTTAAAAGAGATTTTCTTAATAGAGTTGATTTGCAGTTTACTGCTTCTGGTATCACTGCTTGCAGTAGAACCTGACATAACAGAAAGGAATTAGCAGCTTTACTTTATAGGAGCATAAGTTTGTGAAGTTACACTATGAGTATTCTTTGAAGTGAAATTACATTATAATTTGAGAAGTTGTTTGCTTCAGAAGTTGAATTTTTACAAAATTACTCTGAATTATAATAAATGTTTGGTGATCTGCTATGATTCAATTTTCTTTTTAAAAAAGCCTAAACCCATCGGCTGGAAAGTCATTTTAAATCCTTTCTGGAACAAGTTGGAGTATAACTACACTGTTTATTGTCATTCTGGAGGAATACGAAAATACATCAATTAAAAATAATCTTTTCATGCTATTTTTTTCTATTAGGAATGCTTTCTAATGACCTTATGTGCTGAGTTGAAGAGTTCATTGGTTTTCAGTTTTTTTTTCCAAAGATCCTGATTTTTAGAATTGTAGTAATGTTTTCTTTCCTTTTTGTGATAGACTGACAGAAGATTTGACAAAGCCACTTTTGAAAGGCAGATGTCTGTGATGAGGGGTCAGGTAGGTCACCTTTTTAAGATCTTGTTCATTAAGGAAAAACTCTCTCTTTGAAACAGTAGTCAACTTTTTTTTTCCGTTGTGACCCAAAGATGCAGTTCTCAACACTGTCCTTTATTCTGAACCAAAGTAGCTCAGATGATTAGAAATGAAGTTGATTTCAATACTCTTTTTTTCTCTTTTGTCTTCTGTATTAGATTTTTTTTACCTTGCTGTGTATTGTTTAGTTAGCCAGTTTCCTCCTACTGCTACTTCTTGTCCTCATTTTGATAACTGATTTCCTGAGTGTTGGTATCGTCTTCCTCCTCAAATCCACTTGCTTGAATGTTTCAATACCAAGTTCTGTTTCCTGTTGATTATTTTCCTCATAAAATATGTTTGGCCTTTGCTAGAGCAGTCAGTAAATAACCATGTCACCATGGTTGAGCACTAATTAGGACATAAAAGTACTAGTTGTAACTCAGTCCTCTCACTCCTTTTCACTTCCTTTCATTAGCAATACAGGGTATCAATTACATCTGCTGGTGTGGACCTGCAGGCTGGGCTGACCTACAGGTGATGTCTGGTTCTTCTAGTCTACTAATAGTATTTAGATTCCAAAAGGAAGACTTGAAATGAAAATAAACTATAGGGTAAACATTGTCTTTTAGTGACTTACTAATTAACTTTTTCTTCCTAAAATATGCATTTCATTTAAGGTAGCTGTTTGCTGCATACCTGTGACAAAGAAGACAAGTCTAAGTTTTGCACTATTTATTATATAACATTAACAAATAGATATAGTTAAATTAGATAACTGTGTATTCATCATATATTTATTGACAGAACCAGAGCCAGAAACTGTCCTAATGATTGAGATAAAGCAGTGAGTAAAAACCAAGTTCCTACTCCGATGGAGCTCTTGCTTCTGATGAGGCTGGGGGTCAGGAAAAGGGACAAATTATTAGCATATACATCTCTCTGTGTTCTCTTGCGCTTATACAGTGCTTTGCTGGAGTCATACGTTTTAAATAGTAAGTGAAATGGCCGGAGAAGCAGGCTAGAGCCAGATTCTGAAGGGCCTTAAGTGCCGGGTATAGACTCCACATGGAAGGGATTGGAGCAGTTGTGATAACCCAAGTGCCCATCAACAGATGATTGGCTTAGAATACAGTGGAATATTACTCAGCCATAAAAAAGAATGAAATATTGCCATTTGCAGCAACATGGATAGACCTAAAGAATATTATACTTAATGAAATAAGTCAGCAAAAGACAAAACTTTGATTATCACTTATATGTGAAATCTAAAAAATAATACAAATGAATTTATATACAAAACAGGAACAGATTCACAGACATAGAAAACAAATTTATGATTACCAAAGGGGAGAGGGAGAGGGGAGAGACAAATTAGGAGTATGGGATTAACAAACTACTGTACATAAAATAGATAATCAACAAGGATGTACTGTATAGCACAGGGAATTATACCCAATATCTTGTAATAACGTTTAATGGAGTATAATCTGCAAAAAAAAAAAAAAAGAATCCCTAAGCTATACACCTGAAACTAATGCAATATATTTTAAATCAACTATACTTCAATTTTTAAACAAGGGCTGTGGTAATGACTAAGTTGTCCATTTACTAGTATGGAGAGATCTCCAGAATATGTTATAAAATGTAGTGCATAATGGTATGTATAAGCTGCTAACATATTGTATATAATAAAAAAGGAATCAGAATTTTTTTTAAAAGGGAGAGTTATGATGAGACTTACATTTCCCGAGAGGAGACCTTACCCTGGGGTTTCTCCTATGAACTCCCTGAGATTACGTGCTAAATTCTGTTTATATGTGCATCTTGGGCATGGACTGGGCAATAGAATTTATATCCCAGCAAAAGTTGTCCATAACCCAACAAAGAATCCCTGCAGATTGGACAGTGGGGTGCACATTGACTCAGCAAATGAGTCTAGAACCAGGGAGCCTTGTGGGGAGGTGTTTTCGGTAATTCAGGTATGAATGATGGGCTTAGATGATTGATGATTGTAATTATGTTGCTGAGTGTTACCACCCTAAACTATATTTGAACTAAATTTTCAGGCATACATAATTATGCCCTTATTTGGCATTTTTGCTTGAAACATATCTATTTGACTTAACAATATGCTCCATCTTCTGGAATTCTCTTATCCCTAAAGATGTATCTTTATTTCAGAAATGTTTGTGTGTTTTTTTTAAATAAAAGCTGTAAATAATCTTGTAAGCTTTAATTGTAGATTAAAGTTAGTATGTGAGAAATTTTAATTTTAATTTTAAAATGCTTGTCTGAACAGATATGGGGACATTCTAGTTCTGAGGTCTGTTACAAAGATATACCAGTGGCTATCTGCTGTTTTAGGTTTATTTATTCATATCCTGGAGTAAAGTATTATACAAAGGAGTAAAGTATTATACAAATGGGTGTAATAGAATATAAAAGTGACAGGATCAGGATCTGGGAAAGAAAAAATAAAATAGAACATTATGTTTTAATTTTATTTTGTTTCGATTTTTTATTTTAATTTGGTTTTGACCTTTCTGATAGCCAAAAAGAGTAAGGTACTCTGACCATGTACATGATTGTGTAGCTCTCTGATTTTAACCCTTTTTTAAAAAAAGCTGGTCTGAAAAAAATCAGGTATTATTTTATATTCTAAAGTAAAGCAGTGCTTTGAAACCAAGGCTTAACAAACAAAAACTAATACCTGTGTTTCAAGCAACAGAATTCATTATTCAGCCAGTTCCTTAATTGAGTCAAAATACTGTGTTATTGAAACCGAAAGTGGGATCCGGGCTGCTCGCTGCTCAAAAACCAATAAAGAGGCAAGGTTGGTGGAAAGGAAAGTTTGCTTTATTTTAGATGCCGGCAACTGGTGGGGGAGGGCAGACGCCTGTCCAATGACCAACTCCCCTCCCCCCCCTACAACCAGTGGACAAGAGCTTTTATAGATGGAGGGAGGAGGCTACATGCAGAAACAGCACAGTCAGCTCTGACAGTCATCTTGAAATTGGTCATGCGGTGGTCTGACCAGCGTCATCTTGGTTGTTGTAAGTACAGTTAATCTTCAGTTCCAGGGTCCGTTTGTTCCCATTTCCTTGAGGCCAATTCTTGGAATTGTGTCAGCTTAGGTCATGGCTACAGTCTGGTCATCATGTAGTTAACTTCTTCCACTTGATGGGGGTTTCAGTATCTATAAGACAGCTCACAGGATATGGCCCAGATTATTATCTATAGCCCTTGAGGAGGAACTAAGGTCTTTGACTGTGCTTAGTGACTAACCTGTTATTATTTGGTCTCCTTTGGCTGTTTTCCTTTGTTTCCGTATTTTCTCATTTCTCTGATTAAACTTATTCTCTGGCTAAGGTTTTTCCACAGACAAAAGGCAGGCAGAGGACATAGGGTCCTGCTCCGTTTCATTATTTCAGTCATTTATAATTATCCCTTGAATCCCTCTCCCTTCTAATTTTGCCAATTAACATCATGATTTGTGCTTCGTACAACCTAGTCTTCTGTCCTAGTTTATAGTAAGTTTTTAGTTTTGCACACATAATCGGTGACAATTCTCATTCTACATATAAAGATGTGGACTGGAATTAGGAACTAGTATGAAGGCATTTCTTTTAAAATTTGACTAGAAATGTTTATTCAGTTAAAATTTTTGAATTTTACATTAACTAGCAGTAGGGTCATGATCAAGCTTGAATCATGATCAAGATCAATAAGAGCGTCATTTTAGGTTCTACCTGTGCCTGTTTGGAGCACTGGACCTCAGAAATACTTATTTATTTGAAATACGTTTTATACACGATCTGAAAAAAGTGACAGAAATGATTAATAAAACAGTTTCATTAATACAGAGTGAAATTCTGTTGAGTGATATATAAACCAGAAGCTCATTTGCAGATTCAGTAAAAATTGATGTTAAAGAAAATGAAAGTGACGCTTTCGTACCTCCTGAGTACTTGACTCTTTACTAGATATTTTTATGTTTATTTTTATTTTTCCTCATAACAGCTCTACACAGTTGTCTGCATTTTGTAACTTGGCTCAAAGGGGTTAACATGTTGCATCTGTTTAATAAGGGAGTCTAAAGTCTGGCAAATCTGCAACATTTCGGCATTGCCTCTGCCTGGGGTCCTTATCATCTCTTCTCTGGATTTAATGATCTTCTAAGTGGTGTCCTTACCTCTTTTCCCATCCTTCTTCCACATTAGACCAGAACAATCTTTCTCAAAGCAGATATGATCATCTCTTTTGTGATTTAAAACTCCCCTGATTTGTCAGTCCGTACAGGCTTAAGCCCTGACTTTGAGCACCTTCTCCAACACCTTTGCAGTCTGCCTCCAGCAACATAGCTACCTTTACCTCTTGTCACTGTCAGCTTCCCCTAAGCCTAGCCGCTCAGAACTGTTCTTCAGTCCCAGTTCACATCTTCCAGTGGTGCCCTTTGTGTGCTGTCGTCTCTCCTGGGGTGCCTTTTCCTCTCCTTCTGGAGAACAGTTTTTCCTTCAAGCTCCAGCTCTGTCTTCCTAGGCTCCTCCTGCCGCTCAAGGAGTTCTGATTTCCCTAGCACTCCATGGGAGTATTGGGGTCACATTTCACTCAGAAATTGGATGTTAACACAGCATGTTGGGGGAGTTTCCTGGTGGCCTAGTGGTTAGGATTCCGGGCTTTCACTGCTGCAGCGCGGGTTCAATCCTTAGTCAGGAAACAGATCCCACAAGCCGTACGGTGCAGGCCAAAAAAAAAAGGACAGCAAATTGGGCATAGTACAGTTGAAAAATAGCTTAAAACCAACCAGGAAGTAGAATATACATAGTTTTATGTAGATAGTACAGTAATTCTCTTGCCCACTAAAATTTGAGGACCAGTGAACTAGTCCAAAGGAAAGCAAAGTCTATATGCAGAAGTCTGAGTTCACACCATCTGCCCTTGACCTATCACACCCCTACCATGGTATCAAATATGGCATAGATGGAGCATTCTAAAGTGTTTTTCCTGGGCTTCGCTGGTGGTGCAGTGGTTGAGAGTCCGCCTGCCGATGCAGGGGACACGGGTTCGTGCCCTGGTCTGGGAGGATCCCACATGCCGCGGAGCGGCTGGGCCCATGAGCCACGGCCGCTGGGCCTGCGCATCTGGAGGCTGTGCTCCGCAGTGGGAGAGGCCACAACAGTGAGAGGCCCGTGTACCGCAAAATAAATAAATAAAGTGTTTTTCCTTGTCTGCAATGTTTAGTCTATTTCTAAAAATAATCTTCTCTGATGTAAAGATATAGTAATAGATGTGTTTATTCTTTGGGAAATGAAAAAATGAGTGGTATGTAAAGGAGGGGATCAGATTGTAAAGTCAGGGCATAGATCCACTGTTGCTGAAGTGTTTGTCACACTACATTCCAGTTATTTGTTTGTGTGGCTGTTTGTTTCTACAATGTGTGCACTTTAAGGGCTCAGATGGGTTTTTTCCCTCGTATTTAGTCTTCTCCCCAACACAGCGCGTGCTCAGTAAATATTTCTTTAGTAAATAAATGCAAGATCATCAAGTGTCTTCTCAACTCCCAAAGAAATATAATATTTTGGATAGTTTTAAGACTGAATAATTTTTCCTATTATATATTTGAAATTTTTTAGTCTTGTAGAATGACTTTCATTTTCTTTGTACCATTCCGCTTCTAGATTCTCTACAACAATCATGTATTGTTTTTAGAGTCAGGAAAATATTAGATGTTACTTAAATTAGTGTGTTTAGATTAACATGTTTAGAATAGGATTTTTAAAATCAAAAGAGGAAACTAACTGAATATTTCATTCCTTAGCCATGCTGGTACCCACATTTATTTTCATGGTAAGGACAATGCTTATAAACATAAATTTTGTAAATTCTTTTTGTCTTTTTATCCAAAACATAACTAGCCTAGAAGATTTTAAGGGAAGAGCTTAAAAGGAATCCTAAACCATAAATACAATGAGTAGCTACTATTACTAGTAAAGGTTTATTTCTCTGATATATTAAATACTTCAGATCTTCCAGGATCTAAACCATCTAGTTTATACTGTTCAAGTATTATGACATTTATTTATTAGTATGGCTTTATGTTGAAACCTTTATGCTTATCTCACTATTAAACAGTCTTTACAACAACTAGTAAAATGCACACCATCTGTATATTAAATTAAATATTTTCAAATACCTGAAGGAGACATCCTTATTTCTAACGTACACAACAAAGGGAATTTTTTTTTTTTTTTTTTCTGTACGCGGGCCTCTCACTGCTGTGGCCTCTCCCCTTGTGGAGCACAGGCTCCGGACGCGCAGGCTCAACGGCCATGGCTCACGGGCCCAGCCGCTCCGTGGCATGTGGGATCCTCCCGGACTGGGGCACGAACCCGTGTCCTCTGCATTGGCAGGCGGACTCTCAACCACTGCGCCACCAGGGAAGCCCCCAAAGGGAATTTTTTACCTGATATGCAGGGAAAAAAAGAAAATTAATTATTAAATTTTTATTTGAACAGAGTAGAATAGGCTGTAAGCTATGCATTGTTTCATAACTTTATTTATATGCTCAAGTAGCAATTCCAAGAGTATGTTTAAACATGGAATGTAATATAGTTTACTTTTACTAGTTTTACTTTTCCTATTTAAGAATAGACTCTTAGAGTCCGCCTGCCGATGCAGGGGACACGGGTTCGTGCCCCGGTCCGGGAAGATCCCACATGCCGTGGAGCGGCTGGACCCGTGAGCCACGGCCGCTTGAGCCTGCGCGTCCGGAGCCTGTGCTCCACAACGGGGGAGGCCACAGCAGTGAGAGGCCCGCGTACCGCAAAAAAAAAAAAGAATAGACTCTTAAATAAAACTTTACTTTAAATGCTACCTTCCCCTGTTCGCTAATTCACTTGCCCTGCGTCATGCTTCCCCATAGCACTTTTTCCTTCTAATACTTGGTGTAATTGACTTGTTTGAGATGTTTATTGACTCCTCCCCTGCTGAAATGTGAGCTCTGTGAAGGCAGAGATTTTGTTTGTTTTCTTACTGTTGCATCCCCAGCACTTAGAACAGAGCCTAGCACATAATAAGCATGCAGTAAATTTATTTGCTGAATGAGTGGGTAAGGCAAGTATTTAGTAAAAACCAGACTATTTAGAGCAGTATTTTTTTAGGTCCAGTGTCAACTGGGGTATGTATGTGGAACCATTCACTTCATTCAGTCTCTGACTCCATTGCTCCTGGACATAGATGCATTCTAGAATATTTCAAAGTTACCAGTTGGCAAAAATTATTTAATTTTAATCCTGTGCATTTGTCTGTGTATATGTATGTGTGTGTATAAGCATCCATACATCCACATATATATATTGATAGCAGTTACTCATCACAGTCTCTGTTGGGCATAAATGGATGAAATAAAAATTGTAGTTATGAATAGACGGTTAAAATAAG
Organism: Leucopleurus acutus; assembly: GCF_964270905.1. Classification (NCBI taxonomy): domain Eukaryota; kingdom Metazoa; phylum Chordata; class Mammalia; order Artiodactyla; family Delphinidae; genus Leucopleurus; species Leucopleurus acutus. The sequence goes on from NC_139146.1 coordinate 51,772,482, forward strand.
GTCAATGAACGGAAGGTTTTTATCTTTTTTGAACTGATGAAAACCTCTCTTCTTTCCACAGATCTTAAATCTTACTCAGGCATTGAGAGACAGGAGGAGTCCTGTCCAGCTAGTACAGATGCCTTGTGTGATTGTGGAGCGCAGTCAAGGTGGAGGTCAGGGTCGGATCGTCCACCTCAGCAATTCATTCACCCAGACTGTCCACTGCAGGAAGCCTTTTTTTTCCTCCTGGTAGCAGATGTGAGAGAAAGAAACCGTTTGGCATTATTGTGTTGTTACAACATTACCGCCCTGTAAACCTGCTGGTAAGAGCTCCAGTTGCCAAAACCTCAAATAATATAAGTTTCTAAAAGGTTTTCTTTGAATGTAATTGAAGTTTACAGTTTTCTGTCCAAATACTAAATTTCTATTTCAGGGAAGAAGTGATATATCTCCTATGTCGTATTTTTGTAGAAAAATTGTATTTTATGTTGTTGATGTTAGTTTCAGAGGTCATTTCATAGTTTACACATTCTGGAATGACTATAATTACTCTAGAATTCCAAACAGAAAAATAAGGTGTTTGTTGACTTTGAATACAATAACTTTTTATATACTTTTTTAATATTGAGAAGAATGGTCATGTTAACTCTTCTTACATTATAAAAGGCCTTTGAGGATGAAACTGCTCTTATGAGCTTTAATAGAGTAGTTAATAGAAAATAGTTAAGAATAAAACAATGTTGCCTTAATTTAAAAAGCTGCTACTTTAGAACTTGAATAAATGCTCCTAAAGTGACCATTATTAGGGACCAGAAAATTATATTTTAAGTTACCAATGACCATTTTCTTTTTTGTACTTCAGAATATTTTGGGTCAATTATTTTGTTATAGTGAGGGAAAAAAAATCTAACGCTATCTCCCCCTTTAAAAAATGGAAACACTCAACTGAGACTTGAGGGGAATAATATGAAATTAAGATAGATCCCCAGTATTTTGAAATTCCAGAATAGAATTAAAAATTCCCATCTGTTTCTTGCATGGGATCAATACTTAATCATTTAGTACCTCAGAGTACTGATCTCGTTCAATTTAGTACTTCAATTAGTATTAAACTTCACTGAAAGGTAAACCATAACTCAAACTGTATATTGGGTTGCATTTTCAGGTCCTAGGACATAACCTCTTAAAAATAATAGTAGTGTTATAGGGTACTTGAAATTACTGATGTTATTATAATTACAGTCAACTTTAGAATACTAGTCCCAGTTAAAGGGGAACGTAACAGAGATAACCATTAAGTCATTTTTATTTGATTTTGAATATCAGTATTTCTGACATCCTGGGAATTTGTAGTACTTTTAATTTACCAAGTGATTGAAATTGAGATGAGCCCGATATGAAGATTTGATCCCAAAGAAGCAGGAGCTTCATTCTCTTCTTAAGCTCCAAACAAATAACATCACCACCCAGACTAAACTGGGCAGTTCGTGGTCTTGGCCTTTTGTCGTTAAGCTTTCTGTCCTGTAATTTTTAAAATTATTTTTATATAAAAAGTATTTCCTGAAGACTGAATTAGGATGGACGTCAGATCTGCCGTTCTCCCTTTCTTCACATCTTTCTCTTGGTCTTCGTGGTTGTGATGAGTGAGGATACTGCTGTCCTAGTGGAAGTCCATTGGAAACCTGTGTTCTCCTACCTCCCCTGACCCTCCATGATCTTAATGTTGAGATAATGGAAAATTGACTGGAAACTCAAAGCTCAAGCTAATATCTTTAGATAAACACCAGTCATTAAAATGTGCCGTTTGAAGATGTGTTCTTAATGAAATAAGTTGTTATGATGTGGTTACTGCTTTCATAAAACAGGGTTTTCAGTATTTTGAGAATTTCTATATTAATTTAAAAAATGGAAACTTAGTAAGTTGCTACTGTTTTGTACCCTAAAATTAAAATAGTGTGGAAATATTTTTAAATGGTCTGACCAGGCCAGAAAAATAGAGTTGAAATATTTAAGATATGATTAGAAGTCAGAGTACATTGGTTTTATTTTATAAATTTTCATGAACTTCATTTTTATTTAAATATTGTGTTAATATTTTCAGTGAGTATATTTATAGTATCAAACATGGTAGACAAAAGGTAATAAAAATCACTGTCTTAAGACTAGATTTCTCCTGAAGTATGTATATTGAATATTTAGAATGTTTGTAAATACATTTATGTTTATAAATGATGACAAACCGCCATTTTCTTACTGCATATATTAGTAGTACAGTTGAATACTTTATCATTCCAAAAGATATATTTAACTGGAATCTTTATAATTAGAGACATTTTCATTTTTATTTGAATATAAGCTGCCTTACTCTCCCCCAAATTTGTCAGCAGTTAGTTGAAGACTATGGAAACATGTTTTTTGCAATCTTGAAAACGATTTGACTCACAAATTTTTTTTAATTAAAGTTTTGTACTAATGGAATTAAAACCTTATTAAAAACAGTGGTGACCAGTCCTTTGATCAGATTACATCTTAAATCCTTTTACAGATATATGAAGAGACAGGCAGCATCTTATGTTTTATAGTCTGCCTTCTTTCCCAAAGTTGCTTGGGCAGCTGTACAGATAGTGGCAGAGATCTTCAGTGTGGCTCTGTTTCCAGGCCTCTCTTATGGTGAGTTTGGAGCCATGTAACCGAGTTCTGGCCAGTAAGATGTGGGGATGAGGGATATATGTGGCTTCCAGACCTGGCAGTAAAACTCACTGCGGCACAACCAGTGATCACCGTTGACCACTCTCTTGTCTTCCCATTTGGCTGCAAACAAAGAATTTGCAAAGTGGAAGCAGCCAGGGCATGTGAGTCACTGCTTGGAAACCTACCAGGAGAGTGTGCTGACTGCATTGGACTGTGACATGAGCAAGAAATAGTGCTTGTGTTTAGTCACTAAAATTTTGCATTTATATGTTAAAACTTACCATAGTCTGTCCTATCCTGGGCATTGATGGTGTAAATAGAAAAAAAAAAATCATTTTAAAATAAAAAACCAATTATAGAAGGCTGAATGGCAGCAGCAGTGAGTGTTTAATCTCAAATCCCCATAGAACAACTAGGATAGCAAAAGAAAAATCACAGTGACACCATCTTCACTAAAATTAGATGATAGAATATCCCTATGGATCCCAGAAATGAGCAGTTTGGGCTAAATCCATCAATAGCAAAAGGAGCACATGGGAACAACAGCTTTGGAGGAGTGACTGGAGGGAAAGTGAGGCGGGCCTGTGACGGTACAAAGAGCCCAGAATCTGCTGACATGTCGTCAGCCCCGAAAGGAGGCGCCCCCAGTCGTCGTGGCAGAGCCTCAACTGGTGCATCCAAAACCACAATCAAAATTGGGAGAGGGCTGTCCAGCATTCAGCCGGAAGCTGTAAAGGGAGCCTGCAGGAAGGTATGAGGGTGCCAGGGCAACCTGGTCTTCAGGGTTCCCGGAAGTAGCTGGTGAGAGCACATAGACCTGCCCTGAGAGAAGCTACTGGATATAGGATAGACATTGACGAGGGAAGGACCCTGGGGATAAAGGAGACAAGGTTCTGATACAGACAGAAGAGGGGACCAGATGAGACAATTCAGAAAGTACTAAGAAGGTTCATAAAAAACCATGTCATCTGGGAATTCCCTGGCGGTCCAGTGGTTAGGACTCAGCACCTGCACTGCTGGGCCCAGGTTCCATCCCTGGCCCAGGAACTAAGATACTGCAGGCCAAGCGGCACGGTCGAATAAATAAGTAAGAATAAAATATCAGCTATTACAAAAAGAATAATAAAAATAAAAGTTATCTTAAAAAAAAAATGTTATCCAATACTCTGTAGTAACTACAGAAGAGAGAACCCTAGAACTACAAAACCAGGAAACTCCAGGCCTACCTCACCATCTACCCAGGAATCTTCTGAAAATATAGGAGGAAAGTATGAAAAAGTCCATCTCACTTAAACATGACCACATCATACAATATGTTTTAAGAAAACAGGATAACAGCGTGTATCACATACCCACAGGTAATGAAGATATCCTAGAAACTTTTACAAAGCAGAAGAAAACAGTAAAATTTGTTAAAATGCTGAAGAAATTCAAGAAATGATAGAAGCTGAGAAAGAACAATATAACATCAAAATCAGGAAAGCTCAAAAATTAGATGGACAAGCAACAGGAGGAAATAAAATGAGAGCTGACAGAGCTCAGAGGAAATATTGGAGTTAACAGTAGGTTTCAGAAATAAACTAGAAGGAACCCAAGGGCAAATAGACAACATCCACAGGAACTCTACAGCAAACATCATACTTAGTGCTGGAAAATCTAAAGCTTTCTATATTTGTTTTCTGTTGCTGCTGTAATAAATTACCACAAATGTTAGTGTTTTAAACAACACAAATTCATTATCTGACAATTCTGCAGGTTAGAAGCCTGATACAGGTGTCACTGGACTAAAATCAGGGTGTCAGCAGGGCTGTGTTTCTTTCTGGAGGCTCTAGGGGGGAATCCGTTCCCTTGTCCTTTCTAGTATCGAGGAGCCTCACACATCCCTTGGCTTGTAGCCCTCTCCCTCCATCTCCAAAGCCAGCAACAGCGGGCTGAATACTTTTCTCATCACATCATTCTGACATTGACCCTTCTGCCTCCCTCTTGCACTTTTAAGGACACTTGTTATTACACTGGGCCCACCCGGGTAATCTAGAATAATCTCCCTATGTTAAGGCCTGCTTATATGTAACCTTAATTCCATCTTCAACCTTAATTCCCCTTTGCCATTTAATATATTCAAAAATTCTGGAGATTAGGACATGGACATCTTTGGGGGCCAGTATTCTGCCTCTGCACTTTCTCTCTGAGATCAGTAATGTGACAAGGGGGCCTGCTTTCACAATTCATATTCAGTATTGTACTGGAGAGCATAACCAGTGCAGTAAAGGCAGGGAAGAGGTGAAAGGAATGAGGTTCAGAAAGAAAGAAAGAAAATTGTCATTATTTATAGATGACATAATTATGCGTGTAGAAAATTAAAAAGAATCTATCAATAGCTATTAGAATTGATAAGTGAATTTTGCAAGGTTTATATACCAGCAACATTAGTTAGAAAAAGAAAATTTTTAAAGATACCATTTATAGCAGCAGCAAAACACATCAGATTTCTAGGGATAAGTCCAACCAAAGACGTGTAAGCTCTCTATACCAACTATAAAAAGAGTATTGAGAATAATTCAAGATTTAAATAAATGGAGGGCAATACCATGCTTATGTATCAATAATGTTAGGATGTTGATGCACCCAAGTTTGTCCATAGTTTCAACACGATCAAATCCCATCAGAATTTTTTAAAAAATTGACAAGAGAGTCCACCTGCCGATGCAGGGGACACGGGTTCGTGCCCCGGTCCGGGAGGATCCCACATGCCACGGAGTGGCTGGGCCCGTGAGCCATGGCCGCTGAGCCTGTGCGTCCGGAGCCTGTGGCCCGCAATGGGAGAGGCCACAACAGTGAGAGGCCCGCGTACCGCAAAAAAAAAAAAAAAAAAAAAAAAAATTGACAAGCTAATTCTAAAATGTATATGGAAATGTTCTGGCCAACCTATGAGACAAGAGCAAAAGTTGGAGGACTTATACGCTACCTGGTCTCAGAACTTATAAAGGTACAGCAATCAAAACAGTGGTAATTGGGGTAAAGATAGACATAAGATCAAGGACACAGAAAAGAGAATCCAGAAATAAACCCTACATATATGGTAAACTGATTTTCAACAAAGGTGCCAAGGCATTTCAATAGAAAGGGAAGTCTTTTCAACAAATGATACTGTAATACACACACACACACACACAGTGAACTTTCACTTTCACCCCATACAGAGACCTAAGTATGAGAGCTAAAACTTATAGAAGAAAACAGGAGAAAATCTTAGTGACCTTGTTTTTATGGAGATTTCTTAGGGCACAAATGGCACAAACGGCACAAACCATTAAAGAAAAAATTGATAAATTGGTCTTCATCAAAACTAAAAACTGTTGCTCTTCAAAAGACACTTCAGAAAATAAAATTTCTAGTCACAAACTGGGAGAAAATATTTGACAAATATATCTGGTAAAGAATTGCAGAATATACAAAGAGATTGCACAACTCAAGAATAAGAAGTAAAATAACCCATTTAAGAAATGAACATAGGAGCAGGACAGGAATAAAGATGCAGACGTAGAGAATGGACTTGAAGACATGGGGAGGGGGAAAGGTAAGCTTGGACGAAGCGAGAGAGAGAGAGAGAGAGAGAGAGAGAGAGAGACATGGACATATATACACTAACAAATGTAAAATAGATAGCTAGTGGGAAGCAGCCGCATAGCACAGGGAGGTCAGCTCAGAGCTTTGTGTCCACCTAGAGGGGTGGGATAGGGAGGGTGGGAGGGAGACACAAAAGGGAGGAGATATGGGGATGTATGTATAGCTGATTCACTTTGTTATAAAGCAGCAACTAACACAACACTCTAATTATACTCCAATAAAAATGTTAAAAAAAAAAGAAATGAACAAAATATTTTACGGACACTTCACAAAATAAGATAAATGAATGGCCAATAAGCACATCAAAGGATGCTCAACATTACCACTAGGGAAATGCAAATAAAACCCACAATGAGTAGAGTTAAACTTACACCTATCGCACACCCAGCCATTCCTTTTCTTTTACCCACCCAAGAGAAATGAAAGCAAACGGCTACATAGAAATGTTCACAGCAACCTTTTTTGTAATACCCTAAATTGGGCACAACCCAAGTTCACCAACAAGTGCATGGATAAGCAAAAAATACATCCATACAATGAAAAGGAAAAGACTGTGTGCTAGGCTTCCCTGGTGGTGCAAGTGGTTGAGAGTCCGCCTGCCGATGCAGAGGACACGGGTTCGTGCGCCGGTCTGGGAAGATTCCACATGCCGCGGAGCGGCTGGGCCCATGAGCCATGGCCGCTGAGCCTGCGCGTCCGGAGCCTGTGCTCCGCAATGGGAGAGGCCACAACAGTGAGAGACCCGCGTACCGCAAAAAAAAAAAAAAAAAAAAAAAAAAAAAAGTCTGTGTGCTGATAAACCCAACAACATGGATGTATCTCAAAACGATTATGCTAACTGAAAGAAGCCAAACACAAAGAGAATGTACCATGGGGTTCCTTTTATATAAAATTTTCTAAAATAAAAACTAATCCATTGTTAAAACAGTCCAGTGATTGCTTGGGGACTGAGGTGGATTATTGGGCGGGGGGGTGGTTAACTAGGGTGGCATTGTAAACAATGCTTTGCATGGGGGTCTGAGGAAATTTCAAGGGATGATGGAAATACTTTGTGTCTTGAGTGTGGTTCTGATTGCACAGGTGAGTACATTTATCAAAGATCATCAAATTGCACAGCTCATTGTATGTAAAGTATTCTTCATGAAACAATAAACAATGAATTACCACTTCAAACCTATCAGATTCGGGCAAAAGTAAAAGCCTGACAGTTGGTAGAATCATTTTGGAGAGCAGTCTCTAGTAAGATTGAAGATGCAAGTACCTGGTAGTGTGTGCATTCAAGGAAACATATACAAGATTGGTCAATGCTATAGTGTTTACAGTACTGAAAAATTGAAAACAACCTGAATATTAGCAGGAAATGGATAAATTGTGGTATACCCATACAATAGAAGAGCACTAAAAATCAACTGTAGCCACATGTATTGAAATGTACACATAAACTTGAAAACGATGTTGAAGGAAAACAACACTAAGTTGCAAAAGTATTTACACATTTATGTAAATACAAAACAGTACTACAGTACTTTTTTATAGTTGCTTTTTGACATATGCATACATGTAAGTATATTAAAAAGTGGACGGGAATGTCCTTCTCCAGCTTCAGAATAGAGGTAAGGAGGTTATAGAAGCAGATGTAAAGGTTACCAAGTACACTTTAAGTATAAAATTTTATCTCTTTAAAAAGTATCTGAAGCAAATATGACCAGATGGCCACATTTGTTAAAATCTGGGTGGTAGGTGAGTTGTTATATGTTATTCTCTGTTATTTTCCGTATGCTTCAATTATTTCATTTTTTAAAATAAGCTTTTATACGGGAGCACATTTATGTGAATACTTTGTCACCTTTCTTAATTTGCTATGGCTGTCATGAAAAAATATCACAGAGTGGCTTTAAACAATGGAAATATATTTTGTCACAGTTCTGAAGGCTGGGAGTCCAAGATCAAGATGCCAGCAGGGTTTTCTGGTGAGGACTTTCTCCTGGCTTACAAATCGCTGCCTTATTGTGTCCTCACACGGCCTTTTCTTATTGCACTCACATCCTGAGGACACGGTTCTATTGAATTAGGGCCCACCTCATTTAACTGTAATTACCTCTTTAAAGGCTGTATCTCCAAATATAGTCACATGGGGGCTAGAGCTTCAGCATATGAATTGGGGGGAGGGGACACAATGCAGTCCATAGCACTACCCAAACTAAAAAACTGTTAGGCACCTCCATCTGCATTAGGCTCTCTGATTGCGGCCAGGCTCAGCCTCAACCTTGGCCACTGCTGCAGTCCCAGCCACCTCCTTAGTCATATCCTCAGTGGAACACTGAAATAATAAGAACACCCATCTGTAAATATTTTCTGAAGTGAAGTCTGAGAGGCTTTCTTCTTAATAATGTGTAGGACTTTTCAACCTGGATTTGTAATAATTATTTTTACAACTGAAATAAACGTCATGCTTACTGCCTCGCTCCTGGTTCTGTTCTGCATAGTTGTGAACCAGAACAGCTCCGTTTCTCAATCATGGCAGATACATGAATTTGCTTTAGCTTTTCTCATTTGCTAAAATCCCAACACCTGTATGGACAACAGTTTGTATGATAGAAGTCACTCACTGAATTCAACAAACATTTATGGGTACTCACTGTATGCCAGGTTCTCCAAAAGGCAGTAGGAAGACAGAAATCAGTAAAATACAGTTTCAGCTCTTGGATTCACTCTTCAGATACCGCTCAAAGGCAGAAGGAAAACCGGAAAATGGTGGTAGGTCTAAAATGAAGTATTTTTGAGAGAATAATGTCTTAATCTTTGATCGTGTGTGCACATCTCTACCTTTGCCTCTTAGACTGTAAATTCTTTGCCTACAGGGGAGGGAAATGAAATGCTTTGTAAACAAAATGCTTCACTGGCTTTGACCTGAGCTGTCAACATTTTTCTTATTTATTAATAGAAGCATATTTTCAATGTCTAGGCTTGTCTTGTGAAGAGCGTGGCTTTCATTCAACATCTCAATATATTTAATCCATTCTTTGGAGGTAAGGGAGTAGATAGTCCCCAAAGATGGCTGTCATCACTTCCTTCCCTCTTTGCAAGCGTGTACTTTTCCACCCATGAGGAAGTGGAATCTACCTCTCACCCATTTCTATCTGGGCTGGGCTTGCAACTTGCTTTAATCATCAGAATGTAACAAAAGTGCAGCTATGCCAGTTTGGGCTTAGTCTTTAAGAAGCCTGGCAGCCTCCACTCTCCCTGGGAAATCAGCTGCCATGTAAGAAGTCAAATGGGACTTCCCTGGCAGTCCAGTGGTTAAGACTCCATGCTTCCACTGCAAGGGGCATGGGTTTGATCCCTGGCCAGGGAGCTAAGATCCCGCACACCATGTGGCACGGCCAATAAAAAAAAAAAAGTCCAACTACCCAGAATCCGCCATGCTGTGAGGAAACCCAAGCTAGTCATGTAGAAAGAGTACAACGAAAGAGAGGAGAATAAGACCATTCTACTTACCATAACATCATCTCTCCTAGATAAACAAAAAATTCCTGTTATCTGTTATATAGACCGTATTCATATATCTTTAATTATTCACCAAATATATATTTTATAGCTAGGTTTCTTTGAATCGAGATCCAATCAAGTTGTATACATTGCATCTGTTGTTCTAGTTTTTAATCTAAAACAGTTCCTTCACTTTCCCCATGACATTAACTTTTGGGATATTCCCCATACTGGATCTGTCTCATTATTTCCTCTTAGCGTTCAACTTGATTCTCTATCCCCTGTATTTCCTATAAATTGGAAATGAGATCTAAAAGCTTGAATAGGTTCAGATTAAACATTTTTGGCAAGAATATTTCACAAACGATTCTGTGTACTTCATATTGCATTTAGATCAGGAGTTAGAAAAGAGAGATTTAATTTTTATCAACGAATTCATCATGTTAGGAGAGGAAATCCCAAAAAAGCCAGAGAGCTGTGGCAGCAGGAGCTCTTTTAACAAATCAGAACATATTCTTGTGTATGGAGTGTGGTTAGATTTCCTCCTACCCCCATTTCTTTGAAAACTTAATTCTTGTCCCATCTTTTTTTGTCAATGAGTTTTTCTTATTTAGCTCTCTTTTTTGATGATGATAATGATGATGATGATGAGTTGGTTTCCATCAAGCAAGTCTACTAATCTGTCATAATATCAAAAAAATATTGTCATGACTGGTAGTACTTAAGCATAAAATCTGAGGAACAAAATACATAACTTGGAACAAAGCCGTGTATGACTTCTGAGAGCTTTTATTCATTGCCGTGAGCTATCTTGCTTTTACTCAGTGTTTGTCATCTGAAGATCCCTAAATGTTAAGTGGGCCCATGGATTGAACTGTGAAAGTATATAACGAAAATACATTTATCTAACAAAGTGCGTTATTAATCAGCATCATCTTATTCAGTGAATTTTAACCTGCTTCAGATTCCATGTAAAGAGTTCTCTGAGAAAACAAATCCTTAAGCTTTGAAGTTTTTATTCTAAAGCCAAATAATACAATAGATTTAACTTTTGTCTTTTTGAAATACTGCAAACTTACTTATGTTCTAATATTGCGTATCTTCAATAAGTAGAAGATAGGCCACAATTCCCTTTTGGCTGAGTCTGAGATTGGAATAGACCTGTATTTAAGTCCCGGCTCTGCTCATGAGCTCCATGCCCCTGGGCAGATCTTACAATCTCCCAGACCAGCTTTCTCTCCACCTGTGAAATACACGAGCTAATGCTAACTTCAAAGTTTTGTAACAAAGATGACATATAATGTCATTTCATGTATTTTGTGAAAAGTGTGTACAAATTCTGTTATGGATTCAGTTTTTATCGGAGCAGCTGTCTGTGTGTGTTAGTGGTACTTTTGGATTTTGGGTTTTAGATGATGAAATAAAGCACACATCTGTGTTTATGGGTTTGGATTATTGCATAAAGTTTTAGATTGAATATCATCTTTCCTGGAGCATGGTGACAGATTTGGAACCAAAGCCTATTTTAAAGTTTTCTGTTGTGTGACACCCGGGGTTGATCTGGGGTTGAGAGGAAAAGGCACCTGAGGTCACTGGGTAATAGTGAGAGATTTGTCCGAACCTGACTCCCTGAGAAACTAAGCGACATTTCAAAAAGGTATTTGTGCAGAATCCTGACATCTGGTTCCAGCTGGTGAAATGCTAATCTGGCAGCCAGTGGCTGGTACCTCTCTGCAGGTCGCCTTGTGGGTTTTTTAAGACCTGAAAATGGAAAGCATGTGATATCAAAAAGAAGCAGCTAATCTACTCTGTATGCAAAGAGATGTGTTTATTTTTCCTTTGACTCCAGGAACCCTGGCTGCTCCTTACCTCTGGTTACACAATTCCCACCTGACTGTTAAGACTTCTGAAACTATTGAAGCTTTCAGAAACAGTAGAAAAATCAGGTAGCCTTGCCTTTCCCAGGAGTCAGAAAGTTGTGTAAACATTTAGGGCTGATCCCCCGGCTGCTGGAACTGGTTTAACCAGGTTCAGCGATGCTTGTGCCCAAACGCCTGTCAGGGTGAAATAAGACTGCCTTTAATCTCAGTGTGGCTTTGGGAACAATCCGGAAAACTACTCTACCCTTCAAGTGTTTGTTTTAAATTGCAGCACTTACAGGTAACTGTATTTCAACCAAGGCACCGGTTTAGACCAAGGTCGCCACTGCCCTGGCATAGTTTCTAAGCAATGTAACATTCAGCTACGCTTACTCTCCACGCTGTAGATGAGGAATTGGATATGCTTAATTCCCTGAATCTCTCGCTTAAATGCTGCTCAATTACTGGGACAACATCCCCCTTAATATGTTTTGAGGGCAAATATTAGTATCTTTATTTTAAAGTTTCGAAAGTCTGTGGCTCAGAGAGGTCAAGTTGTCATTGCTGACGTGGAAATTTGATATAATCTATAAAGGAATGCAGTAGAAAAAGCCTTTGAACGAAGAGACGGAAAGGTAGCAGAATATGCCACTTTGGTTTAAGGATGATTTGGAGCTGAAGGCAATTGAGAATCAGCAGATATAAGAAAAGCTCTTTGCCTTCCCCTTATTTGCCTAAATGCAGAACATAATTTGTAAAGATGCCCTCCTCCCCGCCACCTCCCCTCTCTGTCAAGAAGAACAGAAATAAATCACCATAGACAATTCTAGACCCTTATTTACCATTAGTTTCCCCATCTCCTCGCCTTCCCACAATTTGCCACCTGTAGGAGCTCAAAGTCCTTCTCATGTCATGTCTCTAAAAATATACTGTTCTTTTGTCAAGATGCTGTGTAAGCCTAGGTTCTAACGACCTCTTTGAGGTACTCACCTCTAAGTGCTCCCGTGTGTATGCTTGACACACGTGTTTATAAACGTCTGCTTGTTTTTTCTCTTATTAATCTGTTTTTTTGTTAGTTTAATTTGTAGGGCCTCAGCCAGAGAACCCAAGATGGGTAGGAGAAAGAGATTGTTTTACCTTCCCTACAAGATCAACTAGATTCTAGTGGAGGTTCTATTCATACTTTGGGGAGATTATTTGAGTTTCCCCTGTATGTATGTGTATGTGTATGTGTATATGTATATGTATGTGTGTGGGTGTGTTTACTTATTTAGTTAACTGTGCTACCACTTATAAAGTTCTTACTTTGCCATGTACTGTGTTTTTCATGCTGTGTAATCATCCTCTTTTTTTCTCCTCCAGATTTGCTCCCCGCTTTCCCCTTCTGCTCTATGCTCTGGGAGGCTGACCTTTATGGACGCCATCAAAAGGCACTTCTACATCTCATCTCTGCCTGTTGTTTTTTTTTCCCCAGTAGGAGACACTGACAGATGAAAGATCTGAGGGACAAAGGAGGAGACTGAGGCTGGATATTTATCCCCCCAGCTTCTTCCCTGTGGGCGTGTCATGGTTGGCTGAGGCCCTCTGCTGAAGGCCATCGCTCTGTAGGGCTGTTCCTTCCATATAATTATTCTCTTTGGGTTTCAAGTAACTTCCTTGGCCCTGTAGACCTGGGGTGGAAATAACTTCCTGCTAGTAATAGCCCTAAGGGAATGCACTTTCCCTGGGTAGTTTAACTTAACCCTGCCCCCAGCCTGGTAAACAGCCCCCTTATGAAGCTTCCTTCAATTACCCTACGTGAATGTGCCGTCTGTTCCCTGCCAGGATCCTGAATGTCACACATGTGCGTTCATTTCATTCTTTCCGCAACCCAGAAGCCACGTGTATTATTACACATAGTACACCTGAGAAAGGCTCAGAGATGTGAAGCAACTTGCCTGAAGTGACGTAATCTGTGAAGGGTAGAGCAGGATTCAAAGTGGGGGCGTGTATGGCCCAGCTACCCCCCTCATCAGGCTGAGCTGTACTGGATTACCTCTGTGGTCCCAACCTTTTCCCCTTGTCCTCTTCTCGTAAAAAATACTTTGCCGACCCTCTTGACCCTCTTAAAATGAAATTCATAGATAATTTAATCTAACTAAACAACTAATTTCAAATAAAATACACAAAATATTTTAAATGTATGTATTTATCTTTGGTGGTGTTGGGTCTCTGTTGATGCACTCAGGATTCCTCTAGCTTGCGGTTGGCCCACGGTGCGGGGGGCTCAGGCGGAGTGGTAGGGCTCACATCGTGGGTGGAGGGGCAACAGTTCTTCTCATGATAATGGCAGAGGCGCAGAGGGCAAGTCTCACTGCACAGCACATTTCAGTCTTGCCTGACTCTCCCACTTCGCCAAAGCAGGCCACACGCAAGCCCAAAATCAAGGGGTGGAAAAGTACAAGTACACTCTTCCCGTGGAGGTGGAGGGCAGAGTGGATATTTTTGAGCAAAATCTAATCCACCTCAGTGATTTACACAAATATCCTAATTTAGCTCTGATTTCAAAATGTCATACATATTATAGTGAAATTGTCAGGTGCACATACTTTCTTATAATGAATACACTTATAATACATTTATAATACACTTATAATACATTCTTATAATGAATACACTTAGATTCAAGATAAGTAAGACAAAACTGAATTTTTCTTTATGTATGACATTTTGAAATCAGAGCTAAATTAGGATATTTGTGTAAAATCACTGAGGTGGATTAGATTTTGCTCAAAAATATCCACTCTGCCCTCCACCTCCACGGGAAGAGTGTACTTGTACTTTTCCACCCCTTGATTTTGGGCTTGCCAGTGTGGCCTGCTTTGGCCGAGTGGGAGAGTCAGGCAAGACTGAAATAAGGCGTGAAATGTGCTGTGCAGTGAGACTTGCCCTCTTGCGCCTCTGCCATTATCATGAGAAGAACTGCTCCCAGGTGTCTGCTGCCCCTCCAGCCCGGGCCCACGATGAGACACAGTGAGCAGGCCTGAGCCCAACCCAAGCTGGGAGCAGGCTCAGCTGACCAAGTGTGAAGCAGGACCACTCCGCTGAGCCCAGCCACGCCAGCCAACCGCCAGCTAACCCACTCCGCTGAGCCCAGCCACGCCAGCCAACCGCCAGCTAACCCACGATGTATGCGAGAGAATGACTTGTTTTAAGCCACTATGTTTTAGAATAGCTTATTAGACAGAAATTGCTGACAGACAAGCAATGAAGGTAACAGCTTTAAAGGCAGATACAGATGGGGTGTACTGGGAATTCGGATTACATGAGCCATGTTGTTGTTGATCATGTGAGTTTTCCACAGTGGTGAAGAATTTTTTTTTTCTGGACAAAGCAAAGTATAATTGCCCCCTGATATACACAGTTGTTGCATTCCTGGCATATTCAGATATATTAAAACTGTAAGAAACTACTTTGTGTTTGTGTAAATTAAAGTTGGCGTGTAGGTTCAAATAACTATAAACAGGTTACTCACCTACATAAGTGTCTTTCCAGACTCTAGAGGAAGTTGTGCAGGATTGAGAGTAGTTAGTTCTTCATGGCACAGGACTGTCCTAACCATTACAGATCTTTTAGCACAGCCCCTGCCCTCCACATTCCAGTAGCATCCCCCAATCACTGTCACAACCAAAAACACCTCCTGGCATTTCTAAAATGTGCCCCCTAGGAGGTGGCACAGCCCTTGCTGGAATCACTAGATGAGATGACACAACGGTTCCTTCCAACTCAAACATCCTCAGATTTTTAAAGTCTGATTTTAGTTGTCATTTAATCAGTAATATGTATTAAAAGTCTCTTATGCGCTAGCACTGTGGATATAAGGATAATATATGATCATTGATCTCAAAGGGCTTACAGGGTAAAGGGTGGCACAAGCCAGCAATCAGGCAATTAATAATGTAGAGTGATCATCAATACTACTGATGTACATTCAGGATGCTACAGGAGGACATAAGAGGAGCATCTAACCTAACCTTGGGGCTCAGGGAAGGCTCTCCCAGAGGAGGTGATGTCTAAGCAATCATGAGAGCGGACCAGGTGTTAACCAAGCAAACAGGAATAAGAGGTGAACAGATGAAGAGCAGGCAGCATGCTCTTTCCCTGAAGCAAGGACTAGGGTGGCCTATCTGCTGCAGAGGTTGCTGAAGGAGCATATGAGCCTTGGAGTTGGAGGGATCATGGTTCAAATCCTGCCTCATCTCTAACCCTGAGCCATTATAATAACTCCTCACTACGTTCCAGGCACTTTGGTAAGTGTACTACATGAATCAGCTCTTTTTATCCTCCCAACAGTACCTCATCCCTCTGTATACAGAATGAGAAACTGAGGCAAAGAAAGGTTAAGTAACTTGCCTAACCTAGCAAGTGGTGGAGTGGAATTAGAACCAAGACCAACTGACTGCAGAGCCAACTTTCCTCACGGTTGCCCTACACAGCCCAACCTCCGATCCTGTTTCCTCATCTGTAAAGTGTACCTAATAGTATAGCTCCTGCGAGTTGATATATAAATGAAACATTTATATATTTAAGCACCAGGCATGGTGGCAGAATATTTTTTTTAAATAGCTATTCAGATTGTAATCCTTCCATTTTCAAAGGAGGAGCATTATAATCTGGAGAGCGTATAGTACATGATTTTAGTTACAAATAACATTTTTGAAACCTGAAGTGCCATTACAAAAAAAAACCCTATTTTAACATTAAGTTTGATTATGTATCAGGGAAAACACAATAAACAAGTGGCTTAAACAGACAAGAATTTATTGTCACCTAAAAGGAGTTGAGTTTGATAGTCCAGTTTCTCCTATTTGGACCTCAGGGTCCAAAAATGACTGCTGGAGCTTCCATCACTGTATCTGCATTCCACCAGCAGGGAGGAGTAGGGGGAAAAAATAAGGAGATAAACCTCCCAGCTGAGTTGCTTCCCTTAAGAAGGACTCCTACTTAGTCTGGGCTTGGGACTGACAGATGGCAGGGTACAATAGCCCCCATCCCCCGCCAAAGGAGGAAACTCCACGGTGCCGTCATGCACCATAGCTCCCTGTGCATCAGGCTGAAGCTGGACTCTGCCTCACTTCTACCCCTGCCTTCTCCTGCTTCTCTCACTTCCTTACAGGTTTCTCCTTCAAAAAGTCACTTGCACAAGAATCTCCATCCTGGGCTCTGCTTCTAGGAACCCCACAGTATGCTCTTTTTCAGCCAAAATCTGCCTCTCATAATTTCACCCAGGTTCTACCGTGCTGAGTAATCCAGAATAAATGGAATTCTCTTCCATAGAGTAGCACTTTTATAGGTTGGAACATAGCTGTAAAAGAGGAATGTAATAATATGTACATATCATTTGGCTGTTGACAAAGAGCTCTTGTGTTCATTTTCTCATGTACTCAAACACTCCCTCTCCTTGACGGTAGATAGTACTATTTTTTTTTAATTCATTTTTGGCTGCGTTGGGTCTTTGTTGCTGCGCGCCAGCTTTCTCTAGTTGTGGCGAATGGGGGCTACTCTTCGTTGTGGTGCGCGGGCTTCTTATTGCGGCGCACGGGCTTTAGGCAGGCCGGCTTCAGTAGTTGTGGTGCACGGGCTTGGTTACTCTGCGGCATGTGGGATCTTCCTGGACCAGGGCTCAAACCTGTGTCGCCTGCACTGGCAGGCAGATTCTTAACCACTGCGCCACCAGGGAAGCCCAACAGTGCTATTTTTACAGACGAGGAACCTGAAGCTTAGATAGTGACTTCTCCAGGGTCACCTGGAAAGTAAACGGTGGGGCTCTGAGCAAAAAGGTCTCAAGACCAAGCCTCAGACAAGGTGCGTTAGTTTCCTAGGGCTGCTGTGACACAGTGCCACAAGCCAGGTGACTTCAAACAACAGAAGTGTCTTCTCCTACAGCTCTGGAGGCTGGCTGTCCAAAATCAAGGGGTCAGCAGGGCCATGTTCCCTCCAAAGTCTCTAGGGGAGGAGGAGCCTTTCTTGCTTCTTCCTAGATTCTAGTGGCCCCAGGCATTCCTTGGCTTGTGCCAGCATAACCCCAATCTCTGTCCACCTCTGTCCTCACGTGGCCTTCTTCTCTATGTCCTCTCCCCTTCTTATAAGGACATTCTCATTGGATTTAGGGCTCACCCTAATCCAGTATGACCTCATCTTTATCATTAACTAATTACATCTGCAAAGACCCTATTTCCAAATAAGGTCACATTCAAGGTTCTGACCGGACATGGATCTCTGGGGGACACTATTCAGCCCACTACCCACAGGATTTTAACCTTCAGAAGATTTATTTATCTCCAGGTTTCATTTGTATGTGTAGACAAGGAACGGTCACTTTCACGCACATAAATCATGCTCTTTTTTTTTTTTTTTTTTTTTTTTTAATCATGCTCTTTTTTGCACCTCGCTCCTGGCTGTCTCACTAGAGGGACATATGCAGGCAGGAAGGAACGTGGAGGGCCAGTCCCTTCAGCGCGCTGATGGTATGCCCGCCGGGGTCCATGTCCTCTGGTCTGCATTGGCTTCTAAAAGGCCTCCTCCATAAGGACTGCTGTCTGTCGTGTCCTGGGATGCACGCCAAGCCCGACACATCAGAAATGACCAGTGAATCTCAGTAGCTTATTGAAAGGTGTCCTTACTTTCGGGGTGTTTGGTTCAGCAGGGTTGTTGCTGTTTTTCAAAGATGTGTGGAAGGCTACACAAAGCCCCTCTGTGTCCAAGTCCTTCCCCAACCAAGTTGTTACAGTTAAGGCTTTTCAGAGGTGGGGAGAGGTCTGCTCTCAGAATTTAAAGCAGAGGTCAGAAGTCAAGGGGCATAATGAGTGTCTTAGTCAGTGCAGGCTGCTATGACAAGATTCTGTAGACTGGGTGTATTAAATATCAGACATTTATTTCTCACAGTGCTGGAGGCTGAGAAGTCCAAGATCAAGGTGCCAGAAGATTCAGTTCCTGGTGAGGATACTGTTCCTTGCTTGTGGATGGCCCCCTTCTTACTGTGTCCTCCCTCACATGGCAGAGAGAGAGAGAGAGAGAAAGAGAGAGAGAGAGAGAGAGAGAGAGAGAGAGAGAGAGAGAGAGAGAGAGAGAGAGGGAGAGGGAGAGGGAGAGCATGCACATTCTGGTGTCTCTTCTTATGAGGGCACTAATCCCATTTTGGGAGCCTACCTTCATGCCTTCATTTAAACCTAATTATCTTCCAAAGATCCCACCTGTAATACCATCACATTGTGGGGCAGGGCTTCAACATATGAACTTTGAGGGGGACACTATTCAGTCCATAGAAGTGACCCTTTCAGCAGGGGAGTCAGGATCCAGAACAAGAGAGCAGAGACTGACATGGTAAAGTCTTTTGTAGGATTCCTTTCTTGTCACCCCTGACAGTTTTCCCCTTAAAGAGAAGTAGGTCTGTGTGCTGATTTTTGGGCAGCAAGGCACAAGGCAGCTGAGGAGACTGGGTTCCACTGCAAGGGCCAGAAGGGACAGATTGGATGGAGGGGAGCATAGCAGGCAGACTGACAGGGATCGTAGCAGGGAGAATGGAGAGCAGGGTTAGCTGGTCTTGACTGGAAAAGGGAATCCAGGCATATTAATGAACAAATATATCCATCCAATATTGTGCTGTGACCACAGAACATTAGTGGACATTCTTGGTTGTGATAGATAGAACCAACCTCATCTCAAACTGTCTTAAGCAGACAGAGGAGTTTGTGACTCATGTAACTGGAAACTTCAGGCATGGTTGGATCTAGGTGCTCACATGGTATCATCATACATTCCTACCTCCTAGTTTTGCTTCCTCCTTATTGCCTTCTTGCTGAGGCAGGTGCTCCTTAAGTGGTGGGAAACAGTACCACCAGACACTTGGTTGTCCCAGTGAAGAGTGCTTTTGTGATAGACTGTGTCATTGGCTCCAATTTTTCACCCCTTTCTGACCTATGCCCTTTGCCATGTAACTCTGCAGTGTTTGACCATATGACTTGCTTGAGCCAAAAGAATGAGGTAGAAGTGACAGTGGCAGCTCCGAGCCTAGGCCTTAAGAACCTTGTCTGTTTCTCCTAGTTCTGTTGTGCTTCTGCCATTCCCATGAAAGAAATGTGCCCAGGCTGGTTACAGCAGGAGGACGAGAGACACATGGAGCAGAGCTGAGTTACTCTTGCCAAGGTGAACCTAGATCAGCCGGTCACTAGACACATGACTTAGCTCAGGTAAGATTAGAGAGCTGAACCCCTCAGATACATGAGAAATCACTGAGATGACAACATGGATCTTACGGCTTCTTTCTCAGACGTTCCAGCAGAAGTTGGGTTTCGGGGCGTGACCTCTGCCCCAGTGGCCGAAGCTCCTCCTAGGCGAGCGGGGGCGCTCTGAGTCACGGCGGGTCATGGCGGCGCTCTTTCTCAGCCTCTTTGGTTCGGACTGAGGCTTTCGGGACGGCGGCGGGAAGATGGCGGCCCCCAGGGAGCGGCTTGGAACCGTAGAGGCAGAGGGGAGCTCGGGTCGCCAGGGGAACTCGGGAGTCGAGGTGGTGGTTTCCTCCGATCCCGCCCCGCCCGCCCCGCTGTGCCCTCACGGTGGGTCCGCGTCTGGGCTGAGCCTCGCTGTCGGGAGCCAAGGGGCGTGGGTGAGCCTGAACGTGCCGTGGGCTTTTAGGGCTCTCGGATTCAGATCCCCTTCTCTCTCTCCCACCGAGTGTGATATCTAGAAAACGCTCCTTCCTCGGGAAGTTGTGGTTTTCCACTTGCTTAAGAAACCGTCATAGAAAGTCCCCACTGTTGTGGTTTTGGCTTTACGGCTGTTACATGTTTTTTGAAGGGATGAGGCAGAGGCTAGGCAAAAAGGATGTGTGTTATTGAGTAATTCCCGTTGCCAAGTACTTGAAGATTTCATTTGTTATTTTACTGTCTTTTCCATTAAAATTAAAAAACCGTTAGGGAGCACGATAGAATGAATTCTTGCTTAACTAGACCCAGTTTTTCTTGCGGGGAGAGAGTGCGTCCAACTCTAAAAGCTCAGATTTTCACTGAAAGGATAACTGAGCGGAGGTGGCAGAGTGCTCAGTTGTTTGCACTCCGTCTTTGTTGTTGTGTCAGGACCCAGGCCGTTCACCATGTGGACTGCAACTGTACTGACAATAGCATTTTCCTTCTGGAGAGACCAGTTTTCAAAATTTATTTCTTAAGTAGTCTTTGCCTGAATGTTGTGACTTTGGGGGAAAAAATTATTAAACAGAGTAGTGCATTTAATTGTGACAAATTGTGCGTAAAACTGAAACAGGTTTTATTTAAAGGCGATGAAAACTAGGAACTTGAGGTAGATGACTGTTTGACTTATTTTTTCCTATTCTGGAACTAGGACCCACTCTTCTGTTTGTAAAGGTGAACCAAGGGAAAGAAGAAACGCGGAGGTTTTATGCCTGCTCAGCTTGTAGAGATAGAAAAGATTGTAATTTTTTTCAATGGGAAGATGAAAAGGTATATCAACTTTTTGGATATATGTATATATATATTTTTAATTGTTGATGTCTGTGACATTTCACTGAGAATGTATGAGACAAATCTCTTGAGATGAAGATACCATGTTTTTTGGTGTGAGAGACTGGAGTTTATATTTACTCTGAACTTACTCTGATTACTGATGTCTTAAACTACTGTCTCAAAGTCCGAGTTCCCTTTAAGGCTTTCTGAGGTGTTAGCATTGGTTTTGCCAATATAGATTTCTCCCTAAAGAGTGCAGGTCATTACCATTCCAGGAAGTGCTTTAGAAAAACACTTTTTGGGAAGCATTTGCATTGACCATCCCTTATTCCGCTACTGGATGACTGATGAAGGCACTTAGAGATGCAGTTATGAGCTTGGAATTCTCTTGGACTCAGCTCCAGTTAAAGTTTCTGAAAGTTTTTTTTCAGGCGGACTCTCAACCGCTGCGCCACCGGGGAAGCCCTGAAAGTTTTGACTAGAAAGCTTTCAGCTTTGTTAGGTTTGTTGGAAAACAGTCTGTATGCCACTGTTCTGTAGACTCGTTAAGATCACTGTGTGTGAATTAATCCCTCAGTGCTTTAATATGTTGGTTATTGTTTCAAACTGCTCTAGAATTTTCCCAGGTTAATGTGTTTTGTTTTCCCATGGAATGAATGCTTGTTTAGAGCTTAGAGTTGCTCGAATTTCTGGCCTCTTGATGGCAGAATGCGATACCAGTTTTTCTAGGATAGTAGCAAGTTTGATGGTTTATTAAGTTTATTTTGTACTCTGTTTCAGTTGTCAGGAGCCAGACTGGCTGCCCGAGAAGCTCATAACCGAAAATGTCAGCCTCCTTTATCCCGTTCGCAGTGTGTGGAAAGGTACTGATGCTGTGTCATTTTCATTTATTATCCTATTGTTTTCTTCCCTCAGTGCCTTTAAGTTTACTTTCAGTAATTAATTTCTTTTTATCGTGGTAAAATATATATATAAGATAACATTTGCCAATTCAGTGACATTAATTACATTAACAGTGTTGTGCAGCTATCACCACTATCTGTTTCCAAACTTTTTCATCACCCCAAACAAATTCTGTCACCAGTAAGCAATAACTCCCCATTCCACCTTTCTGCCATCCCTGGTAACCTCTAATCTACTTTTTGTCTCTATGATTTGACCATTCTGGGTACCTCAGATAAGCGGAATCATCAATATTTGTCCTTTTGTGTCTGGCTTATTTCACTTAGTGTTGTGTTTTCAAGGCTCATCCATGTTGTAGCATGTATCAGAACTTCATCCTTTTTATGGCTGAATGATATTCCTTTGTATCCATGTACCACATCTTTTTATTTTTATAAATTTATTTATTTATTCATTTATTTTTTGGCTGCATTGGGTCTTCGTTGCTGCGTGCGGGCTTTCTCTAGTTGCGGTGCACAGGCTCTAGGCGCGGGGGCTCAGTAGTTGTGGCTTGCGGACTCTAGAGCGCAGGCTCAGTAGTTGTGGCACATGGGCTTAGTTGCTCTGTGGCATGTGGTATCTTCCAGGACCAGGGCTCGAACCTCTGTCCCCTGCATTGGCAGGCAGTTTCTTAACTACTGTGCCACCAGGGAAGTCCCTGTACCACATCTTGTTTATCCATTCATCCATCAGTGGACACTCAGATGTTTCCACCTTTTGGCTATTGTGAATAATACTCAACACATGTTGGTGTATAGGTATCTGTTTGAGCCCCTGTTTTCATTTCTTTTGCATATATACCTAGGAGTGGAATTACTGGATAATATGATAATACTATGCTTTGTTTTTTGAGGAACTGCCAACCTGTTTTCTTCAGTGGCTGCACCATTTAACATCCCCATCAGCAATGTATGAGGGTTCCAATTTTTCTATGTCCTTGCCAACACATATCATCTTCTGTTTTTTTGATTATAGCCATCCTAGCAGTTGTGAAGTGGTATGTCATTGTAGTTTTGATTTTCATTTCCCTCATTATTAATGATGTTGACCATCTTTTCATATGCTTTTTGGCCATTTGTATATTTTCTTGGAGAAATGTCTCTTCAAGTCCTTTGTCCATTTTTAATAAGGTCATTTGTCTTTTTGTAGTTGAGCTGCAGGAGTTCTTTATATGTTCTAGATATTACACTGTTATCAGATGATTTGAAAATATTTTCTCTCATTCTGTAGATTGTCTTTTCACTTTCTCAATGATGTCCTTTGATACACAAGAGTTTTTAACTTTGATGAAGTCCAGCTTTCAATTTTGTTGTTGTTGTTCTTGTGCTTTTGGTATCATAGCTGAGAATCCATTGTCAAATCCAATCTCATGAAGAGTTACTGTAATGTTCCTTTTTGAAATACTAAACCAAACAAACAAAAAAAACTTTTAAAAGCTGTCAACATCTGTTTTTAAAAATCTTCATTTTTAAAAATTATTTATTTATTTATTTAATTTTTTTTTTTGCGGTATGCGGGTCTCTCACTGTTGTGGCCTCTTGCGTTGCGGAGCACAGGCTCCGGACGCGCAGGCTCAGCGGCCATGGCTCACGGGCCCAGCTGCTCCGCGGCATGTGGGATCTTCCCGGACCGGGGCACGAGCTCGTGTCCCCTGCATCGGCAGGCGGATTCTCAACCACTGTGCCACCAGGGAAGCCTAGATATGGACCATTTTTAAAGTCTTTATTGAATTTGTTACAGTATTGCTTCTGTTTTATGTTTTGGTTTTTTGTCTGTGAGGCATGTGGGATCTTAGCTCCCTGACCAGGGGTTGAACCTGCACCCCCTGCATTGGAAGGCGAAGTCTTAACCACTGGATTGCCAGGGAAGTCCCTAAAAATCTGCATTTTTAAAATGTTTTATTGGGTGAACTGGAATTGAGTCATAGATTTAATTTTTTGGCAAACTTGTGAAAAGAATTCATCCCTCTCCTTTGTTATAGGCGTTGTGTTTTGTGTGCTGGGAGAGACTTCTTAAGAAGCCTCTGTCTGGGTTGCTGATGACAAATAGGTTTTCACTCTCATGATAACTCCTGCTGGTTACCTGGGCTGCTGTGTTTAGAAGGATTCTGAGGTCATATCTAGGCTAAGTGTAAAGGAATATTGGGATCTGTTAAAAATGTCTTTTTGAGCTTCTTAGTAGCTTTTAAAGTCCTTTGATAGGGGAAGCTTTTCTTGAGATAACTTGATTGCCCCTTAACTGCAGTACTTAATCAGTGATTAAGTCTACTTAATTTATGGGAATTAAATCAACAACAAAAAATGTTGAAAAAGGAATTAATGTAAACTGAGCACCACTGAGCTAGGCACTATGCGAGGTGTTTTCCGTGATATATTGTTTAAATCCTGCCAAGGTGGTTTACTTAGATGAGAAAATTGAGTACTTGGAGAAGTTAAGTAACTTCATCAACTTCATACTATTAGAATGAATGAGCAGTGACTCAAACGTATGTCTCCCAGATTCTAAAACAGTATTTTTAAGCATATAAGCAGATAGTAATTAATATATTATGTGTAGTGATTTAATTTAAGGAGATATAAAACAAAGAGTTATATAGAGATATATTATTATGAGATTATTATAATGAGATAGAATATCGAAGATGCGGAAAGTAGAAAAATATCACTATTGGTTTCTCCCTTTGAACCCATCACCTTGGTCATTTTGTAGTCTTCCTTCTGGCCTTTTTCCTATGCAAAGTTTTGTTGTACAAGATTGTGGTCATAATGTGGACATAGTTTTGTACTCTGCCGTATCACTTTTAGCTGATAAGCATGTACTTCATATTATTACATAAGGATATTGGTGATGCAGTTACACTCTATAAGAAAATTTAGATGATCTTCTTTCCTTGCGTAATAAGATTTTAGTCTGGAGCTAAACCACTGTGCAAGACTTTGTACTACCAGAGTGTGGTTTTTGATACTGAAGAATTTTTGAAATTCACATTTCATGTTAGTTAGAATTTAAAAACACTGGCTAGACTATGGAATATTAAAGAATTTTCAAAAGGTTATTTCTTGGGGGCCATAATTTCATCTGTTATTTAGTGCTGATTCTTGAGAGCATGTCTTAATAAAGTCATTTTCAACATCCTAAATCATCTGGGACCCAAAACCTCAGATTTTGTTGTCCAAGCCTCCATCCATTCCATCCATCCAGTCATTTATTCATTCTTTGTTGAGGGTTCAGAAAGAACTTAAAATGCTAGTAATGGAGTTGAGATATATTTAAACATAATACAGTGCAAAAGAAGAATGTTTTGTGTTGACAGTATTCATAGAAAAGATTGAGTACTCTGGAAGGTCAGAAGCTTTACAGCTAACTCGTGCCTTAGCTGATCAATTCAGTTTAAGGATATAGTATTCGAACAGGTTTTGGAGGATGGGTAAAAGTTTTTGCTTTTGAAATGTAATATCACTGATTTCACTGGATCACTTTATAATTGATGCTCTTATGCTTTCTTACATGCTTTCGACAAGAGTGAAAAGTTTGAAATCAGTCATTTCTCAAAATTAAAAATTTTGCCTTTTTAGAACCAAAGGCTTACTAAATTACCTCTTCTGTGTTATTAATTACTCTCTTAGTGTGTCTTCAGCTTGAGACTGGCAGATTATTCTTGTGTGTAAATGGATGTAAGGATGACGTACTGTTACTTGAGATTATAATTATTTTCTAATTTAACTTTATACAACTCATTTATGTTATCTTATTAAATAACTACTATATTTGAAAGTGTTAAAATGCATTAAAACATTATACCTATTCTATAAAGCAAACTTTTTATCTGTTACTGTGACATAGCAATAGCTTTTCATTGACTGATTTAGTTTTGAAATTATTAGAAAGGATTAATGGTAGCTATTGAGATAAATTGACCTTTCTTACTTGATTTTTATTATGGAACTGGCAGTGCTGCACAGACTTCTAGGTTCTACAGAATAGGATTTGATATTCATTTTTCTAATTTCAACCATGCTTTATATTTCATATGTGTTCAGTTGACAGATTTATACTTTGTGTCTGAGACTTGACTTTCCTTATAGTTTTTAGCTGCCTGTCATGCCCTGAAATGTGCTATTCTATTATGTAGTATGTTGACATCTTTATCGTGACTGCTGAAGTCTTAGGGAGGATATATTTTAATGCTAAAATCAGCATTAATTTATGTGCATCCCGGTAGTTTTGTTTAGTTGATATTTCATTCGGTTATGTTTTTTTCAGAGCTCATTTAAACTCAGATTTTCAAGGTCTGCTATTAGGGAAATGCCATAAACATAATTTGTCTACTCCTGGAAAGTCAAATGGAACATCAAATGGAGATCAATAAAAATGACATTTCAAAATGCTAGCCTGCAATTTGTGAGTCATGCTGAGCCATGCAGCAGAATGAATTTCTTCTCCCCCCTGGGTATGTGTAGTAAGTACAAATGAGGAAGGAGCACGGGGTAATCCTTAGTTCCTGAGAGTCTCAAGTTCTTCCTACCAAACTTAAGAAAAACCCCTTGTGTCTGAATGTTATGTTTAAAGCCATACAGTTGAATGATAATGACATAATTTTGAATAGAAATATGCGCAAGATCTCAGTTGATCTTTTGTCAAGAGAAGGTTAATAAACTAGCAATGGAAGCTTTCTGAAGGACAGTTTTGACCAGGCACAAAATACATCAGTGGAGGTTCATTTAACATTGTTCTTTTTTTCCTTCATTTAAAAATAATTAAACTTAGTGCCTTAAGATAGTCCCATGTAGTGAGTGAATTGCCACACTAGCCCCTCGCTTTGAACTTTCATCTCTTCCTGGTGATTTTGCAGCTTCTGCTGCCTTCAGTTGGCTTCACTTGGTGTGTGATAGGCAGTCCTTTTGACCATATTTGAGTAGCAGAAGCTGGCACAGCGTTATCTATTTGGGGAGCTTCCTTTCTCCTTTTTCCTATAAAGCCCTTGATTGTTTTCATCATTCATTCAATGACAACTATTTACTTCTCTAATATCACAAGTGTGCTTCTGCTCCATTTCTCTGTTTTGGTCCCTGAGTGCATGTACAATAACTTTCTGTTTTGGGACTGAGTCATAGGATAATAGCAGTGATACAGTCTGGCTGATGGCAGTTGTAAATCATGTCTCAATATCCTAGATGCTAAAATGTGAAAATGTTTGCATCTTAGAAGTGATTGGATTTTGCTTTGTGATCCAATCTGACAGGCTTTCTTTTTTTTTTTAATTAATTAATTAATTTGTTTTATTTTTGGCTGCATTGGGTCTTTGTTGCTGTGCGTAGGCTTTTCTCTAATTGCGGCGAGCAGGGGCTACTGCTGCTACCTCATTGAGGTGAGTGGGCTTCTCATTGCGGTGGCTTCTCTCATTGTGGAGCGTGGGCTCTAGGTGTGTGGGCTTCAGTAGTTGTGGCACGCGGGCTCAGTAGTTGTGGCTCGCGGGCTCTAGAGTGCAGGCTCAGTAGTTGTGGCTCGCGGGCTCTAGAGTGCAGGCTCAGTAGTTGTGGCTCACGGGCTTAGTTGCTCCGCGGCATGTGGGGTCTTCCCGGACCAGGGCTCAAATCTGTGTCCCCTGCATTGGCAGGTGGATTCCTAACCACCATGCTACCAGGGAAGCCCCCAGGCTTTCTTTTAATGGGTGGGTTTAGCCCGTTTTTATAGCGGATATGACAGATATGCTTGGTCTTAGTTTTATTATTTTTATACTTCCTGTTTTTATTGCTTCTATTTATGCTCTTTCACTCTGTGGTCTGTGTTTGTTTTTCTTTTCTTTTTTCTTTTTTTTTTTTTTTTGCGGTACACGGGCCTTTCACTGTTGGGGCCTCTCCCATTGCGGGCCACAGGTTCCAGACGCGCAGGCTCAGCGGCCATGGCTCACGGGCCCAGCCGCTCCGCGGCATGTGGGATCTTCCCGGACCGGGGCACGAACCCGTGTCCCCTGCATCGGCAGGCGGACTCTCAACCACTGCGCCACCAGGGAAGTCCTGTTTTTCTTTTTTTCTTTCATTTTTTAATTTTTATTTATTTTTGGCTGCGCTGGGTCTTCGTTGCTGTGCGCGGGTTTTCTCTAGTTGCGGCGAGTGGGAGCTACTCTTTGTTGCGGTGCACGGGCTTCTCGTTGCAGTGGTTTCTCTTGTTGCGGAGCACAGGCTCTAGGCTCACAGGCTTCAGTAATTGTGGCACGCGGGGTCAGTCGTTGTGGCTTGCGGGCTTCAGAGCACAGGCTCAGTAGTTGTGGTGCACAGGCTTAGCTGCTCCGCGGCATGTGGGATCTTCCCGGCCAGCGCTCGAACCTGTGTCCCCTGCATTGGCAGGCGGATTCTTAACCACTGTGCCACCAGGAAAGCCCTGTTTTTCTTTTTTTAATGTGTGTTTCTTCTGTATTTTTGTTCTAATGGTTGCCTTTGTAACTTTTTAAACCATATTTAATTCTTTTTTTTTTAGATTGCCTTCCTCCATCTAAAAATGAGAAATGATTACTTAATATGTTTCTTCTTCCTCTCTCTTTCCTTCTCTATAATTACTATCTGTTTTTTTATTAATAATTATTTTTTAAATTTATTTATTTATTTTTATTTTTGGCTGCCTTGGGTCTTTGTTGCTGCGCACAGGCTTTTCTCTAGTTGCGGCGAGTGGGGGCTACTCTTCCTTGCGGTTCGCGGGCTTCTCATTGGGTGGCTTCTCTTGTTGCAGAGCTCAGGCTCTAGACTCGTGGGCTTCAGTAGTTGTGGCACTCGGGCTCAATTACTATCTGATTTTAGTTGGTTATTTCTTTTTAGGGTTAACCTTTATGCCTTTGAATATTGCTTATAGCTCTTTTACTTGGTTTTTCAGTTTTAAATTATATCTTTTGGCCGATGGCTCTAAAGTATGAGAAAATCAATACACTTTTTGGTTTCCCTTTCCCTTTCTCTTCCCATACCAGTTTTATTTGGTTTTATATTATTTACATTTTGTACTCTAACTGTAATACCCATATTTTTTCTGTTTTTAGTCTGTGGTCAAATAGATTTAGTGCTGACTGATAGCCCCTTTGCTGTAGTTTCTTCACTCATCTCCTATTTGGCTGAAATTCATCCTCTAGCAGTTTTAATTTTTTTTAGAAAGGCTTTTATTAATCAAAAAAATTTAAATCAAAATATCTGTGTGGCTATTGTATGATTCCATTTATATAAAAATATATAAATCATAATAACTTCTTTCCTACACAGCTTTTTATTTTCCTCCTAGTTAATAACAATTTTGAATTTATTGGTTGTTATAGTGACTATTTGCTTAATTATTTATGTGCTTCAGAAATGATTCAACTGCAAACTCTCTGCCTGTTGTCTGAATCCTTTCAGAACATTCAAGTGTAGCATAATCTATTGGTTTCATCTTCTTGGAGAAATTTGTCCTAGAGCTTTCAGAAATGTTCCCATCTGTAATGGTTGCCCTTTCTCCTTGGCATCCAGCTGTCCAGCAGGTTCTTCATGAAGGATCCAGGTAATATAACTATATAACCTGAGTTCTTCCAAGTCCAGAAATATTTAATTCCTTTATTCTTTTTTTTTTGAAAATTAGAAATTTGATCTCTTTATTTTTTCTTTTACATATTTTTTTTAATTGAAGTATTGTTTAATTTACAATGTTGTGTTAGTTTCTGGTGTATAGCAAAGTGATTCGGTTTTCTCTTTCTCTCTCTCTCTCTCTCTCTCTCTATATATATATATATGTATGTGTGTATATATATATATATATATATATGTTCAGTTATATATTCTTTTTCAGATTCTTCTCCATTATAGTTTATTATAAGATATTGAATATAGTTTCCTGTGCTGTACAGTAGGACTTTGTTGTTTCTGTTTTATATACAGTAGTGTGTATCTGCTAATCCCAAACTCTTAATTTATCTCTCCCCACCCACCTTTCCCTTGTGGTAACCATAAGTTTGTTTTTTATGTCTGTGTAACTCCTTTATTCTTGAATGGCACGGTACTTAAGTATAAAATTATTTGGGTGTATGTTTTACTTGGGGACTTTGCAGGATTGCTTCATGTCCTCCAGAGCAGTACTTCTTAAATGATCTGTGTTAAAGGGTCAGTCTTTTGCTTGTTTGCTTGTTTTATGTTTTTATTTTTATTTCTAGTCCACTGGGATCAGATACTTCTGTAAATATAATAGAAATAAATAACTAGAAAATAAAATGGAAAAAAAGAGAAGACATACAAAATACAAGCCCACATTTTTTGTTATTAGATTGAACAGACCTAAAAGTACTCTGTCTAATTGGTATAAAAGTTTCTAAACATGTACTCTGGATGTCTGTCTTTGTCTCATCAGGAACTGGAAACATTTGGCGGCCAGCTCCAGTGCATGGCCCTCTTTGTGGAGCACTGTTCTAGAGTTAAGTAGGTACTGTAGATGTCTGGGGCCAGTTTGATTTTGACCACCCAGCAGTTGACTTGATCTTTTTCCTGAATGCTTAAAAGGAAGTAAATATTTTGAGATCTTGCATTTCTGAAAATACCTTTATGCGGATACTTGATTTATAACCTATACAGATGATAGAATTCTAGGTTGGGAATATCTTTCCTTCAGGGTTTGGAAGGCAGTGCTCCATTTTCTTCTGTCTTCATTATAGCTGTTGAGAAGTTGAAGTTCAACAAGTTCATTCTTGATCTCTTATGTGTGACCTGTGACTTGTTTAATCCCTCTGTCAGTTTTTTAGAATCTTTTTATTCCTAGGGATGTCACATGTCATGATGATCTATCTGATGTAAGTCTGTTTTATTTTATTTTGCTTGGTGTTAGGTAAATCCTTTCAAACTGGAAACTCATGTTCTTGAGTTCTGAGAAATTTCCCAGATTATGTCCCTATTGCCAAAGAATGAAAAACCAAGTCTCACATGATTTTAGGGCAGAGTACAACCCAGTTCTTGCTTAGTGATCTTCTGGAATTGTCTTTGTTTTCTTTGAGTTTAACTCTTCCCTTTCCTTTAAAGCACTTCTTAATACCTTTTATTTAGGAAAATTTCAAGCATACGCAAGAGCAGAGAGAACAGTATACTAAGAACCTCCTGCACCCACACCCAGCTTCCTCAGTCATCAGTATGAGGCTAATTTTGTTTCCCCTGTACCCTTTACCCCGACCTCCAATCTGGACATTATATAGTTCTACCTGGAAACACTTCTCTATGTATCTTAAGAGATAAGGCCTTAAAAAAAAAATGATCACGATACTATTAAAATACCTAAAACATAAACAATTTTTTAATATTACGTAGCATGCAGTTAGCATTCAGCGTTTCTCTGGTTACCTCATAAATGCCAGTTTATAATTGGTCTGTTCAAATCAGGATCCATAGAGACTTTGCACATGGCAATTGGTTGATATCTTTAATCTTTTATTCATTGAAGAAACAGAGTCATTTGTCTGATAGAGATTTCCATATTCTGAATTTGGTTGATTGCATCCTATAGTGTCAGCTAACATTTATTCTATCCCCTGTATTTCTTGGAAAGTAGAGGCGTCCCCAGAATTGAGTTCAGTTTTAGGAGCAACCTCTTCTGTAAGTTGTGTGGTCTGTTTCCTTTTATATCACATCAAAAGGCAGATAATGTCTGGCTGTTCACTTAGTGTGTTATAAGATTGGTTGTGTGTTCAGGTCATATAGGTATAGGCCAGCCTATACCATCCATTATAAAGTTCTATGTCACTGTTCCGTGTAATGATTTCAGCAGTAATTGATGATCATTGCCTAGAGTTATAAGGGTTTACAAATTCCTGTCATCGCTCATGCATTTATTAGCTGCGATTCTTTAAAGAAGAACTTTGTTTCATCAGCTGTTGACTTAACCATGTTTACAGTTCATCTGGGAAGTCAAGATAAATGTTTAATTCTTCCCCTCTTATTTGTTTTCAGCCTGTTTTCAGAATAATGATTCGGTACCCCAGCAACTTACAGAGTTGACTTATCAGGGTCATTGTTCTTTTATTTTTAATATCACTATGAAAACATGTATTTTAAAATTTTAGTTATTTTTTAGTTAATTGAAATTATTCTTTTTGGTATAGCACTTTTTGAATTTGATTTAATTTTTACAATATGATGGAAGTTATAGGTAGGGTGCCCATATAATTTTAATCCAAACCAGAATACTTTCTGAGAGTAAAAGGGGGCACTAACTAGATGGAACTCCAGGACAGCAGATGTAAACTGGGACTGTTCTGGGCAAACATGGGTGTATGGGCACCCTGGAGGAATGTGGGTTGTTAGGGGGAAATTAACATTTTTTCCCCAAGTTTTTCAGCTTTACTGAAGTACAATAA
This sequence comes from Leucopleurus acutus, assembly GCF_964270905.1. Lineage (NCBI taxonomy): Eukaryota > Metazoa > Chordata > Mammalia > Artiodactyla > Delphinidae > Leucopleurus > Leucopleurus acutus. The sequence goes on from NC_139146.1 coordinate 51,804,917, forward strand.
TTTGTGTACAATAAGTTGCATGTATCTAAAATTACAGTTTGATAAGTTTTGACATGAAACCATCTACTCATGAAACCGTCACCACAATTAAGAATATGAACATATCCAGTACCCCCCAAAGTTTCCTCCTCTACCATTGTCCTATATCCCTCCATCCCCAAAGGCCGCAGATAACCACTGATCTGCTTTGTGTCACTATAGATGAGTTTGCATTTTCTAGAATTTTATATAAAGGAATTATACAGTATATAGTATTTTTTGAGGGGATGTGTGTCTAGCTTCTTTTACTTAGCATAAATAATTTTGATGTTCATCCATGTTTAAGTGTTTGTATCATTAGTTTATTCCTTTTTATTCCTGAATAATACTGTGTTGTATGGATATATTTTCACCTGTTTGTAGACATTCAGGTTGCCTCCAGTTATTGCCTATTACAAATAAAGCTGCTACAAACATTTGTGTATAAGGGTTTGTATGGACTCATGTTTTTATTTCTCTTAGGTAAATACCTAGGAGTAGAATGGCTGGATCATATGATAAATGTGTTTAACCTTACCAAACTGTTTTCCGAAGTAGCGGCATCATTTTACATCCCCACTAGCAATTTATGAGGTTCCAGTTTCTCCCCATTCTACACAACACTTATTATTATTTTTTAAATTATAGTCATCATATTAAGTGTGATGTAGTATCACATTGTGGTTTTGATTTGCATTTCCTTTGATTGCTAATGATGTTGAGCATCTTTCCATGTGCTTATTGGCTATTTGTATTTCTTCTTTGGAGAAATGTCTGTTCACTTCCTTTGCCATTTTTTAGTTGGTCTAATTCTTTTTATTGTTGAGTTGTAAGTATTCTTATGTATTGTGGATGCAGTTCCTTTACCAGATACACGATTGGCAAACATTTTCTCGTTCTTGGGTTGTCTTTCCACTTTCTTGGTGGTATCCCTTGCAAAACAGAAGTTTTTAATTTTGATTAAGTCCAATTTATTTTTTCTTTTGTTGCTTACGATAAGGGTGTCTTTTGAAAAAAAGTTTAAAATTTTGATTATTGGTTTTTTTTTTAATACTTTGTGCTTTTTAAGTCCTATTTAAGAAATCTTTGCCAAATCCAATCATTATTATTTTCTCCTATGTTTTCTTCTAGAAGTTTTATAGTTTTAACTCTTAGATTTAGGTCTATGATCCATTTTGGCTTAGTTTTTCTTTTTCTTTTTCTTTTTTTTTTTTTTTTTTGGCTGTGCTGCATGGCATGTGAAATCTTAGTTCCCTGACCAGGGATTGAACCCATGCCCCCTGCATTGGAAGCATGGAGTCTTAACCACTGGACCGGGAGGGAAGTCCTTGCTTAGTTTTTAAATATGATATAAAATAGGGTCAGGCTTTTGAACTTTTTAAAACCAGTTTTTCAGTATCTGCAAAAAGTCCTGCTGAGATTTTAATTGAAATTGTGTTGAATTTATAGATAAAATTGGAAAGAATTGACATCTTAATAATACTGAGTTCTATAATCCATAGCTATGGTATATCTCTCCAGTTACTAAGTCATCTTTAATTTTTCTCTATGACATTTTGTAATTTTCAGGGTACTGGGGTTATATATCTCTTGTCAGATTTATTCCTAAATATTTTATATTTTTAATGCTATTTTAAATTGTTATATTTCAGATTTCAGTTTCTGATTATTGCTAGTCTAACAATAGAGTTGATTTTGTATATTATCTTTTATACTTGATAAGCTTACTTATTTAACAGCTTTTTTGAAGATTTTCTTAGGACTTTCTATATACATGGTCATGTCTGTGAGTAAAGAAGTTTTAATGTTTCCTTTCTAATCTGTGCCTTTTATTTCTTGTCTTATCAAAGTGGCTAGACTCCCTGGTCAGTGCTGAGTAGAAATGGTAAGCGTAGACATCCTTGCTTTATTCCAGTCTCAGGAAGAATGCATTCAGTCTTTCATCAGTGGTGTTAGCTGTAAGTTTTTCTTAGATGCCCTTTATTAGGTTATGGAAGTCCCCTTCTATTCCTAGTTTTCTGAGATTCTTTATCACAAATGGATGTTTGATTTTTGTCAAGGGCTTTTTTCTGCATCTAAAGAGATCATTTTTTCTTTTTTTTGATTTTTAATATGGTGCATTGCACTGATTGAATTCAAACATTAAAGCAACCTTGCATATCTGGGGTCGACTACACTTGGTCACGATGTATTACTTACTGTCTTTATATATGTGTTTTTGATTGACTAAAGTTTTGTTAATAATTTTGAGTTTGTGTTCATGAAGTATATTGGTGTTTAGTTTTCTTATAATTTTTTTCTGGTTTTGGTATTGGAGTAATGTTGGCCTAATGAAATGAAGTGGGAATTATACCCTCCTTTCTGTTTTTTGGAAGAATTTGTACAGAATTGGTATTGTTCCACTGTTTTCTAATTTCCAGTGAGAAATCTGGTATCATTCTTATCTTTGTTCTTCCGTGTCTTTTTTCCCTCTGGTTTCTTTTAAGATTTTTCTCTTTATCAACTGATCTTCAAATAATTTTATTATAATGTATCTTATAGTTTTCTTCATTTCTTGTGCATGGGGTTCACTGAGCTTCTTTGATCTTTGAATGTAATTTTAGAAAATTTTAACCATTATTTTTTCAAAAATTTTTCTTCCCCCTCCCCCCTTTCAGGGGTCCATTTTCATGTATTTAGGCCCTTTGGTGTTTCATTTTGGATAGTTTCTAAGGCTGTGCCTTTGAGTACACCAATGTTTTTTTCTGTAGTGTCTGAACTGCTGTTAGTCACATCATTTCAGACAATTAAAAAATCTTTATAGGTTTGATTTGGGTCCTTTTATATTTTCCATGGCTTTCCTTAGGCTCATGCTTTCCTCTACCTTCTTGAACATATGGAATATAGTTATAATAAAATGGCTTGAATGTTTTTGCCTGCTGATTATATTATCTCTGTCATTTCTGAGTTGGTTTGAATTGATTGGTTTTTTGGTTTTTTTTTTCTCTAATCATGGGTCATGTTTTCTTGTTTCTTTGCATACCTGGTTATATTTGATTCAGTGCTAGCAGTGTGATTTTTACCTTGTTGTATACTGGTTATTTTTTATTCCTTTACCTATTTTTGAGCTTTGTTCTAAGATACAGTTAAGTTACTTGGCTAATGTTTGATACTCTTGAGCAGGAGTTGGCCAACGACAGTCTGCAGGCCAAATCTGGCCATGCCTGTTCATTTCTGTTCGGGCTTGTGGTTGCTTTTGTGCTGCAGCGATAGAATAGTCGTGACAGAGAGAATGGATCGCCTGCCAAGCTCAAAATATTTACTGTCTGATCCTTTATAATCCCTTGCTTTTGAAGGTTTATCTTTAAGCCTTTTGGAGGACCAGAGCAGCCTTGGGGTAGGGCTGATTTCTTCCCACTCCTGAGGCTGTATGTCCTGAGCGCCCTACCTCATCCTTGTGGATTCAGAGGTTTCTCACTCTGGGCCCTGGGTGATTGTTCTACCTGCTCATTTCCAGCAGTCCTCTGTCTCTTGGTAGGTAGTCTTTTCACGCACCTGCTAATCAGTGCTCAGCATAGACTGGAGGGGAATCTCAGCAGGCCTTGGAGCACTAGCTCAGTGTCTGCTGTCTGCCTTCCGTGTACTCCATGCGTACCATCCAGTGCTCTGCCTTGTGGATCCAGCTGCCTTGGCCTCCACGATTTCTCAACTCTACCTCATCAACTTGTTGTGCTGTGTTTGGGGCCTCCATCCTGTGCAGCCAGCTCTCCACAGGCAGGAAGCTGAGCAGCTGTACTGCTCACTCACCTCTTCCCTTCTCTCGGCGTTCACTGTTTGGGCTGCCAGTTGTCCGATATCTTTTTTTTTCCTACTTTTTTCTTTTGTCCAGTATCTTAAAACTGTGGTTTCATATATTTTATCAATTTTTTGAGGGCCAGGATGGTAAATCTGGTCTTCTTGCTTTTTCGTGTCTGAATGTGGAAGTCTTCAACAATGAACAGTTACTAATGAATGGTAATAGTAGTAAATTCAGTGTGTCTGTTGCCAAGGACGGTGCTGGTTCCTTCCACTTGCATCTCATGTCTTAGGGGCCCTTTTCTCTACTGACACTCTTACTTTGAATTACTATTAAAGTTTCTTCTAATATCATGCTCCTTTTTCTTTGCAGTCATAGATAAAGCTGTCAAAAGAACAGTTATCATAGAAATAGAAACAAATTACCAGCATGATGAGCTTATTTCTTGCTATCGCCATTCAGAATACCTATTTCTCACTGCCTTGGGTGCTTTGAAGTGAAACTGTGTTTATATACAGAAAGTTTTAATATCCACCTTGATTCTATGTTAAGTTCACAGTTTTTACAGTACAGTTCAGAGTTTAGTTCAACTAAAATCATATGACTGTTCTCAAACTCTAAGAATCCTTTAGTGCACTATTTGACATGCTTAGATCTAGACATTTCTGACCCTCTATGAGCCATGATAATTTTACTTATTTTTCTTTTGTTTTCTTATTCTGCTTTCTTTTTTAAAATTTTTTAAAATTTATTTATTTATTTTTGGCTGCTTTGGGTCTTCATTGTTGTGAGCGGGCTTTCTCTAGTTGTGGTGAGCGGGGGCTACTCTTTGTTGTGGCGCACGGGCTTCTCATTGCAGTGGCTTCTCTTGTTGCGAAGCAGGGGCTCTAGGTACATGGGCTTCAGTAGTTGTGGCACGCGGGCTCAGTAGTTGTGGCTCGCGAGCTCTAGAGCACAGGCTCAGTAGTTGTGGTGCATGGACTTGGTTGCTCCACAGCATGTGGGATCTTCCTGGACCAGGGCTCGAAGCCATGTCCCTTGCATTGGCAGGCGGATTCTTAACCACTGCGCCACCAGGGAAGTCCATCTTACTGTGAATTCTTAGCTGGATTGCATATACAAAATCAGCAGTTTTAAAAACGTACTGTGATTGTCTTCTCTCTTTAATCATCAGTAATAAAATGGAAAGAGAGGGGCAAAAAACGCAAAGTAGTGGCTTTGAAATCAGATATAAAGGTGACTTGAAAGGGATCAAATAGGCTATCTGGTATCGTATTTCTTAAGGCTTTGATTATTGTTTTGCTGCTTTGGGGTGAGCTTCTCAGAACTGCCTCCATCAGTACTGCTAAGAATAGAGGAACTTTGTGGGAACATTTTTTCTTTTAGGAGGTAATTTTTCTTGCTATGTATGCCATAAGAAATTGAAGAATGATCTTAATTTCTCATTTGGAAATGACTGTCTTACTGAGCCAGACTGTTTAACACCTCCAAGTTAGAACACATGGATTTGTCAATAAATTTAAAGGTGATAGTAGTCTCCATTACTACTAAGTTGTTTGAATAATATATTATATTCACATTTTAAATGGATATTGATCTTCAGCCAGTGACTAAATTGGAGCATCTCAATTTTTAAGAGATCGCTGATTCTTTTCCACTTTGTAGGTATGCAGCCAGACATAAATCCTAGCCAACATTCCACAGATTGTTTCGTACCTTTGCTTCTTCATGCAGTACTCTTTAGGAAGTAATAATACTTTTTGCATGTTAAACCTGGCGAAAATCAATTGTCTTTAAAGCAACAAACTTAAAATGTATTCCTTTGTGTTTTGTTGTGTCTTGAAGGTACTTGAAGTTTATTGAGTTGCCCTTGTCTCAGAGAAAGTTTTGTCAAAGATGTCAGCAGTTGCTGTTGCCAGATGATGAGGAAAAGCATCGCAAGCATCAGATAGTGGGTGATATTTCTATCACCCAGTTAAAAAGGCCCAGTCAACTCCTTTATCCATTGGAAAACAAGAAGACAAATGCCCAGTATTTGTTTGCTGATAGGAGCTGTCTGTTCTTGGTAGACCTACTCTCTACCCTTGGGTTCAGAAGAGTACTGTGTGTTGGGACACCAAGGTATGTTATATGGTATTTTAAACATTTTCCTATCACCACTATTTAAACTGTAAGAAAATTTATTAAGTAGTTATTTATTGGGTTGGCCAAAAAGTTCATTCAGGTTTTTCCCTAAGATATGGAAAACCCAAATGAACTTTTTGTCCAACCCAATACTATGTGCAGGTTACGACATGAAGCTTCAAGTGTACAAAGGAAATATAAAGCATGGTCCCTCTCTGAGGAGTTTGTAATCTTTATTCCATTTGAGAGAAATCTTTGTAGATTTCTGGTATATGATAGGAGATTCTTTCTGATTTGATTCTTAAGTTATTGATTATTTTAGAGTTTTCTGTTTCAGATGAGATCCATCCACTGTTTTAAAAATATTTGTGAAATTTAAACCTTGCTTATACTTGCCAAATTTTCCTCAGTGTTTCACTGAAATATTAGAAATATCAGGAGAACATTGATGGGTTTTTTATTTGCTTGTTATCTATGGCATTTGTAATTTCTTATTAAATTTGCTTTCACTCATTGCTTTAGGTTGCATGAGCTGATCAGGTTGAAAGCATCAGGTGACAAGAAGTCTAACATTAAAAGCCTTTTATTGGATATTGATTTTCGGTAGGTTTACAAAGTATAATATTTATTCTCCTTCATTGTGTTCTGTTTCTTTTTAATGTTTTTGTCTTATTAATCTTATTACAATCCTTTACTTAACATTTAGAAGTAGTGATTGGTTATAAGGTATCATTTTAGTCATATAGACTCAACATGTAATCTTCCATATTTCAAACAGGGAGGTGGTACATTTCTCCTTTTGCTAGTGTGCTTCCTGAATTTTCTCTGTGAATATGTCTAGTTGTCTTTGGCTTATAATTTAGAGATACATTTCAATTGAGTGAAATTTCTTCTAATATACTTATTTTTCAAGGGTAATTCCAAATTTCCTCCAGAATTTTGTTTCATCATGATGTTTTAAGTGTGATAAGACATGTATTTTAATATTTTTACTGGATGATATGCATACTGTCTTTCACTGGACATGACCTGAAGTGAAGGGAGCGCTAACTAGGAAATAGAAAAGTCCCGAGGCAGAGGATAAACAAACAGATAAGCTTGTGGGAGAGGGTCAGAATTAAATGGCTCCTGATGTGTTGGAACAAACAGGTGAGACAGTGGACCACATCTTGAGTCCCCCATCTGGTGGTAATTGAGAAGATACAGACGTTTGACTTACAACACAGGATGGCAAATGTGTCCATCCTCAGACTCTCTGATGCTGTAAACTTGAAGTACTCTTCCTAGTTTCTGTAATTGTTTGATTTCCAGGAGTTCATGGTGAGTCTGTAAGACACCGTGTTCTTAGTATATTTTACTTGTTCTTGAGTGTATTGAAGGAATCGGGCTTTGAGTTTCTTTTTATTTAATCTGATAGAGTCTATTTGGCCAATATTCCAGCATTTCCTGGATTCTCTCTAGTATTATTACTCAGGTTCTCTATGAAATTACATATGCTTTTTCTCCCTAAAAACAGGCAGACAGATTTTTAAAGTGTAGAAAGTCACAATAAAATGTACAGCTTTCGTTATTTATTTTTCTTTAGACTTCCAAGTCAACTTTAGGTTATCTAATATAAGCACATATGTTTCTCAGAAATAACCCACACTTTCTGTAACCCTCATCCCTTATTAACAGGACTAGCACACACTTTACAAATACCTGCTTGATGGGAGTAATCCTCGGGAAAATGGAATTCCATAAGTGATAATATGGACTTCTTCTTAAACTCAAATTCTTTTTTTAAATTGAGTTATAATTCACTAAAATTTACCATTTTAAAGTGTGTATTTCAGCAGTTTTTGGTATATTCACTAGGTTCTGCAGCCATCACCCATGATTCCAGAACATTTTTAATCACACTACAAAGGAACTCCTTACTTCCCCTAATAACCATTAATCTGCTTTCTGTCTCCATGGATTTGTCTATTCTGGATGTTTTATATAAATGGAATCATACAATGTGTGACCTTTATGTCTGGCCTCTTTCACTTTAGCATAATGTTTTCAAAATTCCTCCATGTCATAGCATATAACTGTCCTTCCTTTTATGGTTGTATAATATCCCATTGTATGAATATCTCAATTTCTTTTTTAACTACCATGTTTCTTTCCTAAAGTATTATTGTTAAATTATTATAAATGTATTATTTTAAAGGTAGAAATTTAACTTTTGAGGTCTTATAATAACAATATTAACAATAACTAGTATTTAGTGAATACTTGTCACTTGTCAAACCCTATTCTAAATCCTTTGATCCTCACAATAGACCTATAAGGTGGATACTATTAACATTCTCCTTTTCCTCAGAATAGAAAACTGAGGTACAAAGAAATTAAATAACTTGACCAAAGTCACAGTTTATAAATGTCCAGCTCAGGATTCAAACCCAGTCAGTCTGGCCCCCAAAATTGAATTATCCTCTGGAAATAACTTTGCTTTTGGAAGTGTATATAAGCCTTTCTTATATAGCCTGTATTTCTCTCTTGTCATCCTTCTAGGTTTCCCTTTTTCCACCTATCCCCCTGCTTTGTTCCACAATAGTTTGCAAATGCGTTAATAACTGGTTTCCAGGTTATTCATGTATTCAGAGTCAGGCATTCATATTAGTCAGGAATCTGACATAAATCCATTTATGTCACTGCGAATGTATTGGCTCACACTGCTGGAGTCTAGGGTATAACAGGCTTCAGTCCAGTTGAGATCCTGGGCCTCACATAATTTTTTAGAGCTCTGTCTTTCTCTCTCTCTACCTCTCATTCTGTGTTTCTCTCTGTACTGGCCTTATTCTTCAGACAGCTTCCTTCATTCTGCCAAGGACTTTGGTGGGCAGCAGCTTTAAACTTACATAGTCTCAGCTGAACTGCCCAGTAGAAAAAGAATCTTTCCCGAGAGCTCCAGCAGCAAAACTCCAGTGAGTACTCTGCCTACCTTGCCTGGGGTTACATAGCCATTCCAGAATCATCACTGTGGCCTGGCAGATAGAGTGCTATAGAGTGGGTTCTCCATAGGAAATAGATGTTTGACTGAAACGAGGGGAGATGTAGGTACTAGAAAGACAAAAAAAAGACAAAAGAAAAGATGTCCACAACTGAATTATTCAAGACAATATATGTCAGTTGTCAGCAGCACATACGTTTTCATCTCTCTTGGGTATTGTATTAATTTGCTAGGGATGCCATAACAAAATACCACAGACTGGGTGGGTTAAACAATAGAAATTTATTTTCCCACAGTTTTGGAGGCTGGAAGTCGAAGATCAGGGTGTCAGTAAGTTTGGTTTCTTCTTTTTTTTTTTTTTTAATTTATTTTATTATTTATTTATTTATTTTTGGCTGTGTTGGGTCTTTGTTGCTGTGCGCGGGCTTTCTCTAGTTGTGGAGAGCAGGGGCTACTCTTCGTTGTGGTGCACGGGCTTCTCATTGCAGTGGCTTCACTTGTTGCAGAGCATGGGCTGTAGGTGTGCAGGCTTCAGTAGTTGTGGCACACGGCCTCAGTAGTTGTGGCTCGCAAGCTCTAGAGTACAGGCTCAGTAGTTGTGGCGCATGGGCTTAGTTGCTCCATGGCATGTGGGATCTTCCCAGACCAGGGCTCGAACCTGTGTCCCCTGCATTGGCAGGTGGATTCTTAACCACTGCGCCACCAGGGAAGTCCCAGGTTTGGATTCTTCTGAGATCTCTCTCCTTGGCTTGCGGATAGCTGCCTTCTAACTGTGTCATCACATGGTCTTTCCTGTGTGTGTGCACATCCCCGGTATCTCTTTATGTGTCCAGATTTCCTCTTCTTATAAAGACACCAGTCATATGCATTGGGGCCCACCCTAATGACCTCCTTTTAACTTAGTCACCTCTTAGTACACCTGAAATTAACATAACATTGTACATCAATCATATTTCAATTAAAAAAAATTTAAAAGGATAAATGCTTAAAAATTAATTTAATTACCTCTTTAAGGGCCCTCTCTCCAAATATAGTTACCTTTTGAGAGACTGTGGGATCAGTGCTTCAGCATATGAATTAGTTGGGGGGACACAACCGAGGCCATAACAGGTATATACCTAGGAGTAGAATTGCTTGGTCATGTGGTGATTCTATGTTTAACTTCTTAAGGGACTCCCAAACTGTTTTCCAAGGTGACTGCACTGTTTTATTTTACCAACAGCAATGTATGAGAGTTCCAATTTCTCCACATCTTTGTCAACACTTGTTATTCTCTGTCTTTTTGAAGTAGTGTCTCATTCTGGTTTGTTTTGCATTTTATTGGTGGCTAATGTTGTTGAGCATCTTTTCATGTGCTTATGGCCAATTGTTTATCTTTTTGGAGAAATGTCTATTCAGTCCTTTGCCCATTTTTAAAATTGGTTATTTGTCTTATTGTTGAATTGAAAGAGTTCTCAATATATTCTGGATACTAGACCCCTATCAGATATATGATTCGTAAATATTTTCTCCTGTTCTTTGTGTTTTTTCACTTTTGATGGAGTCCAGTCATTCTGTTTTCTTTGGTTGCTTGTGTTTTAGGTGTCATACCAAGAAACTATTGCCTAATCCAAAGTCATGAATATTTACACTTGTTTTCTTCTAAGAGTTTTTAATTTTAGCTCTTATATTTAGGTCATTGATTTCTTTTGAGTAATTTTTATATATGGTGTGAGGTAGGGGTCTAACTTTATTCTTTGCATGTGGATATCCAGTTGCCTTGGCACCATTTGTTAAAATGATTATTCTTTTCCCATTGAATGGTCTTGGAACCTTATTGAAAACCAAACGACCATAAATGTATGGATTTATTTGTAGACTCTGTAAATTCTATTCCATTGATCTATGTCTGTCCTTATGCCAGTCTCACACAACCTTGATTACTGTTGCTTTGTAGTGAGTTTTGAAATTACAAAGTGTGAGTCTTTCAACTTAATTCTCTTTCAAGATTGTTTTGGCTATTGTGGGTTCCTTGCACTTCTATATGAATTTTAGAATTACCTTCTCAGTTTCTACAAAAAAGCCAACTGGCCTTTTTATAGGGATTGCATTGAATTTATAGATCAATTTGAGGGGTGTTTTCATCTTAATATTAAGTGTTCTGGTTCATGAATATGAGATGTCTTTCCATTTATTTAGATATTCTTTAAGTTCTTTAAACAATATTTTGTAGTTTTCAGTGTGCAAGACTTGTACTTCTTTTGTTAAATTTGTTCCTAAACACTTTATTCTTTTTGTTGCTATTGTAAATAAATTGTTTTATAAAATTTTATTATCTATTGTTCATTGCTACTGCCCTGTTTTTAAAAAAATTACAATAAAGTATACATAGTAAATATAAAATTTACCATGTTAAACATTTTTTAAGTGTATAGTTCAGTAGTGTTAAGTAAGTGAAGTACATTCATATCGTTATACACATTTTCCAGAACTCGTTGCATCTTACCTGATGTACTTTTAATTTGAAAGATTTCAAATTTGAAAGATTTTAATTTGAAAGATATGGCCCTTTAACTCTTTTGCCTTAAATGCCATGCCTTGAAGTTTTACCTTTCTTGAGCTTGTAGTTCAAATCCCCTGGTCAGAATAGGGGTAGGGGATGTGGATAAAGTTGTTTTATAACCTGTGGAATACACAGATGCTTTTTTTCTTTGTGTGTGTAAACCTGTGTGTGTGTGTTGCAGACAAAAACTGAAGGTATAGTACTGTGGTATCCTAGCATAGCTTCCTTGATAGCTACTCTGTTTCTGAGTCAGTTCTGTAAAAGGTCAACATTGGGTGCTAAGATAGAGCTGGTTTATTGACATATGTTTGTAGCCAGAATGAACTCAGCCTGTTGCCTGTATTTACACTATGATGGAGTGTGGGGTTGGTTCAGATTTCTCACAAGGACCACAGTTAAATCAGGGAAACATTCCTTTGTGGTATAAAGTGGTACTGAATAGTTCCTTCTGGCACTTTGACTTTGGCTTGTTGTTGCCCTGTGTAAGGTCTGTGCAAGGCTGCAGAGAACTGCCTCAAATCCAGGGCTATATGTAGATGTGCGGTAAATGTCCTTTGCTGGGGCTCTAAGATATGAAGTTAACATTTGCTAAGATGGATTTCTATATGCTCTGATTTTAGCATGAAAGATATGAAACTCTGGCAAACTATCATCCAAATAAAGTTGTATCAGAAAAATGTATTTCTTAGGCTCATTTCATGAACTAGTTTTATTCAGCTCTTGATTACATTTCCTTTGTGTAGAACATGTTTCATACTTGGTAACTGACTCAGATTTAAAGAGAATGAATGGCCAAATTAAATGAATGTCCTTTTGAGCAGTTTTCAAGTGCATGCATTTCTGATTGGTTTTGTTTGCCTTATTCAATGGAGAGAATAATTCTTTGTGGCCAATTTCATTCTAAGAGGGTGATGTTGAGTGATTTTTCATAATTTAAAATATGAATAATTATGCTTCCTTGTTTGTGTTTGATGGAAACTTAGAGCTGAAATCTTGGCTTTTTTCTCTCTCTGGCTCTGCCCACTGCTGCCCAGAACATTTTGGATGAGTGTGCTATGCTGAATTTTATGTAAATAAATTTTTTTTTAATTTTAAAAAATGACTATTGCATCATGAAGCAATGAAAATAAATGGAGGGTGGTAGAAATATATTTTAAAAGAGATTGTATTTTCCCTTGCTTACACAAAGCAATGTAAGAGCGAAAAACACTCTCAAATGATGGTTGATCCACAGCCGTACTAGTATTAATATATATGTGTAAATTAAGTAACTGTTATAGCTATATTATCAGCTATTTGGGATTTGGTTAAAGAGGAAGACATTTGTTTATTAATCGTAATTCACATTGTCCCACAGTGTTTTGGAATGTTCCTTGGGTTACAGTATATAGTTTAAATATTTTTCAGTTATTCAAACCTTCTGTTTATTTCTTCAGTGAAAATTTGTTTTATGAAATCATCAGATGTACTAACAGTATCTTAAGTGATATTAAAGGATATTGTACTGAGAATGGCGAACAGCTGTTCTTCCATCTCCACAGAATAACAAGAAATGGATTTAGATTATAAGAGGAGATATTTTGATTGGGCATAAACATAATTCCCTAACATTAGAGTCACTGAGACATACATCTTTATAGCTGGTATTTATTAAAATAATGATACCTGACATTTCATTATATGCTTTGTATCTGGCATTGTATTCAGCACTTTACATACATTATCTTATTTATTCTTACCAAGTCCTATGAGGTATTATAGAAACTATTTTCCTATTTTGTAGATGAAGAAATGGGGGCTCAGATAGGTTAAATAACTTACTAAGATTACACAGCTAATAAGTGAGAGACCCAGAGTTTGAAACCAGACCACCCGACTGTACAGCTGTACTCTTAGCCTCAGTGTAATAGGAAGAGGATAAACTAGGCTTGTCCGTTGTATTAAATACTCAGCATGGTTGGTGATCAGTTACAGATGGTCATAAATAACTGTGAGTAGAAGTAGAAGCAAAGAAGCGCCGTATCGTGATTTGGTTAAAGAAGCTGTGTAAGTAAGGATGTGTCCCTGATTTTTTCTCAGTCTTTCCACTAGGTTATGAATTCTGTAGAAGGATGGTGTGGTTCATATGTGAATTGTTTATGACAAAACTGTGGAAGTTCAAAATCCTATTGAGGTAAAAGAGGTTTCTATATTATACAAAAAACCCTCAGAAATCAGCAAGAAAGACATTAAGGCCCATAGACATAAATGGGAAAAACAGACCTAGGCAGTACAAATAAAATTAAGGAATAAAGAAAACTCAGTTTTGTAAGAAGTCAGATAAATGCAAATTTAAGCCATGTTGTGGTATGAATTTTGCCTAGTAAATTAGCGAAAATTTATAAAATGTTAATACCCGAAGCTGGTACTCTCATTCATTACTGACTGCATTTTAAAGTAGTATGTTAGAAGAATAAAATGATTCAATCAGTAAATAAATATCCTCTTTCCTGGCACTAATTCAGTATATATGAAATGTGCGTACTTCTTTTCTCTTACATATTGAGAAGCATATTTTATTAAGCTAATTCACAATAGACAAGAAAAACTCTGTATTAAATACCTTTTTTTTGTTAACCACGGAAGAAAATAATTAACAGCTGTTGAGAAGAAATGTTGATTCAGTATTTTCCTTAAAATTATTAACTATGAGAGATGTATTTTAATTGCCAGCCCATCTCAAGCTTAAGTTGCATAATAATCTATCAGGAACATGCTTATTTATGTAGAATCTTCTGGTCCGTAGGAACCAGAAGATTATATGTGTTTTTTATATATGAGTGTTCTGTAGTTTTGCCACTGGTTTATTAAACTTGGGGCCATAATTTAAGTTTGTTATTCATCCTCTGTTGCTGACTTCTTGAGATTTTGGGAAAGTATTCTTTATTTCAAAAAACTAAAGGATGATGAAATTGATTTTATTGAAGGTGTGATTTCATAGTTTTAAAATTTAGTTTACATTTATTTATTTATTTATGTATAACTGTGACCAGACAAGTAACTGCAGTAATAAACAAATTATCTTACAGGTATTCACAGTTTTATATGGAAGATAGTTTTTGCCATTATAACATGTTTAACCATCACTTCTTTGATGGAAAGGTAAGAATTATGACAATTATCTCTTTCTTTTATTGTATTTCCTTCATTATTTTTCTAGGGTCCCTCAAGAGCAAATGGTGGCTTTTCTACCATTTATTGATATTTATTTTTGTTCATTCACTGAGTGTGTATTGAGCACCTAGAGGTGATCGTGTTATTCATCTTTCATGACTTTTCACTGCTTCTTGGGTGAAGAGCCACTTTCTCACCAAGACTCACGTAGCTGTTTGTGATCTGACCCCTGCCACTCTCCAGCCTGTCCTCTCCCTGTTCCTGCTTTGCTGTTCATGTTCAGGACATATGACCTTCATCTCAAACTGGCCTTTCCAGCACAGGGGCTTTTGCCCATGCTGTTCCCTCCACCTTCTACTCTCTCTTTGCCTTGTTAATGTCACCTCATCCTTCAGAACCCTGTTCCAAGTCACTTTCTTTAGCCTCCCCTGGCCCTCAGACAAGGTCAGGTTCTCCTTTGTAGATTTATGATGCTGTAATTAAATAATTCTGTAGTTAGTTGTTTGCTGTCTGCCTTCCTGATAAATTTCATGTCCCAGTTAAGGGGATTTATGGTTTTATTAAACTAATCCTTAAAAAATAGACAGTGTCAGGAGTTAACTCCAATCTATGAACTCTGGGTGATAATGTGTCAGTTTAGGTTCATCACTTCTAACAAATGTCCCACTCTGGTGGGTGCTGTTGATAGTGGGAGCGGTTATCCATGTGTGGGGCAGGGGTTGTGTGGGATATCTCTGTACCTTCCTCTCAATTTTGGTGTAAACCTAAAACTACTCTAAAAAAAAATAACCTTATAATAAAGGGAGAGTGGTTTAAAAAAATCTTCTTTCAATATGATGTTAATAACATCATTGTGAATAAACAACATAGCAGAGCTGATATTTCTACTCCTAATTTGAGCTGTTTGTCAGTCCCATTACAAAATAAAATCTATAACCAACCAAGTAATCACACCTGACAGGAGGTTGGTCAGAAACGTTTGAAATTATCAAGACTGCTTGAAGCATATCCATACATATATATGATGGGTATATATCAATTTTTAAAGAATTGTGAGTCATGTTTTAAGTATATATTGTGCTTTAAGATATTAGCTAATGATAGAATGAAAACCAAGCAAGACTAAAAAACTGAGCATTCAGGAAATGAAAATAGATTCTAAATTGTTGGTTGGGATTGAAAAAATGAGACTCATTGAAAAGTGAGATTTAGTAAGTATAGCCAGTGATGTACTCCTTCCATCAGAATCCGTTTAGCATGGGGATACATATTTTTCAGCCGCGAAAGCTATGAAAACCGAGTATTGAAGTAAATAACAGAATTAGACTTCACTGTTTCCCAGAGCGCTTGTGTGGTTAATAAACACTAGAATTTGAGAACTGATTCGATGAGCATGAAGGAGAACGAGGAATTGAAAGACTGCTTGACAGAAGATGAAGAGGGGCTTCTCACCTCGGACAGTGACAGTGGAGAAAAGAGAGGAAAGAAGTGGATTCTGAAGGCATTTCCCAGATGGAAACCAGAAGACTTGGTGTAATTACTCTGTGTATACCTGAAACTAATATAATGTTATACGTCAGTTATACCTCAATTAAAAAAAAAAAAAGACGAGTTGGTGATAAGTGTACCGGGGGTGAAATCAAACATGACCTGGGGCCGTGACCTGGATTCATCTTCCATTCTTCAAAACAGAGAGTAGGGGAGTGTGGAAGCGACGTTTGGAAATGTTGAGTTTGTGGGGCTGGCACGACATTGACGTGCAAGTGTCCAGTGTGGTCTCTTGAAACTGGGGGGCTTTGAGCTCAGGGGGGTTGTCAGCACTGGTGACACAGCTGAGGAAGGAGCTGAGTTCATATTACTGCTTGGTGCTGCAGTAGTGGGTCAGGTATTTGTTTATTTGTTTTTAATACCAGACCATGATTTTGCTTTTTAATTTGAACAATAAAGACAAGAGTAAAATTACTTTTACATACCGAAGAGTTGGCTAGCAATTTCATACATCTTAAGAAAGTAACATGTAAGTAGCCTTTTCTAGGAAATTCTATGTAACTTTTTTTTTTGAGAGTTTATAGAATTACCTTACAAGTTTCTAGAATAACGGTTGGAATAAGCTGCCAAGACTGAGCTCCATGTTCCGTTTCACAGAAGAAAACAGTCATCCAGCCCAGGCTCTCCTTTCTCTGTATTTTAGGAACAGCCACTAAATGGCACTGCAACTGCAGAGAGTGACCTACAGAAAACTATTGTTTAATGATTTTACTGTCTCCCCTTTTTCTACCTACTTACGGAGTCAGGGTTTTCAGTAGAGATTACCATCTACTAATCAATCACCAAAGCATTTAAGTGTCTACTAGGTGTCTGTCTGTGAAGGCATATAAGCCTTTGAGGTACCATGTGCCTTTGAGGATCTAAGCCTCTGCCACTGCACAGAAGCTCTTCACAGTTCATGGGATTAAAAAGTAGGGGTTTTCTGCACAGGATTTTTTTCATAGCAAATAATATAGTCTTTTGCGTAATAAAAAATGTCATACGCCTTATTGGTAAGTGTGTACAGAGGGTGGCTATTTAAAATACCGAGCACTTTTTTATTGATGACTGAGATGAAGAACAGAGTTAAGTTATTGTCAACCTTGGTGGCGTAAGCAAGTGTCTGTTTCCCATAGGTGGTCAACATTAGGACCCTCAGCAACCTAGGACGGGACATCCCACCATTGATTCTTACCTGGGAAGATATTCTTTAATTTCTTTTTTAGTTTGGTTAAGAGTTCAGGCCTCGTTCACGTATTTTCTTTTTTCTACTTTTAACTCTAAGGGGTTTTAATTAATTAATTTATTTTAAAATTTGTATTGGAGTATAGCTGGTTTACTCTAAGGAATTTGAAGTTTTTCAGTAACATCATCTGTACTTTTAGTCCTTGTTCGTGTAGGCAGGTTAAGGAAGTGCCAGGCAGCACTTGAAAAATGATTAACCTTCTTGACACCATCCTTTGCTGTAGGACTTTGAGGAGGAAGTTAATAAAGACTTTACTAGAGAAAAGGGATTAGGATGTTGTGATTTTTTTCCTTTCATCAGTTGGGTCTTCTAAGTTGATTTAGTAGTAAAGCAATATATATTTTATTATAAAGTACATATAGGTTTATTAAAGTTTAAATGCCATTAAGCTTTCAAATCTTCTGCCATTTTGTATACTGTAAGTGTTGAGTTGCTTTTATAGATAAGTACTTGAAAGCAACTACAAAGTCAGTAGATTAGAGCTAATATTACAGGTCTGTCTCTTACTGACATCTCCCAAAGCAAAAAAGTGATAAGTATCCTAGACAGTTTTTAATGTTAATTTTGCAATCACTAGAAACACGTCAGCTTGCTGGGAAAATGTGTTAATGGCATGGTTTCATGGCCTGGGTAAGCTTTATTTGTGAGCTTTCATTTATTTACTTTGCATGTTCAAATGTGCCTGTCATTTACCTGGCACTCAAAAACATGTGCATGTTTAACTGGTAATTAGACTCTCATTAACCTGAACTTACGGTGGTGGACAAACCAGACAGGAAAAAATATGTCTTATTCGTCTTTGCGTCTCCAGTGTTTAGCACAGTCCTTACTTCTGTTTGTTCAATTGAATTTAGCATTGTAGATAGTCCTCATGGGTAATAAGTTTCTCTCTTTTAGGTTACTAAATTTAGTTTTTTAATTTAACCATTTGAATGTGTAGTCCTCTGATAGTGATGGTGTTTGAATTTGCAATTTTAAAAACCCACTTATCAAGGAACCCAAAGATAAAATCTTACAGGGGCTGAATGAGAGAGGCTTCAGGATGTCACTGAGGGACTCTGGGGTGGCAGGATGGGTGAAGTTCAGTCCGAAGAGTGAGACTGAGCCTAATACATTCTCCTCCCAATAGGATGAAGTACCTCCCTTTAGTCCTAATTTAGAAATGAATTTCTGTTTGTTCCAGGCTGCCCTTGAAGTATGCAGAACATTTTTACAGAAGGATAAAGGTGAAGGAGTCATTATGGTGACAGATCCTCCTTTTGGTGGCTTGGTTGAACCTCTGGCTGTTACATTCAAGAAGTTAATTGCTATGTGGAAAGAAGGTCAAAGCCAAGGTGTGTAATTTATTACTTACTGCAAAATAAACATGTATCTATGTATATACTTCCTGTCAAATATTAGCAGAGCTCAGTGAATCAGAGCACTGATAAAATATACATGTCTTGCGTTCTCTTCTTTTTTTAAAAATAGGCTTATTTGATAATAACTTTATCGTCATGATACACTTCGTATTATTCTAATCATGTATTTTAAAAATGGCTCATAGGTAAAGTATTTGTTTTTGGTGGGCATAAGGGGACATTATGAAGAATAGCAGTGAACTGTTGGCATTTCTTCAGTAAATATTTCCTGAATGGCCACTATGTACCAGGTACTGTTTAGGTGCTGGGAATGGAAGGGTGAACAAGACAGACACTTATCTCTGCCCACTTAGACCTTACATTTCCTCTTCCAAAAGTCTTGCCCAGAACTCTAGGAGGGCACCCAGCCCCTGGTCCACAGCTCTAAACTGTGCCAAGATTTGTGTGGGAAGGTTGGCTGTCCAGTCGCCTAACGGTGGTTATCAGTGTCACATGGATACCCAAGCTTAGAAGTGGGTTAATGACTGGGGGATATTCAGCTTAACATGACTTAGGACTTCAAAGTATTTTATGTAATTATCTAATTAGTCAGTATAATCATTTTTCAGTTTCCAGCCTGAAAGTTGATAAATGTAAGAGTGTCAGGAATTTGTGATCAAGCTTCTCCATTAATTGTGCTATATAAATAGTGTGCTTTGGGGACAGGATGCAAATGAAATTTAAAACATGACTCACAGTGCTAAGTATTCCACTTATTTTTGGTTCTGAAGTCTACTTATCAGAGTGGATAAAGTCATTGTTGTTGGGAAAGCAATAAAAAGCTTTGTGAGCTTGAACTGATTCTGCTGCTTATTAGCTGCATGAATTTGAACAAATTGCTTAAATTTTGCAGCTTCAGTTTCCGCATCTGTGAAATGAGATTACTATATTAACATCTAACTCCAGGGGTTATTTAAGGAGATAACATACAGAAAGCACCTAGCATTGTACTAGCCTGTATCAAGTGCTCTGTAATTAATAGCTGTGTCCCCTGTCTCTCATAAAAATTAATTTGGATAAAATTGTTCATAAGAATCTTCCATGATTCAGAAAAGATGGATTCACCCTGAAAGCTGGCCTAGTGAGTTATGGCAGAGCTAAGATTCAGACCTAAGGCCTTCTGCATTTTGGTCCAGGTTTCCTTCTTCCATATCATAACCACCTTTGTGCTTCAAAGTGATGCTCATTTTTCATCTCCCACTTTTTTTGTAATATCTTTGCCTTTACCTAGACTATAGTGATATGCATGTAAAGATAACTTTTACATACCATGTATAGCTGTGTTTAGATATAAAAGAATGTTTCCATTGACTTTTGGGAAAGGTCAAGTTGTAAATGGTACTCTGGTAAATCATCTCTTCGTTTGTATGATTTAAATGTATTGAAGGATTACAATTTCTCCCAATACCATATATTTTCAGTAGCAGCTTTCTACTTTATTTTTTTCTTTAATATCAGTTTCTTATTTTCTTTTCTCTTTTTTTGTGATCCATTAGATAACAGTCACAAAGAACTACCCATATTCTGGATTTTTCCCTATTTTTTTGAATCCCGAATTTGTCAGTTTTTCCCAAGCTTCTGCATGCTGGATTACCAGGTACAGTAAATATTTTGTTTTCTGACATGGTTGGGGAATGGATATTCTGCTTAAATAAATATTCTGATAAGATGATTCATCAGTTTTAGTAAATGCAAACACTATAAGCTGTATGAAACACTAAAACTATATCATATGTAACTTAGTGCAGTAGTTCCTAAATGTCTGTAATCTCTAGGGTGCTTATTAAAAATATAGATTCTTAGGTACCAAAATGAACCTACTAAATCCAAATCAGAGGGTAAAGCCCTAAGAAAAAATATTTTACCAAGTTTCCCAGGTGATTCTGAACTGTAGCCAGGTTTTAGACCAAATGATCTGATCTTTCATCATCACCAGAAGATTGTGCAGCACCCCAGGATCATCATTATGAACATGGGTTTTCTCCATTCAGAGGTTGTAGAGAAGTAAATTGCTTTTTCTGGTGGGTGGAATGCCATGTACACTTAACTTTGCTGCTCAGAGGATGCCAGGAGCTCTATGGAGGGGTGTGCCCAAGGTTGTGGCATGTCAGAGAAGCAGAGATGCTGAGGTGTGGGTGTGCTGATTCAGGGCAGGCTGACTGGACCTCCTCCTTTGCATCTTTGTCCTTCAACTCCTTCTGTTTCAATGTCCAGTCTCCTGGATTCATTTCCTTGGGTTCTGAGGTTAACCCTGTTGTCGCCATCACTATGTGTGGTCACCAAGTGGGCACTGCTTCCAGTTTTGTAATGACATTTTTCTATTTGATTTTTCTGAGCAGTTGACTAGCCTCTGATTCAGGCTTTTCAGCTCTAGAACTGTAAACGTCTTCACTAGTTGTTCCAAGACAGCACTTGTTTCTTTTTTTTTATATATAGTTGATTTACAATATTGTGTTAGTTTCAGGTGTACAGCATAGTGATTCAGTATTTTTGCAGATTATATTCCATTATATGCTATTACAAGATAATGGGTATAATTCCCTATAGCACTTGGTTCTAATCTTTCTAGTCTTGAAGATATACACTATTATGAAAATTATTTAGAAATAACGAAACAGTGTTACCAGAAATGAGGGGATAGATCCTACCTGTGATTCTACCTCACATAGCAAATATTATAATTTTGAGGTACAGTTGACTCTTGAACAACAGGAGGATTATGGGTACAGTTGAAAATTGGTATATAACTTATAATCAGCCCTCTGTATGTGAGGTTTCTCCATATCTGCAGTTTCACATCTGTGGATCCAACCAACTTTGGTTCAGTATTTACTATTGAAAACAATCCACGTATAAGTGGACCCACGCAGTTCAAACCATGCTGTTCAAGGGTCAGCTGTATTCACATCCAGTCTTTTTAAAAAACACTTTTACATATTTGTAATCATAGAAGATGAATATGAATTCTGCTTTCTTCATTTCTGCCTTATATAAGTGTATATTTTAAAATGTAGCTACATAATCTTATGCTTTTAATAAGTAAATTGTTCCATCAATAGGCTATGTTATCATTCTCTTCTTTTTGGACTTAGAGGTTGCTCCCACCTTTAAGGTACTATAAATAACACTGCCATGAACATCTTTTATTCATATAATTTTTCCATATTTTCCATAACTCCCTTAAAATAAATTTCCAAAACTAAAATAGAATTATAAAAGTTACATTATCAAATTTAATGGACTTTTTTATGGCTCTTGAACCATATTAACAGTGTCCTTTCCAAAAGTGTGTAGCACAAGTCATTTTAACCTTGACTTCTTGAGCTCTGCTTTAGGCAAATCCATACCATATATCTTCTCAAAGCTGGTTTACTTTCCTTTTTAGGGCATCCAGTTTTCTGTTTCTTATCTGAAGGATGCTTCTAATATGGACATTTGCAATGCAGAGATAGCTGACATATCCTAAAGACGTTAACTAAGTAAACTATTTCTGGTTTCCAGGAGCACCTGCTGCCTTTGACAGTGAATAATCATCTAGTACAATGTTTGGCACGTAGTAGGTGCCCTGTACATGTTGAATGAATATTTGAATGAAAAAGAGCACGAACTCTGGAGTTGAAAAGGAACTAGGTTATAATGCTGGTTCTGCCACCTACTAGCTAGTCCTACACATTTTATCTAACTCTCTGAAACACATCTTACCTGTTAAATGAGCATAGTAATAATATATCTGCTTCATAAGGTTTTAAGAATTATTTGAGATAATACATTAAAAGATTTAGCCTCATCCCTGACACACAGCAAATACAGAAAAAAGGTTATTGCTATAAGCATTGTCGTAACCATCACTATAGTCATCATTCAGATGGCCCCAGAATGGGGGTAAAACTTTTCTTCAATTTTTATGTCAGAAAACACATTATTTTAACTGCAAAACACATCGTTCCTCAGAAAACTGTTTCATCCACAATTTAGAGATGAGTTTTCACTGTGGGCAAGAGTTTCAGTTGGTGAGGAGGCAGAAGAAGGCAGATCCAGAATAAAGCAGATGAGAGTGATTATTAATGTGTAGTAACCAGTTATTGTTTGTTTAGACAGCCTGTGTTACTAGGAAAGAACTTTTGGAAATACTGTAGTTTTAATTTTAAGAACTAGTTCCAAGGTCCAAGCTTACTGAAAGTAATCATATGATTCAGTGCATTGGTGGAAAATGTTCTAATTAGGCCATGTGTATCAGGGTGAAAAGCAGTCTTTCCAATAAAGAGAAAGCCAACCTTTGAGAAGAAGAATTAGAATAAAACCTATAAAACAAAAAAAATCTTCATTTTTTCATGACTCCTATTAAAGATAAGAACACTACTGCCCATTACATGCTCAGTGGGAGAAACTGATTTTGCCAGATCTCCTAGGGTATATGTAAACTTTGTTTGTTGTACCTCCCCTTTGATGATTTTTCTACTATTTTTTTTTTTTTTGAAACTCTCTCTGGACTTATTATCCTTTCTGAGCCTTTTGCATTCTTTTTTTTTTCTTTTGTTACTTTAACTTCATTTTGCGGTAATTTTTTTCCTTTTATATTAGCTACCTTCATCAAATGAAAAATTTGAAAGTTTCCTCTCCTCCTTCACAGGTCTTTTCCCATAGACCTTGATTAGGCCTTCTTTCTGACTTTGCCTGAGATGATTATAAGCCCTGAAACCACAATGCAGTAAAAAAAAAAAAAAAATCACTAAATCTCTTTTTTTGGAAATACTTTATAGGTAAGAGGAAGGCGGAAATGCTGCAAATCTTCATAAACTATAAATCATGTAGACTCTTCAGTGATAAAGCACTTGATGAGTACAGAATAAAATAGCTATCAAAGACGTAGAAAACCAAGAGCTTTATTAAGGGCAGATTAGAAAGGAAGGATTTGGTAATGAAAAGAAATTCTGATTTAGAGTCAGAAGAAGTTTGAGTCTTAGCACTGCCTTTTAGAAGATTAAATATAATCTTGAGGGAAGTCACTTTATCTTTCCAGGTCTCTGTTTCCTTACCTATAAAATAAAATGACTGAACCAGAAAAAGGATGCCAGATAAGTTTTACTTTTAGACTTAAGCCTGATAAATTGGTAGTGACTTTCTGGAGAATTTGTTGAGAATACCAGGCTCAGTGGCAAAGAGTAGCGTGACTGATTAGTGATGTCTGCCACAGGGTCAGGGTCAGGGAGTGATGGCATTCAGGTCCTGTATTTACCATATCTGAACTAGATCTTCTCACTTCCCTTCCACCTTGAACATGCTATGATCTCTTGTTTCTGCTTAATCTGGGACATTTGTCTGGATTGTTAAAAGTAGAGATCTTTGGTTTTTTTTTAAGCTGTCTTTTAAAAAATCATCCTGTTTAGAAAACTGTTTGTTTTTCGAGTCTGGTTTCATGTTCAGAAATGAAGAGGTTTTGACAGGAATTTCTGAGAAATGATTGTAAATTATAAGGTGACACGTGGAATTCTCAAAATTCAATATACAATAAACATAAAACATTTAATGGATTTGAAGTGATGAGGAATAACACACACACATATATGTATGTGTATGTCTGTGTAATACATATGATATTTAAAATAAGAGGTTACATGGAATATGGTGTGACTAAAAAACCTTATTGCTATGGTAGAAGTTGATTGATGGAGCTGAAGAGTTCACTTGGAATCTTTTGAATATATTGAAATTAAACAGAACACATTTTAGGGATTTATGAAAATACAAACATGTACTCTGTTTTATTTAAGCTTTGTTTCCTAGCATGATACCTGGAGCATAGTAGGTGCAGAATAATAAATGTTTGTCAACTTGAATGTCTTGTTTTCCGTATAACTAGTTTCAGTCTCATGTTGCAGAAGAAATTTGTGTATAGATAAAATTAAAAGTTAGGAATTGCAGAGATTTTGTGCTTTCCCTCATTTCTATACAGTACTTCATCACATTAATCAGTTCCATGGGAGAAATTTTCTATTCAAAAATGCCTCTCATCATCATTGTGAGTGAAATGTCAGGGATAATGATGGGAAAATGGTGTATCAGCTCTACCACTAGTGATACGCAATTTGCAAAATTGTGTTTGCTTTACAGCACTTCCATAGGAGGTTTATTTGTGTGGATGAAGCTATGAAATATGGATGTATGTTAGAGGTACATTAATTTACCCTAGCAGCATGCATTTTACATACCATATGTTTATAGTTAATTAGCACAACAAACCCACATTTAAAAATAATAATAATCTCAATTAGGTTATGCAAAATCAAGTAATCAACCAGCTCCCTGACGCACATATTCTCTGACTCCTTAGGTAACCATAAAGAAATTCTTTTTTTTTCCCTCTCTTCCATCTGCTATCTATTATATTGCATGGACTATTCCATTTACTAAAAATCTTTCTAAGATACTCTTTTCCAGCATTTGAAAATCTTCATAAGATTCTCTTGCGAAGAATTCTTTTGCTTATGACACTCATAAATGTTCAAAATATCTTTGTTGAATTTAATATGGTACCATATATTTACTGAATACATAGAGAAGGTACATTAGGGAAAAATTATGAATTTAAATCATTTTAAAAGAAAACTACTTAAGGTACTATTTTACGGTGATTTTGAAGTAAAATCTACTTTTGTATCTTAGCCTCTAATAGGTAACGTATATTCATAGAATTTTAAAGTTGTCAAGATGCATAGCCTTAACGTAGGCTGACTTCCCAATGTAATAATCCTTTCCACTAAATTCGTGACAAGCAGTCATCTAGTCTCACTTGAATGCTTTCCCTGAGCAAAGTCCTACAGCCTTACAAGGCAACTCAATTTATTTAATAGCTCTAATCGTTAGAAAATTTTCTCATATGGAGATAAAATATGCTCCCTATTAACTTCTAACCATTGGTCCTACTTCTGTTTTCCGAAGCAATAAAGGATAAGTCTAATTTCTATTCCACATGACACCCCTTCAGTTATAACATAGCTATCAGATCCTCCCAGTCTTCTCTTTTCTGAATAAACACCCCCAATCTGTTAAACTATAAGCCCTATTTATTCCCATTACTTTCAATAGAAATGAACTGGCTTTATTAATGTCTCTCTTAAAATGTAGCAGCTGAATGGAGGGCTTCAAATGTGATCTAACTTCGTCTCCCTTCCTTGTTACAATATTACAGTTCTGTGTAAGCCGGCTGTGAGCCCACAGCAGTCTTACACCTTTGTGATAGACTGTGGACCCCCCACGTTGGACTGTGCGTGCTCACATGCCGAACGCCCTAGGGCTTTTTTTTTTTCCACACTGTGTCTCATTTAGCTGAGTCTCCTCATCCTGTACTTATTTTTTTCCCACTGCTGAAGCTTGTTAATCAGTCTTCCTAAATTTGTTCACCTGTAAATCTAGCAGGCATTGGCATAGCCATGGAGAGAGCTTAGGAATCTCCCTCCCATTAAAGTCCTCTCTTTCCATTGTCACCGATTCCTTACATTTTTGTAATTCTCTCATTAAATAGCTACTTTGCAAGTCAGTTCTGTTGTAAATTCTTAAGTGTAACCTTATTTAGAATCTAAAGAATTTATTACAACTTACTTGAAAGTTGCGATCTACCTGTATTAACCTTATAAAAATCTCATGGTATTCTTGTGGGTCATGTAAAGCAGTGGCTCTCAAACTTTAGTGTGCCAGGAGGGCTTGTTAAAAATAACAGATTGCAGGGTCCCACCTCCAGAGTTTCTGTGTTATTAGGTCCCAGGTGGGGCAAGAATTTGCATTTCTAACAAGGTCCCAGGTGATGCTGATGTTGCTGATCCAGACACCAAACTTTGAGAATTACTGATCTGAAGATGGATGGACTTAGTGGCCAGGTGGATTCATGGCAGGTTTAAAACCAAATTGAGAATGTGTATGGATGATAGGGTGGAGGAGGAGAAGGGAGCAAGAAGCTAGTAGAAATCATGCTTGTTGGCCTCAGTTTACTTTCCAGATAATCTGCAGAAATGGAAAGTTGAGTTAGGGATCTTGAGGAGAGAGGTAAACATTCGAAATAGTCATTGTGGGGAAAACAACTATAGTTATAGATTGCCCTCTGCACTCCAGCCTTCTATCTGTCTCCACCATATGCCGGGTCCTGAATTCAGTGTTTTACATACATTGTCTCATTTAACTTTCATAACAACTCTAAGGTAAGTATCAGTAACCTCCTTTTCCAGATGAAAATGATGCAGACTTGCCTGAGGTCACATAAAAAGTGAGTGGCAGAGCCACTGCCTGGCCCCCACAAGGAAGTGACCATCACAAAAACCAAGATAGGTGTTTCTCAGTGGGGAAGGAGGAATGCTGGGTTGGCTGTGTCAGAGAGTGATGGTGGAGGGCCACACTGAGGCTGCACTGAGCCTTGGGGAATTGAAAACGGGCATGCAGTGAATTTCACAGGCAAAAAATGAAAAGCCCTATACAAGCTGGCACAGATCATCAAAGGTGGAATGTTTTAATGCCCAAAGCTAAAGTCTTAATTATATAAAAGCCTTTCCTGCAAAGTCTGTTGCATTGGATAAAAGATTAGAGTTGTTTTTTGAATCCTAGGTAACATGAATGTGTCATAACAAATTTTACCTTTTTTATAATGAAATTTTACTCTCATAGAGGCCCCTCTGAGGCTGTTGATTAATAAGTAAACTCTTGCTTTTGAGAACTTCTTATTAAATACTCTGATTTAATTTGTACCTTGGCATCAGTTTGTTCATTTATTGGTTAAAGAATCTTAACGAATGTTGACTCATTTGAGAAATTTTTCCTTTTTAATTTTTTTAAACTTCCTAGGTAGATTATGATAATCATGCACTTTATAAACATGGAAAGACAGGACGGAAACAGTCTCCTGTGCGTATTTTCACCAATATCCCACCCAACAAAATAATCCTTCCTATTGAAGAAGGGTACAGGTAAGAGAGACCTTGAAGTACACAAGTCACTGAAAATAAAGTTCCATATATCTAACACCAAATGCCTTTCATACTGACTCATGTAGTTCTTTTATTACTTTTAAATTTGGCCTATACTGTTATATTGAATTTAATTTGAATTACACCGAATTTTTGTAACAAATGCCTTGTGAACTTTTATCTACCTTGTGAATCTCAATAAGTATATGCAGCTGATTTCTTCGAGTCTTTTCTTTTCTCCTTAGATTTTGCCCTCTGTGTCAACGATATGTTTCTCTAGAGAATCAGCACTGTGAACACTGTAATTCTTGCACATCCAAGGTACAGTTTTCTTTAGAATGTGTTGGTTTTTTTTTTTTTTTTCCCTGTGTGGGGGCCTCTCACTGTTGTGGCCTCTCCCGCTGCGGAGCACAGGCTCCGGACGCTCAGGCTCAGGGGCCATGGCTCACGAGCCCAGCCGCTCCGCGGCACGTGGGATCTTCCCGGATCAGGGCACGAACCTGCGTCCCCTGCATCGGCAGGCGGACTCTCAACCACTGCGCCACCAGGGAAGCCCTAGAATGTGTTTTTACTCAAACGTATTAGTTTTATTTTAGGTCACTAGTTTCATTACATTTGTTTAATGTTATTTTGTTAATATTTTAATTTGTATTAATGTGTTATCATTTATTAATTATAATTTAATATAATATTTTTTCTCTAATTATAAAGTATGGCAGGCTTTTAAAATACTTAGTTGCCTTCATCATCATTAACAACTATTTGAGTTATTTTTATATGGTACTGTATGACTGCTAAAATTATTAGTGTTTCAAATAAGGCACTAAATAAGGGCTAAATTTTGTTGAAGGCAAAATTAAGGTGTTTCGAATAAGGAATTGAACTATTAGATACCATCACTGTTCTGATGAAGCAATAATTAATAACATGTGCTGTGTATTTACTCCTCACATCACTAGTAGACAGGGCTTTTTACAGATGAGGAAGGACTACAGGGGACATACCTCCTAGTTATTTTTTTAGGAAGGTGGGATCACCTTTAGGTTACTCGGTTATTTTAACTAAATCCAGTCAGAAAGAACACGTGAAGTTTAGTTGGCTGATACGCACATATTATTTGCCAGAGGAAAGGCTATATTTTTAAAACTATTGGAAAGTACATTTTTTATAACTTTATAATTATATTACTGGTTATACTGGTTTTTAACTATGGTAACACATCTGATTATATATTTCCAGTTAGTTTAGAAATTATCTGTATTCTTCATTAAAAAAAATTATGCGCAGATCATACAAAGTACAAAATGAGGAGAACAAAATTCTATTATTTAGAGATGCACACGTAAGTGGAAAAAATAAACAAAAGCAAGGAAGTGACCATCACAAAAACCAAGATAGGTGTTTCTCAGTGGGGAAGGAGGAATGCTGGGTTGGGAAGGGGCATGTGGGGAAGTGTCTAGAGTACTGATGGTATTGTCTCGTGATTTGTTGGGTTCATCAGTGTTCACTTTATAATACTCATTAAACTGGACATGTGCATCTCATGTACTTTTTTAGGTATGTTTTATTTCACAGTTTTTAAATTACTCAAATAGTAATCTCTATCCTTCTAAATTACATTAAGTTCTCAAATATGAATGTTATTAAGGATTATACCAGCTAGACACATAAAAACTATGAATCATTAATTCTCTTGAAATTTTCATTGAGTCCTTCTTTATGCAGATTGGGTTGCTCGGTCTGGAGTGGACTTTCAAGATCATTTAGATAAATCCTCCAGTTTTAGAGTTAAGGAAATTGGGGCCCATCAAGGAGGCGTTTGAGTTGAGTAGAGAAATGCATAAATTAAAATCAAAGTATTTAATAGTAAAACCCAGGAAAGTGAGAAATAAGGAATGAATAATTTACACAGATTTTAATAAGACATTTTAATTTTTAATTGTGGAAATTTGATTTTTAGTGACAAGTTAAACATAATTTAAAAATTGTTTTTGTAGGATGGCAGGAAATGGAATCATTGCTTTCTCTGCAAAAAGTGTGTAAAGCCTTGTAAGTATTCAGACTTAAGTGTTTGAGATCTTCTGAAAATATTTGACTTTTTCTTCATCTAAATAGGGTTTTTATTTAACTGTATTTACAAAAGAAAAAAATAATAGAGACTTGCCTTAATTTACTTGCTTTTTAATTTTTACACTTGCCAAAATGTACATTCTCACCTTCAAAGAGAGACATGACTTTAACCCTGTTTCAGTGTTGCATTTGCTTTGGCTTGTTTTAACGGTTTTGTATCACTCAGCCAGCCCCCATTTTGTCAGTGGCTCTAAGCTCATGACTCAGGGCAGAAGGGCTGAATTTGTTGCCATGTATCAGAAGGAAGTTAGCTGGTTTACATGGAATTCCAACCTCTTAACCTTGGCCTCTTTAGCCAAATTATAATTAGCTATGCAAAGCAATCACAATATTTGAAGTAAACACTATTCACGCTTCCTTATCATAAAGGTTAATCAAATGAAAAATTATATTAAATGAACCTCTTCTAATACCTAATTTTTATTTTACAGCCTGGATCCACTGTAACATTTGCAATCACTGTGCTCTTCCAGATCATTCTTGCAACAGCCCTAAAGATGGCTGCTTTATTTGTGGTGAATTAGATCATAAACGGAGTACTTGTCCTAACATCTTTACGTCTAAGAAAGTTAACAAGTTAGTTGAATTCTTTTATTTACTAGAAAAAATTTTCCTTGTATATTTGTACAGAGCAATCCACAGAAGTACCCAATAATCAGAGGATCCAGAAATGCTAAATGCTAAATTAATTGTTGCTTTCACTGTTAGGTATTGTTTGCATAGATGGGGAGAGGGAGGATATGAAGGTGAGTCAAAGAGCTAAAAATTTTATAGGTAAGGCATGAAAATAACCAAAATATAAGGTAGAAAGTGACTCACTTCCTATATATTTGTGTAATATAGCTGTGTAATTCAGAGCAAGGTTACACCAATGACAATAGTATATTTAGAAAAACTATTGGTATTTCAACTGGGCTAACTTGAATGTTACACTTTTTTCCTTTTAAACTGAAGGGCTTATAGCTATTGAGTCCTCTTGTTTTACTGATGTGAAAACCAGATAGCCAAGTTTAACATTATATGACCGTTGAGATCAGGATAAAAATTTTGAGCTATCATATGACTTGTGATGAAAAAAATCTATTATTATTAGAAGTATCTGATGGTTTAGTAGATACTTGTGATTGTATTAGAATTCTTTTCCATTTGTTTTTTTTTTTGGTCAGTAGAAATCATTTTTTTCCATTAAAGCCCAGCCACTTGAATTCTGCCTAGTATTTAAACTACCTTTTCTATTACTTTTTATCAAATTTACTTTAAATAATTATTTCCACTAAGTAATCTAGGGTAGAAGTGGAATTTTAAAAATTAAAGAGGTGTATTGAAGAGTCTTATAAAATATTTTTTTATAAAGCTTTAAGAATAGAATACAACCTAATAAAGGATCGATCTGGGGTTGTTGCACTATTACAGTGTAATTCTGCTTGCAGACAACATGCTTAGCCTTTGATTCTGTGATCTTATGACACGTGGAAACTGAATTTGCATTTTGGTAATACAATGTAGGCTCTTTATTGGTTCTTCAATAGCCCTGACTAGTCTATTTGATAGTAATATGTTGTTTTCATTGAGGGAAATCATGTAGTATCTCTTAGTACTAGATTTTATCAATTTTAATTCAAGACCAAATTCCTTAGGATGTGGTATACCTGATAGTTATTAAATAGTACCACTTTCTTCTCTTAGAGAAGACTCCTAAACTGTGAACAGTGATCTTCAGATACTGCTTTCAAAAAAATTTTACAATGAAATTGACAATGCAAAATTTTTTCTTTATAATAGTAAAAAATAATTTTAATAGCTTTTTTAGCATATATGGCATAAAAGATCTTTTCATCTTATATGTTTTATAGCTGTCATGTTAATTTGGTTTTCCTTGGTATTAATTTTCCTGTGGTTGTGATCTGGAATGATGCTGGCTCCCTCTTGTGGTTAGAGCTCATTTTATCAGTTACATAAATACCTATAATTTAGAGGACAAATACTAGGTCAATTTAATTTTAAGGCAAAATGAAACAATCAGTTTATTATACTCAGTTTATCACTGTTGAGAGGCTTTATCTCTGGAAAGTTTTGTTTATTCATATTACAAATGAACATTTTCTTTCTGTTTTTGTTTACTGTATCTTCTAGTGAAATCTGGTTCATGTTTAGTTCTTCTGAGTGGACAAACCAAAGAAAATTTGTTTAAATTTTGTATACAGACATGCGTAGCTTCATTGACTTTGCCATCAAGAGATTATACTTCATTAAATTTTCTAAATCTGGGCTTCCCTGGTGGCGCAGTGGTTGAGAGTCCGCCTGCCGATGCGGGGGACACAGGTTCGTGCCCCGGTCCGGGAAGATCCCACATGCCGTGGAGCGGCTGGACCCGTGAGCCATGGCCGCTGAGCCTGCACGTCTGGAGCCTGTGCTCCGCAACGGGAGAGGCCACAGCAGTGAGAGGCCCGCGTACCGCAAAAAAGAAAAAAAAAAATTTACTAGATCATCACTTATCAGGACATTATCCTACTTCTAAAAAATGGCTGGAGGGAAAGGAGATTTATGTAACATGCACAAAACAGTATAAAGATGACTTTTATTTTGAACAGTCCATGGTGAAAAATCTAAACATGGAAAAATATAAAATTGCCAAGCAAAATTCTGAGTAGTAGTCATGTGGAGCTACTAATAATAGCTAATATTTATTTATTAATTACTGTATGCTTAGCATTTTACATACCTGAATAATTTATAGTAGAGTATGTAGTATCAAGGTAATTAAGAACACAATTTCCTGAATCAAACTAGTTCTGCCACTTTCTCATGGATGATTTCATAGCCTCTGTTTCTTCCCCTAAAAAATATGGGGGGAAGGAAAGGGAAGGGTGACATCTGCCTTGGCTCAATCTCCCAGCTCCTTGAAGTCAAAGATTTTGTCCATTCATTTTTGTATTCCCAACACTTAACATATATACTGAATGAACAAAAGGAGAGGCTGAGTTTGGTCCACTAGGAGATTATATACTGTTTATGAAGCTCCTTTCCCAGGTTTTGGTTCTGGGAAGATCAAGAAGGAGCATTTCCCTAGGACTCGTGGTGGTTTAGGATAAGTGAATCTAACAATTGATATTGCTGGGAAGCCATGGAAATGCCCAGGTTTGCCATTACTGGCAGCCCCAGCCCATCCCTTCGTTCATGATATGATAAATGGCATGATTCTGCTAGCTTGGAGAAAGTGAATGGATAGACCAGTAATCTTCCTCAGCTCTAGATTGCCTGTAATGTAGTTCAGAGAGCACCTGAAACAAAGGATCTGGGTGGTTTTCGTTTGTTTGTTTTGTTTTGTTTGTTTGTTTTGTTTTTGCGGTATGCGGGCCTCTCACTGCTGTGGCCTCTCCCGCTGCGGAGCACAGGCTCCGGACGCGCAGGCTCAGTGGCCATGGCTTACGGGCCCAGCCACTCCGCGGCATGTGGGATCTTCCCGGACCGGGGCACGAACCCGTGTCCCCTGCATTGGCAGGTGGACTCCCAACCACTGAGCCACCAGGGAAGCCCAATCTGGGTGTTTTTCTTCCTGGTGTGATTTAATGTTTTTTAGAGAGTGAGTTTCAACTTGTTCATTTTTTTAAAAAATATCTTTATTAGAGTATAATTGCTTTACAACGTTATGTTGGTTTCTGCTGTACAACAAAGTGAATCAGCTATACATATACATATATCCCCATATCCCCTCCCTCTTGAGCCTCCCTCCCACCCTCCCTATCCCATCCCTCTAGGTCATCACAAAGCACCGAGCTGATCTCCCTGTGCTATGCAGCAGCTTCCCACTAGCTATCTGTTTTACATTTGGTAGTGTATGTATGTTAGTGCTATTCTCTCACTTCATCCCAGCTTCCCCTTCCCACCCTGTGTCCTCAAGTCCATTCTCTACATCTGCATCTTTATTCCTGCCCTGCCACTAGCTTCATCAGTACCGTTTTTTTTTTTAGATTCTATATATGTGTGTTAGCATACAGTATTTGTTTTCCTCTTTCTGACTTACTTCACTCTGACAGACTCTAGGTCCATCCCCCTCATTACAAATAACTCAATTTCATTCCTTTTTATGGCTGAGTAATATTCCATTGTATATATGTGTCACATCTTCTTTATCCATTCATCTGTCGATGGACATTTAGGTTGCCTCCATGTCCTGCCTATTGTAAACAGTGTTGCAGTGAACATTGTGGTACATGACTCTTTTTGAATTATGGTTTTCTCAGGGTATATGCCCAGTAGTGGGATTGCTGGGTCGTATGGTAGTTCTCTTTTTAGTTTTTTAAGGAACCTCCATACTGTTCTCCATAGTGGCTTCAACTTGTTCATTTTGAAGCTAGTCTTCAAGAAGAGACCACAAAATGTGGGCATCTTGTATGGCACTTGTCAGGACTTTTACATCTACTGAGGAAAGGAAAATTAGCTGTAGGACTATAAGATGGG
The DNA here is from genome assembly GCF_964270905.1 of Leucopleurus acutus. Lineage (NCBI taxonomy): Eukaryota > Metazoa > Chordata > Mammalia > Artiodactyla > Delphinidae > Leucopleurus > Leucopleurus acutus. The sequence continues at coordinate 51,839,224 of NC_139146.1, forward strand.
CCTCTTTAAGTCTTTTCAGTTTTTCCCATTGTGCTGTTTCATTTTTCTACCACTGCTAACTGCCAGTGTATTGGTCTTTTTTCTGAAAAATGTAATTCAGGGATTTGGAGATTGAAGTGCTGAGCTGAGCAGTACAGATGTACCAAAAAAAAAAAAGAAAGAAAGAAAAACCAACCAAAAAACTTCCTAACTCATTGGCCTGACTATTTACTTCTGTGGTGTGTTTGTCCTGAATAGATTGTTCTAAATTTGTAGTCACCATGTTTCAAAGGAATTTCTTTTCTCAAACATTTTGCTTGGTCAGGACTCTATCTCCTTGTTATTATGGTTAGGATTCTGAGGATTTATGCTTATAATACAGTAAATTCTTTCCCTTCTGTTTTCTTATTTGGTTAGCTAGTTAATTAAACTTCAACATAATTACATAATTCACTGTGCTCATTCTACAAAATAATTTAGCACCTTGTTTTTCAGAGCTGTCAGAAAGCAGAAGCAAAGAAAGAGCAATAAGATGAAAATGGAGACCACTAAAGGACAGTCCATGAATCATACAACTGTTACAGGGAAGAAGAAAAGAAGAGAAAGAGCTCATCAATATCTGTGCTCTTAAATGTCCAGTGGCTTGCGAATAACAAAGATTTATAGATTTATTTGATGCCATTTTCTGAAAGTGCCTCACTGGACTTAAATTCTGTTGCTTTCAAAGGTATGCACCTCTCTAAGCTTGAAAGTAGGCAGGTGGTATTTCCTGGTTTATAGACCTCCTCACCCCCAGCAGCCCCTCTGGAGACCTGGGGAGTTGTTTCATCCTTAGCTGGTTTGCCAGCTCTCAGTGCCTTTTTTCTCTCTTTAAATCTCTTCCAGTCATATTATTTTAGCCTCTTTTATCTGAAAAATGGGCATAAAGCGTCCTTTTGCTAGAAGAAAGAAGAAAATGAGAATGAAAACCTGAGGTTTTGTTTACATTGAACATAAGAGTATGTTAAGTTCGATATTTTAAATATTAAAGTATTGTACAATGGCTTAAACCCCACTTGTAAAGAGAAATACAATGTTTAATTTTTTTTAGACAGAATCTGAAGATGATGGAAAGAATTTTGACAAAGGCAGTCTAAAGATATAAAGATTATGATTATGGTTACATTATTATTATTAAATATTTATTTTTCAAATACTTTTTGCAGTTGTCCTTTGATGGTATAGAATCACCTAAATGTTTGTTGAATGAGTGAGGTATTTAGAATTATGACTTGCCCTGTCATCTTAGTGTCTTTTAACCTAGGCAGTACTTTTCTCTCTTTGTACAAGTAGTAGCAGAAGGCAGGATACTTTGGTTTTCATTTTGGTGATCCTCATTCCTATTCTAATACTTCCTGGTTGTATGTCCTTAGCCAGGTCATTCATTCTCTAGAAGCTACTGTTTCTTCCTTATTATAATGGGAACAATAATAGTTAGACCTCAGGTTTGTTTGTGGTGAAATTAAATGAGGCACATGCCCTTGGCTCTCAGCTCTCCTGCTACCCGTGAGAAACGTTAACAAATGAAGATGGCTACGAGCACTAATGGTAATCACCGGGTGGTCAGGTATTGTAGCATGGAAGGGAGTAGTTTGAACAAACAGTTCATTGTCTCCTTAAGACTTAGTTTAGAATGGCTTGCATTTCACAACTCTTAGTAGTTTAGAATGGCTTGCATTTGCACAATGACTCTTCTCTCTTTCCCAAATGACTGCTTTAGAGCAGGTTTGGAGGCATCTCTGCTTGGGCTTAGCTAGAGCCCTGAGAGTAAAGGTAGAAGAACTGCACTCCATCTGGTATTTAAGTTAGGATGGTTTGTTGCCTGATGTGGAATACACACCTGTGGCCCTGATCAGTGTGGTCCTGGTAGATCAGGCTATATCAAAAAATGAGCTAAGCTCCTGGACTTCACAAGCATCAGAAAACTCTTCTCTTGCCCCCTCTTTAACATGGGTTCCTGTGGTGATAGGAGGGGCAGATTTTGATGTGATTGGATGAGATATGAACCTTGTACAATCATTGTGAGAGTTCCCCTCTCTGATTCAGGCATAGATGTAGACATTGCCTGACTTTCATGGTGTCCACGATACCGTGGTTAAAATCTGTTGAAATGTCCCCCGAAACTCAAACAGCTGCGGGACCATGACTGCTGAAGAATTGGGTCCTGATGGCCAATGGTTTTTATCATCACCATATTTTCTTAGTTTTAAGATACGATCAATTGTAAAATGCATTTTCGATGTAATCATAGCTTTTCAGGGAGAAAACACCTTTATCTCATTAATTGTATATATTAAATTTTAGATGTCTCTTTTTTCAGAAATATTGAAATGTGAAAAAAATGTCCATCTTAGTATTGAGCAAATAGGGTATTACTTATAATCAGGAATTCTGTACTTAAAAACTTCGTTACCTCAGAGAGTTAAAAATAGGAAATTTGATGGTTCTGTTTTTTTTGTTCAATTAATACTAATTTTAAGGACTTAATCCCTTTCTTTTCTCAGAGGATAAACTAATAGAATGTAAAAATGTCTCTGGGAGGTAAAGTGTGATGGGAGATGAAGTCATTTGTTCTAATTAGAAATCTGCCTATCTGAACATTAAGATACTCAAAATAGCAATAGAAAAAAATTCCTGAAATTTGACAGATAAAACTTTCTAAGCTTTTTAAAAGGACATTTTTCTTAAATAACTACAGCTAAATTTCATTCTACTTCTTGCTTATATTATAAAATGTAATGAAATACAAAGTTACTTTGTAGGCCCTGGATGATCAGATTTGTTTTTTTCCCTACATTTAGTCTGATATTTAGACTAATTTATTTCTCCAGTATGCCCCAATCTTTTCACCCTATTCTCTTCTTTCTGTTTGGAACATTTCCCTCCATACAGCCGTCTGTTAAAGTCTTATGGAGCCTTTAGGCCCTGGCCCAAGTCCCACTCTCTCCTGGGAAGCCTCACATGAGTCCGATAGCAGCCAGTACCTTCCTCTCCAAACCCCTTGCTATTCTGCGCCACATTTGAGGCACTTTTCATGTATTATTCTGTGATTATATTGACAGATTCTGTTTCCCCGAAAGGTTTCAGTTTCTTCAGGTCAGTACCCACTTCTTATACTCTCATGTCTTTCTTATGTATTGTAGGTGCTCAGTAAAATGTTGATGAAAACATGGAATTTTCTAGAGGTTCTCAGGTGGTAGGTGTATTCATTTGCTAGGGCTGCCATAACAAAAAGTCACAGACTGGGTGGCTTAAACAACGATAATTAACTTTCTCACAGTTCAGGAGCCTGGAAGTCCAAGATCAAGGTGTCTGCTGATTCAGGTCCTGGTGAGATCTCTCTTCCTGGCTTGCAGATGGTACCTTCTCACTGTGTCCTCACATGGTCCTTCTTCTATGTGTGTGTATTCCTGGTGTCTGTCTGTGTCCAAATTTCCTCTTTGTATAAGGATACTAGTCAGATTGGATTAGGGCCCACCCTAATGGCCTCATTTTACTTGTCATCTCCTTTTTAAAGGCCCTGTCTCTAAATACAGTTGCCCTCTGAGCTACTGCATGTTAGGACTTCAACGTGCAGATTTGGGGAGACACAATTCATTCCCTAACAGTAAGCATGCCTAAGATATGGAGAGGACTTGCTTTTTTCTCTTTCTCAGAAGGACTGAAAATAGGAAAACAGACTTAAACAATATTGGGAGGAATTCCGAGCCAACAGGAGGGTTTAAATGTTGGGATGTGCTGTGTGAGCGAGATTGGCAGCCTTATCTGGAAGTCTTTAAACTTAGAATAATTCAGCTTTCAAGGTTATTTTAAGAAAAACACTTAAGTTGATTTCTGCCCTTTTCGAAGCAATTTTTAAAATACTAGGCATCTGGGAGAAGCTTGACTATAGGCAGACATCAGAGAAATATTGTGGGTTTGGTTCCAGACCACCGCAATAAATTGAGTATCTCAGTGAAGGGAGTCGCATGAATTTTTTGGTTTCCCAGGGCATCTAAAAGTTACATTTATACCACACTGTAGTCTGTTAAGTGCGCAGCAGCATTGTCTAAAAAAAAATCCACATACCTGAATTTAAAAATACTTTATTACTAAAACATGCTAAAACATCATCTCATAACACAGGGATGCCACAGACCTTCAGTTTGTAAAACAAACCCCAATATCTACGAAGCACAATAAAACAAGATATTTAATTTTTAAATACAAAACGACAGCCTATAAAAGGTGCTTGTCTGATACCACCTCCTTCGTGATGTCCTTGTTGGTGTCTCCAGTGGAACAGTACGTCTCTTACCAGTGAAATAAAAATAGGTGTGTGTTTGTGTGTCTTTTCATTTCTACTTCTTTTCAGGTACTTAAATCATGCCCTGCATTAGAACAACTCTTTGTGCTTGTTTCGCCTGTTTAGATTAGAAACTCGTTGATGGCAGGGGCCTGTGGACATCATCGTGAACGTTCACTGGCTCCCAGAGCTGTGTCTTGCACATGGTGATATCAGAGACAACCAGTTGCAGTATGCGTGGCCTCATTCCTCCTCCCACAAGCCTGGGAAGCAGGCGCCCAGGCTAACACCGTTCTCCACCCTCCAAGTAGAAGCTGCTCCTAAATACGGACCGGGTGAATGGAGATGGCCACTTATGCCTCCAAACCCATCTGTGCTGCCTGACAGTAAGATGCTAATACACTTAGAGCTCCCCAAGGAAGAAAAGCTTAAAAAAATGCAAAGGAAAATCCAATTTGACTTACTTGATGCGGTTTTAATTGGAACATTAGGACATGGGTTAAATTACTTGAGGGTCAGCTAGAAGGTCACTGCAAAAAAGTGAAGATAAGAACTCTACTATTTGATTTCAAGTGACTTAGTATAAATGTTAACTCAGCAAGACTGAGGGGGGAAAAAGCACCAAAAGTAAGCAAGCAGATTGCAGAGATCTGAGGGGTGAGTTTTATCCCATTAGCTGGACAGTCACAAGATTCTCACACTACTGTGTTGCTTAGTAGCCCTGCAGACTAGCAGTGTGACATCTGGTGATCTCTAAGAAACGAAGCCTGATTAGATGGGCCAGCTTCTTCATCTGAAGATGTGAAAATGTGGAGGTGAGGAAAGGGAGAAAACTAGAGATAGACAGCCTAAACATTCCACATGCTTAGAGGACAAAAGGAAATAAAAGTTGCTGCCTGCTAACTTTACAATTAATACATGAGCCAGGTGAGTCAAATAAAATGAAAAGTAACTCTAATTCTACCACCCAGACATAACCACTGTCACACTTACGTGTGTGTTCTTCCACAGATTGTTTCTTGTGTAAAAGCTATATAGATGCTCTAAAATTTCCCCCACAAAAATGGAACTATTAAAATATACTGTTTGTAATCCTCTCCTCATAAACATGTTGTGAACATCAATTTATACCTATAACAACGGTATTATTCTTCAGTATGCTTGTACTGTATTTAATCAGTCTCTTATGGTTGGACATCTAAATTGTTTGCATTTTTCACTAGTGTAAACAACTCTATGGTGAACATACTTAAATTTTTTCTTATTTCCTTAAGGTAAGTTCCTATACATACAAATACTGGTTCTGTAGCTCTTAGAACTTTTTTTCCAGATGGGAGTCACATGAGTTGGTCTCTGAACAGCATCTGAAGTGGTCGTGGGAGACAAGCAAAGCACCACGAACTGACAGTCTAGACCCACATCTCCCAGACGCGCTTCAAACGTAAAACCACCCTTTGAGTAGTAATGATTGATTGTCATATTGAACACTATGGATGGGCCGCTTTGCCACCATCACTCCCACCCATTCCATCATGTGCCTGCTGTGGGATTTGGGGGAGGGTTGACTGACATCCGCTCCACCTCTTGGGGAGGACTTTTTATAGGGCATAATTCCACCCCCTTTACCTGTGAGTGATTTCAGCGAGGCTCAGGATAGGGGCTGGTCTAATTACAACGCAGCTCAGTACTTTAGTCTTGTGACTGGTGAAGAGATACTCATTCTTCCTTCTGAATGAGGAAGCCTGTAGCTCCAGGTGCTGTTGGCAGTCTTCCAGCAAACACATGGGGAGCCAGCTTTATGGTAGTGCACACCTTCAGCTGGGTCCCTGGTGACTCCAAGTTGCTGGATCTAGTCTGCCCTGAAGTTGGCCCCATGACTGGACTTGTAATTTACATGAGCCGACACATTCTAGTTATTACTTGTGCCACTGCGACTATGGCAGGGCAGAGAGATTCTATCACTAACATTTATTTCTTTTTCCAGCAAATCCAGTTAATTTGCTTATTTTGTATGTTTTACTTACTTTTTGACTTCAAAATAGGCCTCTCAAAATAACAGCCTTTCCACCTGGCCTAGATCAGTCACATCCCACACAACTCCCATCTTCCATCCCTGTACACTGTGAGTCCCACATCTCTGCTCGGGCCCTGACCTTTCCCCTTCACACCTGCCTTTTCAGCTGCCTTTCGGCCATCACAGATGGATTTTCACACCACACCTCCACCTGAACACAGTCCCCACTGAACTCCTTTGCTCTGGTCTACTTTCCCTCCCTTCCCCTCATACTTCCCTCATATCCCACCCCACCCAACAACAACCAGTTCTCTACTCCCTGAGTCCGTGCGCCCAAATATCCCAACCTGTCTTGACTACTCCCTTGCTTTCATTCCCCCGATCTAATCAATAATCTGTTCATGTTATCCTACCTCAGAAATGTCTCTGGAATCACCTCCTGCAACCCCCCTCTCCCCTCCGCCTCTACCCAACTAGTCTTCCTTCCTTTCTAACCCATCATCAGCCTTGGCACAAGAATTAAGGTCTTGCATGACTGATGAACCAGTGTGATGCCGTCAACAACACGCCCCTCCACCAACAACCTCTGTTCTCAACTTCCTGCCTTTCAGAATCTAACCCCACACCGTTATAACACATGGAAAGGTGCCATCGGTGTGAGCTAGCCCAAGGGGTGTAGTGATCAAAGAAACAGCCTAGCTACCAAAAAGTTATTTCAGAAGAGCTAGCCACTGCATTTTCTTTTCAAGCACTAGGAAGAGGATAGATTAATATACATCATGGGAATTCTTAAAGTCTATTTTCTCTTCATTTCCCTCACCCCTTTCCCACTTCCCACTCTGCACATTTGTATCTCCCGTCTTTGCCTTCTTAAAAAGCACCAATGCCTGATCCCTGGGCCTTTCCCCCTTTTCCTTTTGATCCTGTGCCACATAAGCACAAGTAAACCAATTTGACTAAGCAGTGTTTTCCTTAGAGAATGGGGAAGGCAAAGAAATGGAGTGGGTAAAGCCAAAGTCTCCTTTATGGGGCAGTGAAGAAAAGAAAAGGCTGGAAATACCGTGTGTTAACAGCTCTTGTCCTATGGCTACTTCGGATCATTTCCAGTAACAATCCCTGCCCCCCACTCCCACTGACACGCATGAGGCGCTATGGCCACATCTGGAACTTCACACCTATGTTGTTTCCTGTGTTGTTATACATGCCTTCTGGGTAATTCATACTCTTCTGTGAAGGTTTCATAATATGCAGGTAGTTACTCTCGTCTGTCTTGTAGCACTGAGTGTATAGTTCTATTAACAGTCCTTTCCATGTGTTGTATGAGGGTTCATATTCAGGATAAGTTTCAGGAAAATGGCATTCAGTTTTCATAAGATTGTTAAGCGGATAAAGATATTGGACCCCCACCATGTAGGTTATTTATTGCCACCTGTTGGAGGATGGAGAAGGTATCTTGAGATCAGACTATGAGGCAGGCAGCTATTATATAATCCATGGATACGCTTATCCGGTAACTTACAGGATGGGATCAAGCAGACAACGGTCTGGAAGGATTCACAGCTGCACTCGGCATCGCCGAAGGACCACTGGGACAATTTTATAGTTCACCTAGAGAAACAGGAAGTGCATTCGTTAAGTCAAGATTTATGAATGGGTAACTAGTCTTGTGGGTGCCAGGAATACGTCAGGGAAGGTCTTCATCATTGCTTGGGGACTAACAGAGCATAGAGGCCACCTGGTCCTAATGATTATTAAGCAATTAACTACAATGCCCTTGACAGAGAAGTGATTTACCGCACAGTACAGTCCTGGGTAGGGCAGTGGAAGGACGAGAGGAAGTGTACGTGCCCAAGGGGGCATCAGTTGTGCTAGCAATCACACACCACCCCAGAACATTAAATAATACCCAAAAACGCATTTCATGAATAACAAAGGCAAGTCCATTCTCACCTTAGGATATTGCCTGTGGGTGAATTTGGGGGACATTCTAAATTGTTTGCAGAAAAGGCAAGGGAAAAAGCCTATCTCAGGAAGCAGGGTAAAATGAGGAGTTACAAATCGCCTGGCACAAAAGAGTGCCTCGAATATTTGTTGCTGAATGAATTAGTCTACCTCTGTCACCTTCATCCCAGGGGCTAGATCCAGACAGAGGGCAGGAAGACGGGGCTTGTTGCAAATTGAAGATCCTGCCTCCTTTCTACTTTGAACAAGTAAAAGAAGTGAAAGTTAGATAGATGGCTTTCTACCACAGACTTTAAGATCAAGAATCACAGGATGATACTGTCACATTCTCTTAACCAGGTTCATAACTTGTGGAAACTTTTAAACAAGTTAACACATTTAAATGTGTGACAAGAAGCATCAGATGGGTTCTGATTCACATAACCCGCCAGGCTGACCTGTGAACCTTACAGAGCAGAGCCTCTGTCCCGTGCATATGTGTAGCTCAGGCTCCTTCACATAGTAGATGCTCCAATAGCTACGGGACAAATCCTGGCTGAGCCCACAGTCCTCATTTTTCATGGTGGGGGCTAATACTACTAATAAGTTGTAGGCATGGGATAAAGAATCAAGATATTTGCCTATGTCAGAGGTTTTAGAGTATGACTCCTACCTTGGCTGCAAAGTGGCAGCACCTAGAGCGCTTTAATAAATATTGGCCCCATTCCGTATTAATTCTCTTTTAATCGTCTGGGGTTCTGCCTGGGCAGAGTTTTAAAACAAAACAAAACAAAACAAAACAAAAAAACCCACAACCCTCTCTACTGAGCACCCAAGGCTGAGACTCACTGGTTTAGAAACTATCGAAGCGGTTCCGGCGGTTCGAGAGCGCGCCTCCGTGCTCTCGCGAGGAAGTCCGGCTACCGGAAGTGCTCGGAGCGCGCGCGCGCGCGCGGCGGCGGGAGCCGAAGTGCTGGGGGAGAACTGGAGGCAGTGGCTTCCCGGGTCGCGTTGCCTGCCGTGGGGCATCTGGCAAGTACCGCCACCCTCCGGGCTCTGTGCGAAGGGCCGGGGGCGGAGGCGGCGCCGCCGCCGCCGCCGGGCCCGGGCAGGGCGGCCCGGGGGGCCCCTGCCGGCCTCCGATTAGGGGTGTAGTTGCAGGGCCGCCCCCATGTTGCGTTTCCCGACCTGTTTCCCGTCCTTCCGGGTGGTGGGAGAGAAGCAGCTTCCGCAGGAGATCATCTTCCTGGTCTGGTCACCCAAGCGGGATCTCATTGCTCTGGCCAATACGGCGGGCGAGGTGAGTGAACCGGCGTGCAGCCCCGAGGACACCGAGCCCGGGCCACCTGTGTACCCCGCCCCTTCCTCCAGCCCTGCTGAAAACTTTAAGTGAATCTAAGGGGCCACATATGGGAAAGGTCATTTATACGCCCACCTCCTGCATTTTATGGCCAGAACAACAGTTTTCATGCAGCTTAACGCAGTCATACAGTCCTGCATCCCCAAGACTTTCAGTTATTTGTTAAATGGGCTTTTTAAAGGCTCATGTGTCACTCATGAGCTAGACATAGTAGTAGGTCCACAGAGTCTGCAGTTAGTTTACTTGCAGTTTAGGCAGAAGAAAGATGAGTTATTGTCAGACTTGAGCTGCGAATGTGCGTGTCTATAGCTGCCACAGAGGATGTTTAAGAATCTTTATTCTGTTGTCCAAGTTATACAGAATGGGTTGGATAGCCATCACTGGATTCCTGATGGAATGTGCACGAGTGTTGTCCGTTAGCATTTCTAGTTCACATTGTATTACGCTTCATCAGGTGTAACCGGGTTGTAGCTTTCTGCTGAGAGTTTTGTTACTTGGCAGCCATTTTGTAAGGAAACCTTCACCTTGGCTTCTTTACTCCTTTGGCCTTTTGGCAGGGTTCCTGATAGTTATCTGGCCGGGTGAGAGTTGTGTGGTGTGCAGCCAACCTTGGAAACTAGGTGGTAAAGAGAACTTAGCAGTCAGGGAAACTTAGCAGCCTGCAAAACTGTGTTGACTATCATGACCTCGTTGTCAGGGTATCGATATCTGCTTTCTCAAGGCCCTCTATGAAATCTTCTAGTCTCCCTCCACTGCCAGGGTGTTTTGGAACGCTGTCCTGGCCCTGAGAGGAGTGCAGTTAGTACAGCCACAGCAGTAGGAGAGAAGGGAGAGAATAGGAGCGTCACTGTGATCAGATGGATAGATGTAATCAATTGTGGGCATTTGTTGCTTCCGTTTTCTCAGTGAAGAAGAAGGGGCGCCGTTTAGGAGTGAGGATGGAGAAGAAAATATTGGAATTTTGAGGATAAAAGAGAGGTATGAAAAAGCTGACAAGTGGACTGGTGAAACTTGGTAGGATTGTTCGTCAGTATTAAGAGCCACATGAGGTTAGTGATTTTGTAGTGAAACTAGTGAGCATGGTTATATGTCTCTTCTGTTCAGCTGTATGGGTGCAGGCGTGGTTGGGTTTAACCAGAGTTGTTGTGACTAACTGTGACAAAGCAAGAGAGATGCAAGGGGGTTGAAGTTATATGTAAGAGGAATGATTGTAATGATGAACTTTGGATTGTAACCTGATTAGGGAAGTGAGGTCACGTGTTGGGTGAGGGACAATGAGTTGGTCGGTGGTAGAGTGGTAGAGTCAATGAGTTGTATGTCTTGGTGAGGTTGAAGAATTGAAGTTGGGTATCTGGGATGAGCAGGAGAGATACAGGTGGTGATGGAAAGTGGGAGGTTTGCAACTGAAGATTATGGCAGCATTTGTAGTTGTTGGTAATGACAAGGTCACAGGCATGACCCTGAGAGTGACTGAGGTGAGGTAGAGGATGTGATCATTGCAGAAGAGGTAGTTGAGCACCAAAAAGCCAGGACATTGTATCTCTTGAAATCGCCAAGAATGATGATGAGTAGTGTTGGAAAGCGTGAGTGAGCCAGACAGGAGTCCGAATCTCCCAGGAATGGAGGGGGGGGCGGGGGCGGGGGGGGGGCTAGGAGGCTATAGGTGACTGCAGTTAAGAGGGATAGCAGGTGGTATGGTCTGATTGCATATGTTCAAAGTTAGAGGATTTTAGAGAAGAGAAGAAAAACCAGCCAGAAATGACATCAAGGAGGAAATCTCTATCTCCTAGCCCAGTAGTAGTATAGGGCACATGGTGTGCAAAACGGCCACCACCTGAGAATCCTGTAGGGAAGCAGTGTCCTCAGGTGAGAAGTACATTTCAGGGAAGACAGTGAAGATACAGGGGATCTTGATACCTGACCATGAATTCCAGAGGGCACAGAGGAAGGGTTTCAGAAGTAAGGAAAGTCAGAGATGGGCTCAGAAAAGAGCACTGGGTCTCGGGGATGAGCGATTCCTTGGGAGTCCTGGCTTCCCTGTAACCAAGAGTGAAGGAAGGATGCTATGAGATAAGGCAGGGAGTGGTAAAGCTGTGAGTACAGGAAACTAAGAAGGTGTGTGTGGCGGGGGGGGAATCTTCAGGAGCACATGCAGTTCGAGGCCTTTTCTTCATTTCTACCAGTTGTATAGAGGAGAGAGTAGGGACAGTTTTACTTTTGAAGCACAAGGAGCTCCAGGGCATCATCTTTATCCTCCAAGGTGGGAATATACCCTGTGGAAATGGAAATTTAGAATGACTAAGTGACTTGTCTGAGATCCATGGCCAGTAAGTGACACAGCTGAAATTGTCTGATTCCAAGTTTAGTGTTACTTGATCTTACACAGCTGCCTTTCTAGTTCTGTTTGTGTCCTTTATTGCTTTTTTCGTTATCTTCTTGGACAGCCTTATTCCTTTTCTAAAAGGTAAGTCTCTTATTGACATGAAAGTTAGGAAACGTATAGAATTAGACCTTGTGTCAGCCATTTCTTTGAAAATACCTTAAGTTCATTCAGACACTTTTGTCTTCGAATTTCTTCTGATAACTAAATATTATATTTGATATGATTTTTAAAAAAATTTATAGTGGGGATCTAGGTATATTTTATTTTTGGAAACGGCTTTTTTATTATTTGCCATTATTATCTGTTTTGTCTCAGGTTTTACTTCATCGACTTGCAAGTTTTCATCGAGTTTGGAGTTTTCCACCAAATGAAAATACAGGAAAGGAAGTGACCTGTCTGGCTTGGAGACCAGATGGCAAACGTAATGATAGTATTGTAAAAAATACATTTTTGTTTTTCAGAAGGAGTATTCTGTAAAGAGAATTTATTTCCAGAAAGAATTTATTGTTCTTATTATATACTAGAATTCTAAATTTGGGAACTTTGCCTTTTTTTCAAATGCTTTAAAGTGTTTTCATAGAACTCAGATTAATTCTACCATCTTGTTTCTTGGCAAAGATATCTCTAAAACGAAATCTGACTTCTTGGCAAAGATAAGGCTGAAAAGAAATTTGATAGGAATATACAGAGTACTTTGGTTTTGTTCTTTCGCTGTCGTGTTGTCCTGCACTGTTTGCCCTAAGCTTCATTTGTCACTCACTAGTCAGTTCAGTACCATCATGGCCCTTTTCTCCCCAGAATGTGTTTTAGCATTAAATGTGTGGCTCATAAATATTCTCTCTGCACATTTGCTTGCCTCACCTGAAGGACTGTCAGTTCTGACCCGCTTCCTGCAACTTCTGTGTGATCTTACTCCTTTTGGTGCCCTGTATGTTGTAGCTTGCTGCATTGTAGCTCTGAGGACTGAACTCTCCTCTTCCATGTGTTGTTACAAGGACAGTCATTGTTTGAGCTGTTGTACATGTCCAGTCAGCACAGGAAAATGCTACAAATCATACAGCTTAAAGTTCATCTGTATCATTGGTGCTTAAAAAAAGAAAAAGAATTGTTTTTGTAAAATGATATGTACTCTTCATTGCTTACTTTTTTCCTAGATAAATATAAGTATGTAAAAATGCCCTGAAAGCCTGTCACTTTACAGTTAACAACTATTTTTGTCTGTACTCATTTTGCTCCGTTCTTGTTTCATCTTTTACGTAAAAACAAAGTATGTGTAAAATTAGAGAACTTTTGTAAGTAATAATTTGAGATCTTGCACTATTCATCCAAAAATGCCACGATCTCAAAAATTATGAAAGTCAGTGTGTGTGAAAATGTATTTAAGTAGATGATATTTTTATCATTAAAAAATGTCTTGTGATTTTCGACAGTAAAATAGGGTTTTTTTTGGTAATGATTATTTCAAGATTGCTTTAAATCGTTTTGAAGAAGAGGAGACTTGGATTGCCTCACATCTAGCAAAGCTGCATATATTGGTATACAGTGAAACTCACAGCCCTCTATTTAGAAATTCTTCAATTTGATATGTTAGGACGATGTTAATGACTTATGTAGAGAAACTATACTAGATAATTCAGCCACAGTGAAAGGAAGAAGACCCATCGGTATTTGATGGCCCTGTTCATTAAGGGTTAGAAATAAAAAAGGAATAAAAAACCTTCCAAGAACCAAGCAGATGGAATCACTTTCCAGCTTTTGGGTGGGGACCAATATGTCTTGGTGATAACGATATTATTGTTTATTTGTTGATGCCTGTTATGTATTTTCTGCTTGGCATCAAGGTTCCAGTCTAGAGGCTGTGATACGTAAGATGTTAAGAACAGTACACGAGAAAGTAGTAGATTGCTCATGAAAGTTTGAGCATTTGAAAATAAGCGTAGGTAACAGCATAACTATATGCAAAGATATCTTTTAGTTTTTTAATTATTTAAAGCAAGGATTTGGGGGTTAAATCATTTCTATGATTATGTTGTCTTTAAAATAGTGAAATTGGGGAAGCAATGAAATACCTATTTTTCTCAAAGATTGCACTAACTTATTCTGATTATTTCTTCTTTAGTTTTGGCCTTTGCTCTTGCTGACACCAAGAAAATCGTTTTGTGTGATGTAGAAAAACCTGAAAGCTTGCACTCTTTTTCTGTGGAGGCTCCAGTTTCTTGTATGCATTGGATGGAAGTGACCGTCGAGAGCAGGTTGAGTAATAAAAAAAGAAAAACCCCAGTAGTCACAGTAGGATGTTTTTGAAATTCTCATTTTTTAAAAGTGGAAACTTAGGAGTATCTGGGTGTTGAGTATGTGTACATTGCATTTAACTTTTTGTTTTAAGCTTATCAAGATGCAGTTTTTTTAACACTCTGTTGGGTTTTTTTTCTCTTGAAAAAATCTCTTTTCTTATTGGAGCAGTAACGCCTCAATGGCCAAGATTTTTCTTTTCAGTTATTTTTAACGGTTTATATCGATGACTTATACATTCAAGGAATATTAATTAAAATCATTGATTAGCGAATTGAGGTTCTGTTTTCCTTTTCACCATATATTTCACCTGGAGCTTTGTGTTTTTGTGTCCCAGTGAATATCCTTAGAGTACAAAAAGTGCTGAATTGAGCATTCTGTTTTGATGCTGAATGGGTTCTTTCTGTGTTCATGGTCCCTATAGTTTCCTTATTTTGTGAAAATAGTTTTGCCTTAGTCTGTGAAGTCAAGTACTACGCCAGGTTTGCAGTAAAGATGGCTTAAAGAATCAATGGGCTTAGTGAATACTGAAAATAAGAGTTTCTTTTTTGAGGAAATACGATAATTTTCTTTTCATTCTAATTAAGTTTTAAGTTAATATCAAATGAATTTGTAAATCCTGATTATTAATTGACAGATTTCCTAAGAAAGGGACTGTAAAGCATTAGATAACAAGGTCTAGCCTGGGGCTTGAAATTCACTGTAGATAAAACAGTGATTAATCCATCATCAAATAAAGGTTGTAAATGGTCATGTGAATTCATAGAAGATTAGAGGAACAGAATATACCATGTAATTTCTATCTCAGTCCAGTTACCTGCTAAGTGTATTCCTAACACGCTTTTCATTAAGAGTTCAGAAATATTATGTGGAGATTCCAGGGTCTCTCAGGACACTACTTTTTCACCTTCTTACTCATTTATTTCCAGCCATATTCGGAGGTAGGATTGAAAAAAAGTGGGGGGGATAAATAAGACTGTTTCAAAATACGTGGTGTCATCTTGTGTACCTGCTGGGTTTTTACATCTTCATATGTATGTAAGCTATAGAAGCCATCATTACATTATATAATAATTGCAGTGTTCTTTACAGTTACTCTTGGAACTCATATGTTCAGTGTTGATTCTTAGAGGAGAGTTAAGTCAGTCAGTCTGTATCTCGTGCTGATACTGAATACATTTGAATACATTTCATATGCTGAGAAAATTGTTTATAAATATTTGTTCCTCTAAATGTAAAGTGGGTAGGCTGATTTTTTTTCCCAGAAATAACGTTACAAGTAAATTAAGAAATTCCAACTTTTCTATTTCTTGTTTGTGATTGTTATAGTGACTATTTTACAGTGATAAACTGTGTGTGGCATCTGTTTACTTGGTAATGTGTGACGTATAAAATTGGGCATTTAAAAAAATTAGTATTTTTTAATGGAAAGAAAAGTAGAATCTTTGTTTTTATAATACTTGTTTTTGTTTTGTTTTCACCTTTTTAGTGTTCTAACGTCCTTTTATAATTCTGAGGATGAATCAAATCTTCTCTTACCGAAACTTCCTACACTGCCCAAAAAGTAAGTATCAGAGTTTAATTTCATTGGAATTAATCTTGCAGATTTCTTTCCTTCCCTTTTAACACTGACAATTTTCTCATGTGTTTTAAAAAATGCATTTCTGGTTTTTTTCTAGTTATAACAACACCTCAAAAATATTTAGGTAAGATATGCCTTTTTTCCTTGCAAGTAAGATACTCTTTTATTATTTGAAAGATATAGTTAAAGATAACCCAATTTATTTTTATATTTTAGTGAAGAAAATTCTGATGAAATTATTAAGCTTTTGGGAGACGTCAGGTAAATCTTGCAGATATCTTAAATATTTAACAAGTCTTATTTTCTTAAATTTGATATTTGATATTTGAGGCAGTTTTTAGACTAAAGTTCCAAGGACAGTTTCCTTATTTGTCATGTTATTTCATTGCTGACAAATACCTCTGAACAATAAACAGACAATATCTATTACTTACTCGTTCTTATTCTATGATACTTGGTTGTGTCAAGTTTAATATTATGATGTACTTTTATTTTAAAAAGTAAAGGAGGGTGGAAGTGCTAGAGTTTCTAAAATTTAAATTTAAATGTTCAGGTTCTTTAAGCACACTTAATGCATTTAGCATCAGAGCCATGATAAAACTGTTGGTGCTTTATATTAACTGGAAAAGAGATGATTTTGTTATTGAGAGTATACAAATATAATCATCATTAAAATAATATATTCTTATTTTACTGTAAACTGATGTTTTTTTAGGCTGGATGAAATGTATGTTGTTCCTTTGAAAGAAAGGAATAAGCCCAATGTGATTGAGGCTTGGTGAATTTGTTGCGGGATTCAGTTCCCCCACAAGGAAGCGTGAACATGCAGATTATGTGAGGGCAGGAGCATGTCTTGGTTTAAGAACTCGCTCCTGTCTGTTGTCCTCAGCTTGTTGCATTATTTTTAATTAGGCTTAATATTCTTGTCCTTGGAGGAAGCTCTGCGTTTATTGAGCTTTATGCTTATGGAATGTTCAAAATTGCTCGAGTCACTGGGGTAAGTTTTTCTTTAAAATCTTCCTTTTTGTTTCTCTTAGAATATACCAGCTGACTGATTTATGGAAAAAGAATAAAACATTACTTTTTCTCTTAATTTCAGTTATTGGAATTATTTGTTCTTAAGTGTTAAAAGGATAATTTTCCTACTAAGAATAGTGATATGATGTCTATGAAGATCAGGGGCTCTTAGTGGAATTAGTCAAAAATTTTTTTCTTAACAAAAAGATTGGTATGATACACTGGATTATGATTTAATGTTTTTCTAGTCTTGTGGTGTTTAAGAGCTACACTTTGTGATTGGAATTTGATAAACATCATCAGAAGCAATCTTATGCTCAGTCTCAGTCTTCTCCGTATCTTTTTCTTCTTATTCTTACAGTTCCCTAAATGGATAGAGAATGTTATAGGCTCTGTGGGAATGTTAGTTCTCCAACACTTAGTTTGGGCCCCTTGCTGGGGGTGTGTGTTTGTGTCCTTGCAACTAAGAGGACACATGCCTTCATGTGCCACGTGTGTGGCAGGAGCCAGGCATGTGTTTCTGCTCTTTAGAGCTCTGAATATTTGCCTCCTATATTGTAAGCAGATGCAGTCTAGCAGTAACACTAAATATAATGGAGATTTGACTGTTTTACAGATTGTTGGTACTTGTCTTGCATTATGTCTATCAAGTGATCTGAAATCATTGTCAGTGGTCACAGAAGTTTCCACCAGTGGTGCCCCAGAAGTTTCATACTTTCAGGTGAGTACTGGAACCTAATAGCAGCAGAGGGTAAATATATATTTTTAAAGGTTTTATAGTTTTTTATTATCCATTTCACTGGATTCTAAGGTCATCAAAACAAAACAAAGCAAAAAAATCGACTTGGAGCTTCTAAGACGTATATAGAGTCTTACTGGTGAATACCTTACTATTCCAATGGCACAGCGTAGTTAATATGGTCTATTAATGACTATATTAACTCATTGCTATACCAGTTCCATCTTTGTACCAAGTGTTTTCTTAGGATTCTGACCCTAATAATAATAAAAGCTAATATTTATTAATTGTTTAATATATGCCCAGTACTGAGTGATTCAGTATAATTCATTTGAATCCTCACAATAACCTAATAAGTAGGTACTATTATCTCCATTTTATAGTTGAGTAAATGGGCGCACAAACTGTAATTTGCTTGGTGAGCATTGGAAAGTGATGCTGCACAGTCTGGCTCCAGAGTTGGTGCTCTTAACTAACACATTGCCTCTTGTGTAAGATGACTACTTAATGTTGGGAAAACCCTTTTTCATTGTGTGCTGTTTGTATCATAGATTGTGGAAACTGGGCTCCTGTAGATTATTTAGATTGTAGCCTTGTCTTCAAGAAAACCTTCCCTAAAATTTCATCGCAGATAACCCAGCCACTTAGCCTAAGAACGCATGAGCTCTCAAACAAAAGTAGGGTGAAAAGATGCAAGGTGTGATGCATGTGATGCCTTCCAACATGCGTTGTATTCAGAACATCAGAGAACTCTTAACTTCCTGACGTTTGCTGGAACAGTTGTTCATATTTGCTCTTCATCTTAAGGTTCTGTGAAAATGTGATTTCCAGGATTGCATTTGGTGCTGTAATAAAATGATTCACTATTAATGTGAAATTTGTAATAGGTATTTTTCAAACAACCCTATTGAGATAATTCATGTACCATTGTAATAGATATTTCACTTGTATTTATCAATAACTATAATTCCTTTAACATTTTTACAGAAATTTGTGATCATTTTTTAAATTCCTCATAAGAGTGTTATAAAATAGATTATTACATTTATTCTAACATTTATTATTACATTTATTCTAACTATGTAGAGAGGGTGATCTGTGCATAGATAGACACTGCAGATTAGAAAATCCTAAGATTGTATTCTGTTACTCTCCAAACCGTTATGCTCAAAAGGAGCAGAATCCGGCATAGTCTTTCTGATATGTAGTTAGACTTTGACTCTTCTTTAAAAGAAGTAAATGTGTCTGCTTGTAACTTACTTTATTATTTTGATTTGACAGCTTGAAACCAATCTATTGTACTCTTTCTTACCTGAAGTAACTCGAATGGCCAGAAAGTTTACTCACATTTCGGCTCTTTTACAGGTATTTATTTATAGCTTGTTTTATGTGACTGTTTACTATAAATTTCTAATGTTCTGTAAATAAAAAACTTGAAAATCTTACTTCTTAAAGCCAACTTTATGTGGCGGAGGTGTCTAGTCTGATAGACAAGTTTATAATGTTCGTTAAAGCAAGAAAGAGAAATTTAATTGAAAATCTACTCTCACCCATCTCTATTTCTCCAAAGGAAAAGAAAAAAAGTAGTTTAAACCTTTTTAAATATTCTCATAAATAAAACAATATTTTGGAATTTTAAGTGTTTTTACAAATAAAGTAGTATGGAAAACACCATATCAGTTAGCTTTTGTACATGATAAATGCACCCCAAATTAGCTTGTGATTGGTGTTTTAGTCGACGATTTGGGCTGGGCTCAGCTAGAAGGTTCTGTTCTGGGCCAGGTTCAGCTATTTGGGGCTGGGCTTGGTCGTACATTGGTGGTCAGCTGGCTGGTCCAAGTGTCCCATAGCTGTGATGGCTTTGTCTGGACTGCACATTCCTCATCTCCCAGCCGGCTGGACCAGGCTTGTTCATGAAGTGGTGGCCACGGCAGGGGTGTCAAGAGTGCAAGTGGAAGCATGCAAAACCTTCTGGGGCCTTAGACTTCTGCTTTCGTCACACTAAGCCCCAAGGCCGCCCGGATTGAAGGACTGGAGAAATTGAGTCTGCATCTGCATAGAGGAGCTACATGTACTTCATGTCAAAGATTTCTGGAGATCAGTGTCTTTTTAAAAGGATACTGTTTGAAAATTGAATAGTTGACCAGCATTTTGACAGTTACTGTATATAAAATGCATCTTGTATGTAGAAAGCTGGAAAATATCTGTTTTACCAGATAAAAATTGAATTTGAGAAAGTTTGATAGTTAAGTGATTATCAAGTGTTAGCTATAGTCTTTTCTTTCTCAGGCTTAACTGAGTTAAAAGTGATTTATAGTAAATTTTGGATTTCTTTGAGACAGTTGACAGTAAGAAACATGTATTATTTAGTTAGCATGTTGACTTAAATATTTTTTGCTACTTTAATATTTTTTTCTTCTTGTTAATAGTATATAAATTTGTCACTGACATGTATGTGTGAAGCATGGGAAGAAATATTGATGCAGATGGATTCTCGTCTCACCAAGTTTGTGCAGGTAATACGCCTGGAGTTTCCCATGGAAGGTGTTAAAGAATGCACGTTATCCTTATTTACTTCATGAAGGACATGAGAAAAATCAGTCTGTTTTGTAAAAGGCTCAGATCATGATTTCTTTCAAATGGTTTGGTCTAACCTCATACTATTATCTCAGAGAGTGATACACCAGCTCTTCCCCTTGGTACAACTTAGGTGGGGACAGGATTGTGAAGTGGAGCTGGTAGGGCTTGGGGATTAAGGACAGGAGTTGGAAGAGCTGACTGGTTGTTTTCCTGTAACTGCTATTCAGATAATCAATTTAAATATGAATTTGAGAGAAGGCTAAGGATAAGAAAGGGAGACATGTTCCTGTAATTTTGAATAAATATGCTTATAATTTAAAAAATACCTATTATGATTTTATTGATCTTTCTCTAGGAAAAGAATACAACCACATCAGTGCAAGATGAATTCATGGACTTGCTGTTGTGGGGGAAAGCAAGGTAATGAGCTCATATTAGGTACTCTTGCTTTTCCTTCTCTTTTTAAAGTAATTTATTTCAAAAGCAATTCACATTCATTGTAAAAAAAAAAAAAAAAAAAGAAAATTCTGGTGCACAAAGACCAAAAAAGTAGTATATATTTTTCTAGGATTTTTTATTCACGTATTTATTTTTTACATAAATGTGATCATTCTGAGTGTATGTATAATATATGTAAATATATTATATATGTACTTTTTAAATGTATACAAATTTTAAAATTCTTCGTAGCCAAATCAGTCTTTTCCTTTATTGTATTTGCCTTAACATTATTCTTAAAAAGATCTTTCCCATATTAAGTGTTCAAAGATCTGTATTTTCCTCCAGAGATTTTTTTGCGGTTTATGTTTTTATTCCATTTACATGTTCCAGATGTGATTTATTTGGTCATATGCTGTGGAAGACTAACTTCTTTTTTTTTCAGTGTTCAGGTGATTGCCCAGTATAATTCATTGAGTATTACACCTTCTCCTTACTGATGTGAAATACCATTTTAGCATATAGTACATCCTTATATCTCCTTCAGTCTGTTCCTAGACTTTATTGTTTCCTGTTTTGTCCATTTCTTTGTGAGTACAACAAAGTCTTAATTTTTGTTGGGCTATTTCTTTTTCTTTATTTTGTTTAAAAATCTTGTTTGTTCTTTGAAATTTAAACGTTTTAAGTGATGCATTCAGATTTTGAATAGAGGAGACTAAAAATACTTTCTTTTTCATTGTAGTGCTGAACTTCAGACCCTCTTAATGAACCAGTTAACAGTAAAGGTGCGGTTATCTTTGTATTTTAATGGCTATGAACACATTCTTAATTTTTTTTAGAATGGCATATAGTATCTTACTTGTATGCTGAATACTTTTTTTTCTCTTAACTAGGGCTTAAAAAAGCTTGGCCAATCTATAGAGTCATCATATTCCAGTATACAAAAATTGGTTATAAGTCACTTACAGAGGTATGAAGGTGACGTAGACTCTTTTGGTATTGCATCTACACGTACTTGGCATTGGTCTTCTTTCTGCAACCTTCTTTTCATCATCTGGCATTCTCTGTTTGAGCCTCTTCTGGCTAAAATTGTTGCATTAGCATTTGAGGGGACTCTTGGAGTGCCCAAGATTTAAAGAATCAATAATGTTAGTTCTGCTTTATGAAATAACTTTCCAACATCTTTTCACCACCCGAGGCCCTGTCTGGGCTTTTATCTCACCCAGACAGCCATGAGGTATGTCTTGAATAGGGCATATACCCTTTTTTTGAGTGGTGAAATTAAGTAAGTTTGTATATCGTTTTATATGTTATGTAGAAGCATGTATATATTTTTGCATTTAACTCCTTGGCAAGGTGTTGGTTATGATTATCCTCATTTAGAAGAAACTGAAGTTCAGAATGGTTATATATGGCTGACCCAAAGTTATTAAGTGTCAGAGCCAAGACTGTCCCAGATCTTCAAGTCTCATGCTGTTTCTAGCTATAGCTACCTCAGTGAAGCAGCTTACAGGTAGATGTTCAGTGTTTGACTTAAATTTTGATAAATTTCTTTATGCTGAGACCCTGGGCCTTACTATATCACCTCCCGTTTTGATCACTTTAGGACCCTCTGGCCTGGTCTCTTCCAGTCCACACTATGCCCCTCAAATATATTCTCCACAGTGGATCTGATCATGTTACTCTTATTTAAAAACTTCCAGTGTCTTCCCATTTCTTAGGACTAATACCTTTGGATAGCTGCCTATCTGCTTCACCTACACTGGTGGCCTTCTCAAACTTGACAGTTTTTCTCCTACCCGGGGCCTTTGTACAGCCCTTTTGCTTTCTGGAACACTCCCACCCTGTTCTTCACTTGCATTCTCTAGCTCTCAGCTCAAATCTCACTTGTTCAGAGAAGCCTTCTCTAATCCCCAGATTAGATCAGGTTCTTCTGTTAGACCTGCACCTGGTGTGTTTCCTTTAAGGCATTTATGGTAGTTCGAATGATATACTGTCTGATTGTATGGTTATGACTGTCTCCCCCATTAGACTGGCAGTGTCATGAGGACCCTTTCGTTTTGTTCACCATTAAGTCCCCAGTATTTAGCATAGTGCCAGACCTAAAGTTGGAGCTTAATAAATATTTGTTGAATGTTAAATACATAGCTGTTGGGTGAACAATATGACTGTCTTAAAACTGCCAGGACTAACTGTGGAGCATAATTTGATCTTACAAAGTTTAATCTTGTGGTCATATATTCATCTCAATAGTCATGACAACCAAATGTTCTTCTACAGCTTTTCAAAATAATTTTGAGAAATAATTATTTCTCATAGAAAGAAAAGGTTACTTTCAGTTTTTATTTCTGAAAACTTAGAAATATTCAAGCAAGATAGTAGCTGCCTGCCACCTTGACGATGGTGTTTCTGCTCTGTTTTTGGTAGTGGCTCAGAGTCTTTATTATACCATTTGAGTGAACTGAAAGGAATGGCTTCATGGAAGCAAAAATATGAACCTCTTGGACTAGATGCTTCAGGAATTGAAGGTGGTAATTTAATTCCTCAATAGAATGCATTAAATCCACTCTACTTATTTGACAAATGATATTTATTTATTTACTTCCTTTTAGATGCTATTACTGCAGTGGGTTCTTTCATACTCAAGGCAAATGAACTTCTTCAGTAAGTATTGGGGATACTTGAATATTGGAATCATTAACTTGAAAATGTTTTACTTTTTACCTATAAATAAGAACCTAGCAAATTGTTGTGATTTTCTAAAAATGAGTTTTTAAGTTTTTATCAAAATTATACCTTTACATGATTAAAACAGTCCAATAGCACAGCAGTTTCATACATTAAAGTGGTATTTTCCTGTCCCGCCCATCCTCACCCCAGGTCCTCTTTCCAGAGGGAATCCTTTTAACTATTTCTAGTTTTAGGTCTGTAGGTTACTTCCATATTTCTAAATTGAATGACTGTACTGCCTTTCTTTTACTTAACCAGTTTTGAGAAATTATTCTTCTCTGTGTGTCTGTCTTTCCTAGACTCTGCTTGCTTTCTCCTTGCACAGTTCTGCCTTGCTCACATCCTCAGGCTCTCCACCGTCTCAGGGGCAGTGTCACACCCCTGGAACTGCCTCTGTCCCTGCTGCCTCTTCCATTAGCCTCCCCCTGCCTGCACCAGCCTGCGTGCAGGCTCCATCTCGTGCAGCCACCGCCCTGGCGTTTTCTTCATTGCTTTCATGGGTTAGATCCTTACTTCCAGGATCTCCTCTGTTTCTTGGTTCATTTAATCACTTTGTGGAAAATATCTTCCAGTAACTTAGAAAACGGATGTGTGAGGGTAAGCTTTGTGTGTCCTTTCGGGTCTTTTCTCCTTCACCCACACTTAATTGATGGTTTTGACTGGGTATAGATTATGAAGGGGGATTCATTTTCTCATAGAACTTTCAAAGCTTTGCTCCATTGTATTTTGGCCTTTTTGTTGCCAGTGGACGGTCTGGTGCTTCTGATTCTCATTCCTTTGTGTGCTATTTTTTTTCTCCTCTCAAAAAGCTTTATTCATCCTTGATATGTTGAAATTTCACAATAGAGTTTTAAATGTGGGACTTCTCATTTGTTGTACTCATAATAAGAAAATGCCACTTTAACCTGAATTCTATATTGTATTATTATTTTGATAATTTCTCCCTCTCCTTTTTTTTAACTAGATTTTTGTTCTAGAAATCTAGTTAGTCAGATATTAGACTTCATGGATTGATCCTCTATGTCTTTTATTTTTACTCTCATTTTTTAAAATATCTTTGTCTTTTCTATTTCCTGTGAAATTTTCTTGACTTAATTACCCAATGTATCATTCATCATAGACAATTAGTGAGCATTTAACTATGTTTTAAACACTATTCTAGATGCTGAGGGTATAGCAGTAAACAAAACTGATAAAAAAAACTTGCCTTCATAGATATTATATTCTTACATGATGAGACAGACAATAAAGAAATGAATAATTAAAACATACAGCAAGTCAGATAGTGATAAGTAGTGGTGGGAAAAGCTAATGAGGGAAGGAGGACCTAGGGCATGCTGGGGGTAGAGGTGCAATTTTTTGGTCAGGGAAGGCCTCACTGAGAAGGTGATGTTGGAGAGAGGAGGGAGTGAGCCCTGTTACTTTGGGGGCAAAGGAGACAGCAAGTATGAAGGCCTTGAGTTTGGAGCATGCCTGGTATATATGAGGGACCTCAAGGAGCCACTACAGTTAAAGTGACTTGAACAACAATGTAAGTTGTAGGGAATGAATTGAAAGAGGTCACAGAGGATGGGACAGGTTGTGTAGAGCCTGTAGGCAGTTGTAAGGACTGTGGCTTTTACTCTGGGTATAATAAGCTCTTAGGGAGTTATTAGCAGTGGAGCGACAGGATATGACTTAGGTTTAAAGAGATCCCTCTTGTTATTTACTTGGTATTGAGAATAGATTATATGAGGGCAGGGACAGAAGCCATGAGACAAATGGTGGTCAGAATCAGAAATGGTCAGAACCTGGGTATGTTTTGAAAGTAGAAATAACAAGATTGCTGAATGGTTGTGTGGGTGGTAAAAATAGAGGAGTCACGGATAATTATGAGTTTAGGTCCTAAGCACCTGGTAGAGTATGACTAACATTTACTGAAATGGGGAAGACTTGGGGGAGAATATAGGAAATATATATGTATTTTATGTTCCTCAATTTGGGTTTATCTGATTTTTTCATGGTTTGATTCAAGTTATACATCCCTGGCCAGAATATTACATAATCGGTGGAGTGTCCTTCTCAAGGTGTCAGATCCAGAGGCAAACAGTGTCCGTCTACCTCTTCTTATTGATGTTAATTTTGATCACATGGTCAATGTATTAGGCATATTAAATTGAAATGTCTGTTAGATACCCTGGTGGAGCTGTGCAGCATGTTGTTGATTGTATGAGATTATGTTCAAGTGAGGGATCCAGGCTGGAAATGTAAATTTGGGAGCCATCAGCACATTGGTATTATTTTAAGCCAAGGACCTGGATGAGATAGTTAGTGCGCTTAGAGGAGAGATCTGAAGACTGGGTGATGGGCTTTCCAGTGTTAGAAATGGGGTTGATGTGGAGCTAGCGAAAGAAACCGGAGAGGCAGAAAGACCAAGGAGTGGGTGTCCTGCAGGCTGAGTGAAGGACGCATTGCAAGAAGTAATGAGGGATTGGTTGTCTAATGCTGCTGAGTCAAGTAAGGTGAGGACCAGAAGTGGAATAGATCAGAATATTATCAGAATAGATGATGGGTGACCTCGATGAGAGCCACTTCTGTGGCGTCATGGGAGCAGGTATGATGCAGAATGAGAGCAGATGCAAAGAAAACAACAAATGTAGTCTCTTGAGTTTTGCTGTAAAGGGAATGGCCAGCATTTAAAAATAGTCGTTGGGTTTTTCTTTCTTTTTACAATGGGAGAAATTAGAGCATATTTATTTATGATGGAAATGTTCTTCTGAAGGGGAACAGTTGAGATGGCAAAGAGAGGGAAGATTGCTAGAACAAGAGGATTCAAAAGGGGATGGGATTTAGTGGGTCAGGGAAGGGGCTGGAAAAATAGTTCCTCCATAGTTATAGGAGAGAAGGCCAAGACAGGGGTCACAGATGCTGGTATATGAGCAGATGAGGGCTTGGGGATGTTCACTTCTAATTGTTTTTATTACCTTAGTGGAAATATGAAATGTTCTGTCATCAGCTGAAGGTAAGGATGGGGAAGTGGTATTGAGGTTTGAGAATAAAGGAAGAGGTGTGAGCCATTTGTCTAGTACAGTAGGAGCGTGAATGGGCTGATGAAGCAGGAGGATTGTCAGTAGTGCTAAGGGCTGCTTGGTTAGCGTTCCCAGGAGCGTTAAAATGAGACCAGCCAACATGGCTGTGTGGTTTTCTCCAGCCAGGGTCAGCTGCTCGAGTGGGAGCACAGAATAGGTGAGCAGTTTGATTTACTAGGCTTGGTGAGTAAAAGGAAGCAAAGGGGAGGCAAGAAATTGAAGCAAGGGCATGATTAAAATGATAAACCTCAAATCTGTACTGATTTAGGAGGGAAGTGAGGACACAGAGGGGGTGCGAGACAGTGAAAGGTGGTAGAACTAGTAGGTGGTAGTCTTGGTGGGATGAATGTTGGGCTACTGGAGAAAAGTCACTGGAAAGATAGTTGCGGGTTGTTGGTGAGCAGGGTGCTTTAAATTGAGATTTAAAATGTTCACGTTGGTGGACTTCCTTGGTGGCGCAGTGGTTAAGAATCCGCCTGCCAATGCAGGGGACATGGGTTCGAGCCCTGGTCAGGGAAGATCCCACATGCCACAGAGCAACTAGGCTCGTGCTCCACAACTGCAGAGCCTGTGCTCTAGAGAGCCCACAAGCTGCAACTACTGAGCCTGCGTGCCACAGCTACTGAAGCCCGCGTGCCTAGAGCCCGTGCTCCACAGCAAAAGAAGCCACCACAGTGAGAAGCCCATGCACTGCAGTAAAGAGTAGCCCCCGCTTGCTGCAACTAGCGAAAGCCCATGTGCAGCAACAAAGACCCAACGCAGCCAAAAGTAATAAATAAATAAATTTTTACAAAAGGTTCATGTTGGTAATGAAGGTCTAGGGTGTGAACTTTAGAATAAATAGCCCAGGTGGAGTGGAGGACGAGATCTTTGACCTGAACCATGCTATTGAATGTCTTATTATGGCAGTCCCGTCTTTTAATTTCTAAGTGTTTTCTTATTTGTTTAATCATTTTTCAAAGCTGTGCTCTTGCTTTGTGGATGTGACATCTTCCCACAGCTCTCTGAGGACGTTAATTAGAGTTTTAAAAAATCTCTGCTGCTCCCTGAATTATCTCCTCTTTGTGTGTCACTTTGCTGTTTATTTTGGTCTCTTGTTGCAAGCTTTCTTCAAAAACCTGATGCCCGATTGTTTACTCATATTTATTCGTGAGGCAGTTTAAAGTTGCCTGGAATTGCTGGGTGCAGGGCGGCCCAAAGCCAGCATGAGTGCCAGAGCATGCGGACCTGTGCCGTGGGCAGCCAGTGCCGACCCAGAACCGCCTTGGCTCTTCCCAGTTTATTCAGCTTCTTTGAAGAACTCTGTTTTTGTCTGGAAGGAAGTAAATGCCCAGGCATTCATATTTTGGGGGAAAGAGTGTATTGGCCACTCTGTGTTTCAGTTTGTCCTCCTTTGTCCAGCCCCAGATGTCATCCTAATGTCTTCTGCTGAACTTGATGTTTCTAAGGACTGAGTATCCTTGGCGTCTGCCGGGTGGATGACTCCTTGCTGCTCTCTTTCCACAATGCCTGGCACGTGGCCGCCTCTGGTGACCTTCACCAAATCACTAGTCTTCTGTCGGCTTTTGACATTTCTGAAACTCAAAAAATTTTTTTTTCTAGTGTCCTCTTTTTGTGTGTGAGTTTATAACACATCCACCTCTCCCCACCAATCCACCATCATTTTAATGGGCTTTTATTTTTTTTAATGAATTTATTTATTTATTTTTGGCTGCGTTGGGTCTTCGTTGCTGTGCACGGGCTTTCTCTAGTTGCAGCGAGCGGGGCTACTCTTCATTGCGGTGCGCAGGCTTCTCATTGCAGTGGCTTCTCTTGTTGCAGAGCACGGGCTCTAGGCGCACGGGCTTCAGTAGTTGTGGCTCGCAGGCTCTAGAGCGCAGGCTCAGTAGTTGTGGCACACGGGCTTAGTTGCTCTGTGGCATGTGGGATCTTCCCGGACCAGGGCTCAAACCCATGTCCCCTACATTGGCAGGCGGATTCTTAACTGCTGCGCCACCAGGGAAGCCCCTAATGGGCTTTTAGAAGGTAGAGCTTATTACAGATGTGTGTACTCAAAGAACAAAGCAGGAGGAGAAATGATATTCCTTTTCCTGAACGTTGAATAATTTTTTGGTTCTTCGTATTTGCAGAGAGTAAACAAAATATTAAGCTTTCTGTGATCACCTTTCACCTTTCAGTGGAAGGTAGTGTTTGATTTAACTTCTTCCTCCTTTGAGCTAAGTAGAATATAGCATTATTTTAGGTTATAATGGAGAAACTGAGGCAGTGAGAACTTTGACGTTAGCCTATAATAGATCAGTGGTTGCCTGGGGGTTGGGGTGAGAGTATTGACTGGGAAGGACAGAAAGGAACGTCTTTTCTGTTTTTCATTTTTGCTGCAAGACAATTTTGATCATAGTGCTTGGTAACGCAAGAGATGTTACAGTCTTTTATGTCAGGTGTTTTACTGTGTACAGAAAGGTTAATGATGCTGACCTACTTCTCCAGTAGTATTTATGACATTTAATGCTTGGAAGGGACTTTGAGATTTAGGGGTGAAAAGTGCACATATTATTTGCTTAGAGTAATTATCTTACAGATGTGAGCTTAAAGAGGTTTTTAAAAAAATGATATCCATCTTTATATTCAGAGACAGTTTCATCAAAGGGAAGATGACTTCCACTTATAACCTTTAATCTTGGGGGTACATTTGTGTAAAGCCCAAGGAAATTCAAATTTTGAGATTCATTACCATAAGGATAAAAAATCAACTTCCAAAAGTAATGTCTGTTGATATCAGAGCTAGTGGTAGTGACATATTACAAGTTTATAATAATGATTTTCTTTTGTGTTTGATGTTTTTTTCTTCTTACTGATCAGTGAGTATTTTTTTTTAAACTGAGAATGGTGCCGGAAACTTTTTTTCTGATTTCTTTTATTTCCAAAGTTAGAAAAGGATTTCGTACTTTACTGAGTGCCCGGAAAGGAAAGACTGTTACACAGTTTGTGGCAAGGCTGTTATAATCAGTTAGAATCTGAGTTACTTGCGTTTTTTTTTAAGAGAATCAGGATTTGCTTTTTTGAAATTTTATTTTTGGGTATGTGTTTTATTTGTTAAATCTGTTGTAAAGGCTTAAATGTCATCCAGATAGGATATAGTAGAACAAAAAGGATTATTATATTCTACAGTAATTGAACAATGATACATGAACCCCATATAATAATTTCATTTCTGATTTATTTTTATCTTCTAGAGTTATAGATAGCAGTATGAAAAACTTCAAAGCGTTTTTTCGGTGGCTGTATGTGGGTAAGTGAATTGAATGAAGCATTCTTGTATTTTTAACACTTTTTAAAAAAATTGTGGGAGTATCAGTTTAGCATATTTCAATTACTGTAGTAAATTTTAAATACCTATTGAAGTAGAGAGAATAGTATAAGTGATCTGCCTTCTACTAGTCACTCAGTTTCAGCAGTTTTCAACAC
Organism: Leucopleurus acutus; assembly: GCF_964270905.1. NCBI lineage: Eukaryota > Metazoa > Chordata > Mammalia > Artiodactyla > Delphinidae > Leucopleurus > Leucopleurus acutus. Next base: position 51,869,136 of record NC_139146.1, read on the forward strand.
ATGGCCAGTCTTATTTCTTCTATACACCCACCCATCTCCACCCCCGCAGATACACCTTCTAGCATTGATTGTCTCTGTCACTCACTGAGAATTGACCCTTATTTACCTTGTAATGTCTCCTTAGGTTAAAATAACATTCTTTAAATCTCTGCTTTGTATTAGGTATTGTTAGGTGTTAGATTTGGGGGAAAAGGGGGAGAAAAAATAAGACAAAACCTCTGCCCTTGAATAGCTTAGCTCCTGTTTTATACTTTGGCCTTCTGTCTCTAGATCTGTGCCCTTCATTATGGTAGCCACTAGTCATGTATGGCTGTTTCAATTAGCTGAAGTTATGTAGAATTATAAACGCAGTCCCTTAGTCATGCTAGCCACATTTTAAGTGCTCAGGAGCCACATGTGGTTAGTGGCTACCATGTTGAACAGCACAGAGCTAAAACATTTCCGTTATCTCTTCTATTGGACAGTGATGCCCTAGCTAAATAGAATGCAGACCACTTGCGGCCTTTCTTTATGTCTCCACAGTATCTTTGCATTTGTAGGTAATTAACAAATAGTTACTGACTTGATATTAAATGTTTTAATGCTCACTCTACAGGATATGCATATTTTATTTAGGTCCATTTGTACTGCTATTTTTGTGACCTCTATTAATATCTTTGAAATAATTTAGCATACCTTTCCCTCCAACATATGCAAAATTTAGTCGTAAATGGAATTTATCCCATATTTGTTAAAATTCTAAAGAGTAAAATAGAAAGTAAATTACCTATAATGTGCTAATATCCTTGAAACAAATGCCCAGATCTTTAATTCTCATATTTTTAAAACAGACTTTTCGTATTTGTTAGCCTAGTACAATTGCTTTCAATAAAAAAATGAAAGCGATCTGTAGATGTTGACATTTAAAATTCTTATATTTTTCTCAAAACCATACCAACGCTAGCCAGAATGGGGAGCCAGAGTGTTTATCAGGCCAGCCTGTTTAATATCAGAGTTAATTAGAATAAATTACAATGTTAAAATTAAACAAAACCTTAGAAGTGACTTTCTTTTACAGAAGTAGTAGCTTGGTTTTACTGATAATTATTGGAGTAATTAGGCAGTTTATATTCTTATTGCCTGTCCTAACTGTAATAAGAAGCTGCATTAGAAGATAAATGAATTACTGCTCAGTCCTTATCATTAGAGCAAAGCACACTGGATTGGAGAACTGGAGACCTAACTGTAACTGGGTGCTGCCACTAGTTAGCGCTCTACCCTTGGTTTGCTCTTGTGTAAAATGCAGTCTCCATGAAGGCAGGGACTTCTTTTATACTGCTGTATCCCTAGTACCTATATTACACTCAATAATTAATTTTTGGATGGATAAATGAATTAGTGGAACCTAGATTATGGCTGGTTTTTCAGATAATTTAGAAGTTTGAATTAATTAAAAACAGTTTCTTAAAATAATCCATATTTGCAGAATAATGTCCAACATTCTCTTTCTCAGCCAAACATAAGCATATTCAAAACTATGCAAAAGCACATGCAGCATACTTCTTGACTTAGGTGGATGTAATGTATAGAAAACACAGTATTGATAAAGACACCCCTATGAAAGGACAAAAAGAACCAACCACAATATTAAAGAAAGTATATAAATATATATATACACACATGTAAGTGTGTGTTTACACACATAAGTCTTAGTGCAAATATCTTCATGTAGCAAAAAAGCCCAAGGGAAAGAAATACATCTTTTTGGTATTCTAAGACTTTTGGAGGAAAGAACTGCTTGCACATTTTAAGAGAAGAAACATCACCGATTTAGGAGGAATCCCTACACACGTAGTCTTAGCTCAAGGCAGCAGTTAGGTTTCTTTGTCTGGAGTGGCAGTGGGTTGAATTGAAGGAGAAAATGAAAAATAATAGTTTAGGATGGCTATACCCAACCATTTTGAACCTGAAAATATAAATCAAATTTAAATTCTTTTAGTTCTTCGAAGAAAAATAAGTTTTCCTTGGTGACAAGAAGCTGTTGAAAATGGAAAATGTAGTCCAGTGAAATACATTTATTTTTTGAAATGCATCTATAATTAAAATTATGTTTGTAGTTTCCCTTTAAAGATAGTTTTAAAATTTATATTTCCAGCAATGTTGAGAATGACGGAAGACCACGTACTTCCTGAGCTGAATAAGGTATATAGTAGTATTTTTTTTCCACATCTTTATTGGAGTATAAATGCTTTACAATTGTTGTGTTAGTTTCTGCTGTACAACAAAGTGAATCAGCTATATGTATACATATATCGCCATATCCCCTCCCTCTTGCGCCTCCCTCCCACCCTCCCTATCCCATTCTTCTAGGTCATCACAAAGCACTGAGCTGATCTCCCTGTGCTATGCAGCAGCTTCCCACTAGCTGTCCATTTTACATTTGGTAGTGTATATGCGCCAATGCTACTCTCTCACTGCATCCCAGCTTCCCCTTTCCCCCATGCCCTGAAGTCTGTTCTCTATGTCTGCGTCTTTATTCCTGTCCTGCCACTGGGTTCATCAGTACCGCTTTTTAAAATTCCATATATATGCGTTAGCATACGATATTTGTTTTTCTCTTTCTGACTTACTTCACTCTGTATGACAGATTCTAGGTCCATCCACCTCACTACAAATAGTTCAATTTTATTTCTTTTTGACTGAGTAATATTCCATTGTATATATGTGCTACATCTTCTTTATCCATTCATCTATCGATGGACACTTAGGTTGCTTCCATGTCCTGGCTATTGTAAATAGTGCTGCAGTGAACATTGTGGTACATGACTCTTTTTGAATTATGGTTTTCTCAGGGTATATGCCCAGTAGTGGGATTGCTGGGTCATACGGTAGTTCTGTTTTTAGTTTTTAAGGAACCTCCGTACTGTTCTCCATAGTGGCTGTATCAATTTACATTCCCACCAACAGTGTAGGAGGGTTCCCTTTTCTCTACACCCTCTCCGGCATTTATTGTTTGTAGAGTTTTTGATGATGGCCATTCTGACTGGTGTGAGGTGATACCTCATTGTAGTTTTGATTTGCATTTCTCTAATGATTGGTGACGTTGAGCATTCTTTCATGTGTTTGTTGGCAATCTGTGTATCTTCTTAGGAGAAGTGTCTGTTTAGGTCTTCTGCCCATTTTTGGATTGGGTTGTTTGTTTCTTTGATATTGAGCTGCATGAGCTGCTTGTATATTTTGGAGATCAATCCTTTGCCAGTTGCTTCATTTGCAAATATTTTCTCCCATTTTGAGGGTTGTCTTTTCATCTTGTTTATGGTTTCCCTTGCTGTGCAAAAGCTTTGAAGTTTCATTAGGTCCCATTTGTTTATTTTTGTTTCTATTTCCCTTACTCTAGGAGGTGGGTCAAAAAGGATCTTGCTGTGATTTATGTCATAGAGTGTTCTGCCTATGTTTTCCTCTAAGAGTTTGATAGTGTCTGGCCTTACATTTAGGTCTTTAATCCACTTTGAGTTTATTTTTGTGTATGGTGTTAGGGTGTGTTCTAATTTCATTCTTTTACATGTAGCTGTCCATTTTTCCCAGCACCACTTATTGAAGAGGCTGTCTTTTCTCCATTGTATATTCTTGCCTCCTTTTTCAAAGATAAGGTGACCATATGTACGTGGGTTTATCTCTGGGCTTTCTATCTTGTTCCATTGATCTGTATTTCTGTTTTTGTGCCAGTACCATACTGTCTTGATTACTGTAGCTTTGTAGTATAGTCTGGTGTCTGGGAGCCTGATTCCTGCAGCTCCATTTTTCTTTCTCAAGATTGCTTTGGCTATTCGGGGTCTTTTTTGTTTCCATACAAATTGTAAAATTTCTTGTTCTAGTTCTGTGAAAAATGCCATTGGTAATTTGATAGGGATTGCACTGAACCTGTAGATTGCTTTGGGTAGTATAGTCATTTTCACACTATTGATTCTTCCAATCCAGGAGCATGGTATATCTCTCCATCTGTTTATGTTATCTTTGATTTCTTTCAACAGTGTTTTATAGTTTTCTGAGTACAGGTCTTTTGCCTTCTTAGGTAGGTTTATTCCTAGGTATTTTATTCTTTTTGTTGTGATGGTAAATGGGATTGTTTCCTTCATTTCTCTTTCCCATTTTTCATTGTTAATATATAGGAATGCCAGAGATTTCTGTGCATTAATTTTGTATCCTGCAACCTTACCAAATTCATTCATTAGTTCTAGTAGTTTTCTGGTGGCATCTTCAGGATTTTCTATGTATAGTATCATGTCATCAGCAAATAATGACAGTTTTACTTCTTCTTTTCCAATTTGTATTCCTCTTATTTCTTTTTCTTCTCTGATTATTGTGGTTAGAACTTCCAAAACAATGTTGAATAAGAGCGGCAAGAGTGGACATCCTTGTCTTGTTCCTGATCCTAGTGGAAATGCTTTCAGTTTTTCACCATTGAGTATGATGCTTGCTGTGGGTTGTCATATATGGCCTTTATTATGTTGAGGTAGGTTCCCTCTATTCCCATTTTCTGGAGAGTTTTTATCATAAACTGGTGTGGAATTTTGTCAGAAGCTTTTTCTGCATCTATTGAGATGATCATATGATTTTTATTCCTTAACTTGTTAATGTGGTGTATCACATTGATTGATTTGTGTATATTGAAGAATCCTTGCATCCCTGGGTTAAATCCCACTTGATCATGGTGTATGATCCTTTTAATGTGTTGTTGGATTCTGTTTGCTAATATTTTGTTCAAGATTTTTGCGTCTATGTTCATCAGTGATATTGGTCTATAATTTTATTTTTTTATGATATCCTTTTCTGGTTTTGGTATCAGGTGGCCTCATAGAACGAGTTTGGGAGTGTTCCTCCCTCCGCAATTTTTTGGAAGAGTTTGAGAAGGATAGGTGTTAACTCTCCTCTAAATGTTTGATAGAATTCACCTGTGAAGCCATCTGGTCCTGGACTTTTGTTGGTTGGAAGATTTTCAATTACAGTTTCAATTTCATTACCTGTGATTGGTCTGTTTATATTTTCTAATTCTCCCTGGTTCAATCTTGGAAGGTTGTACTTTTCCAATAATTCGTACATTTCTTTCAGGTTCTCTGTTTTATTGGCATATCATTGCTTTTAGTAGTCTCGTACGATCTTTCGTATTTCTGCCATGTCAGTTGTAATCTCTCCATTTTCATTTCTAATTTTATTGATTTGCGTCTTCTCCATTTTTTTCTTGATGAGTCTGGCTAACGGTTTATCAATTTTGTTTATCTTCTCAAAGAGTATTCTTTTAGTTTTATTGATCTTTGCTATTGTTATCTTTGTTTCTATTTCATTTATATCTGCTCTGATTTATGATTTCTTTCCTTCTACTAATTTTGGGTTTTCTTTGTTCTTTTTCTGGTTGCTTTAGGTGTAAGGTTAGATTGTTTGTTTGAGATTTTTCTTGTTTCTTGAGGTGAGCTTGAATAGCTATGAACTTCCCTCTTAGAACTGCTTTTGCTGCGTCCCCTAGTTTCTGGCTTATCGTGTTTTCGTTGTTATTTGTTTCTAGGTATTTTTTCATTTCTTCTTTGGTTTCTTCAGTGATCTCTTGGTTATTTAGCAGCACACTGTTTAGCCTCCAAGTATTTGTGTATTTTTTACTGTTTTTTTTACTGTAGTTGATTTCTAATCTCATAGCGTTGTGGTTGGAAAAGATGCTTGATACGATTTCAGTTTTCTTAACTTTTCCAAGGTTTGATTTGTGACCCAAAATGTGATCTATTCTGGAGAACGTTCTGTGTGCACTTGCGAAGAAAGTGTATTCTCCTGCTTTCTGGTGGAATGTCCTAAAAATATCAGTTAAGTCTGTCTGGTCTGTTGTTTCATTTAAAGCTTGTGTTTCCTTATTTATTTTCTGTCTGGATGATCTGTCTATTGGTGTAAGTGGGGTGTTAAAGTCCCCAACTATTATTGTGTTACTGTCGATTTCTGCTTTTATGGCTGTTGTCATTTACCTTATGTGTTGAGGTGCTCCTGTGTTGGATGCAGAAATATTTATAATTGTTATGTTTTCTTCTTGGACTGATCCCTGATCATTAGGTAGTGTCATTCCTTATCTCTTGTAACAGTCTTTATTTTAAAGTCTATTTTATCTGATATGAGTATTGCTGCTCCACCTTTCTTGTGATTTCCATTTGCATGGAATACCGTTTTCCATCCTCTCACTTTCAGTCTGTATGTGTCCCTATGTCTGAAGTGGGTCTCTTTTAGACAGCATATATCAGAGTCTTGTATCCATTCAGTCAGTCTGTGTCTTTTGGATGGAGCATTTAATCCATTTAGATTCAAGGTGATTATCGATATGTATGTTCATATTACCATTTTCTGAATTGATTTGAGGATTTTTTTGTGGGTTTTTTTTCATCTTGTGTTTCTTGCTTAGAGAAGTTCCTTTAGCATTTGCTGTGAAGCTGGTTTGGTGGTGCTGAATTCTCTTAGCTTTTGCTTGTCTGTAAAGCTTTTGATTTCTCCATTGAATATGAATGAGATCCTTGCTGGGTAGAGTAATCTTGTTTGTAGGTTTTTCCCTTTTCATCACTTTAAATATGCCCTGCCACTCCCTTAGGGCTTGCAGAGTTTCTGCTGAAAGATCAGCTGTTAACCTTGTGGGGATTCCCTTGTGTGTTATTTGTTGCTTTTCCCTTGCTGCTTTGAATATTTTTTCTGTGTATTTGATTTTTGATAGTTTGATTAACATGTGTCTTGGCGTGTTTCTCTTTGGGTTTATCCTGTGTGGGACTCTCTGCACTTCCTGGACTTGATTGACTATTTCCTTTCCCACATAGGGAGGTTTTCGACTGTGATCTTTTCAAATATTTTCTCAGACCGTTTCTTTTCTCTTCTTCTTCTGGGACCCGTATGATTCAAATGTTGGTGTGGTTAATGTTTTCCCAGAGGGCTCTGAGACTGTCCTCAATTCTTTTCATTCTTTTTTCTTTATTCTGCTCCCTGGCAGTTATTTCCACCATTTTGTCTTCCAGCTCACGTATCCATTTTTCTGCCTCAGTTATTCTGCTCTTAATTCCTTCTTGAGTACTTTTAATTTCATTTATTGTGTTGTTCATCACTGTTTGTTTGCTGTTTAGTTCTTCTGGATCCATGTTGAATGTTTGTTGTATTTTCTCCATTCTGTTTCTGAGATGTTGGATTATCTTTACTCTCATTGCTCTGAATTCTTTTTCAGGTAGGTTGCCTATTTCATCTTCATTTATTTGGTCTTGTAGGTGTTTACCTTGCTCATTTGTCTGTAACATATTTTTTTGTCGTTTCTTTTTTTTTTTTGATGGGTGGGGCTGTATTTGTGTCTTACTGGATGTTTGTTTGGCCTGAGGCCTCCAGCACTAGAGTTTGAAGGCAGTTGGATAGAGCCAGCTCTTGGTGCTGAGAGGAGGACCTCTGGGAGACCTCACTCCGACTAATATTCCCTGGGGTCTGAGGTTCTATTAGTCTAGCAGTTTGGACTCGGAGCTCCCACCGCAGGAGCTCAGGCCCAGCCTCTGGCCCAGGAACCAAGATCCTGCAAGCCGTGTGGCGTGACCAAAAAAAACAAAAATAAAACAAGGAGCAATATAATAACAAGGAATAAAAAGCAAAATAAAATTAGAAAGATAAAAAATATATTAGGAAACATAAAAGTATAATTGAAACAACTGCAACAAGGTAAAATAAAACCACCACAGAAAGAAGGGGGGGGAGGGAACAAGCCAAAAGGAGAACAATAACAAAGTATAAAGAATAATATAAAATTAGAAAAGTAAAAGAATTATTAGAAAAAAATAAAATATAAATGAATCAAAAAGGTAAAACAGAACCCCAGTCTAAAAGAGGAAAAAAGAAGAAGAAAAAAAAAGCCTTGGCTATGGGGGCAGAGTTTAGGCGGGGGTGGAACTTAGGGGTGGGGTTTAAGGTGGGGCGGAGCCTAGGTGGGGTTGGGGGTGGTGTTTGAGCGTGGGGCGGGGCCTCTGCTTAGGACCTGCGCCTTAAGGGGAGAGGCAGCGTCTCCAAAGGAGGGCCTTCCAGCTGTGGAGTTCCGGAGTGTGGAGGCGGGGCCCTGGGTGGGGGTGTAGGGGTGGGGCTTGTGTTCTGCACGGCAGGAGGGAGGCTCTGAGGGCAGAGGATTAGGCCCAGGAGCCCAAGAGGCTCCCCGGTGCCTAAGTGGACAGGGAAAGCACTGGCCACATTCCCTTCCGTTCCTCCATGCCCCCCCAAAAGCAGTCTCCCTCATCCCTGCTGGACCCCTAACCATGGGAGGGCCTCTCTGGCTGTAGGAACTCCTCCCCTCCCCCAGCTGCCCCTCAGGGGTGCCGGTCCCATAGGTCTGGCCTTTATTTTTGCTCCCCCTTCCCTCCCTCCTACTCCCTTAGGACCCGCGGCTGGAGGGGGCCTCGGTGGGCAGGGGAAACCTGGCCACGCTCCCTTTTGATCCTCTGCCCTCTCAATGGTCCCACAATTCCCCCCTTCGGGCGTGGGATCCCTTCCCCTCCCCCAGCTGCCCCTCAGGGGCACCAGTCCCGTCCTGCCTCCACTTCTCCTCCCCCCTCACTCCCCCCATGCCCCACGTTCTACCCGGTCGCTGGGGGTTCCTCTCATCCCCTTAGGTGTCCATGGTCCCCCACTGTGCCTGGTAGGTGCCCTAGTTGTGCGGAGACAGAAATTCTCCGTCCTCCTAGTATGCCATCTTGACTCCGCCCCTCTCCTAATATGTTAATATTGCCCTGGTTGAGCTCAGCTTTGCTGGTCATCTTGGTAGTCTTATGCAGTTATTAGTTAACAAGCTGTTAGGTTCTAGACACAAGACAGATCCTAGTAAGCCTTTTTTTTTTTAATTTGCGTGTTTGATGTTGTTTTTAATCTCACAGAACACCTTTATTATGGCTGTCTAAGTTTATTGTTTTCATGTTTGTGTAAGATTTTGTGATCTATATAACATAGGGTGTTTGGATTCCTTACTTTAACTTCCTAAAATGTTAAATGCATTTTTATTTTCCTTGGAAAGCTAGTACTTAGGTATTAGTACCTATGTTGAGGTCTGGCAAACACCAGTTTCTTTCTGACTCTAAGGATTGTGACAAGTAGCAATGGAACCTTCTTCTAGAAAAATCTTACAGAATAAGGCAAAATTCCCACTTGGTTCCTGCAGCTCGGTCATCCTCACCCCTTCCCAAACTGTCTGATTCAGATAGATTAGGTAATTTTGAGTCTGAAAAAATGGAGAGCGTTAAGAGTAGCCTTGGGCTTCCCTGGTGGCGCAGTGGTTGAGAGTCCGCCTGCCGACGCAGAGGACACGGGTTCGTGCCCCGGTCCGGGAAGATCCCACATGCCGCGGAGCGGCTGGGCCCGTGAGCCATGGCCGCTGAGCCTGCGCGTCCGGAGCCTGTGCTCTGCAACGGGAGAGGCCACAACAGTGAGAGGCCCGCGTACCGCAAAAAAAAAAAAGATTAGCCTTGGTGGCCCAGATGAGTAAAGGATCACAGCTTTTACACAAAGTAGATCTTTTGTGCTGTGGATGACTGGCCTTGCAAACCAGAGACATTCACCTTAGCTGTTTCTCTGATATCACTCTTAGCTTTATTTGGGGAAATATAATATGTTACTTGTTGGGAGAGCCCTCAATGTGTAATTTTTTGAGGGCTGAAGAACCGGGATAGGGAGAAGGCAGGGTCATTGAAAGAAGCAGAGGGCCAACACTGAAGCGCTCTTGGGTTGCAGCCTTTAACTCACATTGAGGTTATTTATCTGGACTGACAGTCCCCTACTCCCAAAGGAGGGACTCTACACACGTAGTCTTAGCATAAAGCATAAAATAATAAACAGCCTTAGGCCATAAAGAGTTCTGTAGCTATTGGCGTCGCTGATTGGAAAATGGGTTTAAAATATTTAATTACATGCTTCTCAGAGCCCTAGGATTTCATATTTTCAGAGTTGCATAATCTCCTGAATTTCTGTTGACATTTTCTTTGAAGGAACTTTGCTTATTTGTCCCATAACTTTTAGTAGATAGTAGAAAAGTCACATTTATTATTACATAGAATTTTATTGGCAAGCTTTCTCTTATCTTAATCTGTTTTCTTTTTGTTCCTTTTGGTTTTGATAGATGACTCAAAAAGACATCACATTTGTTGCTGAATTTCTTACTGAACATTTCAATGAGGTAGGAAATTGGTATTTCTATAGTGCTTCTTAAAAAACAATCACAATAAATCGGGATAATGGTAGGAAGTAATCAAATTTAATCCAATTTAATTGAAGTTCTAAGCAATTCTGTATGCTTTTTAAACTATTGAGCTAATTAATGGCAGTACTTACTTATTAAATGTAAAGCATATAAATGGAACTTTTATTTGTATGTGTGTTACTACATATAAAAGAGTAACTGCCACCAATAGCTTTCTTAAACAATAGAGTTTTTGGTGTAAATATATAAGAGTATTTTTTCCTCAGTGAGTTGACTTAAGAATTAAACTATATTTATTCTTTCTAGGCTCCAGATCTTTATAATCGAAAAGGAAAATATTTTAACGTTGAAAAAGTTGGTCAGGTATGGGCTCTGGATTGAATCTAGTTACTAATTTTTTTATTTTTAAAACTTTAGCAGTGTTAGTCTTTATTATACAAAACTTTTTGAAAGTAATATAATGCCACATTATATAGTAACCGTGCCCTTTGAGTCAAATCACCAAAGAGTAGCTTTAAACTTTTTCGTCTCAGAACACTTTTACATTCTTAAAATTATTGAAGACTCCGGAGAGCTTTTATGTGCACTGTATCTATCAATAGTAGATATTATTAGGTATTCGAAATTAAACAGAATAAAGAATTATCTCTTAATTAATTAAAAAAGAACCCACTTACTGTTACACATTAATATAAATATTTTTAACAAAAAGTAACTATACTTCACAAAACAAAATTAAGTGAAGAATGGCATTGTTTTATATGTTTGCAAATCTCCTTGATGTCTGGCTTAAGACAAGGCAGCTATATTCTCATATCTGCTTCTGCATTCGATCTATTGTGATGTGTTGTTTTGGTTAAGAAAGCCTGGTTTCACGCAGGTGTGTCGTTGGAAAGGTAAAGTATTTTAATAGCTTTTTAGATAACTGTGAATATTCTTTGATACTACACCAGATCCTGACAAGTGGTAGTATCTTAGGTTAGTTTCAGTATGGAATCTAAATTGCATCATGGACTTTTCATATTCTGATGCACTAAAATTCATTCATCTGCCTTGCACTTTGGATGGATCTTCTGCGCTGTGCGTGTGATTTTGCCATATCATGTATTGGTCATTTGGAAAATACTGATTCGCTGAATTACAACGATCTTCCATATGCTGACACCTTTCTTCACAAAGTGTCCAAAAGTCAGATTTTGTTAATGTCATTACCAATCTCATCAGACAATGTTTAACTACTGTGAGGTTGTCAAGCACATAATGGCAGATACATGTTTTTCAAAAATTTTAATTTTTGCTTAAATGTTTAAATTTTATCATTGGTAATAAATACTGTCAGTTTTTTGTTGTTGTTGTTTTTGTGGGTTTTTTTTTTTTGTGGTATGCGGGCCTCTCACTGTTGTGGCTTCTCCCGTTGCGGAGCACAGGCTCTGGACGCACAGGCTCAGCGGCCATGGCTCACAGGCCCAGCCGCTCCGCGGCATGTGGGATCTTCCCGGACCGGGGCACGAACCCGTGTCCCCTGCATCGGCAGGCGGACTCCCAACCACTGCGCCACCAGGGAAACCCCTGTCAGTTGTTTTGCTTAAAGTGACAGGATCACTTTCTTTATTTTCAAGAACATATCTGCCAAATACCCAAGAATGAATAATCATAGTTTGTCTGCCAGTTGTTCTTTTGAATGAAAGTGGAATTCCATTAATAACAAAGAAGTGCCTGGCCTGACTCACAACTACATTTTCATAAATGCTTTCCCTCATGATAACTGTCATACTTTGGTAGGCAGCAAAAGTGCTTTATTTATACTTCCCAATTCTGTCACTCAGAATATTAAAAAGATTTTGTTGAGATTTAGTTTAATCATTTTAACACCTCATTAGAGATTAGTGAAACTGTATGTGGCAGAAAGGAATATAGTGACTGCTAGTATGGTTTGGGGCCACTACTTTGATTCTTGGTGACAGTGCCAGCAGTGTTCTCCACCTGTGCTTTTGACTATCAGGGCAGATGTCATTACAGTGAAAAGGGCAAATAATATCTTGATACTATTATAAAAATAGTAATGACCTCATGGATCTCTGAAAGCATCTTGAAGACTCTCAGAGCTGCATGGATCACACTTTGAGAACTACTGCCATAGATTAGACTGACAGTTGATACTTTTCAAATTAATTTATAAACTTACATATGTAAGTTTAAAATGTGCTTCCTGAAGATAGAACATGAAATTTAAACTCAATTTATAGTCTCTAAATCTACAGCATTCTAATGTTTGCAGTTCAGTTGCTTGGCATTTAGCAGATTTTGGTCATCTCACAGAATAATGCACTTTCAGAGGACTTGGCAGTAAAACAAAATAAGTAGAATAATGTTAAATATAAACAATTTCGGAGCCTAATGCTTTGGTTTAGAAAACTTAAATTTCTAATTCTGTACTTCTAGTACTTGAAAGACGAAGATGATGATCTTGTGTCACCCCCTAACACAGAAGGGAACCAGTGGTATGACTTTCTTCAAAACAGCAGCCACCTTAAAGGTATTTCATGAACCAACATGGATTTTGGCCATGTTTATATTTATTTGAGACCAGTACATCAGCAAGTGTACTTGCTGAATACTTACCTAAGTTCTTTAGATTTATCCTTTGTGTCCATTTTATTTGATTATAGAAACAGTAAAATAATAACAGTATATGACATTACCATGTTCAAAAACACTCTGATATTAACTGTGATGTAGTAAGATTGCTTAAGTATTGTCCATTATAAAAAATATGTATTAAGAAATAGGATATTGGGAAGAAAACTGTAGAGCCTATCAGTCAGAGAAGTCTATTTTGCCAGTTCCAATTTATTAGCTTTTAAGAGCATATGATGCTTTTAACTCCTATAATGATGCATCTCTGTATTCTTCTGAGGTTGTATTTTTTTTTTAATTGTTATGCCTTTCATTCTCTAGGATGTTGATTTGGTAAAACTTTATTTAGCCAGCATTACTGGGAATACAACACAAAATAGCAACCATTAAATATGTCGAAACGTCTCCATTTTAGATGAAAAGATTTTTAAAGCATCTGTTTCTTTGCTTTCTCAAAGAATAATCTGACCACAGTTTAGCTATTTCTTAGATCCTTGGGGTAATAGCCACATACATATATTACCTCCTTTGATCTTCACAAGAACCTATGAGGTAGGTACTTGTTATCTTCATTTTACTAGTGAGGAAACTGAAGGTTAGAGAAGGCCCCAAGGTGGTAAACGATAGAGCTAGGATTCTGCTAACTTGAGAGCCTGAGTTTTTAACTGGACTTAATAGTGACCTCTGCTCTGTGTGGTTGCTGTGTATCTGAATGAGTGAGTGAGTGGGGGGAGGCAGAGAAATCTCAGGCCCAGAACTTTGCTTACTGCTGTTTTGATTTAACCCTACAAGCCCAAATTCTTTTTCAGAGCAGGACGTATTTTACATTGTTTGAGAGTCTTAAGATCCATTGAGAGAGATGTATTGACGTAAGTTAGCTATTGAATAGAGGGAAAATAAAAGTTCAGCTGACTCAGCTCATTTACCGTATTTAATCAGGATGTCCAAGGAGTAAGGAAGGATGCGCGGGGAGGGCTGATGGCAGTGTACCAGCAGGGGTGTGGCACCTGGACCCTGTCACTGTTGGGCTAATATCCATCCTGGGGACTTTGGACTAAAAACAGGTTCTACCCTTTTTTCTCCCCACATCTTCTATGGCTGAATAGAAAGGTGTAATCTTAGTTACAGGTCTCATGTTTAACTTCAGATTAACTCCATCTCTTAAATGCTTAAGAGTTTGCTAGTGTGTGACTTTGGACAAGCTCATTAATCTCCCAGTTTCTTAGTCTAGTATGAAGTAATACCAACTGTCATTATGGAGCTATTAAGAAACCTTTAATGAAACTTCTTCCTAGCACTTTGCAAAAATCAAGTGCTAAATGCTTAGCACACATAGCTTCCCAGGGGATGTGAGAGAGTCGGTGTTGTTACGTGGGTAGAGGTCGGTGTGCTGGAAGCCGGGCTGCCTGGGCTGAAGTCCTGCTCTGCCACTCCCTGGTGTGGGGCTGAGGGCACGTTGCCTGACCTCTCTGTGCCCCAGTTTTCTCTTCTGTAAAGTGAGGGTGATCAGAGCGCCTCCCTCAAAAAGCTGTTGGGAAGATGAAACAAATTAACCTAGATGAAGCACTTAGGATAGTGCCCGGCACATAGCATATAAGCAGGCAGTATGCATCTGAGCTGTTTTTACTCAAAACACTTCCGACACCAAAATGAGAGGCTTTTTTCCCTCCTGAGACCAATTCTGACACCACCTGGGTGTCCTACAGTTCGATTCTGACACTAACTCTGCAGAGTTACCACCAGACTCCACAGGGTTAGGGCTTAGTCCCACAAGACCGCCCCCACTTCAGAGTTCAGTCACAAGTACGGGGTCCCCAGGTTACCCACACTTCTGTTCCACTTGGCTACAAAGTTGGGGCTTCCCATGCTTCAGTTTTAATAATTTGCTAAAATGGCTCACAAAACTCAGAAACACTTAACTTACATCTACCAGTTTATTATAAAGGATACAACTCTGGAATAGCCAAATGGAAGAGACGCATGGGGCAAGGTATGGGGAGGGGCATGGAGCTTCCATCCCCTCTCCAGGCGCACTGCCCTCCCAGCACCTTAAGCATCGACCCAGAGGCCCTCTGCTCTGTCGTTTAGGGGCGTTATGGAGTTTTCATTATGTAGGGGTTATGGGCCGTTGGTGACGGGACTCAACGCTAGCTTCTCTCCCCTACCCGCAGGTCGAGGGAAGGGGCTGAAAGTTCCAAGCTTCTAATCAAGGCTTGGTCTTTATGGAGACCAGCCCCCATCCTGAAGCTATCTAAGGGCCTCATTAAAACTCATTAAGGAGCTCTGGGCCAGGAACTGGGGACAAAGACCAAATATCTCTCTCTGATACCACAGCATCTGTCCCCTGTTGGGAGCTTAAAATGTTAACACGATTAAAGCTCCTTTTATCCAGTATAGCTGGGACATGAGGTGCTGTGAGGGAGGCCTGCAGAGCACAGTGGAAGAGGGTGGGCTTGGGAGTTGGACCTGGGTTTGATTCAGAGTCTAGCTTCCTAGTCATTCTCACGCTGGGCAATTGCCTACACCTCCTAAGCCTCATTTTTTTTCTTTTTTTAATCAGCAAAATAAAGAGTGTGATGCTTAATATATACAGCTGTTGTAAACAATAGAAATAACAAGTATAAAAAGAACCTAGCATACTTGGTGTCACTAAATGGAAAATTATATATTACTTTCTACTGCTAAAGTAGTCTTTTCAAAAGTAAAGAGCTTATTTTCGTAGCACCAGTTTCTTGTCTCCTGTTTTTGTTTTCACTATCACACTCTTCCAAAACAAGCACTGTTGTTATACCATTGTGGCAAAGAAGAGAGAAAAATGAACTTATTTCATTATATGTCTTATGGTTTCCAAATCATCCCTTTCTTCTTATAGCCAGCAGAAGCATACTGTTGGATTTTGGTGGGAAAAAATAAAATATAGAATAATAAGCTGCAAGGACTGGCAGCAGGGGACGATGCAAGGCAGAAGGCCACGGTCATTTTTAGTGAGGTTGTGCCAAGGTATAATGAAGTGGCCAGGGAGAGTTCCACCATCAGATGAGCTGTGTGGGCTGGCTCTAGCAGTAGATCAGTTTCTCCTAGTTATCTGGTTTGTTATAGCTTTTTATTTTTTGTTTTTGTTTCAAACCAGAAAGTCCTCTGCTGTTTCCTTATTATCCTCGAAAATCATTGCATTTTGTGAAAAGGCGGATGGAGAACGTTATTGATCATTGCTTGCAAAAGCCAGCAGTAAGTTTGAAAGAAATGCATGTTTTTGTGTAGGAGCAAGAACATCTGCGATATGCGGCTCGCTTATGTAAATGGTCGTAGTTATTAAGATGAACCATATCAAAATGCTGGTATTCAGCTATTTCTGACTAACAAAAATGGCAGTTTCATATGGTTCACTCTAATATTTCCTCTTATTGTTGCTTTCTTACATAGATTAAAAAATAAATACATGGTTATTGAACGTGTTGACGTCCTTTAGTATTTTACTTGTGCCCAGAACAGACTTATTATAAATGGTCTTAGTTACAGAGCTGATGTGTCTGTTAACTACTGAATGAATGATGGATGATTGATGCTATGGGACTAGAAGAGGTGGTTTCTAACCTGCCATCACGTATCCCCAGGGTCCTTTTCAGCTCAGAACTTTCTCTCTTCCTTACTGCCATGACTGTCATTAAAGTTTCTTGCATGAAGGTTGGTGATATAGATGATTTTGCACTAGACTTAAACAGTGACGAGCAGTCACTTTCTGTGGAGTATTTATTTTTGTGTATGTATATGCTTTAATTATATGTTTAAATCTTATTTAGGATGTAATTGGAAAATCGATGAATCAAGCAATATGTATTCCATTATATAGAGATGCTAGAAGGTAATTCTGTTTACCTTTTTGGGTGATACAATTCAGCAGCCAATTAAAATTTGTCTTACTTCTTTTTCTTCTTTTGTTTTAGTGAGGACTCCACACGTAGGTTGTTCAAATTCCCTTTTCTGTAAGTGTCTCTCCCCTATCTCATGTGAATAATACAGTTTGGTTCTCTGCATTGGTAGCTAAATAATCATGTTTTGACATTAATTTTTTTTCCTTAGGTGGAATAATAAAACCTCAAATCTGCATTATCTTCTTTTTACTATTTTAGAAGATTCACTTTATAAAATGTGCATCTTAAGGAGACACACTGATATTTCCCAGTAAGTATTAATCTGAAGTTTGAACCAAGGAGATAAGATTTTTATTATTTTTAATCATAAAACATACCACTTCCCTTCCCTACATTTCAGGTTTTAGTTAAGCTGCCTTATGACTTTAGGCTTGCTAACTTAACTGTTCTGGTCTTCGTTTTCACATTTTTAAGGTGGTAATGCCAAATTAGGAAGCTATGTGATCCCTTTTAATTCTAGATTATTTAATTTTGTATTGGTATATGGCTGTTACATGTAGGATATTTTTAGGGTTAGGAAAAATATAACAACAGAATAGTCAGGATTATATCTCATCAACTTGTGGAAGTTCAAAATTATATTTTGGCTTCCTTATAGAAAGGATTTTTACCTCAGGTTAAGTATGCCTTTCATTAAACAAGCCCTGCATATAGAGACTTCTTTTGAGAATGCAAATAAAAGTTCTGAAAAATAAATCATATTCAGGATGTCACTAGGATCTTAAATGATTTTAAATCTAAACCTGAGGGAAAGTTTTTGAAACCAAGATGTAGCCCGAGAGAAATAATTTGGTTGTCCCAAACATCCTTATTTTATAAGGAATCTTGCTACTTTGGTGACTATAAGATTTTAAACTAAGCTGTAATTTTGATGTTAGTTTTATCTATCAGGGGTTTATATCAGTTATCAGTATTCTAGAGTGAGTGTAATAGTATTTTGGTCTGAGGTTTGGTGATTAGGTAAATGTGCTAACAATCATGTTCTTTCAAGCATATATAGATTATTGCCTATCCAACTTGTTCTACAAAGTCTCTTCCCCCACCCCCTTTCTTTCTTGAAGATCTGTAAGTAATGGACTAATTGCTATTAAATTTGGGAGCTTCACATATGCCACAACTGAAAAAGTGAGAAGAAGGTAAATCTTGAATCTTGTTTGAGTGAGATGTCTATATAATAAATACAATTATAGGAATATGGCTAGACTCAGTTACAGTGATGATATTCTTAGAAGGCCTTCATCATTTGCAACTTAGGGGGCTGGGTTGGTTATGTATTTTATACTTAGAGGATGATTTGACTTACAGTGAAAGGAACCTTACTGGCCTGCAGGAATTTTTATAGTGTGCTTTCCTACAATTAATACTTCTGAGCTCTTTGTCAACTAAGAAAGTAATGTGGGTCAGGGGCAGATGGCTGAAGGTCTTCTTATGACCAGCGAGGTGTGAGGTGGTATCCTTCTCACTGGGGTGGGATTTTCTTAGGGCACAAAGGGTAACAATACTTGATGTCATCCTGAGGCTTTTGCAAGAGAAAGATCTGACACTAATCCTAAACCAACCTTTTCCTTACTCTTTTCCTTACGTAAACGAAGTTCTTTATGATAATGTCTTTGAAGTTGTGTCTTTTCATATGTAAATCTTATTTTTACTTTTCACTCTAGTAAACTCTGTTTATTATATATATGTATATATGTATACACACACACACACACACACACACACACACACACACACACACACACACACACACACACACACACGTATATACATGGTGTCATTCATGGAATCTCTACAGGCTTAAGGCCTGACCATTGATGTCAAGAGTTTTCTGGAGCTGTGAACCAAGTTCACAGGTTTTTCTTTTTTCATGATTATCTATTTTCAGGGCCTAGTTATATTTGTGAATAATCAGTACAACAGGTAACTGTGACTTTAGTGTAAACTAATGATATATTTTAAATGTTACTGAGTACAACAGGGAACTGTGACTTTAGTGTAAACTAATGATATATTTTAAATGTTACTGTATAGAATGTCACTTGATATTTTCATTGTCAGTTTTCTGCTTGGTACCAGTATAATGTTATATATACAGTATTTTCTCAGTCATGATAACATCTTTGATATAACAAAACTTATTTTAATTCTAGCACCTACAGTTGTTTAGATGCACAGTTTTATGATGATGAAACTGTCACAGTAGTTCTTAAAGACACTGTAGGACGTGAAGGAAGAGATAGACTCTTGGTCCAGTTGCCGTTGTCTTTAGTGTATAACAGTGAAGATTCTGCAGAATATCAGTTCACTGGGTCTTACTCTACAAGGTAACTTACATTAGTAAGATTGTCTTTCTGATAGAACAGTTAAATGTTTTTTTAATGTATATTGTACATTCTGGTTCTTTAGGTTTGATAGATAAATAAACTCAGCTGAGCAGAAATGCTTCTATTTTTTTTATTGAAAAAATACTGGCTTCAACAGCTCTTCTGTCAAGAATTATTTGCTGGAACAAGGTGGGGAATTATTTGGTGTGGAGAATGGAACTTCTGTTTTCAAGGATAGCATGAACCCCAGTTTGTAGTAGAGTTATTTTAGATTTGCCTTTAGTATTTTCCTTTCAGAATTAGGACTTCAGTAGCCACATAGAGGTTCAAGGTCAGTTGAAAGAGATGGCTTTAGATTGAAATTTAAATAGGCAGATCTCTAATTTTTAAAATGAGTCCATTTGCTTACCTTGAAAGTGAATCAAAAACCTTACTAAGGTTTCTGCCTTAAAAAGGTATTCTGACTATTTGGAAATGCAGTTTTTTCATAGAATATAGTATCACAGCTTTTTTATACAGTAGCTGGTAGAATTATATTGGAAATGGGAATACTGGTAGAAATCAAACCCTGATACCACCCCTAGTAAACCAGGGAGAACAGCCCCATTTCACTCCTGGATTGGTTTTCTCCCCTTTCTAGGCTAGATGAGCAGCGTAGTGCTATTCCCACCCGTACCATGCACTTTGAAAAGCACTGGAGATTACTGGAAAGTATGAAAGCACAGTATGTTGCTGGGAATGGTTTTCGCAAAGTGTCCTGTGTGGTAAGTATTAAATTGTTGCAAAGAGTAACAGAAGCAACACGATCTGTAAGTCCTCTCAGTGCAAACATTTAGTGATGTCAAGCTTTTATTGATTATGAGCAGGTAGTGGCCTTAGCTATTTAGTTCTCTTGTTCTGAGAAAGCTTACTAAGTAATTAATAACAATTTTAGATTTTAGTAATCTTGAAATTGTATGTGGAGATCCTTTTATACAAAATGAAAGCTGAGTTTAGTGATTTTGTTGTAAATTGATTGGAAAATAACTTTCCTATAAAACCACTTTTTTCCGATTTCTTATTTCTAATTTTTTATATATAATGTATTAGTTAAGCCATTTTAAAAGTTCTTTATTTGGCCTTTTCTTTAGTTAAGCTCGAATCTCCGTCATGTGAGAGTATTTGAAATGGACATAGATGATGAATGGGAGCTTGATGAGTCTTCGGATGAAGAGGAGGAAGCCAGTAATAAGCCTGTAAAAATAAAGGAAGAAGTATTGTCTGAGTCGGAAGCAGAGAACCAGCAAGCTGGCACTGCTGCTTTAGCTCCAGAGATGGTCATTAAAGTAGAAAAACTTGACCCTGAGCTAGACTCATGATCTAGCTTGCCATTATTTTATATGTTCTCTTGTCAGAAAGGACACAGATGGTGATCGAAGATGTGTTGGACCACTTAATTTTCTTTGTGAAATAAACAGTAAATTTTATTTTTTTTTTGTTCTGCGTCATCTTCTTTTAGTGGTATAGCCACTGTGATAGATTTTCTTTTCACCATTTCTTTTTAATACTGTGTGCAGAACTAGTGTTAAAGAAAATATAAATTGAATGTGAAGAAAAAGTTTAATCTTTTCTGTCAAAAGGTAGGTCTCAGGAATCATTCCTGTATCAGGAAGAAATTACGTTTAGTCATTCATCACTGGAAGTTTTGATGCATTTAGTATTTTTAAAACGCAGACAACATTTATTCCTGTTTTTCCATCTTCCTCTTCTAGTTCACTTTAGATCTCCAGAATGCTTTCAAAATTATGTTTTTATACTGATTTACTGTAACCCTAAATAAGCCAAGAGATGGGTACTATCTTTATGATCTAAATAGCAAAAACATTGCTTGACACCTGCATGATTATCTTTTCTCACTGCTACTTTATTTGAGCTCTGAATTCTTTGAATCACCAGTGTTTAGAAGTGTATTTTTCCTCTGTTCAGAATTGGTCAAGGACATATGTGGCTGTCTGTGTGGTTGGTTCCTTGGGAGCATGAGAAATAGGGATCAACTAAACATAATTTAGCATTAGTGCAAATGAGCGCTTGTTGATTTCCTAATGCTCATTTCTAAAGTAGAATGGTACTGTCATGTGACTTTCAAAGTTCCCATTTCATATATGAATTCTTTTTTTTTTTTTGTCTGTGTTGGGTCTTCATTGCTACTCGTGGGCTTTCTCTAGTTGCGGTGAGCAGGGGCTACTCTTCGTTGCGAGTGCGGGCTTCTCATTGTGGTGGCTTCTCTTGTTGCAGAGCACGGGCTCTAGGTGTGCGGGCTTAGTAGTTGTGGCGCACAGCCTCAGTTGCTCCGTGGCATGTGGGATCTTCCCGGACCAGGGCTCGAACCCGTGTCCCCTGCATTGGCAGGAGGACTCCTAACCACTGCACCACCAGGGAGGTCCTATGTGAATTCTAATATCAGTTCACTGGTAAGTAAAAGAATCACTTTTGAAAGCTTTAAATATCTTTAGGCAGCAGCATATACTATAACCAGGTAAGTGGGTAATTGCAAGGTTGCTGTGTCATTTGTTTCTTTAATAGGGATCTGTTGTACTTTGATTTTAGGTATGTCACACTTAAGATTCTCAAGGTACCTCAGTTGGACTGATCTTTGTTGGTTTCGAAGGGAAAACTGAAGAGAATCCACTGTTGTGTGCATGAGCTTGGAGATTAGAACTCTCTTCAGGAGACCAACCATGCTAGCCCTCAGCCTTGCACTGAACAGTCCTTAAATATGATTAATATACAGTTTATATATATATGTTTATTAATGGTTGGTCAGTGTTGATGGCATGGTGCAGAATGCCTTGAATTAACTTCTGTCAGCAAGAAAGGTGAACTGTCAGATGACATTACAGAGAAAGTCCAGGTTGTAGGTATGTGGAGCAAATTAGGGTGAATGCATTGCACAGATATACCACATAACATTTAAATGACTTTGATGGATTTTAGGGACAAATAATTACAGATTGTTCTTAGTCTTAGTTCTTAGATTACAGTCTCAAAATAAGCAGCCAGTTCTTAGATTACAGTCTCAAAATAAGCAGCCAGTTCTTTGTTAGACTAATCTGTCTCATGTGACGTCATTAAATTTATAAAGATTTTTTGATATGTGAATATTTGCTTTCTATGGTTCCAGCATAGGGATAGATTGAAACTGGGACTCCTAGACTCTGCCCTTATCTTGAGCCAGGGATCAGAAATAGTTCTGTTGATGCACTAGCTGTCCCTTAACATTGAGTTAAATTAATGTGAATCACTCCTTCATGCACCCAGTGTTCATAGCAGGAGTGTGTACAGTAGCAAAGACATGGAAGCAACCTAAGCGTCCAACAGATGAATGAATAAAGAATATGTATGATACACACAAGCACACGCACACACACACACACACACACACACACAGAGTGGAATATTACTCAGCCATAAAAAAGAATGGAATATTGCTGTTTACAGCAACATGGATGAACCTAGAGAATATCATAGTTAGTGAAGTAAGACAGAGAAAGACAAACATTACATGATATCACTTGTATGTGGAATCTAAAAGATAATACAAATGAATTTATTTATAAAGTAGACTCACAGACACAGAAAAACTTATGGTTACCAAAGGGAAAGCAGGGGAGGGATAAATTAGGAGTATGGGCTTAACAGATAACATACTATTATATGTAAAATGTGAAACAAAGACTTACTGTATAGCACAGGGAACTATATTCAATATCTTGTAATAAAGGAAAAGAATATGAAAAAAAATATATATATATAACTGAATCACTTTGCTGTACACCAGTAACAAAATATTGTCAATCAACTATACTTCAATTTAAAAAAATATGAATCATTCCTAATTATAGGAGTATAGTTTTTTCATTAATGCTTTTAATGTATATGATAAATCACCTATTTTGGAACTGGGTTTGTATTATATCAAAGTGAAAAAGTTTAAACTGATATCTGCATATATCTTTTTTATGTTTTAATAAGTATAAAACAATTTTGTTTATCATTGTATTTTTAGATATGTGCTGTCATTTCCACATCATAAGAAATTTTGCTTTTATTATTTAGAAGCAATCTGATCATTATAGATTATCACTTTATTTCTAGTGTATTTAGCAGCACATGCTGAATTTGAGTTTTGAATTTAGTGAATGACAAGTAAGGTGTGAGGACGTGAGCACCCTGGGCCGTGGGCCTCCACCAGTTACTGGCTGTGTGCGGAACTCTGGGCCCTGACCTTTGTACAGTGGGGATAAATGAGAACCTGTCCCAGGTTTGAGGACTAATGAGGGCTCAGTAGAGCATTGTGGTTGGCATGTAGGAGACACCTGATAGATTAGCACTTCTTAGTACAGTATTCTGTGCTGTTCTTTTCTGTGTTAAATTGTGTTAGTTTTTTAGAAATTTAAATAGCCTTTTTTTTTTTTTCCCCTCTGTCAGACTTATTGGACTGTGACAATAGTCTTTTTAAGTCTCTGGGTTTCTTTTTTTTTTTTCGTTTTATTGTTGACTTTTTTCCAAAATAAAAATTTTACCCTCCAAAAGATGCTAAAACATGTTTTATTCAGAGCATTTGAATATAAATGTGAAGAAAACTATTAGGGTATAGTCTGAGTTTATGATGCCATAACTAGAGGAGTCTGTATATATCTGAATTAATCTAAATTTCCCTTCTTGAGGAGGCCCAGCAAGCAGATGTACGCTAAAAACTTCTAGAGGATGCTATACCTGAAATTATGGTTTGCATGATTTCACCAGGGGCAAATCAGTTTCTTTGGCACCTCTTGAAGTTGTGACAATTATCTATAGACTGTTTGCATTTATTAGAATCTATGTTTGACTGTGTGTATCATCTTTAGTTCTCACTGAGCCGGAGGGAGATGGTACCTAGGATTACACAAAGTCAAGGTCACAAAAACCTTATAACGTGAGAGTAAGATATTAATATTTCGATAATATTAGAGCAGAAAATAGTATTTGAACTCTTAGGAGGAATATTCAGATCAGAAGTTCTCAGTTGTTGAAGGGTTAGTGCTAAGAAGTGGGGTCACAAAAACCTTATAACGTGAGAGTAAGATATTAATATTTCAATAATATTAGAGCAGAAAATAGTATTTGAACTCTTAGGAGGAATATTGAGATCAGAAGTTCTCAGTTGTTGAAAGGTTAGTGCTAAGAAGTGAACTGTTAATATGGTAGATAATCAATGTTTTTCACTTTCTGAGTGAACTAGAACAGGATTTCCCATGAAGCACAGGCCACCACATAAAAATCACCTGGGCCAGTGATTAAGAATGCAAATTTATGGGTGCTTCCACAGGCCTGCTCAGTCAGAATGTGAAGGTGGGGCCCAGGTCTGCATTTTTAACCAACTCACCTGATCTTATGCCCACCAAGGGTAAGAACCAGTATTCTCCACAGAAGCTGTTTTTTAGTAATTAGATGTTTAGTATTTTGTTGTTGTTGTTGTAAGGTTAAAAGCTGCTCCCTTAGATGCACTGAAAATTGATGTATTTTTTTTCTTTAAAAATAACCCTCACTGGTGATGAATTTCACATGCAAGGTGCTCATACTTCCATTAAGTCTATTTAGATGGCGGTGGACCTAATTGTACCCCAACTCTCTATGTACTACGGCATGTATAAATGAATCCTTTAAGGCCACATTTCAGCCCAAGGAAGGTATGGTTCAACCAAGTAATAGATGCTCAGTTGGGTCTCTGTGGGCCATGAGTTGGTAATAGTCCATTTCAGTTCATAAATGTCACCTTTCCTCAGGTGTGTGCAGTCAGACTGAAGTCACAGCGCTTCTGGACACGAAGTGTGCTGTGTGGTTACCGCTGTACCGATGATAAAACTGTCCCATGACATGACTTAACGACACTGTGTTTACCGGCTTGATAGATGTTTTAAATGTTCAGGCAAGGAGATAAATCCGTAGTCCATGCCTCCTGCCTCCGAATTCCGACGTTGCCATGTTCCCCCAACCAGACTGGATTCCTGATTCCGGTTGCAGAGGGAACATTATTATTTTAAATTTCCCCACTGTTCAGATGGTAAAACTGGGTGTTTAGGAGCCCAGCTAGATGTGATTGTCAACATTTTAAGTGACGCTGCCCAACTTTCTAACATTGATAACAGGTTCCTTCCCATTTTCCTTTCCACCACTTATTTTGTCCTGCCCAATTCCTGCAGGAAGGCATGTGAAGGATTTAAAAAAAAAAAAAAGATTTGGTTTGCTCTCTTGGGGTGCAAAGTCAAGATCTCCGCCGGGTGGCAGAATGTGGATAGCCAAGGGGCCAAGGCTATTGTTCTGGGTGCCATTTTCTCCCTGCTGCAGGAGGAGCCATCAAGGGAGACTTGGAAAGAGTGACCCACGTGGCAGGAGGAGACCCAGGTAACAGGCTGACGGAAGCCCAGTCAGGAGAGCAGTCAGCCGCGTGAAATGCTGCCAACAAGTGGAGAAAGGGCGTAGTGGGGGATTGGCTGTTACCTCTGAAAAGCTGAGAGTTGGTGGTGGTTGCTTTTCAGGTAACCCTCAGTCTCCGTAACATCTTCTCCAAGGCTCTTCAGGCTCTGCCCCGGCACTCTCCCGTCATCTCGGGGCTCTTCCCCCAGCTCAGATGGGCTTGCTTTCTGTTTTTCTTGAATGAACCAAATTCTTTCCTACTCCGGGGCTTTGGGATATGCCCTTTGCTAGGGATGTTGTTTCCTAATCCGTCACAAAGTTAATTTACACTTATTCTTAATTTCTCAGCTCAATGTCTTTTCCTCAGAGAAGCCTACTGTGCTTTTAGGAGTCTCTCTTACTGACCCCTTCCCTTCAGATCAGTTGTCACAATTTTGTAGTTATATATTAATTTGGTGCTTAGTATTTTATTGTCTAAATTAAATTATAAACCCTGTAGCATCAGAGTATATGTCCATTTTGTTTACCTCTCTATACCCAGTGTCTGGCATAGTGCCTGGCACATAGTAGGTGCTCAAAATATACTCGATTCAATTATCAAAATATACAGCAAAGTGGACACTGGTTTGAAATATGATAAATTATCCTGAAGTCTTAACAACATTGCAATGTATTGAATTTGTTCACAAATGGGCTGTATTACAAAATTTGCAAACTGATTGTTTGACACTCAGATTAGATTTCTCTAATTTCTATTTTTCTATAGAAAAACTGTCATTGCTGGTCCCGGTCTGCACCTACCGAAAATAACAATTACAGATCTGCAAGCTCACCTCTATCCAAATATCAGCCTTGATTTCCAAATCAGGATTCCCAGTTTTCAGCCTTCACATAATTTTTAAGGCCTTCATTCTTGTGAATTTAGGATAGAGATGATGTATTTAGAAAGATGATTTTTAGTATTAAAAAAAAAAGTGGTGACCCTGACAGGAAGTGTTCCAGAGGAGTGCTGGCAGCAGCAGCCCTATTTGAGTGGGTGTGAAATAGATGTGAAGTGAACAAGTGGCGACCACAGAAGTAGGCAAGTCTTGAAGAATCTTGCTGCAAGAGGGGAGAGGAATGGAGTGGTGGCCAGAGGGAGACATGGCATCAGGGCTCTTTAAAAAATATGGGTGCTGTGAAGGCATATTTATACAACCATAGGAGTAATCCACGAAAGGGGGAGAAATTGACCATTCTAGAGAAGGCGGGGAATATGTGAGAGTGAAACCCTCGAGAAGGCAAAGAGCTAAGACCCATTGGTCAGCAGAAGGATCTGTCTTGGGTTGGAGCACGGTGTTCCTTCCACGCACGCTCACAGGAGTGTGTGGGGACAGTTGCTGGTGGGTGGTGGAACTGTGGGTAGTACAACAATTTCCCCCAAGAGGTAAGGTCTCAGCAGAGAGAGATGGGAGGAAATGTGTGAAATTGTTGACCTCCAACAGGAAAGTGAATTTTGCCGAGGAAGTGTTAGCATTGAGAGTCTGCTGGAGATTTGTGGCATAAATTCAAAGAGTCCAATTAATGGAATCATTTTCTGCCACTGCTCAGGTGTCAGGTGGATTAGGTGGAACATTGGGTTTAATCTGGGTTGGGCTTTTGTCAAACCACTGCGACAAGGCAGAGAGGGAGGAGGGGCTTAGAGAAGGTAGTACCACTGTGACAGGGCCAGTGGGCTAGAAGGTGGAGGATCATGGGGTTTTGGAACCAGAAGGATGGGGAGACAGGCGGCAGCCAGAGGGGCCGTTTGCAGTGAGTGGTACAGAGGTGGTGGAGTTGATGAGGACAAGGGGAACTGTGGCCATGGTGGCTGCTGTTGGGAAGGAGAAAATCACTGGGGATCAGTAGATCAAGAATTGAGTGCCCGGGGTTTTTGGATGGCCCATCCATGTGGCTACTCAAGCTGAGAAAGGAGATGACAGCAACCAGGTGGAGAAGGTTACCGTGCATTGGGTGCTGAGGTCACCAGGGCAGGAGGAGGATGCGGTGACAGCTGTGAGCGGAACAGGAGGGAAAGGAAAAGCTACCTGTGCTTCCAAGGCTCCTGGGCTTTGAGAGGCCCAGAGGAGGGTCCGTGACTTACATAAGGTCGCTTAGGAAGTCATGAGGCAGGGAGTCAAGCCCAGGTGGGCTGAGGCAGGGCCAGGCTCCCAAGCCCCACGCCGACTGCCCAAGAGGGGCTCGAAGCAGAACCCACGGTTGTAGAGGACCTGGTGCAGGATAAGAATAAAAAGTCAGCTTGTGAGCACTGCAGTGTTTTCCAGTCCTGTATCACCCAGAGATTGGTACTTCCTCCATCTGGGAGATAAGATTAAAGGCCAGGGTGGAGGTGGAGCTCAGTTCTGATTTTTAAAGCTGGACTCAGCAGCTCTCCCTGCTGGCTCTGGGAAGTGGTTGTCCATGGTTGTTCTCCTGCCTGATCCTGTCTTTTTTTTTCCACATCTTTATTGGAGTATAATTGCTTTACAATGGTGTGTTAGTTTCTGCTCTACAACGAAGTGAATCAGTTATACATATACATACGTTCCCACATCTCTTCCCTCCCGCATCTCCCTCCCTCCCACCCTCCACATCCCACCCCTCCAGGTGGTCACAAAGCACTGAGCTGATCTCCCTGTGCTATGCGGCTGCTTCCCACTAGCTATCTACTTTACTTTTGGTAGTGTATATATGTCCATGCCACTCTCTCACTTTGTCACAGCTTACCCTTCCCCCTCCCCATATCCTCAAGTCCGTTCTCTAGTAGGTCTGTGTCTTTATTCCTGTCTTACCCCTAGGTTCTTCATGACATTTTTTTTTCTTAAATTCCATATGTATGTGTTAGCATACGGTATTTGTCTTTCTCTTTCTGACTTACTTCACTCTGTATGACAGACCCTAGGTCCATCCACCTCATTACAGATAGCTCAATTTCGTTTCTTTTTATGGCTGAGTAATATTCCATTATATATATGTGCCACATCTTCTTTATCCATTCATCCGATGATGGACACTTAGGTTGTTTCCATCTCCGGGCTATTTTTTTTTTTTTTTTTTTTTTTTTGTGGTAGGCGGGCCTCTCACTGTTGTGGCCTCTCCCGTTGCGGAGCACAGGCTCCGGACGCGCAGGCTCAGCGGCCATGGCTCACGGGCTTAGCCGCTCCGCAGCATGTGGGATCTTCCCGGACCGGGGCACGAACCCGTGTTCCCTGCATCGGCAGGCGGACTCTCAACCACTGCGCCACCAGGGAAGCCCCATCTCCGGGCTATTTTAAATAGAGCTGCAATGAACGTTTTGGTACATGACTCTTTTTGAATTATGGTTTTCTCAGGGTATATGCCCAGTAGTGGGATTGCTGGGTCATATGGTAGTTCTATTTGTAGTTTTTTAAGGAATGTCCATACTGTTCTCCATAGTGGCTGTACCAATTCACATTCCCACCAGCAGTGCGAGAGCGTTTCCCTTTCTCCACATCCTCTCCAGCATTTATTGTTTCTAGAGTTTTTGATAATGGCCATTCTGACCGGTGTGACATGATATCTCATTGTAGTTTTGATTTGCATTTCTCTAATGATTAATGATGTTGAGCATTCTTTCATGTGTTTGTTGGCAATCTATATATTTTCTTTGGAGAAGTGTCTGTTTACGTCTTATGCCCATTTTTGGATAGGATTGTTTGTTTTTTGGTTATTGAGCTGCATGAGCTGCTTGTAAATTTTGGAGATTAATCCTTTGTCAGTTGCTTCATTTGCAAATATTTTCTCCCATTCTGAGGGTTGTCTTTTGATCTTCTTTATGGTTTCCTTTGCTGTGCAAAAGGCTTTAAGTTTCCTTAGGTCCCATTTGTTTATTTTTGCTTTTATTTCCATTTCTCTAGGAGGTGGGTCAAAAATGATCTTGCTGTGATTTATGTCATAGAGTGTTCTGCCTATGTTTTCCTCTAAGAGTTTGATAGTTTCTGGCCTTACATTTAGGTCTTTAATCCATTTTGAGCTTATTTTTGTGTACGGTGTTAGGGAGTGATCTAATCTCATACTTTTACACGTACCTGCCCAGTTTTCCCAGCACCACTTATTGAAGAGGCTGTCCTTTCTCCACTGTATATTCTTGCCTCCTTTATCAAAGATAGGGTGACCAGATGTACATGGGTTTATGTCTGGGTTTTCTATCCTATAATTGATCTATAATTCTGTTTTTGTGCCAGTACCATACTGTCTTGATTACTGTAGCTTTGTAGTATAGTCTGAAGTCAGGGAGTCTGATTCCTCCAGCTCCGTTTTTCGTTCTCAAGATTGCTTTGGCTATTCGGGGTCTTTTGTGTTTCCATACAAATTGTGAAATTTTTTGTTCTAGTTCTGTGACAAATGCCATTGGTAGTTTGATAGGGATTGCATTGAGTCTGTAGATTGCTTTGGGTAATATAGTAATTTTCACAATGTTGATTCTTCCAATCCAAGAACATGGTATATATCTCGCCATCTATTTGTATCATCTTTAATTTCTTTCATCAGTGTCTTATAATTTTCTGCATACAGGTCTTTTGTCTCCTTAGGTAGGTTTATTCCTAGATATTTTATTCTTTTTGTTGCAATGGTAAATGGGAGTGTTTCCTTGATTTCTCTTTCAGATTTTTCATCATTAGTGTATAGGAATGCCAGAGATTTCTGTGCATTAATTTTGTATCCTACTACTTTACCACATTCATTGATTAGCTCTAGTAGTTTTCTGGTAGCATCTTTGGGATTCTCTATGTATAGTATCATGTCATCTGCAAACAGTGACAGCTTTACTTCTTCTTTTCTGATTTGGATTCCTTTTAGCCACAGCAATCAGAAAAGAAAAAGAAATAAAAGGAGGACTTTTGCTTTATTTTCTAAAATATTTCTTCAACTTTGTCTTCCAATCTTCTAATTAATTTTGATTTTTTTCTAGAATATTTTAATTTCCAAGAGCTCTTTCCTCTTCCTCGATTATTATTATTTTCTTCATTCACCTCCTCCTTCTTATAGATCTGCAGTATCTTGTGTAATGTCTCTGAAAATATATGTGAACATTATGTGTGTGTTTTTAGTGCATTTAGTTTTTATTTCCGTGAACTATCTTTAGCTTGATATTGGATACATGGAATTGGAGATGCTCTTGATATATCCAAGTGTGGTTGTTGGCTTTCTGGGGGTATTCAAAAGAATGATCTAAATTGGAATATAAATTCATACATTGGCCTGGGTGTGGCGAGGTCATCTAAGGAGAGAGCAGAGAGTGAGAAGACGATGGGATTTTGGTAGAACCTGGCTACTGGCCTTCTGGATGTGGAACTCTGGAGAAGGACCAAATCCAGAAAGGAAACCAAGAAGGAACAGCTGGGAGGTAGGAGTGAGCCTGAGAGTGGGTGTCAGGAAGCCAAGCGTAGGGCTTTCGAGGAGGAGCAGAGGTCAACCATGGACCATCGTGAGAGGCTTATGAAGATGGGCAGTGACCTCTCCTCAGCTGAGTATCCCACGGAGTCCGTGTGGCTCGTCATTCAGGCCCAAGTTTCTGCCTTGGATGTTTATTTCTGTTTTCTTCCATGACTGTTGAGCTCATGCTCCCGAGATGCAGGATTTCCACAGCAACACGTGCCTTGTTTTCTTGCACCTCCTGCTCTTCCTCTTCACTCATTCATTTAATTCTCTTTTCTTTTTCTTGTATCTGTAGGAGAAGATTGATGAGCCTATTGTAATCATTTTCCAGTATATGTAAATCAAACCACCATGCTCTACACCTTAAACTCATACAATGATGAATGTCAATTATTTCTCAATAAAACTGGAAAAAAATAGAGAAATAATTACAAAACACGAAAACAACCAAACATGCTCTCATCACTGTGGACACTGATGATACGTATTCATCAACCCTAATCCTCACCCCTGTGGTCTTACATTCCAGTGGTGGGGGAGGGGTAGACAATAATCCAGCAAAGAAATAAGTGAGCAAGGTAATTTCAGAGAATGGCACCCTTAATAAAGAAATGTGAAGCAGAGAATTCCCTGGCAGTCCAGTGATCAGGACTCAGTGCTTTCACTGTGTGGCCCTGGGTTCGATCCCTGGTCAGGGAACTAAGATCCCACAAGCTGTGCAGTGCAGCCAAAAAAAAAAAAAGAAGGAAAAAGAAATGTGAAGCCAGTTAAAGAGTTAGAGAGGAAGGAAGGAAGAGGGAAGAAGTTGCTGTTTTAGGTTAGGTGGAACATTCCAGAAGCGATCTGAAGGAGGTGAGAGAGGAGGCCAGAGAGTATCTGGGATAGATTTATTCTGACAGAAGGGACAGGATCTGCCAAGGCCCTGAGGTGTGTGCAGGGGACAGGGGAGGAGGGCAGCCCACAGTGGGAGAGGCTGCATCACAGGGCCTTGGGGGACATGGTGAGGCCTGTGGGTTTCATCCTAAATGAGATGGGACATTGCTGGAGGATTTTAAGCAGAGGAAGAACATGATCTGATTTCTCTTCTGGGGCAAGTGAGAGAGACACTGCCTGCTCGCTCGAGATGATGAGGTTGAGGAGTCCTGTGGAGTTGTGAGGCAGAAACTGGCCTGGATCTCCTTTGCCTGTTAGGATAACTCCCCATGGAGGGAGGAGTGGGGGACCTGGTAATTAGCACGAGGTGATGAGGGTACCATGAAGGCCAGTGTGTCTGTGGATGATGCAAGAAGTAAGAGACAAGCAGTAAGGTATAAAATAGCTAGTATTTGTTGAGTGTCAGTTATATGCTGGGCACTGTGCTGTGTCACTAGGATTATTCTGTGTAATCCTTGCATTGCCCTCGAAGGAAGGTAGGTTTTATCATCATTCCCACCTAACAGAGGAGGAAACTGAGGCTGGTTGAAGTTACAAAAAAAGCACGACACGCACAACTTTGTGAATGTAATTAGTGCCACTGAACTGTGTGCTTGAATGTGGCTAAATAGCAAATTTTATGTTACATATGTGTTATTGCAATTTAAAACAAAATTTTAAAAAACACACCAAAAACCCCACACCATTTTGTCTGTGAGACAGCAGAATTCAAACTCGGGCAGAGTGAACCCAGTTCTGAACTCATCCACACCGTGGTTTGTGTAAGAGGTAGACTTGATTGGACACGGTTGGAGGGTGGGTCATCTAACGAGTATTCATGTCAATTTATTAATTCGGGGCATTTTATTAAAATGCACTGTGGTCCAGATTCCCAGATCAGAACTCTTACGGCTCGTCTCTTCTGTTTTCCTTTTACTGATCCACTGTATCCAGTCTGAACTGTACTTGTGAAATATTTCTTCGGTTTCATGCCCTGCTCCCCATCCACAGTGGGCCTTCCCCATCCCAGAACCTCCAGCAGCCTCCTCCTGGGGCTTCCAGGCTCCCTCCCAGCTCTTCTCCAAGCCATACTTACAGTCCTAAAATCCTGGGGTCATAGTGGCCCTCTTTACTCGGAAGCTGAGAGCTCAGCTTGGTTCCCCAAGTATGATGATCCCCAGGCTCTGGAGACGCCAGAGTGACTCTTCTAACCAACATGCTGGTGGGCTTTTCTCAAGACTCTCCAACGACTCCTTTTCTCATCCAGAATAAAAGAAAACACCCTAAGGGGTCGGCCCCTGAGTGAGTCTGAGCCCCCTCCCCCCGACACTTACTCCCCCTCCTCGCATTTACTCACTCACCTCCAGCCTCACCAGCCTCCTTGCTGTACTTAGAACTCACAGGCACACTCCCCGCTCCAGGCCTTTGCCCTGGCTGTGCCCTCTGCCTGGAACACTTTCTCTCAGACTGTTGGGGTGGTTTCCTCCTTCTCCTTTGACTCTTTGCTCAATTTGACACCCTATTTAAAACTTTGATTCCTTGCCCGGGAACCCTGATCTCCCTATTCTGTGATATTACCCCCCAAAACACCCATCACCTTTGCCCACCACGATATTTTGGATCCAAGTCTGACTCCCCGCTCCTGTGAGGATGAGGACTTCTGCTGTTCTGTTCGCTGATGTATCCCAACCCCCTGGCATATAGTAGGTGCTCAATAAACATTGTAGACTAATTGAATGAATGAATGGATATTTCCCCAATTTCCCAAGGAAAGCCTGGGATTGTATCATTTCCTTCTTACTTCTGTTGCCATTCATTTCTCAGTGAATCTTAAAGCTAATAAGGACAGAAGTGGAGGCCATATGTGGACTGTGAGTTTCAACCTGACTTTGGGTGGGGATGACGGCCAAGGCCTCTTCTCTAGGCTAAGGGGCAGAAGGAAGAAATGGCCTCTCCGAGCATGGCTTCTCTGCCCAGCACCCTCAGCCTTACTCCAGTTCTGGCCCTTCTAAGGCAGGGTGGCGGGGAGGACCCCAGGGAGGGGGACCAAAATTGGTTTGCATTTCTTGGTAGGGGTAGGGGCAGGAGGACCAAGACTTAGGCAACAATTTTTTTTTTAATTTGAAGAAAGATGCTTTTCTGTCTTTCCCATCTATTTTTTTTTTTTTTTTTTTGGTGGTACGCGGGCCTCTCACTGTTGTGGCCTCTCCCGTTGCGGAGCACAGGCTCCGGACGTGCAGGCTCAGCGGCCATGGCTCACGGGCCCAGCCGCTCCACGGCATGTGAGATCCTTCCGGACCGGGGCACGAACCCGTGTCCCCTGCATCGGCAGGCTGACTCTCAACCACTGCGCCACCAGGGAAGCCTTCTCTCTCCCATCTTTAACTTCTCTGCCTCTGGCTAGGTTTTCAAACCCAACCCAGTCTAGCAAGGGCACAATAAGAAGAACTGAAAAGAAAACTTTCATTTTGGTGCCTTATTGGTAAAGCTGGGCTTTCCTGTCACCCATTTTCACCTGGATCTGGACTTCTGCATCACCTTTCTCCTGCACCAGCTGCTCTTGAGCTGCTGTTGGGTCCTTTGTCAAGGAGGAAGTTTGCATCCAGAGCGCTCGGCCACTTTGGTGACAGCTCCCGCAGTCTGAGCCATGCCAAGATGGGAACATGGGTGACCTCCTTTCCAGCTGGCTTCTCCAACTCCTGTCTTCACAGAGCTGTCATTTTCAGAAGCTATAACATTCTTCCCCCAGTCCTTTTAGTAGAAATCCTAAAGGCTCTGAAAACCGAAAGTTGTTTTTTACTTTGATAACTAACTTGGCATCATAATGTGACCTGGGACTTCCCTGGTGGCGCAGTGGTTAAGAATCCGCCTGTCAATGCAGGGGACATGGCTTCGAGCCCTGGTCTGGGAAGATCCCACATGCTGCGGAGCAACTAAGCTGGTGCGTCACAACAACTGAGCCTGAGCTCTAGAGCCCGCGAGTCACATTCCCCAGAGCCCACACTCCGCAACTACTGAGCCCGCGTGCTGCAACTACTGAAGCCCTCGCGGCTAGAGCCCATGCTCCGCAACAAGAGAAGCCACCACAATGAGAAGCCCGCGCACTGCAACAAAGAGTAGCCCCCTCCCACCACAACTAGAGAAAGCCTGTGTGCAGCAACGAAGACCCAAGGCAGCCAAAAAAAATTAAAAAAAAAAAAAAGTGACCTGAATTTGGTGGCAAAAACCTCACCTGAATGGAGGCTATTAATAGCTCTTTATTTAGTCCACTGAAAGTGAAGATTAGTTTGTTTTTCCACTGAGCGTGAAGATTAGTATGTTTTGATGCAGAAATACGGATATGTCCAATTGTGTGCTGTCCCAGATTCCCTGGGGCTGTCATGGACCGTGCCATACTGCACTGTGTGAACATTCTTAAATCGGAGTCTTGTGGATTTCAACCCACAGCTGACCCAGGGTTTGGATACGGGCTGTGGATCTGTGTGTGTCCTATGACAGAGAGGCAGGGGGGAGTTACGCCTCTCAGGGTCAGTTGGCCCGGCTTCAGCTAGCACGCACGTACTGGCTGTGCGGTCTTGGCAAGCCTTATAACCTCCTGGACCCTCTGTCTCTTTATCTGTAAAATGGCAACCATGACAGTGCTCTCACAGCCCTGGGACAAGGTCTGCCCTGGCTTGAGTCACCACCTGCATCTCCCATCACGTCCTTGCTGGCCCCTCTTCTTGGACCCATTCTCCCCCAGATGTCTCCATCTGGCTCCCACCCCGTGTTCAGATGTCCACTGTGCTCTGAAGTCGCCTCCCCACGGAGCCCTCCTGACCCTGTTGATGAGGCACTGTTCTCACTACTCCCACCCTCCGCCTCTTTCTCCATTTTGCTTTTCCGCCCAGCACGTGTCTCCGCCTGCAATGATCCTGTGTGACTGTTAGTTTACTTGTAAATCACCTGTCTCCCCCACTGGAAGGTAAGCTCCTCCAGACATGGCTCCTTGGCCTGACTCACAGCCGCCTGCCCGGCAGGCACAGCAGCCCGGCTGGTGCCCAGTGAGGTGCAGAGAGTGGGTTGCAGCCCTGCAATGTGCCGTCAGGGAGCACGGGGACGACGCATGCAAGACCGGAATGGACTGGCCATCGCCCCGCACTCCCAGCTTCCGCCCTTTCCTCCCTGGAGTGGCTGAGTTCCCCTTCTGTATTTAGAAGGGGCTGGAGGAGGTAGGGGGGCTTCTGAGGCAGTGAACTGAAAGGCGATTTTTGTTTTTTGTCAGGACTCAAGACCAAGTCTGATGAGATATTTCCCTGAAGGCCTTCTTAAGTGCAGATTTCGGGAAATAACTCAGAGGGCATCGTGCTCTGCCCCCGCTGTGAAATTCTTGAAACTCTGGAGTTGGTTTTTGCTTTTGGCAAAGGCAGGCGGCAACCCCCAGAAACCTCCTGAGGGTAAAATAAAGATACGCTGAGGGCTTGGAGAGGAAACCAGGCCCTCCGAGTGCCACAATTACTGGAAAAGCCTTTCCCTCTAGACCTGTGTCCTCAGGTTTCCTGGTACCTGGGACTGGGCAGAGTTCCCTGGGGGAGGAGGCAGTGTTTTCCTGAGTCCTTTTGCACAGCCTGAAACTTCTCCAGTGATGAAGCAGAAACAAGTCAAGTGTTCTTGGGGGCAGCCTGCATATCAGAGGATTCTGAAAACAAACTGAAGCAAATGCTGGATTTAACAAGAGTGCACTCACCCGAATTCCGGGGCCGTGGAGTGAGGACTGAGAGCTCTCTTACGGAGCTGGGAGGGCAGGGTTTTAGAGGAGGGTCGAAGTGTTTAGGGACACGTGAGTGAAATTAGTTAATCAGAGGGTGATTTGAAATATTGAGCCCAAGGGTCCCAGAATGAAATTCATGAAATATTAGAGACCTTATAAATATATGCACGATGCCAGCAAGCGGAAGAGCCCGGCAGCCATGCACCTGCTACCCGGGTTTATAAAATTTTCCCATTTTGCCAGATTTCCCAAGAAAAACCCCAAACGTTACAGGCATAATTGGAGTCCCCTATGTTCCCTTCCCTTTCCTTCCTCTCTCTGAATTTGGTTATTACTCCCAGGCTTGTTTTTATATTATTAATACAAATATTGTCTCCATAAATAATGCTATTATTGTATATGTTGTTAAAGTTTACATATCATTTATAACATAAAATTTTTATTATGTAATAATATATACTGTGTATGTACATACATTGTACACTGTTATGCTACAATGTGCAGCTTTCTGTAACTTACCTTTCTTTGTTGTTCAATATTATGCTTTGGAGATTTGCCCAGGTTGATCCACAGAGCTGTAGTTCAGTCGTTGCAAGTCTGTCAAACATTCCATCATGTTAATACATCACAAGTTATTTAGCCATTCTTCTGTTGACCGTTCAGGCTGTTGCAAGTTTCTGCTATTACAAACAATACTTCAATGAACATTTTCGTACTGCGTCCTTGTGTTCTTGCTAGAGATTCTTCAAAGTATTTATCTATGAGCAGAATTGCTAACTCAAGAGGTCTGCAAATATCCAGCCTCATTTACTTTTGCCGGATTGGTCTCCAGTTGGTCAATACCAATCTAGATTCCCGCTAGCAGAGCATAAGAGTTCCTGTTGCTCTACATCCTCCCTGACTCTTCAGTGTTGCTCAAGTGTTTCATCCCTGGGAGGTGAGGGTTCCAGGCCTTGATCCCCCCACAAGGGCTGATGGCTGACGGCGGTCTGGCAGCAACACCCCCAGAAGCTGAGGAAAGCATCCTTCTGTTCTCAGAGGGAAGCACAGGCCACACTCTACCTTCCTCCCAGCCCCCTTGCTCCTCCATCTTTCACCCTTGAACTCTTTGTGGGGCTGGCTGATCTCTATGGATCGAATCACTCTGTCTCTCTGTTTTTGGCCATCCCCTTGGGTTTGACCTGAGAGAGAGGCTGGGACAGGAGATCAGGGGATGAGAGGAGACAGAAGTCAAGGTGTTTATTCCTGCCACCCCCCTCCTGGCAGAGGCGGCCTTCTTCTTTGGTCTCAGTCCCTGCTGGGCCAGCTCCAGCTCCGCCTGCTTCTAGGGATGCTGTTTTCTCCTCTCACCGCTCTGGGCCTCAGGTGGTACCAGCTCCCCACTGATGCTGGTCTCTGGGGTCTGCACCAGCTCACTAGCTCCCTTCATCAGCCCACTCGTTATAAATAGTAACTAAACCCTTGGAGTATGCCATCTCCATCCTTCCCTGAATGATATACTTTTTGATTTTTTAAATAATTCTAATATTTATGAATACTATCCTCCATCGAGTTTTCCCCATAAAAGAGGAAACAATGGGACACAACCAAGTGACACTGAGAGCTGAATCAGGCCTGTGAGCTACCGAGCCACTCGCCAGCCAAGTGACCTTCCCACAAGGATTTAGATTTAAGCCCCAGCAAGGAGACCAATGATTTCACATCACAGACCGGCTTTGCTTTGGGGTGTCCTGCAGATAATCAAGCCTGTCAATGTTGTCTGTGAACTCTGGGGGGCTATTGTACCTTCCTGAAAGGGTTGTTGTGAGAGCAAAAGGAAATAGGCTAGGTCAATGGCAGAGAGACCAGTGGCTCATCCAGCCCGTTTGGATGAATTAGGAACAGGTGGGAGCTCATGGCCTTGCAAGGAATCTGGCAGGCAGAGCCCTTCCTGGTGGGGAGCTCTTGTGCAGTCCACAACCTATGCAACATCATGCAATGGGCCTGCTGAAGTCCTCACCCAATAGTGGTGAAGATCCAGTGGATCCCGGATTCTGGCAGATCTAGGCTCAAGTCCTGGTCTAGCCCTAGTCTATCCCAGAAAGTTCTGTGGCACATCTAACGAATCACCTAAACTCTTTATGTCTTTGAAGAGGGTAAAAAGCAGCCTCTACTTTGGAGAGTTGCAGTGAGAACTGAATTGAGAAAATGTCTGTAATATGTATAAAATAGTGTTGAGCACACAGTAGGTGTTCAAGGAATGCTATTATTCTGACTTAGTTGCTGTTATTCTTATTTGCAGTCAGTGTGGTCCCCACCTTTCCTTGTAGGCGGGACCTATAGTTCTCGCTGGAAGGGACCTAGGTTAGGGGCAGCTGCTGTCATTTAGAGTTGGTGCTCTGAGATGATTTTTCTCCTCTGAAATCCTCCTGCTATAATTACCCCAAAGACAGTTTTTCACTCCAAAGAGCAGGCTTGGCACCATCACTTTTGCTTCTTGATGTCTGGCTCCTTCCTCTAAACTGTTCTCCAATCCTCCTCTCTCCCTCCTTCTCCCCTCTTTCTTTCTTCCCATCTTCCTCCCCCATTATTTCCTCCCCCTCTCTCCCCTCCCTCCTTTTTCTCCTCTTCTGAACAGGCTCTGAGCTGCACAGATGCAGTGATGTGTGCAGGGATTGGAGAGGAACAGCGCTGCCCAGGAGCTCAGAGCAGTAGAAGTGTTACCGAATGCAAGTTTGTGCGCCAAACAACCTGAAATGTTGGAGTTTGGAGCAGAGAAAGGTTTATTGCAGGGCCATGCAAGGAGAATGCGCGGCCCATGCCCCCAAACCCTCAACTCCCCAGAGGGTTTCAGCAAAGCATTTTTAAAGGCAAGGTAAAGGAGGGGCATGGTTGGTTGTTGCAAACCTCTCTGGTGCCGGAATCCTTTGTTCTTGCAGCTGTCCATGTAGGTCAGGTCAGGATGTTCCTGAAAACCTCCAACAAGACAAATATTATTCTCTGTTCTGCAACTTTGTATCTCCATATGAATGAAAAAGTGTTATGCCCTTAAAGGTCAGCCTTGAGAATGGGCTATCCTGTATATTTCAGGCTATAGGCAACATTCTTAACTGGAAGCAAAAGCAATAGAACACAAAGGTTTAAGTAAAAGAAACAGATCTAATATGGAGTCAGATTTGTTCTTCCCTATTACAGAAGGACTTCAGTCCCGCATGAACCAATACCCAAGGGCATTGGTTACAGGTCACCAGACGGGAAAGCTGACTGCTGGGCTGGACAGAGGGGTCATTCACAGGGAGGCCTCTGTCCAAGGGGAGAAACAGCTTCCCTGGATCGCTGGTCTCACTGTAACATTTGCTCTCCAAGTAGGAAATGACCACTCGGCCCCTAATGGAGCCTATGTCCTCCCCAGCCCCCTGCCTAGCCTCTGCCCTAGAGAGAGAGTGTGTCCACTGCCCCACCCCCCAATACCCAGAATCCACCTTCTCCTCCCAGAGTAGAAGTCAGGTCAAGCTCCCCACAGAAGGCAGTAGAGAGAAAGGGCAGGACTCTGGGAGAACATGAGAACCTACTGGGCCTAATGTGTCAGCATCCCCATGGCTGGGCAGCTGGTTTGACTCAAGGTGGCATCTGGGCAAGGTGAGGCCCCAAACTCTTTAAAATTTGGTTCAAACTTGTATGATCCCATAGATGACTTTGTTTCTTGATGAACACTGTTTTAGAGAGATCAAAACCATGTGGCTTTGCTAAGAAGGAAGATGAGTGTTTTCCTAAGCAGGTGTGTGTGTGTGTGTGTGTGTGTGTGTTTGGCGGGGCAGGGGAAGGAGAAAGTGGCTCCCTCTAGTGGGCAGCTGTGGGAACAGCATAAGCTGGAGCAGTTAGTTATTGAGCATGGGGTTAAGAGGTGGAGAAACGTACAGGAGAGCTGCAAATGTTGGCTTGTTTCTCCTCTTAGGACCCCCTCTCCACCTCCACCCCACCCCTACCCACAATGGCTCCCTTGACAAATAGGCTCCTCTGACCCACAAGATATTTTAACAAATGCTCACCGTGCGTCAGACCCTAAGTACTTTTCCAACAGTAATCCATTTAATACTTGTAATAACCCTGTGAGGTAGGAACTACTGTTAGCCGCATTTTACAGAAGCCAAGGAACAGAGGGGTTGAGTAACTCTGAGAACACACAGCCAGTACATAGAGAAACTGTCATGCAAACGAGGGTCCTCCAGCTGCAGATTCTGTGCCCCTGACCGTATCCCCAGGGGCTCTTGGCCTCTGGTTTCCCCAGGTCTCTTGTTGTGTTGGGGCACTGATAATAACACCTACATCCTCTCCCTTCTCACCCCTAGACTTATAGTTACCAGAGCTCTTTATTATTCATATCCTTCATCTCACTTGGTGCTCTGCGAAGTAGGAAGCACAGGCACTATCTCCTTCTTACAGATGGGGAAATGCAGGACCAGAGAGGGACAGGACGTACCCAGGGTTGCACAGCTGGTAACGCGTAGAGCTGGTGCTGAAGGCAGGTCCACCCGCTCCACTCTGTCCCTCTCCCTGGCCTCCCTGCTGTATAACTCCCAGCAGCCATCCCTCCCCACGGCAAGTCCCTGCTCCATCTTTCCTTATGTGTCCTCTCTGAACCAGTTTCCTCTGCCTTCCCCTTCCTCACCCTCACATCCTCTTGCCCCGAGGTCCCCTTGCCCACCCTCTGAAATAGTTTCCATTTCACCCATTGCCTTTGCCCCTTTGCTCCCTCCTTGGCCCCGAAATGTCCATTTTGAGGCCGTTTTCTCCTTTACAACGTTCTCCGGAGGCTGACATTTTGCCTTCCCTCCACCTGGCTGACAGAGCTTCTCAGGGACACAGCACATTCGGGGAAGTGAGATGGGTACCTTCAGAAAATATATCCGAGCACATCCTTTCTCAAAATGTTCTGTACATAAGAGGCCCATGTGATGTCTGTTAAAAATTCAAGCTGCTGGGCCCCAGATGCTGAGTCAATCGGTCTCAGCATTTTATACAACTGTCTGAAGTGATTCTGATCCAGTGGGTACCACGGTTTGAGAAACACTGTTTCCAACAGGGTGATTCTGGTGTGGATCTTGAGGCAATGCCAGGCCTCTGTGGGGATGCTCGGAGTTGCCCCTCGAGTCAGAGCCCTGAGGGCTGCAGCAGAAGTCAGAGCTGTGAGGTAAGATGGGTGAGGTGGGGCTGGGAGTTTCCCAGAATTACAGTGGCCGTGTGGACAGGCTGCTGATTGATGGAGGGCGTTTCTTAGGGCTGATGTAACAGAGTACCACAAACAAAGTGGCTTTACAACAGAAATGTATTCTCTCAGTTCTGGAGGCTAGAAGTCCAAAATCAAGGTGTCAGTGGGGCTGTGCTCTCTGCTGAGGTTCTAGGGAAGGATCTTTCCTTGCCTCTTCTCGCTTCTGGTGTTTGCTGGCAATCTTTGGGGTCCCTTTGCTTACTGTTGCCTCACTCCAATCTCTGTCTCTGTTGTTACATGGCTGTCCTCTTCCTGGGTGTCTCTCTTCTTTTTTTTTTTTTTTGCGGTACGCGGGCCTCTCACTGCTGTGGCCTCTACCGTTGCGGAGCACAGGCTCCGGACGCGCAGGCTCAGTGGCCATGGCTCACGGGCCCACCCGCTCCGCGGCATGTGGGATCTTCCCGGACCGGGGCACGAACCCGTGTCCCCTGCGTCGACAGGCGGACTCTCAACCACTGCGCCACCAGGGAAGCCCTCTCTTCTTCTTTTAAGGACACTAGTCATGCTGGATTTACTGCCCATCCTACTCTGGTATGACCTCATCTGAACTTTTAACTAATTCCATCTGCAACAGCCCTGTTTCCAAATAAGGTCACATTCTCAGGCACTAACTACGGATTAGGACTGCAACATATCTTCTGGATGAATACAATTCAGCCCTTAGCAGAGAGGATCATTTTGATGCTTTTATTGGGAAGTGTACATGTTTAAGAATTTTCTCTTTGCTCACAGATGGGGAGAAAATAGCATTAAATTGCATAAAATACCATTTTATGCACATAGCATTAAGACTTGGTTTTTACAAAAAGGCCCGAGTCACTCTTCACAGATCAGAATGCTTTCCTGCTGACGAAGTACTTCTCCACGACCGACGGGTAAAGCGGGACCGGGAGTTGAGGGTGTCAGCTCTATGGGGCCAGGGGCACCTGAAGGGTGAAGAAGACATAGAGAAGGTGATTTTAAATGTTCCTAGAGGGTGATTCAACCCCCCTCGTTCATTCTCACTAATCCCCAAGGCACTGGCAGTTGCGGGAAAGATAGGCCCTGGTTCAGAGCTCTGTTGGGTTCCTAGCTTTGTCCAAATCGCATAAGCTCTGTGACCTTGGGCAACTTAAACTTTCTAGGCTTCAGGTTTACTTGGGTTTCTCATTGTAGGTGGGAAAAATAAAACATAAAACATGATCACTAGACATTGCAGCACTGTTTACAATAGCCAAGTCATAGAAGCAACCTAAGTGTCCATTGACAGATGAATGTGTAAAGAACATGTGCTACATATATACGATGGAATATTACTCAGCCATTAAAAAGAATGAAATAATGCCATTTGCAGCAACATGGATGGACCTAGAGATTACCATACTAAGTGAAATAAGTCAGAGAAACACAAATATCATATGATATTGCTTATGCAGACTCTCAGAAAAAATGATACAAATGAACTTATTTACAAAACAGAAACAGACTCACAGACTTAGAGAACAAACTTATGGTTACCAGTGAGGGAAGGGTGGGGGTAGGGATAGACTGGGAGTTTGAGATCAACATGAACACATTGTTATATTTAAAATAGGTAACCAGGGGCTTCCCTGGTGGTGCTGTGGTTGAGAATCCACCTGCCAGTGCAGGGGACATGGGTTTGAGCCCTGGTCTAGGAAGATCCCACATGCCGTGGAGCAACTAAGCCTGTGCACCACAGCTACTAAGCCTGCACTCCAGAGCCCTTGAGCCGCAACTACTGAAGCCCACGCGCCTAGAGCCCATGCTCCACAACAACGGAAACCACCGCGATGAGAAGCCCGTGCACCGCAACGAAGAGTAGCTCCCACTTGCTGCAACTAGAAAAAGCCTGTGTGCAGCAACGAAGACCCAACACAGCCAATAAATAAATAAATAAACTTATAATAAAATAAATAACCAACAAGGATGTACTGTATAGCACATGGAACTCTGCTCAGTATTATGTAACAACCTAAATGGGAAAAGTATTTGAAAAAGAATAGATACTTGTATATGTATAACTGAATCACTTTGCTCTACACCTGAAACTAACACAACGTTGTTAATCAATACTCCAACATAAAATAAAAATTTTTTAAAAATCAAATAAAAAAATTAAAAATCAATCAATCGTACGAGAAAAAAAACATAATCACTAAAGTTGCATGAGGAGTAAAAGAAATAATGCAGTGAGGGAGGAGGTTACTTAGTGGGCATCCAGAATGAATTATTTCCTCTTCCTCCTCTCTTCCCCTCCCACTCTCCCTCCTTTCCTTCCAAGAGGAAATGTGAGATATTTACGATTTTAAGGCACGCCGCCGAGTGGACGGCTCTTTCTCTCTGGGACATCTGGCCCCATGGGTGTGTGGGTGGTGGGTGAATACGTAGTAAAATACGAGTGGCGGCAGCTAACATGTGACAGCTGTATCCATAAAAGCTCATGTTATGCTCCAAAGACT
This sequence comes from Leucopleurus acutus, assembly GCF_964270905.1. NCBI lineage: Eukaryota > Metazoa > Chordata > Mammalia > Artiodactyla > Delphinidae > Leucopleurus > Leucopleurus acutus. The sequence continues at coordinate 51,913,455 of NC_139146.1, forward strand.
CTCCTAGGTCACGCTATTTGTTTCCCTTTTATAGATGAGGAAACTGAAGCACACTTCCAACATGCTCATCCTCATCCAGTTATTGGGCACCTGCCGTGTGCTGGCTTTCGGTAGTTGAAGGGGGACAACGGGAGAATACGCAGGAGAGGACATGCCTGGCCAGCCCAGGTCCAAGCTCTCTGTACTTACCCAAGGCACTTCCAGCTCAAGAGTTAGTGGTTCCAATATTTGCAAGGTGGAGTCAGGAGTTACTGAATTCCTGCTGATTATTGTTGAGAAATACTTAAAGTTATTAATCAAAAGATGAGCTAGGGCTTCCCTGGTGGCGCAGTGGTTGAGAGTCCACCTGCGGATGCAGGGGACACGGGTTCATGCCCCGGTCTGGGAAGATCCCACATGCCGCGGAGCGGCTGGGCCCGTGAGCCATGGCCGCTGAGCCTGCGCGTCCGGAGCCTGTGCTCCGCAACGGGAGAGGCCACAACAGTGAGAGGCCCGCGAACCGCAAAAAAAAAAAAAAAAAAGAAAAGATGAGCTAACCTAAAATTTGATTGGTAAATAAAACCAGAGGGACAGGAATATATCCAGGTTGCCTTTCAACCGCTCTCTCTGTTCTTTGCCAGGGTTCCCCAGGGTCATTGGGTGGGAATAAGCAGATTGCTTTAGCGTATCACTGCTCTTTCTGGAACCCCCTGGGTGTGAAACAAGCTCCACTGACCAACATTTAAGTGCTGTGAGATCTTCCGAATACAGTGCAGCACAATGGATGGTGGTAAAATCTTGAACTATCAAGGGGCAAGGCCACTGGATGGAATGGAATCATCACCTCCTGCCCGCTTTTGTCAGGTGATTTGGTTGCCGTGGTGATGTGAGATTGGGGAGGAGACTGAGGACGCATTCTCATATAGGAACTTTAAAATCTTTCTGGAAGTGTCACAGCTTCTCTTGTTGCTGAGTCCACTTTAGCCTGGGACATGACTGACCCCAGTAGCAGCGTGGATGCTATGTGGACAGTAATGACCAAACGTGTGATTCCACCAAGTGGATTCTGTGTGCCCTTGGTAACCAAAGCACAGGAGTGGGTCCTGGCAGTTGGCTGGGCTGCACTGGTGTAACCTTTCTCTTTTGATGTTTTAGTCTCATCTCTCTCTTGGTCCTTCCTTCCTCCTCCCAGGTCCTATTTTTAGACTGTTGTTTCCTCTTTGATCTGTCGGGAAGTTGAGGCTCCTGGCCTTGCCCAAAAAGATTACGGTGAGTTTTTTCCCCGTGGGAGTGTATCTGTTTGCTCATGTCCACCACTCTCCTGCCTCATCATTCTTGCTGAGGTTGGGCAGTTATTTCTGCCCAGAGCTGGAGATTGAGTAGGGAGAGCTGATGGGCAGCAAGATTGGTGTCGCAGGGACTGTTTGGTCCATTTACCTGCCAAAGCACATCCCTCATGGTAAACTCCAGCGTGGTTCTAAAGATGCGTGAGCAGCCAACCCAGCCCACTGCAGTAGCTGCTTTTGACTTCATTCCTGGCTCATATTTTCAATTAATTGAGAGAGGAAATGCTGGTTAAAAAACTTGGGAGGTGGGACTTCCCTGGTGGGGCAGTGGTTAAGAATCCGCCAGCCAATGCAGGGGACACGGGCTCGATCGCTGGTCCGGGAACACCCCACATGCCATGGAGCAGCTAAGCCTGTGCGCCACAACTACTGAGCCTGCGCTCTACAGCTGGTGAGCCACAACTACTGAGCCCGTGTGCTGAAACTACTGAAGCCCGTGCGCCTAGGGTCCGTGCTCCACAACAAAGAGTAGCCCCCGCTCGCTGCAAATAGAAAAAGCCTGCGCACAGCAACAAAGACCCAATGCAGCCAAACAAACAAACAAACTTTGGAGGTGGGCTGGTTTGACACTGGGTAGTTGTGTTAGTCTGTCCTATCCTCTCACAGGGAGGTTTCAAACAGGAAGTTCTGCTGGCCAGTAATCACTGCCATCATCTGCAAGGTTCCTTTACTGAGCGCCTTCTAATGCATCCTGCACTGCCCTAGATATCGTAGGGAATACAGACCTGATCTCTGCACTCAAGGAGAAAATAACGTCACACAAAAAGTTGTCTACAAAAATAACTACATATGTAGATCAAAGACCTACACCTGAGAGCTAAAACTGTGAAACTCTTAGAAGGAAACAGAGGAAAAGCTTTATGACGTTGGATGTGGCAATGATTTCTTGGATGTGACACCAAAAGCACAGGCAACGAAAGAAAAAAATAAAAATATTGAACTGCACCAAAACTAAACATTTCTGTGTGTCAAAGGACACAATCAGAGTGAAAAGGCAGCCCATGGAATGGGAGAAAATATTTGCAAATCACACGTCTGATAAGGGGTTAATATCCAGAATACTCAAAGAATTCCTACAAAGCAGTAGCAAAGCAACCAACCAACAAACAGCTCAATTAAAAAGTAGACAAAGGACTTGAGTAGACAATCTCCAAAGAAGATACACAAATGGCCAATAACCATGTGAAAAGATGCTCAACATCACTAATCATTAGGGAAATGCAAGCCAAAACCACAATGAGGTTCCACTTCATACCTATTAGGATGGCTACTGTCAAAGACACACGATAATTCTTGGCGAGGATGTGAAGAAATTGGGATGCTTGTTCATTGCAATGTAAAATGGTGCAGCGGCTATAGAAAACAGTATGGCTATTCCTCCAAAAATTAAAAATAGAATTACCACGTCATCCAATTATTCCACTTCTGGGTAAATACCCTAAAGAGCTGAAAGCAGGAATTTAAAGAGATTTTTGTACACACATGTTCATAGCAGCATTATTCACCGTAGCTAAAACGTGGAAGAAATCCAAGCATTCGTCCATGGGTGAGTGGTATATACATATGATGCAGTGTACACATACATTGGAATATCATTCAGCTTTAAAAAGGGGGTAAATCCTGACACACGCTACAACATGAATGAACCTAAAGAAATTATATCAGGTGAAATCGGCCAGTGGCAAAAGGTCAGATACTGTAAGATCCCGTCTATATGAAGTACCTGGAGTTGTCAAATTCATAGAGACAAAAAGTAGGATGGTGGTTTCCAAGGGCCAGGGGAAGGGAATGGGGAGTTATTGTTGAATGGATACAGAGTTCCAGTTTTACACGATGAAAAGAGTTCTGGAGCTGGATGTTGGTGATGGCTGCACAACAATGTGAATGTACTTAATGCCATCGAAGAATATACTTAAAAATAATTAAGATGATAAATTTAATTGATGTATATTTTGTCACAATTTAAAAAAACCTTAACAATTATATGAAGTAGGTATGATTCCCATTTTGCAGATGAGGAAACTGAGGCACACAGAAGTTAGGAAACTTTCTTAAAATTACACAGGTAGGGTTTCCTTGGTGGCGCAGTGGTTGAGAGTCCGCCTGCCGATGCAGGGGATGCGGGTTCGTGCCCCGGTCCGGGAAGATCTCACATGCCGCGGAGTGGCTGGGCCCGTGAGCCATGGCCGCTGAGTCTGCGCATCCGGAGCCTGTGCTCCGCAACGGGAGAGGCCACAACAGTGAGAGGCCCGCGTACCGCAAAAAAAAAAAAAAAAAAAATTACACAGTTAATACTCGATAGAGCTGTGCCTTGAATCCAGCCAGTCTGCTTCCCACAAATATCCGTATGGCCCATCCTCACTCGCTGCAGGGCTCTGCTCAATGTTCACCCCACTGCCCCACCTTTGCTCCCCACCCTGCCTAAAATAGCAGTCCCCTCTCCAACACAATCCCATCCTTGTTACTCTGCTTTAGTTTTTCTTCTTGGCGCTTACAATGACTTGACTTGTAATATACTTTCTTGATTAATTTTTTTATTGTCTGGCTTCTGGCTTCATGATGGCAGGGAGTTGGCCTTTTTGTTAACCACAGTCTCTGTGTGCCAGGCACATAGCAGGTGCTCAGTAAATACTTGTTTAATGAATGAATCAACAGGTATTGGGTGTCTTCTATGTGCCAGGTGCTGGGAATGTTAATATATCAGTGAAATCTGGTCTCTGGCTCCAGGGCTGCTGGTCTGGTGGGGAGATGAGCAAACAAGCGGATGTTCAGAGTAGTCACAGAGGGAACACCCAGCCCAGCCTGGGTGGGGACAGGAAGGCTTCCTGGAGGAGGAACAACCCCCTGAGCTTAGTTCTGAAGCATGAGTTGGGGATGTCCAAGTGAAGAAGAGGAGGAAGGGCTTTCTAGGTAGAGGGAACAGCACGTGCAAAGGCCCTGAGGCCTGAAAGAACACCAACATTTAGGAGAACCTAGTTAGTGTGTGAGAGGGAGGGGGAGGTTTGAGTGCTGAAAGGAGGCCAAGGCAGATCTTAGCTTGCTAGGGGGCCCCAGAGTCTGGAGAGCTGTTCCTTTCATTGTCTCCTTTCCTGTTTCCTATGTTCCAAGGGATGCCTTATATTAACTTATATTAAACCTGTTTCCAGCTCAGGGGGGCCTGGAATTCCATCAGTGATGTTTAAAATCATCATAAATACAAACCTCACTGGGAAAGGGTTGGAGACTGGCATTGATTAAGCAGCCCTCCTTGGTGTCTGAAATCTGCACAGCCACCCTGAGCAGCGGGCAGAGGAGCGTGGCCCGTGCGTCCATCTTGGAGGCCAGGACATGCTCAGCATCGAAATCACACAGGTGGCAGAGTTAGGACTCGAACTCAAGGCCGCCATTCCAGAGCCTGGGTGTTCTTGCAGCGTGGGGGACAGGCCTCACCACTCTTGCTCTTCCTGACTTCTCTGAGCCCTCTACTGGCTTACGTCACTCGATTGGCCTCACCCTGCAGAGCAGCGCAGTGACAGAGGAAACTTATCTAAGTGTTGGGTGCAGACCACCTGGCAGTTCTTTCCAAAGCCTCTCAAAAGATGATAAACCAAGGCTAACACTCTTTCTGACTTTTATCATCTGGCCAGGCAGCGAAAGGACACTTGGGTTTTGCGGATAAAACCAGGAATCTGGCACCCATCCTGCAATGCAACCTGGGAGGAATTATTGTTTCTCTCGGGATGCTCGTATGTGCCTCCCGCCAGGGCGTGGCCGGGGAAGGCTGCATCGTGCTTGTGGCACACACAGCAGAGCCAGGAGGGCGTGGGTGGCCCTGGGGTCTTGGTGGTTTGGAATAAAGGTAGGGTATGCAAATAAGCTTTGGACACTGACAATCGCTGGCTGTAAAGTGGAGGCGGAGGGCAGGGGCTGGGTATTTAAAACTCAGAAGTAGATGGGAAAGTAAATCCCATCTTGATGACTGATGGGCTGATGGAAATAGCCCTCATTGTGTTTGCTGCCACCTCTTCTCACTGCTTTCTTGACACATGTGCATTTCTGGAAATTTCCCACATGCACTCCAGGGACGGAGAGAGGTCAGTCCTCTGGGTTTGTGTGTTTGCATGAGTTTCTTTCCAGGGAGTGTTGGTGCCCCGTGTGTGTGTGTGTGTGTGTGTGTGTGTGTGTGTGTGTGTGTGTGTGTGTGTGTGGCGGGGTGGATCAATGGCACGTCCATGTCAGACACACTTCTGCCTTCCAGAAATTGAGTGAACCAAATGTTGGTTTTCCTGGGGAGGGAGCCGTCAGAGCTTTGTGGTTTATTCGGGGACGAGCTCTTAGTCACAGTTTGAGGCGTGAAAACGACACTGGATGACCCAGGATGAACCTGGTCTCACTGCTATCACACATCTGCTTTCTAGAGACTTCCATTTTACGTAAGTGTTTGCCTGTATTTGTTTCTTCTTGCTACACTACAGCTTTTCATCTTTGTGTCCCCAGAGCCAGGTCTGGCTTGGCCCATAGTAGGCAATAAATCAAACGTGTTGAAAGGATGGCTGATTGGATGGCCCAGGACGGAGGCACTCCAGTCATCGGGACCCTGGTGTCTGAGACATTGTTCCCAGTGTTTCCACTTGGCCCATGCAGGAGTAATGTTGATTCTGAGGAGTTTTGCTGAGAAGTTTGAACAGGCTCCCCAAATCAATAAGGATGCTATTGGGGCTTTTTTGTTTTTCTACTAGATTCCAATTCTCTGCTCTCCTCCAATCAGTCTTCACTGAGGGACAGGGCCTAGCCTCCTGTAGGGTGAGGGGAGGATGTCTGAATCCATCTGATCAAGGTCCTCGACAAAGGATGCCCCAGGAGCCAAGGGGAGTGTAGACGCAGGGAGTTCTGTACGGAGTAGGGCTAAGCCACGAGCTCTGAAGCTGGGATTAGGCTGATGCAAGTCAGCGAGACAGAGAGATAGCCGTGGATGCACGGATTCTTATGACGCTGTAAACACGTGAATTAACTTAGTATTCCAGACATCCAGTGCCCTGCACGTTTCAACGGTACAAGCCGACAACAAACGCCAGGCTTCCTCTGTGACGCTGAGCCTGTGCTGGCTAATGTTGTCACTCTGGGTTATAATTATCGTAGATGCGTTTATCCTCCATGCAGTGAGGGTGGGGGGATCCTTTAGGGCAGGGCCCGTGCCCTGGTCTTTACTTCCCAGAACCTCACTGAGTTGATGGTGCTCACCGATCCCCCAGTAAAGGTTCGCTGAATGAATGATGAAGCACCAGTTACCTGTTATTGGTGATTTAATAGAAACTATGAAGGATATAAAAATGACAGGAAATAGTCATTTCCCTCAAAAACACTATAATCTATTGGGAAAATGAATATGTTAGTTTTGAATTTAAAAACCCCATGGAAGAAAGTTTTCCCCCGTGTGATTTAGAATCGGACCAAGCAAAGGTGAAGTCCTCCTTAGACATCATTTTATTGTTTCTTCCTTCCCTAGACAATGAAAGAGAGAGGAGAGAGAGAAACTAAAGAATCTCTTAGTTCCTACTGAGGTTTGGTGGCCCGGATGGGACACTCCACGTGTGATGGGGTAGGTGGAGGGAGGGAGGGCATGAGACATAACCGCCTTTTTTCTCTTTCTTATGCAAGGAATAGCTTTTTATGGCTGACATTTGGAAATCAGAGATGAGCAAAAAAAAAAAAACAAAAACAAAAAAAAAAACCCAAATCTTATCATGCAAAAATAACCACTGTTTCTATTTTAATGTAGTTTAGTCTCTTTCATTTTTTTCTCTCAGCTACTTTTTTTTCTTTATTAAACTATAGTTGATTTACAATATTGTGTTAGTTTCAGGGGCACAGTTTCAGATTCTTTTCCATTTTAGGTTATTACAAGTTATTGAATATAGATCCCTGTGCTGTACAGTAAATCCTTGTTTCGTCTCTTTCACTTTTTAAAAACAAGACAGAATCCTTATTGTTTTTTGCTTTGTGTGTAGGGATTTTTGTTGTTGTTATTACAAAAGCAAAGAATGGTCGTTGCAGAAAGAGTAGAAAACATAAATGAGAAAAAGAAAGAGAAGAACGATTGCCCTTGGGCTCCTGGGATGAACTCCAGTGTTAATATTTTGGTGAACTTCCTTTGTGTCTTCCTTGTTATTCTCCTCCCCTTTTTGGTTTCTGTCACAAAACAAAACAGGTAAAACTCCGAAGTTTTTTCCCCCCTATTTTGTAAGAAATTAGAAAACACAAATAAGCAAATAAATCAACACACAAAGAAAGAAGAGACCAATGATCCGTGATCACCAGATGTGTTTCTGAGCCCATGTGTATGAGTTGCTCTTTCCTTACCTCCCCAACTTTCCTTTCTTCTTCTTTTATGTTTAAAGAGAATTGGGGACCTTTGGGTTAAGTTGAGGCAAGACAGTGGAAGACGCAGATATCTCCACTGCTTTGCAACTTGCTTTCCACTTGATGTTCACATTTACTAGCTGAGAAGGAGAACAGAGCCACACTGAGGCTTGTCACTCACTCAAAGGACCTTTTTTCCCCCTCTTTTTAAAAATATCCTGAGAGGAAGTGATGGGTTTATCAGTGAAGGGCATGCTTAACTTGCCCTGGGGAATTTTATGGCTTCCTCATGGGTTAAAAAGGAGAAGGGGAACGTCTTCCCATTGTCTTAAGAATGCAAACACCTCAAATTCTTTCAACAACTTGGACTTGCTGTTGTCCAGGAGAGCTTGGGTAGAGGAAAGTGGGTGAAGGGCTCATGAGTGGGAAACACCCAGCTTGTCCACGTGGGCTCTTTTTCAGTGTTTGACCATCTCAGGACCAATATTACTCTAATTTCCTTTTGTTGTTGATTTCGGCTTAAGATGATCTAAAATTCTATTGTGACAAGGCAAAGTGTGTAAAAGAGTTCACACAATGTCTGGTGAATAATAGCCCCCTAATACATACTGCTGTTATTATTACAATCTGCCTTCACCTTCTTTTCTTTTTTTTAATACAACTGTTCTCTTTTTATTTTTTTATAAATTTATTTATTTATTTTACTTTTGGCTGCGTTGAGTCTTCGTTGCTATGTGCGGGCTTTCTCTAGTTGCGGCAAGTGGGGGCTACTCTTCCTTGCAGTGCGCGGGCTTCTCATTGCGGTGGCTTTTCTTGTTACGGAGCATGGGCTCTAGACGCGCGGACTTCAGTAGTTGTGGCGCACGGGCTTAGTTGCTCCGTGGCATGTGGGATCTTCCCGGGCCAGGGCTCGAACCCGTGTCCCCCGCATTGGCAGGCTGATTCTTAGCCACTGTGCCACCAGGGAAGCCCCACCTCCTTTTCTTTAGAGAAGGACTTGGAGATGGTCACATCCTCAGAGGCTACCAATTATGCTGATGCCACTGAGTCCCAAGACACTAGTATCTGTTGAATAATCACTGTATTGTACCCGTCAGAGGATTCACACCCATATGTAACTGTACGAAGTGGATATTTTCATCCTCATTTGACATATGAAAAATTGGAAGCTCTGAAAGGTGCATCAAGTTGCTCAAGTCCACACAGTTAGAAGGGGAAGAGGAGGGATTTGAACTTAGGCAGTGGAGCTGGAACCCAAAACGTTTTCACTACATCCTTCTGTCTCCTTGTCTGACACAGGAGCTTGTATCTTGGGTCTCAGCATTGCAACACCAGCCCAGATTATGAGGTTGCAAAGGATAAAAGGCCCCTTTGATGACTGAAAAGAAAAAATAATTGGAAGACTTCTACTATGACCACTGGCTATGTCAGCCAGGGTCTTCTACATTTTCCTCCTGGAAATTCACAAAAGCAACAAGAGCAATAAAACCCCTCTCTTTATCTAGGCTCCCTTCCACAATATACATTTTCAGAAAAGCAAGAAGAAGAAATAATCCACAAACTCTGAAATACTTGTAAGGACAGCCCAAAACATTTGAGGTAAGAAGTTGCATGATAGGAAGTACCGGAGAAGCACCCGATGTAGTGAGATGGCCCAGTGGTGGCACACCTCAGAAAGTGCCAGCAAAAATATGCTTCCTAAAGGTAAGGGGCTCATCTTAAAGTGCAAAAGCTGTAGCCCTTGTCTGCAACCACCTGTGAGGGAACGAGGATATGCTGGGAGCAAAAGCTCTCCTAGACCCAACTATATTCAGAGAAGCAGTGGAGGTAGTGCTGTAGAAATACACTGTGAAGCCATTTTAGCAGGAAGCAGTTTGTCTTTGTGGCAGCAGAGACCTTTAGTGTTTTGAAGCCTGTGGGGCTATCCTGACCCCTTTATGCCCCTTCCCAGTAGATTATCTGGGTAAATTCAACCCATTAAATGATTAGTATTTCTTTAAAAATAGGAACTGGCACAGCATTTATACAAAGATCTTGTAAGAAAAAAATCTGAAAAAGAGGAGCAAAAGTAATAATAGGCAAAGAGCACTTACCAGAAAACCACATACAGGATAAATTCCAAAGACATCAAAGATTTTATTATACAAAATAAAACCATAAGAATGTAGTAGAAAATATGAAATCATTTATTTCTAATTCTAAAAAGTTATTAGTATGATTTACAAAGACAAATAATGAACCAGGAAAAATTTTAGCATAGATGAAGGGCTGATCTCCCTAATGGATACAAATGCCCCAGAAATTGATGGTGACAACTACAACGGCAAAACAATGTTCAATTTTTAGTTTTTTAAGGAACCTCCATACTGTTCTCCATAGAGGCTGTATCAATTTACATTCCCACCAACAGTGCAAGGGGGTTCCCTTTTCTCCACACCCTCTCCAGCACTTATTGTTTGTAGATTTTTTAATGATAGCCATTCTGACCGGTGTGAGGTGATACCTCATTGTAGTTTTGATTTGCCATAATTCAAAAAGAGTCATGTACCACAATGTTCAGTACAGCACTATTTACAATAGCCAGGACATGGAAGCAAGTGTCCATCAATAGATGAATGCATAAAGAAGATGTGGCACATATATACAATGGAATATTACTCAGCCATAAAAAGAAACGAAATTATTTGTAGTGAGGTGGATGGACCTAGTGTCTGTCATACAGAGTGAAGTAAGTCAGAAAGAGAAAAACAAATACTGTATGCTAACACATATATATGGAATCTAAAAAAAAAAAAAAAAAAGGTTCTGATGAACCTAGGGCCAGGACAGGAATAAAGACACAGACGTAGAGAATGGACTTGAGGACACGGGAAGGGTAAGGGTAAGCTGGGATGAAGTGAGAGAGTAACATTGACATATATACACTACCAAATGTAAAATAGCTAGCTAGTGGGAAGCAGCTGCATATCACAGGGAGATCAGCTTGGTGTTTTGTGACCACCTAGAGGGGTGGGATAAGGAGGGTGGGAGGGAGACGCAAGAGGGAAGGGATATGGGAATATACGTATGCATATAGCTGATTCACTTTGTTATACAGCAGAAACTAACGCAACATTGTAAAGCAATTATACTCCAATAAAGATGTTTAAAAAATAAATTAATTAATTAAACAAAACAAAACAAAACAAAAAACCAAAAAAGTTCATCGGAAGAAAATGGGCAGGGACTTCCCTGGTGGTCCAGTGGTTAAGAATCCGCCTTCTAATGCAGGTGATGCAGGTTCAATCCCTGGTTGGGGAACTAAGATTCCACATGCCGTGGGGCAACTAAACCCATGTGCTGCAACTACTGAGCCTGCGTGCTCTAGAGCCTGCACGCCACAACTAGAGAGAAGCCTGCATGCTGCAGCTAGAGAAGCCTGAGAGCCACAACAAAAGATCTCACTTGCTGCAGTGAAGATCCTGCGTTCTGCAACTAAGACCCAATGCAGCCAAATAAATAAATTAATTAATTTTAAAAAGTCTAATAAAATTTTTTTAAAAAGAAACAAAAAATTGTTAAAAATACTAAAAGAACAGGATGTTTAGAGCAAAGGCAGTACAGATGGTTCTTAAATCCATGGAAAGATGCTCAGCTTCACTTATAATAAAGTACAATAAGTGAAAATGATATTGGGCTATCATTTTCATCTCTCAGATTGCAAGACTAACAAATTTGGTAACACACTCTGCTGGTGAGGCTGGGAGAAGGCAGATAATCTCATACTTTGCTGTTGGGAAGGTAAACAAGTTCAGTCCCTGAGTGGGGATGTGTGGACAAATAATGCTTGCACCATTTGACTCGCCCCTTCTACTTCTGGGAATTTATGCTGCAGATACTTGTGTACATGTAGAATGACGTACATGCAAAGGTCATTCATTGTGAAGTGAAATGCAAGATCTGTGAAACTGAAGCCTGCTAATGGAAATGCAAATGCCTCAAACATTTGCATTTACCTGTGACTCACGGCTTTAATCAAGAGCCAGTATGTCCCTTGTGAAAATACGTACAAACCATTGGCTTTGACTGTGGTCAGACAAACTAGTCATGGTGAATGATTTTGGCCGCAGCTCTTCCTTTCTAAGGATGCCTACGTCAGGAGCTCTGATCTTTCTCAAGTGTAAATGGATGCACGTGCATAATAAAATACTAACGTTTATAGGACACCAGCAAAGTGACTGAGCCTCTGGAGGCCTGACATCTTTGCTTATTGCTTTAATAATTGAATGTAACTGAAAGGTCTTTTCATATCTACTAAAAATTTATGAGAATTGGCTATAAGTTAATGAAGCAGATTTTTTTTTTTTTAATAAACAACTATTCCAGAGACATTCAAATGAATGAGCCATTTGAAAGAGCCACTTGGACCTCCTTAGGGATGCTCTGAACACATCGGAATATCTTTTTGAGAATTGCTTTCCTAGTTCTTGGCACCTTCTTTCAGATATCCTCATGGTGAAGTCTTTTCCTTTAAAGGGGTTGTAAGTTTTTGAAAAGATGTGAAAGTGATTCACATTTCACCGAGGTAGTACCATTTTTGTTCATAATCAAGGAGTCACTGAAGTAACAAGACTGTGCCTGGGTTATAAATTAGTTTGGAAGGCAACCTTTAGAGAGGGATTCTAAAGCGGACGCACTGAAGTGACCACTAGTTTTCTCCAGAAACAACAGAGAGTCTTCTGTGCAGGGAACCAAATTGTCCAGCTTCCTGGGGATGTTTTCTGTTTTAGCACTGAATGTCTGCAGTCCTGGGCAAACCAGAATGATCAGTTGTCCTATTATGAGGCAGGCATATTCCTGCAATTGACAAGACTTTGATCTTTTTCCTGTGACTCAATAATACAGGGGCTTCTTACTCTAGCTTCCTTCCCATGGGTACAGGCTCCTAGCATTGTTGCTGGAAGATGGCAGGGATTTCAGCGCTTCTTTGTTTTTATGTTGGTATCTTTGAACTTTTCACTGTTACTTAGGGCCATGTTTGGAATTCTCTTATGGTTTTGAAGCTCCTGCCTCTTGGCAATGGTTTTGCTTAAACTGAGCCAGCCCATGTGGTTCCAGAAGTGGATTCAGGTTTCTAGACTGAGCTCTGTATTTATTAGCCATGAGTCCCTTAGCCTATCTGACCCTCAGTTTCCTTAACTGGCAAATAGAAAAATGAGTGCCTTTATTATTTCATAGGGTTAAGGTGAGGACGAAAAGAGATAATATATGTGAGCTGCAAACTTTTATTCGCAGATATAATTATATCTCAACATTTATTGAGATATAATCGACGTGTAACATTGTATTAGTTTCAGATGTACAGCATAATGATTTGCTATATGTATATATTGTGAAATGATCACCAAAGTAAGTCTAATTAACATCCATCACCACGTATAGTTACAATTTTTTTCTTGTGATGAGAAATTTTAAGATCTATTCTCTTAGTAACTTTCAAATACATAATGCAATATTATTAAGTATACTCACCATGTGGTACACTACATCTGCAGGACTTACTTATTTTATTTTGACGACCTTTACCCATTTCGCCCACCCCCACTCCCCCCACCACTGGCAACCACCTATCTGTTCTCTGTATCTATGAATCTGTTTCTGTTTTGTTTTGTTTAAGATTCCACACGTGAGCGAGATCATACAGTATTTGTCTTTATCTGTCTGACATTTCACTTAGAGTAATGTTACCAAGGTCCATCCATGATATCACAACTGTCAGGATATCCTTTTTTATGACTGAATATATATATATTGTGTATATATATATATATATATATATATACACTACATTGTATGTACATATATATATATACACACCACATTTTCATTATCCATTTATACGTAAATGCACACTTAAGTTGCTTTCATGTCTTAGCTATTTAAATAATGCTGCAGTGAACATAGGGGTGCAGATATCTTTTCAAATTAGTGTTTTCATTTCCTTTGGATATATGAAGTGGGATTGCTGGATCACATGATAGTTCTATTTTAAATTTTTTGAGGAACCTCCATACCTTTTTCCATAATGGCTGCTCCAATTTACAGCCCTGCCAACAGTGCACAAGGTTTCCTTTTTTTCCACATTCTCACCAACATTTGTTATTAATTTTAATAATTACTGAATGCCTGTTATACACAAGACCTTCTGGAGATTCATATCCTGGAGGGAAATAGACATACATGCAGATATGCAATCGACCACTAGACGATGTCTGCAGTTCTGTGATCCTTATCTGAACAAGGTTCTAGGACTTCAAAGGGAAGACTGATGAATTCCGCTTGGGACACTCCAGATGGCTACCCAGAGCAGGTGATGCTTGAATTGGATCCTGAAGGATGACAGAAGAAATGGCATGAGCAGGGACACGGAGGTGGCAAGTCTGGGACACATTTGGGGAACTGTTCATTTGGAGTGAGGCAGGATGGAGCCAGACCTTGAGAGACTTAGTGTCAAGCTGAAAAATGAACTTTATCAGGGGTTTGACCTAATCAGATCTTCTGGCTTAGTGTGGAGGATGGAACAGACCTTAAGAAGAAGTAGTGGTGGTGGTGGTGGGATGAATTGGGTGATTGGGATTGACATGTATACACTGATGTGTATAAAACGGATGACTAATAAGAACCTGCTGTATAAAATAAATAAATAAAATTTAAAAATTTTTTTAATTAAAAAAAAAGTAGTTATTGACCTTTATTGTGTTCACCCAGGGAAGACTAGGGTAGAATAAATAAGGACAGTGGCAAGTGGAAGGGAGAGGAGAAGAGAGATTAAAGTGTCCTCATCATCAGTAATGTCCCCTTATTGGAGAGGCCTGTCTTGACCACTCTGTATAAAATATTCCTATCCCTCACCTCATTTGTCTTCCTTAACTTGCTATATTTTTCTGCTTAGCATCAGTACCATCTGCATAATATACATTTAATTTCTTTGTGTTTATTATCTATTTCCCCCACTAGAATGGAAGTTCCATGAGGGCATGTCTTTTGTTTTATTCTTTACCACATCCGTGGTGCTGGAACAGTGCCTGGTATATAGTAGGTGGTGCTCAATACATATTTACTGATTAAATAAGTAAAATAAGTTTGGGGTCCTTCCCCCAGACTATGTAAATCAACTGAGCCATATGGTCAGTTAGCCCCTGTTTTCCCTTGTGGATTAAACTTACTTCATTCTAAAAAGAATTTGAAGTGGTTCCTGAAATATATATACTACAGAACAATGTTAAAAGTACAGAAATGAGCCAGATCTTTAGGGGAAAGAAAGGATTGAATAGGATGATAAAGCACAGAGAATCACTATGCAGATGTGGGTGCCACAAGGGCTGCACTAAAACTCTCAAGGTGAGAAGCAAATTCATGTCTGAGTTTCCTGACAGCTAAGGCAAAGAGGGGAACATGGCCAGCTATGAGACCTACAGTGTTCATTAGACAAAGACAGGCCATTGTATCAGAAGCAGCCCTGGATTTTTTTTTTTTTTATGGACAAAGATGACACTGAAATCATCTGCTTTAGCCTTCATGCTGTTTGGTAGGGTGACTACTTGGTAACCCCTTAGCTGTTTTGGAGGGAGCTTAGTCCTGTGTTCAGCCTCACTCATCCACTCCAAGAGGTGACCAGAAATTTATCCTAGCCAGAAGGAGCAGTGATAGGTTAAGGGACACTCAAGGGGCATGATTGGGTGGGAGAGGTAAGTAAATAGACTGTTCCTGCCCTTCTGTCCCCTCGAGAACCCAGTATCAATTTCCAATCTTATCTCCACTAATACAGAGGAAAGTTACAAAGAAATCTGGCAAAGGTCAATGACCTCTGGATCTCCTGTTTGTCTCTCTTGATTTCTTCAGCTCCTTTGGAGTACCACTTAAGTGAGAAGTTTGGTTTGGCTGATGGTATCTTTCTAAGAGAGACCCAGTGAGATGGGGCAAGGAAGCTGATTTGCCAAATGATGAAAAGGTGATTTTCACTCTAGTAAAGGATTTTCTTTTTTAAAAGATGTTTGAAAGGATTTTTTAAAAAGTAATACATCCACGTGGTAAAACAAAATTCCAACAGGGCAGAAAGGGTCAACCAATAATGCCATAGTTTCATATATTCTTGCAGAGATATTCATATTTGTACAAATACATAAATGCTTTTTGCTATGTAAATGAGAATTTATGATACAAACTCTTCCCTTCTTTTTTTTTTTTCTTTGACTTATTGTCTCTTGGAGAACATTCCCTCTGAGTTCCTATTAAGCTACTTTATTCTTTTAAAATGTGGAATGGTGTTCTGTTTTATGAGTACCATCATTTACATATCTCATATCCCAACTCACGGATATTAGGCTGTTTCCAGTGTTTTGCTATTACAAACAAGACTTCAGCGACATCAGTGAAATCTGAATCTACATCAGTCAGGGTTCTGGAAGGAAACAGCACTGAAATGCAGAAGGCTCAAACAAAGAGACTTATGAAAGGGACTACTTTACAGAGGTGTGGGCAGGATGGATGTTCAGGCACCAATGAGCTGACAACAGCAGGAAGGGGTTACCAAACCTGGGCCTCCAGGGGAAAATGGTACCATTGGAGCCTCGGGGAAGCAGGCATGTGGGGATAGGACCACCTAGTAAGAGCTGTGCATTTCCAGAAGCATGGCATCAGAGATAGAAGGAACAGGGAAGAAATACCTCCGCCGCACTCTCTTCCTGCCCTGCAAACTCTTGCAAGTGCCTCCCATTAGCCAAACCCAATCACAGAGGCCAGTAGGCAAGGGGCCCAGGCGACCAGAGTGACCCGCCCTCCTGGGACAAAGATGGGTACAGAAGAGCAGTAAATGGATCTGGGGTGGGAGTGGAGCATATACACAGTGTATCTGTGGGATTCCTAGAAGTGGAAATTCTAGCTTAAAGGCATGTGCATTTTTCTTTTTACATCTTTATTTTACATCTTTATTACAATGGTGTGTTAGTTTCTGCTTTATAACAAAGTGAATCAGATATACATACACATATGTTCCCATATCTCTTCCCTCTTGCATCTCCCTCCCTCCCACCCTCCCTATCCCACCCCTCCAGGTGGTCACAAAGCACCGAGCTGATCTCCCTGTGCTATGCAGCTGCTTCCCACTAGCTATCTACCTTACGTTTGGTAGTGTATATATGTCCATGACTCTCTCTCGCTTTGTCACAGCTTTCCCTTCCCCCTCCCCATATACTCAAGTCCATTCTCTAGTAGGTCTGTGTCTTTATTCCTGTGTTACCCCTAGGTTTTTTATGATATTTTTTTCCTTAAATTCCAAATATATGTGTTAGCATACAGTATTTGTCTTTCTCCTTCTGACTTACTTCACTCTGTATGACAGACTCTAGGTCTATCCACCTCATTACAGATAGCTCAATTTCGTTTTTTTTATGGCTGAGTAATATTCCATTGTATATATGTGCCACATCTTCTTTATCCATTCATCTGATGATGGACACTTAGGTTGTTTCCATCTCCGGGCTATTTTAAATAGAGCTGCAATGAACATTTTGGTACATGACTCTTTTTGAATTATGGTTTTCTCAGGGTATATGCCCAGTAGTGGGATTGCTGGGTCATATGGTAGTTCTATTTGTAGTTTTTTAAGGAACCTCCATACTGTTCTCCACAGTGGCTGTATCAATTTACATTCCCACCAGCAGTGCAAGAGGGTTCCCTTTTCTCCACACCCTCTCCAGCATTTATTGTTTCTAGATTTTTTGATGATGGCCATTCTGACTGGTATGAGATGATATCTCATTGTAGTTTTGATTTGCATTTCTCTAATGATTAATGATGTTGAGCATTCTTTCATGTGTTTGTTGGCATTCTGTATATCTTCTTTGGAGAAATGTCTATTTAGGTCTTCTGCTCATTTTTGGATTGGGTTGTTTGGTTTTTTGTTATTGAGCTGCATGCGCTGCTTATAAATTTTGGAGATTAATCCTTTGTCAGTTGCTTCATTTGCAAATATTTTCTCCCATTCTGAGGGCTGTCTTTTGGTCTTGTTTATGGTTTCCTTTGCTGTGCAAAAGCTTTGAAGTTTCATTAGGTCCCATTTGTTTATTTTTGTTTTTATTTCCATTTCTCTAGGAGGTGGGTCAAAAAGGATCTTGCTGTGATTTATGTCATAGAGTGTTCTGCCTATGTTTTCCTCTAACAGTTTGATAGTTTCTGGCCTTATATTTAGGTCTTTAATCCATTTTGAGCTTATTTTTGTGTATGGTGTTAGGGAGTGATCTAATCTCATACTTTTACATGTACCTGTCCAGTTTGCCCAGCACCACTTATTGAAGAGGCTGTCCTTTCTCCACTGTACATTCCTGCCTCCTTTATCAAAGATAAGGTGACCATATGTGCGTGGGTTTATCTCTGGGCTTTCTATCCTGTTCCATTGATCTATCTGTCTGTTTTTGTGCCAGTACCATACTGTCTTGATTACTGTAGCTTTGTAGTATAGTCTGAAGTCAGGGAGCCTGATTCTTCCAGCTCTGTTTTTCTTTCTCAAGCTTGCTTTGGCTATTCGGGGTCTTTTGTGTTTCCATACAAATTGTGAGAGTTTTTGTTCTAGTTCTGTGAAAAATGCCACTGGTAGTTTGATAGGGATTGCATTGAATCTGTAGATTGCTTTGGGTAGTAGAGTCATTTCTCACAATGTTGATTCTTCCAATCCAAGAACAAGGTGTATCTCTCCATCTATTTGTATCATCTTTAATTTCTTTCATCAGTGTCTTATAATTTTCTGCATACAGGTCTTTTGTCTCCTTAGGTAGGTTTATTCCTAGATATTTTATTCTTTTTGTTGCAATGGTAAATGGAAGTGTTTTCTTGATTTCACTTTCAGATTTTTCATCATTAGTGTATAGGAAAGCCAGAGATTTCTGTGCATTAATTTTGTATCCTGCTACTTTACCAAATTCATTGATTAGCTCTAGTAGTTTTCTGGTAGCATCTTTAGGATTCTCTATGTATACTATCATGTCATCTGCAAATAGTGACAGCTTTACTTCTTCTTTTCCAATTTGGATTCCTTTTATTTCCTTTTCTTCTCTGATTGCTGTGGCTAAAACTTCTAAAACTATGTTGAATACGAGTGGTGAGAGTGGGCAACCTTTTCTTGTTCCTGATCTTAGTGGAAATGCTTTCAGTTTTTCCCCATTGAGGATGATATTGGCTGTGGGTTTGTCGTATATGGCCTTTACTATGTTGAGGAAAGTTCCCTCTATGCCTAATTTCTGCAAGGTTTTTATCACAAATGGGTGTTGAATTTTGCCGAAACCTTTCTCTGCACCTATTGACATGGTCATATGGTTTTTCTCCTTCAATTTGTTAATATGGTGTATCATGTTGATTGATTTGCGTACATTGAAGAATCCTTGCATTCCTGGAATAAACCCCACTTGATCATGGTGTATGATCCGTTTAGTGTGCTGTTGGATTCTTTTTGCTAGTATTTTGTTGAGGATTTTTGCATCTATGTTCATCAGTGATATTGACCTGTAGTTTTCTTTCTTTGTGACATCCTTGTCTTGTTTTGGTATCAGGGTGATGGTGGCCTCATAGAATGAGTTTCGGAGTGTTCCTCCCTCTGCTATATTTTGGAAGAGTTTGAGAAGGATAGGTATTAGCTCTTCTCTAAATGTTTGATAGAATTCGCCTGTGAAGAGATCTGGTCCTGGGCTGTTGTTTGTTGGAAGATTTTTAATCACAGTTTCAATTTCAGTGTTTGTGATTGTTCTGTTCATATTTTCTATTTTTTCCTTATTCAGTCTTGGCACGTTGTGCATTTCTAAGCATTTGTCCATTTCTTCCTGGTTGTCCATTTTATTGGCATAGAGTTGCTTTTAGTAATCTCTCATGATCTTTTGTATTTCTGCAGTGTCAGTTGTTACTTCTCCTTTTTCATTTCTAATTCTATTGATTTGAGTCTTCTCCCTTTTTTTCTTGATGAGTCTGGCTAATGGTTTATCAATTTTGTTTATCTTCTCAAAGAACCAGCTTTTAGTTTTATTGATCTTTGCTATTGTTTCCTTCATTTCTTTTTCATTTATTTCTGATTGATTTTTATGATTTCTTTCCTTCTGCTAACTTTGGGGTCTTTTTGTTCTACTTTCTCTAATTGCTTTAGGTGCAAGGTTAGGTTGTTTATTCGAGATGTTTCCTGTTTCTTAAGGTAGGATTGTATTGCTATAAACTTCCCTCTTAGAACTGCTTTTGCTGCATCCCATAGATTTTGGGTAGTCGCGTCTCCATTGTCATTTGTTTCTAGGTATTTTTTTATTTCCTCTTTGATTTCTTCAGTGATCACTTCGTTATTAAGTAGTGTATTGTTTAGCCTCCGTGTGTTTGTATTTTTTACAGATCTTTTCCTGTAATTGATATCTAGTCTCATAGCGTTGTGGTCGGAAAAGATACTTGATACAATTTCAATTTTCTTAAATTTACCAAGGCTTGATTTGTGACCCAAGATATGATCTATCCTGGAGAATGTTCCATGAGCACTTGAGAAAAATGTGTATTCTGTTGTTTTTGGATGGAATGTCCTATAAATATCAATTAAGTCCATCTTGTTTAATGTATCATTTAAAGCTTGTGTCTCCTTATTTATTTTCATTTTGGATGATCTGTCCATTGGTGAAAGTGGGGTGTTAAAGTCCCCTAGTATGAATGTGTTACTGTTGATTTCCCCTTTTATGGCTGTTAGTATTTGCCTTATGTATTGAGGTGCTCCTATGTTGGGTGCATAAATATTTACAATTGTTATATCTTCTTCTTGGGTCGATCCCTTGATCATTATGTAGTGTCCTTCTTTGTCTCTTTTAATAGTCTTTATTTTAAAGTCTATTTTGTCTGATATGAGAATTGCTACTCCAGCTTTCTTCTGGTTTCCATTTGCATGAAATATCTTTTTCCATCCCCTCACTTTCAGTCTGTATGTGTCTCTAGGTCTGAAGTGGGTCTCTTGTAGACAGCATATATATGGGTCTTGTTTTTGTATCCATTCAGCCAATCTGTGTCTTTTGGTATGGTAGGAGCATTTAGTCCATTTACATTTAAGGTAATTATCGATATTTATGTTCCTATTCCCATTTTCTTAATTGTTTTGGGTTCGTTATTGTAGGTCTTTTTCTTCTCTTGTGTTTCTTGCCTAGAGAAGGTCCTTTAGCAGTTGTTGTAAAGCTGGTTTGGTGGTGCTGAACTCTCTCAGCTTTTGCTTATCTGTAAAGGTTTTTATTTCTCCATCAAATCTGAATGAGATCCTTGCTGGGTAGAGCAATCTTGGTTGCAGGTTTTTCTCCTTCATCACTTTAAATATGTCCTGTCAGTCCCTTCTGGCTTGCAGAGTTTCTGTTGAAAGATCAGCTGTTAACCTTATGGGGATTCCCTTGTGTGTTATTTGTTGTTTTTCCCTTGCTGCTTTTAGTATGTTTTCTTTGTATTTAATTTTTGACAGTTTGATTAATATGTGTCTTGGCGTATTTCTCCTTGGATTTATCCTGTGTGGGACTCTCTGTGCTTCCTGGACTTGATTAACTATTTCCTTTCCCATATTAGGGAAGTTTTCAACTATAATCTCTTCAAATATTTTCTCAGTCCCTTTCTTTTTCTCTTCTTCTTCTGGAACCCCTATAATTTGAATGTTGGTGCATTTAATGTTGTCCCGGAGGTCTATGAGACTGTCCTCAGTTCTTTTCATTCTTTTTTCTTTATTCTTCTCTGCAGTAGTTATTTCCACTATTTTATATTCCAGGTCATTTATCCGTTCTTCTGCCTCAGTTATTCTGCTATTGATCCCATCTAGAGTATTTTTAATTTCTTTTATTGTGTTGTTCATCATTGTTTGTTTCATCTTTAGTTCTTCTAGGTCCTTGTTAAATGTTTCTTGCATTTTGTCTATTCTATTTCCAAGATTTTGGATCATCTTTAGTATCATTATTCTGAATTCTTTTTCAGGTAGACTGCCTACTTCCTCGTCATTTGTTAGGTCTGGTGGGTTTTTATCTTGCTCCTTCATCTGCTGTGTGTTTTTCTGTCTTCTCATTTTTCTTATCTTACTGTGTTTGGGGTCTCCTTTTTGCAGGCTGCAGATTCGTAGTTCCCATTGTTTTTGGTGTCTGTCCCCAGTGGCTAAGGTTGGTTCAGTGGGTTGTGTAGGCTTCCTGGTGGAGGGGACTAGTGCCTGTGTTCTGGTGTATGAGGCTGGATCTTGTCTTTCTGGTGGGCAGGTCCACATCTGGTGGTGTGTTTTGGGGTGTCTGTGGACTTATTATGATTTTAGGCAGCCTCTCTGCTAATGGGTGGGGTTGTGTTCCTGTCTTGCTAGTTGTTTGGCATAGGATGTCCAGCACTGTAGCTTGCTGGTCGTTGAGTGAAGCTGGGTGTTGAGATGGAGATCTCTGGGAGATTTTCGCCGTTTGATATTATGTGGAGCTGGGAGGTCTCTTGTGGACCAGTTTCCTGAAGTTGTCTCTCCCACCTCAGAGGCACAGCACTGACTCCTGGCTGCAGCACCAAGAACCTTTCATCCACACGGCTCAGAATAAAAGGGAGAAAAAGTAGAAAGAAAGAATTAGTAGAACTAGAAAGAGAGAAAGAAAGGAGGGAGGGAGGGAGGAAGGAAGGAATGAGGGAAGGAAAAAAAGCAAGGAGATAAAGTAAAATAAAATAAAGTAAGATAAAATATAATAAAGTTATTAAAATAAAAGTATAATTATTAAGAGAAAAACAATTTTTAAAACAGACGGATAGAACCCTAGGACAAATGGTGGAAGCAAAGCTATACAGACAAAATCTCACAGAGAAGCATACACATACACACTCACAAAAAGGGGAAAAGGGGAAAAAATCATAAATCTTGCTCTCAAAGTCCACCTCCTCAATTTGGGATGATTGGTTGTCTATTCATGTATTCCACACATGCAGGGTACATCAAGTTGATTGTGGAGCTTTAATCCGCTGCTCCTGAGGCTGCTGGGAGGTGTTTCCCTTTCTCTTCTTTGTTCACACAGCTCCCAGGGGCTCAGTTTTGGATTTGGCCCCGCCTCTGCGTGTAGGTCGCCGGAGTGCGCCTGCTCTTCCCTCAGACAGGAGGGGGTTAAAGGAGCCGCTGATTCAGGGCCTCTGGCTCACTCAGGCCGGGGGAGGGAGGGGCACGGAGCGCGGGGCGGGCCTGCGGCGGCAGAGGCCGGCGTGACTGAGGCGCGCCGTGCGTTCTCCCGGAGGAGTTGACCCTGGATCCTGGGACCCTGGCAGTGGCGGACTGCACGGGCTCCCCGGAAGGGGGGTGTGGAGAGTGACCTGTGCTCCCACACAGGCTTCTTGGTGGCGGCAGCAGCAGCCTTAGCGTCTTATGCCCGTCTCTGGGGCCCGCGCTTTTAGCCGCGGCTCGCGCCCGTCTCTGGAGCTCCTTTAAGCAGCGCTCTTAATCCCCTCTCCTCGCGCACCAGGAAACAAAGAGGTAAGAAAAAGTCTCTTGCCTCTTCGGCAGGTCCAGACTTTTCCCCGGACTCCCTCCCGGCCAGCCGTGGCGCACTAACCCCCTGCAGGCTGTGTTCACGTCGCCAACCCCAGTCCTCTCCCGGCGCTCCGACCGAAGCCCGAGCCTCAGCTCCCAGCCCCGCCCGCCCCGGCGGGTGAGCAGACAAGCCTCTCGGGCTGGTGAGTGCCGGTCGGCCCTGATCCTCTGTGCGGGAATCTCCCCGCTTTGCCCTCCGCACCCCTGTGGCTGCGCTCTCCTCCGCGGCTTTGAAGCTTTCCCACTCCGCCACCCGCAGTCTCCGCCCGCGAAGGGGCTTCCTAGTGTGTGGAAACCATTCCTCCTTCACAGCTCCCTCCCACTGGTGTAGGTCCCGTCCCTATTCTTTGGTCTCTGTTTATTCTTTTTTCTTTCGCCCTACCCAGGTACGTGGTGGTGGTGGGGGGTTTCTTGCCTTTTGGGAGGTCTGAGGTCTTCTGCCAGCGTTCAGTAGGTGTTCTGTAGGAGTTGTTCCATGTGTAGATGTATTTCTGGTGTATCTGTGGGGAGGAAGGTGATCTTCGCCGGCATGTGCATTTTTATTACTGTTTGCAAGTCAATATTGATTTTCTTTTTTTTAATAGATTTATTTATTTATGGCTGCGTTGGGTCTTTGTTGCTGCGCGCGGGCTTTCTCTAGTTGAGACGAGCAGGGGCTACTCTTCTTTGTGGTGCGCGGGCTTCTCATTTCGGCGGCTTCTCCTGTTGCAGAGCATGGGCTCTAGGTGCACAGGCTTCAGTAGTGTGGCATGTGGGCTCAGTAGTGGTGGCTTGCGGGCTCTAGAGCACAGGCTCAGTAGTTGTGGTTCACGGGCTTAGTTGCTCTGCGGCATGTGGGATCTTCCCGGACCAGGGCTCAAACTCCTGTCCCCTGCATTGGCAGGTGGATTCTTAACCACTGCACCATGAGGGAAGTCCAATATTCATTTTCATTTACCCTTTCTCTGGGTTTTCTCTTTTCTTCTGTATTTCTGTATTTCTATTGGGAATAATTTTCCTTCTGTCAGAAGAACTCCCTTCAGTATTTCTTTGAGTGCAATTCTGACGGCTAGGAATTCTCTCTGTTTTGCTTGTCCTTTGACCTTTCATTTTGAAGGATAATTTCATGGAGTTGACGATCCTAGGTGGGCAGTTATTTTCTTTCAGCACCTTGTCTTCTGAATTTTATTGTCTCTGTTGAAAATCACCTCTCAGTCTTAGTGTGATTCCATTGAAGTTTCTACTTTTAAGCTTTTCTTTATATTTCTGGTTTTCAGCAGTTTGACTATGATATACCTCAATGTGGTTTTCTTTGTTTACATCATGATTGAATTCAGTGAACTTTTGAATCTGAATTATATTTCATCAGTTTCAGGAAATTCTTGTCTATTATCTTTAAATAATGCCCTTTTCTCTCTTTCCATATCCTTAGTTTGCGTATATTATCCCTTTTCACTGTGTGCCATTTGCCCCTTACACTCTTTTCTATACTTTCCATCCTTTTTTCTCTTTGTCTTTAGTCTGGATATTTTCTATTGTCTTACAGTTCACTAATCTGTCCTTTCTGGGTCTAAGTCTGCTCTTAAGCCCATCTATTGAATTTCCAATTTTCACTTACTGTATTTTTCAGTCCTAGCATTTTGATTTGATTCTTTTTTATAGGTTCTGATTATCTGAGAAATTATCTTTTTTTATCTCTTGAGACTGTAAGTGATGTTTTTTTCCTTCAGAGGGAGTTATCCTTTCTTTAGCTGGTCAGGGAGAGTGGGGACTGCTCATCTTAAGAAAGAGACTGAACCAACTTTAGTCTGGGTTGCAGTTTTGGCAAACCTCTGTCTATCTCTATTTCCCCCTTTTAGGGTAGATCTCTCCAGGGGTTCCAACTATGAATCTGGGGTATTAAGCAGAGATCCTTTCTTTTAGTAGGGCTTGAACTCTTATTCTTGCATCCTGGCCACTGTGAGACTGCCAAAACCCTGCTTTTAGTTTCCAAGCCTTTCTATTTGTCTTCCTAGCCTCCTGCCCAGACAGCTTCAGAAGGTAGTGGATGCTTTCTGGGAAAACTGGTAGTGTTGGAACTCAGTATTCTTCTCCTTCCTCACTGGGGTCCTGGCCCCTAAGCTTCTCATTTTCTCTCTCTAGCCCCACAGATGGCCAAAAGATTTCCTGCTTTCTTTACCTCTTAACAGAAGTCCTCTGACTGGGGTCACTGGGATGCTTTGTCACCTGCCCTATAACTAGAATTGGTAAATACACTGAGGGAAAAAAAAGACTGTAGAATGTCAACTCATCATTCTTCAGCTGCTTTTTTTCCCCAGATGTTTTACCCATTAAGTCCTAGTGCCTCAATATGTTTCCAAAGCCTCAAGTAGATTTTTTTTTTTAGTATTTTATTGGCTTTTATAGTTCTTTATGGGAAGGTTGGTCTGCAACAACCTACTCCATTATATTCAGAAATGAAAGCCATGTCTGTTATCCTGTGTTTACTTTCCTTGATCCTCTGCTATTTTCCTTAGTTCCTCCCCTCATAAGAATTTTTAAATAAACGGTTTTCTTTGTATTTTGAGATTACATCTTACTGCATTTGATTCCAAGTGAATTGGGACTAGGTTACAACTTCAGCCCAAGATTACATGCCTCGATTCTCCCTCTGGATTAGTTATACATTAGCCAAACATTCTCTGACCTCAGGCAGAATAAGTCCCCATTTCCTTGTGTGTAAAATGGGAACACTAGTCTTTTCCTCATCAGGTTGTTTAAAGCTTAGTAAGATGATGTGTATCAAGATCTTAGCACAGGGTCTCAGACTTAGGGCAGCACTCAAAGTCACTATTAGGGAGAGATAAGAAAGGAATAAGACATAAGGAAATTTGTAGGGGGCCATTCATGGCAATCAGTTGTCCCTTCCCTTACCCAACCAGTTTACTTTTTCATTTATTTTTTGGTCATCATTCACTTTTGCATATGAGGTACAATCTAGAAGTTCTTTTAGTGAGGGTCTCATGGCAAAATCTGTAAGAGTTTTATCTTTTTTTAATCTGAAAATCTCTTTATTTTCATCATTATTGAAAGGTAACTTTGTTGTATATATAATTCTAGATTGGCAGTTATTATCTCTTAGAATTTTGAAAATATTGTTTAATTATCTTCTGGCTACATAAAAGATAATCTGCTTTTTCTCTCTGGCTGCTTTTAGGACTTTGTGTTTGGTGTTCTCTCATTTTGTTACTGTATACTTCTTTTTTTTTTTTTTTTTTTTGCGGTACCTCTCACTGCTGTGGCCTCTCCCGTTTCGGAGCACAGGCTCTGGACGCGCAGGCTCAGCCGCCGTGGTTCACGGGCTCAGCCACTCCGCGGCATGTGGGATCTTCCCAGACCGGGGCACGAACCCGCGTCCCTTGCATCGGCAGGCGGACTCTCAACCACTGCGCCACCAGGGAAGCCCTGTATACTTCTTTCTTTTCATTTATCTACTTCAGAAAATTTTTTTTTTTTCTAGAAAAGTCTCAGGTGTCATCTATTCCAACATCATGTCTCCTTGTTCTCTCTAATTCTTTCTTTAGGGAACTCCAATTCAATATGTTTTCAACCTTATCAGCCCATCCTCCAGGCTTTATAATCTCCGGTATTTTCCATTTTTAGCTATGTTCTGTCCTCAGATTTATCTTCTAACTCGCTTCCTCTTCAGCTGTGTTGTTGCTCTTCTTTTCACCTTGGTTTTTGGTGTATTTTGTGATTTTTGATATTTGATGGAATTTTCTTGGAACTCTGTGAAGTCTGGGTTCTCTCTGAAAAAACTGACTTTTGCTTTGCAAGACAACTCTTTTTTTTTTTTTTTACACTACAGAAGTAGTATAAATTGTTCTGTAAAAACATGGATAAACTCTGGTTTATCGATGTCAAGCTTGTGACAGATAAGTGTATTACTTCTCTTGCTTAGCAGAAGAGAGATATATATAGGGAGAGAGAGAGATAGATAGATTATCTTTTTACTGAGAGGCTGGGAAACTGAGCTTTGTGCAGTGGTCACCAATCTGAACTTCACCTTGCTAAGTCCCTACATCATGCCTCCTCTCCCTCATGACACCAGTTAAAACTCTTATTCTGGGTCACAGAGGAGCAGGAGATGCCTCTGGTTCCAGCTCTTGCTGACTTATTTGGAATCTGGCACCCATCTCATCTTTGGCTTTTGGGTATCTCCCTTACTTTCTTTCCATCTCAGTCATGCATTTTAAAATATATTAAAAATTTTTTTATCTAGCATTTTTAAGTGTTTTTTTTTAATAGCAAGAGATGCATCAGGATATCCAGTGTGCAACAACACAACTCATTCATTACTTTTTTTTTTCTCATTAAACTTTCTTAATGGGTCTCAAATTCTGTGACAGATTTTTGGTCAAGTTGTTTCCATTAAAAAGTACTGATTTTGGGCTCCCCTGGTGGCGCAGTGGTTGGGAGTCAGCCTGCCGATGCAGGGGACGCGGGTTCGTGCCCCGGTCCGGGAAGATCCCACATACCACGGAGCGGCTGGGCCCGTGAGCCATGGCCGCTGAGTCTGTGCGTCCGGAGCCTGTGCTCCGCAACGGAAGAGGCCACAGCAGTGAGAGGCCCGCATACCACACACACACACAAAAAAGTACTTATTTTAAAAACTAATAACTTAAAACGGCCACACACAAAACAAACGGTCCACAAAACATTCTCCTTTCCTTCTGAAGATTTTACGATGCATTGTTATCATTTACCAGGCTTTTGCTGTTAAACTTAAATGGCCAATTGAGACAAACAGTTCTGAGACCCTTTTTCCACCACTGATTAAGACTGGGGTGGCAGGTATTGGGGATAATATTCATTTAGCCTTCTGAGCTTTCTGGGCAGACTTGGTGACCTTGCCAGCTCCAGCTGCCTTCTTGTCCACTGCTTTGATGACACCCACAGCAACCATCTGTCTCATGTCACAAACAGCAAAACGGCCCCAGAGGAGGATAGTCAGAGAAGCTCTCAACAAAAATGGGTTTGCCAGGAACCATATCAACAATGACAGCATCACCAGATTTCAAGAATTTGGGGCCATCTTCCAGCTTCTTCCCAGAATGACGATCAATCTTCTTCAGCTCAGCAAACTTGCAAGCAATGTGACAATCCAGCACAGGTGCATAGCCAGCACTGATTTGGCCTGGGTGGTTCAAGATAATCACCTGAGCTGTGAAGCCAGCTGCTTCTATCGGTGGGTCATTTTTGCTGTCAGCAGCCGCATTGCCACGACGAACATCTTTGACAGACACGTTCTTGACATGGAAGCCCACATTGTCCCCAAGAAGGGCTTCACTCAAAGCTTCATGGTGCATTTCAACAGACTTCACTTCAGTTGTCACGTTGACTGGAGCAAAGGTGACCACCATGCCAGGTTTGAGAACACCAGTCTCCACTCGACCCACAGGGACAGTGGCAATGCCACCAATTTTGTAGACATCCTGGAGGGGCAAACGCAAGCGCTTGTCAGTTGGGCGAGTTGGTGGCAGGATGCAATCCAGAGCTTCAAGCAGCGTGCTTCCACTGGCATTGCCATCCTTACGGGTGACTCTCCATCCCTTGAACCACATGGCATGTTAGCACTTGGCTCCAGCATGTTTTCACCGTTCCAGCCAGTAACTGGCACAAATGCTACTGTGTCGGGGTTGTAGCCAATTTTCTTAATGTAGATGCTGACTTCCTTAACAGTTTCCTCGTATCTCTTCTGGCTGTAGGGTGGGTCAGTGGAATCCATTTTGTTAACTGCAACAATTAGTTGTTTCACACCCAGAGTGTAGGCCAGAGGGGATGCTCACAGATCTGCCCGTTCTTGGAAATACCTGCTTCAAATTCACCAACACCAGCAGCAAAAATCAGGACAGCACCATCAGCCTGGGATGTGCCTGTAATCATCTTTTTGTTTTTTGTTGTTTTTTTTTTTTGCGGTACGCGGGCCTCTCACCGTTGTGGCCTCTCCCGTTGCGGAGCACAGGCTCCGGATGCGCAGGCTCAGCGGCCATGGCTCACGGGCCTAGCCGCTCCGCGGCATGTGGGATCTTCCCGGACCGGGGCACGAACCCGTGACCCCTGCATCGGCAGGTGGACTCTCAACCACTGCGCCACCAGGGAAGCCCAGGCCAGTGTTCTTATTGCAAGTTCATGTCAGGTCCTGGTGATAGAGGGGCGTGCACTCCCACTTTGGACCCACCACTGGAGGTGGAAAGTGCAGCGACTTATCTGACTTGGCCACAGGAAGCCGGGCAGTCCACGGAGGCCCAGCAGCAGGTCCCTAACCAGGTTGAGGGTAGGAGGGCATTCCCTTCCAGCTCTCTCCCTTGGTGCAGGAAGTGCTATAGGCAACATCACTGTGTATATAATGGGCAACAACCCTGAGCCTGCTGTGGGGCTGCCTGGGTTCAGATCCTACCTCGGCCTCAACCATTGTGTCAACTTGCAGAAATTGCTGAAAAGTCCCTGACCCTCATTTGTAAAATGGGGATAATATTAATGCCTGCCTAGTAGGGCTATTGTAAAAGCAATATATTTCCAACACTTGGAACAGTACCTAGCACTATAAAATACTTGGCGCTATAAAATATTAGCTGTTATTAGACACATCATCCTTCTTGATCACCATTCTAGTTAAGTTTATTAATACATCATGGACTTAAGGGATAAAAAGAGAACACTCATTCATCTTATCTAATTATTACATGTCCTTCTAGTAACAAATGATTCCAATTAGGTTTGATTAAATAAGTATACCAAAGAAGTAATTTTTGCTAAATTTTAATAATTATATATATCCTCCTCAATGTAATTCTGTTTCATTGGGGATAAAATTTAAAATATTAATAGAGTCCAAATTACCTCAAAAGTAAGCATTTTGTCTTATGAGACACATGAAAGCATTTGCAATTTTGTCATCTCTTGTCTAATTATTTCCACTCTGAAGACAAAGTGTACATTCAAGAGGCTTCTTGTTAAATGTGTGGCTAATTGTCAAATCAGTATTTTCGGCCTGGACTTTTTTTCTGGAATTCAAGAACATTGCTTCCTATGAAAAAAAAATTAGCTGTTATTATTTTCCTAAAAACAAGACTTTTCGAGTAGAATTTTTCTAATACTTTATAATGAGATGGTGGCATCTCTGCAAGAGATGCTGCTTTTCCATTTGCAGTGGTAATACAGTGTTTATTTTGAAAATTCATTAATTAAGTTTTAAAAAAAGCAGATTTAAAGAAAAATATGAAATTAGACAAAAGTACTGAAAGACATGATAAAAGTTGTGAAGATGGTATACAATGATTGGTTTGGAAGACTCATTTCCAGTAGCTTTTTATTTATTTATTTATTTATTTATTTATTTATTTATGGCTGCGTTGGGTCTTCATTGCTGCGCGCGGGCTTTCTCTAGTTGCAGCGAGCAGGGGCTACTCTTCGTCGCGATGCGCGGGCTTCTCACTGCGGTGGCTTCTCCTGCTGCGGAGCACGGGCTCTAGGCTGGAGGGCTTCAGTAGTTGTGGCTCGCGGGCTCTAGAGCACAGGCTCAGTAGTTGTGGTGCATGGGCTTAGTTGCTCCGCGGCATGTGGGACCTTCCTGGACTAGGGCTCGAACCCGTGTCCCCTGCATTGGCAGGCGGATTCTTAACCACTGTGCCACCAGGGAAGTTCCTCCAGTAGCTTTTGAACTCATGGTGGTACCCTAAGATTTTAACGAGCCTGACAACTATTCCTCCTGCCCCAGAAGTTCCCCTGGAAATAGCTTAATTTTTTATCTGAATTCATTAACATGTTCTCCAAAGGGTTTTTTTTTTTGATTGAATACCTTCTTCAGTTAAAAACGAAACAAAAACTTGAGCATGCAACCCCCATATAAGTTTGTTTAAAATTTGTAAATTGTATTTATATATGAGACAGAATCGTGCAGTAGTTATAAATGTAAACTCTGTAGCCAGACTGTGGTGTTCAAATCCCAGCTCTGCCACTTCTCAGCTGTGTGACATTGGAGGGGTCAGCTGACTTGTCTGTGCTTATAAAGTACAAATAATAATATCTATATATGTAAGCTCTTAGAACATTGCCTGGCATGGAAGAAGAACTCAGTTGCTTTATCTAGTATTATGACAACTGTGCAATAGAAATCTTAAGATCAAGATAAAAATAAATAGAAATAGAAGGTCCAATATGTCCCTTAACAGTCATGTGAACCATGGGGTGCGTTCACCCGCAGTTTGGAGACTGCTGGCTTCAGCAATGGTAAGAACATACCATGTCCCTAAGTATTCTGAACCTTGAGGTACCTTGTAAAGCTTAGAGGACTGTGGGTGGATTTCCCCACACCTGGATTATGGGCACTTCATTTCTATGCAAACCTCCTGGTTTTGCTCTTGTAAACAGTAATCAGGTCAGGCTGACTGGGGCCAGGGAGTCCTTGGCTTCTTGGCTAGACCTGCCCAATCACTATTCCGGATGGAGCAGTGCCTGGGCTTTGCTTCTTGCTTTGCACGTGCTACCCTAGGCTTAGGCAGCACCCACCCAAAGTCAGGAAGACAGTGGCCCATAGGGACAGCTGCATGTCAGTCTGTGCTGTGAAACCAGCCATCATTTCAATCAAATGTGATAACAGCTGATTAAAGCATTTCTACCTAAAGACTGATTTGTAGCACGTTCACACGGACTGAGTCCCCTGCTGCAGGCAGCTGTTCTTCTTGACACGGGGCCGACAGCAGGACTTGGGAGGGTCCCCTCAGATGCTCCAGCAGCCAGGAAGCTGATGGCCCTGGAAATGCTGAGAGAGGCTGGCTTCACCAGGACTGGTTGAAGGATTGGCACCTTTGAATCTGTCCAGGGAAAGGGCTGGTGGGCTCTGTGTGAACAACTGGGAATAGTAAACCCAGTGGGAACTGGATCTAGTTACCAATAGCAGATCTCAGTGGATCTACAGAAATTGCCCCCAAATGCCATCTGCTTTAGGTCAGATAATTTTCGAGTTGAAAAGGCCCTACAGACAGGCCATCTAGTGGATCCCAAACCTGGCTGCTTACAGTGTCAGTGGGGACCTCCCCAGTCAGACCTCCCTCTCGCCCAACCCAGAGGTAACTTTACCCTGAATTTGCTGATTATAAAAACCATCTGTGAAGTTTGGGGCCCGGTAGGTCTGGGGTGATGTTCAGGAATCTGTATTTTTACAAAGTGCCTCCAGTGATGAGCTGGAATGGGTGGATACTGGTCATCACTGAGGCTTGCTTGAGTGGCTTGAGCACTGGAGTTAGAGCTGAAGGACCAGAGGGCCAACCCTGGTGGTGCCACCTCCCAACTATGTGACATTGGGTGAGGGATGCATCCTCTGTGAGTCTCATTTTCTTCCTCTGCAAAAAGGGCATAAGGACAAAAACCTCCATTGTTCTCAAAATAAACTCCCTTGATCTTGTGCCTATGAACCCGTAAAATGCTACACAGACATAGGACTTAAAGACTCATGCCAATGGCTCATCCAGCCTAGGGTTGGTCACCTCCAGCAACAGGGAGCTCATTACTTCTAGAGACAACCCCTTTTTCTTTGGGAAGTTCCTGGAGACAAAAGGTCCTTCCTTACTTTGAGCAGAAATCTGTTCTTTAATATTTATCTAAGGAAAATGAAAACACGAACTCGAAAAGATATAGGCATCCCCACGTTCATTGCAGTGCGATTTACAGTAGCCAGAAGCAACCTAAGTGCCCAATGATGGATGAATGGATAAAGAAAACGTGGTATATATAATGTGGAATAGTTTTCTGCCATAAAGAAAAAAGGAAATCATCCCATTTGAAACAACATGGCTGGAACTTGAGGGCATTATGCTAAGTAATAAATCAGACAGAGAAAGACAAATACTGTATGATCTTACTTATATGTGGAATCTAAGAAACAGAAAACCAAAACAAACAAGCAAGCAAACAAAAAAACAAGCTCATAGATACAGAGACTAGATTGGTGGTTCCAGAGGTGTGGGGTGGGGAGTAGGTGAAATGGGTGAAGGGGCTTAAAGGGTACAAACTTCCAGTTATAAAATAAATGTCAGGGGGATGTAATGTACAGCATGGTGACTATAGTTAATAACACTGTATTGCATATTTGAAAGTTGCTAAGAGAGTAGATCTTAAAATTTGTCTTCCCCCCCAAAAAAATTTTTTGTAACTGTGTGTGGTGATGGATGTTAACTAAACTTATTGTGATAATTTGCAGTACATACAAATATTGAATCATTAAGTCGTACACCTGAAACTAATATAATGTTTATTTATTTATTTATTTTTGGCTGCATTGGGTCTTTGTTGCTGCTCGCAGGCTTCCTCTAGTTGTGGTGAGCGGGGGCTTCTCTTGTTGCGGAGCATGGGCTCTAGGCATGCGGGCTTCAGTAGTTGTGGCGCACGGGCTCAGTAGTTGTGGCTTGCAGGCTCTAGAGCGCAGGCTCAGGAGTTGTGGTGCACGGGCTCAGTTGCTCTGCGGCATGTGGGATCTTCCTGGACCAAGGTTCGAATCCATGTCCCCTGCATTGGCAGGAGGATTCTTAACAACTGCACCACCAGGGAAGCCCCTACTATAATGTTAATGTCAGTTATATCTCAATTAAAAAGAAAGAAATTTATCCCCCGTCACCAATAATCCTCCATCTTATCACTCAGTTTTTATGTTATTCACAGTACTTATGAGTATCTAAATTTGTCTTGTTTATTTACTTGTTTACTTGCTTGTTATCCGTCTCCTATTAAGATGCAGTCTCCATCAGGGTAGGGACTGTGTTCACCACTTGTGTCCCTGATACCCAGAACAGTGCTTGATACACAAGAGAAGATCCATAAACTCTGGCTGGATCAGGAAAACAAAACAAAACAAAAAGTCCCAGAAACCTGTTCCCTGCAGTTTTCTCCCGTTGGATTTAATTCCTCTTTTTGGGAGGTCACAGATTAAATTTAATCCCTAACCTGCAGATTAGCCCGCTGAATAATTTGAGATAATCATATCCTTTTCCACCCCCTCCATACCTCACAACTCGAGGCTTCTCAAAACACTGTCTACTGAGAAGGTCCCTTTATGAATAAGCAGGATCCCCCAAATCACTATAGACATGGCTACATGCCAGCAAAGCTGGAGAGATGGATTCCAGGGTAGGTAATTCAGGAAGAGCCATTTGCTTCTAGTTAATTAAATCACTTATTTACCTTAATCACCAGCACTACGGGAGCTACTTACTAAAATATTTACTGAGTCAAGGCATAACATTTATGGAGCCCTTTTTATGTGCAAGGCACTGTGCTAAGTGATTTGCTGGCCCTTAATTCTTTACAATAAACCCTGAGAGAAAATGCTAGTGTCATTCGCACTTTATAGATGAAGAAACTGAGGATCAGAGAGGTTAAGAGAGCGTCCAAGTTCATGCAGCCAGCAAGGGGCACATTTGGGCTCAGCTCTGGCTGACTCGAAAGTCCACATGGGTGGAAATGGCACCTGCTGTGGCAGGTCATTGAAATTATGAAACTCTCATTGAAATGGAAGCATTATAGTTCTTCAGAACCATTATGATCTCAAAAGGAAAGGAGAATGATACAGATACACTGGCTGAGGTGTTTTGAGGTGCATCGAAGTGTGGCTTACCTTAACATGTTCTTGAAGTACCATGGCGTGGATTAAAAGAAAATTTGGTGAGCGGCTTCCACCTAAATGATTTACTAGGGAAGCTATGTGAAATGATTTAAAAGAGCAAGGGGATCAAACAGTACTACTTATTCTTCATGCAAAAGTTGCACAGAAGTCATATGGAAATGAAAAAAGGTTTTTTTGCCCTCCTCCTTGTGTGTATCTTATGGGCAGTGGATGGAAGGAAAAAAAGAACAAATGGAACGCGATGGTTGTTCTGAACAAGAGTCTCAACCCTGTGCATTTATTGGAATAGGAAATAGTGACCAAGAAATGCAGCAGCTAAACTGGGAAGGAAAGAACTATTGCACGGCCAAAACATTGTATATATCTGACTCAGACAAGAGAAAGCACTTCATGCTGTCTGTAAAGATGTTCTATGGCAGTAGTGATGACATTGGTGTGTTCCTCAGCAAACAGTTAAAAGTCACCTCCAAACCTTCCAAAAAGAAGCAGTCATTGAAAAATGCTGACTTATGCATTGCCTCAGGAACAAAGGTGGCTCTGTTTAATCGACTTCGATCCCAGTTAGTACCAGATGCTTGCATGTAGAAGGAGGTAATTTCCATGCCAGTTCTCAGCAGTGGGGAGCATTTTACATTCATCTCTCGGATGATGATGAATCAGAAGGAGAAGAATTCACAGTCCACGATGGATACATCCATTATGGACAAACAGTCACACTTGTGTGTTCAGTTACTGGCATGGCACTCCCAAGATTGATAATTAGGAAAGTTGATAAGCAAACCGCATTACTGGACGCAGGTGATCCTGTGTCACAGCTCCATAAATGTGCATTTTACCTTAAGGATACAGAAGGAATGTACTGTGCCTTTCTCAAGAAAGAATAATTCGGTTTCAGGCCACTCCATGCCCAGAAGAACCAAATAAAGAGATGGTAAATGATGGTGCCTCCTGGACAATCATTAGTACGGGTAAGGCAGAGTATACATTTTACGAGGGGATGGGCCCTGTCCTGGCCCCAGTCACACCGGTGCTTGTTGTAGAAAGTCTTCAGTTGAATGGCAGTGAGGATGTAGCAATCTTGAACTTCAGGACAGCATTTCACTCCAAATGTACAAGTGTGGTTTGGGGATGTAGAAGCTGAAACTATGTACAGATGTGGAGAGAGTATGCTCTGTGTTGCCCCAGACATTTCTGCATTCCGAGAAGGTTGGAGATGGGTCCGGCAGCCAGTCCAGGTTCCAGTAACTTTGGTCCGTAATGATGGAATCATTTATTCCACCAGCCTTAACCTTTACCTACACCCCAGAACCGGGGCCACGACCACATTGCAGCGCGGCGGGAGCAATCCTTTGAGCCAACTCTAGCCAAGTGCCCCCTAATGAGTCAAACACAAACAGCGAGGGGAGTTACACAAATGTCAGCACAAATTCAACCAGTGTCACGTCATCTACAGCAACAGTTGTGTCCTAACTACTGTCTTTTTGCTAGGACTTACACTGACTTGAGTGCAGCAAAATGTTGACCAAAAAAGAAAGAAAAAAATGAACAATCTTTTGTGGTTTCTTGGGAAAACTTTTCATACCCGGTGATACTATTCAAAAACCCCATTACCTGCAAGTGCTGATTTGAAGTGCAGAAGCCACAGTAAAACAAACAAAAAAACCCATCAAAATGTACAAACTTTTGGAAAAAAAAAAAAAAGTCCACATGCCCGTGATCATGGCCTTGCCTCCTGAGCTGGTGGTTTACATAATGGAAGGAAAAAGAAGAAGTAGAGCTTGTTCTCTTGTTTATTCTCTTATTTATTGGCTTATCTCTCTTCGCCTTTGGAATTTTTCCTATTCAGGCAAGAGCTAGATGCTCTGGAGACACAGGACACCCAAAGTTTACCGAACCTCATCAGACTCATCGGAAGAGCTTTGAACTTCCTTCAGGGAAAATGTTGCATCTTCTCTGTTTATATATCCTGCTCCAGCCTTCCCTTAAAAGGTTGAGTTTCACAACTCTTGAGCTACTTGTAGGCTTGGAGTGAGACCGGTCTAGAATCCCTTCCTGTCCTCTCCTTGTTCTTCTCAACAGACTGGGGTCAACTCCCACTCATTTCCCTGCCGAGTGGCTCCTGGGTGGGCCTTGTTGAGAAAGAGCCACGCTGGCTTTGGAGCAGCAGTTTCTGTCACCAGGGCCAGCATGCTGCCCCGTGGAGGCTGCAGGGCTGGGTGTCCTGGTGTGGCTTCTCAGACAGATACTTCTTCTCCACTCCAGGCCAGCCCACCCCGGGAAAAGCTTTCCTGAATTGAGTCGGAAGGCACATAAGGTTGTCGCCTATGAAAATCATGCCAACCCAACACATGTACACCCAGCTACCTGCCTCTGTGTGTCGGAGAGGGTTCATCTTTTAGCTGAAGTTGTAAAGGGCAGGTTCTTTTTAACTGAATGTAAGATGAGGAAGTGCTGTGTAGCTTGGAACTTAAGGTTGTGCACAGGGAAATCAGTAGTAAGGATTGCTCACCAATCAGGATGAGGATGTTAGACTGAGGACTTTTTCTTTCAGGGTGCAGTCCTTGTTGGAAAATTTATGTCAACTCCACTCAGCATACTCTTCCTGGACCAGACAACGAACCAAACCAGGAACCCTGTATGGTGTAACTCACAGCAGCCACCAACTCCCCTGAGCTTCTCGTTGACTGTCTATAAAGCTGGCTACTGGGTAGGAGGTATTTCCCACTACCGTGGTGGTGGTGAGGGGGTAACCAATGGAAGAACTTGGGATAAAGGATAAAGGATTTTATCCTGACAAGGAAAAAATGTGGTTATTGTTGGCTAAAGCAAACTCACTTCTTTGGTCCAAACTGATGGACGCTTTCAAGATAATCACTTCCTTTAGGTTTTTATACTTAGGAGTGACACTTAGAAGTCTGGACTGATTAGCATATCTTTGGCATCCCTTGTTGCTTACCTGAAAAAACACCCCAGGAGCAAAGATATAAGGCCAAGTCTACTTTGCACACAAAGAAACAAAGCAAAAAAATCAAAACCAACAGGAACCTGTTCCTCAGCCAGACGCACACTGAATATTACTGTCATTTTTTATGGTAAAAAATAGAGTCAAACTGTTTCCTCCCATCACACCGACACAAAGAAGCTTAAAGAAGCTCAGGTAGATATTCTAAAATGATTCTAAAATGATAGGCTAAAGCCTAGGATTCCAAAATAGTCTCTGAGCTAAACCAAAGTGATATTTCATTCTGAATTGACTGATACTAGGAAGTTGGCCATTCTGTTTACAAAAGTAGGTTTCACTTGTTTGTTTTCAATTTGAGGAAAAATTTCCAGACAGGGAAATGTACAAATCTGAAGTGCACAATTTGGTGGGTTTCAGCAAATGTATTATAAAAATACGTGTATCTTATAAGCCAATCAAAGTAGCTTCAAACCTACAGAAAGTTTCCTCATGTCCTTCTGGTCAGTCCCCATCCTAGAGATTACTAACCACTGTTCTCTCTTCTAACACCATAGATTAATTTTGTCTGTTCTTGGCCTTTCTTATGAGCAGAATCATATAGTACATGCTCAGTGTAATGTATTTGACATCCAATCATGTTGTTGTGCATTATCAGGAGTTATTCTTTTTCATTGCTGAATAGTATTCTCTTGTGTGAACGTACTACAGTTTGCTTATCCATTCTCCTCACTACAAGTCGTGTAGAGGCCGTAATAAATAAGTAACCTGTTTATTCATTGGGCAAGTGTTTTCCAGATCTTTCTCTATGCCAGGCACTGTTGGAGATGCTGGGAGGCTTTAATGAACAAAATGAAGCTCCTGCCCTCATAGGACTTTTATTCTAGTGGGGAGACAAACAATATATAAGCAAAGAAATGAATAAGATAGTAGTGAGAAATGCTATGTACGTAGTAAATCTGAGTGATGGCATGAAAGTGGCGTGTAAGGATACTGGGTCTTCTTTAGATTGTGTGGCTGAGAAAGGCCCCTTTGAGGTGACTTGGCTGACATTGGGGTGATACAAAGGTCACCAGGTGAAGACTCAGAAAGTTTTTGGGCCAAGGGAACAACAGGTGGAAAGGTCATAAGGTGGGACTGAAAGGGACACATCGGTGTTGAAGAAACAGGAATGAGCCAGTGTGACTGGAGTGAAGTGAGCGAGGGTGGAGGTGATGAGAGATGGAGGAGGTTAGAAGCAGGAGTTATGGAAAAGGAATTTAGCTTTTATTCTAGGAGTGATGGAAGGCCATTGGAAGGTTGAAACAGGAAGTCACACTGTCTCATTTACATTAAAAAAAAGCTGTTCTGGGCTTCCCTGGTGGCGCAGTGGTTGCGAGTCCGCCTGCCGATGCAGGGGACACGGGTTCGTGCCCCTGTCCGGGATGATCCCACATGCCACGGAGCGGCTGGGCCCGTGAGCCTGCGTGTCCGGAGCCTGTGCTCCGCAATGGGAGAGGCCACAACAGTGAGAGGCCCGCGTACCACAAAAAAAAAAAAAAAAAAAAAAAAAGCCGTTCTGTCCAGGGGGGAGTGGGGGAGGATCAGTGAGATTAGTTAGGAGGCTTTTGGAGGGAGTGTGTGAGATGATGGTGGTTAGGGTGGTGTCATCAGAGATGGGTAGAGGGGCACTGATGAATCAGGTGGGGAAAGGGGATGGGGCTGTGACAGAAAGAGAGGAACCAAAGATGACTCCTAGGTCTTGGTCTGGGCCGCACCATCTTCTGAGATGGGTAAGATGCAGGTGGTGGTGATGGGGCTGTTGAGAGAGAAAGGATCCAGTTCTGTGTTTTGGCTGTGGCGGTTTAGGATGCCTGTTAGACCTCTTCAACTGGAGATGTCTGGTGGACAGTTGGATATACATAATCTGGTGCTTATTTGAGAGACAAAGCCTGGAGACAAAAATATGAAAGCCCTCAACGTATGATTTGCTGCACACAGGCTTTCTCTAGTTGCGGCGAACAGGGGCTACTCTTCCTTGCGGTGCACGGGCTTCTCATTGTGGTGGCTTCTCTTGTCATGGAGCACGGGCTCTAGGCACGTGGGCTTTAGTAATTGTGGCACGTGGGCTCAGTAGTTGTGGCACGCAGGCTCTAGAGCGCAGGCTCAGTAGTTGTGGCGCACGGGCTTCATTGCTCCGCGGCATGTGGGATCTTCCCAGAGCAGCACTCAAACCCGTGTCCCCTGTATTGGCAGGCGGATTCTTCAACCACTGTGCGACCAGGGAAGTCCCATATGATGTATATTTAGGGCTAGGGGACTAGATGAGATCGCCTAGAGAGAACAAAGTGTTAACGGCTGGGTCCTAGGCAAGAACCAGAGGAGGAAACTGAGCAAATGATACTTGTGGTCCTGTTATTATTATCATCTCTATGGCTCTTTAAACTTCTCTAGGGACTTGGACATGCATTTAGTGATTTGGGCTTCATGACAATCCTGCGAAAAACTCAATAGAACCTTTGTTGCAAATTGGCCTAAGCCAACTTGGTCATTCACGGATATTAGGCTCTTTTTGGTTTGTCTTGGAACCCTTAGGAGTTAGAGGTAAGTGAGGGTTAGATACTGAGAGGGAGTAAGGAAGTAAGTATCAGAACAAAAGTTACTACAAGGATAGATATTTATTTGCCTATAGGCTCAGAGGAGGCCTACAGAATGGTCTTAGAGCAGTTCTGCAAGCTCTGTGAAGCCCTAGCCCTCCGTCCCTTTTGGTGCTCACAAAACACCTCCATAAGAGTTCTCTTGAACAGACCACAACACTATGTGCCAGGGATGGGCACAGGATGTTTTAGGGATCAAGCTTCTGGTGCCATCCTTGAGGGTTAAGGGTGAAGGATCAAATAAGCACAGGAAGCGTTTCAAATATTTTATCTTGAATATTACTTTATATATTGAATATCACTGATGTTATCAATAGAGCCCATTTGGTAGATCCTTTCTTTATGCTGATTAACAAATCACTAAGTAGCCCCAATAGAAACTCTTGTCTGACATTCATTATACGGATCAGCAGAGCCAAATAATGTGTTGTCATGAGCGGACAGGAAATTAGAGGAAGTGCTGACGGTCCTGTTCTCTGGGCTGGGGTATTTGCGGTGTAGTGATAGCTTACCAGGCCTGGAGTGTGCCTAACCTAATCAAGATGACTGATTGCCCCTCCCTCATTCACATCACACTGGCTTTGCTGAAGTATTTCAGAGTAAATTATTAATACTATAATAAGATTTGTACGATTAAAAATCAATCTCAGATAATAGAGCCAAACTTGGAATAGTAATAATAATAAAACAGATACTAATCACTGAACCCTTATTCTGCACAAGGTGCTGAGCTAAGGTCTTTGCATAAGTGATTCATTTAATTCTCACAACAACCCCATGAGTTAGCTGCTATTGCCTTCATTTTACATAAGAGAAAACGGAGATTCAGAGAGTGACTTGCCCAAGGAACCTGGCTGGTGTGTGGCAGAAAATGACTTTGAACTTAGCTCTGTCTGATTTTACAGTGTGTGTTGTGACCACAGCGCTATGAGGTTTGGGTCCAAGACCAGAATTTGACACTTGCCTTAGGAAAAGTTGTCCTCTTGCTATGCTTCAGTTTCCTGATCTGTAAAATGGGAGAGGGAGAAATAATGAACTGGCTGATGCGTGTGAAGGAGTTTCATAAACTGTAAATGCTTTTGTGTAAAGTCTCGTTGTTTGCACAACCGGGATCCTCTTCTGGGTCCCTCACGTAAGTGTCCACAGTCTTCCTTGATGACAGGATCGTGGCTGGGCGTGTTTTGTGCAGTGTCCAGCATAACCCCTTGGCCCGATCTTCCCTTGGCTGTTCTGCAGCCTGGGCTCGGGGCCCAGCATCCCAGAGGCCGTGGCATTTTCTTGAAAGTCATTGCGTGAACGACAGTTCCTCCCTGTTTCTTAGAAACAGCCCCAGGCCGTCCTCCTTGAGTGGGTAAGGTTGCATCCTGGTCATGGATGTGCCAACAGCAGTCTTCCTCTGGCTGGTGCTGGACATCTTCGGGGGCACATGGATGTGTTATGAGAGGGCTTGTAGTGTGGGGAAAGACGGTTCAAATGCGACCCCTGGCACACTGTTCACTCATTCACTCAACACAGGTGAATTTAGCATCTACCACTAGGTGGGGAGAACATGATGGTGAATAAACTAACATGGCTCCGTCCATGGAGCTAATGGCCTATCAGGGGAGAAAGACAACTAAACACTTAGAATAAATAAAGGGAGCCAAGAATGCGTACAAAGTACATGGACAGCCAACTTAACACAGTTTTGGGGAAGTCAGAGAAGGCTTCCTGGAGGAAGGGGTATTTAATTTGAAGGAGTTTACCTGGTAAGGAGAGTGAGGTGATGGGAGAGACTTCTTTTTAGGGGCTTTTGGATGTGATTTAGGCTTCATAGCTTAGATGCAGCTGAGTGAGTATTGGAAGGCATCTGCATGGCGCCATGCATAGAATAGCATTGCTGGTTTTTCTGCAGTGTGTTCCAGTGTCCAGGCACCAGCTTATTGAGAGTCAAGAGGCAGGGTATGGGCCATCTGTTTTTCACTAAGTTGGATCTCTCAGGTGTGGTGTGGCTCTAAATCTAACACTTAATGCTTGAAGAGGTGTGGTCCTGGAGCCAGCAGCTTCAGGTGTGCCTTCTTTAGTCCTGCTTTCCTGATGTTGGCAGATGTGGCAGCTCCCTGGCAGCCTGGTTCTGCAGTGTCATCCTGGCACCATTCCTGGGGGTCTGGTCTAGAGCCCACTGCTCCAGCCCACCTAATGATTTTTGTTAATTCTTTTTTCTTTTTTTTTTTAATTGGGGTATGATTGACATATAACATTCTGTTAGTTTCAACATAATGATTCAATATGTGTATATATTGTGAAATAATCACCACAGTAAGTGGAGTTAACATCCATTACCATACATAGTTACAAATTTCTTTTCTTGTGATGAGGACTTTTAAGATCCACTCTCTTAGCAACTTCAAATGACAATACAGTGTTATTAACTATAGTCACCACACTGTACATTGCACCCGTGACATTTATTCTATAACTGGCCGTTTGTACCTTTGACTCCCATTTTGCTCAACTCCCAGCCCCTCTGTCTGGCAACTACCAATCTGTTCCCTGTGATTTTTCAGGTTTATTTATTGGTCTTTGCTATTGTTAGAAAAGTCTTGTATTTTATGGGCAATTATTTACTGATGTAATTGAAGAGCTTCCACTCTTTGTAAAATATCGTTTTTAGTCTTTTACTCAGTATTTTCTAATAATATTTCCATTACACATTTTGTTTTACCATTTCTTTATCTAAAGGTGTTTTTATCTTTTGTGCAAGAATCCAAGTTTTTTTTTTTTAATAGCTGGCCAAATGTATAAGCACAGATCTGTTTAAATTTTTTTTTTTTTTTTTTTTTGCTGTACGCGGGCCTCTCACTGTTGTGGCCTCTCCCGTTGCGGAGCACAGGCTCCGGATGCGCAGGCTCAGCGGCCATGGCTCACGGGCCCAGCCGCTCCACGGCATGTGGGATCTTCCCGGACCGGGGTACGAACCCGTGTCCCCTGCATCGGCAGGCGGACTCTCAACCACTGTGCCACCAGGGAAGCCCAGATCTGTTTAAATTTATTTAAACTTTTTTAAAAATTAAAAAAATTAATTACAAATAATTATAAATTTCTTGTTGGACATTTAATTCTGTGTTTAGGCAACTAATTTTATTAATTTTTTGACCATTGAAAGGAAATTTCTTATCAAATCTATTACGCACTTGCTGAAAATGTCTCAATATTGTCCACTTTATTATCCTAATTTTTTCTTTTTTAACACAGTGATCTGCTGCAGGAAATGGCAATTGCTTTTCATCATCCTGTTTTGTTGTACTCTTCTGATTGTAGTTCTAGCTACTGCATCGCCACTTGATTCAGCATCATTAGTACACTTTCATTTAAAATTTGCCCATACTTCTTTAA
Organism: Leucopleurus acutus; assembly: GCF_964270905.1. Lineage (NCBI taxonomy): Eukaryota > Metazoa > Chordata > Mammalia > Artiodactyla > Delphinidae > Leucopleurus > Leucopleurus acutus. Next base: position 51,957,280 of record NC_139146.1, read on the forward strand.
ACTAGAAAACTTACATTTAATTACATTATAATTTTAAAAATAACTATTTTTATTTAATTCCCAATTATGATTGACACAGATATCTTTGGACTTATTATCTGCAGAAACTATTTGAATAAACACATTACAATGTTACATAGGTGCATAGGGGAAAAAAAGAACATTTGAACTGAAGCAATTCATTGATGAGTTTACACATGAAAATAACATCTATGCCCTATGTGTGTTACTGAACCAAATTTGGGTTGGCTTGTCTGAAGTGCAGCAAAGCCAATCTACTGACATCAGGTTGTGGCGAAGGAAAGTATAGATCGCATGCTATCTTTATTGTAGGGTGCCAAGCAAGGAGAAGGGGCAGCTCATGCTCAAAAGACTTAAACTCTCAGATGGATTTTAGGGGAAGGGTTTTAAAGATGGTGTGAGGGAGAAGGTCACAGGGTGAGTGATCAGCTTCTGTACAACCCTCTGATTGGCTGATGGCGAGGTAACGGGGTGGTATTTCAGGAATCTCAATAATCAGTTTCTGGTTCCAACCAGTTTGGGGTCTACATGCTGGTGGTCAGCATGGAGTTAAACTCTTCCACCTGGTGGGGGTTTTAGTATCTGCAAAACAACTCAAGGATATGGCTCAGGATATTATCTACAGCCCTTGAGGAGGAACTAAAGGACCTTGACTTTGTTTTATGGCTAAACTATTATTATTTTGTCTTGCTTGATTGTTTTTCTTTGTTTCTGTATTTTTTCACTTCTCTGATTAAGTTTGCTCTTTGGAACTCAAGGAAGACCTAGAAGGCTAAAGCTTTTCTTCAAACTCAGGGTGGGGGTCTGCCTGCTGGAAAGCCCTGCAGAGTTCTGCTGAGTTTCATATGCACTACAATATTATCTTATGTGATACAGTGGCTAAGTGAAATGCAGCTTTAGCAAAACAATAACTGTGTCAATGGGAAAACAAGAATGTTTCTCACTCTAGTGAGACTGTCCTATAGTAGCCTCATTTCAAGAGCTCAGTAACTACATGTGGCTGGTGGCTCCCACCTTAGAGGATTATGAATCTATTTATTATAGAGTACTCTAAATATCAGGTTGAGGAATTTGACCAGTATCTTGGGCAAAGGGGTCACTTGTGAACTTTAGAGGGTGCTGGGAAGGTTAAGCGATGTAACATACGTGGTGGACTGGGGGCAGGAGACTCCAAAGGCCAGGCAGGAGCAAGAGCAGAAATCTGGGCTTGGGTTCATAAGGGTGTACAAAGGTGATGGGAACACAGAGGAGAAGGGGAGTTAGGAGCTACAGGGAAGGAAGAATCATCAGGCCTGTGGAGACTGGATGGTAATGGGAAACAATGAGTTTTCCAGTCAGAGTAGCTGGAGAAGAGAGGGATTAGGGACGCTTAGCTAGAAGTTGAGTTTAATTTGATCCTATTCAACTTGATATTTATTTTTATGTCTGCTCTGTCCCAGCCCTGTGTCTGTTCGTGGGGATCACAGTGGTGAATACCCAGGGCTCAGCTGAGATGGAATGAGAACATCTGTTATCCTGACTCTATGAACTCAGTGCTTGGAGGAAATACTGAAGGAATAAAAGCGAAAGAGTTAAACCCTAAATAAATTTGACCTTGCTCCGCTTCATCCCCCTCTGTCTTGAGAAGGTACTAATTCTTCTTGAAGTGCCCGTGGAACATATTTTCATGCAGAATTTTCCGCCTAGATGTGGTTTTTAATGACTCAAGTTTCAAAGATCTGGCTGGACTGTGTATCTGCTATGTATACTTCTACCCTCGAATCAAACATCCTACTATATATAAATTTTGGAGAAAAAGCAGTTTATAAAACAAGATTCCAGTAATCAGGTTTTCTTTTTTGGGGGGGGTGGGTAAAACAAAATGAAGTCAACATGCAGAGACAAAAAAGAATGGACAAGGTGCCCAGAAGAAACTACAGCCATGGAGATAGTGACTCTGGGTCACTCGCTCACTGCCATTATGGTTACCCAAACGTAAACAGTAGTGAAGTCTAGATATTAAAATATGACTTCTGATTTGTTTTCTTTGCCTTTCTCAATAATCTAAAATGTGTGTGTATTTTGAGAAAAATCAGGAGTAGAACAGTAAAAGTTGATGAAACAAACTGAGGAGGGCCTCCCATGGTTCTCAGCCTCACTCCACTGATTCCAGCCCTCAAGTCGTAGACTCCTTGGTCAAAGAGGCATCACCCAGGGTGTTTTGGGGGCTGATAAAGAGGCCAGGGACCCAGGAAAATAAGAGGGTGGTGCGAGGTCTGAATGTCATGAAAGGGGCTGGAGCACAGAGGGAGGAGAGGCTTGGGAACAAGATGGAGAGGGGGCTGCTCAGGGCTGGGAGGGGGGTGGGGGCAAGTGCTGGGAGTCAGCCTGTGTCATTGTGAGCAGTTTGGACTTGGAGAGAGGAGCCAAAGGCAGTTGGAAACGGTGGGGTACCAAGATTAGAATTAGTTTTTAGTAAGTCAACTAGTGGCAATACAGAGACTGTGTGTGTGTGTGTGTGTGTGTGTGTGTGTGTGTGTGTGTGTGCATGTGTAGGGGGTGTGGGGTGGGAGAGCCCAAAGACAGGGAGACCAGATAGGGAGCTGCTGAACCAGTCAGGAGAATGATGATGAAGATCAGACAGAGGGGAGTGCTGGGTTTCTAAGTTTTCAGAGTCAACAGAATTGATCACCATGATCTCCTTTTGGGAGAGAAATGTGTCTTATCAATCTTTGTATTCCTAGTTTTCTAGCACAATATCACACATGCATTCCTTCCCTCTGTCAGCCCTTCATGCATCCATCCAACTAATACTAATTAGGGCTTATTGTGAACCAGGTACTTGCTGGGCTTGGATCACCCAGACAGATGCCGCCATTCCATGGGGGTGGGGACAGACATTAAACGAGTAAACAAACAAACAGAAAATGTGATAATTTTCAATTCTATTAGCAAGTTCTATAAAGAAAATTAGGACAAGGGAATGTGACAGTGGATTTGGGTTAGAGACAGGAGGGCCTCCCACTTCATGGGGCTGAGACTTGAAGGAGCCAATCACGCAGCTGCCATTATTGATGCATATGTTGGCCGTTACTGATGCATGTTTTGAGGATACACACTCTAGGCAAGACTAGGTGCTCTTTTTCCTTTTTATTTACTTTTTAAAGTTGAAATGGCTTGAAGTAAAATGCACAGATCTCAAGGGCATGGCTAGGTAGACTTCTGTACTTCCACTTGTATTGAAGTATAGACATTTTGCTTATTATTTTTAACATTTTACTTATTATTTTCATGTATATGGGTCACTACCACCTAGATCGTATATAAAACATTTCCAGCTCCCCTAAAGGTTCCCTGTGCCTTTCCCAGTGAATAACCCAGAAGTAATCTCTTCTGACCATCATTAGCATCAAATTTGCTGGTTCCCTACTTGGTGTACATGAACTCACTTAGTACGTACTTTTTCTTGCATCTTGATTCTTTCACTCGGCATTGTACCTGTGAGATTCATCCATATTGCTGTGTGTAACAGTAGTTTGCTTTCACTGCTATACAATATGCATTGTACAAATAGATCCCCATTTAAAAACTCTATTCTACTGTTGATGGGCATTTGGGTTGTTTCCAGTTTGGGGCTATTACGATTACAATTGCTATGAATATTGTTGTGTATATCTTCTGGTGAACGTGAGCACTCATTCGTATTGGTTTTATACCTAGGAGTGGAACTGCTAGCTCAGAGGGTGGGCATAGATTTAACTTGAAGAGACACTGGCAAATAGTTTTCCAAAAGGCTTGGAGCAATTTGCACCCAATCCACAATGAATGGGAGGTCCCGTTGCCTCACATCCTCAAGGAGAGTTGCTTTGAATTCTCTCATTTCCTCTATTTTGCAAATCAGGAACTGAGGCTCAGGGTTGCTAAATAATCCACCCAAGATAACATAGCTAGTGAGAGGTGGAGCTCCACCAAAACCCAGATATTATTGCCAATTCAATATTGCCCACCACACCATACTGCATACGAGGATGCTAGGTAAATGGAATAGAATATGTGTATCCATGGAATTCTAAGGAAAATGCAATCAATGTTAGGCTGCTCGGCAGAGTTGGAACTTGAACTTGGCCTTAAAGGGCAGAGGAAGACTGAGAGGCCCTGGGCAGAAGGGGAGACTTGGCTAAGGGCAAGAAGAGGAGAATACACACTACATTATTCTATGTTTGAGGTGTGTGATGTCAAGTAGCCTCTCTCATTTCAGAACTACTGTTCTTGTCTCAGTGACCTCCCTGGGTCCCTTGATTGCTGCCACAGTCCTAACTCCCAGGAGTGTCCATTCCTCGTTCAATATACAAACTTCCTCTTGTTAAAGAGAAAGCTAGAGCCTAACTGAGCCCATATAATCTAATCCCCCCTTTTTACCCCGTCTTAGTCAGTTTGGGCTGCTATAATAAAAATACCATAGACTGGGTGGCTTAAACAACAGACATTTATTCCTCACAGTTCTGAAGGTTGGAAGTTCAAGATCAAGGTGCCAGCCCTTGGGTGTCAGAACCCTCTTCCTGATTTGCAGACAGTCATCTTCTTGCTGTTCTCAAACAGCTAAGAGAGGAATCTTTTCCACTTCTTCTAAGGGCACTAATCTCATCATGGGACTCCACCCTCATGACCTCATCTAAACCTAATTACCTCCCAAAGGCCCCACCTCCAAATACCACGAGGGGATTAGGGCTTCAAACATAACTTTGGGGAGACCCACACATTCAGTCCACAGCACTCATTCTCTGTTCTGTTCAATGGAACCCTATTTTATTCATGTTTATGCTCTTTTTATTTGTGTGAGTAAGTATAGCCTTTCCAATAAGACTTTAATCGCCCTAAGGAGAGGGGCAGGGGTGTGCACTTCTTTTGGATATCAGAGAGTCCCCTGTGATTTTCTGGACATATAGATAGTAGATTCAATGTTCACCTGTATGACTCATGGGCTGATGAAGTCACTCCCCCTGTCAGCTTATCCACAAGGTCTGATTCCTTTCTTCACATGTCTATGTATTGCAAGCTTGTGGTTTTTAAAGTCCCCATGTGAGAAACTTATCAGCTGTTTGGACTCCTGTGATAAATTAAACTAGGTGTAATGAAATGTTCCTCATCTTCATTATTATTTTTCATAGTTCAGTGTAGCTGGGAAAACTCATAAAACTAATTGTAATTAGTTGTAAGCTAGAAATTGTGTCTGGAAGAAGGGTATTAAAAATTGCATGTAATTTCCTCTCCACTCCTACTTCCTAAATTCTGTTGTGTGCATTGATTACCATCTCCCTGGTTTCTGGCCCTGAACTTCCCTTTAAAATTGATTACAACTTGGCTTCCTTTCCTTCTCCTCCTAGTAGAGTTGTGGCTTTTCTATTTTATGATTAAAGCTCTTTCCAAAACTGCTGTGTGTGGCTTCTTTGAGCTCCTCTGCTTTCATTGTTCCGCATCATGTATTGGAATCAATTCCTCCTGCTTCTTCCTAGTTGTACTATTTCACCAGACTCCTATTGGCACCTGGATTCATTTCACCTGACAGAGTCAATGTCACTCACCCTCACATTCCTTTTAACTCTTTCTTCTTGCCAAACTTTCCAATTCCAAGCATACTGGAGGTGCCCTCCTTTTCTCTCTATTTCTGCATGGGTTCAGACTGCAGCCTTTATTTAAAAAAAAAAAAACTTTATTTAATACAGTGTTAAGTGTACAGAATAATTGAGCAGATAGTATATAGAATTCAACATACCCACCCCACCTCCACCTCTACCTCCACGCTTTCCCCTATTATTAACATCTTGCCTTAGTGTGGTACATTTGTTACAATTAATGAACCAATACTGATACATTATTATTAACTACTGTTCATAGTTTACATTAATGTTCACTCTTTGTGTTGTACACTTCTATGGGTTTTGACAAATGCACTATGACACATGTATCCATCATTACGATTTAGTACAGAAGAGTTTCCCCACCCTAACACTCCCCTTAACCCATAGCTTTTATGAGGCATTTTTTTCCATCTGACAGTACTCTATAGTTTAATTACTTTTTTGTTTATTGTCTGTCATCCCCGTCCCCAACCCTTTCTAGATTGTAAGCTCCATGAAAGTGGAGATTTCTATCTATTTTGGTCCTTGTTGTAGTCCCAGCTCCTAGACCATTGATTGCCCGCCATATTGTCGGCACTCAATAGATATTTGTTGAATGAATGAATTGATGAATGATTTAATGACCATTTAGAGCTGAGTGATTTGTTAATCTATGTGCCATCTTTGTTAGTTGTTGAAAGTACTGTTGTACAATATATTGGAATAGATTAGAACATTTATGGATTCCTGCCTATCTGAAAATGGCTAGCCGGCACTGGTGGGGGAGGAGGGGCTCTGTTGATGTTGGTTGATCATACTGATGGGTGGCCACAGCTCTGGGGGGACCTCCAGTGGACTCAGGTGATGTTTTGCTCTAAGTCTTAACCTTGGGAATTCCCTGGCCATCCGGTGGTTAGGACTCGGTGCTTTCACTGTTTTGGCCCAGAATCAATCCCTGGTGGGGGAACTAAGGCCCTGCAAGTGGCACAGCCAAAAAAAAAGCCTTAACCTTTAAACTAGTGTTTCTCAACTATTTTTCATTATTGTTCCCTGAAGGAGCCTTATTAGACACTCTTTCCTGAATACCCATTCCTCTTATGAAATTTTAACACCGCAGATGGTATACTGGATACCTGTTTACATACCATATGCACATCTACGCTTTATACATATGCTTTATTGCCCCTTTGAGGGTAATGTCATCATCCTCTTTGAGAATGCAGGCTCTCAATATTCTTATCGATGACTTGGAGAGAAGGACAGGGAAGGCACGCTAATGAGACTAGGATGACGATATTGAGAGGGATGGGGGATATAACAGATGAGAGAATCCAGATTCAACTGTTTAAAATCATTAGTTTCTCACCAATCAGTTTTAAATATACACTCTTGCACCCAGGTTCAAAAATTCGAGTGTACAGATGGGCAGAGGAAACCAGCCTGACAGGCTGCATTGATTGAAAGGGAGTTTCTCTTTCTTGGGAAGACGTGGATTCACTGTCTTCTGCGCAGACTTGCTGTATATGGAGAAACCTGTTCGGTTCTGGGAATGGTCTTAGCAAATCCATAGACAGAAAGCGGATGGGTGGTTGCCTGGAGGTGATGTGGGGGGAGGGAGTGACCTCTAATGGGTAAGAGCTTTCTTTTAGGGGAGACAAAATTGTTCTAAAATTAGGTTGTGGCAATGGTTACTTGACCTTGTAAATACATTAAAAAACCATTTTTAAAAGGTTACAAAAAGAAGAAATCCTACCAAAGTTGGAAATGCCTAGAGGAGAGGGCAGAGATTCTGAGCCATCTGGAAATGTGACTAAGAAGACAGTTGTCTCCAGACGGGAGAAGGGGAGACTCAGAGGAGACATGATAGCTGAGTCCAAGTACTGAGATCTGGAGCAGAAAGTTGACTTCTTTGGCATAATTCCATAGAGCATGACATGGGCTGAATTATATCCCCTCATAGATGTTGAAGTCCTAAACCCCACTACCTGTAAATGTGACCTTATTTGGAAATAGGGTGTTTGCAGATGACCAAGTTAAGGTGCGGTCATTAGGATGGACTCTAATCCAATATGACTGGTGTCCTTATAAAGAGGGGAAATTTGAGCACTGAAACAGATAAGCATTCAGGGAAGATGCTGCGAAAACACAGGGAGAAGAGAGCCGTCCACAAGGAAGGCCTGAGGCCACCCAGAAACTAGGAAAGAGGACTGGAACAGATTCTCCCTCAAAGCCCTTGGGAGGAACTGACCATGTCACCACCCTGATCTTGGACTTCCAGCCTCCAGAGCTGTAAGACAATATATTTCTGCTGTTTAAGCCATCCAGTCTGCGGTACTTTGTTCCTGCAGCCCTAAGAAACAAATATAGGATATAAGTAGTGTCAAAGGGCAGGAACTTTAGGGAAGCAGCTTTTATTTTAATGAAGGCTGGGAGTGAAGGGGAGATTCATGTAGCTCACTGCCCGCAGTGTTCTCACACATTCACCCTAACCAAGGGCTTAGGGAACAGGTGATACTGGCATCTCCACTTGCTCATTAGGAAAGGGAGGCTCAGAGAAAGAGAAAGCCACTCGCTCAAATTAGTGAATGTCAGAGCCAGGCTTCACATTTATATTAGTTTGATTTCAGAGTCCACATCTTTTCTCTGAAGCTCAGGTGAGTCTAGGAAACAGTGGAACAAAGTGTATGGTGAGGATGAACAAGAGCCAATCAAACCAAGGTGGTGGCTGGCTCAGGTGGTGTAAGGTGAGTGGCAGACATGTCCCTGGGTGGCAGGGAAAGATGATCATGCGTTCTGAGTGCCTCACACATTGACACGAATTTTCTCCTCTCGTTCTTATAGCAGCCCTTGCAGATTAATAGTAGTTTCCCCATTTTGCAAATGAGAAAATCAAGATGCAGAGAATGACACACTTTACCAAAAGTTAACGACTGGTGAGTGGAGAAACAGGGCTACATCTGCCTAAGTGCAAAGTCCTGCCCTCTCTGCGTTTTGCTGTCACGTGGCAGCGGCTGAATGACATGGCTCCTGCCATCCTCCTGACTTAAGTCTCTGACTCACCCCGGGGGTTCTGTCCTATGGTTTAGAATAAATAAGATCCTGCCCAGAGGAATGGTTGCTCACCTTTCTCAACCAGGCCAGCCAAGTTCCTGGTGCCCGACTGTCTTGCTATTTTGTATGCTCTGCTTAGTTCCAGCAGAGACCCTGATCTGTAGTCTTGCTAGATGCTGAGTCTCTATAGCACAGTAGTTAAGGCTGTGGTTTTCCACCCAGACTGCCTAGGTTTGTCAGCCTAGCTTTACCTCTCACAAGCTGTGTGTCCTTGGGCAAGATGCTTAACCTCTCTGTGCCCCAGTCTCTTCCCCTGTAAAATGGGGACCATGATGATTGTGTGAATTAGATACATTCTAGCTGTTACTATTATTTTTCTCTGTGCATGTCTAGCTTGGCTCCTGATTTGAGTTCAGTTTACAGGACCGCGTTTCCCACAGTAACAATAAGGCAGTCAAATTGGAGGCACAGAAAAAAATGCAAAAAATCTTATTAGGAGGGAAGGGCACTTTAAGAGTCGGAATCCACATAAAATGAAGTAGCTCTTGTTTATTTTCTCCCTGTGGTGCATTTTGTCTTGGGCTTTCGAGAGGCACCTACAGTAATTTGCAGTTCCAATTGGTGGTAAACCCTTAAAGGACTATTGTCTTCTGCCATCTGGTTTCCAGAAAACACAAATAAAGAAAACGTCTCCCAGGGTGACAGGACCCTTTGTGCCTTTTATTTGTGTTGCCTCTTTGGCTCAGTCTTGGGCAGGCCTGAGTCAAGGACCCAGAGGATCTTACCGCTTAAAAGGAGAATTATTCCAAATGGTCTTAGCAGGAGGAACGAGTGATCGCAGACTTTTTTTCAGTCTCAGGAAAGAGCTGTGGTAATTCTGGAGCTCACTCTGGCTATTGTGTTTTTCTTCACTTTGGATCGGCCTGGGGTCCACCAAGGATGAGCTACAGAATCTGAGCCCTGGTTTTATCATCTAAAAAAGGGAATCACAAGATCCAGTGATTTCACCAAATCGCTTTCTCTCTCCTTTAAGGGAGGGTGATCTGGGAAGGGGTGGGGGTGGGGGTGAAGAGTACACAGGGAGCCCCCTTCTTGCCCTGGTGTGGCCAGCTGAGTGCACAATCTGCTTTGGAGACCAACGCAGCTCCCGAAATAAGCACTGGTTAGAGAATCAAAAAGTCTGGACACCCATGGCATTATTTTGGGCAACTGACATTAACTTTCTGAGCTTCATTGCCCTCATCTATGAAGTGGGTGAGTGGGACTAGATCAATTTTTCCTCCCTGCTGTAGAAGCCAGTTCTTCAAACAAAGTCTTGCATGTAAACCCAATATGGAAAACAGGTAGTAGCAGAGCTTCCTTTCGTGACTGGGGGAGGGAGGTCTGGGGTCCTATCCCCCAACCCTTATCCTTCCTTACCACTCCTTCCCAACTTTCTAGGAACCTCAAGCAGGCAGAGAGCACAGCTGGAAAACAACCAAAACATAATTATCTCTCGGGTTCCTTTCAGCTGGAAAAATTCTGTGTCTTATCTCAGGAGCCTTAGGAAAGACCCCCATCCTCCTGAAATTTCACTGCTAGCAGTTTATCTTTCTGTGTTGCGTTTTTCCTTGTCCTCCTTTAAGCAAAGTCATCAGGGAAAGGTGATGATTGTAAGTCACCAACACTTTGCAATCAGTGCGTTTACTACCCTGTTACTGACTTGACATTCTTTCACAGGCACCAGCTCTCTGCACGGTACCCTGCTAGACCTTGGATACAGTTATTAATGTGGTCCAGAAAAGGACAACAAAGCAGAAACTTCCAATTATGAGGCTGTGACCTAGGGGACCCTGGGAAGGGAAGGGTATGTCGGGAAGATAAGGGGTGGCTTCTAGGAAGATGGAACAATTGGTCTGAGTCTTATGCATTATTAGGAATTAACCAGGTAAAGACGGAGGAGGAGAAAGTAATTCCAGGATGAAGGACCATCCTACATAAAGGCTGGGAGATCAAGGGCCCGGAAAGCCCCAAATGCCTTTCATTTGGGTTCAGGAGCAAAATTACAGAATTAAATTAAAAGCCTGATCTCTCTTTCTGGGGGGAGGAAAGGCTGAGGATGGAGATAATAAGGGGGCAAGTTGAATTTCTTTTTCTTAGTGTTCCTTTCACATTAACACAAATAATGTCTGTGTGCGTGTATATACTTGCATATATACAGCCTCTTCCAAACCCTTTAAGAGGCTTATGAAATGTGTCCCCCCCCCCCATTTTATAGATCAGGATCACTTAGCGGCCAAGAAGTAAGCTGGTCAGGGTCTTAGATATATGTCTGCAGAGCCCACCCCTTTGGTATTATGTCACTCTGATATATTTCTGTTTTCTCAGGAGGAGAGAGGGAAATAGGAGAGAGATGGAGAAGAGGAGAGACAGGGTCCAAGAAGGGGAAAGGCTATGTGAGGGTTTGGAGAAAGTCTAAGAGAAGATGGGACTTTCACCCCTCCAAGATCCTTCCGGGCTCTGCCCTGCTGTCTGCTCAGCCCTGGCTCAAGCTCCAGGATGCATGCAATCCTCCTCCCTGTGGCCACACTGCAGAGCTCTGCTAGCACCAGAAGCCCGAGGCTGGCTCTGGTTTGCTTTCCCAGGTTTTTCTGGACCATCTGCATCCCCCACACAGCCCCCTTTACACCTGGCACTAGACAGGGCTTTTTTACTGGTAAGATCCAGCAACTGACCATCCAGTCAGGCACAGCCCTGGCACAAAATAGGCACTAAATGAATATCATTGCTAGAACTGAACGATCACGGTGGAGCCAGCCACTGGTGAGGCTAGAGGTCCTAACACAGAGGATGGGATCTGAGATACTGGAGAAACATTTCTTGGCACCAAACGCATTGGACAGTGCAGCGGGCTAAATGGCGATCTGGAGATGGAGTCCCCTGACCTATTTCATGGGGTCTCTTTCCACAGCCCTTCTCTGTGCTTCAGGCTTCCCCCGCCATAAAAGCAAGGGCTCTCTGATTCAGAAAGCCCCCCCTGGCTCTGCCCACCCATGACTCCATAAATCAGATTCATTCAGAGGTGAAAGGATGTCACTGTACACGGGTCGTGCTGCAGAGATGTGTGTGGGGAGAGTCGTTTGCTCAGACAGGGTGGGGTCAGGATCACTAATTTCCAGAGGCAACGGGCAGCACGTTAGGATCTTGCTATTTCTCTTGCTGGGGAGGCTGTACTCAACTTGGCAAGTTCAGGGATCATGGGTTATCTCTGAGTTTCCATTTCCCTGATGAAACACGTGGCCTCACCGGGCACAGCTAACCCGCTTGCACCACTGAAACTGAGAGTCAAGGCTCCCCTTTTGAATCATTTTCAACTGACCACCTTGACTGCCCCTTTGTTTAACTTCACATCAGACAAGTTCCATGATGCACTTGCCGGCCATGTCCAAAAGGGCAGGGAAGCAGGTTACTGAGGCCAAATGTTTGGCTCCTATCTCCTTTCACAGGTACAGATAATGGAGACGTAGAAGTGGGCAGCATACAGCGTACCATGTTATCTGGGTGCTAACTATTTAACAACGAAATAGATTATTTCGATAATTTATTACTAGAAGGGTGGAGTGATGAACACAGGCACGGGACACAGGTTCCTTGGGTGGAAATCCTGACTCTGTCACAGCTGTGTGACCTGGAGCCGGGTCCTTAACCTCATTGCCCTATCTGAAAAAATGGGAATCATAAAATGCCCTCAGGTTTTGAGGGGATTAAATGAGTTAACCCAGGTAAGGCACTTAGAACACTGTTCCACTGGTAACCATAATGGGGGGTGGGGGGAGGGATAAATTAGGAGTTTGGGATGAACATATACACACTACTATATATAAAATAGATAACCAACAAGGACCTACTGGATAGCACAGGAAACTCTGCTCAATATTCCGTAACCTAAATGGGAAAAGAATTTGGAAAAGCATAGATACATGTATATATATAACTGAATCACTTTGCTCTACACCTGAAACTAAGACGACATTGTTAATTAACTCTACTCCAATATAAAATAAAAATTTAAAAAAGAAAAACACTGCTCCATAGACATTAGCCATTGTTATTATCCGTAGCATGTAGGGGACTTGCTGCCAATTATAAAGACTAGCCCAATTCAGGTCTTGTTCTCCGGAGGTCACAGAAGGTAGTTACTGAAGCCTATTTCTCCTTCCAGGGTCTCACATAACTCAGGTTGTCCTGCGGAGACAGAACAGGAGATACCTTGGGGACGCCAAACCTCTCACTTTCCTACCACAGGGACTCCCAGAAAGAGAGCTGTTTTGGAAATTTTTTAAAAATTTATTTTTGAAAGTGAGGTATCACCTGCATATAGTAAAGTGCATACCTATGTTTACACCCATGCAACCACCACCAGGATCAAAATGTAGAACATTACCATCACCCTGTAAGTTTCCCACCAGCCTCATCTCAGGCAGGTGGCCTCTCCTCCAGGTACTGTCCTTTCTGACTTCTAATAATCATGTATTAGTTTCTCCTATTCTTGAGTTTCATAAAAATGGAATCATATCTGTAGTGTGCTGGTGAATGTTTGACAACAGGCTCTCCAAAATTAAAAAAAAAAAAAAGCCTGATTTGTAGCCATTTTCCCTGGCTATCACCACCACTGATTTGAAGCCATTGGGGTGAGGTCCTTGAACAGAGAGCTGGGAATCAATGTGCAGTAGAACAGAATTCTATAGTATTTTCACCATGTAGATACAAAAGCTGTAAATAGCCTCAATTCCATAGATAATAGTAAAAATGTAGCAAAAGAATTAGGAAGTGAAAGTTCTGAGTATTTATTACATTTGTCTTAAATATAATATACTTAGCTGTGTGTTTCTATAATTTAATTTTTAATAAAGGCTGCATTTAACAACGTTTATTTATTTGGCTTACAAAATCCCTGAAAACATAATAATCAGTTCTCATGAGCTATTATGAGCTGTCTTTGGCCCACTACTAAATCATATGCTATGTACTAATCTTTTGTGTCTGGCTTCTTTGCCTCATCATAATGTCTGTGAGTTTCATCCCTGTCACTCTGTGTATCAATCTTTTTTTTTTTTTGTATTGCTGTGTAGTCTTTCATTGCATGAATATTCCATAATTTACTTATTCACTTCTCTGTGGATGGTCATTGGGTTATTTCCTGTTTTCTGCTACTAATTAGTAAACTGCTATGATCACTCACGTACATATATTTTAATAGATGTGTGCCTTCATTTACTCATTTCTCTTGGATATGTACCTAGGAGTGGATTTGCTGTGTCTTAGATAGGCATGTTTGTCTTTAACATATCATGTCAAATAGTTTTACCAAGTGGTTGAACCAGTTTACCCTTCCATCTGCAATGTTGGAGGGTTGCATTGCTCCACTTCCTTGCCAACACTTGTTATAGTCAGTCTTGAAAATTTTAGCTCTTCTGGTAGATGTGTAGGGATTAATTATCTCATAAGGATTTTAATTTCTGTTTCCCTGATAGGTAATGATGTTGAGTTGTTATCGGGTTTTGACTGTCTTTATTCCTCTGTTTAAGAGGCATAAATTCATTTTTAGGAATTGTTCCTGGGATTATTGGTGATCTTGTTCAGCTCTGCCAGAGGCACTGGCTGCTATTCTGGGATTTAGGTTCCTTTCAAGGAAAGTGAGCATTGGATATTTGTTAACAACTTGGCTGTCACCGAAGGGACTATTTGTGACCAGAGCAACAGATCCTTAAAGCCAACTTAGGGTGTCTCCTGATGGCCCATGAATCCCCTCAGGTTGTGTCTCTGAAAGGAAAGGAACCCCCAGGCTGCAGAGTGCTGCCCTGGAAGGCACATGGGATTTAGAACCAGGTGACCTGAGGCTCTGGTTCTACTTCTGCCTTTTTTAGCCACAGGACTTTGGGAGGTCATATAACCTCCGAATCCTCAATTTGCTATGAGTCAAATAGGGTAGGAGCTGTTGAGGGGTTCCAACGAGGCATGAAAAACCGCTGTAAAACGGTGGGTAGGTGTTAATTCTAAGTCAGTTTTGTGGGGGTCAGCAAAGCGAGGCAGGGATGTTGGGGCTGCCTCTCAGGGCTCCCTCAGGGAAGCAGCCCACCCTGGGAGATTCTTAGCTGGGTTTTGTGTAATGAGCCCGCATCCTGGTTCTCACCCCTGACTGTGGCAATTACTGAGGCATGAGGAAAGCTGACTTCAACAGTGCTGCCTGGAAGCCTCCAGCCTCCTGCCAAGTCCAGGCAAGGGACAAGCAAAATGGTGTGCTGTTGTACAATGGGAAACCATGCCCCAAGGAGTCAGGGTGTCCATGGGGAACAGGAGGAGAGGATGACCTGAGGTTTCGAACACACTGCGCCCTACAGAAAGATGAACTCCAGTGGCTTGATTTTGGCAGGTGCTCAATAACAATGGAAAGTTTGACTTATTTTTTAATTCCAAAAATCGTAAATGCTAATTGAAGGAAAACTGGGAAACACAAGAAAGTATAAAAAAGAAGAAAAAATTAACCACAATCCCATTTCCAAAGTCAATTATTGTTAGTGTTATACATGTACACATCTGTTCCCAATTAGCCTTAATATGCCATTTGCAACTCCTTAATATCATGGATTTTTTTTTTTTTTTTTTGCGGTACGCGGGCCTCTCACTGTTGTGGCCTCTCCCGTTGCGGAGCACAGGCTCTGGACGCGCAGGCTCAGCGGCCATGGCTCACGGGCCCAGCCGCTCCGCGGCATGTGGGATCCTCCCGGACCGGGGCACGAAGCCGTGTCCCCTGCATCGGCAGGCGGACTCTCAACCACTGCACCACCAGAGAAGCCCCTAATATCATGTTTTTAATGGTTGCATTGCATTCCATTTGGTGGATATATAAACATTTCTTTAACCACAGAGTGGTGTTTTTCATCTGCCCGTCACTTAATATCTTCTGGATACTTTAAGATTTACCAATCTGGCACAGCTTATTGTGCTACAAGAAGAAGGTGCCAGAACCTGCTTAGTTATCACGTTTTGAACATTAAATCTCCCACCACAAGCAGGACTGTCTGGCTAACTTGTTTATGGGCAAGGAAGGGACCCTGAAAGTAAACAGGGAAAGAAACAGAGTCCCAAGTGGGACTTTACATTTCTAAAATATATAATAATGTTAGTTCATTATTCCTTTATCATTCATTCAATTTCCTTTCATTCATTCATCATTCCATATTTTTTAGAGCTAGATATCTCTCTGTTCTTGACTTAACTCTGCCACTTATCTGCTGAGAGACCTTATGCCACCTGTGTTCTCCTGGCCTTTGTTTTCCCATTTATAAAATGGGTAACAATGCCAGTCAAGGTGGTTGTGAGGACTAAACTTAATTAAGGACATGGGCACCTTTTCCCACCTGACCTTAAGCAGCTGAGCACCGTGGGAGGCACTAATGAATTAGGTTTATAAAAGCAGTTTTGTTGAGGGGTGGAGGAAGACGCAGAGAATGCAAGCGGTGGAAAGCAGAGTCATTCATAAGATCAGAGTTGGAGCCAGAAGAACATGGGTCCTGGTTCCTTCCAGTGGTCTGAAGTGACTCTTGTGGGTTTGTCTTGTGGAGTTCAGAAGGCCATGTAAATATTTCTGACTCCTTACCGTGCCCTTGTGTGGGGAGGTCAAAAGTAATTTGAATGTCAGAGCTGCCCTTAGCAAAATGCCACTTAAGATTCTTAATTTTTTCTCTATCACTTTTCCAATGTTTCCTTACTTCAGAAGTTTTTGTTCCGTCTAGCTGTTGCTTTCTGATTCTTTCCAGTGCTTTTCTCTAAGAATGAAGGCAGAGGCCCTTTTGAGGTCTCCAACACTAATGATGTCACTTTAGTGACTTCCACGGGCCATTAGGCAGCCAGTAGTAACATTTATGTCCTTGCTACCAGCGGGACACGGAATATGGGGGGCAGGGGGGAGGAACCATTCTCTCCTGCTGGTCTGACATTCATCACTCTTCTAGAAACAGAGGAGGCATTGTTAACTGAAGCTCCCACCTGACACCAGGACTTCCCGGAAAGATGAATGTTCTCCTTAACATGAAACAAACAAACAAACAGAAAACTCCACCTCGTCCTTCCAGGAAAGAAGCCCAAGATGTGCCCTTGTACTTACTCCCCCTTGCCCCTGCTGCCCCTATTTCTGCCACTCTGTTTGAAGAAGGATTTCTCCATTTCTACCACGAAGAATGCTCGTTATCCGGCATGTTGCAGAGATTGAATATCCTTCGTGCGTGGATCCTTTTAACTACTCAGAGGCATTGGGAAACTGCTACCTGCCATCTCCATCACCTTCTGCATGGTGACGTCCACACGGCTTACCTTCCTCACTCCTTAACTCACCTCTTCACCCACTGCCATGTGGGCTTGGCGCTTGGCCCCCTGCCGGATCACAGTGTCAGCAGACCCACTGGTCACTCTTCTGTCCCTATCCCACCCGCCATCCCTCTGGCCTTGGGTGCCTTTGACCATCCCGCTGTCTTGAGAATTTCCATTTCTGAGGCTTCCTGGTCGCAAACACTCCTCCTTCCTCTTGTGTTTCTGGCAGATTCTTCTCAGTCCCCTTTGTGAATTGCTCTTTTCTCTGTTCATTCTTTATACTTTATATCACTGGTTTTCAAGCATTTTTTCTTTTGCAATGGAAACTTTTTGTTTTTACAAATGAACTTTTATGTAAAACCAAGCGTCATATAAAAAAGAGAAAATCACAACTGCTGGACTTCCCTGGTGGCACAGTGGTTAAGAATCTGCCTGCCAATGCAGGAGACACGGGTTCGGGCCCTGGTCCAAGAAGATCCCACATGTCGCGGAGCAACTAAGCCTGTGCACCACGACTACTGAGCCTGCGCTCTAGAGCCTGCGAGCTACAACTACTGAAGCCCGCATGCCTAGAGCCCATGCTCTGCAACAAGAGAAGCCACTGCAATGAGACGCCCACGCACTGCAACGAAGACTAGCCCCCACTCGCCACAACTAGAGAAAGCCTGCGTGCAGCAACAAAGACCCAACTCAGCCAAAAATAAATAAATAAATAATAATAAATAAATAAATAAGTAAAAAAAAAAATCACAACTGCTGCGGTTAAAATAGAGATGGTTCTTTGAGGCTATTGGTACTCCCTTCCCCTGTCTCCTCTCCCAGAAAACCCGAGGGCACCTCTCCAGACCCTGGGGCTCCGGGAAGTACAATGTGCAAACCACAGCCTTGAATGCTAGGTTTTCCAGGCCTCTGACTTGGCCTCTTCACATCACCCTCTACTCACTCTCTCTGGATGGTCTCAACCTTCCCAAGAGTAAAAATCACTCTCCTTCTTCCGAATGTGGTGTGTGTGGAGGGCAATGAAGAACACCCAAATGCTTCTTTCAAGCAATTGAGAAATGAGCCGCAGGAGACAGGGAACAAAAGCTCAGTTTCATTACTGGCTTTAAATCTACAGCCAAATGGGCTTGCTTTCTTCCCAGAGCTAACTTGCCCACCAGTTCTGGGCTATGCTGGACATTTGCAAGCATTTCTGCCTGGCTGGAGAGGGTCCCAAATTCCTCCAGCATGGCTACTCCACAGGAGAAGCTAGAAGGGGTGATATTCTCCCAAAGGCACCAAAGAAAAGGTCACTTCTCTTCCCAAGAGGAAGAGTCAGGAAAGAGTGGGGACAGAGACCAGGCATATTACCCTCCACCAAAAAGGTGGTTCCATTCCCTGGGTGCTTTGTAATTTGTGGGGTACTAAAGCATTGGGGGTCAGTGATGTTAGGCGTGGCCATACCGGGAACAATTCTGTACAGTAAAGAACTCACCTTAATTCTGCAATGAACCTCCAATGTCCCACCAGACATTCTTACAGGTGAATGATGGTTCTAATTAGCCACATCTGGAACATGCCTGTTTTTACGTAACGGAAGTTATTTTTGCAGAGTCTGATATACACTTTATACTAAATGTTTTAAGAAAGCAAATACTATGGGAATCCAGTGCTGATTACACTGTGGTGGACTGAGAACTTATCTGAGGGTTTTTATGATAATGACTCATAGTATTTTCATCAGATACAACATTGTCATTGTCACCACTGTATCGGCCAGTATCTATGGCTGTTGCATTCTCTGTGTTTCCACATATCGGTATAAACTTCTGATGGCCTCCCTTTTGGCTTCTGGTAATTTGTGCCCAAATATTTACATGTTAAAATGCATCCTATTAAATTTTATTTATTAAAATTTATTTACTTATTTATATTAAAATTACCCTCTTTTTCTCCATTGCAGTTAGAGTGATTTTTTAAAGTATTTTTTTCTTAGGTAGGTTATATTACCTATGCATTCTGTATCAAGATAGCAAAGGCAGTGTTACAAATTATTTCTTTAGAAAATGAGGCATTGTGTCTGATATTGGCCTAGTGGAGGACGCTCATGGAAATGTGAGGTCAGAAAAACCTCATGGTGATTTTTAACATAAAACGTCCCCATCCCAGGAGGGCTGAATCAAAGCCCTCAGGAGAAAGACCAAGCTTCCTCCCATGCTTAAAGGCCCCTCCACGATTTGGCCTCTGCTGACCTCGTCACCATCCTATGCTCTGGGCTGGCTCAGATCCAGGAAGTTTTCTGGAGGTGCCATGCTGTCTCTCTCCTCCTGGACTTTGCACACCCTTTGTCTCCCTTACTTCTCTGAGAAGCGCCCCTGACACCCCAGAGTGAAGTAAGAGTCCCTGCTCTGGGCTCCCAGGACACTTCTTACCCTGTGTTGGCTTCTCTTTGTTTGCTGCCTCTGCTCCGAGATCTTAAGTTCTGCCAAGGGAAAGACCATATTCTTTTGGCCTCTAGTCCTAGTGCCTGGCCCACGTTCAAGCATAAGGGAAGCATCCCTTCCCTTGCTGCCCAGGACAGGGATTAGGACATACATCTTCACACCAAAATAAACAGCATTTACTTGAAAAGCTGTAAATCTCTGGTCCATCGAGCACTAATGGGGACAAATGGTGGTATCAACCCCATCAAAGCAAAGGCGATTGGGAGATTGGGATTGACACGTATACACTGATGTGTATAAAATGGGTGATTAATAAGAACCTGCTGTATTTAAATTTTAAAAAAAAGCTAAGGTGAAATAAAGGTCTCTGGAAAAAGGAAAACTCTCCTCCCAAGACTATCTTGGGAGACAGTGTCTTTTATTCATTAGTGTCTCTGCCAGAGAATCAATTCTAAAATTATTCATTGAGTCAGATCAGGTCATTTAGAAAGCAATCTTCGTAGAGCGCAAAGCTTTATCAAAGTTGACATTCTTCCTGATATCAGAGCAGATTAGTTTCATAATTTAATACTTAATTTGTCCACAAAGCACAACGATGAAGATGTCCCTGCTTCCTGAGTACTGAGGGGAATGAAAGGCCTTTTGGATTGGTTTTACTCTCCCAATACCTTATCAAGTGAATAAAACTTGAAAGTAATAAAAATAGACTCATCAAACAATGCTCACTGTGGTTTACAGTTCTAATCCCTTAATTATCAGCAGCTTAACTGCCTTTCCTGACTTTCCTTTGACTTTCTTCTTCCCCCTGAATGACTGGGTGCACTCATTGACTTGGAGACGTTGGAAGGAAACTTAGAGGTTGTTTTTACCTGTCAGAGCAGGTGGGTCAAAGAACACGAAGGTGAAGCAGGTACACCCAGGTTCTGACCTCAATCCATTAGCTGATGGCCTTGGAGGGGACCCCGCACCTCTCTGACGCTTGTTTTCTTCACTGATAAGTTAGGAGTGGAAACACCTGCTTTGCAGAGTTGTTGGGAGGATTGAATGAGTGATGACTGAATGGCCCCTGAAACCAAGGAGATGCTCAGTAAAGGGTAGCCCCCTCCCCACGGGGAAGGGGTACATATCCACCGTGCTTTCCTTCTCTCCTGCTCTGTAAGAGTTATCTTTAGCCTTGGACCCCAGTGGAACATCTCACTTCTCCTTTTAATTAGATCCCTTGGGTAGAATTTGTGTCCTTCTCAGAAAGTCTCCAGGGTGTTAACTGCATATTTATCTCAGCGGGATTAGGGAGATTATGGTGTTTAATGAAAACCACGCATATGGCTCAAAGGGCGGCAGGGCCAAGGAGAAATTGTCTTCACTGAGAGTTGGAATTTGGGGAGCTTCGCCTTTTATAAAGACCTCAATTCTCTTCGCAGAGAGAACCCGACTCTACAGTTCGCCAGGCCTCAAAGCACTGTTAGCATTTTGGTCTCACGAGTTACCTGGTGCCATGGGCCAGGATGAGAGCTCTTCCCTGCGATTTTCAGCAGTACGAGGACAGAGACCATGTCTGTCTCTATATTTTGGTGTCCCCTGGCAGTGCCTGATGCCAGGAAGTGTTCAAAATACAACTGTCCAATGAACTATTGTATCTATCTCACCCATTCATGGAATCATAGTATTTTTTTAATTAATTAATTAATTTTTAATTTTTGGCTGCGTTGGGTCCTCATTGCCGCGCACAGGCTTTCTCTAACTGCGTCGGGCCGGGGCTATTCTTCGTTGCGGTGCGCAGGTTTCTCATTGCGGTGGCTTGTCTTTGTTGCGGAGCATGGGCTCTAGGCTCCTGGGCTTCAGTAGTTGTAGCGCGTGGGCTCAGTAGTTGTGGCTCATTGGCTCTGGAGCTCAAGCTCAGTAGTTGTGGCTCACGGGCTTAGTTGCTCCATGGCATGTGGGATCTTCCCGGACCAGGGCTCGAACCTGTGTCCCCTGCATTGGCAGGCAGATTCTTAACCACTACGCCACCAGGGAAGTCCTGGAATTATAGTATTGAAATTGAGTTGTTCTTTAGTCATACATCATCAGTAATTTTACATTCTGCAAAGCTTTCTGTAGCTCAAAGAATTTTCCATGTGTTAACCTGACAATGGCTGGTAAAACTTCTGCATTTGGGAATCATCTACATATAGAACCCAGCTCATTTCTGCTTGAGTGTATTTCACAGGTCACCCTTGATAAGACAGCTAAGGGAGTTGCAGGAAAATGTGTGCCCGTGAGAAAGTCAGTTAAAGCCCCAGTGGAAAGAATTTACCGACCTGCAGTAATTCTGAGGTCTGAGGGCAAAGTCTCAAGTCTCTCCCTTCCTGAAGCCAAAGCTTGCTTTTCCAACGTTCTCAATGCTTTTGTAATGGGTTTTTGTTGCTGTCGTTGATGTTGAAATTCCTAGCGAAATACTGGCCACTCAGATAACTCTCTAAAGCACTTACTTTGGTAAATGAGAAAATCTGAGAAGTGTCTCTTTTTGTGTTGATTTTACCAGATTTATACCTTGGGAAGGCACTGGGTAGAATTGGAATAGTTGGGGAATCAAATATACAGTGGCTGGAACAACATTACTATTATTACCAGCTCTAAATTACTGTGATTGTTTTCCCTTGAAATACTACAGGAACATCTCAATTAACTGGACATCAGCCTTCCTGGAACTTTGAGTAATTTGATGAAAGGCAACACAGCAATAAGACTTAACCAAATTCCCGTAGGGGTGTAGAGCTGTGCTCTATGTTCAGTGCTTCATTTTGCATATTACTATCATCAATATCTACTCACAGTATTAAATAATGAGAAGTAATGTGAACCAGGGTGCTCTTGGGGCTCTATAACTCCCCAAGAGAACTTTCTACAGTGATGGAAATGTTCTAAAATGGCATTGTCCAATACAGTATCTGTGCTTACTGGGCACTTGAAACGTGGCCAGTATGACTGAGGAACTGAATTTTTAATATAATTAAATTTAAATGTAAATGCACATTTAATTTAGTTATTGGAAAGCCCAGCTCTATAATATTTTGAGTCAAAGATACATTTTCTATTATGAAGTATTTTTAAATATTCAGCAAAGTACAGAGGGTGCTATAAACCACCAACTGGAATACACACAGAGTTAACCTTTTGCTGTATTTGCTTCAGATATTTTTAAAGAAATAAAATATTAAAGATACAATTGAAGTTTTCTTGGGCGCCCCACCCCACTTCATTCCCAGAAGCATGTGTATCCTTCCCATCCATGTTTTTATAGTTTAACTATTTATCAACACTATGTAGCATTATTTGAGTGTTTAAACAATTTAAACAAATGGCATTATACTGTATATACCATACTGAAACTTGCTTTTTTCATTTATCAGTATATTTTTGAGCCCTATCCATTGTTGATATATGAAAATCAGTTTCATATATAAATCAATTTCATTCATTTTAACTCTTCTGGAAAGTTCTAGTTTATAAATATACCGCAATGTATCTATCCAGTCTCCTAAGGATGGTAAATTTGGGTTGTTTCTAACTGCTGTCTTTGTTACAAACAATACCGTGAGGAACCTTCGGTATGTTTTTTCTTGGGCTTATGTGGGAGAGTTTCTCTACAATCATTTATATTTGTTATGATTACTGATATGTGTGGACTTGTTTTTATTAGCTTATTTTATGTTTTTCGTTTCCATTCACCATGGGTTTTTTTTGGTTCTCCACCTATCTCTTTACCATTCACCTGTTTAGAAATTAAACATATGATTTCTATTCATTTGGTGGTTGTTAGCAAGCATGATCAAAGATTTAGATCGAATATCCCCATCATTTTTTCAAACAATACATGGAACTCAGAGTGCTTTAATTCCTAAAACCCTCTCTCATCTTCTCTACTATTGTTGGGTAGTATTTTAGTTCCACCTTAAAAAACAAAAACAAAAATCTCCCAGTTGGCTATCATCATTGTTTTTATAATTTTATAGTCAGTATTATTTAGATTTATTAAATTTTTCATGAATTTCTTGGCTTACCATTGTGTTTTGCATCTCACCCCTTTCTTCTGGGTTGAGTTTCTTTCTTGCTAAGGTATTGCTTTTGGTATTGCTTTTAGTAAGGGGTTGTTACAGTAAATCATCTTAGACTTTCATGTCTAAAATATCTTTATCTACTCACTCCTGCATAATGATTTGGCCTGGACTCCCAGTAGAATCTCCTATTTCCTCTCTCCCTTCTCTGGGACTCCTATTAAATATATGTTGAATTTTTTCATCCTAAATTATGCATCTCAGTTTCTTTCATACTTCCCACCTCTTTATTGCTGCAGCTACATTCTAGATGCTTTCCTCAAATCTATCATTCAGTTCCTTAGTTCTCTCTTCAGATGAATGTCCATTGAATTTTTAATTTTAGTGACTGTTTTGGGTTTTTTTTTACATCTTTATTGGAGTATAATTGCTTTACAATGGTGTGTTAGTTTCTGCTTCATAACAAAGTGAATCAGTTATACATATACATATGTTCCCATATCTCTTCCCTCTTGCGTCTCCCTCCCTCCCACCCTCCCTATCCCACCCCTCCAGGCGGTCACAAAGCACCGAGCTGATCTCCCTGTGCTATGCGGCTGCTTCCCACTAGCTATGTACCTTACGTTTGGTAGTGTATATATGTCCATGCCTCTCTCTAGCTTTGTTAGTGACTTTTTTATTCTGTAAGTTCAGTTGAATTCTTTTAAAAAATTTCACAGTCCCTCCCTTTGTGTCATGTTTTTTCATTTTATTTTCTTTCTTACTTTCATGTATGCTATTCATTTATATTATTGCACGTTTGAATGGTATGATTTTTAGGCCTCTTTGAGATAGCTTTATATCTGTAGTTCATGGTTCTGAATTTTGTTGCATTTGTTGTGTTTGCTGATTTTCTCCCAACAGTTATTTACTTCATGGGATTAGTAATTTTTTGTGTGAGCTCATCTTGAATGGGAGTGGTTTTCCATGAAACACGTGTACTTGGTTGGGATTTTACAGATTCCAGACCAGTTTTATGGTAGTTGCTCAAAATAGGTTCTTGTGTCTCTTTGGTAGGTATGGATTCAGATCAGATGCGTGTGCGTGATGCTGGTTGTTATTCTGCTTTCTTTAGGGTGGTTCCTGTACTTTCCATGGCCCTGAAAGATGGTCAGCTTCCTTTTGCAACCCTGGCCAATAAAAGGACTTCTTATGTTGCTTGTTTCAGGGACCGAGAGCCTTCATGGCTTCTGGCTTTACTTGGGGGCGGGGCTCAGTTCTAGCTCCCCACTTCTCATGGGCTGAGATTCTGGGTAGTTGTTTTATCACCAGTGTCTGTAATATTTACCTGGTTCCAATACCCACATGGACTGTTTCTTTTTAGCGCCTCCTCCCTGCTCAGGAACCTGGAGATATTCTTTTCTTGTTTTCAAGCTTGGCCACAGATTTTTAAAATTTCAGTATCTGGTGGATTTGTTCTGTTTGAGAGTAACCTTTATATGCTGAACAGGCTGTGTTAACTCCCACACTATGTTACCCCATATGAGAAAATTTTATAGACAAAAAGCATACGCACTTGTAAGGCACTGCATGTTGTATAACAGGCACAACGAAAGACATTGTCAAACCCCAAGCTGAAGAATTCCTTGGTCATTTCGACAACTCGAGGTCTATCCACACTGCACACTGAACTTACCTTCCTCTCTTCTCCTCAGACAAAAATCTGATAATTCCAAAGTTTGATTAAAATTATTTTTGAATTACTTACATGCCTGTTCCATTGCTAATCCATGTGCAAGTAAGGTTTGATAATATTAAATGAAGAAAAAGAAAAATGAAAATGTAACTTATAAAGAGGTTCTCAACCTCATTTATAATCAGGGACATTCACAATAGAACCAGAGGGAGATACCATTTTACTCTCATGAGAATGGCAAAAATTCTGGCAACAACCTGATAATACCAAGCATTGGCAAGGATGCGGAGTACCATTGGCACCCATACGTTGCTGATGGGAGTGTTAATTAGTACAACCACTTTGGGTAACAGTTTGGTATTATCTGTTACAGGCAAAATAGAGAAATTCTATCTGCCCTTCTAGAGAAATTCTTACACAGGTATACCTGTAACTTGAAGAGAATGGTCATACTAGGATGGATCGAAACAGCCCCAAACTGGAATCAACCCAAACGTCTAAAACAGTAGAATACATTTTATAGTCTTCTTGCAACGGCATTCCATACAGCAATAGAAGTGAAGGTAGTTTACAGCTGTGCATTACAACATGGATAAATCCTGCAGTCAGAATATGAGTGACAGAAGCAAGTCACAAAAGGACATGTAAAAAATGTATCATTTATATAAAGTGCAAAATCAAGTAGAATAAACTGTATTCCCACCCAGCAGTTCTTCTGTGTTCCTCACTCCTTCTGTCTCTCTCCCCTCCCGTCTTGAGATAACCTTGGAACGAGGTCTTATTTTGCTAGCACCAGCCAGCTCTGAGTGGTGCTACACTGTGTGCTTCTGGTTTCATTTGTTCATCCATCCATCCAACAAGCAGTAAGTGCCAACTGCATGCAAGGCACTGTTCTTGGTGCTGATGGCTAAACAGACAAAAGTCCTGTTAACATTTTTTGGGGGGGTGTGGGTGAGGATGAGACAATAAGTAAAATAAACATGTAAATTATATAGTATAGTAGAGGGTGGTAAGTACTATGGAGAAATATAAAGCCAGGAGAAGTGACAGTTTTAAATGAGGTGATCAGGGAAGAACTCTTTGTGAAGGTAATATTTAAGCAAAGACGTCAAGAAGTGAGGAAACTAGCAATGTCAACATCTAGAGGAAAAGCTTTCCAAGTAGACGGAATGGCAAGTGCAAATGTCCTGAGGCACTTCTTTGTCAATCACAATTTTTAGAATCTTATCAACATTTACTCCAAGAATCTCTAAATTTCCTTTCAGCGTTAGATGGTTCTTGCTACAAATATAAAATTCACACTGTGTTTACAACCAGAAGAGAAACTTCCTGTAATTTGTGAGTCTGTCATCCTGAATGTGCATGAGGGAGTCATTTTGGGTAAAGGAACACTGGAAGTCACATTGTGTTATTTTATTAATTTACGTCAGTTCCTTTTGGCCAGCATGAATTACCATACAGAACATAAACACGAGACTCTGGCAGATCCAGGTTTGAACTTGAACTCTGCCACTCTGGGGACTTAAGCCACTTATTTAATCTTCCTGGGTGTAAAAAGATGAAATAATGCCCATCTCGAAGCACTGTTGTGAAGACTGGGAGAAAATACAAGTTCGAGTCTTTGTGTCCTTCAATAAGATTTAAATTTTTTTCTTGGGACCTCCCTGGTGGCGCAGTAGTTAAGAATCTGCCTGCCACTGCAGGGGACACGGGTTCGATCCCTGTTCCGGGAAGATCCCACAGGCTGCGGAGCAACTTAAGCCTGTGTGCCACAACTACTGAGCCCATGTGCCACAACTACTGAAGCGTGTGCGCCTAGAGCCCGTGCGCCGCAATGAGAGAAGCCACTGCAATGAGAAGCCCGTTCACCACAAGGAAGAGTAGCCCCCGCTCGCCACAACTAGAGAAAGCCCGCGCCCAGCAACGAAGACCCAACGCAGCCAAAAACTTTAAAAATAAATAAATAAAAAATAAAAATTTTCTTTACACAGCTTTTATACATTTCTAAATTTATTAATACTCTAGGTGTGCAACATTTTTGGTTGAAAGGGAACATTCTAAAAGTTCTGAATGAGAAAAGGCCAATCACTTCACAAGAAGTCTGGGGTTGAAACTCAGACCTGGTGTAATGGCTCCACAGCATCGTCAGTATTTCTGGTCCTTCATATCTCTGCCTCGCCATCCTTAGCCGGTGGCTTTGTCCTCATGCTTATCACCTCATGGTTGCAAGATGGCTATTTTACGTCCAGCCTCAGATCCACATAAGGAAGAAGGAAGGTGCTCATAAACACTGTTAAATCTTGCAGTAGTCTTCTGCAGCATCACTTAAACTGCCTGCTGTTGAATACATGTGCCAACATTTATTTGGTGTGTGTGAATTTTGTATATATATATGGTGTATATATGATGTCTATATACATGCACATATGTGCATATATATTACTAATAATAACATGTATAATAACCATAATGGTATATATGATAATATTATATATACATTAACAATGCTGCAGTGAACATCTTTGTAATGAAATCTTTGCACCTGTCCCAAGTAATTTTCTTAGCACAAATTCCTAGAAGTACCTTTGAGTCAGAGCGTGTGCCCGTTTCTAAGACTTTTGATGTATTTTGCCCAATTCCTCTTGAGAAAGGTGGAAATTTTTACTCCTTTTTTTTTTTAACATCTTTATTGGAGTATAATTGCTTTACAGTGGTGTGTTAGTTTCTGCTGCATAACAAAGTGAATCAGCTGTACATATACATTTTACTCCTTCTAGTGTTGAATGTGAGTACCCTGCCACATTGTACCCACCTCCATCACAACACTAGCCATTGTCAGCATGGTTTATTCAATTATTTAATTTATATAATCATTTAATAAATAAAAAATGATATTTTTTGTTCTAATTTCTTTGATATTGGTGAGGTTGATCACATGACTTTTAACATCTTTCTGTTCAGTTTTTGATATTTATAAAAGATTTATAAGATAGCTTCGAGCACTTACTTTTATCCTTCCAGCTCCAGTAAATCATATGAGAAAAGGAATTAATATATACTATAAGCTGACTTTGCTTCTTAGTGCTGTACTGTGAAATAACTTATCTGTGTTCTGGTCTTTAAAATCTCACCCTCTATGTCTAATACTAATGTCTTTGGTTAACACCTATATCATTTTAGTGTATTAAGATTAGGGTGCTCTCAACTATAAATATAAAATAATAATAGTATACTAGTCATAATGTTTTATGCTTACATAGTTTGTTTCTTGAGAGATCAGAGAACTGTGATAATATTATTTTAATGAATCACCTTCGTTAACCCGCCTGTTATTCCATTGAATGGATGTCAGTACTTAAACTGAAAAAATTCTTCCTTTTGTATCTGAAATTCAAATTTAACTGGGAGTTCTGTTTTGTCTTACTTTTTCCCTAAATCTGGCAACCCTGTGTGAGGAGGGTCTAGAGGTTGAAGTCCTGGGTGGGGAGGTTTGTAGGAGTTGAAAAGACCAGAATCTGCATCAGGCAGAGGTGTGAGCCAATGCCCAGGAGGTGAGGGTCCCAGACCCTTTTCCTCCCTCTTCCACCTGGCTCCTAGTTACCATTCCAAGTCCTCCCTGTGTTTGGGACTCAAGCTGGGAGTGTGATAAAGGATACTGCCAGTGCCCCTGGGGTTGAGCTGGCATATCCCTGTCTGTCATCCCTCTCCCCTTATTCCCTCCCCAGGGAGATTCCATCTGGCATGGAAGAAAAGAGTTTCGGAGGTAGGCAGTACTGGGTTCAAATACCATCCCTCTTTTAACTAGCTTCACAATTTGTGGCAAGTTGCTTAAGCCCTTTGAACCTCGGTTTCATTGGAGAAGGATGGCAATGAGGAAAGATGGAAAATTAGGAAGACTGATGACAGATGGAACCATGGAAGCAGCCCTGACTTTCACTCCAGACTTATTACGTGGCTTCTTGTAACACAGAAAAAAATAAATGCAAACTCACAAGGTCATTGTGAGGTTTGCATGAGATGATGTTTGAAAAGCAGACTCTTTGGTACCTCATAAGCAGCCATGGGTCTGAATTTCTAGGTACAGGGACTAGTGAGGGCAGAGTAATTCCTCAGGGGAAGCACAGTAGTGTCCCTGGAAGAAGGGACAACAATAACAAAGCATGAGGAGACTGCAGACCAGAGACACCGGGAATTCTAGCTTTTGGTGACACAAGGTTTGGAACCCTTTAAAAAGAAGTTATTTCTGTTTTTCTATGCGTGTTTTCCTCCAGGAGTGAAACTGAATCTGTGAAGGTGATGTTGAATGCGAGTTCGGAAGAGAGCAGCCTGGCAGCTACAAGACATGACGGGTCCTAGGAAACCCAGCTGCCCATCCTGGTTTTCCCAGTCCAGCCACGTGCTTTCCTCCAGGGGAAAACAAACCTGTGACCAAGACTTCTATAGACCTACCAGAGCCTCAACAGCTCCCTCCTGATTCAAGATCTTACCGAAAAGCTGAAGAGTTACCTATTTGTAAATCTTGCCAAGGTAGGTATCGCCACCCAGCCAAGCCCTTCCCTCTGTCTCTAAGAGCTCTAGCCAACAGCTCAAATGCCTTCCAATTTCCTGGACAAGGGACTTGTTAATGGTTATGTGGGGAGTGGACTTAAAAGGCCAGAGGAGCCATTAGGGCTTCTGCTGCCTGGGGTCCTATCATCAGTGGGACAGGTGGTGTCTTCTCACCCACGCAGTTATCATCACCTGCCTGACAGGTATGGTTTAGGGGGAGCTCCCTGCAGCTCACCTCTAGATTAGAGAGTGGGAAACACACCCTTCCTGAGGGCATGTACTGGACCCTGGAAACAGCACAAGCTGAAAAGGACAGGCTAGTTTCAGGAGGGGAATGGGACTTCTTTCTTGACTGCAGAACAAGGCAGAGGTGGGCATTTGGAAGGAAGAACAGGGAAGACACCTACTAAAGACAGGCACTGCTTGGCGGATTTGGATCTAGAGCAGTATTTTCCAGTGTTGAGGCAGTTACGTTCCACCTTAGTATCAGTAGTTTGTGCTGCAATCATTTTAAAGTCTATGCTATTGTTTACTTAATCTTTTTTTAAACTGACTCTATATTTTTACTTAAATACCATTATTGTCCTTAATTTAGGCAATAATAGCAAAAGTATATGGTTTCTTTCTACCATGCATTTAATTTTACAAATGCACACTATGAACTTAAAAATGCTCTCCTTGTGAACTTTAAAGTCCTTTCATGATAGTAGCTAAGATTTATTGGGTGTTGTGGGCCAGGAACTGTTCCAGTTGCTTCCTTCCTGGGTGTAAATTTATTCAATCCTCATGGCGAGGTAGGGGGGAGGGGGAAGAAGAGGAGGTTAATAGCAGTGCTGACTTCTGTTGCCGTGTGAGGATTAGCTGGTTGATGTATGGAAAGTGCTCAGAACTGTGTCTGCTGGGGAGAAGATGTATGCAAGTGTTTGCTATTATTATTATCATTATTTCCATTTTACAGATGGAGAGGTGGAGGCAGACATAGGGACATTAGCTTGTGCATAAGGACACAAGCTGGTGGGAGGCTAAGCGGGGACTCGAACCCAGACACTGGGTCTGGAGCCCAGCCTCTTGACCCATGGTGCTGTTCACCTTCCACGTTTTTGGAAACATTACTTAGGGATCAATTCCCAACCCACTAGAAGAGGTGCCTGCTACCTGAATGCAAAGGGGGGTGTGTGTGGTACCAACTTCCCTGGCCAGTGAGGGAGGGCTGAGGTGTTCATAGAGGAGCGGGGGATGAAGGGACCAGATGTCTGCTCAGCGATGCCAGGACCACACCTACTAAGCTGGCCCACACCTACTAAGCCAGGGACGGCCAGGGAGGATGCTGTATTCAGCCAGGAGTAAGTCTTCGTCCTTTTGGGACACAATCTCTAGAGGAAGGATGACCTATTTCGCATCACTGTTCCTGCAGTTCAGAACCAACTGCCCTAGCTTTGAGCAAAGGCATAAGCAAAGAGTCGTTTGCTGGCATATTCCACGTGCCTAATCCAGAAGGAGGTGTGATGGGCCTTTGAAATCCATCCTGCCCCTTAAGCATGCAATGCCAGACTGTCTGAAGGAGGCTGCAAATGAGGTTTTTGATCTTTTGGGGTAGACTCTGGTTTTGGCCACCCAGAGGCAGTCATGTACACACAAGCATGTTGATTTGGTAAATAAGACAGTCCCATTTTCTCCTTATAACAAGCAGATCCCTAAAGGATTGCAACCTGATGGTGGAGCCCAGTTTGAGTGACTCTAGGGACCCGAAAGTGCCTCCCTGCCTACATCACACAGTTGGACTTTGAGCTTTCCATTAAGTTAGATTTCCAGATATAAAGTACCGTTAACGCTGAGTGCATTTTTCAAATATTCAGAAAATGCTTCTGCTATCAGAACCCCTGCCCTTTCTCCTCTGCCTTTCAGAGAAGAGTATTAGTTGTAAACTTCATTTAGAACATGTTTCTAATACAGAGTCATCTCAACACACTGAGTTAATTTTATCATTGACTGGCCCCAAGCAGAGTTGTGACAATGGTAAATTGATCAGAGATCTGATACTTAAAGAGGGCTGTTGCCCCTTGACTGGTCCATATTCCCCGTGTCTCCCACGATGGCTAATAACAGCAGCCTACTCTACACCAGGGATTTTATATAAACTGTTCTAGTTCCTACCAGAGACCCTGCAATGAGGGGACTGTCATGCCCATTTTACAGATGTGGAGCTGAAGCCTGCCACCACTCAGCAAACTGAGAGGCTGAGCTCAGATCTGAAAGCGTCCAGCTCGGAAGCTCTAGCTCTTGCCTTGAAGTGGTTCTGCCTCTCACCATAAGTTTATGAAGGGTATTTTGAGAATTTGGATTCTGCTCTTAATTCACCAGCTAAGCCGCTGCACGACCTTGAGTGAGTCCCTGCATCGCTCTGGACCTCAGGGTCTTCGTCTGTTCTGGCCACTGTAACAGAATGCTCTAGACTGGGTGACTTGAACAACAAACATTTATTTCTCACAGGTCTGGAGGCTGGGAGTCTGAGATCAGGGTGCCAGCATGGGTGGGTTCTGGTGAGGAGCTTCTCACTGGTTTATATATGTTTGTCTTCTCACTGTGTCCCCACCCACAAAGAAAGAGCGTCTCTCTTGTGTCTCTTCTTATGAAGGGACTAGAAAACCCATTCAAGGCATCTGTTTGGGATTAGAGTTTCAACACATGAATTTGGGGGGACACAAACATTCAGTACAGCACTTCCCTGGTGGCGCAGTGGTTAAGAATCCGCCTGCCAATGCAGGGGACACGGGTTCTAGCCCTGGTCTGGGAAGATCCCACATGCCACAGAGCAACTAAGCCCATGCGCCACAAGTACTGAGCCTGTGTGCCACAACTACTGAAGCCCACGCGCCTAGAGTCTGTGCTCCACAACAAGAGAAACCATGGCAATGAGAAGCCAGCGCACCGCAGCAAAGAGTAGCCCCTGCTCGCCGCAACTAGAGAAAGCTCACATGTAGCAACAAAGACCCAATGCGGCCAAAAATAAATAAATAAATTTATTTTAAAACCCCCACAACATTCAGTCCATTACACTCCATTACCCTATTTATGAAATGAAGATACGGAATGGCAGTCCCCCAAAATGCTCTGACTCTAACATGCTTTGATTCTGCTGAATCTTCATCTGTTATGATGGGGATTCTGCCCATTAATCTGCAATGCTGAGTGTACTGCTTGGTACCTGGTAGATACTTGGTAAATGTTTACTGAATATCTATAAGGAAAAAGGCAGGAAACTGTCTTCCCCTAAAAGCATAAATACTCCCGCTCCCACCAGCCATGGCTTCTTGACAATGGACCCGCTTTTTTGTGTCCAAAAACATGACCTACGGTGGAAATTAACACAACATTGTAAATCAACTGTACTTCAATTAAACAAACACAAACAAAAAAACCCATGACCAATAGTGGGACCCGGAACCCAGGTGAAGGGGGAGGGCAGCCCAGAGGTAGGTTGGTGGAACAAAAGTTTGTAGCAAGTGAGGCCTTCAAGGATGCCTTCCTGTCTGGCTGTCAGGGCAGGCGCTGGCTCCGCTGGCACAGGGAGACCAGCATCCCTGCGGTGACTCTGAGAAGGGAAGCAGATGCAGCACGGGCCCTGGAAAGCATTCCTACAATGAACACCCTGAGGAAAACAAGCTTCCCTCTTAGATTTGGTGCCTCCGATTTGCTGCCTACTTTTTTTTGCTTCACCCTGTCTGCCTGTCTCCATTTGTACTCATCTCACCTTTCTTCCCTGTTATGGGCAAGTAGACAAACCTAGGGACAGGAAGGACCCCCTTCAGGCCAGTAGAAAGAAATATGGATATGATGCGAAAAAACAAAGTGTTTCCTTTTCTCTTTCTTTTTTAATCATGCTTATTGAGGTATCGTTTCTACAGAGTAATATTCACCTTTTTTTAGGTGTAGGGTTCTAGGATTTTGACAAATGTATACAGTTGTGCCACGATCACCACAATTAAGATATAGAATATTTTCATCATCCCCCAAAATTCCCTCATGCCCCTTTGTAGGCAGTGTCCTCCCCTGCCCCTTAGCCCTGGCAACCACCGTTCAGATTTTTGCCTCTATAGCTTTGTCTTTAGAATAGGTATTTTTTAAATGACAAGGCAGCTGTGATTTTTGTTTTTCTTTTCTTTTTTTTTTTTTTTAAATCACACTTTCCACTGTCTCTACTAAAACTGTCTGGAAAGGAGCTGCTATTTAAAAATTAGCTACGCTCCACACTTCTTATTCCAAGAAGGATGTGAGGTGGCAATAAAGTCACACAGTGAGAGAAATCACTGCAAGGACTTATAGGCAGAGAGTCTCCTTCCTTCTATTAAAAAAAAATGTTTGGATCTTCAAATAAATTGCAAGATTAGAACAATGGGCATCCCTATACCCTGCACCTAGCTTTACCAACTGTCAACATTTTCCACACATTTATGCTCTCTTTCTGTATATGTATACACCCTGATTTATCTGTTTGCTTGTTTATTTTTGCTCAACCATTTGTCTTACTTGCAGACATCATGACAACATCATCCTAAATACTTTAGCAAGCATCTCCCAACAGCGGAGGCATTCTCCCTCATGACCACAATATAATTGTTTCATGGAGTGAATTTAAATTAATATATAGTCCATGATCACATTCCTCCAGTTGTCCCAATGATATCTTTTATCTGTTTAAGTTTTTAAAAAACATTTTTAATCCAGGATCCAATGAAAGATCAGGCATTGCATGTGTTGTCTTAACTCCTTAGTCTCCTTTATTCTTCAACAGTTTCCTGCAGCCTCTCTGTACCTTGCTCTCAATTTTGCTGTGAACCTAAAACTGCTCTAAAAATATAAAGTCTTAAACAGTTTTTAAAATAAAAGAATATCTTAAAACTACCGCACATCCATGAGGATGGCTGCTATCAAAAAACAGGAAATAATAAGTATTGGTGAGGATGTGGAAAAATTGGACCCCTTGTACACTGCTAGTGGGAGTGTAAAATGGTGCAGCTGCTATGGAAAACAGTATGACAGTTCCTCAAAGAAATAAAATTAGAATCACTGTTTGATCCAGTAATTCCACTTCTGGGTATATATCCCAAAGAATTCATTTATTTGTAGACCCATGTTCATAGTGGCAAAAGGTGGAAGCAACCCTACTGTCCATTGATGGATGAATAGTTTAAAAATTTAGGCACTGTTGTTAGTTCTCTTTTACAGATGCGAAAAATGAGTCTTAACCTATTAGGATATAGCCCAAATCCAGAACATCTGACAACACCAAGGACGTGAAGCAACGGGAACTCTCATTTATTGCTGGTGGGAATGCAAATTGGTACAGACATTTCGGATGACAGTGTGGCAGTTTCTTACAAAACTAAGCATACTCTTACTATACAATCCAGCAATTGTACTCCTTGGTGTTTATTCGAATGAATTGATAACTTAATGTCCACACAAAAACTTGCACATGGATGTTTATAGCAGCCTTATTCATAATTGCCAAACTTTGGAAGCAACCAAGATGTCCTTCAGTAAGTGAATGGATAAATAAACTATGGTATATCCAGGCAATGGAATATTACTCAGTGCTAAAAAGAAATGAGCTATCAAGCCATGAAAAGACATGGAGAAAACTTAAGTGCATATTACTAAGTGAAAGGAACCAGTCTAAAAAGATTACATACTGTATGATTCCAACCATATGACATTATGAAAAAGGCAAAACTATGGCAAAAAAATTTACTGGGATTTCCCTGGTGGTGCAGTGGTTAAGAATCCGCCTGCCGATGCCGGGGACATGGGTTCAATCCCTGGTCTGGGAGGATCCCACATGCCACAGAGCAGCTAAGCCCGCGAACCACAACTACTGAAGCCCGTGTGCTTAGAGACGGAGCGCTGCAACTACTGAGCCCGCGCACTGCAACTACTGAAGCCCGTGCGCTTAGAGCCTGTGCTCTGCAACAAGAGAAGCTACCACAATGA
Organism: Leucopleurus acutus; assembly: GCF_964270905.1. Taxonomy (NCBI): domain Eukaryota; kingdom Metazoa; phylum Chordata; class Mammalia; order Artiodactyla; family Delphinidae; genus Leucopleurus; species Leucopleurus acutus. Next base: position 51,992,972 of record NC_139146.1, read on the forward strand.
GAAGCCCGTGCATCACAAGGAAGAGCAGCCCCGCTCACCACAGCTACAGAAAGCCTGTGTGCAGCAACAAAGACCCAATGAAGCAAAAAAAAAAAAAAGGTGGGGGGGGGAGGTCTTAAGCCTATCCTGCAGGAAGGTCTCAAAAAAATAAAATAAAAAATAAGGAAAAGAAAATGGACTTTGAAAAAACAAAGTATCATTCTGGTGAGTGATGGTGATAATGAGAGAGGCTATGCATGTGTAGGGGGCAGAAGTACAGGGGAAACTTCTGTTCCTTTTTCTAAATTTTGTTGTAAAGCTAAAACTGCTCTAAAAAAATTTCTTAAAAACTGAAACTGAGTCTTAAAAGAGTATGTTTCTATTTGAGCCACACACAGAGCAAGTAGACTGGTTTCAGATCAAGGGTTGGTTGCCTGACTCTGGAATCAAGTTTCTAAATTCTTAATTGCTTTGCTTCATGCCTTTTCAAGTAAATGAAATATATATATTCATTATTCTCTATATAGATATAGTTCTCTATATAGATAGATAGCTATATACATATGTATGTGTTCTTTTTCAGGGAAGATAACAGGGGGACTGGGCATCGGCTGTTGAGATCCCTGTCCATTCTGGGAACTCAAGCAGGTCACTTTCCTCTTTAGGTCTTAGAATTTCCATTCGTAGGATGCCAAGAATAGACTCAACACCCTGCTTAGTCTGGGCCACTTCATCTCTTCTGGGAAGTCCCCGTTGGCACCCTTTGTGACAGCCTTCAGCAACAGCGGCAGGAGGGATTTATTGTGGATCTAGAGGGCTCTGGAAGGTTCTAGGCCAGATGTCGGTTACAGTGAGTAGAGAGATGAAGCCTGGCCTTGAAGAGGGAAGATGATGCAGGCGAGGGTCCTGGATTTGGACCTGCCATATACCTGTGTGACCTTGGGCAAGCCACTTCACCTTGATTCTCTTCAGTTTCTTTAATGTAGGGAAGGAGCACAATGCTTACTTTGCCAGGTTGTGAGCATCTGTGAGATTGTGTATGTAGAAGCACTTTAAGACTATAAAATGTTATATAGATATAAGCTGTTCTTAATCATGGACATTTTTCTCCCTCATAAGGCAGAAAAATTGATTGGGTCTACCCTGACAAAGTTTGGAGAGCCACACAGGAGCTTTCAAGTTTCTTATGACTGATTTGGTCTTAGCAAAATAATTAGTGCACATGCTGCAGTTCACAGGCCTCCTTACTCTTGCTTGAACCAACCCAGGGCCTTTGCACAGCTTCCTGAACACCCTTCTCCCAAATATTAGCATTGTTTGCCCTCTCACTTTATTCAGGTTCTGCTCAAAGCTCTTGTTGGAGAAGCCTTCTCTGACTACTCCATTTATTTTGATTTAAAATATTTATTTATTTTATTTTTGGCCACGTCGGGTATTAGTTGCAGAACGTGGGATCTTCCTTGGCATGCGGGATCTTTTGTTGCGGCATGCAGACTTCTCTCTCTAGTTGTGGCCCGCGGGCTCTCTAGTTGTGGCTCACAGGCTCCAGAGCACATGGGCTCTGTAGTTGTGGCTCATGTGCTCAGTAGTTGCGGCCACGGACTTAGTTGCCCTGTGGCACGTGGGATCTTAGTTCCTCGAGCAGGGATGAAACCTGTGTCCCTTGCATTGGAAGGCGGATTCTTAACCACTGGACCACCAGGGAAGTCCCATCTGACTACACTTAAAACACACCCCACCAAAAACGAAAAAAGCAACCACACTCCACCACCCCACTCTACTACCTGCCCATCACTTTCACTCTGGTTTTATTTTCCTTCATAGCATTTAGCACCACCTAACATATTATATATTGCTCATTACTCCTCTGAGCCTACCTACCAGAATTTAAGCTCCATTAGGGTAGTGAACAGTGCCTGGCATGGAGTTGCCTCTCCATCTCTTCAAATACTTATTGAATGAATGCTTGAAAGTCCAAAGACACTGATTTAATTCTTCAAAGGCATCAGAACAAACAGGCAGGGTCGGTTTTTCAGATGGTGGGGTTGCTAAGGGATTTTCCCTCTTTCCAGCCCCCGTGCTTAGGTTTCTGGAATGAGAAGGCAGAACTGCGTTTGAGTAACTACAACTTTTTCTCAAAGGATGCCGACCCTCCACTGGTTGTGAATGGCCCTGAGACATCTCTCGACTCAGACCATCCACCAGGCCATTTTAGTTAACGAGCCACTTAGAAATTAGTCATTTCCTTTCCTCCCATGATCCCTCTCATATTTACCAGTTAATACAATATTTATTAATTTCCTACTGTGAATACAGAACTGTGCTAACCACTATGGATGATTTAAAGAAATACAAAGTGACCCTTCACCCTCCGGTAGATAAGAGACAGTATGGCCCAGTGGTTATAGGTGGGGGGTATATTGTTTACTGATGACAGAAATTCTAGGTTTAAACCCTGGTTTTACTATTTAGTAACTGTGTGACTGGTGCAAGTCACTTAAACTCCCTATGCCTCTGTTTCTTTATCTAAAAAATGAGATAATAATAGTACCTATTCTCTAAGGTAATGAGTTTATTAAGGGTAAGCTCCCACAATCATGCCTGGCACATGCGACCACTTGACAAGTTTCAGTTGTTTTCGTTGAACTGTATTGTGAAGACTGGTGATGCATCCATGGAAAGTAAAATAACAATACGTGGACTGATGACTCAGTACAATATTTATACCCACACGGATACAATATATACCCGGGTATAATGGAAAGAACGCATGCTTTGGGGTCAGCTGACCTGAATAGCAGCGCCCACTTTGTCTTTTGCCAGCTTTGAGGCCCTGAGCAGGTGACCAGACCCCTGGGGACCCCAGTTTCCTCATTGATAAAACACGGATCCGAATTTTTGCTTCACAGGATACGTGTGAAAATTTACTGAGATGCTAGTTCCTTGCCCCATCAATGCCCACTGCTGTTCAGAAGTCCTGCTGCAAAGGCAAGGACTGTCTCGATACAGGTGGGAAACGGATATGAAGTCAGTGCCTCCCTTGGCAAATCAGGAAGACTCTTTGATTTAAAAAAAAAAAAAAATGCCCAAGAAAATTTGCTTCATCAAAACAGGAAAAAAGGCAGAAGATAACGATTTATTTAAGGAATGTATGGACCTTCTTCGTCCTACACGCTGATGTCATAGAATTCCAGAAACCCAATCACTCTGAGGAACCAGAGGGCTCATTGCAGAGACCCCCTGCCATCCCCCTAAAGGGGTCATCCCACCCGCCTCCGCTTGAATACTTCCAGGACAGCCAAGTCACCGCTGCATGAGGTTGGCAATTTTGCTCTTGATCAGTTCAACTCTAAGATTTGCCCCAAGCTCTCCCTTCACCTGGCTTCCACTCGTCTCTGGCAGAACACGGTTTCTCGTTTCTTCTCTCTGTGACTTGGCAGGGATTGGATTTTAATGCTAATCTATGGAGCAGAGTACTTTACAGTGTCTAATAATGGGTCAGTGTTCAGGCAAATCAATACTAGTAACAGCTTAAGCTTAAAAAATATTCACAAAGCACCCATATGTGGTGGTTTAATAGCATTGCATTTGTAATTCTCAGCACGACGTGCGAGGCAGAATGGTGGGACCGGTGGTTAACGCCGGCAATGATAACAGGGATAATATATTTCTTTGTTAAAATATATATATATATATTTTTTAATTTGGCCACACCTCTCGGCTTGTGGGATCTCAGTTCCCTGACCAGGGATTGAACCCAGGCCACGGCAGTGAAAGCTCTGAATCCTAATCACTAGACCACCAGGGAACTCCCTAAAATATATTTCTTAGTATTGCATCTCGAGTCCAGTTCATTTCATCGTTATAGAGCATCCACCAGGCTGTGGAGGCACTAAATCCAACATAAGCCTGCCCAGTGGTTTTCTCCTTCAGTTTCTGTTACCATCGTTCGGAACCCTATTCCCAAGATGTGAGTATAAAGTAACATGATTGATGCTTTTAACAAAGCCGGGGGCAGAGGAAGGCAGCCTAAACTTATGCTAGAAAATCTTGATCCAGGGCCGGGGACTAGGGTGAGGAGAGTTAGGCACCTGGGGCACAAACTCCAAGGAAGTGCTCACTGGGGATTCCTCACCCTAGTCCCAAGCTTGTCTTCATGGCCTCTTCTAGGCTTTGTGATTCAGTACATACAAATGAGGTATGCGGTCTTAAAAGTCACCGCCTTAGAAAGCTTCACTTTCAAGCAATGCTCCTCTGGTTCCCATTTTAGAAACCCTTTCTTGAGAATTATTTTTCGGAGCCCGCAGTGCATTTTTAATTAAGTACATCCTTGGGGATGGCAAATCTTAATCTTTTGAAGGTGGATTTGATTTTTAGAAATAGACACAAACCATTTGTAGTCAAATCTCCAGACTAATAGAGGAGACAAATCATGTCATGCTACTTGGGGTCCAAAGTAGATTTTTATGTGTCTTGTAAATTGGCTTTGAAGGCAGAGTTGTCAAAGAGGAATTGCAGAATGTGTCTTGAGTTATAACAACACTTGTCAAATTGGAACATAGTCTCTGAAGGTAACCACTCTGAAGCCAACACTAATTCTACTGAATATTATGAAAACTTTGGAGTGTTTAAAAGTCACCCTTATTTCTTTCTAGTCAAACTTTGTATTGTTAAGTTACAGTAAATAGAAACCCTTTAACTTATCTCCAACCTTTTTTCTTAAAGTTTGGAAGTCTAGAGAGATTACATAAGAATAATATATTACAAAATACAGATGTATTTGCTTTATAACTCAAAGAGTTGACCCTCAAGCGAAATTGAGCGGAAGCAAAACATCTTAAGTTCTCTCTTAACTTCCCGAACATCTCAGTTTCTCTTCAGATTCGACTCAAATATTTAGTGTTGAGAAAATCCCAAGGAAAGAGTCCTTCTTGGCAAATCGTCTGAATCAAAACATTTGCTAAGATATTCTGAAGGGTCTTAGAAACAGAAGGGAGAGAGTCCTTCCAATATTCCTACTGCTGATCTGAAAAAAATCTTGGTTGGCAGAGAAATGAAGGAAGAACTGAAGGTCTTGCTGTCTGACCAGTAAGGCAGTTCCAAGAACTCAGACTCATTGACTTCTTTGGGGTCATGCAGCTTGGACCAAATGTTGAAAACCAGAACTCCTGAGGTCCGTTTCCTGATCCTGCATGGGGCTCTCAATCTCTCCAGATTTCTAGTCACCTGCGTTCAAGTCCTTATTCCTCCAACTCTCCAGAGAGCTTTCTATCCCTGGGGAGAAACCAGTGGCCTCAGATGTCAATCATCAGAATTCAGTCTTAGCTTTTTCAGGGCCCAATTCTGTTGGCCACTTCCTGGTGGCATGGCCTCCAGAGGGATGTAGCCTCCAGCTGTGCTTTCCTGCCAGTTGGGTTTCCAGGAAACCATTTGGTTCCAGCCTTCAAAGAACTGCAAACTTCTATACCCTCTTATTAGCCTGTAAATTGGAACCCTGAGCACTTGTTTACACTCCTCATAATTAATTGTTTGATAGCAGTTATGGCTAATTGTTTATGGCTTTGCAACTGTGTGGTAGCTTAGAACTGGTTCGAAGCCAAGATCAAAGAATCATGTGCCTTCCAGATATTTTGAGAAAAGAAATTATCCTTGGATTTCCCTGGTGGCGCAGTGGTTAAGAATCCGCCTGCCAACGCAGGGGACACGGGTTCGATCTCTGGTCCAGGAAGATCCCATATGCTGTAGAGCAACTAAGCCCATGCACCACAACTGCTGAGCCTGAGCTCTAGAGCCCACGAGACACAACTACGGAAACCTGTGTGCCTAGAGCCCGTGCTCCGCCACAAGAGAAGCCACCGCAATGAGAAAGCCACGCACTGCAACGAAGCAACTAGAAAAAGCCTGCGCACAGCAATGAAGACCCAACGCAGCCATAAATTAATTAATTAATTAATTTTAAAAAAGAAATTATCCTTGAGTAGAGGGATTAATAGAGGGAAGGTCCAAAGGTTTATGCTTGAGGACAAAAACCCTTTGAGCACCTACTGTGGGCCAGGTCCTGTCAAGTGATTTTCTACATTATTCTTTTTGATCCACTGCTATAAGAGGTTAGGGCTATGAGCTCCTGTTTAACAGATCAGAAAGCAGAGACTCAGAGAGGTTAAGACATTTTGCACCGTCACAGAACTAGTGAGTGGCTGAGCCATGATTTTAACCCAGAGTCCAAATGGGGCTGGGGATTGTGGCGAGGAGGGGGAAAGGAAGAAGTGTCAGTTGGTGGAAGTGGAAAGACAGTGGAAATGAAGACTTTCTGCAGAGGTAAGAAGTGTCCTGGGGGAAATGATGCTTTCAGAGAGCAGCCAAGGGAAGAGGTGGACAGTGAAGGAAAATGAAGCCCAAACCAGTTCTTATTTACTCATTGTTTTGTTCAGCAAACATTTGCAATTTAAGCTGTTAAAGTTTGTTCCAGAGCCTCAGCGGCACAAAGGTAGAGCTCTGGCTGCAGAAGTGAAAGGCTATCTAGTTTTCAGATCATCATTAAAACCCGCTTACAAGGTGTGTGTATAGGGCCCCAGCTGTGCTGAGATAAGGGCTCTGCAGAGGAAGTGAAATAGATATAGCTCCTGACTTCTAACTCTTGACCTCTAGTAGCAGATTAGCAGAATCCATATCTCAGCTTCCCCACTTCCTAGCTGGACGACCTTGAGCCAGTTACTTCATCTCTCTGGGCCTCGGTTTTCTCACTTGTAAAGGGGGATGATGGCCGTAGTACCTATCTGGCACACAGCAAATACTTGTTTTCTGGGCATGAGTTGAATTCCATGGCCTAGAGTCTAAACTGGCTCCTGAGAGCTATCTTCCCCTCACTAACCTGCAGTAGGAACTTAAGACTTTTATAATACAGATTCAGCTCACTTCACTCTTACCACCGTAGCAGGAAATAAGGGGGAAGTATGTGCTGGTTTTCCCTAGAGCTGAGCAGAGTAGAAAGCTGAATTCTCTCTACCACATACATCCTGGACACATGAAGTCCAGATCTTGTGTCTCCCCATTCTGGGCTGGTGAGATGTGTGGAATCAATCCCTAGGTGTACCTTGGTGGAAGGAAGATCCTTGGGAAAATGTGTCATTAACCCTCTTCTGGGGGACTCTGGGTGTCTACAGCCCCTCAAACAAGCTGTGCCTCTGGTGTGCCCTCCTGCACTGGCAGAAGATGAGCCCAAGTCCATGGGCTGCAGCCTCAGTTCTCACCCTGCTGTGGGTGCTGGTCAACTGGGGCCCTGTGGGTGGGGCTGCCTTGGTGTTTGCTCTGGTTTCTGACTGAAAGATTCTCTGGGTCCAGGATGGAAATTTAGGTCAGCTCTGAGGTGGACCCAGATTGTGGGCTTCACCTAGAGTCAAGGACTCTATGGGTGAGAAGGAACTTGGAAGTGTGACTAGTCCAGTCTCCCACTAGGGCATCCTTGTGGGGAACACTGGATTATGTTTCACCTTAATCTGATTGCTCAAGGGGCCCTGGTGTGGCCTGGCCTTTGGCAGGTATAATTTCCTCTGCTTTGAACACCCTTCTGCCACCACTTTGAGTAATGCCAACTCCCTCTTCAAGTGTCAGCTTAGGTATTGCTTCCTCCAGGAAGTCCTCCATGATTTCTCCAAGATGGGCATTTGCTTCACCTGCTCTGTGTTTCCCACTACCCACAATTTCTTCTGTTAGGCCACATGGCATTGTAATATACTTGCTTGAGTGATAGTCTGTGTCTCCTTCCAGATTGTAGCCCTGTAGGGCAAGGATTAGGTCTGTCTTTTTCACTCCTCTAGCCCTAGTGCCTAGGGTGGTGAGCTTATAGTAGGTACCCAGTGAATGTTTGTTGAATACATGAACCAAAGATGACCTAGGGCAGGGTGAGTCTCTGGGTCTGAGGCAATAGAGATAGTCTAGAACAGTGCAGAACTTTGGGGAGAAGAAAGACAAAGGGAGAGGGCCCCTGGGCACCCTGCTTCTGCCCCCTCCACCTGGTGTTTGTTTGTAAGCAGACAGAAGTTCAAAAGCAATGGACTATTGGGATAGTTTCTTATTTGGGTTTCCCAAGCCTTGGCCAATGTGGGTCAGTTTTATCAGGGTTCGAGTTGAGCATGTTTGGCTACAAGAAACAAGGATCCCCTGGAATGCTCCCCAGAAAAGAAAAAGAGCTGGGCTCAGACCTATCTGTGTAGTGATGATGTAGATAGACTCTCCTAGAAAGGTAAGAAGTGGGGCTACAGTGGGGCCCAGGGTCCCTGAGAATGGACCTGTCAGGCATCTGTATCCAAGATGGTGCCAGGCACCTCTAGCATCCAGAAATTCATGGATCTGCACTTTGGGATTGCACCGTCAAATGTGGTGGGGCTCTCCCTCTGTGTCTATTCCTCTCTGTCTCCTTGCGTCTGGTGGGGAAATGCTCTCCCAGGAGAGGCTGGCATTGGCCCAGATCATCATGTCATGCCAGGCATAGACATAGGCTTAGTTCAGCTAACAGACTGACTGCTCTGGGGATGGGACCCATTCCCGGTCCAATGCGTTGTGGTTGGTGAGGGGGAATGCAGAAGGAAGCAGGCTCATAAGGCACAAGATGTGGTCCCCCATGCAAGCACGAGCTGCGGGTGTGCGGACCTGGGAAACATGCCTGGAACAGTCTGTTAGACCAAACTTCTACTCATCTCCCCACTCCAGGGGTCCTCTCAGAGGCTAAAGCCACAACACGAATTTCACTGACAGAGTCCTCAGTCCCACATCATAAACATCAGAACATAATATTTATTGCCCCCCTACAGACTAGGTGTCAAGATGAAAAAGAAATAATAGTTCTAAATCTTACGCAAGGGCTTTGGAGATCAATGAGGTAATTTATATGAAATAGTTTGGGCTCCCTGGGAAACAAAGTATGACATAAATTTAGGCTTTTTCACTGGAGGGACCCCATGTCGATAACTCACCCCATTTAATGAAAAAACTCATTTGGCGGCATAGACTGTGCAGGCAGCCGTCTGAGTTCAGAATGTAATATTTTGACCAAGCGCGGATGTGTTCTAACCACGAGGCAGATGCCTGTCTCAAGTCTTTTTCATCACAGGGCAGGGTAGAAACAAGTGGCAGCACCCGTGTTTGGGATGTGTAACACAATGGCCTCTGGGAATGGCGCCTGTGCATCACTCCGTCAAATTCCAGCCATATTTTCGTGGCTTCTAACTCAACTCTAGACCCCAAGGTTCTGTTTTTCTTGTGAATCCAAATAGCTAACTTGAGTTACCTGAAACTTAGGTGAAAATGCTCCGTGGCCGTCACTGTATGGTCCCAACGCTGTGCACATGCCTCTGCGGTTCTATATAAATAATAACTGCTGGATCTTAGGTCCATTTATGGAAAAGGGATAACCATTTATTGAACACCTCCTTTTTGCCAGGAACTAAAACTCTTCGAAAGAGGTGTTTATGCCCACGCTCTCTTACCAGCTTCTTTTGAACCCATTCCAATCAGACTCCCTCATCACTCCAGTGAAAAGGCTCTTGTTGAGGCCATTGATGACTGATGTGTCCCTACAGCCAACGGCCGATTCTTCTTCTTCATCTGACTCAACTTGTCAGCGGCATTTGATACCATTTATCCCTCCAAGCCCTTGCAACACTTTGTCCGCTTGGCTTCCAGAGCATCCTGTCTTCAGTCCACACTGTGTTGACCAGGGTTTGGCAAACTATTGTAGGCCAAACTACAGGTTTGGTCTGTAGGCCAAATCCAGCCCTTTGCCTGTTTTGCAAATAAAGCTTTATGGGAGCACAGCCATGGTCATTCATTTACATATCATCTATGGCTGCTTTCATGCTATAGTGGCAGAGCTGAGAGGTGGCAACAGAGACCAGATGGCCCACAAAGCCGAAACTATTTACTGTGAGTCCCTTTATGGAGAAAACTTACCAACTGCTGGCATAGACTCCTTGGGGACCCTGATTCTCCTTCTACCACACCAGCCACTCCTAGTCTTCTTTGCTTCTTCTCTTCATCTCCTTGACCTCTTAAGCCCTGGAGTCCTTGAACTCTTCTCTCCTCCATTTGTTCTTAGTCCCTGGTTGAGCATATCCAAACCCATGGCATTAAAAACTGCCCTGAACTCCAGGCACATATAGGCAACTGTTGACCCAGCATTCCCACTTGGTTGTCCAATAGACTTTTCAAACTTCAATATGCCCCAGACAGAACTGATTTCTTCTCTGCAAACCTACCCCTCTTGGTTTTCCTCATTTCAGTAAGTTGCGACTCTGTGCTTCTAGGTGTTCAACCCAAGTGCCTGAAACAACCATCATCTCTTGCCTGGATTACTTCAGTAGCCTCTAACTGGTCTCCCTCTTTTTGCTGTTACCCCCTACTGTCTCTTCTTCTTGCAGCAACCTGATCCTTTCTAAATAGAAGCCAATCACATCCTTTTGTTGGCTTCCCAGCTCACCCACCGTAAACTCCAGATTGTCTTTCCTGCCTCCTGGCCTCAGACACCTTCTGACTTTATCTCTTTCTTCACCCCACCTGGGTCCATCTGCTCCAGCTATGTCGGTCTCCTGGTTACGTGAACACAAGCAGGCTCCTGCCCCAAGATCTCTGCTCTGTTGTTCCTTCTGCCAGGAACCCTCTTCCCCCAGATATCTGCATGATTCACTGCTCATGTCTCTTATATCAAGAGCCTTTCCTGACTGCCTTAAATCAAACAGCCTCCCTCTCACTCCTGCCCATCCCCCCCCATCACCATCTGATCTACTCTGCCTTTCTTGGTTTGTGTGTTTCGTGTTCATCTTGCCCCTCTTGGTTAGAAGCTCCACGAAGGCAGACCTTTGTTTTGTTCATTCTGTATCCCCATTGCCTAGAATAGGGCTTGACACATAATAGGTGCTCAATAAATATTTCAATGTCCTTATCTCTTACAACTCGATGAACCCTATTTTACGGCTCAGAACGCTGAGCCTTGGAGAGATGAAGGCACTCACACAGGGCAGTTAGGGTAACAGTAAGGCAGAGCTGGAATTTGTACCTGGTGCTATCTGACTGCCAATTCATTGCTCATTCAGCAGCTGTGTGTTGTTCTGTCTCTGATAGCAGCTCTGAGGATTGTTTGTGAAAAGACCATTTTTCCTAGGATGTAAAGAATTCCTGGATCTACTGATGACTCACTGTGAGTCTATGTCTTTCTTACCATACTTATATTTTTGGTTCTGACCACCCTAGGGGTTTGAGGTATGTATGTGTATGTTCTATAAGTTGTCCTTAAAATAAAATTTCCCTTGGTTTATACCGTCATTAAGCGTTTCCCCTCCCCATTAGCTTACACCATCAGTATGTTGGTTTGAGATTCAGTGATCTTGTGTGGATGACCAAATGCCTGGAATGTTAAGGTCTTTTGCCCTTTTGTCCCTCTCCAACGTACTCCATGAGGTCTAAACATATGCTTAAGTGGAGCAGAAGAGTTTCTAGTTAGAGAAAGCTGTGGTAGATTTGAACACTTTTTTGTGTGTGTGTTTTGGGGGTAGAAAACAATATAACTTATTTTTAAACTTGAAACTAACTTCCTGTCTCCCTCCCTCCCTAACTCCCTCCTTCCTTCCTTCCTTCCTTCCTTCTTCCCATCTTCTAAACTCTGGTTTCGAGAACTGCAGGATCTTATCTTGCAGCACATTTCTTCCAATTCCTACATGATAGTGTCAAAGTCCCCTTCTTCAATGTGTCCTGGGAGAAGGAGGCCTCTGGGCTCCTGGGAGGTGGGAGAGGGAGCCTAGTACCCAGGCTGTGGGCAGTCAGAAGAGGTTGGTTCCCATGTCCGTTCCCGATTCCTGGGTCCTCTGCAGAAAGTTTGGCTGGGCTTTTCATCCTTGCCACCTTCATCCGGGACATCTCCTTCCCCTCCCTTCTGGGCCACTTGAGTCTTCTGTCGCCATCTTGGATCAGGTTCACTGCCAGCATCTTCTGCCCATCACAGCTTCCCACCTCAAGAGCGCCCTCGCAGCACAAAGAACCCCCCTGGGGCACTGCCCGGGAAGGCACATTGCCCTCCCTACCCTCTTTCCACATACCAGTGGCCAGGGACAAACAGGCTGTCACAGTCAGACTTTGCTCTGAGAGTTTGACTTTAATCACAAGGGTCACATGAAAAAGCAGGATGTCAGGGAGAGATTATACCCCAACCCTGACCCTGACTTGAAAGTTCCTGGTCTGCTGTCTCATCCCCGTTTGGTTGCTCCTAGTCTTAATTTCAGAGACAGGGTGGATGATTCAGGGCTCGTTGTTTATTATCCAATCCTCAGAGTTTTCTCGACTCTTCTCTCCTTCTCTCTCTCTGTCCCCGGCAGCATTTCTCCCTATGACCGTTTGACTAATATTGGGAAGCCGTGTGACGGAAGGCTCACAAGCCCAGGCAGGGAGTCCTGCCCTGGCTGTGCCTCGTACCTGCTGTGTGACTTTGGAGAGATGCTCTCCCAACGCCAGTGTCCTAAGATGGAGATGGGGCGTCATGGCACGCACTTCAGAGGGTTGTTGAGGATTAAATGAACAGTGATCACCTACCGCTTCGCCCAGGGCATTGTCATTGCTACTGATGTGGTTCATATTATTGTTGGTGAATTTGAATTTTCCTCCAGGAGATTAGTAGGTAGAGAGAAAAATAGTCTATAAGCTTTAGAGACCCCCCACGAGAATGGGCTTGAACACTGGAACAGAAGCAGAACTGCTGCTTGTTGGGAAAATGTCTAAGCCCAGCCTATAGATATTGATTTACTCTGTATTATTATAAGGGATTTAATGTATCATCATGATTCACAATCACACATCTTCGTTTTCCTCTTCACACCTGGGGACCAGAACCTGCAATTGCGTTTTGGTCGATGGCTCAGTCCTGACCCTCCCTGAACTGTCAGTTTGGAGACGTTCAGAAAGAGTAGAAATCGTGGTCTTTTGGCTGCGACATTGGACACGTAGTAGATGCCACTCAACTGGGATAAGCCTGGTGCGTGCTTGATCTCATTTGGTTTTCACCGCAAACCCATGAGGTGTTGCTGTGACTGTCACCATTTTACAAATGGGGACTTGAAGCTCAGAGAGGTTAAGTACCTTGTCCGAGTCCACACAGCTCGTAATGGGCCTGCACTGAGCACCCAGATGGATCGAACGCCAGAGCCCAGGCCCTTGCTCAGTACTGCTTCCTGCTCAGTCTTCAAGAAGCCCCCTGCTTCGTACCTGCATTCAGTTGGGTCACATTCTACTTTCCTCATAGATCCAGGACTTGTACAACAAGTTACCGAAGGAAGAGCATCCTTGCATTTTCTCTTTTTACAAAACACCTCCCAACAAAGTCCTGTCAGATCTTATATTCTTTACACTTTCTGTGGAATTGCCTTCTCCTCTGGCCCACGTTCACGTTCCTTATTCTGGCAGGGTCATGGTACCCTCCCGTGAGGAAGAGAGCCACAATTTGGGCCCCAGAAATCCCGCTGTTCTCACCCAGCCTTTGAGAATCTCCTCAGGTACACATCTCTCTCCACTTATCACCCCTCTGTCCCCCCGCCCAATCCATAATCACTTCATGAAAATGTGTAGGTGTGGCGCGTGGGGTGCGGTGGCCGTGCATCTAGAAAGGGGCCAGGAGAGAAATACGAGGTCGTCGCCTCCATTTTACAGATGAAGAAAAGGCCATCGTGGTGTCATGGGGTAGAAGGGGTTCAACCTGACAAACGGGAGGGGAAAAAAGAGGGACAATCACATGTGGGAGAAGAAGATTTTGAGGCAGAACGCAAACCCAGCAGCACAGCTCACGGAAGATCGTGGGACCTGGGTTCACACCAGCAGAGTTTTGCCGAGGGAGGTGGGCCTGGTGCCTGGGCAGGAAAGGCCTCACGGCTCTGGGGCCAGGGTTCTAAGAGAGGGGGGTGAGCCTGGGTCTGGGGCAGGAGGTACGGAGAGAAGGTCAGAGGAGCTAACCCATCTTGCCCCCATCCTGCGCAGGGCTGGAACACAGGGATCTCCCCTCTGAAGCGTCGGAATCCCCTGGGGTGCTTGTTAAACTCAGATTCCAGGCCTCTTCTCTCAAGATAGGGATTCAGTACTTTGGGGGCCAAGACATCTGCATTTTAATGAAGGCCCCTGGGGGTTCTGAAACAGAGGTTCCCAGAAAGCATTTGGAGAGACACTGACTTACATCACTGGGCACAGCTTAGAAAAACTTTAAACCTGTTCCTGGCTACCGGGGCCTCCTGACACTGGGCAGGTCATCAGCTTCCACTGGTCACTGCTGGGCCTTCTTGCTCCCGCTGTTTGGGGGGTAGATGAGCTCATCCCTGGAGTTGGCCACTTGCCTGGATGGATAGAGTAACGGTGGACGATGACACAGTGTGAAGGGCCGAGCTGGGGGACCAGATCTGCCCGAGAAACACCTCCTCCTTCCTGTCTAGGGGGCAGCAGCGGGAAGCCCTAGGCTCGGAGGGCCCGGATGGAGGCTCCAGCTCTGATTCTTCCACTTACCTCCCTAAGCCTTAATGTCCTGATCTGTAAAATGGGTCAACGATATTTTTAGTTTAGTGGGTGGTTGAGAAGATGCCATAGAGAAATGTATGTGGAAGTATCAGGCACTGCACCTGGCAAGTTTGACAAGGAGAAATCGTAACCTCCAGTAATAATAGCAGATAGATCAGAGCCCTCACCATGTCCCCGCCGCCACCCCCGGTGCTTTACACGTACAAACACATTTAATCGTCACAGCAACCCTGTGAGGCAGCTACTGTTATCATCTGTGTTTTACTGTTCAGGAAATAGCACAGAGACATGAGCAGTTTGCCCAAGATCACAGAGCTGTGACCTAGGCCATCTGTCCCTAACATTTGTGTTCCTTAACTGTATGCTGTTCTGACACTGGGGAGATCCCTTTTCATTTACTTTTTTCTCCTGCCCCTAAAATGTGTTTTTGAAGCATTTGTAAGCCATTGACCCTTCCTTTGAAGTGAAATCTGTAAGGAAATCTGATGTAAAAATAGGTACACGAGGAGCAGTTTTGGTTGAAAGGGGATGCTGACGGCCACACTCTGGTCCCCTTCCCCCAGCAGTGGAATCTGGACCCCAGAGGGGCTGCACAGGGCACTGGATGAAAGACAGTACAGCAACATCACCCGAGGGATAACTGCTTGAGCTTCGGCCTAAGGAGTTCTTGGAATTTGTGATTTCTTCCTGACCTCAAGGCTGGGACCTTATCTGTCCACCCTGGCGATGAATATACACACACACACACACAATCGTACACACATTCACACATACACACACAGTACTCTTGCCCCCATAAATATACACACTCTCACATGCACATTCACACATGCTCTCTCACACACACACTTACACAAGAGCCTAATCTCTGCTTTCCCCCTCACGTCGCCCCATTTCCTGTATCGCACTGGATTCCAGCTGAGTGAGGGAAGGGGGAAGCCCCCAGCCTCCTTAGTCCACACCTGCCCCTGCCCCACCTCCAGCAAACTCAGAACTGGCCCCGGAGCCAGACTGGTCAGCATCCTGTCCCATCACAAGCCTTTTCATCTCATGAACTCTGTAAACAAGTAGTCTTATTGACGCCCATTTTACAGATGGGGAAGCTCTCATCCTCGTAATGACTTCTCAGGGAGAGTGGCCTTTCATCTGTGGACCACAAAGGACTCTTTCCGCACACTAATTAGAAGTCCCAGAGGAAGATTCGCCACTGTTCCTGAAGAGCGACCGTGAGTGGGTGTTTCCTACGTGAGCAGCACAGTTGCGAGCAAACGTTACAAATCACAGGATTGTTTTTTCCCAGGGGTCGGGGCAGGGGGCAATATTTAAGCATTTTCCAGTACACCAGCGCTTGGAAGACACTGGAAGTTTCCCAGCCAGTGAAGTATAATGCTTCAGGAAGATGGATCTTAAAGGGGTGCATGAGACGGATTGAGAAGGGCATGCTAGAAAAGGCTCAGGGGCCATCGTCCAAGTGCTGGCTCAGGCCTGGGGTGACCCGGGTGTGATCTATTTTAGGACTTGGCAATGGAAAGAAAGGTGGTTGTAGAGCTATCCTAAAGCAACACAGCAAGTGGATGCTGGGAGCACGGACAAGAAAGCAGCTGTTTGCCTTCACAGTTTTGAGCCAGGTTTTCCAGGGGTCTGGAAAACAGGTGCATCTGACCATACCTTGGGAGATCTTTAAAAATGCTTATGCTCAGGGCGCACCCCAGATTCTGATTCAGTAAGCCTGAAGTAGGGTCAGATGTGCCCCAGACGTGATCCCAGACAACAGCCAGAGCTGAGAATCACTGTTCTAAACCCTCGTTGCTCAAGGTGCGGTCCACGCGCCGCAGCCTGGCACCCGTTGGAAACTTGCTAGAAATCGGGTTCTCGGGCCCCGGCCCCTCAAGGTCCACTGAATCCAGGTTTGTATCCTAAGTGTTTCTCAAACTTTAATCTACCTGCATATTACCTGGGGATCTTGTTAAAATGCAGTTTCTGATTCTCGTTTAGTTCTTTTGAATATTAACCCTGAGATCTGCTCCTGAGCCCAGAAGGTTGTCAGCATGATGACAACTGAATTTTCTAGAGACTTGGAACTCACCAGGCACTTTCAGTGACTTCTTACATTTTGCCCACCTCTTATCTTCATGCTGCCCTTTTGCAAAGCAGGCAGATGAGTCACCATTAGCTCTGCTTCAGCGGTTCCATTTTACAAACTGGAGGCTGACATTCGGAGCCATGAAAGCACCTCTTGCTCAAGGCCTTACAGCTAGTATGTGGCCAGGTTGGGAGTTGCAATTCCATTTCTTTTGGCGACAGATACCAGACTCCATTGATTAGGGCCCCTGGCCTCGTTGCTCCTTTGCTAGTTGAATAGCAGATTATCACACTCTGCAAAGCCAGAAGATGATTAGCATGTGACTCATGCAAGGGGAGGAGAGGTTGTAGGTCGGTGTTTCTCAACCTTAGCTACACAGTGGCATCTTCTGGCGGCCGGGGGTGTGGGGGGGGGCCTTAAAAAATACCCAAGCCTGTATCCCAGCCCCAGCGATTCTGATTTAACTGATGTGGGTGTGGCCTGTGCTTTGAGATGTTTTTAAAGCCGCCCCTGTGAGTCTCACATGCAGCTGAGATTGGGAACCTCTTTCTGTTTACCACACAACATGACCCAGTCCTGTACCCTCAAAGGAGACAACTTCTGACTGTTCAAACCCCTCCTCCCAGGCCTGGAATCCACACATTATCCCTGGGCAGCCTAGTGGCAGAGGGGGCCTGCTGAGAAATCATGCCCATTCTGAATCCCAACTCCCAACCTCATTTAAGTTGCCAGATTTAGCAAATGGAAATACAGGATGCCCAGGTAATATGAATTTCAGGTAACAATGAGTCACTTTTTTAGCTTAAGTATGTCCCAAGCAGTATGTGGGATATACTTATACTACAGATTTATTCATTGTTATCTGAAATTCACACTTAACTGGGTGCTCTGTATTTTATCTGGCCATCCAGATTCTCTTTCCCAGGAACCAGGCCTTCTAAAAGGAGGGTATCTGAGGTGAAGCTGTCTGGGCCTGGATTGGGGCATCCAGTTTTGTCAGATGAGGCTACTGAGAAGGATTGGTTTTCAGGTTCCTTTATTAAAACTGCCCCAGATGGACAGACACAACACCCTCCTTGTCTTTTTGGCTGCGGAGTCAGCTTTCCATGAATGTGCCCCACTTGAATGAGTAAACTGGCTTCTCCTCTCCCTGGCACCAGGCCACGTACGCCAGTGACGCAGCCCAGCTAGAAGCTGGGAGCTCAGAATTTGGACATGGAAAGATATTTTTTCCCCCTGGAACCAAGTAACACAAACCAAACAGCTATACATAAAATTTGGTAGAAATGTCATAGATTGCACGTTCTAAGAAAGTTGGTTGTAGGTGATCCTAACTTAAATATGCAGCTGGCACTCACAGCCTACAACAAATGCTGTCTAATAACAATGCCGAGTGAGGTCAGGGTGATGGGAATCTAAACTGCAAGGGTATAAATTAGTATCAGTTGCCTGCTTATTCATTAACTCATTCAAAAAGCATGTCTTGGGGCTTCCCTGGTGGCGCAGTGGCTGAGAATCCGCCTGCCAAGGCAGGAGACACGGGTTAGAGCCCTGGTCAGGGAAGATCCCACATGCCGCAGAGCAACTAAGCCCATGCGCCACAGCTACTGAGCCTGCGCTCCATAGCCCGCGAGCCACAACTGCTGAGCCCATGTGCCACAACTACTGAAGCCCATGCGCCTAGAGCCTGTGCTCCACAGCAAGAGAAGCCACCGCAATGAGAAGCCCACGCACCGCAACGAAGAGTAGCCCCCGCTCACCACAACTGGAGAAAGCCCATGAGCAACAACGAAGACCCAACACAGCCAAAAATTAAATTAAAAAGAAAAAGTATGTCTTGTCTGTCTATTATGTGCCAGGCATTGGACAAAGATGCATCCTGCACTCAGGTTGCTCCCATTCTGCTGGGGGAGACAGATAGGTAGAGACAATTACAATTCAATGAGATGATGCTTTGATGAAGACCCTGGGAGGGAACTTGCCCAGAGATGGGGGCAGGAAAGGGTCTCTAGAGGAAAACCTGAAACACAGATGTGAATTAGTGGGATGAAGAAGGTGGAAAGAACAGAAAGTACTCCAGGCCGAGGAAATAGCATATGCCAAAACAGGGAGAAGGGAGAGAACATGGCACATTGTGGGGTATAGCTAGAGGAGGTGAGATTGGGGAGCTGAGCAGAGGCCAAAGAGGGCATTAGTAAGCCTGGAGTTTGGAGCAAAAAGAAAGTAATGGAAGGATATTTAAGCAGAAGAAGGATATGACCAAATTTGCCCTGGCAATAGTATGGTGGTTGGATTGAAAGGGGCAAGCCTGGAATAGAGTCCAAGCTGAAGGCTGGTATAGGCATCCATGGGAGAGATGATGGTCGACTTGCTTAGGGTGGAGGTGAAAAGGGGTGGAGAGAAGTGCACATGCTATAGAAGCTTCATGGAGGGAGGGCCTCCAGGAGTTGGAGATTCCATAGGATATGAGGGGCGATGGGAGGGGCAGTGTCTAGTATGGCTCCTGGGATAGGAGATGCATCTGGAAGTGTACTTGATGGTGTAAACCCAACCTGGCACTTGAGCTCCAGGCTTGAAGACTCAAATGACTTCTTTTTTTTTTTTTTTTTGGCCACACCACGCAGCATGCGGGATTTTAGTTCCCCAGTCAGGGATGGAACCCGTGCCCCCTGCAGTGGAAGCATGGAGTCTTAACCACTGGACCGCCAGGGAAGTCCCTCAACTGATTTCTTGACCATCTTTATAGATGACTAACAGGCTCTTCTAACTGCATGTGGCAGTAAGGGAGGGAGAAACTGTCCTCTACCCTTTTAGGTTCAGTATCGAGAGTCCTGCAAATTAAACAGACACAAGACAGATTAACAGGAGAAAGGGCATAAAAATGTTATTGGTTGTTAATTTTTATATGTACACAAGGGTCTCACAGAAAAGGAAGACAGTTAGCCCTGAGAGTTTGTATACCAGTTTAACAAAGAAAAAAATAATTGTGGAGAAGTGATAAGACGAAGGAAAATGGTTGGGCTTCTAGGGGTGGTAACTTGTGTGAAGGGATACATATGCGTGAAACTAATGGAAGATAAGTGTTCTTCCAGTAAGGTTTGTTAATGCAGATTCAAGTTCTATTATCTCTAGCAATGAGTCATCTCCTCTTCCTAGTACAGAAGAAGGGAGTGGAGACATCTTCACAAAGGGAAATTTATGCCCTGCCTTTTTAGACAGAAAGGAGGATACAGAGCTTTTCTTGCATCTGCTGATTCTCAGTTGCCTTCAGCTCAGAATAATCCTTATGCCAAAATGGTATATTTTGGGGTGGCATATTCTCATCCCCTTCATGACCAACGTAAGAAGTCTTGGGCTTATCCTCCCACCTCTCCTCTGGGTCTCCCTCATCTGTCCTTTCTTTCCTTCTTTTCTTTCCTTTAATCCCAATTCTGCACTCATCTATTTCACCTCAGGTGGGTCACACGACCCCCTGGACCTTAGTTTCAGTAAAACAGAGGCACCAGTGAATTTTCTGTAACTCATCTTCGAGGTCTCTTCTTGTTCTAAATTGTGAAGACTTGGGCCTTCGAGGAAGCGGAATACAGCATTTATAAGGGTGGGATTTCAAGTCTAACTGGCAGGGGTTTATCCTGGCTCTCTCATTGTTAGCTCTTTAATCGAGGGCCAGTCATGTCAACTCTCCAAACCTCAGTTCCCGACATATAGGTATAGAGTGGGAATAATAATAATATGTACCTCATACAGTTTTTGTAAGGAGTGTAAGAGTTAATCTACTTAGCGTAGTGTCTAGCACGTACTAGGCTCCCAATATATGTTAGCTATTCAAACATAGGGTATATTAATAATTGCCATTATTATTATCTATGCACTAGCAAATGTGAACAGGGAAGTGAGAATAACAATAAAAATTTATTGAGCACCTACATAACGTCAGGAATGTTTCTACATTTCACAGTGTAGTTGTACAATTCATTCTGTACAACTCCTTGAGATGAACACAATAACTATCTACATTTTATGTCAAAGAAGCTGAAGCATAGTGGAATCAAGTAACTTGCCCAAGGTCACATCACTAAGAAGAAGCAGAACCTGGCTTTCAAAACCAGGAAGTCTGGCTTTGAGGACCGCACCTGTATTCAGTATGTGGTACATGGATGAGTCATAATACACTCAGCATCTTACACCCTCTCTCTTTTTATTCTTTTGCAAAACTTCAAGCATTTCCTCAACCAGGAAAAAAAAATCTGACCTTCATTTAGCTTGGGTTACTTTCTCCACCGAGAGCTCCAAATAACCTAGATCTGTGTTACTGCCATTGTGTTCCATGGTCCACTACATCTGTAACAATAACATGTTAATAGAAGTTATGCCTCAAAGGATTCCATGGCCAAGCGAGTTTGGGAAATGCTAGACTAAGCAAAGTTTACTTGCTGAGTGAACTGCAGAACTTCTCAGGGACTTTAAAATGATAGTGTACACTGTGAACCTCTGGGTGGGAAATATAAAGCAGTGTTTCTCAGACACATTTAATTATGGAACCTTCCCTTTTCTTTTCACAGAACATCCCAAAGGGCTTGTATTCCATGGAACACATGTTGGGAAATACTGACCTAGGTGCTAATGGTGAAATAGGTACCAGAGAGCTGGAAGGACTGAAGAGGAACAGGGCAATTAAAATCTCTTGTTGGCAGTAAAGGCCAGTTTGAGTACCAGTTCACAGAGATCGGAAACCCTGTGTAACTTAGAGGTCACAGACAAGGACAAACTGGAACAAGGATTGTGTTTGACCTTCACTATTAAAAAAAAAAAAAAAGGTGGGAGGAATTTTACATATATATCCAATATCAGAGCATTTGATACCACTGGGTTCACATTCCTACCTAACAATAATCGGCTGCCCTACTTTCATTAGGCAAACATTCTCCAGTTTGGCACAGTTCTCACCACTCGCTATTATATTATAATTAGCCCACTCCCATCATTTATGTGACACGGAAGTGTTTGAGTTTGTGACCCCTGGTCCCACTGCATCTTGTAAACATCACAGAAGCTGGAATAGTGGTTTATACTTTATAACTACCACTCAAGCATTTTTTTTTTTTTTTGCAGTACGCGGGCCTCTCACTGTTGTGGCCTCTCCCGTTGCGGAGCACAGGCTCCGGACGCGCAGGCTCAGTGGCCATGGCTCACGGGCCCAGCCGCTCCGCGGCATGTGGGATCTTCCCGGACCGGGGCACGAAGCCGTGTCCCCTGCATCGGCAGGCGGACTCTCAACCACTGCGCCACCAGGGAAGCCCTAGGCATTTATTTTTATAACTAGTTCTTTTTTCTCATTGTAAAGGTACTCCTGCTGATTGCAAAAACTTGGAAATACAGAAAAGCATGAAAAATACAACAATGGCATACATAATAATGACAATTCAGAGACGGCTACTGCTAATCTTCTGGTATATTCCTTCTCATATTTTTGTTTGCACCTACGTATCTAAGTTTTCATCATATTTTGGATCATTCTGTATATGTGATTTTGTATCTTCCTTTATTCAGAGAACATTCTATTAGTTACTAAGCATGGTTTATTCTGCTAAATTGTAATAGGTGAGTTTCTAAGAAAACTCACTTTTAAAAAAATCACTTACAATGAAACCAGAGAGGTTAGGGCCTAGAAAGCTTTAGACTCACAATAAAAAAAGGTATTTTTCCTGCAAGAATGTCTATCTTAGAGTCGTTTTTTATAGTCCTAAAGGCACAGCTCTAAAAGTTAAACATTGTTGAACAAATCCAACATTACATAGTTCAAAAGTGACTCTAATAAAGAAACTAATGCCACAGTGCATGTGAGGGGCTTGAATGTTATTTCACTAAGTGTGAGAATGGAAAAGGCAACTTTTCAAAATTCACATATGATAATTTTATATAATATACAAACATGTAGCTTTATGTAGCTGATATAATAAATCGAAGGTATGAATACACATTTGAATATTCCTCCACCTTCCTAAAAGTTTATATCCTCGAATTGCTCAAAACCCCTTTTCAATAGAAAAATCAGAGATACTCTTACATACATATATATATTTTTAACAAGCATTTAAAAATTTTATTTATTTATTTGGCTGCATCGGGTCTTAGTTGCGGCACACAGGATCTTCGTTGAACCATGCGGGCTTCTCTCTAGCTGTGTGTTACGGGCTTCACTCTAGGCCTCCAGGGTGCGCGGGCTCAGTAGTTGTGGTGCGCTGGCTTAGTTGCCCTCTGGCATGTGGGATCTTAGTTCCCCAACCAGGGATCGAACCCACATCCCCTGCACTGGAAGGTGAATTCTTTACCACTGGACTACCAGGGAAGTCCCAGAGATACTCTTATATTGAGGGCATAAATAGTAGTAGTTGTATTTGGCACTTTAGAATTCTAGCATCCTGTAAGTGAGAGGGCTTAGTGGTCATCACCCTTGAAGGGCACCCCAAATGTGCCCTTGAAGTAGGAGTGGCAGTAGGAGTCCCCTCTACAAGAGTCAGTGGCTGTCCATTCTCAACATGATCGTCTCCTGTGATGGGAAACCTCTACCTCAGAGGTGCGATTCAGAGCTTGTTACTAGACGGTTTGTCCTCACATCGAAGCCATGCATCCTCTGCTGACTTCCGCTCAGTCGCCCAACACTGCTCTTCAAGTTGAAGTCTAATTCTTTTCCCTATGACAGCTTCTTAAGTATTTTGAGAAATCTATTATTTTGCCAAGCAATCTTTTCTAAGCTAAGCATCTTTTAAACTTTCATTTAATTTTTTATTGAGGTATAGTTGATTTACAATATCGTGTTAGTTTCACGTGTACAGCAAAGTGATCCAGATATATATATATTTCAGATTATTTTCCATTATGGGTTATTATATATTAAATGTATTTCCCTGTGCTATACAGTAAATCCTTGTTGTTTACCTATTTTAAGTATAGTAGTTTGTATCTGTTAATCTCATACTCCTAATTTTGACCCCGCCTTTCCCCTTTGGTATCCATAAGTTTGTTTTCTATGTCTGTGAGTCTGTTTCTGTTTTGTATATAGATTCATCTGTATTATTTTTTGATTCCACATATAAGTGATATTATACAATATGTGTCTTTCTCTGCCTGACTTACTTCACTTAGTATGGTAATCTCTAGGTCTACCAATGTTGCTGCAAATGGCAATATTTCATTCTTTTTTATGGCTGAGTAATATATATATTTACATACTACATCTTCTTAAACCAGTCATCTGTTGATGGGCACTTGGGTTGTTTCCATGTCTTGGCTATTGTAAATAGTGCTTCTATGAACATTGGGGTGCATATATCTTTTCAAATTAGAGTTTTCATCTTTTCTGGACATATGCCCAGGAGTGGGATTGCTGGACCATATGGTTAATGTAAGCATTTTAATTTTTTTCAAGTTTCTAATATATCATAGTTTTGAGACATTTCTAGAAGCCCAGAATGATTTTAGAATTACTTTTTTTTTTTTTTTTTTTGCGGTATGCGGGCTTCTCACTGTTGTGGCCTCTTCCGATGTGGAGCACAGGCTCCGGACGTGCAGGCTCAGCGGCCATGGCTCACGGGCCCAGCCACTCTGCGGCATGTGGGACCTTCCCGGACCGGGACCGGGGCACAAACCCGCGTCCCCTGCATCGGCAGGCGGACTCCCAACCACTGCGCCACCAGGGAAGCCCTAGAATTACATAAAATTTTTAAAGGTGTTAAATGAAGGGGATTCCCTGGTGTTCCAGTGGTTAGGACTCCACGCCCTCACTGCCGAGGGCCCAGGTTCAATCCCTGGTCAGGGAACTAAGATCCCACAAGCCGCGCAGTGCGGCGCCCACCCCACCCCACCCCCCGCCCCAAAAAAGAAGGAGTTAAATGAAGATAAATTTGGATCAGAACAAGAACAAGGCAGGGAAAGGGAATCTGGTCCATAGTAGGCATCATTCATGTCATCTCAATTAATCCTCACAGTTGCCTAATGAGACAGTGTTGGTCAAAGCTTACTATCCTGTAAGTGACAGAAAGCCCAACTCAAACTGGTTTAAGTAAAACAAATAAACAGCTTAATAAGAAACTAAAAATCCCAAGATTTGACCTTGGCCTTCAGTATAACTTGATCTAGGCACTCAAATAATGCCACTAGGACTTGGATTTTTTTTCTACCTCTAAACAATGGAGTCTGCTGTATGGCCTTCATTCTTGTAGGAAGTTTGATGACTCCCTGCAACTCCAGGTTCCCAAGTTCAAGTTTAGCAGGAAAGAGCCCCAGAAGTGCCAGCCAAAGTATCATTGCATCTCATTGACACTGACTGCATCATGTGCCTGCCTCTGAACAAACGGCGAGGACCAGGGTCACGGGTGATCTTGTTACCCAGGCCTGAGACCCACATCCGCCCCTGAAGCAAAGGGTGGAGGCACCACCCGAAATGTATGGACTATGAGTGGGGGAGGGGTTGTTCCCCAGAAGGAAATCCGGGTGCTGTTACCCAAAGAAGTGGGAATGGGCTACCAAGTCAACCACGTCCACTTAGTATTATTTTAATATTCCATTTAGAAACAAGGCCAAAGCTCAGAGATAGGAAGCTGTTTGTCCAAGGTCATACATAGAAGGTGAAAGGAAGGGGTGTGCTCCACTGCAAAGCCCTGCTCTCTTCTCCTCTCCCCACAATGCTCCGCAGGGGAAGGTCTGCTGACCGGAACTGAATCATAGCAAATGTATCTCCACTTTTTACGATTCAGTAACTTTGGGTGACAGAGTAATTAACTAATTTTAAGCCCTGGGGATAAATGCTCCTGAATCCTTTCATCCAGATTTCCTGGCAAAAGTGTTGGAGTTTCTCCATGATTGGTCAGTGAGGTCATCAACATCTTCCCAGAACCTGGGGGACATGGCTTCGGGGACTTCATAAGCCAGTTATCCACTTCATCTCGATTTTCATTTCCTGGTAGCAAGTCTGGTTCTGTCTGTCATGAGGCCTTGGCTATCGTGGGCAGCCTCTGGGGTATGTCTTGGGGACAGCAGAGTGGAACCCCATGATGATCGTGCTCTAGCGATTTGCTCAGCCAAGGCACTTGTCTCTAACCTGTCTGTTCTGAAGACATTTGAAATGCCTTAGAAAGTTAAACTATGTCCCTTATCAATAGCAGACTAAACTGTGATAAAATCATGCATGAAATACATTCATGTATGGAATACCATCCAGCCATTAAAAAAATAAAATGAGGGGCTTCCCTGGTGGCGCACAGTTGAGAGTCCGCCTGCCGATGCAGGGGACACGGGTTCGTGCCCCGGTCCGGGAAGATCCCACGTGCCGTGGAGCGGCTGGGCCCGTGAGCCATGGCCAATGGGCCTGCGCGTCCGGAGCCTGTGCTCCGCAATGGGAGAGGCCACAACAGTGAGAGGCCCACATACTGCAAAAAAAAAAAAAAAAAAGAGGCAACCAAATATCAGTACTGACAAATCTCAAAAACTTAATGTTGAGCAACAGAAAGTGTTGTGGAAGGACACATGCAAAATCATGCTATATTGGGTGCAGGACTACATAAGAAGTAAAACTATAAACACATGTATAGGCATTTCATGATGATAGGTCCTTGGGGTAGGAGAAGGGGCTTCAAAGGGTAAAAGGGAAACAGGGTATCATCAATGTTATTTGTAATTTTTTTTCTTAATCTAGGTGGTGGATACAGAGATATTGTCATATTTTTCTCTATACTTTTTTATAAAAACATATACAATATTTGATAATGAGACATGTTACCCCTCAGTCATGGTCAAGTTTCCACCTCTCTGATGCTGTATTGGTCAGGACTCAATGGTGGAGACATAATTCACTCTAGCTCCCTAGCGAGTTTAGGCTGAAGGAGATTTAATAGTGTTTACAGAATTACTCAGGAGGCTGGAGGGACCATGCTGAGCTTTTAGGAATAGCTTTGAGAACCATCCTGCAGTACGGAGCGGACACCAAGTGCAGCACGGTCTTTTATAATCGGGACACTACCAGTTGGATTGGAAAGAACACTGGAAATTCCAGACTCTGCAGCAATGGCTCTTGTCAGCAGAAACAGTGGAAGCAGCAGAAGCGTGGCTTTCCCATCACTGCTTCCGTCACCTAAAACTCAGCTTCTCTAT
Source organism: Leucopleurus acutus (assembly GCF_964270905.1). Classification (NCBI taxonomy): domain Eukaryota; kingdom Metazoa; phylum Chordata; class Mammalia; order Artiodactyla; family Delphinidae; genus Leucopleurus; species Leucopleurus acutus. Next base: position 52,019,721 of record NC_139146.1, read on the forward strand.
TACACCGGTGCAGAATCAAATCCCCAAGACAGAGTCTTGGGTGAAGTAGAAGAGGATAGCTTTATTGCTGTGTCAGGCAAAGCGGAACACACCAGGCTTCTGCCTCGAAAAACTCTGTGTCCCAACCCGAGAGGATTTGATGAAGGGTTTTATAACAGTGGTTCAAAGGTGGGGTTTCTGACAAGATTAGGCTGTGAGCAAAGCTTGCACGCTCTAATCTCGCCTCTTGCATGCTCTAATCTCGTCTCAGGTGGTCGTCTCTTAATCTTGCCTCAGGTGCTCCTCCCTTGATTAGCAACTGTTCAAATCCACCCTTTGGAACTCAGGGAAGGTCGTGGAGGCTGGAGTCTTGCCTCTAAGAAATGGAGGACTAAAAGAGGCCTCCCTGCCCAGGTCCCACTCGGTTTCACTTCCTTCGGGTTGCTGGAACCCCACGTGCATCTGGGAATTATAGTTCTTAAATTTCAGCCTCTGCAGTGGAGGAAGACACATGAGGAGAAAGTAGGAAAAGCTGACCCACCATATTTCTCCCAGGAGCCATATTATTCCATCACATAATCTCTTACAGCCCCTACACCACATGGGCCCAGCCCTTAATTCCCCCCTTTACCTCCACTCTGAACTCCTATCCCAGCCTCCATAATAGATTGGGGATTGGCAGTCAGAGGACTCAGTGAAAAACAAGAGGCAATTCCATAGGCACTGTAATAAGATGGCAGGTTTAGACATATGAGACCCAGGCACAGGATTGCAAAGAATGCGTTAGACCTAGAAAAATATCTGGGGTCACAGTGGACCACAGTCAGCTAGATATTCCCCAGGGGAAGGTGGTGGTACTTAGTGATGAAAGAGCTTGGCTCCAGACTGAGACCATCTCAGGCCATTTTTGATGGCCTCACTACTTACTAAAGGGTGACCATAGGCAAGTTGCTTAGTCTCTCTGCCCTTCAGTTTTCTTATCTGCCAAATGGGGGTGATGATAATAATAATAAAACCTCCCTCAGTGGGCTGCTGTGGAGGTTAAATGTTGCAGGATTAACAATAATAGCAAACACAGACAGTGCTTGCCAGGCACTGGGCTAAGTGTAGCATACACTTTAACTCATTTAACTTCACACCAGCCTGGAGATGGGTACTTTTTGTTGTTTGCATCTCTCAGATATGGAAACTGAAATTCTAATCCAACAGTCTGGAGACAGACTCTGAGCTCATGATGGCCCCAGGCTGCTCCTCTCAGGACACATGCAGGACTCAGGGCAGACTGAGCACCAGGTCAGACTGAAATAATCCTTAGCTGTTATTACTTAGAAGAGCATGTAGAGGAAGAGAGGTGAGCTTGGGAACTAACAACAATACTGAATTCCATCAAATGGCAAAAAATGTCCCGCCTGTGGGCCTGGGGCCAGGGCACTGGGAGGCTGAGTGTGAAGGCGGATGTGTTATCTGTCACCGAATGTCCCCACCTCCGATGTTGGGAGTGTGGGTGGGTGAAAAGAAGAAGCTCCAGCAGAAGTGGTTGGCACTTTCTAGTTCCTTAGGAGGAAGTCTCCCCCACTTCCTCGATAAAAAGAGAATCTACTGGACGTCGGTGGGGCATCCCCACAATTAGTGGGTGCCCAAAGGTGCAGGCTGGGAAAACAGGCAGGAGCCTAGGAGGAACCTGAGAGGGATGGGCAGTACCCTTTCTTCTCTTGCTGAAATCCACTGCCATGGCCGCCCCAAAAGAGCATCTCATCACCCCTTCATCTCCTGGGTGGGAGCTGAGGTGAGCCTGGGCTCCCAGCTCCCAGGGGGTGGGAAATACCAGGGTGTTCAATCCTAACCAGCTGTTTCTGCTTGGGGAAGACTCTGAGCCTGCAGCCCCCTTTCTATCCTAGACAAAGGAACACGGTGAGTGTTAGAAAAGCAGTAAAGATATGCTAGAAACCAACTGAGACTTTCTCTTGTACAAACAAAGTAAAATGCTAAAATGCCGCTTTGAATTAGGGAACTCTTTCAAATAAACATGTATTTTATTAAATTCATCAATGACTAAATAGCTTTGAAAAGTAGTAGTAGATAGATATGCAGAAAGTATTCACTCAGCCTTCAGATAACGAATGCTTGGTGAATCTATACATCAGAGGACAGGGACTTGATCTTTGTTGCCAGGGGATAGAAAGTAGGAGGATCTGAGCCCCCAGGCCCCCTGATTCCATACTCAACCAGGCGGGACCAGCTACCTAATTTGTAAGACCCAGTGCAAAAGGAAAACATCAGGCCCGTATTAAAAATGTGTTAAGAATTTCAATATAATGACAATAGAACATCAAAGCAAGTGCGGGGACCCTCTGGGTGTGGCGTCCTGGGCAACTGCACAGGTCACATGTGCATGCAGCTGGCCTTGCAGCTAGGAGATTCTCCCCAAAGAGGAGCAGATCTTGGATGCCTGACAATGGCCCCTCCTCTGGGATGCCCTTTTTTCATCCTAAGAAGTTAGCGGAGAAGGGTGACAGTGATTTCTTGTCGGGGAATCACGACACACAGAACTCAAAGAGTGGGCTTCCCTAGTGGCTCAGTGGTTAAGAATCCACCTGCCAATGCAGGGGACACGGGTTCGAGCCCTGGTCCGGGAAGATCCCACATGCCGCGGAGCAACTAAGCCCGCGCGCCCCAACTACTGAAGCCCACGTGCCTAGAGCCCGTGCTCCACTACAAGAGAAGCCACCACAATGAGAAGCCCGAGCACCACAACGAAGACAACAGCAACTAGAGAAAAGTCCACACGCAGCAACGAAGACCCAACACAGCCAAAAATAAATAAATAAAAAAAACTCAGAGTTTCCTATCGCCCCTCTGCCCTTCCTTCTTCCTATGTGCAACCGTGGAGCATTTTCTCAGTGTGTGGCGCCCTGGGGAAGTCACGGTTCCAAACTTCAGAGCATTCACAGTCTAGTGAGGGAGATCGTTTTACAAGCAAGCAATTAAGATCCAGTGTGATCCCTTACAAGGGAGGAGGGTAAGGGGTATTTTGGAGAAGGGTCCCTAGTTGGCCTGGGGGAGGCAAGAAGGGATCACTGATGGGTCCTTGAGAGGAGGGACTTTGTAGATCTGGGGAGCTGGGGTCCTGATGACTTTTTAGAAAGTACACTGGCACAGCATGGAGGCTGGGTTTGTGGAAGGCCAGGCTGGTACTAGGGAGCCCAGTCATGGGACAGCTTGCTGCCCTGGGGAGACGGCAATGGGTCCTGAACGACAGCGGAATACCTGGCTCTCCTCCTGGACAGGAGGGGTTGGAATGGAATCAGCTGGCTTTGGTGATTGGCAGTGGGTGGCTATTAAAGTTGAAAGAAAATCCTAAAAAGACTAATTGACTCCTGACTTTGGGCAGATACACAGACACAATAAGAAAGCCAGTTTGGAGGGAAAGATTATACCTATTATTAGTAATTTTGCAAATCAGTAAAGCTATCGGGAGAACAATATATCACTAAATGCCTTTCCGAACTTCACATCACACCTTTCCTTCCTCCCCATCAGGACCCCAGCCCCAAATCACCGCATTAACAAAAACACAAAAGAATCACCAACATCTTTTCGTAGAAATACACAGAACTGAAAAACTAGGGAGAGGAATGAAGTGAATAGATTGGTTATTCCACACCTCAGAAGCAATGAAAGCAACACAACTTGGGAAAAGGAAATTTCAGGTTTATAACTGTTTCTAGTTCTGTAATCAAGGGCAATCATCCTAATACAAATATGCTTTTTAAAAATAGAAATAATTTCCCTGGCTTTTATCGTCAGACTATTTAGTAATTTATTTATTTGTACCTTTAACAGACTGTAATAGATGAACTCAGGTACTTAGTTAAAAGGGATGGGGGGTGGGGAGGGGGAAGGAGGATCATTGTCAAGTTCAGCCAAGTCTTGAAATAAAATTTAGGGGCTTCCCTGGTGGCGCAGTGGTTGAGAGTCCGCCTGCTGATGCAGGGGACAGGGGTTCGTGCCCCGGTCCGGGAAGATCCCACATGCCGCGGAGCGGCTGGGCCCGTGAGCCATGGCCGCTGAGCCTGCATGTCCAGAGCCTGTGCTCCGCAACGGGAGAGGCCAAGACAGTGAGAGGCCCGCGTACCACAAAAAAAAATTTAAAGAAATGTACCCCTAATGGGTTAATTGCTTAAGAGTTACCTTGTGTGCACAACATACATCCTTGAAATGATTAGCAGGAGGAAAAGGCCGGTGGCAGCCCGTAAGATTCCCTTTATCTAGAAAGCATTTGGGGCAGACTCTATAATGCAGCCTTAAAAGAATTGCTAATCAGATTCTGATTTGGGGAGCTGTAAGGAAGTAGAAGCTCAGCCCTGTCACCTGACCAGTCATTAGCATTAAGCTACGCGGAGTCCCTTTCTCATTTCACACTTTATAGACCCCTTAGTTCCAGCTCAGCAGTCCTGGAGGGAAACTATTCAGGTATTCATATATGTCAAATCACACTGGGTACTCTCAGGGGAAACATAGACCTTTGATAGAACTTGGCAAGTGAATTCTCGTCTGTTGAAATACACACCAATTTTCAAATTAACCCAGAGTTGGTCTTAAAGCAAGTCCTTTGCTTTCCTTCCATGTTGTGATGAGGACTGACACCTTGGGTTGCTACCTCTAAGCCATGTGCTTTCTTTGGCATGGCTTCGGGAGATGGCATGGGCACTGCAAGGGCTAAGACAGCTCATCTCGTAGCTTCTGAGCTCTCTTTCATAGCTTCCCTGGACGGGGGCTGCTGTGGCACTTGGCAGGGGGAGATCAAGAGAGAGATTTTTCTACTGACCTGTTACATGATGCATAACACACTTTTCATATAAGTGCTTCCACCTGCAAGTCTGGGCCGCTGGGGAGGGTGCATTGCACAATGAGGCCTGATGATACAGCTCCTCCCTTCTCTCTGCTTTACACATATTGGCTTCTGTCAGAGGCCAGGTGTCTAGCGGCACATGCGTCCCCTTTGGCCGAAGGATCTGAGTTGGCTTAAGAGAATTTGTATGTGGGAATGGCTGTTATTTCTTACAGGAACTCATTTCTGTATGCTTTGAACTAGCCAAAGCAGACTTCTCTGTAGGACAATATTCGATTAGGAATGTTTCCATCTCATGAACGGGGCCACGCTCTAGGGAATGAAGAATGACCAACTTGACTTGGGTTCTGAAGACTTAATCAAGCATCTTCTTAAATGGGATTACACACATTCCTGAGGCATGTGAAGCGAAACAGGAATCTGCTCCAACATACTTGCTGGAAGCAGGCAGAAGCTTTTTAACCAGCCTTTAAAAGAAGATGCCAGATGCCCAGATGGGAAAGAAGTAACTTTCCTGGGAGGGTTGGCAGGCAGAGGACATGAATAGAGTCACAGATTGTACTTTGGAGCCAGAGTGAGATGGTTGCTGGCTCTGGAGGAATTGTTGAGAGGCTTCTTGTCAAAGTGTCAAGCTTTGTGTCCAAGTGTCAGGCCACGAAAAGTCTCTGCCCTAGGTAATTTCTGGATGACTGAGTGTAGAGCCGATCAGGGCTAAACCAGCTTCAAACCTTTGCTGAATTAGTGACAGTCATTGTTTCGTTATCAACTCCTGGGGGTGTGGGGGGCAGAGCCTTGGTTGCTAAACAAAGGGGGATAAAAGAGCCTGCTCTGCTGAGAGCTGGTGACCTGTCGCTGATGTATGTTCTGGGTCATTCATACTTGGACAGCCTTCAGGTTAACTGCAGGATGTTAATCCAGGCACTGCAAAAACTTCCTTCGAAAAGCAGGACTCTTGAGTTTGCTCAAATGCCTCTTCAACAAAAGAATGTGTTTGTTTTGTTTTCTTCTCCCCACCTCAGGGAAACCAGTCAGTGGCTCCCCAGTCTTCCAGCTGGGGAGGGGCATCTCTGGGAGCCAAGAGAGTGGGATGCGAATGCAGGAAGGGGAGCTGGGAATGACTACCAATGGCCCTCCTGGGTGAGGCCTTTGATGGCCTCCCCACCCCAGGCATTGTCTACCCCATCATTTTGATACATCATTCTGATCTATTTCCATATATATTATAGCACTTATTTTTTATCTAAAGTTATCCTGTTCATTTAAGTCCTAGTCTAAGGTCTCTTCCCCACTTAGAATGTAAACTCAGGTGGAACAAGGATCCTATCTGTCTTGTTCACCCCTCTGTCCTCCCGCACTAGACAGCTCCTGATCTATGGCAGGTGCTCATAAATATTTCTTGAACGAATGTATGTGTGCACTGGGTGTGAACGTTCTACAGAGCCTCACTCTTTAAAAAAAATTTAGACATTTGGATTAGAAATTTTACTAAGGTGAATTATTTGGTTTCATGCTTTCCATGTATAGAAGACACCAGAAAATTAAACCTACTCTGAATGACCTGGAGCATCACCATCAATGTTGGTTATTATACTGGACTGTCATCCAGACCTATTGAATGCATGATTTTGTTTGTTTTGCATCGACACAAACCGTTGTGATTGTTGTAGTTTTGGCTCTGCCTTTAATGACTTTTTTCTCTTCATTTTGGCCAATCAGCTCTTCTATCACTGAAGCACCTACAACAACTCTTCTTCTTCTAGTCATTTGTAATTTTGATGAAACAATAGTTGAGCTTGGGAGACATGAATAGAAAATACAAGTAAATAGGTCCTGCCTAGGAAGGAAGAGAATCTCTTGGCTATAGATGTGAGTATTAAGACATCCCATCCTTGGTGGCATTTACTGAACTTAATTCAATTATTTTTTCTGCCTCTAGTTCATGACTACAAGCGGCAGAAACTGATGTTCGTTATTGCAAGAAAATAGTGGAAGTCCTGAGGGAGAGCTCATAGAAAAGGATTCTATATCACCAAAGAGCTTACAGTCTACATGAGGAAATCATACAAAACTAGTTTGAGGCGATGTATTAGGGTTCTCCAGAGAAACAGAACCAATAGACTAGCCAGCTACCTATCATCTATCTATGTATCTATCTATGTACCTATCTATCTATCTATCCATCCATCTATCATCTAACAACATGAGAGGAGATTTATAATAGGAATTGACTCGTGTGACTATGAAGGTGGAGAGGACCCAGGATCTGCCATCTGTAACTGGAAAGCAGCAAGAAAGCTGTTGGTGTAATTCAGTCCAAGTTTAAAGGCCTGAGAAACAGAAGTGCCAATGTCTGAGGGCAGAAGATGGATGTCTCAGTTCAAACATGAGAGCAAATTCACCCTTCCTCCACCTTTTTGTTCTTTTTTTAAAAAATAGATACATGTTAAATTTTTTTTTATTATTTTTTATTTTTGGCTGCGTTGGGTCTTCGTTGCTGAGCTCGGGCTTTCCCTAGTGGCGGTGAGTGGGGGGTACTCTTCGTTGCGGTGCGCGGGCTTCTCATTGCAGTGGCTTCTCCTGCTGCGGAGCACAGACTCTAGGCGCACGGGCTTCAGTAGTTGTGGCACTTGGGCTCGGTACCTCCCCCTTTTTGTTCTATTCAAGCCCTCATTGGACTGGATGATGCCCACTCGCATTGGTGAAGGTGGTCCTCTGTACTCAGTCTACCTGTTCAAATGCTAATTATCTCCTAGAGACATCCTCATGTACATACCCAGAAATAATGTTTCACCAGTTATCTGAGCATCCCTTAGTCCAGTTAAGCTGACACATAAAATTAACTATCACAGGCAATAACAGAAGAGGCATCATAATGTCCTTTCTTTTGAGTCTTCAAATTAATTATATAGACTCCAAACAAGCCAGGAATTCTGAGGAAGGAGGGATCCCTGTACATTAAGGAGATCACATTAAGCTTTAAAGAAGAGGTATGATGGGGTTTGGAGCCCAAGGGGGGTTATAATTTATCTAAGTAGAGAGGAGTGTGTGTGAGGGAGGGTGATCAAGGCTCAGGGAACAGCACAAGCGAAAGAATGGGAACAGACCCTGTGCAACATTTAGGGGTAAGTAAGTAAACCAGTTGCTCTGATGTGGAAGTTTCCAGAAAGGGAGCAGTGGGAGGCAAGCTGGAAAGCGGGGTCAGGTTGAATGAGATGGGGCCACACATGCCATGATAAAACTTGGGGTGACATCCACAGCTGAGCAACTGACCTGGCAGGACAGAGCAGAAACCGATCAACAGTGTTTAATCAATACCTACAGTCTCTTCCATTGATAGTGAATGTCTCACCTTGGCCTTGAAGGTGTGACTTGCCTTCATTATCTCCCAGATAGAAAGTGGCCACAGGCAGGTCTGCTGTTATTTCTTCCCCAGAATGCCATAATCTTGTTTTGAAACCTCTTCCCCAATTTAGAATGTGCCTAACTTCTAAATCCCAGACAAAGTGAACTTGACCTTGAGGAGCAGGAGTTTTTGTCCTTGAATGCCGGCCAGTCACTCCCGATAATAACAATTGTAACTGCTGAACTTTGTTGAATACTGGTTGTGTGCCAGCTACTCTTCTAATAGCTGAAGCATGTTTATTTAATCTTCTTTTATATTATTATATTCCCTGGTTTGCACAGGGAGGCCGCAGCTAGTCACTAGCAGAAGTTGGGAATCCAACGCCAAATCCTGTCACAAATTCCAAACTTTTAATTACTGGGTCTGAGGCCCCAGAGTGCTTGAAGCTTATAGCGGGTAACTGGGCTGCTCCCTGGAAGTGGAAAACGGGGGAAGGGGTAGCCTGTTTTACTCCTTCACAGGGCCTGGCACTGGATGGAATTCTATTAATTGCTTTGCAAGTGCCAATCAAGTTCTCTTCAGAGAAGGATATAGGTTTCTTGTTTTTTTTTTAGAGGTTCTTCATTGGATGGATGGATGGATGGACGAAAGGATGATAAATGATAGATTGATGGGACGAGGGGCCCTTTTCAGGTTATAGGGCAGCTCACCTAATGTCTCAAGAAAGCACCATAGTCTCACTGAATAACAAATGCCCTCCCCATAACAATATTTTTTAAAAAGAGAATATAGACCAAGGAAGTAGAGAAAATCAATAACTGGCCCTTCATTCCAACTAATTCTTAGTGGCAGGCACTTTGGGTTTGAATATTCATCCTTTAACATGTTGAATCTTGACTCAAAAATGCACATGCATCACTCAAAGGAAGAGTTTTCAGTGCTTTTTTTTTTTTTGCGGTATGTGGACCTCTCACCGTTGCGGCCTCTCCCGTTGCGGAGCACAGGCTCCGGACGCGCAGGTCCAGCGGCCATGGCTCACGGGCCCAGCCGCTCCATGGCATGTGGGATCTTCCCAGACCGGGGCACGAACCCGTGTCCCCTGCATCGGCAGGCGGACTCTCAACCACTGCGCCACCAGGGAAGCCCCTTTCAGTGCTTTTTCACTGTACAAGGTGCTGGAGATACAGCAATGAATAGGACAGATGGGGCTCCTGTCTTCTAGGATATTTCTGCAATTAAATAAGATATTTTATGAGAAAATACTTAGCACAATGCCTGGAAGCTAGTATATGCTCAATCAGTGTTGGTGGAATGAAAAAGTGAGTGAATGAACGAATGATATTAATAAAACTAGCAATTTCTATGAAGTCACCTCCTTCAGTGTTTTCCAATCTTTTGTCATTGCATACCATCATCATGACTTTTACCTTAAACTACATTACCATTATTTGTTGAATATTCATTCTTAAAGTCTAATCACTTAGCATTTGCCTTAAAACATTTATTTGAAATGAAAACACCCTATAACTACTACAAATGGTAAGTTATTGTAACTTGCTATTAAATACAAGTAACTCTTCAAATACATATAACAGAAAAAATAAAACAGTGATGTTATTCAATTCTAGCCAGATATTTCTGCTTGGCGATGGTTCTGAGCCTGAGGCCTTTTTTATATAAGAGAGATTAGCAAGTGTTAGACAGGTGTTAAAGACATGCTAGTACCCAGCTGAGACTTTATCTAGTACAAAATATATACAATGACAAGATGCCACTTAGAATCAAGGAGCTCTTTCAATGAATGTGGATTTTATTAAATGCAACTTATGACCACAAAGCTTTGAAAACTAGCAATAGAAAGATACGTTGAAAGTACGCACATAGCCCTTAGAAAATGAAGGCTTGGTGGATTAGAAAACAGGGACTTGGTCTCGTTTGCAGCTATTAGTTTTCTAGGGCTGCCACACAGCACCACAGATTGGGTGGCTTAAATAATGGGCCTTTATTTTCTCACAGTTCTAGGGGCTGAAGGTCTGAGATCAAGATGTCAGCAGGTTGGTTTCTTCTGAGGCCTCCCTCCTTGGCTTGTAGATGGCCATTTTCTACCTGTGTCTGTCTTTACATGCTCTCCCCTCTGTGTCTGTCTGTGTCCAAATTTCCTTTTCATATAAGCACATCAGTTATATTGGATTAAGATCAACCCTAATGACCTCATTTTTACTCAATTACCTCTTAAAAAATCCTATCTCCAAATACAGTCACTTTGTAAGCTGCTGGGGGTTAGGACTTCAGTATGTGAATTTTGGGTGGAAACAATTCAGCCCCAAACTAGATGTATCCTTCCTAGCATCTAGAACGTGCTTGGCATGTAGTAGATGCTCAGTAAATGTTTGTTGAATGGGTGACTGGGGATTGAGTCTATGGTATCAGAAGATTCTACCAGCTTAATATTGTTTAATCTTTTCAGGATTTTTTTTCCTGATTGCCTGTGAGTAGTTACTAGCTTGATGTCCATAAAGAAAGCTATTCCCAGTGAGTCCACAGCGGTATGGAGGACCTGCTCTTGCCCACTCATTTCATTTATTCCCTCATTCATTCATTAAGTGTATATCTAGAAGCAATGACTAATTGGTCCTGAATTCTTTCTCTGTCTTCATTCCCTTGCTTTCACCTCTGATTGTGTCATAAGTCTTGATCCATATCCAATACCCAGGAATCCCAGACAGATTATCTACTCATCTGCGGACCTAGATCTGTTCAAAGCCTTTCAAGTTCCAGGGGGCTCCACACCTGTCCATCTCTGGCTGCACATTAGAATCACCTGGAAAACATAAAAAAAATTTTTCCATTGCCCAGCTTCATCCCGGACCGATTGAATTGGAGTTTCTGCAGCAAGGGCCTAAGCATCAGTATTTTGTCAACCTTCCCACGTCAATCCACGGTACAGCAAGGACTAAGGAGCAAGGGGCTCCATGCCCCTTCGTAGAACAATCAGATCATGTGATTGTGAATTCCAGAGGTCCCTACACGCTTCAGTTTCCTAAAGATATTGCCTTCCTACTTGGACCATCCTTATTAACTATTACTGTCCTACATGAAGACACACTTGTCTAACCATTCAACCAAGACTCATTGAGCACTAATGTAGAAGCTATTGGGAGAAAAACACAAACATGACATGGTCTTTCCTGCTTTTTTTTTTTTTTTTTTATTAAAAGCTTACAGCCTTGTAGGAAAACCAGAAGTATGAGTATTTGCTGAATATAATAATGCTATTCATTCATGTATCCATTCATTCGTCAACTATTTTTGAGTGTCTATTATGTATCAGGCTTGGGCATACACAGGTAAGCAAGACAGCCAGTGCCCATCCCCGTGGGGTTGACAGTCTGGCAGGGAAGAGAGGGGTTAAACAATAATAAGGTGTGGTGTATGTTATACAGAGAACAAGGTATCCAACGAACACACACCAAGGGACTTACCCTGGTTCAGGGGAGAGGGAACATTTCCTTGAGGAACTAATATTTTATCTGAGATCTCAAAGATGAAAACGAATCAACCAGAGAAGTGCAAGCCTCTTAAGAGCAAATATCATGTTTATCTTATTGAACTCCCAGTGCCTGGCTCATGGCAAGGGCCCAGTAAAACTTTGTTGAATTAATAAGTAAGTGAATGAATGGTGAAAACCCCAGGGGAAAGTTTGGCATGTCTGAAGCCGGAAGTGTTGGAGTGAAAAATCTCAAGGTTTACAGCTGGAGGGGTAGGCAGGGGCTAGATCAGAAAGTCCCATAAACCATAAGAAGAGGTTTGGACTTTATCTTGGGGTCAAGGGGAAGCCACTAAAAATTAGGCAGAGCAACAAATGGCATGATCTGTGTTTGAAAAGCATCACTTTGGCTGTAAGATGGGATCAGAGGCGGACGGGAGGTTGGCGCGCAGCAGCTGTGTGATGGGGCAGGAGTGATGGCAGTCTGCTTCAGGGAGTGGAGAGATGAGGATTATCCAGGCAGAATGCATTGAGTCTAGAGGTGGATTGAATGGATTTGGGGTGAGAGAGAAAGCGAGGCGAGCCCTGGGCAGATGGTTTAGAAAGCTTACGGTTAGCAACAACATTCAGTGAAGCAGGAAGCTCTGGAGGCAGAGCGGGCTCGGGGTAAAGATGCAGTGTTTCTCGTCAGCCATGAGCTGTGCTGAATTTGGGCGGCCCTTGGGCCATCGAAGCAGAAATGCCCAACAGGCAGCTGGTGGCTGTGCTGGGCGCTCAGGAGAGGCCTGAGCCAGGGGACAAAGAGGGGACAGTTGAAGCCATGGGAGTGGTGAGGTCACTGGAAGGATTGTGTAAAGGGAGAGGGGGACAAACTGAGTTATTTCACATTTTGCAACAGCCTTGGCCACAGTCAAGGGGCCTGCACAGCCCCACCCTCACACGTGGGATGCTACCTAAATCATAAACTGACTTTTCAGACTTGTTAAATCCTTTGACTAACACACATAATAGCTACCATTTACCAGACAACAAAACATGTATGAGGCACGCTGGCGTTTGTTAGCTGTGTGGCGTCAGGGAAATCACTTAGCCTCTCTGATTCTCAGTTTCCTAACCTTTAAAATGAGGCTAAAAGCATTTACTTCGTAGGGTTGTTGTGAATGAGTTACTATATATAGGCTCTTTGGACAGTTAATGGAACATCCTAAGCACTTATCTAAAAGTTATTCTTTTAGTACTTTATTATTGTTGCTATTTTATTCTTCCAATTTCTCTGCACAGTAGGAATCAGTAACATCATTTTCAGGATGAGGAAACAGAGGCTCAGAGAGGTAAAACAACTCGTCCAGGAGCTACCCTAACCTATAAGGACTCTTGGTCATAGGAAATGGAAATCCACACCAGCTCACTGAAGTGGGGTGTATACCCGATGTCTCACGGAACCCAAGCACATGTTTTAACTGCAAATATCAATCAGGACTTCTTACTTGTAAACAAGGGAATGCAGCTCTGGTTTTGCAAAAATGAAAGGAAATTTAAAGGAAGAGTGATGGGGACACACAGAGCTTATGGCTGACTGCAGCTGGGGGCAAAGCCCAAGGCTGCCTGGAAAGACAAAAGCAGGAGGCCCAGCAGGGATAGCCTGGGCAGGCAGCCACCATCCAGTCCACTAGGGTGAACGGTCCCTGTCAGCCACTTGCCCCTGTGTTTGTTCAGCTCAGGACGTACGACCATACATGGCAGTCCCTGGGAAGAAGGATCTGGCTCCTCAACCAACACAGTGAGGCAGTGCCTGGAATGACCTGTCCCTGCAAGGTGACACAGTGGAGAGAGGCCACTCCTCCAAAGGAAACAGGGGCATAATTTGGAAGGCGATGGGCGCTGGATACTGAAAACACAAAAACCTGCTCTTTGCCAGCTCTTGAGCATGAACGAACCAGAGACAGGATTGCCCACGGGACTGTCTCCAACTCCCATTTTGAGCCCTCTTTATATTTCTGCTTCGTTCATTTCTCGCTTTCCCTGAAAACTGACTTTCTCTGCATCCTAGGTAGAAAATGGCTGTCCACAGCCTCAGGATTTCTTGACTGGTCCAGCCACAGCTGGACTAAATCTCTTAGCACAATTTCAGTTTTCCAGGCAAGGAACTGATTGGTCCAGCTCAAGTCAGTTGTCTACTTTGCTCCAATCAGTTGAGGCCAGAGGGGCGGAGACAGTCTGAACACTACCAATGTGGATTTGGAGAGGGGGGCACTTTGCAGGACAGGCTTGGGGACTTTCCCTAGGATATGGGTCCCAGTCTGTGGAATTTGTAAGTCCCTCCCTGGATTAAACTGCCTTCAATAGTAGTGCAATGCTTTGACGTCTCCAGGCCCACCTTGGGGGGCTGGCCTAGCCAGGGGTCATCCGCAGTACCGACAGTCTTCAGACACCCTCACAGCTCAGCAGGACCGAGATGGCAAGACACTTGTCCTGTGAGGCCAGAGGCAGAAGTGACTGCCTCATTGGTTGAGGCAGCCCCAGAGATGTTGGAGGAGGGTGGGGGGAGGGGGCCGGAGCATGTGCAGAATTTGAGACTGTGTGTTCTGTGGGAAGACGTACAAAAGGAATGAAGGCCCCGTTCCCTGCGTTGGGGAGCCGTGTCCCGGAACACAGCCAGGTAGCTAGGACTCCAGCTCTTGGGGTCCGAGACAGTGAATCCAGGGAGGGAGGAGACAGTCAGAGGACAAGCCCAGAATGAGGTGTGAGAACCCAGGAGGGGACTGAGGGACATCAGCCCAACTCCCCTACCACAGACTCAGAGGTTCAGGAATATGGTTGGTAACAGAGCCCGGACCTGCCCTTAGGTCTCTGGATTCTTTGCCTGGGACACTCCTCACCTCATAACACCATCTCCTGTGTTTTAGTTTAGAAAAATCCTTTATTCTGAGTTTCTCACCCAGCCAAAAGGAAGGACGTGATCTTCCCTCAGAAGGGCTGTGGGTCTGGTGTCACCTTGGATTCTATAGTTAATCCCAAATGTGAGCTATTGGCTGCGGTGTTCCTTTTTCCCCTCCAATGAACCGAGAGAGTGGTCAGGCCAGTTACAGCTCCTCTGCATTCTTCGGGAGCTGTCCTGTGAAGCTTGTTCTTGAGTCTGGATCATTTGGGGCCCTGAGAAAACCTTCTAGGCCCAGAGTCGCTCCAGCTCTGTCTGTCTGAGATTAACAGAAACTCATATATCCGGGGAATGCGGCCCAAGGGGTGAATTAACCCGAGGGAGGATGGTTCCCCTCGCCAGCCAGGGAAAACTCTTCTGGGGGACCCACCAGAGATTTTGCTGAAACCGAACTTGTTTAGGGGCTAATCCACTCTGGGATTCTCCTGAAGATAATTCGTAAGTCTTCTTTTTGCTTTTTGAACTTTAATATTAGCATTTATTTTGGACTAGGTAGTAATGATATTCAGATGGCTCAAAGTTCAGAAGTGCAAAAGGGTAGGCAGTACGATGTTTCCCTTTTCCCCAGGCAGCCAGCTCTATCACGGAAAAGCAGCCAGAGGTAATGGGTAATTTGCATCCTCTAGGGGAGAACCTGCCTGATGAACACTAGCTGTTGTTGGTGTCAGGAATTTTCTGTAAGACAGTGTGAGCTGGGGTTCATTCCTCCTGAATCCTAGCTGCTCTGGGCACCTCCCAGAGCTGCCGAGGGGCAGTGGGACGAAGATCAGCTCTGCGGGCAGGTGTGGGATCCCTAATCTGTCTCTCGCTCCTTGCGGGATCTCATCCAAGTCCTGGTCTTGCACTGATTGACCCCATCTAAAAGATCTGGGGGCAATGAAAGAACCTCCTTTACAAGCGGGTTGGGAGGTTGAGAGGGTGACATGACGTCACATGCGTCTATGGGACATTCTCAGGCACGTGTGTTACACAAATAATTCTTTCTTTTTTTTCTTAAACTTGAGTTTAAACTTTATTCTTTTTTTTAAGTTAACCATTTTATTTATTTTTGGCTGCATTGAGTCTGTTGCTGTGCGTGGGCTTTCTCTAGTCACAGCGAGCGGGGGCTACTCTTTGTTGCGACACGTGGTCTTACTGCGGTGGCTTCTCGTTGCTGAGCACGGGCTCTAGGCGTGTGGGCTTCAGTAGTTGTGGCACGCAGGCTCAGTAGTCGTGGCGCACAGGCTTAGTTGCTCCGCGGCGTGTGGGATCTTCCTGGACCAGGGATCAAACCCAGTCCCCCGTATTGGCAGGCGGATTCTTAACCACTGCACCACCAGGAAAAGTCCCCACAAATAATTCTTGATCTTACCTGTTCATGGTCTGACTTCCCCACTAGAACCCGGGCCCCTGCAGGGCAAGGCTGTGTCTGTCGCCAGCACCACTGGACGCACTGTCCCCGGCACAGAGGTTGGCCCGTGGCAGACACTCAATAAATCACCATCACCGCTAATATTTTGAAGCATTTGCTATGTGCCAGGCTCTGTAACAAGCTCACTACAGATGAGCTCACAATTGCCACTCTCTGAGGTAGTTGCTGCTCCACTCCTGCTGTGTGGATGAGGCCGTGGAGACTCAGAGAGGTTGTCCCTAGCTGCAGAGCAGCCACACCAGGATTTGATTTCTGGCAGTCCAGGGCTGACCAACTCTTCCCGATTTTCCCCGGACCATCCTGGTTTTAAAATGGAAAGATCCACCTCCCAAAAAAGCAGAAGGTCCAGGCCAGGGTGAGATGAGTGAGATACTCACCTTGGGCACAAAGTTTAAGGTGGGGGCCGTACACTCGGTAATCAAGAGAAATAATATTTTAATGCAGCATTTTAAAAATAATCAAAATTAGTGTAAAAAATTCAAGATGAACAAAATAACACAATTTAAATAAAGAAAGGATCAGTGTCAGTGAGGGTCACTACTCCCCTGCTGAGGGAAAAGCATGAACTGCTCCAGGCAGGTCAATGGAGACAGGGAGGCCACCCCCTTCTCCCCCTCCCACCAGTTGGAACCCGGGACCTGTCTTTCTGGTCTTTCTTTGCTTTGGGCAAGTGGGCGGGAAATCTCTAGAAGAAGTAGGAGTAGCTTCTGCAAAGCAGAAGGAATGGCTGGGCTTAGAGGAATTCCAAGAAGTGGTATTCCCTCCAAGAGAAGTGCATGGCTAGCAAGGGGAAGGCTGTAACAGGAGACAAGAGAGTGTTTTCTCTTAGCATCAGCGGGAGAGAGGACCATCTCTGTTGAGAAATGCTTCAAGAAGCCCAGCCTGCTGTACAGGCTGCAGACCCAGAGTATCACTGACAGCTGGAGTCAGAGAAAAGGGAAAGCTGTTGTCTAACAGAGGAAAGAGCACTGAATTGGAGCTGGGCTGGAGGATCCTGGAGGGGAGAGGGGAGACAGAGAAGGATGCTACTGTGGTAACTTGATGTGACCCCTCCCTATGACCTCCCATCTTCATCTTGAATTATACTGGCAACCATCACAAATTGTTGGGGGTGAGGTCTGTCACAGGACTGCAGAAGCCAGGGTATGTGCAGCCCCCGGTCCACTTCTGGACTTCGTTAACGTCGCATCTGCAGGAAATGGATGCATTCTCTCGTTTCTCGGAAGGTTGGCTCACCTGTGACTGTTAGCCAGCAATTAAGCAATTCCAGAGTGATTTTGCTATGGACCGGATGCCTATTTTTGTATCCACCTTAGTCCTCTGTAGATATGGGGTATCAGTAGTTCTCTCCCAAGTTATTAGAGTGGTTTTGCCACTTGGTAGAGATTTATGGAGCTCATTTTGGGGTGCTCAGAAAGTCAGTCTCTTGATTTTATCCCTGAACTTGTTTCTCTCTCATCCACCCTATCCCAGTAAACGGCATCACCATCTACCCAGCTGTTCAAGCTAATTCCTGGCAGTCTCTGTAGATTTCTCTCTTTTCCTTCCATTCCATCCATCAGCGAGTCAGGTGGTCTTGCCTCCAAGCGTGGTGGCCTAGGCTGACCAACCACCCAGGCCAGGGATTTTTCGATTTTAGCACTAAAGGTCCCATGTTCCAGGAAACCCCTTAGTCCCAGCCCAGCTGGAGCAGTCGGTCACCTTAATCTGCTATGGCCACTCTAGTCCAGTTTGCACTACTGCATACTCTCCTAGCTGGCCTCCCTGCTTTGCTCTGGACCCACAGCCATGCTCCATACAGTGGCAGAATAAGCTGACCCGGGATAGCACCTTTTGCTTGACAACCTTCAATGCATTTGAACCCACAGGCAGCCCTCAGCACATCCTCTCAAGGCCTTGTATGATGGGCTGTGGCCTCAGTCTCGCCTCTCTGGTACAGCACTTCCTCAGTCACCAAACTGGGACCGCCTCATTATGACAAGTCCCGTCACCCCACGCACATCTGCCCTCACTGTCCCCTCTTCCCAGGATGCTGTCCCCAGATCTCCACATGAGGCCTGCTTCTTATCATCAGGTCTTGGTGCAAATGTCACCATCTCAGAAAGGACTCTCCCACCACCCAGATCTATACTGGCCTCCCCCCAAAATTGTCATGCTTTCTCCCATAACTCTGTTATATTCTCCTTATGTATGTGTCACTACTAAAGCAATTGTATGTGTTTTTGTTTATTTATTGCCTTTCACCTCCTCTCTGCTCCCCCCAAGACGAAACTCCTTGATAGCAGGAACTTTCTTTCCCTCATTCTCCCCAACATGTAGAACAGTGCCTGGCACACAGTCGGTACTTAATAAATGCGTGGAAGCAGGGCCTCCCTTCACAGGTTTCAAATCTGCAGAGGGAACGGTTTCCATCCTCCAGGAGCTTTGAGTATTTAAGGGCTGGAGGACACAGTAGCAGAAGGAGGACATGTGATTAATTATTATCTGAGTCGTTCAAAGGAAAAGAGTGTCCCGGAGTAGGCTGAGTCCTGAAGGAAAATGGGATTTCCAGAGGCAAAATTAAGGACACTCCAAGGGCATTCCCCACATGTGGAAGATGGAGGCGGGAACAGCTGCACACAGGCGTCTGCCCTTGGCTTGACTTTCAGAGTTTGCATAAAGTCACCAAATGCCTGGGTGATTAAATCTCTACTGGAGTAGCAGGGAGCCACAGAAAGCTCTAGAGCAATATACCTGAGAGCTATTTTGGAGAAAGTCACTCGGGATGGCAGGGAGAAGCATCGGTCTGATGCAATACTGATGCTCCTGTGAGGATTGGGAGAAAGGAAAACGCAGGGAACACTCAGAGGGAAGAATCACTAGGGTTTTGGGGCAGTTTGGATCTTTGTGGCAAAGGGGAAATAAATAGCCAACTAATTACATAATTCTATTGATTCACAATAGAATCAATTGGAATTGATCAATAGATCAGGCAGCTGCAGAAATCAATAGACTAGGGAAAGCTAATAGAGAGATCAATAGAATTAGGTGAATGGTTGGATTTTTTGGTAAAGAAGAGGGCCCATGAAGAGTGACAGCATCTGGGTTGCAGGGTAGAGAGGGATCTCTGTGGGAGGGACTGGTTTGGGAGGGTCTCTGATAAAACGGTTTTGCAGACTGTTGCACATGGGGTGCTGGTGGGGTGTCCAGGTGATGCTCCAGGGCAGCCTTAGGACCCATAGGGCTGGGAAAAGAGATGTACAAGTCACTCCTTCCACAGGGAGAGATTCTTAAACTTTTGGGGTCAAAGACCCTGTGGATATGAGAAAAGATCGGACCCAGTCCCTAGAAAAATGCACAGATCCATATACTCTGGAAAAACTTGCCTTCAAGTTCAACTCAGTTGTCAAATGAGTGTTTTTGTTTGTTTATCTTTTGTGTGCCCTAGAGACTGGCTTTTGTATATGGAAAGGATTATTCTGAAAAGATTTCAGTCTTTATTTTTATTTTATTTCTTTTTGGCTGCATTGAGTCTTCGTTGCTGCACGCGGGCTTTCTCTAGTTGCGGCGAGCGGGGGCTACTCTTCGTTGTGGTGCACGGGCTTCTCACTCTGGTGGCTTCTCTTGTTGCGGAGCACAGGCTCTAGGGCGTGTGGGCTTCAGTAGTTGTCACATACGGGCTCAGTAGTTGTGGCTCGCAGGCTCTAGAGTGCAGGCTCAATAGTTGTGGTGCACGGGCTTAGTTGCTCCGTGGCATGTGGTACCTTCCCAGACTGGGGATGGAACCCGTGTCCCCTGCATTGGCAGGCAGATTCTCAACCACTTCGTCACCAGGGAAGCCCGATTTTTGTTTTTAAAATCTCATTTTAAATTTGTTCAAGTTTCAAATTTTGAAAACCCTTCTTTTTGCTCATCTTAAATTCAGTTTATAAATATCTTTTTACTATTTATAAATCTACCAAAGTTTAAACAACTAATTTTAAAATCACTTTATTTACATTTTAAGCTTCATTTATACTTGCAATATGTTTGGTTTCTTTAAGTTATTGCAACTGTCAAATATAACAAACCTTCCAAGATATTTACCTCATTTTTATAAATGTAACAAATTAAACCTTAAAATGATAGATTTTAAGTACTCTTAAGTGTTCCAATATGATTTACGAACTGAATAAAATTTCAATTTTAGGGACTTCCCTGGCGGCACAGTGGATAAACTCTGCACTCCCAATGCAAGGAGCCCGGGTTTGATCCCTGGTCAGGGAACTAGATCCCACATGCCTGCCGCAACTAAGAGTTCGAATGCCACAACTAAGGAGCCCACTGCTGTGACTGAGACAAGGTGCAACCAAAATAAGTAAATAAATATTATTTTAAAAATTATTTTTAAAAAAATTCAATTTAAACTCACAAGTCTAAATCAATTATGCAATTACCTATTTTAAATTAAAATCTCTGGGTTAACCTATTGAAAATACTAATATGCTAAATTGTATGTAACACTTCAAGATATTAAAAGAACAGATAGGTACAGATTATTTCTAAATTTATCACAAAAATGTTGCTATTCTAGGTTTGATTTACTTTGCAGCTCTTCTTAATTCTAAACCTCCCCCAGGGTTAATTTTGTTTACCCATCAAGGGAAAAAAATCCATGTCATTCCAGTCCTGAGCTTTTTTTCATAGTCATTATCTTACGGGCTCCAACAATCTAGAAGGAGTAATCCCAGGAATCTGTATCTCCACCCACATTGCTACATTTTAAGATTACATTTTTAAAAAAATCAGATTTGATTTCCTGAACTTCAGTTTTTTTGTTCTCAGGATACTTATATATCTTTTCTGTTTAACCACAAAGAAGACCTTGAACTTGATGGAATTCTTTCTTCTTTTATGTGGTCCACTCTGGTGGCACCCCACAGCTCACAGGTAGTACCAGAATGTCGGATGGGATCCCTCAAGGCTCTGCTGAGTCCACAACAATCTTGGGCCACGCCCGTGACAGCAGCAAGGCTGTAAGAGGCCCACGCACCCCAATTTATGACCCCTGAGTGGGGTTAACATTGAATTTAGAGAAAGAAGAGAGGAGAACTTGTTCAAAGGGGATGAATGAGTCGTGGGGGGCAGGGTCAACCATCAGAGGCAGCACAAATTGAGCCAGAACAGTGCAATGTCATAGAAGCCACAGTCTCAAGAAAGGAGCATTTATCAGAAATGTCAATACAACTAGAAAGGTTGAGATGGATGAGGACTTAAGAACAGAAAGCGCTTGGATTATCAGAGCTTGGTTTCCAAAACTGACCATTAGCTGAAGCTTCTCTGGTCCCAGGCACAAAGGTCAGCAGCCTTGCAGGAGGATGTTTGGATATATTAGAATGCCTAGGTCCCACATACTATATTATAGTCCAAGAGGCAGCCTGAATGTTTCCACACAGGCTCCATATTGTCATATCAGTCATTTCAAATTTCTTTCAAACTCCCTTCATCTGTTACCCTGGGTTCTGGAAGAAGAAATTGATCGTTTGACCTTCCTTCAGGTCACTTTCCTATGTCTCTCTTCTTTTAAAAAATAAATTTATTTATTTATTTACTTATTTTTGGCTGCATTGGGTCTTCGTTGCTGCGCGTGGGCTTTCTCTAGTTGCGGCGAGCGGGGGCTACTCTTCATTGCGGTGTGCGGGCTTCTCATTGTGGTGGCTTCTCTTGTTGCGGAGCGCGGGCTCTAGGCACGCGGGCTTTAGTAGTTGCAGCACGCGAGCTCAGTAGTTGTGGCTCGCGGGCTCTCGAGTGCAGGCTCAGTAGTTGTGGCGCACGGGCTTTGTTGCTCCGTGGCACGTGGGATCTTCCTGGACCAGGGCTCGAACCCGTATCCCCTGCATCGGCAGGCAGATTCTTAACCACTGCACCACCAGGGAAGTCCCTGCTATGTCTCTTGAAGTGAGCAATTAATTAATCTTTACACTATGAGCCTCCTAAACAGGAGTAGAGACCAGTGCCACATAGTAGATGGAACAGAGAATTAGGGGATAAATTGCGGAGTGGCAGTCTCCATTCATTTTGAAGAAAACAGAAACACTCTAGCTTGGGATTTCTCAACCTTGGCACTAATCACATGTGTGGCTGGATCATTCTTCGTGGGGGGCTGTGCGGTGCAGGCTGTTTAGCAGCGAACCTAGACTCTACCCACTCCGTGCCAGTAGCATCCCCTCTTCCAGCTGTGTGTAGCGGGGGAGCTGGCATGAGTGGGGCTGTTGAACGCTGAGGTGGGAGCTGGGTAGAGTAGATTTAGAGAGGCTGAAGGCTAGGCTACATCTTGGCTTACCCTGTGTAATGCCTAATATCTTCCTCTTTCTCAGGCGGCAGCAGTTTCCAGCTCTTTCCAATTGCATCCTTCCCTTTATGAAGACAGCTGTGGGGTCCCAGGGACCTAGAACCACAGTGTGCTTAGTTTCCTTAAGTCCTGGGTGAACAGAGCTGGTCTCGGGGTCAGTGGAGGAGGGTGGGGTGTCAGGGGACCCCATGCTTTGCAGATAGTGATGAAGGAGGTCACGGTGATCAAGGAGGAAGTAGAGCAAAGGGGAGAGTCCCTGTGCCTAGAATAACAGTGGTGTTCTCGTCTGTCACTGTGCTCCTCACTGGGGGACACCTGTTCAAGAGCTTGTGTCCCATTGGAGCAGTAGTTAATCTGGCTCTGAATTCTGATTGGACCGGAAACTAACTTTGTAACTTTGGGCAACATATGGAAGCCTCTCTGAGCCCAAGCTCTTCATCTGTAAGATGGAGATTAAATGACTGGACTGCTTAGGTTATGAAAATTAAATGATGAGTCTTGTGGTTTGTCACAAAGTTTAGAGATGAAAAGCAATAGGTTTTGGTATCCTGGGTTCCTGTGCTTTGCCATTACTAGCTGTGTGATTTTAGGTACTCTGCAAAATGCGGATGGGATCAAGTTTATAAGTCGATGATGAAGATTACATGAGATAAATCCAAACCCTGGGCCATCACAGGTTACTCCACTCTTGGCAAATACGGTGATTTCAAGAGCCTCGGGGATATTCTGTTTACTCAGCAGATGCTCATTCCCCACCTCCCCCAGGCAATGTGTGGGAAGGGCCTTGCCTGAGTTGGAGTCTTGGGGATGCCCCTGGCGTTGCCTCCAGAATTACATGACCTCCTTTCCCCACCCATCCTAAAGCTTTTGGAGATTTAGGATAGGAGGGGAGGGTAGTCCTCCTTAGGGTGTTCAAGGCCACCTCATCCTTAGGGAAGCACTCACAAGACCCTATTAACGCAGGAGAGAACCACCTAGCTCCCCATACACAGCTCTCTTTTTGCAAGATGCAGGGCAGTCTGGAGAGGGAGGAGGAGCTCTCAGCAAGATTGGGAAGAGGCATCTGCAAGTTGTGGCCTCAATAACTTCAAAGAAAATTTAATGACAAAGAAAAATGCTCACAACATAATAAAGGGAAAAATAAGAAAATCAAAGCTTCTGTAGAGCGTGATAACTGTTCTACTAACATCACTGTAGGCCATCTCATTTCCATGCCAATAGGGCCCAAGTAACCACATTTACATTTGTTTAATGAGGAAGGTCTCAAAGATCTTAAAGATCACAACTCTAACTTTCTCTGAGTTTTAAAATTTAGCCCCGCCCCTCTCTTGGTAGCCTGTTGAAGGATTCTGGTTTTGTCATCACAGTGGCATTTTTTGTTAGATTAGCTTTGATTGCATGTAAGCTTCTCTTTGCATGAATATTTTAGGGCAGGGCAAGCTCTAGCCATTTTGCCTGTAGCCCTACTACTCCCTATCATCCTCCAGTGGCCACTCCTACATTGACCTGCTTGGAATGGAGCCATTTGAATATCATTTGTTTCAATAAAATTCATCAGATTCCTATTGGGTATCAGGAATTTACTAGACCCAGTGAACAAGATAAACCCTCCCTCATGGAACTTATGGTCTATAGACAATGGAGAAAGTAAAAAATATACAACAATGTTATGTGGTGATGAGCATGAAAAAAGGAAAACAAGACAAAATAATGGGTTAAATAGCCCCCAAGTGGTCAGGGAAGCTTTTTCCGAGGAGATAATATTTGAGCAGAGATCTGAGTGAAGCAAGGAAGCAAGTTGTACAATACCCGTGCCATGCAGGAAGAGGGATCAGCAAGGTCAGTGGCCCTGGGATAGGAACATATCCAAGTTTATAGAACAGCAGGAGGGCTGATGTGGCTGGAGTGAAGGAAATGAGGTTAGACCAGCCACATGTGGACGGCCTGGGGAGATTTTTTATTTATTTATTTTTTAACATCTTTATTGGAGTATAATTGCTTTACAATGGTGTGTCAGTTTCTGCTTTATAACAAAGTGAATCAGTTATACATATACATATGTCCCGGTATCTCTTCCCTCTTGCATCTCCCTCCCTCCCACCCTCCCTATTCCACCCCTCCGGGCGGTCACAAAGCATCAAGCTGATCTCCCTGTGCTATGCAGCTGCTTCCCACTAGCTAGCTATTTTACATTTGGTAGTGTATATATGTCCATGCCACTCTCTCACTTTGTCACAGCTTACCCTTCCCCTTCCCCGTATCCTCAAGTCCATTCTCTAGTAGGTCTGCATCTTAATTCCGGTCTTGCCCCTAGGTTCTTTTGACCATTTTTTTTTTTTTTTTAGATTTCATATATATATGTGTTAGCATACAGTATTTGTTTTTCTCTTTCTGACTTACTTCACTCTGTATGACAGACTCTAGGTCCATCCTCCTCACTACAAATAACTGAGTTTCTTTCCCTTTTATGGCTGAGTAATATTCCATTGCATATATGGGCCACATCTTCTTTATCCATTCATCCGATGATGGACACTTAGGTTGCTTCCATGTCCTGGCTATTGTAAATAGAGCTGCAATGAACATTTTGGTACATGACTCCTTTTGAATTATGGTTTTCTCAGGGTATATGCCCAGTAGTGGGATTGCTGGGTCATATGGTAGTTCTATTTTTAGTTTTTTAAGGAACCTCCATACTGTTCTCCACAGTGGCTGTATCAATTTACATTCCCACCAACAGTGCAAAAGGGTTCCCTTTTCTCCACACCCTCTCCAACATTTATTGTTTGTAGATTTTTTTGATGATGGCCATTCTGACCGGTGTGAGATGATATCTCATTGTAGTTTTGATTTGCATTTCTCTAATGATTAATGATGTTGAGCATTCTTTCATGTGTTTGTTGGCAATCTGTATATCTTCTTTGGAGAAATGTCTATTTAGGTCTTCTGCCCAGTTTTGGATTGGGTTGTTTGTTTTTTTGATATTCAGCTACATGAACTGCTTATAAATTTTGGAGATTAATCCTTTGTCAGTTGCTTCATTTGCAAATATTTTCTCCCATTCTGAGGGTTGTCTTTTGGTCTTGTTTATGGTTTCCTTTGCTGTGCGAAAGCTTTGAAGTTTCATTAGGTCCCATTTGTTTATTTTTGTTTTTATTTCCATTTCTCTAGGAGGTGGGTCAAAAAGGATCTTGCTGTGATTTATGTCATAGAGTGTTCTGCCTATGTTATCCTCTAAGAGTTATATAGTGTCTGGCCTTACATTTAGGTCTTTAATCCATTCTGAGTTTATTTTTGTGTATGGTGTTAGGGAGTGTTCTAATTTCATTCTCTTACATGTAGCTGTCCAGTATTCCCAACACCACTTATTGAAGAGGCTGTCTTTTCTCCACTGTATATTCTTGCCTTCTTCATCAAAGATAAGGTGACCATATGTGTGTGGGTTTATCTCTGGGCTTTCTATCCTGTTCCATTGATCTATAATTCTGTTTTTGTGCCAGTACCATACTGTCTTGATTACTGTAGCTTTGTAGTATAGTATGAAGTCAGGGAGCCTGATTCCTCCAGCTCCGTTTTTCTTTCTCAAGATTGCCTTGGCTATTCAGGGTGTTTTGTGTTTCCATACAAATTGTGAAATTTTTTGTTCTAGTTCTGTGAAAAGTGCCAGTGGTAGTTTGATAGGGATTGCATTGAATCTGTAGATTGCTTTGGGTAGTACAGTCATTTTCACAATGTTGATTCTTCCAATCCAAGAACATGGTATGTCTCGCCATCTATTCGTATCATCTTTAATTTCTTTCATCAGTGTCTTATAATTTTCTGCATACAGGTCTTTTGTCTCCTTAGGTAGGTTTATTCCTAGGTATTTTATTCTTTTCTTGCAATGGTAAAATGGGAGTGTTTCCTTAATTTCTCTTTCAGATTCTTCATCATTAGTGTATAGGAATGCAAGAGATTTCTGTGCATTAATTTTGTATCCTGCTACTTTACCAAATTCATTGATTAGCTCTAGTAGTTTTCTAGTAGCATCTTTAGGATTCTCTATGTATAGTATCATGTCATCTGCAAACAGTGACAGTTTTACTTCTTCTTTTCCAATTTGTATTCCTTTTTCATCTCTGATTGCTGTGGCTAAAACTTCCAAAACTATGTTGAATAATAGTGGTGAGAGTGGGCAACCTTGTCTTGTTCCTGACCTTAGTGGAAATGGTTTCAGTTTTTCACCATTGAGGACGATGTTGGCTGTGGGTTTGTCATATATGGCCTTTATTATGTTGAGGAAAGTTCCCTCTATGCCTACTTTCTGGAGGGTTTTTATCATAAATGGGTGTTGAATTTTGTCGAAAGCTTTCTCTGCATCTATTGAGACGATCATATAGTTTTTCTCCTTCAATTTGTTAATATGGTGTATCACGTTGATTGATTTGCATATAATGAAGAGATTTGCATACAGTGAAGATTGATTTGCATATAATGAATTTGATTGATTTGCATATAATGAAGAATCCTTACGTTCCTGTGGTAAGCCCCACTTGATCATAATGTATGATCCATTTAATGTGCTGTTGGATTCTGTTTGCTAGTATTTTGTTGAGGATTTTTGCATCTATATTCAACAGTGATATTGGCCTGTAGTTTTCTTTCTTTCTGGGAAGACTTTAGATTGTGTTGTAAGTGGGACAGGGAGACACGGGAAGGCTCAAGTAGGAAAGGACATGATATAGTTCATGTCAAAGATTTCTTTGGCCGCTGTATTGGAGAATAGGCTGTAGAGGGATTGGAGCAGACCCATAAAGCCCATTAAGACACTAGAAATAATCCAGTGAGAGAAGAAGACGGGCAGGCTAGCATGGTAACAGAAGGGATGAGAAGTGATTGCCTTGGAGGTTTTTTGTTTGTTTGTTTGTTTTTTAATATATTGATCTGTATGAGTTCTTTACATATTTTGGATATTATCCCCCTTATTGGACATGTCATTTGCAAATATCTTCTCCCATTCAGTGGATTGCCTTTTCATTTTATTGATGGTTTCCTTGCTGTGCAAAAAGCTTTTTAGTTTGATGTAGTCCAATTTGTTTATTTTTTCTTTTGTTGCCCTTGCCTGAGGAGACAGATCCAAAAAGATACAGCTAAGACCAGTGTCAAAGAGCTTACTTCCTATGTTGTCTTCTAAAGTTCTTATGGTTTCAGGTTTTGATATTTAAGTCTTTAATCCATTTTGAGTTTCTTTTTGTATATGGTGTAAGAAGGTGGTCTAATTTCATTCTTTACATGTGGCTGTCTAGTTTTCCCAGCATCATTTATTGAAGAGACTGTTTTTTTCCCCATTGTATATTCTTGGCTCCTTTGTCATAGATTAATTGACCATATAAGTGTAGGTTTACTTCTGGGCTCTCTATTCTGTTCTATTGATCTGTGTGTCTAATTTTGTGCCAGTACTATGCTGTTTTGATTACTGTATCTTTGTAGTATAGTTTGGAATCAGGGAGTGTAATGGTCCCAGCTTTCTTATTCTTTTTCAAGATTGCTTTTGCTATTTGGGGTCTTTTGTGTTTACATACAAATTTTAGAATTATTTGATCTAGTTTTCTGGAAAATGCCATGGGTATTTTTACAGAGATTACTTTGAATCTGTAGATTATTTTGGGTAGTATAAACATTTTAACATGAGTATGGAATATCTTTTCATTTATTTGTGTTGTCTTCAGTTTCTTTCATCAGTGTCTTACAGTTTTAAGAGTACAGGCCTTTTACTCCTTGGTTAAATTTATTCCTAGGTATTTTATTGTTTTTAATGCAATTGTAACTGCTATTGTTTTCTTAATTTCTCTTTTTGATAGTTTATTATCTGTGTATAGAAATGCAACATATTTCTGTATATTAATTTTTATTTTATTTTAGAGTATAGTTGATTAACAATGTTGTGTTAGTTTCAGATGTACAGCAAGGTGTGTATATTAATTTTGTATCCTGCAACTTTACTGAATTCACTTAGTAGGTCTAATAGTTTTTTGGTGGAGTCTTTAGGGTTTTCTATATATAGTATCACATCATCTGCCAATAGTGATAGTTTTGCTTCTTCCCTTCCAATTTGAATGCCTTTTATTTATTTTTCTTGTTTGATTGCTGTAGCTAGGACTTCCAATACTATGTTGCAGAAAAGTGGTGAGCTGGGCATCCTTGTATTGTTCCTGATCTCAGAGGAAAAGCTTCCAGCTTTTCACCATTGAGTATGATGTTACCTGTGGGTTTGTCATAAATGGCCTTTATTATGTTGAGGTGTGTTCCCTCTATACTCACTTTATTGAAAGTGTTTATCATCAGTGGATGCTGAACTTCGTCAAATGCTTTTCTGCATATATTGAGATGATATGATTTTTATCCTTTGTTTTGTTAATGTGATGCATCATGTTGATTTGTGAATATTGAATCATCCTTACACCCCTGGAATAAATCCCCTGTGTTCATGGTGTATAATCCTTTTAATGTGTTGTTGAATTCAGTTTGCTAATATTTTGTTGAGGATTTTTGCATTTATTTTTATCAGGGATATTGGCATGCAATTTTCTTTCTTTTTTTTTTTTTTTTTGTCGTGTCTTTGTCTAATTTTGGTGTCAGGGTAATGCTGGCCTCATAGAATGAGTTTGGAAACATTCCTTCCTCTTCAGTTTTTAAAAATAATTTGGGAAGGATAGGTATTATGTCTTTTTAAATTTTATGCTGTAAAGTTTTTGATCTGAGCAATTGAGTGACCCATTACTGAGATGAGTAAGGCTGGGGGAGTCAGGAGTGCAGTTTAGGTCAGGTCAAGTTTGAAAGCCTGGCGAGATATGTCTATAATGGGAACTGTTGAGAGTCATTTGGAAATTCATGTCTGAAGGTCAGGTAGGTCCAGCAGGGAGATAATGTATTTGGGAGTTGTCAGTATAGAGATGGCATTTAAAGGCATTTAATGACAAGGGCATAACCTGTGACCTAACAGTGGTCCTGACCAGCATTTTTAAAAAAACAAAATAGATAATAAAAAATTTCACAGTTTGTTGTACATAGTAAGGTTGGTCATTGTTTTGTGAAATATTTTATTTCAGTTGTGTTTGCGTACATGCACAAACTGGGTCAGGATATAAAATGTATTTCTTACTGTGAGTCATGGTCAAAAGTTTGAAGGTCATTGATCTAAGGGCTGAGTGGAAGAGAACTGAGGACTGATCCCTGGGACACTTTGACATGTAAAGGTCAGGAAAGAACTCCAACAAGCGACTCATGAGAAGGAATGACTGGTCATGATGTAGGAGGAACATTAAGAAAGAAGCTAAGCAATAAAACATTCGAGTCAGAGACAGGGTTCATGTGCCTCAGAAATGCTATCACAAGGTTAAGATGACCAAGCACTGAACATGGGATTAGCAACATGGAAGGTGATGGTGATCTTGATAAAGCTCTTTTAGTGGCATACTGGGGGTCAAAGCCTCGCTAGAATGGGTTCAAGAGAGAATGGGTTGGAGGAAAGAAGTAAAGACAGAATGTGGATGACTCAAGGAATTTTGCTAAAAGAGGAGCAAGAGAAATGGGATGGTAGCTAAGAGGGGGATGTGAGGTCAAGGAGGAGGATGGTTTCGAAAGATGGCAGAAAACCCAGCAAGTTGTATGCCAATGGGAAAGATTCCCACGTGTGTGCCAATGGGAAAAATCCCCACTGAGGAAAGAACTAAATGAGGCAGGTGGGGCTCGGGGCAGTTTCAGGAAAGTTGTCCTGGAGCAGGTGACAGGGGAGAGGATCTAGTAAAGGTTGTCTGGGATAGGAGCCAGGAGAGCTCAGCCATGGACAAAAAAGGAATGCAGAGTATATGGGTACAAAATTCAGGGAGATGAGTTAATTTGATGCAGGCATGGGAAGGTCTGTTCTGAGGGCCTCCATTTTCTCATCAAGATTAAAAACATGGGCTTCCCTGGTGGTGCAGTGGTTGAGAGTCCACCTGCCGATGCAGGGGACGCGGGTTCGTGCCCCGGTCCGGGAGGATCCCACGTGCTGCGGAGAGGCTGGGCCCGTGAGCCATGGCCGCTGGGCCTGTGCGTCCGGAACCTGTGCTCCTCAATGGGAGAGGCCACAACGGTGAGAGGCCCGCGTACGGCAAGAAAAAAAAAAAAAAAGATTAAAAACAGTATCATCAGCTGAGGGTGAGGTAGGGCATTAGGGATCCCTGCTCCCTTGCTCAACAGAAAATGAGAAAGCCCTCCGGTGGTCTGCAGCCTGGAACGCTGCCCACCTTCCTCTCCCGACCTGTGGCTGAATGCTTGGATGTCCATGTGGTGGCTTTAGCTCTGATCTCACTGGGGCTTAGTATCTGCTTTCCTATCAAAATCTCTCCGTAAGGCCCTGAATCTGCCGCTTATGCTCATCCGTGGTAAATAGTGAGGTCACCAAAAAGGGTGATTGTGGTTACAAACAGAATGAAGCCAGATCTGTGGAATGAGCCTGGCATGCAGGAGGTCTGTGGACCTCCAACACAGGCCCTAGTCCTGCCTCACTTTTTCGTATGAATTGGGAAAAGGTGCCCTCAATCTGGTGGCACACAGCCCCAGGCAAGAAACAAAAACAAACAAACAAAACCCCTCTGTGGGCAGGAAAATAAAAAAACTGGAAGGAAATGTACCCAAACTGTCATAGTGACTATTCATTGATAGTAACTTCCCTCCTTTTTTTGAAATTTCACAATTTTCACGCAACCGTAGATTCCTTTTGTAAGAGAAATCTTCAATAAATGTGTGTGTGTTTTTTCTTCTTTTTTTCTGAATATGAGGACTGATTCAGGTTTTCAAACTGCAACTTGGAAATCCCAGGGGTTTCACAGAGCTCCCTCCCAAATGCTCCCCTGTCTCTCCAACCCCCAGGTTATTAGGGCTGAAGGGAGATTGGGAGGAGGAAAGAGCATGGGAGGCTGGGGGATCAGATCATGCAATTCTGCTTTTATCTCTTTTATCTCTTTGCACAGAAAAAAAGAAAATCACTGGAATGGATGATTTCTAAGGTTTGTTCCAACTTAAACATTCTGTGCTTCTGTGTTAGCTGTAAATTGTTGAGATGATTGCAGTACTGCAATTTTATCTGAACAAAGGTTTCCATGGAGTTATACACAGGATGGTGCCTTAAATTCCAGGGAGAGAGGAAAGTGCTTTGACAGGTTCCCTGTGAGAGGGCTCAGTAGGTACCACAGTGCATGGATCAGAAGGGGTTACTTTGGAAGTTTCTGGAAAGAATTGAAATTTGGCCGGATTACCATTAAGGGCTGGGACTATGTGACTTGTGCAGTGACCCCCAAATTAGAAGAGGTTCACTTCCTGAAACAAGATGAGACTAGATTTTGTTTGCTGCACTGTGGCTGCCCACAGCTTTTTTCTGAGTTACATTCAAGGGTCCCACCTCCAGCAGATCAGAAAGGATGAAATAACAGCCAACGGTAGCAGTTAAGAATGGCAAACCTCCTTGCCCTTTCTCAGGGGTTATAAAGCCTCTAGCAAGGGAGGGAAAAGATCTCAATTTTACTGAGTTCCTATAAGGACAAAGAGGCTTCATTGTTCCTGGTAACTAGCGGCTGTTCCCAGGATAAAATCCTCTGGGATTGCCCAGTGCAAACATGGACACATCACAGGGGCAAGGAGCCCCTCCTCACCTTCTACATTCTGTGATGGGAGAGAGCCAGGGGCAACCACATCATCATTAGTAGTGGGAAGGCACTGGTGTTTTGGAGAGTCGGGGCAGGAATGTGATGTCTGCGATCAGGTGGGCCCTTGGGGGCCTTCTTCCTGAGATGAGCCAGGTTCTGATAAAAGGGGAACTGGCACAGAGACAGGCCGTGACACTGATGGCATAGGGCTGTCCTCTCTGTCATTTATTCATTCCACAAATGTCAATTTAGTTCTACTCTGAGCCAGGCACCCCTCCAGGTTTGGGGGACACAGCAATGAGTAAGAGAAAAATGTCTGCCCTCATGCAGTGTATATTCTATTGTCATTAAGAACTTAAGTTCTAGAAAGAACTTAACAGTGAGAGGTAGTGAGAGGTACCTCAGGCAGAGGTAGTGAGCTAGCCAGCAGCTAGTATGCTGCATTTGGCCTGAGATGTATTTTGTTTGGCTCCTCCAGTTGAGTTTGTGGAGGGTTTTGCTTTTTTTAAAATTTGAACCAACCTCAAAAATTCTCAAATTTTAGCTAAAGGTCCTAATTTCTGGTTTCTGAGACGTGAGAGACATAGCAACACTGGTCCTCACTCCCAATAGCAACAATCAGGTGAAGCTGAGTAGTGGCTGCTGCTTTTAGGAGGAAATAAGTGGGTCAGTTCACTATTCTGAGACCTTCTGTTACATCTGAGATTTTTCACTGAAGACTCACCTGGCCGTGGCATTGGCTATCAGCCAGAGTTTGGGTTCGGGGAGTTGTTGCACTTCTGTGGAAACTGTACCCTGAGCCCCACTTTCTCATGTCTGCTTTGATTTTATTATTCAACAGATATTCACTGAGAACCAGATCCTATTCTAGGCACCAGGGACACAAAGACTAGTAAGGCACAGTGTTTGTCCGTCCCTGGGAGAGCTTTCCGGAGGAGGTGACAAGGGGAGAGATGAGATGAGGCTGGAGGTGTAGGCAGAGCCATGGATGTTCTGCTACAGCAGACTTTGGGCTCTATCTTACAAGCTAGCCGTTCTCCAAATTATGTGCATACCAGAATCACCTGTATGACTGTTGAGCCACATCTCCTGACTTTCCCATCAGAAAATCTGGGGTGGGGCTGAGAAGCTGCATTGCCGCAAAGGTCCCAGTGCTGTGGACGCTGCTAGTCTGGGAACCACACTTTAGGAACTACTGTTTAAATGACGAGGAGCTATTGTGAGTTCTCTGGTCTCTCCTGCCAGCTGGCCTGACTCTTGCTTTAATACCTTGGAAAGTATGAAACATCCTTGGCTGTTGGAGCTGTATCTGGTCCTGCTGTTAGACTGCTGCCCTGTGATTTAAATGCAAGTTAGCCCAGTGCATGGAGCAGCCGTTCTCTTCAGAAACCACTGGCTCAGAGATTTGTGCTGCCAGAAAACCAGGTACGGATAGGCCTCCTTGCTATGGTTTTGGAGCAGGACAGAGGCCAACTCTGAGCTGGGTTGAGGCAAAGAAAAAAAAAGAAAAGGAAGAAGGAGAAGGGGAAGGAGAAGGAGGAGGAGAAGGAGAGGAAGAAGGGGAAGAAGGGAAAGAGAAAGAAAGAAAGGAAGGAAGGAAGAAAGGGAGGGAGGGAGGAAGGAAAGAAGGAAGGAAGAAGGAAAGTAAGTCTAGGGGTAGAGAAAGAACATGTTAATTTCACAGAAAACCTCCAAGCTAGACTCTTAACAGGTGGAAGACGATGCAGGTATCAGTAAACTTTTGGGGTCCTGGAGAGAATGGAAATGTCTGCACTTGAACGTAAGCGTGAGTCCCTCCTTGAGTTTTGTACTTTAAGTGCTTCATGCTTCCCCCTGTGCCAGGCCCTGGACAGAAGCATAAGCTTTGGAGTTAGGCAAACTGGATTTTTCTTCTCTAGTGCATAAACAATTAATAATTGAGTCACTGTGAGTATGAAACGAGATAATGCATGAGGACTAGATTTGGGGCTTGGAACAAAGCGGCTCCCTACCCAGAACTAAAGATAAGAGACACAATGGAGTCCTACTGTGTGCAAAGCTTTGTATTTGGCACTGTACATGCATCATTTAAGTTAGTCTTCATGACAATCCACTGCTGTAAGCTCTATGAGCGCAGGGATTAGGCCTTCATATAGAGCCTGACACATAGTAGGTGCTCCGTAAAGGCTCCTTGACTGACTGCTGTGGGAAGGTCCCAGTCTCTCTGTTGGCCAGAGAGAAGTGTCAGAGGAGACCTCAAATTCCAGAGGAAAATAAAATTCAGAATCATTTGTCCCCCTAGGAGAGGTGGGAGGAGAAATTGGTTATGATAAATTAAATAACAGTGAAACAAAAGAGGGTAGCAGGGAATTTAAAGGGAACATTTACAACTTAAAAAATGGATTCAAGGTAAAAAAAAAAAAAAAAGAAAGCTCAAGGTACTGAGGCCTGACTCACTAAATTGATAATTATATATTGTACCTACTATGTGTTCAGAATGTGTGTATAGTGTGGTAAGAAGGGTTTGAGAGCAAGAGAGGCCGGAGTTTGAGATCTGGACTTTGCTTCTATTTGTAACTGACCTTTAACAAGAAATAAATGGAATAATAGCTTTTCCCTGAGTCCCTACTATGTATTGGGCACTATGATAATACTTGAACATCATTAATTTACTAAACAACTTATAAAATATGCAAAGTTCTGCAAACTTAGGACCTGTTAGTTATTACTCAAGCAAAGCATCCAAATCTCTTAGAAGTATTAATACTAACAATCATTACTGTGGTTGATATCCTGTGTGTCAGACATGCAAGGCACTTTACATTCACCAGTTTCATAAGGTGTGAGTCTGTTACATCTGTGACTATAACTCTCTAGGGCTTATTTGTTACCAGGCACCAGCACAGTAACTGACTATTGCAAGCACTTAATAAGTGGTGCCATTACCAATTCTGCAAGGCTTCTTGATTAATTTCACATCTTATTTGAATCTTACTGAACATGATTTTATTTGAATACTCAAAACCACCTTTGGAGTGGGTTGAGTAGACATTATCTTCTTGTTGAGAGATGGAGTGACATTGCCCCAAATCTGAGAACTCAGGGATGGAGGCCTCAGGTCCAGCACCAATTTCTTTAAAAAGCATTTACTTTAAAAATCTCTGGTTACAAAAGGAAAATACGGTCTTGAAAACTATAGAAGGAAAGTCTTGCACATCTAGTTTGCTTTTACCTGATGAATGCCATAGATTTTGTTTGTTTGTTTGTTTGTTTATTTATTTTTGGCTGCATTGGGCCCTCATTGCTGTGTGCAGGCTTTCTCTAGTTGTGGCGAGCAGGGGTTACTCTTCGTTGCGGTGCGCAGGCTTCTCATTGTGATGGCTTCTCTTGTTGCGGAGCATGGACTCAAGGCACACGGGCTTCGGTAGTTGTGGCACGCAGGCTCAGTAGTTGTGGCACGAGGGCTCAGTACTTGTGGTTTCTGGGCTCTAGAGCGCAGGCTCAGTAGTTGTGGTGTACGGGTTTAGTTGCTCCGTGGCATGTGGGATCTTCCCAGACCAGGGCTCAAACCCGTGTCCCCTGCATTGGCAGGAGGATTCTTACCCACTGCGCCACCAGGGAAGTCCCGCCATAGGTTTTTAACTAGTGTTCTTTTCCCCTTCTAGTTGGTGACTAGGAAACTAAGAGCCAAAGTTGCCTTCGCTCCAGCGAGTATAGATCTGCATTTTGTGTTAAGTTGAACCCCATGAGATTGGGGAAGATCTTTGATTTGCAAAAATGGCAATTTCAGGGCTTCCCTGGTGGCGCAGTGGTTGAGAGTCCGCCTGCCGATGCAGTGGACACGGGTCCGTGCCCCGGTCCGGGAAGATCCCACATGCTGCGGAGCGGCTGGGCCTGTGAGCCATGGCCGCTGAGCCTGCACGTCCGGCGCCTCTGCTCCGCAACGGGAGAGGCCACAGCAGTGAGAGGCCCGCATACCAAAAAAAAAAAAAAAATGGCAATTTCATATGGTTCCACTTAATACATAGCACCTGCCTTTTTTTCCTGCCTCAGTCTGTCTTCCCCACATTTCTCTTTGCCCCTTCTTTCCCCCTTATTTCTGAATCAATTTTCCGTTATCTATTTGTAGGTTTCCTTAAATCCTTTTTGGAGCAGTATACAAAGAGATAGAAAATAAACTCACTCGTTCCCACTCTCAGAGATAGCTATTCTGAACATTTTTATGCATTGCTTTCCAGAATTTTTCTCTGCATATTTATACACATATTTAAGCAAAGTTGAGAACAGCCTACAGTTATGTCAGTCTGTCTTCTGTGCCTTTAACCATTCCCCATTTAAACCTGATCCTTTGAAGTCTAATGCTTTCTCACAACTATGTAGACATTTCCTGAATTCTGGCTGCATCGGAGGGGTTAGATACCCTGTCAGGGGGCCTGGCTGAGCAATTCTAAAATTATCAACACTGTCACAGGCCCTGAAGAAGCTCCTAATGGATACCAAAGTTCTAAGTGGTTTTGTTCAGGTGTTATTTTTGGAGCCACTTTTTCAGGCTTTTATGGTACAATCCACTTTAGACCTTTTTCTCGCAATGGCTGCGGCCAGGATAGCGCCAAGCTGCTTGTGCACTGCCCTCTGGGGTTGGTGCTCTAGCAGACAGGCTCAGAATGCAGCTGCCGTCTCTCCAGGCCCAGTTTGGACAGCTGCGAGTCAAACAGGCATATTTGCCATCCCCTTCTTTTCTTGTTTCAGTCACTGGCAGCTTCCTAATGTTGGGGAATTTGGGATGAACAGGGCAAGGCCAGGGGTTGGTTCTCCTATCAGTCTGAGTGCCTTGGTTTTCCCAGGCCTGGTGACTCAGAGGGCAGGGCACTGAGCCAAGGAAGAGAAATGAGAGTCTGGCTCCTGGGTGCCCATCTCTCATGGCACAGCTGTCTCCCGGGCAAGAGTGTCACTGTCGCCTCTCGGGAGCCTCTTTCTGCCACTTTCAAGAACACTAGCCCCACTGAGTGGATTAGGAAACCAGCAGGAAGAAGCACCTGGAGGCCCAGAAGACAAGCCATATACATGACTGTTGGAAAGGGCACTGGGCCAAGGTCTGAACCCCTGAGAACACATTCTGGCATCAGGATGAAAAGTGAATTGGCAGTCCATAAACCTGCTTTGTTTGACCTGCCCAATTTTGTTATTATTATCTTTTTTATTTTTAGTGGTAAATTTCACATGAAAAACTGGCCTCTCCAGGAAAGTCCAGAGAACTGGCAGTACCAGTGCCAGTCTCTCATACAGCATCTGGAGCCGAGCCCCAGCCTGGGCTTTCCCTGTCCAGACTAGCACAGAACACACCTGTCTTATCCCTGCCTGGGGCCTGCCCCTGAGGGAGTGACTCCTGTCCCACTGTGTGCTCAGGCACTTTATCTGTGTCCTTAACAACTAAGCGGGACTGATGATGACCTCTAAAAACAGCAGCACCGTTTAAAGATAAGATATCTTACCCCTGGTGTGTCTTCCTCCTCCAAAGGCAGGGACATTGGGGTGGGAGGGGTTTGCGGGAAAGCAGGGACATTTGGGGAGGCTGCTGGATTTCTAGGAAATAAATCTTTCAAGAAGGAAACAGTGGGAGAGGACACTACTTATGGGCAAAAAAGTCAAAGCCTTTCTCTGTTAGCTGGTAAAGTGTGAGGTAGGTAACAGCGTGGGTGGAAAGCAGGATGCATTTCAGAAGGAAGAGATAGGACAGCATCATTTTGGCACAGGCCAGGCTACCCCTTAACATAACCTCGGGTTGGGTTGCATGAGAATAGGTGCCCAAAGGGCTAGAGTTTTTGTTATTATAATTTTTTATGCATTTCAGCAGCTTTTCAGGTAAAGCCAAGGGCATGTAACTGATAAAAATGTTCCAAATGCACTTCCAATCCTTGTCAATGCACAAGTACACGTTTGGTAGAGATTATTGGGGATGTAGAGAGACTCCCCTGTTTTCTACCTATTGAACATAACAATATTTGTGTACGTGTATATGATGTTGAAACAGTCCAACTATCATACATTTGTGTAACTCTTTACAGTTACAAAGCCCTTTCCTTATGTTATCTTACTAAATTTTCATCATCTATGAGTTAGGTAAGGCAGGTCTAAATGTTGCCCCCATTTAACAGGTAAGAAAACAGGTTCAGATTAGATGACTTGTCCATGTCAATGAGTGACAGAATAAATGGATGGATGATGGATAAAAATGAAAATTTTATTTCTAATTTCAAAATTAGTATATATGGATATATATATCCATAAGAATAAATTATTAAATCCTCAGATGGTCTCTACTAAAGCTGGTATATGTCTTCCAATCTTTTTCTCTCCGTAGCTATTCTCTGCTTTTTCAATAGTACCCCAATGGCTCACAGTTGGCTGGATATAAGGATTTCGTTATGTATGTAAATACAGCGTCTAGACTATATTATAGCATTATAATAGATGTCGATGTGGAAAAGGTTGTGAAGTTTGAAATCATTATACATTCATTTAAATGGTTTCCAATTATTTGTCACCATAAGCATTGTCTTTAGGAACATCTAAATACATAATGCTTTGGGGAAAGGTCATGAGGCCTAGGAGCTAAAGCAGAGTAGGAGGCCATTTTTTAAAAATTAATTAATTTATTTATTTTTGGCCGTGCCACACAGCTTGCGGGTCCAGGGATTGAACCCATGCTCCCTGCAGTGGAAGTATGGAGTCCTAACCACTGGACTACCAAGGGATACCTAGAAGACCATTTTTTAAATTTTATTTATTTATTTATTTATTTATTTTTGGCTGTGTTGGGTCTTCGTTGCTGTGCACAGGCTTTCTCTAGTTGCGGCAAGCAGGGGCTATTTTTACGTTGCGCATGCTTCTCATTGCGGTGGCTTCTCTTGTTGCGGAGCACAGGCTCTAGGTGCACGGGCTTCAGTAGTTGTGGCACATGGGCTCAGTAGTTGTGGCTCATGGGCTCCAGAGTACAGACTCAGTAGTTGTGGCGCATGGGCTTAGTTGCTCGCAGCATGCGGGATCTTCCCAGAGCAGGGCTCAAACCCATGTCCCCTGCATTGGTAGGCAGATTCTTAACCACTGCGCCATCAGGGAAGTCCCAAAGACCATTTTTAAGCCCTACTGTCACACTGTCAGCATTGTCTCCTAAGATAATACATATGCTCCCCTTTTTTTTCCATAGCTCCACCCACATTGGGTTCTATACCTTTCATTTTCTGAAGGGTGTAGTTACACATGATGGGAATATGAGATGCCCTAAAGGCCTGTTAGGAGATCTTTCTGTGTGTGTGGGTGGGGTGCTTGGGAATCACTCACATCTCTTCCTTTGGCATCTCCAACCAGGCCTCTTGGTCCCAGAATCAACAGAGAATAGAAGGGAGATGAAAGCCTCCTAGATGGCGTTCAGGCTAAAGTTCAAATGTGATCAAAAATTATATATTCTAAACTCTTGTTTTTGGCCGTGCCACGTGGCTTGTGGGGTATTAGTTCCCCAACCAGGGATTGAACCTGGGCACTGGCATTGAAAGCATGGAGTCCTAACTACTGGACCAGGGAATTCCCTATTCTAAACTTTAAATCCTGTTCGTTAAAAAGTGTTTCAGTCAAAAGTGAAATATTTAGGGAGAAATTTGGACCCCAATTCTAATCCCTCAGCCAGGAAAAAGCTATCTCTTTGGAGGTCTACTGTTGAAAAAAGAAGCCATACAATAATCTGTGAAGGAAATAAAAATAGGGTGACAATGGTTGTGGACCAAGGAAATGCTCATAGAAACAGAGAAGGTCTCTGAGACCTGAATGATAAGGTGGAGTGTCCTTGTGAAAATCTGGGAGAGTGTTCCCAGCAAAGGGGATGGCAAGAGCAAAGGCCCTGGGGTAGGAATGAGTGATGGAAGCAGAAAGAAAGCCAGAATGTCAGGAAAGCCACCTCTTTCTCCATCTCCACACTGGTCTCCTGGCCACCACTCAGGCTGTGAGGCTAAGAGTGTGTGTGTGTGTGTGTGTGTGTGTGTGTGTGTGTGTGTGTGTGTGTACACATACATACTTGTCCAGATTGGCACCAACTTGTTAGACTTATTCCTGATATGGTATGTCCTTTGAAAATGAGAGTTTAGTCCCCAAAGTTAGCAGAAGGAAAGCAATCATAAAAATCAGATCAGAAATAAATGAAAAAGAAATGAAGGAAACGATAGCAAAGATCAATAAAACTAAAAGCTGGTTCTTTGAGAAGATAAACAAAATTGATAAACCATTAGCCAGACTCATGAAGAAAAAAAGGGAGAAGACTCAAATCAATAGAATTAGAAATGAAAATGGAGAAGTAACAACTGACACTGCAGAAAAACAAAGGATCATGAGAGACTACTACAAGCAACTCTATGCCAATAAAATGGACAACCTGGAAGAAATGGACAAATTCTTAGAAATGCACAACCTTCCGAGACTGAACCAGGAAGAAATAGAAAATATGAACAGACCAATCACAAGCACTGAAATCTTCCAGCAAACAAAAGCCCAAGACCAGATGGCTTCACAGGCGAATTCTATCAAACATTTAGAGAAGAACTAACACCTGTCCTGCTCAAACTCTTCTAAAATATAGCAGAGGGAGGAACACTCCCAAACTCATTCTACGAGGCCACCATACCCTGATACCAACCCTGATACCAAAACCAGACAAAGATGTCACAAGAAAGGAAAACTACAGGCCAATATCACTGATGAACATAGATGCAAAAATCCTAAACAAACTACTAGCAAACAGATCCAACAGCACATTAAAAGGATCATACACCATGATCAAGTGGGGTTTATCCCAGGAATGCAAGGATTCTTCAATATACGCAAATCAATCAATGTGATACACTATATTAACAAATTGAAGGAGAAAAAACATATGATCATCTCCATAGATGCAGAAAAAGCTTTCTGCAAAATTCAACACCCAATTATGATAAAAACCCTCCAGAAAGTAGGCATAGAGGGAACTTTCCTCAACATAATAAAGGCCATATATGACAAACCCACAGCCAACATCATCCTCAATGGTGAAAAACTGAAACCATTTCCACTAAGGTCAGGAACAAGACAAAGTTACCCACTCTCACCACTATTATTCAACATAGTTTTGGAAGTTTTAGCCACAGCAATCAGAGATGAAAAAGGAATCCAAATTGGAAAAGAAGAAGTAAAACTGTCACTGTTTGCAGATGACATGATACTATACATAGAGAATCCTAAAGATGCTACTAGAAAACTACTAGAGCTAATCAATGAATTTGGTAAAGTAGCAGGATACAAAATTAATGCACAGAAATCTCTTGCATTCCTATACACTAATGATGAAAAATCTGAAAGAGAAATTAAGGAAACACTCCCATTTTACCATTGCAAGAAAAGAATAAAATACCTAGGAATAAACCTACCTAAGGAGACAAAAGACCTGTATGCAGAAAATTATAAGACACTGATGAAAGAAATTAAAGATGATACGAATAGATGGAGAGATATACCATGTTCTTGGATTGGAAGAATCAACATTGTGAAAATGACTGTACTACCCAAAGCAATCTACAGATTCAATGCAATCCCTATCAAACTACCACTGGCACTTTTCGCAGAACTAGAACAAAATATTTCACAATTTGTATGGAAACACACAACACCCTGAATAGCCAAGGCAATCTTGAGAAAGAAAAACGGAGCTGGAGGAATCAGGCTCCCTGACTTCATACTATACTACAAAGCTACAGTAATCAAGACAGTATGGTACTGGCACAAAAACAGAATTATAGATCAATGGAACAGGATAGAAAGCCCAGAGATAAACCCACACACATATGGCCATCTTATCTTTGATAAAGAAGGCAAGAATATACAATGGAGAAAAGACAGCCTCTTCAATAAGTGGTGTTGGGAATACTGGACAGCTACATGTAAGAGAATGAAATTAGAACACTCCCTAACACCATACACAAAACACTCCCTAACACCATACACAAAACACTCCCTAACACCATACACAAAAATAAACTCAAAATTAAAGGATTAAAGACCTAAATGTAAGGCCAGACACTATATAACTCTTAGAGGATAACATAGGCAGAACACTCTATGACTTAAATCACAGCAAGATCCTTTTTGACCCACCTCCTAAAGAAATGGAAATAAAAATAAACAAATGGGACCTAATGAAACATCAAAGCTTTTGCACAGCAAAGGAAACCATAAACAAGACCAAAAGACAGCCCTCAGAATGGGAGAAAATATTTGCAAATGAAGCAACTGACAAAGGATTAATCTCCAAAATTTATACGGGGCTCATGCAGCTGAATATCAAAAATCAAACAACCCAATCCAAAAATGGGCAGAAGACCTAAATAGACATTTCTCCTAAGAAGATATACAGATTGCCAACAAACACATGAAAGAATGCTCAACATCATTAATCATTAGAGAAATGCAAATCAAAACTACAATGAGATATCACCTCACATCAGTCAGAATGGCCATCATCAAAAAATCTACAAACAGTAAATGCTGGAGAGGATGTGGGGAAAAGGGAACACTTTTGCACTGTTGGTGGGAATGTAAATTGATACAGCCACTATGGAGAACAGTATGGAGGTTCCTTAAAAAACTAAAAATAGAACTACCATATGACCCAGCAATCCCACTACTGGGCATACACCCTGAGAAAACCATAATTAAGAAAGAGTCATGTACGACAATATTCATTGCAGCTCTATTTACAATAGCCAGGACATGGAAGCAACCTAAGTGTCCATCGATAGATGAATGCATAAAGAAGATGTGGCACATATATACAATGGAATATTACTCAGCCATAAAAAGGAACAAAACTGAGTTATTTGTAATGAGGTGGATGGACCTAGAGTCTGTCATACAGAGTGAAGTAAGTCAGAAAGAGAAAAACAAATACCGTATGCTAACACATATATATGGAATCTAAAAAAAAAAAAAAAATGGTCACGAAGAACCTGGTGGCAAGACAGGAATAAAGACGCAGACCTACTAGAGAATGGCCTTGAGGACACGGGGAGGGGGAAGGGTAAATTGGGACAAAGTGAGAGAGTGGCATGGACATATATACAGTACCAAATGTAAAATAGATAGCTAGTGGGAAGCAGCCGCATAGCACAGGGAGATCAGCTTGGTGCTTTGTGACCACCTTGATGGGTGGGATAAGGAGGGTGGGAGGGAGGGAGACGCAAGAGGGAAGAGATATGGGGATATATGTATATGTATAACTGATTCACTTTGTTATAAAGCAGGAACTAACACACCATTGTAAAGCAATTACATTCTAATAAAGATGTTAAAAAATAAATAAAATAAAATAAAATGGGAGTTTAGTGCCAACGGCCTCAACTATTTATTTATTTTTTTGGCCTCTACTATTTAGAACCCAGCCCAGTAAGTATCAATATGTAAGGGAAAGTTTTCTGATTATCCTAAGTAAATGTTGTTAAGTCTAGGTAGCAAAAGATGAATATGAATAGAACTTTCAGGCTTACTCACTCTTGCTTGACACACGGTTTCATTGACTGTTAGTGGAACAGATAAATAGATGCGGTGACCTATTTTCTTATTCCACAACAGGTTAGAAATAGCAAGGTAATAATGTTGGATGATGATGATGATAAAGTAGCGAGGTTACTGCTACATGTAGTTATACTGATAACTCAGAAAGTGCCTGTGAATGGCCTAATTGCCAACACCATGCTGCAAAGGAAGAAGCAGAAAAATTACCAAAAAAGTATATATAGGGACTTCCCTGGTGGCAGGCACAGTGTTTACGAATCCACCTGCCAATGCAGGGGACATGGGTTCAAGCCCTGGTTCGGGAAGATCCCACGTGCCGTGGAGCAACTAAGCCCGTGCGCCACATCTACTCAGCCTATGCTCTAGAGCCTGCAATCCACAACTACTGAGCCCATGTGCCACAACTAAGGAAGCCCACGTGCCTAGAGCCTATGCTCCTCAACAAGAGAAGCTGTCGCAACTAGAGAAAGCCCATGCACAGCAAGGAAGACCCAACGCAGCCAAAAATAAAAAGATAAGTAAATA
Organism: Leucopleurus acutus; assembly: GCF_964270905.1. NCBI lineage: Eukaryota > Metazoa > Chordata > Mammalia > Artiodactyla > Delphinidae > Leucopleurus > Leucopleurus acutus. The sequence goes on from NC_139146.1 coordinate 52,063,799, forward strand.
AATAAATTTATAAAAAAATTTTTTAAAAGTATATATATGTGTGCATATATATATATACACATACATACAGATATATACACACAGATACACATATGCACACAGGAAAAATTTTAAAGCGCAGTAGCAGTCTGGACCTATTTAGGATATAAAAACAGCTCTGAAGTGCTTAAGGAGTTATGGAATTGTCATTGGATTTCGTAAAATGATCATAAGTCAATAAGCCATGAGGAGGTTGTTATATTCAGTTTGCTCCCGGCAGGAAAGTCTGTGTGTTCTGTTTTAAAAGTTTATCACATAATTGGTGTTAGAGGAGGTAATAGAGAGGACATGACCGCCATTTGACCCACGAGCTGGACCCAGGCAATTGGAGGCTCCTCACCCCCTCCCCTGTCCTTGGAATGTACATTCTGCCAACTGTTCCCACGGTGGGAACTGTTCCAAGGACACAGCCTTGGGCTAGTAAAGTGTTGTTGAGACCATCTGGGTGGTATATGGGACTGAGACCATTTAAGGCTTCCATATAAACTTTTAAGATTCTGGAGGGTGGCTGCAGAAATCTACTTGTCCTGCAGCTGCCCAAGACAAGCCTCATATGTGAGTTCCCTAGCTTATTAAACCTGCCACCTAACAATCTGAAGTGGCTGCCTCTTTGGTCTTTCCCTGCCCTCTGTGTATGGGGCCAATTGATGAACCAACAATTGGTTAAGCATCCTGGACAGAGCAAGCCACATAAAAGTACTAGCTGCTGATGACTAAACATTTATGTGACATAGCCAGTAAGTGGCTCAAACTTACTGGTTTTAAAAGGATTGGGCTTCCCTGGTGGCGCAGTGGTTGGGAGTCCGCCTGCCGATGCCGGGGACGCGGGTTCGTGCCCTGGTCCGGGAGGATCCCACATGCCGCGGAGCGGCTGGGCCCATGAGCCATGGCCGCTGCGCCTGCGCGTCCGGAGCCTGTGCTCCGCGATGGGAGAGGCCACAGCGGGGAGAGGCCACAGCGGTGAGAGGCCCGCGTACCGCAAAAAAAAAAGGATTCAACTCAGTGACATAACTCAGAATGTACCCTCTTCCCTGCTTTCCTCCCTAACACCAATGAAATTTTTAATTGTGACATATTCATAGAAAAAGATACACAGGATTAGTATAACTCAAGAATTTATCACAAAACAAACAGCTACAACCAAGAAGATTGTCAACACCTCAGAAATCCCCTAATGTTCCTTCCCTCTTACTCCCTCCTTCCCACCAAAGTGACCTTTACCTGACCTTTTTTTGGCAGTGCTGCGCAGCTTGTGGGATCTTAGTTCCCTGACCAGGGATTAAACCCACGCCCCCTGCAGTGGAAGGACCAAGTCCTAAGCACTGGACTGCCAGGGAATTCCCAGTCTTTGCTTCTTTTCTTCAGAGTTTTACCACTTAACGTATGCATTATTGAACACTAAGATTTAGTATTGGCTGGTTTGGGACTTTTCTATAAGTAGAATCAAACAGTATGAACCTTTAGTTCTTTTTTTTTTTTTTAAATAAATAAATTTATTTATTTATGGCTGCGTTGGGTGTTCGTTGCTGCGCACGGGCTTTCTCTAGTTGCGGTGAGCGGGGGCTACTCTTTGTTGTGGTGCGCGGGCTTCTCATCGCAGTGGCTTCTCTTGTTGTGGGGCACGGGCTCTAGGCATGCGAGCTTCAGTAGTTGTGGCACGTGGGCTCAGTAGTTGTGGATCGTGGGCTCTAGAGCGCAGGCTCAGTAGTTGTGGCACACGAGCTTAGTTGCTCCGCAGCATGTGGGATCTTCCCGGACCAGGGCTCGAACCCGTGTCCCGTGCATTGGAAGGCGGATTCTTAACCACTGCGCCAGCAGGGAAGTCCCGAACCTTTAGTTCTTTAACTTAACATTATGTTTGTGAGATGAGACTTATCCATTTAGTTCCATGGAACAATAAATAAATTGTTCATTTTCATTGAGGCATATTATTTGACAACTTTTGACTACAAAAAATGTCAATTTCCTAATAGTATTTCATTGTAGGAGTGTTTCACAGTTAATATTCCATTCTATGAATGGAAATGGACATCCAAGCCATTTTGTGGGCTATTTTATGTATGCATTTTGGTGAACATAGGTGCACCTTTCTCTTGGGCAGAGGCCTGGGAGTAGACATATATACACTGGGTTTAAATCTCACCGTGGTTCAACTTGCATTCCCCTCAATGTGAAAAATAAACCTTTAATGTGTTTATTAGCTATCTTTATCTGTGAAGTCCCTGTTGTAGTCTTTACCATTTTTCTTTTTTTTTTGGCTGTGCCACGCGGCTTGCAGGATCTTAGTTCCCTGACCAGGGATCGAACCTGCGCCCCCTGCAGTGGATGCATGGAGTCCTAACCACTGGGATGCCAGGGAATTCATGATCATTTTTCAATTGGATTCTTTTTTCTTGATATACAGGCATTCTTTTCATATTTTGGAATAAGCTTTTAGTCAGTTATATGTGTTCCAAATCTTTCCCTTGGCTCTGGTTGGCCTTTTCACTCTCTCAAAATATCTTTTTCTTTATGGTTAATGCATCCTGTATTCTACTGAAGAAGTCTTTTCCTACCTTGAGGTCATGACTAATTGCCTATTTTGTCTTCTAGAAGTCCTATTGTTTTGCCTTTTACCTCTAGATAAATTCTTGTGTGGCGGAGGCAGGGTGTGGGTGTATAGGTGGAGAATATTTCATTTGTTCCCATTTGGATATCCATTTATTGCAGATTTCCTTTACCCTACTGCTCTGCAGTGATATTGTTGTAAGGCAAGTATCCATATGTGTTTCTGGGTTCTCTGTCTTATTTCATCCCTTTCATCACACAAGTCCTCTGGGCAACCAAATATCCGTATAGTATAAGGAAAATGAGGTAAGAAAGTAGCAAAAAACTTTGCTGATTCTGTGACTGAAATTGGTTAGCTGGGTTAAGATCTTAATTCTGCCACCTACTAGTCCTATAACATTAGGGTACGTTGTTTGACTTCTCTGGGGCCCCGTTTCCTGGCCTTTATATCTAGCTCATAATATTATAAGGATTAATGACTTTGTATATGTAAAATGTTTACAACAGTAATTGCACACAGTAAGCACTCAGTAAAGGACCTTAAAAGTCCTCATCATAAGAAAAACATTTTGTAACTATGTATGGGGATGGATGTTAGCCAGACTTACTGTAGTGATCATTTCACTTTTTATGCAAATAGTGAATCATTGTGTTGTACACCTGAAACTAATATAATGTCATATGTCAATTATACCTCAATTTAAAAAGTAAAAAAGCTACTAATACCACATTAGGCTGAATGAGTCAAGTCTTTCACAAGAGAGCACATATTCTACAACTCCCTTTTTTTGGAGTTTGAGAACAGGAAAAACTAATCTCTGGTGGAAAACAGTTGTAAGTGTCATGTGTTTTGGGGAGGGAGAGTTTAGATTTATTGATTGGGAAGAGGTATGAGGGGATTTCTTAGGATGGTAGAAATACTCTATATCTTGATAGGAGTTTGAGTTTCACAAGCATACGTATTTGTCAAAATGTACAATTCACATTCATTTACGTAAATTTTAACTAGAAAATAAACCAGAAAGAAATACTGAACTCTGGTTAATAATATGCATGCTGAAGAATTTATAGCTGAAGTAAACTGATGAAAAATTAAGCCAAAATAGTGGAATAATAGAAGAATTGATAGATGGACAGATATGTAATGAAAGCAAGTAGTATAGTAAAATATTTATTACTAAATCTAGGTAGTATGTATATAGGTGTTCAGTGTAAAAATATTTCCACTTTTCTGCAGTTTAAAAATGCTTATGGGGAATTCCCTCTTGGTCCAGTAGTTAGGACTCTATGTTTCCCCTGCAGGGGGCATGGGTTTGATCCCTGGTCGGGGAACTGAGATCCTACAAACCGTGCGGTGCAACCAAAAAAATAAAAAATTTTAAAAAAATTTAAAAATGTTTATAATAAAAGCATAGATAAATGGAACACATGTATAGGTAATGTAAATTACCCTACATATGTAAAATATTATAAATAAATGTAAAATACTTGGCTGTGGCCAAAAAAAACAGTCATGATCTCTAATCTGCAGTTTAAAAACCCATTTAATGCCCTAGCCTGATGTATAAAATCAAATTTATTCCACTTACTACCAATATTTATACATTTTTACAGTAAAAATATCAACAAGTTTGATTACAGGATGCTGCCCAGGTCCCATTAGAGTATCTGCATCTTTCTAAAAATGTAAATTCCTAAATTCTGAAATACATCTGGCCCCAGAGACTCAGTAAGGGATGTGGACACATATTAGCTCAGAGTGTTGTAGCTTTGGGCCAGACACTATGTGATCTCTAGGTGGGCCTCAGATCCACCTTCATAATATCGTGGCATTCAGTCAATTCTACTTCATAGGACAACAGCAGGCAGACAAGATTATGCTGAAGGAAAGTAGTTTATAAGTTTACGGGTAAACATGGGCTGTACTTTAAAATGCTAAATGGTGATAGTATCAGATTTGGAATGAAGATAGGAAAATATGTTCCGCTAAAGGGACAGATTCTAGAGTTATATGCACATACGCCACCCACCCTTTCTCTTCACTGTACAAAGTAATACAAAACCCGACAATCCCAAACTAGAATCAAACAGGTATCATCCCTGATCTATAAATGAAATCCCTTCCCATTAAAAAAAAAAAAGCCTCCTGATTGAAACAGCATTTTGCCTTTTCAACTGGAACATAAAAGGGAGACCTGAGACCTTCTCCAAGTTTTTGAAATTCCCGTCTGTTAGCTCCTTGTTGGGAGTGACATGAAGGCAATGTGAACACAGTTAGATCCATACCCCATATAAAGCCCACAGTTACTGGGGGAGGCTCAGCAGGATGAATGTCCAATTAAGGCCTGCCCTAATTGGGAAGGGAATTAAGGGACACCCCCCACCCCCCACCCCCACCCCAGATGAATCTGCAGCCTGCCTAGGGCTGGAGGCGGAGCTGAGCCCAGTGAGCACCTGCCAGCGCCTATCGCTGGTGGACTCTGCTTTAGAACTCACTGCCTGGAAAGGTGCTGCTCGCTCACTGTCTCCAAGGGCCAGCTTTTAAGACCAGCGCCCACTGGCAAAATCATTATCCCTCTAATAAGAACAGGCTGACCTGATTTGATTTCTAGTGCCCACTCTCCAAGCAATATGTCTCAGCCCTTGGACTGATGTGACCAGCATTTGAGTCTGTGGAGAATGACCTCAGAGTCCCAAGGTTCCAGATGAGTCTAATCAAAGCTTCCCGCTCATCTCCCAACACGAGAGGTTCCCAGTGAAACTTTGAACAGTTAACGTGTACTGAGGACTCTTCCTGTGCCAAGTACTGTTCTATGTGCTATAAATATTTTAGCTCATTTTCACAGACAGGGTTCATTATTTCCATTTTATAGACAAGCAAATGAAGGCAGGGAAAAAGCAAGGGGCAGAACAGGAAACTGGTCTCAGGCAGTTTGACCCCAGAGTTAGTGTGTGTAACCACTGACTTCTCAGCCTCAGGGAGAGCCTTGCTCTGTGGATTCCTGGAAGCAGCACTCCTGACTTCTTTCCCCTTATGGTGGGGAGAACTCTTGGGTTTGCAATGAAACCAACCTAGTTCCAATGGGGCACTTCCACTATTTGTTGTGGGCTACTGGGCAACTCATAAACGTGCTAAGCCTCCCTTTCCTCGGATGTAAAATCATGACCATTTGGCAGCGGGAGAGTGCCTGGGTATTGGAATAAAACCCAAGCTTGATCCCGGCTCAGCAAATCCTGAGTAATCCTATGTCATGCTCACTACCCACTCTAACCTCAGCTGGAAAGGGAACCACTCTTACCCCAAGGAAGGCATTGTGTGGGCCCTGGAGGAAGTGTTTGCTCCACACATAAATGAGCTGCTGCTTTGATAAGTGTCATGATGGGCTCTCCCTGGGACAGGTCTTCTCAAAGCCAGTATGGAGAAACATGTGTGGTCACACAGGGAATACAGGGCACAGCGGAAGGTGAAATAAGGGCCACGGTTTGCCAAAGCCGGGACAGGCAGGCAGGACGTTCTGGCGGTGAGACCAGCCCTCCTCGCCTTTCTCAGCCTGGCTAAGCCAGCACCGACCTGTCGCAGACCCAGGGCTCCAGCTGGCCAAGTGTCTGACTACTGACTCCAAGCTACTAGGGCAGAAAGCATCCCGGAGCCTGATAAGGCGAACAATCCTGGCTTTGTTTGGAAAGATTTGTCCCTGAGTTTCCAGTTGGCTTCTATCTATGTCCCAACGTCTCTGACCTCTTCAGCCTTAGAGGAGCTAAACTAGAAGGTTCAGGTTCTTGGGGAGGAGGAAGCCGGGGACAGGGAGACCCCCAAAACCGCCTTGGCTGGGATCTCGGGGCGGCCCGCGACGGGGCGGGGCGGGCGTGCAGCAGCCGGGGGCTCTGGGCGTGGGGACATTGGCCGCCTTTCGGGAGCGGGGGGCCGTCTGAGCTTTCTCCCCGCAGCCCGGCCGCCTCTTTCCTCGTTGCAGCGGGCGAGGTCACGATGGGCTCATTAAGCCGGCGGGTAAGATGTGCACCGGCGGCGGCCGCAGGCGGTCCTGGAATGTGCGAGGGGCGTGATGACTGCAGCTGCCGCCGGCCTTTTTGCGCAACACCTTCCTGATATATATCAGCGCGCCGCGCTCCACCTGGGTGCCTGCTCGGGTCCATTACCTGCGCAGAGTGCTGGTGAGTACCGCCGCTGGGGTCAGGGCGCTTCCTCCTCCCTTCTGGCTCTTGAAAGAACCTTAATTCACTTTTAATTTACTTAATTCTTTTAGATCTCCCTCTATCCTGACCTCAAGGAACTTCGCTGGCTTTGGGCTTGGAAAAGAAAAACATAACCTCCCCCAAATTTTCAGATTTTTCTTTTTCTTCTTACTGTTTCTACTTACTGTTGCCGCTGTTGTTATTATTTCAGCTCCTATGACTACACTCTTAGTAGTGGCATACTTAGGGATTCCTACCCCGTAGAATCAGGACTAGTGGGCTCTCTTTTTGGTCATTAACTAGCTGTGTGATCTGAGGGAGGTCCCTGTGTGCCCCTGGACCTCAGTTTCTCCCTCTTTACAAGAAGGGGAACAGAATGGTCTGTCTTTCCTTCGCTGAAAATTCCAGGTTTGGGTGGCTGTCCAGTGATGCCATGCCTCCCCCAGTGTGACTTCCACGTGCTACTGTTCTAGTTTGCAGGGTTATTTATCGAAAGTGACTTGCAAGATACAGTCCTGGTTTGCTGGTCCCATCGGGGCAGGCAGCATCAGACAACCTTCCGCTTGTCTGGAAAACAGAGCCCATAATTTTTCAGTGTTTTCGGAGTCAAGGTACCAGGCTGTTGGGCTGGGGAGCTGTGTGTAAGGTGTGGTTGTGTGGGGGAGCTCAAGCATCTCCAGGTCAGAAAGGGAGGCGTGTGGAGTGGAGTTAATTCAGTCTTCAGATGCCCTGGGTAGCTGGTACTGAGGTGCAGAGAGTCTCTCCTTTTCCCTTAATGAGAAGCAACTTTCTCAAACTTGCTGGTTTCACGGAGGTGGCTTGTGGGATTTGTGTTAGCTCTGCTTGCTCCAGCCCTGTTTGACTTTTTCCCTTCCTGGCTCCTGTGCTGGAATTCTTTAACCTGTTGTCAGTTGAGTGTTCTTGAAAAAGTTGTGCCTCATGGCAGTAACCATTGTTTCAGATTGTCAAGTGTCTTTGAATCTCTTGCCCCTGCCAGGCCAACTAGCTGATAATGATCTCTTTCTCTATTTTTGTAACTTTGGGAACTGCATGCTTTGTAAAGGTTTGGGTGTTAAACTGCCCCCTCCAAAATCCACCCTAAGTCACTCAACTGTTTCACTGAAACAAGACCCCAGTGGTGGGAGGATGGATGTCTGGGTTATTGCTGTTAGACGCGAGTCAGACATAAATGTAGCCTGAATTCACTTTAATGAAGAAAACATCTTCTCAGGATCAGTGATTTAGAATAAAATTTTAATTTTTAGCTACCTTCCACCCCGCCTTCCTCCCGCCTTCCCCCCAGCTCTACCCTGGGGGCAGAAAGGCAGTATGAACTGGGAGTAGTCAGGACATCCCAGAGAATTAATTCATCCCAGTGAATTTAAAAATGCAAAACAGTACAGAAAGAAGGCTGCAAAAAGATTGCAAGATGTTTATAGATGCCTATCTTTTGTAAATTAGCCCTTTTAAACCTCTGCCCCCCCCAAATTACAAAATAATTGATATGGTTACAAGTTAATTGCAGGATTTATTTTAAAATATCATAAATACAGATTGGAAGCACACTATGAAGGAGGGTGTGGTTTGGTAAGAGGGCCTTAGTTTAAAGCAGTAGCGTAAACATCTTTTTAAAATCCTATTAGTGCATATCTTCAAAAGTCTAAAGCCTTTCATCAAGGTAAAACTGAGCCAATTGATTCTCTGTCTCACATGCCTCCCTCCTCCACCACCGTGTTCTCTGGGGATTATTTTGCTTTGTGATGGCTAGAGGAAGCTGAAGGAAAGTAACCACTGCCCTCTTGGGAATTTTTGAAGGCTTGGTCATTCTTTCAAAGTATAAGATAATATTTCTTGAGCACATTGAGAACATTGGAGTCAGAATACCCAAGCTTGAGTTGTCTCTGAAGGCTTAGTGCGATTTGAAGGAATTCATTTCTTTGTGCCTCAGTTTCCTTTTCTGTAGAATGGGGATAACATTGGTACTAAGGTATAACTACTTCAAGCAAATTGACAGGAATACATCAAGTGCTTGTGAGATTCAACAGGTTAATTTGTGAATAGGGCTTACTGCAGTGCCTGACACAAATCACTCAGTAAGTATTTGGCTGGCAGACACTGTCTGCACTGCCCTGCGTGCTGGGAGCTCAAGGTCATTCTCCCTGTGCTTGTGGAGGCCACAGCCCGGTGGGAAAATGCCTGCGTATTGAGGTCTCTCAGCAGGAGGATGCCCCGCGCCTCCTTCCTCCTCTCCCCACTTCTTCAGATGGCCTTGAGCTGCTGCTGTTCTGATCGCAGGTGGCCCCAGAACAGGTCCTGGTTGGAGAGGCCCAAACAATGCAGAGCATAGGGGTTGGGTGACTTCCAGGTGCCCTACATTTCCCTGCTGCCCAGGTCTGAGAAGGCTGAGCAGTTTATTTTCCTTGGCCTACAAGAGTCCCTCTTGGCATTGGGTACACAAGTGGATGCAGGAAATTGAGCCCAAAGAGTTATCAATACAGCCAGCTCAATTATAGGAAGGAGCTTGGGGCGGGGGCAAGGGAGCAGATGTGCAGTCATAGTCACTAATCTTGTGCCTGGGCAATAGAAAACACTCTTCTGGGTATTAGTACGAAACTGCCAAAAGGGATGACTTTACCCTTCTCTCCTTTTGGCAGGTAGCAGGAGAGTACTAGAGTGCAACCTTGGGGGAAGGCGGGGAGAGGGAACAGCTGAATCGGAGGAATAGGGATGGGAGAAAACCTTTGGAGGGGAACACAGGCTCCAAGGACCCCTCGGGCCCCCAAACCCCTTCCCAAGGGAATCGGGTTCCAGACAGGCTAGTGTCTGCCACACCCCTGGGAGCAGTGGCCTCAGATTCAGGCTACATCTTCTGTCTGGCCAGTGCCTACTAAAAGTCTTGGCATATGCCGAATCCAGGCCTCTGGCATGCCTGAGCCTTTGTAGGGAATCAGCAGCCTGCCCTTAGAGCATCTTAGCTGGCATTTCCAGCTGTCTGAATGACTAGGCAAGAGTGACCCCTGCAGAGGTGTGAGCCCAGCCAGCTATCTCAGACACCGTCAGAGCCCCCATTGAGCCTGGACCTGCGGCGCCTTGCTGCTTTGATGCGGCCCAGAGCATAACTGCTCCTTCCTGTCTTGGCACCTGGCTGAGAGTTCTAAGCCTCTCCGGCTTTGGAACCAGCAGTCCTGGGTTGAAATCCTGACTAACCCTAGGTAACTGTGGACTTTTTTTGTTTTTTCGGCCGCACCGTGGGGCATGTGAGTCCTTAGTTCCCTCAGCAGGGATCGAACCTGCACCCCCTTCATTGGGAGCGTGGAGTCTTAACCACTGGACCACCAGGGAAGTCTCACTGTGGGACTTTTAAAATTTTTCTGTGCCTCAGTTTCTTTGTAAACTGGAAAGAAGACTTCCTTATTATAAGATTTAATGAGGTCACCGATCACATAGGACACTCCCCATGGCAAAACAAACGTTAGATCCTTTTCTCTTAGGTGCTTTGGATTCATTTGTCAGCACAAATATTTACCCAGGTCCACTCAGCTGTGCACTGAGATGAAGAGCTTATGCTCTGGGGCAAAGTGGAGTTGAGGCTGTTCATTGTTTGTGATGCAATTCATTTCACAAAGTTCTGAGTGTTCACTCTGCCAGGCACTCTGCTCGGGACCTCACCTACACTCATTAATCAATTAGTCTCACAACAGCTCAGTGAGTATTCTCCACATTTTTGAGATGATGAAACCGAGGCTCAGGGTCACACACAGTGAGTGGCAGGGCTCTGCAAGGCCCTCACCTACTGCATGGTTCGCTCTCTGCCGGTGCTATGTGACAAGCAGTGCTATGTGACAAGCGCTAGGGTATCAGCGAACTGAACAGCTGCCTGGTCTCGGGACTAATCATGGGCCATTTGCTCCAAGCCCTCCTTTCCTCCAAATCTGCGGGGTGAGCCTACTTGGAGCGCTGGGGCTTTGCTGGCTGGGGAGTCCGGGGGAATGGGGCTCCACAGCCACGCTGCCTAATGCAATGGTTGGGTGCCAGGTGGCCAGCATTTCCCCACTTTCCAGGTCCTGAGAAGAGCAACTTGAGCCGGGGAGTGGGGGGGGGGGGGGGGCGTGGCGTGGTGGTGCGGAGGTGCGGGGTGGGGGAGGGCTGGGAGCCGGCGAGCGGGGTGGGGGCAGCTGCCTCAGAATGTCCTGGGCTGGGTTAGATGACTCCTGGTTGCCTGCCCCTCTGGGGGACAGTGCTTCGGTGTGTGGACCTGCACCTCCTCTCCTTACCTGCAGGCGACTAGCACGGTGAATGCCCAGTGAGTGATGGTGGAGTAGATGAATGTACCAGGAAATGAAGAACAGTGGTTCCTCGGTGTCTGCGGGAATTGATTCCAGGACTTTCCCAGAGTCCCGTGTATAAAATGGTGTAATATTCGCACATAACCAATGCGATCCTCCCATATACTTTAACTCATCTCTAGACAGATTATTTATAATACCTAATACAGTGTAAATGCTATGTAAATAGTTGTAAATAAAATGTAAACACTATGGAAATAGTTGCCTGTGTGCTGGAAATTCAGCTCTTGCTTTTTGGAACTTTCTGGAATATGTTTTTTCCCCTGAATGTTTTCCATCTGTGGTTGGTTGAATCTGTAGATGCAGAAGCCAAGGATAAGGAGGGCCTTCTGAACTGGATGAGGAGAAATGATTGCTTCCTCAGGGAAAATTTGTAAAGGGGATTTGGGCTTCTGACAAATGGCTGAACTTGGAGTAGGGGAAGCAAGATTTCCAGGAAGAAGAGTAGAGAATTTCATTAGAAAGTTGCCTTTGCTTCTTGGTGACGCTGATTAATAGTAAATGAGGACCCAGGACCTGGAAGGGAAGGAAGCCAGCACAGGCCTTGCACAGAGGAAGCATTTAAGGTACCCTAGCTTGTGGGATCCCTTACAGCCATATTCTACTCCTTTCTGTCCAGTTCAGTGGAAATGGGTGTCTGCCCATTCTGTTGCTTGTATTATTGTGAATTACTTGGATGTCAGACCACAGACGTGTCTGTTTCTGAGTTCGCTAGACGCTTTGTTCACTTCTTGAAAGAAAATGATTCTGATCAGTCAGAAATCCAGTCACCGGAAACAGTTTAAATAATAGCACCTTACTGCTGATGAGAATTTCCCAGGTGGCACTGCTGTGACATCCTGCTTGCAGCTTCTTGATACAGTTGCTCCATCCAGCAGATCTTGGCTAACCCAACTTGCATATGGTAATGAGGAACAGCGCTCCTCAGTAAGATTCAGGCTTGAGTTGTTTCCTGGTCATGATCAATGTGGGTCTAGGACACAGCAGACCTTCTAGGGTTTCCCTCAGCAAACCCTATATGTTGACTCCTCCATTCACAAATGTACAGTACCTACTATGTGTAGTCTGCTGAATGCTGGGAGGAAAATCCTAACAGGGTTTCTGCCCTCTAAAACTTAAATTCTAGTTGAGAAGGCAGTATAAGTGTGCATAAATGATAGGAGAACAACTCTAGGGTGAATTAAGATTACAAGAGAGAGAAAGATGGTAGAAGGTCGCAATTTCCAAATTTTTCCTTCAGAATGACCCCAAGAGCAGAGGGGCAGATATTTAAATCCTTGGAGGTCTGTGAGTAAGCCCAGAACAGCCAGTTGCAAGCTCAAAGCAGTTTTTTGTGTTCTGTTTTCTTTCCTTTAATTTTTAATGATACATCTTGCATTTTGTACTACAATATGTCCATGCTCATTTTAGTATGATCCTTGATAATCACACAAGGTTTACAATATGTCAGTCACTGTTCTGAGAGCTTTTAAAACATGACACACTTGATCCTCACAATAACCCTTCATGGGATTAGTCAAATGTAATTCATCCACTGGTCACATTATTTAACATTCCCTTTGCCCCAGTTGTGTGGGTTAAAGCAGCGCTCCAGGAAGATATGTCTGTCACAGCCAAAGATATTGGGGATATGGCCCATAGCCTCACTGACAGGTGGAGCTGTGTTTAAAAACTGGCTCTGTCACTCACCTCCTGGGTGACTTGGAACAAGTTGCTTAAACGTCTTGGAGCTCCAGTTTTTTCCCATTTGTGAATGGCGATGCTCACGACCCCTTTCTTGCCTGAAGACTAAATGCCATAATATACGTCAAGCACCAGCACAGCCCCTGGCACCTCTTTGGTACTCATTAAAGTGATAGTTGTTGTTATCAGAAATCAATTGAAAGGTATTGCAGTAATGTGTGATGGAGTGCCAGGTGAGTCACACCAGTAGGACACATGCTTGAGTGGCTGCGGGAGACTCTGGATTCAAACTGACCTGTGTCCAAGGCGCTACCATGTGGGACCTTGGGCAAGTTATAAGTCTCCTTGTGCTTGAGTTTCTTCATCTGTATAATGGGAGAATAAAAACACCTCCCCGCACAGGTGGCAGGGAGGTGGGGCACAGCCTGGCTCAATAAGTATTGGCTTTTGCTGGCGAGGCAGGTCCCAGCCTACTGCTCAGAAAGTGCACGAGGCCTGTTGTGTGTCAGGCCCTGTGCTGGGTGCTTCTTAAGCTGAAAGGAAAGACCTGGCCTGTGCCTTCCTGGAAGCCAATGACTGCGGGATGTTCCCTGTGATCGCAGAAGTGCGTGCCACGCGCTGCAGCTGCATGGGGGAAGTCGAAAATTTCCCTGGGCCAAACAAATTCACGAAATCCTCTCATGATGGGGACTCACAGAATCAGCTTCTTTTAACTTCTAGCTTTGTGAGTATGAGTGACAGTCACAATACAGGTGTCCTGAACCATTTTACCTTTGTGGGTTTGGGGGTTGGGCTGCATCTCTTAAAAGAATATGGAAAGTTCAGATAGAAGAAAATAATCACAGACAATCCTATCACCCACTCTGAACCCCATGGAACATTGCTGGTTCCTTACTGAGATCAAACTGTGAATGGGACATAAATGTGCCTTTTATTCACCATTCATCTAAAACATTTTCCTGGGTTTTTTTTTGTTTTTTGGTTTGTTTTGCTGGTTCTTTATAACATTTTTAATGGTATGCTATTATGCTGTATGGATGTACTATAGTTAATACAATAGTTTCCTGTTTTTATTTTTCACTGTAAGTTATAGTGCATTTTGGCCTGTATCACATTCATTCATCAACCAATATTTATTGGGCACTGTCAATGTCCCAGGCAGAGCTGTAGACGCTGAGGATGCAGTTATGAGTAAGACAAAGCCCCCCCTCTTGGAAGGGCTTACATTCTGGTAGGCAGGAAATAGGTCTATTGAAGAAAAATAGGAAAGGAAACGAATAGACAAAGGTTCTGGGAAACCCTCTCCCAAGAGGTGATCGGAGCAAAGCAGGTCGTTTTGATTTTCTGAGGAAAAAAAAATGTTCCTAGAATCTCTTTTTTTTTAATTTTATTTTTTTATACAGCAGGTTCTTATTAGTTATCCATTTTTCCTAGATTCTTGATTCCTCGAAGTGAAATTATCGAGTCAGAGATGTTTGAAAAATGTAGGGCATTTGAGGCATTTCGCCAGCTGCTTTCCAGAGCTTCAGCCGTGCTTAATTCACTGCATCTTCTCCAGAGTGACATATTATACTTGAATTTTTATTTATTTTTTGCTAATCTGATAGTTGAAAGTTATCTCACTGTTTTGGTTTGCGTATCTTGGGTCGCCGATGAGGCTGAACCGCCTATTCTGTAATAAGTATTTTAGCCACTTGTACTTCCTTTCCTGTGAATTGTTCGTTCCAGTCCTTTGGGCCGCATTGTCGGGTGTGTCAGGACAAGGACTGTGAGTAGTGGACGTACCGGCTTGTCCGGGGCCAGGCTTCCTCTCCATGGAACTGAGAAAGGCTTTGTTGAGAAAATGGGTTATGAGGAAGTCTCTATCAAAGGCTGGGAAGAATGTAGTTCTGACAAAGGGTCATTAACAGGCAGCATGGCATAGTAATCATTGCTACTATTTACCGGGCACTTTCTAAGCATCACTATTAATCTCATAACCCTGCAAAGCATGAAGAATTGTCCCCATTTTATAGATGGCTCAGAGGCATAAAGGGACTTGCCTAAACACACACCCACTGAGAAGTGGCTCCTGTGGGATTTGAACCAGATGTAATGTGTCATGCTTCTCATAGAAGACCCAGTAGCAGGTAAAGCAGGTAGAATGTGTATCAGTGTATACATAGACATTAAGTCCACTGGATGAGGTTTGGCGCAGATCTGCAGTTGAACTTGTCCCTTAATGAGCAGCAGGTGGGGAGCCCATAGGAGTGTTGTGAGGACTTGGTGGTACCACAAGTTGATGAAGATGAATAGGTTCGTGTTCCCTTTCAGACTAAGGGAGAGGGTCAAGACAGAGGCCAAGACAGACGTTAGAGCAATCAAAGGAAGATCAACTGATGTATATAGATTTGTGGCTTTGGAAAAATTGGAAACAGCGGTTTGACTTAGTGACAGCCTGGGTGAGCGATTGAGGGAGGCCTACAGAGGTGTGAAATACGGTGCTTAAGGGTCCATACTTAGAAGGTATACGGACGAAATCCCTTAACTCCCCCAAATCGTTGCAACCACTGGCCCTTCTTGTCACAGAAACTGAGTGTGCCTCCTTTCAGTGGCTACTTCTGTAAGCTGTTTTCCCATCCACAGACCATGGCTCCTTGGCCTGAGTTGGAAAATGCCCAGCCTAACTCGGATAAATACATCGAAGGGGTCACCGGTCAGCAGTCCACCACACCCGCAAAAGGCAAGGAGACCGGCAAAAGTGCGTGCCCTGGGCTGGCCCCCTGGGAGGACACCAGGAGACCCAGGCTTAGTGTCTCATTCCTCATCGTCTTCCCTGCTTGTTTGGGCAGATGACACCGACACCCCTGTCACCAAGATTGAACTTCTGCCCTCTTATTCTACCGTGGCACTGATAGAGGAGCCCACAGAGGTGGAAGACCCCTGGAACCTGCCCGAGCTTCAGGACACGGGGATCAAGTGGTCAGGTAAACGAGGCCAGCCGGGGCAGGCGGGAGGGGACTGCCCGTCGGCAAGGGATTGAGGTTACCAGCTTCACAGCGTCCCCTCCTTCGTGTCGGCCTCTCCCTTCCATTGTTTGAGCAAAAGTCCTGGCTAGGGGATGCCACCCAGCTTAAGAGTCAAGCATCCTGTGATGACCGGGGGATGTTTTTGTTCTTTCATTCGTTCATTCAACAAATGTGGGCCGGCACCAGGGTTATAACCAGGCCAGACCCTGCGCTGATCTTTATAATCTATTTTGTGCTGAACCAGGTCCCAGGTACTGTTCAGTGCTGCATATGCAGCAGTAAATAGATGAGGCCCTGCCTCTGAGAGCCCCGGGGGTTGGGGGAGAGGAGTCCCCTCACCTAAATGTGGGCATCAGGGAAGGCTTGCAGAAGACAGACTCTACAGACAGAACAGCTGGGGTGCAGGCAAATGCTGTACTTCTTTTCCAGGCAGGGTGTGAGGTCTGTGCGGATCAGACAGCTGGGAGGGTAAAGGAGCTGGGAGGAGGTGAGAACCACTTGAACAGTGAGCGTCGAAAACAGCCACCAAGGAGGTAGCCTCCCGGGATGTATGAGGGCCCAAGCCGTCCCAGATGGAGTCTGCGATGGCTGCCTTGCGGCCACTTTGTAGAAAGTATTCTGTGCGGTTCTGAAGGTGCTTAGGACAGCCATCATCTCTGACCCCACGCTTAGCAAGGGGCAAGTGCTCTTAACGGCTCAGCAGTGACCCGGGTTCAGCCCAGCACAAGCCTGTGCCCGGCTTGGCCTGTGTGTGCCCCAGGGCCCACGGGCCCCTCCTCCCAGAGCCAAATGCTTTAGAGACATTTCACCACAGGTTTCAATTAAATGGAGTACGGTGGTAATTGCCTTGAAAACTGCAGCCGTGGACACATCCCATCTCTAGGTCTTGTGATCCATAAGATGACAGCTGCCTGGCTGGGAGGGGAGGTGGGGGAGTTCCGAGCTCATTGTCAAACTTCTCAGTGTTTCGGACACTAAAAGCCTCCATGCCTTTCCCCCTCCCCCAGAGAGAGACACCAAAGGGAAGATTCTCTGTGTCTTCCAAGGGATTGGGAAATTTATTTTACTTCTGGCATTTCTCTACTTCTTCGTGTGCTCCTTGGATGTCCTCAGCAGTGCCTTCCAGCTGGTTGGAGGTATGGATGGAAGAGGTCAAAAGTCTGGGTTGGGGGTGGTGTTCTCATTGAATTTGGTTTGGAAAGTCACAGCTCAGCAGGCCCCCTCCAGCTGCAGCCTCCTGGAGTATTTTAGGACTGGAAGCCACCTCAGATCATCTTGTGAAGTCATGCCCCCATTTTACAGAAAGGAAAACTGAGGCGCATGAAAGAGCTATGACTGGCTGGCTGAAGTGGCTTAGGCCAGAGCCAGGGCTAGAGCCAAGGCCAAGCGATCAGCTCCATGTGTTTGTCTATGAACACTGGACAGGAAGCTGTTTGACCTAAAGGTTTATCTGAGGGATCCCTGCTGTCTTTGGGCTTCCCCACCTGAGGGGATTATTGAATAAGAGTGTTCTTAGGCTAAAGCCACTGCTAAAAATCAAAGCTGGCCCTTTGCTGGAGAAGGATAGGGGTCCTGTGCTAGGGGATCTGCATTCAGAGCAGTTGCCTAAACACCTCCCACCACTGAGTGTGGCTGTGGAGGGTGAGGGGACCTGGAAGTGCAATCACCATACGCTTGGTCACCTGTGCATCCCTGATGGGTGACAACAGTAAGAGCCAACACTTTGAATGCCTACTGAAGTAGGCACTTCCAGGGGCATTGTCTTAAACATTCCATCCCCAAAGTCCTTCCCACTTACAGAGGAATAGGCCAAGGCTCAAGAAGGTCACCGCCCTGCACTGAGTTTCACAGCCATAATTGGCATAGTGGGATTTAAACTCAGATCTGGTGACATGGAAGACCATAGGTTTCTGCACCCCTTGGTGCCTTTCTTGAGAACTCATCTTTGTGACCTGGGAGAACTGGGAAAGTGTGAGGAGCAGACCGACTTGCTGGATGCCACTCTGGTCCCCCTGGTCCAAGGCAGCATCAGTAAGGGGCCTTGCACTCTATCTCAGACAAGTCATTCCACTCTCCATTCTCTGGGCCTCAGTCTTTTTTAACCAATGTATTGGAGGGTGGATTGATGGTCTCAGAGGCACATTCTCAAAAATGACACTCCCAGAATTCAATTATAGGCTGGGGCTAGGGGCTGGGGTCTAAGGGGGTAGATAGAAAAGAATGAGAAGATCCACTTGGGTAAATCTTCTGAATTGGGAATATATCCCAGAGACAAGAATGAGGGCATCAGGAGATGCACTGGCACTCATCGGGCCAAGTACAGAGTTGAGGCCATGTTCATGAAAAGAGGAGACTAGAAGGGGACTTGCTGATGAAAGTGGTTGAAGGATGGGAGGGTGTAGGGTGAAGGAACAAGAGGAACAGGGGTGGATGGGGAACTAGGTCACAGAGGCAGAGTCAGGGCAGCAGAGAAGCACTGGGGAGAAGCCCGAGGAAGCAAGATGCCCAAGATAAAAGTCTGGAGGCTGGTACCTATGGCCAGCTGGTCTTGACCGGAGACTTCTGTTACTCAGCACCCACCTAACCCCCATCACGTGGCCATGGGTTTGTTTTTCAGGGAAGGTGGCCGGGCAGTTCTTCAGCAACAACTCCATCATGTCCAACCCTGTGGCGGGGCTGGTGATCGGGGTGCTAGTGACTGTCCTGGTGCAGAGTTCCAGTACCTCCTCGTCCATTGTCGTCAGCATGGTGGCCTCCTCATGTGAGTCCAAGAACCCATGAGCCCAGATAACATTTCAGGCATTTCCCTGTTCAGCTGGGATTTACTCTGAATGTATCCGGGCTTATCACCATTACCTTCTTATCTTGTCTAACTATGATGTGTTCGGCTTAGATCATAGGCAGTCTCCTGTTTCCCTTCCCATGGCTGAGTCTGAAAATTGGCCCCAAAGCTTGAAGACTCAATTCTGAATTCTCTAGAACTGTGTTATCCTGTCCAGCAGCCACTAGCTACATGTGGCTATTTCATTTCATTTCATTTCATTTATTTATTTATTTTTTGCGGTACGCGGGCCTCTCACTGTTGTGGCCTCTCCCGTTGCGGAGCACAGGCTCCGGACGCGCAGGCTCAGCGGCCATGGCTCACGGGCCTAACCGCTCTGCGGCATGTGGGATCCTCCCGGACCGGGGCATGAACCCGCGTCCCCTGCATCGGCAGGCGGACTCTAAACCACTGTGCCACCAGGGAAGCCCCCTATTTAATTTTATTTAACCTTAAATTCAGCTGTTCAGCTGCAAGAGCTATATTTGAAGGGATCAGTAGTCATATGTGGCTAGCAGCTGCCATATTGGACCACATAGATTTAGAACATTTCCATCACCACTGTCAGGGCTAAGAATAAAACCATGTAATCACATCACACACTGGCTTTGGGGCAACTGAGCTTGGGGAGCTGACGTTCCAAACTTGATCTTGTTCAACATTTGCCCTCGCTAAGTTGAGACAGACCCTCTGGGGTGGACAGTTTGAGCTGGTTAATTGTCAGCCCAAACCAGCATTTTAGCTAAAATTAACTAGAACTTTTAGAGGCCAAATTAGAAAAAGTTATTCATTACTTCTTCAAAATACTTTCATATGTTAGAACATGTGGCAATATATTAATTTTGTTAGAAAAAGAAATTATACTGCCATAAATTTGCCATAATAAATACACAAGTCCTTACACATCGTTTTTTGGTCTCTTTTAAGCTACCCTTGCATCTGTAATAGGGAGGACAGAGGAATTTAGAAAGAAACTTTTAAACTGGGGTCCACAAAAGGGCTTTATGGAGACTCTGAATTCCCTGTAATTAAGTGCTGAATTTTTTTTATTTCACACTGTTTGATTTTATTTTTAATCCATAGGAATTAGAAATTGAAACTGAACAATATTTTACAGAAAGTAAAATTTTTTACTTATTTTTTAATTTATTTTTTGGTACATGTGCATTTTTCTATAGTGAGCTGTCCAAGCTTTTGTCAGATTCACAGCGAGGTACAGACCCTAAAGAGGGTAAGAACTGATGCTTTAGGGGATTGCCAGCCTGAATGTGATCGGCTTGCCTTGGGCCACACCAGGAACATGGCCAAGCTGCCTTCCTCAACTTACTAACTTGAT
This sequence comes from Leucopleurus acutus, assembly GCF_964270905.1. Classification (NCBI taxonomy): domain Eukaryota; kingdom Metazoa; phylum Chordata; class Mammalia; order Artiodactyla; family Delphinidae; genus Leucopleurus; species Leucopleurus acutus. The sequence continues at coordinate 52,083,773 of NC_139146.1, forward strand.
AACTTACTCTTTTCCACCCTCCAGTGCTGAATGTGCAGGCTGCCATCCCCATTATCATGGGGGCCAACATTGGGACCTCCATCACCAACACCATTGTGGCGCTCATGCAGGCAGGAGACCGGAGTGAGTTCAGAAGGTAGGAAGCATCAGCCTTTGCCACCACCCGTTGGGGTTGACCAGGTTGTCCTGACTACCGTTAACATTAGAGCATGTTTCTTATCCCTAGACCTCTTTAGAAATAGACACAGTGGAGTATGGCTGGGGTTGGGATCACATACTTATCCGTTGATTAAACTCAGCTCCCTGATATGCAGGGCTGGGATAATAGTATCTATCACTGCCATGTTGTCTAAAGGAGTTAACACAATCATACAGATAAATGCTTATCAAGGTGCCTGGCACACAGTCAGGGCTGCCTGAATACAAGTCCTTGCTAGAAGCTTGACCTGTGGTGTAAAACAAGGCCAGTTAGAATAGGATTTACTGTCTCACTTAGAAATAATTATTATCTCCTAAAGCTTCCATTTTTGGCCAGCTCAACCCATGCCACTTTTTCTTCTTCACTCACATGCCAATAAAAGGCAACATAGAGCCTTTGTGAATGTGTAAGATCTAAAAATGGGGCAGGATCAATACAGGCAAAGGAAACCCTTTTCTTCCAAAAGTTTCATGTGAAAATTAAGCACATTTCCCAGCCTCTCTTCTAACTGGTGATGGGCTTTTTCCACAGCTTGTTAAAATAGAGAAGCAGTCCCCATCCAAAAAAACCAGACACTCTAAATTGAAAAAATATGTGCCCCAAATGGTCATATCATCATTATTTACCAAGATATGGAAGCAACCTAAGTGTCCATCAAGACATGAGTGGAAGAGTGATGCGCACACGCACACTCGCACACTCACACACACACACACACACACACACAATGGAATACTACTCAGCCACAAAAAAAGAAAGAGATTTTGTCATTTGCAGCAACATGGATGGACTTGGAGGGCATTTTGCTAAGTGAAATAAGTCAGACAGAGAAAGACAAATACTATATGATATCACTTATATGTGAAATCTAAAAAGTACAACAAACCAGTGAGTATAACAAAAAAGAAGCAGATTCACAGATATGAGAACAAACTAGTGGTTACCAGTGGGGAAAGGGAAGGGGGAGGGGCAAGATAGGAGTAGGGGAGTAAGAGGTACAAACTATTAGATATAAAAGAACCTGGAAGGACGTATTGTGGGGAATATAGCCAATATTTTATAAGAGCTATAAATGGAGTATAACCTTTAAATATTGTGAATCACTGTATTGAACACCTGTAGCTAATATAATATTGTACACCAACTATACTTCAACTGTGGCATCAGACATCTGTGGCATCAGACAAATGACTGGCTGGCTGGGGGTCAGCTAACACCATCCCTCATCCATGGGTGGCAGTGGATGTCCTCAGAGACATTCATTTTCCCTCAACCATGGCTAAAGTCTGGACCCTGAAGAAATGTTCTGAGGTCTAAATAATAATACACATTACCCAGGGTGTTTGCTAATTTGATCTTCTCAAGGAGCTAAGAAGACTTTTCTCTGCCCCATTTTATTAATATAGGAACACAAAGAGGTTAAGTAACTTCACTGAGGGGCATAGCTGGGACTCGATCCAGGTTTTCTTATTGGAAATTTTGGGTTCTTTTCACTGTTACGCTAATTTTTACCTCTGGATGTATAAATATACGATCTATGGAAGTGCCTGTGCATAGGAATATAATTGGCTTAGCTCACCCCCTGTTTGGGATATTTAAATAGATTGCTTTCAGTAACATCTTTGGAAATGTGTATTATTCTTTCCTGGTAATTTTTTCCTGGATAGATTACTGTATCAAACACACCTATAAGGCTCTTTAAACATTTTGCCAAACTACAAAGAAATATTTGTATCACTTTGCATCAGCAGTGTATGAAAATGTCTTAAATCACCCTCTCCAGGAAGAATAAGTTAACTTTGTAAAATATTAGTTAAAATGGTATGTGAAAATTTGTACGTGCAAATAAATAAATTGCAAATTTCTTTTATTACTGGTGAAGTTAAGCATTTCCCCCTACATGTTTAATAGCTTCTGTCCCTTCATGTCCCATCTTCTATTTGTTTTGGGTATTTCTTGACATGCAGAGTTTTTTTAAAGGAACATTTTTTCATTGAGGGAAAAAAAACTATAGAGTTTTTTTTTAATCTGGAGATAGGTAAGATGGAATTCAGGGGGAATCAGTGAACCTTCTCCGGTAGATGCAAATTGTAGTATATATTAGCTTTGTTTTCTGTAGAGACTGTTCAAATATTTGATCAAAGTCTCAAGATCTTACAGTTAAGAATTCAGTTGTGTAGAAGGCTCTGATGGTAACCTTCATACTGGCCCCCGCCTTTCCAAAATGAAGGTCGTCTTCCATATGCATGATTTGAAACTGGTCTTGATGAAGTTTTCTCAAACAGTGCTCCATGAACTAATAATTGCAGCCAAAACACATCTAGTTCCCTTTTCCCCAAGCAGAGCAAACTGTGTACTGTCTGATCTGGTGGGAAAGGTTCTGCCGGACAGTGGGAGACAAGGGTCCTGGACCCAGTGCTTCTGCAGTGGTCTTCAATTCCTGCGTGCTCGCTGGCCTTCAGTTTCCTCATCTGTTGAATGGGGATCTTCATACCACTCATTTTGGGGATTGCTGTGAGAACAAAAGTGAGACTGTACACCTCTATGCACTCAGATAGGTGGCACCTGGCCGGTGATACAAGTGATGACCTGCCTAGATGGTGCCCAGTCGCTTGTTGACTAATCTGGCTCGGGATGGGGTTCGCCTCCTGCAGGGCCTTTGCAGGGGCCACCGTCCATGACTTCTTCAACTGGCTCTCTGTGTTGGTGCTTCTGCCTCTGGAGGCTGCCACCCATTACCTGGAGCGCCTGACCAACCTGGTAGTGGAATCCTTCAACTTCAAGAATGGAGAGGATGCCCCGGAGCTTCTGAAAGTTATCACAGATCCCTTCACGAAGCTCATTATCCAGGTAACTCGCCTTCCTGCAGAGAGGGAAAGGCCCCAACACCCTCCCCTGCTCCCCCCTCACCGGGCTGGGATGGAAGAGATGGATGAGGGTCTGTAAAAACTGCCCTTTGGCTGCCTCTGAAAAAAGCCAAGGGAGGCAGAACTTCAGGGACACCCGATGAGATGGAGTCATTGGCCTTTATTATCTCCTTGATTTCAACAAGTGTATCATCTTTATTAGGATGGGGGCAGGTGGCGGGGGTGAGCGCTTCTCTAGACTCAAGGACTCTCTACTGGACACCTGGGTGCTTTGTTCCCACTACTGGCCTCAGCGCCCGTGGGCTCACTGATTCAAGTAGCGCCCTGCTCCCAGCCAAAGAGGAAGAGTTTACTGCCTTTCCTTCCATCTCACCCCTCTGCTCACTAGGGTCTGTCCATATTATTGAAATAAATGAAAGGAGGCTTTGTGGATGTTGCCTTGGGGAGAAGGAGCCAGTTTGGACCTTGCCCTTTCACTCTTACCTTCTGTTTTTCTTCTGTCATTCAGTCATCTGATGAATATCTACTGCATGCTTCTTAGATACGGGTTCATTGTTCATACAATCATTCATTTATTGAACACCCACTGACATCTGGGCGCTGTGCTCTGCCCTGAGAGTGCAGATGGAGTGAGTCCCAGCTCACGCCTTCAGTGCAGTTCACACCCTCACAGTCCGGTTCACATCCTCAGCCCCTTTTAACAGCTTAACATCTGTCCCACATCAGTTCTGAGAACGTGCTGACTCTCTTCTGTCCATTGCCTTCCTCAGCTGGATAAAAAAGTTATCAACCAAATTGCAATGAATGATGAAACAGCCAAAAACAAGAGTATGATCAAGATTTGGTGTAAAACGTTTACCAGCATGGTAAGTTTCTGAGAATATTGCTGGGTGGGTGAACGCTTGCGTCTTTACTTGATAAAGCAAGATCTTGCATTTAGATTGGGCATATAAAAGGTAAGGGGAAAGAAAAATCAGGAATTCCTGAAAAATCAAAGCTAGCCAGTGAGAATCCTTAAGTCCTTGAATGCTAGATGGGATGGACAGACATTATGCAGTAGGACAGACAGAACCAGCCCACATCATGGACCCATTATTCCTGGCTTGTTATTCTCATGTCTCCTGGCTTACCTCTGGCTGCCTCCTTGCTTGCATTTGTGGATGGACCCATGGAAGCAATTCATCATACTTACGGTGCACGAATTGTTATGGGTCTCCCCTGACGCCTCGCATTTCCTGCCATTCCCCACCAGAAATGAGTGTTATGGACTATACATAGCATTTCTCATGTTTGCCACCCAGACTGAGAGGAATGTCACCATCCCCTCGCCTGACAACTGCACCTCTCCTTCCCTCTGTTGGACGGATGGTTTGCACACCTGGACCATCAAGAACGTGACCCACCGGGAGAACATTGCCAAGTGTGAGTGAAACTCACAGAGCGTCAGCTGCCAGGACAGGCTGTCTGGGGTGATGATAGGTGTTTCCTCTCTGTGTGGAGCCCCAGTAAGTGAAGGAAAGAAGGGCAGTGAGATTCATTGAACACCAGTCCTACACTGGCCAATGAGCTGTGAGCTTTCACAGCAGAGGAAACTAAGGCTTAGGGACAGGGGACAGGCCCAAGGTCCCCCCGTAAGGGGCAGAACTAGGACTTGGTATTCAGTTCCTCTGGCAGTTCCAGACGGATTCAGAACTCCTCAACAGATACCAGAGTGGTCCTTCTATGTGCTTCAGTATCCCTTTGGCAGTACCTCTAGGGAGATAACAGCCTGATTTGAAGGAGATGTGGGGCACACACAGAACACATTCACCCTCAAGTCATGAGTCCCTACGGTCCAGCAGGCCCCATATAGCAGGGCTATAGCACTGAACAAAGCAGTGCGCTTGCATGATGCTCCAGTTCTTTAAGAAGCTATACTGTTGCCTCTGGACTCTTATGGCCCTGACGTTAGTTCTTCTAATTATTTATTCCTTATATACCCATTTGCATATCTCTGCTTCTCCTCCTCTCTGTGCACCCCACATTAATTCTGAGCCATATACCTTAATACTCCAGGTGTGCTTTACCTCACAGAATCAAGTGAACGTATCACCTCCCATGTTCTAGGTTCTATACATCCATTGATATAAGCATGTTTTTCTGGAATCATCATGGGGACACACAGGGATTTTTAAAAAACACAAAGAGTTTGATAATTAACAATAGCTCCCACTCTGACTTGCCCATCCTACCCCACCTTGCTCCTCAAATACTTTGTTGTAGGCATCCTCATTATCATGAGTAAAACACAACATGGGATTTAGAGGCAGAAGAATGGGGCTGGAAACCTGGGTCTGCCCCTGGATTTCACTACATCTTCACCCTCATGAGATCCCATCGGCCAGAACATAGCCTCAGGGCTACACTTAGCTGCAAGGGAGGCTGGAAAATGTGGTCTTTATTCTGGGCTGCCTTGCTGTGTGTCAAGCTGACAACCAGGATTCTGTTACTCTGAGACGGAAGGATGCTGGGGAATAAGTAGCAATCTGCGGCTGTCAAGGGTTCCATGCCCTCCTAACGAGGGCATTCTGTGGTCTCTCCAGGCCAGCACATCTTCGTGAATTTCAACCTCCCAGATGTTGTCGTGGGCACCATTCTGCTGGTAGTCTCCCTGCTGGTCCTCTGTAGCTGCCTGGTCCTAATTGTCAAGCTCTTGGGCTCTGTGCTCAGGGGCCAGGTAGCTGTTGTCATCAAGAAGACCATCAACACTGGTAAGCACACTGCCCCCCATTCTGGACCTTCTAGGGGATAGTGTTTCACTGTGGTCCCTCCAGGGGCGCTCCTTTTGATTCTCCTCTAGCAGTGGCCTCTGCATGGAGTTTCTCTCTGGGCTTTGACAAGTTGCGGAAGTTACGATGCCACTCACCCTTGAATCTTCCTTAGTGTCTTGGGTGGAGCCTGGGAAGAAGGCACAAGCTTCCATCAGATGTTTGCAAGGTCCTGAGAGAGAGCCAGCTCATATCCAGAGAGCTGTGAGATAGGCCTTCCTTCCTGGCAGTTTCCCTGTTTGCCCAGGACTTTACTGGGTCTGTCAGGATACCTTAGGAAAAGGTCAACAGAAGTCCACCATGGTCCCTATTTCCCTTCGACTCTTGGGAAGAAAATGTGGTTCTGGATAAATATGTCAGCATTTTGAGGCAGGCAGTCAGACTCCATTGCTGAGAATGGCATCCTGGCCAATGAAAATATACCCTGTAAACTCTCCCTGTGAAATGGGGCCGAGGATATCTACCTCTCAGGGTTGTCATGAGGGTGAGCTGAGTACCCGTGCCCTGGATGCTTGCCGGCCGTGCGGGGCCTGATCCTGTGCTGGTGGTGCCAAGGGTGGGGTCTATAGGGCTTCCAAGCTGCTTCATATCCTCACTGCTCTTTTAGGTGGAAACAAAGGTGGAGGGTATTCAGCGTTGGGAGACCAGGACAGGAGGAAAGATAGAGGTCTGAATGCTCCAAGTGCTTTGTCGTTATTCAGCTGCTGTAGCAAATTCTTATAGGCTGGGTGGCTTAAACAACAGAAATTTAGTTTTTCACAGTCCTGGAGACTGGGAGGTCCATGGTCAGGGTGCCAACAAAGTTGGGTTCTGGTGAGGACCCACTTCCTGGTTTACAGATGGCCGCCTTCTCACTGTGTCCTCACATGGAAGAGAGAGTGGAGAGGAAGCAAGCTCAGCCTTCTATAAGGGTACTAATCCACTCATGAGGACTCCAACCTCATGACCTAATCACCTCCCAAAGGCCTCACTTCCTAATACAATCACATTAGGGGGTCAGGGTTTCAACATATGAATTGCGGGAGGGGAGAACGACACAAACATTCTGTCCATAACAGATGGGTTCAGCATTTAGAACTCCAGTGAAATGTATTTTTGTCTTCATAACATGTACCCACATCCTTGGTTCTACCATCTGAATATGCAAGGTGAAAGGATGCTGAAAATCCAATCTGCAATTTCAGACTTGGTATGGGGTGGGGAGGATTTTACACAACTTGGTATGGGGTGGGGAGGATTTTACACAACCTCAACCTCTGGCCAAGCCTTGCCCCCTGGGTCCTGTGGAGATGCCAGCTGGGCCTCCAACCCATGCCTTCCCCAGAAGGATTGTGACGCATCTCTTATCCTCTGCATTCCAGATTTCCCTTTCCCCTTTGCCTGGGTGACTGGCTACCTGGCCATCCTTGTGGGGGCGGGAATGACCTTCATCGTTCAGAGCAGCTCTGTGTTCACGTCTGCTATGACCCCTCTGATCGGTGAGTTTCTCCCTGGGTCTCCATCTGGCTGACATTACCATCTTCTGTCATCCTCTGGGGCTAATTCTGTGGGCTTTGTATTTTCACCCCCCCCCCGCCAGGTATCGGTGTGATATCCATTGAGAGGGCGTATCCACTCACGCTGGGCGCCAACATCGGTACCACCACCACCGCCATTTTGGCCGCCTTAGCTAGCCCAGGCAGTACTTTGAAGAGCTCGCTCCAGGTCAGGAAATGCTGCATGGGGCAGGGGCTCTGTGGGTGGGATCCAACCCTATCCATGGTCTTGTAAGCAGATGGTGTTTAACCAAGAAACCAAGCCAGGCTTTTCTCTGTTATGTCCAAAACTGTGATGTGGAGAAGCCGCGGAGAGACAGATTTGAGAACAAAGCCGTCTACTCTTTAGCGTGGTAGTCAGACTCCCATCACCAGTGGTTGTTTAGACAAAGGTGGGGTGGCCATTTTACTAGAGGTGGAATGGGTATTCAGGAAGCATAGATACCACTTCCCGTCTCCTTGCCCTCCTCTTGGTGGACTCTGACTGGGCGCTGGGAGGTCACCTGTGTCTTGAGCCTGGCATTGAGAAGAATCAGGGGGACCTGCCTTGCCTGGATCAACTAGATGCCCTTGGGCAAGATGACCTTTGGTGTTTGAATCACTGTGCCACCATTTACACATGAAATGCCCTTAGGTGACCTAACGTTTGAGCATCAATTCCCTCGTCTGAAAAATGGGAACCATAATCCCTAGCTCATTAGGATTATTATAAGGATCTGATGAGGCACTGTCTAAAGCCATGCTGTTGATAGAAATATAGAGTGAGTATAGAATATGTGAACCACCCACGAAATCTGAAATTTTTTAGTAGCCACAGTTTCGAAAGGTAAAAAAGGAACAGGGAGATTAATTTTAATAATGTGTTTGATTGAACCCATTATCATTTCAACATGTAATTGATCTAAAAATATGGTGATATTTTACATTCCTTTTTGGACAAAGTCTTTGAAACCCAGTGTGTATTTTAATGCTTATGCCACATCTCAATGGATCGTGGCTAATGTATCCTACAGGGCTGGTCCAAAGCCCTTAGCATCATGCTTGGTACCTGGTGGGCACACCTAGCAAAGTGCAAAGTGCATGGCCTCTGGAGACAGGCTACCTGGGTTTGAATCTCATCTCCCACCTGTGTGACTCTAGGAAAATAGCTTGACCTCTTGGTGCCTCAGTTTCCTCCTACATGAAATGGAGATAATGTTGCCAACTCAGGGTATTTTTTGAGGATTGAAGTAATCCATAAAAGTGCTTGGAATTGTCACCTCCCCCATAGTAAGTGCTCTATAAACATCAGCTGCTGCTGCTATTATCTTTATTAACTGTAGCCATCTTTCCTTGTCTCTCCCCTCCCTGAAATAGGGCCACTGAGCCAAGAAAGCCAGCTATGTTGCACACCTTTCCTTCTGCCCCACCAGCTCTTAACTGCTCAGCTGGAAGCAGCAGTGTCAAGGCACTGGGTGGCATCGGGCACATTCATGAAGTTCATTGTTAGATTTGGCCTAAAGGACTTCAGGCCCTGAAAACTGAGCTGTGATTCAGCCTGTCACCTCCCTTGCCCTCCCTCGCCCTCCCTCCCTTACCCCCCCCCCCGACACATAGTAGGACCTCAGGTAATATGGGTTCCACTCTGGGCTGAGCTATGAAGACGAGGAAGACTCAGGCCTCCGCTGCTAGACGACGCCCTCTTCTCCCCGACCCCACTGTGCAGCAGACCCGTTCACCTGTCCAACCTCTTGCGTTTCAGATTGCCCTGTGCCACTTTTTCTTCAACATCTCAGGCATCTTGCTGTGGTACCCAATCCCGTTCACCCGCCTACCCATCCGCCTGGCCAAGTGGCTGGGCAGCATCTCAGCTAAGTACCGCTGGTTTGCCGTCTTCTACCTGGTCACCTTCTTCTTCCTGATCCCTCTGGCAGTGTTTGGCCTCTCGCTGGTGGGCTGGCCAGTGCTGGTGGGTGTGGGAGCGCCCATCATCTTTGTGGTCTTTCTGGTGGTGGCTGTCGGGCTCCTGCAGTCCCGCTGCCCGCGCATCCTGCCCCACAAGCTCCATAACTGGAACTTCCTGCCGCTGTGGATGCACTCGCTGAAGCCCTGGGACAAGCTCATCACCATGTTCACCAGCTCCTGCCAGAGCCTCTGCTGCCGTGTCTGCTGTATGCTGTGTGGCTGCCCCAACTGCTGCCGCTGCAGCAAGTGCTGCCGCGACAGCACGTACTGCCGCGGCAGCAAGTACTGCTGCTGCAGGAAGTGCTGCCGCTGCAGCAAGTGCTGTGAAGACCTGCAGGAGGTGCAGGACGTCCCCATTAAGTCTCCCGAGGCTTTTGCTAACATGGCCATGGACAAAGAGGCCCAGGACAGGGTCTCCAAGTCCGAGGTGGATGCCTCGGGCACCAAAACCATTTCCAGCATCACAGCCTTGTAGGTAGGAGCTGCCTGGAGGCCGGCGGAGGACCCCACCTCCACCTCTTCCTCCACCTCGGGAGGATTTGTTCCCCGTTGAGAAATGACATCCGTCCCGACTCTCATTCCCTGGCCCAGCGTATCAGCCCGCACAGTAGTTTCATCTCAGCCCCATGCTCCCTGGGTCTTCCAGGCCTGGAAAGGCGCAGAACAACACTGAAAGAGAATTAGATAGTGAAACCTGGCCAGAGATGTGGTCACACCTGCTGCCACACACAGCTGGGTTGGTCAGTAGGACTTTTTTTCAGACCATCCCCTTGCAAAGGAAAAGCCCCAAGGGAGGAATTGATGGCAGCTTCTTTGTCAAAGGCGCATATACACGTACACTTTTCTTTATTATGATCCAGCTCAGACTTCTGTTTTACCAAAGACCAGCTTCAACCAAGAGCAGTAGCCCCATGTGTCCCAGAGCAGCCCGATTCAGGGGAAATGGTGTAATTGTTGGGGACTTGGGTGAAGACCATAGATGTGGGCCTTTCCCCCTTCTCAGTGCTCCCCACGTCCCCTGTCAGGGTTTTCTCACCCGGGCAGGGAGGGTTAGTCCCAGTAGTTTACCTGCTGTGCCCTCAAGTTTCCAGGATGGGAGCCACATCTGAGCTACAGAGAGGGTCTCAGAGAGCTTTGGCTCACCCGGCGCTCCAGTCATAAGAAGAGAGTGGTCCTATCCCTGAGCTGGCAGATGGAGGATGAGAGCTGGGAAATGGGGAACGTTTGGGGGAGATGTTTCATCTGCCACAAAGGCCTCGGGTGCTTCTGAACCTGGCTAATTTAGAAACCAAATTGGCAGACTTTCTGGCTAAAACTTAGTGCTGATAAAAATCATCCCTGCTGAGTCTTTCGGAATAAGATATGCAGGTTCTGAGTCCCCTCCACTGTGCCCCCTTGAATCATAGGAAGCACCTGAGCATGGAACAGCTCTGTGCCTCTCTCTGTCCTGTGCAAGATGACTGTCTGGGTCAGCTTTCGGTGGTCAACTTCTGTCCATACATCCACCCACCTGTCCACCCATCTAAGCCAGGACCTCTTTCCCAGCATTCTCCCATACTCCCATAGATAGAAGAACTTTAATTTTCTGCCCTCTCTCCATGCCTGCAAAGCTCAAAACTGAGGGCAGAAACCAGGGCACGTCATCAAGTGGCAGTGGGGTCCTTGTGTGTCTGTGGGACCAAGAAGTGTGCTCCTTCTGGTCCCAGATGCCCTCTCTGTGCCTTCAAGAACCCCCTGTGGTATGTACACCTCCTCTTTCCCTTGCTTCTCATCCTCAACAACCCCAGGTCTCCCCAGAGACTGAGTGAGCTTCAACCAAGTCTGGGAAAAGGGGTCAGTGCAGACGTGCTCCCAGATCCTAGCTTCTCCATCACTCTCATAGGTTGTAGTACCAAACTGAGCCTTCCCCTGACCTTCCCTGTGTAGATACAGATTCCCAAACAGAGCCATTGATACTCTATATTTATACTCATGCAATGTATAGCATTTTTCATAAGTTATATAGTAAATAGTTCTGTGATTTGTGTCCTGAAGCGCTCTCATTTGGAAACAAGGCTGGCTTCAACTAAGAAAGACCAACTTTGTATATTTCCTAATCCTGCCTTTTAAACTGCTTCTGCAGCCACACCCGTGTCACACAACCTGTAAATATGTAAGTTAAACCTGGGCAGGGCTGTGGCCTTCTTTGTACTCTGATGATTTTTAAAAATTGGATCCTTGTACCTGCGTTGAATTTTTTTTTTTTTTTTTTACTGGTTGTGGGAAATGAAAAATAAAAAATGATAATCAAACCCAAAAGGAGCAGGTTGCTTTCAATTACAGGGAAATGAGAGCCTCCTGGATCTATTTCCTAAAAATTTGAGGTCTTTCTCATTTAATATCACTACTGACCAACAGCAGCAGCTATATAATTTGTGGAGCCCCTCGTTCAAAAAGTGGGAAAAGTGCCATCATAAGTACTAAAAATAACAAGCTTTCCTTTCTTCCACGGTTTCTCTCTTGATTTGTCTTTTTAAAAAATTGCTATTTGATGCTATACTGAGTTGAAATTTAGAAATTATTAACATGAATTTTTTTTCTTTAAGATCTTTATTGGAGTATAATTGCTTTACAATGTTGTGTTAGTTTCTGCTGTATAACAAAGTGAATCAGCTATACGTATACATATATCCCCATATCCCCTCCCTCTTGCATCTCCCTCCCTCCCTCCCTACTCCACCCCTCTAGGTGGTCACAAAGCACCCAGCTGTCCTCCCTGTGCTATGCGGCTGCTTCCCACTAGCTATCTATTTTATATTTGGTAGTGTAGATATGTCCATGCTCTCACGTCGTCCCAGCTTTCCCTTCCCCCTCCCTGTGTCCTCAAGTCCATTCTCTACATCTGCGTCTAGGTTGATCAGAACCATGTTTTCTTTTTTTTTTTTAGATTCCATATATATGTATTAGCATACGGTATTTGTTTTTCTCTTTCTGACTTATTTCACTCTGTATGACAGACTCTAAGTCCATATGCCTCACTACAAATAACTCAATTTCGTTCCTTTTCATAGCTGAGTAATATTCCATTGTATATATATGCCACATCTTCTTTATGCATTCATCTGTCGATGGACACTTAGGTTGCTTCCATGTCCTGGCTATGGTAAATAGAGCTGCAATGAACATTGTGGTACATGACTCTTTCTGAATTATGGTTTTCTCAGGGTATATGCCCAGTAGTGGTATTGCTGGGTCGTATGGTAGTTCTATTTTTAGTTTTTTAAGGAACCTCCATACTGTTCTCCAGAGTGGCTGTATCAATTTACATTCCCACCAACAGCGCAAGAGGGTTCCCTTTTCTCCACACCCCCTCCAACATTTATTGTTTGTAGATTTTTTGATGATGGCCATTCTGACTGGTGTGAAGTGATACCTCATTGTAGTTTTGTTTGTTTGTTTGTTTTGTTTTTGTTTTTTGCGGTACGTGGGCCTCTCACTGTTGTGGCCTCTCCCGTTGCGGAGCACAGGCTCAGCAGCCATGGCTCACGGGCCCAGCCACTCCACGGCATGTGGGATATTCCCGGACCAGGGCACGAATCCGTGTCCCCTGCATTGGCAGGCGGAGTCTCAATCACTGCGCCACCAGGGAAGCCCCTCATTGTAGTTTTGATTTGCATTTCTCTAATGATTAATGATGTTGAGCATTCTTTCATGTGTTTGTTGGCAATCTGTATATCTTCTTTGGAGAAATGTCTATTTAGATCGTCCACCCATTTTTGGATTGGGTTGTTTGTTTTTTTGGTATTGAGCCGCATGAGCTGCTTTTATATTTTGGAGATTAATCCTTTGTCAGTTGCTTCATACAAATATTTTCTTCCATTCTGAAGGTTGTGTTTTCATCATGTTTATGGTTTCCTTTGCTGTGCAAAAGCTTTTAAGTTTCGTTAGGTCCCATTTGTTTATATTTATTTCCATTTCTCTAGGCGGTGGGTCAAAAAGGGTCTTACTGTGATTTATGTCATAGAGTGTTCTGCCTATGTTATCCTCTAAGAGTTTTATAGTGTCTGGCCTTACATTTAGGTCTTTAATCCATTTTGAGTTTATTTTTGTGTATGGTGTTAGGAAGTGTTCTAATTTCATTCTTTTACATGTAGCTGTCCAGTTTTCCCAGCACCACTTATTGAAGAGGCTGTCTTTTCTCCATTGTATATACTTGCCTCCCTTATCAAAGATAAGGTGACCATATGTTTATTGCTGAGCTTTCTATCCTGTTCCATTTATCTATATTTCTATTTCTGTTTTTGTGCCAGTATCATACTGTCTTTTCTCCATTGTATATACTTGCCTCCCTTATCAAAGATAAGGTGACCATATGTTTATTGCTGAGCTTTCTATCCTGTTCCATTTATCTATTTCTATTTCTGTTTTTGTGCCAGTATCATACTGTCTTGATTACTGTAGCTTTGTAGTATGGTATGAAGTCAGGGAACCTGATTCCTCCAGCTCTGTTTTTCTTTCTCAAGATTGCTTTGGCTATTCGGGGTCTTTTGTGTTTCCATACAAATTGTGAAATTTTTTGTTCTAGTTCTGTGAAAAATGCTATTGGTAGTTTGATAAGGATTGCATTGAATCTGTAGATTGCTTTGGGTACTATAGTCATTTTCACAATGTTGATTCTTCCGATCCAAGAACATGGTATATCTCTCCATCTGTTTGTATCATCTTTCGTTTCTTTCATCAGTGTGTTATAGTTTTCTGCATACAGGTCTTTTGTCTCCTTAGGTAGGTTTATTCCTAGGTATTTTATTCTTTTTGTTGCAATGGTAAATGGGAGTGTTTCCTTAATTTCTCTTTCAGATTTTTCATCATTACTGTTTAGGAATGCAAGAGATTTCTGTGCATTAATTTTGTATCCTGCTACTTTACCAGATTCATTGATTAGCTCTAGTAGTTTTCTGGTAGCATCTTTAGGATTCTCTTTATATAGTATCATGTCATTTGCAAACAGTGACAGCTTTACTTCTTCTTTTCCAATTTGGATTCCTCTTAGTTCTTTTTCTTCTCTGATTGCTGTGGCTAAAACTTCTGAAACTATGTTGAATAATAGTGGTGAGAGTGGGGATCCTTGTCTGTTTCTGATTTTAGAGGAAATGATTTCAGTTTTTCACCCTTGAGAACGATGTTGGCTGTGGGTTTGTCATATATGGCCTTTATTATATTGAGGAAAGTTCCCTCTATGCCTACTTTCTGGAGAGTTATTTTAATAAATGAGTGTTGAATTTTGTAGAAAGCTTTTTCTGCATCTATGGAGATTATCATATGGTTTTTATCCTTCGTATGTTAATATGGTGTGTCACATTGATTGATTTGCGTATATTGAAGAATCCTTGCATTCCTTGGATAAACCCCACTTGATCATGGTGTATGATCTTTCTAATGTGCTATTGGATTCTGTTTGCTAGTATTTTGATGAGGATTTTTGCATCTATGTTCATCAGTGATATTGGTCTGTACTTTTCTTTTTTTGTGACATCTTTGTCTGGTTTTGGTATCAGGGTGAATGTGGCCTCATAGAATGAATTTGGGAGTGTTCCTCCCTCTGCTATATTTTGGAAGAGTTTGTGAAGTATAGGTGTTAGCTCTTCTCTAAATGTTTGATAGAATTTGCCTGTGAAGCCATCTGGTCCTGGGCTCTTGTTTGTTGGAAGATTTTTAATCACAGTTTCAATTTCAGTGCTTGTGATTGGTCTGTTTATATTTTCTGTTTCTTCCTGGTTCCGTCTCGGAAGGTTGTGCTTTTCTAAGAATTTGTCCATTTCTTCCAGGTTGTCCATTTTATCGGCATATAGTTGCTTGTAGTAATCCCTCATGATTCTTTGTATTTCTGTAGTGTCAGTTGTTACTTCTCCTTTTTCATTTCTAATTCTGTTGATTTGAGTCTTCTCCCTTTTTTTCTTGATGAGTCTGGCTAATGGTTTATCAATTTTGTTTATCTTCTCAAAGAACCAGCTTTTAGTTTTATTGATCTCTGCTATTGTTTCCTTCATTTCTTTTTCATTTATTTCTGATCGTAGCATGAATTTTTCTGGTTCCTCTTTATATTGTGTGGTGCCAGATTTAAATACAAGCAAGAACTTTTTTTTTTTTTTTTTTGCGGTGCACGGGCCTCTCACTGTTGTGGCCTCTCCTGTTGTGGAGCACAGGCTCCGGATGCGCAGGCTCAGTGGCCATGGCTCACGGGCCCAACCGCTCCGCGGCATGTGGGATCTTCCCAGACCGGGGCACGAACCCGTGTCCCCTGCATTGGCAGGCGGACTCTCAACCACTGCGCCACCAGGGAAGCCCCAAGCAAGAACTTTTTAATTCAAATGCAGTATTGCTGGAAGTACACAACTCATATGTTGCGGCTCATTCACATATTTTGCTCCCACCAGCAGGGACACTGCACAAAACTCACTCAATTTTTAAAATTTCTTTTCTTGTTTGTGCATATTCTACTGACATTCCTTACCTTACTGATGAGTAAGGAAGCAATGGAAGGGAGAAGAACTCCTGGATGTCCTTCCCTTCTGCATCAGCATTTTCAACCTTGAGTGGATTGCTAATGCAGGAAAGTAACATGAGTGAGGAAGGATGTGATAGGGCTTGTTAGTTATTTCTTTTGTTGTATTTGGACAAAATTCTGGTTTGAATGGAAAGCATGATCTCTTGGGGGCCCCTGCTTGATCAGTTGTAGATGTAACACACCTGTAGTTTGAGTCTTGCTGTACTCCCACTTGTTGTGGGTCTACTGGAGTTCTGTACTCATGAGGCATTGCAAATGCTCTATGCAAATGAGTGGGGTGGCAAAGAACTGTGGGCACACACCATGCCCGTTTGCCTCTGCTCACACACATGTTCCATTGCCTATTGGACTTAACTTGCAAAACTAACTTAAAAGATAAAATTGTCAAGAATTTCAGGACCCCAACAGCAGAGCATTTCAGCCAGGAATGAGGCCCTGCTGTGTGACTGCATGCTCAAGAAGCTGGCCCTGCCCACCACCCCGTGCCAATCAAAGTGTTAAGGAAAAGTTGACTTAAATTAAGGAATGTGAGCGAGAAGACTATAAATTGGTAGGAACTCTCTAGGGCAGCTGAAGCATGTGCAGAGGGCTGGGTCAGCACCACAGAGTGATGCTGAATTGGAGGTTGGGATCATTTGAAGAGTTGTGTTCCATCTCTGGTTGTGTCATTTACTAGTAAACCTACTAGACTTTCTCAATGTCAGTTTCTTCTTCTGGAATATGGGACAGAAACCCTTGGCTTCCTATGGTTATTAAAATGAGGCAATGTATATAAACTTTTAGCCCTGGGGTTGGTTTACTCCAAGTGCTTGGCATATAGTTATGCCTCAAAGGTGTACTGGACTAACACGCATGGCAGTTGTACAAGACAAACTTCCCACGCTTGTTTGCATTTTTCTTGAGTATTTCCAAAGTGTCATACAAGTTAAGAAAGTTACTATCAAACCCAAGCCACAGAGGCCAGAACTGGCCTTGGATTCATTATTAGGATGAGCTAGACTAGTGTCATGTGATGAGTCTCCAAATGGACCTGGGTCAGTTGAGGGACAGGGCTATAAGCAGGTGGGGGGAGGGGGGAGACAGGATGCAAAGAACACTTAGCCTTTAGGAAACTGTTGTATTGTCCTCTGACTGACTCACTTTCTAATCCCAATCAACGACATGGTAGTGGGCATTGTCTTACAAGGATTTTTACATTATTTTTGTTAAAAATCCAATAGTTGGAGAGAATTTATAACTGTCGACATTGTCATTTGCCCCATCCCTCCACATATTCCTGTTTGGTTCCCCAGAGGCTACCCTTTCCAATTCTTATAGTGCTTTCTTCTGGAATATTGCTCCATAACCATCATATGATTATAATGGCTTTTTCTTAATGCATCTATTCCTGTTTTTTGGTATATGAGATTTAGCTTTCACACCATCCCTTCACTGCTGCTCATTTTCCAAACCAATAATCAATATTTATATTATTGTGATTATATGATTATGATAAATTATAGAACTAAATAGTGAACTAACATTATTTTCTTTCTTGAATTGAAAATAATTCAATAACACATCAGTGCTGTCTTATCTGTAAATATTTTTTCTTTATTGTTCCAAAGTTTCTGATTACATTTTGGTTTCTTTTCTTTTCTTTTTTAAAAATTCTTATCCTCTTGACTCAGTCTGGAATAGTGATTGTGTCTGCCTTTCAAACAGCTGTCACCTTGGGCTTTGCCACTCTCCTAGGATGGCTACCCTGTTTTCTCGAGTTCATATTTGATTTTTTTACTCTCTAGTTTGCTTGGATTACCCAAGACAGCATACAAAAGAAAGAAAAATTTGAGTCCATACTTACATGAGAATTTATTTTGTCTTCGCAGCCCAAAAAGCCCATCCCAAATTGCTGACCTATAATGTGGGCAAATAAAATCATGATTTTTTTTTCTTTTTTAAGATTTCCTTCATTTTTTAAAAAACAGTATTTATTTTATTATTTATTTAGGCTGCAACGGTCCTTAGTTGCGGCATGCAGACTTCTTAGTTGCAGCATGTAGGATCTAGTTCCCCAACCAGGGATCGAACCTGGGCCCCCTGCACTGGGACCATGGAGTCTTACCCACTGGAGCACAAGGGAAGTCCCATGATTGTTTTTAAGGCACTAAGTTTCGGAGTTGTTTGTTACACAGCATTAGATAACTGATACAGAACCCAACTGTCCAAAGCGGAGACTTTTCCTTAAGTCCAGTGCTTTTCCTGAACTTCATTTTCAAGCACCCCTTCTTACTATGTCTGTTTTGGTTTAATCCCTTCAGAGAATGTCTCCTATGTCCGGCCTGGAGTGGTAGGGCAGACCTACAGTTCCACCAGTGGTGCATTATTTAATCTTTCGCTTTGGCTCAGTGTTATTGGTGTGTCATATTAGAATAAATCATCCTCCTCAGGTACAGGCTAACTTATTGGCTCTGAATAGAGGATAAATTATGCTGCCATGATATAAAATTATGCTTCCCCAGGAAACTCCCTGGTGGTCCAGTGGTTAGGACTCAGTGCTGGGGCCCAGGTTCGATCCCTGGTCAGAGAGCTAAGATCCTGCAAGCCACTTGGCACAGCCAAAAAAATAAATAAAATAAAATTATGCTTCCTTATTTGGTCCAAGTTCATTATGTAGGATCCAAAGGGGTTCTGAGATCTGCCTGTTAGTGCTGAGGTTTTAGTTTTACATTCTTCACTGGAGTCTTAGGAGTCAGTAAATAATGTCCCTTTTGTTCCTTACAGAATTTGAAATCAATTGAAAAATAAGACAGAAGATAGAATTATGGAGATGAAAATATCCATTTTATTACTAAGGAAGCTGATTGTAAGATGTGACTTTTAGCTCTGCAAAGGGGGAAAAATCTTGCTAACATTACTCTCTGGAATTAAACCAATTTATTAACCCAGCTACAGGCAGATATAAATGCCACAGGTGTCCCCCATGGGGCGTTATCAAACCCCCAAGGCCAGGTTCCTAGTCCTCACAGGTGCCCTGGTCCTCAAGTGAAGTATCTGTGGGACACATCATGAGTCAAGGCAGCAAGTCGCTCCCCAAACACCCAGGGCTGAGGTGAAAAGGAAAGCGTGTTTCTCCCCCCTGGATTTTTAGTCCCAATTAACCAAGAGGGAAGCTTTGCTCAGGGAATGTGTACATTCCTTGCCTTGATCCTACCCCTGGCTCTCCTCATTCTGTCTGAAAACAGTAAAGGAATCTTATTCCTTCTTTGTTCTTATGACTCTCATTTTTGCTCCTCCAGATAACTTCCTTGAGGAAGGAAGGTATTAAGAATCTAGGTGTGGTAGAGGGAAAATATTATCAGGGGACTTTTTTTAGCTAGAGCAGGAAGTTACAGTAGAAGCAGGTCTAGTAGTTGGTGGCCCAGGTGGAAGCTGAGGAGTGTTGGCTGTGACCATTAACTCCTGCTCTCCACCCCCCTCACATGCTTCTGTCTGAACGCTGGTCCAGACTGGCTTGCTTCGTCTCTCACTCAGGTCTGGTGAGGTGGCTTCGATGGAACCCTCAGAGAGCGAGCGAGGAGTGTCCCGCAGTTGGGGACGCGTCTTATGTCAGAAAAAGTAGCTGGTGGCAGCAGAGGAAAAGGCTGCGTCTGAGAAAGAACTGCAGTCCCCTCTGACAGACAGTTGAATGATGTCCAAGATGGCTCACTCACACAGCTGCTGGCTGCCAGTCTAGCTGGGACTGTCAACGAGTGCCATAGTTCTCTTTCATGTGACCTCTCCATGTGGCTTGGGCTTCGCAAAACATGATGACTGGTTCAAAAGGGGAATGTGCCAGGACTGGGGAAGAAGCAGCTCTGGATCTCTTACATAGGGCCTTGCTTCAGAAGTTATGTAGCATCACTTCTGCCACATTCTATTGCTCAAAGCAATGCCAGTCCCAATTCAAGGGGAGAGGAATAGACTCCACCATTCCATAGGAAGAATTGCAAAGAATTTGCAGCCATCTTTAATCCACCATGTTAGTTTTGTGACTTAAGTGATCCTAAGACTTTTTTATTTGTTTATTTATTCTAATTTTAGTTTGTATTTTATTTCTAGTTATGCAAACATTTTCATTGTAGCGTTTATCCAAATCTGGCAACCTTTATTCATTTGTTCATTCTTTGAATGTCTACAGCACTGAAAGTGGACACTGCGCACAAAGATTATTTTTTGTCTCATTGCATTCTCTAGTTTTTTATGCGTATTTAGACTTTTCATCTCCATGATAAAGCCCTAGAGACCAAGGACAATATTCGAGGCACTGCTTTGGGTTCCTCCTGGGACTGAGAGGAACGCTAACTAGTGGATCGGTTACATGATGAAATTGCACTAATAGGGGATCTTTGGATTGGACGTTTCTAATCTCAATATTCAGAACACTTCAAGCAAATTTTTAGGTATAGTTTAGGCAGCAGTGAAGTTCACCTTTGTTTGAAAGTCCCTCCTTCTTAATACAGGTTAATCATTTCAACAGCATCACAGGGAAGAACGTTCAGTACCTGAGGACAAAGCAAGTGAGCAGAACTTCACAAGTTCTCATTTGTTTCACGGTTGACAGGTCACCACGGCTCACTTAAAAGGGGAGGAAAAGACCCATAGTTTTTTCTAACAAAAATTTTTGGGACACTTTGAGGCCTTCCTCTTTTGAGTGCTTTTGATAAGAAATATCTTATTGAATTTTCCATTTATCTACAAAAGCAATATAGAGTCAGTGCCCCCAAGCAAACAACACAGAGACATTAAAGGAAAAACCGAAGAAAATAACTCATTCCTGCCACTTCCTAGATAACTGGTGCCAACACTTTGAAGCATACTTTTTTTTTTGATGCTCAAACATATCAAAACATGTTTATTCACATAGAGTTTTGCTTTTGTTTTCTTTTTTTATCATTTAATGGTTAATTTATTTTTTCCTCTTTTTTAATTAATTAATTTTTTATATTACTTATATAATACAGTCCTTGTTGGTTATCTGTTTTAAATATAGCAGTGTGTACATGTCAATCCCATACTCCCAATCTATCCTTCCCCCCAGGTAACCATAAGTTCATTCTCTAAGCTAAGACTTTTTTAAAAAAGTTGAAGCACTGTTGATTTACAATGTTGTGTTAGTGTCTGGTGTACAGCAAAGTGATTTCAGTTATATATATTCTTTTTCATATTCTTTTCCATTATGGTTTATCACAAGATATTGAATATAGTTCCCTGTGCTATACTGTAGGACCTTGTTGCTTATCCATTCTATATATAATAGTTTGCATCCGCTAGTCCCAAACTCTCAGTCAATCCCTCCGTGGACCTCCCTCCCGCTTGGCAAGCATAAGTCTGTTCTCTATGTCTGTGAGTCTGTTTCTGTTTCATAGATAAAGTAGATAGGTTCATTTGTGCCATATTTTAGATTCCACATATAAGTGATATCATATGGTATTTGTCTTTCTCTGTCTGACTTACTTCACTTAGTATGGTAATCTCTAGGTCCATCCATGTAGCTGCCAATGGCATTTCATTCTTTTATATGGCTGAGTAATATTCCATTGTATATATATACCACATGTTTCTCCATTCATCTCTCAATGGACATTTAGGTTGTTTTCATGTTAAGACTTTTTATTAACCTAACAAGGACTAGAAAAATTGTGGGGTTTTAGGAGGAAGCAAAGAAAGAACTTTCCATTGAACAAGTTTTAAAGATCAGTGGGAGGAAAAAAGTAAAGTTACATTCTGTATATTACTCATTATATTTATTTAATTTCTCAGTTATGATCATAAAATTAAACAGAAAATAATATAGCACTGAAATACATAAAGCAAAATACAGGAAACTTTTGATAGAAAAAATTCATAAAGGGGAAATATTTAATCCAAATTGTTTTTAAAAATTTATTTTATAATGACAATTTTCAGTCACTTAAAAAAGTAAACAGAAGGGGCTTCCCTGGTGGCACAGTGGTTGAGAGTTCGCTTGCCGATGCAAGGGACACGGGTTTGTGCCCCGGTCCGGGAAGATCCCACATGCCTCGGAGCAGCTGGGCCCGTGAGCCATGGCCACTGAGCCTGCACATCCAGAGCCTGTGCTCCGCAACGGGAGAGGCCACACAGTGAGAGGCCCGCATATCACACACACAAAAATAAGTAAACAGAAAATTATAATGAATTCCAACATGCCTTTCACTATGCTTAAACAATTATCACCTCAGAGCCAGTATTTTTTCACCTATACCCCAACCCACTTCTTCCCTTCCCGCATTGTTTCGAAACCAAGCTCAAAGATCATATAATTTCATTCATAAACATTTCAACATGCATTTCTAAAAGATAAGAATGCTTAAAAAATATACACAATGATGGATGTTAACTAGACATTGTGGTGATCATTTTGTCATATATACATATGATGAATCATTATGTTGTACATGAAACTAATAGAATGTTATATATCAATTGTCTCTCAATAAAAAATTTTTAAAAATACATACCATTAGCACATCTAAAAAAATTAACAAAAATTTCTTAAAAGTAGTTGAACATTTTAATACACCTCTGTTTAATAGATCTAGCAGTCAAAAATAAATAAAATAAAGGATATAGTCCTGCACTGGCCAGTACAGCAAGTAGCAGCCACAAGTGTTGGGAATTTGTGCTTACAGTAACTGGGAAACTAATTTTTTAAATTTTATTTAATTTTAATTAATTTACATATAATTTTAAAAATGATACTTGATTCAATATTGCTGATTTTTAAAGAATGTTTAGATCAACTTGAATGTGTGAATCTACTTTTTCAACTGTAAATTTTATGGAATCTAAATATAGAGCAATTACTGATGACAGTTTACATCTGAATTGAGACATGCTGTAAATGTAAAACACACCTTGGATTTTAAAGACCTAGTATGAAAAAAAAATGTAAAATATCTCAATATATTTTATACTGACTACATGTTAAAATATTTTAGATGTAGTAAGCTAAATAAAATATGCTAATTAATATTAATTTATCCTATTTTTCTTAACTTTTTTATCATAGCTACTAGAAAATTTAAATCACATATGTTGCTCACAGTATATTTCTATTGGACAGTGCTGATATAAAAAGTCTGAATGGTATGATCAATAAGATCAATTTAATAGATAAATATTGGGCTTCCTTTTTCTGCAAACATTAGCTCTTCTATTACTCACAGATTATTTTGAAATTAATCATATATGTTCAACAACAAAAATTTTAATAAATTCCCCAAAGCACAAATTATTCAGAGCACTCTCTAACCAATATTAGTAGCACAACTAGAATCAACAGAAAAACCCAACCTTACAAAAATATACGAATTCTCTCCTAAGTAATTCTTTTGTCAAATATGAAACCAAAATGCAACTGTAAGATATTTAGAAACCAGCAGGAATGAGCATAGTATGCAGCAACGCTATAGGACCTGACAAAGCTGTAATTAGAAGCAAATTCAAAGTAGCAAATGCTTTCATTATTAAACAGGCAAGAATGACAGTAACAGAATGAAGCAGTAAATTCAAAAAGTTAGAAAGCAAAGTAGTTTGAAGGAAACCCGGAGACAGGAAATACAAAGATAAAACAGAAAGAAATTGAATTAGAAAAAAGAACAGATAAGTAAATAGTCTTAGATTTAAAAAAAAAAAAACAATAAAATAGATAACATTTCATATAAGGCTTATTAAAAAGGCCTTATAATAAAAAAGTGAAAACTCAAATACCCAATATTAAATGCATAAAATAGCCCACATTTACCAACTATTTCCCATGTACCAGGCACTAGCTAAGCACTTTACCTTCTCCAGCTCACCTCCCAGCATCCTTATGAAAGACAGAATATTAATAGCTCTATTTTTCATTTTTACATTCAAGAACCAGGATCAGAGAAGTCAAAGTAACTTATCTAACTAAGCTCATCATAGGAATAAGAAATAGAATGGACACTTAAAACCAGGACCTCTAAACCTTAGGTCCTGCCATTTTAAATCTCTACATGGTACTGAGTAGTGGATAAAATTTCAGATACAGACAATTTTATATTCTGGATGCAACTCAGTGTTAATACATTTGAAAATCCTTATGAAGGGTATGATTCCTGAGTAAAATGTAAATTACCAAACTTGACTCAAGAAATAGATAACCTAAACAAAGCAATAACCATGAAAGAAAAGTTGATTGCCTCCACAAAAAAATGCTGGGCTAAATAATTATAAAAGAACATTTTTTTTGAAAAGACATTTGAGGAATAAATAATTCCCGTGATAAAGAAATCGTTCTAGGACAAGGAACAGAGGAAACTATGGGTTGTGTCATAATTCAGTTTTAAAGCAATTCAGACAAAAAGTTAAAAAAAAATAGATAATGTTTTCTTATATAGAGACAAAAATTTTAAACAAAACTTCAGTAAATAAGCCAAGCAGTATATAAAATGCCAAATGATGTTATGTCAGAAATGTAAGGAAGGTTTAATATAAAACTTCTCATAAAATTCACATCAATATCTGTCCTCTCGACAGTTTTGAAAAAATTTAATAAACTCTAATGTCCATTTCTGATTTATTTAAAAAGAAAGTTTGATTTAGAAAACATACTTTCTTTTCATGATATAGAACATCTGTCTCAACATCCAACATCTAACAGGTATAAATAAGAATTAATATCATGCTTAAAAGTTAAACACCAAAAGCATTCCCATTAAAATCAGAAACAAGACAAAGATTCAGGTTACCACCGCAATTATTTACCATGATTCCAAAAGTTTTAGCCATTTCTAAATAAAGTGCAAAGAAATATCATTCACAATAGCAACAATGCCATTAGCTACCCAGAAATAAGCCTAGAAAGATATGTGGAAAAAGGGGGAAATCAAAATTATATGCAATGTAACCTTTATTAAAGAAAAAGTGCATAGATAACAGGCAACTTTTTTATTATACCTTCCTAAACTTTCCATTTAGCATAAACTGTATGGTCATAAAAAGATCAACCGCAACAAGGAAATTAAAAAATCCCTAGAACTGGAGTTGAAAATATGATGAGTTTGCAATGTCAGGAGAGAGAGGCAAGTTGGGAAAGGGATAGAGTGGGAACCAAGGTGCATACCCTCCTGTCCCCAAGACTCTTTAGGAAATACTACTTCCTGGAATATGTCTCTGTTCATCCAGACCTGAGTGTGACATTCAGAGCTGCATGATTGGGGTTCAAATTCCTGGGAGTCAAGCTGAAACTTGCTGGCAATTAGATGGCTGTAAAAGACACCAGAGGGCAAGCAGGCTGTGTGATAAAATTTTTCCACCTGGTTAAAGTTCTCTAATCCCAGATAGTGTGCAGACTGGGCTTCTGGGGCCCTAGGGCTTCTAATGGCCCAACTATTCTCAATGAGTGCCTGGTGCCTGGCCCCAGCCTAGCAGGAATGAGTCTTTGCTGGCCAACTTTATTTTCACCTCCTCTTTCCTAGGGCCCACCTGGAGAGAGGGAGAAGTAAGGGGTGTGTGTGTGTGTGTTGGGGGTGTGTGTGTTGATACACAGGTGTCACTATATTCTCCAGACATTTCCTTTAAAATTCACCCTCAGTCCAGGATAACAGGAATTCTGGTTCGTTCCTGTTAAGTTCTATGGATCGCCAGCAGTGCTTACATCTTTGGTTGTGACTGGTCACCTTGCCTTCCAAATTGCACCTTCTGTCTCCTGCCCATAGCTCCAGGTCATGCTACTCCTTACTTGCTGTCAACTTTACCCTTTCCTTCCCACTCGCAAAGCACCAAGACTGTTAAAGTCACGGGCTTTCCTAAAACCTTGAAAATGTCACAGTGCGCACAACGCAAAAAGGAAAACTTTCATCTCAACTCATTCTGTGAGCCTCATTTGGTCACCTGTCTGGCTTGTTCCCTGGCCTAGCTCCCTGGTGCTCTTCAAGCTCTTTCCTCTCAGATCGCAGCCTCCTTTCAATGTCCCCTCCTCTGTCCAGGCCCAGGGACCTCCAAACTCCCTGCAACTCGGGTGTCCACAGAGGAAGCCCCAAATCAGTGAGCACCCAGGCAAGCCAAGGCAGGCACAGTGACCCTGGGCTCTGCAGGACGGTGGGGCTCTTCCTTCAAAAATGCAGATGTCCAGGCCCGCCCTGGCGTGAGCCCTGGAGAGGTTCTCCTCCACCTAAAGCAGCCCCTCCATCGTGCCGTCTCCAGGATGACTTCTGTGGGCCACTTGTTCCTGGAGGGCTTGCAACTTCACAGAACCTGTTAAAATGCAGGACCCCAGGCCCCATCCCAGACACTGCAGCTCAGGAGATGGAGGGCCAAGAGTCTGCATTTCGAGAAAATATCCCAAGTGATTCTGATGCTGGTAATTCTCAAATCATACTTGGAGAGACTCTGCCCTCAGCAAAGGGCAAAAATTAGGACGCTTTTTCCTTTTTGGGTACGTGGCATGAGTGATCTTAGTTCCCAGACCAGGGATCAAACCCATGACCCCTGCAGTGGAAGCATGGATTCTTAACCACTGGGCTGCCAGGGAAGTCCCAAGATGCTTTTTCATACAGTTTGTCAAGCCTTCTCTTTTTCTCTCCCTGTCTCCCTCCCTCCCTTCTTCCTTCCTTCCTTCCTTCCTCCCTCCCTCCCTTCCTTCCTTCTTTTTCTTCCTTCCTTCCTTCCTTCCTCCCTTCCTTCTTCCCTCCCTCCCTCCCTCCCTCCCTTCCTTCCTTCCTCCCTCCCTCCCTTCCTTCCTTCTTTTCCTTCCTTCCTTCCTTCCTTCCTTCCTTCCTTCCTTCCTTCCTTCCTTCCTCCTTCTCCTTTTTCCTACACTCACAGAAACACTAACAGTCATTTCTGGGTTGTAAGAGACATTTATAAAGAAAATTATATATATTATATATTTATTTATAGTTATATATATATTCATTATATATGAATATATAAGAAAACAGAAATGCTTGTATTTATATTTTTTGGCCTTTTCCCAATTTTTTGAACTTATTTGGTCACTAGGAAAAATATATAATAAAGAAAAGAAAAACTTGAATGACTCTTAGGAAGTGTGTCAACTGGGAAACTGGATTTGACCCTGGAGTCTCTCCTGGCTCAAGAACAAGTCTTCATCTCCTAATATCTAAGTAACCAGGGGGTTGTTCCTGGGACTCCAAAGAAACCTCCCAAGTGACTGTGTGTACTGCCAGGGCAGGAAGTTCCTGTGGCTTGGGCCTGCTGACCTCTAAGCCTAGAAAGGAAAAATGTGCTGGGGGTTAAATATCACCTGCCTCAGGTCTGCAGGGTACCACCCCTCTCCACCTCCCACCCTCCCGCCTCATGAGACTGTCCCCTGCAGCTCTGAGGCAGCTTGGTGAGTTTGATCCCACTCTGCCCCTCTCTTAGCTTGAAGGCAAGACTCTGATCATCAGTACTCTCTCCTGTGAAGCCAGCAAAGGGAGCAATCACCTTTTCTTTGCGAGAGGGTTGGGAGAATTAAATGCACATGCTTGTGAAAATGCTTTGCGCATGGTGCCCAGCAGTCACTCCTGCAGCCCTCGGTGCTTTCCACAGAACCTTAGTAACTTCTGCTGTGCATCGGGATGCCCTGGACGTGGGCCTTACACACAGTGAAGGCACATTCCTGCTTTCAAGGCACTTCAGCTGCCCAGGGAGAGAAACTGACACTTAGACAAAGCCAGCCTGTGAGTTTTGCTAGGACAGGAGGAATCAAGCCAATCTCAGAGCAAATTCTAACCTTCCTTAAGACCTGTGACCCGAGGCAAGTTATTTGGCCTCCGTGGGCTGCTATCTCAGAAATTTGAAGGCCTCTGTTTCACAGGGTGGTTCTAAGGATTAGAATGCGATGGATCGCTGCGAGCCTCAGGCATTAGCATCTCTCCTTTAGAACACTTCCTCCGTCTCCCTGCAACTTCTACATTGATTTCATTAACGTTGCCACCCACTGTTTCTTCCTAAGCATCAATATTTGTGAAATCATGGTTTTGATGTGTGAGTCCTATTTTTTCTTCTTATGAACATTAAAACAAACGCATAGCTGTAAAAATCCAAGTCCACCTAGCAAATTTTCATGTGCCTGCTGGGGCATAAATACCACACTTAGGTAGGGAAATACAGATATTCTTGGATATTCTTAATAATGTTGCTTCTCGAGAGGCTTAAATACATGCAATTTTGTTGATTTGGAGAAGCATAGAGTAGGTGAGAGGACCCGATGCCTTAGGGCTGGAGCAGGGGGAGGCGGAAGGCTCCCCAGAGGGGTGACATCTGAACACTGCAAGGAAGCTGGAGTTACCTGTCATCAGACAGTTGAAAGGACTTGAGGAAGGGAGGAGGAGCTAAAGGAGGTGCTTTCTTAGAAAAGGGAGACAAAGGCTAGGAGCAGAACAGGACATTAGAACATTTTCGAGGAATTGCCTGCAGGGTAGCAGGTTGGGCTATAAGTGGAAGCGTGTGAGAGATGAGCTTGGAAGCTGTAGATAAGCTGGCTCAGATAAAGATAAAGAAGGGCATGCGTGCTCTCTGAGGAATTTGGACTTGATCCTGGTGGATAGGGTGAAACCCTGAGGAGTCACATGTTTCCATTTACAGCCTAAGAAGATCTCAGAATTATTTAGAGTAGCTCAAGATGGAAGGTCCAAGAGGCTGCCTGATAAATCTGTAGAAACACCTCTCACACCTCCCTTTTCTCATCCCTTCATTCGCTAACTGGGGCTTTCACATAAATCGTATGGAACTATTTATTTCAGCAGAAATGAGCACTTTGTTTCTGAGGTCAGCTTCTACTGTCCCCAAAAGCCATGGCTGTTAGAATTGTCATGCACCCACCTAGTCGTGAAAGCCACAAACCTGGGAGCTGTCTTCAGTTCCCTCCTCTGCTTCGCCTTCCACAGCCAGGCTCAGCAGCCTGACAATTTCCCCTTTGCGATACGGTTCAAATCCTGTGCCCCCTCTGCCTTCCACTGCCCCTGAAGTTCATACCTTCTTCATCTCTCACTTCAATGCTTTGTAATGGTCTCCAAACCATCTCACTGCTGGTTACATCTGGATTCCTCCATGTAGGTAGTGACAAGACCCTAAGCAAATTCCTTAATCTTATAGGTCTCTGTTTCTTCATCTGTCACATGGGGATGATGTATTCATATACCGATCTGTCTCACAGGGTTGCTGTGAGGATTATGTAAGCTACCGAGTGTCAAGCATTTCCTATACTGCATGGTACCTAGAAGTTCAATAAGGATTTGGCATTATTCTTATATCCCTCTCCCATTCTGTAATCTATGGCTGCCTTAAAAACCCAAACTCTAGGGCTTCCCTGGTGGCACAGTGGTTGAGAGTCTGCCTGCCGATGCAGGGGACACGGGTTCGTGCCCCGTTCCGGGAAGATCCCACATGCCGCGGAGCGGCTGGGCCCGTGAGCCATGGCCGCTGAGCCTGTGCGTCCGGAGCCTGTGCTCCGCAGCGGGAGAGGCCACAGCAGGGAGAGGCCTGCGTACCGCAAAAAAAAAAAAAAAAAAAAAAAAAAACCCAAACTCTATACATGAATAAATTGGCCTTCTGGTGTTAGTCACCAGCCTCCTGGACAGGGTTCATGGAGTCCCTGAGACTCATAGCTGCTCTCTGTGTGAGATGACCAAGCCCTGCAGGGATCAACTGGGACGAGGCTGGGGTGAGGCGAGAGAAGCACCTGGGGTGCAAAATTGAAGGAGGCGCTAACTCTCAGGGTCGAGCAAGTGCTCCCTTAAATTCTGTGCCCTAGTTCCAAAGGGGGGTTTACAACTTGCTTTGTTTTCCTCTAGTTGAGTGATCCTCTACACAGAGAACCACACTCTCCAGCCGTGGGTACCACGCAAGCAAGCTCCAGTGAGACCCGAGCGGGTAGAAGGAAGAGGGAGAGCCCAGGGGAGGCTTAGGGTTACAGTGACATCGGTGAGGGCAGTGCCAGGAGGAGATGAGTGTCTGTGTCCCAGGCACCCGGACTGCCCAGGGCTAGGGATTTGCCATCAACCCTGAGCAGCCACAGGCTGCCTAGCAGGCTGGTACGTTTCATTATTAAAGTGTGATCTGTAGTTTCTCCCACCCCCAGCTCAGCGAGGGAGCAATGCCCCTGCTTCCCTCTTGGGTGGCCCTGGTCCTAAGCAAATAAAGCGGGTGCTGATTAGCTGAGGTCAGCTTTATATTGCCGATTATCCAGGCAACTCTGGATCCATTGGGGTGTTGGTGCGGAGGAGGAGGAGGGCGGGGCTGAGGGCAGGAACGAGGCATCATCCTATGAAGAGGTGATCCGGGCAGACACATCTGTCTTGACTCCGCACACTCAGCACGAGCAGAAGCCGCCAGGTGTTGCGGTGGGCGTGGGGCAGGGGCGAGGTGGAAGTAGAGGACAGGGAGAGGTCTCAGATTTCCCATGCATCTGTCCTGCCCAATATTTTAGAACTCCTTTCAAATCAGCAAGTGAACGTAGCGAAGTGAGACCACATCACGCTGGTCCCAGTCTGGTGCTTGCAAATTAATGCATCGTGAAAGGAATCGAGGATGTTGCCAAGGCCAATTAGAAAGTCAGCGGTGCTGGGAATACCAGTTGGCAGGGTGTGCATCCCACTGCCCCTCCCCCCGCCCCACACCCCAAGAGGGTTTTCCCTTTGCCCCGTGGTTCTTTCTTCCTCTTCCTCCTTCACCCGGGTCCCCCTCCAACCGGCTTGGCTCAGAAGGAAGCTTATACATTTGGGTAAATGCCAGACTGGGTTTGAATTCTGGATCTACCACTGTTCATCAGTGAGGTATTGGTCAAGTTATTTAATCTCTTTGAGCCTCAGTTTCCCCAGCTGCTGTATACCCACCCGGAAGATGGAAGGATGAATGTGGTAGTGTCTGCAAAGTACCTGACAGTAGTTTCCACTGATGCTAGTTAACACTCAGGTTAGTTCTGTCCCACCTTTTTTTCAAATGCAGAGCTGTTGATTTTTTATAATCTTAACAGGAAGAAATTTTTGTGTTAGGACTTTTGAGGAAGCTTTCTAGTGGGTTCCTTAAGCAAGAATTATTAATAATGATGATAGAAAACATGTATGGAGTATTTCCCATGCTCACGGCTCTGTTCTCAGTACTTTACAAGGACTAACTCATTTATTCCCCCACCAGCTCTGTGAAGCAGGAACTACTGTCATCCTTATTTTATAGACCAAGAGAAATACCCTCGTCCCCTAGAGAGTGGGCTCACCTAACTACTCCTGCTGGATTGTTTGTTTGTTGAAGAATGGCTTTGGACCTCTCATGATTTTAAAAAATAATAATTTATTGAGGCAAAATTCCTATAACACAAAATTAACCATTTTAAGATGAACAAATCAGTGGCATTTAGTACATTCAGAATGTTGTGCACCCACCACCTCTGTCTAGTTCCAAAGCATCTCCATCACTCCAAAGTAAAACGCCTGATCCCTCCCGCAGCCCCTGGCTACCACCCATCTGTGTTCTGTCTCTGTAGATTTATCTATTCTGGATTATTTCGTATAAATGGATCATATAATATGGGACTTTGTTGTTTCTGACTTTTTTTCACAAAGCGTAATGCTTTCATAGTTCATCCTCATTGTAGCATGTATCAGTACCTTTTTATGGCTGAATAATTCTCCATTTTATATGCCACATTTTATATACCACAATTTGCTTATCCACTCATTTCTTTTTTATATATATATATAAATTTATTTATTTATTTATTTATTTTTGGCTGTGTTGGGTCCTCGTTTCTGCGCGCGGGCTTTCTCCAGTTGCGGCGAGCGGGGGTCACTCGTCATCGCGGTGCGCGGGCCTCTCACTGTCGTGGCCTCTCCCGTAGCAGAGCACAGGCTGCGGACTCGCAGGCTCAGTAGTTGTGGCTCACGGGCCCAGCCGCTCCGCGGCCTGTGGGATCCTCCAGGACCGGGGCACGAACCCATGTCCCCTGCATCGGCAGGCAGACTCCCAACCACTGCGCCACCAGGGAAGCCCCCTCCACTCATTTCTTGATGTACATTTGGACTGGTTCCACCTATTGATTATTGTAAGTCCTGCTGCTACGCACATGCTTGTACATTTACTCATTTGAGTCCCTGCTTTCAATTTTTCAGGATATATACTAATGGGTGGAATTGTGGGATCATACGTTGATTCTATGTTTAAATTTTGAGGAACTATGAAACTGCTCTCTACAGCAGCTGAACTATTTTACATTCCCACCAACAATGTGTGAGGGTTCCAATTCTTCCCACATCCTCATCTACATGTGTTATTTTCCATTTTTTAAAAATTCTAGTGGGTGTAAAGTGGTAACTCATTGTGGCTTCAATTTGCATTTCCCTAACGACCAAGCACATCTTTTCATGTGCTTTGTGGGCTCTTTGTATATCTTCTTTGGAAAAATGTCTGTTCAAGTCCTTTGCCCATTTTTTATTTTTATTTATTTATTTATTTTTTGCCCATTTTTAAAATTGAGCTGTTTGTCTTTTTGTTGAGTTGTAAGGGTTCTTTATATAATCTGGATACAAAATCTTATCGGACGTATGATTTGCAAATATTTTCTCCCGTTCGTAGCCTGTCTTTTTACTTTCCTGACGATGGCCTTGGATGCACAAAAGTTTTTAATTTTGATAAAATCCAATTTATCTGTTTTCGTTGTTGTTTTTGCTCTTGGCCTGGCATCACATCTAAAAATCTATTGCCAAATCTAAATTTATGAAGATTTACTCCAGTTTTCTACTCAGAGTTTTACAGTTTTAGCTGTTACATTTAGGTCATGTATCCATTTTGAGTTAGATTTTCCATATAATGTGAGGTAGGAGTTGAGCTTAATTCCTTTGCGTGTGGAAATTCAGTTGCTCCAGTACCAACTGTTGAAGAGACTATTCTTTCCCCATCGAATGGTTTTCCCCTTATGATTTTAATCTCTGTGGAACAGGCATGAAGACAGTTAAAGAAGAGCAGGCATCCCAAGCCCTGGTCTGGGAACAAGGGGAGCTATTGGGACAGGTTGCTTAGCATGTCAAACAAAGGATTGGGAAGAACATTTCTAGAACTATAGCCCTGCGCGTACGTGGGGGGACTTCTCGCTGTTTATGATTTCATCAAATATGAGTTGACTGACTTTTCAAATTGATTTGATTTATCCAATGCAATGGAAAAAAAAAATGATGCAAACCATTGAGGTTACATCCAAATCCCCAATTCAGAACTCAGTGCAGCTGACATACCAACACGCCAGGCTAACCTTTGTACGGGGAGGCCATGTGATTTCCATCACTTGAGTAATTTACCTCCTCCGCTCGCTTTTCTCATACTCCTGAATGTGAAGAACATTATCCTGGTAATGTTCAGGATAAAAGCTGGTAATTACAGTACAGTATTTTACAGTTTTCAAAATGTATTCATATTCTATTGCAGTGAATTATTAACTGAAATAAGATCTCACTGTAATCTGAGAGAGTCAGTGAACTTGAAATTGTAAATAAAACACTTAGGAAGGACTCCACATTTATAATACAGAAACCACAACAGACTTGCTGTTGAACTAAGAGAACGGGAAAAGAGGATTAACGTCTTCTAAGTTTTTACTATATGTTAGATACTCAGACAGATGCACAATCTTTGTTTTCTCATTTAATCCTTGCCACAGCCTGAGAAGCAGATATTCTGATTCTCATTTTACAGATGTAAAAACTGAGACACAAAGAAGTTAAGTCTCTTGCCCCAGGCAGATCTCTGAGAAGCATAAAAGCCAGGATTTTAGCTCAGATCACATGGTCTCAACGTCCACCCACTCTCTTTTAAAGACTGAAAAATCACTGGGAACAAAGTTTAGTTCAATTGTAATAAAAAAATAAAAACCAAAAAAGACCCAAGTAATCCAACTGAAGCTTCTCTTGTTCATTTAAGATGATCGAACTGGGATATCATGTTGGCCTCCCATACACTTGACCAGAAGTTTCTAGGAAGCCAGCACCTCTTTGAGAATCATTTGACTCCTTTATTTAAAATCGACAATTTCAAGAGGCAGTTTCATCTTTCTCTTTCCCTCAAACAGTCCCCCAAGAGGTCTTCTGAGCTGGTTCTAACCTGGACTTGTCAGTTCTTCCTGAAGGTTCTAGCAGTTCCAGATTTTAGTTAGTTCTGGGTTCTGAACTTCTAGAGGTCACAGGGCAAGAGAAACATGGACAGGAGTGTCTGGTTACCTAGAGTTACAGAACCACAGGCCAGCAGGGCAAGCCAGCTGCTGAGCCCTCAAATGTAGCTTTGCTCCTGGAGGCCACAGTTGCTGAGAATCCTCCTGGAAACCCAAGCACCTTAAGCTAAATGGTCAAGCCAGCTCCAACCTGAGGTGCTGAAAACAGCCAGCCACATACAACAAGTCTTAAACTGTAATTCTTTTTGATCCAACAGCTCCACTTCTGTTGATTTATCCCAAGGGAATTAATATGAAAACTACAGATTTGGCTACAAGGTTTTTTTTCCCCCTCAGCATTTATTATAATAAGTCAAATATAATATAAATATCTTGCATGTGGGGATTGGATAAACCAAACAAATATATCCATTTAATGTAATACAGTTCAGCTATTTAAAGTCTGGCAAAGAAAAACTGATTTTTTGACATAGAAAGTTGTTAAGTGAAATCAAGAGCTAAGTCAAAAAGATTACAAAGCAGTATTGTCTGTCGATCTATTATCTCTAGCTCCAAAACCTGAAAATATAAACCCTACTAGCAACAGGAGAACTCAGCTATAGGAATTATGGACATTTTTGTGCTTTTCCGTATTCTCCAGATTTTTCTGCAATTTACTTGTTACTTTTGTAATTGGTAAAAAATATTATTTAGGCAAAAATTAAAACAGAACCAGAATCTTGTAGCTCTGTTTGGAGAAGAACATAAAATTTCAGCACTTCAATAGAATTTGCTTTCCAGAGGATGAGATTTGCAATTTTAAACACATATTTAGTCCATCTCACTGACCAACCTGGATAGCTGAGAGCAGATTATGTCATGGTTGTAATAGTCTGGGGATTCTCTTTCCCTTTTACCTAGGACCACTGACTCCTGTGGGATCAGGCCCCTGTGATTGGCATGTCCCTGAGTAGCTACAGAGCAGGTACTAACCAGCCTAAGAAGTGTGGGAAGGACCTAGTGCCTTGCACACTATTCCTATTCGTTACGTGTTTGTTAGTTGATCGACAGAGCTCCTTGACTCCCTTCAGAGGTCCCTCCAAGAGCCAGGAGGGAGTTCTAACTATAATCTCCACACTCTTTATTAACTTCTTCAAATAATGCATTGCAATAGGTGCAGGAAAAGCATTTGACAAAATTTGACATCCATTTATGATTAAAAAAAAAATCTCAACAAAGTTGGTATGGTGGGAACATACCTCAACATGATAAAGGCAATATATGACGATCCCAGAGCTAGCATTCATACTGAATGGTGAAAAGCTAAAAGCTTTTCCTCTAAGGTCAGAAACAAGACAAAGATGCCCACTCTTGCCATTTTAATTCAACATAGTATTGGAAAGCCTAGCCACAGCAGTCAGACAAGAAAAAAGAAATAAAAGGCATGCAAATTGGAAATGAAGAAGTAAAACTGTCACTATTTGCAAGTGACATGATATTATATATAGAAAACCCTAATGACTTCATCAAAAAACTCTTAGACCTAATAAACATTCAGTAAAGTTTAAGAATACAAAATCAATATACAAAAATCTGTTTTGTTTCTATACACTAATAATAAACTATTAGAAAGAACAATTAAGAAAATACCATTTACAATTGCATCAAAAAGAATAA
Organism: Leucopleurus acutus; assembly: GCF_964270905.1. Lineage (NCBI taxonomy): Eukaryota > Metazoa > Chordata > Mammalia > Artiodactyla > Delphinidae > Leucopleurus > Leucopleurus acutus. Next base: position 52,119,497 of record NC_139146.1, read on the forward strand.
AATACCTAGGAGTACATTTAACCGAGGAGGTGAAAGATCTGTACTCTGAAAACTATAAAACATTGGTAAAAGAAATTGAAGACAACACAAATAAATGGAAAGATATTCCATACTCATGTTAAAATGTTTATACTACCTAAAGCAATCTACAGATTCAGTGCAATCCCTATCACAATACCCATGCATTTCCACAGAAATAAAGTCTCTTCAATAAATGGTGCTGGAAAAACTGGACAGCCATATGTAAAAGAATGAAACCAGACCACTTTCTTATACCATATACAAAGATAAACTCAAAATAGACTAAAGACTTAAATGTAAGACCTGAAACCAAGAAATGTTTAGTAGGAAACATAGGCAGTAAGCTCTTTGACATTGGTCTCAGCAATATGTTTTTGGATCTGTCTCCTCAGGCAAATACTTTTTCTTGTGAAAACTGTAACACATTGATAAAAGAAATTGAAGACGACACAAAAATAAATGGAAAGATATTCCATGCTCAGCGATTGGAAGAATTAATATTGTTAAAATGTCTATACTACCCAAAGCAATCTACAGAGTCAATGCAATTCCTATCAAAATTCCAATGGCATTTTTCACAGAAATAGAACAAATAGTCCTAAAATGCATATGGAACTGCAGTAGACCCTGAATAGCCAAAGCAATCTTGAGAACAAAGAATAAAGAACAAAGCTGGAGACATCAAACTCCCTGATTTCAATTGATGAAGAGAAGAAATTGTGGTATATATTGATACATACAATGGAATGCTATTCATCCATAAAAAAGAATGAAATCTGGTCACTTACAACAACATGGATCGACCTTGAGGGCATTGTGCTGAAATAAGTGAAATAAGTCAGGCAGAGAAAGACAAATACCACGCCATCTCACTCATATGTGGGACCTAAGAAACAAACAAAAACCAAGCTCATAGATAAAGAGAACAGATTGATGGTTTCCAGAATCAGGAAATGGGACTTATGTGAAATGGGTTAAGGAGGTCAAAAAATACATCACAGTTGTAAAATAAATAAGTCAAAGGGATGTAATGTGCAGCGTGGTGACGATAGTAAGATTGTACTGTATTTTTGAAAGTTGCTGAGAGAGCAGGTCTTAAAAGTTCTTGTCACAAGAAAAAACATTTTGTTTAATTTAGTTTTAATTATGCATGGGGATGATTGTTAATTAGACTCATTGCGGTGATCATTTTGCAATATACACCAATATCAAATCATGAAAAAAATTTAGAAGAGAATTAAGTATAACAGCAGTTAAAAAAAATAAAGATGAGGCATTTTCTTTTTTATGCTATTTGTTTTCATACTTGGCATTCTAGGGCTGGTGGTGTTGGTTTGGGGTTACTAAGCCTCATACTCCTGAAAAGTCATGCAAGAGAGTGACTCTACTAGCTCTGGAGTATGTGAGAACAGCAACCACACAACGCGGGATTTGGAGGTGGGCAGGCACACACTCACATCACACTCCACATCCAGCCTGCAAAGTAATCTTGGGCAAATTACTCATCTATCCAAGTCTTGGTTTTCTGCATTTTAAAAACAGGAATAATAATCCTCACTTGGCAGGATTGCTGTGAGCCCTAAGTGAGATTGAAAATACATGACCCAATCTGTGTCACAAATCATCTGTTCTGTAAGTGTCTCCTTCCCTCCTGGCCTTTATTAGAGTTTTCAGCATAAGTAAATGTGTGGTATTTTAAGATTTTTAAAATTCATTCTCCAAAGCTAGACTGATGGAGTGTGAATCCCAGCTCTGCCGTCTACTAACTGGATGACGTTGGGCAAGTTAATTTCTCAGTGCCTCTGTTTCTTTATCTATAAAATGGGAATAGGGACTTCCCCAGCGGTCCAGTGGTTAAGACTTTGCCTTCCAATGCAGGGGCTGCAGGTTTGATCCCCGGTCAGGGAACTAAGATCCCACATGCCTCGCAGCCAAAAAACCAAAATACGAAACAGAAACAATATTGTAACAAATTCAATAAAGACTTTAAAAATAGTCCACATCAAAAAAAAAAAATCTTTAGGAAAAAAATGGGAATAAACCAACCTAATAGGGTTTTTCTGACAATCAAATGAGTTAAAATATGTAACATCCTTAGAACAGAGCTTGGCTATATAAGTGGTAACTATAAGGTTGGCCAAAAAGTTCGTTCGGATTTCTCTGTAAGATAGTACAGAAAAACTGGAACGAACTTTTTGGCCAACCCAATATTATTACATTATCATTACTGTTATTATTATTATTATCATTTATGTTCTCACTCTTTATGCAAGAGAAAAAAGGCACAGTTTACACACAATATCCACAAAACAATAATATGTCAAATAACAGATGTAACAAAAGATTTGTTAAACCTTTAGGATAAAAATGATAAAACTTCACTGAGAGCCTTAAAAGAAGATGATGATGAATACCACGTTCATGGATTGGAAGACTCAATATCATAAATACCTCAAGTCTCCAATAATTAATCTGTACGCAAACCTGACTTTAAAATTCTTTTGGAGAGCAAAGGGACAAAAAGGAGTTAAGACAATTTTGAAGAAAAACAAAGAGGAGTGACTTGCCTTACCAGTTAAACACCAAGATTTACCACTGAGTATAGCAATAAAGCAGTTTGGTATTAAAGCAAGCAGACGTGACTCTCTTCCATTGTCTTAAAAAACAAAATGCACTGAGATATTTATCCTGTCAGTTCTTGGGGTGGTTAGGTGAGGCCTGGGGCAGCCTTTTCCAAATACTCCAATGTGCTGTATGAAGATGATCATTTTCTTTGTGTTCATAATGTGAAAAGCTTACAAAGCACTGGAATAGACCAGTGGACTAGAAAAGAGAACTCAAAGAGATTCTCGTATACATGGAAATTTTATCATGTCCAAAAGTAGTGTCATTACTAATCTCTTAGGACTGAAAGGATTATTCAAGAAATGGGGGCTTCCCTGGTGGCGCAGTGGTTGAGAGTCTGCCTGCCGATGCAGGGAACACCGGTTCGTGCCCCGGTCCGGGAAGATCCCATATGCCGCGGAGCAGCTGAGCCCGTGAGCCATGGCCGCTGAGCCTGCGCGTCCGGATCCTGTGCTCCGCAACGGGAGAGGCCGCAACAGTGAGAGGCCCGCGTACCGCAAAAAAAAAAAAAAAAAAGAAAGAAAGAAAAAGAAATGGTACAGCTAGTTTTATATATACATTTCATATATATGTATATATATGAAAAAATTTTAATTGTTTTTCTACCTCACACCATAAGCAATAACCAATTTCACATGAATTGAAGATTAAAATATAAAAAAGAAAAATAGTACAAAGTTTTAAAAGAAAATTTAGGAGAATATTTTGATACCATGAGATCAGAGAAGAACTTAGCAAAAGCAGAGAAAGCACAAACTATAAAATAAAGTACTAATAAATTTGACTATAGACATGACCAAAACAACCAGGAGTATAGTCAGATGACCAATGAACCATCTGGAAAAAAATTTACAACTTACATCACAAAGAGCTAACGTCACTAATAAATTAAAAACCCTCTTGCAAATTAATAAGCTATAATTTCATGTGAACAGACAGATCACAGAAAAGTATATGTAAGTGGTCTTTTAAAAACCTAAAAATATTTTATTTCTGTGCCAAGAGTTCAACTTCACTAATAGTAGCAGAAATGCAAATTAAATCCACATTGAGATACTACTTTTTACCTGTTAGGATGGTAAAAGTCCAGAAGTCTAATTTATGGTAACATCCATGGTGTAGGAAACACACCCTCTTACAACATTGTGGGGTATAAATTTTTACAACCCCTAAGGAGGGAATTTGGCACTATCTATTAATTACAGTCTCGTATATGCTTTGATCATGCATTTCCATATCTAGGAATTTGTCCCTTAGACATTTGCACAGATGTGTGTAATGATAAAAGAACAAGGTTACTCAGGGCAACATTGTTTGGAAGAGCAAAAGATGGGAAACAACCCAATATTAATCGGTAAGTGGTTAAATGTAAATTACAGTACATTCATACTACTGAGTATTATGGAGCTGTAGAATGAGAAAAATCTTTACTGATACGGAATAATCTCCAAGATACACAGTAAAGGAGAAAAACCCCTCAAGATGTGTAATAGTATATACAGTATGTTAATATTTGGGTTGGGGACTTCCCTGGTGGTCCAGTGGTTAAGACTCCAGGCTTCCACTGCAGGGGGCGTGGGTTCGAGCCCTGGTTGGAGAACCAAGATCCCCACTTGCCACATGGTGCAGCCAAAAAAACCCCAGAAGAACAATATTTGGGTTAAAAGGTAAAAGAGACAATTTATCTTTTGCTTTTTTATGTGCATAAAATAATTTTGTAAGGATATTGAAGGAAATTGCGTGACTAAGGAAGGAAGAGCCAGAGAAGAGAGACATCACTATATGTTCTTCTGTACCTCTTAGATTTTGAGCAATGTGCATGAAATGAAAGGTTTATTTACTCATTTGTTTGTTTGCTTATTTATTTACTTACTTATTTAGGCCGTACTGAATGACTTGCAAGATCTTTGTTCCCTGACCAGGGCTTGAACCTAGGCTATCGCAGTGAAAGCACTGAGTCCTAACCACTGGACCACCAGGGAATTCCCATATTTATATTTAGCAATTAACTATTAATACATTGAAATTTAAAAATTTTATACAATTAAAGACATCATAAATATATGAAAAGGTAAATCACATACTAGGAGGCTGTATTTTCAACAGATGTTACTAACAAAAGATTAGTACCCAGAGTTCCAGTTCAATAAAAAAAGACAAACAAGTCAATATTAAAATGGACAGAAGATAAGATGAAAACATTCACAGAAAAAGAAATATGACTGGTCAATTAACATCTTTAAAAGACATGTATTTTAACAATTAGAAAATTGTAAATTCAAATAAATTGCCATTTACTGCCATGAGGTTGGAAAATATTAAAAATTCCAACCACCCCAAATGTTGGTGAGGATACAGGATATGTAGAACTCTCAGGCCTGCTGGTGGGAGTGTAAATGGGTGTTAACACATTAGACGGCTACACAGCTATAAAGTAGAAAATATGCATACCGTTTGACACAGTAATTGCACTTTTTGGTACGTATCGTAGAAAACTTCTAGCACTTGTTTATGAAGAGACACATGCAGAAAATAGTCATTGACATACTGTTGGTACTAAAAAGACAACAGGACAATGGATAACTAATGGTATAGTTACAAAATGAAATATTACATACCAATATTCCAGTTCTAATATTCCTATATATATGTATATATGTACATATTTAGATATACATACATATATATCAACATGGATAAATCTCAAACACACGAGGTGGAATGAAAAGCCAATTTTAGAAAGATACTATTTAAATAAAATTTTAAAACATTCCAAATGATTCTATATAATGTTTGTCCTTAGTTACATATACAGCAAGTCTTAAAAGTACACTGGAATTAGAAATTCTAAATTCAAATAGTGGTTCCCCCTGGGCATAGGGGGAGGGCATAGGGGGAGGGAGGGGTACCTGTGGGATGGTTTCCATGTCTGTCATATTTTGGTTTTTGTTTAAAGTCTATCATTGAAAGAAAAAAAAGGTAACATTTTATAAAGCTGGTTGGTTGTACCTGACTATTATTTTCTGTACATTTTAATGTCTGAAATAGTTCATTAAAATAAAAAAGAACACAGAGATTTAGCATAGAGCACTAAAGAGCACAGATCTTTCTGGTTAGGGTTGATGTCCCATCTCTATCATTTGTAAGCACTGTGACCCTGGAAAGTCTCATAATCTCTTTAAATCTCATTTTCTCCAGCTGCAAAATGGGGATAATTATAACAGTTATAAGATGGGGTAAGATAAAGATTGAACAAGGTTATGAATGAATAATCCTGGTACACAGTAGGTGCTTAGTAAATATTAACCAATATTACCATCGTCTCCGTTTGACTAGGGGAAGGGCATTCTTGAGTCACTTTGACTCTTCATTTCTTAACTCTAGAAAGTGAGATTTTGTGCATTAGATCCCCAGAACTTATTCCTCTTCTAACTGCCAGTTTGTACCCTCTGACCCACATCCCCCCAATTCCCATACCTGCAGCCCCTGGTAACCACACCTCTACTCTCTGTTTCTATGAGTTTGGCTTTTTTAGATTCCTCATGTAAGTGAGATCATACAGTATTTGTTTTTCTCTGTCCGACTTATTTAGCATAATGCCTTCAAGTTTCATCCAATAAAAATGGTCAGGGCTTCCCTGGTGGCGCAGTGGTTGGGAGTCCACCTGCCAATGCAAGGGACGCAGGTTCGTGCCGCGGTCCGGGAAGATCCCACATGCCGCGGAGCGGCTGGGCCCGTGAGCCATGGCCACTGGGCCTGCGCGTCCGAAGCCTGCGCTCCGCGGCAGAAGAGGCTGCAGCAGTGAGAGGCCCGCATACCGCAAAAAAAAAAAAAAAAAAAAAAAGGTCAGATTTTCTTCTTTCTCATGGCTGAATAATATTCCATTATATATTTATACCATGTCTTCTTTAATTCATCCATTGATGGACACTTAGGTTGCTTCCATATCTTGGCTATTGTAAATAAAGTGACAACAAACATGAGAGTGTAGACATCTTTTCGAGATCTTGCTTTCATTTCCTTTGGATGAATACCCAGAAATGGGATTGCTGGATCACATGGTAGTTCTATTTAAAATTTTTAACAATACTGTATTATACACTTGAAAGTGACTTAAATGTTCGCACACAAAAAAGAAATGATAATTATGTGATGTGATGGAAGTGTTAGCTAACTCTGTGGTAGTAATCATATAGCAACATATAACTATCAAATCAATATGCTGTACACCTTAAACTTCACAATGTTATGTATGTCAATTATAGCTCAACTTAAAAGAAAAAAGGAAATGAGATTTTGGTCTCCTGTCTCGATGAAACGTAACTGAAAATAAGGAGATAAGCTTGGAACAATTTCTTTTTTAAGTCTGCTTTTAACAGAAGCTTAAGTTTTGACAAAAGCTGCTAATTAAGTCTGCAAGGAAGATACAGTACTGATTAAATCAGCTGTACCTGCTAGTGGACGATCCTCCGAAATAAATGAAGAGCTATCAAATTCTTCCAGCACTGTGGGGCTGCAGTTAAACGCTTAGCTCTTTTGGGCTCGTTCTCATGTAATCTGCCAGGATACCCATAGTGGCACTTACTGCAGACTTCTTGGTAGGAAAATAGGGAAAAAATACCTGAGCAGTCCTTCTATGATTATTCACTGTGCTCCTTCTGAGTACCATCATTGTACAGGGGCTAGGAGTGACCCTGAAGTGCCCCTGCTTTAATAACTGAATCATTCCACTGGGGAAACAAAGCAAATACCAGAGCACAAATGCCTGAACAATGTGACAAAAGTATGTGATTAATTGCTTCATTGAGTGGTGAACACAACAAGCCTGGGGAATTCACAGAAGGGGGCAGTGGATGAAGGCTGCAAGAAACAGCTCCAGCTTTGGTGTCAGACAAATGGAAGTTGAAAGCAAGCCCCCTCCCACCTCCACAGGAGGCGTACTCTTCCTTACCTTCACGGTTACCCATATGACTTGCATTAGCTAATGGGATGTTAGCGGAGGTGATGTGAATGAAGGCTTCAAAATGCTTGCCCAGTTGGCTTTTGAGCCTCTTGTCATGAGATTGTTGGGGAGGATAAACGTCTCCTCTACCCTCTTCACTTCAGTGTATGGGGGCCTGCAGATTAAAGCAATAAAAGACAAAAAGAGAAAAGGCACACACTTTTTTATTAATATTTTACACACTTGAGAATTTACAGAAAAAGAGAAACACAAAGAAGTGGTTAGACTCAGAAGCTCATATACCATTTTAACAAAGGAAAAGGGGTTTGAGGTTTGATGTTTTGTGGGAAGTAACTAAGAAATATATGGGGAAACTAACGGAACATAAGGGTTATTTTAGAAAGATTTTTTAATGCAGACTCATCTCAGTGCTGACTCTCCATCTCCAGTGAAAAGAGTTGCTCTCCTCTTCCTGGTATGAGAGAGGAGAGGACACCTTCACAAAGGGAAATTTATGCCCTAATTTTGGGCAGAAAACAGAAGGGCAGAGAACTCTTCCTGCATCTTCTGATTCTCAATAACACTTATGTCAAAGTGGTATATTTGGGGGTTGCATATCCTGATCTCATTCAACATGCCCAGTTACCTGCTTACCCCAGATGAATAAAAGACACACGGAGCATGGTTGGACCCACCCTACAGCCTGGAACCAAGCCCAGACTAGATCAGCTGAACCACAGCCAACCTCCAGGTGCCTGAACGAGAAATAAATGCTTATGGCTACGTGCCACTGAGATTTTAGAGTTACTCGTTCCTGAGTATGATTGCAACAGTAGTTTATTCATCTGTAAAATGGGAAAAATGTGTATCTTATTTGCAGTGGTATCATGAGAATTAAGTGAAATACGAACCTAATATCTCACCCTGAGGATACAAATGAGGTCATGTTAATATTGATACCCGACCTGCTCATGAGGACATTCCCTTCCTGGAAGTGGGTCCATAAGTAGACCTTATGTTTCTCAGTGTTGGGGTGTGCCCCTTCACTCACCAGCCCCTGGTCCCCACAATTCTACCAGGGTACCACTCTAAGCTCGGGTTCTTCATTATCTATTGGCTCGGGCTGGTCATTTGGTGGAACTGCCGTGGACACTCACCAACAGAGGGTTTGAACTTCATGATGCAAGATGGCTTGGTTCATTTACTTAACAAACGTCTATAGAGTACCGAGTGACATATTTCAGCAGCACACTAAGCCGGATTCATGACTTAGGGTAATGGTGCTGATGAGAAGAATGAGGATAGAAAATACTCTCTCCCTCATACCGGGATTAGCATATATACACTATTGATACTATGCATAAAATAGATAACTCGGGCTTCCCTCGTGGCGCAGTTGTTGAGAGTCCGCCTGCCGATGCAGGGGACACGGGTTCGTGCCCTGGTCCGGGAAGATCCCACATGCCGCGGAGCGGCTGGGCCCGTGAGCCATGGCCGCTGAGCCTACACATCCAGAGCCTGTACTCTGCAATGGCAGTGGCCACAACAGTGAGAGGCCCGCGTACCGCAAAAAAAAAAAAAAAAGATAACTCATGATAACCTACGGTATAGCTCAGGGAAGTCTACTGAATGCTCTGTGGTGACCTTAATGGGAAGGAAATCCAAAAAAGAGGGGATATATGTATATGTATAGCTGATTCATCTTGCTGTACAGTAGAAACTAACACAACATTGTAAATCAAGTATATTCCAAAAAAAATTAATTAAAAAAAAAAGAAAAGAAAATACTCTCTCCCTCACTTAGTATAAGTCCATTATTGACTCCACAGCCTGCTAGGGCCCCAGAGAGTCAGAACTGAAACAGCTCTTTCAAATGGGAAATATTTCCAGAATGGCAGAGTTGAGAAGAGATTATTTGTAAACCCAATCTAGTTCTCCCCAGTAGCCCTGAGGGCCTGTTGCTCAGTCTGGGTCCCTAGGGTCAGTTTCCTCCCGGGCTTCTATAAGGACTTTCCAAGCCATGGCCCTCAATTCTGTTAGGCATGTCTGAGCCCCAGGCATGAACCGCAAATCAAGACATGTTCCCAGAAGACATTCTAGGCTCCATGCAAATCTGAGTTTGCAAATGGTTTCTTGAGAGAGTGGGTATCCTTTGACTACTCCCAGTGGATAGATGGGATCCTACTTGGACCCCTGCTTATAGAAATAATGTCTGGAAAGTACTAGGTGAATGGTAGGTAGACAAGAAGTGTTGGTTCTCTTCTACTTCCTGGAAGAGAGGAAATGCGAGCTGGATTATGGAGCAGCTGGAATGAAAAAGAGAGGGGCCAGATCTCCAGGCCCACTGTGAGGAAAAAAGTCCAATCATTGTACATCAGACCCCAAAGATAGCTCAGAGATGACAGCTAGACCAGTAAAGTGGGCCCAATGGCCTGCTGTTTGCTCAGGGCTACATAGCAAGTAGTTCAGGCCAGGTGTCCCTGCTCTGGGCGATTGCAGACCTGTGGACCCAGAAGACATCCTTTAGGAATGAAACTATTTTAAGGTCTCCCAGAATCCCCAAATTTCCTAAAGTCCTAATGTGTACTATTTTTCTTACATTTGTGACTCTTCTTCAAATGTTAACATTATTCATTTAAAACTATTACTGATCTCTGTTAGCTTTAAAAAAAAATATTGAGACTATTTTTTTAGATCAGTTTCAGGTTCACAGCAAAATTGTAGGGAAGATACAGAGATTTCCCATAACTCCCAGCACCCCACACATGCACAGCTTTTCCTATCATCAACATCCCGCACCAGAGAGGTACATTTGTTATAATTGACGAACCTATGTTGACACATCATAATCACCCAAAGTCCAGAGTTTACATTACAGTTTAATCCTAGTGTTGTACATTTGACGAGTTTGGGCAAATGTATAATGACATGTGTCCATCATTATGGTATCATACAGAGGATTTTCACTGCCCTAAAAGCCTCTGTGCTCCCCCTAGTCATCCCTCCCCACCCCTCTCTGATCTTTTTTACTGTCTTCACAGTTTTGCCTTCTCCAGAATGCCATATAGTTGGAATCATACAATACGTAGCCTTTTCAGATTGGCTTCTTTCACTTAGTAATATGCATTTAAGTTTCTTCCACATCTGTTTATGGCTTTCTAGCTTGTTTATTTTTAGCTCTGAATAATATTCCATTATCTGGATGGACCACAGTTTATACATTCACCTGCTGAGGGGCATCTTGGTTGTTTCCCAGTTTGGGCAGTTATGAAAAAAAGTTGCTATAAATATCTGTATGCAAGTTTTTGTATGGACCAAAGTTTTCAGTTCATTTGGGTGAATACCAAGGAGTGGCATTGCTGGGTTATAGGTTAAGAGCATGTTCAATTTTGTAAGAAACCACCACACTGTCTTCCAAAGTGGTGAACCCTTTTGCATTCCCACCAGCAATGAATGAGAGTGCCTGCTTCTCCCGGAGAACCAACACCCTTTCCTGTTTTGTGACCTCTCAGCAAGGAGTTCTGCCTGGCTGAGTGGCTCGGCCACAGGAGGTGGCAAGAAGGGTGAGCCAGGCCAGTTAGCACAGATTGACCCAGTACATTTTCTTCCTGGAGTGAATAGAAACTAGAAAATAAGAGCTCTCCTTACAGTGTACCCGCTAGCCTTTGTTCCGAGTCCCCTGTTTCTTTAAGATGACCTACTAGGAGAACGACCCTTGGTGTTTCTAGTGCCTTAGACATACCCTCTAAAGAATCATCTCAATCTGTCTCAGTGACATGTCAAAAGTGTTTGCTACCCTGCAGCTTCTTGGCCTATTGAGGGACCAGCTAACATTCTCTGGCTTTCTTTTTGAAAAGTCTCTAGAAGGCATGTCCAGGTCTGTTCAGAGCCTGCCTTTTCTGAGCTTACTCATTGCTGAATTCCCAGGTTGCACTCACCAACAGGGGCACCACAGCCCAGCAGTAGCTCTCTGTTCCATGTGCCCACCCTCACTTCCAGGCCCTTGCTCACAAGGTTCTCCTCATCTGACATGTCCCCTTCTATCTGCTTGGCCCCAACTCTGCCCATCCCACAAGAGTCAACCCCACCTCTGAGACTACCTGGCATTTACTGGCTACCACTATTGCCCTTGAGCATTGAATGCCTTGAAACATCCCTTGTCTTATCTTGGTAATGGTTTACAAATTTATTACACTCATGTGTGTTGGAAATATGTTTTTGTCTGTAATCTAGCCTTCCTTCTGAGTGTGTGTCCTCTGGGTATTGGTGGGTGGCGGGGTAGAGGAGTAGAATCAGGAAACTGTTTATTCCAATGTAATAAACTAATGTTGTGCCATCAGGTAGTTTAGTTTCTTTAGGTAAAACGCCTGCTCTCTCAGAATCCCCCTCCCCCTACACATAGACACACTATTCCTCTGTAAGATGGTATCAATGTTGGAATTTGTGGTGTCAAAAAAATAACTCAGGAGACTGCAAGTAAGAAGAGTTTATTTAGGGTCTTAAGAATTACATTTCAGGAGGCACAGATTTGGGTAACCTGAAACAGTGTTTTGAGGAAGAGAAAGAAGCACTTATAAAAACAAAAAAACACGAAGTTTTTAAAAGTTGCCTGGTAAGAATTGTGACTGACTCTGACCCTGAATCAGAAAATATTTGTCCTTAAGGAATCACAAAATTGTTTTAGGGTAGAGGCATGAAACATATATAGACTGTCACGAGTTATTTTAGGGTAAAGATTCAATAAGCATCTTGAGTTTCTGGCAGTTTTTCTGGGTCACTTCATCAGGTCAAAAGGTCAGATTCCATCCAGGCTGAGTGTGTAAGTCACACTTCCTTAATGACCTCCCAGCTCCATTTTAGAGAGCTCCTTAGCAATACCGACTCCGTTTTGATTTTCCTTTCACAGTGGGATGCTTGTGGTGATGTGTACAGTGTCTTCATACTGTCTAGTCATTGGGCCAGCCTCTGAAGCTAATACCTGCTTCAGGAAACTTGTGGTCGCTTCCCTCATCTTGGGCATTGCTTCCAGACATCCTCTCCAGCTTCCTCTTACTGATGGGCTCCACTTCCGGCTCTCACTGGTATTTAAAGATTCCCATAGCTGCAGTCCCTGCTAGAGTTCTGACAGCCAGCACCCTCAGCGACTTTCCACATCTTCCCTCTGGGGCACATAAAACTTTCTGGACACATTTTTTTTTTTTAATGTTACCTTTTATTTGACAATGCTTCCTGTGTAATATAATATACCAAATATGCATCATTAAGTATCTCTCTTTGAGATGCTTCAGGACAATATCGCTTCATTTTCCCTTAATAAAATCCATTTCCTTTCTTCATAACTTTGTTTAGTAGAAACACAAATCTTAGTTTTCTTCTATACTGAAATGTTTCCCTTATTATTTCTAGTAGTTTAATTACATCCACATAATAATTTTTAACCCTTAGAAACCTTCATCTCTAGCAAAAACCAAGAGGGAAGTAACGGTGAACTGTTTGTCATATTAGCATTTCCTGATTGGCAAGCTTATAAACATATTCCACAACCTCTACAAATGCACATTTTCTCATTGCATAATTTCTTTTCTCAATGTGGTATAAGGTGTTTGTCTGGACACCTTCTAACCACACAGAAAGCTGGCAAGACTCAGGGAAGCCAAACTCAGGCTCTTCCCCTTGGCTACAGCAAACAGAGCCACTGGTTGAGCCCCAGGTATGGTCAGGGGTCATGGCGCCTTCCAATGGAAGCAGGACAGATCTCTCTATGCCCCAGGGTTCCCCTGTGTTTAAGTTTGAGGGTCAGTCCTCCTGGGGACTTGAGAGGATATAAAAAAGGAGAACTATGGCGTCTGTCTTCCTCCTCTAGACTCTGTTTTTCTCTTCTTTCTTTTCCCCACCACCCTTCAGGCTGGAAGGAGTGGATCTTTCTCTTACTTCCTTTATTATATTCTTTTAACCATAGTGTCTAGTTGTCACAAATGGAAGGGATACTGTCTCTACACTACTGATAGAAAAATCTATGAACTAGTCCTCCAAACCTATCCCTTGATATACTAAAGATTGTAGGAAACTGATCTCTAGTAGGCTTAGTTTGCTAGTCAATTATCCTGTTCATCTGAAATCAAACATCTGCTTTCTTCTACCCTCTGGTTGTACGCTTCAGGGCTGTCTCTGAGGGAGAAGGCTGCAAAGGAACATGAGTTATAAGGGAAATTAAAATATACTGGTTCAATATTTGCAAATATTAACTCAAACTTCATCTTGTTTAACACTTGTGCTTTTATTTAACTTTTATATTTGTTGGTCTTGTCTCTACAAGTAAATAAAATGCTTGTTTTATCCACCAGAGTTTCACACACTGTTATATACAGAGTAAAAGAAAATTAGAAATAAAATTTTACAGCTTCGTTGAGATATAGTTGACATATAATATACTGCACACACTTAAAGAATACAACTTGATGAGTTTTGAAATATATATACACAAGTGAAACCATCAACACAATCAAGATAAGGAATATATCTATCATTCTGAGAAGTTCAAAAACATCCTTCCGCCTACTTTCATTCCAATCCTTACATGCCCTAGGCAGTCAGTGATCAGCTTTCCGTCACTATAGATTAGTTGGCGTTGTCTACAATTTTATTTAAATGGATAATTTTTAAATAATTTGATATGTACTCTTTTTTTTTTTTTTGGTCTGGCTTCTTTCACTAAGCATAATTACTATCATATTCATCCATGTTTTTCCTGTACCAATAGTTCATTCCTTTTTATTACTGGAATAATATATATATATAATATATAATATAATATATATAATATATATTATATATATTATTATATATTTATGGATATACCATAATTTGTTTACCTATTCTTTTGCTCATGGACATTTGGGTTGTTTCCAGTTTAGGGCTATTACAAAGAAAGCTATTATGAATGTTTGTGTACAAGTGGACATGTATTTTCATTTTATCTTGGGTAAATACCTAGGAATGGAATGGCTGGGTTGTATGGGAAGTGGAGTTGCCAGAGTTAGTAAACAAAAATACACAACACCCAAATAAAATTGAATTTTAGATAAACAACAAGTGCGCTTCCCTGGTGATGCAGTGATTAAGAATCCACCTGCCAGTTCAGGAGACATGGGTTTGAGCCCTGCTCCAGGAAGATCCCACAAGCTGTGGAGCAACTAAGCCCATGTGTCACAACTACTGAGCTTGCGCACCACAACTACTGGAGCCCAAGTGCGTAGAGCCCATGCTCTGCAACAAGAGAAGCCACTGCAATGAGAAGCCCACACACTGCAAGGAAGAGTAGCCCGCGCTCGCCTCAACTAGAGAAAGCCTGTGTGCAGCAATAAAGACCTAATACTGTCAAAAATAAAATAAATAAGTAAAAAAAAATTTTAAAGCCATATAAGTATATACTTAAAAAAAATGAACAACAAGTAATTTTTTTAGTATACATATGTCCCATGTGATATTTAGGACATACCTATATTAAAATTTTTTCACCGTTTACATGAAATTCAAATTTAACTTGGTGTCTTTTATTTTATCTGGCAACACTAAATTAGGAAATGTACTACTACTTTTTAAGGAACTCCCAAACTTTGTTTCTGAAGTGATTGTATCATTTTACATTCCCATGAGCAGTAAATGAGAGTTTCATTTGCTTCATGTCCTTGTCAACACTTAGGATAATCAGTCTTTTGAATTTTAGCCATTCTAGTGAATATGCAGTCATATTACAATGTGGTTTTAATTTGCCTTTCTATAATGACTAATGATGTTGAGTATATTTTCAGTGTGCTTATTTGCCATCCCTATAGCCAGCTTGATGAGGAGGTTATTTTGTTCAGTTTGTTTCCCCTTTTTTTGTATTGTGTTTCTGGTCTTCTCTTATTGAGTTACAAGAGTTCATTACATATGCTATATTCAAGTCCTCTGTCATTACATTTTTTGCAGATATAGTCTCCCAGTTTGTGGTTTGCCTTTTCATTTTTGTAACAGTGTCTTTTGAAGAGCAAGAGTTTCTCATTTTGATCAAGTCCAATTTACTGATATTTTTAATTTATAATTCATGTTTTTTGTGTCCTACATAAAAAAATCTTTGCCAAGTTCAAGGATATTGGTATTTTCTTCTACAAGTCTTATAATTTTAGTCTGTACATTTGGATCTAGGACCCATTTTGAGCTAATTTTTATATATGGTGTGAGGGAAGGATTAGGTTAATTTTTTATTTTTTTGCTTTTGGCTATCAAGTTGTTTTATGAAAAGATCTTTTTTTCTGTAAGGCAGATACATTTTTTGGCAAATTTGTTCAATTGACTGTATATATGTGGGAATTTCTGGAATCTCTATTCTTTCCCATTTATTTGTCTATTTTTATGGCAATACCACACTCACTGTCTTAGTAACTGTAGCTTTATAATAAGCCTTAAAATCAAGTAGTGTAATTCCTTCAGTTTTGTTCCTTTTTTTAAAACACTGCTTTAGCTATTCTAGGTCCTTTGCGTTTCCATATAAATTTTAGAATCAGCTTGGCAATTTCTACCAAAACATCCTGCTGAGATTTTGATTGTTATTGCATTAAATCTGTAAGTCAATTTGAAGAGGATCAACATTTTGAAAATATTGTCTTTTGATCCATGAACATGGTATATACCTCCATTTTATTTAGGCTTTGCTTAATTTTTCTCAGTAATGTTCTTAGTTTTCAGAATACAGATCTCATAAAATTTTTTGTTAAATTCACCCCTGGCTATTTTATATTATCTGAGACTGTGTGTTGTTTTTCACTCCATCCATCCACCATATCCATTCTCCAACTGATGGACATTCAGGCTGCTCCATCTCCTTGCTCTCTCAAATAATGCTGTGAGAAATATCCTCCCTCATATTGGACCTGTGCAGTTTGTGGAGCCCATACTCAGGAGGGCTTGCTGAGTCATAGATACTTAATTTCACCATTACTGCCATATTACTCACCAGTTTGCCCTGCCAGTGGCTAGTCATGGGAGTAACTATTTCCCCATATCCTCAGGGTATTACGTGTCTTTCTCATTTTTGCAAAAATGATGGATATGAAGTTATAACTTTTGATTTTAATTCATATTTCTTTGACTTCAAGCCAGGTTGAGCAGCTCTTTATCTATTTGTAAGTCATTAAATTTTCTCCATTCATGAATTACCTGATCACAGGTTTCGAATATTTTTTCTACTGGGTTTTCTGTTTGTTGTCATGGTTGATTAGCATGCATTCCTAGTACATTTTGGATATTGATCCTTTGTGGTGTTGGATGTTGCAAATGCCTTCTTCCAGTCTGTCACCAATCCACCAAATTTGACTGTGGTAGATTTTTTTGAATAAAAATCCTTCATTTTTGAAGAGGGGAAATCTATATATTGTTTTAAAAAACCTTTTCTCATTCAAAATGTGTAAAATATTCTCCTACTATTTCCCCTACCAGCCTTGCAGTTCTACTTTTCACAGGTAAATCTTTAATTTCTTTGGGATTTTAAAAATAAAGGACATGAGGTACAGTTTCAGTCTTATTTTTCTGCATATGATTGGCCAATTTCCTAATTCTACTTTTTTTTTAAATTTACTTATTTATTTTTGGCTGCATTGGGTCTTTGTTGCTGCACACGGGCTTTCTCTAGTTGAGGAGAATGGGGGCTAGTCCCCGTTGCAGTGCATGGGCTTCTCATTGTGGTGGCTTCTCTGGTTGTGGAGCGTGGGCTCTAAGTGCATGGGCTTCAGTAGTTGTGGCACGCAGGCTCAGTAGTTGTGGCTCACGGGCTCTAGAGTGCAGGCTCAGTAGTTGTGGCACGCGGGCTTAGTTGCTCCGTGACATGTGGAATCTGCCAAGACCAGGGCTCGAACCCGTGTTCCCTGCATTGGCAGGCAGATTTTTAACCATTGCGCCACCAGGGAAGTCCTCTACATACTTCAAATTAAAAAATTTTCTTGGTAAAATCAAGTGAATTCATTGTTAGGTTAATTACTAGACTTTTTATAACTGTATTACTATTGTAAATGAAATAATTTAATTTACAATATTTACTATTTTATTAAATATTTGTTTTTAACAAATATAATTCTTTAATATTTTATCTTTTAGTTACTTGTTGGTGTAGGAAAATACTATTTTTTTCCCTTTTTTTCTTGGCTGTGCCACGTGGCTTGCAGGATCCTAGTTCCCTGAACAGGGATCAATCCCGCGCCCTTGGCAGTGAAAGCACGGAGTCCTAACCGCTAAACCACCAGGGAATTCCCGAAAATACTATTTTTTAATTGACATTTTATCCTGCAACATTTTTGGGCACTTTATTGGGACTTCAAATGACTCACAACTTGGCATTTTCCTCTATCAGAGAGTGGAAAGAAAGACTACCATTTCCCCAGTTCCCGGGGGCTTTGCAGTGACTAAGCAGTAGATGAATTTGGGGGTCTCTCTCAAGCTTGCCAAAATAAAGTCATTATGAATGAAGAGAAGCAAGTCCAAAGCATGGATACTAAATTCAAATACCTATGTGGGCTAAGTTTAAACAGCAGGGAATAGTGGAGACTGGGGCAAAGCAGAAAGCACAAGTTCCGTCTAAAAGGAGCCGACTTACTCAGCTTCAGCTAATTCTTACCGTGCAGCAATGAAAGCCCAGTTTTTTCACATCTGTAGATTTTTCTAGGAAAAGCCTCAAATCATTGATTTTAAGATAACAACTTAATCAAAGTTTTAAAAATCTTGGCTGGACCAAAGCGATCACATCTGTGTGCTAGCTTTGTTTCACATCTACAGGGCTGCACCCTCTGGTCTAAGAATGTCCCAAGGGGAGGGGACAATAGGGAAGTAACTGAATATCATCTCTGGACCCCATCCTCCCATTCCTTTTTCCCTCCCCCACCCCTACCCCATTGTCTTCACTGTGCAGGGTTCTATTCCAGCTAGCTTGGACATCAGCCTTGTGGGAACTGAGTTTAGAACTTGAGGAGAGAAGATGGAGGTTGAGGCTGGGCCCACATCATACTGCCTGAGAAATCCCAAGAGAACAGGAGCCTAAGCTGGGACAGGACTCGATAGGTGACCTACCGGCTTCACCTGAAGTGGTTTGGCACTGGAACCACACAGCTCTTTCCAGCATCAGCTGGGGTGAGCTTGTTTGGGCAATTGTCTCAGATCAAAATGGCTCCCACAAGTCCACATTCTGGACCTGAACCAACCTTCCCTGGTGTTTTAGGTTGGTATTATGGGCTGAATTGTGTCCTCCCAAAATGCATATACTTAAGTCCTAACCCCCAGTACCACAGAAAGCAGAATGTGACTGTATTTGGAGGCAGGGCCTTTAAAGAGATCATTAAGGTAAAATGAGGTCACTAGGATGGGCCCTGATCCAACAGGACTGGTGTCATAAGAGGAGGAGATTAGGACCCAGACACACACACAAGGAAAGACTGTATAAAGATACTGGGAGAAGACAGCCATCTACAAGCCAAGGGAGAGGCCTCAGAAGAAACCAGCCTGCTGACACCTTGATCTTGGACTTCCATTCTCCATACTGCGGGGAAATGAATTCTGTTGTTTAAGCCACCCGGTCTGTGCTATTTTGATGTGGCAGCTCTAGCAGACTAATATAGTTGTGTTCTTGTAGACAGATTCTGAGGGCAGGGCTGTGCGTGAAGGTTTACAGGAGCAATGTCAGGAAATCCCGTGTGAAAACAAGGAAGGCGGAATTGGGCAGAGGGAGAAATTGAGCTATAATGAATGTGCCACCAAGGTGGTGCTCTGGAGCTGGGACGGCCCTTCAAGGACTGTTCCAAATCGAGGAAAGGGGCCTTTGTTCCCCTACATCAGTCATTGTCAAGGTGAAGGAGGGGTGGGTATTTTGCCCCCGCAAAGAACATTGGGTAACGTCTGGAGACAGTTTTGGCTATCACACCAGGGGATTGGGTGTGTGCATGGACACTGGGGGAGCGGGTGCGTGCACTACTGGCATCTAGTGGGTAGAGACCAGTGATGTTGCTGCCATACAACCTAATGCCCAAGACAGCGCCCACCCCCCACCCCCGTCACCCCGCAACAAAGAGCCACCTGGCCCTGAATGTCAATAGTGCTGAGATTGAAAAAGCCTCCTGACGTCAGCAAGTGCTGAGCTGCTCTGGCCAGGATTTAACCTTGGGCAGACCCCTGCTGCTGACGGCAGTTCCCAGTGAGGGGTGCAGCTGTGAACTTTCAGCAGCCTCTGCTCCCAGCAGCTGGGGAATGGGTGTGTTTGCCATGAAGAGGATCTAGGCAGACCAAAGGGCACTTGATCTGGCCCCTCAGACTTCTCTCTCTAATAACGGTAACACCCAACCACGTTCAGGGCACTGTCCTGTGAGTTTTACCTATGTTATCCTCTTAAGCCTCACGAAAAGCCCAAGAGGTGGATCTTATGGCCCCTGTTTTGTAAAACAGTAATCCAAGACTCAGAGAGGTTAATCACTCACCCAAGATTACTGAGCTGGTAAGCTACCGAACCAGAATTTGAATCCGGGGCTGTCCAACTCCAAAGTCTGGCTCTTTCGCAAGCAGGAAGGACAACCTTTCCTAAAACAAGAGCAGTACACATAGCATACAGAGGAGAAAGAGGATGGAGAGAAAGAGACTTAACCCAGAACTGACAGAAATCCAGCCTCACAACAGCCAGAACCCTGAAACAATGGCTGATACTGTGCAAACATTTCAGGGGCCAGACCCTGAGCTCGGGCTTCTGGGAGAGAGGCCTCCTGCCACCTCTCTATCCAGAAACGTTAATGGTTACCAGAATTAATCCCTCTGATGAGGGGACATTTTTTGCCTCCTTGAAGAAAATGCACGGACCTTAGGACTTTGTGTGATGACAAGAGCAACGATGAAAAAGGAAACAGTAATTATGAAAAAGGAAATAAAAACACTTCCCAGGAGACAATGGTATAAAAATAATTTTTATTTGCTACTGTAACTAAAGTAGTGCAAAGAGTAGTTTGGACCCACAGTATTGCAATTTATTTACTACCTTAGCAGCATACAGCGTACAGTCTGCTCTTCCCCTTCCTCCCTCTCTATCCGTCCCCCCCCGACCCACCCACCCACACCCACCCACCCACCCACCCACACCCACACACACACACACACACACACACACACACACACACGCCCCTATGCAGACGCAGGCAGGCATAAAGGGCGGGGAATGAGACTATAAGCTAAAGGCTTGTTTCCTGCGTATTCCACTGCTGCCAGTCTATCCTAATGGGCAATTCATGGAAAAGACTAGACCTAAATACTAAGAATTTTCTAAATGTTATTTCATGGATTGCAATTGAAAGGTAAACGATATCCAACAGTGTCATTAAATGATTCGGAAGCACTACAGCCCTAGAAAAATTCAAGAAGAAAAATGTAAACCCAATTTACAAAGCCATCGCCTTCCCTGTATTTCCAGCCTTAACCCATTATTTCAAGGTGCCTTAGAATTGCTGGGTCTTGGATGTCACATGGAAATCTGTCCATGGGACTGCGAGGGGTAGGGCAGTGGCAAACACACACACCAAATATTATCTAACTGGTAGAGAAGTCACAATCTTCTGTTTTTTAATAATAGGGAATGAACAAGGGGCTAAGATTCTTAAAATCCATCTCAGTGTATAAGGATTCGGATACGCCACAAGGCACACTCTGACTCCCCCATACACACAGTCATTAGAAATGGACATCCGCAGTGACCCGCTTAACCTCCCCGACATGTCCCTGTGATCAGGATGCTCCTTGTATTTGTTTGATAACCTTTGGTATAACCACTGTCTGCTCTGGGTATTTCTTTGATTTAAAAAAAAAAAAGACACCAAGTGCAAAATTCACATCCAGTTGACAAGACATTTAAGGTGTATAATGCCCCAGCCCCAGCTATCCAATACCAGCTGTTGAAAGGATTCTCTCTCATCTGGAGAGACATGGAGTGCACAGTTCACCCACGTGGCTCCAGGTTGCTGGTGACAGTGGGCTGGTCCTGAGCAGAGGCGTCTGCAGCTGGAGTCACAGCTGGACTTGCAGCAGGGGCAGTAGGGTCTCGGGGGGCCCGGGCTGGTGTCGGATGGGAACCACTGGCTGCAAAGACACATGCACAACAAGTGCTGAATATTCAAAACAGTACGTGCAGGACACACAACCACACCTAGACCCTTGCAAGCCAGAAGAGATGCTTCTAGACTAGTGGTCCTGGCACTAACTGGATGAGCAACTTTGGACCCATTATCTAGGTTCTTTGGACTTTGGTGTCCCCTCCTATAAAATGGTAGGTTGAAACAGATGTGCAAAGATTTCTGGGATTCTAAGTCCTGAATTTATTCTGTGACTTTACAGGGGTGTGTAAATATTAAGAAAGAGAGCAAGAAAAAGAAAGAAAGAAGAAAGAAAGAAAGAAAGAAAGGAAGGAAGGAAGAAAGGAAGAAAGAAAGAAAGAAAGAAAAGAAAGGCGGGGAGAGGAAGGGAGGGAGGGAGGGAGGGAGGGAGGAAGGAAGGAAAGAAGGAACTCCTTGGTCTATGTTTCCTATGGTCATATCTCTTTTTTTCACCTAGTACTGATGCAATGCAAGCTCTGGATTACACCAATCAATCAGAAAGAGTGTCGGTTTTATTCACATTCTGATTCCATTTGGATGATATGCCAAATTTGATTTAAATTGAATTCTTTAAGTAAATGTGTATACATTTTGGAAAGCATAATTACTAGGTTTAATTGTTTTTCAACCTACCTTCAGTAAGGAGGTTGAACCACAATAAAGGTTAGGGAAGCTTATAAAGTTTTATACTTTATGGCAATAGCTTTCAAGTGGGGGTAATTTCGACTCCCGGAGACAGTTGGCAATGTCGGTAGACATTTTTGGTTGTCACAGCTGGAGGATGGGGTGCTGCTGGCATTTAGTGGGTAGAAGCCAGGGGTGCTGCTAAGCGTCCTAAAATGCCTGGGCCAGCCCCCCTCCCGAACGAAGAATGACCCAGCTCCAAATATCACTAGTGCTGAGGCCCACACACCTGCTTTATGTACTAAGGCTGTGAAGTATCCTGTCCATAAGACTGTGGGCTCTGGGACCCGGCTGCTCTGCCCTTTATCAGTTATGTGACCTTGGACAAGTTACCTACTCTCCTTCTGCCTCTAACAAATGGAGAAAATAAGAATATCTGTACCTTATTTTGCTCTTATAAGGATTAGATGAGTTCACGTATATAGGGTTTTTAGAACAGTGTCTGGCTTGCCTAGGTACTCAACAGATGTTAGCTCTTACTACTAGTGACCTGGTTTACCATGGAAATGTGTTGATGTATCAATTTCTGGGGCCTCGCTTGCAGGACTGATGAAAAAGTTGGGGTGTTTGTTTCTGGGATGCTTTATAGTCCACTTTTAGACCCCAGTAGCCTATGAAAATAGCCAAAACTTTGAAGCCAGAAAGTCCAGAGTCACATGGTCCTTACAGTTACCAGCTGAGTGATATTGAGCAAGTTACTTAACCTCTCTGAGCTTCAGTTTCTCTATCTGTAAAGTGGCGGTACCAGCCTGCAGGGGTGTGTGACGTACAGCTAGCACAGTGGCCATGGTTTGTGCGAACAATTGCCTTTAAGCAGTGCTCTTAAGCTCAGCAGTCCTTGAGTCTCATACCATTTTCAGTAGGTGGGACTATTCTTAAAGGTTCCCAAATGTCCATCCTGAAATGTATCGACCTATAGAAGATGCCATCACTTGTTGACCATCTGACTTCTAGATAAGCTCTTCAAGATTTCCACCTGCAAAAGGCTATACTAGGAAATTCTGGAACGGGCTCCAAAGACTCTGACCTTTTTGAATATGTAAAGGAATTCTCCAAGGAACCCCTTCCAATAGCTACAGAAAACCTTGTGAATCCAGAGACTGTTCTGAAAGAACAGGATAGTGGTGGCGGTGCGGAGGGGGCCCAGGTGTTGCATAATGATGTGACGCTTCTAGGTCAAAGCCATCACTCTGGCAGGTGATCTAACCGCGGCAGGGACCATGAGACCCAGTGATGCGGCACAAAGACCATTTGCTGGAGTCAGGAGACCCGTTCTGGGCAAGTCTCATTTATCTACCACTAATAGGTGACTTAGGGGTAGATACAGAATGGCAGACATTTCAGTCCTAAAATGCTTGAATCTCATAGGCTTTGGTTTCCTCATCTGTGAATTGAGGGGCTTGGATTAAATGGTGTCCAAGACTTCTTGGGTCCTAACAGCTATCTTTCTGATGATTCTCTGAGGAAGTTAATGAAGTACTAAGGCACGTATTTTTCCTTTTCAAGCTCAGGGAAATGTTTAAATCACCATGGTAACAAGATAAATCAGCAATCAGTTTTCTGATTAAAACAAAAAAAGTGCCACTGTGTAAATGTAGAAGAAATGCATAATTAGCATCTCCACCACTGAAATCTTCTTGTCAGAGCATAACAAAAATGCTCGATGTTTCGGCAGTAAGTTTGTTATTATCCACGTGAGAACTCTCCCATTTCCAGCAGCAGTTTGCAATCACTGGACAAACCCCCCAACAGCCCGTCATAATTTTAAAGTGGCCTCTTTGTCTCCGATCACCTGGAATCTGTCCTAATGTGATTACCGGATTAGAATCAAGGTAATGAGGAAAATCAGCGTGCTGTTTCAAAAATTACAGAGTCCATTCCTGAGTCAAAAGCGATTTTTGCATTATTTGCTGCTTGAGGGACCATTTTCTGTACATTAGTGAGAATGATAAAGAGCCGGCTCTGAGCTGGCAGACTGCAGCCCATGGGCCTCAGGTGGCTCGCTGCCTGTTTCTGTATGGCTTGCAATCTAAGCATGGTTTTTGCATTTTGAAATGGTTGAATAAAAATCAAGAGAAGAGTACTATTTTGTGACACGTGAGAAACATGTGAGATTCAAATCTTCACGTCCACGATGACGTTTTATTGGAGACCAGCCATATCATTTGTTTTCCTGTATTGTCAATGGCTGATTTTGCACTCTAATGAAAGTTGAGTAGTTGTGACAGAGATGGCCCTCAAAGCCCCAAATGTCTATTATCTGGCCCTTTACGGAAAAAAATTGGCCAACCTCTGTTGTGGACCACTGCAGGGGAAATATCTGCTTGCCAGTTGACCAGATGGGAGCATAAAAGAAAGACGAATAGGAGAGAATATATTGGGTGAATCCAGAGATAATAGACTATTTACAAAGATGAAGCGGTGGGGGGGGGGGGTAAGGAGGTGAGGGAGGGAAGCTCTGGAAATCATATGCTATGAATAAGATCTAATCTACTTCATTTGGGCCTCTGGATCCAGCAGGGACCAGTCCACGTATAAGATCCATGTCATTTAAACATTTCTTATGAGTAAGGATACTGGGAGGGCAGCAAGGGTAATGAGATAGGAGAAAAGTAAAATCTTACCATTAAATCACTCTGACTTTAAGGCTGCTGCTTTTTGCATGAGTACCACTTTGTGACATTTTACTGTAATTTTAGTACCTCATTAACTGGAAATGTAGAGGACAGGAAAAGAGTAGGAAAAGGTTTAATTGATCTTGTTCATATCATCTTACTCTTTTCAAAAGACCACTTGGCTAACCACTTAGGCAAAAAGGATGAGTTGGCTTAAATTATGAATGTTTTGAATAGGCTGACATTGGTTTAAAAGGTGAGCACGTCATGCCCAGAGCTGGTAGTTCTGCAGATCTTGCTCTATACTGTGTATTCTATTTAGACACAAAGTTGACAATAACACGAGGAAGGCAGGACTCTCTCTGAAGCGGTCTTTTACATTTTCTCCCTCCATTCTTCCCTTTACCCTCCGCCAGGCAGCAGCCACGCTCCATGTCTTTTCAGTCTCAGGGGAGATATGGTTCTAGACATACTTTACTTTGGGATTTTTTTGTTTTTCCCAAAGCCTGGGTCCATTAAAGCAATTATGCTTGGCATCCTTGACAGGGAGGGGGAGAGGGAAAGTGCTTTAGAGATGAAATGAGGCAGGGAAAGGAGGTTTCTGGAGTGTGGGAAAGTGGCTAAGTCTGGCTGTGGGTGTACCCCAGCAGAGCCCTCACCTTGCCCTTCAGCAACCTGAGAAAGGAAGACCTGGCAGAAAAAAAAAGGCTAAGGTGCTCAGCTTTGGCAAAGACAATGGGACTTGTAGGTGACCCAGAAGCTGCGAAGCCGACGGACCTGGAAGGATGGCGTAGGCCCAGGGCAATGTGTATTCTGCTAACAGACTGGTGACCATCTGAGTAGTTAGTGCTACCAAAAACCCAGGGACCTTTGCACGTCCCTGGGAGGCATCAGCTTCAAGAAAGACTGAGCTGCCTGGTAGTATGCAAGCTAGGAATCAAAATCAAGTTCCCTCAAAGGAAATAAAAGATTTTTTTGCATACGTAATATTTTTTGTGGACTTGTTTTGGTACGCTAGCTAGACTAGTCAGTATTTTTGTTTAGCTGTTTTTTAAAAAAGAGCTTTATGTTTTAGAAAGAGTCTAATAGCATAGAAAAGCATGCTAGTCTCTGGTAGTGGTGTCTGCTACTTACTGAGGTAAACCAAGCTCTTTAAGTGTAGGCGCTACCTGGTGTCAGCGTACTTTAATTGCAAGTAAAATGCCCTAGAGGGCATTACTCCTTAGGAGCTACTGGGCTAACATTTCTTGAGTTCTAAATACTTTACTCAGTGTTCCCTCATTGGGTTCTCTCAACTACAATACGACACAGGTGTACTACTAATTCTGCTGTTTTAGAGAACAGGAAACTAAGGTACAGAGAAGGTCCCTCCCTTGCCCAAGGTCACACAGCTAGTGACAGGCCAGCATCTTAGCGGTCTGTGCTGTTAGCTACTGTCCCACACCGCTAGCCTTCTGAACACAGGACAGTTTACTGTGGCAAGTGTGGTGACGTGTTGATTACATATCACAAAGCGTATAAACTCAGGAGGAAAATGAAGGTAGTTGGAGCTGAACGCAAATGGATGGACAGCTCAATTTAAAGGTTTGGCC
This sequence comes from Leucopleurus acutus, assembly GCF_964270905.1. Lineage (NCBI taxonomy): Eukaryota > Metazoa > Chordata > Mammalia > Artiodactyla > Delphinidae > Leucopleurus > Leucopleurus acutus. The sequence goes on from NC_139146.1 coordinate 52,146,123, forward strand.
ATAAATCATTAGTTTTTAGAAACAACTGACTGGAAAAAGTGCAAATCACAAAATGACAGAGATGCCTAACTTAGAGCACACTCCTCCTACCCAGCACCTTCAGGGAGGCTCTTAACGCTCAAATCCTGTCCCTCTCCGCTCTGGCAGTCTCCGCTCTAGGCTGCATTCCTGTGCCGGCTTAACCACAGCCAGGGTTACCACCAACATCCACTACATCCGTCACCTTCCCACGGGGTGGCTCATGGACCTCGGGCACCAGCTCCTCAGAGAGACGCCCGCGATAGAAATTCTGCCCGCTGAGAGACCCCTGCAGTGCTTCTCTGCTGCTTTTCTATGCTTCCATCCCCCTTGCCCCATTGTCCAGTCACTGATGGAGTACCCTCTTACTTCAAAGTCATTGACAAATTTGCACTTATATGGAGGACTTTAAAAATAGGAAAATAATTTACTACATATTTTAATTCAACACTAGTCCTAACAGGGCTGGTATGTACCACTGTAGGGGCACATTTTGGAAATATGTGGAGACTCCTTTTTTTTTTTTAACTTCTATGCCCTTACGACTCTAAGTGTGTGGAACAGCATCGTGAATGTAACCTGAAACCTTGTGAGAAATGCAGGATCTCAGAGGCCACCCACAGACCGACTGACTTAGAATCTGCATTTAACCAGATCCCTGTGTGATTCCCGTGCACACTGAAATTAAGAAGTGCGGGGCTGGAATTTACATATTGAAATACATATTATTTTATTATAATTACTTTCTTTTTATTTCTCCTTTATATTGCTGTTTAGGGCATTATTTTTAAAACTAAGTGTGTAGGCAGATTACTTGTCATTCATTTCAAGGTACCAAAAAAATGTGTTAAAAAATACATCTTATGTAAGGGGACAGTGGGTCAGAGGCAGACGGTAGCCACTGTTTTAGAGTATCATAAGTGTGAAAAAGTTCAGAAGTCTGCTGCCCTACATCCTTTCATGGACTCTATTTTGTGATTTTGGGCAGACCACGGCATTCCTTTAGCCCCATTTCTTCATCTGTAAGATGAAGGGCATAGAATTAAATTATTTTTAAGATCCTATCCAGACTTCTCCAACGCTCACCGAAGGGAAGAGGTACGTACAGGAAGAAGCAAGTGAAAGAGTTTGAAAAAAATGAAAAACAAATGAGTGAAAGAGCAAAGGATACACAGGAAGGGGAAAGTATATCAAAAGGCAGGAGGGACAGGGAGATGGGAATGTGGAAGGACTGATAATGAAGCTATGGAAAAAGGAAAAAACGACGACTTCTGATAAAAGCCATTCCACCAGCCCATGAATTTTCATGGCTACCAGCTGGCATAAAATGAGAAAGACAATTTTCAGCTCCTCTAACGGAATTGCATTTGTAATAATCATAACAATATTTCTACAGAGTAAAAAAGACAAAGATAATTTGAAATGGAAAACACTGGCAAGATGCAAAATAAATGCGCTATACCTGGGAACAAATTTAGGGATGGGACAGAATTTGCATGAGGAAAACTTACCAGCTGGCGTGCTACAGGGCATCAAACCTGGAAGGGCTTTTTAAATCTTATTTATTTATTTTGCAGTACGCGGGCCTCTCACTGTTGTGGCCTCTCCCATTGCGGAGCACAGGCTCCGGACGCGCAGGCTCAGCGGCCATGGCTCACGGGCCCAGCCGCTCCGCGGCATGTAGGATCTTCCCGGACCAGGGCACGAACCCGTGTCCCCTGCATCGGCAGGCGGACTCTCAACCACTGCGCCACCAGGGAAGCCCTGGAAAGGCTTTTGGTGGTTCCTTGTTAACCTCCTCAGATAAATGGGGGAAAATGACTCCGTATTAGCCTCTCAGAACAGTGGCTTCTGTCTCACCATCAAATCTGTGCTGAAATGCACTTCTTTTGCTTTTCATTATCTGCTACACAAATAATGGCTGTGCCGATGCTCAAATGCCATGTCCAGCCCTAATGTATCCATTTGTAAATGTCTCTGTTGGTCTTTGTGAGTGATTCTGTCCTTCTGTAGCTTCCAAGATGGTTGGGAATTGGAATTCTCCCCTGAGAGATGTTTGCAAATTTCAGTATCTACTAAGTGTGAGATCATAAATGATGGGACCAAGGCCTTCCTCTGACTCAGCTTATGGTCTCATAGGGAAGATAAACATGACGGTTAACATTATTGAGAGGGCTTTATATGCCAAATAAATACAACAGCTAACATTTTGGTGTCATGTGTATTTTTTTCACTGAACTCTCCTAACAACCCCGAGAAGTAGCTACTATTATAACTTCATTTTATTGATGAGAAATTGGGGGATCAGGAAAGTGAAATAACTGGCCATAAGTCACACAGCTAATGAAGAGCTAAGCCTGGACTCTAAACCTAGCTAGAAAGGACTGGGGTGCCTATCTCCTTAACTACTGCCCTACACTAGCTCAGAAAAGAAATAGTGACTAGTAGAATCCGCACTAGACTAACTGCTGGCTCTACTGTCCCCCTCGGCCCCTCCCTCTGAATCTAAGTGGCTGGATATTTTTACTCATCACAAGTGCTTGTTTATTATCTTACACATTTGATTCCTCGACTGGGATAAACAGGAAGACTTCGTGCTAGAGGGGGCCTCAGAACTGGGTTTTAAGACACACAAGGTATCGTTTTGATAGCAGGTGTACTTTGAATTGGAGAAGACATTTTTGTTCAATTTCTTAAGCACCTTATTTTAAAAAATCCTTGCTTACTTTGAAAAATGTAACAATAATTGGAGCCTTCCATCAGCCAGAGATTACGAGACAGCCCTAGGGGTAACCACATGTGAATGATCCTCCTAACGAAAGGAAGCAGAATGGCTAAGGAGGGAGAGTGTCATTTTTCTAGTAAGGAAAAAGAATCCCTATATTTTTTTTTAAGATTTTTTAAAATTAGTTAATTAATTTATTTAGTTTTGGCTGCATTGGGTGTTTGTTGCTGCGTGCGGGCTTTCTGTAGTTATGAAGAGCAGGGGCTACTCTTTTTTGCGGTGTGTGGGCTTCTCATTGCGGTGGCTTCTCTTGCTACAGAGCACGGGCTCTAGGCGCATGGGCTTCAGCAGTTGCAGCATGCGGGCTCAGTAGTTGTGGTGCACAGGCTTAGTTGCTCCGCAGCATGTAGGATCTTCCCGGACCAGGGCTCGAACCCGTATCCCCTGCATTGGCAGGAGGATTCTTAACCACTACGTCACCAGGGAAGTCCCTCCTACATTTTTTATATTGCCCTGGCTTTTTATAAATCTTTACCTGAGACAGACTGGCAATACTGCACGGTCCAGGCGATCAATGCAGACAGCAGGAAGGTTCCCAGAAAGTAGATCTGCAAACATCCGAAGCACATGTCAGATGACTGACAAAGGGTGGGGACCATGAGGACAGGGCTGAGGGGAGACAGTTCCTACCAGGGCAGAGTGCAGGGTGGCACCCCAGATAAGCCGGAGGTTAAGGTAAAGCCAGGCCAGGGAGCAGGGGCTGAAGGACTCCTCGCTGCTGTGGCTCCAGCACCTGCAGACAAAAAGCACAGTGTTGCCAAACGTTGGTAGCATTACTTATGACCGATATTTGCAGATCCTCAAACCCACATCCTTCTGCTTTGGGTCAAATGAGCACATGCAAAATGAGAGAAAAAAGAAATAAAACCAGTTCTGAGGGGTGTGAGCCTGTGCTGAAATGCTAGGATCCTGGCAAACATCTCAGAAAAAGGTCAGTCTTGTCCTTCATAAAAAGACAGGTCCAGGAGGCCCTTGTAGCACAGGAGCTGCCAAGGAACACTTCTATGTGAGTGTCTGTGTCCAAAGTCCAGACACTGGGATGCCTCCCTATCTTGCAGAAAAGCATCATCTTATTGGACACTTCCTTTTTTCCTGGAAAAACTTAGTCAGCATTTTAACTTCAAATCAAGCACATTCTATATCTTAATCCTCAGATACCAGAAAAGGGAATTAAGTTTGGGTCCAGCTGAGTGTTCTCTAATCAGAACAAATCCTGAGCCCTTTATAACCACTGACATTAGAAAATAAGACCAAGGAGCTTCCCTGGTGGCGCAGTGGTTGAGAGTCCACCTGCCGATGCAGGGGACACGGGTTCGTGCCCCAGTCCGGGAGGATCCCACGTGCCGCGGAGCGGCTGGGCTCGTGAGCCATGGCCGCTGAGCCTGCGCGTCCGGAGCCTGTGCTCCGCAACAGGAGAGGCCACAACAGTGAGAGGCCCGCGTATCGCGGAAAAATAATAATAAGAAGAAGAAAATAAGACCAAGGCTAACTTTAACCAAGAAGCAAACACCACCCACTTGTGTTCCTCCAGCTGCTACGGTATTAAAGAGGCTCTGAACTCACCTTTCGTACAGTTCTTGGAGGATGGAGATGTTATTAGAATGGATAGTCGGGTCAATTTCCAAGAAATCCAAAATATGATGTGGGATTATAGCACCTTCCTCAATTAGCAGGGCCAGGTTAAAAAATCCCTGAAAAGAAGCCACAAACCAAACTCATTCACTCCTTATAATAAAGCCTAGACGGACACTTCATCAGAATGTAAACTTTTACAACCTCTAGATTTTTTTTTTTCAGTCCCTAGAGCCAGATGGTTTTGTCATCTTCACTGATGAATTGTTTCCCTAAATATATGCATCTGAGGAACTTATTTGCAGAAGAACCAGGAGGCTTTCAGAGGACGCTGTGTCCCATCTGCTCAGAAGCCAGCCACCGGGGGAATCTGTCCTTTCCTGTTCATTCTCTCAAAACAGAAGTCGCTGGAAAACGTGCCCTTGTATCATCAACAAACCCAGAATATCGACTCAAAGGCAGTGTCCGTCACTTACAGACTATACCCTGGGTCACCATCGGTATGTCAGAATTCTAACAAATGTGGCTGTGTGTGTCCTCGGGGCTGACATTCTAAGAGGAGAGGACCTCTGATGCGCACAGTAACGTGCAAGTGTTTGTCCGATCTTTCCTAGGGCAGCGAGGAAAACCTCCTCACCTGATTCCTCTTGGTACAGACCCTCCACTCTGGTACGTTTCCCCACCTCCCTCTCATTATATATCTTGTTCTTGACCCACAGAGGTAGGACCTGCCTTACTGGGCTGTGCAGGTCCAGTAAAATAACACAGTTAAGAGCCTGATGGTTGAAGTGCTTCATAGAGGATGGACACCATTATAGGACCTGGAGGAGATGCACTGTCCATCATGAGCTGAGCACGCGGCCAGACCAAGAAATAAACAAAACATGATGTGTCACTTATTATTACGGCTTTACAAATTCCACTGAATTGTTGCCCTTCAAAGAATGCATAGTCACGCTTTAATGACTTATATCCTCCCTTTCCTTTCATTTAGTTGATTCTAAATAAAAATCACCATCCCCCAGGTTGTAAAATTGCAGGAGTCTCACAAGCAGGCTATGTGATGATCATGATAAAAATAACAGCAGCTGGCATTTTCTGAGTGATGCTATATATGAGGGTTTGTTCTGTTTTATATATATATTCACTTAATCCTCACAACAACACATTGAGATAGATTCTGTTATCCTCTATACTATTATTACTAGGAAGCTGAGGCACAGAGAAGTTAAGGAATTTGCCCTAGGTCATACAGTTGGAAAGGGGATTCAAATGTAAGCAGACAGGATTCAGAGCCTCAAATCTTAAGTTCCACCTTGCTGCTAAATAACCTCTAAATAGATACAAGTATTAGGTGTCTTAACATTTCACACACACACAAGCAGAAAATAGACTGTTTCTCCACTTTTTGAAAGAAAGGCTCTCTTAAAACTCGAGGTATTAGAAGAAAAGAAGAAAATGACTTTATAAAATTTTAAAGTCTCTGAACAATGGAAAAATAACAAGATTAAAATAAATTGGAAAATGGACTAGGGGGATATTTGTATGCATTGTAATAGCTTAAGGTTCATTATCTACTGGGCAAATGTATAAAGAACTAATTATAATTTAAATTAAAAAATATCAAAACTCCAATAGATAAGTAGACAAAGAGTAAGAATAGAGAATTCATGTAAGAAAATATAAAGGGTAAATTATCATAGATGAGTATATGTAAAAGTGTCCATCCCCAGTAGTAGTCAAATACATACAATTTGAAACAATAAGGAAGGATCAACTTATAATCATTCAATTACCAAATTAAGTCACGAAAACATCCAGTGCTGACAAGATTTCAGTGATCCTTTTATACTAAGCACTGCTTGGTGATACATTAATTGGGAAACAGTTTCAGAAAGTAAATCGGCAATATACTATTATTATGTAACCATGAAACCATTTAGACTGTTTGACTTAGCAACGCCATCTCTCAGATTATAAAGAGATTATTCAAACAGAGGTAAAAGATGGAAACATGAGAATGTTCACGGTAGCACTTGCTATAATTGCAACACAATAGGAAATGACCTTCACGTCTTCCTTAACGGACTATAAATCCCATGAAGGCAAAAATATTGTCTATCTTTTAATCTTGCGTCCCCACGACTAAGCAGTGTCTAAGACAGGGCAGGACTACATAAACATGTGTCAAATCAATCAATAAATTAGCAAACGAGACAATAAATGTCCATTAAAAGATAAAACTTAATAAATGACAGTCTATCACCTCAGCAGGATATGGGGCAGCAGTTAAGAGTAATAATTACAGAGACCATGCAATAGAATGCACCCATTCCTACAATACGTGAGAAGAAGCAGATTTTTCAAGTGGCCCGTGTGCTCTAGTTACCATTAAAGAGACCCACTAGCCTGTGGCTGGGACTAGAAAGGGACATGAAGGCTGAAGGAATTAAAAAAAAAAGAAAGAAAATCCAAAGGAAGAAAGCCCCTGACATGGAACTGTGGGTGCATTCTTTGATTTGTTTTCTCTTTAAAAATTATTCTTGGGCTTCCCTGGTGGCACAGTGGTTAAGAATCCTCCTGCCAATGCAGGGGACATGGGTTCGAGCCCTGGTCTGGGAAGATCCCACATGCCGCGGAGCAACTAAGCCTGTGCGTCACAACTACTGAGCCTGTGCTCTAGAGACCGCGAGCCACAGCTACTGAGCCCGCGTGCTGCAACTATTGAAGCCTGCGTGCCTAGAGCCCGTGCTCCGCAACAAGAGAAGCCACCGCAATGAGAAGCCCACACACCACAACGAAGAGTAGCCCCCGCTCGCCTCAATTAGAGAAAGCTCGTGCGCAGCAACAAAGACCCAACACAGTCAAAAATAAATAAATAAAATAAACAAGTTTATTTTAAAAAAATTATTCTTTAACGTTTTTATAGCATCATCTTGTGAAAAAATTAAAAATCAGAACTGAAAAAAAAAAGAAAAATTAGGTCCAGGCCTAATTTTGAGTAACAACATAAATCATCTAGGGGAGTTTGGCTCACCAGCAAATCCTTTTAGTACCAACTCCTATTTCATTCCAGAAGAAATAATAAAAGGACAGATCATATCCACTAAGCATACTCAGTGCTGGGCTTGGTGCTTTACGTCCAACATCTCATTTAATCCTTGTAACCTATGAGGTGGATGTTATTATTATCCCCAGTTCACACATGAGAAAACAAAGAGTCAGTGATTGAGTGGCTTGCCATATACCAATAGCTGTGAAGGCACAAAGATGTGGGGTAAAAGCAAAGTAGTGCCTCCTTTAAAAAACAAGACTAAGATAGGGATGAGTTTCCAACTTTTGCTTTGTGATCAGATCACAAATCACACAAGAAATCTGTGGCATAAGAGGGTAACAGCTATTCCAGCTTCCATCACGAAACAGCCCTGAGATCCTCACAAGAGAAGTCCAATTAGCAAATGTAGAAGGAAGGAGAGAAACAGAAAATCATCACTGGCACACTACAGTTAGTTGTTGCAGGCAAGATTTACTGAAGGATACTGAAATCAGTGGGCAGAAGTTGGAGGAGAAATCAAATATTTGCTTTGCATCATTGCAAATTATCTCCCCAAGATATCTACAAATTAGAAAGAGAAAAATATTAACTTTACATGGGAGAAACCTAGTAGAAACCACCTTCACCGAGTGATTGAGATCAGCCTCACCAATAATAAGACATAGTGACACTATGTACACCACATATGATACGCTGAGAAGGACATATAACATCTGGGCTATCCTTGCCCCAAATGCATAATCTCAGTCTATTCACGAGAAAACAGAAGACAGGCCCAAACCGAGGGACATTCTACAAAATATCTGACCAGTATTCTTCAAAGGTATCAACGTCATGAAAGACAAGCAAAGACAGAAACCGTCCCAGACTGAAGAGGACTCAAGAAATATGACAACTCAATGCAATGTGGGATCCTGGAACAGAAAAATGATGTTAGTGGAAAAACTAGTGAAATACAAAGAAAGTCTGAAATGTAGTTAATGGTACTGAACCAACACTGATTTCTCAGTTTGATAATGATACTGTGGCTATGCAACTTTTCTATAACTCTACAAATATTCCAAAATAAGAAGTCTCCTCCACCCAAAAAAAAAAGGTCACTGAGAGCAAAGTCCTATCACTAAACTATTGGCTCAGCTATGCAAGCAAACTACTTCCCATTTTGACCACTTCCAATTTCTTGAGTTCCTTCCTACCTGGTGAGCTAGTTTGATGGAATCTGGTAGAAAGACTCCTGGGTTTGGAGCCAGGAGACCTGGGTTTAGGCTCTGACTGCTTCACCTACTACCTGCTTGTCTGGCCTTGAGCAACTTATCACCTTGTCACAATCTTGATGTTCTTTACTATAAAATAGGTCTAATTATCCCCACTCCCACGAGGTTGCTGTGAGAATGGCAGGGGAAACATAGTAAGTGCTCAATAAAGGTTCGCCATTCTGGCTAGTGTTCTCAGAGAGGTTTTGTGAGGGGCTCATGAACACGGATGAGAAGTGACTTTGCAACCTCACAAAGAAGCATCATCAGGGGCTCATTTCTGTTGCCGTTTACCTGTGAGTCTCCATCCAGCGCTGCTTGGGCATACATCTGCACGGACAACTCAAGGTCTTGTGATTGGTTTTGGTGACCATAGTAGTAAAGGTCTCCCATTTTCAAATACGCTGCAGGACAAAAAGGACAAGTGGTTTTATTTCAGACCGACCTTTTAAATGATTGGCCCATTTGCATGACTGCGAGTTTTTCCCACCAGAATCTGGATACAGGTACATCTTTAGGCTTCCTTGACGTGGGGAGGGAAAAAAAGATTATTGCACTGAGCACTCCCATTTCTAGACACATTTTCTTGCTTCGCTGGGTAGCTCTCCTAAATGGGCCTGTTTGTGAGAATCATAGTCTGCAACATCACAGCCCCAACAGCCAAGGTTGTTTGGGGCACCGAGATTTTGCTGCCTGGGTTTGATGACTGATGTGTATTTCTTGACTCTGTCTAAGCCATATATGTTATCTTTCCTCTGAGGAAAAAGTTTTGTTTGCGTGTATGTATCACTCAACGTCCACTCAGAATAGAATCTTCTTCAGGTAGTTCAAAAAAGGGATTTTAACACTGGGAACTGGTTACCAGGGTGTTGGAAGAGTTGAAAGGGCAAATGCGGAACAGTAGGCAACCCAGAGATTAGCAATGCAGGAAGCCACTACCTTCCTAGGCCTGGGGGCCAGCTGAGACCACAGAGGATGGACGGCCAGGCAGGAGTTGGAACCATGGAAATGCAGCCATTGCCAGAGACACAGCCCAAAGCAGAGAGAAGGGGAGAAATACTTGGGCTTCTCACCTCCTCCCACCCTGCAATCTCCTGCCAGCGCCTCCCATTGGCTGAAAATAATCAGATGTCACTGGGCAAAGGAGTCTGGGAACTGTAGTTACTGAAGGTCAGCCCTCTATCACACAGGGCAGAGCCAGGAAGACGGGGAATCCATCTGAGGGCAAAAAGGCAAAAGGCTGGCGCAGAGAATCTCTCCCGAATAGCTTTTCCTTTTGAATTCTCGCTGATTCCTTAGAAAGGATGGGTCCAAGCATTCGGTAGACAATGGATGAAGAGAAATGTATTGCTTGAGATTGAGAGCAGAGTTTAGGGAAGATCTTAATAGCCGAGATTTTTCACTCTGTTTCTTAATTGTTTAGAAATATTACACCACACAAAGCTGTTAGATGTTCCCTGTTACTAAAGATTAAAAGCCTCCAATGCTTCAAGTTAGCACCCATTTCTCTATACATACCAAATGAAGGAGCATCGATTTGAAAAACAGAGAAATTATAGTATCTCCAAACACAATTAACATCCAAGTACCTCTTGGCCAGGTCCTAAGGGGATGAAGGGGGAGAAAAAGTTAACTCATTAATATTTCTGCCAAGTGATTAATTTTGCCTCCATAAAACCCAATTCATTATCCTTAACCTTAGAGCTTCTAGTCTGAGGAGAATACATTTACTTACTGGCCTCTCCTCACAGATGTGAGCTAAATTTGTCTGTGACACTTCAATTCCAGTTTCTGCTGCTAAAACATAATACAGCAAAGCTTCGTGCCTAAAAATAGATGATTAATAATAAATTTCATAGAGTGGCTCTTACTAATACTCACAGAGAGCTTTATATTCACACGTAAGAGGGCACAAAATAAGCAGTTTTTTTAAAACCACAAAATCATGAGGTTTTTTTTTTTTTTTTTAAATAAATACTGTTGTTAAAAATACTGCATGCACTGATTTATTTTCTCTCTTAAAAGGCTGAACTCACAGATAAGGTTGGGGAGCTAGTTGATACAACAGCTACCTCTACTGGCCAAATGGTACGTCGCGTGCTGGCTGGGGAGCTGTCTATTAGCTTTGGGTCCTTGAAATCCTTCCATCTTCCATCCTCGCTTAGAGGAGATAAGTGGTATTAAGAAAAAGCTCTGCACTTTTGGGTCCTGTTTTGCGAAGGGCTTTATAGGGCTTACGACTCTGAACAAGCTTAATTAAAGCTGAGCTTCTGTGGTACATTAGAAGTTTGGCAAAGGAGAGGCAGTTTGCAAGGGGCTTGATACCAATGGCCAAAAACACATCTGAAAGAAGTAAATATTCGACACCACTGGTAACTGAATAATTGCGAGACAATGAGACCACTTTTCATTTGTTGAGACTGGCACCTGATTCATAATACAGATAACGGCAAGAGCTTGGAGGAAAATGGACCTATTCCTACAACCACTGTTAGTGGGAAGCCAATTAATGTGATAGTTAAGGGTGAGGACTCTTACAAATGTACGTACCACCTGGCCCAACAGTTCTGCCTCATGAGGGTTTATTCTAAGAAATATTCGGAAACATGTGCAAAGATTCTGTGGCAACAGAGGTCATGGCAGAGCTGTTTCTATGAATTGGGGGGAAAAAAGAAACAAATATCTGAAAATCAGTGACTAGTTCAATTAACCCATGGCTCAGCCACTTTCAGACGAGGCCCTTAAAAATGATGTTGAAGAAGAGTATTCAAAGACGTAGAAAAATGTCTATGCCAAAGTTTCCGCTGTGTAAAAAAAAAAAAAAAAAAAAAAACAGGATAAAAAACAGTGCAATTTCATTTTTGTAAAACAAAAATAAAACTGAATCCACACATGTACACACACACGCGAATACATATATGCAGGAAAAAAAAAATCTACCAAAATGCTAACGGTACTTATCTCTAGGTGGTGAGAAGGCAAGTGGGTTTTATTTTCTTTTTACTTCTCTGATTTCCTCCATTTTAACCATAAATTGTTGTTTCTAAAGCTTATTTTCATTTTCTGTAGCTAATATTAAGCGCTATTTCTTAATTTTAGCTCCATCTAGGAGATGGTTTAAGAAAGGGTGGGGGGAGGTTGGGTTGGGGGAATACGTAAGCGGATCCAAACGTCATCTTTTCTACAAGGCTAAAGCATCTCCTGGCAGGCCATCCCGTGGGGACAGAGGGAGGTGACTGGGGGGTCAAATCAGGACAGGCAGACCTTCAATCAGACATACTGCAGGTCACGGCCATGTGCCTGCTGAGTGCGCTGTTTCCTGGCCTCCGAGATACCCAAGGCAGCCGACCAATTAGGCATGACTCATGCTAAAGAGACAAGGCTGGCTAAGCAGCTTCCCCTGCGAGGACAAGTCACATCAGAGAACCACAACTGCAACGGCAACAACACAAAAGACCCCCAGACATTTTCTTACATAGCTTGCAAGTATCGTGTTTGGTGACAAGAAACCTCGGAGCAGACCCCAAATGGGGGAACTAAATTTGAGGGAAGTTCGGCAGAAAGACTCCATCATTCTACAATTAGGTCCCGTTCCAAAGGTCTTATAATCTCAAACACTCAGGTCTGCCCCAGTGCCTCAGTTTCCCCCACTGGATGGATGAGGGAAGGAGATGGTGTAGACTTGCCGGCCCAAGGTCAGATATCAGGTCGGCTCTCTCTGCTGCCATAACTGGATGAAATGGGGTTCCTATAACTGCAATGTAATAAAATGAGGTTTTCTTAGATAGCGGTTGGGCAGACTGTTAGAATTTTGGAGTGGAGGACACAAGGTTGACACTTCCTGTAAGAACAGTCACTAGGATAAATTTTATAAAGACAATACCTTGCCTCTAAAGTTACTTGGAAGATGGGGGAGAGAAGGGAGGAACACATTTTATAGGAAGACTTCAATTGACCAGTTATTGTATAAGCTGGGAGGAAATCTCACAGAATTCTCAAGTATTTCCTTTGAGGAAGCACTGAAATCACCAAAGAGATGTCTAAAAATATTGATGTCAACAGAAACACTGAACAGAAATCCACCTCTGTCTTCCATCTTGCAGAAGCCGTCAGCAGAGGCCGTAGACTCCAAAACCACCACCATCTGTTTTCATATATTTAAGTGTGGACTCTAGGCAAGGGTCAGAACACTGAAGAACAGACTTTCCCACCTTAAGACTTCGGAGACATGACACTTCTGCAGAAACCCTATCTGCACGTAGCCTCCTAGCACTTTGCTCTTACTTGTGTCTCAACTGAGTCTGCCTGAAAATATTAATTACAGATATTTCTATCCTTATATTCATGGAATAAACATTTGCTCAGTATGGGCTCTGTGCAGGAGGACCAAAGCCACAAAACTGTACTGTTCTTCTGTGAATTTCCTCAAGGTTTAGGAAGCTACCAGAGGTCAGCTTTATTTCCGAAGCACTGAAGTGAAATAGTCCCCAGTCAGTCATTCTGATGGGGGGTGGGGGGCTGGGCAGGGATGCAGAGAGGAGGGGATTTAGAGTAAAGGATGTGTGTAGGGGCACACTTGCTACCCTCCCACTTCAGACTCGGGCACATCCATTTATAGAACTTTTATAATGATACTTCTTAATAATCAATCCTTTGGCTGCTTTCTGTGAATTGTGAATTTGAGTAACTCTGAGCAGTTTCTCAAACAATTCTATTGTTTTCTCTGGGTTCTTTTCTGCCAATGTCTAAAGCAGCCCAAACTGGAAGGATAAAAAAAGAATCCTGGGGTCTCAGTGGAATTTAGGACCCTGCTCTAAGGCAAAAAGATGAATCTCTTTCAAGTGGAAACTTGCATGCCTGCTTGTCTTGCCTCAAGCTTACTAGAATCTGGCTAACCTCCTGGGTTAATTAAGTATTGGGGGTATATTTAAGACCAAGGACAGTAAAACACTTAGCTTACAGATGAAACACAAAGAGGGGAAAGACAGAGAGAAATGAAACACGACAGGCGACCTCTCCTTATCGGACTTCTCCTGGTGTCCGAGGATAGCCTCGGGCATGATAACATTATCTTCAGTATTTTGCCTAAACAGCAAAATGCCCTTTTTTTTTTTCATTCACACTCCTCTTTCAAACTATCCCACATAAATCTTGGAACAACACAGAAAAACACAAGCTCATCAAACTGACACATGTAATTTGAAAATAACGTCCAGAATAAATTCACTCACAGAAAATGAAAAAAGGGGATGGACTTGGGACATTGATGGATGACTTAGTTCTATTATAACAAAATAGATGGGACCCAAAAAATTCCACGTTGCGGTGTGGGGAAGCCAACGCTCATATATTTCCAATTTAACCCCTGAGGCATCTGGAGGCCCCAGAGAAGGAAGAGAGAAAAGCACTTTGTCTCAAATATATTTTGACAAAGATAGTCCCACTATAATGGACACTAAGTGTTTCTTCCTGTTGATAGAAAATGGTCTCAAGTCCAGATTAAGACATATCTTTAACAATACTTAGCATCAGCATCAAAATCGGCAAGGATATGAAAAAACAGATATTTATATGCGGTTGATAGGACCGTACATTGGTCAAATATTTTGGAAAACAGTTGGCATTATCTTGTAAAGTTGAACATATGGTTAGCCTGTGACCCCACTCCTAAGTTCATATTTTAGAGAAACTTTTCCTATTTGTGGCAGGATATGCATAAAAAATGTTCATGGCCACACTGTCCTTAAAAAAAGATGGGAAACAACCCAAATGCAAGTTATTATGAGAATTGGTAAATAAATTGTGGTATATGACAGCAGTGAAAAGGAATGACCTACAGGTACATGTATCAAAAGATATGAATCTCAGAAACATCAGGTGAAGTAAACAATAACAAAGAAAAGCGGTGAAGAATTATATGTAATATGATTCTAATGATATGAAGCTCAGAAACAGGTCCAATCTATTGCTTAGATTGCTATAATCTATTGCTAAGATTTGCTATATCCATATATAGCAAAACTATAAAGAAAGCAAGGGGCAGAGCAACCATAAGATTCAGGACAATGGTTAGTTCTGGATATTGGCGCCACAGGTGGGTTTAATATGGGAGGAACATGCAGGGGGCTTGGACAGTTCATTTTCTTAAATAGGGTGGTAGGGCTATAGGTGTTCATTTTATTGTTCGGTTATGCTCTGGAACTTACATACATATCACCTACTATTTGGTATGTATCAATTACCGTGTGATAAAAGAAGGGAAAACAACTTACCTGGCTCAGGTCACAGCTCCAGCTCAAAAGCTCAGCTCCTTTAACCTGGATTCTGAACTAGCTCCCCCTTTCATGTTCTCCCTTCTCTTCACCATCATTCACAGAGGTTTGGTTAGGAATCTCGGAACCCAGCTCTGTCATGTCACTACCCTCTCCCAAAGCCATCAAGGGCTCCCCACTGCTCCAGAAGCTGAGTAAAAAGTATATGACCTGCTATTTAAAGTTCCACAATGCAGCACCTCTTTGGTCTTGTCATATAGCACTCCCTTTTACAAATTTTACCCTCAAGGTAAACTGGTGGCTTAAAAATTTCTAGACATACCCTGAATTTTCCTATTTCTTTGTTTTTGTTCCTGTGATTCCCTTCACTAGAAGTGTTGTTCTCTGCATGACTAAGTGGAAATTCCACCCATCCCCCAAGGCCATATCATCTGTTACCTCCATTATAAAGGCTGACCTAAGTCCCCCAAACCAGGTAGCATCTTTCCTTCCTCCAAATCCCTGATGCTCTGTATATACTGCTCATGGCTCTGGAGTTACAGTTGTTCTGTCTATTTGCCTTAATTCATTCTCTCAGTAGTTTTTGAGTACTTTCCAGTTGCCACTAAGTGCTGGGCACTGGGATACACATCACAGGACAATCCACAAGGAAACAGCCATCATGACCCATCCAAGGACAAAAGGGAGTAAGGAGTTAAGCAGGATTTCTGGGCAGAGGGAACAGCAAGTGCAAAGGCCCAGAGGTCAGAGAGAATATGAGGCATCTGAGAAACTGCAGGTAGTTTAGTACGAGGAAGAGATGAGGCAGCAGGCTTCCCCAGCCCTACTTGTGGCATCCCCTGCAGCTACGGCAAGGCACCCTGCCTTTAAATGTACCCACTAAAATCTGCTGAACTCAACCCAAACTCAGCAACAGTGTAGAACACGTGTAATCCTTAGCTCCCCTCCCCCCAAATCAATCATGTGATGTGGCTGAATATTCTAAGAAAGACAGCAGGCCATGAAATCTTAATTCCTCTTGACCTTCACAGCAAATTTTTAAAGGCACTCCCTGAAGTGCTTTGTGATTTTAAATTCAAAAGTCGGCAAGAAGGATAAGCTATTAGCAGATACTCTCTTTGTGGGAAAGTGTCAGACATCTTGGGGGGTGTGTGTGTGTGTGTGTGTGTGTGTGTTGGGGGGTGTTTACAGATATGCTCTCCCTTTGGGAAAACCCCACATATAAACGTTTTGATATCTGAATGCTTAGTTTCCCCTAAGAAGTTGTGGGGAGTAAAGGGTGGGAAATTTGGAGGATGAGAAGTAGAAATGGGCAAAAGTCAAATTTGGGAAAAGTTCAAATTTCATGAATTGAAGCTTACTTGGGAAACAAATAAAACAGCCCACAAATTGTAAGGTGTATCAATTGGGAAATGATCATTTCATTAAAAAATAGAACTACCATATGACCCAGCAATCCCACTACTGGGCATATACCCTGAGAAAACCAAAATTCAAAAAGAGTCATGTACCAAAATGTTCATTGCAGCTCTATTTACAATAGCATGGAGATGGAAACAACCTAAGTGCCCATCATCGGATGAATGGATAAAGAAGATGTGGCACATATATACAATGGAATATTACTCAGCCATAAAAAGAAACGAAATTGAGCTATTTGTAATGAGATGGATAGACCTAGAGTCTGTCATACAGAGTGAAGTAAGTCAGAAAGAAAAAGACAAATACCGTATGCTAACACATATATATGGAATTTAAGAAAAAAAAATGTCATGAAGAACCTAGGGGTAAGACAGGAATAAAGACACAGACCTACTGGAGAACGGACTTGAGGATATGGGGAGGGGGAAGGGTGAGCTGTGACAGGGCGAGAGAGAGTCATGGACATATACACACTAACAAACGTAAGGTAGATAGCTAGTGGGAAGCAGCCGCATGGCACAGGGATATCGGCTCGGTGCTTTGTGACCGCCTGGAGGGGTGGGATAGGGAGGGTGGGAGGGAGGGAGACGCAAGAGGGAAGAGATATGGGAACATATGTATATGTATAACTGATTCACTTTGTTATGGGGCAGAAACTAACACACCATTGTAAAGCAATTATACCCCAATAAAGATGTTAAAAAAAAAATTTCTTTCTGATTATGCAAAGTAAGGCCACAGATGATAAACTTTTAAAAGATGATAATAATAAACATTGTTATTCAGTGCTGTTTTCCCTGGGCTCATTTTCCCTGAATTTCCTAATTTGAGATTCTCATTCACTGAGGTGCTATCTGCCGATTACGTGGGCACCCATGGACCAGAGAAGAAAATGGCACTCTCTTGGACTTATATTTTAATTTTTAATTGAGGTTCGGATCCGAGTAGGATCAGTGATAGGTGTGCTCTAATGTCTTTGAGGCAGTGGACCGATGGGATACGTGCTGATTTGCATATCCTTTTTAGTTATTATGGAAATACCCAGATCATTTAGGCAATAAACGAGCCAAGAAAATATGGCCCAAGGAAAAGTAAGAGAGAATTCGAGGGCTTACAGAAGAAAACAGAAAGACGGACTCAGGTAGAGCTTGGAGAAGTGTGTCCTTATTTGTAAAATTAAGTAACTGCAAATAGGGGGCATTTACAAGTCCTCATGTGCGGGGTCTCATCCCATTCAGCACAGGATGAAATTTGCTAACTCCATCAGAAGAAGCTTCGAAAGAGTGAGTCTGTTTGGCTGTGACACTGGAGGTCTGGTGAGTGACTTCCAGAAATCCTAGGGAAGATGCGATAAAATATCTACCGGAAGATGTAGCCTGAGCCCTAAACACACTGCTTTCGCTCCTTCCCACAAACAAGGTGGAAATCCTGGACTTTCTGTGGCCTGCCAGTGAGAGGCAGAGGGTCAGCTAGGATCCCCTGTGCTGTCTCCAGACTCTGACAGCAAGAAGAGCAAGCTTGAAGGGAAGAGAAGTCAACGTATCCATGTGTCTCTCAATTTGATGAATACGGATGCTCCCTCTAGAGGACTAATTTTTGTGTATAATTAAACATGGAAATGCTGTGTTTTCTAATCAACAGCCAATCAGTCGGTGATACTCTGAATATCATTACTGGGAGGCTGTGATTTCCCTGCAAATTGCTTTTTCGGTTTCATTTTAAGACTCCATCTCATAAGACTACACTGACAGATTGAAAGGTAAGGACTGAGAAAGTTCAATCTAACTTACCACGAGCCCTCCAGGTAGGCGTTGAGGCCTTTGCGAATAACGTGGCCCAAGTAGCCATTCTTCTCGGCTACATGCTTTGTCCATCTGAAAAGGAAACAGAAGAGAACATATCCAAACTATGGCAAATTAAATAATTGCTTTTGACTTCGTATGATTTCAATAAATCCCACTTGGGGAATATTTTGCTTCTTAGAATTTTTATGGAGCAACAAGCCAGAACTGAATGTTAAGAAGATAAAGAAAGATACATTTTGAGAGCCTTGCATTCAGTGCCGTTTCTAATGGATGCTTAGGAGTTGTCATTTTGGGGAAAAAAAGATGTGAAAAGTACCTAACGAAAAATGTCTACTAACATGGAAAAAGATAATCTTTATTAAGAGTTCTAGCAAGTTGATTTCAGAAGGACAGCTCTCCCTAAACAAAGACTCCAAAGAGAGACATTGCCAAAAAGATTAAATCAATAGAGTACCTGACGGGTGTAGACATACCGAGAGGAGATTTAGACGATGGAGGGAGAATGTGGAGATCGAGTACATAGAAATGATAAATACACAGAGAGAGCTAAGCAGATAAATAACAATAAAAAATAATTATTATTCCATAGAAAACAGAAAGTTATGCAAGAAAGAAAGAGTAGTCACAGTATACTACATGGCTCAGCTATGAATAGTGTTAAATTGTCATAATAATGTAAACACTCATATCAATCCAACCAAACCAGTGATATATTTATGGGGAAGATGGGAGAGGGCAGGAAGCATGAGCATGCAGGGTAGCAATAGGTGGCAGAGTGAAAAAACTATATCTCTGTATCTTTCCCAGTGAGACAGCATTAGACAATGCCTATAAAGGGTATAACAAGAAATAGTGGTTTAAGCATGTTATTTAGACATAGAGGCAAATAAAAAAGAAATAATTAAAAGATGAAAAGTGATTTATTCCAGGGAGCAGGAAATGGAGTGTGTGGAAGGGAGGCAGAGATTTCCTGTTTTTTCTTGTCAAATTATTACCTTTTTTAATTAAATTTTTGTTTTTAAGTTTTGTCTTTTCAAACGACTTGGCTTTTTATGTGCATGTGTAACTGATAAAAATAAAGATGAATTTTTTAAAATGCAAGAAAGGGCTTCCCTGCTGGCGCAGTGGTTAAGAATCCGCCTGCCAATGCAGGGGACACAGGTTCGAGACCTGGTCAAGGAAGATCCCACATGCCGCGGAGCAACTAAGCCCGTGTGCCACAACTGCTGAGCCCACGTGCCACAACTACTGAAGCTCACCCGCTCTAGGGCCTGCATGCTGCAACTACTGAGCCCGCATGCCACAACTACTGAGCCCACGTGCCACAACTACTAAAGCCCGCACACCTAGAGCCCGTGCTCTGCAACAAGAGAAGCCACCGCAATGAGAAGCCCGCGCACCGCAACGAAGAGTAGCCCCTGCTTGCCGCAAATAGAGAAAGCCCGTGCGCAGCAATGAAAACACAGCGCAGCCTAAAATAAAAAAAAAAAAAATTTTTAATGTGGAAAAAAAGAATAAAAGAAAACTCTATTTTCTCAGGCATGGTGAATATAGTATTGAATATATGGCTTTCCCTTCATACGCAATATCTGGCAGGTTCTTACACAACAGCCTTCTCGGGATCTCGAGGGAATGTCTCCAGGTTGCCTGTGATATAGTAGAGAGAACACCACAAGGTTCCTTCTATGTGTCCGCCTTGTGCAGCCTTATGGAAATATTCACCAGCTAACGTCTGTAAAGAGATGAGCAAACGTCAGTCTCATTAGTGAGAAGTCCTCCTGGGCTGGTTTCATCAGAACTAAGGTCCTGAGGCACTTAACGCCTGATATCATCACAGGTTTATAACTTCTAACATCTTTAAGAAAACCA
This sequence comes from Leucopleurus acutus, assembly GCF_964270905.1. Taxonomy (NCBI): domain Eukaryota; kingdom Metazoa; phylum Chordata; class Mammalia; order Artiodactyla; family Delphinidae; genus Leucopleurus; species Leucopleurus acutus. Next base: position 52,166,174 of record NC_139146.1, read on the forward strand.
AGTCAAGTTCCAGGAAGACAGCCAATCACAGAAGCTGGCCTCTCTACATGATAACCTTGACTGTAGCTATTCTGTTAAGTTTACCCAATAAATAAGATAACAAGACACTACGAATATCATTATCACCTTATCAGATCCTCACATAACCCCTGCCAGCCAGACAGAAGACAGCATCAAAAGTCGCACCAGGTGAAACTTCAGGCATTTGCTTCCCTAACCTTGCTTAATACCTTTTTTCAAACTCCGACACAAAAACTTCGTTTCCAGTAGGAAGGTGAGAATTAGAATATGACAATAAAAAATCCATTCTGGCAGATGTGTGGGAGGACTAAAAGACATTTGCAATGCATAAAATATACAGCTTCCTAGTAGTCAGAGAGAGGCGGAGGGAGAAAAGAAAACAAACACTTAGACGGGTATACATTCCACTGATTACTGTTATTTTTCCCAGGCAGTTAACTGCCATTTTTAAGTATGGGCTTTGGAGTCAGACAGGTCTGGGTTCAAATCCCAGCTCTGCTCCTTACTAGCTGCGTGACCTTGGGCATGTTAGTTAATCTCTCCTACTAAGAGATTTCTGCAACTGAAAAATGTGGCTTCTGACAGTAGCTAGCATGAAAGTATGGTGTGAGGATTAAATGAGATAACGTGTGTTCAAGGCTTGGCATGGTGCGTCACAAAAAATAATTTTTTTCTGATTCCCGACCCCCAACTCTGATGCTACAGCTTGCCCATGCCATTAAATGCTACCTTTTCTTCCAATCTCAATAAATGCCAAACACTCAGGGGTCATCCTGACTCCTCTCCCTGCCTCACACCTCATGTCCGATCATCGTCAAATCCTACTGCCTTGACCTTCAAAATATACCCAGAATCTAGTCACATCTCAGCGCCTCTTCTGAGACTGCCCATCCTTTCTCACTTGGATTCAATGCATTAACCTCCTTGCTCTTGCTCTTGTCTCCTCCAAGCCCAGTCTCCACCAGGATCCAGGAGGAACCTGTTAAAACACAGCATCTCCCCGCCCTGTTCAGAGCTGTCCCATCTTGCTCAGCGTAGCTGCCTCCTTGACGTGATTTTCCACCTCCTCGCACCTTCCTTGCTCTCTGGTCCTGCCAGTTCAGCCTCCCTGCTATTCCTCAAGCACACCAAACATGCTTTCTTCTCTGGGCTTTTGCCCTGGCTGTTCCCTATTTCTGGGATGTTCTCCCAGACATTCACAAGACTCCTTTAGGAGTTTGTACACTGTCACATTATCAGAGAGACCTTCTCTGATCTCCCTTATAAAATAGCATCCCCCAATCTCTAGCCTCTCGGTCCTCCTTATCCTGCTTTATTTCTCCCTGTAACACTCACTTATCCCACCTGCCCTCATACTATATATTTGTTTGTTTATTATCTTTCTGCTCCACTGCAATGTAAACTTCCCCAAAGCAGGGACTGTTTTGTCTGCTGCTGTATCCCCACTGCCTGGAAGAGTGCCTGGCATAGGGTGGGCATTCAATTAATTTGTTGAATGTACTGGTACTCAGATTATTATTACCATCATCAATATTATTATTAATAACAAGGGGTTTCCATTTCACATGGGGACCAGGTCTTGACGCCACTTAAGTGTATGACTCTAAGTTATGAAACCTTTCAGAGCCTCGGTTGCTTACTCTGTTAAATGGATGTAATAACAGTAACTGTCCCAGAGGGTAGTTAGGATGACAGGGGATGGCACACAGAAAGTGTCTGTGAGTGTCTGACCTAGAGGAAGTGTTCGGCAAACATTTAAGATTGTTACTGTTATTTACATTATTATTAAATCTGGTCTCATACCAGGCAACCCTATTTGGACCCAGCTTTCTTTGCTTCCAGTAAGATCAGTCATCAATCTCCGCACCATCTCTCTCTCATTGTCACCTTGCATCATCTCCCTCTCCTCTCCCCAGCGTAGGCTTCCTCCTCCATGAAGCCTTCCTGACTGCTTTGGCCTTCACTATTTCCCCTTTCCAGAACAGTTTGGGTCACAGCAATTAGCACACACTTGGCGTTGGGCTAACGCCAGCCTTTGCTCTTCACCATCTTGTCTTCCTAACTGGGCACTTGAGTTCCTCAAGATCACGGTCTGCGTCTTGGGTGGTGTCTGCACCACCCGTGGGGCCTTGTCTGGGCTGGGCATACAGTACACCTGCTTCATGACTAAGTGACTGACCAGCTGCACAGCTGGTCTCAAGTCTTACTCACTTGATTCCTTCCAGGAACTCCTGGGAAAATGCCATCCAAGTACAGGACTCCAAGATTGTATGATGCATCTGGGTTCCCCATTTCTTCTGCTTTTAACCAGTACTTAGCCGCTTTGGCATAATTTTTCTTGAATTTGTGGTAATACCATCCCAGGCCATTGACTGCCTGATGCAATCCCTGGATTTTAGAACAACAAGAAAGGAATTCCTTTTTTTTTAAAACAAAAACAAAAAAAACCCAAACCCAGAGAGAATCAACTGTTATGAAAGCATTCTGCCTGAGTCTGAGAAAAACCTTTCCTACCTCTTTTCTGGGGGCAGATGGCATTAAAGAAAAGCTAAGTGTTGGAAAACATGAGGCTGCCTCAGCATCTTCCCAGGAGGATTTCACCCGGCTGCTGCTGGGATTTCTGCCTTCCAGCTCAGCAGTGATGCCGGCCCCCAAATCATCTCTCAGCCCCTATGGGCTCTTACGCAATGCCCTCGTCTACAGAAGGCCTCTTACTGTCCTGCAGTATCAACAATGCCCTTGAAATTCATGACCACTCAACTGTGACAGGAGGCCGGAAACCCGCCCTGGCTGGGATGATTTCTAGGTGACCTGCCTGCCTATCTTTTGATTACTCTGCCCTGAACACCAACAAACCCTCTGTGGGAAGCAGTCGCAATGGCCTACTTGTAAAGCACAGGTGCTGTGGGACTGCTTGGCATTCCAGCTCCGACAGGTAGGGTCTGGTTGGGGCTGAGGCAGAGGGGAGGGGGGTGGTCTCAGAACTGTGTCTAAATTGGGACGGTACCACAGAAGGCCTGGTTCATGTGAGTCTAGTCTTAGGCCTCCTTGTTCTTGCTGATTCATGCTCTCAGGGGCCTGCCTCTGCTCTTCCCAGATGCTCCCACCTGCCCCAGCCTGGTTGTTGAAGGCTCAGGAGCCCTGCAGGGGTGTAAGTGTGCAAACCTGGGCATTCGGTGCTCTCATTCCTCCTTTCCTACCAGATCCACAAGACCATGGACAAGCAGGGGAGAAAAGGACTGGAGAAGCAAACAGTGAGTGCCCTTGCATCTGTGAGACAGGTTAAGTTAGGGTCCAAGTGTGGAACCAAATCTCTTTTGCCTGCCCTTTCAGAAGTGAAGGACAGGTATCCCTCAGTAATGGATGCCAAGATACCAGCCTGCAGCCTTTTCAGTCTGCAACGACTCCTGAAATGCTCTACCTCCTACTTTTCACGTTGGACTCCAGGTGCCAGGAAGACCAGGAGAAAGAAACTGACAGGCCCATTAGAACAGATGCTCCATGAGGGCAGGGATCTTTGTTTTGTATTCCAAGCACCTATGTTAGTACTTGGCGTAGAGTAAGTGCTCAATAAATACTTGACAAACGAATGAAAGCCATCCTTTGAACGCTGATGACACACAAAACAGAATCCAAATCCTACACCCTGAGGATCAAGAGTAGGGTTCAGGGCTTCCCTGGTGGCGCAGTGGTTGGGAGTCCGCCTGCCGATGCAGGGGACGCGGGTTCATGCCCCGGTCCTGGAGGATCCCACATGCCGTGGAGCGGCTGGGCCCGTGAGCCATGGCCGCTGGGCCTGCGCATCCGGAGCCTGTGCTCTGCAGCGGGAGAGGCCACAACAGTGAGAGGCCCGCGTACCGCCAAAAAAAAAAAAAAAAAAAAGAGTAGGGTTCAGATTCGTAGGCCCTCAAGACAGTCAACACTTGGGATGGTGTCAGTGCCAAGGATCAGTTATAGAGGCATTCTTCTTGAGCTTTGCACGGTACCAGATGCAAGGCAACCTCCTGAGAATTTGCAGGATGAGTGCATTTCCATGAAGTAATAGACCACGTCATATATAGTGGCAAGAACCAGCTTTGGGATAAGCTTATGGAATACATATCAAAATGGCTGTGCAATGCTCACCTCCAGACACACAGGTTTATTCAAAGGTACCTGTCATCACTCAAAACATTCCCAGAATGTCCTTTAGACACTGTATTTGGACCCAGATCAGGAGTCCCACAAGAAATCTTGTTTTATTTCTTAATGCTCACACCTTATTCCAGACATTTCCAGCTGTATCCAAGTGACTTTTAGCTAATTCCAAAAATCAAACTCTGTGCTTCACCACAGTGCCTGACAAAGAGGAAGGGCTTAGTAACTCCCTGCAGAATGAATGGCTGAGAATCATGTAACACTTTTAAGAATGCGAGTACTCCAGGCCGTAAAACTGCATTTCCTCCAATATTCATCTCAGCTCTGCCGAAACTACATTCAGAATAAAGCACCTTAGACAACAATTCACCACTAGCATGCTAAAGAGATGCAAATTTCACACCTGCCAGGAAGCCCCATTACTTCCCCATTTTAGGATGCTCTGGGACCATGGCCTCAATGACCACCATTAAGCTGCTTTTCTATTTCTGCCCTATAGTCCGTGTCAGGGTCAGGAGCTGGCGTGCGCTTCACTGGTTCCCTTCTCCTGGGTCATGTGTCCTCTAGAAACCACACAGGTGGAGAAAAAGCCTCTTGGCATTCTTAACTCCATGCTCCAACTTCCTGTTCTACAGAAAAAAAGACACTCTGAGCTCCCTAAAGAAAGGGAATTGAGGAAGAAACATCGGCATGGTTACTTCAGGAGTCTTTGTTGATAGGGCAAATATTATCAGCCTCGGGGAGGGAGGCACATTCAGGAGCCAGAAGGGCTATAAAGGGCCCTGTCAAGGTTGTAAAATTACAAGGTTGTAAAATTACAACGGTTTCTACCAATCCGTTTATTTGCAAATCTGTATGCAAGCACATGTGAGTGTGCACGTGTGGATGTGCATGCATTGGGGGTTTGCACGCAGGGATACGTATGCATGCATGCCTGTGTGCATGCGTGTGCGTGCGTGTGTGTGCGTGTCCCCCTCACAGGTGATAGCATAACCTCCATTCTGTAGTGCAATATTTAAACTAGTTGGCTTGAAGATAACTTTGAAGAGTAAATAGTGACAAAAGGAAAATAATTCCTAAACTCGGCAGTAAACTTGATAAACAGTCCCTTTGTTAAAGCACGGAGAAGCCAATGAGCATTGGACACAACAGGGTTAACCTTAGAGGATTCAGGCTTTAGGTTTTCCTAATTCAATGGCATTTATACCCATTCAATTTCAAAGAGCCCCCCTGCTGCTGCCTGTTATTAGGGCAGCCCTTGATTATAATTTTAGCCTTCAAACAAAATCAGTCTGAATTCTATGACTGGAAAGTGAGTTCAGCTTTCGAATTTTGCCGTCCTCATTGTGCAGGTTTCTGTATATGTTGTAGCTCAAAAATGACTAATCACTGCAATGTCAGCGACCCCTCCCTCCCCACTGCATTTCTACCTTCTTCAGAAGGCTGGCCATTCACTCTCCTCGACTTGTAAGAGCATGGGTGTGTGTGGCGGAAATGTTTCCCTCTGACAATAGGCACAAGTGTTACCTTGGAAGCTGCTTTCTTCATCAGCTCTAAGGCAAGCCGTCTGTTCTTTTTTACTCCTTGACCCTAAACAATGATAAACAGCAATGATCACGAAGAAAAGAAACGCAGAGTTGCATGCAAAACCATCACACCAATCTGTCAGTGTTCAATAGAAGATACTAAAGCCCAAGCCTTCTCAGTTAAAAGTCTAATCTTGAAGATCTCTATATACAGAGCTGTTACATCATCATCATCATCATTATTTTGCATATATGTGTAGAAGAGAGGCAATAAGCCTCACCCTCCCAGCTTAGCATCCATAAAAATTCCCCATTGGTGGTCCGGTGAATCACATTCCCGTCAATCCACAGGTGCTGTTGGGAGAAGCCATGAATAAGGTTAAATGAGTCTGGTCATCCTGGTTGTGTTTCTCTGGGGATTGCCTAATATGCGAGCAGACAGAGCACTTTATCTATGTCGGACAGTCAAGAGTTATTAGGCTGTCATTCGCAACCTTCCAGCGTCCTCGTGGGAGTCCCCAAGGTGAAGCACTGTGGCTTCAGAAACAGCTCGAGAGCCAGTGGTGAGGAAGACAGGACCCCTTAGAATCTGTTCCCTCAGACGCTGCCAAACCGACAAGCTTCCACCAGCAAAATCAAGTTTTTCCAGCAGAGGTGGTTTGTGCATCACAGAGAGAGAGAGAGAGATGTGGCTTTGGAGTCCTTGTTACAAGAGCAGAGCTCCGTGGGACCATGCTGGGGTGTGTCTGCAGGACCACGTGGGAAAATGGTGGGTCTGAGGGTGGAGCGGGGGCGGGGGGGGGGGGTCCCTGAGGGCTCTCTCAACATAGCCCTGACCATGCACATGGCAGGTGAGAGGAGCCGGATGAAAACCCTGATGCTTCCAAGCTCACTTAGAGTCTGTTATTGACCTACACAGCCCATGGAGTCCTCCTGGTCTCAGACTCAGCGCTTGACAGGGTCACATGTGATATAATGTTAGAGGGCTTTGCAATGAATACTGCTATTAACTCTATTTAAATTCTTAGCTCTACAGTAAATGAAGAGAGCACTAGCAAACATTCCTGTGTTAATTAACGTGGGCCAAGAACTCTGCTGCCATATCAAATCCTCCCAACCCCAGCCGGGGTGCTGCTATCATTCTCACCAGAGAAACTTGCCCAGAATCACACAGTGAGCAAGGAGTAGAGGCAGGATTTGAACCCAGGCTCCAGAGTCCAAGTTTATAACTGCCATGCTGTATTTTCTCCTATATATTTTAATTCCCATGCTGAGAAAGTATAATGATCCGTAACCTCCTTACAGGATACAGAAAACATGCTGCAGAATCTGTCTTTGTAGTTTTCCAGGACCCAAAATAAAACTGTGAACCCAAATAAAGGTTAAATTACATACAATGAGTTTCTACTCGATTTTAACGTACCTATTTCATAAAACCGATGAGCTGAAGCAAAGTGGGAGATGAAAATATTTTTCAGAAGTGCACCATTACTTCGTTTAATTAGAGAGGGAGAGGAAAGACAAAAGGACGTGAAGGCTGTTTGTAGTAACTGGATGGAAGCAATGAGACAAGCTTTTTGGATTTCGGGGAAAGCAACAGAACGACCAGGATGACGAAATGTCAGAACCTGGTTGCACTCAAAGTTTTTCTCCAACTTCTTTGTTTTCAAGGAGTAAAACTGGGGCCCAGAGGGGTTGACTTACCCCAAACCTCACAGTTAGATCTGCAACCAGAACTCAGATACTCTGAGTTCTAGGCCAGGGATTCTCCAGTGTAATTATATAATCAGAAGTGGGGTGAGTTCTTGCACAAAGACTATATACTATGCACAAGTCTGAGTAGTACTGGAAGTTGTAAAGTGAGAGAAGTGTAAAGTCGTGATGCACAGCAAGTGCTCGATAACTTCATCCACTGAATGACTCCATGGAGGACAGTTGCTGCAGTGAAAGTCCAAGCTCCATCCTCATGTGGATGTGAAATGGGATGTAACTGACCGTCTTGGACAAGTTATAGCTGTCATCATGGCGCCATCTTTGAATACAATGAGCCGGATGTCCACACGAGGCAACAAGCCGAGAGCACAGTGCCGTTCTTCATGTTTGGAAAGTTCATTTTTTTTGTATGGGTTTTTTTTTACATTGAAAGTACTTAAAGACACCTTTGGCCAGAGGTAAAAATCTGCCTTGAGATGTAGATAAAGGGCTTCCTTCCTCCCACTCAGAGATAACTTAGAATGCAGGAAAACCAAAAAAGCTTTAAGGTTTGGGAAATCAGACCCTGAAGAAACATCCCGTCACCTCCTGTATCATTTATTTATGTCTTTCGCTTTCCCTCTAGATTTCAAGCTCCTGGTGGGCAGAAGTAATGTCTGAGTCGTGCCTTTTCTTCTCTGTACTTTGGGCAGTGGCCAGCCCCAATTATGGTGGACTGGTGCCTCTCCTCTGTGCCTGTCTCAGTCTTCTGTCTTGCCCACGAGTATCTGAGACCCCTGAGGTCAGGGATGAGGTTCATGCAACCATATGTCCCTCCATCTAGCACAGAGTCTGGCATTTTGTCAGCCCAGAGTGGGTGTTTATTATATAAATATACGAATGCATTGGCATATAGCTAAGAGTCAAACCATTTCTGTGTTGATTTAACGACTACAAAGAAAAAGTCTGGGCTCTAAACTTGGAAACCGTAACAACCAATAGGTTTTAAGACTTGCAGGGCCAGAAAGGTAGCAAGAGTCATGGTTGTGAATCGGTGAGCGGCCACAGCTGTGGTTCTGGAGATGAGCCCAGCCACGTGCATCCACGTCCTTGTTTGAAGACACTCGCTCTTTGTGGGCAGCTGCCTCCTTTGGGTCTGGACATAGAGACCAAGGGTTTCCTTGCTAGAGCCAACAGCTCTTCCAAGCTTGGTGAATTGATGTCTCTGCATTCAGGGGTGAAGAGCATCCCAGTCCCAGGTCTGAAACACACCAGTTGTTCAACCTTGGGCAAGTTACAAACCCTTTCTGAGCCTCTGTCACCACACATATAAACAGCTATCATAATACACTGTGATACCTACCTCGCAAAGTTGTCTCGAGGATTGAATGTGTTAGTACATGTACATCAGGTAATAAGCACTGCATCAATCAATGTGAAATATTATTATTCCGTAAAGCATTTTACAGTTCTTGGAGCCCCTTCCTTACGTTATTCACTCCATCTGTGGTCATTACCAGTGTCTCACGAGATCGGATAAGTCCAAGGATGCAGCTAATCGTTGCAGAGGAGAGATTTGAACTCCATCCTCTATCTCCTGGGCTAATGCTCTTCCCATCCGTCCCACTGCTCTCCTGTTGGCTTAAAACCAAGATCTTTGTATCGATCAATGGGACTGTTGGGATCCAGCCCAAACACGCACTTGGTCTTAGCTATAATTCAATGATAACTCTGGCTGATAGAGAACTTGCAGCACCTTTGGGGCTGCTGGCCGTGTACCAATCTGTAAAATATGGGTGCCTCGTCCAGAATGCCAGTTCTTGAAAAAGCAGAGAGAATCCAGGCATCAAACCTAAGACAAATGATTAAAAACGAGACCAGGGAACTGCGTGTGACTTTGCCTTTTCAGCAAATACCCCTTTCCATCCAGACTGACAGAAGCATGTCCTAAGGTTCTTCAGTTACAGGCTCCCTGATTGCATGCCTACAGGAAACCACTTGGGAAGTCTGATAGAAATTGTGCAATTTCAGCACAAATTGAGTGATTCTTACCTTAAATAACACGATGGCATAGTCGTATATTAACGCGGGGTCCTCAGTCTCCAGGGCGCCCTTGGCGTACCACTCAATAGCCGCTTCCGGGTTCTTGGCCACGCCTTGCTGGCCCCAGAACAGCATCTGGGCCAGCCGTTGCTTCAAGACAATAGCAATTTAGAATAATGACTTTCCTGTGTTATGCTTAACAAACAAGACTTTAAAAAGGGGGGAAGGCAAACCTAGTTTAAAAAGTTTTTATATTGAGAAACAAGATTTAAGTAGACACATGTTATCTTCCTCCTGGGGACAAGAGCCCTGAAGATGAACTGGTGTAAATACAAGTCATTAACACAAGTTGGAAATTGTGTGTGTGTGTGTGGTGTGTGTGTGTGGTGTATGTGGGTGGGGTGTGTGTGTGTATATGTGGGTGGTGTGTGTGTGTGTCTGTGAAGCTCTATTGCGCCCAGGCCATAGCTGATGGATCAACAACCACACTGTTTCCTCTTGTGAAATGCCCTCTCCTTGGGAGGTACTGTGCGTCCTCTTGGCCCAGTGACCAGCATGGAGGCCTGTGCACATCCATATCAGGGCATCTCCCTACAGCACTATCCCAGCATCTGTCTACATGGCTGGCTCCACCATTAGACTCAGTCGAAGCTGGGGGTCTTTGGGGGTAGGGATCTCAAGACGTTATTTGTCTGCCCTTGTGCCCCCAGCTCCCACCCAGCAGAACTCAACAGAAACTCATAGAAGCAACGCAACAAAGATCTGCTGAATGAAGGAGGGAAGAAGCGTCTTTGTTAGGAATGTTCACGCAGGCTCTGGAGCACCCATGAAATCTGGCAGCAGCATTTCCTGAGCTATGCACTGGAATTCCTTCCTGGACTAGAAAGACTGCAGGCTGGGACAGAGCCACAGGCAACACTGTTATCATTCTGGTCCCTCGGGGGCCTTGATTTTCTTTCCTTCTTTCTACTTCTCCTCTCATCTCCTTCTCTTCCATCCTCCACCCCCCAAAAGAAAACCTTACAACTTCCAGGAGCGCATCTTCTGAGATGCTAGGAAGACCTCTAAGGAGGGGTGGGAGACCCGTTACTACAGGGTTTCTGAAGTGTTTGTTTGTCAATGCGTTCTTTGGTTTTCTTTCTCTTTCCCATCTTTGGTCTTCTGCCTGCTTAGCAGACCCAGAGCAGAGGCTCTTCCTGACACTGTGCTCACTGGGAACACAAAGCAAAAGCTAAATCCATCCTTAGGGAAGGAGGTTTCCTTCCTCCAGTGCAATCAGCCTTAGCTGGCTCCCATAAGGACTTTTCTTCATAGTGAAATCAGGGCAAGAAGTAGATGGGGTGGGGGGGTCCTCCCAGCCCTCTGCCCTTTCTTGTACCTCTTACAGGTCTATCCAAAAGACAAAACATGTTCAAGAGACAAGGTCGAGCCTTTTGGTCTTACACGCAACACAGATTTTCTATTATTCTCCTAGCTGATTTTGTGGCCTTCCTCTCGATGCCCACCTCATCTCTCCTGCACTCCAAGATGCTTCTTTTTCTTTCTATCTGATGCACTAAAATGTCTGATGGTAGTCTTAGGACTGATCATAAATATAGTGGCTCTCTCTCCTCTGGGTCTGGTTGGACTACATTTCCGGCTCACTCAGGCCAAGAGTGACCAGCTGACTTCCTCTGGCCGATGAAATGTGAGAAATGACTCGTGCCCCTTCTGAGACTCAGCCTGTGATGTGTCGCGGCGTCATCCTGAGTCAATGGCTTTGGAAGCACGTTTTGGTGAAGCCTCTGTTAGCTTGGGCTCCTAGGGGACTATAAGAGCAGAGCCCACACTACCCCCATTGGACATGTAGTGAGAACAACAATACACTGGTGTTGTGTTAAGCCACTAGGTTTGGGATACTTTATTATCATGGTGTAACCTGGTCTGTCGTGGCTGGGAGACTTTCCAAAACTGTGGAACGCATTTTTACCTGAGCTGCTGCATTGCCTCGAGTAGCTTCATGCTTCAGCCACATGAAGACGTCTCCATCTTCTTTGGTTTGTACCTTGAGAATTTCATCATCTTTGAGTCTAATTGTCTCAACGTATGCCTAAAAGGGAAGGAAGGAAGAAAAGAAGGAGGGAAGGAAGGGAGGGAGGGAGGGAGGAAAGGAGGGGAGAAGAAGGGAGAATGAAAATATCCAAATGGTATGGGCATGCAAAAGACATGACATTATTCCTAACGCAGCAACTGCTCAAGTAAAAACTATGTGACTAATTGAAATATGAGGTGTGTCCACAGAGCCATGAGATCAAATTCTTTTTTAAATGAACGGATCACACGTCCTATATCTAGATGGGTATTTTTGTTCCTATCCAAGTGTTTTCCTTGGGAGGACAAAATTGATTCCACTTCCTCTTCCATCGCTCAAGCTAGTTCAGAAGTCCAGCTCTGTGCTGCTGATTGCAGAGCCAGCATACACGGCATCCCAAAAAGTAAATCAATATTTTCTAAGTATAACCGTATTATTTTTTTATTCGAAAGCGCCATTATCCTGCATGACTCAACCCTTTTTACTTAGCAGGCTCAGCCTCCGATATCTTTCGGCTATTTCAAAATGAAATCTACACTGAAAAGAGGGTATATTAACTCCGAGGATGTGAACGAGAACGTGCCAGAGGCTCTAAAGAGGAACCCAAGGGAAAGTCCACAAAACGCTTTGAATTTGCACACAGCCTCCCAGGTATCTGCCTCCTTTGAAGAAAATAAGACTCATTTTTATGTCTAAATTTTGGCTGTTTATCCAAAAACTGGCCTTGTTGTTTGACAGTCTCCCCTTCTATATGATGAACGCTATCTAACGGTACCAGGAGCGCCTGGGAAGGGCTTCAAGGCCACAAGCAGATGGTGAAAAAAATGGATCTGGATGTGTTGGGGAAGAAGCCTTAGAGAACAAGGAGCCAGGCCTGATTTCCCTTCTGACCCTTCCTGTTTGTCAGTGAAGAAAATGACTTAGATTCACAAGCACTAGCCTGTAGCCCATTCCTGAAAGGGTCACCCAGCTGCGGCCATGTGGAGCCAAAGGTCCCTCTCAGGGGCAATAGCGGGCAGGCTTGGGGACAGAGCTAGGAACCCAGTGGTATCAATTCCTGCTGGATGTCTAACCTTGAGACGCCTCCCAGCAAACAGCAACAATTGGAATAAGGATGCCCACCACCTTTGACTGAAACCAAGTATGTGCAGGGTGTTTAACAAATGTTTTTCTCACTTAATCCTCAAAGCAGGGCTGTGGCCCAAATATCAGTGTCTTCAATTTATTTGTAAAGAAACTGAAGCTCAGAAGGTGAGACCATGAACTCAAGGTCACACTGTAGAGCTAGCCCTGGAAGCCAGGTTGGTCTGACTCCAAAGACAGGCTCTGATGGGCTCCCCCATGATGTCGCCCTCTAGCGGGAAGGCCCTGGAATCCTGGGCTGAAGCTCAGGCTGCTAGAACAATAGAATTCTCAGCTGGAAGTTTTGCGTTCAACTGGAGAGTTTGGGTGTTTTGATTTGGGGTTAATTTCCTTCTTTTCCTTATTTTGTTCCTTCCTCCTTAACTTTGTCATGGGACTTGAATGAAACACAGAACACATGAAGCCAGAGTTTCTATCCTGCAAGGATTTATACTCTTTGGTGTTTCTGCTACTCTCTGGCCGTGGTAATATCATAATCACCAGCAAGAACTGTGTGCGGCGACCAATTGCTTGGCCCAGAATGACTCATTGAATCTTTGCAACCTTACAAGACAGTCACCATCAATATCCCCATTTCACAGATGTGGAAACTGAGGCCCAGAAAGGTTAAGTAACTTACCTACGTTCTTCAAACTTTGGAATCCAACTCAGGCTGGCTGGCTCTGGGGCCCATAGTCCTCACCTAGCTGCACCACCCTGTGAATGACTCATGCATCTGGGAGAAGCAGATGGGGGCTGTTTCATTGTCTCCCCTTATACATAATGAACTCCATCTAACAGTGTCGTGAGAGGGGTCTTGGCAAAGGCCACGTTTGCAGGGGACCTGGGCAACCATGCATCACTCTGAAGAAGGAGCTCTTTTGTCTTTTTTTTTTTTTTTTTTCCTGTACGCGGGCCTCTCACTACTGTGGCCTCTCCCGTTGTGGAGCACAGGCTCCGGACGCGCAGGCTCAGGGGCCATGACTCACGGGCCCAGCCACTCCACAGCACGTGGGATCTTCCCGGACCGGGGCGCAAACCCGTGTCCCCTGCATCGGCAGGCGGACTCTCAACCACTGCGCCACCAGGGAAGCCCATCTTTTGTTTTTTATATCACTGTCTCCTGACCTAGCCCCTTCCTGCTTCCCTCGGTAGCACCATTGAGCTTTGCAGTAGAGCAGGGCCATTAAGAGCACAACTTTTCACATCAGACCCAGTGGACATGAATTCTAACTCACCACTAACTACCTGTGGGCCTTGGGCCACTGACTTTATTTATTTGAGCCTTAGTTTCTATATCCATAAAAATGAAGCTTAGAGTGGTATCTGCTACATCAAAAGCACTCCACCTATTAGCCATTATTTTTTATAGTGTGAAGAGTTAGTAACAACCAGGTTCAAATCTAGGCTCCACTACTCATTTGCTGTGTGACTTTGGGCAAGTTCTTTGGCTTCCCTGAGTCTCAGTTGCCCCATCTGTATAATGGGAACAATACTTGTACTGACCTCATAGAGTTGCATGAGAGTTAAATGAGATTGTTCGTGAAGATCTTAGCAGAGCATCTGGCATTTGGGAAGCCCTCAGGAATGGTAACTTGTCATTTTTTAGGTCTTTAGTTCATTCTATCATGTAAAGAGCTGACAGCAGTTTAGAATGTTAGCCCTCCTATTGGTATTTGCAGTTTTGTACAGCTCAAAGCCTTACATTGGGGGGATGAAGATCTATCTAAGAGAATTCGGTGCTTTTGAAGATGGAAGGGACAGATTTGAGGAGGGAGTGCTGGGGCTGGAAACATTTGAGAGCATCACATTGTGTGCTGAGGTCCACTCAACACACATCATATGATTAATTTATACATGCTATAAACTATGTGAGGTGCAGACAGTCTGGCAGTGTTTACAGGTGAAAAAGCTGTGCAGAGACAGACAAGTGAGTGGGATTATCCAAGATTTTATACCCGATGAATGCAGACCTGGGACCTGAACCAGGCAAACTGGCCCTGGAGCCACACCACAGCTGCCTGCCACACCTGGGCCGGTGGTTGTGTCTTCACAGCTCTGGGGTCCCCAGAGTGGCATCCAGCACTGGTCAGAGCCACACGTCCCAGGCCTTCCGTGAAAGCCAACCATCTACAAAGACATCTGACGAAGGAACAACCCCTAAAAGGGAGCGGTGTTGGGTTGTTCATCATCAAACATTTTGAGACCAGGGAATGATGCGTCTCATGGGAAAGTGACCAATCCCAGAAGAAGCTTTGGTGTGGAGAAGGGACGGTGGGGACCATGGTGGGGGGCAGAGCTGGGGAGAAGCTGACAGGGACTCAGAGTCCCAGACTGACCAGTTCTGGAATCTTCTGTGCCTTCCCGGGGAGCTGGATTGTTTTTGTTGCTGTGTTGTAAAATCAACGTCTCTAGAATGAGCAGTTCATAGCCTATACGGTAGGGTTAAAACCGGCTGACCAGGTTAGAGGAGGTCCAATGTCCAGAGACTCTACAGTCCTCAGATGCCCTGGGACCCAGTGTCAGAGAAGGCATCACACTGTCCTACAGACACTGACTCTTCATATGCTTTACTTCCTTTCTCTCTGCTCAGCCTATAGGCTGCAAGGGCAGTGTTCACATCATATCAGCTGTCTGCAATCAATCACAGGAAAGGCAGGATGGAGCACAGAGCAGGGAGGGAGTAGGGAGGGCGAAGGATGTGGTGGAATTTGGACCTGGAGAGAAAAGGCTGTCAGCAACCCCCCATTTTCTGGAGCGTCTGCATTCTCTGAAGTCGTGAGCTATAACACTCCAGCCAGTGTTCCTGGGAACTCAGGAGCAGGGCAGTTTCAGAGCCTACACTTAAACCACTCCTTCCTTCAGGGCCTGTAGATACCACCACGAGGAACCTGCCTCTTAGGGTGTTTAAAATCAGCTATAAGGCTTCCCTGGTGGCGCAGTGGTTGAGAGTCCGCCTGCCGATGCAAGGGACATGGGTTCCTGCCCCGGTCCGGGAGGATCCCACATGCCGCGGAGCGGCTGGGCCCGTGAGCCATGGCCGTTGAGCCTGCGCGTCCGGAGCCTGTGCTCAGCAATGGGAGAGGCCACAGCAGTGAGAGGCCCGTGTACCGCAAAAAAAAAAAAAAAAAAAAATCAGCTACAATGTTTGGCT
Organism: Leucopleurus acutus; assembly: GCF_964270905.1. Classification (NCBI taxonomy): domain Eukaryota; kingdom Metazoa; phylum Chordata; class Mammalia; order Artiodactyla; family Delphinidae; genus Leucopleurus; species Leucopleurus acutus. Next base: position 52,181,940 of record NC_139146.1, read on the forward strand.
CCCAGTGCGGGGGTGTAAGTTTTCTTTGTTGAAATTTAACATTTTAGGGATTTTAAAGTAAGAATGGAGGAATATCAGGGGTAATGATGGAGAGACAGGGAAGCAAGTACCCAAGATTCCCCAAACGGGGTGCTCCTCATACAAAGGCGGTGCTGAATGCAAGAGGGGCAGAGTTGAAAGCACTGGTTGCATCAAAAAGCACCAGAGAATCAACGGGACGTGATCGCTTTGTGTTCATCACTGGATACACGGCCCTCTCGTGCTGTCCACCATCCCATCGGTAAACAGTGAGTGCCAACTACATGTCAAGCACAGGGCTGGGCACTGGGGTCACCGACGTGAACAGACAAGGTGGCTGTCTCGGGGAGCTCACAGTCTACTGGGAGAGCTGGCTCTGAGACCTGTTCACAGCACCCGTCATAGAGCAATGGCGGGGATGTGCCCGGGTGCCATGGCGGCGTAGCAAAGGGAAGATCCAAGCAGGTGGTGGTGTCTGAGCCCAGCATCCTAGTAGGAGTGGGGGGTCAGGAGGCAGGAAAAGCGGGGTGGGAGTGGAGAAAGCAAACCAGGCAGAGGAGATTGAGCAGGGCCAGGAGTTGTGGACAGCATGGTGTGACCAAAAGCTTGGCATTGCCAGGGTGGGCAGGCCAAACATGGAATCGCTGAGAGCTGAGGTTGGGGAAGCAGAGAGAAACCAGATCAAGGAATATCCCCTATGCCAAGTGATGAGCTGGACTTAGTGCTTCCGGGTCAGTACTTCTCAACGCTGACTGCATGTTATGCCCATCTGAGGAGCTATTTAAATATACACATGCACATAGACATACATACGCCTATTATATGCCTGGACCCTCCCTCTGTCACTTCAATAAGACTGTGGGTGGAGCCTGTGCAGAGCTATTTTCTGAGTGCCCACGTGATTCTGATGTGCAGTCAGGTTGAGAACCTCCACTGCTGACAGCCGTCTTTGGCCTCCGTGGGAAGAAAATGGGAAGGGACAAGTCTGGCAACAGAAAGGCCAGTTAGGAGGTGAATTCATTTGCCAGGACTCTGCCGTAACAAAACGCCACGGAATGCAGGGCTTAAACCATAGAAATTAATTTTCTCACACTTCTGGAGGCTGGAAGTCCAAGATCAAGACGCTGGCAGGTTTAGTTTCTTCTGAGGCCCCTCTCCTTAGCTTGTGTCCTCACGTGGCTGTCCCCCTGTTTCATCTATGTCCCAATCTCCTCTTCTTGTAAGAACACCAGTCATACTGGAGTAGGGCCACTAATGACCGCATTTAACTTAATCCTCTCTTCAAAGGTCCTAGCTCCAAATGCAGTGTCCCATTCTGAGGTACTGGGGGTGAGGGCTTCAACATATGAATGTAGGGGTCAATTCATTCCATAACTCAGAGTAGAACAGGAGGCTGTCAGAGTCACTCAGGGGAGAGATGATGGAGAGCTGCATGTAACGCTGTTGGGGATTAGAGCTGGTAGGATGATAGGCAGATCAAAGGTGACTCCCCCGTTGCTGGCATGGACAACGGTGTCATTGGTTGAGGTGTCTGTGGGGAATAGAGAGAGGAGGTGGTGTGTTCCCTTTGTGGTATGTTACGATTGCAGATGGGGGTTTTAAGAAAGACCTCAGCCTGAGAATAAGATGTGCATGTCATCCGTATGTGGAGGGCAGTTGAAACCAGGGATGTTGATGAGACCCCCTGCCCTCTAGAAGGTGTAGACAGAGAAGGCTGAGGACCAAACCTTTCAGAAGAGTAAACTCTGAGATGCGAAGAGAATGAAAGGAATCCATTTGTGATTCAGCCACAAAAACAAACCAAAAATAAAAAAAAAACCCTATCATCTTCTTTCTCTTGAACCTGAAGCAGAGTCCCCCTAAATCATAAAGAAGTGACATGAAGCAAGATTATGAATAAAGAAGATAAAGTTGATGGGAACCACGAGTTACATAAAAGAGAAAATGAAACAAGAATCAAGAAAGAAGTTACTGACGGATCCTTGGTTTGTTAATTAGGGGTCTGGCTTCCCACATCTCCTCATTTGTTATGTGCTGCTGGTGAATTAATAGATCTCTCAACAAAAGGACATTTCAATCAATGTATGACACCTGCTTAAATTCTCAAGAAACCATTAATTACACATTCTTAAGAAAATGAGCTATGACACAACTCTTCTAACTGTATAATTCCTATCTATGATTCTTGATCACACGACTTTCCAGCTGCAGGATGGATCTTCTCTATTCATCTTCTCTGGTTCTGACCAATTAAACATTTTCTTTCATAATCATAACACTTCATGGGCCAAATCTTCAAAAGAAAAGGAGCTTGTTAGCAACATACCATCTCCCCTTGCTAAGTTATGCTGCATTAGAATTCCTAAAAGTATAATATACACATACAGGGCTTTGTGAACACATTCAGGCTTAGCAGAACAATGGCAATATTATTTTGTGCCTTGATTTTGTTTGAATGTGTTTTCAGAAGAATTCTTTAAAAAAAGCCTTTATCAATTAATAAATAAATTCCTGTCAAACTGAGGTCAGATTTTGCACACAGCCTATATATGCTGAGAGAATACAGATGACAATGATAAGAGTGTGTAAGTTTATTCAGAAGAAATCATTATTTTCTAAAAGAATTAGAATGTCTATACAGACAGTCTTTGGGCATTTTATAGCTTGATTCGTGTTTAATGTTCACTGACAACATGTATCTTTGAGTCATTTATTTCATAACTGTACAGCAGCCACTGTAGATTTCTTTTCCAGAAACCATTCATTTCCAATGATCAAAGCACAAGTTTCCTCCACTGGGGGTTTCTGACTGCAATACAGGAGCAGCACAGGGAAGAGTGAACGGTCTGGTTCCCAGTTAGCTGCTCTGCCTAAAATTCCACAATCCTGCTATCCATCCAGACTCACCAAGCATAAGGGAGAAAATTAAGGGTTTACGGCCTAAACCAGGGCCAAATCTGACCATGCAGTAACCTCCTGTCTACGGCTGCACAAACCCAGGCACCCCATCGGTTCATATATTGTCTTCGGCAGAGTTGAGCAGTTGCGATAGTGACTGTGAAAGCAGAGCCTAAGATATTTACTGTCTGGTCTTTTGCAGAAAAACATCGCCACCTCCTGGTACAGACTACTTGCACTTAACTCAACTACCTCAACTGCTGTGACCATCAAAACATCTTAAAACCATTCTGAAGAAAGAGATACAGAAAAATACATGCCAAGAAGCCAACCACGTCATAGTCTACTCCTGCTGGATGCAAATTACATCATCTAAAGGCAGCTTTCTTTTTATTCTTACGCTGTCACCTTTATACACCCTTTTATTCATGGTCCCCCAAACAAACCATCAGTTGGTCCAATGTAACACGTTGTTTTCTGGGCAGATGTGAACCACTGATTTCTTTGCCTAGTGAGTCAATAAGACGTGGGAACCTGCAAAATTAGGGGCTGGAGTTAGTGCCCTTCTTCCAGTCCTTAATCCAGGATGGGGCAGGATCTTCAAACATCGCCTGCTGTCCATCACCTGTGAGCACTGAGGCTCACGTGATGGGCAGACGCTTCTCAAGGTGTCCGGCAGCGGGAACGCAGCTAGGGATGGAGCATCTTCGTTACGGAGACCTCGCTTGCTGGTGACGTATTGAGGAGCCCTTGGCTTACTGCCCTCGCTTAATTTGACTAACATCTCCAGACCCCACCACTTTCACGTGGTTTTGGAACAAAGACAAAATGCCTATGTTTCTGGTACACATTTTTTTCAAAATCAAAATCTGTCCAGGGCCGTTATCTACCCTCCCCATACCGGTCCTCTCACTCATGAAAAGCTTTTCACGCTTTTCACGCATAGATATAGGATGGTCCTTGCATTCAGCCTGAGAACACACTGAGGAAATAGGAATTGGAGAATGCAAGAAAGCTTTTCTCTCCATTGGATTATGCCTGTACTCTACAGGCCAGCAAATAAACCAGCCACAAGTGCAGACGCTTAATAAAACTGTTCAGGAAGCTCTAGTAAGCAGGGCCATAACCGTTTCCACCCACTTCTGCCTCGTACCTGATCTCCTTGTAGCGTGTGCTGGTCAAGGGGTGTCTTGGTGGCAATGTTGCTGTAGTAGGCGTAGGACAACTCCCAGTCCAGGGGGTAGTGATCAATACCCTGGTAGTGTTTGTACCCAAGGTTCATCGAAGACAGCCTCTCACTGCCCTGGCCTCCAACCAAACTATACAACATGCCCTGTTAAGAAGAAATGGACAGTGTTCACAAGATTATAGAAAAGGGTCATAAAATCCTCAACACAGAAAGGTCATCTGGCCTCACCTCTACATATGAGCCTAGTCATTCCAGAAACCAGTTAACATGCCTTTTTTTTTTTTTTTGCAGTACACGGCCCTCTCGCTGTTGTGGCCTCTCCCGTCGCAGAGTACAGGCTCCGGACGCGCAGGCCCAGTGGCCATGGCTCACGGGCCCAGCCGCTCTGCGGCATGTGGGATCTTCCCGGACCAGGGCACGAACCTGTGTCCCCTGCATCGGCAGGCGGACTCTTAACCACTGTGCCACCAGGGAAGCCCTTAACATGCCTTTTTTAAAAACGTTAGAAAAGAAGACCCAAGAGCTTTCTAATGGCTATCTGTCCTCAATGTCTAACAGCTGAAATTTCCTTTGTCCTTTTCTCAGTAAAGATTGGGAGTCCTCCCCTGACTTATCTCACAGCATCTCTTTATGTATCTGACAACTGTTCTAAGGACCTTGGTCCACCTCAGCTATGTCACCTTCGGTCAGATGATCTGTATAGTGGGCCACGTCCCAACCTCACACTCCCAGAACGCTAGTGTTGGGAAGGGTCTTTAGAGATCGACTGGTCCAACCATCTCATTTCAGAGTTGAGGAAACAGAGGCTCAGCAAGTTGAAGTCATATGTCCTTGGTCAACCAGCTATTTTGTGACAGAGACGGGGCTAGAACCTTCTACCCTCTTCCACCTCGGTGGGGACTGCCTCAGGGACTTGGGAAAGCATGCCATCCATCATGAGTTTCTACAGCCAGAGACACACACAAAGAGGTCAAGTGAAAGGAACACAGAGCCACCTGGGAAGGTCTGAACAGCCTGAGTCTCTTCAGATCCAGGATGAACAATCCCATGAGCACAAACAAAACACTAAAAGTGACCAGGGACCATTTAGCAGCACTTCTAAAAATGCGATTCCAAATGTTAGGCAAGTTGCATAATAAATTTGGATTCAATACCACAAAACCGTCTAGTATGACATTTATTTTAATGACAGGAGGCTGGATGTGACAATACTTTGCTTAGAGGTCCAAATGATTTCACTTAGCTAAAACGTCGTACGGGATGCTGGACCCAGAGCCAGGAGAGTTACAAGAATTGGGTAAGAGGCACCTGTTCTTGAATGACTGGGATTCTGTTAAGCCTTGTCCAAACTATTCCTTAGACAGTATACCAATCATATCCCCTGCTGTGTCTAGAAATGGATAAAGTGCCCTTTTTCACTCACTGACGGCGGGAGATCCTGTATTTAACACAGCCTTAGGTTGTTTTTCTTGAGTGTAAAGTGTTTTTTTTTGTTTGTTTGTTTGTTTTGCGGTACGCGGGCCTCTCATGGTTGTGGCCTCTCCGGTTGCGGAGCACAGGCTCCGGACGCGCAGGCTCAGTGGCCATGGCTCATGGGCCTAGCCGCTCCGCGGCATGTGGGATCTTCCCGGACTGGGGCACGAACCTGTGTTCCCTGCATCGGCAGGCAGACTCTCAACCACTGCGCCACCAGGGAAGCCCAGAGTGTAAAGTTTTTAAAGGACTCCAGGGAAAATGAACATGCCCAGTTCCACCCGGGGCATGAGAGCCTTACTCTGCAAATATAAGGCAGGTAACTGATGTTCCTGGAGCCTGTGAAATACTCTACCTGCAGCTGATCCCGAGGTACGTTTAATCCAGTTTCATAAAAGACTGCGAGGTAGTAGGATGCTTTATGGTATCCACAGCAGCTGGCATCCATCAGAAAGGGGACGACAGAGCTAATTTGGTGAAGACCATCGACAATGGAAAGTCTCTTTACAGCCTTCTCGAATATCCGCCCACCAATTTCTAATACGGATTCACTTTGGTTCCTCAGCACTGTAAATAACACAATTCACAGAACACACAATTAACTACCATGGGGTCGACAAAATAAGTGGGAACAGCCAACTAAATCACCTGAGTTATTAATATGGTTGGTCCTGCAGTGACTTGATATATACCAGCTTCTGGGGAGGTAAATCAAACCCGTTGCGGGTGTCATTCTGTAAACAGCTTTTCCTTTGGCACTAAATGACAGCTTAGTATCTTGGAGGAAAGGATGTGCCTTCTACAGCTGAGAGAGCGCCTCAAGAGAGTAATTTACCCAGCGTAACTCACCACCAAGTCAGGACCACCGTAACTGCCAGAGAGATTTTTTTTTTTTCCCTCTAAGACTCTGAAGGAGGGTGTGTTTTATCTCAGAAATAGTTCCTAGATGCTGCTGTAAAAAGTTGAGCACAAGAACCTTTCTTATCATCTTTTGCTTCTGGTTTTCCTGGTGGGTTTCTAAATACAATAAAAAGAATGAGTCAACTTTTATTGAGGGCCTATAAAATGCCAAATACTGGGTTGAGTGTCTTATGCAAATTATGTCATGTAATCCAAACATATTTTAAGAGGTAAGTACTATTATTGGCGTCCTCATTTTTCAGATGAGACTGAAGCCTGGAGAAGTCGACTAACTTGTCTGAAGTTACCAAAGCTGGCAAACGGCTGAGCCAAGCTTAGAATCCAGCTTGGTAGGTCACAAAAGCAAGATCCCTACTCACTCTGCTCCACCTACCTCCTGATTAACCGGCAGCCAGTTGTCTTAATAGGTACCTTGCCACCATGGGTAGAGACCTCTTTTACGCAACTGCCTTAAGCTATGATACTTCCTTTTACCTAATTCTCCCATAAATTGTTAAACTCCTAAGTCCAAATGGGCAAGTTATATGGTCCTATAATCTGTTACAGTCTTTTAAAGTCCATCTACATTATTCATCTCTCGTTTTATTAATTCAGCCAATGAACGTTTACAATTCTATTCTGTGCATCTACTAGGTCTATGTTACAAACAGCTATATAGGATTGCATAGGTACAATTTCCATTTAAAAGATATGGTCCATTTATTTAAAACTAAAATTTTCTCCCCCCTAAGAATTATACTCAACATTTTTCTTTGATTTTCTTCATTCCATCCCAAATTAAAATGTTACTAACAACTTCCAGGAGGCAACAAGAGACTCACTCTATCAGCGCTCCATCAAGGAATGAACAGAGATGAGTTTCCAATGCGGGAAAACTCTCGGTGAGAGGATTTGAGATTGAATTTAAGGGCAGTTCCTCAGCAGAGGTTGACGCCTCTTCCGAGGCATCAACACAGAAGCCAGTGGGATCCACGGATGAAATTGTGAAACCCAAACCATTGGTTATGAGCTAATGCCTATCCCTTTGGGCACACAGGCAGGCTGGCTGCCCCTGGTAGGGGGGCACAGGCCTTCACTTGCTGAGCTGTGGCAAAGGAGCCCACCTACCCCCTCACCCAGAGCTAAGGCAGTCCCATCTCCTGGCTCCTGGAACCCCACACCTCTGCCCTCTCCAGGCTTCTGAGAGGCAGCAGCTTGGATCTGCTGTTACTTACTTTTCATCCCAAGAGGTAGGTGCTAAAAACAACACCTTAACTAAACACATGGAGTTTGCTCCTCTGTTTTGTTTTTAAGCCCTAAAGAAATACCTGCTTGTTGTAAAAAAAAAAAAAAACAAAAAAACAAATAATATAGATTTGTATAAAACAAAAACAGAAGTCCTCTCTCTCCCAAACCTTCTTTTTTTTTTTTTTTTTTTTTTTTTTTGCTGTATGCGGGCCTCTCACTGTTGTGGCCTCTCCCGTTGCAGAGCACAGGCTCCGGACGCGCAGGCTCAGCGGCCATGGCTCACGGGCCCAGTTGCTCCGCGGCACGTGGGATCCTCCCTGACCGGGGCACGAACCCGCATCCCCTGCATCGGCAGGCGGACTCTCAACCACTGCGCCACCAGGGAAGCCCCCAAACCTTCTTTAATAGTGAAGATAAACTGTTGAAATCTTGGTGTACATACTTCCAGACTTTTCCTTGGCATAGACAATAATTCATTACACCTCTATCTGCCTATATACATATACATTTTCTTTCCAAAAAGCCCCTATAGGTTTGAACTCTCAACTTTTTTTCCCTTATGAGTGTAATTTTTTATCAAACTATATTTGATTTACAATATTGTGTTAGTTTCAGGTGTAGAGCAAAATGACTCATATATACATATTCTTTTTCAGATTCTTTTCCTTTATAGGTTATTACAAGATATTGAGTATAGTTCCCTATGCTAGACAGTAAATCGTTGTTGTTTGTCAACTTTCTTTTTTAAATTAACCACATACCACGAATACCTGTCCACAACAGTCAGAAGCTCATTCTTCCTAAAGTTTCAGTAGCATTGCATTCTATAGCAGTGCCGTTCTTCCAACCGGTTCTCTATTTTTAGACTTGGGTTGCTTCCACTGCTTTTGCTATAACCAGCAACACAGCAATGAACATCCTCGAGCACTTCCCTCTGCTCATCTGTTGGGATGTTATCTGAATAATCACCCTCTTTTCCACCAGGAGGCCGGGGATCTCCTTTTGGATTCTCCCTTTGCATAGCTGAGAGAAAAATTCCATCCTACCCAACCATGAGACAGGATAAGAACCTTCTCCGCTAGATTTGGTGTGTACTGCAGTACTCAGACGGAGTTGCAAAGTAAATCCTACTCCTACTTATTCATATATTTACTTTTAAATACATACTCATCTCCGACACCCCTCTGTGCACACTCTGAGCAAAGCAACATTAACAGTTTGTTAACGATTCATTCCAGCCTTACCTGCTCTGCCACATTCATCTTGCTGTGCAGTAGAAGCTAACACAACATTGTAAAGCAACTATACTACAATAAAAAATAATTTTAAACAAAGAGCCATTTCACACAAAAAATAAAATAAAATAGGCATTAAAAAAATATCTAATATGATGAGTTTTGCCTGAGTACCCACAGACATGGGCTTTGGGGGCTCAGAGGACAAAAGAGCCTCCAAGCCAAATGGAGGTCCAAATGAAACACTTGCCCTGCTGACCTCTGGCACAGAATCCCAGCAATCATTACTGTGATCGCCCAGGTAGGAGGGCGATCCTTTACAAAGTTCAAATCCTTAGCAAACACACAAAAACACTTTGCAGACTGAAACAGAGGCAGGTTGAAAAACCTTCATTATTTCTTTTACCTATTAAAATTCTTAACTCCCCCCAGACATTACCAATCAGTATTTTCTCTGCAAGAGAATCTAGACAATTTTCTGCACTAGTGAGTATAATAATAAAATAATAATGCTTCTAAAGGAAAACCACTCGTTTTGCACATTCTTTAAAGTCTGAATTCCAAATGTGGCACAACATCAAAGCTCTGATGTCACTGGTGGTATTGTAAAACTGGCGATTTAAAAATCCATTTAATGAAACTGTTAATTTCACCCAACTGGTTTAGCATATGCATTTTTTCTAGTAGATCTATAACTAAAAAACATGCCTTATTTATGGAGATTAATGGAGTAATGAAAACCAAACAAACAAAATAGAAGTAGGAGCCATTTTCCCGTTTTTCTTTCTTCCTACACCAGAAGCTAAGGAAACAAAGGCACCACCACCATTAACTCTTAATCTCCCCGAGTAGCACAGCGTTGTTTATTTTGCTCTTTTTTCCTTTTTCCAGCAATACCACAAGGTCACCATTTGTGCGCTCATCATTGGTTTCTGTTTGTTTGTTTTGTTTTTTTTAATTTTTGGCTGCATTGGGTTTTCGTTGCTGAGAGCGGGCTTTCTCTAGTTGCGGCGAGCGGTGGCTACTCTTCGCTGTGGTGTGCGAGCTTCTCATTGTGGTGGCTTCTTTTGTTGTGGAGCACGGGCTCTAGGCGCACAGGCTTCAGTAGTTGTGGCACGCAGGCTCAGTAGTTGTGGTGCACAGGCTTAGTTGCTCTGCCGCATGTGGGATCTTCCCGGACCAGGGCTCGAACCCGTGTGCCCTGCATTGGCAGGCGGATTCTTAACCACTGCGCCACCAGAGAAGCCCACACTCATCATTAAAAGAGGCAAAAAGCAGAAAATGAGAAGGTAGTCACCTACTGAAGGAACCAGAGCTGCCTCTGATGGAGAATTTGGGAGAAGAAAGGCAGACTTATTCCTTATGAGGGGAATGAGACAACAACAGGAAAGTTATTTTTAGTTTCAAGCTTCCAAAAGGTGTAATGCATCCAGGGAAGAAGTTTGAAAAGGGAAAAAAATGTGAAAGGAGAAAATATCATTTACCCAGAAAAGGAAAGATCTTCACCAAGTTTACTGATTTAAAAAAACATAGCACATCCTTCATTTGCATTCTCATTTGATGAGCTCCACTGGGTTCCCGAGACTCAAAGAAGTGGCTTATTTCTCTCTCAAAAGTAAACTACTTGTACTTTTCTGTCCTGTGCACATTGTCTGGTTTTATACATGTAACTTCTCTCCCTCCCTCCCCCTCGCCCCCTCCCTCCTTCCCTCTCCCTCTTTCTCTCTCTCCGTGGATTTTTTTAAAAAACTATAAAGATGCTTTCTTGAATTAAAAAAAATAAGATAAAGGTCCTTTAATGAACAACAGTGAGCATAGCTCTCAAAGGACACAGGATCCTGGCGTTACTAAATAACCCCATTGTGTTTCTACCATTTCCATGCTCTGCGTTTTAGTCTCCAAATAAACATGGCAATATTTGGCAAAAACAAGAAGAGTTAGAAATGTGGTATAGACACACAATGGAATATTATTCAACCTTAAAGAGGAAGGAGATTCTGACAGATGCTATAACATGGATGAACCTTGAAGACCTTACACTAAGTGAGATAAGCCAGTCGTGCAAAGACAAATACTGTATGATTGCACTCATATCAGGTATCTAGAAGAGTCAAGTTCATAGACACAGAAAGTAGAATGGTGGTCACTAGGGACTGGGGGTGGGGGCAGGGTGGGGAGTTGTGGTTTAATGAGTACAGAGTTTCAGTTTTGCAAGATAAGAAAGTTCTAGAATCTGTTGTGCAATAATGTGAACGTACTTAATGCTACTGAAGGGTACACCTAAAAATGGGGATGATGGAGAATTTTAAATTATATGCATTTTACCACAAATTTTTTTTAAAATTACAGTCCTTAAAGAGGGAGGGTGTAAATATCTAGGGACTCTCTTTTGCAGTAGAAAAATAGAGCTCAATCTTTTGGGAACAACTAGAAGGTGGTGAGCACTCCTGAACTCACTGGGCAGAATGCAGAGGACACGCCTACTGGTTGTAAGCTTCCGACTCTGCACTCCCTGCACCGTTCTCATGGCTCCTTTGAAGTACGTCGTTGGCTCAGAGGGAGAGCAGATGATCCATCTAAAATCACACAGTGTCAGGGGAAAACGCTGCCGTCTGAAGTGTGCACGTGCAGCAGCCTGGCAGTAGAGTTGGCTGTACATGTGAGGAGAGGCTGCCAAGAAAGGGGTGAGTCTGTCGCAAAGAACTAGAAATTACAGGCCATTGTCTCATGCTGTCATATATATATTTTTTAATGCCAGGAAAAAAATAATTCCACCAATTAATTCCCTTTGTGGGAGCTATGGGAGCTGACGTTTTTCTTTGCATTTAACCTAAGTCACTCTCATTCAAAACATGGCCCCATCTTTGTCCTATCCTGGGCCACTTGGTCAATACTTGTCTAGTGAATGAATGAATGGAAGGTTGTGATACGAGTGACTTAAGTTACTCACATGGTTTCATTCCTTATCTCTGTTACTGCACCTACTCGGTTCCTACAGCAAGAATTCTAAGCAGCCAACATTTGATCCTTGAGTCTGTTCTTGTAGCTTATCTCAGATACAAGAAATGTAACATGATGAGGATGTTCTAGTAAAGTCTACTGGTCAACAGGACCAAACAGCTCAGGCCAGCAGCAGAAAACATGACGCAAACATAGTTCCTATTGACTAGAGTTGTCCAAAGCACTCCAAAGCCAGCTAGACACTCACAGCAGGATAAACTTGGATCAAAAGTTATGTGAGGAACCAGGAATAGATATATAGTCACACCAGTCTGACTACTCTTCTTTTTATAGGAGACCAGAGTAAAGATATGTAAATAATGTAATTTTTTTTTGTCCCTCAATTTACAAAATCAAATTTTCTGCACTTCTCTCAGGATTGTTAGAAACTGGGCACAATGTCTGACACCAATCTCTCTCCAGGGTTAACCACAGAGATTATCTAGTTAACTATGATGGCCCCAAGCAAGGGCAGTGTGCCAGGTAGAGATGAATTTTAATGGGTGTAAGCCCTACCTCTGCAGGAGGCCCCCAGTCCCTATGGATGGGACAACGTGAACTAGAAAAATAGGGGGTGAAGGTAGAATGGGAGCCTGAGGTTGGTACTGGAGATTTGCCTACCCTGCCTACCCTCCCTCCCCACCTGCTTCTGGGCCCCAGGAAATGGCAGGGAGAGGTGGAATGCAGGTGGCTGCATGCCCAGGGAGATAGGGGCCCCTCCGGGTATGCTCCCTGGCGCTGATCTAAGCCGACTTGGCACCAGAAGGACCTGACCGGCTGCTTGGGCACCAGCAGTGGGCCCTAAAGTGGCAAATCCGGCTCTGTGCCCCCTCTCCCCCCAGGCATGGGCCCCGGAAGCCTGACCAAGGGCAGCTGGACGCGTGTCTGTGCTGCAGTGTGACAACTCCCCAGCACTGCGGCCCATCAAGTGTCAAGGTTTGGGGGCTCATGATCTGGGTTAATTAGCTCCCTTTCTAGGCCTCCACAGATAATAAAATCATTCTGCATTCTTTAAAAGAAACTTCTGAGCAGTAAAAATAACACAAAAACATTCTTTATTGAGAGTATTTGCTTGAAAAAGAATGTTTTGTGAAAATGATTCACTCCTTTTCCTAATCAGTAAAACTATATTTAAATATATCTGAACTCTCATAAAGCCAGTTTTGGGGTGATGTGATCTTCGCCCGTTTAGCCTACACTTTCCAATATGCATCGCCCTCTTCCGTTCACCTGTCTCAGGGGGCAGTTCCACCACCTCCCAGAAGACCCACGAAAACCCAGCAATTGTCTTTTGCCTGGTAGTAATAGTGTAACACTTACACAGCAGTGATTCTCCACCGGGGCGATTTGACCTCCCTGGCGACACTTGGCAATATCTGGAGACAATTTTTTCTTTTTTTTTTTTTTTTGCGGTACGTGGGCCTCTCACTGTTGTGGCCGCTCCCGTTGCAGAGCACAGGCTCCGGACGCGCAAGGCTCAGTGGCCATGGCTCACGGGCCCAGCCACTCCGCAGCATGTGGGATCTTCCCGGACCGGGGCACGAACCCGTGTCCCCTGCATCGGCAGGCGGACTCTCAACCACTGCACCATGAGGGAAGCCCTGGAGACATTTTTAGTTGTCACCCTTGGATGGAGGTTTATGGGAGGGGACAGAGTGCTGCTGGTATCTAGTGGGTAGAGAGCAGAAATGCAGCTAAACATCCTACAATACACAGGACAGATCCTTCACAACAACGAATCATCCAAAATGTCAGTAGTGCCAAGATTGAGAAACGCTGTTTACATAGAGTTTACTAAGTGCCCATACTCTTCTAAGTGTCAATTCCTTAACCCAACACTACAAGAGAGGGACTATTGTCATCCCCGTTTTGCAGATGAGGAAACTGAGGCTCAGTGAAATGAAGTGGCTTGCCCAAGATCACACAGTTAGTAAGTGCTAAGTTAATATCAGAATCAGGTCACTTGGCTGCAGAGGCTATGCTGACTCCTGACTCCACATGGCCTCCCTTTCCCGGATCCAGGCAGTGAGGAAGTCCCTCAGAGTCAACCCCTTATATCCTTTGGCTCCATCTACATCACTCTGTCCCATTCAGGCCTCCATCCTCTCCTCCCTGGGCCATGCAGTGGCCCCCCTGCTTCCAGCTCCACAGCACTCTAGTCTACCTCCCTCAGTCTCCCACTGCTGACAAGAGTGACCTCAAAAACCCAGATCTGATCACACCTCTAGCCCCTGCTTGAAACCCTTCAGCAGGTCCCTGTCACCTACAAGGTAAAGCTCAAACTTGTCAGGATGGAGTCTGAGCTCTAGTAAGGAACCCTCTCATGTTGTTGATGGGAATGTAAATTGGTGCAGCCACTATGAGAACAGTATGGAGGGTCCTTAAAAACTAAAAATAGAACTACCATATGGTCCTGCAACCCCACTCCTGGACATATATCTGGAGAAAACCATAATTCAAAAAGATACATGCACCCCAATGTTCACTGCAGCACTACTTACAATAGCCAAGACATGGAAGCAACCTAAATGTCCATCGACAGATAAATGGATAAAGAAGATGTGGTATCTATACACGCTGGAATACTACTCAGCCATAAAAAAGAACAAAATAATGTCGTTTGCAGCAACATGGATGGACCTAGAGATTATCATACTAAGTGAAGTAAGCCAGCAGAGAAAGACAAATATATGATATCACTTATATGTGGAATCTTAAAAAAAAGATACAAATGAACTTATTTACAAAACAGAAATAGACCCACAGACATAGAAAATAAACCTAGGGTTACCAAAGGGGAAAGGAAGGGGGTGGGATAAATTAGGAGTTTGGGATTAACATATACACACTACTATAAGTAAAACAGATAACCAACAAGGACCTACTATATAGCACAGGGAACTATATTCAATATCTTGTAATGAACTATAACAGAAAAGAATCTGAAAAAAAAATATATATATATATATATATATAACTGAATCACTGTGCTGTATACCTGAAACTAACACAACATTGTAGATCAATTTTACTTCAATAAACAAATAATTTTAAAAAAAGAATAATCACTCTCCAGGCCTTCTCCAGCTTCCCAAATTCCTTGCACGTCATTAAAAATGACATGCTGTTCCCATCTCTCTGCCTCTACTCTGCCTGCAATACCTACCCCCACCTTGCTTATCTGGCAAACATCAATTGACCCTTCAAGAATCAATCCCAGTGTCACCTCCTCCAGGAAGCCTTCCTGGAGCCCCCTAGACTTCCAAGTAGAACTGACCACTCCCTTCTTTGTGCCTTTGCCAGTTACTCCCATAGCTTTTATTTTTAAAAATGCATTACCATTTTTCTTTGCTTTCAAGTCGGTCCCTCAAGGGCAGAGACCTTGTACTATTTTACTTACCTCTGAAGTCCAGCCAAGTAACTGAGCAGTCACTGAGCAAATATCAAATGAACCAAAGATGAAATATCTTGTATGGTTTGAATTCTTTCAAGATGGGGTGAGGGTGAATCACTATCTGCAAAGAGAGTCTATTCCACTGGACACTGCCATTTTTAGGAAGTTCTTATATGCAGCAGCAGTCAGTTTCTGCATTGCCTTGGTCCAAGGGTTTGGTCATATGCCCAGGAATACCGTGGGCTGCTGCTGACCATTGAGATAGTTCTCATTACCCTCCTTCTCATTCCCTTCCCCAGGCTGAACACCTCCAGCTTCTCTTCTCTTCCTAACAGACACTGTTTCAAGATTCCTTGTAGTCTTACAGTATGTACTTAATTACTATGCAAACCTAAATCACAATGGACTTAAGCTGGACACATTTGTAAAATATACCCAGATTCCTGAGATGCTGCTTAAAATGTACTTCAAATCAAAGGTCTCAAGCTCAAGGGCCTGAGGGCCCGGGCAGGTAAGATCCATGACTGAAGTTGGCAGGAGGTGCTCAACCAGAGGCAGGAAGGGTTGTGGATGGGCAGAGCCTGCCTGTCCCAACCACACACCTCTGGGATTGCTGCCACTCAGGAACGGAGGCCCGGCGTCGCCAGATCTTTGGATCTTCTGAGAAATGCTAGAAATTTGCATTTTCATAGAAGTTTTTAGATCCCTGTAACTAATTTTTTTTAAATTGAAAACAGTGCGTATGCCAAAGTAGCCACACTTGGGGGCCAGCTCTGGCTGTCAGCTGCCTGTTTGTGGCCTCGGTTTTAAATAAAGAATTGCTCAAGTGATTCCTAAATTTAAGTTTTTGTATTTAGGGTTGAAAAGGTGCACAGATACATTGAGTGGTGGACACATTAAGGGCAGAATTTAAATTTGAAATTAAGCTAGAACACTAGGGTTAAAAATAACTTCAAGGCATAAATCACTAAAGAGGGTGAGGGAAAGCAGAAAAACAGGGACCCTCCTAACCAGCGTCCAAAGGCGAGCGAGGCACAGACTCAATTACCTGTCACCAAACCCATCTCCAGCAAGGCCTGGAACAAGCTTCGGTGCTTGGCTTTCAGCTCCTTCTCCCAGAGGAGGGCTCTGCATGTCGAGGGCCGCCCGTACCTGAGCTTCAGGTCCAGGTAGGAATTCCGGAGGTCGCCTACAGGAAAGGGAAGCACAGGATACCATTAGAGGGAAGCCTTGCCTCTCTAACTCCCTTCCTCTATGGGGAACCAGAAATAAGAGGTCAGACTTAGCATTACTGGATGTTGGTTTGGGTGCATCAGGGATTTGAAATTGGCTACGATGCCTCTGCCTCGAGGTCACAGATTCAAAGCCAAGTCCAAGGGAAATGTGCCAAAGTTGCTGATGGGTGTTGAATAATTCTACAGAATGAGCAGATGGCCTCGGACTGGTCCCCAGGAAGGCAATATCTAGGTCATTTTGTTGGCAGTGTGAGTCAACAAAGCACAGGGACCCCCAGGGAGGAA
The DNA here is from genome assembly GCF_964270905.1 of Leucopleurus acutus. Classification (NCBI taxonomy): domain Eukaryota; kingdom Metazoa; phylum Chordata; class Mammalia; order Artiodactyla; family Delphinidae; genus Leucopleurus; species Leucopleurus acutus. Next base: position 52,198,815 of record NC_139146.1, read on the forward strand.
AGGCAGTAGAAGATGTTAGGAGAATCTTCCCAATGCCACCAAACAGATCAGCATGTAAGACCGGCCTTCTGACTCTGGGTATCTCTCCTGAAATTACATCAGCTATCAAAATCAGTTTCTTTCCTGTTTGGGATATTACTATTCCTATATATCTTCCCCTCTTCTGACTGCATCATATTTTCTGGATGATTCAGCGGTGAGAGCAGCAGCTGGGAGACTAGTATAGCCTATTCTTAAATTAAATTGCAGAAGTGCTGCCTTTCTACACTTACCTATCACCATCTCTAATCACTTCCTATGACCATTTTATGTGAACCCTATCAGAATGGGGTATGTTCAACATGTATCCATTCCTCCATGGTCTGAAATGGGAAGCTCGGCTCTGGAGATGTTGAGATTATTTAGGCAGGACTGAAATACTCAATTTACTTTTGCTGATGGCAAAGGCCCCACAGGAATTTCTCTTCCAGAAAGAACATATGTGACTAACTCTAGTGCCACCATATCATGCAAGAAGATCTATAGCCAGAGAAATTTATAAATGCTGGAACATTGGAAGACAAGACGGGATGAGTTTTATAACAGATACAAACTCCGTATGAATGAAAGGATGTCTGCAAATACGGGCAGGCACGGAAGCAGTCTATTTGAAATTCATTCCTTCTGTTGAAAAGTTACCAATGTCTCCCAGAATGAGTCGATTTCAAAGATTTAAAAACTAAAACCCAGCCCCAAACAACAAAGCCATTGTTCAACATTTCTGAAGGCTTATATTCAGATATTAATGGTCCAAGACAAAAGTGCACCGATGGGGAAACATGATCTGGGGAGGTCATACTTGCCCCCATTGGTCAAGTCACATATGTTCTATTTCAACCCCCTTATGAAAGAAGCCAAGTGTGTTGCTACAAATGCCTGGAGCTAAAAATCGCTCTCCTGAAGTCAATACTTACATGCTTCTTGTCTCCTGTCCCCCTGCTGTACTGTGGATGTGTACACAGATACTATTTCTTGAACCTCTGCACACCTTTCATAATATAACTTGATATGTTCAGCAAGTTGCTTCTCAAGTAGGGGATTGAATATCTACAAGAAGGCAAGAAAACAGAATGAACAACAATTGTCATCAAACACCCATGGGTACCCATGAGCCTACGTTCAGGTGGATTTCCTTCTCCCATTGATAGCACCAGGTGGCTTGTTTGTACACAGATCATCTGCTTTGGATTCTCAAAGGAAGGGTGTTACTAGTAATTCAAGGACACGCCAGCTCTGACTGCTTCCCTCTAGCTTCTTTTCGTGGCATCTTCTCCTCTGCAGAGCTTCTTAAGTGTTAGGATTTCCCAGAGACCAGGCCTTCATCCTCTTCCCTTCCCCGCCGCTATGCGCTATCCCCAGAAAATGAGATTCATCTCCCCTGAGTTCCCAAAGGACCTCAAGTCTACCAGTACTGCACCTGCTGCCTGGAAGCCTCCTCTCCTTGTCTTCTGTTTAGAAGACCTAAAGTTTCTTCTGTTTCTCAACCTCCAAGACCTTCTGTTTCTCAACCTCCAAGAGCCAGATCTAAGGTCATCCCTTCAGGGCAGCCTCCCTAACAGCCTACCCCACCCTCATACATGTACCGACGCAGAGGACCGCACCTCGGCACTGCCAAACACAGTGCTCACACCTTTATTAAAGCATGTACCCCATTCTTTCATGACTTATCTGTTTAAGACCCAGGCAAGGAGCTCCTCAAGATCAGAGACCTTATCTCAACTCAGTGGTTTTCAAAATACGGGTTATGACCCATTGGAGGGTTGTGAAATTAGTTCAGTGGTTTGTAACCAGCAGTGATTTTGTTTTTTAGAGAGCAGAACACAAAATACCAGAGTACACTGAACACAGCAAGAATCTGCATCGTTAGTAAAATTCTTATTTCAGCTTTGTGTTATATATATATTATATATATGTATATATTATGTGTGTATGTATGTATATGTGCATTATATATGCTTACGTATGTACTGCTCATGCTATTAAATAGAGTTCTTATTGTGGACCACCTTCAAAAAAAAGTTTGAAAGCCACCACCTTAATTCATCTTGGATGCCTCAGCATCTTGCACAGAGCCTGGCACATAGTAGGTACTTAATAAGTATTGGCTGCACATAGTAGGTGCTTAATAAGTATTGGCTGCACGTATGAATAAAAGAATTTCACGTTTTTCCTCTTATGCAGGTATCTCAACAGGGGCTCTAAGATGACCTACGGGTGATAAGGTGCCCCATTTTTCCGAATTGACTTTGCCTAGTGACTCCTGCTTTTCCCAGAACAAATCCCACAAGGTCACAGGAATGAAAGAACGTTCCTTTTTTAGGTATCCGGTGATCTCCTTACCAAGGCACAAAAAGCAACCAGGGTGAAGCTTCCCTCATGGGGCAGCCCCCCTCTAATAGCCGCCAGCCCTGCTGGAGCTGGCCTGAAGACTCCGACAATTCCATTCCATTTGTGGGTGGGTTTTGGACTTGAGAATTCAGTGCTGACTACAGAGCCCTCTATGGTCTCCACCACCGCAGCCCACCCACCCAGTGTGAGCCAAAGACCCACGTTTCTGGAGAAAGCAGTAAGCAGAACCGAGAGTCCTATTTGCTGGACTGTCTCCTCTTTGATACTTTAAATAACAGCATATAAAAGAAGCGTTACCAAATAGCTAAGACTCTCTCCTTTCATTAGCTTAATCGCTGGATAGGCAACAGCCGGATAAAAATCGACTCTATAATTAAGCTACTAGTTATTAAAACAGAGGAAGTAAATGGTTTCCATTTTATGAGTACTAAATGAACCAAACGTTAAAAAAATCTATTATCACGTTTGCAGGGTGGAGGGGGAAGCCTCAATATTAATGATGTTTGGTGACAGAGCCGATGCGAGGCCCGGCTTAGATAAATCTTTTGTTTACACTGGACTGGTTCCACAGCCCTGAGCCACACGCCCATTACCCATAAGCATTCTAAAACTCCTTGGTCCTCTGGGCTCACCTGTGCAGGGTGCAGAGCATGGAGGCGATAGTACTTCAGGGGTCCAAAAAACCCTTCAATGCCGGCCACATACCTGCTCCCTCCAATAATGAAGTACCCAGCAGTGTCATTATAATGGAAATCCTCTCGGAAGCTAGAGAAGAACAAAGGGTTAAGAGTTCTGGGTTTGAACAGATTTTTTTTTTTTTAAAGACTCTTTCTCCTTGACTTAAAACTCCAAATTTCTGCAAACCCTTCACTCTAGTTCTAGAAGATGAGACCATGGTGGGGTCAGGCAGACTTGGGCTTGGATCCCAACCCTGCTATTTACCAGCTGTGTGACTTTGGACCAGTTGCTTAACCTCTCTGAGACTGAGTCTTCTCATTAGTAAAATGATAATTCCTTTCTTACTGGATTGATAAGAGGTTTAAGTAAAGACGTACAGCACCTAGCAGCACCTGGCCCACCATAAGTACCTTCTTTTCCTTTTCATTTATTTTTTATTTGACTTTTTATTTTATATTGGAGTATAGTTGACTAACAATGTGGTGTTAGTTTCAGGTGTACAACAAAGTGATTCAGTTATACATATACATGTATCTATTCTTTTTCAAATTCTTCTCCTGGTTGTTACAGAATATTGAGCAGAGGTCCCTGTGTTATATAGTAGGTCCTTGTTGTTATCCATTTTAAAGATAGCAGTGTGTACACGTCAATCCCAAACTCCCTAACTACCTCCCTACCCTTCCCCTCTGGCAATCCTAAATTCCACCATAAGTACTTAATATGTGCCACCTATTGATATTGGTGAAATTGTTTAGCATCATTGGAATTATTTGGAATTGCTGATTTTAATTGGAAGTATTTTGCTCTAAAAGGAAAAAAAGAAAACTTGTTGCGTAGATAGAAGGTGGATGCGGAGGAAAATAAAAACATACCCTATTAGATAAGAACTGAGGTCAAATTCAGAGTTAGGAGAAGGAGGCCACAGCAAGGTCAAAGGGCTTGGCCAAAGATAAGCGGTCAGCACAGGTGATTTGTTGGAAGTCCACTTTGTCCTGAAAGACTTAAAGGATCAGGAAGGAAAATGGAGGGAAAAAATGGGTCAGCATGAATAAAATGCACAAGTTGTTCCTGGCAGCATTATTTACATCCACCAAAGACTGAAAAAGTTTAGGTGTCTGTCAGTGAGGACTGGTACCCACATCCATCCAATGGGCCCTGGACATCTATACAGCTTAAAAAAGGACAAAGGGCTCTGTGTACTGACCTGGAATAATCTCTAAAATACATTGTTCAGTGAAAAAATAAAAATGAAAGAGCAGAACAATAAATATATTTTTATCCAAGAAAGAGGAGAATGGATTTTTTTTTTTTGTATTTGCATTAAAAAAAACTCTGGAGGTATATATAAGAAACTAATAAAAGTCTTTCCACATGGCATGGGGGTTAGGGGATGGAGTGGATGGAGGCAGAGCTGGAAGCAAGACATCTAACTGTAGACCTTTTCACATTGTTTTGTTTTTTTATACGATGTGCATTTATTATCTATTCAGAAAGTAAAATAGGAATGCGCGGACAAGGTGCCATCAGAGCATATGTGAACAGCAAGGGCAGATCAAGATAGGCATCAAGTGAGAAGCAGGCAAAGACAAAAAGAGCCAGGGAGCACAGAGGGCAGAGGGCAGCAGAAGGGAAGAACACAGCATGTCAGGCAGCCCGCCAGGAGCCCGGCAGCCTCAAGAGCGATGGACCAGGGTGACACGGATGGGACAGAGCAGCCACCAGTGGTTGGGTCGGAGAAACCAGGCAACCGGGGGTCATCCCAGGAGAGAGGATGGGCTGTTAGGCAGAAACCCAACCCTGGGCAGGTGCTCCCGGCTGGAAGGAAGACAAAAAGGTGAAGAAATGGACACTCTGACAACATCAACCGATGGCGGCAAGAGGGAACACTTAGAAATCAGCTTTCTACAAAGGCAACTAACATGGAAAAGAAATGCTTTATTTCTTGCTATTTCTTTTTCTGGAATCTCAGGCTTGAAGGGCACTAAGGTGACGGTCTCTTCTCTTTTTTTTTTTTTTACGTGGGACCACAAAGTAATTATCTCTGAGAGCTGTGAATTGATTAAATTTTTCAAGACCTTCGAAAGATTTGAACATTCCAACTACCCTCATGAAGTATTACCCAGCACTCAGGGGACACAAAGCAATGCTTCTGCAGTAGAAGCTCTCATAATAGAACTCTGCTCAATCAACTCACCAGCTCACCTCACGGCTCATCCCTACAACACGCTGGATGCTTGCCAGCTGGAGGTTCCTCTCTGGAGGCTTCTCATTTTTTTTTTTGTATTTGAAAAAAATGTTTTTTTACTTTTTGGCTGCACCGTCTGGCTTGTGGGAGCTTAGTTCCTCGACCAGGGATCGAACCCGGGCCCCTTGCAGTGGCAGCACGGAGTCTTAACCACTGGACCGACAGGGAATTCCCTGTCTTCTCATTTTTAAATGGAGATAAAAATAGTACCTATCTACAGGGTTGTTGGGAAAATTTATTTAATATTTAAACAAAGCATTTAGAACAGTGCCTGGCACATAGCAGGCACCATAGCTGTTAACTACAGTTATTATTATTAACCTAGTCCAACTTGGACTTTTGCTGCCATTTTTTTTTAATTAAATTTATTTATTTATTTTTGGCTGCATTGGGTATTCGTTGTAGCATGCGGGCTTCTCATCGTGGTGGCTTCTCTTGTTGCTGAGCATGGGCTCTAGGCACGTGGGCTTCAGTAGTTGTGGCGCATGGGCTTAGTTGCTGTGTGGCATGTGGGATCTTCCTGGACCAGGGATCGAACCTGTGTCCCCTGTATTGGCAGGCGGATTCTTAACCACTGTGCCACCAGAGAAGTCCCTGCTGCCATTTTTTGAGTTGCATGCTTACGGAAGATGTGTTTGTTCCCAAACCTGTCAATTGCCAACTGTATGGTCATTGTAACCATACAATGTAATTCAATCTTATGTGATCCAATAAAATAGGGATGGAGAAGAGATGTTCATTCTTTAAAAATTAAGTTGAATATTTTCGGTAGACTCAGTAAAGAATGGTTACTAAAAAAATTATTGTGGAATTAGGACAGCTGGAAAAAGAAACTGAAGAAATCTAGATGGATTTGGGGCTCTGATAGTTTCACCGGTGTCTTTGTTTTCTTTTCATTTGGGAGAAACAGAAATTGGGTACCGTTTATGCAAGAAAGATCACAGGGAACTCCAATCAGTAGACCCATACTCAAAGGCAAGGCTCTAGCTAGATAGATTGGCAAATTAATGTACATTTCCATATTTTAAATTAAAATAAAATACACACTTTTTTTGATAGATCTTTGCTTTAACTGCATTCTCAACTAATCAATAAATTACTTGGTCCCTATGGTACTACACTGCAATTTTTTATTGTCATTATAATACAACTAACATCTCTCCAGCTCGGTCTCCCTCCACATCAGTACCTCCACATTTTTCTCCTCTAAAATTCTCAGTGGCTGCACCAAGACTGCAAGAGATTCCTTGCACTGTGCGTTGTTTGATGGTCATCAATTTTGCTGACATGAGAGCTAAGCTAGACAGTTCAAAAGCCCAAGCCGGTCCCTTCCGCAAGCCTCAGACAAGCTGGCAAACTATCTTTACTCTTATCTGGATGTGGGAGAGTGCCCCGGTTTATTACTGTGGAGGACCCAGCAGCGGGGAAGGACTGCCTGCCTCTGTCTTTAACTAGGCCTCACTCAGAATTAGGGAACAGTTTTGGCTCATGGGTTCTTTTCTTTTTGGCCACACCACATGGCAGGGACATGTGGGATCTTAGTTCCCTGACCAGGAACCAAACCCGGGCCCCCTGCAGTGGAAGCGCGGAGTCTTAACCCCTGGACCGCCAGGAAAGTCCCTGCTCTGGGTTCTTCAGCAGGGGAATTTAAAGCCTCAAAACAGCTGTCCCTCCCACCCCTTAAAGTAATCTCATCTTAAGTGTCACTTCCTCAGGGCCTGGTCTAAATGCTGGCTCCTTTGGGATCCTCTCAAGCCAACCTATTTATTTCCTTCCTTGCATTCATCACAATCTGTAATTTTAAATTTATTTGTGAATGTATTTGTTTAAGATCTTTCTTCCCCCCACTAGATTTTTTAGTTCCATGAAGGCAGGGATGGACTGCATTCTTGTTTTTCATCGTTTTATTCCCAGAGTCCAGCACTGTGTCAGGCACGTGGTAAATGTGTTGGGTGAATGAATATATACTGGATGGATGGACGGATGGACAGATGAATGAATTCGACACTAGACAAGTCTGCAGTTGTTACTGCAGCCTTTCATGCGGTGCAGCACTGAACTTCTGAGCGCTTAATTACTGATCTTCGTACACCACTTCTGCGGGATAACAGCTATCATTATGTTTATTTTACAAGAACAAATAAAAAGGAGGATTAAGAGGCTTTCCTTGGAACACCTATAACCATCTACAATATTTGATGTTTAGTTTACTACCTTGGCCTTCTGAAATCTCTCTGGTGATTGAGATTCCTAATAGCTAACCACTGGAATCCCAGGTGGGCCCAACATTAATTCTTTAGTTGTTCTATTGATGGAGGGGGTCCCAGGAAGGGCAGCTGAGACGGTGGTAAGGGGAAGTCTTGCGCCTGGGGACTGCTCGTATTACCAGGTAAGGAATCATTTCAAAGCCTTCACCAGGTTGTTGAATTGGTATGTGCCTGAAAATCAGTCCTGAATTCTGGAATCTTAAGGATCATACTGACTCCATCTTTACTTAAAATTTTGCAATTTTGTTCATCATGGATTCTTTACATTAATCTTGATTTTTAAAAATACTGTATTAAATGTTATTTATCATGACTATCGTTATGAGCTGAACTGTGTCCCCCCCCAAATTCATATGTGTAAGTCTGAACCCCCAGTACCTCAGAATGTGACCTCATTTGGATATAGGGTCATTGCTGATATAATTAGTTAAGATGAGATCATACTGGAATAGGGTGGGCCCTTAATCCAATATGACTGGTATCCTTATAAAAAGGGGAAATTTGGACAAAGACAGACACTCGCACAGGGAAAATGTCACGTGAAGTTTGGCATTATGCTGCCACAAGCCAAGGAACTATTAGAAGCTGGAGAGAAGCTTAGAACAGATCTTTCCCTAGAGCCTTCGGAGGGAGCATAGCTCTGCTGACACCTTGCTCTCGGACCTCTAGCCTCTAGAACTGCGAGGCAATACATTTCTGTTGTTTACGTCACTCAGTTTGCGGTACTGTGTTCCAGCAGCCTTGGCAAACTAACAGAATGACTAAGTTGTGTTGGTGTCTCCTTACATTTTATGCGGAAGGTGCCTCCCTTGCCTCACCCATTCCCAGCCCTGGATCTTACGTGATTCACGCCGCTCATGTCAGCATCTACACTTCTGGGATCTAAGAGGAAAGGAAGCCCTTACATAGAAAATGAAAAAAAAGCTTATGAAATTCAATTGGTTGTCCAAAGTGTCTGAGGTTGCATGTGGGTGTCAGGGGAGAAAGGGCAGGTATTATTTTAGACCTCACATCCTGAAATGCAAACCCTTAATTTCTGGGGCAGAACAGGGCACTCGAAGAGATTTCTAAAGGGGCCACACATCCGCTGTTTCTCCAAAGCAAACTCCCAGGCCTTTCCTATCCTCAAACTCCTCATAGAAGATCCCATGGCCGCTGGTTATATAACAAAACGCGTATCTGTTGAATTCTTCCTCACTGGTCTAAATCCACCTGTGCACTTAAGACTTCTAAGGCCTCAGCCTCTGTGCTTCAATATAGCTATCAAGTCACCCCCTGACTTTCTCTTTGCAGGCTAAGGAATAACACTGCTTTCGCCTTTCGCTATAACTCTAATCCTTTAATCCAGTCATGAAAATAAGAATTGTTCTATGTGCCCAGAGCCTAAAAGAAATTGTTTGACTTCAATGTAAACAGAAATGGTGGGGAAAAAAAAAAGTAGGGCGTATGTCCCCTACTCTGCTGTCATCACCCCTCTTTGCTTTCCTTTCTTTAATAATTGGTTTCCAAGAAAATCGGGATCGTGTGGAGACGGAGTGAACGGAGCCTGCTTGGAGAGATGGTGTTTGGCTAAGCGTAGTGAAATGACTAAAGGATGAAGGAATGAACCTCCCCCCCATCCCCCAGCCAAAGTGCCCAACAGTCCTGATACATTTTTTTTTATACTTTTTTGTTTGGGCCGCACCGTGCAGCATGCGGGGTCTTAGTTCCCCGACCAGGAACTGATCCCGTGCCCCCTGCACGGGATGCGTGGAGTCCTAACCACTGGACTGCCAGGGAAGTCCCCTGATATATTTTTTTTAATTATACATAGGAAGCTCCTAATTTTTGTTTCTGTTCTTTACTTATTCTTAAGCATTTGAATTTGCACATAGACATAGACATTATATATATTGATATATATATAAAATCTAGCTATGGTGAGATATCCCGAGTTCCTAAAGGAGAGCTCATGCTCCATGTTTCTGACACTATATGACCCACTCTTAAACAGGGATGCAGAAGCAAATTAAAAATATAGGACAAATGAGGAAAAAGACCCAATTCTCAGTTTCTGTAACTCTTGTAGAGAATCGTTATATAAGATTGAAAAGTTATCCCAATATCAATAGTTGCATACATTTCAAATTTACATTATAAACATAACTATGAAGGCTGTCTCCTTTTATGTTTTATACTAGGCCAAACTTACCAAACCCTCTCAATAAGCAACATTAATGCTTTTGTTTTTCCGCATCCTTTGTAGAAGATCATTTTCAAAGAAAACAAATTATAAAGTGTCGTGAAAGGAAGAATTTACAGTGAGATCTGGAGAGAGAACTAGTTTCTCTTGCTTGGGAAAAAAAAAAGGTTGTGGGGAAAACATGGAGAGTTTTTGTACACTTAAAAAGGAAAAAAAATAGTACAAAGATTAGCCACAGTCCATGCTTGAAAAAACTGAATCAGACAGGGTGGGAATAACTTCAGGGTTGAGGGCTAACATATGAAGGTTCCTTAACCCTCATCCAGCAAATTTTGAATCAAAAGAAAAATCACACTTACCTAATGGTCTGATTATGGTAGTCTTTCAAATCCTGTCCAGTGCTGGTGGTTACTACTATCTATGTTGGGAGAGATACACAAGGATCAGTTATGCCTCAAGACCCCACATCATAAATACAGTCCTGGATATGAGTTACTCGTAAAATAGGCTTCATAGTCTTTCACCTGATCAGTTTCTGCAAAAAATAAAAGGAGCAATTTACTAGCCCTGTGTATATTTCGAGACTTAAGACACTTAATTTCTCCAAATGACTTTTTAAAAAATAAATTTATTTATTTATTTTGGGCTGAATTGGGTCTTCATTGCTGAGTGGGCTTTATCTAGTTGCGGCGAGCAGTGGTTTCTCTTGTTGTGGAGCATGGGCTGTAGGCGTGCGGGCTTCAGTAGTTGTGGCACGGGGGCTCAGTAGTTGTGGCACGTGGGCTTTAGAGTGCAGGCTCAGTAGTTGTGGAGCACGGGCTTAGTTGCTCCGCGGCATGTGGGATCTTACTGGACCAGGGCTCGAACCCGTGTCCCTGGCATTGGCAGGAGGATTCTTAACCACTGCATCACAAGGGAAGTCCTGACTTTTTTTTAAAGAAGTATTTCAGTCATTTTATCTTTATTTATTTATTTAAAAGAATTTTTTTGGCCACACTGTACGGCATGCGGAATCTTAGTTCCTGACCAGGGATCGAACCCATGCCCCCTGCAGTGGAAGCTCCGAGTCTTAACCAGTGGTCCACCAGAAAAGTCCCTCCAAATGACTTAATGTGATAAAAATATCTATAATGCAGTTTTCCCCAGTGGGCTGTAGACACTTCCACACTACCAGCCGAAGGTTCATTTGGTGTATTCGTGCTTGAAAGCTTGTTGCATAAAAAGACAAGGAAATGTGTAAGATACTACAAGGAGTTCTTGGAATTTGTCTCTGATTCCAGGAGAACCTTAGGGGGAAAAACAAGACAGGAGATGAATGTTCTTCATGCACTGTGGCTTTCCAACCTCTCTCCCTCAGGACTGAGAACTGTCGCTGTCATTTCAATGGTGACAATGTTTTCGTCGCAAATGTTGTTAGCTGCCGTGTATTCTTCTCGTGTCTGGGACTACAACATAAGCCCCTGGGGTTAAGGGGCTCCCTTTATTCCCCCCAGTGTTAGCGCAGAGCAAGTGTTCAGAAAACACATTCTGACTTAATTAGATTGTCAAAGATGTGGCTCTAACACCATGTCTATGAAAGAAAAGGTAACCCATAAAATCCAACCCAATTCAGCCATATAGAGCATGTTGGTTCAGCGAAGAAAATGACTCAGACCAGTTGTTTCTCTAAACCAACCATTTACTTTAAGCCAATGTGTCCATTTAGTCAAAGCAATGAATATAGTAGTCTCACCACAGAGCTGGATTTTGTGTAGAAAAACAATAAGTACTATTCTGGAACCTATGTGATCAGAGAGACCAGATGGGATGGAAAGATGAAAGGGCAAATGGCAAAAATTTACTAAAAAAAAATCGACTTCTTTTTTCTTTCCACTGCATCTGGTCTTCCTAATTCTTCTCTCCTGTTTCACCCGATCATGTACTCTGCCATTAAATTCACCTCTTTAATTAAAGCACTACTTTGATTTACTCTTCTGCTCCGAAAGCTTCGATGACACTGTGCTGCCTTGCAACTAGAAATTTAAATTCCATGATATTCAAGATTCTCCACATTCTCGCCCTAAAGACATTTTTTTCTTCTATTAGCGTTCTATAGGCAGCGAATTTCTACTCCAAACTGGTTTATCTGCCAACCTCCAGTGATGTGCTAAAGTACCCCCTCCTTGCTTCTCCATTTAAACGTTGCCCATTCGTAGGAACCTTCTTTATGAAACCTCCCCTGAGCACCCCAGGGTGAAGTGCGGTCTCTCTTCCGTGAATCAATACGAACCATCTGGCAATTAAGCTCGCCTTATGACACCTCTCACCTGCTTAATACGACTTCCATAAATAGTCTGTAAGCTCCTTGAGCACAGTGCCTTGTATACAGCTGGTGCAAAATAAGATCTGTGATTTGCTCTCATGATTTGATACCTAAGTGACACGTGGTACTGAGCTGACCTTAAGAGAAAGCTATGCCACCATAATCCTCATGCAAATGAGAAGCTAAAACATGGACCACAGCGATGTCACCTAACAGCATTAAGGAAACAAACATACAAAAACTTCCAGCTAACATCTTACAGACTCTCCTCAGGAAAGCTACAAGGACTGACTTGATTTCTTTTCTCTTCAGAGAAAGGAAATGTGATAGACCTAACCGCCAAGGGAAGTCTGCGTATTATCTAATACACAAGACAAGCAAAATGTCTCTTCCAGTTTTGTTATCGGAAAGTTACACATCAGTAAGAAAAGCTGATGAGAAAATAAAGTAACCAGAAGAAAGTAGCATCCTGACATCGTATATATGAAGAAATGGAATTATCTTCAATTATAGCAATGTCACTATGTCACTAATTAACAATGATCACAGAACATGTGTCATGCCAGAGAGTTTTTCTATCATACACAATGCATTAGTGGCTGCAGGAATCATCCTCCAAGAGTTACCGTCAGAAGCCAAGCTCTCAAACATCCACACTGCTGGTGCCATAATCCATAAACTCTGCGTTATGAAAGCTTGAAGCTATTATGTGCAGTGTCTTATAGTACAAAGTAGTTAAAGAACCTCCATCTCACCGGAATTATCCCTTAGGTTTGTTGGTTCTCATTTGTCGGTTTAATGCCAAGCATAAGCAATTGTTTTAACTGCCCAAAACAGTCAAACCATTTCTTGGCTGAACTAACCAATACATTTCCTGTAAAAAAGTTGTAGATTTGCTAACACTATATAAATATGGCCAAGGCTGTCTTAACATTTATCTCCCCAAAGCCTATCTCGCTAGGAGAAAAGGCTTCAATTGCTCAGATAATTGTGGTTATGTAGCTGGCTATATTCTTTACTCATTCACAATAGAGTCGAAAGAAGCACTTTAAAAGTTAATTAAATGGGATAGAATTCTTATGATTTAAATTTCCAACGATAAAAATTTGATTTAAAAAGTGTTATGGTTGTAAAAGTTTATCAGATACCACAAATTTGTTTTTGCAGGTTTCCTAGCTCCCCGACTTTACAGCAATGCTTAAAGTTAAGTGATGATGTTGATATGAAGCACGGTGGAGCGAGCTTTCAGTACCTGGCCACCATTAAAAGAGATATCCAGGCGAAACCACTCCTTCAAGGGTATGGTGAATTTTGTTTTTACAGCAAGGTCTTCTCCTTTGACAAGATGCATTTGAATATGCAAGTGGCCTAAAAGGAAAATGAAAGCTTGTGAAAACGACAGAAAATACTTAGGAGTGAATGAAGTGGCTATATCTTTTCGACGACTGTCCTAAAAAGCTATAAGACTACATCACATTCCTTCTTCCTTTAAATAAAAGCAAAGCAAAGCAAAACAAACAAAACACATATGTGCATTCATCTGTATATGTTTGTTTTAATCTTCCAGAAAACAAGTTTAACTTGAATCCCATATTTGGAAACCATCATTCTCATTGAATTGCCACGTTGACAACATTCCTTATTCTAGACAGACGTATCTGCCAGTAGACAGAGCATAAGAAAGCTACACTATCGTTCTAAAGGTTCTGTTTCATACTTACCCTCTTCAGTAAGAAATACAGAAGGCGTGCCGTACATCTCGTTAGAATCAACAAAATACAGAATCCCACAGAGATTGGCCTTGCAATAATGGAGTAAATAAAGCCACAGTGAAACAGTAAACCTATAAGAGTGAGGAGAAAAAAAATTCTGCAGATTGATATCATCCAAGAGCAGGTAATTACAGTTAACAATGACGGAGTAAATTGCTTTCTTTCCAATGAAGGGATGAATTTGCCTTCGTGTTCATCATGGGAGATCAGCTCGCAAAGCTTGATTTTTGAGACAAAGGAGGTAGTTACAGTAACTGCAAAAGACAGGAGTGAAGCGTCGTTGTGCAAAACTAGCAGACATTGTACCTTGCTCCAAAAACCCTTCCTGTGTCTTTCTGAGCTTCGCACAGGCCCACCGTTTGAATCCTTGATTAAGGCTTATAAAGCCAGACACAGAATAAAAATCTGGATTTTAATAAGAGGTGAGTTGATAAGAAGCTGTTCTAATTTCAATGATTTAAAAAAATACATAATTAGGGCCTTTTGAGCAATTTTGTTTCTTTCAAAGATAAAAGCTCTAAGGCAGAAAAATGCCATAATTTGCAAATGGCATCACTATATGCTAATCAGGACACACAGATACAATTTTAATGCCCATATTAGGTTATTCAGTATCACAGTTCTGGCTGACCAATGTGGAACAACTACTCTCATTGTTCCATTTCTGGACTAGGGCTATTTTAGTTGAAAAAATATTGTCCATCTGTGATTTGTGGAGTGAGGATAAAATAACAGTGGTCAACTTAACTAGGACACATTCAGCCAAGCTCTGTGATCCACCAATCATTCAGCAAATATTTGCTGTCAGAACATTTGCTAGATGCCACACATTGTGCCAGTGACCAGCAGTTCAAAGATAAGCTGGGAGTAATGCATTTTGCATGTGAAACATGAATCAAGGTCAAAACCTGTACAGAGAATGCTCTCCATTACCCCAGTAACCAATTCACAGTTTGGGTTAAAGTGGCAGCGGCCCCAGGTTCTTTGGGGACTCATCCCAACAAGACCTTTAGAATATTCTGGGCTTTATAAACTGGCCTTCAAATCGCTGGTAAGATATACAAACAGATGGTACCACACAGCTCCCTCCTGACCCACCCAGCTGAGCAAAAGCTCATGAAGATAAGTTATTACAAGGAAGCGTAGCAAGAACATACGCTTAGTAAAGTGACTCAAGATCCTTCTACAGCCAGCAGCATGGGAAGAATTAAATCACTCTGCTGAATCCATCCAGTCTGAGGTAAACCACGAACAATTTTCAGCATCTTCAATTCAGCAGAAGGAAAAAAATATATCTGGGTTTTGCTGAAATCAGTGGAGGAGATCAGAAGTTGTGAGATTTCAAGCAGCTCATCCAATCTTCCAAGGCAGAAAAGGCAAAGTGAAGGCTGCAGTCTGGCAGGGCTGTGGCTGGCTGCACCTGACACCTTGCAAAGCCTCAGGCTCCAACACCTGACTCACCTACTTGGGTCATTCCCAGGACCAACGTACAAGGTCAAGCGAGGATTGATTGCCAAGTGCAAGAATAATTTCAGAATGCTTTGAGGTTCTCAGGTCCACAAATTCTACCTAAGCTATGTAGATCTCATCATTTTTCCAAAGCATATTACAAAGGTAGGTCTTCCTAACTGGCTCCACTAGCCTGCTCTGGTCCTCAGATAAAAAGAGTACTACCGCCCCACCGGCCCCCATCACCGGCCTCTTCTTACACTGGGTAATCTATCCGCTGGCGTCGGGTGGCCTCTAGCTCTCGATTCCGAAATCTCGGGAACTTCTTCACAATGCCTGTGTTTTCTCCACTGGAGGCAAAGAGAAAGCCCAGGAGGGTGACCACATCTGTAAACAGCAAGATGGCTGCCTTTTAATTATTTCCAGAAAAACACTGCTTCCAACATCACATTCTTCCTGGAACCCACTGCCTAGCTCCCATCAAACATTTAAATGAAGAGTCTGAAAATATTAGCAAACATTTATTGCACACTGAATATACGCCAGCCACCTGAGAAGCACTTTACAGAGCTATCTCAATTTGTGTTCACAGCAACCCTATAAAGGAGATTCTTTCTTAGTCCCATTCTACAGATGAAAAGCCCGAGGTATAGAGAGGTAAAATTACTTGCCTAAGGTAACAGAGCTAATAAGTAGTACAGCAAAATTTCAAGTTTCCAGCTCAGGGTCTATGTGCTTAACCATCTTACATCCTGCACTTCTAATGCTAAGAAAAGCGTTTTGAATTTATGTAATAATAATAACAGTTAACACTTCAGTAGCATTCACTATGGTCCACACTACTGTATAAAAATATATGCATATATATTTATATATAAATTCATTTAATCCTCATTATTATCCCCCGTCTCTAGATGAGGAAATAGATGCACAGCTGCTAAAATACTAACATTTATTTAACACTTAGAATATGCCAGGCAACATGCTAAGCACATTTCAGGAATAATCTTGCTTAATTTCACAATTTATGAGATAGATTCTATTATTGTCCCTCTTTAAACTGAGCCTTAGAGAAGGTTGAATAATAAGAGGTGGAGCTGGGATTCAAACTCGAGCAGTCTGGTTTCAGAATCTATGCACTTAAAATTGCACAGTTTTTTTTTTTTTTCATCCGTGCAGACTTTCCACATAACCTCAACATGTTACCCTATGCAAATATTACTAACCATACTCCTTAAAACTAGGGAGGCTTCCACTTTATTTTGCAAATGTGTGAGAATTCTGTGGTTCTAGAGAAGAGGAGCATCCGTAACAAATCTGAAAGGGAAAACTGAGTTATTTCATCTATATTTAATACCTACAAGGCTAATACGGAGTTTTTAATTTCCAATACCCCACCCCCCTTCAAAGAAAAAAATTCACCAATACAACCTAGAAATAAAGATCACTTTTCTCTTTCTTAAAATGTTCCTTGGTTTAAATATCCATAATTAAATGGTGGAAATAATCTATTTGCCTGGGCTTCCTAGAGTTGACTTCTGTGCAAGTTACCTAATGCCAATATTGGAAGAAATTACGGGAGCCTCAGCCTGGGATATTGGACACCCCAGCTCTCATTCCTCAATGGGGAAAAATGTTTTATTACATAAAGAGGTACCCCTGGTTCACTACAACTTGGAAATCATAAGAGCAATGTTTTCAAAGTCTCAGAGATGCATTTGGAAGTCCAAAAGGGTGGAGTTATCAATTCCAACAAAAATACTTCAAAGCTTATTTCTTTGCAACTTGAGCTCAATTTGCGCACACCGGACTTGCTGGTTAGTTATGGGAGTGGAGAGAGGGGATTAGAAATGGAAATACTGCAAGAGTGTCTTCAGAATCCAAGGAAAAAATTCACCAAGAGGTTGATATCAGCCAACCTTGGTTGGCTTCCACCATGTTGAGTGGAACGTAAGAGACCAGACGGTCATGTTAGCCCCCTGGGAAGCCTTCTGCTAGTGATTGCTGTTGAGTTATCTAGTGTATAGTAGAAACATTTATCAAAATGAACAGGATTTGATTCTGCCCAACCTGACTCCAGTAAAAGGAGGCTTCATAATGGAGGTTTCTAAAGTGAAGGGAGTTAAAAGTGAATGTTGATGAGCCATTCCTTTATCCAGTGATCAAAGAAAAGCTGGCTGAATAGGAGAACTTGCAGCAAAAGACTATGGAGGGAAAATCTAAGACGCAAAGATCTAAAATAATTTTTACAAACACATATCTTTTGTATTCAACTAAACCAAAGTGATGGTGGTTCTCTTGTAAAATCAGTAGCTTTAATAGTTCTTTGATTTGGAGTTCTATTACAATTTTCCCTCAGTATAATATTGTCTTTCCATTTCATTAGAAATAAGTAATATGAATGAAATTTTGGTGCAGGGAAGGACTTTAGAATTCATCTAGCCCAGGATAACATTTTCTAGTAACTGATTGGCTGCGTGGAGTGCTATAACTGATTAGTGATGGCTGTCATAGGCACAAGAATGGGGAGTAACAGTACCAGTGCCATGCCCCATTAAAGAATTTACAGGTAGGAACACTTAAGTCCAGAACTTGGGCCCAAACAGGTTAAATGGCTCACTTACATAGAATGTAAGCTCCAAGAGAGCATGCACTTTACTCATTCATTATTCCATCCTCAGAGCCAGAATAGTGGCCAACACTTGATAGAGACTCCATAAATATTTAGGGAGTGAATGAATGAATGGATGAATGATCAAATGAACATAGTTGTGGCCAAGTCAGAATTTGAACCTGTCTTTCACCCAACACGTTCCATAATTTTATAATGTGCCCCATGCTGCCCAAGCCAAAGATTAAGTCTCTCTTTTTTCAGGTCCTTCCCCCAGATCCATTTCTTTGGCTAATCTTGAACGAGGAAGTTAGGTAGGGAAAAGGCATCATTATGACGTAAACACAAAATGCCAGGAAAACAGTTCAGGTTTGGAACCTACCCCCTTGGTCATTTTGCTTGTTTTATTTCCTCAGATTCTAGAGCAAAAAGAGGCATTAGATATAACGCGGTGCAAACTCCTTCATTTGGCGACAAGAAAAGGGTGAGTGTCTTGTTGAAGGTTGTATAACTAATAAGGTTGTATGACTCAAACCTGGTCTGCCACTGCAAAACAATGAGCTTTTTATTAAACCACATCACGTCTCACAAGTCCTCACAGAGAGAGCTAGGACTGGTGTTCAGCTGGCATGCCCCTGAGCGGCTGTACTAGTTGTTAAAGTACTGAAACATGTCAGTGTATTGGTTAGATGACTGGTGTTGCCTTGAACCTCCAAAACCCCCACCCACTACCCACCCACCCTGGCTTCTCCTTCAGCATAGAACCTGGCTCAGCAAGGATCTCCAGCACCACCCTGTTTCAGCACCAGGGCCAGCGCCCGGGGGGGAGCTTGACTGGGGCCCCCAGCTCACACTGTTTGTTAAGTATTTTGAGTATCATCCTGAGTGGAGTGGCTGGGGGGCTTACACAGCCCATTCTCCAGTTCAGCATAGTGATCAGAGCCCTGACAGAACACCTGCTCTGGGGAAGGGCCCGTTTCTACATAACAAAGCCCTATTCAGGATGAGCTTCAAATACATCACAATGATGCAGCTGAGACCCTCAGTCCCTTTGTGGGGAAGTTAGAGATAGTCTTGAGGCAAGGAATAACTGTGGCTAAAAGTTTGTAAGGGGAACCTGGAGGAAAAGAAGCTAAGATTTTCCCACCCAGAGAAGTAAAGTTAGAATGTCGATAACTCAATCTGCTTTCCAAATGCAGGACACTAAACAGGCAGCAGCGATCAGGAGTTTTATTATCCTCAAAGCCAAAGCCTGAGAGCAAAAACTCTACCTTCTAGCAAGTATGATTTAGGTCAGAGCTACCACCCCAAAGGATACTAGGCAGTGAAGTGAGTGCCTAAGGAAGTCTGTAACATACTCAATACTAGGAGTCTTAAGAGTAAATAAATTCCACTCCCAGTAATTTATCCTCCAAAAATATCTATTTGTGTGTACAAAGATACATGTACAAGGATGCTTGGAGAAACCTTGTTGTTAATGTTAAAAGACTAGAAATGACCTGCATGACCATCAGCAGGGGACAGGGTAAATCAATTATGGAGTGTCAGGCAACGCAATGCTAAGGAGCTATTGAAAAGAATGGGGTCGTGTAGCAAGTACTGACATAGAAAAATCTCTGCCGTATTGTTAATGAGCGCAGGGCTGAGTCTATAGTATCCTCCAACGTGTGTATGAAGAGAAGGGGTTATCAATCTAATGCTTATATGGGCAGAGAACATTTCTGGAAGCAGACACAGAAACTAGTGTTACTGAGTTTGCTTCTAGAAATAGGACCAAAAGAATGGGGTGGGTGGGAATTTACTCTTCCCCCAAACTTTTTACTCTCTGAACTTTCCACCAGGTACCTGTATTACTTTTTTGGCTACAAGGGAAGAGAACAACATCTCTGAGCATTTCCATGCAAGCGGGGAGGAGCCAGCCTCATGCAGAGGTCTCCCCGCGCTGGGCGCTGTGGTGGTTCAATCCACTTCAAAGAGGCAAAGTCCGGTGGGTGAGGAAAACAGGGTGACCCATGTCAGTGAAAATTCAACTTATAAAAAAGTGTATTCCTTCTAATTTAGAACCTGGGTTAGGACTGTATTAGCATATTTCAGAGAGGTGGCTTAGCAAAGTTGAAAGAATAAAGAACTGGGACTCCAGTAACAAATTCCCTGAGCCTCAGTGTTCCCCTCCGTAAGGAGAGAATGAGAATACTGTCCTTCCCTGGGGCTACTAAGGGTTAAATGAGACACTCTGCATCGGATAAGTGGTTCAGAAATCATAAAGGGCAATGCAGATGCTAGGTACTCATTAGCACTATTACTGAAAAATCCAGTCTACAGTGATTAACTGGGGGAAAGAAAGAACTGTGTCTTTTTTTTCCAGAAGCATCAAATGTGTAGTTCTTATAGTTACAGAAAGTATTATCATGTCATTAACTTGAATTGTCTCACCGAATAAGCTGATATTTTCACAGAGACACGTAAAGTCTGTCTCCAAAATGTGACTCAGTCTATGATTTTGTTGTAAAGGAATTTTGTTATAAGAAATTCCACTTCCAATCTATTGGACCTGAAAATGAGAATGAATTGTTAGTGAAAAGAGAGTGGAGAAGAAGGAAACTTCCAGGTTCCCCAGTTTCTGACTTAAGAGGGAAGGTCAGAAAAATGTTCATATAGGTAGAATTAGGACAGAATGCTTACTGCACCTGACCCCGGCATTTAAGAACCTCCAAAGTGCGGCCCCAGCCTGCCTTCCCAGTCTTATTTCCTGAATTGCCTATCTCACACTTGAGACTCTACCTGAACAAATAATAGCTCCAGGGCTGCTACTCCACGCTTCACCTGTGGCAGACATTGGTAATCAATCCACATGACACCCTTTCTCACTAAGCACAGGCTCGGCCTCAGAATCCCTCTCAGCACTGTGCTCTAGGTAGCCACTCCCATCGCTCTGAGCTGGCGTGCAAGATGAAACTCATTTGCCATCCCTCACACCAAGGGATGTAGGCTCGTCCCCACTCCCCCATCAGTCTGCGTTGCCTCCTCTTTTTTCCCCTTCTGCCTGGATGCCTTTCTTTTATTCCTTTTCTTACAGTGAAAACTCTACTCATCCTTCAAGTTTCTGTTCCAACGGCACTTCCTCTGTGAAGAACCCTAGCAAAGGGCCTAACACGTAGACTGCTCGGTAACTTTTTTCAATGAATAAGTGACTTAAATAAGTGAATAGCTTCATGATGTCATCTGGCAGTATAGCTTAATGGTTAAGCATGGTGTTTGGGAACCAAAAGACCTGGGTTCAAGTCCTAGCTCCATTATTAGCTGTGTGACCTTAGACAAATTACTCTACCTCTCTGAGTCAGTTTCCTCCTCTGTAAATAACGACAGTAGAGCACTGGGCGGATTAAATTAGATACTCGCACAAAGCACTTAGCCCAGTTCCTGGCACATAGCGAGTGCTCAGTAAGGGAAAATAGCTGTTACGATTGGTAGCTGTGTTTACTTCCTGAAAAACCACCTTAAAGAGAGGGACCATGTCTGCATCTTTGAGCCTCCAGACTTAGTAAAGAAATTGGTACGTGATAGGTGTTCAATCAATCTTTACTGAATTGAACATGATACACATCATAAGGGGGTGATGGGTACCAACAGAGAACAAGGGGAGGCTGGAGGGTAGACAGTTAATTTCTGATGTGGGAATCAATAGAAAAGAAAAGTGCTTTGGGGGAAGGAGGGAAAATTTGAGCTGGCTACTGAAACATGAGTATGATTTTGCCAGGAAGACATGAAAGACAGCACTGGGGGTGGGGGAGTGTTGGGGGGCAGCCAGGGAAGGCAGCTGCCTGTAAAAGAAGCTTCTTTAGCCGAGGTATAGGGGTGGGAGATGACAGACTCAAACTAGAGGGCATGTGCAGGGTGCAGGTGAGCTCATGCGTGGTCGCAAAGGAGAATCACTGCAGCTTTAACCAGGTCAGCCCAAATGGGCTCCACCGGGGAAGCCTCAGAGTGTGCTGGCCCTAGGGGAGGCTCGGGGCTGCTGCCCAGCCCCACATGCTCCCTACGTAGCCGTGCGAGGGTGCTGTCACAGTGTGATGGTCACGCATCAGCTAAGAGAGAAAGGGTCCTTGCCCCTTGGCGGACAGCATTCATCACTCAATCAACAAACAGTCACCGCGAGCCTGCTGTGTGCAGGGCGTCGCACTGGAACCAGACAAAGCGGGACTTATGGAGTCTGTGTTCTAGTATGGAGACACTCAACAGGCAAATAAGCCGTTACATATATTTAATTACAAGGTCCAGCGGTGCCAAGGCTGTGAAGGAAATAAAAGGTGGATATCGATGGGACGGGAGTAGAAGGGGTGGGGCTGCCGCCTTAGATAAGGTGGTCAAGGAAGCTGTCCCGGATGAGATAACATTTGTGTAGAGGTAGGAATGAGATAAGAAAGCAAGCCATGTAGTGATCCGGGGGAGCAGCATCTTAGGCGGAGGGGACAGTAATGCAGATGTCGGAAAATGGGAGCGAACTTGGTACATCAAGGGAGAAGCAAGCAGGTCTGCGTGGCTGGGACAGGTGGGCAAGGGTGAGCGTGGCGGGAGATGAGGCCAGCAAGGGGACAGGGCCAGATTCCACAGGCCACGCTAAGGGACATGGCTGACTTTTCCTGGTGTGATGGGAGGAGCCGCCTGCAGGGGGTGCGGTGAGCTGCTTGCACCGGCTGCCGTGCGAGGAACCAGGGCAAGTGGGGAGGCCATTTGCAGCCTACGGACGGAGTCCAGACAGGGACAGTGGTGGCTTAGACTAGGATGACAGCAAACGCTGGTGAGAAGCAACTGAATATGCAGTGACGGGCCGAAGATAGAGGCAGCAGGGCTAGCTGACCTGTCAAAATAGGACGTCAAGTCCAGGTGCGCCCCTAGAGCTACCGGCCTGTGTGGTTGATTTCTTTCTCTGGGTGAGTCAGGCACACGTGTGGCTGGTGAGGGGCAGCAGCTGATGGCCGGTGCCCTCCCCCAAGGGAATGGACAATAAGTGGCCTCAGGCAGGGTGGACCTAGCCGCCAATGGCCCACACGCCCAGGATGCAGCAGGAACAGGTGCATCAGAAGGGCACGTGGCCGAGCCTTGGCACACACGTGTCCTGAAAGGCTGCCGGCTTCTGATCTGGGGTAGGTTTACTCAGCGGGGTGGGACAGAAGCCGGCTGCACCTCCACCGACGATCAGCCCACCGGCCCGGCCTGGAACAGTCCCAGCCCAGGAGGTAAGCTGCAGAGTGTCTGGGCGCACACAGCTCAGGCCCTGGGAGCCGAAGCTAAGGCTTTGATGGAGGGGCACTGCGACCACACTCACAGAACATCGGTGCGTGGGGACTGGGCTCTCTCTTTATAAAGAAAAAAAGAAAAGGCAAGCGAGTCGGGGGGTACTTAGTTCAGACGCAGACCTCCTGTATGACATCAGGCACCTGACACAGAAAACGTCTCCCTCCACCCCACACCAGGGCTGGCTGCAGACTGTGACAAGGCCAGGCCTGAAAGCTCCCCTGTGGCGCCCTGATGCCACCTTGTTGTTCCCACTAGACTCTTGTTCTTCAAGAGCCGAAAAAAGAAGCCCCTGCTGGGAACAAGCCAGAGGCCTGGCCCCCTTCCATCGCGCAGACAATAACAAGAACAAAGGTCGTGGACACTTTGACAGGGCTGCTGCAGACGCTCTTTTGATTTGTCTTTTTAAGAGAGGGAGAGGAAGTGCTCGCCTTTTCTTAGCCATACAAACAGTTGGTTTTGAGGGTGGAGGAAGCTCCCCACACCTATTTCCAGTGACTTTGACTCTAAGAAAAGGTTTTCCTCTGCGTTATTAGACTGGTTCTCACCCCAAAAATAATGGTCTGAAGGAGGCTGGGAGGAAAAAATCCGTCTGTGCTGTTCCTGAGCCCTGTGACTAGGGGAAGGAACAACAAAAGAAAAGAAAAGCCGTTTCACAGTTTAACCCTTAACAAATTAGATACCCCTGCGGAAGGCATTCCAGACGGATACTAGCATAGGGTTCTGCCTGCAAGAGGGAGGCACACGGATCATCAAAACGCATGCAGCTCGACGATTTCAGAGGCTTAACTGCCCACCCCACCCTACCCCCAATGTGCAGACACACACACAGAAAGGGAATTTGTCTTCTTCTTCTAGATATTTCTGTATTTAAAGCACTGCACAAACATAAGCCAGACACAGAAGAGGGCTATTAACATAAAATGTAGGATGAAATTGTCTAGAACTACGCACACACAAAAATGCACGTAAAAACCAGGGTAAGCTGAGTAAGGTCTGCAGTCTAGTTAAGAGTATTAGATCAACGTCAGTTTCCTGGTTTTGACATTGTACTGTAGTTATGGAAGATGTCACAATTAGGGGCAGCTGGGGGAAGGATACAGGGGACTCTCTCCCATTTTTACAACTTCTTACAAATCTCTAATTATTTCAAAATAAAGAGGTTTTGTTTTGTTTTGTTTTGTTTTTTTTAATGCCAAATGTGTTGGTTCTACAGCAAGTGGG
Source organism: Leucopleurus acutus (assembly GCF_964270905.1). Taxonomy (NCBI): domain Eukaryota; kingdom Metazoa; phylum Chordata; class Mammalia; order Artiodactyla; family Delphinidae; genus Leucopleurus; species Leucopleurus acutus. The sequence goes on from NC_139146.1 coordinate 52,223,228, forward strand.
CTCTGGCCCTTTCGGTTTTCATTATATGCAGGGGTGTTTGGGGGTAGCCCCAGGAAATGCTCACTGCCAGTGTTCTCACTGTGTCCTGAAGTCACCTTGCTCCAAACCATTCCTCTTGGAGACTAAGAGGTGTCAGGCATGTCCCTGGGTCTGCTGTCACAGGCCTGTGGATTTCCTCCACCCACCAAGCCTGCCTGGGGGTCCAGCCTCTGCAACTCAAAGTCCCACCAGCTCTATCCCTGCTCTAGAGGTTCTCAAGCTTTAAGGTGCATCAGAGTCATGGGAATGTATTTAAAATGTGGATTCTAGGGCCCTTCGCCCACAGATCCTGGCTTAGCAGGAAATAGATGAGGACCAGAAATCTGCATTTGCAACAAGAGCCCTGGTGATTCTGTTGCAGGTGGTCTTAGGCTCCCACTTTAGGAAACACTGCCCGACTCCAGGCGGGTGCCTGGGAGCATGGCTGCATAAGCTTCCCGTTGCAGGATATGGAGAGGAGCTGGCAGGCGCTCAGCTTCCATACAGCAAGGTACCCGTGCAACAATGGAGAGAACTTCAGCCCCTTCTTCTAAAAGCACGCAGCCTGAGAACTCCAACCCCAGTGCTTCAAAGAGGCCGAGAAAGGGCACGGGAGCCTCCTCTATTGATCCGTCAGTGGCTGTGACCCTGTGACGTTTAGGATAAAATACAGAGTTTGCATTCTAGCATCACTATGGCTACTAATTTTTACTGAGTGCTGATTACTGTGCTGAGCACATTTCATTGAATTCTCACAATACTGCCCTGAGGGAATTGTTATTTATTACCCCCATTTTACAGATGAGAAAACTGAGACTCTGCAAGTTACACTGGCAGAAAGCGGCAGAGCCAGGAGTTGAACCCGGGTAGGCTTGGCTGAAAAGCCAATGCTGCACAAAAACTGACACATGTGGGATTTTTGAGGGAGACGGGGAGGAAGATTCTCCTCATCCTCGTTTCAGTGGCACTAAAGCTCCTCTCCAACGTAAAGCAGGTCCAAGCCTCTCAAGGCACCCCTTCCATGGCTCTTTGTCCCTCTCTCAACTCCCTGTTCAATCCTATTCTCTGTTCCTCTGTCTCTTCTCAACACCTTTTCACTTTTCCTCTTTTGTCCCCAAAGTCCAAAATTACAGATTCCATTTGCTTTGTCCCCCACCACTAATACAAGAATTTTCCCCTGCCCTCCTCTTATGAGCCAAGCTGTCTGAAAAAAAAATGAGAATTAGGTTCCTAGCAAGGCAAACGACCTACCATTCTCGAGAGGACACTGGGGAATCTTGTTTGCTCGAAGGTTCCAAATATAACCCATGTTCCACTCAAGGCACACCTGATGATCTTTGAAAGGGCGTTCAAAAGGTGGGATGGTCTTCAGCAGGGTATAATTCTTCGCTACAGCATGTAGCAAGTTTTCCTCCCATTTAACATTCAAGTCTCCACCGCTATATCGGTGAGTAATCCAGGCGCGTAGTATCACCACAGATACCGAAATGGAGTGTCTGATGAAATAATCATCTCTATAAACCATGATGCTTGGAAATTTCACATGTACTATTTGTGTCCTGCTGGTGTGAAGATGTTTCTCATTCTTCCACCTTTTTTTGTACACGGGAATGCTACTTCTGAACTCAGATGAAACCACTGCTTCCAAATTGACAACACAAGGCTGAGAGCATAAGTACTCCACCGAGACTTCAGAAACATTGCGAACATTTCCTTCAAAGACAGTGAAATAAATAAAGTCTTCGTAAGCCACGCTCTGCTCAGCTCTGGGTATCACCGACGTCGTCAGGGAAGTCTGCCTACCCAAAGATGGTACAAAATTCTGAAAAGAAAAAAAAAGATAGAGAAAGCTTAAAAATGATCATATTAACAGATACGTGAATCATTGTTTTCCTGGAAGAAAAAAATATCCATTTACATAATGCAATGAAAGTGGAAGATAAAAGATGTCGAAAGCACTACCGAATAATTGGAGAAAAACCAACACACACACAAATGAAGATTAGGCCACATTAAACTCTCTCTCCAGACTCAGTAGCATCTGCTCATCAAGATGGGACTTTCAAATCTACGTGGCAAACATTCCAGAGTTGGTTTCCAAATGATGGAGCTAGTTCACAACAAATCCAGGAGCAGTGAACGTGCCTTAAAGTGAAAAAGAGGCAATCCAGCTCCAGACATTTCCAAACTATTGTCCTGACTTCAAATGGTGGTCAAATGCACCCAAATCAAAGGAGGGGAGAAGAGTTCAAAGTGCACCGGAGAGAACACATATCAGGGATGCCAGCTGGGGCGCTTTTTCTCCATAAGTTCTGAGCTAGGACAAGCATGCATGATGAATGGGCCAGCAAGAGGTTTCTATTGCTCCAAATCACACACAGGCAGGCTTGGACCACAAACTGTGTTGTCTGGTTCTTTCACCATGGATGGTGCCACAGGTGCCAAGAGAGATTTCAGCTGCAGGTTTATTTATCTAGTTCTTCATTTTTTAATTTTTATTTTATATTGAAGTATAGTTGATTTACAATGTTGTGTTAGTTATCTAGCTCTTTAGATGATGAAGGCCTCTCAGTGTGGACTTTCCTTCCAGAAGAAATCTGGAAAGTTTGGTCCTGAAATTAAGGCAATGTTTTGATCATGAGGCACGGATGGATGGATGCTAAGAGCTGTTCTAAATGTGACTTTGAGATTTAGACATCCAAAACACAATAGCAAAAAGGTTACTTTGGACCAATTTACACCAATTAGAATGGCTACTATTTTTTTAAAAAAAGAAAACCACAAGTGTTAGAGAGGATGCAGAGAAATTTGGAACCCTTGTGTATCGCTGCTGGGAATGTAAAATGGTGCAGCCACTGTGGAAGGCAGTACTGCAGTTCCTAAAAAATTAAGCACAGAATTGTCATATGACCCAGCAATTCCACTTCTGGGTCTATATCTAAGTTGAAAGCAGGGCTTGCAAGAGATATGTTCATAGACTTACACCAGGTTCACAGCAGCATTATTCATAATAGTTAAAAGGTGGAGAGCTTCCCTGGTGGCGCAGTGGTCTAGAGTCCGCCTGCCAATGCAGGGGACACGGGTTCGTGCCCCGGTCCAGGAAGATCCCACATGCCGCAGAGCGGCTGGGCCCGTGAGCCATGGCCGCTGAGCCTGCGCATCCGGAGCCTGTGCTCCGCAACGGGAGAGGCCACAACGGTGAGAGGCCCGCGTACCGCAAAAAAAAAAAAAAATGGCTAAAGTGGTAAATGTTATGCTATGAATATTTTAACCACAAGTTTAAAGAAAAAGGTCACTGTGGTCTTCTCCAAAGAAGGAAGAAATAGGGACCTCTTTCTTCAATTCTGGCTTAGGGTTGTAGGAGGGACAAAGGTGAGTAACATGCGAAGTCTGGAATCAGAGAATCATGTTTACAAAGAGCAGACACTTGGCAGAACATGGCCTGCACTCCAGTCAAACTAAATGCAAACCCTAAGGGAACACAGCACCAAATGACAGTAATTCTGACGGGGGCTCTGGGAAAGGCTTTATGGAGGAAATGGCATTTCATTTGGGCTTCGATGGATGAAGAGAAGTTCTTTAGGTAGAGAGGCAAAGGGAGGACACTGCAAGTGGTGTGAACAGCTTAAGTAGAGACATGAAAGGAGGGACAGGCGGCTGTCCTGGGGGTCTAGCAAGCAGCCGGGTTTGGCCAGAGGACAGAAGGTTTGTAAATAAAGACACAAAAGGACATGGGAATATGAGGGTCACAAGCCCTTGGTGATAAGCCAGTCCACCCCGGTTTTCAGACAAGGACATGGCAACCCCGAGGGGATGTTCTCCGACATCCCGCAGCTGCGGGCTTAGCAGAGGCCGACCCGGAAGCCTGGCTCCTTTTTCCTCATGCCCACTCCGACATTCTCCACCCCACAGCACACACCATGAAACCAAAGATTTGCCGTTCCATGGCTGCCTGGGAAGTCCAGGCTGATTCTGCTTTCATATGAAGAGAGATACAGCCAGCATTTGTCCACAAGCGATGGTTTACTCATTTGGCCGGATGTGCCGCGACGTGGCCGCCTCCTCAAGATTCAAATCGAGCTATTAAGCCCATAGCAGCGTTTAGCCGAAGCCAGAGACTGCCGGTGCTGATGGGAGCTGGACCAGAGTGGTGCCCATGGGTGACCTGCGCGCCTCAGTCCAAAAGCCCCCAAGGCTTCCCTTTCTCAGCTCCCCGGAAGGAGACATTTGCTTATTTAGTGAGACAATAGGGAACAGAGTCCAGGATATGCTGTGGTATATTAAATATCACATTGTGTCCCTTCTCAAAGAATGACTTAAAAACTCTTCCTTGTTCTTTTCATGTATACCTTAATACCCCACCCAGGCCCCGTTCTCCCACTTCAATTTTTTTTCATCACATTTTTATTGCTGATGCTAGGAACTCCAGTGAAAACCTCTTTTAAACAGAGCTGTCTGGTTTCCTTAAATTTCATTGGAAAGTGCAGTTAATTCATTTACATCTTATTGCTAAAAATGCCCCGGCCCACTTTTCCACGTTAATAAGCACAGCATCATGCTAAATATAGTTTCACTTTTGCTTGGTGACCCACAGATTTCCAGACCCCAGGCTCATCATTGTGGAGACGGGTGGTGACAGATGAGAATGAAGAAGGTATGGGACACCTGACAGTGTAGTCTCCCCAGCACCTTCTCCTGAAATTCTGTTTTTAAGGAAATCTCCATATACTCATATGAAGCTCATTTTGTTTTCACTGGCTTCAGAGTCTCAAGTAACAGTAAATTCCAGGTTGGCGGGTCCTAGATGTATGCTATCCGATATGGTGGCCACAAGTCATGCTAAGCACTTAACCCGAGATGTGCTGTGAGGGTAAAAGATACAATGGATTTCAAAGACTGAACACAAAAAAGGATTAAAAAATCTCATTAATAATTTTTATACTGATTACGTGTTGAAATGGTAAGATTAAGATAGTGAGTTCAATAAAATGCATTACTAAAATTAATTTTACCTGTTTCTGTTTACTTGTTTAGGGAGGCTACTAGAAAATGTGAAATTGCATATGTGGCCCAAATTCGTGGCTCACATATTTCTAGCCAATGGCGCTATTCTAGATCTGAGGTCAGAGACTTTTCCTGTAAAAGAGGGCCAGATGGTAATTATTTGGGGTTTTTCAGCTGCTGATGTCCATCTAGTGTGGTATCAAGAAAGCAGACATTGACAACACACAAGCCAGTGAGCATGGCTGTGGTCCAGTGCAACCTTGTTTACAGAAAAATGTAGCTGGCCGGATTGGCCCGGGGGCCGTAGTTTGCAGATCACTGTTACAGACTATCGAGCTTTTATTCTAGATAGAGTTTTTGTATTATTAGATATTAGTTATTTTGTCATTTTTATGAAAATGTGTTCTCGTCATTATTTTGAATTATAGCCATTTGGAAAGATGACGAGATCATATAATAATCAGCTGAATTAGAAGACCACTTAAAGTGCTACAGTTTTAAAGAACACGGAGTGACAAAAGATATACTTTTTAAAGGAATGATCACATAGGAGAAATAAGATGAATAACCCAATCAGGCATCATTTCCTATACATGTGGTTGATGGGGCTTGATTTGCTATTTTGCCAAGGGTCCCTCATGGGTATGTTGACACCTTGCTAATGTTTCTTTCAATAAAGATCTAAGTAGGATGAGAAGTTGGAGCTAGGCTAGGAAAAGAGGTCGAATTTCATGGTCTGACGGGTCTTCCCTGGCAGTCCAGTGGTTAAGACTCCGCGCTTCCACTGCAGCGAGCACAGATTCCATCCCTGGTGGGGGAACTGAGATTCTGCAAGCCACTTGGCGCAGCCAAAAACAACAACAACAACAACAACGAGAATTTCATGGACTGAAATAGATGTTTAAAGAAGTGAGAGAAACATTAGTGACAGCTGGGGAACAAGAGAAGAGCAACTTCAGGGACAGGGTGATGTTCTTAATATGATGGGGGTATGCCAGCCCCAAAGAGGACCTCAGAGTTACTGTATGTGATTTGAGGAGCATGGTCTAAATCCCTCAGGAAGGTTTTGCAATCTTCCTTCTCGTGGGCACCTATGAAACATAGGAAGCTGGCATCTCGTGGGTTGGAGCAGACCCAGCGGGCAGCTGCTACGCCATGAGTCGTGGCTACCTCTGTTATGTACAAAACCAACACCGATTAGAGACACATCACATTCTAAATATTGATTAAGCTGAAGCTGATTTCCTGGCTCAAGTTATGTGTGTGTTATGAGCTATTTCCTGTCAGGAAAATAAAGCAATTAACTTGAAGAGTTTCAGCTACGGGCATGACACGTGTCCAACCTTCATAGGTATTTTCACATGCCAGGTTGCATTAACATAAGCTAAAAATTACCCAAACGTTCCTTTGTTTAGAAATTATAAAGTCAGAGTCCATGTCTTGTTCATTGTTACGTCCCTGGCTTGTAAAATAGAGCTCGGCACATTGTAGAGTTTGGCTAAGGGTTTTTTGCTGAAATAAGTACCAGGCGTGGGCATTTCTGCCAGGTGCCTCGGTGGCCCAACTCAGATCAACTGCCCCATAGCGCTGGGGACACCTGCATATAGACCAAAGCACTCGATCCAATCTTGAGTCGCCACCAAACTCTCCTGACATTCACAAGTTCTTTGGGGCGGGTGGGGGGATGGGGGTTGGCACTCCTCTGTTTTTCCCAGCCTCATTAATCTCCTTCCAAAGAACATTTCACTGGGCCCCTGGGGGTCAGAGTTGACCCGGGGGACTGTGAGGTCAGAGAAGGTGGCACTCGCACCCACCTTGTCCCTTTAGGGTGGACTTCTCCCTTTCAGACAACTGCCCTACATTCTAGAACTCTTCCATTTCCCCACACTAAAAAATATAAATTAAAACTTTTAAATTTCCTGCCCCTCCACCCCGTTGGACTCATGCTCATCTGGCGAGTTCACCCGTGTTAATGTGATAATGAAAAACACGGTGGTAATGTCACATATGTGCGTTTCCAGGCCAGCCTGGTGGAGATAATGCCTTAAAAACAAAGGCCAGATGTACTGCAGCTGTAAGCGAGATAGTTGCGGTGTAAAGGGCACCTCTGTGCCCCTCCAATTATGCCATTTAGGCAACCACATAGATGTTTCACCTCGGAAGCTGCTGATCTGCTCCGCACACAATGGAGCTGGGCTCTGAAAGATGCCTGAGCCCTCAAACATCTGTTTATACCAGAATGAAGCCCTAATCAAAGTCAAATTTGACAACATCCCACACAGTCACAAAACAGAGTCCTTTGTCTTTGTGTAATTGTGTATATTTTGTCATTTTTTAAAAAAAAAGACAGAGATGGGTCATTTCATGTGTGTTCCTGATACAAGACCCCAAATTGGAACTCTAAATGCATTCCGTTCAGCCTGGGAATCAAGAAACAGATGAACTTAATGTATCTTCTGGATGGAAAAAATAATCTATCAAAACCACCTGAACTTTTTTTTAGGATGAGTCCATCTCATTCCTTTAAAAATCAGTAAGAGGAAACGCTCTTCAAATAACCTTCCCTTGTTCCAAAGACGTGAGAAAACTTGGCTCTTTTCTCTATATGATCCACTTATTATTTAAGGAAACAGAGACATTAGAAAATCTTAACTCACGTCACTTGTCTCTCTACGGGAGGTCCATTTACACTTACATGTGCGTGTGGGTATGTCTGATTGCAAACAATAATTGGCTATTTTTCTCATCCTTGTCCATTCTGCCCCACAGTCACCTAAGAAAACCTTGCCTTTTGAGCACCCTCTCTCCGAACCGGATCAAACTTTCCACAGGTCAAAAGGTCTTGGCTTAAGAGGCCTACGTTTCCGATTTCTGCCAACTAGAAATAAGCAAAAATTCTGTTTATGTCAACAAAGCATGCAATTAAGCAGAATGAGCGATGACATCAATATGGACTTCGAGGTCAAGATGAGCCTTGGGAAACATTTCCCAGCCAACCCGTGTGCCTTCCCAAACCTGAGAGCTGGCTAGAGAAACACCATTGCAATAGTGATCAACACTCCTTGCTGTGTTGGATCCTCTCCCCCTTTTAATACTGTTTGATATGCTATTTCTTGCTAACACAAATTATAAGAGGGTAACCAAGTTTGGTGCCGTTTAATTTCATTGAGTACCTACTATGTGCTAGGCACGGGGACAAACGCAGTAAGTCTTCTCATTCACTTCTAACCTCATCCTCTCACAATGAATTTCATAGAACTTCTCCCCTCTAACCTCACAACAGCTCTCTGAGGGACACAGCATTCCAGTTAACGGCTGAGGAAATGAAATGGATTCAGAGAGGGTGAGTAACTTGCGCAAGATCACCCAGCTACTAAAAAGCAGAACCAAAATTCAAACCCATAGCTGCTGACTCCAAAGCTGGCGATGGTGTGCCTGCTGCCTTCCAGAAACACCCAAAATGATGCCCTCAACTCATCCACTTCTACACCCGTCACCACCTTCTGGTTACCGGTGGGGGAATCTTGGGACTTTGCTCACTCCCGTCTTGACAGTGTGGGGTGAGGGGCTAAAATCACATCAGATCACCATGCATTACGTCTGGGGAGGGTAGATGTGATCTTACAAACACACACGCTGCACTGAACCGACTCCCCAGCTTGGTTCAGCCCTTCTTCGGGTGAGGCTGGGAGGCAAACGACAAGCACCAAAGCAGAAGCTCCTCGGCAATTCCTCACATGCCGCACGCCCTCGTGCCCCCTCCGTTCCTTCCTCCGGGGAATGGGATGAGCCAATAAACAGGGTCACTGAGTTCCCTTCAGGCTATTTATGGTCTACTCGGCTACCCAACTTCTCCGTGAATTGCCTGGCCTCTTTATGCCTTCTCTTCTACCTGCCCTCCAGCTGCTCCGTTCAGCCAGTTGGTGGCTCCCACACTTTTGCCAACAGGCAGCTGGAAAGAAGAGAAGGCAAGAGGCAAACACCGCCAGTTGGGAGATTTTAGGGACTCTGGTTGGAATGAATGTGGGAGCTATGGGCTGATGTGAAGTTAGAGGATGGGTCTCTGTATTTCAAATATCCATAATCATTCTTGCACAAACTGGATAATTGAAGGTCTCTATACCTCGTTTTGAAGTTCCTAGGTCCTGTGTTACACAAAGCAAGGAGTTAATGAACACTGCTGGAGGGATAACTGATGGTCTGTGGTCGCTTACAGAGAATTCTGTACAAGACTCTGTCACAGCCACCGCCTGCCAATGAGCCCCACATACATCTGTGCCGCTAACGCCCTCTTGTTTCTTTGTCTTCTGGTTGTCTCACAAGTGCAAACGTCCACTCGGAATATTTCAGCTCTACAGCTGACACCAATACCAGCCATTGTGAGATTTGTTTTCTCATTTTAGGAAAAAATTATACTTCGAGACCAGAGTTCCAAAGAGACAGAATTGCCTTCTCCAAGTGCCATTGTCACAAATGGGGCTGGGCAGGCTCAGGCTGTTCTAGCCAAGTCTGGTGGAAGGTAAGAGTTAATGATGGACGAGAATGGCTAGGGGGTCTCTGAGGCAAAGAAAGACCATCATGGACCCCACCAGTCAGCACCCGTAACCTCAGTGGAAGCAGTTTCCGTGACCTTTTGCTTTCAAGGCGCCATCCTCTCTGAGGAGGCTCTCTGCATCTTGACCTTTGGTGACCTCAGAATTTGGGGGGCAGCTGCTGGAACCAGGGATCATCTTTTCAGAAATCTGCTTGGCATCGTTCTGTGACTTATCTTTCAGACCTCATCACAATTATTCATGATTTGGCAGTATCCTAGCTACAGTCACAGTACTGTTCTTGGGCTGCTACTGAAGGTTATTCTGTCCCAGCCAATGGAGAAGGAATGTGCTCATCACCTCAGGACCTTGTTCTCCATCAGGGTGGCAGGGGCTTGAAGGCATCTGTCTAGAAGGCCTCTCTCAACCTCCAGCCCTTGCGAACCAGCAAATAGGTAGGGATAACACAAAACAGGAGTCAGTCCCCAAATCACAGACAATTTGTCTTTGTAATACATTCCAAGGCACACTTGGCTATACTCTTGGACACATGTTCATACAAACTCAAGTGCTAAACTCTGCCAGCTGCCTCTGGATTATACAAGGACCCCATCCTTTGCCTCTCCATTGTGATGGCAAATATCTTCTGGCTTTACTTTTTTTTTTCCCCTCTTTAACATCCTGCTTCTACTCTGTGGCCTGGGCTTCCTGCTTTGTATATTTTAGGCTACTTTAGACATGACCTCACATCCTGGTCACTTTCACAGAAGCTGCTAATTTTGAGAACTTTGCTAATGGCCCCTACATCTATGCATAAGGGGAACGGATTACAAGCAGCAAAATCCAGAAGGCAATGAATGGCTAGAACTGGGGCTCTGGAAGGAGATAGACTTGGGTTTCAAACCTGGACTACCTGTGTGGCCTAGTACAACTAACTTAACCTCTCTGAGCCTCAGTTAACTCATCTGAATGGGGATCATACTAGCTCCTACCTCACAAGGTTATTGTTAAGATTAATATTGGATAATGCATATAAATAACCTAGCACAATGCAAACTATTATTACTACTACTACTATTATTATTTAGGTTTCCAAATTATGGGATAGCTTTCTTCCTCTAGTGTCTACCTATTCCTGAGGTCCTGCTTAGCTATTCTGCTCAACTTCCACCCTCCACCTGTCCACCCCCCTGCCCTGACCAAGCACTTTCTCTAGGAAGTATTCCTTGATGTACAAGACACACACTCATGCATTTTTCTCAGTAGTTTATGTTTTTCATGTGTTCATGCAGCTGTTTTACATTTTCCCCAATTTGCAGCTGAATTTCTCCAAGGTCAAGAAGGCTTACCTTTCAGCAGTTTCTCTGGTAGCACATACCTCTCGAGCAAAATCCCTACCAATGGCTAGACCTTTAGAACAAAGGGTGAAGCCCACCTTCCAAGTCACACTTTTGCTTCCCTGGGTTTTGCAAAACTTTCTCATTCAGTTGAAAAATGGTTTTCTTGTTTATTCAAGTTTTTTTTTTTAACAGTAGCATATCCGAAGCCCAACTGAAGGAAACACACATACTCAGGAAGCACTGACATTTCCCTCTCCATGGTAGTTCTAAAATCCATCCCTTCCTTGTCTGCCAAGACATTCATCCATGCTCTAGTTATTTTCCACATTACAGTATTTTCTATAATCTCTCTTTTTGGAGCCCTACCTCACCACTTCACTAACTCACCATAGTCTGTCCATAGCATCATTTTTCTCCTCTCTGTGATCTGTTGTCTCAAATCCCCCTTGGTCCATACAGAAATGTTATAAATTTATTTTTTTTAATTTTATTTAGTTTACTTTTGACTGCGTTGGGTCCTCATTGCTGCGCGCAGGCTTTCTCCAGTTGCGGTGAGCGGGAGCTACTTTTCGCTGCGGTGCGCGGGCTTCTCATTGCGGTGGCTTCTCTTGTTGCGGAGCATGGGCTCTAGGCGCGCGGGCTTCAGTAGTTGTGGCACGTGGGCTCTAGAGCGCAGGCTCAGCAGCTGTGGCTCACCGGCCCAGTTGCTCCGCGGCATGTGGGATCCTCCCGGACTAGGGCTCAAATCTGCGTTCCCTGCATGGGCAGGCGGATTTTTAACCACTGCGCCACCAGGGAAGCCCCATACAGCACTTTTATACTTGCTCCATCATCTGTCTTTGCTCCTGTGGACGACTTCGGCCTTTATTGCTCTTGTTTCTCTGATTTCTTGTAACAGTCAAGAAGCGGGCTCTGCTTGCCAGGTCTTGGTATTTCCACATGGAACTTTCCTGACCACTTGTACATTGTTTCACACACTGCTCTACTACCTCATTTCTGCCTCTGTGGGTAACCAGTGCATTGTGGATGCGACTCATCTGTTTAAACTGCAACCCTGTCATCTGTTATGGCAGTTTTATTTATGAGCCTGTGTGCTGTAACCCTGTGGCATAAATGTTAAATAATAATATCTCCTGGGTGAAAAAAACCATTCATGTTAACTGACAACTCCTTATAAAAATATGAACTAAAGCCAACCACAAAATATGGTACTGGCTTATTTTACAATATGAGGAAAAGCATGGATTGCTCAACAGGTAGATGAAGAGGCAGAATTACAATTTGCATTTTTACATCCTCTTGCTTCAAGAAATGAAACATTCAACAAGTAAAGGGTATCAAAAGAAACTTGGGCTGAGCGGCAACTTCCTTTGGAATCAAATTCTAAATCCTGCCAATGTCTCCTAAGCAGTTTTTTGCCGCCAAGAAGAAAGTCTCCAAATAATGGCAATGCCACATAAATGAAAAGAATTCTGGACAATGACACTACTCAATTTTTTTTCTTTTCTTTTCTTTTTCAGCATTCTGTGAATTTCCTATTACATCAGTTTCATGATTCAGCATTTTCCATTTCATTTATTTACAGTAATATATGGCGAGATAACCCAAGGTTTCTGCAGGATCCTGGAACATAAGGTAGGCTGGACAGAAATGGTGTCACCTCCTGTAAATTTACTGTTGTTTAGGAGAATTCAAAGCAGAAGAGAGCAAGCCGGCAAAGGAATTGGGGAATATTCCCCCACCTTGTTCCGAGGGTCTAAATTACTCTGGTATTTTAAATGAGTTGGTTTTGAAAAACAGATTACTGCCATTTAGTTGATGACTAAAACAAAAGCCAGGAAGTGTGCAAATTGTAAACGGACACGCATGAGCCAAACGTGTTCTCTGAAATGACAATGTTCAAGACGCAGCTAAAGTCCCCACTCTGGCGGTAAGCGTGTTACAAAGAACTAGATTTCTTGCTGGCAGCCGCAACTTGGCTGGAGTGACCATGGAGGAGTTGAAGAGTGCTGGAAATACGAGGTTCATCGCCGGGTGCGTCCGCACAAAACGGTCCGGGCCATGAGGACCGGGTGGAAACTAAGAGGAGGGGCGAGGCGGGTGGCATTCGCAGAGAGAAAGAGGCGAAGTTGGGCAAGGGAAGGAAAGGAACCTCGAGAAGATTGTGAGGGACGCCCAGGACCGGCAGGGAGGGAGCTGGAGAGCCGTGCGCAGCGGGGAGGGAGGAAACGCGGGGTGGCGAGGCTCCCAGGTGGAGTGGGGAACAGGACTGGGTGTCGAAGGGAACCTGACCCGGGTCTGGAACGGGTCTCGGAGGGAGACCCGGTCCACGCACCGCTCTCCGCGCCCCGGGTCCACGCACCGCTCTCCGCGCCCCGGGTACCCGTCCCAGGTGCCGGGAGCGCCAAGGGTGCGGCGGCGAGGAAGAGACAAAACTAGCCGTGCCGCACCCGCCCGCGAGGTAGAGGTCCCCAGCCGCCCCCACCCGCGTCCCCGGGGCCCCGCGCAGAGGGGAGGACCCGGGCAGGGTCCGGCGCTCACCAGGTAGCAGAGCAGAAGCAGCGCGCAGGCAGGGCGCCCGCCGAGGCCCGGGGGGACGCCGCCACTCGGGGGGGCCATGGCTGCGGCCCGGGGGCCGGCCGCGAGCGGCAGGGGTTGTTGCTGCTGCTGCCGCCGTGGCCACTCGAGCCCCGCGCCGCGCCGCTTCATGGCGAGGCCGCCCGGATCCGGGCCGGAACAGGTCACCTGGTGCAGGGACCGGCCCCCGCCCGAGGCGCCACCTTCCCGCCCGCCCCCGGCCGGGCCGGCCGCTGCGCGCGGGGCCACCTGCCGCCGCCGCCGCCGCCGCCGCCGCCGCCTCCACTACCGCTCCCGCCGTCGCCGCCCCCGCAGCCCCAGCCGAGCGCCAGCTCCTCCCAGCCTCCCAGTCCCCGTCCCCTCCCTCCCCTCCGCTCCCGGCCCAGCCCGCCTCCCGGCCGCTCCCTCCGGCCCCCAGGCTTCCACCCCGGCCGGCAGCAGGCGCCCACGCAGGTGGGGACTGACCCGGGCCCCGCCCCCTGGCCACCGCCCCCCCCCGCGCTCCCGGCCAGACCCCCTTTCCCTTTCTTTCCTTTCCTTCTCCTTCCCCACCCCCCTTCCGCGCTCTTTCTCTCCGCGATCCCTCTCCCCGCCCTCCGCTTCCCTTTTTTCCTTCTCTACAATTCTCTCTCACCTCTCTTCCTAACCCTCTTTTTTCTTTTTTCACTTGCTTCCTTCACTCTCAATCCGTTTCCTCTCTCCACTCCCTCCTCTTCTCATTCTATTCCTCTCTTGCGCATCCTCTCTCTCCCACCCACTCCTTTGGCGGGTCCTGCAGCCTAGTTCCCGCCCGTGCAATGGGTTTTTGTTTGGTTGCTTTTTTGGCAAGGGCGCCATTCCCGTCGGGCACAGTGCGAGTGTGCCCCCGTGGAGTCGCGCCACGCAGTGGCCCAGCTTCCAGTCTTTAAGGGTGGATTTTGACCCCTACCAACCTCCACCTGTCCACCTGCAGGCGCGGGGCCTCCTCCCTGCGGGCACCGTTTTAGCCCGAGGTGCGCCGCACCCTGCCGGCTGGTTCGCTGCACGTTCTGGATGCTTCCCGAGGGTTTTGTGCCGGGCCGGCGCCACTGCCGCCGAGCTCTTTGTTTTAATTGTCCAGAGTATCGGCGCCCAAATCGCGTTTGTATTTGATTTGCATCCCTGTGCCCCGGCTTCCACTTTGGACCGAAAAGAAAATGAATTAATTAGGCCAATTCAGTTGTGCTCAAGCCCCAAGTGAAAGGCGTGAGGCTCTTGAAGTGTACAAACAGCTTTAAAAAAAAAAAAAAAAAACTCAGGCACATCCTCGGCCTTGGGGACACAGGTTGGAACTGTCTGCTCGGCGACCCAAATTCTGCTGCCAGGCCGAGGGGCCCGGCTGGACAGAGGGATCCCCAGCCCGCGCCAGCCCTGGCGCTCTAGAGAGACAGCGGCTGTGTCTAGCGACTCCGGTAATTGCTTGGGTCCGCGGCTGCTCTGAACCAGTTAACCCACCTTCGAAAGTTCTCAGAAGCTTCCCTTTGGCAATGGTGGATTTGTGCGGATTGGGACTAATAAAAGATTGGGAGTCTGAGAGGATACAGCCCTTTCCCAGTGGAGGTGTCACCATAGCAGGTCAAGTCCCGACAGGCGTCAGGAGAGGCTGGTGGTGAAGATAGGATGCCCAGGGTGGGGTTAGAACAGCTTTGGAATCGCCCGTGCCTGGATATGCCCTCAGCCATCTCAGTACAGCCCTGGCCACACTCAGCACCTCAGCTGAGTCATCTCTTACTTTTTCTAGGTCACCTAAGGACCGTGGCCCTGGGTCAGGCTCCTGGCTCCAAGTCACTTACTGCAAAGTCATGACTTATGTCAACTGTTCTCCAACTTCAGCGTGCATCCCCGTCACCAGGAGGGCGTGTTAAAACACACGTTGCTGGGCTAGAACTGCAGCTTCAGTTGGTCCTGGGGGGGCTTGAGAAGCTGCCTTGCTAACAAGCTGGGAGGTGATGCTGCCGCCAACCCAGAGACCCCATTTCCAGAGCCACTGGCTGATAAGAAAGGGTCACTCTGCTCCTCTCTCATCCACAGGCCACCACATTAAAGAATTTGAGGGTTTCTTTGACAATGCCTTGTCCCACTTCCACAGACCCGACGCTCTTAAAATTCTCCTGTGTGATATAGAAAACCATTCCATTTATTCTACTGAGTGTCCAAGGGGATAAAAGATCGGGTGGCTTTGTCCTAGATCGTGTCCATATTTTTTCTATCAGTATGGTAGACTAGACTTTTTAACGTGTGTGAAAGGAAAACTGTTCCAGTTCAGGAGAACAGGACTTCACAGTGTTTCTGGGGTTTCCACCTGTCTTCCTGGGCCTTCCTCTGGATTTTCTCTCCTCCTTCACTGCACCCGGTTTGGCCTGGTCTTCAGAGAACTGAGTCCCTCAGGTTGTTGATATTCAGGATTTATGGAATTGGAGTTTTCAAGCCTGTGAACTTTAAGGGTTTGAATTTACCTAACTATAGTCAATGTGGAGGTACCACTAGGGGCCTGGGCTGTTTTTAACCTGGTATAGCCAACGTCTCACTTATTCATCTTCTACTGTGTTCCTACCGTGTGTCTGACACCACCCCAGGCCCTGGGAATCCTAAGGAGCATCGGTCATGCAGAAAACTCACCAAAACACAATTCCATCCTTTAAAAGTGACTTTCACCTTGCTCTGTGGCCCAGGGCAGGGGGTGATGGGATTGACTAATTCTGTATTGCAGAGGGGTAGAGGAAGAGAAGGTCAGAATTTCTACTCACAGTGGAGTGTGAAATTTTTATCCAGAAGACAGAATCCGTTATTGCCCTTGCCTTCTCTCTAGATGTTTGTGTCGGTAATTTGAAGGTTGTGGTCTGATTTCAGAGGACCTTTTTTATTTCAAAACAGCCCCCTTTTCCATTGTCCTGTGGAAGGGCTTAAAATTCCACTATGACAATTCATCGGTTTGAATTAAGTTTTAATAGTCCACTGAAATGTGAAGGCCCCTGGGGAGAGTGTATTAATCTGGTATTGCTCATTACTGCTGAAGTATGTCAGTTCATCACGTGCCCTCTACAGAGACAGTGGAAGGTAAATGACAGCCACACCTGAACACGGGGAAGGACAAAGGCAACGGAGTCTGGAAGGAGGATGGCAGCCTCGCTTATCCAAGCTCCGTGGATGAGCATCCAGGACCTGGAGGGAAAGGGGCTGGGGAGAGTCTGCCTGCCTGGCTGGGCGCTGAATAACATCCAGTAGTTCTCAGACTCTGCAATGGTTAGAGATCAGAAAAATCTCAGGGACCAATGCAGTTGGCCAACTATTAACTTGCCAAGTAAAAATATTGAAGCCAAACCAACCAACGAAAAACAACCCCCCAATACACGATCTTCTATCAACATTATTTCATTAAAAAGACAGGGCATTTTTACCAGCAAAAAGTTGGGAAAGACCTAATATCATAATAAAAGACAGTCCTTTAAATTGAATATCATTTGCTTGTGAAAAACTCCTAACTTGTCTTGGTCTTATTTTGCTGTGGACGAGTAGCAACTTACCTTCAGATCAGTGCGGCCCTTTGCTGGGCGCTTGGAGACCACATTTCTAAATATTAAGGATGTGTAGGGTCAAGAGATCTGCTCTTACAGAGAGAGCTGACCTAGGGGTTACAGAGGTGGCGGGGAGGCCCTGCAGGAGGCCCTGCACAAACCTAGGGCCCCCAGCTCCAGGGAGCTCCCCTCATGACCTCAATTACAAACTTCAATATCTTGTGATAATCTTTAACGGAAAATAATCTGAAAAAAAAAATAACGAACACAATACTGTCAATCAACTATACTTCAATTTTAAAAAGCCACTAAATAGAACTATATACATATGAAAAAGAAAAACTCAATTGGTCGTTTCTCTCTGTCCCACCAAGCATTGCCTGTAGCCATTTAATCCTGCTTTATTTATTTTGTAGCTGGTTTGCTGGCCAGTTCTCCTCCTCAGATAGACTATAAGCTCCTTGCAAACGGGTGGTTTCTTAATCAGCTCTGTGTAATGCCTTCATGCCTTGTATAGAAAGTTCCTAGACAAATTCACTAAATAAAATTGAACCCCTCATCTTCCTCTTTCAATTTTTCTTCCATCCTCCCTTTCCTGTCCCTTTTTATCTTCCTTCCTCCTTTTCCTTTCTTATTCATTACTCTTCCCCCGATCTTTTTCCAAAAGAACAGTTTTTCCCCACAATCAGGGGTCTCTGGAACCCTGCAGCCTCTCCTCTCTTCCATCCCCAACTTCCTTCCTGCAATTTCTGATATTCAGAATATAGACTGAACTGCAACATTTGCCTTTTACATCAAAATAGAAGAGAAGAAAACAAAAATAGAAGGCAACATACTCCCATTCTGATTGGAAGACCATGGCTTTTTTTTCTGCCAAGGGTGACCTTCAAGATTCAGCTAAATCCTGCACACCGTTTTGGTTTTTTTTTTATTTTGTTGTTGCTGTTGTTGTTGCTGTTTTTTAAATTTATGGCCACACCGCGAGACACGTGGGATCTTAATTCCTCGACCAGGGGTTGAACCCGCGCCCCCTGCATTGGAAGGTGGAGTCTTAACCACTGGACTGCCGGGGAAGTCCACTGCACACTGTTCTTAATGTTCAGTACTTCTGTTTTTCTCATAACACCTATTCTTTACCTTCCCTACATCCCTTTTCTATCTCTGTTTTTCCTGTTGTTGTTTTTGTGTGTGTGTGTGTGGTATGCGGGCTCTTACTGCTGTGGCCTCTCCCGTTGCGGAGCACAGGCTCCGGACGCGCAGGCTCAGCAGCCATGGCTCACGGGCCCAGTCACTCTGCAGCATGTGGGATATTCCCGGACCGGGGCACGAACCCGTGTCCCCTGCATCGGCAGGCAGACTTTCAACCACTGCGCCACCAGGGAAGCCCATGTTCTTCCTGTTCTGCAATCTCCATATTGATCAATTACTTCCTACTTCTTCCTTCCTTAGAACATTCCACCAGATAGCATCCTCATGTCCTGGTCCCCAGACCTTGTCTTTCGAACCTCAGGTCTTTGACTCTGCAGACTTTCTTCCTATGGGCCCCAGAGCCCGCACTCTGAGAAGCTGTAGTGAAGAGGGGATGGTAGTTCGTGTGTCACCTCAGAATTTTTCTGTGGGAATTTGAAGGTGTATTTCTATGGGGATGGTGAAGGTCTTGGAATCACTTGGTCTGTAGCTCTGAAATGAGCTCTATTTCTGGGCCTGTCAGATGAAATGCTGTTGCTCCTAGTTATTTTTGGCTCTTTGCCCTTCTGAATAGGTGCATATTCAGCTCAATATTCCCCCAACCCTGAGCTAGGAAAAACAGGCAGCTTCCCTTAGCCAAGCCTCCTCCCTCCTGGGTCGGGAACACTTGTCCCCTTAAGCAGCAGCTGTCGTCTACTCTCTGGACTGCGCCCAGGATGTCTGTGCAGTGTCCAGGTGGGTAGTAGGGAAATCCACTCTCTGGCCACTGATGAAGAGCTGTGTGAGCCAAACATCCCTGGGCAGGTGCAGCCAGGTGTCCAGAGCCTCCCCACTCATACATAGGTCTGCATCCCGCCCTGTGTGGTATGGCTGCAAATCTTCTCCAGCATGTCCCTGGGGGAACCTGGGACGGAGGGGACATTTCAGGCTCAGTGAGCACAGAAATATTTGTACACTGGGGGTCTGAGGAAGGAAGGCGCCCTGGGATGCAGAAGGTCCATAGGTACAAGGATGTCTTCGGCTGCGTGTGTTGAGAAGAACGTGTGTGTGGAAAGCAGCAGAGTGGAGAGAAGCTGGACGTGCATGTGCAGATCTGCTTGGGATGGAGAGTGAAAGGAGAGAGCCACTGGGCACCAAAGGAGAGAATGTCAGTGTAAATAACTGCAGAGGGAGAGTGAGTGCACACTAAAGCTTGGGGAAAACAGCTTGTGTCGACAAGTCCTGACAATATTTTATAACTACATCTTGCAGCTGAAATCGTGATAGTCAGGCAATAACATTGACTTAGGGCTTTTAGTCTATCCAATAATATGCAATATCCAGCAAAGCAAAATGTCAGTATCAGCTGGGGCGCTTAGTATGGTCCATATAAAATCAAGAAAAGCATAAAGAAGAGAAAACGAGACCAGAGTCCTCTTAACAGCTACTTATCTCTACAGCTTTTCACTGAGAGATTTCTTTTTAAAGTTCTTATCAAGTATGACTTTGATGCATTAATTCATTTAATCCTCATGACAATCCTGAGAGGGAATAAGCACCAGTGTCATCAACAACCTCATTTTACAGATGAAGAAGCTGAGGCGTCTGGAAGATCCCAGCTCCACAGCTAGGAAGCAGCAGAGCCAGTTTGGATTCAGTTTTGCTCAAGGACTCATGCTCGCACCACTGCACTAAATTCCTGCTGGGAATGGGTGACGGAGACGCAAGCAGGTGTTGTGCAGCGTGTTGGGGAGTCACACCTGAGTTTTAGGCTTAGGGCTCTGTCTGGGCTTCACCCAGTGCTTGAGGACATAGATTGACATCTCAGACACCACTGTCCAGCGGTGCTGTCCCACCACTTCCAGCTGTGTGATGTTGGGCAAATCACGAATCCTTTTTGAAACCATCTCCACATCTGTAAAAATAAGGATCAAGTCACTGGATCTGCCCATTTACATGGTGTCGTGAAGGCCAGGTAGTATAGCACAGGTGGGTGCATTGTCAATTATCAAGCCCTAGACCAGAGTAAAGCATCATATAGATATTATTCATGCTCGCCTACTTCAAAAAAAGAAAAAAGGCTCGCAAAGAAAGATACATCCCTGAGAAGACCATGAAAAATAATAAAAGGTTAATAAATAGCTGTGGTAACATGTCTCCAAAGATGACCCTACCCAGGGACCACATCTCCCACTATAACCTTGCAGGGGAGGAATAAATCCCCCCAGTATGACCTCTGGAGGAAGCCAGTGGCCACGTGTGAACTACGACCACTGGCATGATGTGAGAAAGCCCAAGCTAGCCATCTGGAGGGAGACAGCCAGCCTCCAGCCATTCCGGCCCTCTCAGCCCAAGTGACACACCTGTGAATGAGCAAACCATCTTGCATGCTTACCCCAGTTGAGCTTTTAGATTACTCCAACTCCAGCCACCATCAGGCTGAAACTGCATAAGCATCTCCAAGCAAGAGCTGCCCAGCTGAGTCCTGTCAACTCACGGAACCAGGAAAGATAAAAATAGTTTTGAGTCACTAAGTTTGGGGGTTGTTTGGTCACAGCAATAGATAACTAAAGCAGTGCCCTAGGCTAATTCTAATGTTTTAACTGAACAGTAGAGTTGGCTTTGAGCTTCCTGGCATTCAAAGCAAAAAGGGAGCAGGGTGGATTATACGCACTTCTAATTGTCTTGAGGTACTATGATTTACTTGAATGGATAGTTCATCTGACCCATCTCCTTGCAGTCAAATCGTAATGAAAATTAAACTATCTTCCTTACATGAGAATCTCTCCTACCTGTACCAAAATTACAGTTGTGCAAATTCTATGATCTGCCTTGCTAGAGCAGACAGAAGAATTGCAATTGTCATTAACGAAAAAATGTCCCTTGCATCTGGCCCCAATCTTTCCGGATGGAACTCAAGCCCATTTGCTCTTGGTTGATTCTCAGCGCATCTTCTGCCTCCTGCATCATTCCCATCCCAACTTAAGTCACAAACGGGATCGGTGACTCCGGGGTCCTAAGCGGCCACAATTAATGATAAACATAGAAATGCTGAAAATAGTTGAAACCGAAGAAGATTCTATGATTTATTCAAACCTTCAGGAAAAATTACTATTCAGCCCAGAATTGAAATTTAGATTTGTGGTTCCTAATCAGCTAGAATGCAGTGCTTCCCTGGTGCTAACCCTCCAAAACGGGAAGGAAAAAAAAAAAAAAAAAGTAAAATATATACATGTGCTTGTGCCTTGTGTCCTTTAGAACCTGTGCTCTGAATAGTGCAGTGTTTAATGCCTTACTGGTGCTTATGAAAGCTTTTCTTCATTGAGTGACCTTCCAAGTCTATGATAATAAAAGACCTGAGATGAGTGTGAATCAGTGATTTCCATTCTCTCCAGTGTGGACTTGACAACTGGGACCAGCAGGCAATCAATGCCCGGAACATTCTGGGAAGTCTGGGTTAGCAGGTGGGGTATTTGAAGTGACCTCACTCACTTGGGACCTGAACTAGGCCCAGGCAGCCCTGTAAGGTAGTGAATCTTGTCTTTTGGGCCCTTGACCTCGTTTTCTATACTCTTCCCCTTCATTTGTCTTCACAGTTGGATTTCAGCGTCCTTACGTTGAAACTCTTTGTGGATAGCCTAATGGTTGGGAGAAGGGGCCAGACTCAAATCACAGCTGAGGTCCTTATCCTACATTTGCATATGCACTTTCTAATCATTAAGACATTTCATACATGTGTTTCAGTTCCTTGCGTCAACAATCCTGTGGAGTAAGTGGTTATGGGTTGAACTGTGTCCTCTGAAAAGACAGGCTGGAATCCTAATCCCTGGTACTTGCCGATACGAGTTTATTTGAAAATAAGGTCTTTGCAGATATAATCAAGTTAAGGTGAGATCATAGGATGGGCCCTAATCCAACATGACAGCTGTCTTTACAAGAAGATGGAAATTTGGACATAGCCATGCACAGAGGGATGACATCATGAAGACACAGAGGGAAGATGGCCATGTGAAGACAGAGGCAGAGATTGGAGTTTTTCTGCCATGAGCAGAGGAAGGGCTGGGACTACCAGAAACCGGAAGAGGCAAGGAAAGACCCTTGTCTAGAGGCTTCAGAGGGAGCAGGGCTTTGCCAGTGCCCCGATTTTGGACTTCTACCTTCTGGAACAGTAAGACAATAAATGTCTGTTGTTTCAAGCCACCCAGCTTGTGACATGTTCCGGCAGCCCTAGAAAACTAACATACAGGTGTTATCATTTTTCTTATGTTTTTAATCCAATGTCATTGGGTCCCTACTGTGAACCAGGCTCTGTGCTGAGCTCTGGAACCCAGACACAAGGCTATAGGTTAATACAGAGCAAATCAGAGCCCTCGAGACATCTGATGAATCCCCACGCGCGTTCCCGTGTGTCTCAGGCTCTCTCAGCCACCCCCCACCCACATGGTGTGTGCCTGTTCCCACAGCTGGCTGAGAGGTAGACAGTGCTGGCACTGGAAGTGACTTGGGAGATCTCCTGATCCATCTTCCTGGTTTTCCAGGTGTGCCCGCTAAGGTTCAGAGGGGTCTTGCCACCGGCAGAAAGGCAGCCTTGGACTCCACCACATCTTTGCATTCCCCGACTCTGATTAATTCATGTTGTGAATAACTTCAACAAACAACTAATGTTTGTCGAATGAACACTAAATTATTAATGACTGGTAAAGAGAGTGCGTTATACTTCCCAGAGGTATTTGAATGTGGAACAATGCCTTCACCCAGAGAAGGGAATTTCTGAGCGTGAGATGTGGGATGGGGGCGGTGTAGGCCAAGCAGGGCGGGGAGATTTGAGGGCAAGGGCAGAGTCCAAGGACAGAGCCTTTTGCCGATCCTTTATCTTAGATCCCTAAAGCAACTTCTGTGTCTGCTCAGGATAAGGCTGGCTGCCTTGAAGAGTTCTGGAAGTGGGCTGAGGAACAGCTGGGTCTCCTCCGTACTTTGAGAGGCCGTGCAGTGCTGTGACCAGTGCCCTCCTGGATGCAGAAGGAAGCACCGGCCTCATTACACGCATGTACCACGACTGCTGTTTTAAACTCCAATACTGCTGAACAATTCAGAAATAGATCCATTATAGGTCTGTTTTAGCCCCAGGGCTTTAACACAGGTCACTAGAAAATCCAAGATTGCACAGTAATTCAAACTGTCGAGAGGGATAGAAAAAAACTCTCTTCAGCACTTCCTCTCCCACCACCCCGCAGCATAACAGAGAGCACCTCTTCATTTCTGTAGTGCTTTGGAATAAATAGCTCTTACATTGAACTTGAAATCTAAATTTTTCTTCATCTATTAATTGATAAGAGAGCTCATTTTACCTCTCGTGCTCTGAAGTAAGATTACACTGTAAATAAACTGGGTCAGGTTTAGCAGGATGGATGTGAACTGTTCCCTAATTCCTTTTAATCTCTGGCAAAAGAATAACTAGGATTTGGACATCAACATTCAATAAGCAGTTATGTCGCCCCTTCAGACCCCATCTAAATTAGTCCATTGTTCCCTCAAAGAGAATCCAACGAACCGCCAAACTGTGCTCTTAAATTGCAATCTCCTCGTTTTGTTCTAGTCCCTGAGAGGAGCAGAGGCTGTAGGAGGGATTTGATTTGATTTATATTAATTTTTAGAGTATCAGGGATCTCTTGTTTTACTTGAAACGGATCAGGGAAAGGGGGTCAGTAAACAAGGTTTTCTCGAGTACTGATCGCTGCGCCGTGCACAGCACCTCAGGAGGCTGGTTTCTGATTTTCACAGTGCCTTAGAATCATTACCTAATTATTAATCTCACCCTAGAGTTCTGAGGAGCTTATGACTCCCGCTGAAGTTAACGAAGGCTTTTACCTATAGATCAGGCGCTAAATCATTGTGATTGACTTGAGTGCCCGCAAAATCTGGTAGGCACTGATAGAACTGGCAGAAGGGAAAAAGAATTAAACAGAAGGAAATTAAGAAGAGGAGAAAGAGAAGGTGCCGGGAAGGAGGAGGGTCAAGAAACCAAACCCAGACTGGAAATTCAAAACACCTCATTAGAAAAATGGGGCAGTTAAGGAAGAACTCACCAAGTAATCTGCTTAAACTTTAATTATTCATTTATATATATTTATGTGGCACACTTTCTCTAGGGAACCCAATGTGCTTTGCAAACACATTAAATAATTAACTCTCTCAAATCTGAGTGAAGTGGAGAGACAGCAAAATTACTCCAGGAAAGGCCAAGCGGGTTGGTGAGTGATGGCCAGATGTCTCGCTTTGAAAAGGCAAATCCACGTGGTACTCAGCAGAGGCCACAGAACACACGACTTCTTCTGGGGGCTGTTACTCTGGTGGTCTGTCCTAGCACCTTCCAGATTAAGCAGCTTTTGTTTATGTAGATAAATGATGCTAGAAGGACAGACAGACAGGCAGACACATAAATAGACATAAATTACTATAGAAATCCAGTATATTTGGGGAGAGGCTGTTATTAGAAGAAAGTCAAATGGAGAACATTAAAAAAAATACTGCTTTCAAAACGAAAATAAAAGGAAGTATTTCAAATCAAGAACATCGAATATGGCATTAAATAAAATGAAACTGCAAAGGCCAAACACCAAATGATGAGCCATAACATTTACTAGGTTGTGTTTAAACATATTTTGAGTTCCTAAAATTGCATCCTCACTGTACTGTTGACAGGACACACATTAAAAAATATACCTCTAGGGCTTCCCTGGTGGCGCAGTGGTTTAGAGTCCGCCTGCCGATGCAGGGGACACGGGTTCGTGCCCTGGGCCGGGAAGATCCCACATGCCGCGGAGTGGCTGGGCCTGTGAGCCATGGCCGCTGAGCCTGCGTGTCCAGAGAAGTAAAAATGTATTCGCCAAATCAGTGGAAGGCAAAAACAAACAAAAAACTTAGGAAATTAAAAAAAAAAAACAAAACTGAGAAGTGAAAGTGGCAGCTGGGTGGATGCAATGAGCATGACTGCAGAGTGAATAGGGCAGACACATGCCTTCGTGGGCTAACACCTCTTGGTCAATTACAGGAACAGATTCTGTTCATGGCATCTTAAAACTGGTAAATTGGAATCCACACACATAGGAGGACAGGCATGGTCTTTGGAGAGATCATGGTGATTAAAATCACAACATGTAATCATTCACTTAACTACCGCTGGGCAACACAGTGCCTAACAGCTAATGTTGAGATTTGGCCGGCTAACCTACAGGAAGTTTCAGTGTGGAGGAGATAGATGGTGATGAACAAGACAGGTTTTCATACCTTCTTTTTTTTTTTTTAATTTATTTATTTATTTTTGGCTGCGTTGGGTCTTCGTTGCTGCATGTGGGCTTTCTCTAGTTGCGGCGAGCGGGGGCTACTCTTTGTTGCGGTGCACAGGTTTCTCATTGTGGTGGCTTCTCTTGTTGCAGAGCACGGGCTCTAGGTGCGCGGGCTCAGTAGTTGTGGCACATGGGCTTAGTTTCTCCGATGCATGTGGGATCTTCCTGGACCAGGGCTCGAACCTGTGTCCCCTGCATTGGCAGGCGGATTCTTAACCCCTGTGCCACCAGGGAAGTCCCTTCATACCTTCTTAAAATGAAAGATGACCTTACCCCAAGCCCACTAGCAGGAATTTAAAATAAAAAAGAGTAGCGTGGTGAGTTGGAAGGGAAGAAACATTTTAAAAAACAAAGACAACCATCTTCTTGATCCCCAACTCCACCTGGAATCCTGACTGCTTTCAATTTTTATTTTATTTTACCTTTTTTAAAAAGGGGATTTATCTTCCTTGGTGTGTGGGATAGAATTTGTTCTCCCCCAATTCCCGGTCAAGGACCTTTGAGCAAGTCCCTTCACCCTTCTGAACAGGCTTTATTCATTGAAAATGATGCCAGGCACTCTCAGGATTGTTCTGAGGGGTAAATGAAATGGTGGCTGAGAAGTGCTTTGCAAACTACACAAATATGGGGTTATTTGTATCATTTTGGACAGAGATGAAGTCTACTGTTCAGGGCACACACTTCTGAGCGTCAGGAATAAAAACCTCCCAGGTCTCTCCCTCCCACCCTCTTCCTTAGACCAACATCCCATGCTGCTGCCCCTGGCATGTTCCAACATCATGGTCCGGTTTCAAAGATGTTGGTCTCACTTTTTTCGTTTTTAAGAATTTTATTTTATTATTTATTTACGGCTGCGTTGGGTCTTCGTCGCTGCGCACGGGCTTTCTCTAGTTGCGGCGAGCAGGGGCTACTCATTGCTGCGGTGCGCGGCCTTCTCACTGCGGTGGCTTCTCTTGTTGCGGAGCACCAGCTCTAGGCACACGGGCTTCAGTAGTTGTGGCACACGGGCTCAATAGTTGTGGCTGGCGGGCTTTAGAGCACAGGCTCAGTAGCTGTGGAGCACGGGCTTAGTTGCTCCGCAGCATGTGGGATCTTCCCCGACCAGGGCTCGAACCCGTGTGCCCTGCATTGGCAGGCGGATTCATAACCACTGTGCCACCAGAGAAGTCCCAATGTTGGTCTCATTTTTATGACTTGCTTTCCCCCTGGACTCACCCTAGTTTATGTGGTGAATTTCAACCTCAGGGAGCAGTCTTCAGCCTTTACATAAATGGACCAACATCTTCCTGCCTAACCCTCCTCCTTCCAGCAGCACAGACCACAGAACCAAACCAAACAAGCCCTGTCTCCGTATTCTTTCAGGGGCTGTAGATAAATTCTTCTTCCCCAAGATAAACGCGAAGCCCGCCTGGGGTGACTTTTGTCTAGGGCTTTCTGATATTCAGACCAACTAAGTTTTACTAACTCTAGTCACATTTTCAGTAGATATACCTTATAACTTCTAATCTAAAGTACCAAAAGCCTTTTCAAATCATGTAAGCCATTAAGGTATAATTAAGATGTATTATTAAGGCATTATTAATATTTTAGGTAATATTTTATTATCATTTACACTAGGAATCTATTCAAGGATATTTGCTATATACATAATACAGTTTGAATCTATTTTGTATATTACATATAGAAAACAAACAACTATATTAGAGACAAATTTAAACATCGTTCGTATATATGTTTATATATCTATGTATTTTATAAATACATGAAATAAGTTTATATTTGTCTATATCTAATCTCAACTCACCAGATTTAAATTTCGGGTGGTTGACAGGTACTTCCATGACATTTCTAAATCCTGCATCTCCAGTTATATAAAAGAAACATCTGCCTACATAACCGATTTAACAAAAATAGGCAAAACAAGGGGAAAGCCCAGGCAGCATCAAGGTGGGAAGTAACATTCCTTAAATGATAATGCCAGATCCCCCAACTGTGATCTCATTACAGCTCACAACACTGGGATGAGGAATTCAGTCACTGCTTTTATTTTTATTCTCGGAAAAAGGACAGTGGAGATCCAAGGAGATTTAGCCAATTTTCAAGGTCACTCACGTACAGCGCGGTAAAGAGGCTGAAAGCCAAACATCTTCAGTCTTCCTGGTTGCAGCAGTCCCAGCTGGACCGTGATGTCTGTTCCAACAAAGGACGGGGAGCGCTGCACCCCTGTCAGGGCACTTCACTCTCTTGGGAAATTTTACAAAGCTTTTCCAGTTCCTCCAGACTATGGGTAAACATCCAAATGATGGTATCACAGCTTTTAATATTCTCCCATCTCCCACCAAAACTGAGATGGGGAGAAATATTTAAAGTTTCAAGAGCACAGAAAGTGAACAACTGGTTCTTTTTTGTTGTTGTTGTTCCTCTACAAAGGAAGAAATGGCACAGGTGTTTTTGTACTCCCGACTTAAAATTAAAAAGTGGACTTGCAGAATCAAAAGCTCGACTTCCCTCAATGAATGGAAAGGTGTTTGCCCCTTAGCTGGGAGTTTCAAGTACAGTCATTTTCATATATGTGCTATGTGTCTAAATTGTTTGAGAAGTAAAAGGGATTTCACGTTGAAAATCTTCTGGCCACAGTCTATAGAAAAGTGTAAACATTGTTATATGAAAAAATCTTCAGATTATTGGCAATGAATATTCTTATCTCACAAAAGCCTCTATACCAGTGTATTAATTATGGGTCCTCTAGTAGAGTGGTTCAAAAGTGGGGACGGTGGGTGGACTTTACCTCCCAGGGGACATATGGTAGTGTCTGGAGACAGCTTAGCTTATCACAACCCGGGATGGGGGGATGTTTTGCTGTTGACATCTAGTGGGTGGAGGCCAGGGATGCTAGCAAACATGTGACAGTGCACAGGACAGTCCCACAGCAAAGTGTGATCCAGCCCCAAATGTCAACGGCGCCGAGGTTGAGAAACTCTACTTTTTGACAATTACATTTAACATTCAGGAAGTAGGTGCCCCTCCCCTTTCTTGCCCCGCCCAGAATTCTGCCTGAATTCTTATTGTTATTAATGTGTCTTAGCGTGCTCTGCTTTAGAATACTTTTCCAGATCTTTTGCTTCTCCAAATGTCGAATACTGGAGTCTGAAAATGCCATTTATGGTGTAAATTATGATTAGCATTATAAATGGGGTCAAGAATGGTTATATTTTGAATTTGTCTGCATTTAATCTCAGTTGTAAATGGAAGCTTCAGCACACAAAGGCCACACATTACCTTTCAGGGGAGAGATTATATCAGTTGGTTGGGTGCCTCGTGTTCTATTCAAGTTGAAACTGGGCTTCCCCGTCAGACTGTTACAGCTCAACAGGTTCCGATCTTCCAGCAGTAAGCACAGGCTTCCTGCCCAAATGGCTCCTTGTGCGTAGAGGGAGCAGATCCGGACCACTGGAGCATGGCCCTCCACCACCCCTGAGCATCCTCCCTATTATCCGCTCAGACCTGGGAGACCAGCCTGCCCGACAGCTAACAGCTGTCAGGGGACACCTGCAATTGAGTCAAGTTGATGCCCAGGGACTGTGTAAGGCAAGAACAAGAAGTTCAAAAACCCTCTTCCTCGCACGCCTCTGAGTCCCACCACTCACACTGTGAAATCGAATCTCTCCCTGTCCTTCGCCTATTCTTCTCCATGTGTCAACTTTGCTCTTAAGATAAGGACAAAGGGGGCTTCCCTGGTGGCGCAGTGGTTAAGAATCCGCCTGCCAATGCAGGGGACATGGGTTCGAGCCCTGGTCTGGGAAGATCCCACATGCTGCGGAGCAACAAAGCCCGTGAGCCACAACTACTGAGCCTGCGCTCTAGAGCCCACAAGCCGCAACTACTGAAGTCTGCGTGCCACAACTACTGAAGCCTGCGCACCCAGAGCCGCTGCTCTGCAACAAGAGAAACCACCACCATGAGAAGTCTGTGCACCGCAACAAAGTGTAGCCCCTGCTTGCCGCAACTAGAGAAAGCCCGCACGCAGCAACGAAGACCCAACGCAGACAAAAATTAATTAATTAATTAACTAATTTTTTTAAAAAGATAAGAACAAAACTCCTTTAGAGCCCACAAGGTCCTACCCACACCCTTTGCTCTCTCCACTCCTGCCACACTGGCCTTCATTCTAATCCTCATATAAGGCGTACTGTCCCACCACAGGGCCTTTGCACAAGGTGTTCTCATTTCCTCAAGCTCCCCTCCACTCCCCCCCCTTTACTTAGTTAATGTACCTGCTCCTTTAACCGACATCAGCTCAGCCTATCACTCTGTAAGAACTCTTCCCAGACCTCCATAAGTCAAACCCCTCTAACACACATTTCCACCGTACCTTGCTCTTCCTTCAGAGTACTCACTGTTGCAGTTTTACAACTCTTTGTGTAATTATTTGAATAATGTCTGGCTAGGACACATCATTGTACTCTGAGCACCAAGCACAACACCTGGCATATCATAGATGCTGGGGAAATATTTGTTGCCTGACTATTTAATTAAACAAATGGACAAATGAATGAAACAACAAATGAATGAATGAATGAGACTATCCTAAAATGTACAATCAGCAGCAAAGCCACAGGTGTGAAACTGTGTGTGTGCTTAGGTCCAGGTAACCATCTGGATTGTCAGTATTTGGTATTTAGGTTATTGCAAGAAGCAGAAGAGAAAACTTGCCTACAAAACAACTGAGAAAAAATTGTATACCTCACTTAGAGCGTCACTGAGTTAGAGAACAACTCCCACACTGTGCTTTAGAATGAAGCCAACATCCAGATTCTCATTGCAAAGTTGGCTCCCCTCGAATTCTCCTCTTCTCTTCCCTGATCCTGCTGCTTCCTAAAAGTGAAATATCCATCGCTGCACCATTACTTTACTTTTTTCTTTTTTTTTTTTGCTTTGTTAACCTTCCTTCTTCAGCTGTATGTTGTGCAATACCCAAGAGGCCAACAGTACCATGTGAGATATTTAAATACAACTTTGAGAAATGAGTCTGTCTTAGATATAAAAGCCTACAGTCACCATGATGAATATGACTGCAATGTTTAAAATCCCTAAATAAAGAGATGCAGAACTTTCTGCATATTCATTGCTGAAATGAATATTATATATGATTCCTGATTTTGTAAGCATTCAAACAAGGCAGGAGAAGGGAATGTGGATTTACTTATTTTTATCAATGAAAAGAAATGGCACTTGACCAAAGAAAGAATTGTTTCCTCTAGGATAAAGAGTGAGGTGTACGTGGAAGGCAATTCTGTGTATTAGTCTTTGAGCAAAGCTTTATTTTTAAATTATTGTGTCATTTTATGCACAGTCCCCAAATGCCTTGTCAGTGACAGCCACTCATTAAATTACTTAAACTATCATATAAAAATAAAGATGGAATTTAAGCTACACTGAGCCAGGCAGTCCATTAGCAGATCCTGACTGCTCCCCATGGGGTCCCAAGAATTCTTGCAGGTAACAGAGGTATATATTAAGGAAGTATATGGTCCGTTTCCTTGAAAGGACTTAGAGGCGAATCGAAGTGACAAACAGATGAACATGTGATTGAAATAAGATTATTCAGATAAGTACTGTCTTGGAAAAATAAAGTAAAGGTCAGCAGTGGATCCTCTTCACTTACAGAGGAGGGAAGCTGGTCCCTGAATATGAAACAGTTTGGTGAAAGGCTAGAAGGTCATGACTCTGGATAAAGAATCTCCAGGAGGTCAGCTTGGTTGAGCTCCTCCACGTTGGGACAGGTGAACCCACAGAATTAACTTGGTACATCTTCCGGAAGGGTCATTTTCCCTTTTTGGCAAAAAAGGTATCACATTTTTCAACATGGAAACAAACATGGCTATATCATGAGGAATAATTTTTTTTTAAAAAACCTATGAAAATGTGGAGTCACAAGAACTCTCACAGACTGAAGGTGGGCGTACAGATGGGTTCAGTCACTCTGGAAAACTGTTTGGGAGTATTGACTAAGTTGAAATATGCAAAACTCACCAACCAGAAGTCCATTTCTAGATATATACAATCCCAAATTCGTGCTCAGGTGCACCAACAGATATTTACAAGAATGTTCACGGAAGTATTAGTCATAATAACCAGCCTATCAGCGATGACATATATAGATACATTGTGGAATATTCACATAACGCACATGTGGCAATGAAAGTGCGTGAACTAGAACCACACAGAGCATCGTAGATGAATCTCACGTTGAGTGAAAAAGCCACATACACAGGAATAAAGAGCGTTCGATTCCATTTACATAAAATCCCCAAATAGGCAAAACCAACAATAGTAGTTGGTTTCCTTTGGGGTGAAGATAGTGAGGCACAAAGGGATAGGGGGGCTTCTGGGGGCATTTGTTTACCTGGTGGTCATACACCTTGTGATACCTCATTAAGCTGTCTATTTATGTTTTGTGTACTTTCTGGAATGCATGTTATACATATTTAATTTAATCATATTCCACCGATTAAAACTTTTTTCTTAAAGCATGTGACCCTTTGAAAATAAAAACACTAGCTTTCAGAGAAATATATTGCTTGTGGGTGGGACTACCTCCCACCCCCAGGGTCTCCAATTTGCTGAAGTATGTGTTCATCCTTTGTGATTAAGTTCAAGAGGTATTGGCAAGGGAGAGGGGTTATCATAGAAGACCTGGGAGCTGGAAGGTAGGTGGGAGTTGGCCAGATTCTGTTTCCTAGCCTTAGGGGGAAGTCCATCAGGGACACTGTCACCTGGGGACTGCCAAATGTAAGCATTAGACCAGGGTTACCTGAAGAGAGTGGAAACAGATTAATCCACAATGCAAGAAGAATTGGGTTTAAGTATAGAAGTCAGAGGGTAGAGCCAGATAAATGGCACCAAATGACAGATATAACAAATGAGACAGTAAAGAGGAAACAACTGGAGAGAAGTTGCTGAGGAGTTTAGGTGAGATCAGAAAATAGAAAGGTGGGTTAACAGCTGGGACCTGGGGGACTAGGGCTGGCTCTCCCATGCTGCCATGTTCCAGCATTAAGACTCTGAGGACTCAGAGAATCTGAATTTGAATCTAGGCTTCTAGGTGGTGTTAAGGTAGGAAGATAGAACATATTTTGTCTAGAAGCTTGTTAGACTGATTTATAACTTCTAAATATTTGGATATATGGTAAGCTGGTCTTCATTTGTACTCTCACCCCAGGGCCCTGGAATGCTAGGGGTGACCCTTAGGAGCCTCACATTTCTCCCTTAGGAAAGCACATTTTGGTCACTGCTCTAGCTTATCAAGAATTTTTTGGAACAGTGATGCCAACATATCAATGCCAGTTATTAGCTGTTCCCCATCCCCCAGCTGTGGGCAAGCTTCACATTGATAACACGGCTTCTGATTTATTCGTGCCAGTAAAAATGCTGAGCAGGACAGGAGTTGGGTCCGAAGTCTCGCGTGTACTTGTTAGAGATCTCCACGACTGACGTCAGCCTTTTCATCTGTGTGTTTTGGGGGCCATTGTTTGACCATCAACATAACCACCTAATCAGTTCTGCCCTATCTATAAGGACATGGTGGGAAGACATGGTTCTGCCCTATCTATAAGGACATGGTGGGAGGTTTTTGAACTCTGATTCAATCAATATACTTAGCAAGCTGCTGATCTCATACTCGGGGACTCCTGATGAGAAGACATGGAGTGGTTTGACCAGACTTGCCTGCTTCCTGGTGCTCAGTGTTTGGCTGCCTCTTTTGTATGTGACTCTCCACTCTGTTTCCTGCTACTGACTTGAAGAGCACAGTCAAACTTGGCCACTTGATAAAGGCGGAGGTAAGCAGTATACAAGGTAATGAGGCAAACCTTCATGGTGATCTCTGAAGTTCCTGGTCTGATGGGAAATTTGGCGAAGTCTTTGGAGAACCAAAGGGCAGGGGTCAGCACACTTTTTCTGTAAAGCACCAAATCATGAATATTTCAGACCTTGCAAATCATACAGTCTCTGTTGCAACTACTCAACTCTGCTTTGAAATCAACCATAGTGGGAAAACAGCCATAGAGAGCACTGAATGAAATGACGAGGCTGTGTTCTAATAAAACTTTATTTACAAAAACAGGTGGCGGGCCAGATAAGGCCAGTGGGTCATAGTTTGTAGACCCCTGTTCTAGGGTATAAACACCCCCCTGGAAATAAAAAAGGACTTTAGGAAGTGGATTAATTTTCTGAATCAGTGAAAAAAACAACACTGTGTATCACCTTAAGGCAGATCTCATTGAGAGGCTCTGCTCTGCAGATCAAAGGCCATCAGAAGAAACCATCTAAAACACCAATCTGGGGCTTCCCTGGTGGCGCAGTGGTTGAGAGTCCGCCTGCCGATGCAGGGGACACGGGTTCGTGCCCGGGTCCTGGAAGATCCCACATGCCGCGGAGCGGCTGGGCCCGTGAGCCATGGCCGCTGAGCCTGCGCGTCCGGAGGCTGTGCTCCGCGACGGGAGAGGCCGCAGCGGTGAGAGGCACGCGTACCGCAAAAAATCAAAACAAAACAAAAAAACACCAATCTGTTTGTGCCTTTCTCAGCCTGAAAATCTTCAGGGCTCATATTCACACAGAGCCTGGCCCAGCTGCCCTGCCTTCTTTTCCAGCTTCATCCTTCATCATTTTCACATACACCACGCCGTCCAGCCATGGAGACCTCTTTCCTGATCCCTCATTAGCTGGGCAGAGTCACATCCCCCAACCTTTGCCCATGCTGTTACTCTGTGGAGAAGACTTCCCGTGCCATTTGCAAACTCTTATTCATCCTTCAAGACACAGTTCAAATGTCTCTGTCTTGACATTTCCCCAGCCCCACTAGGTTGGGTTAATTTCCACCTCTTCTATGTTCCCGGCACACTCTATACATAATCTATTCTTCAGTGCAACTTCAGAGTGACCCCTTCTAATTGATTTCTAATGGCCTAACCTTGTCTTGTATAGTATTTTTAAAATCTGTTTGCTTCTTCCCCACTAAGTTGTGAACACTTTCAGACACGGTGTTGCCTTGTGAAACTTCCTTCACCTGGAGTTAGGAGTGGATCTGCCATGCAAAGGAAGGTGAGTTCGTGTTTGCACAACTGTTTAACTCAGTGCGGAATCCAGTCTGGGCCACCAGCTGTTTGTGAAATGATTCACAGTTTAGACTGTCTGTATTTTTATACTTTCAGTGGCTTAAGAAGCAACTCCTTTTGACAAGGCACTTGGGAACTCTTCATAAATGACAGAATGACATGAAAATCAAGTCAGGTTCGGAGGTAAATATACGAATCTCTCCTCCACCTACATTATACGCTCCCTTCAAATCGGGAAAGATGATTGTTTGAGTTTATACAGCTGTTGTGTGTTTCTGCACATGCATTTTTCTCTTTGCAAGACATCTCATGAAAATCTCATTCTCGTATTAGATATGGGACCATGTTGCATTTTTTCTTCTTTTAATGGATTTCCTAGATCTTGTTGATTTGCTCTCCAGTTCCATTTAGAACACTAAAATGATCATTTATTCAGGGGAATCCTAGCAGCTCAAAGTGTGGCTGCAATTTCTCAAAGTGCCTCCTGGATGATCCCTCATAGGGTTAAATCCAGGGGAGAAGAGAGCCCATAAAATGCCAGGTGTCCCCAGGCCTACTGTTACATTATTTGTCCAAGGGAAAGACAAATCGATATTTGAGATGGACACGCATTAAGTACTTAGTTGAACCCTGCCACGTCATCAGGTTTTCTGCAGCACCCACTTTCCAGATGCTGCTTTTTCTGCAAATTAATGAATAGGGCACACAGGACTGGGGGTGGAGGTAGGGCAGTTGTACAGGTGTGTTCTGCCCCCAGGCTCATCCAAGAGGGCAAGTGGGTGGCTATTCACGCTGCCCTGACATTAGTCCTAGCTTTGGGCTGCCCAGGGTGGGGGGCCAGGGGCAGGGGGTCATCTTTTCATAACTTACACACAGGCACCTTATGGACCAGGACTGGCCCCAAGGAAAACCAAGGCAAAAATTCCAAAGACTGAGCACACCCCAAACTTCAATAAACCCTCACTTCCCATAAAACTTCAGACAGTCTCACATTTTTCCCCTTATCTGCCCCAAGAATTCTTAGGGAAACAGTAGGTCTATGAGAATCCCCGCAGCTGACAAGGTTGACTTGGTCCTGCCCCCGGTTAGGCGGTGGCATCCTCACCTCTCTCCCTTCATCCCAGTCTCTCCCTCACCAGCCGCTCTGGCTGCAGTGAAGAATCCACCCTGCCCGGAGCTCCACGGCAGCCTGAAGCCCGCGCAGCCCAGCTCTGCAAGGTTACAGAGGCCACGAAACGAGAGAGAGGAAAAGGAAAAGTGGTGGAAATCAGTTTCTTTTCGGCTTGCCTGATTTCCTCTGGGCTCTGAGTTTGGCAGAGCATAAATAGATGATCAAAGATTTTTACTTTCCCAAGTTGGAATTATGTAATCAGAGGCTGCTACTCCTTTTGTTTTCCTGAAACTTCACTGGAAGGAAATTCCCCTTGCGTTCTCGATCACACTGAGCATTTCTCCTCTGCTTTTACTTGGACATCTTCAAGTCAACAGCCTCTGAAGCTAATCAGATAATTCGGGGTAAATTAATGCACACACTGGAGTTTTAAATATATATCCTTTATGATCCTTTGGAGTGTGTGTGTGTGTGTGTGTGTGTGTGTGTGTGTGTGTGTGAGAGAGAGAGAGAGAGAGAGAGAGAGAGAGAGAGAGAGAGAGAGAAGAGATATCATATACCGACATGGATAACCCATTTCAAAAATAGCCTTGATTCCTTTTCCCAGATCCACTGAACCCAGGAACTTGGCCACACTCCCCTCCAGCCCAGAGCTTCAAAGATGCATAAGTGCTCTGTCCCCGCTCCCATTCTGAGAACCTTTTAACTCCTTTTGACAGAAGAAATAATTTCTTCCCTTAATGCATGGATTCTGACTCTCTGAGGCTTCAGCCTCCATTGCTAGTGACTCCCAACTCTACCTTTGGCTCCTGAGACCCACCCTCCTCCTGGACATCCCCACATATTTATCCCCAGCCATCTCCAGCTCCACCTGTGTGTCCCACCATCAGCCCACCAGACATGCACTTCCTCTGGCATTTCCTGCAGCGCTGGGAGTATGCCCAGTCATCCAAGCAGGAAATGCCATGCCTCTGGCCAGGAATTCTTTTCTGGTAAACAAGCCTTATTCCTACTGTGTCCCAGCCCTGAGCCCAGGTCCACACGCATCAGGATAGCCAGGGGAGTCTCCTCCTTCCTGCTTGTCTCCGCATCCAGGCAGTTTTAGCCTCTCCATTCCTTCTCCCCTGGCTCTGGCTCAGGTCCTTTGCTTCTTCCCCCGGCCTCCTTAAATTAGAATGATGCCCCGTGGGCATTTGGAAAGACAGGGGTTGGCAGGCTCTTCCCATAAAGGGCTCAGGTAGTATTTCCGGTTTTGTTGGTGAAGATGCAAAATTAAGGCTACCATATAGGTACTTATATAACTAGAGAGAGAATAAATTTCCACAACATATTCTACTGGCAAAATTCAAAATATAATAATAATTGAGGACTTTTTAAAAATAATATAGATCTGCTATTTTAATAATACGGAGAACAATGGAATTCTATTGGGGGGGAAAGATAGTATTTTGCTTAATTAGGTTCAGAGTTAGGGTTCCCTATCATCAAAATCTTTTGCAAATATTCATCTGTGAAAACTCATGCTTAGCTCGTGGGCTAAACAAAAAACAAGTGGTGGACAAGATTTGGCCCGTAGTTCTTCTAAATACTTCAGGGAAAGAATAAGAGATAGTGCAAAGTACTTAACACACTACAAGTATTCAAAGGATGTCGGTTATTGTAATTATTTCTTATCTTCCTATTCACATTCACCCTTGGCTTTAGTCATGTAAATACTTGGGGTTCCTTGAGCTGTTTCATCCCTCTGAGCCTTTGCTCATACTGTGCCATAAGCCTTCACCTCCTTAGGAATCCTTTCCTGTTCCTCTCCCTTCTTCCATGTCTTTCCATCCCTCTCCCCCGTCAAGGTCCTGCTCAGAGGCACCCTTTACAGATCCCCCTCCTTGCCGTTGTAGCATTTAATGGTGTACTTCCTCCCCTTTAAACTGTGAATAGAAACCATGCATTACTCAAGAGATCACCAGCTCTGGGCCCAGTCATATTATGTGTTCAACAAATATTGGCTGAATAAATAAATGAACCTCCTCCATGCAAATGCGAGACTCAGCAGAAACCTTCCTTGACTGCCCCAGTTCCCAGGGAGCTCTTCGTTCTCTGCATACCTAAAGCCCTCATGGATTTTCTTATAGGGACCCTTGGCTCTGGGTACAAATCCCACCTCCATCACTTCCTCGCTTTGTAGCTTTGTACAAGTCACTTAACTTCTCTGAGCCTCCACTTCCTTGTTGGTAAAATGGGGATGACAGTGGTACTCATCTCACATGCTGTTTGCAGATTAGATGAGATAGATAGAGCATATAAAGCTCAGCACACTGAATACTCTACAAATGTCTGTTGCTTTGTTCACATTTATTAAGTAATGTTCATGGTTTAAGTCCTTTTGTTAATATGTTTATTCCTCACAATGACCCTACAAGGTAGGTACTATTGTTATCCCCATCTTACAGATGAGAAAACTGAGGCTTTAGAGGTTGTATAACTTGCCTAAGGTCACACAGCCCATGTGGCAGAGCCAGGATTCAAAACCAAGTTGTCTGCCTCTCAAGCTGTGCTGCTAACCCTGGCTGGTAGAGATGTACCCCTTCTGCAAGACTGTAGGCTCTTCGAGGGTCAGGATTGTGTTCCAGAATTCTTTGTATCTTTCCTAGCTACCAGCACAGCACCCTGCATGAAGTGAAGTTCCATAGACACTTGCTCATTCATTTACCCATCCCTCCTCCACCCTGATCCAGAGGAGTGTTCTAGAGACATTTCCTCTTATCCAGGCTTGACCACCAATGAGGACCTTTGTGTCTCAGAGATGGCGATAGGAAGGGAAACAGAAAATAATAAACTGAGGAAGGAGTGCAGATGGGGTCTGGGGAGAATCTTGCCTGCTCGGAAGGTGACGGTGGGCTCTCAGCTTATCTCGCAGAACTCATATTCCCCTTGGGAGCACCAACCCCACCATCAGTAAGTGGCTCTAAGGACACTGACCAATGCAGGCTGACTCCACTGATTGTCTGTAACGTGACTGTTCCTCTTAATCAAAGTGATGTCCTCCTTTGATTTCAGAAAGTGAAGGAGAGCAAAATTAATGATGGTTCCAGTGGGCTTCTGATGGCCACAGCTGGCGAGGGGTCATAGGGCTTCAGAGCCTACTGCATTTCAATGACGCGCACAGGGATTTCATCACTAACAAGGGTGCTGTAAGTCTTAATTACCCAGAACTGAAGCCTCACCTTGCTGCCTGTCCCCCTGGGAGCTCCCTGTGAAGTCAACGGGAGCTTTGCCTTCAGTTCAGCCTGGTGAAAACTTGCCTGTAAATGTTTGCAAATTACCTTGAGCACCTCGGATAGAAACAGGAGAGAATTATTTGTTTTTAGAATGTTGGCATAGCCCCGTCACTGCCTTGCCTGACACGTACCACAATGCTACTCAAATCCCACTCCCCTTACCTCTGATTAATTCTGGACTGTGGGTCTCTTTTCTTCCTGGTTGATGGTACACTTCTTTGGTCTTGCTCTTAGACAAACCACTGGTAATCTCTCACTGTTCTCACCCCTCGCTTAGCAGCTCCTTCTAGAAAGCCTAATGCATTTTCCATTAGAGGAACCAATTTGCCCTTTCCTTTCCAGCAACAACAAGCCGAAGTCTACCCCCTTGGAAGAAGTCAAGACCCCCTCTCTGGCTCTCCCTTCCCTCTGGGAGTAGATGCTCTTGGTACCCGACCCATGTCCCCCTGACCGGGAGCTGCTAATAGCTCACAGCTGCTCCCTTCTCCTGAGACTTGCCCTGGGAGAAAAGCACCAGGCATTTTCCCCTGGAAATGCCTGGGAGGTTTTGTCTCCCCTCTGGGGACAGCCCACGGCCAGGATGGCCTGATAACGGGGCACAAGGCCCTCACGTCCCAGAGCTCCCCGTGGGATCAGGCTGGGGCTAGACCACGTCTCCGCCTGCCCTATTCGTGCTTCCCGCACATCTTGTCGGGTTTCACCTGAAAGCAATCCCCCCAAGAAACTGCTGGCCCAGAAAGCCAGTCTCAGGCTCAGCTCTTTGGCATCCCAACCTAGGACGCCTCTCTATGCCACCCTCCCCACTGCAAGCAGAATAGTATTCAGAATCTCAGCTTGATCTTGTCACTTCTTTTCTTAAAACTGTCCATGCCTCCCATTGGCCAAACTCCGTCGCATGGGTCTAAATCCCACAGACCTGGTGCTGTTTATCCCTCCTGCCTCACCGGAGAGGTCACTTCCTCCAGATGGGCCCACCCAGACCCGCCTCTATCGGGCCTGAGACATCTGTGTGTGTCTACACAGCCCTCTGGGCTGACGCCTCCCATAAATGCCCTCATATTGGAACTGCCTGCCTGCTGTCTTTCTCCTCCTCTAGAACGCAAACCCCTCCAGTATTCCCAAAGCCCACCATGCATCTGGCCCACATGAGACTTTCAATAACTGTTTGTTGATTGACTAAGTGAACCAATGCATGATTGAACTAGATAGTTCATAAAAGTTTACTAGTGAGAGCCAAACTCCCATTTCAAGTTGATATGTCAACATTGCCTACTTGTGGTTTATCTAAAGTTTTCCTAGATAGAAGAATTCACTGGAAATGTATTAAAAGGATGCAATGTCTTCAATACACACACACACATATGCAGTCTGGTTAGGGTATCTAATATAATCAAGGGATGACTAGGCCCAGATATTTCAGAAGGTTTCCATTTCTTTTGGACCCTGAGCTTGACAATCAAAGATTTCCCAGTCCCACCAGTCTCTAACTCTCCGTGGTCCTCTGCTGAATTTTAAATCCCCTTGCCTTGCCTGTCTGCTCCCAACAACAACAAAAACAAACAAATAAGAAAAAAAACCCAAAAAAGTGCACAATTCCAAGCGCCAGAATAGCTCTGCTCATCTGAGGAAGAAACCCTTGAACATCAATGAACCATGATTTTAAACTGCCATTTCACGGCCGACTTTTCAGAAAAGCATCACCCTGCGAAGAAGTTGCTCTTGAATGCAAACCTTGTGACTGCTGGGATCGTCCAAGGTTCTGACTTACCTCATTCTCTCTTTGGCACTGGGTGTATTAGTCAGTAGAGGTGCATTAATTCTCAGCATGACCTCAGACGAAACACAAGCAGCATTAACAAATTACCAGTGATGGAGAGGCAAATGGAGAAAGGAAGAATATTCAAACAGCCCTATTGCTCTGTGCTGCTACCTCGTCTTGTCCAAAATTCACAGAAATATTAATCCTCCTGGAATGCTTAGCAATGCATATACACTAACATTCCTGAGGAAGCTAATAATTATCTCTTGTTAGCAAGATCAACTTACTGCAGTCTTTCACTGCAGGGACAGAAAAATATTGTGACTTGCTATGCTAAGTGAAAACACGGCGACAGGATAAATTAGGACATTTAAGCTAACAGTAATAAAGACACACAGCTCTGGTTCCCCTCTACATAGAACTGATAAAATTAACAGAAAATAGACACCATGGTAATGGAAGAATGCATTGTGAATGGTTGGTTGAAACACAAAGGGACAAACTTTTTCCATTACTTACGCTGTTATAGCTAATATTTATTAGGTACTCACTGTGCATGGCACAACTCTTATCAGGGACAAGGATAATAATAAATTACTACCTGTCAGCCATGTGCACCGTAACTTCATTATGTGACTAGGCAGCAGTCTTATTAAGTCTTTGGAATCTATTAAAAGTCTCATTTTGAAACAATGAACCACGAGGAACAAATTTATGAATTGTGGATCCCTGGTATTAACCCGAAGACTCAGCCTTAGAGAAAGAAAAAAAAATTCTTAAGAAAAAAAATTAATTTCTGCAAAGGAAAATCTAAGAACATACGTTAGCTGACCCAACCAGATGCCTCTGGCTGTGCTGTAACAGAGATGAGGCAAATATCTAATTTCACAGGAAAAAAATTTATAGACTAGACTTTGAATCAGGCAGAGTCCAGAAACCTTCCCTGCTGCATTCTCAATCAAATGGCATAATAAACAGCCGTGCCCTCGCATGTCTGAGATGGCCCTCTGATCCCTGGCTCTGATCGGTATCATGCTGTTACCTCCAGAAAGAACTTGCCCTTTACATTCACTAGCTTAATTTGCTCAGTGAACATTGTAGATTGTTTGCAAAATTGGTTGCAATAAATCCTCACATCAGTGCATGCACATCCCTTTGCAATGTCACTTTGAACCATCTCCTGTTGAATGGTGGGGTCTATTCCTCCTTGCCCTGAACATAGGAAGGCTTTGTAACTTGCTTTGACCAAAGGAATACAATGGAAATGATGTTTTGGTGACTCCTGAGCCTAGGCCTTAAAGGGCTTTGCAGCTTCTGCTCTCACCTTCTTAGAACCCAGGACCACCATGTAAGGAAGACCCAGCTAGCCATCTTGAAGATGAGAACTTCGATTGTATAGCCAACAGCCAATACCAATCGTCAGATGTGTGAATGAGGTCATCTTGGACCATCTATTCCCAGTGCTATGGAGTTGTGTCCCTCCAAATTCACATGTTGAAGCCATAATCCCCAGTGCGATGGTATTTGAAGGTGTGACCTTTGGAAGGTATTTAGGTCATGAGGGTGGAGCCCTCATGAATGGGATTAATAACCGTATAAGAAGAGACATGAGAGGGATGGTCTCTGTCTCTATCATAAGAGGACACAGGGAGATGACATCCCCTGCAAACCAGTTAGAGAGTCCTCACCAGCAACTGAATCATCTGGTACCTTAATATTGGACTTCCTAGACTTCAGAATGGTGAGGAACAGATTTCTGTTGTTTAAGCCACAAAGTCTATGACATTTTTGTTACAGCAGCCTGAACGCAGTCATGCTGCCAGGTGACGGAAGCTGCCTCAGGGACTCCAGAAGACCTCCTCATTGAGCCCAGCACAAACTGCTGACCCTCAGAGTCCTGAAAAAATAAAAGAGGTACAATTTTAAGCCTCTCAATGGTTTGTTATACAGCAATAGGTCACCAGACCATGAACCATGTAACAGACTTCAAAATTCCATGCATTGTTTTAAAAGAGTGATTCTGCTCTAACTCCTTGTACAGAACAGCAGCTTCTAGAACTGTATCAACTTGTGAAGCGAAGGAATTTCTTCTTGCTTCTTCCCCATCATCTCTTACAGCAATTCACACTGAGACTGAACTGTTCAACCTTCCTTTGTCAAGGGAATAATAAAAATTAAAGGCTCAGAAATGCTTGTTCAGTGGGTGACCGATAGTTTGTTTACAGTGAAGTGGGTTGAAAGGCAGCCTCAGGTGTTCAGCTCGGTCTAGGTGAGGCATTGCCAGCCCTGCCAAGATCCTGAGGCCTAAGGAGGAAGGGGTCTGGGGACGGGGACCCTTGGACGGTGCATTAGTCAGGGCTCTTTGAAGAAAGAGACCATGTATAAATATGTTTCTATCTATGTCTATATCTATATGGACTGGGTGTGCGAGAGAGAGAGAGAGAGAGAGAGAGAGAGAATTTGTTTTAAGAAATTCACTCACGTGGTTGTGGAGGCTCAGCTAGTCCAAAATCTGCAGGGTAGGCTGGAAGGCTGGAGATCCAGGGAAGGATTTCAGCTGGAGTCCAGAGGTGGTCTGCTGGCAGAATACCCTCTTCTTCCAGGGAGATCAGTCTGTTTCTATTAAGGCTTCAGCTGATCAGATGGACGGTAATCTGCTTTACTCAAAATCTCCTGATTTAAGTGTTCATCTCATCTGGAAAAATAACTTCACAGAAACATCTAGAATAATGTTGGATCAGATATCTGGGTACCGTGGCCTAACCAAGTTGACACACACAATTAACCATCACAGATGGTGTTATGAGTTGAATTGAATCGCCCAAAAAAAAAGATATGCTGAAGTCCTAACCTCCAGTATCACAGGATGTGACCTTATTTGGAAACAGGGGCTTTACAGAGGTAATTCAGTTAAAATGGGTCTTTGGGGTGGGCCCTGATCCAATAGCACTGATGTCCTTGTAAAAATGGGAAATTTGGACACATGGCCAGATATGCACAGAGGAAAGACCACATGAGGACACCCAGGGAGGAGACATCATGTGACTGAAGTGGTGCATTTACAAGACAAAGGAGGCCAGGGAGTGTTGGCAAACGGCAGGAGCTCGAAGAGGCAGGAAAGGGTTCTCCCCTGGAGTCATCACCATGGCTCTGCCAGCACCTGAGTGCTGGAC
The DNA here is from genome assembly GCF_964270905.1 of Leucopleurus acutus. Taxonomy (NCBI): domain Eukaryota; kingdom Metazoa; phylum Chordata; class Mammalia; order Artiodactyla; family Delphinidae; genus Leucopleurus; species Leucopleurus acutus. The sequence goes on from NC_139146.1 coordinate 52,267,179, forward strand.
TCTAGCCTCCAGAACTGTGAGACTGTAAATTTCTCCTTTAAGCCATCTAGCTTTGGGTACCACGTTACAGCAGTCCTAGGGGATTAATACTGATGGATAACTGGCAACCTTGTTTCCGCATCTGAGAGGCCATGGGCACCTGCCCATCTGGGGAGGCAGGGAGCTAAGCAGAACCTTAAAGTGGTCTTCTCTCCTTGAGCTCCTGTCCTTACACCATGGGCCTTTGACAAGCCCTGGGAGAGAGAGAGAGACCTAAAGGAGCCTGGAAAGCTACTATTTCCCCCCAAAGAGGCAAGGACATTCCCTAGATTTCTGGATCACCAAATGGGGTGGGAGGATGGGGGTTCTCGGTCATGAGTTGGTGGGGGACATAAGTGCCCAGCCATCTGTGGAAGGGATCTAGCAACGACCAGCGACCAGCGTGGCTCTTACAGCAAGAGGCTGCTGGTCCTCCATCGTTATGACTGCCAACCTGTGGTGGAGAGCAATCCAGTAGAAGTCACGCTGAGTCCCCAAAATGGGCAACGGCAGGAACTCTGGAGCCAGACAAGCCTGGGTAAGTCCCGGCTCTGTCAGTCACTAGTTAATAATAGTAATAATGGCTGTCATTTTCTTGAATGCTAAGCACTTCAGGTACATATCTCATTGACTCATTCTAACAGTTTATTTAACAGATGAGAGGCTGAAGCTCAGAGAGGTTAACAAACTTTCCCAAAGTTGCACAGCCAGCTAGCATTCTAATACAGGCAGTCTGACTGCCAAGCCCCAAATCCCAAATTCTTAACCACCATACCCGAAAAAAACATACTGGGGATACCATGGCCCAAATTAAATCTCTGTACTTAATCAGGCCTACCAGCAGGCCAGAAGCACCCACTCTGTTAGATGTTCTTAAAGATACCAGAAAAAAAGCAAGATGGGGCCTTGGCCTTGAGGTGTTGATGATCTAGTGACAGAACACCCATTTGGGAGTAATTATGACTGCCGTCGCCCTCTTCTTCTGGAGTATGGAAAGTTTAAGTTCACCCACAGGGAAAGCTTTAGTTACTAGTAGCGTCACTATTTTTAATGAGTTGGCATTTTGCCCTCCAAACACATCAGCAGTTGAATGCTTTTTATTAGAAGAGTTCTGTGGGCACTGCAAGACATTTGGCAACTCGAGGAAGTTGGGCCATTGCTTAAAATGCTAGGCAGAAGGTCCAAATTGTTGCTCATCACTACCCTAGGCAAATCGTTGATTAATTCAGACTTCATTTCCCCTCATCTTGCATCTTCTTCCACATCTGTGCAGCTTACCTGACTTGCAGGAATGGGCGGGGGTGAGGGCTGGTCAGATAAAAGCGCTGCCACGTTTGCCAACCAAAGGCTGTGTGCCTTCACCAAGTTATTAAGACAGTACATCAAGACATGGCTTCAACATTCATCACAAAGGAGGAATCACGAGACCGTATCCTGGAAACGGAACAGTCTTGGAATATAAAGGAAGGGCAACACCCTGGTATTAGCTGTCCGCTGCCTCCAGGCACTTGCCCATCCAGAGCAAACAGTGGGGCCCCAGGCAGCCACTGGGGACAGAGTGTGTTCAGAGGACAGGGGAGGGAAGAGCTGCCACACAGGTTGGGTCCTGGAGATGGGCACTCCACGACCTGGTGGCTTCACACACCTGTGGCAGAGAGGGCAGGGAGATGTGGCTAAGAGGAGCCCACCTGCAAGGTGTGATGGAAGGACAAGGTGGGACTCCCTGGCTGCAGAGACCTGTCCCTGGTGGTGGTGGGATCTGGGGGGGGCCACAGGCAGAGCAATCTTAGGTGAGATTCAAATAAACGTAGGTTGCTAGGGACAGGACCCTGGGTGACTGTATGTGTTTCCTGGGGCCGCTGTAACAAAGTACCAAAAGCTTAAAAACTGAGTGGCTCGAAACGATGGAAAATTCTTGTCTCACAGTTCTGGAGGCTAGAAGTCCTAAATCAAGGTGTTGGCAAGGTCGGTTCCCTCTGAGAGCTCATAGGGAGAATCTGTTCCACGCCTCTCTCACAGCTTCTGGTGACAGCAGGCAATCTTTATTGTTCCTCTGCTTGGAGATGCATCACTCCAAGATGGAGGCCTTGAAGAAGGGGCCTTCTCCCTGTGTGGCTCTGAGTCTAAATTTCCCTCTCTCAAGGACACCAGCCATACCGGATGAGGGCCTGCCCTACTAGTGAGCTCATTTTAACTTGATTACATCTGCACAGACCCTATTCCCAAAGAAGGTCACATTCACAGACACTGGGGGTTAGGGCTTCAAGATTATCTTTTGTAGGGAGACAGTTCAAACCAATGAAGACCCTAATGAAGGTCCCCCAACGGACTGTAAGCAGCTGAAGGATGTGCACTATTTTATTTATTTCATATCCCCAGTGCCTAGGACCACCCAGCAAATGCCTAATATCTGATTAGTGCTAAATGAATGAATTAGTGATAATCTTAGACGGATCTGTGTGATATGGCGTATCTGGCCCCGATTCTGAGTGTAAAATCCTGGCTCCATTACCTTCTACCTGAATGGTCTTTGGCAAGTCTCTTAGCTCCCCTGAGCCTTGATTTTCTCCTTTCTAGAATGAGTATAACATGCAGGATGGTGGTGAGAAGCCAAAAGAGAGAGTATATAAAACAGCTGGCACGTAGTAAGTGTTCAGTAAATGGGAGACACTATTTTTAAAGGAAATTCCAAACTTAACCCTACAGTCTACCCTCTAGTTCACATTTCTTTCCACTGCATTCATTCCATTGTATCAATTCTTCAAGATTTTCAAAAAGCCTACTATACAGGCTAATCTAACTGTATTTTTCAGGATGCTTTCAGTGGGAACTGGCAGAAACTCATTCAAACTCCATTCAAAAAGCAGCACGGAAGGTATTTATTAGCTCACATAATGCCCTACTGTTTGGCTTCAGGCAAGGCTTGATCCAGAGAGCGAACAATGCAATCAGGGATCTCCTGTTTCTCCAAGAGGCCCTCGTTCTGTGGCTAGCGGAACCTCAGACTGAAATCCTCCCAGCCTAACAACCCCAGGGGAAAGACATGGCCTTTCCTGATTGCAGCATCAGAAAAGATCCAGAAAAGATCCCAATTTGCTTGATTTAGATCATGTGCCTGTCGGAACCAGTCTAATGACTGGTTAGTTAGCCAAGAGCATAGGATATGTGAACTGGGCAGTTCCAGACTCCTTTGAAATGGAGTCCCTACAGAAACAATGGTTCTGTTACAGAAAGAGAGGCTGAAAAGATTTAAATATGAAATGCTCCTGATCCTTAAAATTGCCCATAGAACAGAAAATTTTAAATGAGGCTAAAAACCATCAGGCTTCTGGAAAAGTAGTTTTTGAAAAAAATAAAAACAGAAACCATAGCTTAGATATAACAACTTGCTGCTTCAATATAAAACTACTGCCTTTGTGGTCCTCATAGCACATCAGTTACTGCCGGGGTAAGGAGGGCTGCTGGGAGTGACATAGGGTGAGAGGGCCTATCAACGTATCAGCTGTTAACACTAGGATGTCCCTGCTAGGGAGACTGGACCACAGCCAGGTGAGGCAACTCCTTATGGATACACCGACGTCTCCCCAGGCTGAGGACGTGGGGTGGGGTGAGAATAAGAGGAGGTTCTGTGGCAGGAGTGCCGGTGTGCTTGGGAAAGCCCTGCCTGAATCCACTTAGGTTTACCTCACAGTGTTTTTTTAACTTGTTAGTTTTATACTAGACTTTGCTTTATGCAAAATACCCCATAACTCAGGTTTAATTTCCCTGGGGGAGACAGATTTTGAAATAACAATCAAATCGTTTTTTTTCTCCTCTTTTTGCTGCTCTAAGCAAACTGGGAAGTATTTCCCCCTGAGGGACGATAGTCTGGTCACTCATGCAATAATCATTTAAATGCTATTTTCTTTTTTCTTTTTCTTTTTTTTTTATTTAATTTTTCAGCAGTGTTTGCATACAGCCCTCCCCATTTTATATTTCTACATTTTAAAAAACTGAGTAAGAGAGACAGCATGTCCATGTTTAGGGTTTCATGAGAAAGTCAACTTAACTTAATGGCCAAGGGTAGATGCAGATGACTCATTGATGAAATTAGCTAGGATTTGTACAGTGCTTTTGACTACTTATCTTGCGTTCTTATTTCATCGTCACACAATCACATTATCCCCGTTTTATAGATGAGGAAACTGAGGTCCAGAGACGTGAATTAGCTTGTTAAGGTGCCATACACAGACTTGAACCCAAATAATATCAGCTGACCTTTACTATTCTAAACAATTGCATGCAGTGTCTCATTTAACCCTCTTTAAAAAATCGTGTGGTACGTTATAGTTATCATCCTCATTTGACAGATGAAGAAATTGAGGCTTAGAAGTTTAAATAAAATCGGTAAGATGCAAACCCAGATCTATCTCACTGCAAAGCTGCATCCAGATACAGAACAGGCCAGAGTGGGGAGTGGTCAGATTTACCCCATGCTCCACTGAGAAGCCTTCACCTGCCGAGCCGGGTCTGTGGATGAACTATTTCCAGACATCGCTCATTCAGAAGTGCTGAGGCAGCCTAGATGGAGGTCCAAACACTGAGACGAAGGTGCCCAAATGACAAAGCGTCAGAGTGAGCTGCTTCCTGCTGGTCTCACCGGCTGAAAACTTGGGGACCCCCACATCCACAAAGATGCTGTAGACAGAAAGAAATGTCTGATCAGCAGAGAGGTCCCAGCAAGTCCAACCACCCACTGCAGCCAACAATCGTGTGCGTGTCCATCCTCCCACATGGGGTGTGGACCACGTGGATACGGGGTGGAAGCAGCTAGAACACGCCAATTCCTTCACCAGCAGCTAAGGGCAGCCCTGACATCTCTCATCAGCCCTAAGCACCCACCTCCAGACACCTCTAAATGAAAAGCTCCCACTTACAAGGTAATCAAAATCCTGACCATGAATGAGAAAGAAAAAAAAATACTCCATTAATTAAAATCTCAAAAGATGCCAATGGTAACAGTCTGCAGACGCTTTCTTGCTGTACTAATCCTTTCAGGAAACCGGACACCACCAAGCAGTATAGAGTCACAGTATAATCAAAATCCTGACCATGAATGAGAAAGAAAAAAAAATACTCCATTAATTAAAATCTCAAAAGGTGCCAATGGTAACAGTCTGCAGACGCTTTCTTGCTGTACTAATCCTTTCAGGAGGCCAGACACCACCAAGCAGTATAAGAGTCACAGGTGCTATGATTAGGCCTGAGAGCATGTAGCTGTGATAAGTGGAATAGGGAGGATTTTTAATCTTCCTGAAATCCCAAGCTTTGAAGGTAATTAAATAATTAATGAGAAGCAAAGCTTTCCCTGCCTTCCCAAGAGAGGTTAAATTTCCAACTATCTTCCCTGTACAAGAGTTTTTCTAAAATGCCTGGAGAACAAAGAAAACAGATATCTTCAGTCATTCGACAAATATTTATTGAGCATCTACTATGTGCCAAGTATTCTGGAAGGTGCTAGAGACGCAGTGGGGAAGTAGATAACGTTTCTGCACTCATGATGCTTACATTCTAGAGTAAGGGTCGATGGTGAATGTGTAAACAGGTAGGTTGAGGGTGCTGTAGAAAACAGAGCAAGGAGATGAATGGAGGGTGAATGGAGGGAGATGAGATTGGAAAAGGTAGGCAGGGGCAAATGATCTAGAACATTCTAAGGACATGGTAAGATGTTTGGATACTATTCTAAGTGATTGGGAAGACTTGTGGGTATTTTCGCAAGAGGTCATACAATCTGATTTCACTTTGTCAAAGTTAGCTCTGGCTTATAGGTGAAGAATGGTTATGTGGGTGACTGGCAGGGATAAAGGGGACAAAAATATTCAATGGGACCAACAGTCCATGTTAGATCATATTGCCTCTGATAGAGCCCAATTTTCTATTGACTTTCCTACACAACTAGTTGGTATTTTCAGGACGAATTTCCTCTGTTGTTTGGCAGAGTTCCATCATTTCAGACTTTCTAGGGTCTTAAGGCATTATTTTTATAAGCTGACCTACCCTTTTATCCTTCTCGGGGCTCCGGGGTGGACCTGGAACAAGGAGAATTGACTGTAAAGGATTAAGAATGTCGGCTGACCAGGCCAACCAGTGAAATTCTTTTTTCATTTCCAAGGTACATAGAGGCTGCATGACTGTGTCCTTGAAGTAGTACGGACACACCTGCATTGTGATGTCCAAGAACTTTCCAAGGCAATGTTCTTCAGGCATGGTGAGCCTGTGGGCAGGGGACCATCAGCCCCTATGAATGTGGGATTGACAGGAGAGAGAGGCTAAAAAAATCTGTCTCTGTTCTCTGCACTGACTGTTCACGTTCTCATTGAGGAACTGCTATGGTCTGAAGGTTAACATTAACATTCATTTTTTGAAATCCTAACCCTCAAAGGTGATGGTATTAGGAGGTGGGGCCTTTGGGAGGTGTTTAAGTCATGAGAGTGGAGCCTTCATGAATGAGATTAGTGCCTTAAAAAAAAGAGGGTTCAGAGAGATCCCTCCCCGCTTCCACCACATGAGGACACAGCAAGAAGGACCCAACTTATACAGAATTAGGGCCCATACCAACCATGCTGGCACCATGATCTTGGACTTTCAGTCTCCAGACCTGTGAGAAATAAATGCTTGTTGTTTATAAACTACCCAGTCTATGGTATTTTGTTACAGTAGCCTGAATGCACCAAGACAGGAACTAAGGCTGTTTTCTGGACTTTTGGTCCATTGATGCCCTTATGTTCATAAAGAACAGAGGTGTAAGAGGTGGTTTAATGTAAGAAATATTGAAATTTTATTTGTCATCTCCCTGGATATGAAGTTTCCACTTATTTTTTGTTTCAGTGTCTCTTCTTCCACAGAGAGGGGCCTTCTACACATAGATTGATGTCCCCAGGATAAAAGTGGAGTCTTCTAAAACTAGGATCTGGGCTTCCCTGGTGGCACCTGCCTGCCGATGCAGGGGACACGGGTTCGTGCCCCGGTCCGGGGAGATCCCACATGCCGCAGAGCAGCTGGGCCCGTGAGCCATGGCCGCTGAGCCTGCGCGTCCGGAGCCTGTGCTCCGCAACGGGAGAGGCCACAACAGTGAGAGGCCCGTGTACCCCCCCACAAAAAACCCACAGAAAACTAGGATCTCATGGAACACGGAGGTTGTCTTGTTCCTGATGGAAAGTAAATCTAGATTCACTTCTAGCTAGAAGGAAGCAGACCAGAAATTCAGAATTGTAGGTCCCTGGACTGGGTGGATGTGCTAGAATGGGAAACCTCCATCACTTATCTTGGCAGATAGAAAATTGGGATTTGGGAAGAAAGTTTTGCATCAGGTGCTCAGACCAAATAAATACTCCCACTTCTTGCTGAGATCCCAAACGCTCTGCACTCCGTCTACCAGGCTGCAAAGGACTCTCAGCACTGGACTCCTGGACCGTGTATTGACTGGAGCCACCTGGAGCACTTGATGACAACTCCATGCCACCATTCACTTTCTGTATTGCTTCCTTTCTTCGTTCCTTTTGTTCTTCTGCCCAGCGACACTTCTGTAATGCCAACACAGATTGACTCGAGCACGTTTCCTTGGTGCCAAAACTGTAAGATGACAATAGAACAGAGAACGAGAACACAGATTCTTCAGTGGGTTCAAATCGTGGCTCTGCCACTTACCAACTAGGTGGCTTTGAGCAAGGCTGAATTTCTCTGTGCCTCAGTTTCCCCATCTGTAAAATGGAGATAACATCTACCATATCTGAGTAGAGATTAGATGAGATTATATCTTTATTTAGATGAGATCAAGTACGTAGCAGGCACTTAACATCTGTTGTTGCTATTGTGGTTATTACATTGAAAGAATTGGGTTAAATAAGATGTAATCTCTCAGCAGGGACTTAAAATCTAGTATGTGAGGTAAAAGACACTTAAATAATTTAAATATAGGCAAAAGGAGATGAACATTCTCATCAGTATGTGGGAAAATCACCATGCGAGCTATGGTGGATTAAAAATAACTGCAGAGCTAGGGGCTAGCCCCCATCCCATGCCCCACCCCCCAACCTCTTAAAACTAGTCCAGCCATGACCTTTGACCAATAAAATGTAGCTGAAATGGCTCCAGATGCCTTCCAAGTCTAAACCATCAGAAGTCTTGTGGCTCCCTCCTGATTTCCTTGGGATGCTCCCTCTTGCAACGGAGCCTCCATCTGAGAAATGTCACCTATGGGTGCTCCCATCGGCCCCGGCTAAGCATCAGCTGTCAGCCATGGGAGTGAGTCACCTTAGATGGTCCAGTCTAGCTAGGCTCCCAGGCGACTTCAGCTGTACCAGCGCCCAGCCACACCTGTGATGCGCAAGAACACCTAGTAGAGTCACAGCATCTCAAGAGATAGTAAATTGTTCTTTTAATTCTTCAGCACTAAGTTTTGGGTCATTAGTTATGCAGCCAAAAATAATACCCATGGGAGTTTAGGAGAGAAGAGTCCATTTCCAGTCAAGTGGTCTAGAAGGTTTCCTAGAAGACATGAGATTAGAGAACGTCCTAGGAGAGAAGGACTGCGACAAGAGGCTCTGGAGAGAAAGTCATCCAGAGACAGGGAAGAGTTAAAGCAAAGCTTGGAGGCAGGCAAAGGCGGGCTGCATTTAGCACCTGGCAAACAGATCCGCCACTGGAGTGAGGCCCTGGGACAGACGGGTGAGACGGAGAAAGAGAAACCCAGAGCGTCGTTCAGGGTCAAATCATGGGGACGCGCTCACTTTGTCGCTCTTCTCCAGGAAGGAAAACTTGTCCCTGCTCTTCTGAGTAAAGGGGCTTTGTGGGAAACAACGGGGCCCCATGGGTCAGGGAGACAGGTATCTGCGGGAAGAATGCAAACTGCAGAGCAGGTGGACTTCCCCCAGACACCCTGGCACTGGAAGGTTGCTCCGGATCCCCCAGTGGCTCTCCACCGCCCCACCCCCGACCCCAATCGCACGCACAGTGACATCCCGAGCGCTGCACAGCCTCCGAGGTCCCGGGCACGGTGCTCTTGCCCCGGCCGCATCCATGTCCCCTCTGCTGCCTCAGCTCCAGCCACACCACCTCCTTGCTGCTCTTGGAAGAACAAGCACATCGTGGGCTCAGCACTTTTGCACTGGTAGGTCCCTCCGCATGGACGGCTCATCCCCCAGATATTCACATGGGCCCCTCCTTCCGTTCATTCAGGGGTCTGCTGCCTTCTTGGAGAGCCCTTCCTTGACACCTAAATAAAAACAGTTGTCCCCCACCTGGCCCCCAGTCCTCCTGCTGGCTCTGCTTTTCTTTCCAGCACTTACTACTCTATTTATTTATTTATTTATCTATCTTTCTAGGTAGTTAGTTATGCTCGTCCCTTTAGTTTCTTTTAATCTGGAGTAGCCCCTTCCCACAGTGTTTTGTTACGAAATAGATTTTTTTCCCTCCTCAGAATCCATTCCTTCCTCCTGTGGCTCCATGATGCCAGAGCTTATTAAAACCTCTTCTACTTTTGGGGGGTGGGGGAAGAGGACTTTGTTTTTGCATAGACTTTATTTGGTAGAGCAGTTTTAGGTTCCCAGCAGAACTGAGCCGAGAGTACAGGGAGTTCCCATATACCCTCTGCCCCCATATACACATACCCTCCCCCACTATCAACACCCTCCCCCAGAGTGGAACATGTGTTACAAACCATAAACGTACATTGACACATTGTTATCATCCAAAGTCCATAAGTCCAGAGTTATGATTCACTCTTTGTGTTGCATACTCTGTGGGATGGGACAAATGTATAATGACAGGAGTCCATTATTATGGTATCATACAAAGTATTTTCCCTGCCCTTAAAATCCTCTGGGTTCTGCCTGTTCATCCCTCTCTGTGCCCTAGCCCCTGGCAAACACTGATCTTTTCACTGTCTCCATAGTTTTGCCTTTTCCAGAAAGTCATGTAGTGGGAATCATATAGCATGTAGACTTCAGATTGGCCTCTTTCACTTAGGCTCCTCCATGTCTTTTCATGTCCTGATAGCTCCTTCTTTTTGGTGCTGAATAACATTCCATTGTCTGGACGTTCCACAGTTTATTTATCCATTCACCTACCGAAGGGCATATCGGTTGCTTCCAAGTTTTAGCAATTTTGAACAAAGCTGCTAGAAACATCCATGTGCAGGTTTTTGAGAGGACACTCCTTTGGGATTTTATGGGAAGAGTATGTTTAGTTTTGTAAGAAATTGTCAAACTGTCCCCATTTATTTTTTTTAATCTATTTATTACTTACCTCCCCAGCTAGAATACAAGCACCATGAAGGCAAGGACTTTGTCTAAAGCTTAGAATAGTGTCTGGCATATAACAGGTGCTCCGTAAAACTGGTAGAAATCAATGAATGAATAAATGAATCCCAGGCAGTCCGCGGGCTTAAGGTACCTCGTTACTTCTCAGCAGCAGGGATTTGTGAATCTTGGTTTTCACTCTCCTCCACTGTGCTCCACTTCTTGTTATTCCCAGGCAATTCCTTCCCCATCTACTCAGCCCAGCTTTTCTCTCACAGCTTCTGCTAACTCATCACCATGGCTTACTCACAGTTCCTCTCGTGTTGCTACCGCCTCCCCCTGTGCATCTGTCCAACCTCTGCTCTCTCTGCCGACCTCCCAACTCTCCCTGACCTTCCATCTGAAATTCCAGAGGCAGAGAGTCTGACTGGGTCAGCCCATTCCCCATTTAGGCAGAGATTTGGGGCCTTTGACTATGTTCTGGGTCTTACATACCTGCTGATTCAATCAGCCATGGCCATGGGCACAGAGCATGGCAACCAAGACATAGAGCACTACTTTCATGCAGCAGAAGCCCATGGATGCAGCAGTGGCCTTTAATGGCCTGTTGACCAGAGCCTGGGGTCCAGGATGAATAATTCATCCTTTAGAGAGATACTGAAGGCTTCTGAGAAGAGCAGTGATTGGCCAGATCTATGGTTTCAGAAAATAACTTCGGCGACAGTTAGTGACTGAAGAAGATGACGCATGCAGGTTGGGCCGCCATGGCCAAGTGAGCAGGTGAAGCCTCAAACCAAGCCAGTGACCTTGAAAATGAGAAGGAGGGAGCAGAAGCATGTGGGTCTTGGACCTGAAGATGGCCGTCAGGCCCATGAGGCTGGAGTTTAGCAGAAAGGCTGCGTCTGGACACCTGGAAATCATAAAGATACCACTTAAAACTGTAGGCTGGATGGTGTGGCAAGAGATAAGCCAACATGGACATTTGGGGAGATCTCTTAGCTGTAAAAAACAGATCAAAGAAGAAAAACTTGACAAGTAATCTAAATTGGAAATATTTATACAGATGGGTAGGGACTCAGAGAGTCACAGAGCCCAAGAAAAATAGGGAAGCATTTCCCCAGCTTACTCTCATATTCTCAAAAGCACAGGTCCAGAGGGTCCTGTATTAGATCTCGCCCCACTCCAAACCCCAAGTTTCTAATCTGTTTTCCCGCAGAAGGTACTGATACTTCTTGGGAATCTACAATAGTCTAAAAATACAGCAGCTGGGCTGCAGTGCCACAATTAGTGGAGCTGCTGTCCCAGGAAACCCTCATCACATTTTGCTTAGATCAGAGAGCGGATTAACTTTGAGGTCTGTCTGAACTCTGCAAGACACCGCTGGTGGTCTGCTTCCCGCAAGCATTCAATCTTCACATCCAAGGCAAGAAGGAGGAAGTGCCCGATAGGAGCCCAAAGCAACTTTTCTCTCAGTGACTGAGATGAAAATGTGCACCCTAGGACTCCTGACATATTTGGTTTGCGTCCTGTCTCCCTACGTCCCTTGAGCTCTCTCTCCCTTTGCATGAATACCTTCCCCAGACCCGAACCTCCTTTGGCATTCACAAACATTAGCACAGCTATGATGCCCCAAGCCCTTCATCTATGTCATGTGTTGGAAATAAATGTGGGAATTTCTTTATCTATTAGGGCTCCTAATGGCATGCAACTGAAACTGACTCTGACTCACTGAAATCCAAAGGGAGTCTACTAGAAGCATACGGGGTGACCTGCAGAAAGAATACAACAAACAATCGAGAATCAGACTGCAAGGCCGGAAAACAAGGGAAGTTCCAGGACCCCAGGCAAGTGGGAGATATGCATTAATCTAACCAGAAAGTTAGCAGTGGAAGAGATCCACTGCAACAGTGCTGTCTGTCCTTGTGTCACCATCCTCATGATTCTTATTTCTGGGAGAAAGAGAACAATGGGACCCAGTTGGAATTGAACCCACACTCAGACGACATGAACACACTAACTTTGCAAGGCAGTTTAGACTGATGGTGAGAGCAGGTCTCTGGTGCCTCATGGATGTGAATCCAGGCTCTGCCACTTCCTAGCCATGTGACCTTGAGGTAGTCCTTTTTGCAATGATCCAGCTTCTCTCTCTGTAAACGGGGATGCCTATCCTTGGGGATTGGTGAGTACTAACTGGGTAAACCTGGCACAAAGGAAGTGTTCTACAGCTTTGATATTAATACTGCTAGGAACGCTCAGGGTCCCTGGATTTACAGTCCAAGCAGGAATGACAAGATGAGCGGTCATTCTCTGAAAGGAAGCAGGAGCTCTTATTAGGGGAGGCTGAGTGTCCACAAAGCAATTACTATCCACAGCCAATATCTTATCCCTCCGCCAGACGGTAGCCACCATGAGGACAGCAGACTCTCTTCTTAATTCACCGCTGCGTCCACCAGCACCTGAGAAGCGCCTGGCTCAGTGAACCTTTGTCAAATATGCAAATGTTGATTGCTTCTTTCTTGTGCTCCTGATCAACAAGCACAGTGCTTTGCCTGCACACAATAAGTATTTGCTGATTGAATCTATAGGTCAGTGGGATTCTTAGAAAGGGGAAGAACATTGGGATCAAAGAGATGAACTTGTTTTAATAGGACTCAGTGTCAGGCGAGTGATGGTATAATGATGCTAATAAGCTATAGATGGACTATATTGTTTGTGTAGATTAGTGTATTTGTATAGATTATAGGCTGGCTGCTGGCCAGTCTAAAACCTCTAGATCAGCATGAGGGGACAGAGAAACCACCAGTTACTTCCCTCATCACCTTGGAGAGGGGATGGCTCATCTGTCCCACATTGGTCCTGTCCCTGCCTTGGAAGCACTGCTGGTACCTCGTGAGGACACCCTGGCACACTCCACACTGGCTTTCAGGGGCTCTGAGGATAGGGCTCAGCCAGCCATCTGCCAAGCTTGCTCGCAAAGACAGTAGGATGTCGTGGAGGAGCATATTCTATTAGGAATCATGAGCGCTCAGTCCTGGTCCTGGCTCAGCCAATGGTGTGAGGTCTCTTGCTCTCGGTGACCTGATCTAAATCACAGAGTAATCCTTGACTTGGAGCTCATGGAGATGTTGAGCAAATGAAATCCCACCTGTGGTGATTTCATCTGGAACTCCTTCTGTTTTAAAAGAGTCATGCACCACAATGTTCATTGCAGCACTATTTACAATAGCCAGGACATGGAACCAACCTAAATGTCCATCGACAGATGAATGGATAAAGAAGATGTGGCACATATATACAATGGAATATTACTCAGCCATAAAAAGAAACAAAACTGAGTTATTTGTAGTGAAGTGGATGGACCTAGAGTCTGTCATACAGAGTGAAGTAAGTCAGAAAGAGAAAAACAAATACCATATGCTAATGCATATATATGGAATCTAAAAAAAAAAATGGTACTGATGAACTTAGTTGCAGGGCAGGAATAAAGAGGTAGACATAGAGAATGGACATGCTGACATGGGGTGGGAGGGCGAAGCTGGGGCGAAGTGAGAGTAGCATTGCCATATATACACTACTGAATGTAAAATAGTTCGCTGGTGGGGAGCAGAAGCATAGCACAGGGAGATCAGCTCGGTGCTTTGCGATGACCTAGAGGGGTGGGTTAGGGAGGGTGGGAGGGAGGCTCAAGAGGGAGGGGATATGGGGACATGTGTATGCATATGGCTTATTTGCCTTGTTGTGCAACAGAAACTAACACGGTATTGTGAAGCAGTTATACTCCAATAAAGATCTATTAAAAAGAAAAAAGGAACCCAACTCAAACTGGCTTCAGTGAAGAGGAGACTTTACTGGTTCATGTTACTGAGAAATCCAGTTTGGGGCACAGTTGGCTTCAGGGGCTCAAACGTAGTGTCAGCATCTGATTTCTCTCCATCTCTCAGCTCTCCTTCTGCTATAATGTCCTCATTCTCAGTCTCTAAACCATGGTCCCCAGCAGTTCCAGAGTCTCATCCCTTCAAGTTCAAATCCAGCCTCCCAGCAGCTGGGATAGACTATGTTTGGCTCAACATGGGTAATGTGGCCAGGCTGGACAAGCTGGATGCAGCCACACTGGACAATCAGGCCTGGGTCCAGTGCCCATCATCCCCATGATGAGTGAGGGAGCTTGATCAGGCTTGGTTATATGCTTAACCTTCAGAGCTGGGAAAGAGTAAGGATTGGGGTTGGGGGAGAAGCCCCAGTTTACCTCACAAATCGGGAGAGGAGTGGTTTGCCAAAAGATATTTGGGGTACTATTAACAGAAAGAGAAGTGGATGCTGGGTGGCTAAAACAACAAATGTGCCCTACACCTGGGATTTTTATATCACGTGATATAAAGCATGCGCTGCAGCTTCCCTCTTTGCTATGAAGTCTTTTGTCTTCCCCCTAACAAGCTCCTGCAAGCGCCTGAGGAGCAGCTGTCTCACTCTACAGTCATCTGTCTTCCTCCTCTGAACTTGGTAGCCCACAGGACCGTATCACTCACCAGCAACAGGTGGCATCTGGTCACTAGTTATCTTTTTATGTACATGTCCTGTCTCTTCATCCATATAGCAGGATCCTGGAGAACAAGGGTCACGTCTTATTCATCTTTGTGGCCCCCAAAGCACTTTGCCTGATGTTTGGGGGCATAGCAGACAGTCCCTAAATCTGCTGACAGATCAAACACCTGGTTTATATGCTTCTGGAACTACGGAAGTAAATGGCTTGACTCAACTACAAAACTACAAAGAAGGAGGAAACCTGTGTCCTCTACGCCATTTCTGAAAGATCGTGACCTTTTCTGGACTAACTAATGATGCTGGGGTCAAGATGTGCTGGGGTCTTTTTACCTCTGCAGCCCCCAGCCACTGGTATCATTCTTTTTAATAAAGGACTGAATGAAGGCCCAAGGAATCTTAGTCTCAGCTGCCCAGTACCCTTGGGTGGGTCGTATGCCGGCACAGCCCACCTGGAAGCATGGAGGATGGCAATCTCAGGAAGAGGAAGCAGATGTCTGTCCTCAGTGGCTCCCACCTCAGGCCACAAGGCAGAGCCCCAAGGTCCCATCAGTGGGACTGGCTGCTGGCTCCCCGCCCTGTGCTGATCTCTACTCCCCATCCTCATTCGTAACCCTGACATCCAGCAAAGGGAAGAACGAGAGAGGAGGGCATGGAAAATCAGAGTCAGATGTAGCTCGGATGTTGAAACCGTCCTCCCAGGTGGTTCATAAGCCCCTGTGGCTCCGATTTCTGAATCCCCTGCAGGCCATCCTGGGCCAGGCGATTTGCACCTTTGTCTCTAATCCCCTCAAACCGCCCTTTAGGCCAAGTGACTTGTCCAAATCCGCGCAGCCAAGCCAGGATTCCCTCACCTGTAAAAAATACAAGGATTAAATCAACGAGCCATAGAGAGCATCCACCTCCTGGTATAGTCACAAAAATCAAATCAATGGGGGAAGAACGAAAAAACGTGGTTTGTAAAGGAGGGAGTGGTAAACGAGGTCAGAAGATAGGTGGGTGGAGCGGCTGAAAGAAAAGCCAGGCTGGGGGGTCGGGGGCAGAACAGGGAATCAATTAAAGCTCCAGTCTCTGGCCGCGGATCGCGCTCGCCCAGCGCTACGAGCTGCCAGGGAGAGCCCGGGAGGCGCTGCGCCGGGTCCCTGACCCCGCCCCTCCCTAGCTCCACCCAGTCCTAGGCCCCGCCTTTGGCCCCACCCCTGCCCCAACCCCACCCCACCCCCGGCCCCGGCCCGCCTCCTAGCCCCGCCCCCAAGGCCCGGAAGCGAAAGCAACTCCTCCTCTTCCGAGCGGGGTCACGATACCGCCGGCGGGATCCGGGATTCCGAGAGTGAGGGCTGCTCGGCGGGTCAGGGCGGTCACCGGCTGGAGCCATGACCGCGAACCTGCGCACCGCGCTCATTTTCGGCGGCTTCATCTCCCTGATCGGCGCCGCCTTCTACCCCATCTACTTCCGGCCCCTAATGCGGCTGGACGAATACCGTGAGTGACCTCTGACCCCACGCGGTGGCCTGGGCCCAGTAACTGAGAGTGACCTCTGACCCCACGCGGTGGCCTGGCCTCAGTAACTCCCCTCCCTTCCCCACGTGGGGCCATGGTCAGAGCTTTGTTCGCCGGTCAGGGAGACCCGGGTTCGAATGTCGCTGTGTGCAGCTTTGTGACAGTGGACAAGTGACTCAATCTCTCAGAATCTCAGCAACCCCTTTAGTAGTTATCTGTTTATATAATAAAATCATCTAGCCTCTGGTGAGACTCAAAGGTGGTAATGAAAGCAATCTGCACATAGTAGGTCGACACTAAAAAGTAGTTCATACTCATATTCACCGAAGTCTTTTAATGTATCTCATTAGGCACACATTGGACCATTTAATTTACACAACCTCACTTTGAGGTAGGTATTATTATCTGTTTTACAGATGGGGAAACTGAGGCTCAGCGAGGTTGTTCAACATGCCCCAGGACACACAGCTAGTAAGTGGCAAGACAAGTATTCCTACTCCCGCCTCTGTTTCCAGACCTTCCAGACACTGAAACTGGGAATGATGATGTTGAGGGTAGGGAGATGGACCCTAATTATCCTGAGCTTGAAGGTGTTTTTATTGCACTTTATTTCCACTCCCAAAGATGTCTTTCAGTGGAAATGTTTCAAAGCTAAACTGTTAACCTGGGTTTTTGAGTTTTTCCTCTCCTTTCTCCTCAAATATTTTTTCAGATTCTGCTGTCTTCATTTTAAGCTCACATGACAATGGTCAATATCCTGAGAGTAATTTTCTCCCTTAATCATTCAAGTCCTATCATTCTAAAAGCCAAGCTCTCCTTCCTTGAGACCTACACCTCAGCAAGGATTAGCACTTTGATACGTCTGAAACCATCTGTCAGAGAGAAAATATTAGGCATTAGAGGCTCATTTTGTTCTCCAGGAAACCTGAACCGTCTTGGAGATGGAAGAGGGCCAACTGTGCCCCTTGACAATATTAGCGAAGGCTGAAAGCTTGGCGATTTGAAGGCGAAAGCTCCGTGTAAATGCTCTGCCCATTACAGATGCTACAACATTTGGTTTCTGAGTTAGAGCGTTTTAAGTACACAGATTTCCTTGTGGCTTCTTTTCATCAGCCAAGATTGAAATGGCCTCTGCATTCTGCCTCCCAGCCTGTCTCCATGCACCATGCGTGAGGGTGAACACGGGGCTGTGTGAAGCCCTGTATAATCTATCTGCATTATCCGTCCTTACTGCATCCTTGCCCCACGCTGTTTTATGACAGCCTCTAGAATTGAACTTGGGACAAGGGGGTCTGCTTTGGATCCCACTAGAAAAGTTTCAGTCACGAAGACTAGAGCGGTGGTTTTCAACCGGGAATGGTTTTTGTCCCCCTAGGGACAGTTGGTTCTATCTGGAGACATTTTTGCTTGTCACAAAATGGACAGCATAGACATTTTTGCTTGTCACAAAATGGACGGCATAGGGTGGGCTAGTGTGTGCTACTGACATCTAGTGCATAGAGGCCAGGGGTGCTGCTAAACTTTGTGCCATGCACAGGACAGCCACCCCTGACAAAGAATTATCCGGCCCAAAATGCGAATGGTGCCAAGGCTGAGAAACCTTCCTCTGGGTTAGATGCTCAGGGTGTGGGTTTGCGCTGTGTCTCCCAACAACAGTCTTATAGGGGTAGTCCGGAGTCTATGGTTGTCTGAGTCGCCTTGAGACAGACGGATTAGGCCTTTTAAGTGAACATTTAGTGCGTGTGGCTACAATATCTGCATTTTTAACTGTAAGGCAGTCAACACCTGCCCACTTTTCTGGTTCAGTTTTAATTAATTTGGACACTCTTATCTGAGATTCATAACTGATTCCTTAAACAGGTAATGATACTAAATAGCTAATATTTATTGAAAGCTTATTATATGTCTGACACTCTTCTAAGCACTTCTTATATATCAATCCATTTGGTGCTCATAACAACCCTTCATTGTAGCTGCTGTGTGATCATCATCCCCATTTCATATGTGGACAGACTGAGGTATGGAACAGTTAACTTGTACAAGGACCCACAACCAATGAGTCCCGGATCTGGGATTTGCACCAGTGCCCTTAATCGTGACACCAGGGCACCATACTGCCTCTCTAAGAGGGTGAGAGAAGTAAGTCAGATGAGGGTCTAAATCCCTTACTAGAGGAGGACCTTAAGGTGCGTTACTCAACCTCTCGGAGCCTGGCCTGCTTCCTCATCTGTAACAGTGGAATTTGCAGGACTGAATTTACATGTTTTGGGGTGAATTAAATGAGATAACAGGTGTAGAAACACATAGTATATTTTTACACTAGGCTTCCCATAAAAACATTAAAAAAATTAGGAGTCACAAGGGCAGGGAAGTGAGACAAGGAGATTTAAGCAGGTGGACCGACCCAGGTGAGGCATTCGTGACCGGGTCATGGGAACCCTCTGTGAGGACGGAGCTTCAGTTCATTTCAGCGCATTCAGCTAGCATTTAGTTAGCTTCCTTTTCATTTTTTTAAACCTGGATTTTAGCAACTACTGTGTGTCTGGCACTGTGTTAGGTGCCAGATGTATGTGACCGGACAAGACGGTCAGAGCTCTTCTCTCATGTCACTGCCTCACACGTACCTAGTCCCCCACCCACTCCCTGCACTCTGAGCTGGTCTCCCTGCTCCACTGGTCCCCAGGACCACCCATTCGTTACCCAGCAGCCACTGTGGTCTTTCTGGTTAATGTGTTGCTGCTGATCTACCTTCTTTGCATTTGTAGTCAAAGATTTCAGACTATATGATTTTGATTTTTTGATAGGTCAAGATTTGCTTTGTGACTTGGTACAAGTCAGTTTTTGCAAATGTTCACTGTTTGCTGGGAATGATGTATATTCTCTTGTTTGGGAGTACAGAGTTCTGTATATGATGGTTCCAGATCATTCTTAATTCTGACTTAGATATCTTGAGGCCATATTATTCTGTGCACACAATCTAGAATATTCTGGGGGGGGCTCAATTATTTTTACATGAGTCCTCTTTACCCCTAATATTTCTCCCGAACTCTGTTTTATCTGATATTATCATAGTTACCAGCTTTCTTTTGGTTAGTGTTTTCCTGGTGTGTGTGTATATCTATATGTATATATAGAGAGATATAGATGTAGATATCCTCTTATATTTAGCCTTTATTTGTCCGTAAGTCTTATAACCAGCCTAAACTGGGATTTTTTTAAATAAATTTATTTATTTTATTTATTTAATTTTGGCTGTGTTGGGTCTTTGTTGCTGGGCGCGGGCTTTCTCTAGTTGCGGTGAGCGGGGGCTACTCTCCATTGTGGTGCATGGGCTTCTCATTGCGGTGGCTTCTCTTGTTGTGGAGCATGGGCTCTAGGCACACGGGCTTCAGTAGTTGTGGCACGTGGGCTCAGTAGTTGTGGCTCGCGGGCTCTAGAGCTCAGGCTCAGTAGTTGTGGCGCACGGGCTTAGTTGCTCTGCGGCATGTGGGATCTTCCCGGACCAGGGCTCGAACCCGTGTCTCCTGCATTGGCAGGTGGATTCTTAACCACTGCTCCACCAAGGAAGCCCTAAACTGGGATTTTTAAAAAATCCAATCTGATAATCTTTTTAAACTGTTGGATTGAGATCATTTTCACTTATGTTTACTGATATATTTACATTTATTTTTCCTATCTTATGTTTTCTATTTATTCTTCTGTTTCTCTACTTCCCTTTTTTCTCCTTTTCTGCCTTCAAGGCTTCTTTATTTAATTCTCTTACCCTCTACTAGTTTGAAAGTTTTACATTCTCTTTTTCTTTTGTGGTGACAGTTTAAAGTTAGTCAATATCTTTACCTCCTATGAAATATACAAAGACCTTAGAATGCCTTAGCTCCTGTCCCAGACGCCCCACCCATCCTGCCTTGTGTTTATTACTCCCCAGATGACTTAGTACCATCTGTGTTTTATACAGTCACTGATTGTTTCTCTTTACCCTCATTCTTTACTCACTGATCCTTCTTTCATCTCACACCTTTCTAGTTTCAGTTTTCTTCATTCTGAAATACATCTTTGTGTTTCTTTGGTGAGAATTTGTAACTGGGAACATCCATTCTTGTGTGTCAGAGAATGTATAGAACTCCAGGTCTTCCATTGTGGCTGTCGGAAAGTCTATTGTGCTGTTTGCTCTTTGAATTCGATCCTCTCACTCGCTTAGTCAAAATACTTCAGTAACCCTCTGCTGTCCTCAGAGTCCAGCCGGTGGAAAAGCATTGAAGAATTTGAATCTGGAGTACAAGGTGATCAGATTCACTCTTTCCAGGAATCTCTGACTGTGTGTGACGGAGGGGCTGGGAGGGTCAAGGTTGGAGGTAAGACGGCCAGGTACGGGAAAGCTGTGCTTCCTGTGACCTCAGGGAGAGGTGACTGTAGCCTTAACCAGAGTGGTGGTGGTTATGGGACTGGGGAGAAGGACTGAATTCCGGAGCCAGATTTAAGAAATAAATCCTCTACAGGGATTTGTGACTGCTTAGCTCAGGGCTGAGGGAGGCAGAGGAAAGATTGACACCCAGCTTTCTGGGTGCAGCAGCTGAGGAGATATGGTGCTAGACATTATGAAATACAGGAAGTCTGTTTGGGGGACGAGAGGACATGCTAGTTCGGTTTGGGGTGTATTGAGTTTCAGGTACCTGGATATGCTTCTGGAGATTTCCTGTAGGCGATGGGAGCTGAACCACAGGATCTGAGCTGGAGCTGGAGCTGGCGCGTCACTGGCATTGGATGGGAAGCAGAGTCATTGCAGTAGGTGGGGCTCCCAGGCAGCATTCAGAGATTGAAAAAGGCAAGCTGGTCCAGGGCAGAATGCAGGTGAACACTAGCATTTGAGGGTCTGAAGAGCCAGTGGTCAGAGGAGGAAGGGTCCTCAAAGGAGTGGCCAGAGCGCGAGGATTAAAACCAGAAAAGGCTGCAGTCTCAAGCCCCAAGAAGATAGCTCTTCATGAAAAGGGGGTGGTCAGCAGGGCTAGGCTGCTTGAAGACGGTAAGGAAGAAAAAAAGTGAAAATATCCATTGGATTTAGCAAAAAGAAGGTAAAGCTCATTGGTTTTTTTGTTAGAAGTGCTTTCAATGGTTTGATGGCAGAAAGCAGATAGCAGTGGATTGAAGAGTAAATAGTATATTGGGTTGACTGTTTAAAGATGTTGGTCTGTATGGAGAGGAGAATGACGAATTATTTTGCAACTGGTCAAGGGGGCTGTTGTGTTTTCGTTTTGGCTGGGAGCAGCGGGAGAGCCAAGAGAGCCTCTGGACAAAGAGGACTGCTGGAGAGAGAAGGCAGTCCGCAGAGTGGGAGGTGGCCTGGGATCTTGAGATCAGATGGAGGACGGAGGCTTGGGCCAAAGGCAGGACACCTCTTCCAGCAACTGAGGAGAAAGGCAGGTGTGGATACCTCTAGATGTAGCTGTGATGGTGGGAGGTTGTAGATGCTTCCTGTTTGTTGTGGCTTCTGTTCTCTTTGTGACGCAGGAGGTCAGGTGACTATGCGTGAGCGGCACAAGCCCCAGCCAGACTCTCTTCCCTGGGCTTCGTGACTGCCCCTCCGCCAGTACTCCTGGCTTTGCCCTTTTGCTCCTGCCTTTCATCCACTCCTTAGCCTCTCTTGTTGGCTGTTTCTCTTCTGAGCGTCCTTCATACATTTATGGTCCCCAGAATTCTGGGCAGACCGAGGAGAAGCCCACAGTCCTTGGAAAGGCCGGGCAGACACCCAGTCCTTGAGAAGGGGAGCCAGAGGCTAGCAAGGAGCCCAGGCCATGTAGGGCCCAAGTGTCGAGACACTGCTGACCCTTCATCTGGGCCAGCCTGACTGATGCTGGCCGGCCTGGGTATGGGGACAGGTAGGCTCTAGGGCCCCTGCTGGAATAAGCCTCAAGGCAGTAGAAAAGAGGCACAAGGCTGCTTAGGTAAAATAAAGCCAGGGAGATCTTCTACGATTTAAAAGCAGACAGGCCATTATCACAGACTGCTGTGTTGAATTTCATTTTGACATTCAGTGTGATCTCTAGCTCTTTCACTAGCTCAGCCAGACTTCACCGAGTATTAGGGGGAATACAAGGTCAGTTCCTCACGTGATACCTGAGTAGTGAAATGAGCACTGGGGAGATGGCAGTTGGCATTGGCAGTTGTCATTCCCACACCAGAAGTGTGGGGATGGTTCTGCTGTGCTTCTGGAGGGAATCCAGACGTTGCTTATTAGCTTTCAGCCTATTGGCACAGCATGATTCGTGGGAAGAGCCCACATTCAGGGAAGCATACTTGAAGCTCTACGTATAGCGCACATTCAGGCGCTATAACTTGAAGGCTGGTCTGCCTTTTGTCTCTGCATCCTGGAACCAGACAGTGATCCTGAATGTGGCTTTAAAAAGTAACAGCATTTCAGGGCGACCTGTGAAATGAGACAGAATAAGATCATTTTCTGTGATCCTGTTCATGTTTAACTTTAGTTAGATGTGCAGAAGCACAAAGGGTTTTGCCAGAAATCTTGTGTTCATTCAGTCCCCTCATTTAGGTGACTTGTCCAAGATCACCTAGCACATTTATTCCTGGATAGACACTAGACCCTAACTCCCCAGCCTTGTCTGCTGCTTAATGATGCCCTGTTTCACCTGCTTTTAGGACAGGGGAGAGTGTCTGCCAGTAAAGCCAAAGGTTACGTGGGAGAGCTGTGATACCTCACTTCTCCTCCCGTTCCCCTTCCGCCCCCAACCTCAAGCGTGTGGTACAGAGTCAGAGCAGGCCTGCGAGAAATCACTTGACTCAGAAATGCCTCTTACCTTGGAAAGGCATTTTCCCGATTATATGGCAAGTGCTCAGAATATGCTTTTTATTCTTTTCACCTTAGAGTCAAATGAAATGCGCAGACTAAAGTCTTATTTTCTAACAGGCCTTACAAAGCTGCCTGGATTCTACCACACACCCTGGTGAGAAACTAAAGTGTTCATGGTATTGGAAGGAGTCCACGCTTCCGATGGCCCTTTGGTCCCCCCAGCCGCTGGCTCACACTGACCCCCAATACACACGTCTAGTTCTGGATCACCCCGAAGTCAGACTGCAGCAAAGTGGGAGCATTAGAAAAGTATTATTTTATTTTATTTTTGCTATTTTTAAAAGAGACTTTCAATTAATCATCATGGAATAGTCACAGTGCTCTTGGAATTCCTTATACTTGTTTTGCAGTTGTGTATTTTTGTTGTTAAAAAAAAAAAATCCAAGCCGACAGAGAAGATCTAAGAATAGTACAATGAATCCTTTTATGTCCTTCACCTAGATTTACCAGTTGTTAACATTTTGCCACATTTGCTTTCTCTCACTATATATATGTTACACGTCTATACATACATACATATGGACACGCATATGTTCATATATAATTACATTCCATATATAATCGTTACTACTATTTTGCTGAACCATTTGAGAGTGAGTTGAAGACCTTGTGAGCTTTGATGCCTAAACACTTCAGCATGTATTTTCTGAGCACAAGGACATTCTCTTACATAATCACAATTATCCAATCCAGGAAATTTAATATTGACACAATGTTATTATGTAATATACAGTCCATATTCAAATGTTGACATTTGTCCAATTACCTCAGGTGGTGAGTTGCTTTTATTTTAACTGTTCATTGGCAGGAGGAGATGGAGGGGTGTTCCCGAGGTGATGGTTTCACTGTGTAGGCCCCCCACTCCGAGGTCAGATTCTGCACCTGCTTTTAGGTTTTTATCTGCTGGTCCTCCCCAAGAGCACCCTCAACTAGTCAGTAACAAGACCACTGAGGGGGCTGGCAGTTAGAGCACGCTGTATCAATTTGCTGTGAATGTTAAATAAAGTAGCAAGTCACACAGATTTCACAGTATGGACATTTAATATAAGGATAGGTTTCCTGTTCAAAGACTTAAACATTACGAGGTAGCTTCTTTTGCTACCATACAAAAATGAGCCCGTCTGCATGTATTACTAAGTTTTAAATAATCTGCCTTGGCCCTTTGAGTAGAGCTAAGGATCCTCAATTAAAACTGCAAATCAGCTCACTGCCTTAGCACCAGGGGGCAGAGTCGGGCTTGCTGAGACACTGGAGAGGGAACTTCTAACGGGCATCGCAAAGCTCCAGGCCCCATGCTGCATATTTGCGTTTCTATCATTTCACTCCTGATAGAAGCATGCTCACTACTAAAAGGTCAGTAATTAGCTTACCCTGATTTGCCCACATAGTTAAACCCCTGACTTCTGTGTTGCCCTTTTTTCCAGAGGTTGAGAGACATTTGCTGTTTCTCTAATGATAGCAAAACAGAAACCTACTGTCAACCTCATCAAGATGTGCTTGCTAAGTCCCAAGGGACCAGTTTGTTTTCCCTTTAGCGTATCTCGCATTCACAAATAAAGTGTCTTTGTGTCATATCATGAATTTATATAAGACTGCTTTGGCCTTAGAGTATTTATAAAACATTAATGGATTAAAGAACCAGGGGATGTAGATAGGACGCTAATACCGGTTATCACTTGGTAGGAACTCCTTCTGCAAATGGGTTTAAATTGCCCATCCAAGCCAAAAAAAGAGGGGGTTGCATAAGGACAAGGATTATAAAGAGATTATGGTCTATTTAAAATAAATCCTCAGCCTCTCTCCAACCTCATTAGCAATTAGCAAGGAAGTGTGAAGACAGGGATTCTTTTCTCTTCACTTGTTTCTCCATTTCATTGTAAGAGGTGAGAACACAAATTAGGCATTCCTTTGCCACCAGAAGTCAACTTCCTCTGATGCTTGGCAGCCTGCCAGCTTCTTTGGCTTTGCAGGACCTGCCTCTTGGAGAATGTGTTCCGTTCACCAGGTTGTCTGATTCTCTCAAACCTGGACATCTAGAATGCTTTCTGGCAATCAAGCATGTATTAAAAATTCATCTCTTCCTTCTTCCATGATACTGGAGAATGGACCTTTTAGCTGTGAAAAATGATATCTGTTTTTGTTCCTGGCACGATCGATGACAGTGTAGTCTTTTACTAGTTGGCATTTTCTAAGAGCATGTTTGAGACAGATCCGTACTTGGAGACTTACATGGTGACAGCATGGTAGGGCTCACTCCTACAGGAATTTAACTTCTTAGGAAATGAGATTGCCTTTTGTGTTATTTTAGGAAGTCTGACACCTCAGAGGTCCCATTGTCACCCACTCTTTTGGCATCTCTTGGTCCACAGGGTCTTGGTTGTTGTTTACCTGCTACTTTTCAGAGAGGCCCAGTGGAGCCACCAGACCCTTCTGTATAAGCAGCTTCCTCATGCTGTGTCTCCTCTGTCTTGCTTAGAATTGGATGTCAAGATTCAGATAATCCCTGTTGCCCGGTGTTTTATTTGCCAAAGCAAAACTTAGCATTGATAAAACTCTCAGACAGGTCACTTAGGATTGACTTTCTGTCACATCACCAGAGAAGCAAGTTCAGTGAATATTTGATTTGGAAAAGCCCTGTTTCCTATACCTTTGTGCTTGTGTATCTTTATGAGAATAAAGAAAACTGCCTAATATTAAATAAGAGCTAAACGTGGATTTAAAGAAACACCGTCAGCCTGATTAAAAGAAAGGTTTGATTACAACACTTAATTACTATAATATAGTAGTAAACATCCTTTGGCTGCAAGTCTTTCTGCTGAAAAGCCACCGTTTGTTTTTCAAGATACTTAAAATAATAAGTCTTTGTTTTCACAGGCCTTAGGTTTATTCGACACCACTTAGAAAGATGTGTGAGGGCTTGAAGCCCACAGACATAAAATGCCCAGTTTCTCTTGGCCTTCGCCTGTGGGACATCTCCAAAGAGACTGGCTAAGCTGCTGACGCTAAAACGTGCTTACTAATTGGCATAGCACCTGCAGTCAATTAGGGAAGCTTCAATTATCCAAACCAAAGCCACCCACCCAAAGATTAATTTTCTGCTCTATTTCCTATGAAAAACATAGCATATTTAGCTCTGGGTCTAGGCCCTCAGTGGAGTACATTTTAGACACCTAAACTGCATCGTTTTCTCCTGAATTGTACTTGTTCCTGCAGTTCAGCAGCCTTGCTCTCCTCATATCACACCCACCAGTTCTTTCAAAATTGTTCTTTTGCTGTTGTTTTTGTTGCCTTTCCAAACTGCTGAGATCACTGGGAAAAGATGTTCATTAGAAGCTTTTCTTCTGAAGTACGGCTTGCTTTCTTTCACTGAAAATATCCAGTCTTTTTGCTTGATAGGATCTAACTTCTGTAACCTAAAAGCTTTGGGCAATGGCAGCTCTGAATTTAATAGCACTCAGATATATTGTTTCCTAATTGTCCCGTGTCATTGTTCCACGTAGATACAAAGATTTCCACTGCCCTGCCCCACAGTCCCCTCTCTAATGAGTAATTTTTCTGTTGTGTTTCTCAGAGAAGGAACAAACCATAAATCGAGCTGGTATTGTCCAAGAAGACGTGCAGCCACCAGGTAAACGTAAAAATCACAACAAAGTCTCACGTGTACTAGTGTGTTGTCATTGGGAGTGGTGCTTTGCAGCAGGAGAAGTCTTTGCTTTGAGGCTGGATTGTAACTGTGCCGTTATTTCCCAGCAGTTGCCATTTTAGAGGTTGCCACCCCAAGACTTCCTCTTAATATGTTACTCCAGAAGAGTTTTTGCAAGTTTACACGTTTCTCTTCTGCATTTGATAAGTGGGCATAAGTGTGTAGCAAGTGTGCAATTAACTATCAAGCATAAGTAGATGTTTTGCAGACATATTTACCAAGCACCTATTTAAACACCACCGTCATGGGAAAATACTGTTTACTTATGAGCTATTTTAATCGATGCGGGATTCTGCTTTATACAGAAGCTCACAAGTTCCCTGTATGGCTGAATGGTTAGTTACTTTGAGACGATCCAAGTTGGCTGAGAATGAGAGGTTTCTAGCTTATTAGCCAAAACTCTTGTAATCTGTGGCAGCGGTCTTTTTTTTATTCATTTATTTTTTAACTAGGCCAGATACATATCTCCCTGATGTGGGGCAATTTCTGAGCCATTTAAAAGTCTCTCGTCAGCTGCCACGGCTTCCCAGCCGTCCTGTTCCGGGGTTCCGGCAACTTGCCCGCACTAACTCCGACTACATGGAAATTGCACAACTTCATTCTGATGTCATCTGAGTTGTTTAGGGTTGAGGGAAGTGGTAGGAAATTTAAAAACGAATCCTGTTTTTATTCGTGTTTCTTTCTATAGGGTTAAAAGTGTGGTCGGATCCATTTGGCAGGAAATGAAAAGGCTATCACCACCTCTGATTATGAAAGTAGACAGAGTCTTCATGCTTTCATTTCTGTAGCAAGTACAATAAATCACCTGGCTAAAGAACGATGGCTGGAGAAGAAAACTCTAGAAGGCTGTAAAGAAGAGTAGTGTGCACCAGGATTAATTCCCTTCTTAAGTATCAAAAGAACCCTGAAACAAATCACACCATTACGAAGGTTTTCATGATTTGGTTTCCTTTCTAAAAATGAAGCTTTCTCACCCAGTTGCATTTGGAGGTGATCTACTTATTATTCAGTCTCTACCTCTTACCCACCTGAGCTGTGATATGAATACAAGCAACCGGTAGACTTGGGAAGATCCTAGTCTGTTCTGCCGTCTTCCAAATAAGAAGTTTCAGTGAAAACCCACCATATTGAGCAGCCTCGTAGGGCTCTTCGAAAATGTTAAAGTTGATAAAACTCTTTGAGGACAAGTACATTGTACTCTTTAAGAATAAAGAGTACAACTCATCTATCTCATTGGGAGGGTTGCTGCATTTTGAAAAATAAATACCTATGAAGCAAATCAAGCTAAATGGGTATGCATGCCTAGTAGAAATCATGTTGAATTAACTGAGTGAAAATATGTATATTAAAATGATTTCTTTTTACTTCACAATGGTGTAAGATTTTTTGTAAATCCTTCTTTGTAAGCGCATTAAATGATACCCAGAAATATTATTTGACTACATTATATTTGACTAGGTATTTGACTGTTTGGTGTTTGTATACAAGTAAAATTGTATACAAGTAAAAATCTTAAAGGTAAATAGCAAATGTAT
Organism: Leucopleurus acutus; assembly: GCF_964270905.1. Classification (NCBI taxonomy): domain Eukaryota; kingdom Metazoa; phylum Chordata; class Mammalia; order Artiodactyla; family Delphinidae; genus Leucopleurus; species Leucopleurus acutus. The sequence continues at coordinate 52,295,613 of NC_139146.1, forward strand.
TGAGACAAATACTTATTGAATGCGACTCTCTACCAGATACCTCACCAGGTGCTGCAAAGATGAACATGAGAATACGAATTTCTTTCTCTAGTGCTCTCTCTGGCCCCTTCCTAGATTATGTGCTTTTGAAAGACACATCTTTTTCATTTTTACATTTCCCAGAGTGCCTTGCACATTACTGTACGCTGTCTTTTAGATGAGCTACCTGATGACATAATTTTATTATTGTGAACTGGGAGATGGCTTAACAGACAACTGGCATAATTATGTTAATTACTGTCAAAAAAAAAAGATTTATAGTTCCAAAACCAAAGTCATCATTTTTGGTAGGCATTCCCTAACATTTAATTGACTTACAGTTAACAGCCTGTTAAAAGAACTGACTCATTTGGGGGACATTTGACCACTCTTTTCCTTGGAGGGGGCACCAAAAGGTTGTGTGACTTAAGAGTCAAGCCCCTTGTGGGTGCTTAATCGAGATTCCTCTGTGACTGAGGCCAGTGCCTATACATCTGCTTTGGAAGATATCCAGGCTGAAATGACTGTGTCTGCGTGTCATAGACAAGAACTTTGGGGCCTCGATGGCCTGTTTGTCGGCTGGAACAGACTCAGTTTAGTCTCCTGAGTGAGACCTATGTCCTGGCCTTGACCCTACCTTTGGTCCACCTCTTTGCAGAGATAAAGAGGCTTTCTGTCCTGCTCAGCTGCCTTGATGCTTATAAAAGGATTGCTCTTGATGTTCTCAGAGCTGTAGTGTCAGTCTGTGCTGCCCACGCTTGACAAAAGCCAGGTTGTAAGAGATGCTACTTGGGAAGACTGACTGAGGGCCTGGTGGTTCATCCACACTCCTCCCAGGTGTGCCTCCAGGATGATGAGGAAAGCACTCGAAAGAGGGGATCTTAGTCAAATACAGTTAGGAAACATAGAGTTCAAGTTAATTAGGTTTATTTGCTTCTAATTTGACAATTTCCAAGAGAGACATAACATTTCCCAAGTGTATTTGATCACAGAACATTTTTTTACCAATTATCTTCTGGGCCTAGTGACCAACAACATCCTTTTGGGAACATTCTCCAAATAGTCTCGGGACCCTTTAACACTCAAAAATTTTTGAGAACTCCAAAGTGTTTCTTTTTAGGTGGGTTATATCTATAGATGCTTACTATATTAGAAATTAAAACAAATTTTTCATTTACGAATATCAATAATAAACCCATAGGTTACTATGACATATTTTTGTGTGAAAAATTTATTTACCAAGATGAAAACATAATTTGCAAATTTCTTTAATGTCTGGCTTAATAGAAGATGCTAGATTCTCATATCTACTTCTGCATTTGATCTGTTGCTGTATCACACGTCATGTGGCCTCTGGAAAACTACACCCTCATAAGAAGAGAGTAAAAAAAGGCAAAAAGCCTTTGATAGTACAGTATTATAAAAATACTTTTGATCATGCAACCCCCCTAAAAAGATTCCAGAGACCCCTCCAGGTACCTCCAGGTACCACAGTTTGAGTCTAATCTGTTTGCATTAGTTCCCTCAGAGTTGCCTGTTGAGGGAAATTACAAGAGGAGGGGAGAAACTGACAAAATTTCCTGTCCTTATTGCCAAAATGAAGTTGGATCCTTTATTCTCAATGTCCTCTTTAGGAAGACTCTGGTTGACTTTATTTTAATCTCAGCACCAGAAATAGCCACACTGCTGAAGAGTTGGTACATTTATCCCGTGAACATTGATTTGCGTAACTTGTTTCCTTCTTTGTATTGGCTGATAGGAAGCTCAACCACATTTGTGGTCCAGATTTTTAAAAAGTACCTTGTGGAATGAATTTGGGCCATTACATTACCTTCATTCTTTTTTTCCCCTGACCTTATTTTCCTTTCTGCTTTCTCACTTCAGTTTCCTATCTTATATTGTATGTTAGACCCATCATTTAAAAATGAGCCAGCGCACAGACAGTATTTATTCAATGGAAAAACCACTTATAATCTAGTAAGGGAAATGATGTAAATTCACAGATTAGATTAAAATGATGTGGAATATTAGAAGGACCTTTAAGGAGGTTCGGAGTGTCTACTGACACTGGGCACATGCAAACCCTGTGTCCCTGCAGTTCTACTAGTTATTTATGCAGCAGAAATGCATCCATAAATCCACCAAAAGACATGGACTAGAATGTTCCCAGCAGCTCTGGAAACTCCCCAAATGCCCATCCACAGTACAATGACTAAATAAACTGTGATATATTCACACGATAGAATACAATATGGCAATGAAAAGGGACAACAATGCAATGAATCTCACCAACAATACAGAATGAACAAAAGCAAGTTGCAAGAGTACTTTTAGATTCCATTTAGAGAAAGAATAAAAATGGTAAATTAAGCCATAGAGTTGGAAGTCAGGATAGTGACTATTAGGAAGAGGCGTTGCTGTAGCGACTGGCAAGGGATACAGGGGGTCTTCAAGGTGCTGATATGCTACTTTTTGATCTGGGAGCAGGGTACACAGGTGTATTGAGTTTTTGAGTGCTTCCCTGAGCTGCACAAGTTCACATACTTTTCTAAGTGTATGTTGTACTTCAGTAAAATTTTTAAAAAGAGATGCAAAGATAGTGGAATCAGGAAACTTTCCAGAGAAGCACGTTGTCTGGTGGGAGGAACGTGGGTTTCAGGAGGGATGATAAAACGTACCCCTCAGCGTTGTTGGGGAAATTAGGAATACTGTATGTGAGATGCCTAGCAAATACCTGGACCTGGGAGAGGTCAGATTAATGATAGCTATTATCATTGATGGAGTAGCTGACATTTAAACAGAGCTATGAAAAAATGCCTGGGACTCAGACACGCGGTGAGAGACACAGGTGCAGAGGCAGCAAAGCTAAGCATTTGAGGGATGGCTTGGCTGGGCTGTGGTGGTGTGTGGGGCGACCACTGACCGAGGGGCTTTGCCCATCCTGTGCACCACCGGCCCGGGCTTGACATACAGCAGGCACTCGTCAGTATTTGGATGGATCGAATGAGTAATTGAAAAAAAAGACTGAGGGAACAAATGAAGGGAATGGTGTTGAAGACCACGTGGTGGTCACCCTTAAATGTCAAGCTGACAAGCTTTACTTAATTTACAGACATGGAGTACTGGAAGCAGGCAGTGGTCTGAAAACTTTCCAACAAAGCCAGAGTTCCATCCCCGGAGCAGTGCAAGACTGTTACCTGTCTGCGTGAGGAAGGTACAGAAACAAAGAATAAGTAGTAAGAAACATCAATAGCAGTTTGACAGAGTAGTTTTTATCTTTTGAATCTGATGTTTAAAAATGGGGCTTTCCTTAACAAGGATTTACTGTATAGCACAGGGAATTATATTCAATATCTTGTCATAACCTATAATGGAAAACAATCAAAAGAACATAGATACATCCATGTATATCTGTATAACCGAATCACTTTGCTGAAAACCTGAAACTAACACAATATTGTAAATCAACTATACTTCAATTTTTCTAAAAATTGGGCTTTCGGGGCTTCCCTGGTGGCGCAGTGGTTGAGGGTCCGCCTGCCGATGCAGGGGACACGGGTTCATGCCCCGGTCCGGGAGGATTCCACGTGCTGCGGAGCGGCTGGGCCCGTGAGCCATGGCTGCCGAGCCTGCGCGTCCAGAGCCTGTGCTCCACAACGGGAGAGGCCACAACAGTGAGAGGCCCGCGTACCAAAAAAAAAAAAAAAAAAAAATTGGGCTTTGCTTTTGTACTTTTTTGCTTTTTAAAGTTTCTAATAAAATTAATTTTATTGTATTTTATAGGTCTTCATTAGATTGGTGGTTAGAAGCAAACGACTGGGCTTCACCCCAGGTAGTTTGAAAAGCACTGACCTGGAGGATGGATCTGAGAGGGTGTTCTTGGGTCCGGCCCCGAGGTTCAGAAGCCTGTGTGCTCAGCTGGTGAAAGAACCCCCTGCCTGCTGGTGGCTCTGGGTTCTGAGGCATCAGCAGATGAAACACCCTGGTTTCTTAGCCCAGGGCTGGCCTCCACGGACAAGTGATTTCACTCTCCCAGACTTCACTAGCACCTGCTGAGTGTGGGAGGCCTCCTGCAGTTTATTCTAGCCTGTTGGTAACAAAATACACAGTTCACTGGCAACCCCTGTGCCTGGGAAGGTAGCAGGAACACTGGGGGGCCTGCTGCTCCACTAAATGTGGCCTGAAGAGGGACATTAAGTCCGCCACCATCTTCCCTGGAGCAGGACAGCCAGGCAGTGGCAGTAGGTCACCCTCCCCAGGATCCCCCAGCTGACTGGAAGCAGCAGGGTGCCTTTCACTCCTCATTTCTGCTAAGTGGTGTTTCCCAAACTCCGATCATCTGAACACAATGGGGAGAAACGAGGAGTCACTGCTTCTTATAAGAGTCAAGCAACGGTGCGCCACAGTCTCTGCCTGGGGTTCTGTGTGTCACCTTATGTGATTAAAATAAATGCCCAAAAAGATGGGATGATTTGTCCAGACCTTTTTGGTTGCGAGTGACAGAAAACCAAGCTCCAAATAGTGCAAAAAGAGAATTCAGTCATGTAATTGAAAACTCCAGGGTCACAATTGTTTTCTATTGTCACGGTCATTTCTTAAACTGTAAACGTCATTAAGTCACAATCATTTGTGAATGTAAAATGCAATTATATCCAGCGCCCTCAAGAAAGAGTCATGCTGGATATCTTCGGTAGTTACAGGTTTTCTCTCCTGGTTGACATTAGCTGCTCTCTCTGCCCAACATCTTACTCCCTCTCTCTTGGGGACATTTACTCCCAGCTCTAAGTTTTGTTCATCTTCCTCCCACTCTGTCTCCCTGTTTTGGGTGGAGCTGACTTCACCCCATGCACCAGGAACAGACGTCTGGTCCAAGTTTGGCCAATCAGAACACTGGGTGAACTCCTGGCCACAGAGATTGGATCTGAGATGAGCATGGGGCCCAAACCAAGCTAGTCAGCTTAATCAAGCTAGTAGAGTTCATCTTGCCTGTTGGCTGTGTGGTCAAACTAGAGGAGGGTCTCTCTTTCACCACATTTGGAGCTATTGGCAGCCACCTTGCCACCATGAGGGCTGATCTGAGACTAACACCATTGTAGAAGGAAACAGCAGGAGATGGAAACCAGGTCTTAATGATGTTGTTCACACCTCCTGAGTTCACTTGTGTCTGAAGCAAGGATATCTCTGGATTAATAAATAATGTTAGTAAATTCCCTTTCTGCGCCAGTTTAGATTGGGTTTTGTCACGTGCAACCAGGAGAACCTTGACAAAGCATCTCAACTTCATATTTTAATCATTTTTTCTAAAATGTATTCCACATGTCATTTCCACCTTAAATAAAGCATGTTGAACATAAGTCAGCCTCCCTTTATGACTTGGACTTATTATTATTATACAGTTGTCCCTAAGGGGCTGTTGGGGTGGGTCAGACATTTACCTGCTGTGCTTGTGAGATTTCTGGCTTTTCTGTTTTTCTTGTCTCTGCCCTGCCTCACAGCTATAAGGAGCAGACTGTGGCTTCATCTTGAATTTGCTGCTTGTAGTCTGTAGTGAGATTGGAAAGCATTAGCCAAAATTCAGGAATCTGACATCAAATGAAAGGAAATGCCTTTAATGTGGATTTAGAGACTCTGGTAAGGATAATAGCAGGGCCTTGTGACATTTTGGCTGCCCTGAGGTCTTCCTTCCTTCCTTCCTTCCTTCCTTCCTTCCTTCCTTCCTTCCTTCCTTCCTTCCTCCCTTCCTCCCTCCCTCCCTCACTCCCTCCCTCCCTCCCTCACTCCCTCCCTCCCTCCCTCCCTCCCTTCCTTCCTTCCTTCCTTCCTTCCTTCCTTCCTTCCTTTCTTCTCTCTCTCTCTCTCTTTTTAATGGTATTTGCTTTCTGTTTCTGCATTGTTCTGAATGGATAAGTTTTCTTGATGTTTCTGTTGGTTGAGAATTTTCCCGTAACAAAATTATCACACTAAAGGATTGTGCCATGTGAGCAAATGAGCTAGGGTTGAAATGTCTTATATCTTAGCAAAGTTACTTAGTTTCTTCCAAGAGGGAACAGTAATACACAGCAATATTCTGAACCTCAGGCTGACTTTTAACTTGTTTTTCTTCTTTTCTAAAATAGCCTCCTTATTTTCAACCTCTAATAGCATACGCTGACTTGCAAGGGGAGGAAAAAAAAAAAAAGCAAGCATGTTTGTATCAGAAGGAGCAGGTTTACTTAAAGCAGATGTGGAATCAGTTTGGGCAAATGTGAGTTGCCAGCCTCTGAACTTCGCTGCTAAGTACATGCACCCTGGAATACATCAGAGTCACTTAAGCCTCATAAATGTGCTGGAATACAGGGTAAACGTGTAGGGGGCACGCAGCTAGCTGCCCTTGCAAAGTTGAATGAAAACCCCAAGGGGCACACTCCCTCTGAGAAGTTCAAATGAAGACAATTGTGTTTGGAAAAAAATATAACAAAGTGTCTGGTTTTGAAATTACCAGGAAAATGGCAGCTCTGGTGATTTATCTTGCGGAATAAGCAAAATCTGCTTTCTAAAGTAGCTATTTTTATTTTTATTTGTGCTGCCACTTGGTGTGGACTCACATTACAGACATAAAATACCGAAGCACGAAACCATTATTTGGTTTCTGTAACGCAGAGAGCAGGACTTAATTTTTGCCAGTCCCTGCCTTTTGAACATCTGGTCTGCGGCTTTGGAGAACAAGTTAGGCAGCAGACAGAGACTCCAGAAGGGTGACTCCTGTTCTTCTCTAACTGAACACGTGACTCCTCAGCCCGTTAAGGCTCCCCATTAACGTTTGCGGCAGCTCTTGTGAAACACAGTAGTTTTCAGTGATGATGAGAGTGATTGCAGTGAGCGAGTGTCAGAGAACACGGGACAGCCAGTACCCAAGGCCCTGGCCTCCTGGATGTGTTTCCAGTAAAGGGATGGGAAGACAAAGACGGTAATTGCTTCTCTAGTCTCTAGATGCCTAACACGATTACACGGACTAGTAGGTATGATGGGCTCAATTGCATCCCCTCAAAATTCATAGGTTGAAGTCCTAACCCCCAGCACCTTAGGAAGTGACTGTGTATGGAGATTGGGTCTTTAGAGAGGTGATTAAAATAAAATGAGGTCAGGGCTTCCCTGGTGGCGTTGTGGTTGAGGGTCTGCCTGCTGATGCAGGGGACACGGGTTCGTGCCCCGGTCCGGGAAGATCCCACATGCCGCGGAGCGGCTGGGCCCATGAGCCATGGCCGCTGAGCCTGCGCGTCCGGAGCCTGTGCTCCGCAGTGGGAGAGGCCACAACAGTTAGAGGCCCACGTACTGCAAAAAAAAAAAAAAGGTAAATAAAATAAAATGAGGTCATATGTGTGGGCCCTGACACAATATGACTGGCATCCTAATAAGAAGAGGAGATTAAGACATAGACCCACACAGAGGCAGGACCATGTGAGGACGCAGGGAGAAGACGGCCATCTACAAGCCAAGGAGAGAGGCCTCAGAAGAAACAAACCCTGCAATAATCTTGATCTTGGACTTCCAGCCTCCAGAACTTCAAGGAAATAAATTTCTGCTGTTTGAGCCAGCCAGTCTATGGTACTTTGTTATGGCCGCCCCAGGAAACTAATACAGTAGTTGGCCAGTAAACACTTGTTGGATGTTGTTTTATCATCTCTTGTGAATAGTTCTCTAGAATAAAATCTCTTTGTCCTACAGAATCATGGCCTTAGTTTGAGGCTGAATTTCCTCCAAGGTTTACACTGCCTCCCTTCCCATATTACTCACCCACAGGACCCTCCACAGCCCCCCTAATCTATTCATGACCCTCAAAATACCATTAGTGCCCTCCTGCCCCCTCCACCCCTCTGCTCACCTTAAGTCCTTGTGGGACATCCTCCTCCCTTCTCTTCACCCATCTAAACACAGCAGTGGTTTCCAGACCTATTTTAAATTTGTCCCCACCCCCAAGGCTTCCCTGACATTACCAGTCTGGGGAGAGTACTTTCTCCTTTGTCTTATTGGTTCACACCGTTCATTCGGCCTAAAGTGGCATGGCTACCTTGGGCTGTGATTTTATTACCAGCAGATGGCAACTCCCTCCCACCTTCAGCTCAGGATAAAATCCTTGGCATCGTCCTTGCCTTCTCTCTTTCTCTCACAGTCAGTTGGACAAGAAACCAATGGACTCACCCATCCAAAACCTCCCGACTCTGAGCTGTCTCATCCCCTCCACTGTTACATCACCAATGTCTAAGCCACCATCTGCTCTTGCCTGGATTATGGCAACTGCCTCCTAAGAGCACCCTCAGCTTCTATCCTCGTCCCCTGTGGTAGGCAGAATTGTACGCTGGGCCTGCATACTCCCCTCCCCTCCCCTGAGCACAGGTGGGACTTGTAGATGTGATGGATGTCAGGCTGTGATTAGGTTACTGATCAGTTGACTTTGAGGGATATCTTGGTTGGTCTTTACCTAGAGAGGTGAACCCTTTGGGGGCTGGGTCCTTCCTGAAGGAAGAGATTTGAAGTGTAAGAGAGATTCCCCTCTGGCCTTGAAGAAGCAAACAGCTATGCTGTTAACTGTCTGCAGAAGGGACCACACGGCAAGGATTGAGAACGGCCTCTAAGAGCTACCCCCAGCCAACGGCTGGCAAGAAAATGGGATTTCAGTCCTGCAACCACAAGGATGTAAATTCTGCCAACAACCAGTGAGCCTGGGAGAGGACACTGAGCTCAGGATCCTGAGATCATAGCCCCAGCTGACACCTTGATTTCAGCCTGGCAAGACCCTTAGCAGAGGACCCAGCTGACCCAAAACTGGACTACTGCTGACCCAGGAAACAGAGACAATAAATCTGTGTTGTTTTAAGCTGCTAAGTGTGTGGTCATTACTTATGCAGAATGGATAACTGATACACCCCACTTCAGTCTATTCTCCCCGCCCTGGTCAGAGTGAGGGATCCTCTTGGGACACAAGGCAAAGCATGTCCCTCTTTCTCTCAGGAGCCTCCAATGTCTCCTGTTGCCCTTGAAATAAAAGCCACAGGACACCCTCCATGATCTGGCCTCTCCCCACCTCCGACCTTATGTCTTCTTATTTTCTCTCATCTTCTCTCTGCTCCAGGCACAACAGCCTCCTCACTACTCGGGGAGCACACCGGGCCTGCTCATGCTTCCACCTTAATGGGTCTGTTCTCTCCACCTCAAATTCTCTCCCTCCAGATTTCCCCATGGCTCCTCCCATGACCTCCTTCAAACCTTGTCTCAGAGAGGGTCTCCTCGTCCCTGCAGTTAAAACCGCAGCCTCTCCTCACAGAACCCAGCACTCCCAATCCCTTCCACCCTCCACTGGCACTGTATACTTTGCATGTTTACGTGTGAATATTATTCTGTAACACTCTGCATATAATTCACTTATTTATCACGTACAGTATGTGTTTGCTTCTTCTCCTGTTGGAATATACACTCCACACAAGCAGGGATCCACGTCACTTTTGCTCACTGATATATCCATGCACCTAAAACAATATCTAACATCAATCAATACTTTTCAATCAATATTTATTGAAAGAATGGGTGGATATTGTTGTGACTTTTAACAGTGAGATGCTTTCTGTTTAGTCTCCCTGGGAAAGCTGTTGATGGCCCACTGTTGATGGTCCTCCACCCACCCTAGTGGTCACCTACGGATAGTTCCCAGCAAGCAGATGCATCCTGAGTCATGGGGCAAGTCAGAATTGTCAGGGAGCTGACCCCAAGGAGCAGCCCCCAGTAGAAGGGGATGGCAGTTGGTGGAGAAACACCCCAGCCTTCTTACCCCGCCATGGGACTGAGCCCCAGATGTGCATAGCAGCCGTCCACTCACTGACACCACTTAACTGGCATCCTTCTTGTCCCTGTCCCATTTCTCTCTTCTCACATCACCTTCCAAATAAATGGCATGTCTTTAAACCCTTATTTCATCATCTGCCTTTAGCCTAAAGGAACCTAAACCAGTTTCCTGGTTTGACGTATGAAGGTTGCAAGCCATCTTCTTCAAAACAAGCTTTGAGCTTGACCAGTAGATGAAAACTCAAATATTAACCCCTGAGGAAGATCACAGGATTCACCCCTGTAATAATTTTAGAACCAGAGGACTAAAGAAAGTTTTAACCCAGTGGATCCCAAGACTTCTTGGGATGGGTTAGAGATGGAGTTGCATCAAGGTAGGAGGGAAGGTCTACAAACTGCACTCAACATTCTGATAGCCTGAGAGAAATCATCCATTTACCAATGACCAAACCATGCGGGTAAACGTTTACATTCACTATTGGGGTCTGGAGGCCTCTCTCCTTCTTATGACATACAGTACTATGCCGATCAAAAGTGATTACAATAATGGATCTGTGATTAATTTCTACAAAGAGGGGAAACACCTTATTACTTCATCAAGGGCATTGGTGTTTGAAGGGATCTTTCTAAGCAGAGGCTTTTGGTGTGAGCACAGTTGGAAACCACTAAATTAACCCAACCCCCATGTTCTACACAGGAGGCATCTGAGGCCAGGGGAGACCAAGGGGCTTAGCCAAGGTCACTCAGCTCAAGATGAAGGGCAAGGGCTACAAGGCGGCCTCTAGACTTCTATTTTCACACTCCTCGCTTCACACAGGAAGAGAATGGCGTACTGTGGAGAATCTGGGATTGTTGTTTCATCTGGAGAATCTTTTGACAGAGCCAAAATTTTCCTTAAAAAGCACAGTAAACGAATTTTACCCACTGGGAGATAAATTAGCCACAATGACAAAATGCTGAATATTTACGACAGCAAATGAGCTTCTCTGTGGGAAACAGCTGCATGGCATCCGAAGAATAGTACTAAAAACACATTCACTCATTCCAGAAGCAGTGTGGTGCAATTACAAGCCTGGCACGTACCTGGCCCATAGTAGACAATTAGTGCTCAACTCTTTGACCTTGGACAAGTGACATGACCCCCTGCAGACCTCTTTCTCCTAATGTGGAAAATGGGGAGGGGGAGTTCATGATATAGTGGGAAGACCTGGTTTCCAGTCTTAACTTTGTCATGAGATCCTGGGTGAATCACGCCATCCCTCTGAGCCTCGATCTCCACATCTGCAAATAGAGAATCGATTATAAGCTCTCGAACATGTCTTTTAGCTCAAAAATTCTGAGTCTGATGGCCTCGATGTCCTCACACATCCCCTTCCAACTCTGACAATCTCTGATTTTATTGGATTTAGAATTGATTTGTTTCTGAGATTGATTTTTTTTTAGCCTGAGTAAAAATGAAATGACCCCTCCCCTTCAGTCGGGCTAATCCCAAGCAAGCAGCCCAGAGATGAGCAAAGAAGTGTCAAGTAGACAAATGGAAGTGAGGGCAATCCCAGCAGGGGTGTTCTGAAACCTGTCTCCTTTCAGCCAAAGGTGATCGTTGGGCAATTACTCTCACCAGTGTGCTAGCTGGTAGGAAGGGAAGACCAGAGGCCTTGCTCTGATAAAGCCCAGGCAAGGTTATGAGCAAGAGGGTTGTTAAAATATGGATTTCCTCAAAGCCTTGTTTTTAGAGTCCTTCTTGAAGACAGCAGACTGCTTCAGGGGTGTCTTGTTCCTGATCGTGATCTTCCCAGAACTCTTAGCAGGATTTCATGTCTCTACTCCAACACGACATCTCTCATGGTGGGGTGGTGGGTGCTCCAGGGGCAGAAACATAGGGTTTTTTTTTTGTTTGTTTCAATTTTTTAAAAAAATATTTATTTATTTATTGGGCTGCATCATGTCTTAGTTGCAGCACGTGGGATCTTCCTTGTGGCATGTGGGATATTTTGTTGCGGTGCGTGGGCTTCTCTCTAGGTGTGGCATGGGCTCCAGAGCGTGCAGGCTCAGTAGTTGTGGCACACTGGCTTAGTTGCCCCGTGGCAGGTCGGATCTTAGTCCCCCGACCAGGGATTGAACCCGCCTCCCCTGCATTGGAAGGTGGATTCTTAACCACTGGACCACCAGGGAAGTCCCAGAAACATAGGTTTTTGAAAGAAAACACTGCATAAAATAAATTTTGCATTAGGATTTAATTCCTGATCTGTTTGCAATATTTGTGTGTGTGTGTGTGTGCATGCATGAGTGTGCATGAGGGTGTGGTAGTTAAGTAATGCGACTGATTTCTGTTTTAAAGAGAACTTTTAGAAGTTATATGCCCAAAAAATCAGGCACCTCGAACAGCCATGTACTTATCTCAATGATGCCACCCCTGGGGAAACAATTTTGACAATTCCCTTGTCATTCTTGCTCTCTGAGTTGAAGTCACAGTCTCTGGAATTTCCTCAATGGTAGAGAAACAAAGTATTTTAGGAGTGACTTTGAGTTTAAATAGCCTTATATAATTCAGAGCAAGACTTGTGGGTAAAGAGGATTCTCCAGCTCTTTGAAAACAGGCAGAATTCTGCCTGATGAATGTGGAAGGCATGAGAGACTTAGAAAATCATCATTTTGTAACTCCTAGGGAAATCATTGATTCAGACAATGGTCATCAATGCATGAACTCGTTAGATGAAAGATTGGTGGGAAAGTTGACCACAGAGGGATCAGCCTGTCACTTCCTGAACCAATGATTAATCTTAGCATCACTGAAAGGAGGACATTGTGTGTTTCCCAATGTGATGTGATATGTAGCATGTGGTATCACCAGAAGGGGTTCCTGCCACAAAAGCCAGTTGTGCCCCTAGAGCTCGTTTCCATTTACAGGACTTATGGAGGATTAGAACAAGTAAGATGACTTAAATGACACTACAAGAAGGCAAAGAAACAAATCCAGAATGAGGGTCATTTTTTAGGGCAACTGGCCCAATTTCTACAAGTTAGTGATGGGACCTAAAGATGGTGGCAGGAGTATTTAAGGTTAAAAGAGAATGGGGGGAAAAAAGATTAAAAGAGTGAAGAGACATAAGAACCAAATGTATGAATCATTTTGAACAAATCAACTATAAAGGGGACAGTTTTACAACAATTGGGGAAATTTGCTTATGGACTGCGTATAAGGCCATATCAGAGAATTACTGTTAATTTTGTTCCATGCAGTCATAACTCTGTGAAACGGTGTTGACATGTTTTAGAGCTGCACAGGGAAGAACATAGGGTGAAATGACACAATGGCAGCTTTGCTTTGGACGACATCAACCGAGAACAAAAGACAAAGAGAACTTTTAAATGGGTAAAGTAAATGCCACATAATTTTAATAATGATTGCATCTGAGTGATGGGTGTATGGGGCTCCACTGTACTAGTTTCCTTATTTTTGTTGAAAATTTAAAAAAGTAAACACTGGGAGGAGGAAGTGAGTGTGACTTTCAAAAGCTTGTCTTTCTAAGTGTGGAGATCAGACCACAGGCTGTCTGTGGTCCCTTCCATGTCAATTAATTAAACATATTTCTTTACAAGGGAAAGAGGAGAAGAAAAGGAGGAGGGAGGGGCAAGGAGAAGAAGGAGGCATATCTGTATATACAGGATATAATGATCGCCAGGATATATTTTTAGTGATAAAGCAAGAGATAGATTAATGGGCTTAGAATGCTACCATTTGGGTTAAAAAAAGGGGGGGACCTTGGTGGCGGGGCGTAAATCTACCTTCCTCTGGAAGGACGCAAAGAAAATCAATGGTTGTTGCTTCCAAGAAGAGAAACTGGTGGTTGGGCCAGGGGAGAAGGAAAATTTATTTGTACATCATGTACCTTCTGTACTTTTTGGATTTTGTACAGCATGCATGTATTACCTATTCAAAACTACAATTAAAAAGAAGAACAACCAAAAAAAGAGCATTGCATTTATCCTTCTATTTTAAGCAGGGCATTTCTAGTCTAGAGCGGGTCTTAACCTTTGAGGGATTTTAGGTTTGGGGAGATATCCGCTTCATTTATGCCTCTCTTCTTCGAGAAACTCCTGCCTCAGAATGTGCTGAAGGAATGGCTTGGGCTACACCGTTTACAAGGCAGCTACAGCTCACTGACCACAGCTGAACAGGAACCACCCACTGCCAACCCCGGCCTTGCGATCGCACATGCGCGCTTGCTCTTGCTCTCACTCTGTCTCATCAGTTTTATTTCTCCTCCTCCTCCCCCTCCTCCTCCCCCTCCCCCTCCCCCTCCTCCTCCTTCTTCTTCTCCTCTTTCCCCTTCCCCTTCTCCTCCTTCTCTTTCCTCTTTTAATTAAAAAAATTTTTTAATTACTTTTGGTAAAATGTACGTAACATAAATTTTACTATCTTAACCTTTTTTTTTTTTTTTTTGTGGTACGCGGGCCTCTCACTGCTGTGGCCTCTCCCGTTGCGGAGCACAGGCTCCGGATGCACAGGCTCTGGATGCGCAGGCTCAGCGGCCATGGCTCACGGGCCCAGCCGCTCCGCGGCATGTGGGACCTTCCCGGACTGGGGCACGAACCCATGTCCCCTGCATCCACAGGTGGACGCTCAACCACTGCACCACCAGGGAAACCCTTAACCATTTTTAAGTGTAGAATTCAGTAGTTAGCAGCTCCACATTATTGTGCAACCAAACTCTTCATTTTGCAAAACTGGAACTGTGGGTTTTGAGGGGAAAGCTTAGCCCAACCACTTCTACCAGGTCTAACCTGAGGCTGGAATATTCCACTAGCTATTTTAGGGAAGTACATTCTTGTATACTAAGAGTTGCATAGATAGCATATAAATTTATATAAAATAAAAATTACATGTGTGATTGGTTCAAGATAGCAGAGTAGAAGGACGTGCTCTCACTCTGTCTTGCGAGAGCACCGGAATCACAGCTAACTGCTGCACAGTCATCAATAGGAAGACACTGGAACTCACCCAAAAAGATACCCCACATCCAAAAACAAAGGAGAAGCCACAATGAGATGGTAGGAGGGGTGCAATCACAATAAAATCCAATCCCATAACTGCTGGGTGGGTGACTCACAAACTGGAGAACACTTATACCACAGAAGTCCACCCACTAGAGTGAAGGTTCTGAGCCCCACATCAGGCTTCCCAACATGGGGGTCCTGCAACAGGAGAAGGAATTCCTAGAGAATCAGACTTTGAAGGCAAGCAGGATTTGATTGCAGGACTTTGACAGGACTGGGGGAAACAGAGACTCTACTCTTGGAGGGCACACACAAAGTACTGTGTGCATTGGGACCAGGGGAATGAGCAGTGACCCCATAGGAGACTGAACCAGACCTACCTGCTACAAGTGGAGGGTATCCTGCAGAGGTGGGGGATGGCTATGTCTCACTGTGAGGACAAGGACACTGGCAGCAGAAGTTCTGGGAAGTATTCCTTGTCATGAGCCCTCCCAGAGTCTACCATTAGCCCCACCAAAGAGTCCGGGGTAGGCTCCAGTGTTGGGTCACCTCAGGCCAAACAAGCAACAGGGAGGGAACCCCGCCCCACCCATCAACAGACAAGAGGAATAAAGTTTTACTGATCTCTACCAACCAGAGCAACAGCCATCTATACCCACCACCAGTCCCTCCCATCAGGAAACTTCCACAAGCCTCTTACATAGCCTCATCCACAAGAGGGCAGACAGCAGAAGCAAGAAGAACTACAGTCCTGCAGCTTGTGGAACAAAAACCACATTCACAGAAAGATAGACAAGATGAAAAGGCAGAGGGCTATGTACCAGATGAAGGAAGAAGATAAAACCCCAGAAAAACAACCAAATGAAATGGAGATCGGCAAGCTTCCAGAAAAAGAATTCAGAATAATGATAGTGAAGATGATCCAGGACCTCAGAAAAAGAATGGAGGCAAACATCAAGAAGATGCAAGAAATGTTTAACAAAGACCTAGAAGAATTAAAGAACAAACAAAAAGAGATAAACAACACAATAACTGAAATGAAAAATACACTAGAAGGAATCAATAGCAGAATAACTGAGGCAAAAGAACTGATAAGTGACCCGGAAGACAGAATGGTGGAATTCACTGCTGTGGAACAGAAAAAAGAAAAAAGAATGAAAGGAAATGAAGACAGCTTAAGAGACCTGTGGGACAACATTAAACACAACAACATTCACATTATAGGGGTCTCAGAAGGAGAAGAGAGTGAGAAAGAGCTGAGAAAACATTAGAAAAGATTAGAGTTGAAAATTTCCCTAACGTGGGAAAGGAAATAGCCACCCAAGTCCAGGAGTGCAGAGAGACCCATACAGGATACACCCAAGGAGAAACACGCCAAACACATAGTAATCAAACTGGCAAAAATTAAATACAAAGAAAAATTATTGAAAGCAGCAATGAGAAAATGACAAATAACATACAAGGGAACTCCCATAAGGTTAACAGCTGATTTCTCAGCAGAAACTCTACAATCCAGAAGGGAGTGGCATGACATATTTAAAGTGATGAAAAGGAAGAACTTACAACCAAGATTACTCTACCCGGCAAGGATCTCATTCAGAGTCGATGGAGAAATCAAAAGCTTTACAGACAAGCAAAGGCTAAGAGAATTCAGCACCACCAAACCAGCTCTACAACAAATGCTAAAGGAACTTCTCTAACTGTGAAACACAAAAGAAGGAAAGGACCTACAAAAACAAACCCAAAACAATTAAGAAAAAGGTAACAGGAACAAACATATCGATAATTACGTTAAATGTGAATGGATTAAATGTTCCAGCCAAAAGACACAGATTCACTGAATGGATACAAAACAAGACCCATTCACACGCTGTCTACAAGAGACCCACTTCCAACCTAGGGACACATACAGACTGAAAGTGAGGGGATGCAAAAAGATATTCCATGCAAATGGAAATCAAAAGAAAGCTGGAGTAGCAATACTCATATCAGATAAAGTAGACTTTAAAATAAAGAATGTTACAAGAGAAAAGGAAGGACACTACATAATGATCAAGTCTTCACTCCAAGAGGAAGATATAACAATTATAAATATATATGCACCCAACATAAGAGCACCTCAATACATAAGGCCACTGCTAACAGATATAAAAGAGGAAATCGACAGTAACACAATTATAGTGGGAGACTTTAAAACCTCAGTTACACCAATGAACAGATCATCCAAACAGAAAATTAATAAGGAAACACAAGCTTTAAATGACAGAATAGACCACATAGATTTAATTGATATTTATAGGACATTCCATCCAAAAAAAAGCAGATTAAACTTTCTTCTCAACTGTACACGGAACATTCTCCAGGATAGATCACATCTTGGGTCACAAATGAAGCCTCAGTATATTTAAGAAAATTGAAATCATATCAAGCATCTTTTCTGACCACAATGCTATGAGATTAGAAATCAATTACAGGGAAAAAAAAACGTAAAAAACACAAACACATGGAGGTTAAACAATATGTTACTAAATAACTAAGAGATCACTGAAGAAATGAAAGAGGAAATAAAAAAAATACCTAGAGACAAATGACAATGAAAACACGATGATCAAAAACCTATGGGATGCAGGAAAAGCAGTTCTAAGAGGGAAGTTTATAACAATAACATCCTACCTCAAGAAACAAGAAAAATCTCAAATAAACAATCTAAACTTACACCTAGTGGAACTAGAGAAAGAAGAACAAACAAAACCCAAAATTAGCGGAAGGAAAGAAATCATAAAGATCAGAGCAGAAATAAATGAAATAGAAACAAAGAAAACAATAGCAAAGATCAAGAAAACTAAGAGCTTGTTCTTTGAGAACATAAAGAAAATTGATAAACCATTGGCCAGACTCATCAAGAAAAAGAGGGAGAGGACTTAATGAAATTAGAAATGAAAAAGGACGAGTTACAACAGACACCACAGAAATACAAAGCATCCTAAGAGACTACTACAAGCAACTCTATGTCAATAAAATGGACAGCATGGAAGAAATGGACAAATTCTTAGAAAGACATATAACCTTCCAAGACTGAACCAGGAAGAAATAGAAAATATGAACAGACCAATCACAAATAATGAAATTGAAACTGTGATTTAAAATCTTCCAACAAACAGAAGTCCAGGATCAGACAGCTTCACAGGTGAATTCTATCAAACATTTAGAGAAGAGCTAACACCCATCCTTCTCAAACTCTTCCAAAAAATTGTAGAGGAAGGAACATTCCCAAATTCATTCTATGAGGCCACCATCACCCTGATACCAAAACCAGACAAAGATACTATAGAAAAAGAAAATTACAGACCAATATTACTCATGAATATAAATGCAAAAATCCTCAACAAAATACTAACACACAGAATCCAACAACACATTAAAAGGATCATACACCATGATCAAGTGGGATTTATCCCAGGGATTCACGGATTCTTCAATATATGCAAATCAACCTATGTGATACACCGTATTAACAAATTGAAGAATAAAAACGATGTGATCATCTCAATTGATGCAGAATAAGCTTTTGACAAAATTCAACACCAATTTATGATAAACACTCTCCAGTAAATGAGCACAGATGGAACCTACCTCAACATAATAAAGGCCATATATGACAAACCCACAGCAAACATCATTCTCAATGGTGAAAAACTGAAAGCATTTCCTCTAAAATCAGGAACAAGACAAGGATGTCCACTCTCACCACTATTATTCAAAATAGTTTTGGAAGTCCTAGCCACGGCAATCAGAGAAGAAAAGGAAATAAAAGGAATACAAATTGGAAAAGAAGAAGTAAAACTGTCACTGTTTGTAGATGACATGATACTATACATAGAGAATCCTAAAGATGCCACCAGAAAACTACTAGAGCTAATCAATGAATTTGGTAAAGTTGCAGGATACAAAATTAATGCACAGAAATCTCTGGCATTCCTATACACTAAGGATGAAAAATCTGAAAGAGAAATTAAGGAAACACTCCCATTTACAATTGCAACAAAAAGAATAAAATACCTAGGAATAAAAATATCTAGGAAGACAAAAGAGGTGTATGCAGAAAACTATGAAAGAAATTCATAGAAAGAAATCCATTCACTGATGAAAGTGTATATATTGACATATATACACTAATATGTATAAAATGTGTCGCTAATAAGAACCTGCTGTATAAAAAACTAAATAAAACAAAATTCAAAAAAAATCCTGGAACTGTGTACATTTCTTTTTTTAAATTTTTTTAATTCTTGAATTTTATTTATTTTTTTATACAGCAGGTTATTAATCATCAATTTTATACACATCAGTGTATACATGTCATTCCCAATCACCCAATTCATCCCACCACCAGCCCCCCCCCCCCCGCCGCTTCCCCCCTTGGTGTCCATACATTTGTTCTCTACATCTGTGTCTCAATTTCTGCCCTGCAAACCGGTTCATCTGTACCACATTTCTAGGTTCCACATATATACGTTAATGTATGATATTTGTTTTTCTATTTCTGACTTACTTCACTCTGTATGACAGTTTCTAGATCCATCCATGCCTCAACAAATGACCCACTTTCATTCCTTTTTATGGCTGAGTAGTATTCCATTGTATATATGTACCACATCTTCTTTATCCATTCATCGGTTGATGGGTATTTAGGTTGCTTCCATGCAGTAAATAGTGCTGCAATGAAAATTGGGGTGCATGTGTCTTTTTGAATTGTGGTTTTCTCTGGGTATATGCCCAGTAGTGGGATTGCTGGGTGATATGGTAATTTTATGTTTAGTTTTTTAAGGAACCTCCATACTGTTCCCCATAGTGGATGTACCAATTCACATTCCCACCAGCAGTGCAAGAGGGTTCCCTTTTATCCACACCCTCTCCAGCATTTGTTGTTTGTAGATTTTTTTGATGATGCCCATTCTAACTGGTATGAGGTGATACCTCATTGTAGTTTTGATTTGCATTTCTCTAATAATTAGTGACGTTGAGCAGCTTTTCATGTGCTTCTTGGCCATCTGTATGTCTTCTTTGCAGAAATGTCTACTTAGGTCTTCTGCCCATTTTGGATTCCGTTGTTTGGTTTTTTTTTTTATATTGAGCTTCATGAGCTGTTTATATATTTTGCAGATTAATCCTTTGTCTGTTGATTCGTTTGCAAATATTTTCTCCCATTCTGAGAGTTGTCTTTTTGTCTTGTTTATGGTTTCCTTTACTCTGCAAAAGCGTTGAAGTTTCATTAGGTCCCATTTGTTTATTTTTGTTTTTATTTCCATTACTCTAGGAGATGGATCAAAAAAGATCTTGCTGTGACTTATGTCAAAGAGTGTTCTTCCTATGTTTCCCTCTAAGAGTTTTATAGTATCCAGTGTTACATTTAGGTCTCTAATCCATTTGGAGTTTATTTTTGTGTATGGTGTTAGGGAATGTTCTAATTTCATTCTTTTACATGTAGCTGTCCAGTTTTCCCAGGACCATTTATTGAAAAGATTGTCTTTTCTCCATTGTATATCCTTGCCTCCTTTGTCATAGATTAGTTGACCATAGGTGCGTGGGTTTATCTCTGGGCTTTCTATCTTGTTCCATTGATCTATGTTTCTGTTTTTGTGCCAGTACCATATTGTCTTGATTACTGTAGCTTTGTAGTATAGTCTGAAGTTAGGGAGTCTGATTCCTCCAGCTCCGCTTTTTGCCCTCAAGACTGCTTTTGCCATTCGGGGTCTTTTGTGTCTCCATACAAATTTTAAGATTTTTTGTTCTACTTCCGTAAAAAATGCCATTGGTAATTTGATAGGGATTGCATTCAATCTTTAGATTGCTTTGGGTAGTATGGTCATTTTCACAATATTGATTCTTCCAATCCAAGAACATGGTATATCTCTCCATCTGTTGGTTTCATCTTTAATTTCTTTCATCAGTGTCTTATAGTTTTCTGCATACAGGTCTTTTGACTCCCTAGGTACTTTTATTCCTAGGTATTTTATTCTTTTTGTTGCAGTTGTAAATGGGAGTGTTTCCTTAATTTCTCTTTCAGATTTTTCATCCTTAGTGTATACAAATGCAAGAGATTTCTGTGCATTAATTTTGTATCCTGCAACTTTACCAAATTCATTGATTAGCTCTAGTAGTTTTCTGGTGGCATCTTTAGGATTCTCTATGTATAGTATCATGTCATCTGCAAACAGTGACAGTTTTACCTCGTCTTTTCCAATTTGTATTTCTTTTTCTTCTCTGATTGCCGTGGCTAGGACTTCCAAAACTATTTTGAATAATAGTGGTGAGAGTGGACATCCTTGTCTTGTTCCTGATTTTAGAGGAAATGCTTTCAGTTTTTCACCATTGAGAATGATGTTTGCTGTGGGTTTGTCATATATGGCCTTTATTACGTTGAGGTAGGTTCCATCTGTGCTCATTTACTGGAGAGTGTTTATCATAAATTGGTGTTGAATTTTGTCAAAAGCTGTTTCCGCATCTATTGAGATGATCATATGGTTTTTATTCTTCAGTTTGTTAACATGGTGTATAACATTGATTGATTTGCATATATTAATGAATCCATGCATCCCAGGGATAAATCCCACTTGATCATGGTGTATGATCCTTTTAATGTGTTGTTGGATTCTGTGTGCTAATATTTTGTTAAGGATTTTTGCATCCATATTCATCAGTGATATTGGTCTGTAATTTTCTGTTCTTGTAGTATCTTTCTGGTTTTGGTATCAGGATGATGGTGGCCCCATAGAATGAGTTTGGGAGTGTTACTTCTGCAATTTTTTTGGAAGAGTTTGAGAAGGATGGGTGTTAGCTCTTCTCTAAATGTTTGATAGAATTCACCTGTGAAGCCGTCTGATCCTGGACTTCTGTTTGTTGGAAGATTTTAAATCACAGTTTCAGTTTCATTACTTGTGATTGGTCTGTTCATATTTTCTATTTCTTCCTGGTTCAGTCTTGGAAGGTTATACCTTTCTAAGAATTTGTTCATGTCTTCCAGGTTGTCCATTTTATTGGCATAGAGCTCCTTGTAGTAGTCTCTTAGGATGCTTTGCATTTCTGTGGCGTCTCTTGTAACTCCTCCTTTTTCATTTCTAATTTTATTGATTTGAGTCCTCTCCCTCTTTTTCTTGACAAGTCTGGCCACTGGTGTATCAATTTTGTTTAACTTCTCAAAGAACCAGCTTTTAGTTTTATTGCTCTTTGCTATCGTTTTCTTTGTTTCTATTTCATTTATTTCTGCTCTGATGTTTATGATTTCTTTCCTTTTGCTAACTTTAGGTTTTGTTTGTTCTTCTTTCTCTAGTTCCACTAGGTGTAAGGTTAGATTGTTTATATGAGATTTTTCTTGTTTTTTGAGGTAGGCTTGTATAGCTATAAACTTCCCTCTTAGAACTGCTTTTCCTGCATCCCATAGGTTTTTGATCATCGTGTTTTCATTGTCATTTGTCCTTATGTGTTTTTTTATTTCCTCTTGGATTTCTTCAGTGATATCTTGGTTATTTAGTAACGTACCATTTAGCCTCCACATGTTTGTGTTTTTTACGTATTTTCCCCTGTAATTCATTTCTAATCTCATAGCGTTGTGGTCAGAAAAGATGCTTGATATGATTTCAATTTTCTTAAATTTACTGAGGCTTCATTTGTGACCCAAGATGTGACCTATCCTGGAGAATGTTCCATACGCACTTGAGAAGAAAGTGTAATCTGCTGGTTTTGGGTGGAATGTCCTATAAATATCAATTAAACCTGTCTGGTCTATTGTGTCATTTAAAACTTCTGTTTCTTTATGTACTTTCATTTTGGATGATCTGTCCATTGTTGTAAGTGAGGTGTTAAAGTCCCCCACTGTTATTGTGTTACTGTCAATTTCCTCTTTTATACCTGTTAGCAGTGGCCTTATGTATTGAGGTGCTCTTATGTTGGGTGCATATATATTTATAATTGTTATATCTTCCTCTTGGAGTGAAGACTTGATCATTATGTAGTGTCCTTCCTTTTCTCTTGTAACATTCTTTATTTTAAAGTCTATTTTATCTGATATGAGTATTGCTACTCCAGCTTTCTTTTGATTTCCATTTGCATGGAATATCTTTTTGCATCCCCTCACTTTCAGTCTGTATGTGTCCCTAGGTCTGAAGTGGGTCTCTTGTAGACAGCATATAGATGGGTCTTGTTTTTGTATCCATTCAGCGATCCTGTGTCTTTTGGTTGGAGCATTTAATCCATTCACATTTAAGGTCCTTTTCGATACGTATGTTCCTATGACCATTTTCTTAATTTTTTTGAGTTTCTTTTTGTAGGTCCTTTCCTTCTCCTGTGTTTCGCAGTTAGAGAACTTTCTTTAGCATTTGTTGTAGAGCTGGTTTGGTGGTGCTGAATTTTCTTAGCTTTTGCTTGTCTGTAAAGCTTTTGATTTCTCCATCGGCTCTGAATGAGATCCTTGCCGGGTAGAGTAATCTTGGTTGTAGATTCTTCCTTTTCATCACTTTACATATGTCATGCCACTCCCTTCTGGCTTGTAGAGTTTCTGCTGAGAAATCAGCTGTCAACCTTATTGGAGTTCCCTTGTATGTTATTTGTCGTTTTTCCCTTGCTGCTTTCAATAATTTTTCTTTGTCTTTAGTTTTTGTCAATTTGATTACTATGTGTTTGGCGTGTTTCTCCTTGGGTATATCCTGTATGGGACTCTCTGTGCTTCCTGTATTTGGGTGGCTATTTCCTTTCCTATGTTAGGAAATTTTTTGACTATAATCTCTTCAAATATTTTCCTGGGTCTTTTTTCTCTCTCTTCTCCTTCTGGGACCCCTATAATGCAAATGTTGTTGTGTTTAATGTTGTCCCAGAGGTCTCTTAGGCAGTTTTCATTTCTTTTCATTCTTTTTTCTTTTTTCTGTTCCACAGCAGTGAATTCCACCATTCTGTCTTCCGGGTCACTTATCAGTTCTTTTGCCTCAGTTATTCTGCTATTGATTCCTTCTAGTGTATTTTTCATTTCTGTTATTGTATTGTTCATCTCTGTTTGTTTGTTCTTTAATTCTTCTAGGTCTTTGTTAAACATATCTTGCATCTTCTTGATGTTTGCCTCCATTCCTTTTCTGAGGTCCTGGATCATCTTCACTATCATTATTCTGAATTCCTTTTCTGGAAGCTTGCCGATCTCCATTTCATTTGGTTGTTTTTCTGGGGTTTTATCTTCTTCCTTCATCTGATACATTGCCCTCTGCCTTTTCATCTTGTCTATCTTTCTGTGAATGTGGTTTTTGTTCCACAGGCTGCAGGATTGTAGTTCTACTTGTTTTTGCTGTCTGCCCTCTGGTGGATGAGGTTATCTAAGAGGCTTGTGCAAGTTTTCTGATGGGAGGGACTGGTGGTGGGTATAGCTGACTGTTGCTCTGATGGGCAGAGTTCAGTAAAACTTTAATCCACTTGACTGCTGATGGGTGGGGCTGGGTTCCCTCCCTGTTGGTTGTTTGGCCTGAGGCAACCCAACACTGAATCCTACCTGGGCTCTTGGTGGGGCTAATGGGGACTCTGGGAGGGCTCACGCCAAGGAGTACTTCCCAGAACCTCTGCTGCCAGTATCCGTGTCTCCATGGTGAATCACAGCCAACCCCCGTCTCTGAAGGAGACCCTCCAACACTAGCAGGTAGGTCTGGTTCAGTCTCCCCTGGGGTCACTGTTCTTTCCCCTGGGTTGCGATGCACACACTACTTTGTGCGTGCCCTCCAAGAGTGGAGTCTCTGTTTCCCCCAGTCCTGTCAAAGTCTTGCAATCAAATCCCACTAGCTTCAAAGTCTGATCCTTTAGGAATTCCTCCTCCCATTGCCAGACCCCCATGTTGGGAAACTTGACGTGGGTCTCAGAACCTTCACTCCAGTGAGTGGAATTCTGTGATATAAGTGTTCTCCAGTCTGTGGGTCACCCACCCAACAGTCATGGGATTTGATTTTACTGTGATTGCGCCCCTCCTACCGTCTCATTGTGGCTTCTCCTTTGTCTTTGGACGTGGGGTATCTTTTTTGATGAGTTCCAGTGTCTTCCTGTCCATGAGTGTCCAGCAGCTAGTTGTGATTCTGGTGTTCTCGCAAGAGGGAGTGAGAGCACGTCCTTCTACTCTGCCATCTCGGTTCAGGGTCCTGTGTACATTTTTAAAATTTATTTTTTATTGAAATATAGTTAATTTACAATTTTGTGTTATATATACTCTTTTTCATATTCTTTTCAATTATGTTTTATCACAGGTTATTGAATATAGTTCTCTGTGCTATACAGTAGGACATTTTTGTTTATCTGTTCTATATATACTAGTTTACATCCACTAATCCTGGACTCCCAATCCATCCTTCCCCCACTCGCTTGGCAACCACAAGTCTGTTTTCTATGTCTGTCAATCTGTTTCTGTTTCATTAATAAGTTCATTTGTGTCATATTTTAGATTCCACACATAAGCATTATCATATGGTATTTGTCTTTCTCTTTCTGACTTACTTCATTTAGTATGATAATCTCTAATTTCAACCATGTTGCTGCAACTGGCATTATTTCGTTCTTTTTTATGGCTGAATAGTATTCCATTCTATATATACACCACATCTTCTTTATCCATTCATCTGTTGATGGACATTTAGGTTGCTTCCAGGTCTTGCCTACTGTGAATAGTGCTGCTATGAACATAAGGATACATGTATCTTTTTGAATTATAGCCTTGTCTGGATATATGTCCAGGAGTGAGATTGCTAGATCATATGGCAACTCTGTTTTTTTAGTTTTTTGAGGAACCTCCATACTGTTCTCCATAGTTGCTGCACCAATTTACATTTCCACTATGAAACTGAGTACATTAAACAGTAACTCCCCATTCCCTCCTTCCCAGAGCCCCTGGAAGCCACCATTCTACTTTCTGTCTTCATGAATTTGACTTCTCTAGGTAGCTCCTATAAGTAGAATCATAGAGTATTTGTCTTTTTGTGACTGGCTTATTTTACTTAGCATAATGTCTTCAAGATTCACCCATGCTTATGTCAGAAGCTCCTTCCTATTTAAAGCTGAATGATATTCCATTGTGTGTGTATACCACATTTTGGTTTCCCATTCATCTGTTGATTGACCCTTGGGTTGTTTTTAGCTATTGCGAATAATAATGCTTATGAACATGGGTGTGCAAATATCTCCTCAAGATCCTCTTTTAATTCTTTTTGGTATATACCCAGAAGTAGAATTGCTGAATTTTATGGTAATTTTATGTTTAAGGTTTTGAGGAACCTGCATACCATTTTTCATAGCAGCAACACCATCTTACATTCTTATAAGCAGTGCACCAGTGTTCCAGTTTCTTCACATACCTGCCAGTACTTGTCATTGGCTATTTATTTGTAGCAGCCATACTCATGGGTGTGAGGTGGTTTCCTTGTGCATTTCCCTGATGTCAGTTTCTTTTTCTTGACTCCATCCGTTGTCTTCAATCCTACTCTGTTGCTATAGTCCTTAACAAGTCTGTCAGTTTCTTGAGGGTTTTTGTTTTCCAAATGTACCAAGACATTTATTATTTGTGTCTGTACAGATTTTGGAGGCCAAAGACTTTTCTGACAGATGTGTTGTAAAGTTTCCATTTAGAGAGTCAGTTTCTGACATGAAGCAGTGGAATAGTTGATTCAGAAGAGCGAAGGTGGGAAAGCTGATTCAATTTAGCTCTAGAATGTCTGCTCCTCAGAGATATCTTTGCAATAGGTTTGCGTACTTTTAGTGAACACTTTTTGAGATTTTAGGTATTGCTTTTTATAGTATTGGCAGATTTGTGTATTTTCCAAGAGGCTCCAAGTGCCTGAAGGGTGGGTGGTTGTCTTTAAAACTTTCCACCTCCTAAGAATGTTTTATGAAGGAAGGTGTCCTGTGAACATCTGAGGTAAATCACTCCAGGAGGAGAGCACAGTGAGTGCAAAGACCCTAAGGCAGGAAATTGCCTGGAGTCTCCTGACCACAGCAAGGAGGCCAGTGGGGCTGGAGCACTGCTGAGAGAGAGGGCAGTGGTGTGAGATGGGGACAGAGGCAGTAACCGTGGTGGTAGAAGGTGTGTTCCTTTACTAAGGTCACCATAACAAAGTACCACAGACTGGGTGGCTTCAAACTGCAAAGATTTGCTGTCTTATGGTTCTGGAGGTTAGATGACCAACATCAAGGGGTTGGCAAGGTCATGTCCTTCTGGAGGCTGTGAGGGAGAATCCATCCCAGGCTTCTCACCTAGCTTCTGGTTGTTGTGGGCAATCCTCAGCATTCCCTGGCTTGTAGATACGCTGCTCCAGTGCCTGCCTCTGTCTCTACATGGCACCCTCCCTATGCGTGTCTGTGCCCAAATTTCCCTCTTCTCATAAAGACACTAGTCGTATTGGGTTATACTAGTATGTATATGTATGTAGTATGGGTCATACTACAGTATGACCTCATCTTAAGTAATTATATCTGTAGCCACCCAATGTCCAAATAAGGGCACATTCTGAGGTACTGGGGGGTGGGGCTTCAACAAATCTTTTTGGGGGACACAGTTCAGCTCATAACAAAGGGCAATACTTTGCTGAACTGGAGAGCTGAAATAAAATGCATTATTTAACCGTAAGATAGCAGAGGCCTCACACTAGATAGAGGCCCAGAGACCATACAACTGCAGCCTCCGTGGAGCCTAGAAGTTTAAAGGTCTGGGAGCCAGAGTAATCAATGAAACCAGGGGATGGAGGCCACAGGAACACTTGGCAAGGCCACAGGGGATGGAAGAGGTACACTGGGGCCACATGATCCCACCTATACGGGTGGGATCCACTGTTCCAACATGTACTAGAGCCTATTCTTTAACCTGTGGATTGAAGTGTGGGATAGGGGGGTAGGTGTTAGGAGCAAGGACTATTTAGGTTCAAATTCAAGTGCTGTGTGATCTTAGGCAAGTTACTTACCTTCTCTGTTTCTTGGTTGCTTTATCCGAAAATTAAGGAGAATAATATAAGCCATCTCAAAGGGTTATCATGAGGATTATATCTGTCTATCCAGAAGAAGAGCTTAGAATGGTGCCTGACCCCTCGTCACTGCCCCCCACTTGTTCGTGGACGTTGTTCCTGGGGTAGGGCTGGGAAAGATGATCCTTTCCAAGTGGAAAGATGGTTAATTCAAATGGAAGTTGAAAAGAGGTTAATGAAGACAAAGGTGCTATATTTTCAGAGGCTTAAGTGGAGTTAAAGCAGCCAAGAAAGGATGATGAAGCATCCAGGGACCAGCAACAGCAGGATGTCAGGAAGAGCAAGGGGAGTTAGTGGAATCCGACGAGCATTGTCATAGGGACTGAGGCTGCCTTACAGGCTCTGTAGCTGTGGGGAGAAGCAGCGCTGCCAAACCAAGGCTGGCAGGGAGGAAGTGGGAGGAACAGTGCCTTCTGCCTTTCCCCTCCTCCAGCTTCCCGATCTCCTGCTGGTAACTTCCCATTCCTGCTGGTGATTTCCCAGCACTCATCTTCCCCTGACGGAACCCACCTGGAAGTCAAAGGACAGTGGAATCCAGCAGATTCCAGGGCCTAGAAGGACAGAGGATGGATCTAGAGAGGTAAATGCAGAATCCACAGCCCCCTGCCCCCCAAAGACTGTTTCTTACTGGGGAATCCAGGGCAACGTATTGAAAGCGGTGTATATTCCCGAGTCATACCGACTGGGAGAGAAGATGTAGCAGCCGGTGCTCACTCCAAATTCCACGTGTGTCCTATGGTCAGCTCAGGGCCACGCCACTACTTTGGGCCAATGGTCTGGGAGCAGAGGTGACATGGGTCGCGTACTGGCCCAAGCGGTTAGGAGCCAGTGTACCTCCTCCATCCCTCTCTTGCTGTCACACAGTGAAACCGTGGAGGCCACAGTTTCAAGACAGCGCAGCTTCAAGATGGAAGAGGAAAGCCCAGTTTATATCAGATTTAGCCTAAGTGAGAAGAAACCCCAGGAGTGGGGTAAGCCTCTGAGATTTGGGGATGGGGCATAACCTATCACATCCTCACCGACACGGAAGGAGATGACCCAGGCCAGGAGGTGCCCTAGGCAGTGGAGAAGAAGTCCCTGCTGAGACTTGGAAATATGTTGGAAAATAGTTAAAAAGAAAACAATCACCCCACCCACCTCCATCCCAGAAGGTGGCTGGAAGTTGACTGGTACCTAGGGTCCTAACTATGTCCTCTTAGTGAGCGGGTCTCAAGAAGGAGAGCTTGGGGGCAGGGAGTGGGGAGATGAGGCTGAAGGGGCCGTGCGTGCTGGGGTGTGGACCAGGGTCTGAGGATC
Source organism: Leucopleurus acutus (assembly GCF_964270905.1). Classification (NCBI taxonomy): domain Eukaryota; kingdom Metazoa; phylum Chordata; class Mammalia; order Artiodactyla; family Delphinidae; genus Leucopleurus; species Leucopleurus acutus. The sequence goes on from NC_139146.1 coordinate 52,324,769, forward strand.
CTGGGTGTGGAGGATTGAGGCAGGAGGTGGGAGGGGCACTCCCCCTGCGTCCTCAGCCTGGCCGAGCCTCTAATTAGAAATGAAGTGTTTCAACAATAAAGCATTTTTTTCTTTTAAAGAGCTGAGGTGCTGAGGTAAATATTATACCCTTTGCAGATCGGTTTGTACCAGGACCATCAAAGGGTAAGGAGAGTCGCCTTCTGAAAGTTAAATGTAAGGCTTTATGGGCTTCCCTGGTGGCTCAGTGGTTGAGAGTCCGCCTGCTGATGCAGGGGACGTGGGTTCGTGCCCCCGTCCGGGAAGATCCCACATTGCCGTGGAGCGGCTGGGCCCGTGAGCCATGGCCGCTGAGCCTGCGCGTCCGAAGCCTGTGCTCCGCAACGGGAGAGGCCACAACAGTGAGAGGCCCGCACACCGCAAAAAAAAAAAAAAAAAAGTAAGGCTTTACCTGTCTTGCTGCTGTTTTTCTTTCTTTTAATATTTATTTATTTGGTTACATTGGGTCTTAGATGTGGCACACGGGATCTTCATTGTGGCACATGGGCTTCTCTCTAGTTGTGGCATGTGGGCTCCAGAGCACGGGGGCTTAGTTGCCTCACAGCATGTGGGATCTTAGTTCCCTGACCAGGGATTGAAGCCGCATTCCCTGCATTGGAAGGCGGATTCTTAACCACTGGACCACAAGGGAAGTCCCTTGCTGCTGTTTTAAATTAATGCCTAGAACATCACAGGCTTCACAAAGGAAACAGAAGCCCTGATGCATGAGCTGGGCCCAAAGGGAGCAGGTCCTGGGGCAAGTCCAGGGGGCGAGTGCCCAGCCGGGCCCAGTGATAGGAGAGCTCGGCCCGCGTCAGGTCAGAGCCCAGAGTCCAGGGGGTACCCGGTGGTCAGTGGTGGGGCTCCTGGCCCTGGAAGCTCAACACAAGAGAGATTCAAACCCAGAGACAGAAGCCTGTCAGCAGGACCTGCCACCTCAGTGAGCCTTGGCCTGGGTCTTGGGGCCCCGGACCTGGGTGGCGACCTCACAGGACCCAGACATGGGCAGCGGGAGATGCCAATGTGAAGAAATGGAGGCGAGGCTGGGTGAAGGCACCAGGAGAGGAAAATTTTCAACTGAGTGTGGGAGCTGGACCATATCCTCCCCAGGAAGACTCGAGGCTAAGCTGGCAGAGCCCCCTGTCTACTAACAGAGACGTCGTGTGCACGGCCACTGCCCCCGCACAGCCAGAGAGCCAGGGATCCCCAGCGCTGCACACGCAGAAAAGGTGGGGAGCATGAAAAGATGTGGTGCCGAGGCCACACCCCAAACCACTTGAATCAGAATGGCAGCGAGGGTGTGTATAGCGCTCCCCGGTGAGTCTCGCGTGCGGCCAGGCCCGAGCGCTGCCACGTGACACCAGCAGTTCTCAGAGTGTGGCCCCCAGGCCAGCAGTAGTACCTGGGAACTTGGTGGGAATGCAGATTCGCAGGCCCTGCCCTGCCCTATTGCACCAGAAACTCTGGGGGTGGGACCCGATGAATTGTTTCGACACGTCCTCCAGGTGATTCTCACGCACACCGAAGCGCGAGAACCACTGCATTTTGGTGGCAGAAACGACCACCAGTCTGTCTGCTTCTCTTCTGCGCAGAATGGCCCTCCCTCTGGAGCGATAATCATAGTAGCAGGAGCCGGGTTCTGACTGCAGAGAGCTCCAATGGTCCCAGCCACTCTCTGAGGCAGGGACTTTTATTTCCCTCTAACAATCTGGAAACACCCCCGCAAGTGATGATGCAAGGAGAGGAGGGGATGGACGGTTGTGCATTGGTAGGTTCTATCTTCTCCTCAAGCCCTTGTGGGAGCAGCATCACTTGGGGAGGCTCTGGGCGGGTTGCTAAGAAAGGCTAAACTGTTCCGCTTCTTCCCGATGGGAAGAGGCCCAGCCGTTCCATTTCATCTCAGCCACAATCTCCCTCCCAGCCCTGTAGCTTCCCTGAATTATTTGGAGCAGGCGTTCTGAGAGCCACAGACTGCACGCCCTTGTGGGGTTCAGGGCCCCCTCTGCCCTTTGGATGGTCTTAGCACCATGATATGAGCAATACAGAAGGAAGCGCCTAGGAGCGCAGGGTGGCCTGGGAAGCTGCCTGCCACTTTCTCCACACAGCAAATGCACGGTGAGGCAGGGCAAGGGGGGGCTAAGTAGGAGGTAGTATGAATCCATTCTCTCCAAAAACTTCTATCGGCATTGTATTGTCAGGGCTCTTCCAAGAAACAGAACCAAGAGGAGATTTTACATGTATAAAATAAGTTGTCTGAGAGAATGAGACACAGGAACAGAGGAGAGTGAAGAAGAGAAATAAACAGCGTTCCAATAACATTGGAATTCCTGGTTCCAGGAACGCCTAAGCCCTCTCCTCCTCTGATTTTATTATATGAGCCAATCAATTCCAGCATTTTGCTTGATATGAGTATATTAGATTTCTGTTGCCTACATCAAGAGAGGCTTGGGGCTTCCCTGGTGGCGCAGTGGTTGAGAGTCCGCCTGCCGATGCAGGGGACGCGGGTTCGTGTCCCGGTCTGGGAGGATCCCACATGCCGCGGAGCGGCTGGGCCCGTGAGCCATGGCCGCTGAGCCTGCGCGTCCGGAGCCTGTGCTCCGCAATGGGAGAGGCCACAACAGTGAGAGGCCCACATACCGCAAAAAAAAAAAAAAAAAAAAAAAATTAGACTTGAGCTATATAAGGAGGGAGGGGCACAGCGCAGGGCTGGGGCGAGTGAGCGAGGCACCCCGGCCCACAGTGCAACGAGGCCTCGCTCCGGCTCCTGAAATTGCGCAGCTGGCATCTTATGTGAGCCCCTTCTTAAATTTGGTGCCCCTAGCACTTCTTTTTCCTCACTCTTCTTGGTCCTGGGTAGAAATCCCAGTATTTGGCCACAAATGGAAGTCTTGACTTTGGGGCACTCAAAAATATAATTGTCCACTGACTCCTTTGTTTGTTCATTTATTAAACAAACAGTGATTGGGTGCCTGCTGGGTGTCCAATGTTGTGGTTGGCACTGGAAGGGGCAGCAGATGATGTTTGGTCCCTATGGGGCTGACAGTCTGGCCAGGAAGACAAATGTTGAGAAAATAGTAACTTGAGCGACGAGTCTTAGAGAAGCGCAGGTATGGGTGTCGGCACTGTAGCTGGAGGACCTGGAGTGGAGACTCTAACTGAAGACTGAAGGATGAATACAATTTAGATTGCAGGGGGTGGGTGAGAGCGAGAACCTGTGTATATTGGAGAAGGGAACATCATCCCAGGTAGAGAGGCAGCACATGCTCAAGTACTTTCCATATCCATTCAATAAACACTTGTTCAAAGTCTATTAGGAACCAGGCATGGGTTAGTCTTCAGGGATTATGGAGATAAAATCATTATCCTACCCTCAAGGAATTGACCCTAACAGCGAAGGAACCAGACACGTTAGGGGCCCTTGACCATGCAGAGCAACACATTCGCTGGGGTACAGGATAGGATGTTCAATTCAACCAGAGTGGATAAAAGAAGGTTTCCAGGAGGGGTAACGCCTGCCTGAGCTGGATTTTGAAAGATGAGTAGATATTAGCCAGTCAAAAAAGTATTCAGGGCACGCCAAGAAGAGAGACCAGCCAGGGAAAGGCAGAAAGGCGAGGGATCGCAGGATGATGCTTTAAATGATGATTAGGTGCCCAGGCTAGCCCATGCAATTTAATATGGACCTGAAATACTATACTTTTATGAAGAATAACAGTAGCAATAATAATATAGTAGAGTTGCATCCACGGCATCTTTCCGTGAGTCCCACGCAGCAGTTTTTCTTCCAGTGTGAGAACAGACAGCTATTTCTTTAGCAGAACACAAGATGAAACATTTGGCTTGCATCTGAGGATCTGTGCTGCATGAAAAAAAATACACATCTTTAAACTAGAATGGAATTCAGTGCACGGAGCTGTTTGCACCATTAGCCTGAGAAGCTAGAAGGAACTGAGATGGACCAAGGGATCTCCAGATTTATGTCTCACAGGTATCACACTCTCTCTGACGCATGGCTAATTGAGAAGAATGGCAGGCAATTGTCTACACATTTAAATTGTTATTGTCTCTTTCTTTCTCTCTGATCACACAGATATGAAAATTTACATATGATGCAATTTTACTATTTGCAAGGAACATGGCCTCTTAGGAGAACACATGCTGGAACCGGAATGCCTGGTCTGAATCCCAGCTCCACTTTCTGTGTATCCTTGACCAAGTTACTTCTCTTTGCCTCAGTCTCCTCATCCATAAAATAGGAATAATAATACCCTTAGGAGAAATAAATGAGCTGACATACATAAAGTGCTGAGGTGAGTGATTGCACACAGGAAGTACTCTTTTAAATAGGAGTCCTCGTCATTGTTCTTAGCGGTCTGTTATTTTAAATAATCTTAAAGCAGCAGTGTTACCACCTTTCAGACTGTTTCTGTGGGAAAGGCAGGAGGGAGCTTGTTTCCTGCCCACAGGAGCCATTGTTGAAGGGCTGATGGGGTAGGGAAGATAGACCAAGTTTGGGTTGGGATTTGAGAGTTGGGGGGCAGATTTGAGGGGTATGGAACGCCAGACTGAGAACTTGCCCCCATGCCACGCCCTGGATCAGTACAGATCAAGTATGTGTCATTCCTTGGTGCGGGCAGTAAAGGGTGGGTGAGGCCAGCTGGCCAGGGTACTCCCAGCATCTTTTCATTTGGCCCATATCCGGGACAGCTTAGCCCGGAACAAAACACTTTGTCAGGCCTGGCCAGAGGTAACCCCATGGGAGGTGGGTTCATCTTTGATGTGTATCCCCCCCATCCCTGCACCAATATCCAGCTTGTCTGGTCTTTAGCCCCACAAGTCTAGGGTCTTAGTCCCATGAACTCAGCCGTGGCTGCCTCAAACCTGTTCCTTCCTCTCCCAAACCATCAAGTCCCCAGGCAAAGTCCTCCCTCCCCACTTAGACCCCTTCAGCCTGCAGCGTTTTTACTCAAAGTGTGGTCAGCAGCCTTGGCACCTCCTGAAAGCCTGTTAGAAATGCAGAATCCTATGGAACAGAATTTGAATTTTAATAAGATCCCCCAGGTAACTTATTGGCATGTTGCAGTTTGAGAGACACTGACCTACATGACTGATTCCTCTTCTGACTGCTCTCCCATGGTCCTTGCCAACCATCTGAAACTGCCTTCACCATCTGTGCCCAGAGGATGGCCCTCCTATTATTGTGCTTTTGGGGCATGGGATTGGAGTTCATCTCACACTTTAAGTCTCTGCATCATCTGTCCTCTTTCTGCTCTACCATTCTTGAGAGCACACCCTCTTCCTTGAATTTCCCACGGCAGCACATATAACCCCTACTGAAGGCCTGGGCTATTACACTGCAGAACTGAAAAAAAAAAATTATACTTTAAATTATATATATATTAAATTATATATATTAAATTATTATATATAATTATTATATATTATATTAATATATAATATATTAAATTATATATATAATAATTATATATAAATATATATACATTTTTTGACTGCGCCACACGGCTTGCAAGATCTTAGTTCCCCAACCAGGGATTGAACCTGGACCGCTGCAAAAGCACCGAGTCCTAACCACTGGACTGCCAGGGAATTCCTTAAATTATATTTTTAATCAAAGTGTCACATCAGAGTTCAAAAAGTCAATGAAGACTAAAAATTACAAAAACAAAACTAAAAAACAGTAAAGCCCTGTGCACCTCCATCCCCACTTCCCTCTGGAAAGTCAAACATTCTTCTAGGTTTTTCTTCAGCTGGAAACCTCCATATACCACCGTTTCTTAATTCAATCATTTTAAACTTTTTCTCTTGGCTTCCTATTTTGATACATGCGGATTTAGCTCTTTAAAAATCCATTCCTTTGTCCATTTTCCAAATATAGTTTTGTCTCAATTTTTGGTCAAACCAATTATTTGGTGTTTTCAATACTCAAGTTATTCCTGCAATCAAGAACATGCCTTTCTGTTTGGGCAAATTTTCTCATATTATTTCTTTAATAATTTCATCCTCTGTACTGAATTCTCTGTTTCCTCCATCTCTGGAGTGTTTATTCGCTTATCTTATTATTTTTGTATTAATCTTACCCACTGCAAAGACATCCAGTGTCCCAAATTACATATTCACTTTTGTGTAAATTTTAATTTTTCTGTAGTTAATAATTGCATCATTTGATCACTTTTCTTTGAACCTGTGATTAACTTTCCTGCATCCTATCACAGCTGTGTACAAAATGTCTTTCCACACAATCTTCCACTTGGTTATAGCAGTCAGATAATTTATTGTTGTCATTTTCCACCAGTCTTAGTTGGTTTGGACTGCTATAACAAATTACCATAGACTGGATGTCTTAAACAACAAATATTTATTTATCACAGCTCTGGAGGCTGGGAAGTACATGATCAGGGTGCCAGCAGATCTGGGTCTGGTGAGATCCTGCTTCCTGGTTTGCAGATGGCTGTCTTCTCATTGTATCCTCACATGGCAGAAAACAGAGATAATGAAAGCAAGCGCTCATGTCTGCTTGTAAGGGCACTAATCCCATTCATGGGGGCTTCACCCTCATGACTTAATTATCTTCCAAAAGCTCCACCTCCAAATGCCATCACATTGGGGGTTAGGATTCCAATGGATGAATTTTGGTAGGACAAACATTCGGTCCATAACACCACACCTCTCCCCTCAGATATCCTCCATTTTCCAACTGCCCAAATATAAATCTGGGATCTTTCTTCACCACCCTCCCAGGGATTCCTTTTAACTCTCTCCTGTGAACCTCATTTCCTGACTTTCCTCTTTTTTGTTTACTTCCTAATTTTGACTAAGAAATATCTTCCAGTAGTTTCCTGATAACTTTTTTGAGATTTTGGATGTCTGAAAATGTCTTTATGTATGTATGTATGTATGTTCACACTTGATAGTTTGGCTGGGTATAGAATTCTAGGTTGCAAATTCTTTTTTAACTCACAATTCTGAAGACGTATCCATCCTACTGTGTTTAAGTTCCTAGTGTTGCTCTAAGAGGCCTTTGTTAGTCCTTATCTTTAATGTATGACTTTTTCCCCCCTCCATCTCTCAGGAAGCTTTTAGTGTCTTGGGATGTTTTGCCATTTCACAAAGATGTATTTCTTTTTATTCATTTTGTTGGGCATTCCATGGGTCCCTTTAATCAGGAAGCTTATTAGTTCAGGGAATGTACTTCAGTTCGGGGACATTTTCTTGTATAATTGCTTTAGTGATTGTCACTGTACTGTATTCACTATTTCCTCTTTATCTGGAATTTTTATTCTTTGAAAGATGATCCTTCTGGGTTAGTTTCCTAATTTTTAAATTTTTTTCTTCTATTTATCATGTTGCCTTTTCTCTACTTTCTGATAAACATATTTGACTTTCTCTTACAATTTTAAAAATTAATTTTAGATTTTGGCTTTCATAGTTTTATTTCCTAGAACTCCTTTCTTTTTCCTCTGCATGTTCTGTTGATCTTTGACTACCTGTACTTTCTTAAGATTGAGAATCTCAGAGATGATTGGAGGCTCAAAGATGATTAGAATTTCTGAAATGAGGCAAGGGCACTTGTCTATTTGTGGGTTCAACTCATGGGTAATTTAAGGGGCTAGCTGATTATTTCCTGGAGAATCCCTAATGTCAGTAACTGTAGACCTGTTCTGAAACTGAGCAAGAAAAGGGGCTGAGGATATCACCATTCAACAGATTTTCACTTTCTCCCTGTGTTTAGTTCAGCATCTCATCCCCACCCTCTATGCCTGGTGTCCTTGAATCCAAGGCTTCACTGATTAATTTTTTTCTAGAATTTATATCTCATGTCTACACTACAGATGGGGCTGGGGGTGGTTTCCTGGGCCTCTCTGATTAATTTTTTCTAGAATTTATATCTCATATATATGCTGGAGGGGGGACTGGATTTGTTTGCCTGACAGGTAAGGCAGAATTGGGGACCTGGAAGTTCTAACTGCTCCTTATTCTGGCTTTCAAAGGTGTCTCCCATTTTAACCCACAGTCACACCCTCCCTTCCTGCATCCAACGACTCCCACCTCAGAGTGGGCAAATGGATGGGATCCTTTTCAGTGTCCCCGTCTCAGACACTCAGGTTTACCCTCCCTGGTTCTTCCAAGTGGTTGGCCATTCCTCCTCTATTACCTTCATCTGTTTTTCATTTTCACATATTATAGTTTAAGGTTACAAAGGTGCATCACAAATGTATCTGTTTTCACCTTCCTTGTTGTTTGAAGTTGATTTCGGTACAAAAAGAGATCGAAACTGTCACTTATTCTGCCACCCTAAAATTTAGCAAACACATTAAGCATGCTTTTCTCAAAGCCCCTTTGCCGTCTCTGCCAGTGGGAATTCCACATTTGCCATGTCTTCCCCTCATATGCTGCTGCCTGCTGACCTTTTCTCCCCCTGCATTCCTTATCTCCTCCCACACCACCTCTCCACTTTTCCTATTTTCCTTTCCTACTGCGGAGAAGTTCAGGCTTCTCTTTATTCATCCCTCTTCTTTCCGATTTTGTCCAAGAATCTTTCTTCACTCAAATGGTGCATTAGTTCCTAGAGCTGCTGTAACAAATTCCACAAACTGGGTGGCTTAAAGCAACAGATATTTATTCTCTCACAGTTCTGGAGACTCAAAGTCCAAAATCCAGGTGTCAGTAGGGCTGTACTCTCTCTGAAGGATGAGGAAGACTCTCTCCTTGCCTATTCCCAGCTTCCAGTGGTGGCTGGCAATCCTTGGCCGTCAGCTGCATCATTCCAATCTCTGCTTCCAACATCACATGGCCCTGTTCCCTCTGTATGCATCTGTGTATTTCCGAATCTCCCTCTCCTGATAAGGACACCAGTCATGTTGGATTTAGGACCTGCCCTAACCCAGTATGACTTCGTCTTTTCTTGATTAGTGGACAGGAACTTTCGGGAGACACTATTCGACCCAGTACAAATGGTTTTTAAGGGTTTTTTTTTGCTGAGCAAAGACTAGTTCTCTCCCTAAAAGGAGCTCCTCTTTTCCCTCTAAAAATAATATATTTTTTCTCCTCACTACTATAATTCTTTAATTTCTTAGGGCTACCAATTTTGTTTCCCCAATTATTCTGAAGTGACATTTTGCCTGGGATTGTATATGATGACCCTGTACGTTCCCACAGTCCCTAGCTCAGTGCCGTGCCCATAGTAGGTGCTAATTGTTAAAAACAAGACAACAGGCCCAGAATAGAGTTGCTTATGCTAAGCCCCACATCACTAAACTGAGCTCTCCCAGAAATGGAGTCTTAAACCAGTCAATCAGGAATCATCTGACCAGCACTGATTAGGTCATCTGTCTGATAGACCCCTGCCATTACCTAAAGGAAAGTAACTTTGCAATAACCAAATCCCTTTTTCGCCTAGTGTAACTTTATTGTTCCTACTCTCTTCTGCCTATAACAGTCTTTCATTTTGTACAGCTCCTCAGAGCTCCTTTCTATCTGTGAGATAGGATGTTCCCCAATTCAAATTGATTTTTGCTCAAATAAACTGTAAACATTTTTAATATGCTTCAGTTTATCTTTTAACATTAATAAGCATTAGGAAATACACTTGGCTCTCATGTTTGCCCAGTGCCCTGGTTTATCTGGCTCTTCAGTGGGAAAGTGATCTGATGATCATTACCCTCCCAGAGCTTCTGCATTTTAATAGTTCCCATGGACAACCTTCTGTGGGTCCCCAGTGTTTGCTGAATAAAATCAAAACTCAGCCTGACATGTAAGCACTTCACAATCAGTCTGGGGGCGTTTCTAGTCTTTTCTCCCATTTATCCTTTGCTGTCTCCATTCTCCAAACCAACCGGACTCTTCCCTAGCTCAGTGCTTTTGCTTGGCCACACTCCCTGCCTGAATTGGTCTCCCTTACCTATCTCCCAGTGAACTTCTACTCACCCCTCAAAACCCAGTCCAAAAGCCCCTTTCTCTGTGAAGTCTCTTTTAATTCCCATAAGCAGAATTCATCTCTTCTGCCTGGCTGATCCCCACCATTGTGAACACAGCTCCATTTTAACACTTGCCACATTGTGAGGGAATTTGGAGTGTCTGTGCCCACCCTGAGCTACACTGTGAGGTCCTGTCATGTCTACTAAGCACAGTGTCTGGCAAACAGTAGACATCATTATGTTTGTCCAATGAGGTCATGATGGTGGCATTGACAGCAAACAAGCCTAGAAGCCTTTTAGGGCTTCTCAACCCATACCTGAGGAACTTCTGCATAATTTCTCAGCATGGTCATTGGGAATTAGAGGAGGGAATGGGGGTTTATGTAAGTAATCCAAACTCTATTACTTAAAAATCAATCCAAGGCAACTTAATCTTTTATGGCTTCTAAATCTTAGGCAATATAGGACAGTCCTTTCCTTAGAGGAAGCTGGGGAGGGTGTGGAGTCCTGGGGAAGGGAAGTGACTCCTTCTATTTTCCCCTTCAGTGTCTTAGGCTCACTCCAGGCAGCTCAGATCTCAGGGGCTTATTGTAATGCAGCTCAAGAACCAGGCAGTTATAAAAAATGCAGAGCTCAAGGGGCTGACTCTTCCCTCATCATCTCTCTTACACAGGCTGCAGCGTTCATCTGTCTGCCTGTCGCTCCTCTCTTGGTGAAGTAGACGTGCCCAGGGCCCTGCCCAGAGCCCTCAGACCTTGCAGTGTGCCTCTGACCATTCCAAATGCCAGTATGTGCGTCTCTGTGCCTACGGAATGTTATTCTGGGGCCATGGAAGGCAGCTTCTTCCACAAGCAGAAGGTCAGAATGCTAGAAAATCAACCTCTCTGGGTACAGCCCTCAACCAGTGACTCCCAGGAGCTGCTGTATAGATGCCCCAACCTCCTTCCCTCTTGGCTGGGGATAAATCTGAGGTGTGCGTATTCCAATTTCCCCCCGGATGAAGCTCCCGTCGCCCACATCCGTGCACCATTTACTGACTACCTTTCCTCACCCTCATCCCTTCCCGACTCCTCTTCTGGAATTTCCTGGGACTACTGCCCAAATATTTTGAGCGCAAATTTGTGCTCAAATTTTTGTCTCAGAGTCTGCTTCTGAGGGAACCCAAACTAAGAAACTTGGCAACTCTGTTCTCTGGAACTTTTGCTCTGTTCTCCTGTTACCATTTGACTTATCCTTTCTTCTAATCTCTGGAACCTTTTTTAAAAACTTCACAGCTCTGCTCTTTCATGTCTCTTGCTTATACGTTTTAATAATTATTTCTACTTTCTCATAACTTGCACCATCTGCACCTCATGGCCCTCGCTTTACCATGTGCTATGTCTCCTTACGTCTCCTTTCATTTACTATTCCCACTGCTAACTGCCTCGCTCTTCTAATTTCTCCGTTTATGATTTCTTTCCTTCTGCCAACGTTAGGTTTTGTTTGTTTTTGACGGCCCAGCTCATCTGTGTTGCATAGGGCACTAGCTGACCCATGGATTGGCTGCTCGCGGCTCAGCTGATCACAGCTGGTCCAATCAGCAGTGCCGGAGGAGGGAGGAGGCACAGCAATCTTTTATATGGACAATTCATGCTTTCTCAATTCTATTATACTCTTTTCTTACCTTTTCTTTCTTTCTTTCTTTCTTTCTCTTTTTTTTTTTTTTTGGCTGTGCAGCCCCATCATGTGGGATCTTAGCTCCCCAACCAAGGATCGATCCCGTACCCCCTGCAGTGGAAGCACAGAGTCCTAACCACTGGACCACCAGGGAATTCCCTCTCAATTTTATTTAAAATGTAACTTCAACTTCTCCTTCCCAATCAGAGTGTCCCACTAGGTCACTCCAGTGCTGAAATTCTGAAGCCACCGTGGGTTTGTATAGATTAAGACATGGCCTAGGAACTGGCCCTCAGCCAGGCTGTGGGCAGGACCTTTTCTGGGAAAAGGCTGTGTATGTGAGGCCAACGTATTTGACCGGGTGAGTAGCCCCAGCTCTCTGTGAAAGAAAATTTTGTTTTAATGGTTACAAAAGAGCTTGGAAAATACAGAAAAGCACAAAGAAAATAAAAGCTACAGGAAATCCCAGCACTGAGATAATCACGCCTTGCATTTTAGGGCCTTTCCTTCTGTGTGTGTCTCTACATCTAGAAGGAAATATTTCTTCCCATAAGAAGACTGTCCTACATATGCTGCTTTTTATAACCTGCTTTTTTCACCTTATCACTGAACATTTTTCCGTGCCATTAAATATGCTCATACGGCCTCATTTTAGGTCAGCCAGCCTTCAGACACCGGGCTTCCTGCCCTGAAGAGATGAATTCTCAGCCCTCCCTTCCCCAGGACACTCAGCTGTGAAAGGCACTGATTTACACAGGTAACTCTAATGAGCTCATCTTTCTTCCTGCTACAAAATTTCAGCTAAACCTATGTGGATAGCTGCCCTATGGGGCCTGGTGTGTCTACTGTGGCGGAAGCTTCCCCAAGGGCCCCAGACTCACCAGGGAAATCACCAGTCAGCCCTCTACAGCTTCCTCATTCCCCACATGCTCTCTGCAAAGCCAGCTCAGGGCTCTGTAAACTCAAATCATCAAAAACTCAAGAGCTGGAAGCTCCCTTAGGAGACTGCTCCAGTCTCCTAAATTAGAAACAAGGAACCAGGCTGAGAGAGGGGAAGTGACATGCCCACACTCGGCCAGGGAGCAGGGGGCAAGGTGAGGACTCAAGCTGTGTCCCTGTGGCCAAGCCCAGTCTCTTCTTGCTGTGACCCCAATGCCTGTCGGGAGTTGGGGTTCTCCTCATGGGCCCATCCGCCCTGCAGGACGAGGTCTCATGGCATTCCCAAACCCGGGGTGGAGTTTGCAAACCTAAATCCCCAGCCCAAGGATCAACCTTGGGGGATGTGGCTGGCCCCGCCCCGCCTCCTTCTGGATCAAGCCCTGGTTTCACATCCCTGGGTGTGGTGTGGTTGGAACAGCTGCTTTTCTGGATGTCTGCGGTGGCCATGCCTTGGGGCTGAGTAAACATTCCAGCAGCAACAGGCCTTCCTGTCTCTAAGGCCTATGCTGGGGAAGTGTCTGGGCTCTGGAGAAGCAACAGAGAAGGAGCCAGCAGCTTTGCAGACTGTCACTAAGCCACAAAGACCTGCTCCAGGCCTCCAAGCTCTCTGAGTCAAGGAGCAGATTGCAGTGGTTGGAGCAGGCCCCAGGAGTCCAGGACAGCCCTGCCCTTCTAGCTGCATAGTCATTTGGAGATGCCCTCGGGGCCGACCCCAGCCCGTGTAGGGCATCTCTGGTTACCAGGGGAATCTGGGGGGAGGCTTTGCCCCTGTGTGATGAGAGAGTTTGCCTCAGGGAGCGGTTCTTCCAGCTGAAAGCCAGCTCAGTATGAAATGAGAGAGGGATTACCCCAGTGCCCCATCTGCCATCCTGAGGAGTCCTGGGCTCCTGCCTGATCACAGAGCCCTGGGGCCTAACATTTAAGCAGCATGAATGGAATTCCGAGGCCTTATTCTCCCCCTTTACTGAGCCAGGGACCCAGCCTCGGGGACCCCCCATGGCCCAGGCCTAAGGCAGAGGCAGGGCACCCACTCTCATCCTAGCAGCCAGGCGTTTCCTTCCCTCCCATAGCTCTGCCTTAGACACCAGGCTGCTTTACCCCATTGTCTAGCTGGTGTCTTTCTTCCAGGGGGAAACATTTGGTGAATGCGAGCCTTCTCCAAGTGTAGACCCCTTTAGCTCTTTTTCTGCGTCTTAAAGCACACGTCGCCCTGTTTCATCTTCAATCCACTTGCTTCCCCTGCAGATTTTCTTATGTGGCAAACAAGACAGAAAAACTCCTGCAGGCTGCCGTGTTTGCCGAAAACCAACCCAGTTTTCTTACCGTCTTAGAAACCAGATAAGTAAGACAGTGACTGACCCTGGGGAAGTGACGGGTGGACAGACTCTCCTGTTTAATAACGATAATAGATCATTAATGATTTCCTTGATCGGGAGCAAAGCCCAATGCCTACCAATCCTTCACTCACTGTCAGGAACTCTTTGCTAACTCTTACACCCCACCTCCAGGCTAGGAAACCAGAATTCTTACTCAATCTCTTTGGATTTAGAAAGTTCACCGTGATTTCCACTCTGCCAAAGACAGTATCCACTTTCACCACCGCAAGCCCACAAGTGTAGAGTGTTTCTACCTACCATCGCTGCGGGGAAAGGAGAGAGATGCCTCTGGAGGGGCCAGTGGTTCTGAGCTTGGCCGCCGAGCAGAAGCAGGGAGAGTTGGAGGGGAGGGTGGAGACCAAGGGACAGGGAGAGGAGGAGTGAATGAAGAGACAAGAGAGGAGGTGCGCTGGATACCCAAGCCTCAAACTCACCAATCCTGCTGCATGCAGTGGCCAACAGCGCCACAGGGAGAACCAAGCCTGACTGAGGGCAGCCCTGCCTGGCCCGGCTTATGCGAGAAGCCAAGAAGCCAGCGGGGCCAGTTTTCCCGGCAGGACCAGCTACGTAATTTGTGGGGCTTGGTGCAAAATAAAATTGTGGGACCCCTTGTTCAAAAATTAAGAACTTCAAGATGATGACTGCAGAGCCGAAAACCAAGTGTGAGGTCCCGCGCGAGTGAGTCCAGGGCTGAGACTGGGGTTTTAATGGATCACTGGGCCGATGGAGATGTCGTTGATTAAGATTAAAAACAAACTGGGGGAGGGACATGATAGGTTAAGCTAAGGGACGGAAGTTACATCAATAACAGCTCGTTATTGTGTACCTGCTGTATCTCAGGCCCTCTTCTAACTAAGTGCCTTCTGTATGTTATCCAATTTAATCTTAGGACAACTGTAGGGTAGAGGCGCTATCATCATCATCATCATCATCATCATCATCATCATCATCATCAACATCATCATTAGCAGCTGCAGCAGCAGCATCTTCCAGATGAGGAAGCCGAGGTACTGAAATGAATATAAAACCATTATGTAACCAAAATGGAAATGGTTACTTGACCACTGTGACCATGAGTGAACTTACGGGTTGAGTAATTTGCTCAAGGGCATAAAGCTCTTAAGTGGGAGAGGTGGGATTAGAATGTGGCCCAGGGCCCATGCCCTAACCATTTGACCACACTGCCTGTCTGTAAACACGGAGCACAGCTCAGCCAAGTGGACCTTCCTTACGAGGAACTCTCCCACTGTAACAAGAAGTTTCTGACAGAGGTGTTCAGAGAGGCGTGGGCTGGAGACATTTGAAGGCAGGAGGGCCCTTCATCCAGGGGACTCTGACCTCCCCTCACTGGGGAGTTGGATTAAATAACAGCAATTCTAATAACAAGAGTTAGCACTCTCTCAGTAGTCGTGATGAGTCAGGCACTGCGCTAAGTGCTCTACAAACATCTTTAAAGCCTGGATGTTGGTACCTGGTCCCCGTGTTATAGAAGGAAAGAAGCCCAAGGGTCACAGAGCTTGGAGCTGTCACTCCCCAGTGTCAAGGAGGTGGACTCGAACCCAAAGCTGCCTGCCTCCAAAGGCCTTGCTTCTAACAGCTGTATAACACAGCCTGACTTTTAAGGTCCCTCCCACCCCCAAGACGTTGTATTTCTAAATCTCCACTGGGAAATTATTCTGCATCCGCCCATGAGATTTCATTTTAGCCTGTGTTGATATTTTTACTGAGAGCTTTGAGACTGCTGGGGGCCCAGGAATCTGTTCCCTGTCTTGAATCAGTCCTCTGGAATGTTGGCCCAAACCCTGGCCAGATCGTTCTGATTCTTTCTCCTTTGCATTTTACAATCTGGGTTTCCGGTAAGCTCCGGTGAAGGCCCGTGCTTCCAATTTCACCCTTATTTAAACTGACAGCTTCGTGAGTTCTGTCAGACTGTCCAGAAAAGCTAGAGAACTCTTTCTCTGAGCCAGGAAGTGTGTGGCAGCCCCTGTTCTCAGCCTCTGTACTCAGAGCTAAAGGCCCAGATTGAAGGGCTCTGGGTTAGGATTAAACTAGAGCTTTCCCCAGTTTTCTCTCTCCATTTCCGAAGCAGCCCCCAAGGATTCCGTCATCTGGTCCCAGAACTGCAGGCACCGGCAAATCTCTAAGGATCTGATCCGAAAAAACGGGTCCCAGGACACGGATCTCTGGTTTCCGTCTAGATACTCAGCTCTTCCAAAGACCAGTTGTGTCACCTGTATTAGTTTCCCGTGGCCGGTGTAGCAAAGTCCTACCAGCTTGGTGGCTTAAAATAACAGAAATGGATCCTGTTACAGTTAAGTCCAAAATCAAGGTGTCAGCAAAGGCTGTGCTCTCTCTGAAGGCTCTGGGGGAGTATCTGCTCCACGCCTTCCTCTTAGGTTCTGGTGGCCAGCAATCCTTGTTGTCCCTTGACTTGTAGACATATCACTTCAATCTCTGCCTTGTGATCACATGGGTTCATGCTGTTTGTCTCTGTCCATATGCCTCTTCTTCTACGGACATTAGTCATCTTGGATTAGGTCCACCCCTCATCTTAACTTTATTACATGTGCAAAGACCTTATTTCCAAATCAGGTCACATTTACAGGTACCAGAAGTTAGCACTTCAGCATATGTTTTGGGAGGGACACAATTCAACCCTCAACACCACCCAAAACTCAGTCAGTGAGTATATTGCTGGGGACCCTTAGACAGCATTTCCTGTGTGCTGACTCACTCCCTGTGTAAGCCTCACCAGGACTTACACAGTGAAGCAGGTTCTATTATCATCTCCACCTTACAGATGAGGAAACAGGGGGCCAGAGAGGTTAAGCAGTTTGTCCAAAGTCACACGCAGCTACCAAGAGCAGCCCTGAGACCACAGCAGGGGACAGAGCTCGGCATGTCACCAGGACTCTGAACAGCACCGTTCTCGGTTTACGATGAGCTGGGAAAGCAAGGCTAAGCCCCATCGTGTTAAGAGCTTTGGACCCGTTGAGACCGAGGCTTCTCTACCAAGGGAAGCCCTGGCTCCGTGTTGGATGCCCTGGCTTCACACTCCTTTCCTTTGCGTCAGATCATTTCTCTGAAACCCAGTTTCTCCATCCGTAAGACAAGATCACAGATGCTGCCTGACCCATCTCAGAGAATGGCTAGGAGGATCAATACCAAGACTTGCGCTGGCTTCTTGGAAGCCCCATAGATGTGCGTTATGATCACCCAGGCCCTTGCTTCCTGCAGGTCTTTGCTTCCTTCAGGTCTTTGCTCAAACGCCCCTACTCTCTTGGAGCTTCCCCAACCACTGTATCTAAACTAGCGCCATCCACCGCACCATCCCCATTTATCTCTTCACCTAAATTTCTGACTATCTGACATACTTATTTGTTTACGGTCTGTCTTACCTGTTTTAGAATGTAAACTCCGAGGGGGCAAGAGCTTTGTCCCCCATTGCAGCCCCAGTGCCTACGACAGTGCCTGGCCCATAGCAGGACTCCATAATATTTGTTGATTGAAACAATGAATAACTTAACGTAAAGCGGCAGCTCCTTCTCAATTACGTGATTGGAGTAGAAGAAGGACAGTTTTTCCACTAGAACCTAAGCTCCATGAGAGCAGGAAACCATGGCCGTATGATTCATCGCTAGAGTCTCAGTGCCTGGAACAAAAAACAAGGTACTTGATCAATATCTGTGAGGTGAATGGATGAGGAAAAAGGCTGCCGGACAGACAGAAACCATGCTGTTCTGGCCTCTGGGGAGTGAGAAGCTAGGGAAGGCTGTGGCTGGGATAGAGCTGGACCTTCAAGGATTCTGGAAGGTGGGGGAAAGGAAGAAGCGCCTTCTAGCTCAGAGGGGCAGAAAGGACAGTGGGACGGTGAAGGGACAGTGTTCGAGCAGGTGGGTGGCAATGGGCAAGGCTCGTCTGCAAAATCAGGAGGCCGGATGAGAACAAGGTTGGCCTGGAAGGTAGAGAGGCAGAGTGGTTGCGTCTGATCATGAATCACCCAAATGCCGGGTGAAGTGAAATGTATATTTTCTCCCAGCGCTATGCATCAGGGACATCACGAGAAACGATCGGAAGTGTGGCATGATGAGGGCTATGTCGCTAGGCTTCTCCCCCCTACCCCCTCCAGTCTCACCGATGATCTCAGCCTCAGCAAAGGCCAGGGCGAGTTTAGAAGTAACTGCTTCTCAGGCAATTAAACTACCTCCAATTTTATACGTCTGAATATGTCAGAGGATCTTGTTACCTCCATCTTTGGGCCCAGAGGCTATATTCTCATCAAACCTAACTGGCTTGTAAGAAGAGCCGACATCTGGGTGATAAAGCAGACTGGTTGTCTCCCTGCTCCTGTCTGATTACTGTTTGCTGAGCAACCTCAGACGGCCCCTCAGGGGGTCCTGGGGTTCCAGGGAGGGGGGACGCTCCCCCGCCCCAGCACTGGGATGCCAGGAATTCCCTTAATGCAGGTCGCAGGTCCATGCTTTCCATCTCACTTTAGAAGAACAAGGCCTAAAATTTAGACCGCCCGCGAGAAGCAACAGGCTGGTTTAGATGAATGCCAAAGTGCAAGTGACTAAGCGCCGACCTTTGGTCCCTCGAGGGCAGATTTTAAAAAGCAATGAGAGGAGAGGTGGGGTTGTGAGAAAGGGTGGACTTCGTGCAAGCCCAGTTCTTCCACTTACTACCCGAGGGACTTAGAACAAGTTCTTTCTCCTCTCATCTGTAAAAACGCCAGCTCTCTGCCGCAGCCAGACGGAGCTGCCTGCGGCTCCCAGCGCAGGCCAGGCAGTCCCCAGCCCTAACTCTGGGCATTTCTTCGGCCTGGAAATCCTCTTCCCTTTTCCACCTGACTCCTCATCTTTCTGACTCCCTGGACGTCTTCCCAGGGTTGGATGGCCAACGAACACTGTGTTCATATAGTAAAGTCAAGCCCACTGTCCTTCCTTCCCACCACACACACGCCAAACAGGAAGAACCTAGAGGTCAGCGGTCATTTCCTGTCCTCCTCCAGGTGCCCGTGAAAGACTCAGCAAATATCTCCTCAATAATTGAGAATTACCTCTAAGAGAAATTTCCGAAACGGGGAAATAAAGCAAGAAAGTGACTGCATACCCTTTCGATGGCATGCTGAAGCAGCCAGGTTCACCAGGGGTTAGTTAATTGTCTAGGAGATCATACCTGTGTTTGACTATATTGTTTATTATCTAATAGAGCCCCGGCACTTAATATTACATGTTCACTTGCTGATTTTGCCCTATAAAGACGGAGATGATTTCTTCCTGGTAGAAAAGATAACCTGTGACTTTATTGTCATGTAGAACATTAACCAGTTTCACACCTAGCCTGTGGATCTTTTTTTTTTTTGTTTGCGTTACATGGGCCTCTCACTGTTGCGGCCTCTCCCGTTGCGGAGCACAGGCTCCAGACGCGCAGGCTCAGCGGCCATGGCTCACGGGCCCAGCCACTCCGCGGCACGTGGGATCTTCCCAGACCGGGGCACGAACCCGTGTCCCCTGCATCGGCAGGCGGACTCTCAACCACTGTGCCACCAGCGAAGCCCTAGCCTGTGGATCTTATTCTAACATTCTTTTTTTTTTTTCTTCCCCTTGCCTATCAGTACTTCAAATAGTCTATTAATCAGCTTTGCCATCCTACTGGTTCCCTGACTATTTAACAAGTCTTCAATACGACTTTGACTTGTATTCATTTTATATTTTATAAGGGCCATTTTTTTTAAACAGCCGTGTTTTTAACTTTTTAAAAATTATATGTTGACATCTTGCAGGAATTTTGAGAGGCCTACATAATACCATTCCCCAACTGCTGTGTTTTCTTAAGGGCTAAGCATTGTGCTAAATGCTTTAATCCATCCTCTCACTGAATCCTTGTCACGACCTTGTAAAGCAGATCTTTATTTTATTGATGTGGGGTCTAAGGCTCAGAGAGGCTTAGCGGCTTAGCAAAGCCAGGGACACACGTCCTGTGCCGGGAACTTTACCCAACTTCTTGTTTAATCCTCCAGACAACCCTCTCCATTTTGTTTATTAGAAAAGGGAGAATTAGTTACTTGTCCAAGGTATCACTGTTTGTACACGGCTAAGGCAGGATTAGAAGCCCCACACTTACCTACCACTCAGTGACTTAGCTTATGGGAAAGTCAATCATGCCCCACACATTACAGAAAATATTAATTTCTCTTCCATTGGACAGTTTAGTGGTGAGGAGGTGTGGTTGAGATTGGTAGGTAACCCCATGAAATTGCATCCATTTCCTTTCTTCCATAAAAATAGATCCCATAATTTTTAAGTGGGCCCTGATCATCCCTAATAAAGATTACATTTCCCGGTCTGCTTTGCAGCTGCATGTGGTCATATGGTTAAATTTTGGCCAATGGGAAGTAAGCAGAATTGTCATGTGTCTCTTTTAGGAACTTCCCTTAAAAGATAGTTGAGCACTTTTTTCTCTATGCCTTCCTCCACCCACCTACCAGGAACACGGGTGTGATGTCTGGAGCTCTAGCTGCCATCCTGTACTATGGGGATGATCCTGGCCCTGGGGAAGTTGGAGGAATGAGCTGGAAGGAGCTTGAGTCCCTGGAGGCTTGGTCAAGTACTACACCAGCCCTAGACTTCTGACTTCCCAGATTTTGTGTGAGGGAGAAATAAACAGCTATCTTATGTCAGCCAATTTTTTTTTTTTTTTCGGATCTCTATTGCTTGCAACCAAAAGTAATCCTGATACAGCACAAAGAAAGTGGAGAGGGAGCCTCAGAGGCAATGTTGGCCTTCTTCACAGAAGTGTCCAGGGATGGCCTTGATTCTTAGAACCAACTAGAAGGGCCCTGGAGAGCCCGGCAGTTGGAGCTGTCAGGGAGATAGATATTGAACAAGTGCTGCCAGCCACCACTCGCCCTGACTTGCCCCTGGGGCTTCTGCCAGTTCTGCCTGCCCATCCATTTTACGGCATCCTTTGCAGCTGCCTGCAAAGACATGACGGCTCCACACAGGCACCCATGGTCTCTCCTCCTCTAGGTGGAGAGAAACAGCACATCACCAGACTGTAATGACGAAATCTCTGAAACCCTGGGTTCTCCTCTCAGTGACTGTGAAGAGGAAACACCTTCTGTTCTGCTCCTCTGGGCTTTGCCCCCTCAGCCGTGCAAGAATAAAACACGTCTGTCTCTTCAACAGAGACTGACAAGGCAGAGCACAGAGCCTCTGAACCTGCTAGAAATTTAAAATTCAGCTTTGCTTCCTCCTGGGCTTCTGGAGGAGAAGACTGGATTCCTCTGCAGATGCCGAGCGGGCTGGGGAGACCTGGGAGTGGCACCGTCTAGCAGGGGCTATGAGACCACTTGCACGAGGGCACCGATAGAGGTGGTGTGTCCTGCCAGGATGGTGTCGGCCTCAGCTGCCGGGGGCCCACTCCTGGGGCCCCTCCCAGGCCCAGCTGTCCTGGGTAATGTTCTGGCTTGGCCACATACTCGGCACTTGGACACTATGTTCACAGGGCTTAGGTCCTCGCCTGTAAAATGGAAATTATGACGGTTCTGGTCTCCAAGGGCAGCTCTGAAGACTGAATGAAATGTTCCAGGTAAAGCTTTTAGATGCCTGGCACATAGCAAGTGCTCAGTAATTGCTGCTTTTTATCCTTGTTGGAGAATAATAACGATACAAGATAACACTTAGAGCGCTTCCTATGTGTAGGTGCTGTACCGAGTACCCTTCATATATAAACTCTTTTATCCTCACAACTCTACGAGGACACTGTAATTTGGCCCCCCCCCCACATTTTATTGATAAGGAAACTGAGGCCCATTTGGGGCACAATCCCAGCCTGCTCCACCCCTGTCTATGCCCTTAAAAAAGGAGGAACGAGGGGGTCCTGCCTCCTTACCGACTGCTGGCCTCTTGTTTCCCCAGCTTCCCGGCTCCTTCCCACCACAGGCTTTTTAAAAAAATTTTTATTGAAATATAGTTGCTTTACAATGTTGTGTTAGTTTCATGTGTACAGCAAAGTGAGTCAGTTATACACACGCACACACACATATATATATATATGTATATATTCTTTTAAGATTCTTTTCCATTTAGGTTATTACAAGATATTGAGTAGAGTTCCCTGTGCTATCCAGTAGGTCTTTGTTGGTTATCTATTTCATATATAGTAGTGTATATATTTTAATCCCAAACTCCTAATTTATCTCCCCCTATCTCACGCCACTTTCCCCTTTGGTAACCATAAGTTTGTTCTCTATGTCTGTGAGTCTCTTTCTGTTTTGTAAGTAAGTTCATTTGTGTCTTTTTTTTAGATTCCACCTCAGGCTTTTAAAATGCTGTTGCTGGCACCTGCCTGCTCTCCCCAGGTCCACCTCAGCTTGTCCTGGGTCCCCTTTCAGACCGGCGCTGGAGCCCTATTTCTCTATCATGCTGCTGTTTTTGCTCTGGTCCCTGTGGTGAGGATTTATTTCTTCCACGGTTCCTTTCTCTCTCTCTTTCTGCAGATCAGACTGTGAGGCCGCCTTCCTCATGAAGGCAGGAGAACACCTGCTTTGCCTCTGGCTGTGTCGTACCCACCCCCGGCGATGCCTGGCAACGTGGCCTGCAGTCGGTACCGAAAGTGCCACGGGGTCTGAGGACAACTAAGAGATGGGGTCCCCTGCAGATGTGACACCTCTCCCTGAGCCCTGTGTGCACCAGGCCCTTTCCTAGGAGGAGCACGTGTGCAGCTCTTGCTGCCTGCCCGGCCCTCTTCAAAGCACCCGATGTGCATCAATTATCTCATTTAATCCTCACAGCCCCTTCTGGGATATCTGAATCTGCAGGGGCTGCCATGACAAAGTATCACGGACTGGTACTATAAACAACAGAAACGTATTTTCTTACAATTCAGGAGGCTGGAAGTCCAAGATCAAGATGTCGTCAGGGTGGGTTTCCGCTGCAGTCTCTCTCCTTAGCTTATAGATGGTCACCTTCTCCTTGTGTCCTCACATGGCCTTCCCTCTGTGTGTCTGTGTCCTCATCTCGTCTTCTTATAAGGACGGCAGTCACGTTGGACAAGGCCTTACCCCAATGACCTCATTTTACCTTAATTACCTCTTTAAAGACCCCGTCTCCAAATACAGTCACATTCTGATGTATGGGGGGTTAGGACTTAATGAACTGTTAGGACTTAAATGGATTTGGGGGAACACCCATGACAGGGTAAGAGCTATTATTATCATCCCATTTTTTAGTTGAGGAAACTGAGACACAGAGAGACTGGGTAACTCACCCAGGTCCACAGCCAACAGAGGGCAGAATCTGAGCCATAATAGCCTGACTCTGCCGTCTCACATGGAGCCACGGCCCAGACCCCGCCACGGCCCTCAGAGGTAGGTCTCAAGCCATCAGCCTTCTTCTAAAGCCAAGGACATGGAAGCAACCCAAGTGCCCATCAACAGAGGATTGGATAAAGAAGATGTGGCACATATATACAATGGAATATTACTCAGCCATAGGAAGGAACGAAACTGTGCCATTTGCAGAGACGTGGATGGACCTAGAGACTGTCAAACAGAGTGAGGTAAGTCAGAGAAAGATAACTATTGTATATTAACGCATATATGTGGAATCTAGAAAACTGGAACAGATGAACTTATTTGCAAAGCAGAAATGGAGACACAGACATAGAGAACAAACATATGGACACCAAGCGGGGAAAGGGGGGCACGTGGGATGAATTTGGAGGTTAGGATTGACATATATACACTACTCTGTTTAAAGTAGATAACTAATGAGAACCTACTGTATAGCACAGGGAAATCTACTCAGTGCTCTGCGGTGACCTAAATGGCAAGGAAATCCAAGAAAGAGGGGATATATGTATACGTACGGATGATTCACTTTGCTGTACAGCAGAAACTGACACAGCAGTGTAAAGTAACTACACTCCAATAAAAATTTAAAAAGTAAACAACCAAAATCACACATATGATATGTGACTAAATATGGATATAAACTTAAATTAAAAAAAAAAAAAGCTGGGCTTCCCTGGTGGCGCAGTGGTTGAGAGTCCGCCTGCCGATGCAGGGGACACGGGTTCGTGCCCCGGTCCGGGAAGATCCCACGTGCCGCGGAGCGGCTGGACCCGTGAGCCATGGGCGCTGAGCCTGCGCGTCCAGAGCCTGTGCTCCGCCACGGGAGAGGCCATAACAGTGAGAGGCCCGCATACTGCAAAAAAAAAAAAAAAAAAAAATAGCCAAGGAAATCAGGACTCAGAGGAGAAACCTCGTGCCCCAGGCCACTTAGCTGACAGGTGGCACAGTGAGAACTCCAATCTGGTGTGCTGGCTCCGAGCCCAACTTCCTTAAGCTACCCCATCCCTACCTCCTTAAATCTGCTCCCTCCCTAGGAAAAGGGCATAGCAATTGGTCCCAAGAGAAGAGTTTGGGAATAGAAAGCCACTTTGACTCTGGTGTTACAGGGAGATTAATGAACATGTGTTTTCCTCTAGCGCCTCTGACACACGGTTTCCAGGAAGGGCACCTGTGGTCGAGAACTGCCCCCAGCCAAGCTGGGAAGAGGGCAGCAGAGTTCACCACCCTCTCCTTGCCTCCTGCAGCCCCTCCCCTTGCAACAGCAATAGCTGTCCCAATAGTACTAGCACTTTCCAGGCGATCACTGTGTGCGAGGCACCATCCTAAGTTTTTTATTCATTGATTTATTTGTTTCTCTCAACAACTCTACAGGGCAGGGAGTGGCATTATTATTATCTCTATTTCTACCTGAAGAAGTGAAGGCACAGCCATTGGCCCAAAGGAGTAATTGGTGGAGGTTAGATGTAAACCCAAGTAGCTGGTGGCCAGCCCAGCTCTGGACCACTCCTGGCCACTGTGGGGTGGATGGCGGACAGGGAGCTAATGAGTTAACTCTCCCAGCTAATCTTTCTTTTTTTTTTCTTCTTTTTTTTTTTTTTAATCTGAGGAGGTTAATTGTTCACCGTCAGTTGGCCTGCTCTTTTTTTTAATTAATTAATTTATATATATATATTATTTTTGGCTGCATCGGGGCTTAGCTGCGGCACGCGGGATCTTTCGTTGCGGTATGCAGGATCTTCTTAATTGTGGTGGGCTGGCTTCTCTCTAGTTATGGTATGCAGGTTTTTCTCTCTCTAGTGGAGGCGCGCGGGCTCAGTAGTTGTGGCGCAGGGGCCTAGTTGCCCTGAGGCACGTAGGATCTTACTTCCCAGACCAGGAATCGAACCCACATCTCCTGCATTGGAAGGCGGATCCTTTACCACTGGACCACCAGGGAAGTCCCACTCCCCCAGCTACTCTTTCACTGGTTCATCTGCTCACCCATCCACCTACTCTGCTTGCTCTCACTGAGGCCCAGCACTGGGTTCCTCCCACTAGGACCTTCAGGCTTGGAGGGCAGGAGGCCCCTTAAAGAGACGGCATTGACCCTGTATAACAGGAGTGTGTCCATGACGCAAAGAGGGGAATTCACAGTCAGAGAAAGGCAAGGAAGGCTGGTGAGGGGCAGTGACGGGCACACTGGGTCTTAAAGGGTGGGTAGGAGTTTGCCGGGCAGAGGCAGGGATGTTGCCACAAGAGCTCTAGGGCTGGTATGTGTGGAGATGGGGGTGGGGTGGGGGAGGAGGAGGGCCCCATGCTAAGGAGGGGGTCTCGACCTAGAGGTCACGGCATATTAAGGCCCCCGTGGGACTTGAAGCAACATGGTCCTCAAGCTTGGAAGTCACTTCCTATCCTACTTGGACTAAAATCCCAAGTCCCTACCGTGGCCTAGACAGCGTTGCGTGATGTGGCCTCCTGGCCGGGCTCCACTTCTAGCCTCATCACCACCCCTCTGTGCCTCCCTATCTGCCTCCAACTCTACCTGCCTTCCTGCTCTTCCCAGAACAGGCCAAGCAAACGGCCTAGACACGGGACTTGCCTCTCTCTCTGCCCCGATCACTGGTCCCCTCCAGCACAGTTCTGTTTAATTGGCTAATTACTTCCAGCCAAGCTTCACACAGCTCTCAATAAATACTTGTTAAATGGATGAATGAGCTCTACTTTATTATTGTCCGATTCACCGAAAGTAAGTATACAGACAGCTCTCAGCCATCCAGTTCTGCCGGATAATTGACCAGGACACACCGTCCCTCTTCAGGCTGCCCCCGTTGCCCGTTAGCTCTGGGCTGTTCCTGCGTTGCCAGCACAACCTCCAGAGTGCGTCTGGGCTGCCAGCAAAGCCAAGCCGCGCAGCAGTTGAGCTGCTCCTCAGCTGAGGCTGCGTCTAACAGCCCCGCTGCCACCAACTCATCTCAGCGGCAGTAAAGAAGCCATGAAATTGCCTGAATTGAGAAGCCGATGGCAAAGTAAAAGGGGCCTGTCAAATTCCAACCTAAACCGAAAGACTAAAGGCAATTCCTTCCAGCACCTTCGGCATGAGCCTGATGCTGGAAAAGAGGATAGGGAAGTCTCCTCACTTCTGTCCTACCTGCACCTTCCGTTGCCTGGGGGAGGGGGAGGGGGAGGGGGAGGAGAACCTCGGGAGCTGCTGAGTGACCATGGCCTTGGGTCAAAATGAAAACACTGGCCAGGTCGTTAGGGAAAGATGTTCCTGACAAATTTTGGATGGTTGTAATAGCAATAAAGTCTTTGATGAAAAAGGCCCTCCCCAATCCTATTTCTTTCCCTGGAAGCACAGTGTCAAAATAAGTTGTTTTGATATTTATGAATTCATTCCAGTCCACACTGGGAGCTTGTTTTCTTCCTCGCCTATTTCAGAACAACAATAACAGAAAAGAACAACTATGGGTTCCTAAATCTGGCACCCTAACTCAGGGCTCAAGTTTATTTCTTGTGTTATTATTATTCTTTCCTGTTGAATGGCAACATTAGCTGATTATAAATAAATCAAGGCCCTTTTCCAGCAATTGCAGCTGAAAATTCATTTTTCAAGATTGGGTCTGATTGCAGAGTGTCTTAACAAAAAGAGGGTGGAACAGCTAAACCATTTACGCCTAGAATCCTGGTGAAGAAATTAGGGTTTAATGAACCCTGAAACAGCTAGAAACAGGAGAAGAGAACACGTGGCTCTAAATTTTAAATGTGAACCAACAACTGATTTTGAAATTGTTACTTGGAGGTAGCAGTGGTGGGGAGCTCTGGAAAGCCGATGTCCTCACATCTCAGGGGAGAGATTTTTCTCTTAGGAACAGCTCAGGTAGCCCCTGAGAGATGCTGAGGATAAAGTCTAGATGCCACGTTTCCTGTGATTCTGTGCATATGGATGGTGGGTTTTAAATGCCCAGAATGTCCAATTTGCCAGCAGCTCCTTGCGGCTTAGGTAATTGGCAGCCTTCACGGGCTCTACCGGCAATGGGCTCAGGGGGTTTACTCCTTGAAGATTTCAAAGCACAGTGATTTCCCAATATTTGCAAATTGGCAAGCTGTGAAGTCTTTGAAAAGGCAGATGGGGTTTGGAAAGCCCAGAGCCCCGGTGGCTTGAAATCCCAGCTCAGGGGTGCGTGCTGAGCCGGTTCTCCATTTGGGCACTAGATGGCGCCAGCAGCCTTCCCGGGCTGGGCTGCCTCCCTCGGCGCGGCCAGGTCAGAAAGAGCAGGCTCCCGGTTCTCAGCAGGAGGTCCACGAAGAAGTGACCGTGAATACAAGCCCGGAACCGCTTGACCTGGCTTCGGGACCAGGACGTGTAAGGTGATCGGTGATGTGTCTAGTCCTGCGTGGTAGCACGTGGGCTGGTCAAATGGTTAAGAACCACTGCTTTGCGAGGTCATGCGTCGTTTTCCAGTTGTTTCTTTAGACACAGGACGGTTGGTTCCCTCATTGAAACTCTGATCTTGCCTTTCTCTCTTCAGCAGCACCGTCTATCTCCTCCGGCCACCAGAGATCTTCCCTAAAAGATGTTACTCCTCTGTTTTGGGAGAAACTGCTTGTTGTCCCGTAATATTTGTTTTTCCTTCTTCCCCACTTAATTAAGGGCTCTGAGCAGCCAGAGGTCACGCAGCACATGGAAGTCGCCACCCACAGGATGGGGAGAGGCGCAGAGAGGCTCAAATGAGGGAGTTTGCCCACCTCCCACTTTCGTGCATCTTACCCATGGTGTGAATGCTGTGTCTGAGGTTAGACATAATTCTCCCAAACTTGGGAAGTGTCTCCATGTACAAAGGGACATGAATAATTAGTTGTTCGAGACCTCATGTTTGGATAGTAGTTATGTCATGTTAATGTTCTTGGTCAGTATCAGGACTTGATGTTTCTCTGTTTACATTTTTTCATCCTCCTTCTCCATTCCAAGGGCACCTACCATGTATTTTTCATAGAAATCCTTGAATTCACATTATCCATGGAAAAAAAAACGTATTCTTGGACATGTATACACATATATACGCATTTGTGTAGGAATGTACTTACACACACACACACCTCTAATCCAACACCAGCATTGTGAATTTCAATCCAAAACCCAAGGAGAATAGACAAAGAGCTCAAGGTTTCACATCGGCTTGGGGGCAGAACTTGGATTTCATCCCAGACGTCTTGACTCACAGCCCAGTCCTTTTACCAGAGCATGCATGTATTTTTAATTCACATAAATGATTTATTAGTTAGGATCTAGCAAGAAAATCAGAAACCACTCTAGGACTTTCAAACAAAGGGAATTTAATATAGGGGATTGGTTAGACAAGTGATGGAGAAGATAGACACGATGATGAGATTACCCACCACAGGAAACCACCACCACCCCTAGGGCTGGGACAATGGGAAGAGTGATGCCACCAGAGTCCAGAGCTAGGGCTTGTGGCTGGGGCTCCAAGGTGGGGACTGACTGGTGGGATGTGAACAACTAGGGAAGGAACTATCCAGAAGGAACCAGAGCCACAGAAGAGGTACAGAGGCTGTGGGAGACACCACAGGAAACACAGAAGGAGAAACACCCTGACTCTCCTGTCCTCCGACCCCCACAATCTTCTACCAGAGCTTCCGATTGCCTCAACCAACCCGGAAGCTGGAAGCAAGGGAACCTGGGAATTGTAGTTCCCTGTGGTACAGAGACCGGCAGGAGAAGGATGGAGATGGACTGAGAATACACTGGCAGTTCATGGCCAGAATTGGGGGGGGGGGGGGCGGGGGCGGGGCGGGACCAGTAAAAGACCTTGCCATTGTGTGTGTGTAATTAGGACAGTTTAAGGTGAAGCATGTAGGCTACCTAGCTCAAATCTTAGCTCCTCCATTTACTAGCTATATAACATGGGCAAGTTACTGAACTTCTCTGTGTCTCTGTTTCTTCCTCTGTACACTGGGGATGATAATGATGTATATATACCTCAGGGGATTTGTGAGAACTAAATGAGTTCATCTATGTCAAGTACTTAGATGGTACCTGGCACAAGCATTCAGTCTTATCTACCATGTATTTTTTTGGTTTGTTTTTTAAAGATCTGTAAATGTTACATGTATGTGCATCTAGTTTGTGGCTTCTAACCAATGCACACATCCAAATGGTGTATGTCCACCACATTTTATCCAAGGAAGCACAAGACAACTCCAATCCTCTGTCTACTTGCGTTGGGATGACTGGACTCGTAGGTATGCGTTGAATTCAAGAACAAAATTAGATGGCTGCGTGTAAGTGCTGTGAGAGTGTACTGAAACCCAGGGTGGCACCTTTAGGGTCAGCCTAAAAGTGGGGATACCTTGAAGCATTTGTCAGTGAGATTTGGACTGAAGGCACTTGGAAAAATTCACTGAATTTTTTTTTTTTTTTTTTTTTTTTTGCGGTACGCGGGCCTCTCACTGTCGTGGCCTCTCCCGTTGCGGAGCACAGGCTCCGGACGCGCAGCCTCAGCGCCCATGGTTCACGGGCCCAGCCGCTCCGCGGCACGTGGGATCTTCCCGGACCGGGGCACGAGCCCGTGTCCCCTGCATCGGCAGGTGGACTCTCAACCACTGTGCCACCAGGGAAGCCCCACTTGACTGAATTTTAACTTTCCATAAGTGAAAGGAAGTTGGCTCTGTTCTTCTGTTACAGTGTAAGCTCCATGCGGGTGGAGTCCATGCCTTACTTCACTAGTTGAACCCCTCCTCTGACCCCCGCAGCTGCCCTGAGAGTTAGGCATTGTCATCAGCCGAGGAAACTGAGGTTCAGAGGAATTAAGGAATTTTCAGTGGCTGAGCTAGGACTGAACCTAACCCTGGGCTTGGTCATTCCTCCAAACGTCCCTTCTTAAGGCAGTAGCAGGGAACCCGGCCCATGGAGTCGGAAGTCACTTTTTACTTATGGCAGGGAGCTTGGGTTGATACTATGTGCCTGAAACGGGTGAGAAGGGCCAGAATCTGCTGTCAAAGAGCCACAGGCCGAACCTGAGATGGAGTCAGAGCCGAGAGCATATGAGAAGTGACCCCAGGTCTGAAACCATCCAAGGGGACACTGGGAATCTTTGCCTAAGGGCAGGGCTGGTGTGTAGGCTCAAAGGCCAAGGTCGTGGTGGGAGGGCAGATAATTGGCAGGTTTATATGATTTCACTGAGTGATTCCTGGGGTGTCCCACTGCGTCACTGCTAAATGATTGCATTTGTAATAGAAAAGTCTCTGAGACTTCTCCAACTGGGAGATTTGCACTAATCATGGCTCAGTCACGGCAGAGTGTGGCTCATTTGGACAGTTGCTTGCACTTCCAAGGATGGATGTGGCCCATTTATCTATGCCCTGTTGTCCCAGCAGGTCTGGGGTCAATGTTAATAACAGAACCATTTCCCTAAAGCACCTTTTCTATCACGTTCCTCCTGGATTAAAACGCTGCAGTGACAGCCATTACCTCCAGGGAAAAGGCCAAATGCCACATGTGGAATGGTATCAATGTCCTCCACAGCCCCTCCAAGTTCATGTGTTGAAATCCTAAGGCCCGATGTGATGGTGTTAGGAGGTGTGTCCTTTGGAAAGTGCTTAGGTCACGAGGGTGGAACCCTCATAAATGGGACCCCACAGAGCTCCCTCACTTCTTCCACGTGAGATTATAACAAGAAATTATCAGCCTGCAACCACGAAGGCCTTCACCAAACCCTGACAGTGCTGGCACCCTGATCTTGGACTTCCAGCCTCCGAACTGAGAAATAGATTTCTGTTGTTTGTAAGCCACTCAGTCTCTGGTAGTTTTGTTATAGTAGCCTCGATTGACTAAGACAGGCTGCAAATAAAAAACAATTGGACAATACATGTTAGTTTCCTGTGGCTGCCGTACAAACTCGGTGGATGAAAACAACAGAAATGTATTCTCTCATAGTTCTGGAGGCCACGAGTCTGACATCATCAAGGTGTCAACAAAGTTGGTGTCTTCTGGAGGCTCTGAGGGAGAATCCTTCTCATGCCCTTCTCCTAGCTTCTGGGAGCTGCTGGCAATCGTTGGCGTTCTTTGGCCTGTGGACGGATCACTCCAATCTCCACCTCTGTCTTCATGTCACCTTCTCCTCTGTGTCTTCTCTCCTTCTTTTATTGGGACACTTGTCCCTATTGGATTTAGGGCCCACCTTAATCCAGGATGATCTTATCTCGAGACCCTTAACTTAATTACATCTTAATTACGTTTTCCAAATAATGTTACATTCATAGGTTCCTGGGCAGGGACATATCTTTGGAGGGACACCATTCAACTCACTGCACCGTGTTTTAAATAAAAAGGACTTCACGCTTTTCACCCAACAAGAAGTCTGAGGCCTGCAGCTGCCAGCCATGGTTTATGTGGTCACCTCTCTGTGGTTCCCTCACCATGCAAGACAGCCACCTCGGCTCCTGTGTCATGTCTGCACGCGGTGGTCACATCTATCTACCAGTCACATCTATCCCTGCTGTCACAAGCTTTCTCAGAACCCCCCTCAGCAGACATCTCCTCTGGAAGAAAGGCTGAGCATATGAGACGTGAGCTTTTCCTGCCTCTGAGGTGGAGGCAGGCGAGGCAGCAGAGGATGAACTGTGAGTGCTGGGTTAACCGGCCAACAGTGTCTGTCATGGGTAGGGGCACGCGGTGACCAGCCCACAGTCCCTGCCCTCAGGAGCTAAGCAGTACTGCCTTATTCAACCCTCATGGCAACCTTGTCTTAAAGTTTGTTTGGCTGTAAGAAATGGACCCTGTGATGCACTGCCCAGAGCCCCCTTCAGTGAAGGACCTGCTGCCCCAGCTGCGGGCCACTGTCGGCAGATCATCTTCAACTGTCAGACCCCTTAGGAACTGACTCAGCTGCAGTGGCTTTGCCCAAGGTCATGCCCTTCCCAGAGAGCCCCCCAGCCAGTGATGATCCGTAGAGACCTCGCCATTGGGGCCCAACGGGAACAATTTTGAAGGGTCCTTCTAACTCCAGAGCTTCCCACAGTTTTATGGCCAAGTTGTGGCCCCCTGCCATTCATATGTTGAAGGCCTAACGCCCAGGACCTCAGAATGTCTAGATAGCGCCTTTAAAGAGGACTTTATGGTGAGCCCTTATCCAGTATAATAGGTGTCCTTATAAAAAGAGGAGATTAGGACATATATACACACACAGAAAGAAGACGATCATCTACAAGTGAGAGAGAGGTCTCAGAAGGAACCAACTCTGATGACACTTCTGGCCTGCAGAATTGTGAAGAAATAATTTCTGTTGTATAAGCCACCCAGTGTGTTCTGTTACGGCAGCCCAGCAAACTAGTCCACATGGGTCAGCTGAGGCCGTGGGCCTGCGCCCCAGCTTGGCCTCCTCCTTGGCCCATGCCTGCTTCCTTTTCTTCCTGTCCATGGTATCCATCCCCAGGGCCGTCCTTGGGGAGCATGGCGCCCACTCACCTCCATCTCAGCGTCAGCTTCCAAGGGCCCACCCTGGGCCTGCACTCACTCTAGCTGATGTTATGGGGAGATTGTAGGAGGGCACAGGGGAGAGAGCACAGACACTCCAGGGCAGGGAGGGCACGGGCCTCCTGCAGGACAGAGTGGAAGCTGAGAGGGAACAGCCTCTCTCTACCTGCCTGACCATGTGTCTGTGCCTCTCTCCACCTTCTCTTACCTTAGCTCCTCTCTGAGCCATGACTTCATGCTGCAGGTTCTCTCTGAAGACCTACCCTCTCCATGGGCTCCTCTCTGCAGGAGGCTTCAGTAGGACCAGCCCCACCCCAGCCTGAGTCTCATCGGGTCACCTCTGACCTTACCTCTCTCTCGGTTCCCTTGTTCAATTTCTCAGAGAACCTGAGTGCCCCCCGCTGCTGCCCATGCGGTTGGGATGGAGCACCCAGGCCTCTAGGTGGTACAGTGGGGAAGCAAGGAAATGGGGTGGGGTAGGTGAGGCCACAGTCTCCCTGACAGCTCTTTGGAATTTTACTGAAGAAGGAACCGAGCCCTCAGATGCCCTGCTCTCCCTCCTTTACCATCGAGACACTTGTCCTGTGCTGCCTTACGTTGCCCCAATTTGATGAGAATGAGAAGAGCCTTGGAAGCCTGTGGCTGTGATTAGACTTCTGCGCACTCTTCCTTTCTCCCCTATACCCAAACCATGGCCCTCAGCCAGGCCCAGCTCAGAGCTGGGGCTTAATAAACATTTGTGGATTCGAGGACGCAGGCCAGGATTTCGGATCAGTTAAATCCATTTTCTTTCATGATCATTGCCTGTCATTTGCACTGTGGCAGCCATCTCCAAGAGGCAGCTGGAGGCTATGCTTCTAGAGAGTATGAAATTACCTAACAGCTCTTTTTTTTTTTTTTGAAGTTGTGGTAAAATATACATAAGACATTTACTATTTTAACCACTTTTTTTTTTTTTTTTTTTTTTTTTTGCGGTACACGGGCCTCTCATTGCCGCGGCCCCTCCCGTTGCGGAGCACAGGCTCCAGACGCGCAGGCTCAGCGGCCATGGCTCACGGGCCCAGCCGCTCCGCGCCATGTGGGATCTGCCCGGACCGGGGCACGAACCTGCGTCCCCTGCATCGGCAGGTGGACTCTCAACCACTGCGCCACCAGGGAAGCCCTTTAACCACTTTTAAATGTACAGTTCAGTGGCATTAAGTACATTCACATTGCGCAACCATTACCAGCTCCAGAACTTTTTCATCTCCTCCAACTGAAACTCTGTACGCTAACTCCCCATTCCTACCTCCCCCCAGCCCCTGTCAACCACCATCTACTCTCTGTCTCCATGACTTTGATTACTCCTGGTACCTCATGTAAGACTAATCGTTCCATATTTGTCCTTTGTGACGGGCTTATTTCACCTAGCATAATGTCTTCAAGGTTCATTCATGTAGCCTGAGTCAAAATTTCCTTCCTTTTTAGGGCTGAAGAATATTCCATTGTATGTATATACGATGCTTTGTTTATCTAGTCATCTATCAATAGACACTTGGGTTGCTTCCATCAACAGCCATTTTTAAGAAAAAATATTAATTTAGCAGTCACTATATACTAGGCATTGTACCCAGTTTCTAACATGCATTATTCAATTAATCTTCCCAATAACTTTAAGGGTTGAGTATCATTATCTTCTTTTAAGGTGAAAACACTGAGGCTTGGAAAAATTTCAAAATTTGTCACCAGTTGCCCACAGGTAAATTTCAGGGTCAGATTCCCTCCCAGGGCTGTGTGATTCCAGAGCCTATAAGCTTCCCACCCCATGTAAAGTGGCATCTCAGTAATGCAAACAGCAAGATGCTGAATGGGAAAACTATAGGACAAATGACTCCGTTCTTTCAACATATAAATTGAAAGATTAAAAAAAAAAAGGAAGACAGCCTAGAGTTGAAAAGAGATTTAACAGACAAATCAACCAAATTAAATGATTGGGCTTCTTTGGTTTCTGATTTGAGAAAAAAAAAAAAAACTGTTGAGAAAAGTGAACAGGGGCTTCCCTGGTGGTGCAGTGGTTAAGAATCTGCCTGCCAATGCAAGGGACACGGGTTCAAGCCCTGCTCTGGGAAGATCCCACATGCCGCGGAGCAGCTAAGCACCTGTGCCACAACTACTGAGCCTGCGCTCTAGAGCCCTCAGGCCACAACTACTGAGCCCACGTGCCACAACTACTGAAGCCTGCAGCCTAGAGCCTGTGCTCTGCAACAAGAGAAGCCACCGCAATGAGAAGCCCGTGCACTGCAACTAAGTGTAGCCCCCGCTCGCCACAACTAGAGAAAGCCCGCGCACAGCAACAAAAACCCAACACAGCCAAAAACAAACAAATAAATAAATTTATATATTTTAAAAAAGTGAACAATTGGGGAAGTTTGAACAATGTCTGGATAATCTTTGGTGATATTAAAGTATTATTATTATTTTGGTGTACTAATGGTATTGTGGTTGTGTTTCAGAGATGGAGTGAGAGTCTTAGAGATACAAACTGAAATAATTAGAGATGAAATTTATGATGTTGGTGTCTAGAATTTGCTTCAAAAAATTCTAGAAGGAGGGATGGGCAAGGGATAGAGGGGAGATACACATGGAATTAGATTGATTTTGTGTTGATAATTGTTGGAACTTAGAGATTAAACAAGACTTAAGAGACATATCAACCTGGTGCAATGTATAGACCTTGCTCTTATCCTAAATCAAGAGTGGAAAATGATCCAGGTGACAGTAAGAGAAATTTGAATTCCAAATTTTGATTGACATTAAGGAAATATTGTTAGTATTTTTAGGTGTGATGAAGCTATAGTGGTTATGTTTAAGAAAAAAAATAATTCCTATTTTTTTAAATTTATTTTTATTTAATTTATTTTATTTTGGGCTCTGTTGGGTCTTCATTGCTGCGTGCAGGCTTTCTCTAGTTGCAGTGACTAGGGGCTACTCTTTGTTGCAGTACACAGGCTTCTCATTGCAGTGGCTTCTCTTGTTGTGGAGCACAGACTCTAGGCACACAGGCTTCAGTAGTTGTGGCACACAGGCTCCGTAGTTGTGGCTTGCGGGCTCTAAAGCACAGACTCAGTAGTTGTGGCTCATGGGCTTAGCTGCTCCGTGGCATGTGGGATCTTCCAGGAGCAGGGCTTGAACCCATGTCCTCTGCATTGGCAGGCGGATCCTTAACCACTGTGCCACCAGGGAAACCCAATAATTCCTATTTTTTAGAGATACATACTGAAACATTTATGAATGAAATGATGTGATATCTGGGATTTGCTTCAAAAATATTCTGGGAATATTTCCCAATGGGGAAAATAACTGGGAGATATAGATCAAAAAAGATCAGCCATGTGTTGATAATTATTGAAGCTGGGTGATGGGTACTTGGGGATTCATTTTACTATTGTGTCTACTTTTGAATATGCCTGAAATTTCTGCAATGAAGAACTCAACCGCAAACATTTGTGAAAAAAATGGTATCTCATTTCATTTCTACAGGTAGGGAAACTGAGGCTTTGAGAGGTTAAGTAACAGGCCCAAGTTTCAGGCATTCAACGTTTCAGCAGACGGTTGGGGGCAGGAGTGAAAGATGGTCATCAGTTTCAACTCAGGAGACAAGGGGTTAACCCCTGGACCACCTGCTCTTCCTGCCAGTCCAGGGCCCACTTTTTTCTTCTGTTAATAATGCCTTGATTTTTCTTGGGAGACCAAATTCCCCTATTCTTAGCCATGTGAGGGAGGCTGATCCAAGTCTGTCTCCAACTCCAGGGCTGGGTACATAACCCAGGTCTGAACAATCAGATTGTTCTACTCTTTGCTCGTGGTGGTTGCCTCAAAGACGGGGATCTGAGTTGGTCCAATGAGATTCCATCCTTGGAGTTTTCTAGAGGTAGAAGGAGAAGCTCCTTTTCCTCTGGAATTGCTAAAGAATAGTAGCAGCAATGAGAAGACTAGATATTGAAAGCTTACAGTGTGCTAAGCCCTTTACACATATTTACTAATACGTTAATGATTATTATCTATTATTAATGAGTCCCCCTTTTACAGATGAGAACACTGAGGCACAGAGAGATGAAGAGACCTGGTGAGGATCTCAAGCTTCTGGAGGCCACTAGATGAAGACAATCTGCCTGAGGTAAAGTCAACATTGAAGGGAAAAATATTAACTACCAGGAGACCAAGTTCCGCTGATGTCACTTGAGTCCCTGGATTTGAGCCCCTGGAGTCAGTTTTACCTTGGACTTTTTTCTTTCTTGAGCCAGTACTTTTTGTTTATGAGTACAAGCCAATTTAAGTTGAATATCAGCATTTTGCAGCTCAAAGAGACTTGACCCATAAAGTGATGGAGGACATTGAATACCAGGGGCAGAGGAAGGGAGAGAATGAAGAAGAACAGATATAAATTGCCTATCATAAGGCAGGCACTGAGCTGGAAGCTTTGCATACACTATCTCACTTAAGCTTTACAAGAACCTGTTAGATGAGTAGTGTCCATTATATAAATTAGGAAAATGAGGTTCTGAAGTGTTAAGTCCATTGGTTCCTTAAACAAATATTTCATTCTGGGCCAGGTACTCTGATAGGTACTGAAAATTCAAAGATAACAGCAGTAATAATGACCATAGCTCACATTTACTGAGTGCTTACTGTGTGTCAGATGCTGTTCTAAGCAACTGACATGCATCATCTCATGTAATCCACTGAACAAACTTGTGAAGTAAGTTTTATCATCATCCGCATTTTATGGATGAGGAAACTGAGGCACAGAGAAGTTAAGTCATGTGCTCAAGGGCATGTAGCTGAGAGATGGAGGTGAGGTGACTTCAGAAGCCAGGACGCAACATGACACCACACTGCCAACCTTCCCTGCAAGAAGTTCAAGGTAACTTGCCCACAGGTCACGCAACTGGAGGTAGTCCACAAGGGTCTGCTTGCCCGAAAGCTCAAGGTCTTTCCTTGGCATCCTAGTGCCATTGCACATTAGAGTGGAGTTGGAGCTGGGCTTTGCAGGAAGTCAGGAGACATGAGATGGTTTTGGGGGAAAATGATGTTCTCATTAAAATTGTTCCATCTTTCAAAGAAGGTCTGAATTTACACTGACCACAAGGCAAAAACATATCCCTATATATACCCTCCAGGGGCCACACCTTAGTGTGGTTTACACTTGTGCCATGACGCACAGAAGTGAGTTTCAATTCTGTTTTTAGGGAGAGAACTTCCTGTTTGTCCCAGCCCTGACCCCTTGCAGCAGGACACACTGCTGGCCAGCCTACAGGACTTAGCATTCGTCCGTCTTTTCTTTCAAACTGCCCTTGGCCCTTACCCACCTAGTCTGGTAATAGCTCTCCTCTTTCCTTTGCCAGCTGACCTTCCTCCATCCCACATGGGTCTGTTGGGTCTACTGTTCACAGGAGCCACTTACCCAGAGGGTAGCTAACCCTGGGCTGCCGTGATGGGTTCATGGAGCACGAATGCCACCCTAAGAGGATCAGTCAGACTCCTGGGATTTTTACGTCTGGAACTAGGAGAGAGGAGCTTACTTTTTACTGAGATTGAATGATGTAAACCTGAACCTGTCTCTGATCGTACTCACCCTCTCCCCTCGACACCCCCGAAAGCCACGTGAAGGCAGCTCATCTTCTGCGATACGTGTGAGCCCAATATCCTGAGAAAAGTACGGCTGAGAAATGGACGCAAAGACACACAGAGAGGGAATGTTCCTGAGTCTCTGCATCCAGTCATTCCTGAGATCAGCTCCATTCCAGGAACTCCCAGTTTATGGAGTCAATAAATATTCCTTCTGCTGAAATTGGCTTGACTTGAGTTTCTACTGCTTGCAACCCAAAGCGTTCTGGCCAAGACTTGCTTCATTACCCAGAGGCTTCCTTAGTCATGGCTTGTTCTTCTGGCTTTTCTCACGTTTAACTTTCACAAATGGCAGTAAGTCAGAATGTGTGTGAAGATCTAACAACAAGGAGACTGACAGCAGAATTATTTATTATGGTAAAAATTTTGGAAAAAAACTTAGATGGCCCATTATAAGGGATTGTTCACCTGTATAGCCCCCTCGGCTTCCTGGGTCTCATAAGTTTGTGGGTAAAAAGTGACGTCTAGTGATGTAAATGCCCTGAATATGATACCCACACAGTGGTCCGGCTCCACCCAGAGTTCCCCATGGTTATATCTGGGGGTCCCCATGGTGCTATCTCACATAAGTTCAAGCACAAGCTCGCTTGTATTTTTCAGCTCTGGTTTCCTCCTTGAGACATTTCACCACTGCCCGGGCCTCTCTGGGAAAACACTGCTCCTCTGTGTGAAGCCATCCTTTGGGGTGGCCGCCCCCGAACTCCAGGCATCCGAGCTGGGCTAGGTCCATGGGAGTGGGAGAAGCAGGGAAGGGAATCACCCTGGTGTTCAACAAGGCTCACCATTCCCTTTTTTCTGCTAATGGGTCCCATGAGCCAGGCCTGGCCAGTCAGAGCTCCCTCTCCCCCTGGCAACAGTGGGCAGTGAAGTGACATGGGACCCAAACAGGATGCATCAGAACCCTTGGTATTGATCCCTGGGACCGGGGCAGAAAGATATTCATTCTCTCTCTATGTATATAGATAGATAGATAGACAGACAAATAGATAAACAGATAGATAGATAGATAGATAGATAGATAGATAGAGATAGGCATATATATATATATATAAAATCAGTTTATTATAAAAGGATAGAACTCTGGAAGAGTCGGGTGGAAGAGATGAATAGGGTAAGGTGTGCGTGGAGCAGGCAGACTTTCCACACCCTCTTCCAGAGCTTTCCTCTCCCCAAATCTCCATGAGTTCACCAACTCAGAAGCTCCGTACTCTCTTTTTTCATTGTGGTTTCTAAGCAGGAGCTCATGGGGCTATACCTATAATAAGAAAATCCAGGAACTATCGGATGGCCTGTGTGTTACCTTGTAGATGGAGGTGCAGAGAAAGCTGGTTTGCAGGGACCAGGGGTGGAGCAGATGTACAGAAAGGAGCAGAGAGAAGAGACAGTCTTGGCAGCCTCCCATCTAGTTCCTGCTTCTAGGTCTTTCCTGAGGTTCTGCTGCATCCCTGACCTTGGACTTCAGTTGCTGGAATTACCCAGCAACTCCCAATTTTTGCTGGTGCTCACTTTAATTGGTCTTCGCTTTTTGGTAACCCAAAGGATCCTAACGTATGAACTGTTTTCCTTTCTTCTTCAGATACCTGTGCATAAGACTCCTCCCTTCTCCCTTAGTTGTATAAAAACAACTGACCTAAGTAAACCAGCACATGCAAACCCACTTGGGTCACCAGCCCCAAGCCTGGCATCATACCTGGAACACAACCTAGAACCCACAATTCCTCCTACATTAAATCTAAATACAATAAATAACAGTCACTAATGCTAACTTGCTCAAGGTTGTCAAATATGGAAGAACTGGGAGAGCCAGTATTGAAACCCATGTCCATCTCTATATAAAGGCATTTAACCCTTTTCTGTATTTGCATATCAATCTCTTTTAGCTCAAAGAAGTCACCTGTGAAATGCTTATGGTTTTGGAGGTAAAGAGCTGAACAGGGGCAGCCCCTGGGTTCAACCCAGGCAGCCAGCATCTCTGGTTGACCAGCCCTCACTGCCATCTGCTAGGCCAGGCCGGGGGACCAGGTGCCCCGCCGTGGCCCCCTTCGAGGTTGCAGCAGAGCACAGAGGCTCAGACACCCACCAGCTGAGCTTCAAGATCTCGCCAGACACAAGGATAAGTGAAGACAACCCTGAAGCTGGTGTGAGACCCGGGAGATAAGCCTGCCCTGAGTGTCGCTGGTGAAGGGGGATGGCCACACCTAGAGAAAAGGGACTCTCTCAGCTGGCTGCTCCCTAGCTGAGGGCTGCCTCAGGGTCAAAACAGCCAGGAGTCAGGAGGTAAGTGCCCTCAAGTTACCCACGGAGGCTGGAATCTCCCCACCCACCAACCCCTCCCAGGGGAAGTTGTCTCTGGGTAACTTTCTGGGTCATTTATGACCCTCTGGATTCAAACCTAGGGATTGGAACTCAGATTCCAGATTCCACAGGCCTGGGATTCCTGAGGCCTGAATGTTGTCAGTGAGGCCTCTCTGGCCTTTGCCAGATGCTTCCAGCTCAAGAACTCTGGGTTCCTGTGAGTCCTTGGATGTATAACCTTGGGGGCAGTACTGGCTTTTCACCCCTCAGCTTGTGTGTTATTAAAAGCAACCTATTGACAACCTTCCCAGGTTGCATACGAGGGAAACAGCTGGGAAATAAATATCGTGTATATGACAAGGATAACTGCAGCGATCATCCCTCTGTAGGAATCCTCTCTCTAACTCTCCTTCTGTAGGAATAGTCAGGCATTTGAGAAAACTCTACCAAAAAGGCAGTGCCCCGCCTCCGCTCTCCTGTGCACACTCTCACCGCGTGCTCACAGATGTGTCGCTCCCTCCACTTAGAGACCAACCGTGATTTAGCGGGCTGCTCTCTCGTCATGCCAGGCCCCCCTCCCTGTCACAGATGGTGGTCGGTGACATCAGCAGGGCTTCCCTGATTCCAGGGAGCCTCCTGGGCACCAGCGCCCCTGGTTTCCCACCATTCTTTACCCGCCACCTCCCCTCAGGTCCCAGATGTGATGTCACTCTCTACTTCCCAGAGTGAATAGCCCTCACAGGGAACACCCCTACTCTGCCCCCGCCCCTCGCTTCCCCTCCATACCAGAGTTCCATTTAAGGAGGTCCTCTTCCTGTCTAGGGCACTAACGCTCTGACTCCTCGGGAAAGCCAGCTACTGGTTATGATTCTGCCCCTTCTCCCTCCTATACCTTCCATATCAGTCAGGGAAACAGAACCACCAATAGGATGTGTGTCTATATCTATACTTATATCTGTATCTGTAGGCAAATCTATATCTGTAATGAAGTTTGTACTAAGGAATTGGCTCACATGATCGTGAGGGCTGCAAATCTGAACTCTGCAGGGTGGGCAGCTTGGATGGAGGCCCAGGGAAGACTTGATGTTGCAGCTTAAGTCTGAAGGCATCTCTTCGTTGGGGGACCTCAGTCTTTTTTGCTGAAGGCCTTCAGCTGATTGGATGAGGCCCACACATGTTATGAAGAGTAATCTTTGCTCAAAGTCCACCATCTCAAATACCAATCTCATGGGAAAAGTATCTTCACAGCACCATCTGGACTGGTGTTTGACCAAATGTCTGTATACCATGGCCTGGCCAAGTTGACACACAAAAAATGAACCATCATACCATTAGTCATAACCATGGTCAACAGTTGTGTGTTTACTCGGTGTACCGTACTAAGCTCACCACATGCAATATCTTATTTAATCCTCTCAATAATGCCAAGAGGTAGATCCTGTTGTTATTCTCATTTTACAGAATGAGGACATTAAGTTCACAGTGAGTGGCAGACCTCTGATTCAAACCCAAGTCTGACTAACTCTCTAAACTACACCACCTCCCAACGGCACTCCTGATTCCCTATTTTTATTCTATGATTGAAATCTCTCTGATTAAAATAAACAAAAATGTCCCATTATTTCTTTCCTCTCCTTCCCAGGGAAACGCCTTTGAAGAGGTTGCCCGCTCTTGGTGTCTCCAGTTCTTAACCCTTCCTCACCCCATGGCCTTCCCCGCAGACTCCAGAACGAGGGAACGGTGTTGACCAAGGTCATGGATGATGTCCATATCATGAAAGCCAGTGGAGGTGGCCTTCCAACTATGTATTTCTCATAACATAGTAGCGATTGTTCATTGTTTAAAAAAAAAATACTAGGAAAGCACTTCTGGTCAAGATGGTGTTGGTGTAAATAACCATTTGTGGCACCCATTCTGCTATAAACACACAGCAGTTACAGTATAAATAATACTTTGAAAAACTGAAGATATAAAAAGGCATAACTGAGCTCACAGAGAAGAGAATCATCTCTGAAGACCAGAAAGAGAATAAAAACACACAGCAGTGAGTGAGGCTAAGCCCTGGGCCTGCTGGCTCTGGGGCAGGGCAGGCAGAGATGCGCAGCCTCTGGCTCCTGTATGTAATTAAGCTAGACGGGCTCCCCGGAAACAGGGACTAAACACGTTCCAGGTGAGGCAGGGGCCAGGGTCGAACTTAAGGCTGAAAGTAGGACTGATGGTTTCTCTCCTTAGGATGAGAGACTGATAAGGCTTCTCCTAGCCGGTGCTCCAGGCTATAGCTTATGTGAAGCCGAATGTCTAGCTGGGCGGTGACCAGGACGACACAGGAACCAGAACCTGAACTCAGCAATCTGCTCACCGAGTGAGCCACACGCAGTGTCCATTAGCCAGAGCTACAATCATCAATCTAAGGTTCAATTAGAGGGAGGGCTGCTCGAGGAAGCTGTGAAACTAGACAAGGAAAGGAGAAGAGTGGAGAGAAAAAGAAGAAAAGAGAGAAGAGAGAAAGGGCTCGAGCTTAAAACGACTCGGCAAACCAAAAATCCAAAAGACACAAAGAAATCTATCTTTTCAGATAATAACCAACGAATCAATATTGATAAATTGTTCACTTCAGGTGAGACCAAGATAATAAAACAGTCTGCACAAGAATTTGAAATAAATGTGTTTAAGGCTT
The DNA here is from genome assembly GCF_964270905.1 of Leucopleurus acutus. NCBI lineage: Eukaryota > Metazoa > Chordata > Mammalia > Artiodactyla > Delphinidae > Leucopleurus > Leucopleurus acutus. The sequence continues at coordinate 52,368,180 of NC_139146.1, forward strand.
TTAAATAAGAAAGTGAATGAATAATATGAAATGCATAAGATTTAAAATTGTGAAACAAAAATAGCCAGAAAGGAACTTCTTTAAAAATTGTATTTATTGATTTATTTGGCTGTGTCAGGTCTTAGTTGCGGCACACAGGATCTTTGTTGCGGCACGCGGGATCCTTTGTTGTGGTGTGCAGGCTTCTCTCTAGTTGCAGCGTGTGCTCTAGAGTGTGTGGACTCAGTAGTTGTGGCACACAGGCTTTGTTGCCCCACAGCAAGTGGGATCTTAGTTCCCCAACCAAAATATGAACCCACGTCCCCTGCATTGGAAGGAGGATTCTTAACCACTGGACCACCAGGGAAGTCCCACTCCCCCAGCTACTCCCAGTTTCTTCTGGATCCTTCCATAGATATTCAAAAACATATACAAGCATATACATATAGGCTTAGGGAGATGCATAACAATGTGTGTAGTATGCTACCCTTGGCATAAAAAAGTTATAAGGAACATATACAAGTTTCAATTAATAATATATGCTGAAGATTTTCCTTCTTTTTTTTTTTTTGTTTTAAATGGCTGCTTCGTATTAATTGTGAAACTTTAGAAGCATTCCATTAAAATCAGAAACAAGACAAGAATGCCCACTTCCAACCAACTAACTATTCAGTATTTTACTGGAGCTCCTTGCCAAAACAATGAGCAGTATAATAATTGGAAGGGAAAAAAAATAATTGGAAGGGAAAAGACAAAACTCTTTTTATTTGCAGGTAGAACAATCATCTGTGTAGAAACCCCAAGAAAAACCCCAAGAAAATCCACTGTCAAATTATGAGAATGTATAAATGAGTTTAGCAAGGTGGTTTCGTGCAATCATTTTAAAAACTATTGTTTTTATAAAGACCAATAACTAATTCAGAATTTTAATTGGAAAACAAAATCTCATTCATAATGCCGTGGGTCAGATCACCATGAAAAACAAAGAGAAAAGAATATGGTGCTGGCAGGCTCTAATTGGGAAAATGCCAATAAAGGATTTTTTATCGGGTTTCTTCATGTGCCCGTGCCTTGGCCAGTGATGCTGGCCGTGGGGCGACTGGGGGAAGGTGGGGTCTGTGATTGACAGTCTATGGTATATTACACATGGCTGAGGCAAGGAAGAAGCAATTCTCTCAAAATGGTTGGGAAGTTTCAGTACCCAAAGCATTTTTTATCTGCCACACGTCTGTCTCCCCAGCAAACAGTGAGCTCCTTAAGGGCAAAGGAAATGTTTTATTGTTCCTACAGTTCCTGAGCTTAGTGCTGTGCCTCACATGTCACAGAGCCTCAGTAAATGACCAAAGAATGAGTGAGTGAGTGAGTGGAAGCCAGGACCAGCCAGCCTGGAGCATCCTCTCCTCTCCCCAAGGCCACTTGGAATCCCACAGTTTGAGACAGAAGTCCTTCCCCAAATGAGTGAATGGGAAAGGAGAGAAGTAGCAATTGACTACTTTCCTCATAGACTGGACCCCTTTGGAGGACAAATATGACCATCACCTAAAGCACCGTGCAGGGGGGTCACTGCTCAGAACTCTGCTCCCATTGAGCTTGGCTGCCTCCGGCAAAGCTACTGGCTTCTGGGAGTGTAGGGCCCTGTGCTCTTGGGAAATAAGGACAATCTTTCATCCTGCCCAGCAATTTTGGGGGAGAGAGGGGGAACTGATTCTCTTTCATTTTGTGGAATAAATGATCCAGCTTTTTAGTGCCCCTCAGTCCTATGCTCTTTTTTTTTTTATATTGGAGTATAGTTGATTAACAATGTTGTGTTAGTTTCAAGTGTACAGCAAAGTGATTCAGTTATACATATACATGTATCTGTTCTTTTTCAAATTCTTTTCCTATTTAGGTTATTACAGAGTATTGAACAGAGTTCCCTGTGCTATATAGTATGTCAGCTATCACTAGGTAGGCACACATGAAAAAGAAAGAAAGAAAGGAAGGAAGGAAGGAAGGAAGGAAGGAAGGAAGGAAGGAAGGAAGAAAGAAAGAAAAGGAGATAAAAATTAACATTTGAATATGCCAAATTGGAAGAATCTTTTTTACTTTTTTTTGCAGTACGCGGGCCTCTCACTGTTGTGGCCTCTCCCGTTGCGGAGCACAGGCTCCGGACGCGCAGGCTCAGCGGCCATGGCTCACGGGCCCAGCCGCTCCGCGGCATGTGGGATCCTCCCGGACCGGGGCACGAACCCATGTCCCCTGCATCGGCAGGCGGACTCTCAACCACTGAGCCACCAGGGAAGCCCTCAAGTATTTTTATGAAAACAAAGTACAGGATATTTGAAATGTATGTGGGTTTGGAAATCCCAGGGCATGAGGTTCTCCTGCACATGGTGATGTCACCCCACTTTGGAGGTTATACAGTGTGCTGGCTGAGAGAACGGGCTTGGCGGTGACAAAGGTTTGAATCTGCCTCAGCCACTCATGAGACTTTGGACAATATATCTAACCTCTCTGAGTCTGTTTCCTCATCTGTTGATTGAAAAGAACAATGAGAGCCACTTCCCAGGATTTCTGTGAGAATGAAACAAGGTCTTATGCAAAAAGCACTCAACTCCATGCCTGGCACAGAGTAAATATTTGTTACGTATTTGTAGCAAGTACAAGTACTGAAGCTGGGACACCTGCCGGGCTGGAGGCGGTTGCAGGAAACACTTTGTTGGTGGGGCACATTCTCCACTCCTTCTTTTGTTTGTTTTCATGGGGGAACTCTTAGTCCTAATACCAGTGCTTTACCCCCTACTAGAGGGGGTACAGGGAGCCGCAACAGCATGAAGTGACTGAAAGGAAGACTGAGAAGTTGTACTCTATTTATTTTGCAACAGTAACATCCATTGGCGATAGTAATATTATGCTCCCAGCTTTGTATCCTTGCTGAGTTAGAGAACCTTTTCCTTCCTCAATCCATATTTATGCAGCATCACAACTGGAAAGAATTGCTCGTCTTTGGGCACTGTGTGTCCCCTTGGCCTACCTTTGATCACAGGAGATTAGGAGGCAGCTGTGGCTAGAGGACAGAAAGCCTGATCTTCTCTGCTCCTGATGCCAGAGGAAAAACTATGACCAACACCTGGCCTGGGCCAGGCTAGTCAGGCTACGAGCTGGTATCATTTAAGACAGAAAATCTCAGGCTGTGAAAATGTACTGACTGTGTCTTATACGAGGCAGGGGGACAAGACTGCAGCCCAGTGTGTAGGATGGGGTTTGTCTTCCAAGCAATAGGTTAATTGGTCAATGGATCCATGAGTCAATGAATCAATGGGCTTTTTCCTACAAGCAATAGTTTACCAATCATTTTGGGCCAGGAAAAGGACACGGTCTTAGTCTAGAGAGCAGGAAACTTTCCTCTTCTCTTAGGGGCCAAAGGGCAGTTAGGCCTATACAGCGATGGGAGAAGACACCTGGGAAGTGACATTCTGAGGGAAGTTCATGGCGCCATTTTGGGAACAGGAGTGCCATGGTCCCATGTCACCTGGAGTTCTGCCAAGGAGGTGGGGCTGCCGAGCTCAGGCAGTAGTCATAAAGCCCTCTCTGGTTTATGACTCTGTTGCCCTAAAGCTCAACAAAACCTTACAAGAAGAATTTGGTGGTGGGAAAAATTTAGCGGAGAATTATCCCCTCTTATTCTAGGGGTCTTAGCAGCAGCCACCAACAGAGAAGCTGGTGGGGGGAACCAAAGAGGCCTTCCTGGAGGAGGTGGTACTGGGCTGGCTTGTCAATCAGCTTATGTCACTGAGCCAAATGCTTGTAATTGGCTTTGGAGGTCACCATTGACCCCACAGTCCATCTCATGATCCTCAGAATTGACCTCCCAGTGCCTCACCAGGATAATTTCAGGGTCCAGAAATTCTGACTGCCAACCCCCTCACATCTGCTGTCGACTGGATCTCCCTCCCCTCCTCACGCAGGGCCATTTCCCTGGCCTTGGCTTCCCCTTTGGCAAAACTGCACTCTCCCTCCACAAGCCCTGACACACGCTCAGAAAAGACAGGGTTCTTGTGGGTCCAGCCTGCCAGGGGTAAGGTTTGCCAGACCTATAGTGGAGCCAAGCAGGTGACCCGTGAGTGAGCAATGGGACTGCACTGGACCCAGGTCCAGGCTGGAAGGTGAGGCAGCCTCCCAGCGATTTCCTCTAACCTCAGAAGCGAGTCAGTAGCTGGCAGTTCACATGAGGTCCCCCTGGCATCTCCGGTCAGGAAGGCAGCTTGCTGGGGATTCTGAAGCAAAGAGCAGGGGGGAAAGTGACTAGCAGGCAGGACCATCAGCGTGCGCCCAGGGACCTCGGTCTGCCTTAGCGAGGGAAGGCTCTGCCCTCGGCCGGCTCTCAGCTGAGCATCCTGGGGCTCATGTACGGGTGGACATGGGCCTTCCAGGGCCCTTTGACCACCTGAGCCCTGGCAGAGCGAGGCTCTGGCACCCCAACTTTGTTTTTAACTTCATAAATCCTTGAAGCTGACAACAGGGGGAGGAAATGGTGGCTGAAGGCAGATCCACACTTGCAGTTCTGCTGGCTGTGCCAACATTTATAGTTTGCAAACGTTTGGCAAAAGGATCCAAGGATGGCATAGGGGAGGGGTGGCTTGGCTCAATTTGCATGGGGCGCTCTGGAGTTTGATCATGTACTGGCTGGGAATATATTCATCCCGCTGGGGGCTTGAGGGCACAAGAACAGTACTTCTTAAACTTTAATGTGCCTAGGAATTACCAGGGCTCTTGTTAAAATGCGATTGTGTTTCAGTGTCTGGGTGGATCCCAAGTTTCTGCATTTCCAGGAAGCCCCCAGCATCAGCGGGACCTCACATTGAGAAGGAAAGGGCAGAAGGCTCTGCAGCTATTGCTATGGGGTCAGGACTTGGAATTTCCAGGAACAGGGTTCCCAATAGTACTCTCATTATAAAGGGCAGCTGACTCTCTGCCTGGGCCACTCAGCCCCCACCAGCAGACCCCCTCCCCAAGCGTGGGTACCCAATCCCTTGAGAGATATAGAAGATAAATGTTTGGAGGGGGTCTTCGGGGTCATTATCCCCCTTTACCCACTCTGATTTGTCCTCTAAGTGTTAGATTCTCCTCTGCAGCTTCCAGGGCTGACCAATCGCTCTGGAATGCCCAGTTCATTGACGGCAGCACTGATGAATAGAGATCTCCTCCCCACTCCTTCAGACTCAGCAGTGTCGCCTTTTCTGGGACCGAACTGAAAAGAGTAATTGCCTCTTCTAGGCCACTACTCTGACCTAGATCATATAAGCGTGATACGTGTCACAGTGTGATTGCGATGATACATCTATGTCACTGTCACTGCTGCGATCCTTGAGGGTGGGAATAATAATGCAGTGCCTGGTGCATATCATATATCTGTTGAATCAGTTTTGCATTATTCCCAATCTCTCTTTCTCAGGAGGCCCCAACCTCACTTCCTCGGAGACATTTCTAGGTTAAATAGCACCCATTTTCTCCAACCTCCACCATCCCTGTTCAGGGGAGTTGAAGACATTGACAGTCAACCTTGGCTCTGTTTTAGAATTAATGGAGGTGTTTTAAAAATACTGACTCTGGGGCTTCCCTGGTGGCACAGTGGTTAAGAATCCACCTGCCAATGTAGGGGACACGGGTTCGAGCCCTGGTCCGGGAAGATCCCACATGCCGCGGAGCAACTAAGCCCGTGCGCCACAACTACTGAGCCTGCGCTCTAGAGCCCGCATGCTGCAACTACTGAAGCCCATGCACCTAGAGCCCGTGCTCCGCAACAAGAGAAGCCACTGTAATGAGAAGCCCGTGCACGGCAACGAAGAGTAGCCCCCGCTCGCAGCAGAGAGAGCCTGCGCCCAGGAACAAAGACCCAATGCAGGCAAAAATATATTAATTAATTTTTTAAAAATACTGACTCTAATCCTCAGAGAGTCTGACTTATTTGATCTGGAGTGTGGCCTGGGCTTCAGGATTTTTAAAAACTCCTCTATGGTTCTCACATGTGGACAAGTTTGGAAACCACCGGAGGCAGGAATTGTAGGTTAACACCCAGCACTTCAGCCTCAGGTGAACCCTGTCGTCAGGCCCCTTCTAATCATGGGTCCCCCAGTGCCGGAGAGCAGGCTCTTTCTTACCTTGGGCTTGAAACTAAGCTCCTTCTGATGAAGGGAGGCCTTAGGACTACATAGATCAGGAACTAGTGGCTGGCATAAGACCGACCTGGGTTCAGATCCCAGCTCCACCATTTAACTAGAGGTTTGACTTGAGGCCATTTTCTCAGTCTCTCTGAGCCTTGGTTTCCTAACCAATAAAATGGGATAATGGTCTATTAGTTTCTACTGGGCAATAAACCATCCCCAAAACTTAGTTGCTGAAAGCACAACGTTTAAGCTTTCTCGAAACTCTGTGGGATGGCTGGTCTCTCTTCTGGTCTGGACTGGCTCTGCCAGGGCTGGATGGCCTAGGATGGCCACCCCAGATGTCTGGCAGTTGGCTTAACGTCAGCTGGGGTGATAGAGGTGACTTGGCTGGTGCGTGCATCCCCCGTCATCCAGCAGGCTAGCCCAGGCTGGTTCACATGACGGCGGTCATGGGGTTCTGGAAGCTGCAAGGGAAGGAGCCACAATGTACTTTTCATGCCTCTGTTTGCTGATGTTCCGTTGGTCAAGGCTAGACAAGGCCAGTCCAGAGTCAGTGTGGGAGAAATACCAACATAGCTCACCTTGCTATACCTAGGTACATAAAATAAAATGAAATGAAATGAAATATAAAATAAAATAAAAGCCCCATTGGTGCTCCGGTCCCAGCAACTAGGACCTTCCTGGTCTTTCCCTTAGTACTCATGTGCTCATAATGATAATAAAGGTCACGATATATTTTGAGCCCCAGGAGTTACGTCACTGACAAAAATTTCTTTGATGCACAGGCCATGATTTTGTGGCAAATGTCTCCTTGCAGGCTAGGTCATTAATTCATCTCAGTGAAAATTTTTAAATGAGTGCAAATGCCTCCCACCTTTCTTCCAGGAGCTTTATCATCCACTGGGAGAGGCATGCAGGTAAATGGAACCCAGAAGTCCACTTGAACCTAGATTTATGTCTGTCTGCATTTGTTTTCTCTGCTTTTGCCTGTGTCAACCTGCACACAGAAATCCTTCCGCTTCAAAGTTCCACATCTGACAAATGTGTTTGTGAGCAATGGCGATTTTACTGGAGGCTTCACTGAGGAAACCAAAAAAGGGGCACCTGGTACCCATCCCAGCCATCAGCTTAAACAGCCCATCAAAATGTTTCTGTTCTTCAAAGCTCCTCCTCTTTTGCTCACTTTCAGGAGAGTTTTATCCTCTTACCTCCCTAACACTTCCCTGGAGCAGCCTGCAGCCTCACTAGCTCCCTTCCCCTCTTCCCAGATTTTCTTGCTGAACTGCCATTCCTCTTTGTCATGCAAAGCAACACAGCTCTCTCTCAGCGCTCCCACATCAAAATAATTCTTCTTCTTCTATTTGCAAAATTAGACCCACCCACCTTAGAAGTCAGGATAGGAACCATCCTGTGCTACTCAACCATGCACTTCCAGATCTTATCCCTTACCTCATCCCAAAGGACTTACTGAATTATTTATTCTGGTGTTTTCCCCAAGGAGACTTTTATGAGTAAAAATTTTCTCCATCTTCTTACAACCGTTTCTAATATCAAGCATTTTGAATTTTGTGCAAGAGCAACAGGAAAGAGTGATACTTGCTAATGAAGGAAGGCTTCCTGGAGGAGGTGACATTTGAACCAAGCTCTAATGAAACTCCTTCGAGAAAGATAGTTAGTAATTTTAAAACTAATTATTTTAAAATGTGTTCATCCTTCTGATCACTTAGTCTAATTCCTCAGGCCCCTGTTACACCCCTTCATGCAATCCCCTACCCCATCCTGATATTCACTCTTAATTAGAGACTGGACTAAAGGAGTTAACATGAGTTCCTTTTTTAGATAGTTAGCAGGAGGGGACAAGAGGCCCAAGTTCTCCCTATTCATGTCATACGAAACATGGAAAAGAATCTTGGCCCTATAGTTTCAATTGCTCCCCTCAAATTGTCTATGTGTCATGGTTACTTTGGTTTCTGTTTGGCAGGGATGTATTGTTGTTTTCACATGCTTTGGATCTAGACTAATCTTGGCACTTAGATGTCCCCCTGGCCTCACAGAATAAGATGCCTGGAATTGGCCATCAGAACAAGCCAAGGACTGCAAAGAAATTCCTCAGTAATTACTACATTATTTGATTCTTTGTGTCAAAAATGAGTTAGGTGAAAGAATTCATTCATCTCGTACTACACTGAGAGACAGAGGCAATTTTCCTCATAGGACTCAGGGCTAAAGTAGATTGTCTCCTAGACGCCCCTGCCACATTTAGCTGAAACCGAAATTCAGGGGGAAAAGATCTTTCTTTTGAGAATATCATCTCCTGAAACAAAAACATGAGTTTAACAGTCCACTTGGAAGATGCAAAACTTTAATTGCACAAGGCATTTTGAAAGGTGTGTGTGCACGTGTGTGTTTTTAGGTCTCTTTCAGTTGCAAGATGAAACAACCCAACTGAACATGGGGGTTTCAGCTGTTCACATAACAGAAAAGTCCATGGTAGATTAGTCTTCAGTCATGGCTAGATCCAGATGACGTTGTGTGAGTTTTTTTCCCTCTCGATCACTCAGCTCTACTCTTCTTGTCAGACAAGCTCTTCCCACACGGTGTCATTATGACCACCAGCAGCTTCAGACTTAATTCTGCCAGCTTCAAACCCCTGGAGAAATAGACGTGCTTCGTTCCCAATAGTCTTTGCAAAAGTCTCAGGCTTCTGTCTCAATAGCCTAAAGGGATATGTCCATCCCTACACCAATTCTGGTGACTCTGATTGGCCAGGCCTTGATCACACACTCCCGAAGCAAGGTGAGTGAGGCAAACCCCAACCAAACTACAGGGACTAAACTTTGGCGGAGGACTGATTCTCCAAAGAAAAAGTAGATGATATTCCCAGAAAGGACAACGATTGGGCAAAACCAAGAGATGTCCGTTATAATAAAATGCCTACTTAATGGTGAAATAACTAGAACGGGAGAAAAAAGGGAGGCAGCTGGTAGGGTGCAGGCGGAGAACAATGGATAGGTCTACAATGGATAGGTACTAAGCAAATTTAGGTCGGCAGGCCTGATTTTCAAACCAGTTGCATTGACTATTAGTAAAAATGATAATGTCTCAACACCTAGACATTTCTTTCTAACTTGCATCTGAGCGTCCAGTAATGGCTGACGTTTATGAGTGTCACTGTCACCCGGGGTTGCTGGTCCATGACGGGCAGCCTGGTGAGCAGGCAGCTGTCCATCAAGACTGAAGGAAAGAGATTCAAAAGCCACGGCGGAGAGAAGCCGGGAACTTGGCCTGTGCAGTGCACCATGAGGGAGGGAGGGGAGGGGAGAAACCTCGGCAATTTGTTTTTAATATTTTGCTTGTCTGGATACCGGGAAAGCTGCATATATTGGCTTCTGACTAATGAAAACAGAGGGGGAGCCAGGCTGGAAACCTGGCCGTGTTTCCGTGCACAATTAGGTTTGTTTGTTTAGGTCTCTTTTTATTTGTTTTCAGATGACTCAGATAGGAATACTGCAGGCCTTTCAAAGCAAAGTGTTCTTATATGTATTTTGGGTCTAGGGCTTCGCCAAGTGCAGAAAGCCTTGGCTCCCTGAGGTTGTTTTCCTATCCAAGGGTTTTTCAAACTTTCAAGTGGAGCTGGAAGAAGGCCGTTGCAAACCAGGTTATTTTTCCTAGCAGACCCCAGCCTGGGGTTTCAGGGGGGACAGGGATCACAAACATATAAACACGAAGCTCCCCAAACAGCCTACAGGGCACCCATTGTGTGGATCTCCGGCGCGGCCTCTGCTGACAGCTTTACCATCTGCGCGCTTAGTCCTCTCTGGAAACCTCTTTGTGTGTCTGCCGCCTTCTCTCCTGACAACGGAGTCCAGCGATGGACTTTCCCTTGGAATCTCTATCTGCCTATAAACCGTTCAGCTTTCAAGCCTTCCCACTTTCATTGCCGCGGGTTGGGGTCTGACACCTCCGGTGAAATGCAGAGATATTTACCATCTGGGAAGCTGCCGAGCACCCGGCTGAGTTCCTCTGCCTGAGGGGAGCGACTCCGCAGAGACGGATTGCTCCTGGTCAGTTGAACCCATAACCAAGGCATTGGGAAGAGCCTTTGAAGGCGCTGGGCAGTAGCCTTTCCCCTCCCCTTTGAGCAAAATGCAAACCAGAGGACGGCGAGGACCACTCCAGGGTCCCTTCTTGGAGGCTTCTTCCCAGTAGCCCTGCCTCTGTGGGATAAGTCAGAGGACAGAGACAGCCCAAGGAGTCCTGGTTGTTTTCAAATACTAAGAGTTTATGTAGGTGGCAGAAGCAGGTTTCCTAAACTCCTTGGAAGCTAGAACCCAGCCTAAGAATCCGAGAGTCAGTCTCCCCTGCTCGGCTTGTCCATGTTAAATGGAGGAGACCGGCCGGCGTGCTGGCCAGAGAAGCACTTTATACTGAGTCACTGCAGCAAAAGTTCTGTTAACCACGATCTGGTTTTTCAAAGCTCCTCTCCCTCTGAATGAGTCTGTAAACTCTTCTGCTTTTAAGACTCTCCTGCTTCAGTGTTTGAAGTTTGAAACCTCCCGACGCTTTTAGGAGAAAGATTTGTTCTATCGAAATTCACACATCTCAGGAATTTCTTTCCAAACCACTGTCTTCTAGAGCTATATCCCGGGGCCAAACGAAATTCTGCCCCATCTCCTGCACCTGCTACCGCTCCACTGCTGGGCCATGACAGGCGGCGCTGGGGCAGTGGCCCTGTGTCCTAGAAGATAGGGATGCAAGTAGTTTAGCAGAGAGGTGAGCCCAGGAAGCACGTGAGGGAGAGAGGAGGTGGCTCTGGGCAGCTGGAGCTCAGTGCTGCCGGGCACCCTGGGACAGACTGCGTGCAGTATGACTCCGATCGGCCCACCAACGGGCAAGGAAGCTGCCCCTGGTGTTGGGGTCTGCTCCTGGTGTGCTAGCTCCCTGGAGCAGAGTGCAAGCCACTCTTGCAGCCAGAGGCTGTCCTCAGGAGGAGAGAGCCCCAGGCCAGCGTGGAACTCTCCAGAGACCACTTCCGGGGTAGGGTGAGGGGCTATGGAAGGGGCACCAGCCGGGTCTACAGCATCTGCTGTACCCTAAGGTGACATAAGGAAGGGCACAGTCATCAGAAAGAAACGGGACTATTCTTCCTGGACTATGTTTACTAAGGCAGGGAAGTGGGTGAATATGAATACCTGTTAACACTAGGTGAAACAACAAGGGCTGAAAAGCAAAAGGCTTTGGTTCCACTCTCAGTTTGCTGTTTATCCATTTACTTAGCAGCTGGCCCACCTGCGTCAGGCTGTGTGCTTGGTGCTGGGGTTCAGTGGGGAGCAAGCCAAGCTCTGGCTCTGCCTTGGAAGACCGCAGTCTAGTGGCGGGTGCAGACAAGCAAGGAGTTAATGCAAGTGAGTGTGGCAGCAGGCCGGAGGGGCCCCTCGTCTAGGCTGGTAGGGTCAGGGGTCCCTTCCTTGAGAAGGGAGGGGAAGAGTATTCCAGCAAGAAGGAGCAGAATGTGAGAATGCCTGGAGGCACCAGTGCACATGTACAGAGTCGGGGCTGTTCTCTAGTAGGTGGTGAGTGGGAGTGAGGCACGATAAAGATGGCCGCCAACAAAGACCAGATCGTACAAGACCTTGGCGGCCACTTCACAGCGTTTATGCTGTGTACCAGCACAACGGGGAATGGCCTGGTATTATTGCTATTGTTATTATTTAACTAACATTTATCAATACTTATCTGTTTCATTGACTCTTAAATCCCACCTCTTCCTTCTGAGTTCAATTCCTTTCTTCCTGAAGACCGTCTTTTGGTAGCTCTTCACTGATGGCTGTGAGTGGTGAACTCGCTCAGTCAAGGGTGGATCCAGTTTTCTTGGAGCCTGGAGCTTATGCAATTTGGGGGCCTTCTTTAAGAGCAACAATGCCAACTATAAATACAAGACTAAGAATGAAAGTAAATATTGATGTGGGGGAGGGTTAATTTGGGAGATTGGGACGGACACATACACACCACTATATATAGAATAGATGACTAATAAGAACCTACTGAGGGGCTTCCCTGGTGGCGCAGTGGTTAAGAATCCTCCTGCCAATGAAGGGGACATGGGTTCGAGCCGTGGTCCGGGAAGATCCCACATGCCGCGGAGCAACTAAGCCCATGCACCACAACTACTGAGGCCGCGGGCCACAACTACTGAGCCCGCGGGCCACAACTACTGAAGCCCACGCACCTAGAGCCCGTGCTCCGCAACAAGAGAAGCCACCGCAATGAGAAGCCCGTGCGCCGCAACGAAGCGTAGCCCCCGCTCGCCACAACTAGAGAAAGTCCGCGTGCAGCAACGAAGACCCAATGCAGCCAAAAATAAAAATTAATTACTAAAAACAAAAAAAGAAAGAAAAGAACCTACTGAATAGCACAGGGAACTCTATTCAGTACTCTGTAATGACCTATATGGGAATAGAATCTAAAAAAGAGTGGAAATATGTGTATGTATAACTGACTCACTTTGCTGAACAGCAGAAACTAACACAACATTGTAAATCAACTATACTCCAATAAAAATTTTTTTCAAAAAAGCACGCTTAAAAAAAAAGAAAGTAAATATTGACAAGAAAAGAAATCTCAACAGAGTTTAGAAAGCTGACAAATAAGACAAACAGCATAAAACCAGAAAAATAACTTTTTAATTAATTACCTATAATATTTTCTAACTTCTCCTCATGATGGTGGCATTGGAAAGACCATAGGCCTTTTGGGGTTTGAGTAGGAGGAAGATGAGTTTGCCTACATTTATTCTGGGTTGCATGGGATATGTTAGGTGGTTTGCAGTCATTTCCGTGTATAATTTAGTTATTACGGGGCGTACAGATTTTGGAATGTCTTCCAGAAATACTCCTACCATCCAAATGCTGCCTTGCCTGGCACACAGTGTCAGAGGTTGCATGGAGATGCAAAAAATCCTCCAATGCCCGGCACCAAAAGTATGTGGATGGCTGAGAAACAATGTTTAAGATGTATAGAGCCATATATAATTTTCTAGTCTGTGGAAAATTCTCCTAACATCAGAAATGTAGAGGATTCATTCTTATTCAATATCTAATCAAAATGGAAGTTTTCTTCCATTAAGAATATATTTGATAATACAGTGTATACAATTATAAATATACTGCATATTTACACCCGTATGTGAAAGAAATTTTGTAGAGTTTTTCCCAAAGTTGACAACAATCCTAAATATTTACGTGACACTACCAAAAAAAGAGTTGTCAAGCTGAAAGAAAAAAATTTAAATGATCAATAATGGGAAACAAATTTGGTTAATCATGTTAGAGGGGAAAATGTATTGTCTTCCTGGTCTATCTCTAGAAAATGATATTACAAAATCACACATGAAGAGGTGATTAAAGACTACGTAGCTAAAAATGGAATAAATCTACATGCAATATGGTATCCTGGATTGGATCCTGGAAAAGAGAAAGGACATAAATAGAAAAACTGGTGAAACAGGTGAGTAAATGGGTGGATACAATCACATGATTATTGATGATCCACAAATTCAAGGATGCCGGGATGCCAATGAAGCAGGTATGTGAATATTTGGATTTCCAAGGGCCAAAGCTAAAGCCAGAGCTGAAGAGCAGATATTAGTCGAATATGGAGGCCAAAGTTGCACTTTGTTGCGTCTCTTGATAAAAGCCAGCCCCTTACCAAGAGGGTCCATTCAAGGTCAAAGCATCACTCCCAGGACAGCCACGGCATCAACGCACGTGCCAACCACATGCACTAACCACTCATGTGCTAGCTGCCCTCGTTTTCAGTATCCCTTTTTGGTTTGGACAGGAGGACATTTATCTTTCTTTCTTATAGACTCAGTTATGTATGTAAATTTCTAGGTGTTTTTACATAGGTATATGGATTTCCAAGTTAGTTTAGCTCATCAGTTTGCTGGGCTGATTTTCAGCAGGAGAGTGGCCCGGTGAAACTGGATGATTTATCAGTAGAAGGTAATTCTGGCTACAGTGTGGAGAATGGATTTCAGGTTTCAGGTGTGCGGTAAAACAAAGACAGAAAGAACTGATTTAATTCCATTGCAGAGATGATAAACGGCAATTTGAATAAGAGGAATCAGAGCAGAGAAGGAGAGGAGTGGATGTACCGAGACATTTAGAGGTAAAGGAACAGAACGCGGCGGTAAAGTAGCTTTGAAGGCGGTGGGGGAAGGATGGGGGGTCTAAGATGCGCCCGGTGTGTGGGGAGAGGGGAGCAGCTGGGTGGATGGTGCTGCTGTTTCTTGAAATAGAAACAGAATAGGAGGAGGAGAAGCCCTGTGAGGGAGACAAGGAGTTCAACGGTGAACGTGCCAGGTTTTAGATGCCTGTGTAGCATCCAAGTGGTCATCACCAATTCGCAGAACGGAATACAGGTCGGAAGCTCAGGAGAGAGATCTGATCGACCTGGACGTGTGGATTTGGGACTTGCAGTGGACGTTAACTGCATATAAAGTGTTTAGAAGGTAGCCTGGTACACAGTAAGCACTGTGTGAGGCTGACCTGTCACTAACGGTCACTGGAGTAGAGGAGACAGGTGTCGATGAAACCAATACAAACGTACAACTGTGCTGAGCTGATGCAGAGAAATACATGATGTCAGGAAGCCTGTAACGGGGGAATCTGACATAATCAGGGAGTCGGGGAGGTCTTCCCTGAGGAAGTGGCACTTGACCAGAGACCTGAAGGATGAATAGAAGACATTAGGTAACAAGGGGAAGAATGAACGTTCCAGGCTGAGGGAACAGCATGTGCCAAGGATTGCAGGCACATGTAAGAAGTTAACTCTCATTATGGCTGAGGAACACCAGGGAAGCCTGTGCCTCAGGAAGGGCCTGTCACCTCTCTGGGAAAATAGACTAAGCAATTTACAAGGTCCTCCTTTTACTTAGTCTCACATTCTGGAGTTTGGCGATCCTCTTCTTTTTTTTTTTTGCGGTACGCGGGCCTCTCACCGTTGTGGCCTCTCCCGTCGTGGAGCACAGGCTCCGGACGCGCAGGCTCAGCGGCCATGGCTCACGGGCCCAGCCGCTCCGCGGCACGTGGGATCCTCCCGGACCGGGGCACGAACCCGTGTCCCCTGCATCGGCAGGTGGACTCTCAACCACTGCGCCACCAGGGAAGCCCCTCTTTTTTTTTTTAAATTTTTTTTTATTTTCAAGATAATACTGGTGGTGACATGTTCAGAGAAACTTCTCTAATAATCAACTGTAGAAATGATCCCTGAAAATATAGTCTTTGTGACGCTTTTAACTTCTCATTTTTGTAAAAAGAATTCTGTAGAAAAATTGCAAGAATAGAATAATGAACTCCTATAAATCTGCACTAGGATTCATCAATTATTAAAATCTTGCCATATTTGCTTTCTCTATCATCCACCTACCTATTAATCAATACATTGTATATACATATAGAATATCTCTAACTAATTATAATACATATTATTGCCGAGCCATGTAAGAGTAAGTTACAGACAACACAACCTTCATCCTTAAACACTTTAGCACTCATTTCCTAAGAATGACAGCATTCTCTTTCATGACCATAGTACAATGATCAAATTCAGGACTGGGTCTGCAATCCAGAGTCCTGTGCTCTCCTTAGGTGTCAAGGGCCTTCAACAGCAAACCTATACTGAGCACCTGTCGTGTGCAAGGTGCCATCCTCTGTACTGAGTGTTCAGACTGGTATGAGAAGCAAATCAATAGGCAGGTATCTACACTGAAACTTGGAAAGAGCAATGGCAGATGCAAGCGGGAGTGCCAGGGGAATGTAGAGAAAGGAAATCTGGGCAGGGACATCTAGCTGTCTATCCCATATCCAGCTTCCTCTCCTTCCTCACTAACTGGGCCTTTGTACTACTAGGGTTTCCAATGTACCCAACTCAAAAACTACATTCTCCAATTCCTCTTTTGAGAGACCAAATATGTATAAGCAGAAGTCATTGGTTAGAGCTTCTGAGAAAACTTATTAAAACAGCCTAGCCTCCTGGGAGGCACACACTTTGGCTCTTGACCCTTCTTCCTTCCTGCTGCTAGGAATATCATTGTGATAACTAGAGCTGCAGCAGCCATCTTGCAGCCATGAGGAGGTATTAAATAGGGAAGTGAATGTTAGGAATGATGGAGCAGAAAGACACAAGGATCCTGGGTCATTGGTGATAAAGTGGAACCACCGTACCAACCCTGAATTGCCTACTCCAAACTCTTTAAGAGGGAGGAATTAACTATCTCATTTAAGCCATTAATGGGGGTGTCTGTTACATATTATAGCTGCATGTAGTCCTAACTAATAAATCACCTGATACACTCTTGGAGATCCAGGGACAATATGCTGCAGATTATGAAGAATAAGTAGGAAAGAATTGGGTAAAAGGGTAGGAGGAGGCCCCAGAGTACAGATTTTAGCTTAAGAGTAGCAGAGGCCACTGAAAAGATTTGAGGAGAGTCTCGGTATTGAATTTCAGTTTTAGGAAGCAATTTAGGTTTTGATACCTACACTTAAAGGAGGGGAAAGAATGAAGTCAGGGAAACTAGTAAGAGAGTTGATGTGACAATCTCTGCAACGAATGAAATGATCCTGAAATAATGCAATACAACAGTGCTAAAAAAAAAAGCAAGTGCCCACTCTCAGCAAGACTTGGGGTCCCATCTGGGCTTTGTTACTTGTTAGCTATATGACCCTGAGCAGATGACTTCTCAATGCCTCAGTCCCTTCCTATCTCCATGAGATTGTTAAGAGAATTCAATGAGGCCATGCATGCACAATGCTTAGAGAAGTACCTGGCACCCACTAAATTGTTGCTGAGTCTGTGGCAGTGAAAGACAGATTCTAGGCGATAATGTAGAATAAGATGGAATCAACAGAATGCTGACACCAGTTGGATGGTAGGAGGGGTGAGTAAGAGAGAGAAAGGAATTAAAAAGACTTCTGTGGAAGAACCAATCTGGGGATACAGACAATGATTCCAGTTTCGGATCTGCAGAGTTGGTGCTCTCTCTGGCTGTGCACATGGAGATGACCAGTGTTCACCCGCGTGGGTAGGTGTGGAGCCAGGCAAGGATCTGAGCTGGAGCCGGGATGGGGGATGAGATCACAGCCCACAGGTGAGTGGGTAGAATGAAAAGAGAAGAAGGCCAAGAGGGAGGAGCCCTGTGGCTGGTGCCGGTGGACAAAAAGGAGTCATCAAGGAAACTGAAGAGGACTGGGTTCAAGGTCATAGGAAAAGCAGAGGGAGCATCCCAGAAAATTCAAGGGAGAGAAAATTTGCAGAAAGAAGCGTCAGTAGTCCTAAGTGTGGCAGAGTTATCAAACAAGGTCTGAGAATTGGGCTTGGGGTTGAGCAGCAGAGAAGTCACTGGGGCCCCAGGGTTGTTAACTGAGGGTCAGCGGGGCCATCAGAACTCAGGGCGATGATGGGGCTGGAAGGCAGAGTGTGGTCAGTGGAGCTGTAAAGGAGAGTTAACGATCGGGGAGAGGGTTTGCGTGAAGGTGAAGAAAGAGTTATGCTGCAGTAGGAACTAATAAAGAGAGGAAAAATGCAAAGAAAGTAAGATGCTAGAAGGAGCCTTAGGAAGATGCGAAGTGCGGGCTTGATGGCCGTGAGAGGACCCAAAGCTGGGCCAGGGTCTTTGCCCCATGCCCAGAGGGTGGAAAATGGCCCACTGCGGGGCTGGGAAGCCAGAATGCCCTGCAGGGATGGGCTGGGAGATTGTGGGGAGAATCTCCAGTCTGAGCTTCTGTGGACAGAGGAGGGCAGAGAGAGAGGGGTGCAGGGAGACAGAGAAGAAAGTGGACACTAGTCACCTGAACTTCCCCTGTGGGAGGACCGGTGCCACCAGCCCCTTGACAAGCATCCTCCCTGGGACCCTGTTCCGCCCCGGGAGCACCTGAGATTCAGGGACTCGAGGACGGCCTGGGGCCCGGATGCCTGTGTGAGCCCACGGTGGCACCTTCATCACCGAGCTCCACCGTGCGAGGGACAAGACAGTGGAGCTGCCAGAGAAGACACGGGGATGCGGCCCGAGA
Organism: Leucopleurus acutus; assembly: GCF_964270905.1. Lineage (NCBI taxonomy): Eukaryota > Metazoa > Chordata > Mammalia > Artiodactyla > Delphinidae > Leucopleurus > Leucopleurus acutus. Next base: position 52,386,379 of record NC_139146.1, read on the forward strand.
CGGAGGATGGACTGAAGTGATTTCCAAGGCAGATGCGTTAGAGGGGCCGGGCTTGAGCAGCGGAGTCGGACACCGGGGAGGGAATCGCCGCGGGAAGCGGCCTACAGGCCCCGCCCCAGCCCTGAGGTTCCTGGCGGCGAAGCAGCTCCCGCGGCGCCCAGGGCCTGCGAGCGCACCCGGGAGGGGGCAGCAGCGCCCCGCGAAAGCCGAGCTCCCAGGCCGGCGGGCTGTGGAGGAAAGCCGCTGCTTCCCGCAGGTGGACGGGGGCAACCGTGGACCGGGCCAGGCCGGGGCAGCGCCCCTCGGCACCCCCAGACGCCCCCCCGCCGGCCGGCCCGCTGCCTCTGCTGCGCCCGCACGGGCCTGAGCATTCCTCCTGGGCCTCTGCCCCTTGAGGGCAACCTCCCGAAGCTGTGCCCCTGACTGTGTGCAGAGCGCTCAGTAATCAGGGTCATTAGTGTCCACCTTCTTCTGCATCTCTCCCCCAGCTCTCTCTGCCCCGCTCTGTCCACGGAAGCTCAGACTGGAGATTCTCCCCACAATCTCCCAGCCCATCCCTGCAGGGCACTCCGGCTTCCCAGCCCCGCGGTGGGCCATTTTCCACCTTCCGGGCGTGGGGCAAAGACCCTGGCCCAGCTTTGGGTCCTCTCACGGACATCAAGTCTTCACTTCTCAACTTCCTAAGGCTCCTTCCTGCATCTTACTTCCCTTCTGTTTTCTTCTCCTTATTAGCGCCCGCTACTGCGTAGCTCCCTCCTCCCCTCCCGCGCGGCCAGCCCCAGTCCTGGTTCCCACCTTATGAAGCAGAGACCCCACCTCTTGCTTGGGCCACTGTCCACCAGGCCCTGCTGTACTGTGTGATGTGAACCAGGTGGCCTGCAGCTCTGCCAGGAAGGCCCGTGCAGAGCCCACCTTGTAAGAGGGGTCTGGGCTGGTCTTCACAGGCTCGCTGGCTACTCGCCAGGCCCGGTGATGTCCTGAGGCTCAGAGTAGCCAGTTGCACAAATATAACTCACACCACATATCGGATGTGAAGGGTAAACAGAGTAGCATTATTTTGCTTAGAACTAATCTGGTCTTTTTCCTCTGAGCCACACCCACTAGTTAGTGGGATGGGGAGGAAAAACTAAATGTCAATCCAGTTAAACTTTGAGCTGATATTTCAAACCCTTCGGATAATGTTTGGCCTTTAGGAAAAACACTCTGTGTCTTTGATAGCCGCGGCTCCCTCTGTCTCCCCACACTAGAGGCCCCAGAGTATGGGGCGAGGGGGGCTTTCTCCCCTCATGGCACCAGGGGCAGTGAGTTCTTTGTTCTCATGAAGGCCCCTGGATGTGTGCTGCCCATTGGTCTTCAGGGAGCCTTTTTTTTTTTTTTTTCGGTTGGGTCATATTTGACCTCCTGGCCCCCAGTACTCAAGGTGTTACCCATTCTTCCAGCCCAGGTAGCGCTCCCAGTGACGATTTGGTGTCTCGGTCTCACTTGGGCTGCAGGCCCAGCTCTCTCCACTCTGTTAGCTGAGAGGTCACCTTGTCTCCAAACAGAAGGCCCCCTCGGTGGGCCCATTGGCTCCCAGCTCTGCATCTGCCCCCCCATGAGACTGAGGGTGGTCCAGGGAAGCTGAACTTCAGGCCTCACTCATGCTGACCATGCAGCGCTCCTTTTCTGTGACTGTTCCCTGGGTTCTAATGGGGCGGCATATGCAGTGGCTTCCTCCCAAGGTCCCAAGGGTGACACTAACTTCTCTAACACCCTCCCTCTGTAGGCCCAGAGGTGGGGACAGGCAGGGCGTTTCTGCTGATGGCCTGGGTCTTCTCAGTCTGTTTACTTCCTCCTCTTTTTTTTAAGATTCTCAGGTAGAGAGAAAGGATGGGCTCTTCTAATACTTCTGTCCCCTCCTTTCTGACTCCCACGAGGCCTAAATGACTGGCGTTGGCATCTTACTGTGTATATGGGAGAACTCCAAGCTTCAGGCTTTCTCTCTTTCCTTTCAGCTATACATATACATATCTTCATTCTTTTTTAGATCATTTTCTCCTATAGGTTATCACAGAATACTGAATAGAATCCCCTGCGCTATACAGTAGGTCCTTGGTGGTTATCTATCTTATATGTAGTAGGCTTTCTCCTGATGTACTAAGAGAGGAAGAAGAATCTGGAAAATCCCTTCTTGAGATAATGGTCTGGTTCTTAAGCCTGGAACTTTCTGCATAATCCTATTCTGAATGACCAAAGACCCAGTACCTGGGTCTCTCTCGGGAATTCCTTCTGTAATCAGTAAGAATCTGCACACAGATTTCCTCCCCACCCCTACGTCCTCTCCCCCCCTCCCCCTCCCCCCCTCCTTACTGCACACACAGTCCTCCCTCCTCCTATAAGCGAAAGGATATCTAGGGTGAAACCGGGAGAGTGGGAAACAGAAGAGAAACGCCATGTTAGTGCCTTAAAATGGTATCCCTCTTCCCCTCTCTTGTAGCCTAAAGAACTCTGCTCTCATTGGGTCCCAATTACTTAGCTTTTCTCTTGCTCTTACTGTCCTGTTAAACCCCCAGGTCTCTGTCCCTTCTGCTCACTTCCCCAAAGGGCTTGTCAGCAGCAGCTCTCCTCCCAGATACCAGCTGGAGGTGCTTTAGTTTCCTATCTGCCCTCATCACCCAGAAGCATGCCCCAGTTCCCCCTGCAGCCTCACCTACCATCCTGCACCTGTAGGTAAAGCCCAGAGCTCGGCAGACTTACCATTTGCATGTTACCATTCCTCAGGTGCACAGGATGCACTTTCCCATCTCTGTGCCATTGCACGTGCTGGGCCCCCTGCCCTAGCCGTCCATCATCTAGCCCTTTGCCAAGGCTCATCTCAATATCATTTCCTGTGCGAAGTCTTTCCTGACTCTGCTAAGTCAGTGCGAGAGTTCTGCCTCCTCTGAGGGCCTGAACCGCTTCGAACCCCTCGTGTCCTGCCCTGTATTTATAGCTAAGTTTCTATTTCTCTCCCAACTACACTGAAATCTCTCCGAAGGCAGGAACTGTCTGTCACTCAGTCATGTATCTTCCACGGGGCTCTGGGTTAAATTAAATGGAACATGATTATTGACAGGAATAGCCCTAGACCAAATTTTAAAGTAGGTCCAAAGCGTATCAACTCACACAAATAATTTAATTTCTTTAATCTCAGTTTCCTCGTGTGTTAAATAATTGAGTTGGTTTCCATGGTGTCTTAAATCATTTTCATCTCCGACAAGCTGTAATTCTGCCCATGCTCTCCTGTGACCACTGTGTGCGTGTAAGGGTGCTCATGGTGGGGGGGCGGGCAGGGACTACTGCCTGGGGAGGCCAGTGGAGCACCGTAAGAGCACAGGTTTTAGATTAGGACAAACCTGGGTCTAAATCCAGGCTCAGGCGCTCGGCTGCTGGGTGACCTCGGGTGGGCCGGCTTCTCTGAGTTCAATGGAAAATGCGAAGGACCACTCTCATCCCCTCAGTGCTGAGTGCCGCGTTGGGCTGGCAGCTGGGAATATGGAGTAAATACAACACATCCCCTCTCTGCAGGAGGCATGAGTCCATTAGAAGGAGCAAATCCTGAAAACAAGTAAACGTAATCAAGTGTAGAAGTTCTCTACAGGAAAATGTCCAGGACACAGCAGGGGCACAAAGGAGGGAGAGATAGATAAGCAGATTCCAGGGATGCTCAGGCTGGGAGTGGGGGGCAAGGAAAGCTCCCCTGAAGACGTGAGACAGAAGGGAACGCTCCTGGACCTTTTGGGTGGAGGGAGAGAAGCAAGGGGGGCCAGATCCCTTACTGTCATCGTGAGCCTTCTCTGACCCAGATTAGTGAGGCCTAGGAAGCTTGGATCCCGAGTGCATTTCCCGGGTCACAGCTGACATTTAGACCACTAGGCTGGGCCCGGATCCTACTGGTCTCACTCCAAGCCCCAGTCCCTTTCTCTGTGGTCGATGAGTCATTCCCAGTACCTGAGGTGACCTCTGAGCCGCTGCTTCTCCTCAGTGACCTTTGCCCAGCTAATCTCTTTCAGGGAAGAGCAGTGCCTGAGAAAAGGCAACTAGTTCCATAAGAAGTGACCCCTCCTTAAACTGTGCCCTTTACTGGGTCCAGGGCAGATGCTTTCTGCACGGAATACACAGGAGTTTCTACCAGGGGACAGTCTGCTCAACAGCACTAGCCTGACGAAGCTGTTCAAACGCCGTGCATTTTGACACTTGGCAGGATTAGCAAAGCACCTCTGCCCTCGGAGGGTGGGAAAGTTTCCAGAATTAGTCTGCCTGCAGAAAGGGAGGTCGAGCAAACAGGCATATTGTTTTCTCATAGCTGTCTCTCTTGGTAATGTTGGGTTCGGCCAGCCGTGCATTTTTGGAGTGTTACACAGGCTTACGTTTAGCCTTCATCAGAGAACAATTAGGGTGAGTGTGGGGAGAAGCCAAAGGGTCAGGGACAACAGATGGGCCTCCACTTAAGCAGTTTAGAAGTTCGGTTGCCCCAAGGGAAGAAGACCCATTTTGCCTGAAGGAGCTAGGAGTTGGGTAGAAAGAGGCAGAATGGAAAGAAGGCAGAGGGCCTCTCCTTTCTGAAATACCCCTTTGGGACAAGTCTCTGGATCTCAGGCGGTTGATTTAGTTTTCCATAAAGAAGCATCGGCAGCCCTGGCAGAAGCAAGAAGCCAGAGGCCTGGTGCCATACTAAAATAGCAGCATCGCTGCGTTTTCCAGCTGACGGATTACTCCTTGGTGAGCCAGATACATTTGGAACATCATTTGGAAGCAAAACCACATTTTTTTTCCAAAAAGAAAAAATTTAGAGGAAACTTTGCATGCAGTGAAGTCAGAGCTTAACTCTTAAGGGGAAGCAGTACAGCGACAGCCATTGGACCTTTGCTGACGGAACCCATGCTTCTGGGTGCAGGACGAGTTTCCCTTTGGTGAAAGGTCCAGCTGAGGTGCCTGTGAGGGGCAGAAGGCACTGTCTTCCGGAAGGAGTGGTGGACAGAATGAAAGTGCTAGTAAGTTGGTAGAAAAGTACAAAAGGCAGAAAGAAAATTGTGTGACTTAGCCTTTGCTGAGTAACATTCCATCCCCAAACTCAGTGGTTGGAAACAACCACCATGTTATTTATGCATGGTTCTGGAGGTCAGCAGTTTGGTTAGGCTCAGCAGTGTGGTTCTTCTAGTCATCTCACCTGGGGTCATCTGGCTGCTACCATCTGGCAGCTCATAATGGGGTTGGGTAGTCTAAGATGGCCTTCCTCACTTATCTAGGCATGGATGCGGCCTCTTAGCTGGGCTGCATGTCTCCAGAAACCAACCTTGGCTTCTCCACACGGTGGCTAGGTTCCAAAAGCAGCAGGAGAGAGAGAAAGACTCAACTCACAATCACTTTCCAGTCTCCGCTTGTGTTACATTTGCTGTCCCATTAGCAAAAGCAAGTCGCATGGCCAAGCTCTGAGTCCATGTGGGAGGAGACGACACCAGGGTGTGGATACAGGGAGGGACCCCTGGCTCCATTGGGAGCCATTACTGTAACTGTCTACCCTCAAGAAGGAAGTAAATCTGAAATGGAATCGAACACCCTAACCTCAGTGGGATGCAAACCGTGTGAGTCAGAGTCCAGATGAGCTCAAGCTGAGGGAAGAAAGACCAGAGAATGATCTTGTTGGGTTTTTGGGGCAAGCCTGCTATTTCCTGGGGATGTTGGAGTAGGGAGACGCTTGTCTTAGTAAGAATCGAATAACTCAAGTGAGGGTCATTTTTAGCATCTCATAAAATTTTATAACATCCTCTTCCTCCATATTTACATATATATCCAAGTAGATACAACTTGAGATTCCTTAGCCTTCCCCAGCCTATGGGAAAGATGGCGGTGTAGCTATAGACTCTAAGCAGGAAAACAGACACGACGCTTTTAGTTTCCACAGCGAATGGAATGGGTTATACTCATGATGAAGCAGGAGAGAGCCAAACAAGGGTCCATGAGGCACCCTGGGGATGAGCAACAGCAGGGGGGCTTAGAATCTCATAAATATAACTCAACTGGTGTCTTCCGGCAGCCCCTCCTCAAACTCACATCTCTGGGACCAGGTCAGGCAACAATGTCCAAGGCTGACTCTCCCGTCCCCACTTAGGAACACCTGACAAAACTGTGCCCTTATTCTCCTTCTACCCAAATATCTTCCCACAAACCCACTCCTGGAAGTTCACCCACTTCTTTACCAGACACAGCCAGTCTTACCTGGATGAATTCAGATAGGTTCAGGCCGGGACTACACCCGCGCACACACACCTGCACACACACGCACGGCGCTGCTCACCCTGTACTACCCCAGCCTCTGCAAGGGTGCTCAAGGAATAATAGAAGTATCTTTGGGCTTCCCTGGTGGCACAGTGGTTGAGAGTCCGCCTGCCGATGCAGGGGACGCGGGTTTGTGCCCCGGTCCGGGAAGATCCCACGTGCCGCGAAGCGGCTGGGCCCGTGAGCCATGGCCGCTGAGCCTGCGCGTCCAGCGTTAATGTGTCATACACCCTATACTTCATTTCTTTACTCATGTGACAACCCTGCAAGGAGGCCCTGTTTTCATTTCCAAGTAAGAAAATTGCTGGACACAGAGTTTTTGTCTCTGTCCCCAGCTTGCACAGCAAATAAGCAATAAGGTCAGGATGGTGAGTCAGGTCCATCTAACACCAAAGCCCATGCCCTTCTCCTACCATGTTGCCTCTCAACATATATAAATGACATTTTATTCTTGTCTTGGCACCATGTTTTATTTTCCCTAAGAGACTGGAACAAGTGGTTATTTATTTCCAAGGTTCCTAGTACCTTTGAGGACCAAAGAGTGCCACTTCATGTTGAGCGGTGCCAAGATTGAGTTCATCTAAAAATCATCGCAACCAGTGTGCTATTTTATGCTCCTGTATGGTCTTCCAAGGACTGCTGTTGTTGTAAGATGAGCGTGCTGGAGGATTGACCCTGGAGGTGATATAGCCCAGGATCTGGAGGCCATTTAGCATTGTGGTTGAGAACACAAACTTTGGCACTGGCCACAGCCTTGGGAAAGGAATTTTCCATGGGCATGCAAAGCTGTGTCGTAGCTGGGAGTTTGGGTGATGTCAACGTGAGACTCAGCCCAGGCAGGCCAACCCTGTAGAATCTTAGCAGCAATATGGATCTGAAGACTGGGGGCGGGGGGCAGGCAGGGGTGGACACAAATGTTCAAACTATAGCACATACTATCACAACGCAGAGTAGAAACCAAAGTCTTCACCATAACCCTCAGCCCTCCACACGTGGACCTCTGCACCTGGACCTTGTCTCCTGCTTTCCTCCCAGCTTACTCTATGCTTACATTGGCCTTGCTGTCGACTAGCCCTCAAATGCTATGCTTCTACCCCAGGACCTTTGAACTTGCTAATTTCTCTGCTTGGAATGTTCTTTCCAGAGATATCTGCCCTTTCAACTCTTTCTGGTGTTTGTTCAAATACGAGGCCTTCCCTGACTACCCCAGTGAAAAGTGCAGCCTAGTCCCCGGCACTGCCTGTTTCTCTTGCTTGCCTTATGTTTCTCTGTAAAATCTGCTCTATCATTTACCTAATTACTTTTGTACTGTGGGCCTCACCCCATGAGACCCCTGAGGACAGAGATTTTTTTAATCCTTTTCTGTCCACTGCTATCCACCCAGTGCCAAGAACAGTGTCCGACACATAATATTTGTCGAATGAATTCATCTGGGATCTAGCATCTGAGAAACAGTCTCACCCACGCGCCATGAGAAAGCAGAGCGTGATGGTGAAGAGCACAGGCCACCTCTCTGCTTCCATTGTTTGTGCATCACACAGTAATCCAGCTGTTCCCAGCTGTCACAGGACACAACAGTGAGCTACTTGAGGGTGAAGGCTGTGTTTTATCATTCTCACACTGTTTTCTCCAGCTTTACCAAGATATGATTGACAAATAAAATTGTAATAGATTTAAAGTGTACAATGTGATGACTTTAAACATATACCACTTCTTACCTCACAGCACAGCGCCTGGAGCCTAGGAGTTGCTCATTAAATATTTGTTGAATTTATTAAAAAGCAAAAAAAAAAAAGAGCTGAACATAGGATCTGGAAGCACCCATGACCAGCTTTATCTGTTTCCCACTTTTGCCTTGGGACAGCTGTATACGAAATTTGTTCATTTATTTACTTAACTCAGTCAACAAATGCAGCTTTGCAAAATCATGGGATTGCTATTATTATAAACAGTGTTCTTGAGAAATGCAAAGGCCGATTCCACTCGTGCTTTCCCTAGAAGTGTTTTTCTTCCAAACAGAAACCTCAGTGCCCCCATCCACTCAGCACAGATCTCAAAGGCTCTATGTCTGGCCAAGCACAGGGCATTTTTTGCTCTCCAGTCCCTGCTCCAGAATTTTGGAGAGCATTTCCCTGCCGAAAGCCCTTCCCACCCCTTAAGTGCATTGACGGCCGCTCACCACCATAGCAGATGTGTGGTCACAGGCAATTAAGTGGGTACAGGCTGTTAGCGGACAGACAGCATAAAGTATGCACAAGTGAGCCAACAAGCAAACAGTGGAAACCAGAGTGGTGAGATGGTGTGCCCGCCCAGCCACTTGGAGAAGAGGGAACTTGCTTGCTTTCTTCACTTCCCAGCACTTCCTCATTGCAGCGCTAACCGTCCTACTGGCCATCATCCTTGTTTGATACGTGAGATTCCAAGAGATGGAGAGATTTGCCCATCCTGCCCGTGGGTCAGGGCACCGGCCCTCACAGTCACTCCTGCCGTCTTTTCAGTTGTCCGCTCCTGAGTGTGGCTACGTTCTGGGAAGTTCGGTAACGGTAGATATTTTAGGTGAAACCTCCCATTTGGATTGAGAGCAGTTGACTACCATATTTCAAGTCTCTGTCTGGAAGAAAAAAATGCTTTCAGAGGAAAATGAAACTTCTATCTCCATACCAGCTCATTCCTCATCCCAGAGAGGCCTATTCCAACCGTGGTTTGGGTCTGTGTTCGGTTCTTTCCAGTTCCTTCTGCATGGTCCTATTTTGTACAAACAGTATGTGGTAGTAGTTACGATGATCTAAGTAAAAAGGATGGAAACTTACATACAACACCACATGTGATCTCAAATGCATTATTCTAAGTCAGAGGTCCTCAACCAGGGGTGATTTTGACCCCCAGGGGACATCTGGCAATATCTGAAGACATTTTTGTTTGTGACAGTCTAGGAGGGAGATGCTGTTGGCATCTAGTGGGTGGAGGCCAGGGACGCTACTAAACATCCTACAGTGCGCAGGACAGCCCCGCAGCAAAGTGTGATCTGGCCCCAGTGTCAACAGTGTTGAGGTTGGAGAAAGCCTGTGCAAAGTGACAGAAGCAGACTCCAAGGGCTCCCCACGGCATAATTCCATTTATACGACATTTTGGAAAAGGCAAAACTGTAGGGAAAAAGAATACATCAGAGGCTGCCAGGAGCTGGGGTTGAGGAAAGGGGATTGACGTCTAAGGGGCACAAGGGAATCTGGGGGAGGACGGAAATGCTTTCTATATATTTTTTTTAACAGTTCAGGTCTTTTAATTTTCTTTACCCCCATCATGCCATGAATTCATAGGGAATGGGCTCCAGCAGTTCAGGCTCCTTTCCATTGGTTCTCACGAGGTGTGCTTCTCTGGGTGGAGCAGGCTGGCACTTCAGTTGAACCCAGGTACCTTTCTCTTTAGCTTCCTTCTTTTTCTGATCATTTTCCTTCACCCGTTTCAGGAAGCTGTCTCAGCTGTCAGAGTGCTTAATATGCTCGATACGCACATTAATACTCTTGGCAAGAATCTTGCCCTTACCCTGTTTGTTTACAATGATGCCAACAGCATGCTGGGTAACACTGTAGACTCTTCCAGTTTTGCCATGGTGACATTTGTGGGGCATTCCTTTTTGAATAGTGCCCATTCCCTTGATATCTACAATATCACCTTTTTTGTAGATTCACATGTATGTGGCCAAAGGAACAACTCCATGTTTTCTAAGAGGCCTAGAGAACATGTAGCGGGTGCCCCTCCTCTTTCCCTTTGTGTTGGTCATTTTGGTGAATTATGGGAAGATGGCAGTTCCGGCCGAAAGGCTGCTTTCTATCTTGATTGTGGTGGTGGTTATACACATGTATGTGTTTGTCAAAACACACAGGACTGTACACTGAAAAGGGTAAATTTGACCTCTGTAAATTACACCTGAAACAAACAAACAAAAAACTCAGCTCTATTTGAACCAAAGCCATTCTGGAGAAGAAAGTACCGGGGGAAACCTGGCTACCAAAAAAATGAGAAACAGAGGTCTAAGGGGTAGAAACACAGAGGGACAGGTTTTTTGTTTGTCATTTATAACTAAATTATTGACTTCTCAGCAAATGACACCTTATCGAAAGTTACTTTGTAGTTATTGACCAAAAATTCTATAAAACAGCTTTATTGTGGTATAATTATCATGCAATGAGCTTTACAAATTTAAAGTGTATAATTTGGTAAGTTTTGACTTGTGTGTATGTATATATATATATATATATATATATACCAGTTAAACGATTATTGCAATCACAATGAAAATATCCATCATCCCCCATATCTCCTATTGTCCCTTTATAATCGTTCCCTCCCTGAAAAATTATAACAGTACTTGTCTCATAGGGTTATTGGGAAAATTTAAATGAGATCTGAGCATAGAGAGGGCCTGTTGTATACCTTGCTTGCTTTCTTTAGTAAGAGGAAGCTATTGTACAGTGGAAAAAACCTAATGGCAGAATAACTGTATTCCATGCCCGGATTTACTGCTTATTCTTGGTATTGGGCCAGAACAGAGGTGAAGGTTGAATAAATGAATAATCAATGCAAATGTGCTCAATCAATGCTTCTTGAATGAATGAATGAACAAATGAATTAATGAATGAATGCACCAGATCTGTGTGCTTAAAACTCTAGCTTTAGAGACAAGAACAGCACAGTGAAAGAAACGGAGACCAAAGACCTTACATAATCACATGGCACTAAATACAAGTGCATTTTAAACTTATACAGGTCTTAAATCAAATGTGTATTCTTCCCCACAAAACACACTCTTCTCCCTGAAATCCTTAAGTTAGTGGTTGTTCCCACTGTCCACTCGGTCCCCCAAGCCAGAAGGCTCGGATGCATCCTCAGCTTCCCATGATCCCTCAACTTCACACTTAATTCTATAGACATATGTCCCTGTCAATTCAGCTTCATCTCTTGATGCTCCCACCTCCTCATCTCCATGGCAAGTTCCAGCTCTCATCAAATCTGATACAGAGGCTACTGTGGGAGCCTCTTCCTTAGCCTTTCACCTCTTCAGAGCGTTTTCAACTTCTGAAAGCTAAAACTTTCCTAAAATACCTTGGTTCTTGCCTGCTTCAAACCTCTGTTAACTTTCCATTACACCTGATGTAAAGTCCCACCTCCTTAGGTACAAAACTTCATTAACTGGACTAAATTTAGCTGGTCAGTCTCTAACCCACACCTAAAGTTTTGGTCATACCTATGCGTTCACCATTCTCCAGAAACATCTCAGTTATCTCTCTCCCCACATCCTTTTTCTTGTTAATTTTTAAAAATTGTGATAAAATAGACATATCATGAAATTTACCATTTTAGCCATTTTTAGGTGTACAGTTTAGTAACATTACGTACATTCATATTGTTGTGCAAACATCACCACCATCCATCTCCAGAACTTTTCCATCATCACAAACTGAAACTCTGAACCTCTTAAACAACAAATCCCCATTCTCCCTTCCTGCAGCCCCTGGCAACCACCATTCTACTTTCTGACTCTATGAATTTGACTACTCTAGGTACTTTATATAAATGGAATCCTACAGTATTTGTCTTTTTGTGTCTGGCTTTTTTCACTTAGCATAATGTCTTCAAGTTTCATCCATGTTGTAACATGTGTCAGAATTTCGTTCCTTCTTAAGGCTGAAAATATTCCATTGTATGTATATGCCACATTCTGTTTATTCATTCATTATCAGTGGACATTGGGTTGTGTCCATCTTTTAGCAATTTTGAGTAATGCTGCTCTGAGCATTGGTGTACAAATATCTGTTCAAGTCCCTGCTTCCAGTTCTTGTTCTCCCCATGTCTTTTTTTTTTTTTTTTTTGCGGTACGCGGGCCTCTCACTGTTGTGGCCTCTCCCGTTGCGGAGCACAGGCTCCGGACGCGCAGGCTCAGCGGCCATGGCTCACGGGCCCAGCCGCTCCGCGGCATGTGGGATCTTTCCGGACCGGGGCACGAACCCGTGTCCCTTGCATCGGCAGGCGGACTCTCAACCACTGCGCCACCAGGGAAGCCCTCCCCATGTCTTTTAATGTTACATGTTCCTTTGGTCTAGAGAGTCAGCCCAGAGGCATCTTCTGCACCTCTTTCTGGAGAACTCATATTCATCCATCAACACCCATTTCAAAAGTTCCTTTCCTGGTTTAATCAAGAAGAGTTGGCCATGCACTCCTCGACACTCCCTCAGCCACAGAGACTATGCTCTCTTATAGTTCTTCCTTCGTTGAATCACAATATTTTTGTGTCATTGTCTTCCTTGCCTTACTAAACTATACTTTAGTAAAAAGGGAGCTTACATTGCTCACCTTTCTCCTCCATATATCATGCACAGCCCACTGTCAGAGCTACATAAATATTTAAGAACAAATATTTTAAGGACTGCCTCTGGGTTCTTCAGGCCCAACTTCTGTGGATACTCAAGAAATATTAGTCACTGTTGACTTGTAGTGTCCATTTGCTCCAGGAAAAATCCAACATAAAGATCTGACCTTAGAAGGACTTTCCGGCTGCCACAGGGTCCTCACGTCCTTGGGGTCTCTGAGGAGGTGACACACCATGTATAAACACTCTGAAATGCAACCTCCTTTGACCCTATAACTCATCTACCTACATGGCCCTGATGGGAAGGCTCAAATCAGCTGAACTTTCCTTTACACCTTCAACCTTGCAACTCATACCTTTTCACTTGTGCTCAAGGCTGAGGACCTGGGAAGAGTTGAAGGGAGCTCTCAACTTCAGAATTAAAAAGCATTTTCTCAGCTCTTTGAAGAACTACTCTTCTCCCATCAGCAAAGAATATAGTAGTCGTAGGAGAGCCATGGGAAACCTAAACGACAGCTCTTAGCTCTCCAGCCACCCTCCACTTCCCCTTTTCCTGGCTCTACCCCCTCCCCGTCAGCTCTACCTCTCCTTCCCAAATATCCTAGTGTGCACTCTTGGCCTATTCCTTGCCTATGATCTTGACTCTCAGAAAGGAGACAGCATCGCACCTGTGTTGAGTGATGATGTGTCCAACACATCACAGTGCATGGCATTCACTTCTTCATCTGTTCGTTCATTTCCTTAGCCTTTTGTCTCCATGCTGGAGGAATCTACACATCTGCTCACCTGTGAGAAAGGGAGCGTAAGGACACACTGCCTCCCTAACCAGGGAAGCACATGCAAACATGTGTGTATCCACCTTTGAAGAAAGTTCATTCACTTCCAAATAAAGTTCAAGGGCTATAGACCAGCCCAATTCTGGTCCAGAGTGTGTTGAGGAGTTTTGAGTGGGCTCCTTGGATAACTTAACTCCTCTCCATGTCATATTAACATTTAAAATATTGGGGAAACCCCACAGTCACCCTCCAGCCCTCAAAGAGTACCTAAGAAGTTCTTCCTTGGGTCCTATCTCAACTCCTTTTGAGCCCCTTTGCTTTTAGCTTCCTCTTCCCGCCCTTCCCACTCACTCCACTATGTGCCCCTCCTTAGGTGTCAGCCACTATCCACTTCACCAGCCCAATGTCTTGTCAGGGGATAGAGGGGACTTGAGGTCTTGCAGGTGGAGGAGGAGGAATAAAATTTTAAGATGGAAGTCTGTTCTGACATTGGGATGCCTTAAAGAACGTGCCAGGTGTGTCTCGTAGTATACAAGTAAATTGGCTAGCAGAGTCTCAGCACCTATGTGTGGCATACAGGGTCTCCTTGAGTTGCATTACAGCAATGTTCAATTCCCTTGGATGCAACAACTCCAGAAAGTAGGTGGGAAGAGGGGGAAGAGGTGAAGAAAAACCCATACCCTCCACAGTGAAGATGAAGTAGAGGGAGACAGGTCACCTAGGAGACCACTGCAGTAACTGTGAGACTCTGAATTAAGGCAGTGGCTCTTGGCTTCAAGCCTAGATAATTGGGTGGTTGGATAAGAAAAACTAGTGCAGGTCTTAAGAAAAGACCTGGGCTATGCTGAGTTTGAGATGGCATCATCAACTCTTACCTGTTCCCTACCTACCTGTGCATACCCATCTGCTTTTGTTCCTGTTTTCTGCATTGTAGTCAGAGTGACTGTCTTGAGGGCAAACTGAAGAGATCTGATCAGGGACTTCTCTGTCCTCTTAGCTATAGTCCAAAGTCCTCAATGTGACCTTCCGTACCTCGCATGCATTGCCCCTGCCCACTCTCCAGTCTATTTCTTTACAGTCTATCTTCTCTCATAGATAGTGAGTTCCATGAGGGCAGGGAGTACATGTGCCTTGTTCTTAACTTCATCCGCAACGCCTGTCACATAGTTGGTTCTAGAAAGACAGCTTAGGAGAGAGAAAGAGAGTGGAAGAATGAATACCATCCAACTGGAGATTCTAGCAGATAGTTTGAGCCATAACTTTGGGACCATTAGTATAAAGAGAGTAGATGGAGAAATGTAAGTAAACGAATTTACACATAATGAGAATAATGGTGGCTGGGAACAAAACCTTGGGGAAACATTGACATTTCAGGTGGCCACATGAATGAGGAAGGATAAGTAACTTGAAAGGAGGCTGGCTGAGAAGGAGCTGCCAGTGACATAGGCAGGGAACCAGCAGAGAGCTCAAGGCAACAGGAAGGAATGTCAGATGCTATCAAGAGAAATAGCGCTAGAAGGACAGAAAAGAGGCCATGTTTCCAGGCAATACAGGGGATAGAAGAACAAGTTAAATGACATGAAGTGGAGATGGCCAGGCCGCTGCAGACCATGTGACTCTCAATAAGATGCTCGAGATGGTTTCTTTTTCTTTTTTTTTTTGCGGTACGCGGGCCTCTCACTGTTGTGGCCTCTCCCATTGCGGAGCACAGGCTCCGGACGTGCAGGCTCAGCGGCCATGGCTCACGGGCCCAGTTGCTCCGCGGCATGTGGGATCTTCCCGGACCGGGGCACGAACCCGTGTCCCCTGCATCGGCAGGCGGACTCTCAACCACTGTGCCACCAGGGAAGCCCTCGAGATGGTTTCTTTAAAAAAATCAATATCATTATTTTTAATTGTTGAGGAAGTTCTAGATTAAAAGAGCCTAAAGAGACTCAACAAAAACCATGCATTTGATTGGATCGTGGTTCAGGAAAACTTTTTTAAAAACTCTAAAGTTAGCTGTGTGAATATCTGGAATTAGAGTCTTCCAAAGGAGAGGAAACAGTCAATGCAAAGGCCCCAGAGCGGAGCCCTGCCTGACCTTTTAAAATTTTTTACAGTTGTACATTTTATTGAATACTTGTTATGTACTAGCTACTTTCATGCCTTTTTTTTTTTTTTTTTTTGGCTGCATTGGGTCTTAGTAGTGGCACGCAGGGTCTTCGTTGAGGCCTGAGGGATCTTTCGTTGTGGTGCAGGGGCTTCTCTCTAATTGTGGTACGTGGGCTCCAGGGCACATGGGCTCTGTAGTTTGCGGCACACAGGCTCCCTCGCTGAGGCACGCAAGCTCAGTAGTTGTGGCGCGCGGGCTTAGTTGCCCCATGGCCTGTGGGATCTTAGTTCCCTGACCAGGGATCGAACCCACATCCCCTGCATTGGAAGGCAGATTCTTTACCACTGGACCACCGCGGAAGTCCCCTGCTTGGCCTTTTCGAGGAACAGCAAGGAGCCAGTGTTGCTAGAGGAAGGTGAAAAAGTCGTAAGAGTGGTAGAATGTGTAGGCTCGTTGTAAAGATTTTGGACTTGAATCGATTTTCCGCATATTAAGTTTAAACTATCTATTTGATACCCAAGTGGAGATGTTGAGTAGGCAGCTGGGTACACAAGTCTGAAATTCAGGAGAGAAGCTGGGAAAAGGAGATTAAAATGCAGGAGTCATCAGCATATTAGATAATTTCAAAACCAGGAGACTGAATGAGGTCACCAAGGGAATGAACATAAAGAGAAGGTCCAAGGAGTGCACACCGGGTGCCCCGATGTAAGAGGGCAGGAAAAAGGACGGACCCGCCAAGGCGGCTCTGAAGCACTTGCCAGGGTGGAGGAAAACCCAGAGAAAGTAGTGGGGTGAAGCCAAGCGAGCACAGTGTCTTCTCCAGCAGGAGGTGCTGGACCCCTACTACTGGTGGGTCAAAGACGAGGCCTGAGACCTGGGTTTATCACTTACAGACCGAGGGACCACTGACCTTGACCAGCTTTGGCAGAGTGACGGAGGCAAACAGCAGACCTGCCGGGGCTCAGGAGAGACTGGGAAGGGAGTGACTGGACACAGCGAGTACGGACAGCTGAACAGGGGATGGGGTCGCAGCCAGAGGGGAAGGGGGTCAAGAGACATTTTTGGCTTTTGGGTTTTTTTTCTGTTTTTGCTTTAAGATTGGCGACAAAGCTGTATGCTGTTGGGACTGAGGGAGTGAATGAGCAAGGAAGTGAGTGAGCTGGTGCAGATGCAGGGCCAAGCGAGGGTTCCTGCCATAGGGGAGAGGTCTGAGCAGGCTTAGAAACTGAGTCCCAGGTGATGAGTGACGCCCCCGGGAGACGAGAACACAGAGAGGCTGGGCTGCTGTTCCCCAGCAGCCTCTCTGCCTCTACTGGTCGTGTCCTCCCCTCCCGCTGACACCAGAATCTGGCTTTTCTAACAGCCGCTTTGCCTGGAGCCCAATTAAGGCAAAGATACAAATTCGCTGGCCATGGCCCCATGAAGTCTGGCCTCAGGGCTGCAGCCCATTTGGAAAACGTTTTAATTTCATTTGTGTGTTTTTTCAATTTGATTATTAAGTGCTGCTTGCACATGGACGGGGGGGAAGGCCTGTTTTTATTCCCTGATTCCCCTTCCCCCCTGGCCTGCGTGCTTCCCTCGTGAGTAATGGGGAGGCTGCTTTTCTGGAACGCAAGGGAAAACTTCCAGCAAATTGCAAAAGCATGTTCCTTTCTTGAAAAATCCTTTCACACTTGTTTTTTACTCCGTTTGTGAAGTTCATGAAAAGCCTCCATAAATGTACTTTAAAAGGCCTTAACTTTCTTTGTTCTCCTTGTGGAACTTTCCCTCTCTCTCTTATGGGGGTATGTAATTTAAAGGGATAATAAACAAGACATAAAGCCAGAGGGGTGAGTGGTGTGACGAAGGGAATGAAACAAACTTTAGAAATGTCAGGGGTTTGCAGGGAGGGGGAAATTCCATCTGCATATTCAGGAGGTAACAGCCTAGCACTTCCCCGCGACTCCTTAGAGTTGTTTCTAAAGTTATTAACATTTAACACAGGACCAACCAGGGCAGCAGGGTAGACGGAAAGAGCAAAGGAATAAAGGCCCAGGAAGAACGACAAATCCTTTTAGACACATTTCAGCGTGCTGAAATATAAAGGGAGCAGGAGGTGTAAAAATTTAAAAAACAGTGTTGTCAAGAATTTGCAAAGAAGGTTCTTGCCTGAACACTAGAGCCGTGTGGCGTCCAGACAGAGAAATACCGACGGTCCTTAAAGGGGATCGAGGCCATATAAGGAGTTCCCTCTGCAGAGAGAGACAGCATTCTGGTTTGGGTCCCTGTCAGCCTGGGAAGCTTTCTGAATATGGGCAGGAGGAGGAAGGGGCAGAGAGGTGGGGCTTCGCTAGCCTCGGCGCCGCCCTGGTGGCCGCCCATGGGGCCAGGCGAAGTGCTGTGGGCGGTTTGGTGGGCAGGACTCAGGGACTGGGGCCTGTGCCTTAGCCAGTTACTGTGCAGCTCCCTGTTGTTGGACTGTCCCCAGTATCTGAGTTCATCTAGGGCGCCATGTCTGATGTATCTGCCGTTAGCCTCTTGGCTCTGAAGTTGGCAAAGTGAAGATGGAGGCCCTCCCCTCCCCACTCCCATTTCTCTCTCTGTAGCACCTGCTTTCCTCCTGGATGCCCTTCACCTCGTTTCCCTCTCTCACCCACCAGCTGGACTCCTGAGAAGAGATCAAGAATAAGCAGGGAGCTGCATGGTGACAAAGGCCTGAGATAGAAAAGCTCCAGCTCTGGGACAGCGACCCAGCCTCAGTTAGTGGTGTCTGCCTGGGGTTCTGGGAGGTGCCAGTGGGGCTGGTGCCCACGGCCATGTAAGTGACAGGCAGCAAGAGCCTGAAATCTCCCCGAGCCTCGGGAGAACCAACAGTGGCCCTCCCCGCCATCCCTTCCCTCGGTGGCTGGGTGGGACCCACAGGCCCCGTGGCCCCTGCTCCTGGGGAAGCTGTTCTGCAGACCCTCCTGGCCGCTGCCCGCCTCTTCTCCCCAGCTGGCCAGTTGCCTCCTGTCTGTTCCGCCTTGTGCTCGCCCCCTCTCTTTCTCTTCCTCTTTCTGCTCCTGTGAACTTCGAATTCCCCCTCTCCTTCCCACTCCCTTTGGCAGAGAACCAGGGAGTAGTGGGGACTGGACGTCGGTGGCCTCAAGCTTAGAACTGGTTGCCTGCTAAGCCATGGTTTCCCCAAAGGCCCCTCACCACTCTGCACTGGGGGCATTTTCCCCCTGAAACACCCTCATGGGCACTCAGGGGAGGGAGGAACAATGACTGTGTCTTTCTTTGTGCCGGGCCCCATGTGTAACCCCTGCTGTCTCCAAGACCTGCTTTTGTATCCCTATTTCCCATTTTGCAAATGGGAAACTAAGGCTCAGAGAGATCTCCAGAGCTTCTGAGGCCATCGTTGTACCTAACTAAGGAAACGCTTGCTAAATGTATCTAATTCCACCTTCTTCTTAGGAAAGGTCTGGTCCACAGGGTTGCATCGGGGCTATTAACCTTCAGTTCTCTGATGCATTCGCCTTCTGCATCCTTTCATGGAGACACCCAGCTTCCTCCTACTTCCACTGTCCCTTCCTCCACCCCAATTTAGCATAAGCTTCACGCACGCTGTGGCTCTTTTCATAGTCCAGGCTCCACCAGAACCCAGAACCTACTGAGAGCGAACAAGATTGTGTTTTGACACAGCTCCCGGCCTCCCACGTTTTTCGCCTCCGCCACTTGGACGTGCACAAAGCGTTTGTATGTGCCTGCAACAGAATCGGTTCAGCTTGACAAACCCAAGACCGTCAGCCCCTTTGCAGCGAATCTGCTCCCTTAATTAACCTGGGGGATGGGGAAACTAATAAAGAAGTTTTATTAAATGCAGAGAAAATCAGCCCTTTCCAACACCCCCATGGAGAAGTCTGAGCCAGATCCCTGTGATGATTCATCTGCACTAACTGGTCCTTTACTGGGAGATGAGTAAGAGCAGAGTTTGTTCAAGCAGCCAGGAGAAGCCACCCCCGCTTGGCCCCTAGAAGGCTCTCTTTAGGGCACGCTGGTCTGTACACACGCTGATAGCTGTTTCATATCTGCACTGATGGGCTTAACCGAGCGGTTGCCACACAGCCAGCACGCGCGCACAGCGTGGCCAGGAGGGGGTGTTTATGGGGCTTGTCGCTAATGACTCCCATTTATGGAGCATGTGTGCAGCAGCTGAGCGGGCCGGCTAAGACAGGACATCAGTAAGGCCTGGGTGTTGCAGGCCGGCTGCATGCACAGGCTTCCCTAAGCAGCCGCGGGGATGGTTCTAGTACGAGCTTCTGGGGGAATCCAGGGCTCCTCGGAATTCAGGCTTTTCAGTGTGAACGATGCCCTGACGAAGATGGTTTTGCTAGGGAAGCTGCTGGCCAGACTGATTGGACAAGGCCAGTAGTAAAAATTATTGCAGTTATAAGAATAAAAGCTAACGTTTATTGTTCACTCGCCTCATGCCAGAGATAGTGGAAAGCACACGTGTATCTTTTTTCTTTCATGTAATCCTCAAACAAACCTATGAGGTTGATACTACTTTTTTGTTTGTTTGCTTAATTTTCATGGTACAGAGGAAGGAACGGGCCTAGAGAGATGAAGCACCTTGCCCAGAGCTGCAGAGTTGGGATTTTAACCCTGGTGTTCTAACTCCAGAGCCTGGTTACGTAAGCGCAGAAAAGTGAATTCTGGAAGTTGAATCATCATTTTGAATCACAGTTACGGCAGGATGGCATAGCAGTTCAATATACGCATTTTGTTATTCGAAAGACCTAGATCTGAGCTTCAGCTTTTTCCAGTTACAAGTTACATAAACTATTTAAGCCTCGGTTTCCCCTATAAAAGTGGGAACAGTTGTAACACCTACGAGTAGGATATGGAAAGCCTCAGTGCCCCCGCACAGAATAAGCCTCCAGTGAATATGGAACAACACACACACCCCCATGCTCACTAAGGTCGGTGGCACCATGAATCTGAGTGTGGACCCAGAGAGGCTAGAGCATGGCTTCTGTGACGTGCCAGCTGTGAGCCCTTAGGGAATTCACAGCCACCTGAGCCTTCATTTCCTGCAGTGGAATGGGACAGTGATAGGACTGCTAACAACAGACCTGATTCAATCAGGGTGTCGGGACCACACAGAGTGGGTATGAGGAACCTATTCTGCATCTTCCAAGGCACTGGAAATGCTACTTGTTGTCTTTGGAAACCCTGGTTGGATTTCTCCCTTTTGAGCACAGTGGCCCGCACATCGCACATGGTTATAAGCAGTGAACGAAACAGAAACCCGACCTTCGAAGTTCTTATGTGCTCCAGGGGGAAGATGGGACCAACAAAAATAAAGCATTCATTAAAAACAAAATGACATGTCCATATACACACATACTTGTAGATAATGACTTGCAGCCGTGCGGAGACCCAGGCAGGGGCTGCGGGATTTTGCTGGAGTGCTTGGGAAGACATCTGGGCAGCTTTCTGGAAGGAGAGGGATTTGGGGAAGAGGAGGGAGGTACCCCCCTTGAGTGGGAGCTCAGGTTCATTTCCTTCTCATCTCGTGTTTCCTGCACCCAGCACGCAGTAGGTGCTCAATGCATGCTTGCTAAATGAGAACAGGAAGTGGAGAGAGTGGGTTTCAAGCAGGGGAAGTGAGCCAACAGTGCAGTGGTGAGTCAGAGGAAGGGCAGGCGCTGCCCTAACTGCTGAAGGCATGAGTTTATTTTTCTTTAGTGTTTTCTGCCAGGGCTTGGTCCATGATAAGCCTGGAATCAGAGAGAGGGGGAGAGAGAGAGAGAAAGGCGGCATCCTTCTATGTATGTGGTGTTGGTATAGCCCACAGTCACGTGCACTTGACGCTCACGCCACTCCTGACATTGGATCCCAGCATGAAGGAGCTGAAAAATGCCCCTTGGAGCACAGACACTTTTGGTTGCCTGACCCAGAGTTGTTCCCTCTTCTTCTCTGCTTATAACACCTCAATTTTGTTCAAGATCCATTCCTTGGTGGCAGTTACTCTGGTGGTTTGTACTGTGTCCGCTGGGCTAGCCTGAAATTGGCTTCCCCCGAGTCCCCCTTCCAGGTGGGCCAGGAGAGAGATCTTTGCCTGAGATCTGGAGGCAGATGTCAAGCCCAAATGGTTGGCGGGTTGTCATTGTCAAAGAGTGGTGGCCAAGCCTGCAGCGGCTTCACCTTTGCCTCATTCCCTCTTTGGCTTCTCCAGTGCCTTGGCCAGATGTCAGCGACAAAGGGCACCAGCTTCTCCTGCAGGGCATCCAGGCCGGGGGCCATGAGAACCCATGACATGGGTTCCAGTCCATCCTTGCGGGGTCCAGCTTGTCCTTGCCCTCTCCCACAATACATCCGTCTTCCCTCCCCCACTTCCTGCCCTGTGGACTTTGAAGCTGCACGTCAGATGCAGACTACAGCCCATAGAGATGGGTTGGAGCTCTCACAACTGCAGAAGTTCCAATCCCTGCAACAAATTCAATCCCATGTTTACATGGAACCCCTGAAAGGTGGTTCTAGTGCTTCTAGATTGAACCCTGACTGATATAGATACCGTATCCCCAGCTCCAGAGTGAACTCTAGTTGCTCTGAGCCAATCATAGTGTCCCTAGTCCCCTTGCTGGTAATAAGTTTAGGTGTGGGCAGGTGACCCAGTTCTAGCCTGTGACAGGAACTCCAGTCGGAGGCTTCTGGCAAAGGCTCCCTTGATCTGAAAAAGAGACACACAAAAAAGACGGTGCTCTTCTCCTGCTGGACGTTAACTGGATATCATGGTTGGAATTGAGGCAGCTGTTGTAACCATGTTGGGGCGTTATCCAAAGAACCAAGCTGAGGATCAAGATAGAAAAGAGAAAAAGAACCTGTGTCCTCAATGATATAGTTGAGCTGATGAAT
The DNA here is from genome assembly GCF_964270905.1 of Leucopleurus acutus. NCBI lineage: Eukaryota > Metazoa > Chordata > Mammalia > Artiodactyla > Delphinidae > Leucopleurus > Leucopleurus acutus. Next base: position 52,408,796 of record NC_139146.1, read on the forward strand.
TAACCTTCCTCGAAGCTGCCTACACCTGGAGTTCCGGATATGTGAGATGATATATTTTCTTATGGTTAAGTCACTTGAGGCAGGGTTTCTGTTTCTTGCAGGCAAAAACACCCTAGTCCAATTCCCACCCCCAAAAGAAGCCCCAGATTTTCTTCTTGCAATGGATCCCAAAGTTTCCATCCACCAGGAGCTTTTCCAAAAGGGAGGTGGGCAGCTTGGAGTGAACCTGGTATCTGACCTCCCCATGCTGGGTCTTCTCATCAGAGAAAATGAACAGGAACACATCAGCAATCCATAGAGGATTTAAAAGTAAACCATAGAATTCAGGATTACCAAAATGATTTCCAGATTATAGTCCAAGGAAGAATAGGTTAAGGTTAGAATTATGGGAATCACGATAATCAGGTCTACCAATAGGATGCAAGTAACAGAAAGCCCAATTCGAATTGGCTGTACCATCATGTCTGCTTTTTACCTTTCTTCTCTCATCCTTCAGCTCACCCTTTTGCTTTGTGATGCTGGAATGGTACCCTGCAATCCACCTGGTGAGGTTCTGCCAATAGGACGCGCTAGAGGAATAGTGGGAGGTGAGAGGAAAGAATGACTTCATTTCTGTCTTTCAGTTCCTGGTAGTGTCTCTCCAGCAAGAGTAGACAGTGGGCTCCACTTCCCAGCTCCTTTTGACACTCCCAGAGCTCCCTCACCATGTCCCTGTAGAGGGACCAGAGCCTACCATCAGCCATGGCCTGGGGAGGGGCCTGGAAGCCCCTCATCCACTGGGCCATGTGCTCTGGGCATCAAAGCAACCTTTCGTACCTCCTTGGGGATGTGAGCACCTATCCAATCTTTCCCTCTCCTCAATGGTCTGAGAACTTCAAGGAACTGAGCGTGAGCAATGCAGCTTCCCCCCAGGAGCCAGCACCAGTTTCATGAGACCCCCTTCCAAGGTCCTAAGCTCTGGTAACCACCCTTCCACCCTTTTTTCCGCTGACCTCAGGCGTTATTAATCTCTGGGTTACCTCAGCATCCTCTCTTTAATGTCCCACTTGGGTAACAAATTTTTTTATTAAGTCCCTGTGTTTTGAAATATCTGGTGTGGTTTCTCTTTTCCTGACTAGACCCCAACTGATAGAGTAAATTTATTGGATCATGTAACCCCGAAGTCCAGATTGAGAACAGTCACCAGGCACAATTGGTTCCAGAGGATCTGAATCTTATTAGGGCTCCTTTCTGTTTTCTAACATTTTCTCAGCGCTGATCTCTTCTGTGTGTGGAATGTTTTGAGGATGGCTACCTTCCAGGTAGCAGAAATGGCTGTAGCACCTTCATTCCTCATAGAGATAAGCCATACTGCCTGTGAGAAAAAGAGAATGCCTTTGTCCCCGATTTCTAAATTAGAGCCCTGAACTTCACTTTGCTTGCACTGGCTTTGGCCATTTGCCCAACACTGAACCAATCACTGTGGCCAAGGCCTGGGTCCACTGATTAGCTAGATCACATGTTCTCTTCCTAAAGCCAGGTAGTGTCAACTTCTGTGGAGATCCAGGGCCCACCAATGGAAATCGGGCTCCTGGGAAGTGATGGACTGATGCTGGTGACATCATCTGATGCCTGTCCCGGGCACCTCATCTCTGATTGTCCAGGACAGCCCCAATTTCATATTTCTCCTGCTGCTTTTGTAAATAAGATACCTTTTAAAATATTAAACCAAATATATAATGATGACTTTTTAGATATGATACCAAAGGGATGCTCCATGAGAGAAATAATTGATAAGCTGAAACCCATTAAATTTTAAAACTACTCTATGAAAGACACTGAATGAGACGAGTCACAGTCTGCAAGAAAATACTTGCAAGGGCACGTGTGAAAAATACTACTATGCAAAATTTATAAAGAACTCTTAAAACTCAACAATAAGAAAACAGGGACTTCCCTGGTGGCGCAGTGGTTAAGAATCCGCCTGCTAATGCAAGGGACACGGATTCGAGCTGGTCCGGGAAGATCCCACATGCCGCGGAGCAACGGAACCCGTGCGCCAAAACTACTAAACCTGTGCTCTAGAGCCCGCGAACCACAACTACTGAGCCCACGTGCTACAACTACTGAAGCCCACACGCCTAGAGCCTGTGCTCCGCAACAAGAGAAGCCACTGCAATGAGAAGCCTGTGCACCGCAATGAGAAGCCTGTGCACCGCAATGAGAAGCCTGTGCACCGCAATGAAGAGTAGCCCCCGCTCACCTCAACTAGAGAAAGCCCAGGCACAGCGACGAAGACCCAATGCAGCCAATAAATAAATTAATTAATAAAAAAAAACACTTAAAAAAATAAGAAAACAAACAACCCAATCCAAAAAATGGATTAAAGACCTTAACAGACACTTCACCAAAGAAGATATGCGGATGGAAAACAAGCATACGAAAAGATGCTCCACATCATATCATGTCACTATCAGAGAAACGCAAATTAAAACAACAGTGAATACCCCTACATACCAATGAGAACGGTCAAAATCCAGAACATTGACACCAAATGCTGGGAAGGATGCGGAGCCACAGGAACGCCCATTCTTTTCAGGTGGGAATGCAAAACGGTGCAGCCACTTCGGAAGATAACTTGGCAATTTCTTACAGAACTAAACATACTCTTACCATAAAATCCAGCAACTGTGCTCACTGGTATTCACCCAAAGCAGTTGAAAACTTACGTGCACACAAAAACCTGCGCACGAGTGTTTAGAGCAGCTTTATTCATAATTGCCAAAACTTAGAAGACACCAAGATGCCCTTCAGTAGGTGAACGAATAAACTGTGGTACATCCAGGCAATGGAATATTATTGAGCACTAAAAAGAAATAAGCTATCAAGCCATGAAAAGTCATGGAGGAACCTTCAATGCATATTACTAAGTGAAGAAGCCAACCTAAAAAGACTACATACTGTATGATTCCAACTTTAGGACATTCTGGAAAAGACAAAACTATGGGGACAGTAAAAAGATGAGTGATTGCCAGGGATAGGAGGGGAGGGATGAAAAGGTAGAGCACAGAGGATTTTCGGGGCACTGAAAATACTCCCATGATACTATAATGGTGGGTACATGTCTTCAAATATTTGTCCAAACCCATAGAATGTACAACACCAAGAGTTAGCCCTAAGGTAAACCATGGACTTTGGACTTTGGGTGACAATTCGCCAGTGTAGGTTCATCAGCTATAACAAGTGTACCATTCTGGTGGGGCATATTGATAATGGGGAAGCCATGCAGGTGTGGGAGCAGGGGGGAAACAGAAAATCTCTACCTTCCTCTCAAATTTGCTGTGAACCTAAAACTGCTCTGAAACATTAGTCTTTAAAATAAATAAAATAAAATATGTGTATCCAAACATAACTGATTTCTATTCCTTTTTCAAATATCTTCACAAATAAGAAATAACCCTTTGGTTAGCCTGTGTCTCAATTTAGGTTTCAAAAGTGAAGTTCCGAAGGGCCATGAGGCAAACACAGACCAAGGGGTTCTGAGCCCCAGATAAGTTGTCTCCACGCCTTTGTGGTCAGAGAAGTGATAAGAAAGATGTTGATCAACCAGCGTTTCCAGGAAATACTTTTCTATTTTTAACTTACACGAATTCACGTTCATTGGAAACATAACCTGAAAGGGCTCATTTCTATCTCATCTACAACACGCTTACCCCAGGCACTCAGCAGTTTTAAGGATAGCAAATGAACCACCATCCTCAAGGGTCAGCTTAAAACATTCCCTAACATTGCTTAGACCCTCTGGTCCTCCTTAGGGCCCAAGTTGTTCTGTGAAGTAAGACTTTATTGTGTTCTCTTCCTTGTTTTCCTTCTCTCTCTCTTTTATTTCTGATAAAAGAATTAAGGCCCAGGGAGATCAACTGGTTTACCCAAGATCACACAGCAAGGTCATGACTCTAACTTTAAACATAAAGTCATTGGCTCCTAATGTCCCAACACAAGGCCATCTTGTTTCCAGATGACCTTCATTCTCTCTGCAGACCCACAGGAGCTTGGGTATCCTTTCAAGGACAGCATTTAATCATCACAAAATGCCCTACCAGGGAGTAACATTAACAAACACTTATACAGCCCTTAACATGTGCAGTTTTCTGAGCCTTTTACAGTTGTTACTTCATTTAATCCTCAAATGGCCCTGTGAGGTGGATGCTATCAGTATCACCATCCAAAGTGTGATGGATGAGGACACCGAGGCGCAGAGAGGCTCAGTAACTGGCCCACAATTTCTCCACCAGCAAGAGTGATTTCTGGGATGGGAACCCCGGCAGCGGGCTGTGCTCCTGCAAAGCTACATCGTCTCTGAGACATAAAGGGGAGAAAACCACAGTTGTCAGAGGAAAAACAAAGTAAGCTAAGGGAAGGATGGAGGCATACAGGGGAGAGGGGGAGGGGGAAGGGGGGAGGGGGAAGGGGGGAGGGGGAGGGGGGAGGGGGAGTGTAGCATCTACGCCGAGCAAGGTGAATCCTTCTGGGGTCACAGCCGCAGTGAATCTACTGCAGGTGCTGCTGCCGTGTCCAGGTAGCAATAAGAGCCCCAGAGCCACAGCATCTACCCCAGGTACACATTCACTGTGGGCCACCAGTAGGTCCAACTCATCTGTGATGACTGAAGTAAAGAACCACCTTTTCTCTTCCCCTGATCCAATCTCACTCTCAGGGAAGATGCTGGAACACAGAATGCTTCCTTCTACATTCCGTGTAACACCATCGATTGAGCTCCTCCTGTGTGGTGAGTAGCAGACCTTCTAAAATGCATGAAACATGGTCCCTGGCCTGCGGGAACCCGTGCCCTGGAGACAACCCCCCACCAGTTATAACACAGGTGATACGAGCTGTGATAGAGCAGTGGCTTCCAAACTCCTGGATCTTGCGTTTCTATCATTTAACATTTTCCGGCACATGAGCCAGGCACACTGCACACCCACCTGGCCATCACTCCTCTTCTTGGATGGACCCCCTGACCTGGTGAAAGGGCCCCCACCTCACCAGGTTGTGTGTTCCCCGAGGAGGCTGCGTCCTGAACACAGCTTCCAGTGTCCTGCCGCTGTCAACCGCCGCGGGCACTCCCCGTGACTTCCAGCTGCCCCAAGGACAAAGCCCTGCTCAGCATGGGTGCCGGGAAGGCCGGCCCTTTGGGCCCCAGAAACCAGATGAGTGTGCCCATTCATGGCTTCTTTCTTCTCACTTTACCGCGGCCGGGAGGGAGAGCGTGGGGTCACAAGCCTGGTCACTCACACGCATGTATTCCACTCGGCTCAGCTGGGCCCGAGCCCTGCCCTCAGGGACGTGTTCCTGGCCTCCATGCACATGCACAGGCCAGTCCCTGAGCCCCAAAACCTTCCACCTGCTGGACCTGCATCCTCATCCTGCAGGGTCCCGGCCCAAATATTAGATTCCCCCAAAGCCTCCGCAGCAGCCGCCTTCAACAGAGCGCCCTTCAAGAGATGATCAGCTGGGACTTCCCTGGTGGCGCAGTGGTTAAGAATCTGTCTGCCAATGCAGGGGACGTGGGTTCGAGCCCTGGTCCGGGAACATCCCACTTGCCGCGGAGCAACTAAGCCCGTGCGCCACAACTACTGAGCCTGCTCTCTAGAGCCCGTGAGCCACAACTACTGAGCCCACGTGCCACAACTACTGAAGCCTGTGTGCCTAGAGCCCACACTCGGCAACACGAGAAGCCACCGCAATGAGAAGCCCACACACTGCAACAAAGAGTAGACCCTGAGAAAGCCCGTGCGCAGCAATGAAGACCCAATGCAGCCATTAATTAATTAATCAATTAATTAAAAGAGATGATCAGCTTTTGTAAGAACATTATCAACAATTTTCAATGACAATTTAATTCTTGGTAAGGTAAAAACAAATCAAAGTAGCACATTTGTGGGATAGCCTTGATGAATATTTACAGTTATATTCCAAACATGAAATTTGTTTTTTTAAATCACAACAAGATTTCAAATGTCGTTCAGAAAGAACAATTGTTTAAATTCTCATGCTCATTACCCAATACCAGGCTTCTCTTTGCTGTGAATCCTGGGATGTTCAGAGCTCTTTGTGCTTGGCTCCAGAGCTTTCTTCAGCCTGAGCTGGAAGAGGAAGTTTGCCCTCTTGGTCTCAGCTTTTGTGAGAGTTTGTTTTTGGTGAGAGTTCCTGAGGGCAGCGGAGCAGAGGGCTGGAGAGAGCCAGCGCCGGGTCAGGCTCCTGCTTCTTCACTCACTAGGGATGCGACTTTGACTAGGGCTGGAAAGACCTTGAGACAAAGATGTGAGGGCACATAATTCATCTGCTTTGGGATGGCACAAAGCACCAGGAGGGGAGGAGAGATGTGAGAAAGGGAAAGGAAGGAAGCCACGCTGGGATGCCTTAAGAAGCAGGTTACCTCAGAGACCACCTGGATTAATCCCAGCTGGGTCCCTGGGGAGACTGTGTAGCACTGTCCTCAGAGATGTCCTACCCAAGGGGTGTGGAGCCACCAGCTCCCGTCAGACACAGGTCCCATCAGGCTGCGACCAGGGCCACAACTCCTCAACCTTCCCGGCAAGGCTGCGCTAGTGCCTGTGGCCAACAAAAGCCCTCAGGAAGGGCCCTTTCCAGCGTTTCTAATAAGAAGCCATGAGGAAGGCAGTGCCCAGGGCCTAAGGGAGGAGCTAGGACAGTGCCTGTGACAGGCCATTAAAGGAGACAGTAAGAGCAGTCATAAAAACGTGAATGCTGACTTCACTGTGTGCTGGAAAACTCAATGAACTAAGATGTGTGAAGGGAAAAGCACCACACAAATGTTCCATTGGATGCTTTTGACAGCGATGATGACGACGAAAACAGTGACTCAGGGCTCGTTCACTTGCTCCGTCTCCCTCATAGGAACCTCTGACCAGAGACTGGGTTCCTGTATAGAGTTTAAGTCTTTCCTTGGTAACTTTCCAAGGTACCTGGAAGTGACATTTCCTCAGTGTGGTGGGTGTTCTCTTGGAGTGAAAAATGAAACCCACCCCAAATCTCACAACTTTCAACAGATAGACAGGGGTGTCTTTTATTTTACTGCTAACGTTTTAAAATTCAATCTTTGAACAGGTCCTATACTTGCATGGGGCAAAATTTTGAAAGATAGATCAAGAGGTATACAGTGAAACCACCCCTAGCTCCCATTCACTTTGTTTCCTCCCTCCCATAGACCACCATATAGTTTCCTGTGTGTTTCCTTGCACTCATTTGTCCCTTTTCAGGTAAAGTCACACTAAATGACTGAAAGTGGAAGAAGAATGGTTCTCTAAAGAATTTTTGCTAGAATTTCAGGGGGAGGAAAAAGTCCTTTCCTCTGTAGTTGCTTAGTGTCGGAATGTAAACCTAGAGATGAGGAAGCCTCTTCACTGGAAGAGCAACTGAGGGTGAAACCAACCCAGAGGAAAACAGAACACAGAGAGCAATTCCAATGGAAACTTTTTGAGCACCTGGATCCAGCTGTGCCTGAAGCAGTTTACACCCGGACTTTTACAGTGCAAGAGGCATTAAATTATTATTATTATCTTTTTTGTGGGCTATACATAGTGATTGAGAATCAGGTTGCCTAGATTTGAATCTTGGATCTGCCACTTACTAGCTATATAACCTTGGGCAAGACACTTAACCTCTCTGGGCCTCAACATCCTCATCTATAAAATGGGATAATAATAGCATCTATCTCATAGGGTTGATATGAAGATTAAATGAGTTAACGTATGAGAAGAATTTAGAATAGTACCGGGTGTATTAGTTGCAGTTTTTAAAAATTATTTGTATCAGTCAGTATGTTTCAGTAACAAACAGCCCCAAAGTCTTAGTGGCTTAAAACAACAATTTTTCTTTTTTGCACATACTAATGTCCACTGTGGATCAGCAAGCACTGTGCTGATTGTACTTAGTCAGGAATCCGAGCTAAAAGAGCAGCTGCCACATCTAATGTTGCTAGTCACCATGTCAGAGGGAAACAACTTAAAAAAGGATACCCTGGCTTTTGCACAGGACGGGTATATAATGTTCCACTAACGTTTCATTGGCCAAACCAAGTCAAGGGGCCGCACCTAGCTTCAAAGGAGAGGGAAAGGCAGTCCTGCCATGTTCCCAGAAGGGACAGCCCTATTGACCACCACATGACTATTGTTATGTCATAACTGGTTGAGTACTGGACACCTGCAACTGAAGGATTCACAAGTAAATAAGAAATCATAAGTTTCCCTGGTTTTATACTCAGCAGGGGCCAGGTGCCACAACGAAGCCATGCTCTTATTAACCCCCTTCTCCCTAATTCACTCCAACCATTTTGAAGTCTATTGGTCCTGGCCATCCATCTTCCAGGTGTCAGGATCATGTCACTGATATTTTCAGCAATCACTTGCTGGTTAAATCCCAGAAAAGTGGAAAGAAGTTGTATGATTGGCCCAGAGTCACAGGTCAACCAAAGAAAGTACTGAGGGAAAAAAGAGGGAAAGGTCTCCCTGGGAGAGGTGGTGTCTTCGGTCAGGTTCACTGGAAGCACAGTTGAGATGAGGTTTCAGGTGCACGTGATTAACCGAGGGAGCCTCTCAGGAGAGAAGGGGAGTGAGGAAAGCTGGACAGGGCAGGGACAGGAACTAAATAAGGATGTGGAGTCAGCCTGATCCCATGGGCAGCTGTGGAGTGTGAGTTCCCCCATAGAGAGGGTCCTGCCTTGAGGCAAGGGACTCGTCTTTTTTAGCCAATTGCAATCAGTCCCTGGCAGCAGGCTACCCCACAAGGGGAGAGTCAACCTTCTGGGCTGGGCAGCTCCTGCTGGGTTTGTCAAGGGTGATTCCTAGAGAAGGAGGCAGCTGTGAGCTGCCAGGATGCAACACTCATGGCAGCTGGGGGATGGGTGCAGCAGCCCACTTGAGGCGATTTGGATGGGGCCCCAACAGCACCTACTACAGGCCGTCAGGAAAGCACTAATAGGAACCACCTGCCCCTTTCCTCCTACTAGTAAAACTGCACTTCGGAAGCCTGGGGAATATTGACATTAGTGGGGTAAGAAGTGGCATTCAGTGGTTCCCCATTTATCTCCTAGATTAAATGTAAATTTTACCATCAACCCTTATTTCGAGGCTTATGTCCCAAGACTCTGACAAACCTAGCCTATATGAAAAGTCGCCTGGAAACTGCTGTTTTACGAATAACCTCTACGTCTTTGCTCCGACTCTTTTCCTCTTCCGCCCAGGGTGCCCTCTCCACCCCCAGACCTGTGACATTCTACCCACAATTCAAGGCCCCCTCGAATACTGACTACTTCATAAAGCCTTTCTTAATCACTCGACAGGATATGAGCTTTTCCTTCTTTGAAACCTCAAAGCCCTTACTTTCCGCAGTGGGTTTCATTCTACGAATTTGAGTCATTTGAGAAGTGTTATTCCCCAAATCTTTTATGAACTCTTTAGGAAGAGTTCAGTCTTTTTCTCTTTGCAACATCTGGCAAACACCCTGAATAATAAAGGCACTTAATTAATATGCATGTAATTGAATATCTACTTCAATGAGATTAAATGCCCATGCATGATCAAAGCCTTTGTCTTCTGTGCATCACGCAGAGCTGACATTTGCTGAGCACTTGCTATGTGCTGTGCATAAAGTATTTTCTTTGCACTAATTATCTTCACCCCATAGATAAGAAACTGAAGCTCAGAGAGGTCAAGCAACTAACCCAAAGCTACACCAGTGGCAGGTGGTAGATTGGATGGGGCCCTAGGTTTGTCTGAATTCAGAGCCCACACTCCTCTTTTTTAATTGGGGTATACTTGTTTTACAATGTTGTGTTAGTTTCTACTGTACAGCGAAGTAGAGTTCCCTGTGCTATACAGCAGGTTCTCATTAGTTATCTATTTTATACATATTAGTGTATATATGTCAATCCCAATCTCCCAATTCAGCCCAGCCCCCTTTGGCTCCCCCTCGGTGTCCATATGTTTGTTCTCTACATCTGTGTCTCTATTTCTGCCTTGCAGACCGGTTCATCTGTACCATTTTTCTAGATTCCACATATATGCGTTAATACACGATATTTGTTTTTCTCTGACTTACTTCACTCTGTATGACAGTCTCTAGGTCCATCCACATCTCTACAAATGACCCAATTTTTTTTATGGCTGAGTAATATTCCATGGTATATATGTACCACATCTTCTTCATCCATTCATCTGTCGATGGGCATTTAGGTTGCTTCCATGACCTGGCTATTGTAAATAGTGCTGCAGTGAACAATGGGGTGCATGTGTCTTCTTGAATTACGGTTTACTCTGGGTATACGCCCAGTAGCAGAGCTCACACTCTTAACCTCTGTGAGGCAGCTGCCATAGGGCCAAACAGACTTGCTATCAGAAGACATGACTTCACGTGCAGGCTCTGTCACTCACCTTGGGCACAACACTGAACAAACCTGGAAAAGCCTAGGAAGCCTCTCACCCAACCCGTCCCCTTTTCTTCCTGGGCAAAGAGCTAGACCGGTGCTTCTCTGGTTTCAAGGTGCACGCGACTCACCTGGGGCTCACTGAGAAGGGGGAGATCAGCAGAAAACACACACACACACCCCCACGTAACACAATGTGAGAACTTCTATGATAGAAACGTGCCCTCACTGGAAAGAAGAAGGTGAGAACCCAGCAGGGGTGGAGACGAAAGTAAGGAAAAATACCCCAGAAAAGCTTACCCCAGAGTTGAGTCTTAAGGATGAGAGGGCTGGCCAGCTAAAGAAAAGAAAGGGAAGAAAGAGCATTTCGGGTGGTGGGTTCAGCACATGCAAAGTTAAGGAGGTGAGAGGGTCCCAGGGGCATTTGGGGAACTGCCAGTGGCTGAACAGAGCCAGAGAGTAGAGTGAGGGGCCACCGGCAAGAGCTTGGGCTGACAGTGAAGAGGAGGACAGATCCAAGAGGCATTGTCATTACGTACCAAGGATAAGGGAAACCACTGAGGACCTCAAGGTGAGGGACAGTGTCAACCTACCTCCAGAAGTTTCCCTCCTGCTGCTCTCAGGGAGACTGTATCAGAGCGGGTAGACTCAGGGGCCGTCAGGTCATTTTAGATGAGGAGGCTTCCGGGTCCCAACAAGCCTCACTGCCTGGGACCCCAGAGCAGACGGTTGTCCCTAGGATTCAGATTGTGTATCCAGGGCATTTCCAGAGCACAGAGACACACAGATGTACCAAGCCAACGCCCGTGGGGAAGAACCCCAGGATGTGGAGTAGAAGAGAGGGAGTACAAATCAAAGGGAAGTGTGCCAAGACAGTCTCACCCCAACATTGCTCCCCTGGGATCAGTCTTAGTATCTCTTTATTAGACCACCAGTTCTCAAATCTTTTTTCCTGATGAGACATACAGGGCACTTGACCTTCACCAGCCAGACCCATGTGCTTGATAGACCCAGGGTTCTACACACTTCCTGGAGCCACCGGACCTGCAACTGAAAGTGACATTCACAGAAGGAGAGCCATGGAGTCACTCTAATTTACGGAGGAGGTAAATCTCACAGAATCCTTGATGCCTTCCCCATGGCTGGGAGCAGATTACAAGCTTGGATGTCAAGCAATCTCAGGTTCCTGTTCTGACTCCCTCACTTACAGGATGTGTGGCCTTGGGTACTGTACTTAAACTCTTTGAGCCTTAGCTTTCTCATCTGCAGAATGGGTATAATAATAAAATCCTACCACGGAGGGTTTGTCAACAGGACTGGATGTATCTATGCAATCTAAATGCTTAGCTAGGTGCCTGATACATGGTGAATACTCAGTAGATAATAACTAGCTTATTATCTATTAATATTTTCTTATTCTTTTAACAATATGCCAGATTGGTATACACCAATGCGTAATGACTCTGTGCTGCAAATTAATGTATTAGAGAAAGAAAACCCATTTTGTACATATGACGCCTAATTGACTTAACTTCATTCTTGAAAGTCATCACACTTTTTCTTTCAAAACATACTGTAATTCAAAATTTGAACTAATTCACCACCCTTCCCCTCTGCTCCCAATCAGCAAGACTTTTAAGAACTGGTTTGTTTGACATATATACACTAATATGTATAAAAGAGATAACTAATAAGAACCTGCTGTATAAAAAAATAAATTAAATAAAATTCAAAAAATAAAAACAAAACAAATGGGTTGTGGGGACTTCCCTGGTGGCACAGTGGTTAATAATCCACCTGCCAATGCAAGGGACACGGGTTCGAGCCCTGGTCCAGGAAGATCCCACATGCTGCAGAGCAACTAAGCCCATAAGCCACAACTACTGAGCCTGCATGTCACAACTACTGAAGCCCACACACCTAGACCCATGCTCCACAACAAGAGAAGCCACCACAATGAGAAGCACGGGCACCACAGTGAAGAGGAGCCCCCGCCTGCCGCAACTAAAGAAAAGCCTGCGCGCAGCAATGAAGACCCAACGTAGCCAAAAATAAATAAATAAAAAATAAATTTATTAAAAAAAATTTTTTAAGTTAAAAAATAAAACAACTGGGTTGTTCATAGATTCTCCACTGAAACTCAGTTTTAATTTCCTATTATAGACCTATCATTCTCAAGATCTGCTGAGTGAAACCCACGTCGGTGATGAGGCAGAAGGAGCTAGAAATGACTTCTTGAGCATTGCCAAAGGGAATGTTCAGTCCTGAAACAATCTCGCAGCAGCCCACACACCTGGGCTCCATGTGGCCTGTAGTCTCTGCCTTTCCAATAATTTGTTTCTCTACACTACCAGTGTAGTGTAGAGAAATACCCTGATTAGGATCTCTTCTAAAGTTCTCCTCATCTGAAAAATGGGAATGCTGCCCACTCATCCCTCAAAGGATTTAATTAGTTCGGTTGTGGGCAGGTCCACCAAAGATGAAAAGAGCAACAGATTCCACAGCCTGATCAGAGCCAGTGTCACCTCCAACCAGGACTGAGGCAATAGGCTTCTAACTCATCCCGCTGAGCCCACTCTGATCCTCCAGCTCGTTCCCTCTACAACAGAGAGCTTGCCACGACAACACAGTCTGGCCCATCACTCCCCAGGTCAAGAATTCTCAATACTGAGTCTTGTGGCTCTAAGGCCAGAATCCTCACCAATCCACAAGGCCAATGTGTCTGGCTCCTTCCTGCTGATCATGGCTCTGCACAGGACTCTTTCCGCCCTCTGGGCTCAGTCACACCAGCCCACTGGCGGTCCTTCCAATGTGTGGCGCCCCCCACAACCTTTGCATGTGTTGGCATCTCTGTGGGGGTCTTCCAGTCCCCCTGTCCCACTGCTACTCACCTTCAGCTCTCACTGCTAATGTCACTTCCTCAAAGAGGTCAACTTTGATCCCCAAATAGCTCAGGGCTATTTATATAATATAATCTCAGGGCTCCTTGTTTTAATCCTCTGTCGCCCTTATCACTGCCTCCCCAGTGGAATATCAGCATCATGGGGGCAGGGACTCTGTTTTTTTGTTTTGTTTTGGTTTTGCTTTTTTGCGGTACGCGGGCCTCTCACTGCTGTGGCCTCTCCCGTTGCGAAGCACAGGCTCCGGACGCGCAGGCCCAGCGGCCATGGCCCACGGGCCCAGCCGCTCCGCGGCACGCGGGATCCTCCCGGACCGGGGCACGAACCCGCGTCACCTGCATCGGCAGGCGGACTCCCAACCACTGCGCCACCAGGGAAGCCCAGGGACTCTGTTTTGCTTCCCTCCCTTTCCCCAGCACCTACTGACTGCAGTCCCTGAGTGACATCTAATAGAGAACCAATAAGCACTTCTTTAAAATACCATTCTTATATTAATATCTCAGATGAAGAGCTCTGTTTTTACCAAGAGAAACAGGGTAGAAGAGTTAGTTATTTCATTGATTTGATTGTTGTAGACTGAATTATTCTAACAAATGCAGATCTCCTTATTCCTTTAAAATATTATTCTGTTAAGGGTGACTTCCCTTAATCCTAATGTCCCCTTCATGTCTCTCATTCTTCCTTAAGAGCAGCTGTTCATTGTTTCTTCACCCATGAAGTCTCAGGTCTTTCTGGTGGTACTTATGTCACAAGGAGGAATCTTGGTCGAAATCAAATGGAATGGAGGCAAGCGAGGGAAAGGATTTTATCTCTCACCTAATTACCATCATACACCTCTCCTGGGTCTAGGAGTAGGGGTGGGTGGGGGGAAGAGGAGGAGATGCCCTAAGTCGTGCTACTCAAAATATTACCAGCCCATGTCAAATACAGAAATGTTAAGTACAAAACGTTACCAGCTTATATTAAGTCTAGAAACTTTTAGGGTAATTTGATGTTGCCATGACATTCAAGAACATGATCAATGGGCCTGTCTCAGTGAACAGGTCAGTAGGGACCACTTTGGGTGCTGTTGAACTTGGATGGTGGGTCACACGCAGTAGGACAACAGATTCTTCCTCAATATTTTGGAAATTTTCAAAAACTGGCCCTTCACGACAGATAGTTTGAAAAACATGTTACAAAAGGTGATGTAGCCCTAGTCATGTTGTAAGGAAAAGTCAAGGCTTCAAGAAATACCTAAAAACTAAGACACGTCTAAAGGCGGGAATGGAAAAGCAAGAGAATGGTCCCTATAGGTTGCAGTGAATCATGGAAAAAGTCCTTGGAGATGAATCTTGAGTTGGGTCTTAAAAGAAATTATTGGCACATATTGAGGGACAAGGGATAGGCGTGCATTTCAGGAAAGAAGCACACTAGCTAAGACATGGAGGCTATGCAGGATATGAGAAGGACATGTAAGCTAAGGCATGGGGGCTATGCAGGACATGAGAAGCACACAAAAACTAAAGCGTAGAGCAGGGGTCCCCAACCCCCTAGCTGGGGACCGGTACTGATCCGCAGCCTGTTAGGAACTGGGCTGCACAGTAAGAGGTGAACAGCAAGCGAGTGACACTCCGTCTGCTGCTCCCCATCACTCCCCATCGCTCGCATTACTGCCTGAACCATCCCCACCCCCGCCACCACCCCATCCCCAGTTAGTGGGAAAACTGTCTTCCATGAAACCGGTCCCTGGTGCCAAAAAGGTTGGGGACCGCTGACTAGAGGCTATGCAGGACATGAGAAGGACATGTAAACGAAGGCATGGAGGTTACGCAGGACATAAGAAAAATATGTAAGCTATGACATGGAGGCAACACAGGACGTGTCCTCATGCATTAAACTGAAATAGTTAAGTCAAGAGACTGGGTTCTGCCATTCGGCAATCATCACAACGATCATCGATTTCTGTGAAAACATCAGGATGGTAAGAATAGTGGGCAAGTTTGAGAAACAGCAGAATATTTATATAGTCTCCCAGTGACTGCCCTCCAGATTCTTGTTAATGACAAAGCAAACATTTCAACCCTACAGTGGAGAAATCTAACAGGCACCACCTCAACTAAATAAGCAAGTTTAACATTATAAGTTATGAGAAAAATCGACCTCATGTGCCTCCTGATATGATGCACTGGGAAGAACACAGCATCACATATGTGTTATTTCCACCAAAAATGTATAACAATCTGCTCAGCAGGAAACAGCAGACAAAACCCCATTGAAATCACTCTATAAAATAGCTGTACTGCATTCTTCAAAATATCAATATCATGAAAGACAACGACTAAGGAACTGTTGCAAATTCAAGGAGGCTGAAGAGATGTGACCACTGAATGCAATGTATGATCCGGAATTTTCTTTTGCTTTAAAGGATATTATTGAGACAACTGGTAATATCTGGATAAGGTCTGTCCATTAGGTAATGATATTGTATGAATGTTAACTTCCTGAATTTGATGGTCATACTATGGTTAATAAAGAAAAAGTTCTTATTTTTAGGCAATACACACTGATATATGTAAAGGGGCGTTGCATTTCAAACAGTTCAAAAAATATATAGTAGGTATGAGGATACAGAGATAAATAGAGATAGAAGTAGAAGATAAAGCAAAATGGTAAAATGTTAACATTTAGGAAATACTGGCGAAAGGTATATGGACATTCTTTGTACTGTTCTTGTAACTTTTCTGTGAGTCTGAAATTATATGAAACAAAACAAAACAAAACAGTTAAAAGGAGAGAAGAGAGCCATTAGGCTTTAGCCTCCACTTGGTCCTGATTGAGTTGTCTCCTCACCCCTCTGGATTTCTTCCTGCCTCATTCAGCCCTTCCAGTTGGAGGCTTCATGGCTTGGCCTTGGTGGTTCCAGATCCTCCCAGCTAGTTTCTGGATTTACGCCTTCTCTCCTTTTCCTGTCTAATGTTTCTTGCAGACTGCACCCTGAGAGCTGATCTCTTTGGCTGAATGTCCCTTGAGATCTGGGGCAGCATTGCAAGGTTCTGCCCGTGTCCTGTATTTGCTCACTTTGCCAATCCCTGCTTATGCCCCAGACAGATCAAGATAATTAACATTTATCGAAGGCCTACGATGTGCCTGGCACTGTACTTCATCATCCTAATAACCTGAAAGGTAACTTCTCCACTGAGCGTAGTTCGGTCTCACCATCATCTCCACCTAAATTTCAGTGGCTCCAAAGCCCTGCTTTTCTGACCATAGGAAGTGCAATATTTAAAGGGTTTCCCTACCCATATAATTCCGGAAAGACTCAGGGCCATTTAGGTGTCCCATGGATCCCACTTGGTTGTCTACCAGAGCTAGAATTTGTGGCCTCAGGTCCTCATTGTTCCATGGAGGAGCCACTCCAAGCTGGCAGTCCCATCTCTGTCTCTGCTGCCTGGGTACCATCAGCGCTGCAAATACCTGTACCTCAATGCCAGAGACCCTGCACCCCTGAAATAAATAGGAGAAGGTTCCTTTTGTATTACATTCAGTTGTAGTGGGAGTCAGGGGTTCCCACAATCAGCTACTCAAGCTCTAGTGCTGTGGCATGTATGCTAAAGATGTTTAATCTCTGGTGGGGTTGAATTCTAATAACGCCCGCAGTACAGTACTGAGGCCACATCTCTTTACCAATTCCCAGGCCTGGCTTCTGGGCCCTTCTCGCTGCATGAGATCAGTTCTCTCGGTGTGAGTTCTTTCCTAGCTCTTGTGGACCCTTCCTACAAACTGAATTTTGTAAATATCTGAGATACAGATCAGGCATATAAATGGATATGTGAAGGGCATTGCCTATGGCCACTGGTTGAAACACGTGGGGGCCAGATCCTGCCCCATCCAGACACCCTAGTTACGTCTGCAGCTCAGAGAAGTTATTCGGGGTCTAGCGCAGGTTCCCACAAGTAGGTGTCAAGATTTGCAGCCAGATCTGCAGGACCCGTTCTAGTCCGTCACCTTGTCTTCTCTGCAAAGTGGAGCTTAGCCAACAGTCTGGTAAATGGAGGTCCTCCTACTGGAGGGATCGTTAGCTAAATGTAGCTTCGCTGGATCAGCCTAGGGTTCCAGAAATATTATGGGCAACCGTTCAACATGCTGCTGGTGCAGATCCCATGCTTGGCTTATCCAGGCCACTTATATTTCTTTCTTCCTAGTATCTCTTTCCTCACAAGCACTTAATTTACCCCAAAGAAGGTAACATCAAGCATGGCCCATTTTTATGTAGTTCTGGAAAATGCTTGAGGGAGGTGGGAGGAAAGGTCGAAACTACTGGCAATGTGGTTTTACAGAAAGAGCGTGGGTCTCAGAATCAGACAGGCCTGGGTTCAAATCTGTGTTTGTTACTTATTATTTGAGTAAATGTCAGGAAGTTCAAGGCCCTCGTCTGTAAAACAGAGATAATGCCGTCTAACTCACAGGGTTAAATGAGAAAATTTATTTTGAGTTGTCAGTCCCAAAGAGGGGCTCAATGAACCGTAGTTTCCCTCTCCTTGACCTTTTTTGGATCATCTGAGAATTTTAGCTATCTCTGTTTTTCTGTTCATTCCTCTTATGGGCAACCCTAAAGTCAGTTCAGAAGTAGGTCTTGTTTCCATGGAGATGTGTGTAAGGTAAACAAATCTGAAAAGGGGAAGCACAGACACCCATCCCCTACGCCTACTCACAACCAATGCACCAGCCTCAGCAGAAATGTTTCCAAAGAAGTGTTTCACAAAACTTTCGGGGAAGGCACCAAGTCCTGTTTCAAAGTTTACATGCTTTTTCGTTGTGTGGTTCTTGGACAATAATTTGAAACAGATAATAATGAACTTTACACAGCAATAGATCAAAAGTGGAATTACTGAGCTCATCATTGTCTAATATAATTAAGCTGACATGCTTTTCACTGTAAATGGATGGGTTTTTTCTCTCTTTTTTATGTGCACATTTATTTATTAAATATGACAAGATTTCTGGACCCCACGTGGCTTCAGTTCTAATCCAAACAACTTACTTTCTTCTGAAACTCTGATTTTCCTTTCTTTTTTTCCTTTCTGGTAACGTTATTTTGTAACTTTCAAAGGCGAATTGCTTCCCTGAGTGTGCACGGAAATATAAGCACATAAATCACACACTAAATTTACTTAACATGGAGGACTAATTCCACTGTCACTTCCCACTGAACGATGCCTTCTTAGGGAAAAACGCTGCAAATCCTTTAGAAGACCCAAGTGCATCCAATCAAATGATTTCTAAAACTTCCACAAAATAATTTCTCTGTCTGAAATAATAAGCTTAAATAGCTTAGGAAACATAGCAGCTACTAGATAACAGATATTTCTTAATTAGATCTAACTTTAGGTCTCTCTTCAATCATGGCAGAAACCAGACTAGCTTTATAGGGATGTAAACATTCATTTGAAAACCTAATAACAGAGTGGTTTCCTCTACTCTCCCTTTAACCCAAGGGCCAGCTTCTGATGAGTGAAAATCAACTCATGTCTTACCCAAAACATCTGTCCTCAAGATGTGACACCTTAAAATGATGTGGCAGAAACATGTCACCAAAGGCAACAACTCATAAAATTATGGCTAACAGTGGTAGACGGTCTTGTTGCCATCAACCACATAAAAGAAAGAGAAAAGGCATCTAATAAAGGCTTTAGTAGTTGCTAGCACTTGTCTTGAATTTTCCAAAGGCTCTAACAGAAGACTTGATGTGGCCCATGGTGTAAAACCACAGGCAGAAGATTCCGCACTATGGAGAATAAACACAGTGGTAGGGAGAGAGATTAGCAGAACCATTTTCCCCAAACCAGAACATCTAGATGTCCTAGTGGACAAGTTAAACCACTAGCTTCCAGGTGGGCTCTGAGTCTTAAGATAGTGGGCTCTAAGGCACTACAGTCACTACGGAGGGGAGAGCCAGCCAGGCCACTGATTATTAGCTTCACTGCTTCCATCCTTCAGCATGAGATCCAGAGCAGAGAATGAAGAGGGAACTTAGGGAGTCCTTCCCTTTGTCATATAAACAAATCTGTTGAATGAGATGTGAGAAGAGTTGAGCAGGCACAAAGCCATAGAGTCGCTGAACACTGGAGCTGGAAAACTTGTAGAAGAGGAAACTGCAGCTGACAGTGTTGAAATGACTTGCCCAAGGTCACAGAGAAACCACCACCAGCCCTTACCACTTGTGACTTGAATGGAAATAGTCTTTTTCTGACTTGAAAAAGAAGAAAGAAAGAGTGAGCACGCTATGTGTCAGCAAAAGTTATGCCGCATGCAGCTAGATCATTGCCCAACAAAGGAAATGTGGATTCACAGAACTAGCTTCCTACTTCGAACACTATTTTTCCTGTAATTGGGCGAGGCTGGGGGCGAACTCTGGTCAAACACCACAAAGATAAAGAGAAGCTCCATGGTCTTAGACGCATAAACTGTAGGCCCAGTTAAGACTTCTCAACCATTTATCAATCCAGTTTTGCTTGAGTCGTGCACAATGTGGGCTAGGCATTCTTGAAAATATAGAAAAAAAATCATACAACAATGGTCTTTTCCCTCAAGAAAAAATTGAACAACTGTAGGAGACCATCAGAGACCAAGTGCCATGATTCTCAACAGGAGTTCAGACATGGGAGAAATCACAGGGCACTGGGCAAACAGTCAAGGATGGCTTGATTGACCTGACTTCCATAGTACCTTCAAGGCTGGGTTGGGTAGGGGAGGGGGAGACAAGTTGGGAGTATCTAAGTGGGAACAAAGTTTCTGAAGTAGGAATTAATATGGTTCCAGAAAGTCTGGTGAAGAGACCCAGCTAAGTGGCCTAGAAGTTGGGTTTAAGGACACAATGGAAAGTAACACTGAATCCAGAGGGAGAAGCATGATAAACAGCTCAACAAATCATCTGACTGGAGCAACACGAAACAAAGCACCAGAGTCTAGACCCATTTCCTTGGAGACCCTTGTCTCACCGGTGTGTCAAGAAAAATCAAATTTGCAATTTTTAGATTTACATATGCCAGAATCATCGAAAGGTTATATTCTTCATATTGTGATCAACATCTTGACCTCCGCACAGAATGCAAAGTTGGTGTGAGCCATACGAGGGATTGTTGCTTCTTCACACCACCACGCTCCAAGAGGAAATAGACCAGATAGTTTTAGAAGCCATTTCTAGACCCACAAGGTACTGACTCAACAAAATAAGGTTTCGCCAACACTATTAAATAGCCAAGAAGCTGTCCAAATGGCTTTCTGTGACTTTGAACATTCCTTCTCTTTGACCTTAAAGGCTTTCTTAAACTTATCAACTCCTCCATCTGAAGGCCTTCCCGTAGCCTTTCTATTATTACGTCCAATCTCTGGGGTAGGGAGGTAAACTGAGATGCGGAGGAATGATGGAGTCATCTAAATAGGAGACTATTTCAATGTTAAAACATGGCACACCCAAACGCCTGCCGTACACAAAGGCTATTTATAATACGTCTGATTTTCAACTTGGATTTACAATAAAATTTGAAACAGAAAGAGCAAAATTCCAGATTGAAGAAAAATTACAGCTGGAAAAATAATTTTAGAATAAAAAAACCAAGAGAGCCTTCCAAGTAGTTACTCAATTTAAGGAAGGTGGAGGTTTGCGTCCAAGAGGAAACTGCTTTGGGGACATAGAGGAATGGAAATTCCTGCCTTAGCCTATTTTTGTAGCCCTGTCTTCAGCCCATACACACATCTGAATTAGAGAAGGCATTCCTCTCCACTGCTTCCAATAAGGCACACGCCAGCAGAGGCCTCTGGTCCCACTATGCAAGAGCGCATTCAAAAGCTTCCAGCGGTGAGAGTCTGTGGGAGGAGAGTTATTAATTTGCCCCTGGCTGTTGGCCCCAAGCAAATATGTGCCCTTCCTGCCTGCCTCTTTATGCCTCCAATGTACACAAAGCACGTGGCTCCAGGTCACTCAGGAGTTAAATGTTTGGACGGGGTATGTGATACAAACGATGGACAGAAATTCTCTCCCTCTTCCCTTCTTCCCTTATCTTAAGTGGGAAGAAGCTTTGGGTTCATGGTTAATAGCCGCTCAGCATAGTCATTTGCTCTCTGGTGGTTGCAGAGTTTAACTACAGGATGGCAAACACATGGGATCAATGCTGCCACTCCTTATTCACCTACCTGTGGCAGACATCACTGATCAAGCAGAGCACCCTTTTGTTTTCAGCAAAGACTCAACTTCAGAATCCTTCTCAACCCAACAGCCTGGGATGCCATCACCAATTAGAGTTGGCAAGTGGTTCGAAACTGATTTGCTAGCCCCAGAGTAGAGAGAAAGAAAGAGAAATGGAGAGAAGAAAGAAAGAGGAGAGGAACATTTACTAAGCACCAACTATGTATCAAGTAGGGGCACATTGGAGGGCAGGGAAATCTGCCCCCTGAGGAGAGGGGTATTTTATCACTGGCATTGTAGAGTGATAATAAAAACCAGACTTTCATTGGCTTTATATTGTGCTTAAGTTCTCCACAATCACCCCTATTGTCTGCACCCTAGTGCTCCCACTGTTTCCCCTTGCCCTCCTCTCTGCACTGCTGGGACCAAGAACTGCCAGCGGGCTTTGCACACAGCTCGCCTCTGAGAACAACCTGGTGAGGCTGCAAGGAATTGGAGTCAGAAGAGCCATCCTTTCATCCCTGCTCCATGCATAGTTGTGGGCAAACTGTATTTCAGTTTCCTCATTTGTAAAGTGCAGACAACAACGTTGTCCCTTTCTTAGAGCATTGTAACGAGGGTTAGTGCTTATGCAATTGTGAAAGAACACAGAGCCAGCATATAGGAGGAGGTTTTAAATATCAGGATTTTTCCTGAAGTTATCACCTGAACTGCACTGCCTTTACCTGAGTTTTAGGTCATTACAGTAATAATTAGAACAATTTGTAATATACCAAATAAAGCTGTCCGATTTAGAAAAAAAAATACAGGATGCCCAGTTAAATTTGAATTTCAGATAAAAAATGAATATTTTCAGTTAAGTATTTCCCAAATATTGCATAGGACATGCTAACACTAAAAAAATTATTCCCTTTTTAAAATCTGAAATTCAAATTTAACTTGCCGTCCTACATTTTATCTGTCAACGCTAACATCAAATCTGGAGGTGTGGAATGAGTAGAGGAATAACTCTTCCGAGATAAAAAATGTCATACTGGCAGGCGTGTTTCTCAAAATGGATGATTTTCAAACTTTCTTCAGCTACATTCCACAGTAAGAAATACATTTTGCGTCACAATTCAATGCACACGTACATATGTCAATTAACTGAAATAAACATTTCGTGAAACTTGTTCTGTGTACAGTGCAGGTTGGCATTTTCTATCTTCTTCATTCTACCAGAGATTCCATTTCTTTTTTAAAAAAAGTCCTGGGACTTCCCTGGTGGCACAGTGGTTAAGAATCCACCTGCCAATGCAGGGCACATGGGTTCGAGCCCTGGTCCGGGAAGATCCCACAGGCCGCAGAGCAACTAAGCCCGTGTGCCACAATTACTGAGCCTGCACTCTAGAGCCCGCGAGCCACAATTACTGAAGCCTGCGCGCCTAGAGCCCATGCTCTGCAACAGGAGAAGCCACCGCAATGAGAAGCCCGCACACCTCAACGAAGAGTAGCCCCCGCTCGCTGCAACTAGAGAAAGCCCGCAAGCAGCAACAAAGAACCGACACAGCCAAAAACAAATAAGTAAATAAATAAAGTTATTTTAAAAGTCCTGATCCAACCTCACTTAATTGATTTCCTGACCCTCTAATATGAAGGTCAGCGAACTACAGCCTAAGGGCCAGATCCACCCAGCCACCTGTTTTGTATATGACCAGTGAGCAAAGAATGGTTTTTACATTTTTAAATGGCTGGAAAAGATCAAAGAAGAATGATATTTTATGACATGCAAAAATTATATAAAATTAAAATTTCAGCATCCATAAATAAAGTTTTATTGGAACCCAGCCACGCTCATTCATTTATAAATTGCCTATGATCGCTTTCACACTATTACAGCAAAGTCAAGAGCTGCATGTTGAGTATGACCCACAAAGCCTAAAATACTTACTATTTGTCCCTTTACGAAAAGGTTTGCCAGCTCCTGTGCTAACGTCCTAATGGTTTGCAACCTGTAGTTTGAAATGCTCTGCTGTAAACAGTTTTGCCTTGAAAGCATCTATTTCATGTGTGTGAATCTCAGGTCAACCTTATTCTTCTCGGTTGCTCGTAAGATAAACCCAGATGAACAGACTCTGGCCAGGAAATTTATTTTTGGCTGCCCTTAGAGTATGGGTTGGACTCTCTCAAGACCCAGACATAGGAGGAGTTGAGAGGACATTGTTTACCGTTATGTCCAGTCACTTGAGGTATCAACTGCTCCCAGAGAAAGGAAGGATTATGAAGAGCATGGAAAACAGAACAAGTTCTTTTTTTTTTTTTTTTTTGCGGTACACGGGCCTCTCACCGTTGTGGCCTCTCCCGTTGCGGAGCACAGGCTCCGGACGCGCAGGCTCAGCGGCCATGGCTCACGGGCCCAGCCGCTTCGCGGCATGTGGGATCTTCCCGGACCGGGGCACGAACCCGCGTCCCCTGCATCGGCAGGCGGACTCTCAACCACTGCGCCCCCAGGGAAGCCCCGCCTCTTGACTCTTATTACAGAGTTTAGAGCTTCCAGTGCAAAGGTTTGTAATTTGCAGAGCTAAATGTGATGGAATCTAAAGGCTAACCCCCTAGAAAGCATGACATAAAGTTTAAACTACACCCAAGAGAATGGAAAGAGAGGAGAGGATAGTTGCTCTGGCTAGAGAGAGAGGCGAAGGGAGCCTAGAGGCTGACGAATCCCTGAGGGGCCCTTTCCCTTGACTCCTCTCCCACCTTGTGATTTTGGGGGCCGTGAATAATAAATCCCTGAGATAGATTTAGGGGGGACCAAGACCCGAGAGGGTTTGTACCTTGCTCTCTGGGAGAAGCCTGCCGTTAGGGGAGATAAGCTCAATAAAGTTTTATTGACACAGAGTCATGCTCACTCATTCACAAAGTGTCTGTGGCTGCTTTGTGTGACAACGGCAGAGTTGAGTGAGGACTTGCCTAAAATGTTTACCACCTGGTCTTTACAGGACATAGTTTGCCAACCCATGTTCTGTATGCTACAAAATAATAGAGAAGACAGAGCAACAGGGCCACACAGGCAGAGGGGCCCTGAGAAAGCCCTCTGATTGTCCCACAACCAGAAATATGTAGGAGCATCTAAAAGTTTCCCTTGCTCCCCACACCCTCCCCCAAATGGGCACAAAATGGCTAACAGGATCAGCAGGCCTGAGCAGGACTTGGAGTTGGGATGAGGGGGATACATTTGACATGGAAGACTTTCTAACAACCGAACCCAGGATGCCAAGGATGGCCGTTGGGTGCCAGTATGAATAGATGCCAATGGCCAAAGACCAGGCCTGCAACAGACTAAAGATGCCCATGGACTGACAACCCCCATCCCTTCCTCACCCACCCCAGCACCAAGTTTCTACACCTGAACAATCCTAAGCTTCCAGGATCTTAGCTGCAACCCCAAGAAGAGAGAAAGGGAATGAAATGTTGAATTAAGCCACTGAAACCAGAAAAAAAATGAGTAAACACCAAAGTGAGAGATTTTACTCTGGAATTCCCTAGATATTAAGTTTCTGCCACTAGCAGAACCGGGCTTAAACTAGAGATTAGTTTACAGAAAAATGAAGAAAGTCACCCTCTGTATACACAATAGGAAGAACAGGAAACTGTGCTGCTGCAGGGAACTGGAACTTCATTCACAGCAATTCAGGAGACCGCAGCAGTTCGAGTCCGATGGCTCATGACTCAGTGACTCCATACTGAATTCTTTTTCTTTCTACTTCCTCCTAGAATAAAAACAATTTAAAACGGCCCAATTCTCCCAGTGATTTCCTGCATTCTACCTTCAACTTTAGAGAACACTCCTGTGCAAGCTTACATTTTCACCAGTAGGTGGCGCTAACATAGAGAGTGCTGGCCTTCATTTTCTGGTGATGAATTAGCCAGACACTAATTAACGTTCCCTTCACTGACTCTTTCCTCTACCACACATTCGCTCCGGTCTGACTGAACCTTGTTATTAAGTAGGCCCTGAGTGGTTTCACACCAGGCTAACTCTCCCTCTCCGGAGTGCTATTATGGGAAGAATCCCAGAGTCAGGAAACACCGGACATGAATTTTGGCTGTCCCACTAATTAGATGAATTGGCCAAGTCACTTCATCTTTCTAAACCTTAGGATCTTCATCTTTAAAATACATGAGTTGGACTTGAGTTGAATCCTTGTTTTCCAGGTCTGAAAATCAATTCGACAACCACAGTGAGACAGAAGTGTTTTTCACCCATCAAATTAATAGATTTTAAGAAAAACTCAAGATTTCAAGAAAAAGGCACTTTGACACAGTGCTGTGGGGAATGTAAATTGGTACAGACTTTCTGGAGGGCAATTCAGGAGCGTGTAAAAGTCCTAAAACTGTACATACGCTTTGTCCACCAGTTCCACATCTAGGAATTAATCTTAAATAATTACTGACAGGTGCAAAGATATACCTAAAAGGATGTTCAATAAAGCAGGGCATTTTTGCTTCTCCTGGGGCTTACTGTATCTTTGTTAACTAGTTTTTTTAGTTGTTTTTTTGTTTTTGTTTTTCTTTGGGTCCATGCGGCATGCGGGATCTTAGTTCCCCAACCAGGGATGGAACCCCTGCCCTCTGCATTGGAAGTGTGGAGTCTTAACCACTGGACCACCAGGGAATTCCCTTGTTAACTAGTTTCTGAAACTTTATATCATCCTTAGCACTATATTACAATACACGTGTAAGACAAAAAAAGCAAACCATTGCTTAATCATATAAAGAGAGGGAGAAGTAGAGCCTAGGGTTTCTTGAATATTTTTTCATGTGCCCGTTACCATGCTAAAAAGTTTTCTTAAGTTCTTTCTTTAAGTCTTCTTAATAACCCTGTGCAAAAGGTATTATTAATCCTATTTTACAGAGAGAGAGTCTGAGGCTCAGGCAAGTTAATCTTCTTCCAAGCCACACAGTGCTGGTACATGGAAAAAGAAATGTCCCTTCCACTTCATAAAGACCAAGTTCCCTGTGGGCTGGAGGAAAAGGAAGGGGAATTCAGTACATATGTGGACTTTAATTCTGTCTGAGAATTTGATCTAGGCTCTGAAGAGCCTTTAAGGAAGGATTGTAATTTCGAAGCTTCTGCCAGTTCTTTGTGCTGCTAAAAATGGAAACCCAAATTGGTCTGTGAGGTCCAAGGCTTTCTTGTAGGGAAAAAGCCCTTAATTGGGCTTTTATCTGTACAAAAGGAAATTCCATTCTGGACCGGGAAAGCCTAGACAAGGAGACTTAAGTTCTGTGTATACCAAAGGAAAAGAGCGGAGAGTTGTTCTGATATGAATGGATTTGGGGCTTCCTCTTGTGGGATGGAGGGAAGAGGATATTGGGGCTCACCACTGGGGATGAAAGACACAGTCAAAGTGAGCCCCTGTGTGGAGGTGAGGCAGGAACAGGGCTGTACTCAGCAATATGTTGGGACCCTAAAGGTCAGGAAAAGCCAGTAGGGACTGCACAGCATAGGATATGGCCCAGGATCTTGGGTGCAGTGATGGCCAGCTCTGAGCTTAAATGTCCCTTCTGTGCACTGAAATTCCTTGAAACTTTAAGTCAAGCCAGAAAGCAATGCCTTGGGGATAAAGGAAGGCACTGCATATATTTTGGGGTCAGGGACACCATTCAGATGGAGAATAAGTAACCACTAAGACTGTGTCTACAGTCCTTGGAAGAGCCCTGGATTTCCTGGAGTCTTACGGTTTGGAAGCTGGAGTTATTTTATTTGCATATTTTTTTTAAAGGATGACCCTGGAGGTTGTAATAACCTCAGGGACACATGAGTTCTATGTAGTTATTATGTTTCAGGGAATGAGACTTAGGCTGGTCTACAGGACAGCTGAAACCATGTAGCGGGATGCCTTTTAACAGGGTTCACCTGTTGTGAGGCCTCAGCCTGAGTACAAGCACTTGGCTGCCGGCTGCAGACTAGGTGATTACAGCATTAGATCATGCTCATAATGGGAAAAAGGCTTCTCCCCTCTGGCTGACTAATCAGCTTGCCATTTTTATTGCACGATCAATATATAGAGACAGCATTCTGAACTCTGTCAGTGTCTCGGGTGTACACTGGTGTGACAGAAAGAAGAGCTATATTGGCAAAGAGAACAGGTGGAGGGATTTGCAAACTTGCTAAGAAGGTCAAGACAGCTTGGTCTCTGGAGGTACAGGAAAAGGCTGCTGGCCCCCATTGAAACAAGAATAGCTACCAGAAGAGAGTTCCCATATGCCAAGTCCTCTATAGGAGCTGTGCATTTGCCTTTTTCGTCTTATTTTAACGTCGAAAGTACTTCACGCTCATTATCAATCTGTATTATTTTCCTAGGGCCGCCATACAAAGTATTCCAAACCTGGTGGCTCAGAACAGCAGAATATTATTCCCTCACTGTCCTGGAGGTCAAACAACCAAAATCAAGGTGTCAGCAGGGCTGTGCTCCCTCTGGAGACTCTCGGGAAGAATTCTTCCCTACCTCTTCCAGCTCCTGTGACTCCAAGGAAATCCTTGGGGTACGCTGGCTTGTAGCTGCCTCACTCCAATCACTGTCTCCATCCTCACATGGCCTTCTGCTCTTCTTCCTCTGTGTGTCTCATATAAGGACACCTGTCATTGGATTTAGGGCCCACCTGCCCAATCCAAGATGATCACATCTTGAGATCCTTTACTTCATTACATCTGCGATTACCCTTTTACAGATAAGGTCACATTCAAAGGTATCAGGGATTAGGGTGCAGACGTATCTTTTGAGGGGCCACCATTCAATCCACTACCATTATTAATAAAATAATTCAAAATGGATATAAAGAAGGGATACTGCTTAGGAAAATCTTGCCAATGTATTTTCCACTTTCGATGGTCTCCTTTCTCTTCCTGCAGCCCTTCCTCATTTTTTGCCTCAGGAAAACGAGGGCAAGTAACAGAAAGCAGAATGAAAGGACGATAAAGGGGTAACGGGATAAAAGCAGGACAGGAGGACAGAAAGGCAAGAGAGAGAGCTCTCCCACTCCCAGGAGAGGTAAGAAGGAATGAAAGGAGGAAGAAGGTCAGAGGACAGATGGGGGGCTCTGTCTGGATCCCCACCTTAAGGTAGAAACCTAGGTGGAGAGGAAGTGAGAGGAGTTAGAAAACCCAGATCTACTGGGAACTCCAAGCGCCTGTTGCTCATCCCTCAGGCTACAGCTCAAGATGACTGGAAATCCCGTGAAGAAGCTCCGTGTTTTTCATGGTGCCCAAGCGAAAGGTGCCGCCCAGGTGATGGTTTAAAGAAGGCTGACAGAAGTGGATACATGCACAGATGGAGGAAGCACCCAGTTCCCACAGCCTGCTGCATTGCAGTTTCCGTGTGACT
The DNA here is from genome assembly GCF_964270905.1 of Leucopleurus acutus. Classification (NCBI taxonomy): domain Eukaryota; kingdom Metazoa; phylum Chordata; class Mammalia; order Artiodactyla; family Delphinidae; genus Leucopleurus; species Leucopleurus acutus. The sequence goes on from NC_139146.1 coordinate 52,437,656, forward strand.
TCATGGAGGGGATGTGGCTATACAGATAGACCAGAAGAGGCCTGGAGATATCGGCACCAGGAGGCCTCTGAGTGCAGGAATCTCAATAATGAGGGAAGACAGAGGCCTGTGGACTTCTGCAGTGGGAAGTCCCCAAATCAAGAAACGACATGATTGAGCTACATCCCAACAAGCATTTGTGCCAGATGCCCAGGGATGGGATAGGACCAGGAAAGATCACCTCCATTCCGTCCCGCCTGGAGGAAAGAACGAGGGCAGAGGAAGCTCCTGAGAGGGGAGAAAAAGAGCAATAATGAGCTTACACTCTGGACTGATGGAGTTTTAAGAAAAGGCTTCTTTTAAGTAAAAGAAGCTGTTACATTTGACTGTCAGGATATGGGACTGTAGACTGGGAAGCAGAGTGGCATGAAAAAGCAATGGGATAATTAAGATAATGAACAAAACTAGCTTTGCGTGTATATGTGTGTGGAGGTTGGAGGAGTGGTATGTGCGCCCCACTACGGATGTTCTCTTTTTAAAAGTTCATCACCTTCCCTTGAGGGGACAACCTTTATTGGTTGGCTGTGTGTCTTTTCACTGCTTTCTCCATGCTCACAGAAACGTACATACACACACAAGCACGGATATATGTTTATTTTTTTTAATGGGAGTAGATTATGCCCAGCTACTTTTCTTCTTACTACATTATGGACTGTACATTATAGTGAATGTGTAGGTATAGGTGCGTACACACACACACTCACACACACACACACACACACACACACACACACACACAGCCTCCTTTAATTCCAATCTATAGGGTGCGATATCCACAAATCATCCCCACAATTTACTGTTTCTCACCACCACCACCCTGCCCAGTTTTTTAACCATCCTAGTGTTTCAATAGACGTCTACACTTGTCTTCTCATCTAATCCTCACAAGATTCCTCTGAGGTGAAAGTCTTTCTGAGACTCATGGCGCAGTGACAGGTCTGGTTATGACCTAATGCCAAGGTCCATGTGCTTTTCTCTGCACCACATCGAAGCTCCCGGAAACATCATTCCCCATGACTGTCCACGTGTCTGGAAATCCCACCTTCTGGGATGTATTAGTTTCCTAGGGCTGCCATACAAATTTCCACAAACTGGGTAGCTTAAGACAACAGAAATTCATTCTCTCACCATTCTGGAGGTCAGAAGGATAAAATCAAGATGTCAGCAGGACCACGCTCCTTCTGAAGGCTCTAGGGGAGAATCCTTCCTTGCCTCCTGCTAGCTTATGCTGGTTGCCAGCAATTTTTGACCAGTTTTGGCTTGTAGACTCATCACTCCAATCTCGGCCTCTGACATCACATGGTGTTCTCCCTGTGTACCTGTGTCCAAATTTTCCTCTTCTTAGATGTACACCAGTCATGGGATTAGGGCTCACAATAATCCAGTATAAGCGAACCTGATTACATCTGCAAAGACCCTTCTTCAAATAAGGTTGCATATGCTGGTTCTGGGTGGACATAAATTTGGGGGATGGGGCTACTATTCAACCCAGTACAGTGGGATGGTCTTTTGAGTCAAAGTGCAATTTCTTAAAAATGCATGTTCAAGATCTAAAGTGCAAATGGCTGTGTGTACAGAGCCCTGCTAATATGTCCAGTGTCATGTGAATGTGGATGACAGGGTAGGTGCAGTGCCGGGGCTGGAATGTTGACAAAAACCTCAGGGTCAGTCCAGATTCTTCCTTCCTCCCCGCTCAGCTCATACTAGTCACCAATCGCTGTGTTTGGGTCTCCTCTCCTCAGCATCACGAGATCACTTCCTCTTCTCCAAAGATCAGGCCACCAAATTCCTCACCCAAAGAGCAGTAGCAATATTCCCTGAGAGGAATTTCTTCACCTCTGATCTGTTCTCTAAACTTCAGCCCAAGTGATCTTTCTAAGTTAAAATTAAGTCCATGCAAAGCCTACTCATGCCCTGCAGGGCATAGTCCAAGGCTGCTGGCCAGCACACCAGGTCCTCTGTGACCAGCTCCTTGCTTCCCAGCCCAGCTTCAGCTCTCATCACCTGCCCCCAACCCTTTATCCTGTCATCCTTGCCATTCTCAGACCCAGAATGCCCTGCAACACCTCCTTACCTTACGTACTCTGCTCCTTCCGTCTGAAAACGACTTCCTTCCCTTCTTAACATGGTATAGTGGGTTGAATAACGAACCCCAGAAAGATATGTCCATGTCCTAACTTCCAGGACCTAAGAATGTGACCTTTTTTGGAAATAGGGTCTTCCAGCTATAATTAACTTCAGGATCTCAAGATGAGATCATCCTGGATTACCTGGATGGGCCTGAATCCAATGGCAGTTGTCCTTAGAAGAGAAAGGCAGAGGAAGACTTGACACAAAGACACAGAGGAGAAGGCCATTTGAACACAGAGGCAGAGGGCTTCCCTGGTGGCGCAGTGGTTGAGAATCTGCCTGCTAACGCAGGGGACACGGGTTCGAGCCCTGGTCTGGGAGGATCCCACATGCTGCGGAGCAACTGGGCCCGTGAGCCATGGCCGCTGAGCCTGCGCATCTGGAGCCTGTGCTCCGCAACAAGAGAGGCCGCGATAGTGAGAGGCCCGCGCACTGCGATGAAGAGTGGCCTCCGCTTGCCGCAGCTAGAGAAAGCCCTCGCACAGAAATGAAGACCCAACACAGCCAAAAATAAATAAATAAATAAATAAATAAATAAAAGCCAAGCATTAAAAAAAAAAAAAAAAGAGGCAGAGACTAGAGTGATGTAGCCACAAGCCAAGGAATGTGTGCAGCCACCAGGGGCTGGAAGAGGCAGGGAAGGATTCTCTCCTAGGGCCTCTAGAGGGAGGGTGGCCCTGGCAACACCTTAATTTTGGGCACCTGGCCTCCAGAACTGTGAGAGAACAAATTTCTACTTATTTCAAGCCACCCAGTTTGTGGCAATTTGTTACAGCAGCCCTAGGAAACTGATACACACAGCTTCCCCTCAAGGGTTCCTGGAAGGCTGCACAGGTTGCTGACATCACAAGGGAACCTAGCTGAGAGGATGAGTAGGTATCAAATCCAGCTCACATTTGGCCCGCCAAGCTGTGTGCCCTGCAAGAGACGCCTCTTGGCAGAACAGGCGCTTTTCTCTTGTTCACCCAAAGGTGCTCGCGGAGCCAGCAGCAGCCCGAGTTCCTGGGTGTTCTTCAGGGTTCTGCTCCCAGGTTGTTCACAACCTCCAGAAAGCCTTCCCTGGCCCATACGCCCTCCCTCAGACCAGCTTGGACCCTTCACCTGATCCAGCAGCACCTGATCATATGTTCATCCTGCCGTTAAGACGATCGTTCACATTTCTGTGCCCTCCTCTACATCTTGGAAGTGAAGCTGTTCTTATTCTTCTCTTTCCCCTAAACCTAGGACATAATAGGTGCTCAAAAGAGATGTAAGGCATAAGTGGGCGGGAGTATTCAGTAGGGCTTTAGAGCGCTTGAGGCAGCAAAAAGGCACACTCAGCAGGGGCAGGGGTGGGACGCTGTCCCCAAAGGGTGCTGAATAAAGGCAGTTCCATGCACACCACAACTTTGCCTAAAGTAGCCAGCAAACAGAACCGAAAAATAGACTTAAAAAGAGAGCATCACCAGGACATTAACGTTTTACAGATGCCATATCTGATCTTGTGTCTTTATCTTTTCCCTAATTGAGGCATCAGTGCCTAAGGATGTTTCCATTTGGGCCAAAAACATGCTCCACGCGTCCAATGGGACCCAGTACTGCATTCCATGCAGACACACACATGAGCTCATGCAAGTCCCAGGGTGCTCATCTGGTCCAGATTTGAAGGAAACTATTTAGCTGATGGAGAAAAACACATGATGTATCAACTTAATACCAAACAGATTTTATGACATACTGAAACTGCTTATGATAATCTACTAATATATCAGAAGGGCTAATGAACTAAAAAAGAACCAGCTAATCATAGTATCTTTGAGGCCTGTACAATGTTTGTGTGGGCTGCAGGGATGACAGAAAGACAAAATGATGCAGGAAAATTTAGGGGAAGTTATCCAAAAGGCCCCCCGAGAAGCAATCTTGTCCCTCGTAGCAAGAGGTGTATTTTGCCAATTTATGAGCAAAGGCAATTTTTTTTTTTCTGGCTCACAGTCAGGGTGAACTTTTCCAGAGATGAAGAAGAAGGACCACGGTTTGGCTGTTCTCATCCCTGCTAAGCATGTCAGCCGTGGATGCTGCTGCGGGAGGGATCAGTTCTTGGTCCTCTCACTCAGGGATACCTCAACCCACTGGTGGTTTCCTCATCAGTGTGAGTAGCTTCCTCAACAACCACTTAATCACAACAGGAAAATGGGGATTAAAGTGATAAATTAGCTAAGAATTTTTGGCTGCTAGCAAAAACCAGCTGTGGTTGGCATAAGAAAAAGGATAATTGCAGGGAAGAATATTGGAGAGATGAATCCAATGACATGGAGAGTCAACACACCTTGGGAAAGGCCAAGACAATGACAATTCTGTGTCCTCAGCAGTAGGAGCCGCCATTCATGGACAACTTCAAGTTCTGAGTGATCAGTTCTGGGAGGAGAGAGGCTGGTTGGTCAAGCTTGGATTGGACTGGGATGGATTACTCAGTGAAGGGCAAGGGCAGGTGGTCCTCAGGAAGGGTGATCTCTGCAAGCCAGTGACCAGTAGAATTGGTGTCTACCACCAATGCCTACATGTAAGAACATGGTGAGAAGGTTTAAAGCATATGGAAATTTAATTTATAGTTTTTGTTTGCTTGCATTCTTTAGTGCACAATGTTCAGATGAGTGTTTGGGGGGAATATGGTACTGACCCTGGGATGGAGGATGGCATTTGGGAATCTGTGGAATTCTGTTGGGCTGTCTCAATATCTGGGGAAGGGAAGGGAGGAGGAGGGAGGGCCCTTAGAAGGCGAGGACTCAGCAAGCTCAACCCACTGAGAAGCACTGCATTAAAGTAATCACAGGCTGTTCCTGGCTGAATCTGTATGAAACTCAGTCCTTCCACATAATAAGAAGGGATGTTACTATTTGTATTTGCTTTTGTTTTGAGATAGGTTGTTGTTGTCCGGGAGTGTTTTTATTTTATCATATATATTTTTTTACATAACCAAATCATTTTGTTAGCATTGTATAAATAGACATGTTTTTGGGCTTCCCTGGTGGCGCAGTGGTTGGGAGTCCGCCTGCCGATGCTGGGGACATGGGTTCGTGCCCCGGTCCGGGAAGATCCCACATGCCGAGGAGCAGCTGGGCCCGTGAGCCATGGCCGCTAAGCCTGCGCGTCCGGAGCCTGTGCTCCGCTATGGGAGAGGCCACAGCAGTGAGAGGCCCGCGTACCGCCAAAAAAAAAAGACATGCTTTCTAAAGGGCCAAGAAAAGAGTGGAGGACATTTTTCAGAGTAAAACCAGGCTTTCAGATGCCATAGTTCCTGAGTTCTCTCAGGAACTCCAAGAGAACAGGAGGTCTTCTCTATTTGGCATCCTACAGAAGATATTATGTAGGGATTCTCAGCTACCAGCCAAGCCCAAAGGCTACACTGCATCAGTACTTCATGCACACAGACAGTAAGGAGGAATTTGAGACAAAAGACCAAGGCAGAGCCTTTCCCTCTCTATTACTGGAGAAAAGTAGTAACCCTTTGTAACAAAGGGATCATGTGAGCCTTTTAAAAATAATCATCAAGTCAGAAGTCAAGACTGCCTCGGCAGGAAACTCCAGGGAAACGCAAGGAATTAAAAAGGAGAAGGAGAAGGAGAGAAAGGCAACGGGAGCAGCCACATTGGCGGGGATTAAGGTGCAAACGTGATTAACCTCCTTTTATTTTCATACAGGAAACCAGAGGGATGGCTAAGAAACAAGCTCATTATTTCTGGTTCTTGGCTGGTTCTAGCTCTTAGGGGACACTCCCTTCCTCAATCAGAGAGCTGTTTTTATGACAAGGGACTCACAGCTTTCTCACTGCTACATTTTCTTTGAATCCTGGTGAGCAATTAGGCATTCAAATTTGACTATTTACCTCTGGGACTCCTCTGGATATATGAAAGAATTCCCCCATCTGTTTTGCTCAGGATGTGGGCAGAGGAAGAAGTAGTAACAACGGATAGATATTGCCTCTACTTGGCTGGAGCTGGGAAAGCACCATTGCCGTCAGCCAAGGAAACACTCACCAGTGCTGATACAGCAAAGAGAAGTGTATCCTTGGATCTTTGACCGTGTCCAGGTCAGAGGGAGTGCGAGTGGGAAATCCCACCTTTCAAAGGTTAAAGATAACCTGTGACTTACAGAACTGTAGAAATTGGCAAAAGAATGGAAGGTTGTGACATAAAGTAATGAAAGAAAGAAGAAGGAATTCGAGTCCACAAATATTTATGAAGCATTAGATGCTGTACTCGATGCCTCCTCATCATCGTAACAAGCTTGGATTGGACTGGGATGGACTTGGATTGGACTCAGTGAAGGGCAAGGGCAGGGGGTCCTCAGGAAGGGTGATCTCTGCAAGCCAGTGACCAGTAGAATTGGTGTCCAGTAGAATAGTTCATGTTTGCTATCTTTCTTTCAGGTGCTAGGCACTGTTTTAAGTATATTATATGTATTAACTCACTACATCTTCATAACGAATCTGTAGTGTTTATACCTGTTTTTACCATCCCCACTTAAAGGATGCAGAAACAAGATAGCAAAAGGCTAAGTGCCTCCCCAGAATTATCCAGGTAGTAAGTGGTAGAGCTGGGATATAAACTCAGACAATAAGTCCTCAGAGTCTGGGCTTTAAATCACTATATTATAGTGTCTCTTAAGACACAATTCTTTTTTTTCTCAAGAAGGTTACAGATTGCCAACAAACACATGAAAGAATGCTCAACATCATTAATCATTAGAGGAATGCAAATCAAAACTACAATGAGATATCACCTCACACCGGTCAGAATGGCCATCATCAAAAAATCTAGAAACTATAAATGCTGGAGAGGATGTGGAGAAAAGGGAACACTCTTGCACTGTTGGTGGGAATGTAAATTGATACAGCCACTGTGGAAAACAGTATAGAGGTTCTTTAAACAACTAAAAATAGAACTACCGTACGACCCAGCAATCCCACTACTGGGCATATACCCTGAGAAAACCATAATTCAAAAAGAGTCATGTACCACAATGTTCATTGCAGCTGTATTTACAATAGCCAGGACGTGGAAGCAACCTAAGTGTCCATCGACAGATAAATGGATAAAGAAGATGTAGCACATATATACAATGGAATATTACTCAGCCCTAAAAAGAAACAAAATTGAGTTATTTGTAGTGAGGTGGATGGACCTAGAGTCTGTCATACAGAGCAAACTAAGTCAGAAAGAGAAAAATGAAAAACAGATACCATATGCTAACATATACATATGTAATCTAAGAAAAAAAAAAAGGTCATGAAGAACCTAGGGGTAAGACGGGAATAAAGACACAGACCTACTAGAGAATGAACTTGAGGATATGGGGAGGGGGAAGGGTAAGCTGTGACAAAGTGAGAGAGTGGCATGGACATATACACACTACCAAACGTAAAACAGATAGCTAGTGGGAAGCAGCCGCATAGCACAGGGAGGTCAACTCAGTGCTTTGTGACCACCTAGAGGGGTGGGATAGGGAGGGTGGGAGGGAGGGAGACACAAGAGGGAGGAGATACGGGGATATATGTATATGTATAGCTGATTCACTTTGTTATAAAGCAGAGACTAACACACCATTGTAAAGCAATTATACTCCAATAAAGATGTTAAAAAAAAAAAAGGTTACAGGGAGATGGACTCACAAACAGATAATATCAATATTGTTTGCACAGAAGATAATAGATATGTGCAGGGTGTTTGGGAAGCCCTTAGTCCAGTCCAGGGGTCAAGGACTGCCTGGAGGAGGGTGGTTTCTAACCAGAACCTTGAGGAGTGGGTAGGAAAAAGTTAGGTAGAAAAGCAGAGGAAGGGCTTCCCTGGTGGCGCAGTGGTTGAGAGCCCGCCTGCCGATGCAGGGGACACGGGTTCGTGCCCCGGTCCGGGAAGATCCCACATACCGCGGAGCGGCTGGGCCCGTGAGCCATGGCCTCTGAACCTGCGTGTCCGGAGCCTGTGCTCCGCAACGGGAGAGGCTGCAACAGTGAGAGGCCCGCGTACCGCAAAAAAAAAAGCAGAGGAAGACCAACCGAGGCGGCAGGAATAAGATGGGTGCGTGTGCAAGGAGCCATAGCGGTCTGGGAGTAGGAATGGCATAAAGCCTGAGGAGGGGGAGGGGAGAGGTATAGCTGCAAACCTAACATGTTAAGGGCATGTCGTATACATCTGTTGAATGAACACATGAGAGTCCAGCCAAGCATGGCTTTGTGGGCCAATTTAAGGATTTGGTGTCCATGGGGGCCGGGGGGCAGTTAAGCAAAGGAGTACCATGATATTAGTAAGATCACTTTAGCAATACTGTTGAAGGTTTGTTGTTCTTGTTTTGGGAGGAGGGCGAGTTTATCTGTCTTCTCTAGTAGCTCTTTATGGGGAGGCCTTATGTCAGAAACTGGTTGGAAAGTGGACCACAAGGTTTGTCTCTGTGTGACAGTTTTCTTTCTGTTAAGTCAGTCTATGAGTTCAAACATAGTATTTTCAGTTTTTTCCTTCCACAAATTAAACTATGACATCATCAACCTAAGGAGTTTTAATATATGCCTGACTAGGTTTCTTTTATCGCCACTTTTATTTCTTTTTCTTTCTTCCTTAATTCCTTTCTTCCTCCTCCTTCTTCTCTTCTCTTACCTATTTCATCAAGTGGCTAAATTCTCCCTAAACCCAACCTTGACTTTACCAGAGAAGTTAAAATGATAACATGAAGACCATGTAGGAAGATACTGCAATGCGCCAGACAAGAGGATCTTGCCTGATAAAGACCTAAACTGGAGTAATATTAGAAACGGAGAAGAAGGGGGCATATTTGAAAAAGAGCTAAGGATTAAAATTGGTCAGCTTCTGTGTTCATGGGAAGCTGGGGTGGTAACAGAATTAGAGGAACCAGGATGAATTCTGGTTTCTGGCCTGGTTGGTGGTCATTTACTGAATTCTAGAGAATAAGATGAGAAATAGGCTTCCCTGGTGGCGCAGTGGTTGAGAGTCCGCCTGCCGATGCAGGGGACACGGGTTTGTGCCCCGGTCCGGGAAGATCCCACATGCTGCGGAGTGGCTGGGCCCATGAGCCATGGCCGCTAAGCCTGCGCGTCCGGAGCCTGTGCTCCGCAACGGGAGAGGCCACAACAGTGAGAGGCCCGCGTACCGCAAAAAAAAAAAAAAAAAAAAAAAAAAAAAAATATATATATATATATATATATATATATATATATATATATATATATATATATGGCCTCCCAGTAAAGATCAGATCAAAGGTGTGGTTGTAGGACCCTTTTCTGACATTTCAGAAAGATTGAAGTTTATGCCTCATAAACTTCTCAACTAGATAACAGGGCTTCCTGGTGGGGAGCTTCCTTAGACCCTCAGCCAGACAACAGAACATCTGAGAACCTAAAGCGTTTGCCTCACTAGCACACTGACTTCGAGAGTCCTACCGCACAGAGATTTGTGGGATTGTTTTTGTCCTTGACATGGATTATAATTTGACACACAGGGGGCCCACACCTTTTTTAAAAGGAATTGTATCAGCTTAAACTCAGGGAGCTATTAATCAGAGGGAGAAATATTTCTTTGGAGAAGGCAAATGCACACAGTTTAAATGACAGATCTAGAATGTACCTTAAGGGATGGGTAGTGGAAAATGAAAGGAGGTCCCTGGGCCCTAAACTTCCTAGGAAAAGGAAGCAGGCTAAGAAAGATACCCAGAGGCAAACATAGGGTATTCTTATAAGAAATGAAGACAATTCAGAAGATGAAGCCAAGATTGCAAAGGGAGGAGCCAGAGCCATGGAAAACCACTCACGAGGAGCAGAAATGAACTGTTAATCAGGGAATATTCTCTCCCACTGGGGTCAGAGAAAAAGGCCACATGTGTCCTATTGTATTTCAGAATTGCTAAGGATAGGAGTGACTATGTGCCTCCTTTTCTCTCCCGTTTTTGAGTGGGAACATTTATTGCTTTATTCTGTCTCTTTTTCACAATTGTATGTTAGCTTGTAAGATAGCTTGCTTTTGTTTCATAAATCTCCAAGAAACCACAGCTGAAAAGCAAAATTCAAGGAGTAGATCAGAGGTGCTTTGTCTTCATTTATACCCGCTTTAAACGACGATATGTTAGACTTCGAGGCAATGCCATAATGGGATGAGAATTTTGAGGAACAGGTGAGTGCACTTTGCACACAGGAGTATTGTGAATTGTTGTGGCCAGAGAGTTAACCATGGCAAATAATCTCTAAATATGTCCACCATCAATTCCTTTCCTCCTTGAATGTACATGCCACTTGTCAAAGGCAAACTGGACAGTAGTTAGAGCTGTGAAAGCATTTTATTCAGGACTATTGCCTTAGAGGGTATGGGACTCAGTGTAGAATCAGGCTCAATTCTGAACATGGCATGGGCAAGTGAGAAGTTATAGCCGAGGAGCAGGGTGGGGTTGGTGGATTAAAAAATTGTGAAAATGAAACATCAGGAGTGAGGGAGGATTCTGGTTAAACTGACCTAGCAGGAGTCTTGCTGAAGACAAGCCAGGATGACCAGACATCACCTGGGAGATGGTGGAAGATGAGGAACCAGATGAGGCATCAAGCGTGGTCAGATGTAGAGGATGGGGGATTCTGGCTAAACTGACCTAGCAACATTATTGCTAAACTTGAACAATGTAGGTGTACGCAGAAGTCTGCAAGTCAGGTCTAGTCGAAAAAGAGTTCAGGGAAGCCTGAGTAGAGTTTGGCCAACGAGACAATCTTTGTCATATTCTCCCATCAAGAGATGGGGCTTATTTCCCCTGGGCTGGCCTTGTGGCTGCTTTGGGTAATAAACGATGCAGCAGAATAGACATCTGGGACTTTTGAATCTCTGTTAGAAGAGAGCAGGCAGCTTCCAGCTCCTTCCTTTTGGAACACAGCCACCATCTGTAAGGAAGCTCAACGTCCATGAGGCAAGGACTATACAGAAGAACACTCAGGCCCTCAATGGTCAGCCCTAGTCGGTGGCCAGCACTCACTGTCAGCCATGTGAGTGAAACCATTTGGAGACTATCAGTCCCCTCAGCACCCTAGCCAATACTACAAAAAGCAGAGGAATCACTCAGTTAACCCACAGAATCATGGAGATAATAATTTGTTGTTGTTTTAAACCACAAAGCTTCAGGTGGTTTGTTGTAGCAACACGTAACCAAAACAGATAAAGATTAAGACATTGAAGCTGGAGGAGCTATCTCCAAGAGAGCATGTGAAATGATAAAACAAGAACAACTCTGGGGAGAACAAAGAAGTTTAGGTAGCCCCAAAAGGAGACTAAGAGGAAATGTTCAAAGAGACAGGAGGAGAGAAAGAAGAAGTGACATCACAGAAAACAAGGCAGAACTTCAAGATGTAGGAGAAGGTCAACAGTGTCAAATGTCACAGAAGGTTTTAGAAAGAAAAGGTGTGGAAATCTGCCATCAGCTTTGGTGGCGTGAAGTCATTAGTGACCTTTGCCAAAGCAGCCTTAGCAAAGTGGTGGAAACAGAAGCTAAATGACAGGGGTTAAAGAGATTCCTAGCTAGGAAATTTTACTTAGTCACAGGCAGTAAAAACGAAAGCAAGCAACAGGTACAGATATCTCTTGTAACCAAGTGTCTGGAAAGGAAGTAAGAGTAACTGGACATTTGGTAAATGGGGTCATAAGGTCAACGGAAGTGTCACATTAACACATTTATGCTTTCCGATCAAGCTCTAGGTTGCCACAGCTTTTTGCAAATGGCCATCTTCAGACTGATGTGCAGCTCCTACTATTATGTCTGTCCACATGGTTCTGTTTGAAAGCTGGGCTGAATCAACCTTTAATGACAGGGGCATCGTGCGGTGTCAGGAGCACAGTGTTGGGAGTTCTGACACTTAGTCTGCACTAGCTTGGTGCGAGAAGTCAGCCTCCAAACTTCAGCTCCTCCTGCATTTGATACGTGAATTAGACTAGAGGACCCTGAAGAGCCTTCCAGTGTTAACATTCTATAAAAGTGGTTTTATTCTCAAAAATTTCTACATGTAAATATTATGCTTTGTTCTAGCTGTTTCCCGGAAACCCAGCAAGCCTATATGGGCTAAATCACCTAACTTAGCAAGCAAAATACTGCAGCTCAATGCCTTCACCTAAAGTGCATACAATACTCTCATTTCTAGCCCATATCCTATGAGTTGGAGCCTGGATATAAGGTCCTCAACAAAGGGTTTGGTCCCTCCTGAGCCCCCAGAAGCCAGAGTCATCCAGAGTAGAGTGGCCCTTGGTCACCCCTAGGGCAGAGAGATCTACGGCCATGCCCAGGGATAAACCAGGCCACCAAGGAAAACGGAAAGGGGCAGGGAGGGTTACCAAATACAGTTTATTTCCTAAAAGTATAAGTATGCCTCAATTTACATGGGCTGGGGAGACAGATCTCTATCACTCAAGGTGTTGCGGAGATAAGGAACACACCCCAACCCCTTCAATATCCCTCCCTCCTGAGGGTCAATGCTGTCAAGCATCTTTTTTCATAGTTAATATCCTTTGGGGTATATTATTTCTGCATTCAGCTTCTTTCTTTTCTATTTTGAAGTTATACTGTTATCTTTACTTCATGGGGTGCCTTTGCTCCCAGGTGCAATTAAAGATGTAGCCAGCTACAGTGGCAATCATATTACAATATATAAATGTATCAAATCAACATGTTGTATACCTTAAATTTACACGTTATATGTCAAATCTATTTCAATTTTTTTTTTTAAAGATGAAGCCAGAGAGGGTAAACAGTTTTTGTATAGTCAGGAAATGTATTTAATTGGTATTACCATGCTTTCTTCTTGTGGAAGGAAAAAAAACTAGAAAGAGAAATCTTATTACATCTCTCACAACTGCCACCCCAAATCCTAATACGTTAATATCAATATTATTAGTGTGATAGGAAGAAAACTATATTTGTGGCAGTAAAAATAATTTCTTATTCTCCACTCTGTTCTAAACAAGAGAAGACCCTCTGAGCGTCCATGTTAAGTGGAACGATGAGTGTGAGTGTGCAAGCTGAGGGAAGGTTTTCGAGAGCAAATTTGTATAGTTTAAGGAAAAGGGAAGAAGGAAGGGACAGAGTGGAGGAGGGAGAAAAAGAGAATTCTGGAGAGGACAGACATGCTGGTGTCCATAAATATTCAGGGTCTATTCGAGGGCGACAGGAGAACAACAGAGCAGCTATTAGGCGAAAAGAAATATTTCAGGAAGAACAGAGATGCTTAATGGGGATTATTATTGTTGTACTTTGTGCTGCGTGATACGACATTCTCCACCATTTATGTCTCTCCTGTGCCTTCACCAGCTTTTCCCTTGCTGTGGTGGTTAAGAACACAGACCCTGGAGCCAGACACTGCATTTCAACTCCTGGGCCCACACACACCACTGGCTGTGTGGCTCTGGGTGATTTAATCTAACGTCTTCACACTCTGGTTTCTTTATCTGTAAAACAAAGATGATAATAGTGAGACTTCCCTGGTGGAGCAGTGGTTGAGAATCCGCCTGCCAATGCTGGGGACACGGGTTCGAACCCTGGTCCAGGAAGATCCCACATGCTGCAGAGCAACTAAGCCCGTGTGCCACAACTACTGAGCCTGCATGCCACAACTACTGAACCCCGCCCGCTTAGAGCCTGTGCTTGCAAAAAGAGAAGCCACCGCAAGGAGAAGCCCGTGCACCGCAACCAAGAGTAGCCCCTGCTCACTGCAACTAGAGAAAGCCTGTAAGCAGCATTGAAGACCCAATGCAGCCACAAATAAATAAATGTATTGTTTTTAAAAAAAGATAATAATAACACCTACCTCATAAAGTTTTTGTGAGAATTAAAGGTATTAATATATGTAAAGGGTTTATAATTGGCCTGGCACATACTTTATTTTTACCTACTAAAACTTTCTGAAATTCAATTTTCTTTTGCTTTTGGGAGGATGTGACAAAGAGCTAAATTCTATTTTACGGAAGTAAGATGCGAAAAAGACTGCTCCTAGGAACCAATCACATCTGATGTTTTCATAATTGTTATTACTATTGTTATTGTAATTATTTTGGCTCTCTCTCCTAATGTGCATCCATGTCCACACATTTTGTTTATAACCTTTGCATGTATAGCCATTCATTATTCCTTCATTCAAGTGATCATTATTCCTTCATTCATTCAACATTTATTGAGCACCTACTACTTTCTATATGTCAAGTGCTGTTCCACGTGCTGGAATATAATACAATCAAGATCCCTGCTTCCATGGTGTTTAAATTCTCAAGTAGAAAGTAGACTATTATCATGACAACAAATTAAAGTGAGATAATTTCTAATACTGATATCTGCTGTGAGGATTGTGGAACTGACTTGAGGATTTGAAATTTACTTGGGGAGAGTCACTCCTTCAGAGAGGGTGGTCAAGGAAGACCTTTCTGAGGACATGACATTTGAGCTGAGAAGTGAATAATACAGAAGAGACAGCCACAAAAATGTGCTGGGCTGAATGTATCCAAACAAAGAAGGAAAAAGTCCAGGAATGTCAAGATAGAAATGAGCCTGGTATGTTTAAGCAACTGAAAGAAAACCCGGGGTCTGGAGCCCATTGAGTGAGCACAAGAGTGGAAGAACATGAGGTCAGAGAAGTGGAGAGGGGCTGTATTTGCCAGGCGCCCAGGTTTCTTGGAAAAGAAGGGTATGTTTTAATCTAAGTGCAATGGGAAACCACTCCTCAAGAGTTTTAGGTAGAGGAGTTAAAGAATCTAATTTACTATGTGCAAGTAGATATTGATTGAACATCTATTTGCAGGGCACAGTGCAGTAGCCTTGGTGGAGGGTATTAAGATGAATTGGAGAAAGCCAGACTATCCTGGCTGTTACATGGAGAATGGATTGTGGAAGGGCAAGAGAGGAAGCAGGAAGTCCACTCAGGAGAATTCTAGAAGAGAAAAGCAGGTGGCTTAGACTAGGGTGGTAACAGTGGAGCTGAAGGGAAGAGCACAGATTTTGACTATATTTTGGAGCTAGGGCCAAAAGATTGACTTCTAATGGATTTTGGTAGGGTGAGTAGAGCAATATATGAATTAATAAGAATACAGAATTTACAGAATTAGTTCAGAAAAGTCACAAAGTGAATACACAAATAATACCACAAGCAACAACAACAAAACTGGGGGATGGAAGAGAATCTGATCTCCAGAGTTACCACATTAATATTATTTTAAATGTCCAATTTCAACAAAAAATTACAAGACATGCAAGAAAGTATGGCTTACACACAGGAAAAAAAAAACGGTAGAAATTGTCTCTGCAGAGCCCTGGTGTTGGACTTAACAAGACCAAGACTTTAAATTGACTATTTTAAATATGTTCAAATAAACAAAGGAAATTTTGTCTAAAGGACTAAATAAATGTGTAATAACAATGTCTCCCCAAATGGAGAATACCAGTAAAGTGACAGAAATTATAAAAATATACTCTGAGCTCTTCACATTTATAAAAAGTTTAAACAAATATATCAAATATTATCAAGGCTTTGAGAATCACAACCAAATAGGTTTAGTGATGTACTGTTTTACAATTACTATGAGTTGGGATTGTCCATTGAAGCTGTTTCTCTCTCTTTCTATCTGTATTTGTTATCTGTTATTAGGTAACAAATCATCCCATACCTCAGTAGCTAAAAACAACAAATATTTATTATCTCACAGTTTGTGTGGGTCATGATTCCAGGTCAGGCTTAACTGGGAACTTCTAACTCATGGTCTTTCACGGAATTGCAACCAAAGTGTCAGCTGAGGCTGAGGTCATCTGAAGGCTCGACTGGAGAAAGAGCCACTTCCAAACCCATTCATGTGATGGTTGACAGGCCACAGGTCCTTGCTGGCTGTTGACTAGAGATATTAGCTCCTCGCCCCCTAAGACTCTCCATAGGGCTACTCACTACATGGAAACTTACTTCCCCGAGACTGAGGGATCTAAAAGAGAGGGTGAGAGACTATTTACCCAAGAGGAAGCCACAGTCTTTTTATAATCTAATCTTTTCATAATGACATCCAATCATTTTTACCATATTCTATTTGTTAGAAATGAGTTAGTAAGTCCACCCCACACTCAAGGGAAGGGGATTACACGAGGGTACAAATATCAGGAGGTCCCCTACCACTCAGTCCTGGACTCTCCTTGGTAACAAAAAAAAGCAGGAAAAGTCATAACAGTAAGTCACCACAGTTGCTACACAACTTAATAAAGTCACAAGAGGAATAGTTGCTGGTGTCCTCCATACAGGAAGATCACCAATGGAAAAATTAAAGCAATATGAATTCGTCCACATTTGTCAAATTTATACCGCCTGTGACCAAGTCAACAAGAAATGTGTAAGGTCTTCATTACTCAAGAAGTTTCCAAGTCCACAGCCTCAAGTACAATTATGTGTATTTGCACCATAAGATCTTTATAATCTCACCCTTTGTTCAGGGCACAAATCTTCCTAAACTTTTCAGCAAACTTTTCCCAAAATGGCATTATTTGTCCACCCCTAATTACAGCCCCCTTCATTTGCATGTGACTTTTCTCCTGACAATATTAATCCCATGAGGAGGCAGTACCAGGAATGCTCCATCCAGCTGAACTCCAACTGTGTTCTTGGCTCATCACACTCTTGCACAAGTAAGAATGTAAACATTCCACAGCCTCCTCCTTCTCTAGTCTGCTCTCCCACAATGTCTTGCTGTGTGATGCAAGCTCCCCTGACTTCATGAGCTTAACATATTCTATACCTGTAATCTAAACTTTGTGCACTTTCTTTCTTTAATAAAACATTTCTCTTCTGACTAATAGTTCCCCAAACTGTGCCTGTTGACATCTTCTTCCCTGGAATGGGTACTTCAGAATCATAAATTTCCAACTTAAGTTAAAAGGTAAATATCACAAAGTTCAAATAAAGTCACAAAAGAGCAACGAAGTAATTTCAGGTTAAGCTAGATGATAACCAGAGAATTTTTTTTTTCATAAATGTCCTGACTTCCCACAATATCACTCACCTACTTCACAGTACCACTTCATTGAAAAAGTTGGGCTCTTCCAGAACCTGGATAATTAGAATTAAATTGTAAACTTCTAAACATTTTTTATCTGTGATCTCATTATTTATTTTATACAAAGCATCAATAGTGTATATATGGGCTTCCCTGGTGGCGCGGTGGTTGGGAGTCCGCCTGCCATTGCAGGGGACACGGGTTCATGCCCCGGTCCGGGAAGATCCCACATGCCGCGGAGCGGCTGGGCCCGTGAGCCATGGCCGCTGAGCCTGCGCTTCCGCTTCCGGAGCCTGTGCTCTGCAGCGGGAGAGGCCACAACGGTGAGAGGCCCACGTACAGCAAAAAAAAAAAAAAAAAAAAAAGTGTATATATGTCAATCCCGAAAAATGGCATAGATGATCTTATTTGCAAAACAGAAATAGAGACATAGACGTAGAGAACAAACGTATGGACACCATTTAACAACTATTGACTGAACACCTCCCGAGTAGAAGGCAAAAGGCTATAAGCTCTGCAGGAGAGAAAGGTGAGTTAGAAGGAGATAACGCCCTTAAGAAGCTTAGGATGTAGATTCAAATCAATAACCATGATTCAAGGTAGAAATGACAAAAACACCTTCAACCAGGTCCCAGAGCAAACATTACCTACTCCAAGAGGCCTTCCTGAGTGCTGCCTGTAATGTGGCCCTCATTCACTCCTCAGAGCGGTACCTAGTTTTAGTCTCTTACAGCACTTTCGTTATCTGACATTATCATGGTTATTAGCTTAATTTACTAGATTTTGGTCAGTCTCTTCCTTGAACACGGGAGCACCATGAAAACAGAGGCTTCCTCTGTCCTATTCATCACTGGAAAACGATGCTTCATAAATCCCTGTAGAAGAGCAAATGAGAGGTTCAAAAGTAGAAGCTCAAAGAATGGAGAAGTCCTCAAGTCTATTCTCTACGTCTGCGTCTTTATTCCTGTCCTGCACCTAGGTTCTTCAGAACCATTTTTTTTAGATTCCGTATATATGTGTTAGCATTGAGGACACGGAGAGGCGGAAGGGTAAGCTGAGACGAAGTAAGACAGTAGCATGGACATATATTCACTACCAAATGTAAAATCGATAGTTAGAGGCAAGCAGCCACATAGCACAGGGAGATCAGCTCGTTGCTCTGTGACCACCTAGAGGGGTGGGATAGGGAGGGTGGGAGGGAGACGCAAGAGGGAGGAGATATGGGGATACATGTATACGTATAGCTGATTTACTTTGTTATACAGCAACAACTAACACACCATTGTAAAGGAATTATACTCCAATAAAGATGTTAAAAAGAATGCAGAAGTGAGGGATTATTTCTGTGTGTAAAAGTACTTGCTAAAACACTACTAATTTTCCCAATAGGAAAATCCTGGTCTGTGAGTTTTATGTCTCAAGGGCATGTGCCCTCCCAGGACTGAGCTTGGGAGGAGACATAATTGAGTAAGTCTGGAGGAGAAAGAGGAGTCTATCTTCCAATCAGTCCCTGAAAGTAACGATCCCTGATTCTCACCTTTGGTATGGAATGACTGACTTATGGCATCTTCCTTGAGAACAAAGAAAGAAAATCAATTCTGTCAGATGAAGCAGCCCTTTCACACTACCCTTGGTGGGTTATTTAACACAACCGGATTTCACACGCCAATGCCTTATATGAACAAACATAAAAACTTGTATCAGAGAGCCTTTAGGGGCTTCCCTGGCGGCGCAGTGGTTGAGAGTCCACCTGCCAATGCAGGGGACGTGGGTTCGAGCCCTGGTCCAGGAGGATCCCACATGCCGCGGAGCAACTAAGCCCGTGTGCCACAACTACTGAGCCTACACTCTAGAGCCAATGAGCCACAACTACTGAGCCCGCGTGTCACAACTACTGAAGCCTGTGTGCCTAGAGCCCGTGCTCCACAACAAGAGAAGCCACTGCAGGGCTTCCCTGGTGGCGCAGTGGTTGAGAGTCCGCCTGCCGATGCAGGGGACGCGGGTTCGTGCCCCGGTCTGGGAAGATCCCACATGCCGCGGGGCAGCTGGGCCCGTGGGCCATGGCCTCTGAGCCTGGGCGTCCGGAGCCTGTGCTCCGCAACGGGAGAGGCCACAATGGTGAGAGGCCCGTGTACCGCAAAAGGAAAAAAAAAAAAAGAGAGAAGCCACTGCAATGAGAAGCCCGCGCACAGCAACGAAGAGTAGCCCCCGCTCGCCACAACTAGAGAAAGCCGGCATGCAGCAACGAAGACCCAACGCAGCCAAAAATAAATTAATTAATTAATTATTTTAAAAAAGAGAGAGGCTTTAACCTTTAGAATATACTTTAAAACCAACATATGAAGTACCAATAGGATAACTACCATTCAAAACAGGAAAAAAAAAAGAAAGAAAGAAATCCTGCAAACGCTCTAAGGTAATTTTTTATGATTAGACAAAGTTTAAACAACCCAGGAAATATCCATGTTTTGTCTGAAAAGACTATACTTAAATGTCTAATAAAAAGAAAATGACCTATAATTCCCACCATTTCTTCTCTTACTTACAGTCCTGCAAGATCAATAATAAAATACAAGTTTTTACAACTTCATTATAGTTAAACTGCATTTGCTAACAATTGCCTCCTTCTCATTAAAATAACATTTCAAAAAAAGAAAAAACATTTCATTCAATAACTACTGCAAGTGTCAAGTCAATTTACCCAGGGCTCCTTGATTTCCATACTGCTATGTGCTCACCACACGGGACTCAGCTATTCACGTTTGTAACCTCAACAGGGCTTCTCTCCACGGAATGACAGTGAAAGGATGCTCTTCCTTTCACTCTCCTCTAGGGGAGGCGGGGGAAATAAACAAATTGTCCTCTTTTGTGTTTCAGCATGGGACATGATTTTGCGGTAGTCTAAAAATAAATCCATTCTTGATGTTTGACATAAACAAGGGACTCAACGAATAGTCTTCAGTTGTTGAAATTCCTCTGGAGTAGGGGTGAGTGATGACATTAACAGCCTCTCCAGAAAGAGAATTCACATTTATAAAATCCCTCCTCTATGCTAAGTACTCTGCATACACTGTCTTGTTTAATCTAGTGCGGAAAACATCTAACAACTATGTGTTATTTACCACCATGTGTCTTAGACTGCTTCACTTTGGGGGAGTGAAGAAGTGAGAACCTACCCTCAAAGGTCACATGTTCAGTTTTCATAACAACCTTTTGGGGTGGGTGACTACTATTCCCATTTTATATACAGTGTAGTTTCCAACTTGGACTTAAGATATGTCCATCTTGCTGTGCCCAGTAGATTAAGCCATCAGATGTCTATCTGCATGAAGGAGTGAAGAACTTTGAGAGAGAACTCACACCAAGGGAAGGTGAACCCAACGATCTTGACCTACTTACAAATACCCTAATGAAAGGGCCAAGAGAATGTGATATTTGCCACTGATATCCTTGAACCAACTCAGAAAGATTCGTGTCTGGGCCCTAAGAAGATAAAAGGGTATAAATACAAAACACACAAAAAAACATAGTCATTTCTCTAAAAACTGTGTATGCCCATGGGCCATAAGCAGCAGGTTTTAGTGCCACCCCTCCCCCTCCTTGGCCCAGACTAGAGGGTCCTCTGCTCAACACCTATTTTCCTCCTTTATTCTTTCCTAACATAATCTGCAATTTGTCCAGTAATCCACTCTTTCTCCTTGAAGAGGAAGCTTACCCTGGGGAAACTAGCCCCACCCCCAGTCTGAAGGTGGCTTTGACTGGTGTAGATGTGATCCCTCCCCCCTTGCCATTGATTGGCTCAAAAGTGAGCAGGGACTCAATTCAGCTTCGCTAGGGTCTTGTGGGAAAATTCTCTCACATTCCTTTAGGGGAATGTCCAGAAGCAACCTCCTCTCTCTAGACATTGTTGTGGTGGGCATGTTCTGGAACTGTTTCAGTTGTTTTGTTACCAGATTCAAATGAAGCTAAAACACTGAGTGCAACAAAGCCAACAGAATCATAAGAAAACAAAGTTGAAGCCCCTGGAGTTCATCAACCTGAAGGTGTTTGGGCAGAAACTTTCCTCCTGTATTTATTCTCCCCATCTTCCATGTTTTAGAGCCCATGTTAAAGCTGGACACATGGCCATCCAGAATAAAGACGTCATTTCCCTGCAGTTTTGGTGTCTCCATGTGACTAAGCTCTGTCTGATGGAATATAAGCAAAAATGTCATGTAACAGCTTCTAGGAACCTTCCTTACAAGACAGCTGGTTCATGGACATCTTCATCCTTTTCTCCTCCCCGCTGCTGGAACATGAATACAATGAGTGGAGCTCTAGCCACCATCTTGGACTATGACAACAGTGCTGACCCTTTTAGGAAATGACAGAGTAGTGAGCTGGAAGGAGCCTGGAAGAAGATGAAAGCCTTCCTATCTCTGACTTTGTCTCTGTGTAGGAGAAACAAAGCTTGTTTAAGCCACTGTTAGTTTGGTTTTCTGTTCCTCACAGCCTAAACTGATCTTCACTGGTACATATGCCTTCTAACCTTTGGACTTCTACTTTATTGTCTAACAGACAATGAATTCCACTTGTTTGATCCAGATTGGGTTGAGTTTTCTATTAACCTGCAACCTAAAACATCCTAAGTAATACGTGAAGTAAGGCAGCCTCAACCCCACTTGTCTATGAACCACCTTATAGCTTTGACAACTCATAGAGTGTACTGTTGGCTACACCAGGATAAATCTGGCATTAGAGAGGTGGTGCCCACCAGGAGACATTACTGCTCAACAGTAGCCAGAAGATATGGCAATGCCCATCAGAAGGGGAAAAACTAAAGAGAAAGATACACTTCACATGGCAGTCAACATGACAGCTAAGTGGATTTGACTGGGAGTTAATGCAAGACACCCTGAGACTCTCAGAAATATCTGAGTATTCTATTAACTAGATAGAATAAGAATTAGTTCAATATGCTTTATCACCTTTAAATGGAGCCCTTTTTAGCCAACAGGTTGATGAGAACAGAAAAAGTTGAACTCCATATAGATGAGAAAATAAGCTCAGAAAAGTTCAAGAACTTGCCCAAGTTCAAGTAACTAGCCCCACAATTTGAATCAACACCAAATTCTTATGAAAGGCTATTTTAATGTCATGTTTTTCCCCTAATATTAGTTATTGCTTTTCTCTAAACACATGCATCCTTGTTGTTTGCCAAGGATTGTCTAACATTGGCTTAGAAACTAAACCATATTTACAGTAACACCCACTGACCCAAGACAACTGAAGATAACCTAACAGGAATGTTGGTACTTGGAAGTTCCCTTCTAAGTGCAAGCTCTCTGATTCCATGACCCAATCACTGTAAATGTTAAATTATATTTTTGAGACTCAATCTATATAATTTTTAATAATGCACATATTCCTTCATAAACTTAAATAAGAGAAAATAAGATTTAGTTTGGAATTGGAATAATGCAAATAATTCTCACTTTTGGATTGCTCAGCTGTTAAAAAATCTTCTTTCCAGTTTCAACCAGTTGGCCTCAGCTTTGGAACACCTGTAAATTAGTAAACCTGGCAGAGAGAAAAGACATTTTTCCAAGGATTGGCCAGAAAATGTGTGATTTTTTTCCCTGCAGGCTGTTGGCTTAGCAATTGCAAAGGGTGAATCTCAAGAGATTCAGAAGCTTAATTTGAATAAACAAGTACAAGATTGGATGCTTATCAAAACTCTGGCAAAACTAGGCCAGAAAGGGACCTGATTTTCTAGTGAGGTTTCCAGTATTTCCTGTTTCCAGTAGGACTGGACTATCTTAAGAAGAGTCTACTAATGACTGGAACCAGCTGGACATAACTGGAGAACACTCAAAGATTGAAAAAACAAGAGAAAAGATAGTGTGTGCTGTTTCAAGATGCAAAAGAGATGGAGATAATTAAAACATGGGGCTGAAAATAAGCATCAACTGCTTCACTTGTTGCTTCTTTTATTTCCCTTGGAAAAAAATCTGAAGCGTTTTGTCCTTTCTGCTTTTGGTACTGTTCCAGGAAAGAGATCTACCTGGTGGACCTCATGCCATCTGTAGCGCGGACTGCAAACAAACGTATGTAATGACTTAGTGCCGTGGAGGGAAGGGGGCTATTTATCTACCCTTAGCCATGACTAAATTACTGTGCGTCAACAAGCTGGAAGAGGCTACAATGCAATCTATGATAAATAATAGTCTGATAATGAGTCATCCTTCCCTGAGCCAAATAGGACTATCCTCCGTAATTCCAAAGAGGTGGGCAATAAATCTGTTTGGAGAAAGATTCTGAAGAGCCACTGAAAAGTGAGGTTAACCCTCTGCGGTAAACACAGTTCTTCAAAGCACAGCATCCTTTCCAACTTCCTTCTGGTGTGCCAGCTGGTACAGAAGAGGTCATAAAGCTAAACAGTGTTTCCCAGGCTTCTTTGCAGCTAGAGTTCTAAATGTCATTTGGATTCCACTCATTGGAATCACTAGTGTAAGATTTGAGGTAGATAGTGGGATGGAGGCTACACTTCTGCTTCTGCTGCTTCTGCAGGCAAACACCATCATAGCAGAATTAGTGCAGTCCCAGTCAACTGGTGTTAGCTTCGTGTGAGTCTAGTGGCAGGTTGTAAGCCATCCATTTTGCAAGCATGGATTCTAAAGCTGGCAAGTAGCAGAAGCTCACTGATTATGGCATATCCTTGATGGTGTTGGTATCCTGACTGTGTGCCCTAACTGCACTGGATTCCTGACCGTGGTCATGGTGGGCGGTTCTGGAACCAGCAGCTATAACAGCAGCTTCCAAATTTGGTGAGTAGGTTCCTGATTATGGAAGATTTAGTAGCTAACTTGGTGTCCCTTTTCTGTAGTATGACTTTGAAAGTCGTTCCTATAAACTCAATCTTCCCATAATCCTATATACCATCGAATACTCCTTAATAAACCCCTTTCTGTTTTAAAATGACTAGAGTGTATTTAACACCACTGCACCCTAACCAGTGCACCTTGTCCAGAAGGTGCAGGTACAGAAATCCCGACTTCTTCCCAGCTTTTGCACATGGACCTGGGATAAACTGAATAAGAAGTGAGGGTGGAGTAGGAAACAGAAGGGGTGTTTCCAGGAGCTGACTGAGCTAGGGAGATTCTTACCCAGGAGACCGCTTCTCAATGGATGAGTTGTGAAGGAGAGAGAAACTCAGAAGCCAGGAAATGGAGCCAAGGCCAGAAAGTCTGTGTTACATGGTAACGGCTGAGATGAAGACAGAGACCAGGGGTGAACTGAAAGGTTCACAGTGTGAACAGTGTGGAGCAAGGGGAGAGATGCAACTCGGGGTGATCTCAAGTTCTTCCTGTTGTTGGAATCAATTTGTCCTTAAGAATTAGGTAGAAATGGGCTCAAACGCCAATCCTACACATCCTAGTAAATCAGGCATTCCTCCCAGCACACCAAAGTGCCTAGGAAAGGAGAAGTGACTCCTGTCGCTTCTAACCCTCTCAGGTCCTCACTTCCATTGTTTTCTCTGTCTCTGCTTCCACCCCCCAGAAGAGCTGCTCCATTCCCCAAGGTCACCACTTCAAACCCTTCATCTCCCAAAGTGCCACCAGTAGCAGACTTCACTCAAGGGTTGGGGTATTACATCACAGCTTGTTACAGAAAACCACAAAGCTGAATGGGAGTCCCTTTCTTAAAAGTCCTTTGGCCAATTTGGCCCTCAAAAATTCTCTTTGGTTCTTTCTTTTATTTGAGTTCCTGTCTCATCTCATTGTCTTGTGGTCAAGACCCTCCTCTTCCCTGCAGCAAATTCTTATTTATTTCTTCTGCTGAGCTGTTTAAATTTTTGTCCCCTTCTTCATCCAGCCTGGTCTGCCTAGATGGTCCTTTCTCCAGGCAAAATGGCCCATTAAGACAGTGTGTCTCCTAAGAAGTCCTCCACCACTAACTCTTAAATCAGGGTAGAGAATGGATTTGAAGACATAGTAGAGAGGGTTTATATGAATCAAAGTCCCAAAGGAGAAATGAGAGATAGCATCCAGGCTCAAGTGGAAGGGGTGATTCACCTTGCACCCCTTCCTCTGAGATGGAGGAAAACAGGAGCAACGGAGGGGGCAGAAGAAGGAAGACTATTCCTACTCTTACTCCTGTAAGGCTGGGAAGCCACTGGACAGGTCCTTTTTCCTTTTGACTCAGCGTTGGTGCATCCCATGGTGGTAGAACACGGTGGTAAATAGTGCCCTGCAGCACTAGCCTGCCTGAACATAAATATTTGCCCCAGTACTCACCCACTGTGTGGCTTTCAGGCAAGTTTGCCTGACGCTCTGCATTTGTGCAATGAGGATAACAATAGCACCTATCTTGCAGAGCTGAGAGGATTAAATGAGAAAAGGTATGAAGTGCATAGAACAGTGACTGAAATATCTTCAGTGCTCAATAAAAGCCAGCTGTTATTATGCTAAAAGAAGTACCCTCTTACAGGAACCAGAGTGTCATGGACACATCTAAGACCCAGCACATTCAGTTGGGCAGTGCAGCAAGATTAAGTAATAGAACTCCCACTCGACTACGGAAAGCTTGTGATCCTGCACGAACTGCTTAACCTGTCGAAGGCTCAGTTTTCTCCTCCATAAAGTGGGGGGTGACTATAGTTACCTCATGGGGCTCTCTAAGGATAAAGGACAATGACGTTTATGAAGAGGGCAGCACAATTGCACTATTAAGTCCTTTCTTGTCCAGCAAGTTGTCTCCACTGCCAAGCTGATCTCTCATGCTTGATCTTCCCCAACCAACCTCTGAAGATTAAAAACACCAGCAACAATAAGCCGTAAATGTCTCTCTTGCCTTCCTCTTTTTTTCTCCATTTCCTCCTGTATTCTCAGTAGACTTTACGAACCAAAGAAAGTGGAATAAAATAAAATTGAAGCAACAATAAATATACCGTCATAATAACGATGCTCATCACCGCATGAAGCAGACTTGCCAGAGGGCAGACAGAACCCATTTTATTCTTTCTCTCATTACCCGTTCAACGTGCTCATTAGCCCTCTTCTTTCCCTACTCTGGGGTGAAATCTCCGATGTGGTCCCATAGCTTTCTCCATTATTCTTAGATACTAAAAAGTCCTTAGGTCATTTTCAACCATTAGAGAGACCAATCCAATGCAAGAGTCAAATAATCAAAACTATATGCTTTCACAAAGTGAATGGCCCTTGAGGACATGATGCCAAGTGAAATAAGTCAGACAGAAAAAGACAAGTATTGTATGATCTCACTTATATGTGGAAGCTAAAAAAGCTAAAGTCAGAGATATAGAGTGGTGGTTACCAGGGGTTGGAGGAGTAGAGGACATAGGGAGATGCTAGGTCAAAGGGTGCAAACTTCCAATTACGAGATTAACAAGTTTGGGGATCTGATGTACAGCATGATATCATATCTAATAACACTGTATCATGTATTTGAAAGTTGCTAAGAGAGTAGATCTTAAAATGTTCTCACCGCAAAACAGAAATTGGTAACTACATGATGGAATGGAAGTGGTAGCTAATACTATGGTGATAATAGCTCTGCAATTGATAAATGTATCAAATCAACACCTTGTACACCTTAAACGTATGCAATACGTATGCCATGTGTCAATTATATCTTAACAAACCTGGGGGTAGGGGGAAACTACAAGTTTTCACTTGGTTATAACTTTGCCCACCCCCCCTCACAGGCTTGCAGCAGGCAAGGGATTGCTCTCAATTTCTCAATACGGCTTACTCCACCTCTTCCCAACTCACTAGTTGCTGATTATGCACCTTTGCGGTCCAGTACAGGGCGACAGGAGGAAGAGGTGGTGGAAGAAAAGACTTACTTGAGTGGAACAGTTGAAAAAGGACACTGGTGCCCTGTGGCCCGGCAGACGTCCACAGCTAACTGATGATCTCCTGGAACTGTTGCTATCTCTTTGGAAAACTTCTCGCTAGGCACCTCCAAATCCAGCTCTTTCATTATAGGCAATGCCTGACCTCCAGTTGGCTACTTAGAACTCCCCCCACAATGTTGATTTCCAGGAGCCAACCCTACCATCAAGGTAAGTGGACAACTGTCATTTACACACCCACTCACATTTTTATTTTTACGTTTCCCCACAGTACGAATCCCAGCTTCCCAGGGAAGAAGCCACAGCACAACAATGCCCAGTTCCCTTGGTGCTAGGGCATGGACACGTGACAAAGATTCTGCTGATCAGAGGCACCACGTGAGGCTTTCATGCTGGAGTTAGTCATGGGAGGGAGCAGGCAGGTGGGCATGGCTTCCCTGGCACTGACGTGGGTGACGACAGGGGCAGCTCGGTCCTGGAGTCAGCGGAAGACCAGCAGCAGCTCTCTTCCTGGGGAGAGGTTCTGAGACTTCTTCCCAGGAGGCTGGACTTAAAGCTTGTCCCAAATAGCCTGCCAGTTGCTAATGTTCCCTCCTAAATCCCTCCCTACTTACACTGACTGGAGGGGGTTCTGTCGTCTGTAACTAAGAACTCCCACAAGATAAGAGCCTCTAAAGGTCATTGGTCGGGCTTCCCTGGTGGCCCAGTGGTTAAGAATCCACCTGCCAATTCAGGGGACATGAGTTCGAGCCCTGGTCCTGGAAGATCCCACATGCCGCGGAGCAACTAAGCCTGTGCGCCACACTACTGAGCCTGTGCTCTAGAGCCCGCGAGCCACAACTACTGAGCCCACGTGCCACAAGTACTGAAGCCCATCAGCCTAGAGCCCGTGCTCCACAACAAGAGAAGCCACCACAATGAGAGGCCCAAACACCACAATGAAGAGTAGCCCCCGCTCAACGCAACTAGAGAAAGCCTGTGTGCAGCAGCAAAGACCCAACACAGCCATTAATTAATTAATTAATTAATTAAAGGTCACTGGTCCAGCTCTCTGTGGAGATGACCCCAGACCAGCTTCCTTCTAACTCCCTTCCAGGGGCCACATCCCAAGGATTCACGATCACTAACAGTGCAGCTTGCTCAGGTCCCACCGCCCGTCCTCCACTTTGCTGCCAGAGAGAAGGCCCACTCTGCGGCCCTCAGACTCTTCTTGTGGGAGTCAGACACCAGTCCCTGTCCCCTTAAGCTCCAGGAGACTCTTACTATCTCTGCAAGCAGCTTTCCAAAACTTCCTCCCTTGGCTTAAGGTGAAGGGAAGGCACTCCTCTCCTCACATAGGGTTGGGCACTGAAATGCCCAGAATCCCACGATGCACCCCATGGAATTCTTTTTCTCCACTGGTCTCCTCACGTCTTTCGTCTCTTCTCCTATAACCCAGGCAAGGCTCTTGGGCTCCAGCTGACAGAACGAGCTTTGTCATTTCTTAGCATGCTGCGCGTAGGGGTCTAGCCCCTTGCTACAGAGGAGGCGGTACTGGGCAACTCTTACACTGTTCTCAGCTTTTGAGGCTTCTGAAAAACCCTAAGATAGAGAGAGTCCCTTTTGAACACCCTGTTAAAAAGAAGCAGGCACCATGAATTGAATTTTTCAAAATAAAACCATCTCCAAATTAACGTTTAGTTCCAAGAGTCCAAACTTTCATCGGGTTCTCATTCAATAATATTAACCAAGCCAACACTTCCTGTTTGTGCTATCAGCACTGAAAACACACAGCCACTCATGTTGACAGCCTCTCACAGACTGACTCACGTGGAAGCATCAACAGGCCGCGCTGAGCTGACAGGTTGTCAGACCGATAAATAGACAAGGATGATGTCAGGAAACTGTTGCAGTTGCTGCCTCTGGCTGGTGCTCATTATATGGAATGTCAGGTATGCTGTGAAAGGAAAAGAAAACCTTTCCTGTTCTTAATCTGCGTGTAAGTCAAGTCTCTCAGGGAGCATTGGCCTGGGGAGACTAGGTTTACACACTATTTCTGTCATTTTTTTCCCAGCCTGCTATGGCAGGACCCTTAGCCTTCTCCATCTTCAAGGTCCTCCCAACTGTTTCCGGGGTCCCTTGGAGGCATCAGGTGTGTACTCATTGGACCATCCTCTCAGCTACCCTGGGCACACACCAACGTTTTCCTCTACAGCCCTTGATTCCTAGAAAGAACTAGAGCAGAAGATTCTCATGCCCATAAAGTGCATTGAACAAACTGCAAAGGTATGATCAATCCACACAGGGTTCCATAAAGCCACTGTATGCCTGACTTTCTGCTATTGCCAATGCCACCCTTTCCCCGTGGCCACTGCCACTGAAGTCACAGGCTGCCAAACCTGCCCAGAACAACCCAAAATGGCACCAGGGCACTTCACCTTCTCCATCACTAGGGAGACACTTCTGTCCCTCCTGGGGTGGCACTCTGCAGTGTAGGTCCCAGTGCTGATGTGACCTGGGCTTCCAGGTAATGAAATATTACCTGGAATATTACCTGAAATATTGTAATGAAATATTACAACCTGTGTTGGCCAAGTTGGAAAAGATAACTTAATTCAACATTGCACACACACACTGACCACTTGCCAGATGACAAGTATTAAATAATGGAGATGAATCAGACTGACTTCAGAGTTTACCATCTATTCCAAAAGGGCATAGATTTTGGGAAAAAAAGCTGGGCTCCTCTAATTAATTAATATTGTAACCCTTAGACAAAAGAATTAACTTTCCTGTATACACTTATTTATCCTTAAAAATGGAGATAAGAAGAGTATCTAATGCTTGGTATTGCTATGAAGAAGTAACAAGTCAATATACATTTAACACCCAGAAAAGCACCCAGCATTATTAGCATTTATAACAATATTAGGGAAAATAGGCATAGACATAACTGCCTACGATATAATAGAATAAATTATTTAGTAGTGTAGTAAAAGTACAAACAACAACTATACACAATTCTATATTGTTATTTGAGGCAAAGCTGTGTCCACAGCTAAGATTTAAATGTACATTCATATGTACAGATATATTTACTGATACCCTACAGTGTGCCAGACATTGTGCTGGACTGGGAAGACAGAGTGATAAGCAGGGCTCATAAGGACTCAGCCGCCCTTAAAACACTGACTGTTGGGCTTCCCTGGTGGTGCAGTGGTTGAGAGTCCGCCTGCCGATGCAGGGGACACGTGTTCGTGCCCCGGTCCGGGAAGATCCCACGTGCCGCGGAACGGCTGGGCCCGTGAGCCGTAGCCGCTGAGCCTGCGCGTCCGGAGCCTGTGCTCCACAACAGGAAAGGCCACAATAGTGAGAGGCCCGCGTACCGCAAAAAAACAAACAAACCAAAAAAAACACTGACTGTTCAGTGGTGAGAAAGTTCTGGAGAATTAGAGACACGGGTCTATGAGATGTTTATTTGTGTGAAGAACTGAGGAAATGCTTATGAAAAAAGTTTATCCTTCAACATCAATCATGGCCGGGCATAGGTTACCGGTCAATCCATGGTTTGGTTACTCCCCAGCCAGCTGTGGTCAAGTGGGTGGGATCAATGGTGCAAAACAAGGCTGCCACCTTCTCCCTATGGCTGTAGCCAAGGCTCTCCTCTAGAAGAGTGGCTGGAGTGGGCCCACGTGTACATTGTTTAACATCAGCAGGCAGGTGTGGAAGATCGGTCAGGGGTGTAGAGCAATGTGGCCAAGGTACAGGGAACAGAGTGGTCATTCACGCCAGTCCAAATACAGGAGAAAAGATGGGGTCCTTCGGTTCGATTGGTCTACTTTTGTAACAGTGAGTTTCTGACCTCTTTATGCTTAGGTTGACTCATATATTTTTATCTTAAGGAAGGGTCAAAATAAGCTCATAACCTTATTCATCTTCCACAATTTCCTTTTGAACTCCCAACTCCCAAGACAAAGGTACTCCTTTATCTGACTTTTGTCCACAGCACTCCCCATCACCCACTCTTGAAAACTTGACACTCCCTCTGACACCACTCTTTTTCTTGCCCCTTTCATTAAGTCAATTGCCAATGACTTTGGGAGGCAGTCCAGAGTCGTCAAAACAGCAAGACTTTTGGAGTCTTCCAGACTTGAGTACAGATCCTAGCTCTATCAGGCACCAACATGAGCTCTTTAACAAGCTACTGCATTGATCTGAGTCTCCGCTTCATGATCTGTAAAATCAGACTAATAACACCTACCTTATACCATGGTTACATTAAATAAAATATTGTAAGGAAAGCTCTTCACATGGGCTGCAAATAGTGAATTCTCAGTAACCGTAAGTTCATATTTGCTACCTCTGACAGGTATTTCACATCTATTGTCTCATCTTGTTTTCTCTGACACACTCTAGCATGACAATAACTTTCTTGTTTTCCATTGTGTCCCTCCCCAACCCATTATATATATACCCAGTCAGAAGACTCTTCCTAAAAACAACTCCAATCCCTTCATTGCCCAGATTGGAAATCTTTAATGACTCCTCCAATGTCAACCCAATAAAGTTTAGACTCTCTAGCTTGGCATTTAAATTTTTCAGATTTAGCTCCCTTTGCTCCCTCCCAAGAAAGCCTCTGACCTACTCAGACTGGATGAGTCACCAATTCCCCCCTAATTATCCATGCCTGTCCTTTCTTAACACTGTTCTCCCTGCCTAGAATGCACTGTCCTTTTTATTCCTTTCTATCAAAATTCTAACCATCCTTCAGTGCTCCATTTTACTTTGCCTCACCCATGAAGCCTTTCTGAATCACCAGATTTTTTTTGTTTTTTTGGGGTTTTTTTTTCGGTGCACGGGCCTCTCACTACTGTGGCCTCTCCCGTTGCGGAGCACAGGCTCCGGACGCGCAGGCTCAGTGGCCATGGCTCACGGGCCCAGCCGCTCCGCGGCAATGTGGGATCTTCCCAGACCGGGACACGAACCCATGTCCCCTGCATCGGCAGGCGGACTCTCAACCACTGCGCCACCAGGGAAGCCCTGAATCACCAGTTTTTAATCAATTTTCTGTCTGAACTTCCACAGAACATTTAAGCACCTTGCATAATATAGGTCATCTTCTATTTTACAGTGGTACTATCAGTGTACCAGCCTCAACTGTTTGTGGTACAGAGATTAAATAAATATATTCAAGTATTAGACATGGTATGAACCCTTAAAATGCCTGAAAGTTACACAGACCCCTTTCTTCATAACTTTTATATAAAACACCATGTTTTGGATACTAAGACACAACTACCCTGGCTACAAATGATTGAATAGGGCTTTGTGCCGGAGCCAAAGGAATCTGTTTTATAGGCAGGTTCTCCTTCTAGGAAAGTTTGAATTTGAGCCACGTAGAAAGAAAATAGTTGGAAGAACCAGGCTTTGAGAGAACCCAAGAAGCCACGAGTGATTCCAATAAGCAGGCATCATGGAGCAGAAGCCGAGAGTGAACAAGAAGCGTGAAGTTGAGCAGAAAGTAAAGGAAGCGAGAAGTCAGCAGGAGGAGTAGATGCAGACTCAGCCCAGCAGAAGTAACAAGAGGAAAACCGAGTCACAGGAGAGATGAACCACTAGGTTGCCGCTGGGACCTGGAATGATTCGATGTCCTAAGCAACCTTCCAGACCTCCACTGGGTGGGCTCTTCAGCTGATGCTGACTGTCTGTGCTTTCTTACTAGCTCAACACCCATACAGCAAACCCCCATCACCTTGGGCAACTGAGTAAATATTTGTTCTTAAGAGTTTAGAAGAACCTCCCATAGGACACCAGACGTGAAATAGTTCTCGGTGCCTCTGTTTCCTTTTCAGAGACAGACTTAGTTCTCTCTGTCTTGCCACGTAACACATTAGTGAGACGCATAAATGCTTCTGGCTTTTCAGACTCTTTGGACAGTAAATGTCTTAAGTTTCTTAGATCTGATTGCTTTCATCCTGGCCTTGGCATCTTATTGCTTGATACCATCTTGTTTGAAAATTCTGGCTCAGCCCTTTCTCTCCTAATGGCCATATGTGAGCTTCTTAACCCAACAGGTTACTCAAGACCATTATCTTAACTTTATAGATGAGGTAGCTGGGGCATAGATGATTGAAGTCTGGCAAGTTTAGAAGCAAGAATATAATTTATAATTCCTGAGATGCCTTAGCTATTATTCTCCCCTAGTCCCTATGTGATTAGACTGAAATGAATGAACATGAATTTAAAAAAAAAATGAAAAGAGAAGAAAAAAAAATGTAACATCTTCAAAAGTGGATAGTGACTGAAGCAGCAATTTAACCAAATGATTGACTTCCTCCTGGGAGCCTTTCAAAACCTCCAGAAAAATGATAGATTTCAACACTTACCTGCAGCATCAAGCTCTGTGGGCACAAGCAAAGATTTAATCTGATAATGCATGGATCTGAAGCCAGTTGGCTGCCCTGCTTTTTTCACCTCTGAATTCTACTTCATCAACAAATTTTCTCTTGCCAAATGCTTCTCTGTGTACTGTCAATAACGTAAGAGCCAAATTGGCAGAGACTGATTTGTGCCCAAATAACTGAAAGCCCAGAATGGAACCAACTGTCAGGGAAGAGAATCCTCAAAACAAGCATAAGAGGTCAATCCTATCATCCTGATTTTAGAGAAGAGTAAACTGAGTCTCAAAGACACTAAATAAGTTGTCACGACCACCCAAAAAATAGAAGATCAGAGCTTGAAATCCACATTATCTAACTCCTTATACCAAGGGTCCCCAAACCCCAGGCCTCGGACCAGTGCCGGTCCTCGGCCTGTTAGGAGAAGCGGGCCACACAGCGGGAGGTGAGTGGCAGGCGAGAGCGAAGCTTTATCTGCCGCTCCCCATGGCTCGCATGACCACTTGAACCATCCCCACCCTGCCCCCGTCCATGGAACAACTGCCTTCCACGAAACCGGTCCCTGGTGCCAAAAAGGTTGGGGACCGCTGCCTTGTACCCCCCTTTGTCTACCACTGCAAGATTCGGCCTTCTACGTCCTGCTATTTGGAGAAATGTGGGTGTTGCCTACATTTCAGTTTTCAACCAGACATTTAAACTCTGAATATATAGCCTTGGCTAAAATTAATTAAAATAAAATAAAAGAATTACTCAGAGTTCACATAGGCATTGTGATGTGCTGAGCTTGGTCTAGTAATTTTTTAAATAATCAATTAGCCTCCAAATCAGACAACAGAGCTGCACGTTACCCTTCAAATAAATGTAACATCACGTACCCAGAAGCAATCAAAACTGCAGACTGAGATACTTAAGTTGCCTGGAATGAGCAGCAATTGTTTTTTTTTGTTATCTCCCAGGCTCCCTTTTTTCTCTTCTAGGTAATAAAACCAGTCTTTCTTGACAGAAATCCATTCTGTTGTTGACCTTAAGCCTTCTCATCTGGCTAATCAAATCACTCCCTTCCTCTAGACACAATGACTTCAGGCATAAACTTTGACTCAAGCAAAGCCAGTCAGAACTGTCTCTGAAATTTGTTATGTGGATATATTTATGGACTATTAGCCAGAAGGATGCAAGCTCCAGCCTTCCAGCAGCCATATTTTCAGAGCACAAATGGCCCATTTAAACAGATTATTATAGATAAGCAGGGCCAAGAGATGGAGAGAAAGAGAGAGCCAATAAATTACCCTCATTAAGTCAAATTTTGGCTACAAGCAATCAAAATGATCCTTCCAGATACAATACCAGATCCAGGATTTTTGTAAGAGCTGGCAAGTTGCTCAACTGTTTCTGACAGGGAAGAGAGTGACAATAAAAATGTGGGTTTTGCAGGTTCATATAGGGTGACGTCTAGAGTAACTTCATTCATTTCATGCAGAGCTTTTTTTTTTTTGAGAAGGATTTAGTAATCAAATGAGAGAAACATAAGAAGACAGTAAAATATCCTGAGGTAGCCATCATTAATATTTTGGTACACAATTTGAATTAATAGGATATAGCAGGGGCCGTCAAACTTTTGCTGTAAAGGTCCAGACAGCGAATATTTTAAGCCTTGTGAGCCATATGGTCCCTATTGCACCCTGCCATTGTAGCCATAGACAACACCAAAATGAATGGGGATGGCTTTGTCCCAATAAAACTTTACTTATAAAAACAGGTGATGGGCCAGATTTGACCTGCAAGCCATAGTTTCCTGACCCCTGAGATATAGGATCAGCTGCTCTAGCAAAGTTCCAAAATGATAGTAATAAAAATAAACTAGAAATTCATTCTTCTCTCAGGAATAGTTTGGACATAAACAGTTCAGGGGCACAATGGCAACTGCAATGTGTCAGAGACCCAGACTCTTTCCGTCTTGTTGCTCTGCCACCGCTAGGATGTTGCCCTCATATACATTGTCTGAGATGACCTACTATCATGTCCATGATCCAGCCAGTAGGGAAGGGAGAAGGGAAGAAAGGAAAAGGGAAAAGGAAAAGCACATTCTTTCCCTTTAAGGGTGCCAGGCAGAAATTGCATATATAACTCCCACCATATCCCATTGGCCAGAACTTAGTCATATGACCACATCTAACTGCAAAGGAGGCTGGGAAATGTAGGCTATATTCTGGGCTGCATGTAGGTAGCTAAACACTAGGGTTTGTTTGTTTGTTTGTTTGTTTTTCCTATAGAAAAGGAAAAGAACAGATATTAGGAGAAAAATAGCTACCTCTGCCACAGTTTTCCTCCTTTCTCTTTAATGCACATATGCATGTTAGGACAGTCTTCTCACCCCCCTGCCCCGATCCCACAGCCTGGGAAGAAACCCAGGAAAAAGGAGTGACTGGAACAGGTGGTTTCATTGTCAAATTGGTAAAATAGGTTTGTGATATAACTCAGAGTCGGAAGGTGGATAAATGCCCTTTAAGGATAGTAAATTAAAGTTATATTACCAGGAGTGACATGACTATCTTGTCTAAACTTGAGGTTTTTCAGCAAGAGACTAGTTTTAGTGGTGAAAGATATATATGTTTTTGATTTTGATGCTTGGAACAAAGTCAAGTGTCATTAGGATGGGAAACACTCCCAACCCTTCTTCTTTAGACTCTAAGTTCAAGTTTTTCCACCAGCACCAGAAATGATAACCTAGACTATGCCTTTGACTTGCAAGCAGGTTTTAGAAGCTGGACAACTACAAGACACAAAAGAGGATATGGGACTTCGTGAATAATACTGAGAGAAGCACAGAATGTCCCAGAAAATGGGGTTGGGTAAGCAAGCCAGGACTTAGTTTGAGAGGGAAGACTTAAGTAGAGAGAGAATAAAGGAAGATAGAAAAGGGAGCATTAGGACAAGACAGAGCATCTGTAGGGTGGCACAATCTGGAGCCCCATGTGAGGAATCCTGAGATCTGGGCAGTCAGTACCCCTCACCCACTTTGGTGGGAAGGGGAGGGAGCCAGCCTGGGGATGCAGTGGTTGACTTTTCTACACCCACGGCTCAGGAAAGTTTTAATATATCCCTGCAATCTCTGAATAAAATGCTATTTAAACTTTCCCTGGAAGACAGGTTTTCATGCGATTGTTCTGAAGAGGGCAGCCAAAGTTGTAAATGGAACAGAGAGAAAAATAATCCCTCCTCCTTCGTTATCAGCAAACACCCTCTTGGTGGATTAAAGGGTGATTGAAGATTCCACCCATGACAGCAACACAACTAGAGGAGCAAAATGACAGAACTCCATGCGCCCCCGCCCAGTGCAAGGACAGAGACATACCTGTTTGCTATGGTATGTCTCAAACAGTACGTGTGTATATGGATAGATCACTGCCTGTAAGCTCCAATCCCGCTTCTAGGTTTTAAAGCCTGTAAAGAATCAGTGTTTTGTGTATCCATCTTTACATTCCAGAAGAAGCAAGCACCAGCCTTTCCATATGTGTTGGCTCTTTGAACGAAAGAGATCATCTAATGTGCAATTTCCTAAAAAACGTCTATTAAACACCTATGGAGAGCCAGTCACGGGACATCTGAGATACAAAGATGGAAATTCAAAGTCCCTGTCATAAACACTTTTAGCCTACGGAGGAGATGGACGCTGAAATGGACATCTGTTGTTTTTTGGCTTCCAGCCCCCAACCCCAACTTCCTCTTAGCATATCACTTGCTCTTTTGGGAAATCCCCGATACTGTGTGTTTGGGATGGGCCGTACTCTCACACCACGAAAGCCAAAGTTGCTAGATGCTCTTTTCCTTCTCCCCTTTCCATTCGTGGTGCAGCCATGGGGTGGGCACATGAATTGGCCCAGCCAATCAGATGCTCTCCCAGGAGGTGGACTCTCGATAGTGTTGTAAGAACCTTGATTATGGCAGGAGGTCATAGTCAACATGATGACTTGTCCACTTCTCTATGATTGGAAGCAGGATCATAAGGTAGAAACATGCCCTTCTAGACTTACCCCTTTGACAGGGTCTGTGGGCAGGGCTGGAGGAAATCCTGTTGGTGGGCATCCCAGTGGCATGACCATATACCAGCAGACAATTGTAATGTGCTATAGTGGATGGAGCATGTAAATATATAAGATAAAGTATTTAAGTATCTAGTGGGTGGAAGATATATATAAGTATAGTTCATGTACCGCCCAAACACCTAGGTCTGCCTAGTAGAGCCCAGAAAGGTTCCCCACAGTTGAATTAGGACTTGAAGGATGAGCTAGGAGCAGGGTTTTGCCCAGCAGGTAGGCAGAGGAAGACATTCCAAGCAGAGAGAACCATAGGTACACAGGCACAGAAGTGTGAGAGAAATTTGAGTGGCCCCGAGGGGCTGCCTTTCATCAACCCCTGTACTCACTGCCTTTTAACCAGGTGCCTGGGAGGCATTTTTGGCAGTTGCTCCCAGGGAAACATGCCACTCATTGAATCATCTGGGGCACTCCCTGTTCCCACCTTTCTTGAGCTGGTGCCAGAGAGTTCCTAGGCCAAGTCATGCCCCACCCCGATCCTGTTTGACTTGTGTGCTCTGCCAGGATCCCCGCAAGGGGTGGCCTGGCCTGGGGCCCCTGCTGCCCTTTAGACAAGGGCAGCAACCAGGTCGATGCAAATACTGGTCCACGCAAATCTGCATACCGTGAGGCTCCCACTGATGGCAGCTGGGCCTTGGGAAGGGGGCCAACAGGTGGGTTTAGGTGCCAGTTTGGCTCTGGAAGGCAACTGCTGCTCTTATTTCAGCACTAAGAATGGAAGGATTCCCAGGAGAGGTGTAAAGGTTCCCCCTATGGTTTTCAGAAGCGCTAAGGTTTGCTGATTTCTAAAGCATCACACAAGTACAACAGTGAGGAAGACGTTTACAACAATGAAAAAGGTATCACCATCAGCAAGTTGGCAAGATAATAATAATAGCTAACATTTATTGAGCACTTAAGTGCCAAACAATAGTTTATAGGAATTAATCCATAGAGTCCCCATAAAAACCCTAGAAGCTATATGCCACCAATGTTCCTATTTCTCATGAGGAAATAGAGGCACAGAAGGGATTAAGTAGCTCTGCCTGAAATTACCCATCTTGTAAGTGGAGTAGAGCCCAAGTACACCCTCCATCTCAAGCACACTATTAGCCAGTGTTTGAGGGATTTAACTGGCATCTTATGGAGTGACGTCTGAAAATGCTCTACAATTTATTAACACAAAGTTCTTTCGTGTGCACTGTCTCAATTCCTCTTCATATTAGTCCAATGAGGGAGT
The DNA here is from genome assembly GCF_964270905.1 of Leucopleurus acutus. Lineage (NCBI taxonomy): Eukaryota > Metazoa > Chordata > Mammalia > Artiodactyla > Delphinidae > Leucopleurus > Leucopleurus acutus. The sequence continues at coordinate 52,476,394 of NC_139146.1, forward strand.
CATCCCATTTTACAGATGAAGAAAGGGAGGCTCAGAGAAAATAAAGTGAATGCAAAACCAATGAGTGGCTGCATTAGGACCTCAGAAAAGTGTCTTCCTTCCCAGTTTACCCTGTGGTGAGTCATCTCAAAGGGGCCTAGGAATATTTGTATCCAAATATACATAATGAATGTGTGTACCCTAAATGTACTCAGAATAACTACACATTGGTTTTGTGCTTGTATTTTACATAGTGGGCACTTCCTAAAGAATAAGCATTAGGTAACATGGGAGTAAAGATTACGTGCAAAGAGATCTGGGTTGGGGGTCAGGACTCCTGGGCTCTGGTCTGCTCCATCATGAATGCTGGTGACCTCGATTAACTTACCTTCTAGGGCCTCATTTTTCTCTTCTGAAAAACCAGCTGGTTGGGTTTTATGAACTCATGTTTCCTTCCAACTATTTCAGCTATGCTGATGGCATTGTAAGACTGAGTTACCTAGAAATACTCACATCAGCATAGTCTCGAAATGGAGCTGATGAGGAAACCAGCATCTGTGTAGTGGCAACCTACCCATTCACTCCCAGGGGTTCCCTACCTGGCCACAAGATGGTCTAATTGACATGGAGTGTTTCTACTTTGGGGCACCACATGAAATTCTTTTTTTCTTTAACAGTGGAGGCAGAAGAACTCTTTTAAAAGAAGCAAAGCAAATCTACAGGTTTAAAAGAATCAAAGTAAATCTACACTTCCGCCTTCTTGAACAGGTAAGTTAGCCCCACGTATCTCACCTCATTAGATGAGAACAGGTGCTGTGTGCTTGCTGCCTATCCTTCTTCCTAGGGAGTGGTTCAATCTTCTAGCTATGAGTAACTGGAGGCAAAGTCTCCCTGTTGGTCTGTTTCGTGTCATCCTCCTATTTGGACGACATACTTGTCCACCTAGATTTGTCATCTTCTGTTGGTAGGGTCGTCTCTAGATATTCTAGAAGGGTGCTGGCTGAGGCTCTTCCTCAAGTTTTCCCTCTGCCTTGATTCAATCCTGATTTTTCAAGCTTAAGGGCCTGCTGCTGTTCCTTTTCTTTTTTTCACCGTTTTTATCTCTGTACTTTCACATTCATGTCTCTCATTACATTTCCTGTAGTAGACTAGTATTTCTTAAACGTGTATGATGTGCTACTCAATGTATCAGAAGAAAAAAATTCTTGTGGCTTTCCCCACCACCACCACTATGCTAAAATTGACTTAAATTGTGTTTCTTTTTGTATCACCTGAACATGTGCAAATCTAAAAATGGGTTTTTAAAAATCCTTAGGTTTACAGCCTTCATATGATATATAAGACCAAAACAACCTTACAACTGAAGTACAAATAACACTGCAAAATCTTAACTAACCGTCTTAATTTACTGTGGCAGACAATGCTGTCTTAAACTGCTGAAATGAAATGTCTGCACAGGATGTGACTGTGGTATGGGCTGTCAGAGTTTGGCATGCCTGCGCCATTATGGGCCACTCAATCCTGCCATCTTTTTCTGCCATCCAAACTACTGGCAAGTCTTCATTTGTTCAACACACCAACTGGCCTTTGCTTATCATAAATGCATCATTTCCATATTTTTAAATAAAGCTGTATATATATGTATAACATATCTTCTCACATAGTTACCTTGCTGTGTGTGTGATGAGAGTATCTGAAATCTACTGTCAGCAAATTTCCGGTATTCAATACAGTATTTTTAGCGACAGTCATCACGCTGTACCTTAGACCTCTAGGCCTGTGCATCCTACTTAACTCTAACCTTGTATCTTTAACTGACATGTCCTTATTTCCCACACACCCCCCACCCTTGGTAACCACCATTCTCCTCTCTGCTTCTATACATCCAACTTTTGTAAATTCCTCATATAAGTGAGATCATGCCATTTTTTCTTCCTGTGTATGGCCTACTTGGCTTAGCTAATGTCTTCCAGGTTCATCCATGTTGTTGCAAATGGCAGGATCTCCTTTTTCAAGGCTGAATAATGTTCCACTGTGTATATATACACCATAATTTCTTTATTCATTCATCCATCAATGGATACTTAGGTTGTTTCCATATCTCAGCTATTGTGAATAATGATGCAATGAGTACAGTAGCACAGACATCTCTTTGAGGAGTACTGATTTTACTTCCTTTCAGTATATACTCAGAACAGGAATTGCTGGATCATATTACAGTTCCACCAGCCCTCATGGTGATCATTTTGAAACGTATAGAAATATTGAATCACTATGCTGTGTAACATGAACTAACATAGTGTTGTAGGTCAATTATACTTCAAAAACAAACAAACGGGGCTCCCCTGGTGGCTCAGTGGTTAAGAATCCGCCTGCCAATGCAGGGGACACAGGTTCGAGCCCTGGTCCGGGAAGATCCCACATGCCGCAGAGCAACTAAGCCTATGCGCCACAACTACTGAGCCCACGCGACTAAAGCCCGTGCTCCGCAAAAAGAGAAGCCACCGCAATGAGAAGCCCGTACACCGCAACACCCGCGCACGGCAACAGAGTAGCCCCTGCTCACAGCAACTAGAGAAAGCCCACGCACAGCAACGAAGACCCAACACAGCCAAAAATGATAAATAAATAAAAATAAAACAAACAAACTCCTAGATAGAGAGATCAGATTTGTGGTTACTATAGGCAGGGGGTTCAGGGAGGGTACAAAGGCAGTCAAAAGATACAAACTTCCAGGCAGAAATAAATAAGTACTAGGAAGATAATGTACAACATGATAAATATAATGAACACCACTGTATGTTATATATAAAAGAGAGTAAATCCTCTCATGGGTGAGCTCTCATCACAAGGAAAAAAATTTTTTCTGTTTCTTTAATTTTGCATCTATATGAGATGATGGACATTCACTAAACTTACTGTGGTAATCATTTCATGATGTATGTAAGTCAGACCATCGTGCTGTACAACTTAAACTTACACAGTGCTATATGTCAATTATATATCAATAAAACTGGAAGAAAATTAAATAAGTAAATAAAATTAGATTGATTAAAAACTGACTTTTTTTAAATGATAGAAAAGAAAAAACATCAAAGTGTATCACATGGTGTCAGAATAAGTATTGTATACAGGAAATTGTTTCAAACACACACACACACACACACACACACACACACACACAGGGGTGACCAATCCAAAGAGATACTGCATCACCTCTGGAGCAGGGCCCTGCCGGCCCACTGTTGTTGCCTAATCATGGCTCCTGACAATATCAGGTCCTGATCCCTGGAATCTGTAAATGTTACTTTATAAGGAAAAGGGGTTTTTGCAGAAGTGATTGAGTTAAGGACCTTGAGATGGATAGATTATCCTGGATTATCTGTGTGGGCCACAATTGCACAATCCTAAGTGTTCTTAAAAGAGAAAGGCATGCAAAAAAAAAAAAAAAAGAGAGAAAGGCAGAGGGAGATTTGACACAGATAGAAGCACAGCCCTGCTAGCACCTTGGTTTTGATCCAGTGAAACTGATTTCAGACTTCTGGCATCAAGAACTGCAGGAGAATACCTATCTGCTATTTTAACCCAGTTTGTGGTTATTTGTTACAGCAGTAACAGGAAGCTACTACACGTGCCCTCTCCCCTCACCTCTGCTGGTTCCTGCATCCTGGGGTGGTTGGGGGCGATCCCAGAGGAGGCACCAAGACTATCAGGGAGGTGGGGATGGTGACAGGAGACCCAGAGCTGTTTACTAACTAGCTTACAGTATTTTCATATTTTCACAAGTGGTGCAGCTGCCCTGGTCTGGATGGGCTGCTTGTCAGCCCTACTTATGTGTGCGTGAATATCAGTGTATGGGAAACTGGGTCACCAGTAAAATGGATTCCTTCTGTGGGTGGATGTCAAAAAAAAAAAAGATTGAGGGCCACTAATCCAGATGACCCAGAATATGCTTAGACTGAGTAACTTTTTTTTTTCAGGTAGCCATCAATATGAAAATACAAAATTTATTTATTTATGTATGTATTTATTTAAAATCACTGAGATTTTTTAAAATATTTATTTATTTATTTGGTTGCACTGGGTCTTAGTTGCAGCAGGAGAGCTCCTTAGTTGCAGCTCACTGGCTCCTGAGCTAAGGCACGTGGGCTCCCTAGTTGCAGCTCACGGGCTCCTTAGTTGTGGCATGCAAACTCTTTGTTGTAGCAGCGTGTGGGATCTAGTTCCCTGACCAGGGATCGAACCCAGGGCCCCCGCATTGAGAGCGTGGAGTCCTATCCACTGCGCCACCAGGGAAGTCCCCAAAATACAAAATTTAAATATCCTCATAGAGAATCTATGGACTCCCAAGACTCATCTGCAGGCTCTGAAAGACCCTCAGACCCCAGTTTGAGAAACTCAGTAAAATCAACTTCCCTGTAGCATCAGGCAAGTATTTATCTTTCTACATCTCTTGAACCTTAAGCCTAATTCGTGTGGGCTCATCCACCCACAGGCTGTACCCACCTGCTCTCCCTTCTTAATCTGCTCCTGGCAACTGCACCTCAATGTGGCACGTTTACATGGACCAGCTGCCCACTAGGGCAGGTCTCAGGCCTCAGTGGACCTGCCCTTGGCTGTGCAGGCTGGGAACCACTCTGACCTTCTGACCTCACCTGTCCTCCACCTGGCTCAGCCTCAGGACCTCAGAGTCTTTTGGTTCCTGTGAGCCCTGGGCTCTTTGCTGTCTGTAGTCTCAGAGCACTGACTTATCTTAGCCCCACGGTCTTAGAAGCAAAGATTTTGAATAAAATGCTGCTTTAAAAGCAAAACAAAGTAAAAACACTACCTCTAAGGTATAACAAACTTCTTTTTCTGGGGCTTGTTTTCTGCTTCTCCTTGACTCTCAAACCACTGTCCCTCATGCCTGGCTCTGACGCAAGATTGGGGTCCTTACTAATCTTGGTAAGAGGTGGGGTCCTTACCTAACAAGCAAAAACTCTGCTTGTACCCCAAACACCCCTATCTCAACTGAAGAACCTGTTTCTGCACTCTTGAGTCCTCTCTGTCCTGCCCCATAGTAGGGGATTTTACTATTAGTAGTAGCAGTAGTAGTAGTAGAATTGGTAGTTCTGCTTTCCTTTGTAGCAGAAAAGTTTTTTGTTTTTGTTTTTTTTTTTTGAAGATGTTGGGGGTAGGAGTTTACAAATTTATTTATTTTTTTTTTTGCTGTGTTGGGTCTTCGTTTCTGTGCGAGGGCTTTCTCTAGTTGTGGCAAGTGGGGGCCACTCTTCATCACAGTGCGCGGGCCTCTCACTATAGTGGCCTCTCTTGCTGCGGAGCACAGGCTCCAGACACACAGGCTCAGTAGTTGTGGCTCACGGGCCTAGTTGCTCCGCGGCATGTGGGATCCTCCCAGACCAGGGCTCGAACCCATGTCCCCTGCATTAGCAGGCAGATTCTCAACCACTGCGCCACCAGGGAAGCCCCGCAGAAAAGTTTTGAGCAACCGGTACATGGAGTTCGCATCTCTGTGGCACCCGACCCTCCCGCTCCCACCTCTTTCCCACCCCAGGTCACCTCAGACTCCAGTTCCATCTTAGGGACACCAGAGGTCCTGCCCTGAGGTGAAGAAACCTCCCTCTGCATGACCCAGGTGTCCTTCTCTCTTGCCAAACCATTTCCTTATTCACGCACCAACCAACCCTATGAGTCTTGAATGTTACTAGAGCTTGTATTGACCTTGACATACTATTTTCACGTACATTTGGCCATCCGACCCTCACCACAAACTTGAATATTGGTTGTGTTTACATCACTTCATTTTACAAATGAAAAAACTGGGACTTCAAGTTCAAGAGACCCATCACTCTATGCTATTCATCTAGTAAGTGAGAGAGCTGGCCCATCTTTTGGCTCCTGCTCCTGTCTACTGCCCACTGCACCTCTTTGCCTTATCCTCTGTGTATAGTGAAGCTAAAATTAGGGAAAGGGAAGAGAGGAATTCTTCACCATCTCCCTCCAACAGGGGCTGCCAGCCTGGAATTACACAGAATCTCCCCTACCTTGAAGTTGAATGAGTTAAAACATTGGTCTTACCCTTATAAGTAGCAGCACAGATGAAAACCTACCTGCTATAGTTTGAGATGCCTGGGGAAGGCCCTCCCCTCACCCTGAAACCTGACAAGGTGGCTGAAATCGGAACTCCACTATTAGAGTCCACTCTTTTTGAATCTCAAAGTCATGGGGTAGCAGAACTTTGGGGTCAGACACATTAGGATTCCAAACCCATTTCCACTCCTTAGTTGTGTGGTCTTGGGCAAGTCTATCCTTTCTGCAGTTCTCATCTGCATAGTGGACAGGACCCACTACATAATTTGTGAAGCCCAATGCAAATGAAAATTCAGGGCCTCCTCAGATGGCGACAGCAAGAGCATTAAACCAAAGGTGGGGCCCTTCTAAGCATGGGAGTTTCCATCCATGAAGCCAGCCCTGAGAGTGGAGGATTGTTTTTTGGGAAGAGCGTTAGGAGAATTTAGTTCTTAATGAAATGTTCCATTCCTTTCTGATCAGTCTATGGTTGTCCAGCTATGGATGGAGCCCATCTGGCGGGCTCTCTGCAAATGCAGTTTCCCAGTGCTTTCCTAGCCTATTCTGATTCTGGGGTAGGGCCCAGACATGTGTGTTTTAACAAGAATCTCCAGAGATTCTAATGAAAATGTCAATCTCTCTCTGAAGAACTTAGACAGTTAGTGCTTTAACTAGCAGTTAACTCCCTGAAAATGTTGGTTTTATAAACCCCAGTATATAGCTGACCCAGTGACCCTGGTGCCCTATGTGTGCCCTGGAGGAAAGAGCCACGGGTCTGTGAACTGAAAGAGCCAGCCACCAGGAGATTTAACATTTGGGATCCCTGGTGTAATATGGCGTGAAGCATCGTCAGCTGAACAAAACTCCCTGTGAGGAACAGCAACCCAAACAGTGGCTGGCCTTGGGACAGCCTTTGTCTGCCTCATTCCTCGCTGCCTTTCCACCTGAGATCCTCAAGCACTCCTCCGGCGTCCTGAATTCTGCCCCCAGGAGCCACGTGGGTGCTGCAGAAGTACCTGCTCTCCCCTCAGTACCCTCATTGTGCCCCACAGGTAGACCCCAGTTTACATCTAAGCCCCTCTCAATTCCCAAAGGAAAATGGGGCTTCTTCCCTAACATGGGATACGAAAGCACCTTGGAGTTTAGACATCCTGATAGCCTCCTTGAGGTGAGCAATTTGTATCCCTCACTTCATTTAAGCCTTACCACAACCCTCTGAGGGAGGTAAAATGTAACCCCATTTTACAGATGAGGAAGCTGAGGACAATTTGTGACCTTCCTTCACAGGAAGTGGTGGACATGGGATTTAAACACAACAACCCTGCAAGACAGATAACACATATATTAGCAATTCTTATTTTAGAGCTAAGGAAACCAAGGCCCAAATGGGTTAGGCAGTTCTCCAAACATAAATGCTACAAGCAGAAGAGCTGAGAATTGAACCCAGATGACCTGACCTCAGGCCCCAGGCTCTTCTCAGCTCACTTTCTCTGTGCTTTTCCAAATTTTCTTCCTTCCATCCTTGTCTTAGTCTGTTTGGACTGTTAGAATACCATAGACTGGGTGGCTTATAAACAACAGAAAGTTATTTCTCATAGTTCTGGAGGCTGGGAAGTCCAAGATCAAGGTGCCAACAGATATAGTGTCTAGTGAAGGCCTGCTTTCTGGTTCATAGAGCCTTTCCCTGTGTCCTCACATGGCAGAAAGGGCAAGGGCAATCTCTAGGGTCTCTTTTAAAAGGGCACTAATCCTATTTGTGAGGGCTGCACCCTCATGCCCTAGTCACTTCTCAAAGGCCTCACCACCAAACCATCACACTGGTGATTAGGTTTCAAAGTATGAATTTTGGGAGGGGGACACATTGAGTTTATAGCAGTCCTCTTCGTCAGAAACCTAAGAGGCCCTGCTGCTTACTTAAGAAGGAGGCACTGAATTCAGCTGGCAGGAGGGAGTCTCAGCCTAGTGAGGGTCATGGCATCCTGACCTTGGCAGCCCACACACAAAGGTTGCATCAGCCTCTGTTGGAGAAGCACCTCTGGCAAGAAATGGGACCTAAGGAGGTTGATCCCAGGTGTGGTGGGTGTCTGGCTTCCAGGGCCATACCTGTCAGCTCTATTTGGGGAGCAAGGTCAGATGTGGATCCAGCTTCACAATCTAGGAAGCTGAAAGGATCCCTTCTTTCCCAAGATGCCATAACCAGCCTCCTGTTCCTCCAACCACTCTCACTGCCACACAGGCTGTCCCACAAGTCCTTCCTTGTTGACTCCCATACCCCCAGCCTCCACACCTGCTGCCATGGATAGGAAACTGGAGGGCAGTCCCCCTTGAGTGACCCAGAAGCAAAGAGCTGCAGGGGAAGTAATGGACCCAGATGGTGGCAGACATTGCAGGAAAACAGCCTGCTGTTGGAGCCCCAGGGCATGCTTCCACCCTAGATTGCCACTGGCAGCATTCTGCGGTACTCAGGCCTGTCAAAAATTTAGATGATGTAGATGGGAAAAAAAAAATCCGTCATAATGGGCACTTAGAAACATCATAATGATCGCCCTCATCGTCATTATTGGTAACTTTATTTTTACCACATTTTTTTGTGCCAGGCATTACTCTTTGCATAGTAATCTATTCACTGAGCATTTAGCATGTCTAATTTCTTTACTTGTCTTGTCCCAGTGACCCTAAGGGGCTCACTCATTTTATAGATGAGAAAGTTCAAGCTTGGAAATCTAAAGTCATTTGCTCAGGGTCACACAGTAAGTGGTGGACCTCAAACTCAAATCCAAGTACTCCTGGCCCTGAAGCTGGTATTCATGACTTCCAGAGTCACTTCTAGAACTAGACAAAACAGATGAAACATGGCTTAAGCATATTGAAACTCTTAGAAGTAGTATAGCTTCCAAAAGAGGTAGCAGCGATTCAGTATAGGGGTCACCAAAAGAGGGATGTAGAGGTAATAAGGGAAACAACAAGGTGGATGCAACTGTCAAAAGGATGGCCCTAGAATCAGTAACCTCGGCAACTACCCCTCATACCTCGAAGGCCAAATCCATCCAATTATTCCCCAATCTACACAAAGGTAGAATTAGACAAAACCCGAAAATGTGTCTTCAATGGGGATTTGGGAGGCCATGGGAGGCTACTTAATGAACATGGAGGACAGTTCCTTCCCCAAACTGTAGCTTGTCAAACCTTCAAGCAGGTCCATAAAGGGACTAACTATGGGAGGGAAGCCCTATATAATTGGCTGGTTGAAAACATGGTGACCCTGGGAATGAAAAACATAAGTGGTTGGGTAGTTGAGACCTGCCCCGTATGCACAACAGATAACCCCAACACCAGACCCCCCAGAGGTCCCCAGATAAGGCCCATTCAGACCAGGGGACATATCCTGGAGAAAATTTGGCAGACTGATTTCACCGTCATGACAAGAGTACCAAGCAATTTTAGGTATCTCTTGGTGCTAGTAGACACATTTTCTGGGTAGATAGAAGCATTCTCCACTAGAACTAGAAGGGCAGCTGAAGTGGTTAAGGCACTACTAAAAGAAATAATCCCCAGGTTTGGGCTCCCAGGATCCTTACAAAATGATAACGGTCCAGCATTTGCCTCTTAAGTGACAGAGGGAATAACGAGTGCCCTGGGCATAAAACAGACCTTGCACTCAGCCTGGAGACCCCAAGGGGGGAAAGTAGAGAGATCCAATCAGACCTTGAAACAGCCTTAGCTAAACTATATCAGTCAACTCCAGTTGCCCTGCTCCGCCTGCAGTTAGCCCCAAGGGATAAGTTCAAGTTAAGTGCATTTGAACGCTTGTATGGTAGACCCATTCCCCAAGCCCCAGAGGAGGGACACTTTAACCTCCTTGAAATGGAACAACTCAAGTGTGTCCCCCAGGTAGGAGAAACCATGGAAGCTCTCAGGAAACATGGTAACCACATGCTGCCCCCACCCAGCGACTGGCTCTCCACCCACTGCCAGCCAAGAAACCGGTGCGCCTAAAAACCTGGAGAACCGGCAACTCACAAGATCAGCTCCCTCCTAAGCGGAACACACTCTGCCTGGTGATCCTAACCACTCGTTCTGCCCTGAAGTTGCAGGGCATCACTCCGTGGGCACATCACACTCCAGTGAAAGACCCCCAGCCCAAACCTCTGGAGAGAAAACCTGGGGCAACAGACCCCCCTGACTACTCTTGTGAACCTCTCCCTAGATTAGCAGGGAGGGCTCTGTGCTCTGTCCAATACATTGTGCTGTTTTTATGTCATTGCAAGTGGCCCCACTGCAGAAGTGCAGACAGGCTACTGGAAAAAGCAACTTGACTAACAGGAGGCCTTCAGCCTCATTGGGCCGAACAAATGCAGAGCGGGGTAACACAGGCCTCCCCAGTATCACTTGGTTTCTCCTTTCCTGGGCCCTTTCACAACCATTGTTCTCTTGCTGATATGTGGGCCACATATCTTAAATTGTCTGACGTCCTTTGTCTCCAAAAGGTTAGAATCTATAAAACGTCAAATGCTGGTCACTTAGAGCTACAAACAGTTAGGGCTGAGGCCTGGGGACAGCAAACAGATCTAAAGGCAGCAGTGAAGAAGTTCTGCTACGCTCCCTGGGGTTATGACAGTGATACCCAAACTCAGCAGGCCATCAGCATCCCTCAAAAATGAGAAGCAAACACCAGTCAGAATGGCCATCATCAAAAAATCTACAAACAATAAATGCTGCAGAGGGTGTGGAGAAAAGGGAACCCTCTTGTACTGTTGGTGGGAATGTAAATTGATACAGCCACTGTGGAGAACAGTATGGAGGTTCCTTAAAAAACTAAAAATAGAACTACTATATGACCCAGCAATCCCACTACTGGGCCTATACCCTGAGAAAATCATAATTCAAAAAGAGTCATGTACCACAATGTTCATTGCAGCACTATGTACAATAGCCAGGACATGGAAGCAACCTAAGTGTCCATCGACAGATGAATGGATAAAGAAGATGTGGCACATATATACAATGGAATATTACTCAGCCATAAAAAGAAGCGAAACTGAGTTATTTGTAGTGAGGTGGATGGACCTAGAGTCTGTCATACAGAGTGAAATAAGTCAGAAAGAGAAAAACAAATACCGTATGCTAACACATACGGGTCATGAAGAACCTAGGTCATGAAGAACCTAGGGTCAGGACAGGAATAAAGACACAGACCTACTAGAGAATGGACTTGAGAACACGGGGAGGGGGAAGGGTAAGCTGGGACAAAGTAAGAGAGTGGCATGGACATATATACACTACCAAATGTAAAATAGCTGTTGGGAAGCAGCCGCATAGCACAGGGAGATCAGCTTGGTGCTTTGTGACCACCTAGAGGGGTGGGATAGGGAGGGTGGGAGGGAGAGAGGTAGAAGAGGGAGGGGATATATGTATATGTATAGCTGATTCACTTTGTTATACAGCAGCAACTAACACACCATTGTAAAGCAATTATACTCCAATAAAGATGTTAGAAAAAAAAAATGAGAAGCAAGAAGAAAGACAGAGGAGGGATTTGTCACCAGCAAAACCCCCTGGGGTCCCCAGGGAAAAATAAGACGGAATCCAGGTGATAAGGTCTAACCTCTTCCTTTGTGCTTAGTCTAGTTTCGCTTGCCTGTAGGGGGCCGTGTGCAGAGGCGTCCCATTGGGTTAGATTTCCCAGTGCCAAATTGCCGCGCTGACACACTGCAGCTCAGCCGGCCATGTGCAGAAGCGCTGCACATGCACCTCAACCCAAGATGGCAGCAGCAGTAGGCTGCATGCACAGAGGCTGTGCCTGCACTTAACTCTGGCCCCTCCCCCCCAGCCCAGACCCCTATAAAGCAGCCCCGTCCACCGCCTGTCAGGGAAAGTGTGTGCTATAGGGTGTGAGCTCGCACCTTTCCGTTCTCTGATCCAAGAATGAAGCTTTCCTTTGCTTCTGAACCAAACTCCGCTTCATTCTATTGGTGCAAGAAATACCGGGCAGGAGGACCCTCATTGGGGCCCAACTCAAAAGGGTCAGTAACAGGAACTAAAGAAGATATGATATCTTCCTTCAGAGAGTGTGAGGTCTGACACTTCATAGCTATTGGCTAGCATGAAGCAAGAGCCTGGAACGGCCAGGGGACCACCAGGTGAAATCTAAGGATAGACTCCATGCTGTGGGATGCAGAAGGAGAGAAATGGAGCCCTGGTTCCCTCCATTGCTGGAGCAAACCTTACCTGATATCATCCCAACCACCAGACTTTTTATTCTTCTAACTAAATGAATGTCTTCCACTAGTTAAGCCAGTTGGAGTTGGATTTTCTGTTAATTACAACAGAGTACTCTGCTATATTAGCCCTCTTGCTGTTCTCGTTCCTTGTCCATTGCTGGAGGCCTCTTTCTCACAGGGGAAAAAAGAGGAGAGAAGAAAAGAAGAAAGGATTTGAAAGCCAAGTCTGGGAATTTGACTTCTTGGTAGCTGCTCTGGAAAGAGGTCCGACAGGGGACACTCAGAGCTGCTGGCCAGAATATGTTCCAAAATTATTTGGAAATGTCAATGTCCATCCTCTCCCTTCTCCCACAGATAATCAAGAGTTGGCTAAGAGTGATAATCCCCACCAAGTACAGCCAAGGAAATATCACCGCTCTGGAATCCTGAGTCTTTCCAGAGGTACAAACCATCATGTTCAGAGTGAGTTCCAGGGCTGGGGGCAGAGGCCACCTCGTGTTAGTGACCCATCTGGGACACCTCAAGCCATTTCATAGACGCTGGGAGGGCTGCCTGTAAGCAGTCCTGCTGGCTCCCCCTCTGCACTTCTATCCTGACCTGGAGGACAAGATGCGATGAGGCCTGAGGGCCAATCTCACGACCAGTGAGTCAGTCCAAGAACTCAAGGTCACAACACAGCCCCTCCTGGGAGCAGGATTTGAGACAAGGCATGAGGCTTAGTGGTTCCTTGACGTGCCAGGCAAGAAGCTGGAGACAGCTAGGACCACCTGAGATTGCTCTGCACCCAAGATGGGGGAGAGAGGTGGGCCTGGGGGACAACAGAGTAACAGTCCACAAGCCAGGACAGCAAACGGGCTGGGCCAGCTCAGGGGCAAATCAGGCGACTGCCAGCACCTAAAGTTCCAAGAGAAGGGAACACATCACAGCAGCAGGGTTTTAGGGAGACGGTCCCTCCCCAAGGGGTGAGTCCATGAGGGGTAGAGTCCCAACCCCCAGTCTCTAGCTCCAACACATACTAGCTGTGTTCCCTCAAAGAATCTCTTAAGAGGTTCAGGTTCCTCACCTGGAAAACAGGAATAACAATAATTCCTCCCTTATAAGATTGTTGTGATGAATAAATGCATGTTAAATGCTTAGGACAATGCCTGGCACACAGTTGAACTCAACACAAGGCAGCTCCTTGGCTACTGGGGCGACCAGGAGCTAAGATCCAATGGGGAAGCGGCAGTGAGCAAACCAGGAGACCAACGCTCACCCGTCTCTAATCGCTCAACACTTCGCATCTACAGTGGGCCAGGCTCCCAGCTGCAGATGCAGAGGCGGACGAGAGCCAGAGCTCACCCTCCAGCTCCGAGAGCCTCAGGGAAGCCGAGTCCCCACAAGGGCTGGACCAAGGCCTTCCCTCCAGCCCTAAGTGAGGCCCCTCTGAAATGGGGATGGGCAGGCCTCACTGGGGAGCTCTCAGTGGGCTGCCTCTGGGGTCTAGGAAGGGCAGAGCCTGGAGAAACAGGCAGGAACAGACAGAGGGGCCTGGAGAGGGGGGTCACTGCACAGAGTTGGCCAAGTGGGTGCCTGTCCATGGCCCCCTGTTTCCTGTTCTCCTTGGTGTCATGGGTCGATCAGCAAGTCTGAGGGAAAACCAAAGGGATGAGAGTCTTTGTCTCTACTTGTGTGGTTCAGAATTTCCTTAACCAATGCCCTTGAATTTTCACCCATGTTTCTGTATTTCATTGTTAAAAGTTAAAGAAAATAATTCTTTTTTAAAAAGACTCTATTCCACAAGAATATCCCTGTGTCCCGTGAATGCACTTGGAGCCTCCGCTCCCTCAGTGGAGGTCAGGAGAGGTGGTGGGGCAGAATGCAGAGGGCACGCCCAGAGCAAGGTGGCTGCATTTGGAACCCAGCACCACTACACCCCCAATATGAGGGCTGTGTGATCCTGGACATGTTCGCTAACCTCTCTGTGCCTTGGTTTCCATCTTTTTAAAAAATGGTGACAATGGTAACTGAAACTGGCTAGTATGTATAAAAGCACTCAAAACACTACTTGGCGCTTGGTAAAAGCTTGGTAGAGTATTTGCTAATACCGCTCCCGTGGCCCTAATCCATATTTCCCCCAAGCCCTGCAGCTCTCCCCAAGCCTCTGAGCTCCCAGCTGAGACCCAGTGGCCTTTTTATTTTTTTTGTAAATATTTTACTTATTTATTTATTTGGTTGCACTGGGTCTTAGTTGCGGCAGGTGGGCTCCTTAGTTGTGGCATGCAAACTCCCAGCTGCGGCACGCATGTGGGATCTAGTTCCCTGACCAGGGATAGAACCCGGGCCCCCTGCATTGGGAATGTTGGAGACTTAACCACTGTGCCACCAGGGAAATCTCCAAGGGCCTTTTTAATTGCCCAGTTACAGCCCAGAGTGTGGCACCAACCACACATTTACAGGTTTAATGTAGCCACTGGGATTCCCTTGGTTACAAGTAGCAGTAAACCTGCCCCAAACTCAGATTTGGAGCACCAAATCTCACCAAAAATGAGATGTTATGATTGCATATAACTGAAGAGTGCATGGCTCGGTTCAGATGCTCAAAGAGTGAGGTCAGGCTCTAGTGTCACTCTGTCAACTTTCTCTGCTTGATGTGTTAACTCCATTCTCAGACTGATCTCTACTCATTCTCACAAAATGGCTGCCAACAGCTGCAGGAGCTGCCTCCTCCCTGGCTCGAAATTAGTGAGAAAAGAATGGAACTACTTCCCTACAGGCTCAAACAAAAGCCCTCAATCCAATCTCCTTGCTACGTAATAGTCACCAGTGTTGGGATTAGCAAGGTCTGGGTCAAGGGCCACCCCCCAGAGGCAGAAATAGAGCCATGTAGAGAAATGGATGTCCAAACAGAAGGTGTCCACGACTCCTCTCCACAAAAAAAAAAAGGTTTGCAATATTTGAGGAAGGCAGAAGAGGATGATCCTATAGGAAGGAAATTTTCTGCTTTCTTTTTCCTTAACATCTCTAAGCAGTTCATCGCCTTTTTCCATTCCAAAAATGAGAGTCAGGGCAAGTTGTAGCTTGACAGCGAAGAAACCATGCTTGGGAATACGACTGGACCAAATTCTGGCTTTGTGGCTGACCACCTCTGTGACCCAGGACAACTGACTGTTCTGCCTTGGGCCTCAGTCTGCTTGTCTATAAAACAAGAGCAATAATCCTACCTACGTCACAGGGGTGTTGTTAAGAATTAAATAAAAGAATAATGCCTGTCTGGCCCACAGTAAATAATGAATTTGTACTTGTAGTTGTTATTATTGCGTGGGTGTTCCTACCCAGCTCTGCTCTGTCTCACTCAGCGCTGGGCTCTGGGCCGATAGCCTTCAAGAGAGAGAAGGGGGCAGGGAGGGCCCTCCTTGAGTGACCGGCTCCCCTCCGAGGGCAAGAAGTATAGGACCCAGGAAGGCCAGGCTGGAGCACAGGTCCGAGGGTGGGAACCGGCCAGCACCAAGGAATTCCTAGGAAGTACTCGCTACCCCTGAGTTCGGAAGAAAAACACAGCATCTCTTTTTGCCTTCCTAGCCCTCTCTGCTGAGGGAAGCAGTGAAAACCTCGATCCAAACAAGACCCAAAGCTATGCCAGCATTTGCATACAGAGTGTTTATATAGATTAGGACCTCTCTGTTGACTCTCAGCTTAAACCTCTCAGGCTTTGTAGTTCAGGAAAGTTTAATGTTCTGTTTCATGAAGTTCCTTGTCATCCTAAGTGGCTCTGTCAGCTCTTAGAAGGGAAACTTCCCCCTTCAGGGTACATTTCCCCTGCCCTGAGCGGGAGAGCCCCGTTGCTAAGGGCATCTGTTCTGTTTGCTTATGAGAAGTACAGATGTGAATAGTCTCCAAGTTGAATCTTTTGTTCTGCTCATCTGGCAGCCGGGGCAGCCGGCTGATGTAACAGCTGCAGAACACTGGGGGTCCCCGAAGGGGGAAAGAGAGAAAAGAAAAAAGGCAAACGTAGCCCAGGAGAATATGCCAGCGCTCAGAGGCTTCCAAGAATTGGATCTATTCTTAGGAATCTCACTCTGCATCACTCCAACCTTCATGGAGGCAGATGGGAGGCAATTTAGTTCAACCCATTTCTGTTGAGCCCTCACGGGGCAGCTGTGAGGGGAAGATGGTGGCTCAAAAGGACCATGTAGATGCAGTTTCTGCCCACCGTGGGAGTACACTCCTGGCTGGGGAAGAGCTGGCTTTACTGCGAAAGGGGCTAAATTACAAAGTGTTAATTAGTGTCACATCCCTACCAGAGGAGAGGACCAGTGGATTTATGAGCAGGTGCTCAAATATTATCTGAGCTAAGCTAATTGTCAAAACGACAGATACTTCTTGAGTAGCCAGTGGGTTTCCCACACTGTGAACGCACAAGATGAAGACTAGACGGTCGAGAAACATTTGTCTAGTTGATGACTACCTCAAACTTACACCCAAATTAACTTCACATAGCACAATAATTCCATGAAATAGGTAGGAGAAAGCACAGGTGAATACTAAGCCAAATCCAGTCACATGTGTTCACCTCCCCTTGCTGCCTCATTGGTCCAAGCCACCATGGTCTCTCACCTGGGTTATGGCATTTGCTTCCTAACTGGTCCCCCTTCTTCCACCTTCGCTAGCCCACCCCTTTTTGAGTTTATTCTCAAGATAGCAGCCAAGGTAATCCTGTGAACACTAAGTTGTATCATGTCGCTCTTGTGCTCAAAAGCCTCCAGTTTTGGACTTCCCTGGTGGCGCAGTGGTTAAGAAGCCGCCGGCCAATGCAGGGGACACGGGTTCAAGCCCTGGCCCAGGAAGATTCCACATGCCATGGAGCAGCTAAGCCCATGCGCCACAACTACTGAGCCCGTGCACCACAACTACTGAGCCCATGCGCCACAACTACTGAAGCCCGCACACCTAGATCCCATGCTCTGCAGCAAGAGAAGCCACCGCAATGAGAAGCCCGTGCACTGCAACGAAGAGTAGCCCCCGCTCACCGCAACTAGAGAAAGCCCGCACACAGCAACAAAGACCTAACGCGGCCAAAAATAAATAAATTAATTAATTAATTAAATAATTGGAAACAGGAGGCATGGTTCCCAGAGGTTACCTAGGGAATGGTTTAAAAAAAAAAAAAAGCCTCCAGTTTTTTCCCATCTCACAAAGGGCTAAAGCCAAAGTTCTTCCAATGAATGGCTTTCAGGGCCCTAGGTGGTGTGCGCCCCCATGTGAGTGGAGGCATGTGAAAGTGGCTGCCAGAGCCTCCACATCTGACATCACGTGCAGCAGAGACGAGTTTTTCCTTGCAGAGCCTCTAGAATTTGCAGAATCGTGAAGGATAACAATCATAACTTTTGTGAGCCACTAAGTTTAAAATGCTTTGTTACGCAGCAATAGTCATTAAGATTTCATATTCTTTTTAAAGCTCACTGCTAAAAAGATTCAAAAACCACTATTATAGAAAAATATTTAATGAAAAGATAAACGCTTCATTACGCATTAAATTTCAAAAGGTTACAAAATAGTATGTGTAAAACTAAAAAACATTTTTAGTATACAAAGTATCTATAAAGTTCTCACGTAGCTTGAATTTTTAATAAATTCACTTCTATAATCGGTATAAACAACTTGCAAAATGCAACTCAAGATTTTAACAAAACTGCCAGTGATTTGTTTGCTCTAATTTCTTTATAGAGGGAAAGTGAGCAAGAGGGAAAGAAAACAAATTTTCATTTATTTCTAAACCACTTACTATCTAAACTAGACATTGTCCTCAAAATCCCAGGAAGGGAAAGGCAAAAAGAAATAGAATAAGTTAATTCTTAGGATGAGCTACCAAGAACCCAGTTCCTGATGACTTGGGAAATTTGGACAAGTTTTGGGTGTTTTTATTTTTATTTTTTTAATTAATTTATTTATTTTATTTTTGGCTGCGCTGGGTCTTCGTTGCTGAGCACAGGCTTTTTCTAGTTGCGGTGAGCGGGGGCTACTCTTTGTTGCGGTGCACGGGCTTCTCGTTGCGGTGGCTTCTCCTGTTGTGGAGCACGGGTTCTAGGCACACGGGCTTCAGTAGTTGTGGCTCGCGGGTTCTAGAGCGCAGGCTCAGTAATTGTGGCGCACGGGCTTAGTTGCTCCATGGCATGTGGAATCTTCCCGGACCAGGGCTCGAACCTGTGTCTCCTGCATTGGCAGGCAGGTTCTTAACCACTGTACCGCCAAGGAAGCCCTCCCCAGGTGTTTTTAAATATGTTTTGTTTCATGTAGTTGTTGGCGGCAGTGGTAGTGGTGGTGCCTTTGACCCAGCGCCAAGCTAGATGCAGTTCCATTGTATTGCTGGAGAGACTAGCCTGGCTACGGGGCAGGTGAAATTGATACCCTGTGTTCCTTCTCTGTGATTCCTTAACTCTTCCCTAGTGTCTCTAGTCCTGTGTGTGTCACTGCTCCTTGCAAATAGAATAAGCCTAAGTCAATACAACCACACTGAGTTTTCAGGCGGCTAAAATTTCTTTCTTTTTATGAAGCCTCCCTCACCCTGACATTGATTTTTTTTTTTTTTTTTGAAACAAAGTGCAGTCGTTTACATTTTTCAGAGTTTTATTTCATCTTCTTGTTTTCAACAGTGCTTCCAGACTGTCAAGTCCAATTGAACCTTAGTTGGATCAACACTTATACAAGCTGCTCCTCTCTGGGACTTCCCTGGTGGCGCAGTGGTTAAGAATCCGCCTGCCAATGCAGGGACACGGGTTTGAGCCCTGGCTCAGGAAGATCCCACATGCCGCAGAGCAACTAAGCCCGTGTGCCACAACTACTGAGCCTGTGCTCCAGAGCCCGAGAGCCACAACTACTGAAGCCGCGCGCCTAGAACCCATGCTCCACAAGAGAAGCCACTGCAATGAGAAGCCCGCGCACCACAACAAAGAGTAGCCCCCCCTCGCCGCAACTAGAGAAAGCCCGTGTGCAGCAACAAAGACCCAACGCTGCCAAAAATAAATACATAAATTTATAAAACAAAAACAAACAAGCTGCTCCTCTCTGCCTCAGGTCCTTTGGAAATTTTACAAATGTGTCTTTGCTGTCTTCATTGAGAAAAATGAACTTTTAAACTCTGTTGGAGTGGGTGGAGTCTTCCTGCTGAATTTCATAGTCATTTAGTGTTTAAAAATCTCACAAACACCACCAGAAGAATAAAATAGTGTCAGACACCATGTTTATCTCTAAACTGTGTTGTTTTTGAGGTCGTGCTGCTGTGCACAGAAATGTGCCCAGCAAGGTCCTGCGTATGACCCAGATGAAAGGCGCGGCAGCCTTGCGAGTTAACTACTGCTCTAATTTATCGTTTACACAGGAAGTTTTTTCTCCCCGTGCAATGTAAGTCAAACTTAGTGTTTGTCACCAATAAATGGTAATACTAAAAAAAAAAAAAAAAAACTAGTGTCAGACGAAAAGGTGGGAAGTATCCGAGCAGGAATTAGGTGACTTAAAGATGAAGCGTCCACAGCCACACCCAAAGTAAACATGAAACCCCCCTGAGAATCCCTTCATTTCAGTGACTGTTTCACAAATGTACTAACCCTTTTTGAGGTCCAATGCAAATATCTGTTCTGTGTTTATTATTCTAATATGTCAACGTCCTCTTCCTATTTGCCGATGTAAGTTCTTTTGAGGCAGGGACAATTGTTGTTATTTGGTTAAACAGAACACAGGATTAGGGGCTTCTCAAATGCTGGATGGGGAAAAAATGGGATGAGTCACAGTAACATGCAGGATGTTTCTATAAAAATGCCTTTTAAACATTTAATAAACATAACAAATCAATGGAGAAGGAAAGGATTATTCAATAAACAATGGCAGGATATTCATTAGACATCTTGAAGAGGAGGAAAAACTCTATTTCAGCCTTAAATTCATGCCCTGAATCAAAATAAATTCTAGAAAGATTAAAGAGACATATGATGCAAAAGCAGATCACTGAACAGACATGTAAGATTGAGGGTCCAGAAATAAATGCTTCTATTTATCGTTACATTTATGGTCAATTGATTTTCAACAAAGGTACCAACACAATTCACTGGTGAAAGGACAGCCTTTGTAACAATTAGTGCTGGGACAACTGGATAATCAGAGGCAAAAAGACCCTTACCGCCATGTTATACACAAACTTTAACTCAAATTGGATTGTAGACTTACATATAAGAGCTAAAACAATAACACATTTAGAAGATAACATAGGAGAAAAATCTTCAAGACCTTGTGTTAGGCAAAGATTTCATCCATAGGACACCGCAAGTACGACCCATAAAAGAACAAATTGATAAATTGAACTTCATCAAACTTAACTTTTGTGCTTCACAAGACACCAGTAAGAAAATGAAAAGACAAGCAGCAGTCTGGGAGAAAATCTTTGCAAACAGGACTCCTGTTCTCACAGAGTTCATCTTCTTTAGAGGGTACACAGAAACAAATGAACAAATAACAAAACATCAAATCATGATTAGTGCCCTGCAGAAGACAAAACGCCTGTGATATGTTGGATATTGGCCATGTTAGATTGTCTACTTAGGAAATAGTTCTCTGCTGGGAAGTCATTTATACTGAGCAATCTGAGCTCTGAGTAACCAGCAAAAAGTCAATCATGAGAAGAGCCAAAGGGAGTACCACCAGGCAGAAGCAGCAGCCTGTGCAAAGGCCCTGCGGTGGATACAAGATTGGCATGTTTGAGTCAATGAATGATGGTAGGCGAGGCTCTGTCAATGTGGGCAAGGAGGAGAGTGATACCAGATGGGGTGGGAGTCTTAGGAGGATGCCTGGTCCCAGAGGGCTTTGTGAACTAAGGTGAGAAGTGTGTGTGTGGGCGGGGGTGTGTCCTCAAATGTGATTGAATCAGATCAGAGTATGATCTCTACTCAACAGAGAATGGATTCCAAAAGTGTGTATCACTCAGAGTTCTTAGTTCCAAATAACAAAGCTGACTCTGGCTGGTTTAGCAAAAAGAAACTTATTTTAATTTTTTTTTTAAGGATTTTATTTTAAAAGAATATTGGGCAACTCATAGATTTTTTTTGGAGGACCTGAAAAACAAGACTCAGGATCGAGCAACCAGGGACAATTCCTAAAGCCACAAGGGAGGAGCCCCCACTGCTGATGCCCCATTGGTGATACTTCTGTGTGTGGAATTTCACTTTGGCATCCTTGCTGCCCCCGAAGCTGTCGCCTTTGCTGTTTCAAAAAAAAAAACCAAAAAAAAGTTCTGCACAGACTTTCCTTTCTCAAGCTGCTCACTGCTGAATCAAAGTCTCTTAAGCATGCTGATTGTTAGAGCCTGGTCACCAGATTACATCCTGGTGGGAAGCTAGGAATTTGAGGTTTCTAGGTTTTAAATTCAGGGATTAAAACTTGCAAGGTGGGGATTTTCCCAAATATAAGAAGGATGCTTTTAAAATTACTAGGAGGGGGCTTCCCTAGTGGCACAGTGGTTAAGAATCCACCTGCCAATGCAGAGGACACAGGTTCGAACCCTGGCCCAGGAAGATCCCACATGCCGCGGAGCAACTAAGCCTGTGCGCCACAACTACTGAGCCTGAGCGCTAGAGCCCGCGAGCCACAACTACTGAGCCCATGTGCCACAACTACTGAAGCCCGCGCACCTAGAGTCCGTTCTCCAAAACAAGAGAAGCCACTGCAATGAGAAGCCCGCGCACCGCAACGAAGAGTAGCCCCCGCTCGCCGCAACTAGAGAAAGCCCGCATGCAGCAACGAAGACCCAATACGGCCAAAGATATAAATAAATAAATTTATTTTTTAAAAAATTACTAGGAAGTCAGAAAACAATAAAATCCAGTAAATGGAATGAGAATAAAAATATGAATCCAAATGAGGGAGCTGGTACAGTATTTCCAGTGAGGGATAATGGGAGATGTGATAGGCTGATACCATATTATAGGACAGTGGTTCTCAAAGTAGGGCCCATGACCCACCGCATCAGCACCTTCTGAAAACTTTGTTAGAAATGCAAATTTCAGGCCCCACCCCAAACTTACTAAATCCGAAACTCTGAGGGTGAGTGAGGCTCAGCTATTTGGTTTTAACAAACCTCCCAGATGATGATGATGCCTACTGAAGTTTGAGAACCAAATACTCCCATTGCATTGGAGTGAGAGCTTCAATGTATGAACTGGGGAGGGGGACATGATTCAGTCCACAGTAGACATGTAATACTGAGAAGATATTTTTCTTTGCTCATGTGAGTGTGGGGTACATGAATCTGTGACATTGCTACATTAGTACTTTCAAACCCTTCTCCTCAACCCCCATGCCTTCCACCCCTCCCCTCATCAGAGCCTCATCAGACAGACAAACAGCATCCTCACCTGTCCCCAAGACCTCCGATTTTGCCACCCTGCCTCCAATGCGTTTTCCACGCACCAGACTGATTTCATGAAAAGGCAATTCCCCCCATGCCACTCCTTTGCCCCAAACCCCATAGCTCGGAACTGTTTCCAAAATGTTCCTGGTTCTAAAAATCATCAGGGTGCTTGTTAAATCAAGCCCCTCCTTACAGTTCTGGAGTGAGTCTGGGGCATCCAAAATTTTATCGTGTCAATCAAGTGATGCGTATCACACAGTTTGAGAAACCTGCCCCTCATGATAAATTTCAAGATCCTTAGCAAAGCACAAATATGGCTTGGTAAACTGGCCCTGTCTTTTCTCTCCAGCTTCCTGCCACTCCCTCTCCCCCTGCGCCCCATTCCCCACCGCCCCCCCAGCACTCCAACTCCAGCCGTGGGGAATTATTTATGGCTCCTGAGTACCCCATTCCCTCTTGTGCCCCCCTGACTTGGCATATGCCTCTCTGTATGAAAGGATGCCCTCTCTTTTCCTGGGCCACCTGACCAACTCCGCATCTTTCACCTCCCAGCTCAAACCTCCTTCTTCCATGAAGGCCTCCCACCTCCTCACCCCTTGTCGACACTCTACGCTTCTGCTGCATGCTGTGTGTTTCCACTGCAATAACCATTTTAGTTTTATATTTGCTTATTTGCATGTTCGCCTCCCCACCAGATCCCCTTATTTATGGCAGTGAGGCTTGGAAAATGTGGAGGTTTCTATCTAAGACATGGCTGGCTTTCTGAACATCTTCCCCTGACTGCGATCTTGGGACAAACCATCTTCCAGAAGATGGGATGGAGCCTTAACCCCTGGTCTGCTTCCATAGGGAAGTTGAGGAGGCCTGCTTCCAGAGGCCAGACTGCTCTGAGGGAGAGTGGTGAGAAGGCCCTTCCCCAATCTCACCAGCCAAAGAAAGTCACTTCTCTTTCTAGGGGGGAGGAAAGAAGAGCGAAGAGAGGCAGATGGGCTTCCCCCTCATACTTCTCTCCTGGGAGTGGAGGGAAAGTGGAAGCATGGGGAGTGGGGGACACACTCCCCTCACTGACCCCCATGAGGAAGTGCTTCAAGAAGGGCTGATATTTGTAGAGTCGGGTTTAAGAAGGAAGTGAGAAGCAGTTTTTCCAAAGTCAGAAGGGAAACGGAAAAGCTCATATCGCGTGAATCTGTGGAAGGCTGAGAAGGATCCTGTATGAGACTCAGAATCCAAAGTTCAAATACTCCCCAACTTCGGCAAGGTTGTGAGAAGGTGGGGAAGTGTTTAATCTCTTTAGACCCCCCTTCAGCCATCCATCAAACATCTGTCATGACTCTGGCAGGGTGAGAAGATGGCAGAAGGGCTGGGTGGACTCAATGTTACCTATTGTCTTGGGTAACAGTAATAACCAGTGTCCCACTCAAGAAATGGGTGACTGGGGAATCCACACCTCTGCCATCTGGTGGCTGGTCCTCCCTCACTGACTCCCTTCCCCACTTTCCTGCCACGTCTACCCACCTCACCAACTTCCTCCAGCATCAACGCTGCCCCAGGACCCCAAGAGACTGAACTTATGTTTCCTGGCCCCTCAAATGCTATTGCAGTTAACACTTAAGAATTCTCCCACACTAACCGTACACTCTACGCCCTTCAACCATGCTTCTGATGCTATCACCGCCTCTGATTCTGAGGTTCTAGGAATTCGCATGTCTCAGAAATGAGCCCCCCCTTTTTTAAATTTTTATTGGAGTAGAGTTGATTTACAATGTTGTGTTAGTTTCAGGTGTACAGCAGAGCGAATCAGTTATACATACACATAGAGCCACTTTTTTTTAGATTATTTTCCCATATAGGTCATTACAGAGTATTGAGTACAGTTCCCTATGCTATACAGTAGGTCCTTATCAGTTACCTCTTTTATATATAGTAGTGTATATATGAGCCCCCTTTTTATCAGATGCAGCTCTGAATTCAGCAGAGAAAAGTCTCCCACAGCACAAGCAAGCCTGCAACCCCAGAGCTCTTCCTAAAAGTCAGATGTTGATGACAAATTCTCTAGCCATATTTTCTACAACCGCACTTACTGTCATGTGTTACTCAACCTGGACAAGGTCTGCCCAATCATCAGATGCCTCCTACAGCTGAGGACCACAGGTTCTGGAGGGACTCACATGGCCAAGATCCCACTGCAAGAGAGAGGCTAAGGAGGCGGCATCCTAGGAAGTTTCTTCCCGCCTGCTGAGACTAGGGTAGGTAAAGCATGCCTCTGGCCCCCAGCTGGTGCAGATGTGTCAAACCCCTTGAAGTCTGGCTCGGTCTCAGACTCTGCATATTTGCTTATAAACACTTGTAGAGCACCTTCTACGTACCAGGTACAGTATGAAACACTTTACAGACATTACCTTATTTACTCTTCATAACAGCCTGAGGTGTGCAACCTGAGGGAATCTACTTAACCTCTCTGTGTCTCAATTTCTCCGTTTGAAAAGGGGGATTCCAAAAATAGGGTTTGGTGTGACAGCCTCCTGAGTTAACACACTTCAAGCACTTAGAACAGTACCTGGCACAGAGCAAGTGCTACTTGATTAAGTATTTGTGGTGTAAATAATGGGACAAGGACAGTGATAGATGCAGGAACACGGAGGAGGAAGACGGACCCCTACCCCAGTCTTAGCAGGTGAGAGAAAATTTCCTAGGAAGCCACCTACTTGGCAAAGAGCTAAGCCAGCTTCATGCTAGGGGACTAGAGGGGACATTTGGTCTAGTCCCCTCCAACGGTCAAATACAAAACGCAGCTTCGGATGAGAGTAAATACTCCTTCCAAGACATAAAGATGATTTTGCTAGTCCTTATTTACAGGCGTACTAACATTGGACAACTCATGTTCCATCTGACCAACCCTGAGAACAATGCCAAAGGTTTCCTGTAATGAAAGGGACTAAAAATACTTTCTGATGATG
Organism: Leucopleurus acutus; assembly: GCF_964270905.1. NCBI lineage: Eukaryota > Metazoa > Chordata > Mammalia > Artiodactyla > Delphinidae > Leucopleurus > Leucopleurus acutus. The sequence goes on from NC_139146.1 coordinate 52,501,995, forward strand.
GAGAGAGTGGAAGTTGAGCAACACCAACTGGGTGAAATACGGAAATGATACCAAATGGCCCAAGCAGCCAAGCAAGCAGCCCACCTGGCCTTTGATCTCTCAGTCTTGCCCCAAGACTTGGTGTATCTTGCTTTGTTCCAGGAAGCCATGCTGTGTCTCTGTGTTTGCAAGCTCCACCTAATTTTCTAGAGAAAAAGTTAGTCAACCGGGACTCATGCTGAATTAGAGAATCAGATGATTGTCAGCAACTGAACACCTAAATAATATAACTTTCTCTTCTTTGCAACCCTTTGAAAGAGCTTTAAGAACTGGGAGTTTGTTCGGTGCTTTTGGAACTCAACAACCATCTTCATGTTTATTACCAAATTATTGTTATAATCAGATATATTTCATACACGGCCGTATTTTTTGTTAAATTTAACTTTTTTGTTAAATTGAATGATTTTGTTAAATCATGGTGGAATGGTTTTTATAGTCTGTAAAACTCGTCATATATATTATTTCCTTTTCTTCTCATCCCCTCTCATCTCAATGAGAGGTACTCAGTATCCCCACCACAACCACCCCTTTTTACAGATGAAGAAACTGAGGCACAAAGAAGTGAGGAGCTTGTCTGAGATCACACTGCCAGCAGATGACAGCCTTCTGATGGTACACCAGCCCTTCCTTCCACTCCTCCCTGCCGATCCCCTGGAATTCCATTTTACTCTCTGTTTGGGGCGTCTTCATTGTTATAAATCTTCTCTGTTTATTATGGCCGATCTCCAAAACAGGCCTCAGCCCCGCCAAGAGGAACCTTCTCTTTCTCTTTGCAAGTAAATTTTTCCTCTTCTGTCTGGAAAAGGTGGCTCGGCGGCCAATTCAGTGAGCAATTCAGTGATTTAGGAACAAATATGTGGTACAGCTGAGTCTCTCCAGATGTTGAGCTAAATAAGACACAACTGGACTTTTTGGGTCTGACACCTCTTTAAGCCAAACAGGGGGGAAAGGGAGCCCCAAGTGCACTTGGGAGAGTAGTGATAATATTCTTATTCAAGATTGCTTACTATGTGCACTCTACAGAGAGCTGGGACTCAGGATGACTAGCTGGTAAATTACATGATCATATGATAAACAATTACAATTTTCTTCCTTTCAGTTTCCTCTCTTGCAGGAGGATTTTCCACCCTTGCACTGCTGAACTCAGGAGTGGCTGTATGACTTGTATTAGCCAACAAAAAAGTACACAGAGGCGACACGCGTCTCCTAACTCGTGTTGGGCTTCTCCCTTCCACGTGCCACAGAGACAGGCAATGTTCCAGATGGGGGCTGCCCTGGGTCCCAGAGACGGGTGGAGAAGCCGAGCTTCAGCCCATCCATAACAGCCACGTAGTGTGAGCCCTGTTTCTCTGCTGTGTGGTAAACCACTGATGTTTCCAGACTGTTGTTACAGCAGCAGGATCTAGTCTCTCCCAACTGGTAAATTTGCATGAGATTCCACAGCTAGTAAATGATTGAGCCCAAATGGTTCTCCAGCATTGAATGAATGCTTACTAAGTTATGCTAAGTGCTTGCCATATATTATCTTAATTAATCCTTGCAATGACCCCATAACCTCTCTATATAGTTCTTATCCCAATATTTCAATTAAGGACACTTTGGCTCACACAGCTTGTAAGGACTATATCTGGGACTTGAACCCAGACTGCTCTGAATTCATGTTCCAGTTTCATAATTACTAATTCATGCTTTATCTTTGTTCACTTCTTCACGACACAGAGCTTGAGAAATTGAAAAGAGTAGAATGAATGTGCTGACCACCGTCAGACCGTCAGATTGGTACTCATGCACTTATTAAGTCAAGAGAGTAATGTGAACTGCCCCAACTTACGAACAATTACCGAAGGAACACCTTGTGAGTGAACAAAGGAGGTAGAAGTATTCAGCGCTTCCTTGACACTCCTCCATTCCTGCTAACTCCTTCCTCAGTTCAGAAATCCTGCTCAGATACTGACCCAGAGTTCATACCTTCTCTCTTGTCAGTGCACAAAAAATTGAAGAGCTACCTTCCACTCTGACAATAGACCAACCGTGCATGGGGAACAGAAACAACAAAGACTTTGAAGGAAACAGATCAGAGTTCAAGTTCTGACTTTGCTGCTTACCGGATTGGGGACCTTAGGCAAGTTGTTTGGGTAAGTCTGCACCTGTAAAATGGAATAAATGCGATAATTATGCCTACCTCACTGGACTATTGGGAGGAGAAAACGGGGTCATTTGACAAATACCTTGGGCGGGACCTGGCATATCAGAGGTACTTGATGGATGTTAGTTCCCTCAGGAATTTACCCAAAAAGCATTGTGTGGACCCTCTGTTTTCCTGTCTGCCCTTTGCCCTTTACCCCTAACCACACCCACAACACACCCCTTCCAGCTGAAGCCAAAGGAGCTTCTGGTTCCCAGATGGGTATGTTTCCTGATTTGATTTGGACCTGAACACACGTCTTTGCCCTGAGAATGTGGTTTGGAAATGGAGCCTGGATGTCTTGAAAAGCAGGCTGAGCTTAAAGAACATTGAGTTAAACCACAGACAGGTTTGGAAACTAATTATTTTGTGGAATATCATTTACAGGGGAAAATGCAAACCATGTTCCAAATACCTCCCAGCAAACATATGGATCTGAATCCGTTGGAAATGAGAGATAAATACACATGCGTGTATGTATTTGTACCAATCATTTCCTCAAATGTATTTATTCCAATCATTACACAAAAATTATACATTTTGACCATTTTCAACTAACTCCTACAGTTACCAAACAGTGACCAATAAAATACTATTTCCATTTTTTGCTCAGCCCTTCAGCCCTCAAGGTGAAATGCGGAGCAAGGGACCCAAAAGTCAACCTGAGGCCCATGTGCCCTCTGAGTCATTGAGCTCCTCACCTTTTTTTAAAGAGGGTCAGAGTAAGGAACACTTTTTAAGCATATAAATCCTTCCATAGTGAAGGTTGAAGGTCAGGGCTGGGAAGCCCAGAGGTTTCTTCAAAGAAGGTGTGGAGAAAAGAAGTTCCATTTGACCTTTGGCACACTGACATTTTCTCTCCATTCACAAAATTGACCAAATTGAAAAGACAGCATGGTGGGTGTTTCTTCACCATGTCATCCATGTAATTCAGAGTCTCTCTTGGACACAGACAAATATTACTGAGAGGCCAAGAAGGACAGAGACAGGGCCCAAGGACTCAGATAGGCCTGAGTTCAAATCCCGTTTCTGATATGAACAACTTCTGTAATGGAAGCAGGAGGTAAGCCTGTGGGCTGCAGTTCCTCAGCCATAAAATGAGATAAGAATTCCTACTTCACAGACCATTGCGAGACTTAAAAATGTTGTACAAAAGCATCTGTGCACAATAAGTATTCAAGGAATGACTACTGTTGTCTTTAATAGAATCTAAGGTCAAGTTGGCAATCTGGTGTTAGGAATATCAGGTGAAAAAGAATTGCTTTTCAAAAACGCATGAGAATGAGTTGCAAACATCAGACTAAGGATTTATCCAGTCTCTTTTACTATTCTCACATTTCAGATTTACTCAGAAAATTATGGAGTTGGGATTTCTGATCAAAACGAAATCTTCCTATAGATTAAATTTATTACTTTAAGAAGCCTGTTACACTTTTTAAGTAAAAAAAAGAAAAGATTTTTAATTAATTATTATATTAATTTTTTAATTAATTATATTTTAATTAATTAATTTTAAATTAATTATTAATTTGATTAATTTTAAATTAATTACTTTTTAAGTAAAAATGAAAAGATTTTTAAATAATTATATTTTAAATTAATTATTTTAAAATAAATTATTTAAATTAATTATTTTTAAAATTAATTATAATTTTAAATTAATTATTTTTTAAATTAATTAATGCTTTAGGGAATATGTAGAGGTCAATATAAAGTGGAGTGGAGTGCAAAAAGTGGCCATAAATGTCTGTAATCCCTGTATGCATTCTTCACTGTAATACGATTTTGCTCCTCCTCCCATCATGAGATAAGAATTTATTTCTTGACTCCTTTGCCTCTAGGCTTAGCTGTGTGATTCACTTTGACCAATAGGTCAAGAGCAAATGTGATGTAGTCAGAGGCACACTGGGGTCTGCCCTCTCTTGCTTCCCTGAGAACACCAGGTGAAGAAGCAGCTCAGAGTAGCATACTAGACGATGAGAAGTCACATGGAATAACAGTAGGCTTTCCCTGCTGGTAACAAACACTAACTTCCAGACATGTGAGTGAAACCAGTTTGGACCATCCAGCCTCAGGTAAGCTACCAGATACCTGCAGCCATGAGACTGACTGCAAGTGAAACCAACAGATGAACCACCCAGCTAAGCCCAGTCCAATTTGCTGACCCATGGAATCAAGGGCAAGTAAAATAGTTGTTGTTTTAAACAGTTTTGAGACGGTTTGTTATGCACAAAAGATAACGCATGCACAAAGTCTTTCACAGGCAGTTCTGTGGGTGGCTGCAAGGTTCACAGTAAATCCTCAATCTCTAGGCACTATCCCCTAAGTCACATTGCCTTGGTCATAGTTTCTTGATCAAGAGTAAATCCTGGGCTTCCGGGAAGATGGCGGAAGAGTAAGAGGCGGAGATCGCCTTCCTCCCCACAGATACACCAGAAATACATCTACACGTGGAACAACTACTACAGAACACCTACTGAACGCTGGCAGAAGACCTCAGACCTCCAAAAAGGCAAGAAATCCCCCACGTACCTGGGTAGGGCAAAAGAAGAAAGAATAAACAGAGACAAAATGATAGGGACGGGACCTGCAGCAGTGGGAGGGAGCTGTGAAGGAGGAAAAGTTTCCACACACTAGAAGCCCCTTCGCGGGCGGAGACTGCGGGTGGCGGAGGGGGAAAGCTTCAAAGCCGCGGAGGAGAGCATGGCAACAGGGGTGCAGAGGGCAAAGCAGAGAGATTCCCGCACAGAGGATCAGGGCCGACCGGCACTTACCAGACCTAGAGGCTTGTCTGCTCACCCGCCGGGGCGGGCGGGGCTGGGAGCTGAGGCTCGGGCTTCGGTCGGAGCTCCGAGAGAGGACTGGGGTTGGCGGCATGAACACAGCCTGCAGGGGGTTAGCGCACCACGGCTAGCCGGGAGGGAGTCCGGGGAAAAGTCTGGACCTGCCGAAGAGGCAAGAGACTTTTTCTTCCCTCTTTGTTTCCTGGTGCGCGAGGAGAGAGGATTAAGAGCGCTGCTTAAAGGAGCTCCAGAGGCGGGCGCGAGCCGCGGCTAAAAGCGCGGACCCCAAAGACAGGCATGAGACACTAAGGCTGCTGCTGCCGCCACCAAGAAGCCTGTGTGCGAGCACAGGTCACTCTCCACACCCCCCTTCCGGGGAGCCTGTGCAGCCCGCCACTGCCAGGGTCCCGGGATCCAGGGACAACTTCCCCGGGAGAACGCACGGCGCGCCTCAGGCTGGTGCAACGTCACGCCGGCCTCTGCCGCCGCAGGCCCGCCCCGCACTCCGTGCCCCTCCCTCCCCCCGGCCTAGTGAGCCAGAGCCCCCGAATTAGTGGCTCCTTTAACCCCGTCCTGTCTCAGCGAAGAACAGACGCCCTCCAGCGACCTACACGCAGAGGTGGGGCCAAATCCAAAGCTGAGCTCCGGGAGCTGTGAGAACAAAGAAGAGAAAGGGAAATCTCTCCCAGCAGCCTCAGAAGCAGCGGATTAAAGCTCCACAATCAACTTGATGTACCCTGCATCTGTGGAATACCTGAATAGACAACGAATCATCCCAAATTAAGGAGGTGGACTTTGAGAGCAAGATTTATGATTTTTTCCCCTTTTCCTCTTTTTGTGAGTGTGTATGTGTATGCTTCTGTGTGAGATTTTGTCTGTATAGCTTTGCTTCCACCATTTGTCCAAGGGGTCTATCCGTCTGTTTTTTTTTTCCTTTGTTTTTCTGTTTGTTTGTTTTTTAATTTTTTTTCTCTTAATTATTTTTTTATTTTAATAACTTTATTATATTTTATCTTATTTTATTTTACTTTACCTTCTTTCTTTTTTTCCTTCCTTCCCTCCTTCCTTCCTTCCTTCCTTCCTTCCTCCCTCCCTCCCTCCTTTCTTTCTTTCTTTCTTTCTTTCTTTCTTTCTTTCTTTCTTTCTTTCTTTCTTTCTACTTCTACTAATTCTTTCCTTCCACTTTTTCTCCCTTTTATTCTGAGCCGTGTGGATGAAAGGCTCTTGGTGCTGCAGCCAGGAGTCAGTGCTGTGCCTCTGAGGTGGGAGAGACAACTTCAGGAAACTGGTCCACAAGAGACCTCCCAGCTCCACATGATATCAAACAGCGAAAATCTCCCAGAGATCTCCATCTCAACACCAGCACCCAGCTTCACTCAACGACCAGCAAGCTACAGTGCTGGACATCCTATGCCAAACAACTAGCAGGACAGGAACACAACCCCACCCATTAGCAGAGAGGCTGCCTAAAATCATAATAAGTCCACAGACACCCCAAAACACACCACCAGATGTGGACCTGCCCACCAGAAAGACAAGATCCAGCCTCATCCACCAGAACACAGGCACTAGTCCCCTCCACCAGGAAACCTATACAACCCACTGAACCAACCTTAGCCACTGGGGACAGACATCAAAAACAACGGGAACTACAAACCTGCAGCCTGCAAAAAGGAGACCCCAAACACAGTAAGATAAGGAAAATGAGAAGACAGAAAAACACACAGCAGATGAAGGAGCAAGATAAAAACCCACCAGACCTAACAAATGAAGACGAAATAGGCAGTATACCTGAAAAAGATTCAGAATAATGATAGTAAAGATGATCCAAAATCTTGGAAACAGAATAGACAAAATGCAAGAAACATTTAACAAGGACCTAGAAGAACTAAAGATGAAACAAACAATGATGAACAACACAATAAATGAAATTAAAAATACTCCAGAAGGGATCAATAGCAGAATAACTGAGGCAAAAGAACGGATAAGTGACCTGGAAGGTAAAATAGTGGAAATAAATACTGCAGAGCAGAATAAAGAAAAAAGAATGAAAAGAACTGAGAACAGTCTCAGAGACCTCTGGGACAACATTAAATGCACCAACATTCGAATTATAGGGGCTCCAGAAGAAGAAGAGAAAAAGAAAGGACTGAGAAAATATTTGAAGAGATTATAGTTGAAAACTTACCTAATATGGGAAAGGAAATAGTTAATCAAGTCCACGAAGCACAGAGAGTCCCATACAGGATAAATCCAAGGAGAAATACGCCAAGACACATATTAATCAAACTGTCAAAAATTAAATACAAAGAAAACATATTAAAAGCAGCAAGGGAAAAACAACAAATAACACACAAGGGAATTCCCATAAGGTTAACAGCTGATCTTTCAGCAGAAACTCTGCAAGCCAGAAGGGACTGGCAGGACATATTTAAAGTGATGAAGGAGAAAAACCTGCAACCAAGATTACTCTACCCAGCAAGGATCTCATTCAGATTTGATGGAGAAATTAAAACCTTTACAGACAAGCAAAAGCTAAGAGAGTTCAGCACCACCAAACCAGCTTTACAATAACTGCTAAAGGAACTTCTCTAGGCAAGAAACACAAGAGAAGGAAAAGACCTACAGTAACGAACCCAAAACAATTAAGAAAATGGGAATAGGAACATACATATCGATAATTACCTTAAATGTAAATGGACTAAATGCTCCCACCAAAAGACACAGATTGGCTAAATGGATTCAAAAACAAGACCCATATATTTGCTGTCTACAAGAGACCCACTTCAGACCTAGAGACACATACAGACTGAAAGTGAGGGGATGGAAAAAGATATTTCATGCAAATGGAAACCAAAAGAAAGCTGGAGTAGCAATTCTCATATCAGACAAAATATACTTTAAAATAAAGACTATTACAAGAGATAAAGAAGGACACTACATAATGATCAATGAATCGATCCAAGAAGATATAACAATTGTAAATATTTATGCACCCAACATAGGAACACCTCAATACATAAGGCAAATACTAACAGCCATAAAAGGGGAAATCAACAGTAACACATTCATAGTAGGGGACTTTAACACCCCACTTTCACCAATGGACAGATCATCCAAAATGAAACTAAATAAGGAAACACAAGCTTTAAATGATACATTAAACAAGATGGACTTAATTGATATTTATAGGACATTCCATCCAAAAACAACAGAATACACATTTTTCTCAAGTGCTTATGGAACACTCTCCAAGATAGATCATATCTTGGGTCACAAACAAGCCTTGGTAAATTTTAAAAAATTGAAATTGTATCAAGTATCTTTTCCGACCACAAAACTATGAGACTAGATATCAATTACAGGAAAAAATCTGTAAAAAATACAAACACATGGAGGCTAAACAATACACTACTTAATAACGAAGAGATCACTGAAGAAATCAAAGAGGAGATAAAAAAAAACCTAGAAACAAATGACAATGGAGACACGCTCACCCAAAATCTATGGGATGCAGCAAAAGCAGTTCTAAGAGGGAAGTTTATAGCAATACAATCCTACCTTAAGAAAAAGCCTATGAGCATCTCAATAGATGCAGAGAAAGCTTTTGACAAAATTCAACACCCATTTATGATAAAAACCCTGCAGAAAGTAGGCATAGAGGGAACTTTCCTCAACATAATAAAGGCCACATGTGACAAACCCACAGCCAACATTGTCCTCAATGGTGAAAAACTGAAAGCATTTCCACTAAGATCAGGAACAAGACAAGGTTATCCACTCTCACCACTCTTATTCACAATAGTTTTGGAAGTTTTAGCCACAGCAATCAGAGAAGAAAAGGAAATAAAAGGAATCCAAATCGGAAAAAAAGAAGTAAAGCTGTCACTGTTTGCAGATGACATGATACTATATATAGGGAATCCTAAAGATGCTACCAGAAAACTACTAGAGCTAATCAATGAATTTGGTAAAGTAGCAGGGTACAAAATTAATGCACAGAAATCTCTGGCATTCCTATACACTAATGATGAAAAATCTGAAAGTGAAATCAAGAAAATACTCCCATTTACCATTGCAACACAAAGAATAAAATATCTAGGAATAAACCTACCTAAGGAGACAAAAGACCTGTATGCAGAAAATTATAAGACACTGATGAAAGAAATTAAAGATGATACAAATAGATGGAGAGATACACCATGTTCTTGGATTGGAAGAATCAACATTGTGAAAATGACTCTACTACCCAAAGCAATGTACAGATCCAATGCAATCCCTATCAAACTACCACTGGCATTTTTCACAGAACTAGAACAAAAACTTTCACAATTTGTATGGAAACACAAAAGACCCCAAATAGCCAAAGCAATCTTGAGAACGAAAAACGGAGCTGGAGGAATCAGGCTCCCTGACTTCAGACTATACTACAAAGCTACAGTAATCAAGACAGTATGGTACTGGCACAAAAAACAGAAAGATAGATCAATGGAACAGGATAGAAAGCCCAGAGATAAACCCACGCACATATGGTCACCTTGTCTTTAATAAAGGAGACAGGAATGTACAGTGGAGAAAGGACAGCCTCTTCAATAAGTGGTGCTGGGAAAACTGGACAGGTACATATAAAAGTATGAGATTAGATCACTCCCTAACACCATACACAAAAATAAGCTCAAAATGGATTAAAGACCTAAATGTAAGGCCAGAAACTATCAAACTCTTAGAGGAAAACATAGGCAGAACACTCTATGACATAAATCACAGCAAGATCCTTTTTGACCCACCTCCAAGAGAAATGGAAATAAAAATAAACAAATGGGACCTAATGAAACTTCAAAGCTTTCACACAGCAAAGGAAACCATAAACAAGACAAAAAGACAAGCCTCAGAATGGGAGAAACTATTTGCAAATGAAGCAACTGACAAAGGATTAATCTCCAAAATTTATAAGCAGCTCATGCAGCTCAATAACAAAAAAACAAACATCCCAATCCAAAAATGGGCAGAAGACCTATATAGGCATTTCTCCAACGAAGATATACAGACTGCCAACAAACACATGAAAGAATGCTCAACATCATTAATCATTAGAGAAATGCAAATCAAAACTACAATGAGATATCATCTCACACCAGTCAGAATGGCCATCATCAAAAAATCTAGAAACAATAAATGCTGGAGAGGGTGTGGAGAAAAGGGAACCCTCTTGCACTGTTGGTGGGAATGTAAATTGATACAGCCACTGTGGAGAACAGTATGGAGGTTCCTTAAAAAACTTCAAATAGAGATACCATATGACCCAGCAATCCCACTATTGGGCATATACCCTGAGAAAACCATAATTCAAAAAGAGTCATGTACCAAAATGTTCATTGCAGCTCTATTTACAGTAGCCTGGAGATGGAAACAACCTAAGTGTCCATCATCGGATGAATGGATAAAGAAGATGTGGTACATATATACAATGGAATATTACTCAGCCATAAAAAGAAATGAAATTGAGCTATTTGTAATGAGGTGGATAGACCTAGAGTCTGTCCTACAGAGTGAAGTAAGTCAGAAGAGAAAGACAAATACCGTATGCTAACACATATATATGGAATTTAAGAAAAAAAAATATCATGAAGAACCTAGGGGTAAGACAGGACTAAAGACACAGACATACTAGAGAATGGACTTGAGGATATGGAGAGGGGGAAGGGTAAGCTGTGACAAAGCGAGAGAGAGGCATGGACATATATACACTACCAAACGTAAGGTAGATAGCTAGTGGGAAGCAGCCGCATAGCACAGGGAGATCAGCTAGGTGCTTTGTGACCACCTGGAGGGGTGGGATAGGGAGGGTGGGAGGGAGGGAGACGCAAGAGGGAAGAGATATGGGAACACATGTATATGTATAACTGATTCACTTTGTTATAAAGCAGAAAACAACACACCATTGTAAAGCAATTATACTCCAATAAAGATGTAAACAAACAAAAAAACAGTAGCATTGCAGGAGGCCAAACCATGAAGCTCAGAAAAGTCTACATTAGAATCATATTTGCAGTGTGATAGAAGGCCATAGCAACCACAAAAATAACTAAATACCCCCTTTTTTTGGATAACCAATACAATAGCCCCACTTTTAGACTACTGTTTTGTAGATAAAATTTATTTAAAAATCCAATCACTAAACTGCCATGATTTCTTCACAGCATCTAATAGGTAACCATCTCTCCTTTATTTAATCCCTCCTTAAAACCCTCTACCACAATCTTAAATCTTAGAAGAGGCTTCCCCACTCCAGCTTTCTTGGGGTATCCTCTGGGGTGTACTTTCTTTGCTATATCAAACTCAATAAACCTAATTTTATTTAAAAAAAAAAAAGAGTAAATCCTGTTTGAGATTGGACATATCACACTCCCTCTCACATCACAGCAGTGCTTTAGATGGCTAGCCCCCCAGCTGTCACTGCTGAGGGTCTGGGGTTGCCTTGGTTCTGCTCTTTTCAAGGCCTGGTTGTTTTAGTTCCTTAGATTTGATGAGCTTCCCTTGTATCCTTCAGATAAATTCCATTTCTCCTCAACATAGCTAGCTTTGGTTTCTGTTGCCTGTACACCCTCCCCCAAATTCTTTTTTTTTTTTTTAATAAATTTATTTATTTTTGGCTGCATTGGGTCTTCGTTGCTGGGCACGGGCTTTCTCTAGTTGCAGTGAGCGGGAGCTACTATTCGTTGCGGTGCGTGAGCTTCTCATTGTGGTGGCTTCTCTTGTTGCAGAGCACGGGCTCTCGGCTCGTGGGCTTCAGTAGTTGTGGCACACGGGCTCAGTAGCTGTGGCTCACGGGCTCTAGAGCACAGGCACAGTAGTTGTGGTGAATGGGCTTAGTTGCTCCACGGCAAGGTGAGATCTTCCCGGACCAGGGCTCGAACCCGTGTCCCCTGCATTAGCAGGTGGCTTCTTAACCACTGCGCCACCAGGGAAGTCCCCTCCCCCAAATTTTTAAAAAAATTTTTATTGAAATATAGTTGATTTACAATGTCATATTAGTTTCAGGTATACAGCATAGTGATTCAATATTTTTACAGATTATAATCCATTAAAAGTTATTACAAGATAATGGGCATAATTCCCTGTGCTATACAGTATATCCTTGTTGCTTGTCTATTTTATACATAGTAGTTTGTATCTCTTAATCCCACAACCCCAAAATTCTTAAAATAAAAGTTCCCTTTGAAGAGTTTGACCCTCCATATTCCTGAGGAAAAGGTAGTCGGTGAGGATGCTTGAATGTTCCTTGTACACAGAGCACCATGCTGGCCTCTGCTGAGGAGGAAAGAGTGAGGGGAAGCCACCAAGCTCACCCTCATGGAGTTTCCAATGTAAGAGTCCTCCTGGCTCAATTTGCTGCCTCCATTTTCCCTTGATTTGTAGACTGGTAACTAAAGAGAATTCTGCCAAGTCAATACACTTTGAATTACTCCTAATTAACTTGAATTCTAAGACCATGTGTCATCCTTGGCTTTACCGGGAAAACCCACAAGCAGATCTGATTCTTCACTACTTGCCTAAGGTCATTCATATCCTTGAAAGATAAGGACCTAAAAGTGACTTCTCTTTCTGAGTATCCTACAGCCCAAAAGGGATCTAATGCTTTTCCTTCCTTGTGACTTTTAAGACTTACTTATTCATTCTCTTTCTCTCTCTCTCTCTCTCTCTTTAACCCCTTTTAGAATTCAGGTAATATAAGAAAAAACATTCATCTTACTGATCGTGTCTTTCACTTTCACTTTTACTTTTACTTGGGAGGGGAGGGTTTACAGGAGACCTGAGAGTGAACTTCTTTTTTAGAAGGATTATGAGACCCTGAAAGAAATTTCATGGTAAAGCAGAGGGGAATAGGAAGAGGGATAGAGACACTTGCATGCCAGCTGCTTTTAAATTCAGGATTCAAACAACCCTGTGAAGTAGACATAGGTATTCTCATTTTACAGATGAGGACACAGAGGCCTGGAGAGGTGAAGGAGGATGCCCAAGGTCACAGAGCCTTAATTCCAGTCCAGGCTTGTTGTCATTCAGTCTCCTGCTTTTTCTACTACATGCCTGCTTTTCCAAGCAGAAACCAATGGAAGCTGAGTTGAGGAGTTGGGGGTGGGTGGTGTCATGCCCTTTATTTACAGTCATTAGAAATAACTCCACGGTCTTCCATGGCTACCAAGATGAGCCTATTTCAATACTTCTCCCAAAGCAAATTTACTTTAAAGTTGTCTCTGTGATATCAATAAATGTTCCACAAAAAAAGAGGCATTCCCTCAGTAAATAAGATTCGAACTAATTTCTTTACTACCGCACATCTCTGAATCTTTAGTATATTTCAAATGAATCTCCGAGGGGAAGATATAGTGTGATATTAGCTGTGGTCCACCTTAGGCTGCCATAACAAAGAGACTCTAACATACAAGGGCCAAAGTAGAAGTTAATTTCTCTTTGATTTATCAATACAGAGAGTGGCCCAAGTCTCTTCCAGTCTCAACACATGGCTTCCAAGATGGCTCCAGTGGTTACCATTTCTCAGGCAGGGGAAATCGAAAGAGAGAGTTTAGGGCAAGAGGTTTTCCCTTTAAGGAGATAACATGGAATTACACCATCGTTTGCGCTTACATCCCACTGGCCTGCACTCAGCCATATGGACACAGATATAAAGGAAGCTAAGAGATGCAGTCTCTGGTTAGGTACTCAAGCATCAGGCCAAAACTCAGAGCGTTCTATCACCAAAATGCAAAAAGAGAATAAACACCACAGGAAAATGAACAGTTTCTCATTGTCCCCAAATTTATTTACTCACAAAACTCTTCTTTTATGCAATGTTCCTCAGGACTGGTACTTCATTAAATACTTTGTCTGTCAGGATAGGATAGTTAATGGTGCAGGAAAAACCAACCTCAAACCTCAGGAGTTTCAAAGAACATCAGTTTAGTTCTCATTCGACCAAGTGTCCGTAGTGGGTTTAGGGATAAGAAGAGAGGGTCTGTTCTTCTCTGTGAGAAGGTTGCTGGAGGAGCCGTCATCTAGAACAGTCCTGATTGCCAGGGCAGAAGGGCAAAGAGTGTGGATGAATCATACACCACCACGTCTAAACCCGAGGAAATCGATGTAGCGCCTGATGGTTTCATGTAGCGTTCCTCACATGCCTCTCTCTCAAGCCAGGCCTTTACCCCTAGAATTGAGCAGGCTTAGACAGAGCCACCTGGTTCCCCCGCAGTGTTCCTGAGTCTATTGAGGAGAAAGGGTCCCCTTCTGTCTCCTTTGCCCCAATCTTCCACCATGCTGTGCCAGTTGGAGCACCAAATACAAGCTCTGGATGATTGTGGTAACTGGCAAAAATGCCTCCATATCCTACTCTTCCTATATCTACACTCACACTCTCAAGAGGCAGAGACTATTTCTCCAGCCCTTGAATCTGGTCTGGGCTTGTGACTTGCTTTGACCAATGGGATGAGGCAGAAGTGACACCATGCCAGTTCTGGGCCTCAGGAGCACTTGGACACTTCCGCTCCCTTTCCCTCGGAAGGCTGCCTTCACTATGGGATCAGTATATGATCACTGTGTGATCAAGTCCCTGGAGGAGTCATCTGCTGGAGAATGACAGGTCACATGGAGTAGAAACGAGCCATCCCAGCTGAGGTCACTCCAGATAGGCCCATTCCAGCCACCCCAGCAGCTGTCTGCAGATACATGGCTAAGCCCAGCTGAGCCAAGTTCAGATTGATGACCCACAGCTAGATAAATGGTTATTGTTTTACATCACTAAGTTTGGGGTAGCGTGGGGCATATCAAAGCTAACTGACATAGTGATTTAAGCAGAAAAGGAATTGATCAAAAGGTTGTATCCCCTGAAAAAACAGGGCACTGTGAGGCTTAAAGGCTGTGCCCAGAATGACACAGTAGAACTGGGCTGGCACAGAACCACTGTACCTGCTGCTGTGGACACCAGCACTGAGACCATACCGTGACCCAGGACCGGGGACCCTGGTAGCGGCCACTGGGACCACTGTCCTCAGGAAAGTGGATGGAGCTCTTTTTCTGTTTGTTTTGTATTTTTTTGCGGTACGCAGGCCTCTCACTGCTGTGGCCTCTCCCGTTGAGGAGCACAGTCTCTGGACGCGCAGGCTCAGCGGCCATGGCTCACGGGCCCAGCCACTCCGCGGCATGTGGGATCCTCCCGGACCGGGGCACGAATCCGCGTCCCCCGCATCGTCAGGTGGACTCTCAACCACTGCGCCACCAGGGAAGCCCTGGATGGAGCTCTTATTGCTGCCACCCGTCCCCAGAATTAGCTCACATACAGGCAAGATATTCTATAAAATATATAACAAAGGAAAGGGCAGCGAACCAACAAAGCAAGAAACCTGGAGCTAGAGTCCAGGAAGCCCCCAGTGCTGCTAGACGTTAACCCTTTAGTAGCTGAAAGGGAGAGGTTTAGCACAGAAATCCTGGGGCAGGAGCCAGGGCCCTTGGGCAACTCTCTTTACCAACCATTACAAAGCATTCGAAGTTTTAACAACTAGTAATGCCATCCCAGTGCATACCACATTCCCCTGCTAACTCAGTCTCTGGCAAGGAGACTAGAATTGCATGCTTGGATTAGATTAATCAAGATCCACCCCCATCTTGGAGAACTGGGGTTACGGTCCCCTTTTCTGGGCCACTCAGTAGGTGAACAAAAGAATAAAATCAGGACTCTGCCAACAAGGAAGGAGGTGAGAAGGGAAGATGAATTGGCAAAAACGATTATTAGTGTCTGTGACACACCACAGTCCACTCCTCATTGATAAGGTGGAGTGACAGATGCAGGGCAGGGCAGCTCAAGGCCCAAGAGTTGGATCATCAGTGTCCCCTGGAACATAGCAAGGGTCACAGAGGCCCAGGGTCACCACTGTCCCAGTCTACCTGTATCAGGGGTTTCCCAAGATGTGGGACTTTCCGTGCTAAAGCCGACAAAGCCTGGGACAGGTTGGTCACCCTATGGCAAGGGCCACTGGTCCAAGATCTGAATGAAGTTACTTAAGCAGAGTTAGAAAGGACCAGAGAGGTCGAGTGCCTTGACCGAGATCACACTGCTAATTCATTCATTCTTTTTCTTCAGTTAGTCACACATTCAATGTCAATTACGTTTTACAATTCTGTGATTGTTTTTCTTACAATTCTATGGTTAAGGCTCTGTCTAGGATTGGGGAATCCAATTCACCCAACGATTTCAATTCAACAGAAAGAACTGAGGTCAGGAATACCAAGGCAGCTCCGAAACATGAAAGAACATCAAATTAACCTAAGGCAGCTGTAGCGTCACTTCTGTCCTTTTTCCCTTTGGTAATTTGTTTTGCAGGTTGCATTTATATATAAAAATCAGGCTTCAGATTTCAGGATAAGCCCAGGAAAAACAAGAACTAGGAAAGATGATTTCTTGTTTCCCTTTACAGCGATCCTCTATAATCAAAGCACTTCCGAACCCTCCACCCCATAAAAAAAAAAAAAAAAAAAAAATGCTTGTGTCTGCATTTTTCCCCTCCGACAGAATGTTGACTTTCTTCTCTTTGTTTTGACACTTTCACTTCCTTTGCTGCAAGGTGAAGCGGGCACCAGATTCAGGGTGCACAAGGCTCTCTCTGCAGTGTCTGATTTCACTCAAGCCTCCAAGAAGAACCCGTATTAAGAGTTTCTCTTTAACATGATTGGTCTGCTCCATCCAGCGTTGTTGAGGTGAGTGAATCCTCTAATGAATTCTTGATGTCACATTGGCCATAAAAATATGTAATATGGTTTAGTTCGTGATTTATGAATCAGTAAATTGCTTTTTGCCACTGCCACTTCAAGACGTGATAAACTAACCATTTCTTCTGCCAGTTCAGTCTCCACCCAGGAGTGTTCTGGTCACATTGCCTCCTCTCTGATGCGGCCTTAAATTACTCAGCAGAGACTGAGGCAGGCTTCAAAGGATGAGGTTTCTATGCTTTTCCTGCCTTCAAGCCAACAGCACTGCTTCGTAGGCCCTGTCCCATCTCCTCGTGATTTTCTAACTCCATACTTTCTTTCACTTACCTAGCAGAGAAACACAAGTTTTCTGGAATCAAAGACATCTCTATTCCCTCTTGGTAGTTTAAATTTTAGATGTTTCCTTTTTAATAAGGTCCTTCAGAAATGCATCTGTCGGTAGGTGATACTAATCGAGTTCCTGGTTTATTTGAAAGCTGCAGCTTTCTCTCAGTACAAGGTTGGGTTCTGCTGACGATACAGAAGGGTCTGCAATGTACTTGCTATCCTCAAAATTGTAATCTAATTAAGAGACAAGAGTAGCATTCATTCATACATACATTCAGGACACAACAATTGAGTGCCTACTGTATACTGGGTATTTGGGAAAACATTCAAGGAGTTTCCAAGCTCTGAGCTCTCCCCCCAGGGCAGGGGTTGGGGATGGAGTTATGACAAAAGGGTCACAAATCCACAGATACCACAAGCATTGCCTGCACATTTTCATTCTCTTCTTATCCATGCCTTTATTTGACAAATATCTACTGAGTGCTCATATACATGCCTGGTGAAATAATGACTCAGATATGTCTGTGTATTTTCTAAAAGCATTTGGATGCAGTTGTAATGGATTAAGTATAAACCCATTTAAAGGGTTTTCTGAATTTGTAATATCCTTTTGTCATTGAGTATTTTCTCAGTCAATGGTTGCCAGAAGTTCATTATTGTCGTGGAACTGCACAGAAAGAGTTAACATTTAAAAAATGTTTCCTTATACCAGAAAAGGTGGGGACTTCTGAACGAGAAGGCTAACACAGGGTACATAGTAATACCAGGTGCGGGGTTTGTAGGAGATCAGCCAAGAGTCTACAGGCAAAAAACCAGGGAGATGTGGGAAGAAACAGAGAAGACATCAATCCTCTGTTGAAGCAACCCTGAACCATGTCAGTGTGTGGCCTGAAAAGGACAGTACTCTAAATAATGCATATAGTCCTTTTAAAATGATTTAATTATTTTATATAATTAGTATATATTATACATAACTAATAAATAAACCCAGAACATCCAAATCTTTGCCTCACTGAACAATCCTGATTATTTAGCTCCATTTCTACAGTTTAAGTTTTTCAAAAGCAAAATATACTATAATTCTCTATGCCCATGGTTCTTTATACTTTTCCAAGTGCTTTCCCTACATATTGTTTGATGGGACATCATCAAGTCTGTGAAATGTGGACAGGACAGAAATCATTATTCTCATTCCTTTGTTTTTCCTTCCAGTTTTATTGAGATATAACTGACATGTAGCACTGTGTGAGTTTACACTGTACAGCATGATGATTTGACTCACATACGTCGTGAAATGATTATCACAATAAGTTTAGTGAACATCCATCTTCTCATTCAGATGCCACGTTAAAGAAATAGAAAAAAAATGTTTCTCCTTGTGATGAGATCTCTGAGGGTCTACTCTCTTAACAACTTTCATACCTAACATACAGCAGTGTTGACCGTATTTATCATGTTGTACGTTACATCCCTAGGACTCATTTATCTTCTCACTGGAAGTTTGCAGCTTTTGACTGCCTTCATCCAGTTCCCCCTCCCCACCCCACTTCCCACCTTTAGTAACCACAAACCTAATCTCTTTTTCTATGAGTTTGCTTGTTTGTTTGTTTTTGAAGTTTAACTGACCTACAGCACTATGTTAGTTCCTATTCGTACAACATAGTGATTCGATACTTCTATACATTTCAAAATGATCACCATAATTAGTCTAGTTACCATCTGTCACCATACAAGGATGCAACATAATTATTGACCATATTCCCCGCACTGTACACATTATCCCCATTTCACAGATGAAGTTAGAGTGTTTAAGAATAGGCAAAGAGTTATGTAGATACAAAATGGGCAAGGGTTATCTAGGTAAAATGTCAGGAAAATAGATTACGAATAAACTTAAAATGATCTTGGGACAGGGGCCTCCGGGGTGGCTGCAAGGTTGAGAATCCTCCTGCCAATGCAGGGGACACAGGTTCGAGCCCTGGTCCGGGAAGATCCCACATGCCGCAGAGCAACTAAGACCGTGCGCCGCTACTACTGAGCCTGCACTCTAGAGCCCTCTAGCCACAACTACTAAGCTCGTGTGCCACAACTACTGAAGCCTGAACGCCTAGAGCCCGAGCTCTGCAACAAAAGAAGGCACAGCAGTGAGAAGCCTGCACACTGCAATGAAGAGTAGCACCCCCCGCCGCAACTAGAGAAAGCCCTTGTGCAGCAACGAAAACCCAATGCAGCCAAAAATAAATAAATAAATAAATAAATTTATAAAAGACAAAAAAATGATCTTGGGACATGTAATCCAGAATATGGGAAGGAGGGGGCAAACTAAAATCTCATTCTTCTACTGGTCATCATCCGAGTTCTAACGAAGAATGCCACACTCACTTTAAATGCCAATCTCTTAAAATTAAAGTAGAGACACTTTAAGAGGATGCAGGAAAAAAAGGAACAAAATATATTTTTGAAAAAATGGGAAAAAAGTCTAGAAAAGAAAGCCCAAGAAGCAGAGTGATGTACGACAGGAGAAATCAAGGGCAGCCGAGTGAGATTCCAGCTGGCTGAATGGGATCCAATCAGTGTGTCATTTCTGTTAACTGTACTTTCAGGGAACCATAATTCATGTGGCCTTAAAAAAAAATCCTGAAGATTAAACTATATTGGGTCTCATTTTAGGCAATGCATATTTAAGTGAAAGGCAGCACTGTCAAAAGAATGGGTTTAGGTTTGAATTTTGCTTTCAGCGCACATTAGCCAGCAGGCGGTTACTTAATACTTAATCTCTGTGAACTTCAATTTTTGTCATCTCTCAATGAGTGTGATGATACTTCAATTGCATAGCTGTTTCAGGGATTCGAGATATTGTATGTAAAGCACCTAGTAGTGTACCCAGGACACAGCAGAAACTCAAGCAGGGGGAGCTGGTGTGTCGGCTGGTGGTGCTGCCTTAAATTAATGAGTTCTCATGGCCTGAGTACTAGACTCTGAGTAAAGACCTGGGTTTGGGTCCTGACTCTTTCACTTAGTAATTGTAAGATGAAATATTGTTCAAGGAATTTAGGTTTATTCATCCTGAATCTCTTCACTTACAAATATTTAAATTCTTTTTTTTTCTTTTTAATATTTATTTGGCTGTGCCGAGTTTTAGTGGCGGCACGCAGGATCTAGTTTCCTGACCAGGGATCGAACCCAGGCCCTCTGCATTGGGAGCACACAGCCTTAACCACTGGACTACTGGGGAAATCCCTCTTATAAAAATGAGTACAATTTCTCTTCTTATTTTTAGTTTGAGGTTCAAATGAAATGATACATGTGAAATAGTTTTTAAATATAAATGTCATATAAAAATAGAATTTCATTGCTATCAAGTCTTCGAAAACTCATCATCTAGGTTAAAACAGACATGTCGCTGTATGTATAACAAAGGTATCGCCATAAAATAGGAATACAGGTAGAATTCTACCTATGTTTTTAGAAGTCCAGATAACAACGACAACCAAAAAAAAAAAAAAGAAAACGCTCAAATCACAAGAAATTTTTATTAGCATAAAGGGAAATTTCTCAGTTTTAAGGATAAGGAAACATTTGAACAGGCGTACATGGGTCACCATGGACTGTCCATCCCTAGGGTGGCATCACAAAGGATGAACAGCCATCTGTCCTGGGTAATTTATCAGAGAATCAGAGTCCTAAAGCTCCAGAGAGACCAGAGATGATTCAGCCCACCCTCCTTATTTGACTGAAGAGGAAACTGAGACCCAGCGAAGTGAAGTTACTCAATCAACAGGACATCACTGAGGGGGCCGGGGGGAGGAGCCTGCCACCTGCCTCTGCCCTTAGCTTCTGCTCAGTGTTTTCCAGGACTACACTGTGGCTTCTGTTCAGATGCCTACCCCACTGGCTTTAAAATCTCCGCATCTGGTAAATGGGAAGGACCGGGAAGCAAATTTCAAGCTGTCTCCTAAACTAGAGGAGAAAATCGCCCTAGGATGTCCCCGTGTAGAGCAATGAGGGGCTGAAAATTAACATCTTGAAGTTCCTCCCATCCGTATGCATTCATGACATCATCCAGGAAACATTTAAACAACATAGATGGAACGAAATATCTTGCCAGGTGGTAGCTTGTGATATATACAGACAGCCCCTGACTCACAAAGAAAGACTACAGAGATCCCATACATACAAACAGCTGCTGCCACCCGCCTGGTCCCCTCCACCTTGCAGCTGCCACGGGCTGTGTGAAAAAATTAAAAAAGAAAGAAAGGGAATAGAAAAAAACTTGGACCACTTGCAGATTCGGCACATTCAGAGGCAGAGGAAGGGAAGAAGCTGTGGAAACAGGAACCACGTAAGGGAATGGACTCTCAGGATAAATTTTCAGCCATGGGTGATCTAGCAGCAGTCCCTGCTCCCTTTGCCCTGAAAAAATCTCCTCCCGGGAACGACTGTCCTCTCCCATCCATGCTGTCAGAAATTTTATCAATGTAGCATTTTGCCTCAAAGCCTTTTTGGAAGAAGGAAGGCAGGTAATAAATAATAATTAATTTACCATTAAATTCTCTTTCAAGAATCACTTGCCTTTATAACAGTTAATAATAAAAGTATCTACCTCATGGGATTGCTGCAAAGATAAAGTCAATCAAGTCCTTAGCACTGTGACATAACACTAAGTGTTTTTAAACTATTAGCTCTCAGGAATTCCCTGGCGGTCCAGTGATTAGGACTCCACACTTACACTGCGGAGGGCGCTGGTTCAATCCCTGGTTAGGGAACTAAGATTCCCACAAGCCGCCTGGTACGGCCAAAAAAACCAAAAGAACAACAACAACAAAAAAAAACACGGACTTCCCTGGTGGCACAACGGTTAAGAATCCACCTGCCAATGCAGGGGACACGGGTTCAAGCCCTGGTCCGGGAAGATCCCACGTGCCGAGGAGCAACTAATCCCGTGCACCACAACTACTGAGCCTGTGCTCTAGAGCCCGTGCTCCGCAACAAGAGAAGCCACAGCAGTGAGAAGCCTGCACACGGCAACGAAGAGTAGCCCCCACTCGCCGCAACTAGAGAAGGCCCGCGCTCAGCAACGAAGACCCAACGCGCCAAAAATAAATAAATAAACAAATTCTTAAAAAATGTTTAAAAACAAAAAACAGGGTATTAGCTCTCTTTATAACTACAGTTATTCCCATTTTGCAGATGAGACAACTGAGGCTTAGAGAAGTTAAATTACTTTCCCTAGGCCACATAACTTAGAAGTAGAATCAGTATTCAAACCTAGATCTGTCTCCAAATCCTACAATTTTAACGACTGTGCTATAAACTGTCACGTGCTTAGCACTGGGGGTGGGGGTGAGGTGGCGGTGGAGGGATATTAGAGGCTATCATTCACAGATTAGCAAGAATTGAGTTAATTCTTGCTAATCTGTGAATTTCCTCCTGGACATCAACTGTGCTCTCCTGCATTCAGGAAACAGGAATTTTGATCGGCATGGGGGTCAAGTAGGTTATTTGGGGAAAGAACAGAGAAGACTTGGGCAAGGGACCACAGCTTGACATTGAGTAGGAAGCCTGGAGACAGTGATGACCATAGATGGGAGATATAGAAAAAAAGAGCAGTTTGTGGGGAGTCAAAGATGAACTATGACCCATGTGAAATTTCATCTAGGTCTGACCCAGGAAAGAGAGGGAAAGATTTCTATCTACGCGTGCACCTCTCGCTCCACCCATGGCTACGCATAACTTATTAGTACTCTTGGTAGACTAGGAGAAAGGTTAAATAAACTCATGTGGGCTGGTTGGAAACACAAGGCTTCCACTCCCATTTGTAATGCATCTCTTTAGGGAAATGTGTGCTGAGTTCCAAACAAATGACTCGTAATTTAATACAATACGTGTACACTTCGGGTCTTCGCGGGCTGGGCGCTGTGCTGGGTGCTGGGAATACCAAAGGAAATATAAGGCAGGGCCCTTGGCTTTGAATAGGCTGGAGCCCTGTAGGGGAGAGACGTGTAAGCAACCAAGGGACAACGTGCTGAGTGTAATAGGAGAGGTGTGTACAAAGCGCCTTGGAGCACAGAGCAAGGCGACAGCGAAATTGCTTTTAAATCAACTTTTAGAATGCAACCCCCCTGCAAGTTGGGAACTGCATGCAATGCATTAGAAGTTATGGGAAGGACGCTCTTACCATTTCATTCTGAACGCACTCTTTCTTCAACAGAACTGTTGCCTGCTGTTCTCCTGGCAAGTGGTGGTATCAATACCTGTTGTTTTATTCGTTTTGTTTTTCCTAAGAGGTTAGAAAGGGAGGGAGGGGGGTTGCATGGACTCTGACCTCAGCCTGCTCTGTTTTAAATCTGACTTTCACTTACCAGCGATATGACCTTGACTTTACCTCTCTCAGTCTTAGTTTCCTTATCTGTAAAATGGGGCCAATAAAAACACCCTCTTTATAGAGTTCCTGGGAGGACTAATGAGCTAATACGTGCAAAGTGCATGTTCCAGAATGGAGTAAACGTCTCACTAAATCTGCCTATTGTTAACTGGGTGATAGATAGGAATTTCTGGCTTCAAATAACTTCATGAAGTTATTCAAGAACTGTGTTTCTGAAAGAGTTTTAAATGATACACAGATGAGCATTTTAAATTTTTAATAGCATATGTTTATCTTCATATGTTAAGGGGGAAATATATATAGTACATCAAATCCTACATTTAAAGATATTCTTTCTTAGGATGAATTAAAAATTTTAGAAAGTATATTAAGTTAAAGAAAACGATTTAGTAAGTAATAGTCAATTGTTACATCACCTCTTCCAAAATAAAAATAACAAGCTGACTGTGATCCTTAAGTAGAGACTAGAGATAGAGATCGCCCTTCAAATTTTTCTTTTCCTTTTCCTTTTTTTTTTTTCCTTTTGCACTGGGCATGGCTTGAATTAGTTTTATTTTTCTTAACTTTAAATAATATATGTTAAAGTGTTGTCTAAATTTTTTAAAGGAGGGATGGGGAAAATGTGGCAGAGGTTAGGACCTCTCTTCGTGTGTTTTCTTCACCATAATGAAATTGAAAACTTTCTTCTGGGACTCTGGGTAAAGGCAGCCTTTTCTAGTGCCCAAACTAAAGAGAAAGCACATCTGAATAATAGAAAGAATGCCTTCTGCATGCCCACACTTTCTTGGCCCCGATTTCAATCCTGGTGGAAAAATTCCCTGAAGCCGACGACAGCTGAGCTCCTCACCCGGAATTCGGATGATCAGAAAAGGAAAATGACACCCTGAGGTTGTGGGGGCACTGGAGCAGCCTGCGATGCACACAAAGGCCAGAGTGTGACCTGCCACCTGTCCATCTCCACCCCATGAGCCGGGGGAGCTGAAGTCAGAGGGGATTCGAGTTTGGGGGTGGAGCCACAGAAAGGAGCAGAAGGACGGGCCACTGTCAGCTCTACCCCGGGTTTCCCCCGAGTCACAGTAAGGCCCCTGGGGCACCCAGTCCCCTTTACCCCTTCTTTGTAAAAATCACCTCCAGGAAAGTCCCTCTGTCTAACACAACAGCTGGCCTTTGAAGCCTATGAATGGTCATGCCTAGCTGGGGTTTCCCTGGGGTCAGCATCCCCATCTGGGCGCCTCATGGCCCCAAGGTGTCACCTCCTCTGACAGGCTTGCAGAGAGCAAGCAGAGTGTGTTAAAGGCACACAGGACCAAGGGACACTATTTGCTAGAGGTTTAGCTCATGCCAGCCTTCATGTCTTCTGCCTTCTCTTACTCTTCCCGTGGAGATGTCCCCCCTCTAACTGAGCATCCTCACCTTTCTTCCACCAACCTGGTCACAGAGTCTTTATTTCCCCTGCCATGAAGATGGGAAGCAACGAATCATGCAGCCCTCCCTGGGAGAGGAAGGTACAGAGGAAAGAGTACTCATTGAGCCATGGTCAGGGGCTTTCAGATAAATCCCTCTATTTTGGCCACAAGAATAGGGTTGTCAGGTACAATGCAGGACACCCAGTTAATTGGAAAGTCAGATAATAAACAAATAATTTTTTAGCAATTAGTATGTCCTGTGCAATATTTAGGACATACTAATAATACTAAGAAAATATTTGTTGTTTGTCTGACCTTCCAATTTAACTGGGTGTCTATATTTTCATTTGCTAAATTTAGCAACCCTACTCAAAAACAACCCCATGGGGCTGGCATTATTATTCTTATTTTAAACGTGGGGAAAATAAACTTTCGAGAGACTAAGCAACTTGTCCAAAGCCACAGTGCTTACAAGGTGACAAGAGTAGAGATGAGATTTCAACCCAGACCCATCAATTTCAGGACCCTTGCCGGTTCCATACCACGGATCCAGGCCTTAACCGAAAGGGATAGATGGGATGCTAATGGAGGAAACTGTGGCTTCTCTAAGGAGTCTGGGGGATTCTTGGATTCTGGCTCAAAATGTAGACAATTACTCAATAAATAGTGGGTGGATATAATGAACTGAAGTATTGCCATGCTTGGTAGCTAAAAGACTTGGCTCCTTTCCTAAAAATCCTCCTAAGACTTGTTCCTGAGTCCCAGCTCAAGTCCTTCAACATTACCCTTCAGCGCCTGGAGGGAGCACTTCACCCCATGTGCACAGGCAGTGGTAGATGAGGTCATGGGACACAGCTCCAAGAGAAGCTTTGAGTCGTGTTACATCCATTTCACACATGGAGGAAACCCACAGGCCTGAAGGAATTGCCTGGCCCAAGGAATAAACCAGTCCCTTCTTGGCCGGACAACCTTGAAAGCTCAGCGTGTGCAGTCCAGTAGCCTTGCTTGAACCAAGCTGCCTCACCCAAACTTGAATATATCTGTGTGCATGTCCTTCAGGGTTGTTTTAAGGAAGCAGAGGCTGTGGGGATAAGAAGAGGGAAGGGGGGTCCTGCTAGAACACTTTCTCACCCAAAGATGAGATTGATCAGCCGATTCCAAGTTCCTTCAGCCTCGTTTCTTTCTTAAATTAGTAAAGCTCTATGAATCTGCAGACAGGAATCCAGACAGAATGCATGTAGCTCATAGGTGCCCACAAACCTCCGGGTCACCAGGGAAATTGCTGTGGCTCTGCGCACAGGGGCACGTCTCACCCTCCTCAACTTAAACCCCAGCCTTTTCTTCCAGATCCTCACTGGAGGAGCCTTAGGAGGACAGAGGGTAGTAAGGGCCAAAAAAAAAAAAATTGGTATTGAAAGAAAACTTGGACCCAAATCTGCAGCCACCAGGGAAGTTGACTACCTTATAATCATTTTATTTTCTGACAATCAAAGCAATAAATGCTCATCATGGAAACATTTGAAGATGCTGAAAAGGATAAATAAACAATAAAAACTACCCATAATTCCATCATGCAGAGCTATAACCTGTCCTAAATTTATGGTGTATTTCCTAAGGATCTCTGTCCATACAATAAATGTAGTTGGTCTCATACCTCATATATGACTTTATTTCCACTTTTTTTAACCTGACAAATCATAGACACTTCTCTCAACATTGTTAAAGACTCTCCAAAGAATCTTTGTAACTTTTGATGAATCCTTAATGGGCGCATTGAAAATGGCCATAGGTAATTCAATTATTCTCGTCTTGCTAAACATTTAGAGCGTTTCTAGTGTTGTCCCTAATAGAAATAGCATAGCAGTCAACAACTTCACATACTTTTTTTTAAAATTTTTATTGGAGTATAGTTAATTTACAATGTTGTGTTAGTTTCTGGTGTACAGCAAAGCGATTCAGTTATATAGATGTATGTATACATATTCTTCTTCAGATTCTTTTCCATTATAGGTTATTACACGATATTGAGTATAGTTCCCTGTTCTGGACAGTAGGTCCCTGTTGGTTTCACATACATTTTTATCAGACTCTTTGCACCTGTTCCCGCTCGTCTAGAATCTACTGTAAAATGGCATCCGATCTGACCCAAAGATACGTGTCTTATCATGTTCTCTGCTTTACCACGCTCTACAAAGAGCACAATGTCTTCCAGAGGCCCCACCAGCTGAACTCGTTGGAGAACCACTGTGGTCAATTACAGAATAAGAATGACCTGGTCCCTTGTCAAATGAAAGGGGTTCCTACACAGCAGGGAGGCTCAGCTCTCCCCAACCCCGCCTCCCTTAAACTCAGACCATGGTTTACAAGAGAGAGACAGAAAGGGAGCAAGAGACAGACAGAGGAAGAGACAGAGAGAGAGGGAAAGAATCCCAAGGACAATTTTCAGACAAACTACCACACGATGTAATTCCACCAGGAACATGACGATAAAAGTCCTCAGAACTGTGCCACTTGGTGTTTTTACAGAACCGTTGCTTGCTGATTCAGTTAATGATAATGTTGGGTTCCAAATTTCCTCTAAAAGGGAGTCTTAAGTGTTCTCAACTTGGACAGGGCTGGCTTAAAAATAAACAAATAAGTTATATAAGTCCAAATGTTGGAGGATCAGGTTTTGGAAGTCAAGACTCTGGTGTAGGATTAAAGGGGCCCGCCTCACATCTTGCGGTTGGGCCTCACGTGCAGCCTGCAGGGTGGAGCAGCAAGGAAGCATTCCAGCTGTCCCCGAAATCCAGCTTCTAATTTGAGCACCAACACCCACAGGAACTCATGCACAATGTACCCTATGGCTCCTAAGAGACATTCACGGTGCTTAAAAGACAGTGAAGAGAAACAAAAAAGCAAGCACAACCACTGGTAGATGATGACAAACTTCGTTTCCTTTCCTCTCTTCCAATGTTAGATGTTTTGAAAGGCTTCTCTGTGCGATTCAGGAGCTGTCATCTTCCGCTTGAGAGTTGGCTGCTTCTGGGTGGGAAGTGAAGTGGTTACTATGGTTTGCCTGTTGAAAGTTTTTAAGGCTCCTCCTGGAAGAAAGATGTCAGATTCCCCCAAAGTTACCAATGTGGATGGAGCCCCGCTTTGAGTCCAGCTATGGGAGCCACTGCAAGGGACAGAAGAAGCCCAATGCTCTGACGGGGTCCAGATCCTCCTTGCACTCCTTGAGCGAGTGATGTGAATATGTGAGATGTCACAACTGAGTCCATTCATTCACATATTTATGTCACATAATTATTAAGAGATAAGTAAGTGGGAGGCACTGAGAGTCCAAGGGTTAAAAGATAAAGGAGAATAGGCCCTACCCTCAACTTTCCTATTCTAGTTGAGGAGAATAAATGTGTCCACACATAGCCAGAAAATGCTACATAGCCACTACCAGTAATGATGGAGACCAGGGATCTACCGTGGGCCAGGAACACAATGTAAAAGCACTGCTCAGTTCTAGCCAGTAACTGGCCTCCTGGAACCCAGTCCCAGTGCGGCTGGAACTTCAGATTTTCCAGAGCAGGAGAATGTGACTTTTCTGGAAAATACCCTGATTTTTTTTAAGTTGGCTAAATTTTTTAAACTATGCAAACTAAACTAAACGTACCTGTAAGCTAGATCGGGACAAGCCACCGAGGTGAACCTCTGAGGCAGACTGCATTTGCTAATATGGACATAAACCTACCTTTATGGAGAAAAGCACTTTATACAAGTAATATATTTAATATGATCACATTTTTTGTTTTAAAACCATGCATTCACACATAGAAAAAAGACGGAAGGTGATATATTAAATGTTAAGAGTAGATATTCTGGATGGCAAGATTGTAAGTGATTTTTCCCTTTGTTTTTCTGTTTTTAGTGAAATTTTTGCAATGAGCGTGCATGACTTCAATAATCAGAATTTTCAACAAAATTTTAAAAGTTTTTAAAAGGCCCAAGCGCTTTTAGATTAGTACAGATAAAATATTATGAAAAGGGCCACTGGTGGCGCAGTGGTTGAGAGTCCGCCTGCTGATGCAGGGGACACGGGTTCGTGCCCCGGTCTGGGAAGATCCCACATACCGCGGAAAGGCTGGGCCTGTGAGCCATGGCCGCTGGGCCTGCGCATCCGGAGCCTGTGCTCCGCAACGGGAGAGGCCACAACAGTGAGAGGCCCGCGTATCGCAAAAAATAAATAAATAAATAAATATATATATATATATATATATATATATATATATATAATGAAAGCTTTAAAAACTAAGAAAAAGAATTAAATAAGAATAAGAATTAATGAAAATATTAAGAATAATAAAACCTGCGTAATAAGGCAACAAATTATGTACATTGGACATTTACAATGCTGCAGGAGGAGGGATACTCACAATGGGCTTTACAGGCATTATCTTATTCTTCACAACTTCTATGTAATGGTACTATTGGTGTTCCCATGCACAGGGGAAAGGATGAGGCTTAGAGAGGTTAAGTAACTTGCCCAAGGTCACAAAGCATCAGTAGCAGAGGGAGAATTCAAAACCCAGGTCATCTGCCTCCAGAGGCTGTGTTCACCTAACCTTAAGTAAGAGATCCCTAGAAGCAAAGTGAATGAGGAAGGCCAGGAAGATAGTGGTATTTGGTCTGCGCCTTGAAGACCCAGAAATAGTTCAACCCCTAGGTATAGAAAGGAAACAAAATCACCAAAAAAGGAGAGATGATACCAGGGTGTAAAAGCTTTTAGTCCTAATCAAGTGAGTTTAGTAGGCTAGAGACAGTCAGGACAGTCCTCAGTATTATACTAAATGCTGGGCTAAGGAATTAGACCTTATTTATAGTCAGTGGGATCCACTGACATTTCTAGGACAGGAATAAGACAGGTGTCATGCTAGGGCTGCCATTAACAAAATTGCACAGACTAGGTGGTTTATGCAACAGAAATTAAATTTCTCACAGTTCTGGAGGCTGAAGTCCAAGACCAAGGTGTCAGCAGGTTTGGTTTCTCCTGAGGCCTCTCGCCTTGGTTTGCAGGTGGCCACCTTCTCACTGTGTCCTCATATGATCCTTCCTCTGGTGTCTCACCTTCCTCTTCTTACAAGGACATCAGTCAGATTGGATTAGAGCCCACCCTAACAGCCTCATTTAAACTTATTTCCTCTGTAAAGGCCCTGTCTCCAAACAAAGTTACATTCTGAGGCACCGGAGGTTGGAACTTCAACTCATGAATTTGGCGGGGCGGGGAGGGTGGTGGTGCGGGGGGGTACCCAACTCAGCCCATAACAAATGGTGTTGCAGAAAAAAGCACTGGACTTGGAGAGTCAGAAGCCCTGAGGCTGAATGCTGCCAACACCACTTATTAGGTGTGGGACCTTAGACAACACATTAAAGCACTTTGCCCCTCCTTCGTAAAAAAAAGTAGCTGATGTAGCTTATCTACACTACAGGGTTTTGGTAAGGTTCAAATGAAATAGTTAATGTATTTTTCATGTTTTCCACTGCCCATTTTAAACATTTAGGGCCCCTACTGCAACAAAAATGCATTTGCATTTGAATTTTAATCTGTAATTCTGAATTAATGAACATTTGTTGAATATCTATAATGTGGAACATGCTGGAATGGATGTGTTTCCCAGATCTCACTTAATTCTCAAAACTCCACTGGTCTGGAAACAGACCACCTCCTAATACAATCACCCTGAGGGTTAGGATGTAACATATGAATCGGAGCGGGGTGGGGCGCAGGGGGGCTACATATTCAGACCATAGCAATGATGTCATCTATTTTCCCCCCATTTTCTTCAGAACAAAAACAGCCCAACATAAGCAGTAACCATCTCTGCTCTGGAACCCTAAAAACTTATCAGTGGAAAATGGGTTATTAATTGTTGCTGATTCCTCTCCTGATTTTCCTGCAGCTCTAACTCCATGTGGCCAATGCGATATCAGCATAAGGACATATCCAAAGAAGCACAGTCAAAATAGCCATAGGAAATTTTTTAAGTATATGTTTAACCTCTGATTTGCATCTCTCAAAACGAAATTAAAGAGGATCCAATTCCTAACCCCCACGGCAACTCTGATAATTCCTAAATTCTCCCAAACCCAATGCTGCTCCTTCCATGCTTTTCTTTGTACCCTTAGACCACAAAGATGATCTTCTCTTCTGACACTTCTCCTCAGTCTCCCAATTTTTTTATTACTTAATTCCTTTTCACAGGACAGTGGACAGGGAAGAATGAGGGCACAGGGTCATATTAATAATCGTCTATCCCATCACACTCAGGTGTCTCTACAGCACTGCATATAGAGCCTGACCCTGGCATAGCTCTTTTTAAAGCAAAGCTAATTTTTCACTT
The DNA here is from genome assembly GCF_964270905.1 of Leucopleurus acutus. Lineage (NCBI taxonomy): Eukaryota > Metazoa > Chordata > Mammalia > Artiodactyla > Delphinidae > Leucopleurus > Leucopleurus acutus. Next base: position 52,533,251 of record NC_139146.1, read on the forward strand.
CACTTCTATCTCTTGATGTTCCCAACAACTCAGACAACTAGAAGGCAATTTAATCTTTGCAGGGAAAAAATAAATGAGGTTTTGGGAAATTTTTCTAACAGATTTAAGGCTGGTAGGTGGCGGTAGGCACTGGCTGATCCTGGCATCTTTCTTACCAGGACTCATAGCCCATGATGCTTTATCCCCATAACAAGCTGGAGTGGGGATTGGCTTCCAGCTCTGCAGTGCCCTATATAATATTAAGGATATTAAAATGTCCCAGAGTTGCCCCAAAGTAATTTTCGCTTGCTGGGTATCTATTGGTAATAGATACCAATCTATCTCCAAATGCAGGACTTTTTTTTAAAGATAGTTATATTGTCTGGGGGAGAGGAGGGATTGGTTTTTTTTCAGGAAAGGGTTGTATTTTTTAAGCGGTTTTCTTTTTGCAAAGTGGCAAACTTCCTAAGGTGTTTTTCATCCTCAAAGTTCTGGCAATCTTTTTTGACCCCTCTGCCTATGTCAAGTGGCAAACCCAATGGAAGTCATTTGGAAGGCAGGGGCAGATGGCCGAAAAGTGATTTCTTCCCTCAACTGCTCTGCCAGGGTAATTCGTTTTCCTCACTGATGTAAAGCAAACTGTAAGAGGGCTTTGCCCACTCCAAACCTCTGAAACTGGAGTTATGAGGTCGTATGGAGGAGGCCAGGAAAAATAGTTTGGGGGGATGGTTTGATACTTTCTGAGGCCTTTTACTAGTGACCTGCAATACTAATTACCCAGCCTTTATGTCTGAATAAGACATTTATATGATGATTCACAGTGTGGAAGCCAGCGTCAGTGAACAGGCCATTGAAATTCAACTCTGTTGCATCTCAAAACTGGATCCTTTGGCTCCTCACAGGCAAATCGAGCGTACCTGTAATCCAGACAAGTGTTGGGTATAGAAAAAAGAGCATGAAGTACCAGGCATGTTGGGGAGAAAGGAGTCTGATGGAGTCCACCCTGGGTACAGAGAATAGAATCATTTCTTTCTGCTCCCTTAAAAAAAAATCAATGTATAAGAAGTCCTGGGTTCCCTGGTGGCACAGTGGTTGAGAGTCCGCCTGCCCATGCAGGGGACACGGGTTCGTGCCCCGGTCTGGGAAGATCCCACATGCCGCGGAGCGGCTGGGCCCATGAGCCATGGCCGCTGAGCCTGTGCGTCCGGAGCCTGTGCTCCGCAACGGGAGAGGCCACAGCAGTGAGAGGCCCGCAAAAAAAGTCCTGGCTCCACCATTCACTGGCTTTAGCAAGTTATTTAATCTTTCTGTGCCTCAGTTTCCTCATCAATAATATGGGGATAATCACAATACCTACATAATAGGGTTTTTACAAGGCTGAAATGAGTTAAGCAATTAGAATAGTGCCTGGTACATAGTGAGTATTCTATGTGTTTCATAAATACACTTGGAGAAAATTGTATTTAACCAAATCAAGTGAAGTAATCTGAAGGGCGATGCTGGCTGACTGTGCCCTGCAGATCTGACCCTCTCTTTCCTGCTGAATGAGGCTGAGTGGGACACACTGAGGTCAGGGCTGAACAGCCCTTCAAAAGCAAACCAAGAAGTGGGCCACTGGGACACACGGGTCCAAGCGTGGCCATTTGCTTTCACAGACCTGCTAACGTCCACTCAGAAACTGTCAGCAGACTTCAAATTTTTTCACTCTAATACTCCCAAAAAATGAATTTTGAAAACTACGCCTCTGCACACATTCTTAACTTACCTAATTTTTTTTTTTCTTTTTTTTTTTTTTTGGTACACGGGCCTCTCACTGTTGTGGCCTCTCCCGTTGCGGGGCACAGGATCCGGACGTGCAGGCTCAGCGGCCATGGCTCACAGGCCTAGCCTCTCCGCAGCACGTGGGATCTTTCCAGACAGGGGCATGAACCCGTGTCCCCTGCTTCGGCAGGCGGACTCTCAACCACTGCGCCACCAGGGAAGCCCCCTAATTTTAATTTATCATTTCAGTTTAAGATTAAATGATTGCCCCAAATCCCTATAGTATATTATAAAATGGATGTCTGAAAAGAAAATAGTTGTATCACTATGTTAAACAAATCCCTTGGAGTTATCACCCCAGCAATACCCTAGCAATTTGCTGTGCTATCACCCATTTAAAAAGGCACAAACAAGCTTTTCTTTCACACTCAGAAATTCTACATTGTTCTTTTACCTCCTTGAACTGCTCTTTCTATTTCTCTTCCTTCTCAGAATTTTATCTTAATGTATTTTTTATAAGTTATGTTGTGCATCTACAACACATATATGAATATTTTTTCCTCTAGCCACCAAGCTCTAAAAAAATTTTTTTTTAATCCTTCCAGATTTAAGCGTTACGAGTTATTAGTAGTATACAATTGATCAAAACATCAATAGATTTTAACTTTTGGTATATAATTATAATAGTAAAAGTAATGTTGAATGCATCGCAGTGAGATGGGTGGAGATATGTTCCCCCACTAGCTCATATATTCAGGAATGATGATTACTTACAATTAGAGAGAGACAGAGTTTAGAATCATTTCTATTCCTGTTTTTCTGTTTCATAGATGTGACCACTGAGAACTTTTATTCACATAAAAAAGGAGATGGGAAGGGAAGGAAGTCTTCCCAAAGCACTGACATTCAACTCTTTGAACTCCCTCTGAATTGCACACCCAAAACACAGTATAATAATTCTTAAGCATCTATCACTTTGATTAGGTCCTCCTTCAATTTCGTTGAAAGTAAATAATTGGAAACCATCTGACTTGAGAAAGGATTCATTATTATTCAGTCATTAAGGTCTCATTCTGTGTTGTATACCGAAAAGGGCAAGACTTTGAAATTATTATTATTTTACCTGTTATCCTTTCCCTCAGAGGTACTTCGTTAAATTTGTCTCAGTAAGAGTTGAGAAAAGCAAAATATTTCTTTCCATACACCTTTTGGAATAGAAACACTTTAATGCTTTTATCTTGAGATAAAATTTGGTCAAAATCTTGGAGCTTCAGATTTGGCTCATTCAACTGATGAAAAATGTTCCGTCATCAAGCCTAACTGTCAAACCAATCAGCCAGATTCGATGTATTTCTTGTCTTTAAAAGTGTGACTTTATTTTTCAACCAAACTGTCTTAATTTTCATTTTAGAGAATATTATAAAAACTACTGAGAAATAAATTATGGAATGCATCATATAAAATAGATTCCTAAAAAGCAGCCCAGCTTACATGGATGTAGATTAGATATGCTTAATTTTACAACAGGTGTAAAACAGGATAATAATGCTGTTTCTCATTACTTTATTTGCAATAAAATGACGTACTATTTTGCTAAAATTATGTTATTTATGGAGTCAGAAATATGATAGAAGGTATAATACCCTTTCCTGAAGCAGTGTGAATGTGTACACCTGACTCTGATGTGTGGTTTGGGGAAGACTTAAATAGTAATTATGTTTAAAAATCAGAAGTAATTTCATTAATTTAATTAGCCCTCATGCTCAAACTTTTCTGTTTAATGAAGTTATTTAATAGGAAAACTATACGTATCTGTATACTACTAAAACTAATCAGGTCAGCCTGTATCACAATCCTAAGTATTCATATGAGGTAGGAAATTCATATACGATTTTATAAAATCAGTTCTATCTACCTCATGGAATAGCACACACAATATCTGAAAAACACAACCTAAAATTTCTATCTGCAGGTTTTATGCAATATATCATAGAAATCTTAGTAGTTCCAGAAAATATTCCAGTTACATCTATTAAGAGTTAGCATCATTAACTGGACTGGACTGCTCAACTGTTGTCAGACACTTTCTTTTCCAGCTAATGACAAGTCCTAAGGATGAGAAATCAGACTTTCCTTAAACACACGAATTCTCCCAACACACACACACACACACACACACACACACACAGATGTTGACAATAATAATTAAATTCAACCACAGTAAAAAGAAAAAAGGATTATAGAATACCCATCCATCAGATAGTAATGGCCACTATTTTAATGAGCACTAACTATGTGCCAGTCACTATTCAAAGTCATGGACATATACTAGCACTTAATTGGTCCTTACAACAACTTTGTGAGTTGGGTCTGATTAACACTCCCATTACCAGATGAGGAAATAGACACTCAGAGCCCACAGGACTGGCAGCTGGGGGAGGCAGTGTGCAGACTCAGGATGCCTGTCCCTAGAGCTCAGGTTATCCATCACACACACTGCCTCTCTGGCACATGAGTCCATTTCTCATTACTTCCATTCCATAACTAACCACAGTGGTAGGCAGAATAACAGCTCCCCAAAGATGTCCATGCCCTAGGCTCCAGAAGCCATGAATAGATGGCAGAAGGGACTCTGCAGATGTGATTAAGCTAAGGATCCTGAGATGACAAGAATACCCCAGATTATCCAGGTGGGCAAAACATCATCACAAGGGGCCTTATAAGTGAACAGGAGAGGTGGAAGAGAGTCAGAGCAGATGTGACGGTGGAATCAGAGGTCAGAGGGATGTGACTGCTGGCTTTGAAAATGGAGGAAAGGGCCACGAGCCAAGGAATGCAGGCACCCCCTAGAAACTGGAAAAGGCAAGAAAGCATTCTCCCCTAGAATGCTCAGAGAGGAGCACAGCCCTGCCAACATTTTGACTTTACCTGCACGAGACCCAGCAGACTTCTGAACTCTTGAAAGGTAAAATTAAAACTTCGTGTTGTTCTAAGCCTCTAAATTTGTGGTAAGTTACTACAGTAGCAATAGGAGACTGATACAGTCACCAATGCACTATTAAAAGGCACTCATAAGAGGAGGGTGTGAACATTCAAAAACCATATTATACAAGCTGATAGCAGCAGCATGTCTGCTGCCCAGATAAAACCAGGAAATACATTTGAGCAGCTAAGAAGCAACAAACAAATTCTTGCTTCCATATTGAAAATGAAGGCGCCCCTTATCTCAGTTTTGGAATAAGTGAAGATTATCCACGGAGACACTTTCTCATTTTTACTTTTACAAAATTGACTCTGGTAGTTCTTTGAAATTTTCCCCCTTTTCTTTGTTTCAGTGTCAATTTTTCACTTGAAGTTTTTTTTTAAACTTTCCCTTCCTGAGCATTTTTCCACTGGGTTTGAGCCCTAACTCTGCTATTTAAATCGCTCCAGAACACTGGCATTATTATAATTGCTAGTACAATCTGTCGTGTAACTATTACCCTGTGTTCAAAGTAAGCACCTTTTCAGCTCTTACATAATTGTTATTTCTGCCGTCAGATGGTCCTCCTGGAGCTCGGCTCCACACAGCAGCCAGAGGGAGCTTTTTACTCCAGAAATCTGACAGTGTCATTCCTGTCCTCAAATTCTTTCCCTGATGCCCATAATGCTCAGAATGGAGAGCAGACTGCTAAGTCTGATACCCAGAGCCCCTTGTGATACATCCACCCCTCCCCGCCCCATTGCCCCACGACCTCACCTGGCATCTCTCTCCTACACTGTCCTGTGCTCCAGCCCTACCAATCTGTTCAGCGCTCTGAAACCCAGCAGGTTCTCTCAAGCCTCTGTACCCTGCACCTTCTGCTTCCTTTACCTAGGTCAATAGTCGCTCCCTTTTCCATTGGACTAATTCTGTCCTCTCCTTCTCCAGCTCAATGATACCTCCAACTGCCCCCGCGTCACCTGCAAAGACACAGGTAGCAGCACTTGATAGACACACGGGTGTGGGTCCAGAACATCTTTCCTGCTTATTTTTGAGCTGTGGTTTCCTATGTCATCTATCTCGAATTTCCTGGCTGCGTACTGACCTCCTAACCTGCTTTCTGGTTTTCTGAGCTTGGCCTTCCCCACTGGACAGCTGACACTATGATACTCACTCCCATGAACCAGCTACCATTTGCAGCCCCAGGTAAGAGGTGCTTCCAGAGGTTTCAGCCTCAGCTTATAACCATCCCCCACTATACACACACACGCACACACACACACACACACACTGACACACACGTTTACTCCAGATGACGAAACACTAGGGAGACTGATATAATGACAATAGGTGATACTACTGAGCACATCCAGCATGCCTGGCATTATGCTAAGCACTTTGTTTCTTTAATTAAAAAAAGGAAAATCACCTGTAAAGCAGGTACTATTTTGTCCCCATTGACAGATGAGGAAACTAATTCCATTAGCATGAAACGACTTATCCAAAGCCAGACAGCCTTTTGGTGATGGAGCTGCTAGGGCACATGACTTCAAAGAGCTCAGTCGATCAGTCGACCCCAGGACATTTTTTCTGATCCTTCTGGACTCCCAGCCACCACCACCACACTTCAGAATACTTCTCTGAGTAACCAAACTTATCTTTGCACTTAGTCCACTGGATTCTAACTGTGTGGACCTATGTGTCTCCCTAAGAGACGGGAGCTCCTCAGAGTCCGGCGCGTGTCTTTCAAACTTGAGAACACAAAGGAAGCACAACAAAAGGCCTAGCGTTGCACTTCCTCCAAACCACATTTATGCATGCACCTACCAGGGAGCAAGGTACACTAAATTCCAGTCTCCTACTGACCCGCTCAATCCCGGTTCCTGTACACTTATCAGCTCTCTTTCTTTTCTTTTTTTTTTTTAACATCTTTATTGGAGTATAATTGCTTTACAATGGTGTGTTAGTTTCTGCTTTATAACAAAGTGAATCAGCTATACATATACCTATATCCCCATATCCCCTCCCTCTTGCGTCTCCCTCCCTCCCACCATATCCCACCCCTCTAGGTGGTCACAAAACACCAAGCTGCTCTCCCTGTGCTATGCGGCTGCTTCCCACTAGCTATCTATTTTACATTTGGTAGTGTGTATATGTCCATGCCACTCTCTCACTTCGGCCCAGCTTACCCTTCCCCCTCCCCGTGTCCTCAAGTCCATTCTCTACATCTGCGTCTTTATTCCTGTCCTGCCCCTAGGTTCTTCAGCACCATTTTTTTTTTTTAGATTCCATATATATGTGTTAGCATAGGGTATTTGTTTTTCTCTTTCTGACTTCACTCTGTATGACAGACTCTAGGTCCATCCACCTCACTACAAATAACTCAATTTCGTTACTTTTCATGGCTGAGTAATATTCCATTGTGTATATACACCACATCTTCTTTATCCATTCATCTGTCAATGGACACTTAGGTTACTCCTGCCCCAGCCTGGTCTGGGTGTGCTCCACCAGCCAGCACAGTTAAGGAAGAATCACCCCATGCCTGGAAATGCATCTCATTAGGTGAGTTGAATGCAATCAGAGGGCTGAGGAGCCAGCTCAAGATGTCATTTGGCTCAAGAGATGATTGTCAGTGGTCCTAGCAACACACTCCACCGCCAATAGCTGTTTCATTTGATCTCCTCATTGATGCTCAAGCCACAGATTTCCTGGGCCTGCAGCCTCCGAGGAAATGGAAGCCAAACGGCAGATGATTCATATTTCCTCTGACGGAGCAAGAGAGGAACTACCTGGTGCAGAAATTGCTACCAACCTTTCAAAGCCCTGGCCTGAGCTGCTCCCTCCACTTCCTCGGCTGATGGGTCCAGAGGCTGCCTGGCTTTAACTGGCTTCTCTCCAAAGAGAGAGAGAGAAAGACAAGAGGAGAAGAGAGAGGAGTTAACATTTATTAAGTGCCCATCATGAGCCAGGTCTGGCCCCATCAGCCACCTTACATATACAGTCTCATGTAATTGCACTCATACTGTGAGGCAGACATTAGATGCTCCCTGCTATACTGTACATTTACTTATTCATTGTCTGTTTCCCTCACTAAATAATAAGCTCCAGGAAGGCAAAGACTTTATTTGGTTCATGGCTGTATGTCCAGTTTCAAGAACTAGGACATAATAACATAAAATAATTATAGGTAACACTTATACCAGATACTGTTCTAAGTGCTTTCACACAACTGAAGCAAATAGTAATAATAATAGTAATAAGTACCACTTATCTTGTGCCAGACACTTCTATTTTCCTACAATAACTCAATTATTTCTCATAACAACCCTTTGATGGAAAAACTACTCTCTCCACTTTCCAGATGATGAAACTGACACAGAGGGGGAAAAAATTGTCTTGCCTGTTTCCCTACAGCTAAAGAGCTATGGAACCGGAAATACATAAATAAATAAATAAATAAAATTAAAAACAAAAAGAGCTACGGAACCAGGATTCAAATCTAGGCCACCCGCCTTTGATTTCAACCATGATGCTATTCTGCCTCTCTCCTGATGGATATTCAATAAATATTTGTTGAAGGAATGATCATACCCATTTTACAGATGCATAAACTCAGCCTCTTACTAAAGTTCCACAGCTTGTAGGACCAGTTAGGTTTCAAACCAAGAACTGTCTGATCACAAACTACTACAACCATAGCCTGTAAAATTCTTTTTTAAAAAAATTATGGTAAAATATATATAACATAAAATTGCATTGTATTGTAAGCATTTTAAAGTGATGGTTCTGTGGCATTAAGTATATTCACATTGTAGTGTGACCATCATCACCGTCCATCTCCAGAACTTTTGCATCTTCCCCAACTGAAACCTGTACCCATTAAACACGAACTCCCTTTTCCTATAAAATTCTTCACAAGGGAAGAATTCGGCCAGGGTTAGATTCTGGACTGGGAAATCAGCTGTGTGGAATGATTAGAGAGGAACAGAAAAGAATTCCTATCCTTGAAATTTGCTTTCCTGTTAGCAATTATAAATTTGAACATTCTACCACTAAGGAGTCATTCGTTCTTGCAGTTTTTAAAGATTTTGAGGCCTTTGAGAGCACAAAGAGGGGGTTAGGCCATCGAGCTACTTTCAACAGAAGTATGTGAAGGGATCCAGGGAAGGCTCAAAGGGAAGATTGGAAGACTGGCATCAAGAAACTATCTTCCCCGCTAGCTTCTCTGGGCCTGGGAGCTGCCTTCTTTCATTCACTTGTCAAGTATGGAGGAGTGCCCGCCAGGTTCCAAGCACTACTGAAGCCCCGGGGATACGCCGGTGAGCATTACCATGGGGGCCACTGAAGAGTAAGCAGTGTCACCCTCCATGCTCTGGAAGAAGAGGTGCTCGAACTCTGGGAACACACAGGAGGCGTTCAAGGCTTTCTAGGAGAAGCAACATCCAAGCAGAGACCTCAAGTCTGAGTAAGGCTTAGCTGGATGAAGGAGGCTGGGGAAAAGTGGAGAGAGGGCAGGGAGAGTATTCCAGGGAAAAGGGAACAGTCTGTGTAAGACCAGAATGCCGGATACCTACGTGAGGAAGTGCCCAGTGATGAAGGAGGTGGGGTGAGGTAAGACGTGGGAAGAGCATAGAGAGAAAGAAGGCTCAGGTGGTGGGCAGGGCCTTGTAATTCCAATGAAGGAATATGGACTTTGTCCTGACAGCAACTTGGAGCTGCAGAAGGATTTTAAGCTGGAAGGTGGCATAATCAGGTTTGCATATGAGAAAATGTGGAAGATGGAAAGGAAGGAGGGACAGAACTGAGAACAGGGGGACCCAGGTAGGAGGCGATTGTGTAAATCAGGCCAGAGATGAGTGTTCTCTGAACCAGGAGAGTGACCATGGCAGAGATCCAGATGGTGGACAGGTTCAAGAGTAACTGTGGGGGCTTCCCTGGTGGCGCAGTGGTTGAGAGTCCGCCTGCCGATGCAGGGGACACGGGTTCATGCCCCGGTCCGGGAAGATCCCACATGCCGCGGAGCGGCTGGGCCCGTGAACCATGGCCGCTGAGCCTGCGCGTCCGGAGCCTGTGCTCCGCAACGGGAGAGGCCACAGCAGTGAGAGGCCCGCATACCGCAAAAAAAAAAAAAAAAAAAAAAAGAGTAATTGTGGGAGCAGAATTATCAGGACTCAGCGATTGCAGGGAGATGGGGGGAGAGAGAGGTGTCGCAAATGATGCCTGGGTTTCTAGGGTGGATAACTGAATGGGTGGCGGTTACACGCAGCCATTCACTGAGATAAAGGGGCTGGTTTGCGGGGGAAGTTAATCAGTTCCATTTTGGACAAGTTCAACTGAGAGTCTTGTGAAACACTCAAGGGAAGATGTCAAGGAGTAACGGGGAAAGGAACCAAGAGGTCCTGCTGGTGTGATTCGCCCCTCCTGTGTACGCCAGGGTCAGACAGGGTGAGGAAGGATGCTAAAAGAACAGGTCAGCTGCTAACTAACAGGTACCCACTAACACACACACACACGTACGCACGCACGCACGCGTGCACACACTCCCTATATATATACATGTATATATAATGTACACACAGTCAGAATGGAACACCAGACAGTGTTGCTGTGAGACAATTCATCTAGGTCAATTTGAAGGTCTAGAGTGAATCAGGGGATTAGGAGGCAGGACGCTGAAAATCCCATGAATGAGCTCTACAGTTCCAATCTGCTGCTGTTTATACATTTCTTTTTTTTTTTTATTGCGGTACGCGGGCCTCTCCCTGCTGTGGCCTCTCCCGCTGTGGAGCACAGGCTCCGGACGCGCAGGCTCAGCGGCCATGGTTCACGGGCCCAGCCGCTCCGCGGCACGTGGGATCTTCCCGGACCGGGGCACGAACCCGTGTCCCCTGCATCGGCAGGTGGACTCTCAACCACTGCGCCACCAGGGAAGCCCTATACATTTCTTGATCACACATACTTTATTTCTGCATCAGCAACTCTGGCACAGATTCGAAAACCCAGCAAGTGGTTTCTCTTTGGGGTGATGAAAATGTTCTGGAATCAGATAGTGGTGATGATCACACAACCTTGGGAACATACTAAAAACCACTGAAATGTGCACTTTTAGAGGTGTATTTTATGGTATATGAATGATATCTCAATAAAAAGAATTCTTCATATTAAAAACACACACACACACACAAATCCTGGCCAGTATCATTCAGTCACAGCGACTGTGCTCTTTTCTTTTGTGGCTCTGGTTGGAGCAGTGCCCTGTGATTTACTCTTTCAGTGACTGAGGGTGGTGCCAGCCACCCTCCAGTAGCCTTTCCACCTCAAGTCCTGATGGTTCTCATTTCCCCTCCTCCGCCTCAAGGACAGAGCCTGGAGACCTGGCAGTAGGTGCATTTGCTATTGAGGAATTTAAAACATTGTAAGGAAAGTAGGGTGTTGAATGAAGTTAGTAAAGCCCTTAGAAATATATTTTTACATTCAAAGCTATGAAATAAGATTTCAAATGAAGAAGATATTATTGACATTTTACTCAACTTATCTCCGTAGCTATTTTTAGGTGCTGTACTTAATGCTTTACAGACCTACTTGAATCATCATAGCAACTCCTTGAAATAGGTAGTATGGGGACTTCCCTGGCGGTCCAGTGGTTAGAACTCCGCGCTTCCACTGCAGGGGACACAGGTTCAATCCCTGGTTGGGGAACTAAGATCCTGCATGCTGCGCGGCATGGCCAAAAAAGTAAAATAAAATAAAATAATTTTTTTTTTTTTTTTTTTTTTTTTTTTTTGCGGTACGTGGGCCTCTCACTGCTGTGGCCTCTCCCGTTGCGGAGCACAGGCTCCGGACGTGCAGGCTCAGCGGCCATGGCTCACCGGCCCAGCCGCTCCGCGGCATGTGGGATCTTCCCAGACCGGGGCACGAACCCATTTCCACTGCATCGGCAGGCAGACTCTCAACCTCTGCGCCACCAGGGAAGCCCTAAAATATTTTTTTTTATAAAGTTAAATTAAAAGAAAAAGGTAGTATATCATACCATGAGGAAACTGAGGCATAGACAAATGACTAGCTTCACCAAGCTCCACAGCTAACGGCAGAGCCCAGAGTTGAACCCCCGCAATGGATTCCAGTGCCCATTGTACTGTTTCCTCTCATATGATAGGCGCCCAGAAATCACTTCATTCTGCTCATCTTCGGGTCTCAGCTTAGACCTTGTTTCATCTCAGAAGTCTCCTTAACCCCTTGATTAAGTGCCCCTCCTCTATGGCTCTCTAGTGCCTGTATTTCTCCACTTGCATTATTGATCACCCTAGGCCATAATTGCCTATTTCAGCTGTACCAATTGTAAGTGGTGTGAGGGCAGGAATCACATCCACCTTGTTCTCTGATCTATCCTCAGGGCATATGGATGGTTTTCCAAAGTGAAAATGAATGCGTGAATGAATTCCATTTACCATCTTTTACTCTTAAGAGACTTTTCAGGATCTCCCTACTCTGTAATTTCCAAAAACTTTGGAAATTCATTTTTATTTTTTATGGATAATGCACATAATATAAAGCTCCTCTCCCCCAATGGGTTCTCTTTCCAAATGTTCGAAGCTTTTTATATTTTGTAACTCAGACTTGTTGACTATTTTTTGCCTCTGGGGTCTGTCCTCCTGGTTTTAATTGTGATCCCAAACTTGTGATGTAATTGGGATGTTGGAGGTGGAGAAAGAATGGTGTAACTTTTACGTAGCTGGGTGACACAGCTGAGTAGGTATTTCTTAATTCCCTCTCTGGTACTCAAGGTTCAAGAGCTTCAGCTCTGTTATGAGAGCTTTGTGCCAGAAAACATGTCAGGGACCTCCCATTACAGGTGCCTCCATCCCCCTCCCCAAGAGGGCATCAGTGTGACTCCAAGGACCACATGGGCTTTGCCCTCGTTTTCCATGTATTACACCCAGAGCTTCATTGCAAAAACCTCCACCCTTCCCTGCCTTTACCTCTGCCTCGCATTTCCACCCCCAACAGGCATGACTCACAATTCATGGTCTCTGGGAACAAAACCGACATTGAAGTAAATCTCAAAGCAACAGGTGTAGATGGTTCTGTGACACCCTGGAGTACAAAAAAATGCCACATTTCTTTAATGTTCTCAATCAAATTAAACCTTTATCATGCCCTGCATGCAAAAGGATCAAGACTTGCCAAATCCCAGAAATTTTCCATGATTTATCCTTGCCCCCTACACCACACAAGAAACCCGGGGCTTACTCAGAACAGAAATTGAGGGAAGGTCCCTGGTCCTCCATCCACCTTTTCAATGATACCCAGGAGCTGCTAGTACAAAATGTCATGGTAATTTTTTCAGTCTTCATCTTACAGCACTTGACATGGTTTATTTCTGCCTCTTCCCAAACAACTTTCTCTCTTTCCCCTTCTCTGGCAGTGACTTTGTTGGTTCCTCCTCCTCTCCTCTAACTCTAAAATTAGGGTACCATCTTTAGACTCCTTCTATCTCTTCACTCCTTGCCTAAGTGAGTTCCTCTAGCCCCGTGGTTCTAAATATCATCATTCTGCACTGATCATTTCCAAAGTGACCTTCAACTCCAACTGGTCCCATCAACTCTAGACCCCTGTAGCTGACTGCCCACTTGACATCTCTACTTAGTTGCCAATGGCCAAATTTAACATGGCCAAAACCTGACCACCCCCTCCCCGCCAGTTCAGCTCCATCCTCATTCTTCCCTACCTCCGTAAAGACAACTTCATCATACTGTTTGCTCAGGCTAAAAACCTTGCAGTCGTTCTTGACTCCCTCACCTCTAGATAGATAGATAGATAGATAGAGGACAGATAGATAGACTGATTCCATCCCATCAGCAAATGTGATTGTCATATAGTTTCTCACCTCCTCCACTTTTACCATCCTAGTCTAAGTCACCAGCATACTTTTGCCTGGATTATTGCCATAAAGTGTCTACCTGCTTCACACCCATCCTTATCCCCTAAATCTGTTTTTCACAGAGCAGCCAAAGTAATCTTTTAAAACAGTGGTCCCCAACCTTTTTGGCGCCAGGGACCGGTTTCTTGGAAGACAATTTTTCCAGACTGGGGGCGGGGGGTGGCTGGTTTCGGGATGATTCAAGCTCATTACGTTTATTGTGCACTTTACTTCTATTATTATTACATTGTAATATATAATGAAATAATTATACAACTCACCATAATGCAGAATCAGTGGGAGCCCTGAGCTTGTTTTCACTTGCCGCTCACTGATAGGGTTTTGATATGAGTCTACAAGCAATTGATTTATTATGGTCTCTGTGCAGTCAAACCTCTCTGCTAGTGATAATCTGCATTTGCAGCCGCTCCCCAGTGCTAGCATCACTGCCTCAGCTCCACCTCAGATCATCAGGCATTAGATTCTCATAAGGAATGCACAATCTAGATCCCTCCCATGTGCAGTTCACGGTAGGATTCGCGCTCCTATAAGAATCTAATGCCACCACTGATCTGACAGGAGGCGGAGTTTGGGGGGTAATGCAAGCCATGGGGAGCAATGGGGAGCGGCAGATGAAGCTTTGTTCTCCCGCCCGCCACTCACCTCCTGCTCTGCTGCCCGGTTCCTAACAGGCCACATACCGGTACCAGTCCATGGCCCAGGGGTTGGGGACCCCTGCTTTAAAGTTAAAAGTCAGATTATATCACTTCTATCCTCAAAACTTTCCAATAGTTTCTCATCACTATCAGAGGAAAATCCAAAGACTTTACAATGATCTGCAAGTTCTTACATGATGTGGTTCTCTCTGCTGGGAATACCTTTTCCCAAATACTCACCCAGCTCATTCCCTCACCTCCTTTATATCTGTATTCAAATGCAACCTTCTAAATGGAGCCTTCCCTGACCAGCCTGCATATGCATCCCCTACCCCTGTCTCTCTTTGTCCCCTTACCAGCTTTATTCTTCTCATAGCCCTTAACATGATTTGTCATAGATGTATTTAGCTCTGAATTGTCTTCCTCCATCCTCTAAAATGTAAGCTCATTGAGAGAAGGGACTTTTGTCTGTTTTCATCACCCCTCTGTGCTCCACTCTTGCACAGGATCTGGCTCAGACTAAAGGCTCAGTGTGTTGAGTTGAGTAAATGATTGGCCACTGCTGCAGCCACCTGTGGAACCCTTGTGAAGGGGATGGCTGCCAGCAGCTTCTCCCTCTCTGATCTTTGCCAAGGTTCCCACACTCATTGCCCTTTGTGCTCAACCCTCAGAGCTTTCCAGACAGCCATCTTCAGGTAACCTTGTGCCTTAGGGGTTCAGCATTGGCACGGGGCATAGTTCTCTGCCCCCCCCACACCTCCTCCCTGTCTTGCAGACTATAACGTCACCACCACCTTTCAAATACACACACAAACTGCTTACTTTCCTCCTGGAGAAAAGGAGAACCCTGAGAGGCAGTACATATCACATAATACTTAATAGACTTTGAAGACCAACTTCTTTTATCCAAATCCTGGTCACTTAACAGTTGTGTGGCTTGGGGCAAGTTTCTAACCTCTCTGTGATTTACTTTCCTTATCTGCAAAATCGAGATAATAATGAGTCTCTCCCTTGTAAGTTTGTTGTACGGATTAAATTAGCTCATGTTAAGTGCTTGGAGTCATGATACGTGTTCACTACTATTTTTGTAAAATGTTGGTCCCTTTCATAAGAGAGGTGAGCTATGGAGGAAGAGATGGGTTTTTTCTTCCTTAGGGATTTTTTTGGCAGAAGAAGGGGGTAGAGGGAGGGAGGGGCAGAGAGCCCCTGTTATGCAGGTGGAGTAAAATTTCACATCAAAGGAATTCATGATTGGAGAGAGGTGGGCTGTACAAATCTTAGAGCTTCCGTCAGTTGCAGATGAGATAACGGTAGGATTGCTGTGGGGAATAAATTCATTCCTTCATCAAATATTCACTAATGCTTGCCATATGCCAGGACAGTAAACACGAAATAATACAAAGTTCACATGACCAAGCACAATTTCAAGCTAGAAGTCCATGCTTAATGAATGTTATCTATTACTCCTGATGTAAAGTCGTTTTAGCCTGGGAAGGGTAGGGGGGGACTAAAATCAATAGTATTCACTGAATTATTTCCTAAATACACGCCCATTCTAACCTGTCAAGATTTCTGCACACAATCCTACTTCTTCCAGCGACCTGCCCTACCAGAAGTCGGCTCGGTCCAGGCCTGAGGACGCTGGAGAAGGTGGCCCGGGCAGGCAAAGGGCTGCCTGATCCCTGTGGCCGAGGTGACTTTGAGAGAGCGCAACCATCACTGGGGCTCCGCCGCACAACTCCCTGGGGACTCCTGCTTCCCGTCGCCGCCGGCGCACCGCCCTGGCGGCCGCTGTGGCCTCCTGGAGGGCGCACAAAGCCTCCGGGGCTCCATCGAGATATGCAGGGCGCGGGACCAGACAGGCAAGGAGCCCTGCGGGGAGCGCTCCCGGGCTGCGGCGAAAGGTTTCCGCCCCGGTTTGTTTGCGGACCGGCGAGTCCGGCGAGGCCACACTAGGGGGGCTCGGAGAGGGGCTGCGGGAGACCTGCGCCCAGATCAGGCCCGCGGCTGTGTGTCCGAGGGGTCCTGTGGCAAGACGCTTCACCCGACGGGGAAGACGCTTTGATGTATTTTTCCTCTAAGGCACAGCCCGGGGTTCTCTCTCCATCACAGGCATCGCTGACCGCGCGCCTGAGGAGTAGGTTGGAGTGAGGGAGGTGACATGCACCAGGGATGACCACTGAGGTTGACCTGTCGGTGATTGCGTCACGGCCCCTCTTCTTTTCCCCGCTGTAGCTGAATAGGTCAATTCAGGTCAACCAGAGGATTTCTTGCGCGATACGGTCAGGAGCCAGAGGTTCTTCTGGTCCTGAGGCTGCCTCTCCTGCTGCGGGACCTCAGCCATGTTGTCGAACCTCACTGGGCCTCCATCCATCTCCTGAAAATGACAGAACTGGGCAGATGATCTCTAAGGATCCTTTCTAATCCTAAGAGTCAGTGATTTTTTTTTTTTTTTTAATTTGGAAGAAATAGAAGACACAGTTCTTGCACTCAGGGAATACTGAATCTAGCTGAGCAAATTGTTCTCATGCCAGTGAAAGAAGTGATAATCTTTGAAGACAGGACATAAGGAAGGGTTCCCTGAGTGCTCTGTTCAGGAAGGCTGTGAGAGTTCTGGAAATGATTCACAGGCTGGCCGGGTCCTTGGGGCACGTAGGTGCAGCTCCGCCATCGCCATCGCCAGTCACCCAATGTATTTATGAGTGAGGGCAACTGGTGGAGACCCTCATAGATGTGGCTTTGCAAAGAGGTAGCACAGTGGGGCAAAATGACCTGGTGTCAGTCCAAGTTAGAAGCGCCATGGCTCCTCAGGGAGACAGCCCCAGAGGAAATCCCAGCACTGTTGCTAGCCGTGAGATGCCCAGCCTCAACCTTCTCATCTGGAAAATAGTGCTACTCTCATAAAATGGTTGTTACCACTCAATAAAATAAAGTGTGCAAAGTGCTTAGCACAATGCGTGGTAGACAGTAAGCGCTCAATAAACGTTCACAGTAGCCTTGTTTTATGATTGTTAGTCTATGGCCAGCACAACCTCCCTGAGTTGGGCTGAAAATAATCCCACCCCCCCGCACTCATTTCAGCCGAGACACGGGTCAGAAAACTGTGAGAATCTGGCAAGTGCAGAGTTGGCCACCTTTCCAAGGGACATGCCAAGGTCCCGGCCTTGGGGCCAGGGGCCACGTGGCTGAAAGGAGATGTCTCTGGTAGCAGAGTTACATGGGGGGTGGGGCTTAGGAGGACCAAGGGTGCTCATTGGCCACTAGGAGCACAGGGCGGGCTCAGCCAGCAGGTCCTCAAGAGGGGGCACGCAGCTGCTCTTGGCTCAGTCTTTCCCAGGCAGTGGCAGGCTTGCACTCATCTTTCACCAGGAGCAGGGACACGGTGGCAGCTCCAGCCTTGTGCCATTTTTCATTGCCAGCTTTTAGTGTAAAGGACACTGCCCCACGCTCTTCACAGCGCAGGAGAACCAGGGCAGACCACGCAGGGCAAAAGAGGCTGGCAGACTCAGGAGTGATATGCAGGCTTCCTTTTTAACTTTTCTTATTGCCCCCCCTTTCACAGTCGGGCATCGCTCTACTTATTGTACTTCAAGTGAAAATCCAGACCAAAGTTACAGAGAATAAGGATAAATAACCCAAACCAATCTGCTGAGTTGAGTAAAATCAATATATGTGTAATTTCTTTATAAATATGTGCATAAGTAAACATGTGGCATAAAGTCTTATGCCCCAAATAAACTGATAATACAATAGTCTAAAATAAAACACTAAAACCTTTACTACTTCCCTCCTTAAACATCCCGGCCACCACCACTCTCCCCCCCAGCCCAAAATGGAAAGAGTTAAGACATTCTAAAGTAGACAGCTCCATCGTGTCTGCAATACGATTATTTTCTTTCAAAGCAATGGTTTTCACTTACCAACACTGATTTATTTTTGTTTAGTTTGGGGTTTTTCCCTTCTCAGTGTGATGAGTCTAAGTGAAAAATTCAGCAGTGAGAGAGAATGCGGCCATCCTCCGGGAATTCAAAGCTGCCCTAGGTTATCCTCTTTCTCCAAAAGTTGAGATTTCTTCCCCTGTCCCTCCCGGAAGCTCACCATGGTGGCTGCTTGCTGAGAGTTTATGTGTGACTTCCTTCACTACTGAGGCCAGGCTCTAGGTTAACTTCTGGAAGTATCTTTGGAAACTAAAGCTCAGGCAAACTCCAAGAAAAAGAGGCACATGGTGAGGAACTGACATAATTTTTTAACACCACAACCAGCATATTTCTGGAGGCAGCTGCGGCCAAAAGGGGTTGCCAAGACCAATATTGATCTAGTCCTTCATCCAATCAACAAATGCCATTGTTTATAAGATATAATTTTTCTTGGTTAAAGTTCAAAGTTAAACTCCAAGGATTTTCAAATCTATAAAAATGAGAGGCTTTCATACCCTCAAAAAAAAAAAAAAAAAATTCCTGGCCAGTTTTCCTCCTTCATGGGTTTTCACAGTCACTAAAAGAAAGATAGCCAAGAAAACATTTTTGGGTCTTTTTTTCTCTGAACTCTGGTAGCTTTTTAAAGGACGATAGTGCTAAATATCTACATAAAATCCCTTAAACCTTTGTGCCTCTTCTGAAAATCATGGCATGTCAGCTGCACAGGTGACTAAGGTTTGCTTTCCTGCTCCAGGGCTACCCACCTGCAGAATTCCATAAATCAATTCAGCTTTTTCCAGTTTAGATTCAAGCAGCCCTCTCCCTTCCCACCCATCTTTTTTAATGTGGAAATGACAGAGTCTTTTCTAAGCCCCTTGGAGAAGGCAAAGGGTTCTGTGGCTCACGTCTGATTCTGAAATGGAAAACCTTAGCGAGTAAATGGTAAGCAGATGGTGCTTTAGAAACCAGTTCCTCATGGTTATTCTAGATCCAGACGAGTGTCCATTTCTGGGAGCTGGTGTCAGCGACAAGCAGGTCAGCTTTAGGATGTGGAACTAGGGTGGGGTAATAGATAGATCTGTGAGATCTCAAGTTGGGCATCTTCTTCATCTGAAAAAAGAGTTTTAACAGAGGCTGTACCTTCCCCTCCATGCCTGCCCTCCCCCAAAGGATGCAGCAGAGGGGCTTGTACACACATACAGCTGAAAATTAGCTGACTGATGGACCGAGTGATCCTTTGTGGATGTCTACAGGATACTGAGTCCTTTCTATGGAGACGCCTCTCAGTTCCCTTTTCTGGTTTGGAGAAATGTGGGCTGAGAACAGTGAACATCCATTCCTGCCACAAACGTGTATTGAGTGCCTATCACGTACCAGACGCTTGTCCATACTGTTGGGGTCCAGCCAGGAATAAAACAGACAAGCAAGCCCTGCCCTCAGGGAGCTGATGCTCTAATGGGAGGGGAACATGTAGGTTATGAACAATGAACTAATCTTTTAGGGCAGACACTTTGAGTACATTTACATGATACTTTGACAAAACACAGGAAGAGGAAACAATTGAAAGCCAGCAAGCCATGACTCTGTGCTCTGGGACACAGCGATGGGATTCTGGAAACCATGACAGCACACCAAACACACCAAGCCATCACGAGGCCGAGAACCCAGGGGCTAATTTTGAGCACAGATATCTCCCACCAGCCCCAACAGTTCATATTTGTCCAGAACGTTCCAGTCTGCCAAGAGCTTTCACATAGACTACTTACTATAGTCTTCACAATACCACTGCAGGGTGGACAGAAATGATCACTCCCGTCCTATAGATGAGGAAACCCCAGTTTCAAGACCAAGAGTGACTTGCACAAGGCACAAAACCCACATAGCAGGGCTGGGCTTCAAGCTCAGAAGAATAATATCAATAATAATAAATATAATGCTTACTACATGCTCAGCACTGTTCTAAGTTCTTTATATGAGTTAACCCATTTGAATTCTTAAAACACCTCAATGAGATAAATGTGTGTATTTTCCCCATCTTACAGATGAGATCATTGAGCCACAGAAAGGTTGAATCATTTGCCTAAGGTCACACAGCTAAAAAGTGACAGAGGGTGGATTCAAACTCTGGTCATTCAAACTTAAGCAGCCTCCTCAAATGGTAGCTGCAACTCTGGGCCCAAGGGCAGTATACTCTCTCAAGTGCGGAAAAGAAGGTCGGCCCATTGACCAACTGACCCAGGAAAACATGAATAGCCACACGCCAGAGATGTCACCATCTATTACAAAGCACAATAGTCTCTGTGTTAATAATATATTTCAAGAATGATTGTTATATTAAGTAAGAGGGAGAGAAACTCAAAGGACTTTTTTTAATTGTCTGAAGATCCCTTTGCTGCAAGCCAAACATCCCATTAGGATGAAGCTGGTTTATCTGTTACTGCTTTGAATTAACAGAGGACCATGATTTGCATGGTTTTTTTGCTTATTTTAACCACCCTGTGATCTTCCTCTTCTCTGAATTCTTGCAGCACCCAATTTTTACAAGACAATATTACATGTAATTATACTTTGTACTCTTACATAATTATTCCATGTATGCCCATCCTGTCTCCCCAAACAATTTATAAGATACTCAGAGACTGAGATCTATACTGGATGCTTTCATTGTCCCTTCAGGATTAACCTAGGTACTCAATGTTTCCTGACTGCTTGAATGACTATCTTTAAGATGAATTCTAAGTTGCCTCTTCAGAAATGTTTGTGCTTGTTCCAAATGGTTGGCTAGAGGTATTTGTTTTTCTTTGTTTTCTTGCAGTTAAAATGGTAACTATTCAAGTATAGAGACAGTGTGCTGGTAAATGTTTAGCAGCCAGCTCTCCAAGAAAAAAAAGGCCTTGGTCTCTAACATTTCCCGTGATATAAATACTCTCACCGTGGCCTATTTCACGTTACCAGCATGATGTCAACTAGCTTGCAAAATTCCTGAATATTTAACAAGGGATTCTATTAAGCTGGTACAAGTGGCTCTCCCCGAAAATATGATCTTTGCTGGATATGGTGACATTGGTTTTCCATCTCAACAAAGGCTTTTCGTTCGAATATATGCTAATTTGAAATACCAGCCTTAGCAATGTAGCAATCACTCACCTAGTCATTCCAGAGTCAGGTTGTGGAAAACGTTCTGTATCGATGGACCTAAAAAATGAAAATCTTATCTTAAGCCAACCAAACAACCAAGCTCCATTCTGTCTCCTGCCTTCTTCCCTGCCTCCGTTCCTTCTTCCATCACTTCACCTCCCTAACTTCTCATGCCATTTTCATTTTGAGTGGTAGGTTTTGCTGTTGATTTAACGATGACGTTGGTGGGATAGGAAAACACTTTTGAGGCCGGTGATCTTGCCAACCTAAACCCATGTGATAACCGCTGTAGAACTTAAAACAACTGTTGGATTGGTTTTCCTTCTAGCCAATTTTCCAGAAACTCTTTCTTCTAATTCAGCTTTTTATTTGGGGTTCCTAATGTGTTCTTAATGAGATATGTACTGGCCACAGTCATTTCAGAGGCAAAGAGATAACCCTCAAGACAGTTGGGAGAGTTTTACAACGTTTTACAGTTGGGAATGTTGTCTTCTCTGAATTTATAAAGGTTCTAACTGCCAGTTTTCTCCCCTCCTCCACTAGCCCACCCCCTCCTCTTTATTAAACGTCTTGTTATGAGAATTTCTACTTGGCATGTGAGTGGAGGGAGGGGGAGTTAGGCGTATCCACGTGGAGAAAGTGGCTCCATGACAGCTTGGTTGATGGGCCTGTCCCGGTGCAGAGAGCAGCGGAATGTGATTACGTTGCTTCACAATCATTCTCGTTGCATCAAAAAACATTGTTAATATCTTTTTTTTAAACAGATGCTATATGACATTAACAGGTTTTTAAAGGAAAGTAAGAAAAATCCCTTTTATTTCAATTATCAGTAAGACTTCTGTTAAACTTATTGTGTCAACCCCATTTTTATTGGTGACACTGGTTCTCAAACCCTGAAGCAAGCTTGCATTCTCTTTCTTTTTTCTACATATGCCTGGTTCTTTTGTCAGTGTGCCAAAGGAAAGCCTAGTCATGGGTGCTTTCAACCCAAGAAACTGCATGAAACATTTATCCACACGGTTTTGGATTATATGTTTTTTTTTCCTCTCCAAGTTGACCATAAACTCCCCGTAAACAGTGGCAAAGTATTTCACTTTCAACCCAGAGCACCTGTGCATTGCAGAGCACAGGTGTGTGCAATCCCATAATTTTCAGAGCTAAAAGGGTCTTTGGTGAGATCCTCTAACCTAAGCATTGTGACTTCAGTCCACAGAAGCAGTCTTACTTAAGGTGTCCATGAACTCTCCGAAGTTATATAAAAAGTATTGTATGCAGAAGCTGTCTGCAGATATACAGATATATGCATGTGCCTGTTGGCCTTTTACTGGGGAGAAATGTTCATCAGATTCTCAAAAAGGTTAATGTCCTTAAACCTCCAAGGAATTAGGACGTATGACGGAGAGAGAAAGTGAGTCCCAGAAAGAATAGATATTTATACGATGCATAATCACTTCACCTATACATTCATGAGGAAATTTTTTGTGAGATATATTTCACATACCATAGATTCACCCCTTTAAAGTGTACAGTGCAGTGGTTTTTAGTATAAACAGAGTTGTGTGACTGTTCCCACTATATACTAAGGATTACTTATTGAGAACCTTTGTGCTAAGCACTGTTCTTAGTACAATGGATACAGCAGTGGGAACAAGATGAAGGACATCTCTGCCCTCAAGAAACTTCTATTGGAGCAGACAATAAATAAGTAATCAAACAAGTGAACAATTCTATTATGGGTTGAGTTGTGTCCCCCACTCACCCCCCCAAAATAATTCATATGTTGAAGTCCTAACCCTCAGCATTTCAGAATGGGACTTTATTTGAAAATAGGGTTCCTGCAGATGTAATTAGTTAAAATGAGGTCATACTGGAATAGGGTGGGCCCCTTATCCCCTTTATAAAAAACGGGAAATTTGGAAACAGATACATCCACAGACAGAACACCATGTGAAGCTGAATGCAGAGATCAGGGTGATGGCAGCAGAAGCCAAGGAACATCAACGATTGCCAGCAGACTACCAGAAGCTGGGGGAGGGGCAAGGAACAGATTCTCTTCCACTGTCCTCGGAAGGAACCAAACCTGCCAACATCTTGATCTCATCTAGGCACCCAGTATGTGGTACTCTGTTACATCAGCCCTAGCAAACGAATTCCATCGTTTAGCTTGTAGCCTGCCTATTGAGGAAATTATAAGGGTGCCATGGGACGGTTGCAGAAGGGGGCTACTTTTTACTTTGTACAGTGGGTCGTACTGGAAGCCCTCTTTGAGAAGAAGCCTGGCGTGGGAAAATAAGGAGCTACTTTTATGAAAATCGTAAAAGAGCGTTCCCAACAGAGGGTACAGAAAATGCAAATGCCCTGAGGTAGGAAAGAGATTAGACTGTTGGAAGAACAGAAGGCTGACGGGTGAGGCTGTGTCATGGTGGTCCAAGGTGAGAGCTGTACCAGATGAGAATGGAAAGGTAGGCGGGGGCTAGATCCAACAGTGGCTCAGGAGGCCATGGTAGTAAGTTTGGAGTTTTTCTAAATGCAATGAAAAACAATTGAAAGATTTCAATCAGGGGATTGTGGAGATCAGATTTATCAGTCACCTTTGGAAAGGTGACTCTGGCTACTGGGTAGAGACTACATGGTAAGAAAGCAAGCAAGCCTGCTGTGAATCGTGGGGAGGCCGTTGTGGAAGTCCAGGAGTGAGAGGATGGTGCCTTCAACTAGAGGGGAGGTTTGGAGGAGGTGAGAGGCAGAGTACCAGGAGATGTGTTCTGAACACGGAGTTAACAGCTCTGGCTGGTGGAGGTGAGGGCAAGAGGGAAAATAAGGTGTCGCTCAAGTCTGGGGCGTGCACAGCTAAGTGGAGGGTGGTACCGTTTACCAAGACAAGAGGCCTGAAAAGGTACAGATTTCAGGGGAAAAATCAAGAGTCTACTCAACTCATGTAAAGTTTGAAGAGACTCATAGCTACTCAGATATACTTGCTAATTAATTGAAATATGTTTCAAATAAACAACTACCTATTAAAAGTGAATGAAACTCATTTTGCCAAGTGAACATTTCTGAGATTTTGCTGAAACTCCTGAGGTAACAGGAGGCCCATTGGATTGCTGCGTAAATAAGACTGCAAACCACACGCTCCAGGGCCCCGCATCTAAGAGCAGAGTGACCCCTTGTACGGGAGGTGTATCTGGAAATTGCTACCTGTTAGCACCTCTCAGCACATCTCCCCACCCCGACTCTCCCCAGACCCTCTCATCTCCCTGCCAGTCTCCTGGACTTAGTTCATTCAAGAAATTGTTTGGGGCCCTCAGTGCTGGGCAGTGTGTTGAGTGTGAGTGGCACAGCCGGGTATGTGTTTCCTCGGACTGTCACAACAAATTACCACCAACTGGGTGGCTTAAAACGACAGAAATTCATTCTCTGATACTGGAGGCCAGGAGTCTGAAACCAACCAGCAAGGCTGCATCCCCTCCTAAGGCCCTAGGGGAGAATCCTTCCTTGCTGCTTCCAGCTTCTGGGGGCTGCAAGTGCTTCTTGCCTTGTGGCTGCATCACTCAGTCCCTGCCTCCATCTACACATGGCCTTCACTTCGTGGGTCTCCAATCTCCCTCTGCCTTTCTTTGATAAGATCACTTATGATTGGATTTAAGTCCTACTCACATGATCCGAGACAATCTCATCTCCAGACCCTTAATTACATCTGCAAGGACACTTTTTCCAAACCAGGTTACAGTCACAGGCACTAGATGGACATATCTTGGGAGGGGGGTGTGGTGGGGAGGGCATATCATTCAACCAACTATAAGCAATGAATGAGAGACTTGCTCCAGCCTCCCACAGGATATTAACTGAGACCTGAATGTGAACATGAGCCAGCTGAGTGAAGGAGAGAGAGAAAGCATCCAGGCAGGGGACCTGGCAGGTTTGAAGACCTTGAAGAGAGAGCGTGGAGCATCTTGAGGACATGAACCAAGTTAGAAATGGTGCGGGATGAGGTCAGAGATGTTAGGCAGGGCCAGATCATTAAGGGCCTGCAAAGCTCTGGGAAAGTGTTTGGACTTGGAGGCAAAGGGGAACGGCTGAGATTTTAAGCAAGGGAGGGTCACAGCCAGGTGTGCATTTGAGGAAAATAAGTCTTGTGGCTCGTGGAGAATGGATGTGGGCTAGGAAAGAGGCAGAAGAATTTTAGGGTAGAAAGGGTAGGTCAGAACCACTAGATTTTACTGGACCCTGTCTCTCCCCACCAGAGCTTTGATTAGTCACATTGAGGAAGGCAATATGTAAAGACCGTGCCTTACTGTGGCCTGGCAAAACTGTTTAAAAAGGGAATCAACCTTTATTAATTAATTTTAAAGGCTTGAGGAAGACATTCTTAGGAGGACAAATGAAAGCTTATAATGGTACTGAACTCACCATTTTCACCCTGAAAATATCCCTTCTTTTTCCATTCAGCTGTGCACTCTTGTGTCCTCGAAGAGCAATACTGGTGTCATTGGGAGTTTTATAGCCTCTGCCTAGAACATGTGGATGTGTGGTTTGCTACAAGTATTTTCATGCTGGTATTTTTATGGCCTGAGATATTTTAGCCAGCATCCCAGTGTCAAGAGGACCCAAGCACACCCCAGAAGCCCAATTATTGTCTCCAGGAATCTGAGTGCCCCGTAACTCGAAAGGCTGTGAGAAGCGGCAGCCCCGGGATTCAGGGCTGTGCACCCTCCCTCCACTCAGAACCGTGCAGTGGGCCTCCTGACTTGAAAGGAGAACATCCTTCCGCTCTTGGCAGCATCGCTTGCAATCAATGTAAAACCAGAAGTAGATGGAAAATTTGCCCAGTTGGAAAAAAACCAACAAAAATGCAAACTGGTATCTGGTATTTTCACCCAATTCCTTCCACTCTGACACAAAACGTCTAAATTCCCCCCTAAGACCCAGCCTACTCTGTAGCTGGGGCTGTTTTCAAGGTCGACTTGGGTTTGCACGGTCCTTGTCTCGTGATTGGCCCTGTCTGTCTCTACAGTCCTCCATGGGGACAAAGCCCAAGTCTTTGTGGCTCCTACAGGTCTCACAAGTACTGGGCACATAGACGTGCTCAGGAGATGCTCACGGAGGGGTAGACCTGTGCTCTTGGAAAGGGGGAAGAATAAAACCGAAGAGAACAGGGCATTTCCACCTTATGAAAGCACAGTAAGATCATCTTGGTGGAAGCAGTGTTGATTTACCACCAGGTCTGCACAGGCAATGAGAAGACTCAAGTCCACTCAGGGTCTTTCTAGTTGTATGACCTTGAGCAAGCCCAGAGCCCTGTGTGGGACTCAGTCTCACCTTGGCTCCAGTGAGGAGTTGGGTTAGGAGACCACAGGCAATGGTAATCCCGCCCCACGGCCTCCCCCCAGCTGTGGCCTGTGGCCACGGGCATCCACGGCCTCTCTGCTGCTGAGAGGGAAGGGAGTGCAGACAGCTTTCCAGTGATGTAACCGAGGCAACCAAGCAGATGGCTCTAATGACAGACGTGAAAGTCCATCCCAGAACTGTGGCTGCCTGAGAAAATTCCCCTTGAAGCACCCAGACGGACCTGAGGGCAGAAATGTTTGGTTCTGCTCCCACCCAGTCCTCTCTCCCCACAGAAGGATGCTCCTTTCGAAAAGCACTGAAGTATAAGCACTCCTACCAGCGCGAGCTCATGGGTTCAAACAGGGCCACCACTCTGGGACCCAACAGCTTACTGGTTCACAGATGGCCCTCTGACCACGCTGCTGCTGTGTGTGCCAGAAATGCAAACCCCTGAGAGCGGGCCCTCGCCTTTGGTTTCTGCCACGGGCCCTCCCCTTCTCCACCGGGGTCTCCAGCCCCATCTCTGCACACAGCAGGCACTCAATACCACTTGTTGATTAACCCTAAAAATAAGCCCTGTCAGGATGCTAAGAGCCTGAAAGAGTATGACTGGTGTGGGGCGATGTGGGGAGGGCAGGAAGCTGCATGGAGCTGCGTGGAGTCAGAGCTCTAACGAGAAACAGGCCTTAGCACCGAGGAGAACTGGATTAGCCTGCCTCTCCCCTCCAGCCTCTCTCCAGAGCCAGCCACCAGAGAGCTTCAGACCCGGCACTGAAGCCAAGGCCGGGCCGAGGCCCCTTTCGGGGCCAACCCTCAAGCCCTAGATGCCAAGGATTTTTTAAAAATGGAAATGATACCATTAATGAAGTAAAATTAAAAGAAAACCAAGTCAAGGACAAATAAGAATAGGATTATCTAATGAAGAAATTCAGGTTTGGGGGTCAGGCTGAGAGAGGGCTGGTTTTTAAGAAGACCCTCCGGGACTTCCCTGGAGGTCCAGTGGTTAAGACTTCGCCTTCCAGTGCAGGGGGTGTGGGTTCGATCCCTGGTCGGGGAGCTAAGATCCCGCACGCCTCGTGGCCAAAAAACCAAAATGTAAAACAAATTCAGTAAAGACTTTAAATATGGTCCACATCAAAAAAAAAAAAAAAAGAAGACCCTCCAGATACCCTGATATGTCACCAGATGAGAGTCTGCCCATTCAGCCTGCAAGATTATTGAGGAAAGCAAGATTAGCCGGAGCAGATGATGTATGTGTTTTCTTGACCGCAGGCAGGGTGATTGTGACCAGAATCAGAGCAGAGCACTTGGAAAATATGGATCAGGACAAAAACACTTTGTGAGTCAAGGAATCTATGTTGGTACTGCCTGTGGTTGCTGGGGAGAGAGACGGGCAAGCCCGTGGGTGCTGGGGTAGACCCACCAAAGTCCATGTGCTGCTTCTGTAGCTGACTGGCGGCTCCTGGCCTTCATTTTTAACTTTCCGAGACTTTGGCTATAAAAGGGCTGTGGTGAGCTTCCAAAATCCCCAGGAATAAAAAGTGAGCATGTACTTTCGCAGAGCAGGTGCTACTCCACACCTTTACACATCTGAATCCCTTTAACGCTCTGGAAAAACCCCATAAGGGAGGTAGGTGCTGTTATCATCCATATTCCACAGACAAGGATGCAGAAGGCTAAGTAACTTGATGAAGGGCACACTGGCTGGTATCTGGCAGAGCCAGGGTTTAAATCCAGGCACTCTGCTTCAGAGTTTGTGCTCTCAGCCACTACTTTACACCCTTTACGTGCTCCATAAATGATACATGCAGGCCTTGAAAATATGCAGATGAGTTGCAATAATATCTAATTGAATAACCAGAGGGTAGGCGTTTATATTCCACCTGCAAAGGTGTGCATTTTAAACTTGGAAGGATTCCACCTCA
The DNA here is from genome assembly GCF_964270905.1 of Leucopleurus acutus. Classification (NCBI taxonomy): domain Eukaryota; kingdom Metazoa; phylum Chordata; class Mammalia; order Artiodactyla; family Delphinidae; genus Leucopleurus; species Leucopleurus acutus. The sequence goes on from NC_139146.1 coordinate 52,561,837, forward strand.
TTGCCCCTCAAAAGGCTGTACCAATAGTCACTCTCAGTAACAGTGTTTGAGACCTAGGTTTCAAAGGCACTGAAATACATCTTCATATTGCTATAGGAACTTTTTTAAAAAATCAACCAATGTTTAGTAAGCTCTTACAATATTTAGTGAGTGTCCAGCCACTGTTGCAGACACTTAGGATAGATCAGTGAGCAAAAGAGACAAAAATTTCTGCCCTGACAGAGCTTATATGCTGGTGGGTTTCCATTATTTTGTTGTGACACAGACCTTGAACTCTGGTCCCAGTATTTTCTACCTCTCACTGGGTCCCACACGTAAAGAATTCAGAACCAAAGGGTTCAGATTGAACAACCATTCCCTGAGCTCCAAAGGACCAGTCATCTGTTATGTCCTAGAGCCCCTGAGTGCCTCAGAGAGGAGGATTGCTGGTATAAACAGCCCCATCTTAAAGATGACAAACTAGAGGATCAAAAGGAGTTAGGGTGCTTATTCCAGATGCCCCACCTCCCACCCATGCTAAGCGCCAGAACCAGGAGCTGAAGTCTCCTGGCCTCAGGTCCAGGGTTGATTTCACTGCACTACAGTAGTTACATCACTCTGAGGAAATTCATCTGGGGCCCAAACACATATTTTGGCCCTTAATCCTATAGCATCTACTGATTGTATCATTCATTTGGAACTTAGAATATTTTTGCATGGATCCTTACTTTTTAATTTGCATATATACACATTAACCCGTAACAAGGACCAATATTACCAATGTATTGCTTTTCTTTTTGTTCAAGGTTGATGTTAAATATATTTGTTTATTTGTTTTTTATCAAAGTATAGTTGATTTACAATATTATATTAGTTACAGGTGTACAACATAGTGATTCAACATTTTTATAGATTATACTCCATTTAAAGTTATTGCAAAATAATGAATATAATTCCTTGTGCTGTACTTTATACCCTTGTTGCTTATTTATTTTAGACATAGTAGCTTATATCTCTTAATCCCCTACCCCTATCTTGCCCCTGCCTGCTTCCCTCTCCCCACTGGTAACCATCAGTTTGTTCTATACATCTGTTTTGTTATATACTTTCATTTGTTTTGTGTTTTATAATCCACATATAAGTGATAACAGAGAGTATTTGTCTTTCTCTGTCTGACTTATTTCACTAAGCATAATACCGTCTAGGGCCATTCATGTTATTGCAAATGGCAGGACTTCATTCTTTTTAATGGCTGAGTAATATTCCATTGTGTATATATATATATATATATATATATATATATATATATATATATATATATACACACTACATCTTCTTTATACATTCACCTGTTGATGGATACTTAGGTTTATACATTCATCTGTTGATAGATACTTAGGTTGCTTCCATATCTTGGCTATTGTAAATAATGCTGCTATGAACATTGGGGTCCATGTATCTTTTTGAATTAGTCTTTTCATTTGCTTTGGATATATACTCATGAGTGGAACTGCTGGATCATATGGTAGTTCTATTTTTTAGTTTTTTGAGGAACCTCCATACTGTTTTCCACAGTGGCTGCACCAATTTACATTCCCACCATTAATTTTCAAAATCTTTCCCCTTCCTTTTAGAGAGATTCTAAGGAGCAAGGATTCTAGTTTTCTGGGTCAGTTTCTAGGCTATGATTTATCAAGGGGAATCTTGTTAATGGACCAACAGAGAAAATTAAAAGGCCAGAAATGTTTAGCTGATCTTCAGAATAAAGACAAGAGGGAATATGAGAGGAAAGGGATAGCAAAGCCCTTGGATTAGATATCTAGAGAGAATTTTGAGATTTGAAAAGTGAGAATAGAGGAGAGAGAAACAGTGCCAAGAAGAGTACCTGGCACCTAGTAGGTTCTCAATAAATGTTTCCTGATTGAATAGATGAACAAACAAGTGAATGAGTGAATGAATGAGGAGCTGCCATGTCTATGGAGGCAACTGAAAGTGGCAGAGACAAGGAGGTGAGTTTTCTAAAGGCTTTACTGTGCATGAAACGTACTATTCCAGCAACTAAGCCCTTGTGCCACAACTACTGAGCCTGCGCTCTAGAGCCCATGAGCCACAACTACTGAGCCCGCGTGCCACAAGTACTGAAGCCTGTGCACCTAGAGCTCGTGCTCTGCAACAAGAGAAGCCACCTCAGTGAGAAGCCTGTGCACCACAACGAAGAGTGGCCCCCGCTCGCCGCAGCTAGAGAAAGCCTGCATGCAGCAACGAAGACCCAACGCAGCCAAAAATTAATTAATTAATTAGGGAAAAAAATCATTTGGCAAACTCGGTACCTAGGATCCAATCAAGGTCTTTAACCACGCAATCACAAGGCAGTTTAGTAAAGTAATTCAATTACCATTTCTGAACAAAATCTAAATGGCATAATGAATACCAGTGGCACATGTAATCAAGGACTCTATATGAAATCAGAATGTGAGATAAAAACTCTATTTTCAAGTGGTAGAAGGAACTTCAACTGAGAAAATAAAGGAAGTACTACTACTAAAATGAATACAACCAGCAATAAAAACAAAAATTCTTCTTATATGGAAAAAAAATACAATCCTTGGAAGTTTCCTCGAGCAACTGAGTAAGAATTATAATACTTTCATTAATTGTTGATGGTGAATATGCTTCTTTGAAGGGCACTCCATGAGATGGGCACCACAGCACTTGCTTGCTCTTATATGAGTTACACGTTGAGAGACAACCATGTGATATGTTCCATGAAAGGCTGAGCACACAAAGATGAATAAGACACATCCTCTGACACTGAGGAGGTCACAGACAAGTAAACAGATAGCAATGTACATCCCACTTTGCCATGGACTATAACAGAGAAATGAGTAGATGTATGGATGCTTGGAGAATGGAATTACTAACTTTGCCTAGGAATCTGGGGAAAATCTTCACAAAGGAGGTTATGGCTGCGAGTGGTCTTGAAATATAAGTAGTAGGAGCTTTCCAGGTAATAAAGGAGAGGAAAGACAAGATAAAGGAAAGGAAAGATAAGGAGCAGAGACAGAGTCCTAATATGGCAAGACAGAGGCAGAGAAGAGTGAAGACTCAGGGAGGCTGAAGTGAGGGCAAAAGAGGAGCCAGAACTAAAGGATGGTAAAGGGCCTTGGACCAGGTGGTAAAGGGCTTTGTGCTCCCAGCTTTGCCCCTCGGAAGCAAAGCCATCAGAAGAGACAGGAGCAGAATTTTTCTTAGGGATATAGCAAGAGTGGCATCAGAGGACAGATTGGGGCCAGGAGAGACTCAATGCTGAGAAACTCTCTTTAATCCCCCACTTTAGCCCAGTACTGGGGGCAATTGCCCAAGTTGAAATCCATGCTCTACAACTTACTAATTCTCTGACCTTTGGGCAGTTACTTGATTTCTCTGTGCTTTAGTTTCCTAAATGGGAATAATATTACCCACCTCATAGAGTTGTTATAAGAATTTAATGAGTCTAGGAGAATCTCTGCTGTTCTCAATAGATATTAGCCATTAATATTTTTTGTATTAATATTGGTTAATTATCTTGACTTGCTCTCCATTATTTTCTGACTCAGAGAGTATGTCTCGGACACCAAGTACCACCATCCTGTCCCTTCCCCCTGATGTTTCATCCACAGCAGTGAGGATAGAACATTCTTGACAACAGAATCCAAGTGACATATGTTTCTCCTGAAGCCCAGTGCTAGCATGTAGCAGTTGCTTAATACATGCTTGCTAAATTTATGCCAAGAAGGGTAGTCCAATTTCCCAGAGGCAGTCCAGGAGGGCTGGAGTTAGAAGTCTAGCTACATCTCCAATGGAACTCCAACAGTCAAATGAGTTCCTGCCCCACCTGATTTACCTCTGCTTACCCAGCCCCAAAGAGAGCCCTAGAAACTAGAGCCAAGACCAAGAATCCAATAAAGCAAGAAGTAAAAAAACAGGGACACATAGAGTTAAGTCTAAACAATTGACGACAATGGAGTAGTGAGGCTTCGTACGTTAAGGAAAGATTTATCCAATATAAGAGGTATAATATAAAAAAAAATTAATACCTGTCTGGAACCAAAATTTCAACAAAACCTGTGTTGGAGGTAGCTGATATGAAGGAAAACAGAAGTAAGATTTTGCATTGCTTTCTGGTAGGAAATCCCAGTAGATACTGATTCTTTATTTTGGCAGAAAAATATAGGTTTACATGTTTGTTAAAAAAAGAAAAATTAAAGGCAATGAAAAGACATGGAGGAAACTTAATTGCATACAGTTAAGTGAAAGAGGCCAGTATGAAAAGGCTATAACTTCCTGGTACATGACATGGAAAGCCAAAACTATAGTGACAGTAAAAAGATCAGCGTTTGCCAGGGATTTAGAGGGGAGCACAGGGGATTTTTATAACGATGAAACTATTCTGTATGATGGTGGACTATGGATACTTGTCATTATACCTTGGTCAAAACCTATAGAACATACAGCAGCAAGGGGGAAGCCAAATGCAAACTATAGACTTTAGTGAAGAATAATGCATTGATGTAGGTTTATCGATTACAACAAATGTACAACACCAACGCAAAATGTTAATAACAGGAGAAACTGGGGATTGGGGAGAGGATATATGGGAACTCTGTAGTTTCTGCTCAACTTTTCTGTAAACCTAAAACAGCTGTAAAAAATGAGCCTATTCATTTTTTTTTAATCAAGGGCAAACAGTAGCAAAATAGAAGTAGGATATATGCAACTGCCACGCCACAAAAGGAGGGGAAAAAAATAAAAATTGCGGTCAATCCAATGAAAATAGGGGATGGGGGAACAATTAAAGGAGCTGACCACCAAAATTCTACAATTCTGAAATGGGGAAACTGAGGCTCTGATTAACTTTGTCTACCCGAGTGGGGTTAGACAGGACCCAATCTGACACTTCTAGGACCCCATGGGCATAGAATTCCTGAAATTGCCTTGAAAAGACTGCCAACATGCTCTGTCTGTGGTTAATTCCATTCTTCTGGAATGTCAGAGGCACAGAGTGGCCTGGTTAATTTCATATTCTGGTTAAGTGAAGGTTGCCGTGGATACCATACATAGCCATCCAATTTTCTCAGAATTAGAATGCGTGCAATAAAACTGGTTTAAGGAGAAAACTAGGCCAAACAAAATTTAAATTTATTCAATGATGAGTCCTTAGTGATAAGGAAGGCACTCCAGAATCCAGCAGGGCTTCAGGGTGTCATTCCAAATGTCACTTCTGTTTTCAGAACTGCAGAGACATAGGGGCTGGGAGAGGTGGGTGAATCCTCACTGACCATGAGGAAGAGCCCTGGAGGTAGCTCTTTTACATAACTCCCAGATATTCCCCTGTGTCTCTGTCTCAGGAAAGCAGAGTAGAGAATGTTTATGCAGCAACATTAGAAGAATAAAATAATCTCTCATTTGAGTCAGCTGATGGCTGGAGCCTGCACGACTGGCAGCCATGTAATTAGATTTGAATCCTTTCCTGTAACCTTTGCCATTGTAAAGACCTGGGTAATTTCTCAACTGAGCTCAGGACCTCAGTCCTACAAGCAGGGTGGTCAGCTGACTCTGGAGTGAGCAGGACCTGCTGTTTAGACCTCAGTTCTGCCTATATATGGCGACTTGGCTAGTTACCCAACAACTACGTAAAATGCAGATGGATGTTAACGATGGCCACCTCGTAGGGTAGCTGTGAAAAGTCAATAAGAAAATCCAAATAATGAGCTTGGCACAGTAAGCAACAATAAATATTAGCAATGATCATCATTAATATTCATCTAGTGCATGGAAAGGGCCCACGATGAGACTCTATATTGGGATCTAAGTGAATTAATACCATCCCTCCCACCCCCCGAATGGAGTGGAGTTTTGCACCATCTTGTATTCATTTATTCTTTTTCACTTGGAGTTGCTGCCGTTTCAGAACATCCGAGGCAGCAGGCCCAGGGTGCATGACCATATGTCCACCTCATTCCAAGAACGCTCTCCCAGAATCTGCCGCTTGTGATGTGGAAATCCAGAAACACACAGCAGCCTTCGCTTTAGTCACGGATCGTCTGGGTGCTGTTGATAGATGTCAGATGTCAGCACATTTGCTCCACGTCTTTCTGCCGGCCTATCCCTTTTCCTGCTGCTTTTACGTTCTCATTCCCAAAGCTTCTTAACATCTCTGCTTTCTGCGTTTCCTGAACTGCTACTTGTCTCCAGGCCTCCCCAGCAGGTCTCACCCCTGTGTCGATCCCACCGTGACGAGCAGGCCACTGGGACCACTCAGGGCTTCCCCAATTCTGCAGCCAGCATCACCCCTCTTCCTCCCCTTAGCCCTCGGCCTCTCATCTGGAAGGAAGGACCTGGACATTGTCTCGCACGTACCCTTGTGAAAGCGAATCTGCCACAGAGGTTTAGCCACGGGTTTATTTGTTCGAGCTTATTTGCTTTTTGCTTTTCAGAGGCAATCTGGTTGTAATTTCAGCAGCAGACTCTTGGTTTGGCTACTTTATCCATCCCTCCTCATTTTGCCATTTTCCCCAGTTGCTGCTTTGCAGACCGTCTCTGTTTGGGTTATTCCTTCTAAAACATACACTCGTACACACAATTACACGCATGCGCACACTCGAGCTCACAGCCACATGTAGGCATACTGTCCAGGGGAAGAATTCTAGCGAGGCGCCTGTCGAGATTTCATTGCCACAGGATTTGTCATTAATAGTGATGTTTTGTTCTGATAGCCATGATTTATATCGCTTTCATTTCCCCTTCCAATTCGTATTTTTTCCACGTTTCGCATTTTGCAAGTTTCTTTAATTCGAGCCTCTGTTTTCTGACTTGCACCTGCAAGTCTCTGCAATCCCCCTCTTTTGAAAAGCAGGGGAAGAAAAACAACACCCAAGAACACATGTGACTAATCAACAAATTTCTAGGTAAAACTCAAATTTTTCAATGAAATTGGACAAAATGGAAGGAACTGTCCCATCGGGAAGAATCTCGAGCTGGCTAGGAGTGGAGGTAGTGAGTAATAGGTCTTTCCCTCTTGCTGGGTCTCTATGAATAGTTCGACCAGCTGTATGTGGAACAGCCGCTTCCCTTTCATTCATATAGTACTTGGCCCTGCAGGGCTGGGTACAGAAACTCTCTGTTACCTTGATATTTTCAATACCACATCTGAATGGTGCCTTGTTTTGGCCCTGACTTTTTTTTCCCACCTCCATTAAGTCAGCTCCACAGGCAGAATCAGCACTTAATAAAACAGCTATTGGCAGATGGTTCAAGTCACGGGAGGCTTTAGGGCTCTTCTTGGCTTTGTTTTTCTAAAAAGTACCCATGACTATAGCCAAGCAAATCAGCATATACCCATGGGCTTCCTTGGGAGAAATTAAAACAAGTTAGGCTGCGGGTGGAGAATCAGGCAGGGAGCCTAAAAGAAATTTAATAAACTCTGTGCCTTTCTTCTCCTTTTTCGGGGGGTATGTTTTCCAGAATAGGGTGGAAAGTTCTACGGGTGTGGTGAAACAAATCACCTCTTCAGCTGAGTTGGGCTGCAGTTAAAAAAACAAAGGTTGTGACTTCCCTGGTGGACCCATGGTTAAGACTCCGCGCTTCCAATGCAGGGGGCCTGGGTTTGATCCCTGGCGGGGGAACTACGATCCCACATGCCGTGTGGTGCATTTAAAAATTAAAAAAACAAAACCAAAGATAGCTGAGGGAAATGAGAGGAACCCCTCAGGAGTGGATCAGTGTGCTTGAACCTCTAGGGTGAACCCTGGCACAATTAAGGAATGAGTGACGAGTTCCAGAGCTGGCCTCCATTTCTGTGTCTTCTTTCTTCTGTTGGGCACTCAAGAGCACCCACTGGCCCGGACTGCTCTAAACTTGGCTCCTTGAAGAAATTGCACCCCATCCCCAGTGTCTCTTTCTATCTGGGAGTATTTGCCATCTTAACTTTCCCATCTCACTCCACTGCATCAAAAAGTTCCCCTCACTGGGAGCAGGATAAAGTAATCATGATGGGCACAAGCTTAGGTGTAGCTAGATCTGGGTTCAGATCCCACCTCTGCCACTTACTAGCTGTATGTCCTTGTTCAGAGGGGCCTCACCACTCTAAGCTTCCATTTCCTTCAACTATAAAATGTGGATTAATAATAGTGCCAATAATGTATGGACATTATTATAAGATAATAATAGTAGTATAAGACCAGTAGGATAATAGTAGGAAAAGAACAGTAGGATAAAATGAGATAACACATGTAAACGACTGAGTCAAGATTAGAACGCAGGGCAGTCTGAGTGAAGAGACCACGTGCTTGATGACTGTGCTATACCACTACTTGTAAAATGGATTTTAAAAAGTCAGCGTGCGGCTTCCCTGGTGGCACAGTGGTTGAGAGTCCGCCTGCTTATGCAGGGGACACAGGTTCGTGCCTGCATCTGGGAAGATCCCACGTGCCGCGGAGCGGCTGGGCCCGTGAGCCATGGCCACTGAGCCTGCGAGTCCAGAGCCTGTGCTCCGCAACGGGAGAGGCCACAAGAGTAAGAGGCCCGCATACCGCAAAAAAAAAAAAAAAAAAGTCAGTGTGGTTCACGTTCGTTGCAGCGCTATTCACAGTAGCCAAAAGGTGGAAACGACCAGGTTGACTGGCTTTTTGCCTCATTCTTACGTTACTAGGTACCATAATTTAGGCAAACTTACGTTTTTATTATAACTCATACAAATGTACCAATAATAATAATAATATTTAACACTTAGGCAGTATATAGCAAGTAAGTGGCAGTCAGCATTTGAATCTGAAAGATTCATTGAGATAAGTCCTTGTTCTAACCTCTAGACCTACTCCCCACAAATAATTGGTCTGTTATAAAGGTTCTTTTGTTTCTCTAGATGTTCTTTGTTTCTGATGCAACTGATGTTTTATTTTCATGTCCTTGCAAATAAGTTCAGTTCATTTCTCTTCTATTTTTTTTCCTCAGTCATTAGCTTTCCACTTTTGTCCTAACATCAGAATGGCCCACAAAATATATTCATAATAAAATAAAAATAACAAGCATAGCTTTTGCATTCTCCCACCTTGTAATGAAGCCTGATAAAATATCTCCACTGATATATTTTGACACCTTGAGGAAAGCCTCCACTTGACTGTCATTTTTATCACCTCACTGAGATCGTGGCAAGAAAAAATCCCTCCCCCAGGCTCTCCGACAACATCCAACAAAGAAACATGTAAGTGGGCTTTATACACATCAGCACAAGTGATGGATTCTGAACATAAAAATGTGTAGGTGGCAAGACTGGCCATTTCAGTGATGTGACCTGTTTACAAATTAATTGATTGAAGGAATGAGATCGATATTTTAACTCCATTTTATACCCCCCAAAAACCACAAAACCATAGGAATAAGGCTGGAGCCTCACTGAACTGACAGGTTGATTATTTTAAATAAAATGAAACAATTTAGTCAAGCAATTAGCTTGAACTGCTATTTTCATTTAACGGAGCCTTTTTTTTTTTTTTTTTTTTTTTTTGCTGAGATGAGAAGAGTTCAGCCCAATTGTAAATCTATGACATGTGGCCCAAAACGAAAAGTTGTACATGATCCACTTATTTTTAAAGTGTCTGCTTTTATCAGTTCCGATTTTCTTCTCACCTGAATGAGTTTGGGAGTCTCAGGAAAGCAATCACTTTGAATCTGCTTAGGTAAGAAATATTGTATCTTCTCCCTATGACAACAATAATAGCCACTTACTGAGCACTATGTGCTTTACATCCATCATTAGAGAGAGATTTCGGAGTGGCAGTTGAGTACGTGGTCTCTGCAGCCAGTTTCACCATTGCGTGGCTGCAAGCAAATGGCTTGGGTCTTTCTGCACTTGGTTTTCGCGTCCGTAAATCATGATATCTATGTCATAGGATTGTTATTAGGATTAAAGACATTCATACACGTAAAGTGTTTGAAAGCATGCCTGGAAACTTGTATAAGTTGGCTATTGTTTTCATGTTCCTAAGCACCATCTAAGTTTTGTATTCTTATCCCTATATTACAGTTAAAGAAAGTGAAGTTCAGAATGGTAAGTAATTTGCCCAAGGTCTCACATACAGAGCGAGCAGCTGTCTTTCCCTCTCCAGATGTGCAAGTAGTATCACATGCACTGTAGAAAGAACTAAGGCAGTCCCTTTTTTTCTATATCTGACATCCTGAAATGATTAAGATTCGGGACAGTTGGTGCTTGATTGGATGTTTATTACCCCAGATGGTGAGTAAAGCATTACTGAATACATCTGAGGACTGACTGAAAGAATATGTGCTAGAAATTGAAATACTGGGAAAGTTCATTGCAGCACTATTTACAATGGCCAGGTCACGGAAGCAACCTAAATGTCCACCAACAGACGAACAGATAAAGAAGATGTGATAGATACATACAATGGAATATTACTCAGCCATAAAAAGGAACAAAATTGGGTCATTTGTAGAGACGTGGATGGATCTAGAGAGTGCCATACAGAGTGAAGTAAATCAGAAAGAGAAAAGCAAATATTGTATATTAATGCATATGTGGATAGAAAAATGGTACAGATGAACTGGTTTGCAGGGCAGAAATAGAGACACAGATGTAGAGAACAAACATATGGACACCAAGGGGGGAAAGTAGCAGGGGGCTGGGGTGGTGGTGGGATGAATTGGGAGATTGGGATTGACATGTATACACTAATATGTATAAAAGGGATAACTAATAAGAACCTGCTGTATAAAAAAAATAAAATAAAATTCAAAAAAAAGAAATACTGGGGAAAAAACCCTGAACGATTACATCCATATTATCCTAATATTCTTCCTTAGAGGCATTTACATGACCACGGGTGTCAAAGTAGCAAGCTCGTCTTGACACATTTGACTTTCTTATTACCTACCACCATCTGATCTGTCTCTTACAATGAGTTTGTCTTCCCCATTTGGGTTTTTAGCCAATTTATCCTTTAGAGAATTATACCCCCTGACTCCCCAGTCCCTTCAGCTTCGTTAAGATGTTTCCTTGTCTCCATTTCCTACGTGTAATGTTAGCTCATTACTCAGCTGCTGACTCTGTCTTCTGACTTTGATTTTCTGTTAAATTTTCCCCAACACCATTATTGTTGGCGTCATTGGGATCTTCAACATTGTTATAATTCTTTGCATTTTCAATTTGTCTTTTCAAAACAAAATCAAGAGCGAATAAAATAAGCACAGGTTATGTACCTTTGCAGAAAGCACTGAATCAAAAACGTCAGGGTCTCATTGATATGAAAACTGAGAATCTTGTCCAAAAAGAAATTGGAAAGAGTTTCTGCGAAGTGGCTCTTTTTGCAAAAATCAAAGAGGAACACGAAAGTTACCAGCCATGTATGGTTCTGTCCTTATAAATTCAAGGTACCTTAATATTTAGGTGGCATAGAATATTATTAAGAATAACAGGATGTCTCTAGCTTAGGCAGGAAATCATTTTCAAAAAATGTCAGAGCTCATTTTACAAAAAGATTATAATTACAAAATAGTAATGGTGGATTCCAGTTTGGGGTTTGGAGGTGAATAAAGACAGCTTAGAGATTACAGAGGCTTCCTGTTTTGAATTTAGGAGAAGCCAAGACTTTCGCAAATCTTTTCAGATGTAATGTTTATGGAAGGCAAAGGATACCAACCCAGAATGTTGGACAGTGCAGTTAAATGTTGGTTTGGACATTGTAAGTAATTTAGGCTATTGGACAGAGTACTGAACTACTGTAGTTTTCCCTTCATTTCTTGCCTAAAAAGGGCAATAGTGAGAAAATGACTTTAACCAAAATATTCAACAAGCATTTATTAAAAGCCTGCGGTACAAATAACATTCTGCAGAAGGCACTTACATTAGACCCAAGGAAGCAGATGAAACACACGCTCCTGAGGATTTACTAGGGGACAGAAGAATAATAAAATTGCAAGCATGAAGGAACCCAAGAGTAATTCCCTAGTAACATATAAATTAGTGGTATGCTCTTCCCCTAGATAGCCACATGGCTTACTTCCTTACCTCCTTCAAGTCTTGCCCAAATGTCACCTTTTCCGCAAGAACTTCCCTAACCAATCTCTATACAAATTGCACTACCAACCCCACAAGCCCTGTTTCTCTTCCTTTTCCCTTTTATTTTTCTCAGTCACCTTATAGCTTATTACATAATTTATCATCTATCCTACAACGTCCCGACCTCTAAGTGTCACCTTCATAACAGTATGAGGGGCTTCATTTTGTTCATTGCCAAATCCCTAGCAGGTAATAGGATACCTGGCACAGAGTAAGTGTTCCCAAAACTTGCCTAATAAAGTGTTTAATAGTGTACACCAGACTACATATTGGTGCTAAAATTTTTCAAAATAAGTGACCTTTGGCAGTGTTAATGAGGAGAGGTTTCTTCGAAGAAGTAATATGTGCCCCTCAGCCCCAAACAAATGGATTTAATTAAACATAGTAATTACAACACAGGTTTTTGGGTTCTAGACCAAAATCTGTGACCTAAACCAAGGCACTTAATTTTGGTTTTTGTGGATCTCTGAAGATAAATATCTTCTACCTGGGGCCAAGGACTTCGAAACAAAACAAAACAAACAAAAAAACTTTGAAGACAGAATCGCTGCACATTCTTTTCCTAGCCTCTCCTGGCGGAAACTGAAGCAGCAGATATTCAAGGGATGCTTTGCACAACAATCGTCTTTATTGATTTGACTTGCCTAGGGCAGGCCTTAAGTCAATTTGGGAAGAAAAGTTCCCTCCCGCTTACAGTGGCTTCTCTGGCCTCTTCTGATGCCCTCTAGGTGTTCCAAAAGCCTTCTGGGGCACCCATCCAAGCTTGCCTGCTCCCGAAGTAAACCATACTCAAAAATTACGTCTTCCTGTCCTCTGCTCTCCAAGCGAAAAGTCTGCCCCCTCAGTCTCCTGCCAGTTAGGACTGGATCCTGATGAGTTAATTCCCTCTAGGGTGGGAATGACAGATTGTTGGCTGGGCTAACTTTTTTTCCTCACCACCGAAGTGAGGCCTGATGCTAAAGGAGGAATTGGAAGGGAAGGAAACTTAAAATATCCAGTGCTTAGACTCTGCCTGTGCTTTCAGTATATTAAATTATTTCATCCGCAACCAGGTAAATGATATTACTCTCTGAGGACCTAAAGTTCATGAGAGGTAAAGAATGGACAGAATCCAAAATTTTCTGTGTTATCACATCACTGCACTGAATAAACGAGCCTAGTAATAGAATTTTGGATTCTGTAACAGACTTCTGGGGCAATATTTTTAGGTGTGAGGGGAAGAGTCCTTTGCTCCATCCCACCTCAGCTACATAAACTCTGGCTGTGACCTTGAGTAAGTCCTGTGACCTTGAGTAAGTAACTTAACCTCTCTTATCCTTTCCATTCCCTCAACTGAAAAATGGGGGACAGTAAAAGTACCTGTTATTAGTTATTTTCTGCTTATGACAAACCACTCCAAAATGTAGTTGCCTAAAACAACAATAGTCATCCCTATGGGTCAGAAATTTGGGAGTGGCTCAGGGTCTCTCATGAGGTGGCAGTCAGATGTCAACTGGGGGTTGCAGTCATCTGAAACTCTGACTGAGGATGGAAAATTCATTTCCAAAAAGGCTTACTCACATTGCTGGCGAGTTGGTTCCTCTCCATATGGGCCTCTCCACAGTGTGGCTTGAGTGTCTTCACAAAATGGCAGCTGGATTCACCCAGAGCAAGCAATCCAAGAGACCAAGATGGAAGTTGCAGTGACGTTATACCTCTATGACTTGGAAGTCACATACCACAGCCTCTGCCATGTTCTATTGGTCACCCAAGGCAGCCCCTAATTCAGTGTGGGAGGGGACCATACAGGGCCATCTTGGAGGCTTCTACGCCAGTATCCACCCCATAGGTTATGAGGAGGATTAATATCAGTTCAATGAACGAATAAAACAAGTGGCACCTGGGTGCCAGGCTTCTGAGGACCAGGGGTAGCTTGTTAGCCCTGGCAGGCTCAGCAGGCTGGGAAGCACCTGAAGTACCTTGTCATTACCACCTAAACAGCAACAGCAACAACTAATGAATCTCTAGCTACATCCTTATTTTGCAGGTGTTATCACTTCAGTAGTGTAGTGCAGTGTTTTCCAAACTTGTATTCAGGGAAGCATTACTGCAAAAGAACGTTAATAGGTAGATCTCAAAAAAAGCTTCATTTGAAAAGGCTGCCTATGAAATCCTTCTTTGGAGACTTAGAGTGTGCATTTTGTGCAATGTTCAAAACCCTAGGAAGTTCTACGGTTAAACAATTTAAACATTAAAAGGAAAACAAAAAACAAAAACCTTGTTAGTTAGATTTGACCCAGCATTTTGCAAACTCATTAGAGCAAAACACGCATTTTCTTTTTTTCCCCACTGCAGGTGTAAGCTTCCTATTTGGAAGCATTGCCTACTTCCTAGAGGCATGATCATGGATGAGCCATTAAAATTTTTTGGCCTTCAGTTGCCCCATCAGTATAATGTGGATAATACACACTTCATAGGGCTATTGAGAAAATTAAATAATAAAGGTACCTCGCCTGATATTTGGGTCCCAGAAAGGGCTTGACCCTTTGGGTTCCAAACCGAGCTCCACCACGAAGGCACTATTTGACCCTGACCAAGTTCTTTTACTTCTCTATCAGCTCTCCGGTGTATAAAACAAGGTGAATAATTGCACCTAACTCATAGTTTTACAGGGGGAGAAAATAAAAGGGAGCATGTGACCTGCTGAACGCTTGCTTGGCACACTGTGAGAGCTCGCTAGCCGTCTAGGTATCATCATGACTGTGTGGCCGGAGGTCACAGAGCTGGCAAGGGACAAAAATCAGTTAATGAACCCTAGCCCACCTGCCTCAGATTGCATGTGCTTTGCCCTCTGTTGGCGCATACAATCAACAGAAATGAGACAGTCATTTTCAGGGTGGCTCTGAGAGAGGATTGTGTGGGCAGTTAGAAACAAGTGGGTGGCGATGATTCCAGAGAGCTTCCAGAAGCGGTGGGGCTGCAGGAAGATATTTAAAGGAGGCAGGTGGCTGGGCAGATGGGGATGGCAGGGTTTACACACTCAGGACAGCCGGGACAACAGCTCAGAGGAGTGAGTGGCAGCGGCTGCCAGACGCCAGCTTTGTCGGAACAAAGCAGCAGGTGAGGGCCACAGAGAGTCCACACTCCAGGCACCCAAGGAGGGCCGAGGCCAAATAAAACCCTTGGCAGGGAGACGGCAGCCCCATTTGCCTTTTTCAATCAATCAGCCAACAATTGAGGGACCATCCCTGAATCAAAGCCCCGTCTCCCTCCCTGCCCCCATGCAGGCCCCCAAGCATTGGCCACACAGATCATAGTTGAACTTCTGAGAGCTCCTCCACCCTCCCGAAGCCACTATCAGCTGTACAGAAATTTATTTTTATTATTGAACTCCTATTTCTGCTTTTGCCATCACGGCAGATCAGTTTGGGTTTTGTCTCCCAGCCAAGGGCTTTTCATATTTTCCAGATACTCAAAAGTCTGTATGTGCTGCCTGGAGCAGGTTTAAGGAACAATCTGAGATTTCTTTCTGAATAAGCAGTTATTTGTACTTTGTTTTGCTTTTCTTGGTTACTGAAGAGAAACAGTGACATAAAGAAAGCACTGGTAACACTTCCCTTTGAGCAGCACAAATGTCAATGGTAGTGACTTTCAAATAAATAGTTACATTGTCAGGCGCACAAGAGGCTCATTGAGGAAATCTGTGCAGTGACTGCTAACAGGGTTAACACTTTGGGCACAATGTAATCAAGGAAAAAACTGTAAACTTTGCACAGAGTGACCTCAGAAGGTACTGAAAGGAAATGCCAACCCAACATCCCAGGGTACGTTTCTAGACCAGGCACAGTGCATTGGAGAGATAGAGAGAGAGAGAGAGAGAGAGGGAGGGAGGGAGGGAGAAGAGCCTGATAGAATGAAAGTTTGTTTAGGGGGAAATGGGGAATGTTCCTTCATTACTTCAGTTATTACGGTAAATCCAGCTACACTCTGTTTCATTCGCCATTTTAATCCTTTTAATCATGGTTCCACTCAAAGCCAAGAGATTTTTTTAACGGGATATAAAATGCATTTTACCACTTTGCAATATTTTTCTTGTAAAGGATGTTATTATACAGAAAATAGAATCCTTTTATCAGAAATTTAAGTAACTAAATACTTAGGACTCCCAACATCCCCTTCCCAGAGCCTTTGGCAGATGACAATGTGGGCAAAATTTGTCTGTCCTGCCTCCCTGTTTAGGGTTGCCAAATATAGCAAATAAAAATACAGGATGCCGAGTTAAATATGAATTTCAGATAAACTACGAACAATTTTTTAGTATAAATATGTTCCGAACATTGCTCAGGACCTACTATAAAATTATTTGTTGTTTGTCTGACATTCAGATTTAACTGGGGATCCTGTATTTCATTTGACCACACCATTCCATTTGACTGTAGATGTATGCGTTTACTTCTGGACTCTCAATTCTGTTCTCTTGATCTCTGTATCTATCTTCACACCCATACTACACAGTCCAGGGATTACTATAGCTTTGTAATAAGTTTTGAAATGGGCAAGTCTGAGTCTTCCAAATTTGTTTTGGCTATCTGGGCCCTTTCTATTTCTTCATGAATTTTAGGACCGGCTTGTCAATTTCTACAGAAAAGTCAGTTGTCATATTCATAGAGATTGCCTTGAATCTGTGGATCAGCTCGAGGGGTACTGCCATCTTAATCATATTAAATGTTCCAATTCATGAACATAGGCTTTTTATTAATTTAGGTCTTCATTTATTTCATGATTTGTAGTTTCCAGTGTACAAGTCTTATAGTTATTTGTTAAACTTATTCCTAAGTATTTTATTCTTTTCAATGCTATTATAAATAGAATTTTCTTAATTTCATTTTCAGATTTTCATTTCTAGTATATATAAATAAAATTGATTTTGGTATACTGATTGCTATAATAATTAAGAGTGTTTAAGTTTGAAAACCCACTGTTCTAGTGAGATATAATTTGCATTCTGATTGTGTGCTACCAGGACAGTAACTTTTCTGGGAATTTCATTAGCTTGGCTCTTTGGAAAAATGCTGCTGGCATTGGCTAAGGGACCATAAACATGCAACCTGTCAGACTGTGGGCTCAGGTACATGGAAGTAGAAGAGGCAAGAACCTTACAGGCAGATATTCTGTCCTTCAGTATTGTAACTGCCAGGTTCTCTCACTGGACTTCAAACTCTGAGAGCAGTAACAGGGTCTTCTGCACAATTTTCTCTCTAAAGCCCAGCCTGGTCCCTGCTTTAAGTGTTTTGCCTGACTCACTGACTAAGTGGAGGGGGAAAAAATGGAACTAGTCAGGGGACAGAGCTTAATGGGATCTTATGTTGCTGAGAGGCCTCACAGCCTATTGTCAGATGTGGCTCATTTATAATCACCCTGTTCATAAAAAGAAAGGTCTGTAGAGCTGTAAAAGTATTATCTATAGGACATACTGTAATATTTTTACTGCAGTCACTTTATAGTATCTTTTTAAAATATGCGGTATAGCAAACTGTCCTTTATTGTTCTTGTTCAAGATTCTCTTGACAATTTTTGAATTTTTATTTTTTAATACTCTTTTCATTACTGGGTCCTTAGTGGACCCAGTATTCAATCAATAACACTTTTATATTAACTTGGAAAGGATTTTATTTTCATGATTTTTTTTCTAATCTAAGATTTTGGTATGTCTCTCCATTTATTTAAGACATGCTTTATTTCCTTCAATTAAATTTTAATACTTTATATAGGTTCTAGACTTCCCTTGTTAAATTTAGTTATGACACTATTTTTAAAGAATTTATTTTGTAATTTCTATATATAATTCATTATTACTAATATACAGAAAAGTTATTTGTTTTAATAATATTTATCCTAGCAGCCACTATTGAAAGCAGTATGGAGGTTCCTTAAAAAACTAAACTAGAGCTACTGTATGACCCAGCAATCCCACTCCTGGGTATGTATATGGAAAAAAACAACAGCTCTAATTCGAAAAGATACATGTACTCTAATGTTCATAGCAGCACTATTTACAATAGCCAAGACATGGAAACCACCCAAGTGCCCATTAACAGATGATTGGCTTAAGAAGATGTGATATATATATATATCCAATGGAATATTACTTGGTCTTAGAATAAAAAGAAATATTGCCATTTGCAGCAACATGGATGGACCTAGAGAATATTATGCTTAGTGAAGTAAGTCAGACAGAGAAAGATAAAAACTACATGATAGCACTTAAATGTGGAATCTAAAAAACAATATAAATGAATCTATATACAAAACAGAAACAGACTCACAGACATAGAAAACAAACTTATGGTTACCAAAGTGGGGGGGACAAATTTGGAGTATGAGCTTAACAGATATAAGCTACTATACATAAAACAGATAAGCAGCAAGGATTTACTGTATAGCACAGTGAGTTATATTCAATATCTTGTAATAACTTATAATAGAATATAATCTGAAAAAAATAACTAAATCACTATGTGGTACACCTGAAACTAACACAATATTGTAAATCAACTATATTGTAATTTTTAAAAATTTATCTTATATGCAGTCATTATACCAATTATCTTATTGGTTTTAATATTTTTAAATGGGTCATTTGGGATATCTAGGCATAAAAATATATTACATGCAAACAGAAATACCTTTGCCTTTTCTTTTTCAATATCTAAAATTCTCATTTGCTTTTCCTGTCTTATTACATAGTAGATCCTCCCAAATAATACTAAGTAATAGTGATGACATTTGTTAACCTATTACTGAAGCCAAGAGTATTTGCTTTTGAAACTTTCACAGCCAGTATGAGCTTTAATACCAAACAGGAAAGTAAACTATATCATTTTTGGGATATAGCAACAACTATATATATAATGTAGATATGAATATAATATATTAATATAATAATATATTAAAATATATAAGGATATATAATAGTGAATAATTCCCTGAATGCAGAGTAAGCTTGAGTCTCCATGGGATACAAATAGAGACTTGGAGGAATTTTTCATCCCTTAAATTCTTAAAAGAATTGAGCGGAGAGAGGAGCCAGGAAGAATCTGATATATCCAAGATGGCAGGGTAAGAGTTCAAAGATTAGGAACAGCTGGGGAGAACAAGAGACCAGAGATCAGAAAGCAGGATTTTCTTGGGCAAAAGCCAAAAACACCAGCTGGGAGGTGACCACTAAGTCAAAACAGTTTAATACAGAAGCCAAAGAGGGAATATGAAGCTCTGATTGGAAAGAATCTTGAAGATTAATTGAAAGTCTTGACAAGCAGCTTCTAGAACAGAGTTTTTCAAGCTTTCTAAATGTAACTTGTCATCTTCCTATTGGTGTAGTAGAGTTCTTTGCCTAGCACAATGCCTTCAATACAGTTGGTCATCAAAAAAATTTTGTTGTTGTTGCATTAGTAGACAAGGAGAGAGAAAAACAATTGCACTTCAAAAGCCAAAGAAAAAGCGTCAATACCTAATACCAAGAGAGATGACATTTTTTTGAGGATGACTTTTGAAAGGTCTTCATTTTTTTTTTTTTTTTTTATTTTGCAGTACCCGGGCCTCTCACTGTTGTGGCCTCTCCCATTGCGGAGCACAGGCTCCAGACGCGCAGGCTCAGCAGCCATGGCTCACGGGCCCAGCCGCTCCGCGGCATGTGGGATCTTCCCGCGCCAGGGCACAAACCCGTGTCCTCTGCTTCGGCAGGCGGACTCTCAACCACTGCGCCACCAGGGAAGCCCAGGAATGAAGGTTTTTAAGTAGTTTGAATAGAGAAAAGTGGTGGGAAGAACAGGATCATCACAATAGTGAGAAACCAAATAAAAAGAATCTAATGAGGGAATTCCCTGGTGGTCCAGTGGTTAGGACTCGGCACTTTCACTGCCGGGGCCAGGGTTCCATCTCTGGTCGGGGAACTAAGATCTCTCTCACAATGAGGGGGAAAAGGCTGCAAGGATGTAGATCACAAAATTTCTACAGATTTAAACAGTATTGTTTTAATATAATTTTTAAATTTGCCTTGGGTTCTATCATGGCATATGTAAAAACTACAAGTGCAAGGAGCTTATAACTAGTTTTCTGTTTGTACATTTTAAAGTCATATTCTTTGAAAACTAATTTAAATCAATAATAAATTTATATTCTCTATCAAAGAGTTGCATACATTGCTCAAGTCTGAAAAACACTAACCTAGCAGTTAACTTGATGCAGAATGTGTAGGCCAGGGCTGTCATGATGGGAAAACAGCACAAACAACCAAACAGGCTTTGGCTGGAGAACATCAGCTTTTGAACCTGAATGTGGATTTAAGAATCAGTGTTTCTGTAATCCAAAGTCAGACTGAATGATTCATAAAATTGGGTGTATCAGAAAGACTAGGCTGGTTTTGCTTCCTCTACCACATTTGAACTTGACTTGTCCCTTCTCTAAACTAGAGATTGATAATAATATGAAACCTGAATGTTTGCTATAAGGATTATATTTAACACATTTAAGGCATCTGAGGAATATTACTGGTGTTCAATGACAGCTACTGATATTACAGGGACATTTGACCTGTAGGTTTTGGGCATGTTCCATGAGCTTTATGTCATGCTTAAGTTCTTTCCACACTTGGGAAAATATTCTAAACTGAGTAACCCAATATTATACATAATACATATATTATTATACATAATATATGTATTATTATACATTATATATATATAATATATTATACATATTATACATTATACATATATATGTATGTATATATGTATGTATACATATATATGTATAATATATTATATATATGTATATATATTATATATATGTATATATATATTATATATTATACATATTATACATTATACATAATATACATAATATTGCCAAAGCAATATTTGCCAATGCTATTATAGGATACAAAACTACAAACAAAACAAAGTAAAAACTCTTAAAGTCTAATTAATTGAATTTTTATCAACTTCTTCTGGTTAAATTTTTTAAAGCAGGTATTTTAACCCTCAACACTGAAAATATTTCCGAAGTCTGCCAATCCACTTTTTTTTTTAAGTCTTTTATTGAATTTGTTACAATATTGCTTCTGTTTTATGTTTTGGTTTTCTGGCCATGAGGCATGTGGGATCTTAGCTCTGCGACCAGGGATCGAACCCACACCCCCTGC
The DNA here is from genome assembly GCF_964270905.1 of Leucopleurus acutus. Taxonomy (NCBI): domain Eukaryota; kingdom Metazoa; phylum Chordata; class Mammalia; order Artiodactyla; family Delphinidae; genus Leucopleurus; species Leucopleurus acutus. Next base: position 52,583,112 of record NC_139146.1, read on the forward strand.
ATTTGAAGGCAAAGTCTTAACCACTGGACAGCCAGGGAAGTCCCTGCCAATCCACTTTTATACAGTAAAATTTTGTGGATTTGCCTCAGCATCGCTGGTCAGGCTAAAATCATTGACATGTGAATGCCTATGTGAATGTCTATAAATGTATAAGGCATACATGAAATTGAGCTAAATCTACATTGACTTCAAATCATAAACTGGAAGTTTATTTCTCTATTTATGAAAATCTTGACACCTGTTTGCTTTCTTGTGATGGATTATTTTTATTCTATAATTGGAATATAATGGGGGGGAAGATTCTTGTCCCTCTGAGTTTAGATATAGTAATCATATTTGAAATAGTTACGTGGTCTAAAACAATATTGGTGCAAAATGATGGCAATCTTGTTGAAAGGTTTTGGAATTTTGCTTTACTTATAAATTCCATTTTGCCCCTTATTAGTAAAAAGAACATTGAGTAACAAGGTTGGGGGATATGCCTAATTGTGTCTCCTCTGAGCATCAGAATCTGTCCACTTCTCTCCACTTCTACTGCAACCATCTTGGTGCACATCATACTGCACCCAGACAAGAGCAATAGCATCCTGGCTGGTTTCCTTGCTTCCACTCCAGCCCCTTCCAATCCACTCTCCATACAATATATCAGATTGGCCTTTCTTAACTACAGATCAAATCCTGTCACTACCTGCCTAAGACTCTCCCGATCTGTCCCAGGCTTCCTTCTTTCACCTCTACTCATACCACTATTCTCCTTGCTCACTGTGCTGCAGCTTCATGGGCTTTCTTTCTTCAAATCCTCCAAATGCATTCCCACTTTAGGGGCCTAACACTCCCTGACTTCGGCACTACCTCATTTGAACCTCAGCTGTCCCTTCTCTACACTAGAGACTGATAAGAATCCAGAACTTGCATGTTTGCTATAAAGATTATATTTAACATATTTAAAGTATTGGGGGGGGGGTGAGAGAGAGAGAGAGGAAGAAGAGGGAGGAGGAGAAGGAAGAGGAAGGAGGAGGAAGTGGGGGGGGAGGGAGAAGAGAGAAGAAAGGGAAGTTCTCTGCCTAGGCCTTTGCCTAGAATGCTCTGTTCCACAATCTTTGCACAGTTCCTTCCTTCTCTAACTCCTCAGAGAAGTCTTCGCTCCCCATGCATGCCATCACCCTGTGTCCAACGTCCTCTTTTATTTTCTTTAAAGCACTCAACACTCTGATTTCATCTTTACCATTTATTGGGTAACTAGCTTATGCTATTGCATTTCTTCCCATAGAATGTAAGCTGCAGGAGTGCCTTGTCACTCAATGCCTCATATGACGTCTATATATAGAAGTCTTTCAATAACGTTGCTTGAATAAATGAATGAATGAATGAATGAATACCCAGCTTCAGAAATTACCAAGTTCTAGTCCTGGCTTCTGAATAACGGAGTAACCTCTGGCAAGTACTGAACCTCTTTGAACATCAGTTTCCCCTATGAATAATTAGTAAGCTGGACTAGATGATCATTAAGGGTACTTCTTGTTTTATATTTCCATGGTTCATATTCAAATATTATTTCCCCCTTCCCTTCCTTTCCTTCTCTTTCTCTTTCCTCTTTCCTCTCTCCCTCCTTCCACCCCTCCCTTCCTCTGTCAGCAGCACTGCTTGGATTCATGGATGGTTGTAAACCGGTTGGAGATATTTTATGCATAAGCACAGACATCTCAAGGATGTATGGTCTCTAGACAGTGAATTGTCATCACAATTGTTGTAGTGTTCATTTTCTCTTGCCTAGCCAAGCCCATCAAAACCACACCTCCACTGCCAAGCCACAGCCCCATCCTGCCTTTGGAAATAAAAATGGAATTGAAGGATCCCCAGCTTCTGAAAAAAACAAAAGCAAAATGCTGCACAAATTTTAACTAGTATGGTGTTTCTGGAGAAATCAGGGTGCAACTGACAGGACTGATTACAACTTTATAAATTTTTTAATGTAATAAACTTCATGAAGATAATAGGAGACTGATATCAAATTTTAGATATTGCCAGAGACAATTCCTAAATTACTTTTTCTAGACCATACCTAATTACAGTGACTATCTTTGTACATGCTTAACTTTTAGCCACTTAATTACAATAAGCTAGAAATATACGTTAAAAAACAATATAGTGATGATTAGATAGCAATGATATACACTAGAACTTAACACCATTCCTTCTTTCAGATCCTGTGAAAAATGATCTCAGGAAATGAAAAAGCGAATTTCTTCCATGTCTAGAACCAAAGTCAATATCAGCTGCAAAGACAGATGTTCATATGCTTGTAAATGCATACCTACAAACCAAGTTTTTAAAATTTAAAACCACATGAAGGCTTAGAATCACAGCATTTATGAACCAGAAGAACATTGCGACCTTCATTTAACACATGAGGAGATTGAAACTCAGAGAGTTCAAATGACTAGGCCAAGGTCATAGACCCCATTAGGGCTGGAGCTGGAACAAAACCTCTGATCTCCTGGTTCCACGCTTTTCTCATCACACCAAGCTGTAGTGACTTGCAGAGTTCAATCGTATGTGCCAACCCCTCACAGAACATGGTGGATTGGAATATAAAATTATCAGTCCATTAACTGCGAAACCAGTTGAGGAATTATAGTGTTCATGGATATACTGTTGTTATAGTACTTGCTAATATTCGTTTGAGTTTATGTGTCAGGTTCTCTACTATGTGCTACTTGTATTATCCTTTTCTTTTTCTCTAAGTGGTTTTTTTTTTTTTTTTTTTTGGCTGCGTTGGATCTTCGTTGCTGCACGCACGCTTTCTCTCTAGTTGCGGTGAGCGGGGGCTACTCTTCGTTGTGATGAGCAGGCTTCTCATTGCGGTGGATTCTCTTGCTGTGGAGCACAGGCTCTAGGTGCACAGGCTCAGTAGCTGCTGCGCACGGGCTTAGCTGCTCTGTGGCATGTGGGATCTTCCCGGGCCAGGGCTCAAACCTGTGTCCTCTGCACTAGCGGGCGGATTCTTAACCAGTGCGCCACCAGGAAAGTCCCTGTATTATCTGATTTAATCCCCAGCTAGCCCTATGGGTGGGGATTCGGGGGGGAATAGTCACTTTTCTAAGCCTTTTACATCTAATAAATCATTTAATCCTCTAAATTATCTTATAAAGTAGTAGTATTACTCCTATTTTATAGGTGAAGAAACTGAGTCTTAAAGTCGTTGAGTCATGCTCAAGTTCAAACATACCCTTAAACCAATACATATGCAACCTCTCTATGCTATACCACCTACTTATTAGTTTCTACTTTCCCATCACCAAACATTAGAAGAAATAACAAGTATTGGGTTGGCCAAAAAGTTCATTTGGGTTTTTCCATAAGATGTTACAGAAAAACCTGAACGAACTTTTTGGCCAACCCAACAGCTTAACTTGAGCTGCTTCTCCCTGCATTCACCTAGCTTCTCAATATTAGCTGGTGGTAGAGACATTTAAAGATATAGGAGCTTAAAAATAAAGAAGACGATTTGCAACCTGAATAAGTTGGACAAGCCAGGATTTTATCAGCAATGCTTAAACTTCAACAGTATCAGCAATGCTTAAACTTCAACAGGTATAGCTATGGCCCATGAAAGTATGTTTTCTGCACATGGTGACCTGGTATAAAAACATAATTTGTAAATTACTAAGGGAGCTCCTTGCAAGAAGGAGCAGAGACATGCTCTTGTTATGTCAGTTAGTGGGGAAATTTGTGGTAAGAACACATAGAAAGGTGAGAAAGCACAGGAAACAGTCTCAGTGGCTGCAGTCAGGCCTCAGGGAACATCATTCAGTTTTCTTCAGGTTGCAGTAGTAGCTCTAGTCATTCAACAGCAGTTCTAGTTGTCCACCACATTCATGACTTACTTCACTTCTCTGCTGGTCTCCTGCCTCTCAACCTACTCAGTACTGATTGACTTTTCGGTATTCACCTCTCCTACCTCTCTCTCCTGTCTCTCTCTGCTCTGATCTCTCTTCTTTCTTTATTTATTTTTAATTATTACTTCTTTATTTATCACCCATTTTTTTTCCTGTAGGGCTCACAATCAAACTCCATGAGAAAGAGAGAATCTGAGCAGGTGCATGCCTAGATCTACTAGTGCATCTAGGAGATGGTACTCCCACTGGGTAGAGTGCACACATCAAGCCATCTCAAAGTCTATAGATGGCTGCCTTCCCACTCACCAACCCTCCTCCCCAAAGAAACATCTTTGTGTCCATTAGCTGCAGCCAAAGTAGCAGGATCATATAGAACAAAGCATGACATACGTTTAGAAGGGAACTTTGAGCATGGCAAACAATTTGTATGGCTTGTCTGATACAAATACAAATCCTCTTTCATGTACTGATGGTGCTAATCAGTTTGAAAGCTTTTGCTGAAAAAAAATTATTAAACTTAAGGGTAGAAACCAAAAAATAAAGTGTCATTGCTAACAATTCTCTCATTGTAGACTTCAGCTATAGCTCCATTATTAGCTGTGGCATACTCAGAATTGGACACCATAAACTCTCTTAATGCTCTTGATCCTCAACTCTCTTACCTGCTGAATCTATAGTGAACAATTTTAGTTGACTCAGGATACAAAAAAGCAGCTGTTACCTGTTTTCTTCTTTTGTAACCCAGAGGCTCTGATAAATCTGACATTTTTGAATGGCCAAATAATGGAGGTTTCTGAAGTTGTTTTGTTGATGGTGATGGCCTACAAGGGGATGGAAATAATAGTACCTTGCAGTTGCAGACCATTTTGTATTTTTGAAGTGCTCCTCATTGAAATGCTACTCTCTTACTCCTTTGTACTTCCCTGGGGCCTTGACTTTGCCAAATGATAAAATGAAAATCCTTCACAGTCCCATTCAAGGATCCTCTCCTTTTCCATGAGCCCATCCTTGTTTCCTGAATCCACCTGATTCCTCATTTCTCTGACCTCACCAGTACTCATTGGCTATGCTGTTCAGGCATGACATATGTCGCTATAATTACTTTTAGAAAACCATAAATTTTTACTTTTTTACAGTAAATTCCTTGAAGGCAGAGAAAATGAGCCACCTAAAACAGTATCTTGCATATGCAAGGTATGAAAAACAGCAGAAACTAACACAACATTGTAAATGACTATACTCCAATAAAAATTAATTTTAAAAAAGGTATCAAACAATAAATGAGGGGAATACATGGGAAAGGCATGATTATGCCCACTTTATAGATGAGGAAGAAAAAACACACCATTTGGGAACTGAGGAAAATATTGCACTGACTCATGGTGGCCCTAAACCAAGGTGCAGAAGCAAAGAAAGAGACAATTTAAAAGTAGAAGTAGAGGAGACTGGCAAAGACTAAAATGAGGAAGAAGAGAAAGAATGAGAAGAGACAGGAAAGGAAGAGATGCATCACTAGAGGGCTGAGATGAATGGACAAGAAGCAAAGAGGAGATTTTTTTTTTTTAAGTGAAGTGGGAGATAAAGGCAGAAAAGCATTTTTATAATCTCCTTAGGAAAATGCTTTATGTCAACCAGAAGAGCTAATTTGGGCTTTGGGAAGTAGGAAAAAAATGAGGAAGGCTCTATCCCTTGGTCAAAGGTAAGAGAACTGAGAAAAGTACATGGAGGATAAAGGGGAAGAAGAGAGGGAAGTGGCTGGTCCTTTTTTTGGTTATTAAAATTATTCCACACAAAATCAGTTTTTGACAACTTTGCAAAATCAAAGGGAAAAAAGAAAACTGCAACGAAAGGAACTTAAGTCTAGATTATACTTTACTTGTTACAATGGAATATTTTACTATACTTTTAAAGTGACTTCCACCTTCTGCTTTAATCTGACGATGATGTAGACCCAAACAGCACCCTGAGATATTGAATGATTTATCAGGACCACAAATGTGACCAAGTATGTGATGCTTTGAGTCAGAAATTCTGTGCAGTTTGGATAACTGTAGGTAAAACTTCTAAAACATATGTTTAAATTCTTTGTCATCAAATAAGAACTTTTCAACCATTTTAAACCAGAACTTTCAAATGACTGTCTAATCTAGCATATCTTATGACCATCCTAAGTTTGACACCAGAATCCTGCCCATTATGCAAAGTATCAGAGAAAACTTAGTTTAATTTTGTTTAAATTAGAAACTAAAGATAGATGTGTAATATCTTCTCTGTTGGCTTTTAGGATAGCTTTCTCATCAGTTTTCCTCTTTCCACTCTGACCGCTGCTCTTGAGTTTTCATTGAAGCCTTCTCTTCTATTATAGATTCCTCCCTTATGTTGGCATTCCTTGAGAGTCCATCTTTGACTCTCTGCTTTTCTAACATTACACCATCTCCTTGGAACGTCTGCTCTATTTCCATTGTTTCAATTATTATTCAGAAACAGATGACACCCCAACATACTCTAACTGCTACCTAATCCCCCTCTACGAAGCTTCAGAACCATAATTCAAACAGTCTGGACACCTCTAGTGTGGTCCTCAGGCACTGCAAACTTCACATGTCCAAAAATGATCTCATTTTCCCCCTCAAACATGTTCTTCCTGTGTGCTCTTATGCCAGCACAGTCATCTGTCAAGTTTCCCAAAGCAAAATAATGGATGTTATCTTTAATTTCTCCTTCAGCTACACATCCAGTTATCTGGTCCCCTGGAGTCTACCTGTTGACTATTTCTTGAACGGTCATCTCCATCGATCTCAGTTAACTCCTACTCATCCTCAGAACTCTACAATGAAATCTTCCTGACTTTCCTTTGCTGGATTGTCAGGTCTTCCAATTTTACTCTTTCATTTTACTCTGTGCCTCTCTCTTACAATAGACATTAGTTTATGGTAGACTAAGCTGATATACCAAATAGACCCAAATAAGTAATTGCTCAATCATCAGGAACTATTTTCCTACTCACGTAACACTCCTGGCCTAGTATTCAGGTTGTCAGTGTAACTTTCCTCCACACATTTAGTGGGCCGGCTCCTCTCTGTTTATTTCTCTACCACACTCCTTCACTTCTGCTTAGATGTCATTGTCTAGACTTCAGTCACATGACCATACCCCACTGCAAGAGAGGCTGGGAAATGTAGTTAGCTGTCTACCTGGGCAAAGAAGCGAACAACAGATCTGGGGGGAAAGCAGTCTCTGCCACAATATCACCTATCACAGTTGCCATTTTATATTTATTTGTACAATTACATCATTAATGTCCAATTCTTCCACCAGATTTTTAACCTATGTTAGGGCAGATGCATTTTTGTTCACAACCCAGTCTCAATAAGCCTCTAAAATTATGTGTTGAATTAATCAGTAAATTCTTGTTAATCTAGATCTAGCACAGGGGTCCCCAACCCCCGGCTGCTGACCGGTACCGGTCTGCAGCCTGTTAGGAACCGGGCCGCACAGCAGGAGGTGAGCTGTGGGCAAGGGAAGCTTCATCTGCCATTCCCCATCGCTCCCCATCGCCCCCCATCCCTCCCCATCGCTCCCCATCCCTCCCCATCGCCCCCCATCCCTCCCCATCGCTCCCCATCCCTCCCCATCGCCCCCATCCCTCCCCATGGCTCCCTGTCCCTCCCCATCGCCCCCCATCCCTCCCATCCCTCCCCATCCCTCCCCATTGCTCCCATCCCTCCCCATCGCTCCCCATCCCTCCCCATCGCTCCCATCCCTCCCCATCGCTCCCCATCGCTCCCCATCACTTGCATGACAGCCTGAACCATCCCCTCTGCCACCCTGTCCGTGGAAAAATTGTCTTCCATGAATCTGGTCCTGGGTGCCAAAAAGGTTGGGACCGCTGCTCTAGCATATTAGCCTGGAGCACTACAGCAGCCTCTTAACTGACCTCCCTGTCTTCCTTCCTAGCCCCTCCATAGCAGAGCCCCTCCATAGGTATCTTCCTAAACTATACACTTGATCCTGCCATTTCCTCTACTTTGAAACTCTTCAATCGTCCTTCATTGCCCTCAGGACTCTTTATTTTGCCATGTAAGTTCCCTTCCTGTTCATCTTCCCAGCCTTCCTTCTCACCATTGCTCTCTTTCTACATTCCTTCCCATCACAGATGCACACACCCTCACTCACACTCTCACACACATACTCCCTTTCCAATCTAGCCACACTCAAACATTGACACTTCCCCCCAAAGCACCGTGCCCCTCCCCGGGCTAACTGCTCATTGCCCTCAAGTCTCAGTTTAGTCTGTCACTTTGTTGAGGATATCCCTTAGCTCTCAAGATGGTGTTGGTGCCCTTACCCTGTGCTCCCATGGCCGTCTACTACTGTAGGGGTTATTTTATGATTTGCCTGAAGTTATCAAGTACTTCTCCCCCAGCAGACTGCCCTGCCACATCTTATTCCCTGTGGTGCTCCCAGCACTTAACACATTGCTTAGCACATAGTCTACATCCTGGAAATAGAGGATGGATGGACGGATGGATAGATGGATGACATTTAGGAGGAGCCATTGAGCCACTGAGTTCAGCTTTAAACAAGATCAGGTAGGGACTTCCCTGGTGGTCCGGTGGTTAAGACTCTGCCCTTCCACTGCAGGGGGCGCAGGTTTGATCCCTGGCCGGGGAAACTAGGATCATGCATGGCCAAAAAAAACAAAGACAAAAAACCTTCAGTGGTGGAAACTCCACAATTCCTAGGTAAAATTGTATTAAAGGTAGAAACATTAATAATCAAAAATGTTTTGCAAATTTCTTTCTATAATCTGAACCTCTTAATCATCGTCTTATTGCAAAAGTTCCAAAGAGGTGTTTTTCTTCTCTTTCATACATTAACTTTTAAAACCCAAATGGTCTTAAACTTGCACTTTCTGATGACGCAAATGGTTAATAAGTTGTCTTTTCTCTTGATTTCAAGATAGAGTAGGACACGGGGTTACACAGAAGCCTAACATTTACTCTATCTGTCTTTCCTGGGACTCATGGAGCATGATGGATCTCTAAATGGGTAAATATAAGAGGACCTGAGGGACTTGCCTGGTGGTACAGTGGTTAAGAATCCACCTGACAATGCAGCGGACATGGCTTCTATCCCTGGTCTGGAAGATACCACATGCTGCGGAGCAGCTAAGCCCGTGTGCCACAACTACTGAGCCTGTGCTCTAGAGCCTGAGAGCCACAACTACTGAGCCCATGTGCCACAATTACTGAAGCTGCGTGCCTAGAGCCCGTGCTCCACAAGAGAAGCCACCGCAATGAGAAGCCCGCGCACTGCAACGAAGAGTAGCCCCCACTCACAACTAGAGAAAGCCCGCGCGCAGCAACGAAGACCCAACGCAGCCAAAAATAAATAAATAAAATAAATTTATATTAAAAAAATTAGACAAGTTATCTGTAGCTAAGTAATTAAAAAAAAAAAAAAAGGACCCGATTTTCCCCAAGTATATTTGCTTGTGTGTGCTCCAGAGTCTTGGAGACTGGAGGGGTGGAGCTTGGAGATACGACAAAGCTTGTCCTGGGTCCAGCCTCCCAGTGTATACACAACTCAGCAGCCAGAATAACGAACTCCCAATTTAGGAATTTGCCATGGACGCTGCCCAAAGATCATTCCTGGGTTCCTCTGAGTGTATTGGACTAACTTAAAAAAAAAAAAAAGAAACAACTCGGATTAGTATGTAAATATCAGCAGTCTATCATCACCTGAGCAAGAACAATAGATTTCATTTATTTTAAATAAATAGATTTATTTATTTATTTATGGGTAAGTTGGGTCTTTGTTGCTGTGCGCGGGCTTTCTCTAGTTGCAGAGAGCGGGGACTACTCTTCATTGCGGTGCGCGGGCTCTAGGCACGCCGGCTTCAGTAGTTGTGGCTCGCGGGCTCTAGAGTGCAGACTCAGTCATTGTGGTGCACGGGCTTAGTTGCCCCACGGCATGTGGGATCTTCCCAGAGGAGGGCTACGAACCCGTGTTCCAGGCATTGGCAGGTGGACTCCCAAACACTGCGGCCACCAGGGAAGCCCAAGGACAATAGATTTCAAAATGCTGGTTATTGCTAGAGGCGAAGGAATGAATTTAATGAGGCATTCACAGGACAGAAAACTTTACAATTTCATTTTAAGAGCAACAGCTACTTGTAGGAGGTGGAAAAAAAGATCTTCCTACTTAATTTATCTGCCCAATTACATCTGACATTCCTGTGAAAATAAAAAATGCATGAAAAAAAATAAGAGTAAACTTCTAAACCAGTGCTTCTATTCCAAGAATTTTACTGATCTAAATTTCCTAAAACTTAGTTGAGTAAGTCTGAAAGCTGTTTTGATTTTTATACAGAGGGAAGAAGGAAAAGTACAGCACATGCTCTGACTTAGCGTCAACTTCCCTCTGTTTTATTTTCAGCCCAGTCAGAAAACCATGCTCTTTGCTTGCCTCACTCCTTTGTTTTTCCAAAAAAGTATTCTCTTTTGTGTAAGGTTCTGGTCCAAAATAATCAGCATTGGAAGTTGCGCTGTTTTTGCTTCATGTCTGTGGCCTGAGTCATTCTCTCCAAAACCAGGATGCCCTCAGGGAAGATACAGAGGAAATGATGTAATTCTCTCTAGTCTCTTTCAGGCTTTGGGCTTTTTCTTTGGGCCTGAGCCTTAATGAATCTGTTTTCTAATTAGCAAGCTAGAAGTACAGTGAAAAAAAAAAAAAATGTGCCTCTTCTGTCTCTCCCTTCTCCTCACTAGAGGCACACACACTATTTGCTCGTTCAGGGAGCTCAGGTGATTTTTACAGAATTAGTGCATAAATCTTCTCAGTGTCATTGTCAAGCAGCTGGAAGCAAAGGTATTTTGTTCTGCCTACTTTACTAGCTGGAAACCAAAAAACAGAAAGTGTCATATCCAAGGTCAAGCATTGCCCGAAGGAGAGGGAGGGGCAGTGGAGCGGGTTGGTGGGAGGGGCGGGGGTAAATATAATCTCCCAATTCCTCTGCTCCATCCCCCAAGCAAAGCCCTTTCTATGCAAATGAAGAAAGCAACAACCTAAATTTAGAAAACCTGTTTAGAACAGACTTCATATATTAACTCGATAAAGGTGTGCTCAATTCCTGGGCACTTCGGATACCATATCATTTTCTAATTATAACTTTGAATTAATTATGCTCTTTTTCTCTGATACTTGGCTTCTTGGGTTATTCGCCTGCTAAAAATTAGCAATTGGCAAATGCATGTACTTTAATTTGATGGGGGGAGGAACTGGGAAGCTTGGACCCGTACCCCGACTTCAGCTACTGGAAAACCATAGCACTTGGGGCGGTTCAAAGCATTTTCTCAACTACCCTTCCCTCTGAGCCCCAGGACTTGCTGTTATTTTAACACGTGGCTCTCTCCCTGTGGAAATGATCTGTTCAATCTGTCTGTCTCCTCAACCAGACTTCAGCTTGTTAATTCATTCTGATAACCCCAGCACCTTAAACTTTAGAGGAAACTCATGAAATAGCTTCTGGAACTAAACTAAGGAAAAGGAGAACTAGGTGAGGGGTGAGGAGAATTCAAGGGAGGGAAGTGAAGGGGGAGAGAAGGGAGGGGAATGCCTGAGGGAAAGAAGAGCAGAGCGTTCAAGCTGGAATCCCAAATTACTTTGAAGCAGCAAATATCTATTTTTAAGAAGGATCTAGTGGCCCAGTGGTTGAGAGTCTGCCTGCCGATGCAGGGGACACGGGTTCGAGCCCCGGTCCGGGAAGATCCCACATGCCGCAGAGCGACCAGGCCCGTGAGCCACAACTACTGAGCCTGAACGTCTGGAGCCTGTGCTTCGCAACAAGAGAGGCCGTGACAGTGAGAGGGCCGTGCACCGCGATGAAGAGTGGCCCCTGCTTGCCACAACTAGAGAAAGCCGTCGCACAGAAACGAAGACCCAACACAGCAAAAATAAATAAATAAATAAACCAGCTCCTTGTATGGTCCAGCCCTGCCTCAAAAAAAAAAAAAAAAAGGATCTAGGCCCTCAGAAGGAAGCAACACACTTACTAAAGAGTTAAGGGAAAGATTGCGTGGAAACAGACTCTGGCTCATAAAGTCAACGGGTGTTCCTCAACCAGTGAAACTGCTGGTCTGATAGTTTAAAAGACCTATTCCTGGCTCCACCCTGGACTAGAACATAGAATTCTTGGGGGTGGGACCTCGGAGATTTTTTAACAAGTACCAAGGGTACTAGAGTTTGAAAAGCATTGATGTGGTCTTTCCGGAAAGCATTTCATTCCCCTCCATCCCACCGAGGTCCAATTAGTGTGGAGTGTTTTTCATTGAAGACCCAGCCTTCTATGGGAAAGCCAGCTTTGTCAATGTGGAGAGACCAGGAGACTCCAATATATAAACTATGATGTCCTTTGTCCTTTCATTCATTCTGCCCAGTCTCTCTTTCTCTCTCTCTCTCTCTCTCTCTGTCTCACACACACACACACACACACACACACACAGATAGACATGCGTGCATGCAATGTGCACACACGCTTCCAATAGATTCCAGATCTCTTCAGGGCCAGTGCCTGGGTTCACTTACCTCAACCCTTTAAAGGCCTTCTGTCCAGGACAGCCCTAACTAAAAGTCTGAAAATTAGGTAGGGGAAAAAAGAGCTGTTTAGGGCAAAACCTCTTTGGACAAAGTTCCTTGTATTGCAGACCTTTGGCTTCTGCGTCTAGATAAAACCAAAAGATATTTGCAAGGAAAGAGAAAATGAAAAAAAGGCTAATTCTGTTTTCTGAAACTCACTACAGATTTGGTGACAGATGAACTTGCATTTCGCCTTCATTTTTTCCCAAGTGATTCATTCTTCTTGGTTCCTGAACACCTGCTTAAAAACATGGCTTTCTTCTCTCTGTCCTTAGGGAGTGCCAACCAGGTCTGAAACCATGAGGTAGGTCTGATACCAGGGAAGGGGTAGTGGGGTGGAGGAAAGTCCGACTTGATCTACATAGTGTCTTCGTTGTTTAAAATCATACATTGTGCAGAAAGCATTGGTGACATTTGTGGTGTGAAAGAGGAAACTTGGAGCAAGCTCTCAGAGCCAGAGTTTCCATGCCCAAGGTGAATGTTGACATTACCGAGGCTGGAATCCCTGTTAATGCCTTAGGTTTTCCTTCCATGAGGACGGCATTAAGTTTGGGGTTTTCTTTCCTCCCAAGTTTTTCAGAGCAACCCACAATAAAAAAGGAAGGTTCGCCCAGCAGAATTTACTTGCAATGACCACTGACCTGTGTTTCCCAAGTTTACTCATTTGTCCAACTTCCCTTCTTCTCCGTCGCCTCTGTCTCTTTATTTTCAGCTCCTTGTCAGTTAATTCACATTTCCTGATTTGGCAAACAGTGCTCCCCCCACCTCCTTTTTCTTGGGTAAAACTTCCTGAGTTGACCTTAAAGAGAACTGTTAACCTCACCCGAGAGCTTTAGCAGGAAAATGGCATTTAGGTTTAATTACCTAAAGCCTCGCAGTAGTTACCACTTTATAAAATTCAAGTGACTTTTTTCCAAGCTCCCTGTTTTCCAAAGCTGGCTGGCTGGCGACCTCCAGGAGGGTGGGATGCCACACCCGTCCCCTGGCCTTGGCAGGCAGCAAGGGTGAAAGCTTTTCCAGAGCTCGCCGGCTGAAAGTCTGGCAGCAGAGAGGGCTGTAGACCTCCAGGGCCGTTCTGGAATCCAAGGCAAGGAGGGCACACATGACAAGACCAGGGAAGAACCACTCCATTGACTCTTTTTACTCAAAGATGCACCTCCTCATTCAGAAAAGCCTGAAAGACCTGGGCTAGGGAGCTGGTCACGCAATTGCCTCTAGCCCCTGGTCAGCTTCCAGGGAGAAGTGGGGAAGTGGGCTATCGTTGTCATCCACGGTGACCACAGCCTTCCCCGGGGCCCTTTGCAGCCACTCTTGCATGTCTGAGTCTCAGAGCTCAGGACTCCAGATGTTCTTCCCTCTTCTTAAAAGTTTGAATGGTCAAGACTCAGTCATCTCCATCGGCACCTTCCTGGGGATATTTGCCTCTCCTGGTGGTATCTGTGTCATCTCTGGTTTGGGGGAAAAGAGTTTAATTTTGATCCACTCCCCTGCGGCTACGAGTCTTTGCTCAGATGTGGGCTTTCCAGACCACAGGTGTAGCCCCCTACCCCGAGGGAGCCTTTGCTGCCCTCGTCTCTGCTTTATTTTCCTACATCACACTTGTCACCTCCTAACATGCTTTGTCCATGCATTCCATTTTACTTCTTTTTCTAAAAAAATTATTATTTATTTATAAATTTATTTATTTTATTTATTTATTTTTGGCTGCGTTGGGTCTTCGTTGCTGGGTGCAGGCTTTCTCTAGTTGCGGTGAGCAGGGGCTACTCTCCGTTGCGGCGCGCGGGCTTCTCATTGCGGTGGCTTCTCTTGCTGCGGAGCACGGGCTCTAGGCGCACAGGCTTCAGTAGTTGTGGCTCGCGGGCTCTAGAGTGTAGGCTCAGTAATTGTGGCACACAGGCTTAGTTGCTCCGCGGCATGTGGGATCTTCCCGGACCAGGGCTCGAACCCGTATCCCCTGCATTGGCAGGTGATTCTTAACCACTGCGCCACCAGGGAAGCCCCATTTTACTTCTTTATTTTTTTCTTTTCTTCTGCCACCTGCTCCACCCCCCACCCCACCCCACCCGCTCCACTCTCAGCCTCTGGGATGGAAACTCTGGGGCGCAGGAACTTGGGCTACTTTGTTCACTGCTCCACCCCCAGAACCTAGAATAGCGCCCGGTACATAGTAGGTGCTTAATAAGTATTTGTTGAAGAGTGAATGAATTTGAGGAATTTCTGAAACCAGATAGAAGATACGGGAAGGTATACTTTTGGATCAGGGAGAATCTAAAATACCAAGGCAGGAGGGCCAGCATGAGAAGGCATGGAGGAAGATAGCATTTAAGTGAAGGAGCGTTGCCTGCTTCGTCCTTGATGTTTACAATAACTACTAGTGGTGAGGTGTCATTGTTGATAAGACACAAATGAAGAACTGGAGGCACAGAAAGTTTCCATGCTTACCCAAGGTGACAGCAAGAGAAAATGGCAGGGGTGTCTGACTCTATAGGGTGCCTTTTCCCATGTGCTGCCATTGGTTCCCTGACTCCAGTTCAGGACAAAGGCTGGTAATTTGGCATCCTAAGCAGATTCAGTTAAAATGCACTACGATAAGATTTCAAATCCCACCCGGTAACTTTAGGCAAGGCTCTGAATCTCTGTGTGTACCTGTTTCCCTATAAATAAATTTTAAAAAAAAGGTGGGACCTGGCATTTTATAATTCTGTTTACACCTCCCCAAAGCCCGGTGGGATAGGAAAAAGAAATTAAAAGCCAGGAAGACTACGTGAGTCACTGTGTGGTTAAGTAACATGTCAAGTCAGTGGTCTGAAGACAAACCACCGGGGCAGGAGGTGTCTTGACAAGTCACAATTGTCGCCTCTTCTCCAAACCACATAGTTTTAATGGCTCAAGAGAGATTAAGAATGACATGCTAACTCTGAAGCTGTAGTGAATTTAAAGTCCTACTTGCAAAGCTCTTTCCATAAGGTGACTAAAGCAAAGCTTTGGAAATTGTAGCACGCTAGATGAGCTCTTGGGGCTGAGGGATCTTGCTTGGGCGAGGAAGGCTGGCTGTGAGCTTGGATGCTACACGTTCTGTTAATCCACAGAAGTCAATTAACATGCAATCTATGGAAAAGCCAAAGTGACCTCCGGCTCCAGGCTTGTACTTGCTTTGTTGTTAACACATTGGAACGCTTGACTCTGTTGATTACTTTTCCATTTTCCTGGGTTTGCTGGTTAAATGCTGTAAGTGAAACCCTTTGAATCATTTAAATGGGAGAGAAAAACACAAACAAGTCTTTACTTCACCAAGATACCAGACCTAGAGTAGTGGCTTTAATGGTTTGATGTTTAACTGAGTACCTACTGTGTTAAAGAAAAAACTTTAAACAGGCAAACTTCAAGTGTTAGGTTTAGTGTCCCTATATCTTTGGAGAAGACTGTTAAGCAGAGAAATCTCTGTGTCCCTTGAGGCAAGGGCAGGGTCAAATGATATCTTCCTTCTTCAACCTGTGAAGTCAGTTTTGAAATTATTTTGTTTTCTTTTGGCTAGATGGTATTCCATATCTTGGCTGGAACAGAATCATTGGGCCACATGATTTTCTCTAAGTAAAAAAGACAAACTTGTGAAAATTGGGCTCTGATCCCCCTCTGTAACACTAGCACTCATGAAAAATCCAATGTTTATGGAATTCCTTAGTTAATGATTTAGGAATCTCCACTCTACCCCCTGCACCACCAGATAGGAGCCTCTCTCCACTCTTGGGTCTGGAACTAGGTTGCAAGCCCAAGGGCCATGGAGGATTGGATTCTCCAGTGCATGGCCCTTGTGGGTTACCTTTGTAAGTCTTGTAGATGAGTGCCAGTCTGGCCGAGCTTAAGGTGTCCAAGAAAGCAGGGGCAGAACTACAGAAAATCTGATCTGTGAGAGACATGATGTGATGGGCACATAGCCTTACAGGGGTGGAGGGCACCAGTTCATCTCTTTTGCAGGATTTAAAACTATGTAGGGTGGTAGTGATGGAGGAAAAGATGGCAAATGTTAGCAGAAGGGAGAGACTTGGCTTGTACGTGCGGGTTCACATTTTTCCCTCAGAGAAATGTTCTCTTGACCCTCTCTAGCCACAAAGGCCCAGAGGAAGCATTTGGCTGGCAGGATTAGGGTTTTTAAATGTATTACTTTTCCCCATAGGCTTCTGTCATGCTATTAAAAATTGGACTCAGGGTCCATGTCATCTTTACAAGTTATTTGTACGTGATATCTTCATGTTCTTTTTCCTAGTTGCTGCTTATTTCCTATATATGTGCTTATTTCCTATACATATTTCCTATACATATATATATCTTGTTTTCCAAGCTAGCTTCTTTGCTGAATATTTCTTGAGCACCTACTATGTACTAAGCAGTGTTTATAGCATTGTGATCGAGAATGCCAAGATTTTGACATTCTGATTAGGACCTCTTCAATGATTTTGCCCCTTTATCCTCTCTTTGCTGCCTTTGCTTTCTAGTTACTTTATCCTATGTGCTTCATATTCATCTCCAATTTTTGTCTAAAGATAAGGCACTAAAATATAATTTTCAAAAAGATAAAACCATGACTCCCATACAATACAAAATGAATACGTGCTAAAGACTTTAACTCATTAATTCATTCATGAGGGAACCAGAAAGATGTTAAAACCAGTTCAAAGGACAATCTGAAGAACAAATACATGTAGGTGATCTGGAATGCCAAGAGGAATTTACAGATAGATGCAAAATCTCCTGGCACACAGTAGGTACTCAATAAATGTTAACTCTTTGTGGTGAACGTCTGTCCTACCTGGTAGTTCTTAATAAACTTCACTAAATTAAACCTGATTGAATAGAAGGGCAGGTGGGGTAGAGGAGGATGGTGGTCTGAGCCTAGCCATGAACAGAGGGGCCACTTACAGAAGACAAGTCTTGCATAGCAGGCTGTTCTGCAAAAGATATCTGAAATGTTTATACCAATTCCCGGAGTTGCTTAGACTTGCTTTTAATTTAGGATGATTCTAAGACCAGCTGTGATGAATTTCAGTAAAACCTCCCAAGAAGATAGCAGGTTTTTGCATGCCACAATTGAACTTCTCATTTTCAAGTAGAGAGAGATGAAAGGCTTCTGAGGAATGGAGTTGTAATTGTCTTTCAAGGATAGAATGATAAAGAGATTGTTGCTCCTCGGGATGGAAGGGTAGAAGAGAAAAATCAGCACAGTTGGGTAGCCAGGAGAGCACCATTCTTGCCCTGGTTTAACCTTCGATTGTGGCAAACCAGACCAGTCTGTCCAGACCCATACATCCTCTGCGCCTCAAACTGAGTGGACCATACTTTTTAAACTGTTCTGTGAAGAAAATGCTTTAGTAGCTTTGCAAACATTTGATTCAAATTTGTTTTCACTGTTTAAAAATTGGTTATTAAAAGCAAATGGTATGATTAATGCCAGACAAGGCATTTTCCCGAGGCCCAGCTCACTGCTTCAGCCACCCTCTAGTCAGGAGAGTGCGGTCGGAGTCGCCCCGCAGTCCGGGTAGAGTTCCCCTGGAAGGTTCTGCTCTGGGCCAGCTGTCATACACGGGTGGCGCAAGGGAGGGGAGGGGGATGAAAAACCCATGCGAGGAGTTCCTGGTCTTATGGTCTTAATATTTCCAATGCTCGGCAAACAGCTCTTTCCCATTAATGATGTGAATTAGATGACTGATAATTCACCCATCTTCCTAATGTGAATCTTCCTAAAAGAGGGCAACAGAATAAACTAATTTAAAAAGTGAACTGGAAAACCTTTACAAAAAACAAAAGCAAATGGTTTTAAATAATGAAAAAGTTCTGGAAATGGCTAGTAGTAATGGTTGCACAACTTGTGAATATTCTTAAAGCCACTGAATTATACATTTAATGATTAAAGTGGTAAATTTTATGTGATATATATTTTATCACAATTAAATTTTAAAACAAATGTACACTCAGATTAGTTATATGCTAAATTTTCATAAAATATGGACTTCCCATATGCTCTCCAGTTTTTAGGTAGACTTTGAATAAAGCCTTTCCTTCCATCTTTATTTGAAGAATATCCTGAGGTCAAAGGTAACTGTTTATTAAAACTGTTGCCGTTTGTAACTACATCTATATCCAAATTAGAACTCTTTTGATATTTATTGAGTAGCTAAGACTAAACACAGAAACACATTGGATGATGAGGCTGTAACGATTTTCCATTAGGTCCTATTTCTAACTGTTTGTGTTAAACAAAAACAGCTTCTTGGAATGACATTATAGTGAGGAGTTTTAATTTTAGCATATAAAAAAGCAATTTATGCTAAAAATGCCATTTTAATCTATTGTATTTTAAAATACTGTTGAGAGTTCCATTGCTTAAAAAAAAATTTTTTGGAACCACTCTACTGCATCATCTTTAAAATTGTCTCTGACTTGTTTATTGTTACAACTGTAAAACATTTAGTATTTGAAAAAGACATACTCTATGAGTTGCTTTTAGCAGGCAATGAAAACATAAGTTAAGATGTATATTTACCTTCAGAACAGGCAAATCCCAAAGATGGAAATATCCAGTAAGTCTATTCCCATCTTCAACTGGCTACATGTAAATAATAGACACTAGACTTCTAATTTCTTAATGTCTGAACAGAAGAATTACGCTAATTTAACAGTTCTTAGTCTTGGTCTTATAAAGTTATTTCTTAAAATCCTTTTGTTTTAATTTAATCCTCCTTTTCTGAGTTACAGAGCTCTTTCAAAGAAAGTGCTTCATCCTTTCCAAATTATTTAGATTGGGGAGGACCATTCCCACCCACAATTTTCATGCAAACGTCACGTATATACGTGTTTATCTAGGGAGAAGGTCAAAGTTTTATCAAATTCTCAAGGGATTTATGAGACGTAAATAATTGCCTTCATCCTTAATCCTCCTTTTCTTTTTGCTAATGTAAATCTTGCCTATGAATCATGTAAAAAAGAATTCTGCTATGGACAGTAGGTCCATATCCTCATGGTCACCAAGATAAATAACTCCTTGAAAAACAACATGTCCATGTCCCATGCGTTTCTTTCTTTTGGGAGAAACTGCCAACACCATGTTAAAATCCCATGCTACTATGAGATTGCGCTTGAATTTTAATTTCCAGTTTCGAATTAAGTATGAAAACATGAACTGAAATCATCTGACAAAAATAAATAAATAAATAAACGGGTGCAAGAGAGTTGAATGATAGATTTCATATGCAAATAAGCATCTAAGAAATTTAAATGAGAACATATAAAATGAGCTTGATCTATTTCTTAATAGTTTGATATAATAAAAGGAAATATTTAGTTGAGACCACGGAAATGCCACCCCTTTGGGGTTTTTTTGGTTTTGTTTTGGGTTTTTTTTGCGGTACGCGAGCCTCTCACTGTTGTGGCCTCTCCCGTCGTGGAGCACAGGCTCCGGACGCCCAGGCTCAGCGGCCATGGCTCACGGGCCCAGCCGCTCCGCGGCATGTGGGATCTTCCCGGACCGGGGCACGAACCCGCGTCCCCTCCATCGGCAGGCGGACTCTCAACCACTGCACCACCAGGGAAGCCCCCACCCCTTTGTTTTTTAAATGTAGACTCTGAGTTTTAAAATAAAGATCTCTTATAGGATTTTCTAAAGCAAAAGGGGTCATAAGCTATTTTCTCTTCTTTCCTACTGAATGCATGTATATAAGCTTTTAAATACAGTGGGTTTTTTTTTTTTTTGGTGCACCGCCACTGCCCAGCGGGGTCCTGGGACACTGTATAAGACGCAGGAGGTACTTTTTTATTTTTTTGTAGAGGCAGTCTCTGTCCTCCAGGAGCTTACAGTCTAGCCAGGGAGACACAACTAATGCACACTTATACAATCATTACAGTTAGAGATTACCACAATATTGACCACAATGGCTTGAGACCTGGGGGATGGAAGATCAGTGAGGGGCTGGGGGCTCGGAGAAGAAGTTTTGGTAAAGATGGGAGTCGTTTTCTTGTTCAATAGGTCCAAATTGAGTGACACATTTCTTTGGGTGAGAGTGGGGGGAAAGAGGGATTGAGGGAGCAAAGGCAGCAAGGCTGGAATGCACATGCCGTAGGCAAGGGGCAGTGAGGGGGCCCCGCTCAAATACAGTGATTTTTGTGGTTTGCTAAGATGTCCAGAAGATTCAAGTTAGAGGCAAATGATATTGAGCAGGTCACCTAACCCCAAGTCTTCATTTTCTCATAATATCCAAATTAATCAATATATCCAAATTACAGGATTAAATATGGTAATAATTATTAAAAGCACCTCTCAAACTGGGAAGTTCTTTTTTTTACAGCCACTATGTAAAACAGTATGGAGGTTCCTCAAAAAACCAAAAATACAGTTGTCATATGATCCAGCAATCCCACTCCTGGACATATATCTGCAAAAAACTATAATTCGAAAAGATACATGCACCTCTATGTGCATAGCAGCACTACTCACAATAGCCAAGATGTGGAAACAACATAAATGTCCATGAACAGATGAATGGATAAAGAAGATGTGGTACACACACACACACACACACACACGCACACGCACACACACAAAAACACACCATGGAATACTATGCAGCAATAAAAAAGAATGAAATAATGCCATTTGCAGCAGCATGGATGGACCTAGAGATTATCATACTAAATGAAGTAACTCAGAAAGAGAAAACAAATACCATATGATATCACTGATTTGTGGAATCTAAAATATAACACAAATGAAACTATCTACAATACAGAAACAGACAGAACAGACTTGTGGTTGGCAAGGGGGAGGGGAGTGGGGGAGGGATGGATTAGGAGTTTGGCATTAGCAGATGCAAACTCATATATAGAATGGATAAACAACAAGTTCCTACTGTATAGCACAGAAAACTATATTCAATATCCTGTGATAAACCATAATGTAAAAGAATATAAAAAAGAACTTATGCATACGTATAACTTACTTATTTTGCTGTACAGCAGAAACTAATGCAACATTGTAAGTCAACTATACTTCAATTTTTTAAAAAAGTTAAAGAAGAGTTTATTCTAAGAAACCTTAAGATTTTTTTTCATCCTAGCATATTATTTTCAAAGACTGACTTTATTTTTTTTTTAAAAACATCTTTATCGGAGTATAATTGCTTAATGGTGTGTTAGTTTCTGCTTTATAACAAAGTGAATCAGCTATACATATACATATATCCCCATATCTCCTCCCTCTTTTTTTTTTTTTTTTTTTTTTTTTGCGGTACGCAGGCCTCTCACCGTTGCGGCCTCTCACGTTGCGGAGCACAGGCTCCAGATGCGCAGGCTCAGCGGCCATGGCTCACGGGCCCAGCCACTCCGCGACATGTGGGATCTTCCCGGACCGGGGCACGAACCGGTCAGCAGCCGGACTCTCAACCACTGCGCCACCAGGGAAGCCCCTCTCCTCCCTCTTGCATCTCCCTCCCACCCTCCCTATCCAACCCCTCTAGGTGGTCACAAAGTACTGAGCTGATCTCCCTGTGCTCTGCAGCTTCTTCCCACTAGCTGTCTATTTTACATTTGGTAGTGTATATAAGTCCATGCCACTCTCTCACTTCGTCCCAGCTTACCCTTCCCCTTCCCCCTGTCCTCAAGTCCATTCTCTACGTCTGTGTCTTTATTCCTGTCCTACCCCTAGGTTCTTCATAACCTTTTTTTTTTTTTTTTTAGATTCCATACATATGTGTTAGCATACGGTATTTGTTTTTCTCTTTCTGACTTACTTCACTCTGTATGACACACTCTAGGTCCATCTACCTCACTACAAATAACTCAATTTCATTTTTTTTATGGCTGAGTAACATTCCATTATATATATATGCCACATCTTCTTTATCTATTCATCTGTCGATGGACACTTAGGTTGCTTCCATGTCCTGGCTATTGTAAATAGAGCTGCAATGAACATTGTGGTACATGACTCTTTGTGAATTATGGTTTTCTCAGGGTATATGCCCAGTAGTGGGATTACTGGGTCGTATGGTAGTTCTATTTTAAGTTTTTTAAGGAACCTCCATAGTGTTCTCCATAGTGGCTGTATCAATTTACATTCACACCAACAGTGCAAGCTGGTTCCCTTTTCTCCACACCCTCTCTAGCATTTATTGTTTGTAGCTTTTTTTTTTTTTTTTTTGCAGTACGCGGACTTCTCACTGTCGTGGCCTCTCCCGTTGCGGAGCACAGGCTCCGGACGCGCAGGCCCAGTGGCCATGGCTCACGGGCCCAGCCGCTCTGCGGCATGTGAGATCCTCCTGGACCGGGGCACGAACCCATGTCCCCTGCATCGGCAGGCGAACTCTCAACCACTGCACCACCAGGGAAGCCCTGTAGCTTTTTTATGATGGCCATTCTGACTGGTGTGAGATGATACCTCATTGTAGTTTTGATTCGCATTTCTCTAATGATTAGTGATGTTGAGCATCCTTTCATGTGTTTGTTGGCAATCTGTATATCTTCTTTGCAGAAATGTCTATTTAGGTCTTCTGCCCATTTTTGGTTTGGGTTATTTGTTTTTTTGATATTGAGCTGCATGAGCTGCTTATAAATTTTGGAGATTAATCTTTGGTATGTTTCTTCATTTGCAAATATTTTCTCCCATTCTGAGGGTTGTCTTTTCATCTTGTTTATAGTTTCCTTTGCTGTGCAAAAGGTTTTAAGTTTCATTAGGTCCCATTTGTCTATTTTTGTGTTTAGTTCCATTTCTCTAGGAGGTAGGTCAAAAAGGATCTTGCTGTGATTTATGTCATAGAGAGTTCTGCCTATGTTTTCCTCTAAGAGTTTGATAGTGTCTGGCCTTACATTTAGGTCTTTAATCCATTTTGAGTTTATTTTTGTGTATGGTGTTAGGGAGTGTTCTAATTTCATTCTTTTACATGTAGCTGTCCAGTTTTCCCAGAACCACTTATTGAAGAGGCTGTCTTTTCTCCATTGTATATTCTTGACTCTTTTATCAAAAATAAGGTGACCACATGTGTGTGGGTTTATCTCTGGGCTTTCTATCCTGTTCCATTGATCTATATTTCTGTTTTTGTGCCAGTACCATACTGTCTTGATTGCTGTAGCTTTGTAGTATAGTCTGAAGTCCAGGAGCCTGATTCCTCCAGCTCTTTTCTTTCTCAAGATTGCTTTGGCTCTTTGGAGTCTTTTGTGTTTCCATACAAATTGTGAAATTTTTTGTTCTAGTTCTGTGAAAAATGCTATTGGTAGTTTGATAGGGATTGCATTAAATCTGTAGATTGCTTTGGGTAGTGCAGTCATTTTCACAATGTTGATCAAAGACTGTCTTTAGACATCACTGTGGGAATGTGATTGTAGAATATGTACCATGGGCTCCTGGCTAAATATATTTTTCTGTCTCGCATGTGATCTCTCTGTCCTCCAATATCCCATAATTCACTGTTCTGATTGTGCTTAGAACATCGCATTCTACCAAATTGTGAGGACCTTAAGGGCTGGGATTTGGGCTCAATCTTCTTTGATTCTGTACAGTATTTTACAAACAGCAAGTGTTCACACAGACATTTATTTGGTTTGCAATTTCCTTATCTGGGGGGGCACCCTTTCTTTTGTAAAATTATGGTGTAAACTAAAATCTACTAGTTGGCATGTTTTGGGGTGAAAAAATGCAAAGGAAAAGTAGCATGGTATATCAGGGGAAAAGTGAGTATCAATTTTGAACCATCCCATTGTTCTTAGATCTCTGCTCAAAAAAGGAGGAGCTTTTTAGATCATTAAGAACAGAAAAGAGGGACTTCCCTGTTGGTGCAGTGGTTAAGAATCTGCCTGCCAATCCCGGGGACATGGGTTCGATCCCTGGTCTGGGAAGATCCCACATGTCACGCAGCAACTAAGTCCATGTGCCACGACTACTGAGCCTGCACTGTAGAGCCCGTGTGCCACAACTACTGAAGCCCGTGCGCCTAGAGCCCATGCTCAGCAACAAGAAAGGCCACCGCAATGAGAAGTGCACACCACAACGAACAGTAGCCCCATCTCTCCGCAACTAGGGAAAGCCCGCATGCAGCAGCAAAGACCCAATGCAGCCAAAAGTAAATAAAATAAAATAAACTTTAAAAATGCTGTGAATTCAGAACACAGGGATAAAAAAAATTTATATATACAAAAAAAAGAAGAGAAAAGAAAAGGACTTCCCTAGTGGCACAGTGGTTAAGAATCTGCCTGCCAATGCAGGGAACACAGGTTTGATCCCTGGGAAGGGATCTGGTCTGGGAAGATCCCACATGCCGTGGAGCAACTAAGCCTGTGCACCACAACTACTGAGCCTGCGCTCTAGAGCCTGCGAGCCACAACTACTGAGCCCACATGCTGCAACTACTGAAGCCTGCGCTCCTCAAAGCCTGTGCTCCGCAACAAGAGAAGCCACCTCAATGTGAAGCCTGCGCACCACAACGAAGGGTAGCCCCCGCTTGCTGCAACTAGAGAAAGCCTGCACGCAGCAATGAAGACCCAATGTAGCCATAAATAAATAAATAAATAAATAAATTTAAATTAAAAAAGAAAAGATGACATAAAATAGAAGAAGAAAAGAGAAGAGTGTAGCCCCAATTTTTCCATTCATTTAAATGTCCTTGAACACCTCATTTTACCTCTCTGCTTCAATTTTTCCTCTGCAAAATGAGACAACTGCACCACATGGCTCTGAGGTGATTTCCAATACAATGATCTAAGGTGCTGGGGCACTAAGAATTTCCTTGAATAAAAACATCTCGGGGCTACCCTGGTGGCGCAGTGGTTGAGAGTCCGCCTGCCAATGCAGGGGACACGGGTTCGTACCCCGGTCTGGGAGGATCCCACATGCCGCGGAGCGGCTGGACCTGTGAGCCATGGCCGCTGAGCCTGCGCATCCAGAGCCTGTGCTCCGCAACGGGAGAGGCCACAACAGTGAGAGGCCCGCGAACCGCAAAAAAACAAACAAGCAAAAAAAAACATCTGGGAAGAGCAAGGTCCCCTATTGGTCCTCATCAGTGTTCTCCAAGAGGATGGGTACATAACTGTGGACATTTTATTAGTTATCTGTTGTTGTATAACAAACTACTCACAAATTTAGGGACTTTAAGCAAGAATACATATTTATTCTCTTACTGACTTTCTGAGGGCCAGGAACCCAGGAGTGGCTTAGCTGTGTGGTCCTGACTTAGAATCCCTCAGGAGTTTGTAGTTAAGCCGTTTGGGGGTACAGTTTTCTGAAAACTTGACTGGGGCCAGAGGGTGTGTTTCCATGATGGAGCACTCAGCTGGCTGTTGGCAAATTTGCTCATCACACGGCTTTCCCTGTCGGGGTGCTTGAGTGTTGGCTTCACTCGTAATGAGTGATCTAAGCATGAGAGCAAGGAGAAGCCATTATGCTTTTAATGACCTGGTCTCACAAGTCACACTGTCACGTCTGCCGCATTCTATCGGCTACATACAAGTTACTAAATACAGCCCATGCTCTGTATTTAGGGGAGAGAAATGAGGCTTGACCTCTTAAAAGGAAGAGTAGCAACAAATTTGTGAATTTGTTTATAAATTCGTGAACTTCTTTTAAAACCCACACTAACATCATTTGCTGGTTAAAGTAGAGTGGGTCACGCAAGACGGTATGGAAATTTCAACCACGAACGTTTCTACAGTGACTCACTGTTTGTAAAGCATCTCCCCATGTTTTCTCATTTGTTTGTCACAATGACCTAGTGGATTGACAACATTTAAAAATGAGGAAATGGAGGCTAGGTGACTTTTGTAAGGTTATTCAGCAAGTGAGTTACATAGCCGGGAATTAAAACCAGGTTTTCTGACACAAAACACAAAGATCTCTTCACTCCCTTTCAAATGGGAAAATTGGCAAAAAGGCCTTTGCACAGACAAGTCATTGGCAAGTCTGACTATTCCTTACTGCCTACTAATTTTGTTTACCCATCTTATTAATTTTGATATCTATTGTCAACTTACATACTTCTAAAATTACTTGAGGTGGTTTACAAATAAAATATTTAGGAGGAGTAACTACCTCTAGGCACCAGAGTTGGTCAGACTACAACACTCGGCAATAAATTTGGTTCATATATTTCTGAGAGCGAAGGTGAAAGGAGAAACATGATAGGCTACAGGGGTTTCACTTTCTGACAGGCGCAAGCATACAAGTTATCATTGCCTGAAACTAAATTCAAGAAGGAATTTATTACATGGATCTGGGTAGAGACAATGCCACTTGACACTGTGGTCAATATCTCCAGCTGTGCTCGTGCGGAAGATATTCTCATTTCAACCCTGTATATATTCACAGAGAACATACCTCACCTTTAATTTGGTGAATATATTTGAGCAAGAGGCTAATGAAAATGTGGCCCAGGCTCATTGCCCTCTAATTACTTTATTAAACTAAGAAATGTAATGTGGAGAATATACATAAATAGATGGTTAATCTGTCTGCTGGACTGTCTTAAGTATCCGGAATTCTAAGTGGGAGTGCTTGAATGACTTGCCTAATCTTATTTCTTTGTCTTGACACCCTCCACCAGGGACCTATAGTACAAATGTTCTATGTCGTCAATTAACTTAAGGGCTTCAGCTACCTGCTATAAGGGAGCAAGGAATGCTAACATAATGTTATAGAAAAATGTAAAATAAGTAAGTTGGACCACATGAACTCCAAAGTCACTTCTGGGGCCAAATTGCTATGATGCTGTGACTTTAAGGGTGAGATACCATTACGCATTCCTGTCCCCATAGAGAGCCAGCCCACTGTGGCCTGGGTGTGAGAAGCAGTGCTGCCGAAAGCCTTGGCCAATTTTTTTCCCCCAAAAGGAATTTCAAGTATATCCAAGCTCCTGTGTTAGTGACTGATTGAAACCAAAGCTTTATACCGCATGACATAGGATCCTGGAATAGATCACTTCAGCCTGAAAAAAAAGTTAAGGCAGGTGCAAGCAGCTGTCCAGTCCTGCTATAAAAGAACTCAAGTTTAGCTTCAGTAATGTGCCTTCTTCCAAGTACTCTGGTTCTGTCAGGAACTCTCCAGTGAGCTGAAATATACACCCTAAATATTAACCCCAAAGTAAATGACTTAGTATACTTTTATTTAGATATTATAATACTTATAAATGTTTCTATTATTAATGGGAATCCTCCTTCCAGAATAGAATTGTGAATGAAATACATAAAAATTAATAGCCTTTATTTCTGTTCTAAACCAGTTGGTCTTCCTTCAAGGAAGTAGATAGATAATAAAATAAATAATCCTTCATTAAAAAAATAAAAAGCATTCTCCCTGAACACTGTTTATGTGCCCTGAGCAAATAGATATTCACTTATAAGGTTTTGCTTTCTCTTTATTAACAATATTTCTATGATACTTGTTTGAGAAGTATTGTAAAGAGAAAAAA
Organism: Leucopleurus acutus; assembly: GCF_964270905.1. Lineage (NCBI taxonomy): Eukaryota > Metazoa > Chordata > Mammalia > Artiodactyla > Delphinidae > Leucopleurus > Leucopleurus acutus. The sequence continues at coordinate 52,611,088 of NC_139146.1, forward strand.
ATTAATGTACATGGGAAGAGTAGAGAGAAATGAGTGTTACTCTTTGTGCAATGATCCAGAGTCCAGAAAAGGAGGTGATCAGAGCAGAGAAGCTACCTGTCAGAATGACTAGTATATTTAGATGTTCGTCTGGTCCATTGGTTAACATGTGCATTAGCCTTAACAATGCATCAGATGCATTGCCTTTTCAATTCAATAGGCCGTTGTTCAGCATAATCTTTTTTTTCTTGTTAATCAAATAGAATTGTAAGTATTAATATTCATGGCATGTAGAAAACTTCAAAAGTTGGAAAACTACTGGAAGATATTATTACAACGTTGTCATTCAGAGTAAAAGAATAGGCTTAACAACTGTACAAACTTCAGAGCAAGGGGGAAAATTAAGATGTTAAAATGCGGTGGGAGCTGGGACTTCCCTGGCGGTCCAGCGGTTAAGACTCTGCGCTTCCACTGCAGAAGGTGAGGGTTCAATCCCTGGTCAAGGAACTAAGATCCTGCATGCTGCACGGTGTGGCCAAAACATAAAAAAAAAAAAAAAAAAAAAAAAAAAAAAAAAAAAATTGTGGTGGGGGAAATCTATTGGGGAATTGTATGAACTGAATAAATATTTACCAGGAAGAAAAGCTAGTGAAAGTCCTTCTAAGTAGAGAAAAAGAATGGCAGGGCAAGTCTGTATTCCTGCATTGAGGAAGGAAAGACATTTGAAAATAGCTGGAGCACAAGACTCAGGGAAGGGAGTGAGAGTGAGGGGAAAGGCTGGAGAGGGGGCAGAAGCCACACCCTATAGAGCCTCAGAGGCCAGTTAGGGGTCTGTTGCTCAGCCTAGACCCCTCCTCAGGCCCAAGTCAGCTCTCAGCAGCCTCCTTTCTTCCTTGACTGCAGGTCCCCAGGGCTCTGCTAGCTTTCCTCCCTTTGATGGCCATCACCACCCACCCTTTCTCCTGACTCTGGAAGGTAGTGCCCTCAGTTCCCAGCTTCTTTGTTTCCTGTAAGACAGCACACAGCTTTGTTGTTCAAGAATTTTCAATGCTAATGATGATGACAAAATACTTGAGGAATAACAAAAATGGTAGACTTGTATATGGAAGGTTTTAAATTTGAAAGTAACATGATCCATGATTTACATTTTTAAGAGATCACTTCAGATATCCTGCACAGAATGGATTGTAGGGGATAGAGTAGAAGTAGAGAGAAGGTGGGAAGGTAGTGCAGGTACCTAGAGAGAGGTGATGGTACCCTGGGCTAGGATGTAATGGGGAGACGGTAAAAATTATTAGACGTGGAGCATAGTTTGAGGATAGAACCAACAGGACTTGCCAATGGATTGGATAGGGTTGATGATGAAAAGAGAGGAATCAAAGATGAATCATTGAGTACCTAGTTGAGTGTTGCCCTGCTTGGACCAAGTAGCTTTGGGCTTGGGGATGAAGTGTTGTAAATAATTGAAAATATTTAAAATATTTTTAAATATTAGGAAAATGACAAGATGGAATGCAGGACTAGAACATTGAGGAGATGGGAGTGAGAGGAAAATGCTGATAGTGGTAGGAGAGGTAAAAGAAGTGTAGTGATTCCAAAGGCCCACTTTACCCTACTACACCCAACTCTCAGAATCATTCCTGTGAAAAAGGCAAGTTTGCTGGAGGTCCCTTCCATCCTTGTTGGCCATGCTGCACCAAAGAATCAATCACAGGGCTGATTTGGGGCTCAAAGGAATGGCAATGGTGCTGAATCTTCACCACCTTGGTCCCTGCTCGCCCAGTAATTATTAATTCAAGGATCTCTTAAGGGAAAGGAGCCTCCTAAGGAATTCCCTGCCTCCACAATCTGAGCCCTTCTGCCAGGTTCACATTCAGATTGTGATGCTGTCGAGTTACCCCAGGGGTAAAATTAGAGGAACTGTGTAATTGTATAACCATAGTAAATCACTTCACTCCTGATGATCTTGTGGAGACAGCAGTAGGTGGTGGCTTGAAGGGAGATCTCAGTTCCCTGTCCAGGAACTGGACCTGGGTAGCCTGGATGAGAACCAGAAATCCTAGCCGCCAGACCAGCAAGGGCTAGAGACTCAAAACAAAGTTCCCCTGGCTCTTGCCCTGTTTGAAAGCAAGAATATTTCAAGGAGGCAAAAACAGGTACAAAGTTTATTATTAGAGACACAGCACAACATGTAGGAGAGCACACAGAGGAACAGTTTGTTAAGACAGAAGCAAGGCAGAGATACACACCCAGAGAGAAAGGGTGTGGGCATCCTCCCTAATGAGGGGGAGCGCGGTAAAGAAGCAGTTAAAGTTCCGGATCTTTGTTTACCTTTGGCCAATTAGCTCACTTTTTTCCGCACCTGACCTGTCCTAAGTCCCTCCCCGACATGCGTGTGCATCTTTTAGCCAAGATGGATTCCAGCGCAGAGGCCAATGGGAAGGTTGACAACACCCATTATGGGGTGGCACCCTCTCCTTTTTGACCCCTAAAGAGCCCTTCTGAGCATGTGTAGTCGGGGAGGTCTCCTTGACCTGAAGAATGAGGAATATGTGGTCTCTTTATCTTTTATCTGGACAGGACTCAGCTACTCTCTGCCCCTGCCATTACTGTTACCTTAAAGTGTCCACCGGAGGCTAAGTCCAGCTTTTTACCCTGTTCCTGTTGTTATTTCTATCTGGAAGTGTAAACAGGAGGCTGGCTGTAAATGTCTAACCTGGAGCCCATCTATTTCTTGCCTCAAGAAATATAAACATGGGCTTCCCTGGTGGCGCAGTGGCTGAGAGTCCGCCTGCCGATGCAGGGGACGCGGGTTCGTGCCCCGGTCCGGGAGGATCCCACATGCCGCGGAGCGGCTGTGCCCGTGAGCCATGGCCGCTGAGCCTGCGCGTCCGGAGCAGCCTGTGCTCCGCAACGGGAGAGGCCACAACGGTGAGAGGCCCCCGTACCGCAAAAAAAAAAAAAAAAAAAAAAAAAAAAAAAAAAAAGAAAAAGAAATATAAACAGGAGGCTGGTTGTAAATGTCTAGCCTGGAGTTCATCTATCTCCTGCCTCACTGTGATGCTTATTTGATATCAGTAATTGTGAAAACAGATTCTTCCCATTTAGAGCTGCTATGATAGCTCCTGAATTAATGAGCCCAAACGAGTCCGAGGCCATCAGGGTGCAGTGGAGTGAAAGTGTTCCCTCTGCCTCCACTGAAGAGCCTTCCTTTGAATCTGTCTTAAGTGGAATTTAGAGGAACTAATTTGACTCCCTGAAATGGCAGTTTCTGTCATCACCACTAGTAGTATCACTTCCTGATGTCACCGCTTCTGTAGAATAGAAAAGTTGCAAACATTTAGCACAGGGATCTCCCACTATTATTACAGGGACACAAGACTATTAGTCACATCCCTACTTACCCCACTTCTAACAATGCCTACGTAGCTGGGAGTAGAACTGGACCTAAAATTCTGCTGTTGAATGTAGGTGCTAAGTTTAAAGTGGTGGATGGTGTCCCTGTGTTAGGGCAATATCCATCAGGCTCAATATCAGTCTATCAGCTTAGGGAAGAAGGGCAATACTTACGGCATTTATTTACTCATTTATTCTTCACTCTATTTCATAAATGTTCTAAGGAAGCTGCTAAATGTGAACGGTTAATTTTTTTCTTTATTTTAATAAGTTTATTTATTTATTTTTGGCTGCGTTGGGTCTTTGTTGCTGCACTCGGGCTTTCTCTAGTTACAGCGAGCGGGGGCTACTCTTCATTGTGGTATGTGGGCTTCTCATTGTGGTGGCTTCTCTTGTTGCAGAGCACGGGCTCTAGGCGCGTGGGCTTCAGTAGTTGTAGCACACAGGCTCAATAGTTGTGGCTTGAGGGCTTAGTTGCTCTGCGGCATGTGGGATCTTCCCGGACCAGGGCTCGAACTCGTGTCCCCTGCATTGGCAGGCAGATGCTTAACCACTGCACCACTGCACCACCAGAGGAGCCCTGAATGGTTAATATCTTATTCTTTACCTTGATGAATGACAAAAGATTTTACTTTAGCCTGTGACTTAATGTTTCTATCCTATTTTCTCTTAAGTAGAATATTTTCCTTTGTACCTAATATAAGCTTTATACTTGCAGTTGGCTACCTACCTCACCCTCTGTGAAGATTAAGGTCAACAATGAAAGCGCCTAATACAGAGGCCATAATTCATTCTGCATTCTGTTAACGAGCAACATCCATCTAAAATAGCAACAGAGCTTTCAAGGTCCTGCTGTTATTCAGGCAGGGATTCAAAGTGATCACTTCATTGGATCACTTTCTTGGCATAGGTCGGAGCTCAAATGTAAGATGTGTTCTGTGGGCAACTGTCTGCTTATTTTCTTTTCTAGACAAGTGGTTAACCCATGTTGCATATCCTGTGTTTATAGAATTCCAGAAAGGTTATGTCATAGAAATCACTGGCATATGTGTGTGTGTGTGTGTGTGTGTGTGTATATGTGTGCGTGTGTGTGTGTGAAAGAGAGAGAGAGGGAGAGAGAGAGATTGATTTATAGAGAGAATGTAAGCTTAAACATCTTGAGGAGAAATCCGTCAGTGTATAGTGACTGAGAATGTTTAAAGAGGAAGGTGGCCTTAACTTACAAGTGTTCCTTATTGTGGGCACTGTTTTCTGTTTTCTAAGCAGAGGAGTAAAAGGATATATTCAAGAGGCAACAGGCAAAAGAACCAGAGCACAAAACAACTAAATTCAGACACACCGGTTTATGAAGTCTATCATTTGTAAAGTTAAAAAACTTCCTGAAGTCGTAATCAGATGCAAAAAGCCTTAATTTACATTAAAAAAACCAATTCATTTTGTCAAAAAATCTATGAGGGTTCCTTAATGAGCATCAGCTTCTAAAATAAACAAAGAATATGAGGGGAAGAAACAGAATTTATTAGAAGGAAAAAGTCCCAGAGGAGCTTTTATATTTTTAACATTGCCTTAAATTGAAAAAATAGAAAATGCTATTATACTGTTTATCCTGATGAATTTAACTACTTTTCTAGGGGAGGGGTGCTATTTTAAATTCAAGGTTTTGTTTCTGATTTTAAAATCACAATTAGCACAATCACTAAAGAAAATGTTTCTCCTGATGTACATAAAACAGCTTAATGTTTTAATTTACCTAAACCACCAACTGAATGGTATAGGCCACTTTGAAAACATTCCCTAATCCTTGGAAATACCGTGGTTTCTTATATTCTTTCAAACACTAATCCTTGGAAAAAACATACCTTCTCTCATTTTCTATTCAATGTTTGCTATTGTTGTAATCTAAGTAAGGCCTCTTTGAAAAAATACAAAAATTAAGTTTAACCCACAATTGAGTCTTACATCCTGTGGTCTTGGAATTTTTAAATTTCATTCAAAACACATATTATAAACAAAGTCTCCCAAATGACCATCTAGAGAGGAATGTGGCAAAAATCCAGAAACTATTGTAATATTTAGAACTAGGATAAGCACAAATAATCAGTGTATTTTTTCAAGAGGGGATTATGGGTTGCAGTTTTACAAACCCTACAGGGGATTTACACGAGATGGACCAAGTTGTGTGCCTCCAAAAGAAACCAAACATTTTAGAGTGAATGAAGAGGAAGAAGAGGCATTAAAAGGATCTTCTTAATAACTAATATTTGTTCAATATAACCATAATTTAAGGAAACAGTCTGGCTTATAAATTCCTATAAAACTCAAGTTCAAAGCAGTATGCTTGACAGGCCTGTTCTTATTAGTTAGGTGATTATTAATAGTGGAGACTGTTTCAGGGTGGGAGGGCATTGCAGGGAGAACACTGGACAACACCAAAAATGATGTCACCAATCAGGAAAATCCACATTTTAGAGGCAGGAAGACCAGTGAAGTTATTGAAATACAAAGTAAAAACAGAAAGCACTTTTAAGAAGCAAATCTGTCAAGTGTATTTAAGTAGAATTAAGTCTAACCATTTTAGAGGCATTTAAAATCTAGACTTCTAAGGGAAAAGGTAAGACAGAGAAAGCTGTATTATTATCTCAAAATCTGCAACCTGTCCTTTAGAAACATCACATTTCCCTCCAGCTCCAAAAAGTGAAAGAAAAGAACTCCAACATAGGAATGAGGCTATGAAATAAATACTTTATACCTCAAAAGAGAAACTATTTAGGGACAGGGCAGGGGAGGGAGAGTCCACTAAGAAGCTGGAAACCAGTCACATTTCAAAATGATTCTTATCTTCTTAGCAAAGTTTAATATAACACCTTAAGTGCGTCTAATTTTGCACCTCAGTTAACTGTAAGGGTCTACTAATTTATCAACTCTTCTGTAACTGTTTAGAAGAATCCTTACCTAGAGGATTCACCCTAAATTTCATGCTATTTTCAACATCATTATTAACACATAGTGTAGATCTGCAGATACTGACGGTATCTAATTTTTTCTGCTCATAGATAATTGAATGTGAGTAGAGTTTACCACCTCCATAATATTTCAGTTTCAGTTTTAATAACACCATTCTGAGAAATTTTGGTGAACTAATATAGCATATTAGGCTGTTTTGCTTTTAATCATCATGAAAAGGCATCATTTCACTGGATGGAACAAAGGAAAAAGGTTTTCTTCATATAAACCTTGCTAATTTTATAATACACACACAGGACTTGTATTATCCTGGCAAACAACAAGCTGCTTCTCAGAAAAGATAGTTAAGACTGCTTTTAAAATAGTGTAGTAATCACTCTCCTTACAAATGGATAATTATTTCTGAATATTAGCTCTGATAATATGTGACTTAACAGAAAAAATGAAATGGGAAGTAACATATTGTGATTTTTTTTTTTAACGATGCTGAAACACTTATGCCAAATCTCAACATACCCCAACTCCCTTCACAGTAATTTTTTTTAATGAAAACCTTTTAAATGAAGTAGCAAGGTTTTGGAGGGAATGGCAAATTACAGGTTACCTGGTATAAGTGAAAGGGTTCTTGACGTGGAGGCAGAAAGACGGCATCAAATCTGGTCTGTCCACTTCTGACCTGGGTGTCCTTGGTCAAATCACTTGAACTTCGGGAGCTTCACTTCCTGCACCTATAAAATAAACATAAAAACATCTAACTCCCAGCACTGGGTGGGAGGGTGGGATAGGGGTATGGGGAGGTGGATTATAAACGTGAATAGCTGGTAAGAGGCTTCGTCCATTTATAATCGGCGCTCAGAATTTGAATGCTAATCACTTTCCTTTTCCTATGTAAACTTTACCAAAGAAAGATAGAAATATCCAAGTCTATACTTTTAAAAGACCTCGGTATCTACATCCTGCTAGAGTCTAAAGAGTGAACTTAAAATGGTAAAGGTGGTTGTATTTTTTGAAAATCTTTTTAAAAGAATAACACAATTAAAGTACTTCTGAGCAGTTGAAGCACAATGAAAGGAATTTACCATTAAGAGGGCAGTTGATCTAAATAAAATGAGCTTCCTTCCCCTCTTAGCATTTTTCACTCCTGTTTAATATTTTGTCTAGCTTTCATCATTATTTAAAATGGTCTTACTTATTTGTTTACCCCTTTATTATCTGTCTCTATCTTTGAACACAAGTCCCCTGAGGGCAGTGATCTTGTCTTACTGGCTCAGACCTGTCTCCCCTGCGCTTACAAGAGTTCCCGGCTCAGAGTGGGTGTTCAGTAAATATTTCTTTTTCAATCAACAGATGACAGAGGGATAGATTCAATAAGGTGAAAGTAGGATAGGATAAATTGAGCCATCGTATTTGATGGAGTAGAGGCTATAATGAGGCAATTGAGTTAGTTACTTGATTGCAAATTTAGAAGGTTATACTGAGACACCCTCAGTTAATCTGGCCTGTATTTCCATTCAGGGGCCTTCAAGTTGAACTTCTTAAGAAAGTTACACATGAGTATCCCAAAACACCCAAACAGGGAGGGGACTCTGCTGATCTGACGCCTACGTTGTTATGACAGGCATTTTGCATGTATGTTGTACGTATATTATTCACTACAAACATATGAGGTGATTATTAATATTTACCTCCTTTTGTAAAGGATCCTAGAAGTTAAGGAACATACCCAGTTGGTATGAACTAAAATTCCTCCTCTGTGCATTGCATGGCCTCCATTAAGTTCCTTTAGTAACTGCTATGAGTCCAAATTAAAAATACGGACATCATTATATTGTTTAGATCCTTTTTTTTTCAGATTCTATTTTGTGCTGAGGCTTGATAAGGTGACTCCTGTAAAAGAAAGTTGATTATGGAATATCCCTGGAAGGATTCTCAAGAAACTGGTGATAGGATTTTCTTTGGAGAGGGCAACTGGGTCCCTGGGAGACCCCAGCCAAAGGGAGTCTTACATTTCTCTGCATTTAGTGTTGCCAGCTAAGATACATGACGCCCACTTAAATTTGAATTTCAGATAAATAACAAATAATTTTTAGATAAGTATGTCCCAAATACTACATGGAACAAACTTTTGCTAAAATTTTGTTGCTGTTGTTTATCTGATATTCAGCTGTAATTGGGTGTCCTGTACTTTTATTTGCTAGATCTGGCAACCCTATGTGCATTCCTTTCTGTGAATTTAAAATTTTGTTTCATGTGTACATAAGACCCATTCTAAAAATAAATAATAAAATAATTTTATTTAATGCAGTTTTTGCTGTTTGTCACATATTTAAAGGCAATTTTAGCTAAGGACTGGAAGTGGACATCGTTATCGATTGAAATTAAATATGAGACTTAAGGATAATTTTTAAAAATAAGTATAAAAAGACTAAGTTTGCAAAGATGATTTTGATGGCATGCATTTTGCCAGAATAGTGCAGCTAAGGGGGAAAAAAGTCAGAAAACACACTTCCTGATGAAATTGTAAACATTGGAGACATAAAGGAAACACCTTCTCAATCATGAATCCTGGGATAAGACTAAGTCAAGAGAGGAAGAAATAGTTATCTGAATTCCAATTACCTTCAGCTCCACAAAGGTGGAATCTTAAATTGATTGAGCTTTAGAGCGGGAAGGAAACTTTGGGGTTTCCTTTTCAATTTCTTCATCACTTCCTCCACATTTGAAAATAAGGAATTTCCATTTCCATCTCCTCTACATCCCACCCCCACCCTCCAACTCCCCATCACCAGCTCTCAGGAATAGCCTAGAGGTGGTGTCCCAATTCTTAGGTCTTCAAGGTAATATTAGCATACCTATTATGTAATGACCCTACAAGTCCCTGGACTTTGGGTTCTTAATTCATCAAAGGTAAGGAGGGAGAAGGTGACCCAGTAGGTCCAGCATAGGGCAAAAGACAGGAAATGTTCATATTCTGCTATATCTGTAACTGTGAGCTAAGGAAATTTAGTTAATTTCTTTGGGCCATAGCTTCCTTAGCTATTAAAAGGGGGAGGAGTCCTATTCAGGGGTGTAAGAGCATCAAATGAGATCCTGGACATGAAGTCCCTTGGATTAAGTTGGTACTCAACAATTGCAGCTATTGGGGCTTCCCTGGTGGCGCAGTGGTTGAGAGTTTGCCTGCCGATGCAGGGGACACGGGTTCATGCCCTGGTCCAGGAAGATCCCACATGCCGCGGAGCGGCTGTGCCCGTGAGCCACGGCCGCTGAGCCTGCGCGTCCGGAGCCTGCGCTCCGCAACGGGAGAGGCCACAACAGTGAGAGGCCCGCGTACCGCAAAAAAAACAAAAACAAAAACAAAAATTGCAGCTATTAATCTTATCTTAAAACAAGGTCAGTTCACTTCCGAAATGTAAAGAAATATCATCCTTGCCAGAAATATAATCTCAAACTTACTATGATGCTAGAGGGTAAATCAGTTGACATAGCGATGACGATTCTCTAATTTTCTATGGAGCTTATTATATATTTGTCCACACATGAACATTTATATCAGCATATGGCTAAGGTAAAGGTTAAGATCATATTGACTTTTAAAGCAACTAAATGAATAAAGTTAAATTTTAATTTTTTTCTGCTTTTTTTGTTAACAGCTTTATTGGGATATACTTCACATACCATATAATTCACCCTTTAAAGTGTACATCCAATGGTTTTTAGTATATTCACGAAGTTGTGCAACAATCACCACAATCAAGTTTGGAACATTTTCATCATTCCAAAAGAAGTCCTGTATGCTTTAGTGGTCACTCACAACATACCCCTCCCAATACTCCCTAGCCCTAGGCAACCATTAATTTACTTCCTATCTTTATAATTTTGTCTATTCTAGATATGTCATATACAAAGAGGGCCTTTTGTGACTTGTTTCTTTCATATAGCATGTTTTCAAGGTTTATTCATGTTATAGTACATATCAGTACTTCATTTCTTTTTGAGGCCTAATAATATTCCATTTTATAGATATACTACATTTAATTTATCCATTCATCAGTTGATGGGCATTTGGTTTGTTTCTACTTTTCAGCTGTTGCAAATAATGCTTCCATGACCATTCATGTACAAGTTTTTGTTTGGACATATGTTTTCAGTTCTCTTTGGTATATACCTAGGAGAATTGCTGGGTCATATGGTAACTCTATTTTAACCTTTTGAGGAACTGTCAGACTGTCTTTCAAAATGGCTTCATCATGTTACATCCCACCAACAGTGTACAAGTGTTTTAATTTTTCTACATCCTTGACAACGTGTCGTTATCTGTCTTCTTGATTGTTGCCATCATAGTGGGTATGAAATGGTATCTCATTGTGGTTTTGATTTGCATTTTCCTGATGCTTAATGATGTTGAATATTTTTCCAAGTGTTTATTGGCCATTTGCATGTCTTATTTGGAGAAATGTCTATTTAGCGCCTTTACTCATTTGTAAATTGGATTATTTCCCTTTTTTTATTTAGTTTTTTTAAAATTGAAGTATAGTTGATTTACAATGTGCCATCTCTGCTGTGCAGCAAAGTGACTCAGTTTTATACATATATAAAATCTTTTTTTTAATATTCTTTTCCATTATGGTTTATTCTACTATTCAGTTTTAAGAATTCTTTATATATTTTAGATATTAGATCCTTATCAGATATATGATTTGCAAATATTTTCTCCCATTCTGTGGGGTGTCTTTTTCACTTTCTTCAGAGTGTGCTTTGAAGCACAAAAGTTTAATTTTAATGAAGCCCAATTTATTTATTTTTTCTTTTGTTGCTTGGGCTTTTGGTGTCATATCTAAGAAACCATTGCTAATCCAAGTTCATGAAGATCTATGCTTTCCTCTAAGCGTTTTATGGTTTTAGTTTTTACATTTAGGTCTATGATCCATTTTAAGGTAATTTTAATATATGTTGTGAAGTTTGGGGCCCAAGTTTATTATTTTCCATGTGGCTATCCAGTTGTCCCAGCACCATTTATGAAGACTACTTTTTCCCCATTGATTTGTTTTTGCACTCTTGATGGAAATCAATTGACCATAAATGTGACAGTTATGTCTGGACTCTCAATTCTACACCATTGAACTATATGTCTACCTCATGCATGCACCACACAGCCTTGATTACCGAAGGCTTGTAGTGAGTTTTGAAAAGGGGAAGTGTAGCTGCTCCAGCTTTTTTTTTTTTTTTTTTTCCCAAGATTGTTTTGGCTATTCTGGGTTCCTTAAAACTTCGTATGAATTTTAGGAACAACTTGTCCATTTCTGCCAAGTGGACAGTTGAAATTTTGATAGTGATTGTGTTGATTCTGTAGGTCAATTTGAGGAGCGTTGCCATCTTATTAGTATTTTTCAATCCATGAACATGAATGTCTTTCCATTTATTTATTTAGATCTTTAAAAATTTATTAAAAAAAATTTATTTCAACAACGTTTCATAGTTTTCAGAGTGTAAGAACTGCATTCCTTTTGTTAAATTTATTCCGAAGTATTTTATTCTTTTTGATGCTAATGGAATTGTCTCAATTTTATTTTTGGATTGTCCCTTGCAAATATATAGAAATACATTGAGTTTTGAATATTGACCTTGTATCCTGCAAACTTGCTGAACTTGTGTATTAGTTCTAATACATTTTTAGTGGAGTGCTCAGAATTTTGTATATATAAAGTCCTATCATCTGAAAATAGAGACACTTTTTCTTCTTCTTTTCTAATCTGAATGCCTTTATTTCATTTTCTTGCCAAATTACTTGGGTAGCACCTCCAGTGCAATGTTGAATAGAAATGGTCCAAATGGAAATCTTTGTCTTCTTCCTGATGTCAGTGGGAAAGCATCAGTCTTTTATTTTTTAAAATGACACTGAATCTTGATTTTTCACAGATACTTTTATCAGGTTGAGGAAGTTCCCTTCCTAGTTTGTTCAGCATTTGCTGGAATTTTGTTGAGAATTTTTGTGTTTATATTTATTGGTTTGTAGGTTTCTTTTCTTGTAATGTCTTTGGTGAATTATTTTTTAAAATAATAAACATGGGAAAAAATCCACAAGGGTATTAGGTCTTCTCCCTGCTTTGGCTACCCATCCTTAGCCACTGTTACTAGTTCATACGATTGATTTATGTATATAAAATATTACCTGCTATTTAAAAATAAATCTTTTGCATTCTTAAGCATTTATATTTTTGTAAGTAATTTTTAAAATTATAATCTGATACTTTGAGTATACGACACAAGATATTCTCTATCAGGTTGTAATAATAAAATAACTTAATATAGCAAAAAAGTCCAAACAAACCTCACAAGCATAAATTCCACTTCCAGAACTATAACTTGTACAAATCATGCTCTCTGAGCCTCAGCTACAACAGGAATAAAATTACCTATCTGCAGCTTTGTCCTGAGGACTGACTGAGATGATATTTGTGAGAAGGCTTGGGATGGTGTAGACTCACTCATATTTATTGTCATTTCACAAATTGCATATCACAGTATCCCTTTAAATAGAAAGGGGTTCGGTTGCATGTTAGATTGGCATACAACTTTAAAAAAATCCTGTTTCATAAAACCGAGTACTTCTGTATGTAATCTGTTTTTCAGAAGTTATCTTTCAGTTCTTAAGTCCTTTTGTTTGGCTTAGATTCTGTGATTTGTTGCCTATTTTGGAAACTTGGAAAGTACCATGCAAATACAGATATAGCTTTGCTGGTTAAAAATAAAATACTTAGTGTTTGCTGGTGAAGGAAACTATGATGCTATGTAGGTAAAACTGCATGATGAAAATCAGATTCACATTTCATAAGAACATTTCGGGAGAGCTTTAGACTTGAAAATTAGGAGACAGTTGTTTCTCCCAAACAATAGTTTATAACTCTCACTGAAGTCAGAAGTAATTCTGAGGGTAGAATTTAAGCCAAGTGTTTTGAAAGCTGGGAGAAAGAAAAAAAAAAAAAAAGAAGCATGCATAAATTTCCAAATCTTCCCAAAGAACTTAAGTGGGAGGAGATTTGCAGTTAAGATCTTGAGAAATGTTTTTTCCACTAGTGGGATATTAGTAACACCTTAATACAATTTATTTTACCTTCCACAGAATGCTAATCATGATAGAATTTTGTTAAATAACCATTTAAGAGAAAAAAAGTTCATGTAAAACAATACCAGTTATAATATGTAACACGGAGTCTTCAAAAGTTCCTTTAAATAGAGTTTCTCTAATGCATTTTACAAATTAAGTACATCATTATGAGACTGAGATGAAACTTTTGTTTTTCCTATTACATTAAACTAAATCTGTACTCAATATTTATTGATAGCTTACTTAGAAATTATCTTATATATTTTTTCCTGCAGTAATTTCACAAGATTTCATTTTTAAACTCCCCTTGTTGACATATTACAATTTTTTTAATTAATTAAAATAAAAAATATTGACATACTGGCATCATGGCTGTTTTAAAAGTGACAATGTACAATTTTGATTATGATGTTCAAGGGGATTCTCCATTGTCTTTGATAGCTGTCCTTGACAGAGTTTGGTTTTTCACAAGATAGGAATTGTTTGATATCTTTCACTATTTGTCAGTGGTTGAATAGACTGGTTCCAAAGTTGATCTTCTTAGTTCTTAGTCTATTTTGGACAAGGATGCTAGCCACAAAGGTCATAACTGCAAGTTGATGCTTATCATTACACTATCTCTGACACAAAACAACACAGATGCAAAGGGTGAAACCTTTCTGGTAGGCTTTCTTTGAAAAACTGATAAAGGTCATTTGCACCCCAGGTTAATAGTAACATGGGGCAGAGGAGAAAATTTAGGGATCTTTGTCTGTTCTATTCATTTGCTATAAAACCATACTCAAATTTTTACAAATAAATGTGCCAACCAAAAATAAATACAATAAACTTATTTAAAGATAATTCTTGCCATTTAATTATCTGTGTCGTTATCTGATTTGATCTGTGCAACAAATCTCTAAGGCAGGGAGTCCTAGTCCATCTAATAGAAAAGAAAACAGCATTGGCATGGGTGGTACAATTTCCTAAAGCAGCAGCGTTTACTGAGTACTTACTATGTACCCAGTTATTTCGTGTAATATCTCAAATAATTTTCAAAATGACCGTAAGCCATAGGTTTTACATTCCCCATTTGCACATAAGGAAATATTAGCTTGCCCAAAGTTAGCCAGCTGGCTAGTGGTGGATGTAGGACTCAATGGGAGAGCTGGTCCAATGCTTTTTCCTTTATACCCCAGCTGTTTTGTTAATTATGAGTGTTCAACATTGACCCAACACAGAACCAAAAACCACAATATATGATACATGACAAAGGGGAACGTTTAGAAAATCAAAACTCAAATGTATTCTTTTATAAACAGATAACTGGAATTTTACAACTCATACGCTGTTTTCATTGATTGCATAGATAGTGTTAACTGGCTTTATCTTGTTTATGGCATAGAAAGAACAAGATGTATCAATCACACATGGAAACATTTTCTTTCAATTACATGATCAACAACTTTTGATAGATTATTCACCTTGTACACATTCTCACCAAAGGTACATTTGATTCCATTCGCATTCTACATCATTAGAGTAAATGGCGCATTCTTTTTCTTGTTTCACCTTTTTTAAAAAATATATTTTATTGTTACGTTGCGTATGTTTTAAATTTTTAATTTTATTTTACTTATTTGGTTGTGCTGGGTCTTAGTTGCGGCAGGCGGGCTCCTTAGCTGCGGCTCCAGGGCTCCTTAGTTGCAGCTCACCAGCTGCTTGTTGCTGCATGTGGGCTCCTTAGTTGTGGCATGCGAACTCGTAGTTGTGGCATGTATGTGGGATCTAGTTCCCTGACCACTGATCAAACCCGGGCCCCCTGCATTGGGAGCTCAGAGTCTTAGCCACCGCGCCACCAGGGAAGTCCCCTGTTTCACCTTCTTGAACTGCTGCACATGTTAAGCTTTGTTTCACTTGGACCTAAGAAAAAAAAAGAAAGAAAAAAAAAAAGAAGAGAAATCAAATTCCCAGGGCCAAAGAATCCTGTTTAAAATCAAATGCAATTGGAAAGCAAAGGGTGAATATTTATTTTTGTTTCTCAAGTTCTCCTAAAGCCCACTCTGTGACTTACTTTCAATGTTCTCTTTCTTTCTTTTAATCCTAGAATTAGAGCTTGTTTTCCTTATAGAATCACATAGTCTTTATGGAATCCTTCTTGACACTTTTTCAATCTTCTATACATTTTATTAATTTTAATTAACACACAGTAGAAAATGATAGGGATACTTTTATTTAAAAAGGGAGGTATTAGGATGAATGAAAACCATGAGTTAAGAGACTTCTGTGGAGTAAAAGACTCCTAATTTCTAACGTGAGCTATCAGTAAGGTTTTCTTAGGCACACAACCACCTCACAATCTGATCACATCAAGCCCTGCTCTTGTCAGCCATCTACAGCAGGTTTCCTAACCTTTTTGGCCACGTGAATCGCTTAGAAATTAAATAATAATAATGATATTGCCATTTCTGAATGGGTATGATAAAGAAATGAATCAACATCAATCTGGATAAAATCATCACTATGTTTGGCTATTTTAACATTGATTGTTGAAGCATTAAAGACATTTTGACATGCTTTGCAAGAATTTTCATGGGATGAAGGCAACTTATGGATTTATTAAATAAAAATAATAATGATAAAAATGAACACTACTATAGCAATTATGTTACAGGTATCATTCTATGTGCTTTAGACAGAATAAACACGTTGAATCCTCATGACAACCCTATGAATTAGCTGCTATTTTCTCCATTGTATACGTGAGGAAACAGGCACTGACAGGTTAAATAACTGGTCTAAGGTCTTACAGCTGGAACCATGCAATGTGATGCTGGAACCCGTGTTCTCCATCATGGGGCTGCCTAGTATTCAATAAAATTTTCAATATTTTAGTGTGTCTCATTAATATGAGTTGGTGTAACTTAACTTTAGAATGAAACCAATGTTGAAACATGCCGCTGTGTTTAAACCGCCACAGCGAAACGTGATCCCATCACAAATGTGCTGATCTCACTGCCACTATCTGCTCCACATGTCTATTGGATATACACGTAGGGGCCTCCAAACTTATTCCTCTTAGTAGTTAAATATTTCATTTATTGTTTTAACAAAGAAACTACACACCATTGGCCCCTTTAATGTGAAACTCCTGAAGAAAGAGTACACCAAACTCCTACAACAAAGATTCAAAGCTTGGTTCATGGACAATTTGCATCAGAATCCCTGACCAGCCTGCTAGAAAAGCCTATTCCTGGGATTCAGCCCAGATTTACTCATTTTAAGTCTTAGGGATTGGGCCCACCAACTTTTGAGGACCACCCTTCTACCAGGTCCTTCTTGTGACCCTGCCTACGCTGCCTACCCCCGCTTCTACATGCACCACCTGGAGTTCCCCTGAATACAAGATGCTGTTTCACACCTCAGAGCCTGAACATGCTGTTTCCTGTGCTTCTTATGCTTCCTCCTCTTATTGTCTTCTGAACTCCCACTCCACTAAGATTTAGTTCAAAAGTCATCTCTGCAAGGTTTCCCTGGGCCCATCAGGCAAGAGTTAGGTGCTTTTTCCACTGTACCCCAATGCCATTAAACTCATGCCTCTACCCTAGAATTATCCTGCAGCTGGTCTGTGTACTCTGCTGGCCGGGGACAGGGGGGAGGGTCCCCTGAGGTCTCTGCACTACCTATCCTTTGTAAACTACCAAAGATCATGCCTGACATAGAGTAATAGGGACTCTGAACTTGCCGCTTGAATGGACTGAGTTCAGCGTTACCAAATGATTGGGGTGAAGTCCTGACAGTTCTGCAGTTCTTAATTCTATTGAGACGGTACATCAAGTACATGACTTCTATTAGAAAATAATTTTTTAGCAGGTGGGAAAAAGGAAACACTTTGGTCATTTTTTTCTTCTTGCACATTTATTCCTTTTCTTTCTTTCCCCCCTTTTAATTAAAATGTTTTAAATTTTGAACAGGCAGTACATGTGCTTGGTACAAAATTCAAAGGATCCAAGATAAGCCACCTCTTCACCTACATCCTCCAACAATTGAGTCCCTTACAGTGAACCAGTCACTGTTACAGTTTGTCCTGTGTACTTCCAGAACCCTTTTAGATACATATAGGCAAATAAGTATACATTTATCTATCACTATTTTGCACCTTTTTTTAAAAAAAAATATTTATTTGGTTGCACCAGGTCTTAGTTGCAGCAGGCAGGGTCCTTAGTTGCAGCACGTGGGCTCCTTAGTTGTGGCTTGTGAACTCTTAGTTGTGGCATGCCAACTCTTAGTTGCAGCATGCATATGGGGTCTAGTTCCCTGACCAGGGATCGAACCCAGGCCCCCTGCATTGGGAGTGTGGAGTCTTATCCACTGCACCACCAGGGAAGTCCCTTGCACCTTGTTTTTTTAAACTTTGTGATCCTTCCACATAAGCACATAAAAAGCAGCCTCTGCTTATTAACAGATGCATACTATTCAATTCTATGAATATATCAGGGTGGTTTTCTTTTTTTAATTAAATTAAATTAATTTATTTTTGGCTGCATTGGGTCTTCATTGCTGTGCAAGGGCTCTTCTGTAGTTGTGGTAAGCGGGGGCAACTCTTCGTTGTGGTGTGCGGGCTTCTCACTGTGGTGGGTTCTCTTGTTGCAGAGCACAGGCTGTAGGCGCGTGGGCTTGCTTCAGCAGTTGTGACATGTGGGCTCAGTAGTTGTGGCTCATGGGCTCTAGAGCGCAGGCTCAGCAGTTGTGGTGCACAGGCTTAGTTGCTCCACGGCATGTGGGATCTTCCTGGACCAGGGCTCAAACCCGTGTCCCCTGTATTGGCAAGAGGATTCTTAACCACTGTGCCACCAGGGAAGCCTGGTGGTTTTCTTTTAATAAGACATCTCTTCATCGACATTTAGGTTGTTACCAGTATTCTCTACTATCAATAATGCTACAATATACGTACAGGTTGTTTCACACACTATGAGTTTATTTGTAGGATAGATGTCTAGAAACGGAATTGTAGGATTAACAGGTAGTGATAAGTTTTATCACAATGGTTTTCATAAAGATTATACACGTTTTCACTCCATTAGCAACACATGAGAATACCTGTTTCTTTATATTCTGCCAATAGTGTTTTGTTTCCTGAGGTTCTAGGATGGAGAGTAAAGGAAACCCTTCAAGTTAAGTATAGGTTCATCTACTGGTCTAACTCAGGAGTAAGAATATTTTTTGCAAAAAGTCAACACAGGTGTTTGCTTTGTAGGCTCATTTCTCCTCTGCAGGCAAGCTGGCATTGGGATATTCATTACTGCTCTAACCTCGGTATTGTTCTGAACCCTAGAATGCTTCGTGAGTCTTCAGAATCATTTCTACTCTGTTCTAGAAGTGGAAGACATCCCATTCATTCTACAAATACTTACTGAGCGTATATCCTGCACCAGGCATTGTTCTGGTGGCTGAGGCGTGGACAATGAACAAAATAGAAGTCCCTGCCCTCATTAAGATTGCATTATAATGGGGGGAGGCAGAGAGTAAACACAATACACAGATATGATATATGGTATGTTAGTTTACGATAAGTGCCATGGGAAAAATGAAGGAGGGAACAGGGGGTATGAGGAGTTACTTTCGTGAAGGGTGGTCAGGAAAGGCCTTGCTGAGAAGGTGACATTTAAGCAAAGACCGGAAAGCAGTGAAGGAAGGATCTTTAAGGCATCCGGGGGAAAGAGCAAAGGTAGGAGTTGAGGGGGTGCCTGGTATGTCTAGGAACAGCAAGGCAGGCTGCTGCTTAGGGCTCAGTGAGCAAGGGGAAGAGGTGAGATCAAGGAGTTCAGGAGGTCTGGGCGGCAGGCCTCATAGGAAAATAGGAAAACCACTGGAGGGTTCTAGAGGTGACTCTGAATGCTCTACTGAGAACAGACTGAGGGAAGGCAATAATGGATGAAGGCAGAATGAGTTAGGAGACTTCCTGAAAACCAGGTAAGAAATGAGATGGGTTAGGCTGGGCTGGTTGCCATGGAGGTGTGGATGTGTTTGGACTGTGGGTCAATTTTGATGGTGGACCCAGCAAGATTTTGTTAGATTGGATGTTGGATGTGAGACAGAAAGGAGATGAGAATGATTCCAAGGTTCTTAGCTTAAATAAGTGGAAGAATGGAATTATTTACTGGGATGGGGAAAGAATGCAGGTAGAGCAGGTATTAGGGTGAAGGTGAGTTGTGATTTGACTTGTGGTTACCATGGCTCTCTGTGGCTGGGGCTCTCAGATGGCCATGGTTCCAGATGCAATTAATGGCCTAGACAAGGCCATGACTGAAATGCCTTCTTGGCATGAAGGCTCAAAGGAATGTGTGCCCATGGGCATCATTCTCCTCCTGGTGCTAGCCTATTCCAAATCAGCCTTGCAGTGAGATACTGCATTAAATGTTCTTGCATCTTCTTTTTGTGAAATACTTAATCAAAGGGATATGCAAATGCACGCGCACACACACACAACTAACCTTGGAAACAACTAAAAAACTTGATTTCTTGTCCACTACATAACTAGCAGAACATGAACCCTTATTAAAGGACTCACTGTTCTCCGAAAATAAAAAACTCAATTCAACTCTACATTTGTGGGTCTACGATATCATCAAGACACCAGTTCCTAGACAATGCCAGGCTAGGCTGGTTACAGAAACCACACCAAGGCAATCTGAAATGTGCCTGGTTGAAGAATGCAAACCGGAATTCACTGGACAGATAAATAAACCAAGAAGGAATGCACTTAAAACAGCTGTCACTAAAGCATCTGATGAAACAATACCTAAAATTTGGAATGAATATTTCAACGAACACATAAAAAGGTGAAGGAAAGCAAAACCAGTATTTTAAGTTAAATTAGGGGAAAGGAAAAAAAAAAACAAAAAAACCCCGCAGAAACTGATATATACGGATTACTTCAAAAGGCTAAAAAGAGATTAAGGGGGAGAAATTAAAAAAATGTGTCCGAGTGGGAGGCGGAATCTATGCAAGTCTACAACGCAAGAGCGCACAGAGCACAATTTTTTCCCTACCCAACTCTTGAGACCAGCGGGTACCTCAGAAAGAAAACAACCATTCGCTAGAAGAGAGTAGCTAAGGGAATCCAAACTTGTCTTAAAGCAAGTAAAGTGGTGGCCAGACTGGGTGACTCAGAGGCATGACTCAAACCCGACACTGGGGGCCGTCAGCTCCCGGAGGCCGGGGGCGCGGCGTCAAAAACATTTTAGGAAAGTACCAGGCGCGTGGAGGGCGACAGGAAACCTCCCCGGGGACCGGCCTGGGGCTCCTCCTGCCCTAGAGTCTGACCTCTTACCATCCACACCAGGAGGAGTTTCTAATCTCCAGGCTTCCCCTTCTTCTTTCCGAAGCTGCCTCTCCACCACCCCCATTTTCCTTCCCCAAAGCGTCACGCAGCGTGTGTGTGCTAGACGTCGGGCCCCTCCCAGCAGCCCTCCGCCCCCCGCCCCGCGCTCCCAGCCACGCGCACCCCTCCAGCCCGGCCACGCGCACCCCTCCAGCCCGACCCCGCGCCTCCTCCAAGAGCCGCTCCCTTCCCACCCCGCCCGCGCCCGCCGCCCGGGCACGCGCGGCACAAACAGCGCCGGGAGCTGCTGTAGACAAACACCTGTCCCTCCTGGGCTCCGCGAGATTTGGAGCGAAAGCATAGGCAACAGTGGGAGGGTTCTCGCGAGGTTTAAGAAATTTCCCACGGCCCGTGTTGTGTCTGAATCGAGTAGTGGAAGGCGGTGGGAAGGAGGTGTAGCGTGAGACTGGGCTGCCCGCATTGGGCACATGCGCAGTGCCGCTCGCTCGTGCCGCGCCAATCCTGCAGCGCCTTCAGCAGGTTTCGGGCTCTGGATTCCAGTTCTCCGGGTTTTGGGACTCCCTGCGGGAGGCAGTGCTGGATCTGGGAACCTCTAGGAATTGAAAGGGCAAGGGTGGGGGGAAGAAAGGGGTGCTGCAGGTAGGGAGGAAGAGGTAGGGCTCGGGTCCTGCACCTTTCTAGTAAGTGCCCAGACGGGCCAAGTTTGCTCGGGGGCTTCCAGGTTTAGATTGTCTGAGATGCACTTCGGGCAACGAGCAGCGTCCTCGACTGTGCCAGGCCCACGGGAGGACCTTGTCAGTCTGTCCCCGTATACATCTGGGTTCACACAAGTCTGGGGGCTGCGATGAGGTCCTAGGGAGATTTACACGACAGGCAGCTCTCTGCCCAAGCAAAACCTTTGGCTTGAGTGCGGGGTGGGGGAGTGGTGGCTTTCAATTACAACGCAGTTTTCACTTATGGAGAAAGCTTCGCGGTGCTCTGGCGTGTGTATGCGAAGTGGACACAGTAGGGGTGTCTTTGCCAGAGGCCTTGGCCTGACCTCATTTCACACCCAAGGAGAAGAAAGCTAAGGCTCTAATAGAGCTCAACTGCAAAAGTTGTTCATTTACAGAGTTCTGGAGGGTCGGACCACGATGTAATATTGTCTGTCTCTCTGTTAGCAAGGGGGTCGAATGAACTAAGATAGTTCTTGGTATGTCACTCGTCCGAACTCCAGGCATCTTTGTAGCTCCAGCACCTAACGCTGACATTACCGTAATGGAGGCGTCCAATGAACGTTTGTATGAATGAAAAGGGCTGGGAACTAGAGTGAGCGGGAAGCCACTTGGAAAACACCCATTTGAGGAGGTGTTTCATCTAGGCCTGTGAAACGCGGCAGATTTTCCCAGGACCCCTCCGCTCTTCCCCTCGGCTCCGCCTCCTGACCCCTCCATTCTCCGTCCCCGTTGTAATCCCCTCCGGTTTTCCTCAGTCTCCACGTACGTCCCTCAGGGCGCGTCCCAAAACCCGGATAACCGGAGCGCTCCCCATGTACCAGATGGAGGGCTCGCCCGCGGAGGAGCCGCCTGCGCATGCTCCATCTCTTGGGTAGGTTTCCAGGGAAGGCAGTGAGCTGTATCCCTTACTCCGCTGGCGGCGCGAGGCGTCTGGCTCTTCGCGGCTGCTGCGAGGGAAAAGGGAGCGCGGGGGCTGGGTGGAATCGAGGAGTGAGGAAAAAGGGAAGGGGCGGGGGAGAGGGACCAGGGAAGGCGTCAGGGGGAATCTCGCGAGGGTTGGAGTTTTGGCGAGAGTTTGTGGAAGATGGCGCCTGTTGTGACAGGGTAAGTCTGGGGGAATCGGAGCGCTGGGAACCGGGAAAGTTGCGGGCGTCTCGCAGCCCGCGGCTGGTGGCGGGTTCGAGGGCCGCGGCACGCTTGGCGTCCGGGGGCCGCGGGGGCGGTGTAGCGTGCGCCGAGCGCGGCGGCGGCGTGTGGTCGTGCGCTGCCCGCTCTGCGCTGCTGTGGCTCGGGCTCCGGCGCGTGAGGGCGGGTGGCGACGGCGGCGAGGCCGGTGGGTGCGGGCGTGAGTGCGGCCCGGCGCGCGGGGCCCGCGGGCTCCGTGCCCGCAGCGCGCCTTCCGCGCTGCCGCTCGCTGGCCCTGCCTCCCGGCCCCGCGCAGCTTTGTTCCTTGAGGCCGTCGTCGCCTTCTCGCCGGGCGGGTGCCCCCGGCCCCGGGCGCTTTGTCTCTCCCCGCTGCCCCCCGCGACTCTCTACCCCCGGCCCTTTGTTTCGCTGCCTTGGGCGCTTTGTCCGACCCGTCGCGCCCCGCATCCCTTCTTCATCTCCTCCCCTCAGCTGTCCTTCCTCCCGTGCCCCTTTGTTGTGCCCCTCTCTATTCGGTAGCTCAGTGACCTGCCACAGCCCAGGTACCACATTTCTGTTTTTCTTCTAATTTTTCTCCCATTATTTCTCTCTTGCGTTTCCCTCTCACCTTTCTGCTTGGCCCTTGATCACCCCCGGAGGCTTTGTCTCCCCCGTCCAGTGGTTTATTCGTTTGGTACCCCCTTCACCTCCCATCATCGGTTGGTTTATCCACTATCCACGGTGTTTGTCGGCTGAACTGTCCCAGCCCCGGGGACTCCATCTGGTGCTCCTAAGTACAGACAGACCCTAGGGTTTGTTGTTGTTTTTGTGCGTCTGAAAGATGCGTGGGGATACTTGGTTTCCTCCTCAGCGCTCCTCGTCTCCGCACCCTTTTCTCTCGGGATTGCGTGCACACCTCCCCACCACCCCTTTCTCTCGGGATTACAGTGTCTCCAGTTTTCTTCGCGGTCTCTTTGGGCCCCTGGTTGTTTTGCTTGGCAACAGTAGCCCTGGAAAAAGGTCTCTTGGTTATTCGCCCCCCCCCCAACCCCAGTACCCGCCCTCCCGCCCCTTGGTTTCTGATGGCCTAGGCCAAGGGCAGCTGTCGTAGCTTTGCATCTGGGTTACCTGAGGGTGTTGTAGAGATGAAAGGTGTTTTTTTTCTGTTGGCGTGCGAGAATAGTTTAAATTGTTACGTTGGATATTCATTTGGTACGTGCATAGCAGTTGAGTATTTGGTGTTAAAAAACTTGTGAATGTTGGTTTGGGGTGGAGAATTTCAGCATTTTCAAGAGTTCAGTTATTTTACCAGTAACTGCTGCTTTGCAAGGAAAAAGGGAGGGCATCCTGCTTGGAAATTTGATATAAATATTTTACTTTTTCTTAATTTTTAGATAGTTTACAGTTATGTGCTTTTGCTCTGTAGATTTATGACAGCTCTTCTGCCCCATCTTCGAAGTTGAAACGAGGAAAAAGCACTTAAGAGTGCAGTTTGGGTTGATGACTACTGCTTCTGGAATCTTTGTGGAATGCATTAATCAAATGCAATTAAAAGACATTTAAGTAATAGTCTTTTAAGGAAGGTAAAGGCACTTCTAGTGTTAAAGGAGCTTTAATTTGTTCAGAGTGCTTATTGTTATGGAAATGTTAAAAGCTTCGAGTTTGGTGTGGGAGTTGGGGGACGGTGGTATGGTGCGTTTAAATGGCCTGGATGTTCTGGTGCTGGAAAAAGAGGTATTAGATTTACCAGTATTACTAGGCTGAGTAGACTGTTCAGGAGGTACACCCCCGCCCCAACTAGCTGATCACTACTTTTAGAAGATACGTTATCCATAAAATCACTTGGAGTGTCATTTCATTTGTAAACCACATGAAGTGCTACTAGTAGAGGATATACAAATGTGAGGAATGTTGGTGGAGAAGAAAGCATTTTTTTATAAGGCTGTGATTAGAATTAGTATGAATTAGTTTGAATTTTACTTAATGGAAAATCATCTTTCATGATTGATATGTGAGGCTTCTGTGAAAATTAGCAGTCTGGGTTCCATGAGTGGATTCCACCTATAATCGTTTGTCTTCCTTACTTGTTCCTAGGGCATAATCATTCTTTTTGAAGGTGAAATCTTGAGCACACACTGTTGTTTCTGACTGTAAGCAAATACCTTGTAATAATGGAAGGTATTTTGCTCTGATGTGTGCAGATAAGAATGATCACACAAACCTCATAAAAGCAACTTTTAAAAATCAAGTTGTGTTTTTTTGTTTATAAATCGTGTAAGACCTTTACTTCATGACCAAATAAAACTACCTTTATTAAATCATATTAAATAGCAGCATATTTAGAAACATACAGCATTAGTTGTAATTGGGAAACTTTCATTTTGAGTATTGACTATTAAAGCTTTAAATGTATTGTCCATGCGTATTGCAGATGGATCTGCAGAGGGTATACTTTCAGGAAAAAATATAAGAGGCTTACTTGGGGTATTTTGACTCCTGTTCTAATATATGCTTCTTAAATAGGTTTGTTTAAAACTTACCTATTCTATACCCACAGATTTCTATCAGTGTCTTAAGTGGCTAAGATAAAAAACGTTTTGGGGGTGGGAGGGAAGCTACTCTTGCCAGATGTAATTCATTAAATAATCTTTGGCTCTCTGGATGGATAAAGTATTAGGGAAAAAAATGGTGTGTTTGAAAGTTCTTACAAATCTTTAGTATTCGGTCATTTAAAAAAATATATTTAAAAAACCCAGGACTTGGCTTTAAAACATTATTCACATTTTGTTTCCTCCTAATACTAAATTTCATGTTATTTCAACTAGGGGCAGTATTTTCTCATGGATTGGCTAAAAGTTGTTATTTTTGGCATCTGGCTTTGTGATTATTTCCAAGTTACTCTACTTCCCCTGGGCCAATTTCCTAACTATGTAGTAAAATGGGAATTGTAACTTGCCACATCTGCACAGGATTGCTGTGCCTTAGGATTTGCACAGAGCATCCTTGGATGAAAGGTGTGGTTAAAAAATCTAGGAATTGTTACTGAATTAAGCCAATGTGAAGTAGGTCATATTTTATAGGAAATCAAGTAGGATGTTATGAACTAAGTTCTTGGCAAATCACAGTGGTGATAGTGGGATAAAAAATCTCCAAATATGTATTATAGTTAGGGTAATAAAATTGATACTGTTTTTAAGAGGGAGAGGGATAAGTAAAACACATTACAGGGTGGGGTGTGTGTGTGTGTGTGTTTGTGTTGTGTAAGAGAGTGAAGATCTGTCAAACTCAAATGTAATAACATTTTAAAATTGTGGGATGCCTTTCCTCTGTTGATTTGTTTTCTGCATGTGGTACTCTTTTGTTTTAAATGGTAGCACAAAATGTTTTCACTAGACTCTAGGCCAAGTCTGTTAATAGTAGTTAATTTTCAATATACCTTATATTTTTTAATGCTTTGTCATTTACTCTCAATATTTTCTAACAACCAGTACCATAATTTCAGACTTGACCTTTGGCCTAGAAAAGTGTTTCGCATTTGGGAGATACTCTGTAGATATTTATTGAAAAAACAAAACCAGTTGTTTCTCTATTCCTGGTAGATTATGTCATGTCCCAATAGTTCCCCAAGCCAGGTTTTCTCTCTCACACATAACTCTTTATGTTTAATCACTAAGAACTGATAATTTTCCATCCTGAAAAACTCTTGAATCTGTCTCCTCTATCCTCACTGCCACAATTCATGCTCTCATCGTTTCTCACCTGGATTGCTACAGACATTGGCAGCTTCCTCTTTCTGCTTCTAGACTCACCCCCTTTGTCCAACTTCCACATAGTCGTTCTAAAGAGCAAATCCGATCACTTCACTCCTTATTTTAAAAACCTTTCAATGGCTCCCCCTAGCAGCCTTCATTAAGAGAGGCAGTGGAGTGGAGAGTTTATGAGCTCACTTTTAGGATTTAATCTGAACTGGGTTCCAGTTCTGTCTCTGCCACTTAAAACCTCTATAAGATTGACAAACGATCTAACCTCTCCTTGCCTCCTCCATCAGTTGCAAGGTAATTATTCTTAGCTCAGTGGTTCTCTGTGAGGATTAAATGCAAGAGAACATTTGAGGATGCCTGGCATATAGCAAGTGCTCAAAAAATGTTAGCTAGCACGGCATATAGGGTCCTGTATAACTATTTCATTTACCTTTTCTCCAGCTGAACTGTTTTGCCTTTCTCTCCCTTCATATTCAGTTCTCCAGCCATATTCAAGAACTTGGAGTTCCTTGTATGGGCTCCACAGTTTAATGTATCCCTGTGCTTGAAAAGTGCTGGTGTTAGGTAGGTTATTATTCAAGATTTTGGTCTGAGGATATTCTACCCTGATCCACCAGGCTGGGTTCAGTACCCCTCCTGTGTGTTCTTAAAGGACTGGGTATAATTCACTTGGAAGTGTCATACTGAATTGTAATTGTCTGTCATACCCAAAGGCTGTTGGTCACTTGATGACAGATAACGTTAAAAAAAATTATATATTCTTAGAAGAGTGTCTAGAACATGATGGGGACTCAGTAAAAAGTTTTTTGAACAAAGGACTCAGAGAACTTTGAAACCATGATGCAACATGGTTCGTGTAAGCAGAATTTGATGTGTACAGGGAATATATTGATTCTATAGGGTATTTAATTGCTGAAGTACCCAAAGGAATTGATATTTTCAGTCAAAGACAGTCTTATAGCCCCTGACAACATTGTAGTAAAATTCTTAGGCAAAAGTTCCTTTGGATTTTTAGAAAGTAGTGTATTTGTACAAACTGACAAGCTTAAATACCATATTTTGTTTTTTTGTATGGTTGACTATTCAGTGTTTTTCAAAAGGTTTCATTATTTTTAAGTGTTTTAAGTACTTCTTAGATGCATAGGGACATGCATTAAACCTTAAGACACTGTAGGCTGCTTTTTTGGGGGGATCCACACGATTGAACCAAATAAGTTTATAATCTTCAGGAAGGCTCAGGTTTTGTGGACAGATTACTTATAGATAATTTCTTTAAGCTTCAGTTTCTACCTCTATAAAATAAGTAATGATAATTTTGTTGTGTTTATCTGCTGGATACATTGTGACTATCAAGTAAGGTAAAATGTGTGTCAAAACAATGGATGTGTAAGTGATTTGTAAATAGTAAAGCACTGTATACAAATACTTTAATTTTAATAATCAGTTTCTTTTGGTAACCTTTCACAGGCAGGATTCAAGATGAACTTTCTTATATTGCAACCTGTGGTTTGTGGCTCATGTCTTAGGAAGGCAGCAGTGTATTTAGTGCAGAGGACTGCAGCCCTTTGAATATATGCCTTGGCATTTTGAGCAGACATATTTGATACATTACTGCTTGACCACACATGTTGTCATTGAGTCGCCCCCAACTTTTTGGGGTCTGCTTCTTCCTGCTCTCTTCTCTGCTTGGACAGCCATAATGATGTAGGAATGTTGAATGCCCAGCTGCTACCATCTCTCAGGACACCTTGCCCATAGTTCTGGATGCCCGTTAGGCCTGGTACAACATCAAGATGTCACTTATGTCTCATCAGGCCTGATTCTGCTTCAGGGAGTGAAATGATATCCTAATGGTGTGAAAAGGGTAATGCATTTCCTGAACACAACTTACTACTGGGGAAAAAGCAAGCATTGGAGGCACTCTGGCTTGGTTTGTATAATTGGTAGTAATTACTTATCTGTATAAATATTTGTGTAGGTTTGTTGTGTTGAGACAATGAAGAGTGATAAGCATGACAGCTTTTCAGTCACATTGGTAAGTTCATGGCAGTTTTGGGAATATTTAAATTTACAAAAACGAAAAGAAAGAAACCACTGCATCTTGGGTATCCTAAGTTGCCTTGCAATGAAAATGCCTTGCAATGAAAAAGCCTTGCAATGAAAATGCTGTGCTGATTGGATGTGAGATGGAATACACTAGAAAATCAAGTTGACCCTTTTTAATTCCCCTCCCATGCTTTCTTTTCTATATTCAGTATTTTAATTAATTAATGAATTGTGGCTGTGCCAGGTCTTAGTTGCGGCAGGCTGGATCTGTAGTTGCGGCGTGCGGACTCTTATTTGTGGCATGCATGCGGGATCTAGTTCCCTGACCAGGGATCGAACCCTGGCCCCCTGCATTGGGAGCGTGGAATCCTATCCACTGGACCACCAGGGAAGTCCCATCTATATTCCATATTTTTAATTTGGCCTTAGAACTAACATTTTTTGTGCACTTGTTAATTAGATGATAGAGTTGTAAATGAATAAGAATAGTTTCTCATAAACAGTTTATATAACTAGGAAAAATGTTCATCACTTTATGAAACCCTGTTACTTTTTACTAGTGTTGTAAAGATTGTGTTATATAACTGCAGTATCAGTTGCCTTATAAAATAGAGAATCAGTGTTATATATTTTTTCTTTAAACAACTTCTTTTGGAACAGTGGTATTCCGTGTTTGGAAAACTGCAGATCCACTAAGATCTTGCTTTTTTATCCAGAATACTTTTTTTTTTGGCCGTGCCACATGGCTTCAAGGATCTTAGTTCCTCGGCCAGGGATCAAACCCGGGCCCCAGCAGTGAAAGCGCCGAGTCCTAGCAACTGGACTGCCAGGGAATTCCTTTTTTTTTTTCTTTTAATTGGAACTTATTTTTTAGAGCAGTTTTAGTTTCACAGCAAAATTGAGGGGACGGTACAGATATTTCCTGTGTACTCCTTGCCCTCCCACAAATAGCCTCCTGTATTACCAACATCCCCCAACAGAGTGGTACATTTGTTATAACTGATGAACTTACACTGACACATTATTATCTCCCCAAGTCCATAGTTTACGTTAGGGTTCACTCTTGGTGTGCATTCTGTGGGTTTGGACAAAATGTATAACGTATCTACAAATGTATGTGCCGTTGTAGTATCAAACAGTAGCTTCATTGCCCTAGAAAATCCTCTGTGCTCTGCCTGTCCATTGCTCTCTCCTGCCTTATCCCATCCTGCAACCACTGAACTTTTTATTGTCACCATTGTTTCCAGCATACTTTTTCAAATCATTTAACTTTCGGTTTGAGTATGAGGAACTTTTTCATGGAAAAAATTATGTAGTTCTGTACAGAGCTCCTGATCCATACACCAAGTGGAAGAGGTAGAAATATTGAGATCCCCAGACATGAAGGAATGGTTAAGGGAAATGAAGAGTATAACCATGCTTTAGTGGTTCTTTGTAATTGTTTTAATAATGTATTTATTAAAGTTATTGAGCACTTAATAGGTATAAGACCGCTGTATAAAACCTTTTAAAGATGGCTAAAAAATGGTCCAGTGAAGCTCATGATTTAGTGGAAAGTACACAGATAATAAGGGAGATTATATGTGTTTAACAGATGTATAATGTTGATGGGAACATGGGTGCAAATGATTATCTTTTAATTCGAGAGGAGAGATCATAGGGAGTGGTAGAAAATAAAGCTAGAAAAGTGGTTGGGGCCTCTTAGAGGACCTTGAGTGCTAAGCCAAGGATTTGAACATCAAACAGGCATGGGGGGGGCACTGACCGAGTTTTGAAGAGGTGAGGCTGGGTGTAGATACAGTTGACACTTGAATAACACAGGTGTGGGGGGGTGGGTTGGGGCGAATAGCTTGTAGTAGGACCTTCAGGTACCTGAGGTTCCTCTGTACCCATGGTTCCCCATCCTCAGATTCAATGAGCCTGAGTCACGTGGTACTTAGTATTCATTACTGAAAAAAATCTTCATGTAAGTGGACCAGTGCTGCTCGAGGGTCAATTGTAGTGTAAAATAGATTGGAGTTGATGGAGAACATAAGAGAAATATATATGAGCAAAGTCTGATCTTGGAAAGCCTAGGAATGGAAGGAACAAAGCAACACTTTTGGGGGCAGGGTGGTAATAGGGAGCTTTGGAATCGATGCAGTAGATAAAATCTGTGGCTGTGAGCATGTCACTTAATCTAAGTCTTGCCCTTGTCTAAAAAGTGGGAGAAAATAATACTTCATGGTATCAATATGAGGATTAAATGAGATACAGGATATAAAATGCCTAACTCAGTTCTGGGAGTAGTAGGTGCTCAAAAAATAGGTTCTCCTCTTCCCCCTTTCTGGAATAGAATTTAAAGGATATTAGATGGGGGTGGGAAGAAGCATGGAAGAGAAGGTGGGACGGGGTGGGGGGACACTGAACGATTGAAACCTGGGTGATGAAGTATTTACAGGTGGGAAAGTCTGAGTGAGGTGAACAGGTGTAAGAGAACCTACCTAACACTGTTTGTTTCTTTTAAATAAATACTGAATATTTTTGCATGCTTCTGATATAACATTTAACGTTTTTCTGCAGTTGTGTAAATATACCTGTATTATCTTTTTTTTTTCTTCTGTCTATATCCATTTATCTAATCTATCAGCGAGCTTTGTAAAGACTGGGCCAATATTTTACTTTTGTTGCATGATTGTGGAGCAACTGCTATTGGCCAGTTTGTACTTGCTGGATGAACATGGCTTGAATGGATTTAATAAAATACAATACTTGCCACTAGGTGGCACTTAGTCTAAGTGATAAAGCTGAAATTCAGCATAGATTGGCTTTTGTATGTAGAGCCCACTGATAAACTGATCCCCTGGATTATTGTTTAGCTTTCTGCCAGTTCTGGACTATACTTTTTGAAGTGGGATATGAAACATACAGCAAATAGAAACCTCAGAGTATTGAAAAACAGAAAAGTGTAATGGCATTAGAATATGTCCTGTAAAAAGGAGCTGAAGTGAAGCTTAGTTAAAATTCACATCACAGTGACTAAATTACCCATCTCTGAGTGTATTTAAAGTGAAGCCTGGTGCCTAGATTTTAGGCCTTGTTTTTTCTTAAGACTTTGTGGATTGCTTTAAAGGAGAAGATTGGGAATTTGTTTGTTCCTGGATTTAATGAAAGATGATGATGAAGTGTGGTCTGTAGGGATACTGGACACGGTTCTGTATTCTCTTATTTATATTCTGGTGTACTGTGCTCTCCCTGTTGTGGAGTAACAAACATACCATAGAAAGAAACTACATCCTGTGTGACAAATGTTACAGGTTGTTAAATCCGTTAGATTCAGGAAACTTCAGACCTGGAAAAGACCTTGTTAATCATATGTTCTAAAGTAACCACTCATTTAAACGTAGGCAGAGACAGAGTAAATAATTTACAATTAGTTAATGGCTGAGACACGTTCAGTGCCTGAGCTGAGACTTGTTCTGTTTTTTTTTTTTTTTTTTTTTGCCGTACACGGCCCTCTCACTGTTGTGGCCTCTCCCGTTGCGGAGCACAGCCTCCGGACGCGCAGGCTCAGCGGCCATGGCTCACGGGCCCAGCTGCTCCGCTTCATGTGGGATCTTCCCGGACCAGGGCACGAACCCGTGTCCCCTGCATCGGCAGGCGGACTCTCACCCACTGCGCCACCAGGGAAGCCCCTGGTTTGTTTTTTAAGGGGAGAGATTTATGCTGGGCTTTCACTCTTTTGTATTTATACCGCTAAGCTGCCTTTTAATGTTACATGCACTTTGTTGTTTAAAATACTTTCTTCCCCCTATTTTTGTGGGCTTAGATCAAGAATACAAATTTCTCAGCCCCAAACCCGGGAGTACTGCTGCCAGTGTTGCTTAATAAGAGGTCAGCTCTGAGCCTGCCTGTTCTTTTTTCCTTTGCTGTTTTCCTGTTCTTGATGCTGCTTGCCTTCTTTATCTTGTACTGTACTTGTGACTGACCAGGGTGGCTACACACTTGTTCTCACTGCACACCTCCTCACCCAGTCTGCTTTAGTTGCCCCTGTGCAAGAACTGCCTGGGTTCACTTACCCCTGGTTCACTCCAGTCTCTGCTTCTTGCCTCCTTAGCTTCTTAGTTTTGCCACCTGCACTAAATTGCAGCTGGCTATTTCCAAGAAAATGGACAGGAGGGGAGATTGAGAAAAAAGAAGACTGTTATATAGGGAAGGAGGCCACAACTTGAAATCATATACTGAAAGATGGGCTTGTTTATGAACCTTATGATTTTCATAGAGTGATTTTTTAGTGTATTTATGTCAAAACAATATGATACTCTTGACTATGGAATTCATTAAATCTGTTGTGTCTGTCATCTGTGCTTATCCAAATGTCAAGGAAGTGAATTGAATCCATTTCAGCATTCCAAAGATAGTAGTGGTAGTTTTGGTTTGGTACTCTACTTACAGCTTACAGTAATGAGTGTCATTATTTGATTAAATGGATTGTACTGAATTAGTGGGGGTTGTTGCTTCACTGTTGTAATGTTAAAAAAACAAACCTGGAGAGCCATAGCTTTCAAAGATGATTTCATAATTATTGGTAACAAGTATTTTTCATTCTGGCCTTCCCCTATGCTATCGTGTCATAGGTACATTTTAATACAGAATTTAGTGGCATGTTATTCATTTAATCCTAGTTTCTTAGCTGTAAGTCCTGGAAGTTGTCAGTTGGTACATTAAATATCGTTTAAATTACATTACAATTTAAGTTCACATGGTAGCTTAGGTGTGCAGTTGATTTAGTTTTTCATTGTATTTTACCTTGTTTCTAAAATTATTTCAGGGAAGTGACTATCCAGTGGAAGTTTTCCTTAAGGGCTAGTTAGTGTCATCTGTAAACACTCATCTTGATTATTTTTCTTGTTGGAAAAATGTTTGTTATAAGAAACTCAAAAGTTATTTAAATATGTCATGTAAAGTGAGCCACTGTAGTCTTCCACCAGGAAATTAACTACTGTTATCAATTTGGGAGCATATTCTTCAACTTTTTTTGTTTTAAATGGAAATGCTAACACTCTATTTTATTGATATATTAAAAGATGTCAGTAGTTTAGCAAACAGAATATTTAAGGGGATTAGGGAACTGACATTTTGTTGAATATCTACTGAGTCCTCAACTACATTGTGAAGGGAGATAGTATCTCCATTTTATAGATGTCCGAGGGTCAGGGATTTAGTGATTTAACCCAAGTTCACACAGCTTCCCTTCTGCCTTTGTCATTGCACTACCATGTACTCAGAGAGCTTATGTTTATCTCTCCACCTAAATGTTAATCATTTGAAAGCTTCCAAGCTCTCTACTAGGTGGCAAGACAGTCCCAGACATAGGTAAGCCTAACACAGGGCTTTAAGGAAAAGGAGATTATTATATTCTTCTCTATTACATTACTTTAAAAATAAATATATATTCTTGACTAGTGTTTGAACTCAGAAGGTTCTCTGAAGTAGCATCGTTTATCTTTAAGTAAAATTTTGTATCATTTAAAAAATAATCTTGTCAGGTACTCCTGGGTTGATGTTAAATCAGTTAATCCTCTTTCTCCTATTTGTGTTTTTAGTTTTTATCTATGTCTTATTCCTTTTCTTCCTAAAGACCAATTTTCAGGTCATTTAATTATTTTGTATACACATTGTTTGGCTTTGGACAAGTTACCTAATTGTGTTGTAACTTAAGTTTCTCCATTTGTAAAGTGGGGAGCATATGTCAGAATTCTTGTGAGGATCAAATGTATGTATGCAAGGGGCTGCCAGACTAGGCTGTTCTGTAACAATTGCTTACTGTTGATTTCCTTCCTTATTTCTCATTCAAGCCAGGGCCAGATCTTTTCTTTACCACTTATCTTTTTTGTTAAATGTTAAAATCTGGTTTTTCATCCCAGGCCATCAATAAATAACCCTTCAACTGGATCCCAAAACCTTGTTTAATTTTTCTGCCTCCTTTGTTTTTATTGACCATGGTGTCTTTATTCATGACTAATAAGACACTTTCTTTATCTCTTGGACATTCCATCTTTTCTACCTGTTCCTCCTCTAGTCTTAAATATTGTGGTCTGCAATCTTTGTCTTTCTCTTTTTGTCTTATCTATTCTTTGACTTGATATGTGTATCATCACCTCAGATGTTTAGATACATATTTCTAAAACTACTACTGGTTGTTTTGTAGGCCCACCAAACTTGTTTTCTCCAAAGCAACATGTTTTTTCCACCGAATAGACCTGTTATACCATCTTATAAAATAGGCTTGATATCTGTTATTAATGCCATTGTTCATCCAGCAGGTAAAAATGAACTTCCGTATTTTCCTCATTTCCTCCTGCTTTTGTATTTTCTTATTTTGTTGATGACCAATCATTCCCTTTCTGCTTCCAGATTACTTGTCTCATATTCTGGGCTCTCCTCTCCTTGTTCACTGCCATTGCTTTATTCTCCAGGTCAGCTTCATCTCCTGGTTGGACCACTGTCATAGCCTTGTCAGTTCCTTCTTCAGTCTATGGCAGTTGGTGGTTTGCTAGTGTACAGTTGTTAGTATTTAGAGGTGTGGGGTTACTTGGCAACCTAATTTTGTTGTAAATGGTGTCCATAGATTTTGATTTTGTTGTCTAGGTGCTCTTTTATGTGGAGAGATTGAAAACCTGCCGCTGCCACCACCATCCTAAAATCCTGTCTTGAGTTTTTTAAAAAGTAATTTAGACAAATACATGTTACTTGTAAACTGAAATTAGTATAGAGTGAATAAGACAGTTCCTCTTCACACTTAAATCCCAACCCCCAGAGATAATGCACTGCTTACAGTGGGGTGAGTATACTTCCAAACTTTAGGGCAAACTCTCTACTTGTGCCCTAGATCCCTTCCCTTCTCAGCTACTCTAGGACATTGGTTAGCCCTCTAGCCTTTCCTCTGGTCTCAATTTTTACCTTTCTAGTGAAGCATTCTTTTCTTTTTTTTAATAAATTTATTGATTTTTTATTTTTAGCTGCGTTGGGTCTTCACTGCTGTGCACAGACTTTCTCTAGTTGCGGCGAGCGGGGGCTGCTCTTCGTTGTGGTGCGCGGGCTTCTCATTGCGGTGGCTTCTCTCTTTTTTTTTTTTTTTTAACATCTTTATTGGGGCACAATTGGGTGGCTTCTCTTGTTGCAGAGCATGGGCTCTAGGTGCACGGGCTTCAGTAGTTGTGGCTCGCGGGCTCTAGAGTGCAGGCTCAGTAGTTGTAGCGCACGGGCTTAGTTGCTCCGAGGCATGTGGGATCTTCCTGGACCAGCGCTCGAACCCGTGTCCCCTGCATTGGCAGGCGGATTCTTAACCACTGCTGCCACCAGGGAAGCCCTAGTGAAACATTCTTGACAATACAAACATGCTGTTATTTCTTCTCTGGATTCAGCCCTCGCCTCTAGTTCCTATTTCTCTATTCCTCTTTGCAACAAACTTCGTATGAAGAGTTCTTTCTATCTCCAGTTACTCTTACTCCATTTCCCCTAAACCTTTTCCAACCAGGCTTTTTGTCTGGACCACTTCAGCAAAACTGCTTTTCTCATGGTTACCAGTTCCCTTCACACAGTTGAATGTAGTAGTTTTTTTTTTTTTTTCAAATGTTATTTGACTTGACTTGATCAGTGGCATTTGATGTCTTGTTCAGACATTTTTTTGCCTTCTAGAATACCACACTTCTAGTTTCCCACCTCACTGGCACCTTTTTCTTGGTCTCCTTTCTAGTGCTTTCTGATTTTACTACATTTATCCTACTTTTTATCCCACATTATGTGCTCCTTCCCTGTTTTATTTTTCTCACTGGCATGTGTCAGCTTCTAACAATATATGTTATTTGCCTTTTATTTATTTCTCTTCCCTGCTAGAATATAGTGCTTGGCATGTAGTGGCTACTCAGTATGTATTTGTTGAATGAATGAACGGAGTGTTCTGACAGCATCACTTTTTGAATGGTCTGTTGTTTTCTCCTTGATTTGAAGTCCTACTTTTAGGACTTTTAGTCCTACTTTTAGTCCTACTTTTACTACTATGTGTTATACTTATAAAATTGTATAAGCCCCCTGGTATAAATACTGATTCATCTAATGTGTTCAATACCTGAATATGGTGTTCAGTAGTCCTGAGGTCTGTTGCATTTAGCCCTTGCCATCCTCTAGTGAGGAAGATAGTGTTCCTCTGTTTTACAGAAACTTAAGCAAGCTTACCTGTTGGTTGGTGGGAGAGTTGAAATTCAAACTCATGTCTCTGGATTCCAGTTCCATTGCCATGAACGTCTTCTAGTGATTGTGCAGTCTAATATGTGATAATGCTTCCCCACATGTAGTTACTGCTTAGTCATCCATCAACACATGATTGGCTGTGCTCACTAACCAGAAGCGCCCCTTCCCTCAGTCCAGGCAGAGAATAGATCTGAGGCAGGAGGGTAAAGTTGAGTAGGGAATTGGTTTATGCAGGATTTTTGTTTTTAATAGACTTTTTTTAATAGATATTTTTTTAGAACAGTTTTATGTGGGATTTTTGCCTCTGAATTTTAGAATATGATTTTGAAAGGAAGGTTGTGGAAAGAACACAGGCTGGTGGTCATGAAATAGATTCTCTTCACCACTAACTAATTTGGTAATATCCCTGCTTTGCTTATTTTCTGTGTAAATGATATCTTTGATCTAGGCTTTAAGTTAGAAATGATACTATATGTGCCAGAGAGCTTAGAGAGTAATTCTCACACCATGTAAATGAGAGGTATCACTATTAAAAATGACTCAAGTCTCATGTTTTTGGTACTCTAGATACATTCATTCTTTTTATTATACTGGAGTACTTTTAATTTTGTTTTATGTAAATCTTTTATTTTAAGGTTTCTGCTGTCAAATTTTGTTGTTTTTCTAACTAAGACAGCGGCTGTGGATGTGGCTTAAAAACTGATGAACTTCTACAATGATGAGCCTTTATGGAGCAATGAAAGGCTGCTTACAAATTGTAGCCACAGTTGCAATGAATTCTGTGTTTGTTCCCTAAGGGTGAATGTGTTTTGAGGGGAGTGAGTTAGGATAGTACAAATTGAGAGAGTGTTTCTATTCTGGGAATCTTTGGAGCAGTCATTTCTGCTACTGCTCTTTATTTCTTATGACTTTGAAGGAATTTGGAATGTTTTGCTTGACTTTTTGATGATCTTTAAGTGTATTACTTGGATATGTGTAAAGGTAAATTGTAATTTTAGTTGTTTTATGGACATGGTTTCTGTCATCAAATATTTTTGCCCTCAGCAATTACTGTGTGTAATAGCACTTATGGATGATGCTTTACCTGTGTCTGCTGTTTAAATGTTGGATTGTTTGGAACTAAATATTTTCCATTTGGTATGATTAGCTCATACATATAGTTTTAGGCACAGTGCGTATACCTGTTTTCATTTCAAAAGTATATGGTTTTAATACGTTGTTGAGCAGATCCAAATAGTTAACTATAAATTATTAAAAGTAGTTTTACTCTGAGATACTAAAGCTCACACCTGGAGCTGAGTTACAAGAAATAAGGTGAGCCTTGGTATTCTCTATCAAAATATCTAGAAGATAAATTTCTCCAGTGAAAAGAATTCTAGGAAATATTTATTTCAAAAAAAGAAAAAAAAAGGGGAAGAGTGGTAGAGTGATAGTTGAAACAAATGAGGCTCCCTGACCAAAGAAAACAAAAACAAAAAAAACCCATAACTGTATATGTGAGATTATAGTGAGTATTTAGGAAGTTATTAGAGTATATATTTGCAAACCTATAAACTATTTATGTATTTATTTATTTTTATAAATTTATTTATTTTTGGATGCATTGGGTCTTTCTTGCTGCTTGCAGGCTTTCTCTAGTTGCAGCGAGCAGGGGCTCCTCTTCATTATGGTGCACGGGCTTCTCATTGCAGTGGCTTCTCTTGTTGCAGAGCAGGGACGCCGGCTCTAGGCATGCGGGCTCAGTAGTTGTGGCACGCGGGCTCAGTAGTTGTGGCACGCGGGCTCAGTAGTTGTAGCACGTGGGCTCTAGCGCGCAGGTTCAGTAGTTGTGGCATACGGGCTTAGTTGCTTCGTGGCATGTGGGATCCTTCCGGACCAGGGTTCGAACCCATGTCCCCTGCATTGGCAGGCGGGTTCTTAACCACTGTGCCACCATGGAAGCCCAAATTGCTTAGTATTGAAGATATTCAAAAAGTACAGGTTGAATATGCTGTTAAAATGAACTTTTTTGTTGTTAAATTGCCTCATTTTTCCTCGTAGTTAAGAGAGTTTAAACCTTGACAGTAACTTCTTTTATTGTGTGGGACAGGATTTTATGCACATTAAAAATAACAGTTTTTGTGAATTGTAGTTATTATCCACAATTACTTTTAGATATAAAAGCATTCCCAGCGCCTGAGGTGCACGTGGCTCCGGTGGGAGCAGAGCATGTCTTTTCGAGGCAGAGGTTGCGGCTGCAGAGGAGGATTTGGATGAGGGGCGGCCGCGGAGGTTTTAACAAAGGCCAGGACCAAGGACCTCCAGAGCAAGTAGTTTTATTAGGAGAGTTCATGCATCTCTGTGAAGATGACATAGTTTGTAAATGTTCCATAGATGAGAATAAGGTGCCTTATTTCAGTGCTCGAGTTTATTTAGAAAACAAAGAACAAATTGGAAAATGGATGAAATATTTGGACAGCTTAGAGATTTTGTTTTTCAGTTAAATTGTCAGAGAACATGAAGGCATCTTCCTTTAAAAAACTACAGAAGTTTTATATAGATCCATGTAAGCTGCTGCCGTTGCAGAGGTTTCTACCTCAGCCTCAGGTGAGAAGGGATCTCCAGGAGGCGGTGGCCGGGGAGGTCGGAGGAGGAAGAGGACATGAAGTGTAACAGTTGACAGAAACTTCGCCAGTTGACTTCTGCATTAACCTCATGATCTACTTCTGTGGATCAGAAACTTGTTTCTTGATCAAATCTTAAAGAACTGGTCATTTTATGACAATGGAGCTAAAACGTCAATGTCAACAAAAAACAAGTGAGGCAGAACAGGCAATTTTCCTCCAAAAGAGTATGAACAAGTATTCTAATATTCTGTACAAAGCTTGAAACTTGTGGGTGTTTAATAAAGGGGCAGCTTTCATTTGAAGCGTATTCGAATTTTTAAAATAAAGTGTTTTATTCCTTTAAGTTTAAAAAAAAAAAAAGCATTCCCAGTGAGTTACTTCTGATTCATAATCAGATTTTAGCAGAGCAGATGTGGGCTACCAAAGGAAAAATTAGCCAAAAATATTAGGAGGTTAGAGAGCACTTTGTGTAACATTTAACTTTAGTTTCTTGGCTAATTTATATGAATAATTAAAGTTTCGAGGCAGTTAAATTTTCTTTTCTTCTCTTGGGATCTTACAGTTGTCACTGGTAGCTATAATCACTAGGGAAATGGAAGTATTATTTCCATAAACAGATGGCTTTTCCAGCACTGGTCCCTAACAGTGCTACTGAGGTTCCTGTTTATGTTGGATGATTTCCTAATCACACCAACTTGGTATACTTTTGAAAGATGACACCTGACAATAGAATATGATGTAGTTATTAAAATGACTTAGTGAACTTGAGAATTTACAAAAGTTGAGAGTATATATAATTCCCACGTTCCTGGGGGAAGATAGTCTGTTCCTGTGAGAGGAATCACCTAGTAATGGATACTGATGCCTCAGCTATCCTCTCAGGGATTCCTTAGCTACCTCTTCCACTTTTTGACTTTCATTAGCTCTGACATCAGTGCTTTTTTCATTTCTGCTTGGTCAGATGACTAGCCCATCCAGTGGTTTGAGGCATTGGTAGGTTTTTGTTAGGATTAAGGATAGGTTTCTGTTGTGTACAAGGAAGATATTCAGAGAATACAGTGATACAATTACTTAAAATGACAAAATCACGTATTTTTTCTGCTCTAATGTGAGCTTTTATTTGCTATTAATAGGATTATCTTCTCCCTTTTAATGTGTCTGTTTTCCTTTTCCTGTTGGACATTTTGTTTTGTTTTGTTTTGTTTTTGGCTCTGCCACGCTGCGTGGCTTGCGGGATCTTAGTTCCCTGACCAGGGATTGAACCTGTGCAGTGAAAGTGCAGGGTCCTAACCACTGGACCACCAGGGAATTCCCCTGTTGGACATTTTAAAACAAACACATATTGGGGATTCACTTGTATACTTACGCTCCTAAAATTTCAAAAACATGAGTCAACTATTAGGATTCTAAAAACTTTGCATTTGTAAGCTGTATTTACTCTGTAGCAAGAATTATCTGTATTTTTGAGGTCATTTTTAAATATATGAAAGGAATCTAGTGACAAAATTTGTGAAGACAGGTTGCCTTTTGAAAAGACAGGGTAGTGCTTTATTTCTTTAGTATAACTGGTTGGGGTAAGTTGTAAGAGTGAATAGAGGCTTGGCATATATATCTCGATTTTGGAGCTATTAAAAATTTGTCAAGGGACTTACCTGGTGGTCCAGTGGGTAAGACTCTGAGTTCCCAGTGAAGGGTGCCCGGGTTCGATCCCTGGTCGGAGAACTAGATCCCGCATACATTCCACAGCTAAGAAGTCTGCATGCTGCCACTAAGACCTGGCACAGCCAAAATAAATAAACACTAAATAAATAAATATTTTAAAAAATTGTAAAGAAGGAAAAAAAAACTCTGGTGCTTTACACATTTTGTTGGGGTGGGGGATGGTGGTGCCATTTGTTAAAATTAGATGGCACTGTGACAAATGGCATAGTAGAAGAGTAGAGTTAGTGTTGGTGGGGAGTTCTTGGTTTTGAACATGTTTTGTTTGAGGCCATTGTGAGAAAGTTAGATGAAGATATCCAGTGGCCAGTTACATATATAAATTGTGTGTGGTTCCTGGAGCTCAGGAGAGAGAGGTCAAGGTTGTACACACATACTTGAAGACTGTTAGATGTTAATTAAAACCTTGGGAGTGGGCAAAATCTCAGGGAGAGGTGGAGTTAAGCAGAGACAAACCACTGGTGAGCATCAATACTTCAGGAGTGGGTAGAGGTGTAAAAACTAGTAAAGGAAAACTAGTACTAGAAGAGGTGGGACAAAAACCTAGACAGTGTAGTATCACAAAAATGAAGAGAGTCCTTCTAGGAGGAGGGAAACTTGTCAGTTGTGTCACATGCTACAAAGAGGGCAAATGGGATAAACACAAATGCTCACTAGTTTAGCACTTTAGGACTTCAAGTTGGTAAGACTTTAGGACTTCAAATTGGTAAGAACTGGTGGGAGCTAAAATGTGGTTTGACACAGGTTGAGGAAGTGGAGACAGGTCTTTCAAGAGCAGTGGTTCAGAACTTGGTGGGAATGGAACCTAGGTGTTGTGATGGAGGAATAGGCTTGACATGTTTAGATGCTTATTGGAAGGAACACAAAGAGGGAAGGGGATGAAATTTATATGGGAACTCCTGTTGGTGCCTTTTCTGTAACATTGTGCAGCTTCTCATGTATTAATGGAAAGTCAACATTAAAGGGGGTTTTGTTGGGGACAGGGGCACACATTCAGTAATGTGACAATGAAGACATTCATGAACTTGATTTTCTTAACTTTTCAGAGTCTTTCCACATTGACTATCTCATTTAAAAAAAAAATTTTTTTTTTGGTCACACTATGTGGCATGTAGAACTTCCCTGACCAGGAATTGAACCCGTACCCCCTGCAGTGGAAGCGTGGAGTCTTAACCACTGGACCATCAGGGAAGTCCTGACTATCTCATTTTAATGAGGGAAAATATTCTGTATTTTTCTCCTCAAGGGTTGATGTTTATTCGTTGATTCTTTCATATATTTTTGCTTGGTGTCCCTAGTGACTGAGGTGGTGGATTTAATTAATTCATACGAAGCCAAAGAAGATTGCCTGTCTTTGGGGTCTTGATCCATATACTACAAGAGCTGTGTGGCCTGTGCAGCACTTTGTTTTGCTTTGTACTGTACTATAGTCTCTAGACTTTTGGTTGTTTACCTATATCAGTAGAAAGTTAATGTGTACCCCAGTATATGTGATTGTGTATTAAAAAATTATAATGAAGTGTTGTACTTTACTAATATACACATTGAAGTATCTATAGAAATTTCAAATGTTAAAAAATTTTGTGATAAAAATGAGGTAAACAAAATTTTGAAGATACTTTTAATAGAATGGTAGAACCCCTTTTTATCTTCACAAGTATTTTTTGAGAGTAGTGTATTTAAGGTTACTTTGTTATTTTTTAATTGTGGTATATATAATATGCATCATTTTTTAAAAATCTTGGTTAATACTTTGAGAGTCATTCAAAGGGCTAGTTTTAAGTTAGTTCTATACAAATCAGGTGATTTTCATAGTTGAAAAGCCATTGTTTAAAATGCCATGCTTACCTTAAGTGTTTTTAATTTTACAGAAGTAACTGCTAGATCACATACTACAGGAAGCTGCATGTCTTCACAGGAAAAGTAATCAATTTGGGGACCTTTTTGTGTAAGAAAAATGAGTAACTCGTCAAGTTTCAAAACCTTTTAAGTGCTTTGCCACAAGATGAAGAGCAAACCTCTATGTGGTACAAAAGGTTTTCAAGGTTACTCCCTGTTTCATGAAGATATAGTGTAACTAACCATATCCATGACATCTGGTAGTACTTTGTGTCATTCTGTTGTCATTTTCTTTGCTTCCTAATTGAAAGATTAAATGAATGAGTTTCTTGTGTGATGGGATCTCAGTAAGCTTTTTATAGAAATCTTGTTTTATTTTGCTTAAAGCAGCCACTCTCATAGCAGATAATACTCTTACTGATTTTCCATAAAAAGCTTTAATTAAAATAGGTCAAAGAAGCTCCCTCCTGAAGACATTGTGTCTTTTTGTTCAGTTTTCTATCCCTTGTACCTATAAGAGTTCCTGTCATGTAAAAGGCACTCAGTAAATATTTAACTGTAGAATGAATTTGCAGTTGAGAATATGTTTTCCTATAGATATTTTCTTAGAAAACTT
The DNA here is from genome assembly GCF_964270905.1 of Leucopleurus acutus. Lineage (NCBI taxonomy): Eukaryota > Metazoa > Chordata > Mammalia > Artiodactyla > Delphinidae > Leucopleurus > Leucopleurus acutus. The sequence continues at coordinate 52,654,516 of NC_139146.1, forward strand.
TGCATTTCATTAAGAAGCCAGCAAAGACTAAATAAACTGAGGCATATCAGAAAAAACATAACTACCTACTGTATGACAAATTTCCCGCACTATGTAGTTTTTTCTAATACCAATTCCCCCCCCATAATCTTCAACGGTGTTTTCTGTGCATATTTATATAGTAATTTACTGACAGAAAAATACATTTTGGTTTATGTTCATGTTATTCCCCAAGTCATACTTCAGCCTTTTCTACCATGACAGGAAGAATAAGTCTTTCCCATGATATGTGGCTTCCTTTTTTTTTTTTGACCGCGGCACGCGGGATTTTAGTTCCCCAACCAGGGATCGAACCTGTGCCCTCTGAAGTGGAAGTGTGAAGTCTTAATCACTGGACTGCCAGCGAAGTCCCTGTGGCTTTTTATCTTACACTGTTTTATAAGAAGTCACAAAAGAAGCATGTAAACTCAATGACATTTTCCAAAGTACTGAATTGAAAATCATGACTTTAAACCTTGCCAGAGAGAAAAAACTCACAACCTATAGAGACCTGTTATGTTTTAAGTACTTAAAATTTTAAGTATTTTACTAATTGTGATTGCTTTGCACTGTCATTTGCTAATATTTTGGGGCAAAATTTATATATACAGTGAAGTTACTGTTGATAATAGATGTAAATCTATATTTTAAAAAATTATCTTGGTTATTATTATCTTCTTTTTGACTGTCTTGTTATATCTGATTAATCATTATTTTTACTTGGTAAAGAGGGAATACTAGGAGGAAGAGGTACCCTTCTGCCATTTATTTATTTAGTGTGCTTAAATTATTAGTACTATCTCCAATACCTCTTTTGTTGCAGAAATTATCTTAAGTCCCTCACCTGTTTTTTTGAGGGCTCAGGTCATTAAACTAGGAAATTTGTGATGTGCTGAAACAGATCAGTCAGTGAGGGCACCATTATCAACCTTTCACATTGTGGAACACCTTTTATTCCCTCAGGTTGGGATCATCCGACATAGACTGAGCCCTAGTGATGTATTCAAAGGATTTTGAGTGCCAACTATGTCCCAGGCACTAGGATATACCAGTGGACAAAACAGACCAAAATATATATATAAAAATATGTATAATCTGCCAGTGTATAGAGGTTGCATTTTAGTGAGAGAGACAAAAACCAAATAAGTTAAATATTTATTGAGATTAGGGCTTCAGAAGAGAAAGAGTATTGGAAATAGGATAGGGAGTATCAGAAAGAGGTTGCAACAAGATAAAGTGGGTCTCTGAGGTGGTGACACTTGAGCAAAGGACCTTAAGGGTAAGTTGAGAATGTGAGGCATGTTTTATGTGGGGACAGAACATTCCAGCAAGCAGGAACAGCAAATGTAAAGACCCTGAGGCAAAGCGTGCCTAGATTAGATATGGTATGTGAAGTAAAGACAAGAATCAAAGCTAACCTCATGTTCTGGTTTGAGCAATGGTAATTACAGGGTTGCTATCATTTGATATGGGAAACAGGTTTTGGGTGTGAGATTGGGAGATGAGGATGTATGTACAGGAATAATTTGCTGGCATGGCTTCTGGATTTTGCATGGTGATGGATCAAAAACTGTCCCTCAGGCAAGAAATGTGATTTTGAATAACTTTCACTCTAAATTGATGACACTTAGGGAAGATAAACTAATTTATTTGCTCAAGCCAAAGGTAATTAATAAAGGAAGGGAACTTTCCTGGAGTAAATGAGTGTTTACACACTAATTTTGGAATTCTTAAATGATTACTTGAAATTTTCTTGCTTTATTCTATTAAAATGCAAAACGTTTCTCCCAACCCTGTTTTTTAAAAATTAATTGATTTAATTTATTTTTGGCTGCATTGGGTCTTCGTTGCTGCATGTGGGCTTTTCTCTAGTTGCGGCGAGCGGGGGCTACTCTTCATTGTGTGTATGGGCTTATTGCTGTGGCTTCTTTCTCTTGTTGTGGAGCATGGGCTCCAGGCGCGTGGGCTTCAGTAGTTGTGGCACGTGGGCTCAGTAGTTGTGGCTCACGGGCTGTAGAGTGCAGGCTCAGTAGTTGTGGCGCATGGGCTTAGTTTCTCTGTGGCATGTGGGATCTTCCCAGACCAGGGCTCGAACCCCTGTCTCCTGCATTGGCAGGCAGGTTCTTAACCACTGCGCCACCAGGGAAGCCCCCAACCCTGTTGATTTAAACAATACATGTGGTAATATTGTATAGATTGGTATGTAATCTCTGACATATGAGGATCATAATTCTGAGACTGTTTAGATAGAAACAGGGAAATAGGGAGGTATAATATTAAGACTAATGGGAAGAAGAAACAAATTTTTTACCACTGTGATGTTGTGATTTGTAAATCTGGTCATCAGATGACCAGAATATATTTCTCATACGTATTTGGTGTTGTCCACGGTTCCTGGCTCACAGCTCCTAAAACCCATGGAATTTCCTGAGTGATAAAGGTGTCTTTTGTTATGTTAATGTGGTAACATGTGGCCCTTTCCCCATACCTAGCCCATTGCATCTCTTCCAGTTGGCTATTCCTGAGTTATATCCTTTTATAAGAAACCGGTAATGTAGTAAGTGTGAGCCACTCTAGCAAATTAATCGAACCCAAGGAGGGGGTCATGGGAACCTCTGATCTATATAGCTGGCTGGTCAGAAACACACGTAATAAGTTGGGCTTGAGACTGGCTTCTGAAACCCAAGTTGGAGGTCATTGGAACCTCGGAGATCTATCTCCCGGTAGATAGTGTCAGAATTGAGTTGAATTGTAGGACACCTTTCTGCTGTCCAGGGAACTGCTTGTTGGTATGAGAAGTCCCCTTTCCATGTTGGAATTAGTACCAGAACCTGAACCTACATTTAACCACATACTTCGGTCTCAAGGCATCACTTGAATGATTTTTTTTTCTGAGAATGCTTTATGTTATAAACAATTAATTCTGGGCAACTGTGTATCAAAATATCTGCATTATATGGCCTGTTTTCTATACAAACTATGTTTATCTTTCTATATGAGCTTTCTGTTTTGATGCTGTATTTATAAATTTGGAAATACATGCATGCTGGGTAGGCTCCATTGCCTTAGTTTATATAATAGATTATTCAGTAGAATCACTCCCCATAGGATCATCTTCTCTAGTTGATATGTTAAGAAATGAAGTATATTAAGGGCTGCTTTGGGGTGTGTGTGTGTGTGTGTGTGTGTGTGTGTGTGTGCGCGCGCGCGCGCGCTTCATGTCTACTTTAGGATCACAATTAGTTGACGTTGATCTTTGTTTAAAGATCAACAACAGGGACTTCCCTGGTGGTGCAGTGGTTAAGACTCTGTGCTCCCAATGTAGGGGGCCCGGGTTCGATCCCTGTTCAGGGAACTAGATCCCACCTGCATGCCGCAACTCAGAGTTTGAGTGCTGCAACTAAGAGTTTGAATGCCACAACTAAGGAACCCTCGAGCTGCAACTAAGGAGCCCACCTGCTGCAACTAAGACCCAGCACAACCAAATAAGTAAATAAATATTAAAAAAAAGATCAACAGCAAATCATCAAAATATCATTAATCACTACTACTGCATTTTTGTCCTAATGGTAGCAGTTTTAACACACTTTTATTATTTTCTCTGTAGCATTGACATTTACGTCACACTTTTACTTTTTTTTTTTTTTTTGCGGTACGCGGGCCTCTCACTGCTGTGGCCTCTCCCATTGTGGAGCACAGGCTCTGGATGCACAGGCTCAGCGGCCATGGCTCACGGGCCTAGCCGCTCCATGGCATGTGGGATCTTCCTGGACCGGGGCATGAACCCGTGTCCCCTGCATCAGCAGGCGGACTCTCAACCATTGCGCCACCAGGGAAGCCACGTCACACTTTTAAAAGCCAGAACCAAAGCCAAACAAAAAGCTAACCGTGGCATTTTGATAAATCCATGTACTAAAGATTCATAGGGATTGTTTTGTCTAATGCACACAGGGGTTTCTGCCATAATGCCATATACAGTTGGTCCTTTGTATCCGTAGATTCTGCATCTGAGAAGTCAACCAACTGTGGTTTGAAAATATTTGGGGAGAAAAAAAATCCAGAAAGTTCCAAAAAGCAAAATTTGAATTTGCAACTTGCTGGCAACTATTTACACAGCATTTATGGAACATTTACATTGTATTAAGTATTATAAGTAATCTAGAGATGAATTAAAGTATATGGGGGGGGGACTTCCCTGGTGGTCCAGTGGTAAAGAATCTGCCTTCCAATGCAGGGGATGCGGGTTCGATCCCTGGTCAGGGAACTAAGATCCCACATGCCGCGGGTCAACTAAACCCACGTGCCACAACTACTGAGCCCATGTGCCTCAACTAGAGAGCCTGCATGCCACGAACTACAGAGCTCATGCGCGCCACAACTAAAGAGAGAAAACCTGCACACCACAACTAGAGAGAAGCCTGTGCGCCGCAATGAAAGATCCCAGATGCCACAACTAAGACCCAACGCAGCCGAAAAAGAAAAAAAAAAGAATAACAATAATAAAACTATATATATGGGAGGATGTGCATAGGTTATATGCAAATACTATGTGATTTTATATAAGGGACTTGGGCATCTGCAGATTTTGGTATCCAGGGGGGTCCTGGAACTAATCACCTGCAAATACTGAGGGGTGAATATGTAGCTTGACAAAACTTGAGATTTGCAAAATTGTGCAGTGAAAGTAATAAGACTCATGGGGAAAAAAAGGTTTGGGACAGACTATTGAAATTCCATGAAACTGATCTTGGATACTAACTAAAAACAATAGCAATCCTAAAAAAACAAAGGACTAGCATTTGTACCTTGTGTTACCATCAATCTTTGGAATCTTGAACCTTGGATTCAGCCTCTTCTAGTTGTAGGTCCTGGAAGGACATTGCTTCTAAGAGACTATTTTCATTAAAATTAAAAATCTAATCCTATGTGTAGCTTTCTTCATTAATCCATTTTTTAAAAAAATATTTATTTGTTTATTTGGTTGTTCTGGGTCTTAGTTGCGGCTCGCCGGCTTCTTAGTTGCAGTATGCGGGCTCCTTAGTTGTGGCATGCGAATTCTTAGTTGCGGCCTGCATCTTGGATCTAGTTCTCTGACCAGGGATCGAATCCGGGTCCCCTGCATTGGGCTCATGGAGTCTTAACCACTGCACCACCAGGGAAGTCCCAATCCATTGTGTTAATACAGGGGGAATTTTTTGCAGCTTCTTCATCTGCACAGGCAGCTTTGTCAAATAGCTTAACCCAGTTAGCTGAAAGAGTAGCAATTCCTGAAGCCGCTAAACCAGCTACTACTCGTAAGAAAGAAAAGTACTTTTGTAGATTTTCAGGGCTTTTTCCTTAAAATATTCATCTGTTACTAAGCTTTCATCTTTATTTGTGGAAAAGCTTTCCCCTTTGCCTCAAAACATTAACATGCTAGGAAAAATAGTGTATGAAGCAACATAACTTCCTTTTACACTAGCATCATTCACCTATTTCTAGTTGCCTAAGAAGTAATTCACAGCAAAGAACATACATTATAGCAGAACAGACTTTACACTTGTTTTGATTTGATTTGTTAAATGCATAGGGTGAGTGGCAGGTGAGTTCAGCTGACGCTTGAACAACTTGGCAGTTAGGGACATCAGACCCCTGTGCAGTGGAAAATCCTCATGTAGCTTTACAGTCGGCCCTCTGTACCCACAGTTCCGCTTCCTTGGATTCACCCAACCATGGATTGCATGGTATTATAGTGTGTATTTATTGGAGAAAAAAAAAATCCGTGTGTAAGTGGACCTGCATAGTTTAAATTCATCGTGTGTAAGTGGACCTGCCTAGTTCAAATCCATGTTGTTCAAGGATCAACTGTATTAATTTTGGAATCGGGAAGACCAGGCTTTGAATTCTGGCTCTATCACTTAAATGTCACTTTCTGCAAGTTACTTGACTTCTTTAAGCCTCAATTTGTGTATCTGTAAAATGGAATTAATTATACCTGTCCATAGAGTTTGGTAGTAAATAAAGGAGATAATTCCTGACAATTTTTTTTACACACTGAATTTACTAAGTAAGTGTTAGCTCTTAATTTGCAGTTGTCATTTATAATTCATAGTACTCTTCAGAGCATAGCATAACATATACCACTGTCAAGAAATATTTTCAGCAAGTTTAACATTTTTCAAATAATTTTTAGATGCTTATCAATTTTATTTAATATAAAATATGAGAAGGCAGGATTTTGTTTTTACTGTCAAATGTAGGTCACAAGGAAAACAGACACAAAATGTGGTAAATGAGATTTATATTTTCATTTTTTGGCAAAATTTTATATAGGAAACTGGTAAAATAATCAGAAAGTGAAGAGGCTGTAATTGTATTTAGGCTCGTGTGATGTAAGGGGATACAAACAGGTTTTTTCCTTTAGGTTTCAAAGGAGATGAACTTTTTCCTGTTTGAACGCTGTTAAAAGTTCTATACTGCTTTTGCCTATGACATGTAGTGGTTTTTAAGGTTTATATTCTCTCTTCCAACTCAAAGCTTTCATTTAACCAAATAAGTTGAACAGGAACTCCATTTAAAACTTCTCATTGATCCTTCTTATTTGATTTGATATTTCCTATTGACATTTTTATTCTTAGTACTATGCACTGAACTATTTTCAACAAATTCTATTGAGGAGTCATTTCTTGAAAACCTGTTACAGGCAAGATCTTTGAACACCTTAAGTTTTATAAAAGATGAGTTAGGACAGTTTGGTCTTTGGCTGTTTGTACCTTAGTGCAGAATCCAGCTATGCTCAGAACTTTTACTGTAATATAAAGATGAACATAATGACTCCTGTAATAGAGACATTTCACAAATACAGAAGAAGAAGGAGTGATTAATTTGGACTGGGGATTTCAGCAAAGCCTTCATGAAGGATTTCTTATTCCTCTTCTTATTTTTAAACTTAAAAAAAATTTTTTTTTGACTGCGCTGTGTGGCTTGTGGGATCTTAGTTCCCTGACCAGGGATTGAACCCGGGCCCTCAGCAGTGAAAGCACTGAGTCCTAACCACTGGACCACCAGGGAATTCCCCTTAAACTTTTAAATTATGCTAGAGGAAGGTGAGTTCTGGAAATCGGGAGGCGAGATTTTGTTCAGGAATACCTGGGTATATGGAATCTTAAAAAAAAAAAAAGTGGTTCTGAAGAACCTAGGGGCAGGACAGGAATAAAGACGCAGATATAGAGAATGGACTTGAGGACACAGGGAGGGGGAAGGGTAAGCTGGAACAAAGTGAGAGTGGCATGGACATATATACTACCAAATGTAAAATCGATAGCTAGTGGGAAGCAGCCGCATAGCACAGGGAGATCAGCTTGGTGCTTTGTGACCACCTAGAGGGGTGGGATAGGGAGAGTGGGAGAGAGACTCAAGAGTGAGGAGATATGGGGATATATGTATATGTATAGCTGATTCACTTTGTTATACAGCAGAAACTAACACGCCATTGTAAAGCAATTATACTCCAATAAATATGTTAAAAAAAAAAAAAAAAGAATACCTGGGTACTCTCTGTCCTCTGTCCCTCCCAGTCAGGGTGTGGTTCTCATAGGAGACAGATGGATTAATTAAAAAACCATGAGTGCTCAGTTTGTAAACATTCCTTCAAATGGATGAAAACAAAGTCAGTCGAAGAGTAAGCCTGAGTAGTGGCGGAGTGAGAATGTGGCTGTTTTCTCCCTGGACCTGAGGCGTGTGTCACTGGCAGCTGTGAATGTCATTAGGGAGCCTGAGCCAAGATAAATCTGTGCCAAGATAGGCTGCTTGTGCTTCTGTTCTGTGTAGCCAGTGCCATTCAGTTAAGTTCTGTATCATTGGATAAATGGAGTAGGAGCCAGATCAGGCCAAATAGATCAGGAGTGAGAGAGATTGTCTGTATAAGCTCTTCCTTTTATATATATGTATATGTGTGTGTATATATATATATATATATATATATATATACACACACACACACACACACACATATATATTATATATACACACATATATATACGTATATATATATATATATATATATATAAAACATTTCTTCCTTGAAATGTTATACAATTAATACAGGAATATATTCTTGTATCATTATTATGATAGTTTAGAAGCCTCCAGTTCTACTTCTTTCCCCAGAGGTAACCAGTTTTAAAATTTTGAGATACATTCTTCCAGACAATTTTCCATATACTTTGGGCTTTCTAGAGGGCATATGGGCTCATATTATTGTATTTGTATGTTATATATTATGTTTACTTTAAAAAGTTAATCATTCTTGAGTTCTTAGCATGCATTTAGAATTATTTTTCTTGGGAATTCCCCGGTGATCCAGTGGTTAGAACTTGGTGCTTTCCCTGCCATGGGCCTGGGTTCCATCCCTGGTCAGGGAACTAAGATGCTGCAAGTTGCGTGGCGCGGTACCCCCCGCCCCGCCCCCCCCCCCCAAATTTTCTTTAAAAAAATCTGTGTAGGGCTTCCCTGGTGGTGCAGTGGTTGAGAGTCCACCTGCCGATGCAGGGGACGCGGGTTCGTGCCCGGTCCAGGAGGATCCCACATGCCGCTGAGCAACTGGACCCGTGAGCCATGGCCGCTGAGCCTGTGCGTCCGGAGCCTGTGCTCCGCGACGGGAGAGGCCACAGCAGTGAGAGGCCTGCGTACCGCAAAAAACAGAAAAAACTGTGTAGTATTCCATATCCATAATATAGATGTAACAGAATTTATTAGCCAGTTTGCATTTGGCATACAACTACCTGTGTTTCTCTTTTAGGAACAACGCTGTGTCGTAGCCACACATCTGTGAGTATTTTTGTAAGACATACACTTAGAAGTGGAACTGCTGGTGGCAGGGATATGTACATTTGTAGTTTTGATAGATACTGCCAGCTCCAGAACCTTATATTAACTCACACCCATATGTATAGCAGTGTGTGAGTTGATGACTGGATTTCAATAGGAATTGAGAAGAAGGGACTTCTGTACAGATGGAGAAGTGTGAGAAAAAGCATGGAGGCAGGACAGCCTAGTAAATACGGTGAGACAAAAGGGAGTAAAGAATCTGATGTGTAGAGTATAGGAAGCAAGAGGGGCTTGTGGACAAGTCTAGAAAGGTAGGTTGGATCAAGTAGCAAAGTATTTTTACTGTGTAGCTCAGAACTTTAAACTTGAATGGACAATGGGAGCCTTTGGAAAGGTTTTAACACATGAGCTTTATTTCAAAAGCAGTAACTGTGAAGGCTAGGTTTTTGAGATGGGAAATTGGCTATGAGACTGTTATAGTAATCAAATGCTGTAATGAAGACCGTGACATTAGAAATTAAAGAATCAGATTCAAGCAGTGGTACAGAGTTAAAACCAGTTTGTAAGCTTAGGATGACAACAGAGAAACTGAATGTTGTGGCTATCTGAGTGGGTAGGCGGCACCATTTACAAAAACAAAACTAGAATGAGAAATAGGTTTGGGGTAAAATAAGGGAAACTTTATGAAAATATAAGGAAGAAGATAATTCACTATCTGCTGTTGATGTATTTCCATGATGTGTGTTCAGTTTTTTTATTGTAGCAAAATATATGTAATGTAAGATTTATTATTTTAACCATTTTTAACTGTACTGTTCAGTGGTATTAGGTGCATTCATGTTGTTGTACAACTATCACCACCATCCATCTCCAGAACTTTTTCCATCTTCCTAACCTGAAACTCTGCACTCATTAAGCAATAACTCTGTTCCCTCTTACCCTGAGCCCTTGGTAACCACCATTCTCCTTTCTATCTCTATGAATTTGACTGTTCTAGTTACCTAGTCATACAGTATTGTCCTTTTGTGACTGGCTTATTTCACTTAGCATAATGTCTTCAAGGTTCATCCATGTTGTAGCATGTCAGAATTCCTACCTTTTTAAGGTAGAATAGTATTCCATTGTATGCATGTACCACATTTAAAAAATCTGTCCATCTTCTGGTGGACATTTGGGTTGCATTTGTTTGAGTTTTTTGTTTGTTTGTTTTTGTGTTTTTGTTTCTTTGGTGGGGGGAATCTTGGGTTTTTTGTTATTGAAGATTGCATATAATAAAATTGAGTTTGATAAAACTGTGCAAACCACTACAGTCTTGTAGAGACCCCCTGTTCGAAAATAGTGTTTGCTGCCACAAGGATGATTACAGAAGATCATATAAATACTTTGTACAACTCAAATATATTATGACTTTTGGAAAAATGACCTAAAATGCTTATCCTGCTAGTGGTAGACACCACAATGGAGGTATAGTATAAAGTTAACCGGACTTAGAAGACTTGCGGTTTTTAATATAATCATTGGATTATTGTGAGGATTAAGTAAAATGTACAAAATTATGTACACTTTGAAGTGCCCAAAACAGAGATGGTGTTGTACATGTTCTAGTCTGACTGAAGAACTGCTTGAAGACCTTCAACTATCAGATAGGTGAAATAAAACAGCCCCTGCATCTGATGAAAAAAGTTGTGATAAGGTTATCCTAAAATAGGGATGAATTGTCAAGTGTTACCTGTTAATTTTGAAAGTGTCTCTAAAATCTTGATACTTTGTGGCAGTAATTTTCTAATTGAAGTTAAAATAAGAACAGTGAGGTGAGAATAAGTATATCAGAGAGGTTCCTTTATCTTTTTATTCATTACTCCCTAGAAAACACATATTCACTTTCCAAGTTCTCTACAGTTCATTTCTATTTAGCAGAGTTGTAATTCTAAGCCCACAGCCTGAAATTGTGACTTCTGTTAATACATTTCAACACAGTTCCATCTCAGGAACATGTGTTGGAACTCTTTAATACATCATTTTCCTTCATGTTCCTTTCCTATCATTTGGCATTGGAAAATGAAAAGCCTGAAGAGAACACAAAATCTAGATGAAGCATGGTGATGGAAAATTAAAGCAACAGATCAAAAGAAGTCCTTAGAGACTTTTAAACTAGTTCTTTCTAGTATGGCTAAAGTTATAGGACAGTTCTTTAACTTTATTAATTTCTTTCAGCCTCATTGTAATAGGTAAGCTAATAGAAGGTAGTTGGTAATTTAAATGAGATGCTTAGCATGTGGAAAGCACTTCATATGTGTTGTCTGTTAAATTTATTGTTTCTAGTCTATGGGATTGAGACTGAGAAGCATTTTGGTGACTAGAGAGCATCAGATAATAGGTTCCTGTTCTTATCTGAGTTTGCCTTTATTATTTTACCTGTACAGTGTTTGAATATGGACTGTCTCCCTTAAATTAGTCTCTGTAATTAGAGATTTTAAAAAATATTTTTACCACATTATCATTTATTTAACACTGACAGATATAGATGGCAGAGGATGCATAATTAAAATGCTAAGATTATTAGAACACTTGTTTAGTAAATAATACATTTACCTCATTTTTTAAAAATTCCAACTACAAGCAAGAACTAAATAGACTAACTTGACTTGTCATACCTCCCTACTCTTTGCAGAAAGTTCTGATAAACTGTAATAAATTCTGTTAGAATATCTGAGCATATCTAATTTATTATATCCAAACTGAGCTACTGAAACCCCCTCTTTTTTTCCTAATGTATTTTTTCTTCCAGTTTTATTGAGATATAATTGACATACAGCATTGTATGTTTATGGTGTATAGCATAATGATAGCTTACATACATCACAATAAGTTTGGTGAACAACCACGATCTCATATAGATACAAAATTAAAAAATGAACCCTCCCCACCCCAGATCTTCTCCTTAAGTTTTCCCCATCTCATTAAGTAACTTTATCCTTTGGGTTGCTTAGGCTAGAAACCTTGGAGTCACCATTGCTCTCTTCCTCTTTTTTCTTCAACTCTACGATCCGGAGTGTCATCAGATGTTGTTAGTTTTGTCTTTAAAATATGCCCGGGCTTCCCTGGTGGCACAGTGGTTGAGAGTCCGCCTGCTGATGCAGGGGACACGGGTTCTTACCCCGGTCCAGGAAGATCCCACATGCCGCGGAGTAGCTGGGCCCGTGAGCCATGGCCGCTGAGCCTGCGCAGCCTGTGCTCCGCAACGGGAGAGGCCACAACAGTGAGAGGCCCGCGTACCGCAAAAAAAAAAAAAAAAAAAAAAAAAAAATGCCCATAGTTTCATCACCTGTGACACTTCCCACTGCTTCCACCCTGTGTGAGGCTTTTTCATCTTTAACCTACATAGTCACCATAGCCTCTTAACTGGTCTCTACTGCTTTTTCCCTTTATACCTTTTCTCTTTCCTTGCTCAGCAGCCAATTCATGCTGATCTTCCTCTGCTTAGATCTTGATCTTCCTTGACTCAAAATTTGGAGTAAAAAGCTCAAGACCTTCGTGATCTGTGGTGTCCCTTGAACATGTACATGCACACCGCCACCCGTACTCACACAAACTCACATAACCTCTCGTCTCCTGATACGCCTCTCCTGTAGTCTCTGTTCCTCGCTGAAACACTCCTGCTTTAGGGCTCTTGGACCTACTTTTTGTTACCTTTGCATGAAATCTTCCTCCTTTCATCACCTCCTTCAGATCTTTGCTCGAATATTACCTCACTGAGGGCTTATTTAAAATTGCACCTCACCTCCTGTCTTTCTTATCCTTTCCTTCTGTTTCTCTCCGTAGCATTTGCCACTATCTGACATTCTAGTTACACCGTAAACTGTGCTGCCAAGCGTTTTGGTCTTATCTGTACAGTGAGGTATCCTTAGTACTTAAAAAAGGGCTGACACATTGTAGATGTTCAAATATTTGTTGAACTAATGAATTTGTCAAGAGAAAGAATGCTTGAAGGCATGAATTAAGAGCTACAGATTGGATCATCATCCACATAATTGAAATAAACATAAGTGTGAAAAATTTAAAACTTAAACATAAGTATTTATTGAACATTAAATTTAAAAATTTTTAGGAAAATGTTTTATTTTGGCTTTAGAATTGTGACATTAGCAGTAACTGATTATCAGATTGTGCCTTCAGAGTCAGTAAATGTTTATGCCTGCTCTGGTGGGCAGTGTTCTAGGTACTTTCACATTTAAGCAGTATTTAAGCATTAATATTGTAGTTTATTATTCTCTTATTATCTACAGAGAAGTTGTGACTGGTCAGAAGTTACATATCCAGTGCGTTTCTAACCTATGACGCCTGACTCCCAAGCCCAGAACTCGATCAGCACATTCTTTATACTCATGACCACACTATTTTTCAAGCCACCAAAATTTACGTTTTATTTTAAACAAAAAGAGACCTAAGCAGTGAAACCAAAGGAGAAAGAAAATGGTATGGAGAAACTGAATTCACTCATAACCATTTTTATAAATATTTACATAAAAAAGAAAGTAGAGGTAAATTTGATTCAGACTCTTTAGCATTTCTTCCTTAGTTTCCTCTCAAATCCTAGAAAGGAAAGAAGCTTCTGTTGATTTGCTTGTTTTGAATAAATGTATAGTAGTTTTTATGAGCTGATTTACTGTATTACTACTTTTCCTTCCTTAACATCCTTTACTCAGCACTTTTGAACAGTGTAGTTCTTCCATCGCCCTTACCACGTTCCCCACCCTCCTAGCTTTGGTGAACTTGCTAACACTAATCTGTTTGAAAAAAGATAGTTGTGTGTGTATATGTGTGTGTGTATGCATGTGTGTATTTATATTCAAATTATACCTGTCTATACTGTGCCATCTAGAATTCTAGCAAAAAATTCAGGCATATGCCAATTGACACCCTGGATGTTTGCCACTTTAAGAGCAGCAGCAGCATCAGGCACTTTGATAGTTTTTATAACGCTGTTACTGAAAATTTTAGGATATACATTTTGAGAAAAGAGCTTCCCAGTTGGGAGTTCCTCAGAAATAAAATTAGCTGAATATTCCATCTTCCAGAATTGTTAGATGTCAAGCGTCTTTTAGTCAGTGGGTCTCATTGATCTTCAGTTAGCCTCTTAGGTGCTTGACTTTCCCTTGCCCCCAGTGTTTAGCTGGAAAAGGAGTTACAGCTTTACTATTACGATGGAATCAGAATAGTTTATGATTCTCAGAAAGATTCTTGGAAAGTTACTCAAACCAGATTTGAAACCTTTATTAGCACTGGCAAAAACAAGTTCAGAATTGAAATACCTGGAATATGTGATTTTCATACTTTAGATAATAGCAATGGTTAATTTTCTGTCATTATTTAACAAGACTGTTTCCAAGTACTTCGTTGACAAAATTCATTTAAAATTAAAGTGTCTGTAGAACACATTCCCTAAATTATGGTATCTAATTAAAAATACGTTACTTCATCAATTCAGTATTTAGTATTTTTCTTCTTAAAAATATCTTTATATAATAAGCCTGTGAGAATTTATGGAAAAACACTAACTTAGCTCAGCATGTAGAATGTCATCTATTGCAGGCACCAAAAACATTAAAAAATTTTGTTTCTCATTCCTAGTCTCACCTATTTCATTTTTTCCCTTCTTTATTCTTTTTTGTTGTTGGTGTTTTTTTTTTTTTTGCGGTACGCGGGCCTCTCACTGTTGTGGCCTCTCCCGTTGCGGAGCACAGGCTCCAGACACGCAGGCTTAGCGGTCATGGCTCACGGGCCCAGCCGCTCCGCGGCATGAACCCGTGTCCCCTGCATTGGCAGGCGAACTCTCAACCACTGTGCCACCAGGGAAGCCCCCCTCCTTTATTCTTATATTCTCCTTTTAAACAATATCATGTGACGTTAAATTCTATTTTACCCACTGCTCCTGCAGTTTTTGCATGTGGGAGGGTGGGGCGAAGGTCCAGAGATCTGAAACACCATGGTGTCCTCTGAGAGATGTACAAATTTCCAGTGTGGCCAGAACATATGTTTTATTTGTATGGCTAGGAGGAGACCAGAAGCTGGATCAGGAAGGATCCAGCAGTTGTCCAATTAAACCATACCCAGCAACCTTTTTTCTTTCATACCTCTTAATGTTGCGTTCTCCCTTTGTCAAAACTTCACGAGTAAGTCTACCTAGGTATATTTTAAAAGGGGGCAAATTTTTATATCACCTTTTGATGATCTTTTAAAGTTTTCTATTGAGATTTCTGGTGGTTTAAGAGTAAATAAGGGCTTCCCTGGTGGCACAGTGGTTAGGAATCCGCCTGCCAGTGCAGGGGACACAGATTCGAGCCCTGGTCCGGGAAGATCCCACATGCCGCAGAGCAACTAAGCCTGTGTGCCACAACTACTGAGCCCGCGTGTCTAGAGCCCGTGCTTGGCAACAAGAGAAGCCACCACAATGAGAAGCCCGCACACCACAACGAAGAGTAGCCCCCGCTCACCACAACTAGAGAAAGGCCGTGCGCAGCAACAGAGACCCAATGCAGCCAAAAATAAATAAATAAATTTAAAAAAAAAGTAAATAAATTTGGAAGACTATAAAACAAAACTAAAAATATATAACAGATTAAAGCCTTTTCTGGAGTTTTTAAAAAATTTTTTTATTATTTTTAAAATTTTTATTTTATACGGGAGTATAGTTGATTTACAGTGTTGTGTTAGTTTCAGGTGTACAGCAAAGTGGGTCAGTTATACATATACATGTATCTATTCTTTTTCAGATTCTTTTCCCATTTAGTTTATTACAGAATATTGAGTGGAGTTCCCTGTGCTATATAGCAGGTCCTTGTTGTTTATCTGCTGTATACATAGTAGTGTGTATATGTTAATCCCAAACTTCTGATTTATCCCTCCCCTCCACCTTTCCCCAGTCTGGAGTATTTTCTGACCTTAGATTCTTTTTTTTTTCCCCATTTTATTTTTACTTATTTATTTATTTTACTTTTTATTTTATATTGGAATATAGCCAATTAATAATGTTGTGATAGTTTCAGGTGCACAGCAAAGTGACTCAGCCATACATATACATGTATCCATTCCCTCCCAGACTCCCCTCCCATCCAGGCTGCCACATAACATTGAACAGAGTTCCTTGTGCTATACAGTAGGTCTTTATTGGTTATCTATTGTATATATAATAGTGTGTATATGTTAATCCTGAACTCCTAATTTATCCCTCCCCTGCACCTTTCCCCAACCTGGAGTATTTTCTGACCTTAGGTTCTTGATATAATAGTTAATTTTTCTTGCTCCTTGTTAAGAAAAGTTAAAGTGGCAGGATAAAAATAAAGGAGAAATTATTTGTGAGTCCATCATTTAGAAAGTGATTCACTAATTGTGAAATCCATTTATTGGGTTACAACCAGCATTTTAAGTAAATTCATGATATAAAATAGAATAGATTTTATCTACCAGAATGTGTGTGTGGCTGTTACGTTAAAACCTACTTTTGGTTGCGGTTAGCAAAGTTTGAAAAACCCTGTTTAATGTTTGCATATGCCTACTAACATTTCTGTGTATGTTTTAAAAATAATGTCTATTCATTTACTTGGGTATTTGAGAATCTACTGTTTCTCCTCCATACCTCCCCAATCCCATTCATTGAGTCATCACTATGTGCCAGATACTGTTCTAAGGGATTTACATATAGTAGATCCCTTGTCTCCTATTACATGAAATTTTTATCTCAATTTCTCAAAAGGAGAAACTAAGTTACCTAGTGATTAATTAACTTGCTCAGAGTTATATATTGGTAAGTTATGGATCTGGGATTCAAACCCAAGCCTATTCAGAGTCCATTCTTCTAACCACCAAGCTTTATTGCCGGCTGTGTGAAGTCACTGTGATAAATGCTGGCGATACATTTGAAATGGTTCTTGATCTTATGGAACTTAACATATTTATATTTATAAATATATTTATAATTTTCTATACTTTATATATATATACACACACACACAACATGTAATGTGAGAAAACACCATTTATCTATCTATCTATCTTATCTATCTGGCTGTGCCAGGTTTTAGTCTCGGCACGTGGGATCTTCATTGCCACTTGTGAGATCTTTTAGTTGCGGCATGCAGGATCTAGTTCCCTGATCGGGGGTCGAACCCGGGCCCCTTGCATTGGGAGCGTGGAGTCTTAACCACTGGACCACCAGGGAAGTCCCAACACTATATATAGTTAACTAACCATGTTTATAATTAGAATATTACAATGTTATAAATGTCAACATTACTGACTTATTGCCATCATATGGATGTGCCATGATTTAATTATTCCTGTGTTGTTGGAAATTACCAGTCCTTGCTTGGTAATATTGCAGTGAGCCTCGGAATGCATTCATTATTGTCATTTCAGCTTTCTATGTGAGACTGTTTATAAAAGCATAGAAGTTTGAAGTTGCTGGCATTTGTTTCTAATTACATTCCTGAAGCTTATGTTTTAGCAGCAGTGCTGATCTTAGACCTTAATAATCATTGTGTATTATAAATTCAGTAGTCAGAAACAAAACAAACAAAATTCAGTAGTCAAAAAATGGTGTCCATGTTAAATCATCTTCTTTCAAAGTCTCTGTTGTCCTTGATATTGTTGCAGCATGTATAAGCCATTTCTAAATAATTTCTTCAAATCACTCGAATATTTGTGTGCCTAACATATTTCAGAGCACATGAGACAAGCACTCCATCACAAACGTTCTGTATTTAGCTGTCAGTTGTGTGTCCCAAATGGGGTTTATAACATTTTCACATGCTTAAGTCCTGAGTGCCAATTGTGTTCCACGCTTTGGTGGTTAGATAATAGTTTTACAGAGATGAAAGACAAAAGCTACCCACTTTGGACACAACATAGTGAAGGAGGCCGTAACAACTGTCATGAAAATGTATTTCTGTCTCTTCCAAAAGAAGTGAAATGTTTTGTAGACAATTGCATAGAGTTTTTTTTTTTGCATAGAGTTTTAATACACATTAATTTTGAAATTAAAGTTATGTAGTTGGGGGACTTCCCTGGTGGTACGGTGGTTAAGACTCCGCCTGCCAATGCAGGGGACACGGGTTCCAGACCTGGTCCGGGGAGATCCCACATGCTGCGGAGCAACTAAGCCCTTGCACCACAACTGATGAGCCTGTGCTCTAAAGTCCGCGAGCCACAACTACTGAGCCCAGGCACCACAACTACTACTGAAGCCCGCGTGCCTAGAGCCCATGCTCCACAATAAGAGAAGCCACCTCAATGAGAAGTCTGCAGACCGCAACGAAGAGTAGCCCCTGCTCGCCGCAACTAGAGAAAGCCTGTGCACAGCAATGAAGACTCAACACAGCCAAACATAAGTAAATAAAAAATAAATATATTTATTAAAAAAAAGGTATGTAGTTGGGCATCAGAATTTCTCGTTTTTTTTTCCGGCCGCATTGGGTCTTTGTTGCTGCGTGTGGGCTTTCTCTAGTTGCAGCGAACAGGAGCTACCCTTCGTTTTGGCACTCGGGCTTCTCATTGCGGTGGCTTCTCTTGTGGCGGAGCACGGGCTCTAGGCACGGGGCTTCAGTAGTTGCAGCACGCGGGCTTCAGTAGTTGCAGTGTGTAGGCTTCAGTAGTTGTGGCTCGTGGGCTCTGGCGCTCAGGCTCAGTAGTTGTGGTGCACGGGTTTAGTTGCTCCACAGCATGTGGGATCTTCCCAGACCAGGGATCAAACCCACGTCCCCTGCATTGTGAGGCGGATTCTTAACCACTGCGCCACCAGGAAAGTCCCTGATGAAGATTTGTTAAATGACTATTTAATTTCTTCCTGTAACAGTTTTGAACCCTTAAATATGGTAATTCTGCAAAATTCTGTTTCAGCAATTAAAAAAATGGTTTCTTTGAGTCATCTAACTTGTTACCAAAAACACTGGTATAGTAGTTCTGTTGATCGCTTCTGCAGGCAGTTTTGGAATGCAACGTGAGTGCTGGATTCTGTTCAAATTTGAAGTTACTTAGGAGTTTCCTGTCCTTAATTTGGGGAATTTTTCCAGTGCTTTTTGTTACTCTTAGTTTAACATGGTTTGAAGCATTGTAGAGAGCTGACCATCTGCTTGCTCTCTCTCTCTCTTTTTTTTTTAATTACTGATAATCTGACTGAATGGCCTCACCTCCCTCACCTAATAAATGGTTTGCTTTCCATGAGGCTAAGGACTGGTAACAGCAGTCCATGGGAAACATGGTAGTGCACCCTCTTAAGGAAAATAACTTCTATGCTTATTTTTGTTTTGTCAACTAAAATTTATATTGATAACTAACATGATTTACAAGTCAGTTTTAAAAGATCTTCAAGTGCATAACTTCATGAAAAAACTGAATCTCATTTGTAAGAATCAAATGAACTTTCTGATTTGAGTTATTAAATATGATTCTAAGCCTTCTTAGTGGCTTTAGTGAATGTGCATATAATCTCTTGTTAAACCATAGCTAAAAAATCTGGTTATATACACTGACTACATTTTGAGTCAGCAACATTTATAAAATTAGATTATTGTTAGATCAGCCAGGTTGAAAAATAAAACTTAAGTTTGGATTTGATTTCTTCTGATTGCTTCTGGGAGATAGATTGGCAAAGCAACGTGAGTGTGAGTTTTAGGGTTGGACATATGAGACAATATCTGACCAACCTCTTTCAGTCTCAGATGCATTATGTTGAACAGATTAATGCTTAAATGTCTATGAGCCTCAATCTCCTCACCTGTAAAAGGAGGCAACTAGTCAGTCTTATGAGTGGTAAATCAGGATGAAATAAAATACCATTAAGTCCCTAGCATGATTCTTGGCATATTGGCAACAAATGTTAGCCCAATACCACCTCCTTCCTCCAGCAATATTTTACAACAATGTTGCATAGAACAAGTGTTGAAATTCCAGCTAGAGGGTCTAGATTGAAGGCCTAGTTCTTTTCTCATATTGCGTGTTTTCTTTGGTCAGTCACTTGACCACAGAGTGTCAGTTTTCTCCTCTGTAAAATGGCGTTATGAAAAATTAAATGAGATAATGAGTAAGTGTTACAGACCTAGGCTTTTATTCTTTCCTTTATTATCTAATGTATTTATATCCTGCCTTGTTTCCCAGTGATTAACATCATTCTTTATGTGCAAGGGAGGAACTGTACTTCAGGAACATTAACCTGATAGTCCAGAGTTTATTTGGAGGAACAGAGTGTAGGAAACATGGAGGAACAGAGTGTAGGAAACAATGTGTGTTTCCTCCCAGGAGGTTGTAACACATATAGAGCCTTTGAAAGGTTTTAAGCTGGAGGGGGAAGGGTCGGGGAGTTGCACTAAAGCGGTAAAATGATCAGTTTTAAAGATGGTTGTGGCTACAGTGATTTCATTGGACCAGGGCCCTTGTTTCTGTTCTTCATTAGTATTTTCCCAATTATGCCACTATTACCAGCTTTCTGAAGAGTGACCTACATTTTGTAGTCTGTATTCCCTACAACCTGCAATAAATCTAAATCTCAGGAATATGTAATTTTTCTGACAGTGGACCTGAAATGTTTTCATCAGTTGAATCTACCCTTTCAAACAGGAAATAATTTCTCTTTCTCTTTAGCACGTACTTTTTAGCTCTAGCTGGGAAACTTTGTTGTCTGCCATTCCTTGTCTATTAACCTTTGCACGAGCTGCCCCATAAACCCAGAGTATAACAGACCTCTCCCAGCTACTTTCTTTCCTTGGAAGCCCCTTTTATTGCTTGCTTTTATTAAAAGTTTCCTATCAGTCATCCTAAAGTAATGTTAACTGCTTTATGACATAAATGTATGTGTATTACTGATAATTTATCAGTTTTACTTCCTTTGTGTAGGTTGAGTATTAGTTCGTTCTTGTAACTATAGAGTGCCAAACTTGAAGTAGAAGTAGAATGAATTCTTAGATTTAAAATGTGATACATAGACTTCTTACTGTATCATTTAAGTAATGAAGTGTTTTTAATGTTTTTATGTAAGAAAGGTGGAGTGGGGTGAGGAGGAAGGAGGAATCAGGTAACCTGTCAAGGCAATCACAGAGAAACACTAAAACCTGATAGTTAGCCATGAATCTGTTCATTTATCTGCATGCTCTTCATAGAAGTAAGCTTTAGAAACTGTAACTTTTTACAGTTTAATGACTTCCATGGAATTAAAATGATTCAGTAATATTAACACCAGAAGGGGCATTGTTTGAAGGAATCCCTGTTGTGTCTATTAATGAGTTCCCTTTTATGCAGGTGTGTGGGTGATTTCCAGCTCTCATTCAACACAGAATAGTTGGTCAGAGGTGAACCTGGCACCTACCAAGTATTCAGACCTGTCTTTTAGGTTATTTTCATTCCTTGAGAAGAAAACTGAAGAATCAGTTGGGATAAAGAGATTTGTGGGCTTTGGATAGATCTCTATAAAGCAAGGGCTGTCACTCTGACCACTAAGCATGTACTCCTCCTCATTCACATCAGGGTCATATTAAAAATGTTACGTGGTAGTAGCAGTAGCTGCTTTGTTTTTCTTAGCCGTGGCAGCAATTAACACAGTGCACTCACTAGTGGCTTAACATACCAACACTTAAGTTCTTATTTTTTGTTTTTGTTTTTAAGTCATTGAAATTATGAAACTGTCATTCCAATGGAAGCATTATAGTTCTTCGGAACCATTATGATCTCAAAAGGAAAGGAGAATGATACAGATAAACTGGCTGAGGTGTTTTGAGGTGCATCGAAGTGTTCCAGCCTGTGGCTTGCCTTAACATGTTCTTGAAGTACCATGGCGTGGATTAAAAGGTATGCTTTAGAAATCTTCCAGTGGCCCCAAGGTCATGCGTAGAGTGAACACTCATGGTTCTATATTTAATTATTGCATATTTTAAGATATTTTAATATTTAGATTGCAGATGTGGTTATGGAGTTATGGCAAAAGTATTTTTTGTTGTAAAAAAACCATGTATCACAAGCTTGTTGAGTGATTCCCCACCCCCCTTTGAGATATGGTTATAGGAGACACTAGGGTAGATATTTTTGTTAGATTTTAATAGTAATGGGCTATAGTTTCTTTCACGAAATAGTTTAGTGATTATTCATATGTTAGTCTGTAATTATCTTTCTGGTTTACATCATAGACTAGTTCTCTGTAGTGCTGTCATTTCATGGTAGCCTGAACAGGAAATAATTGGATACAGTTCTTCAGTTGGAGTATTAATTTGACCAAACGAAATAATTTTTACTTGGACCATTTATAGTTTGTGCTTGTTTTTGTCTTTTACAAAGAATTTTTACTGAGAGGAAAATGAGTAATTCTTTACTAATACTGTGATTGTTGTCTCTTCACCACCATATGTATACAGTTAATCTTTCATGTGTTTGTGGTATGTAGTCCCACTGTTACTTGTGGTTGCTAGTAGTGGTAATTCTAGGCTTCATATTACCCACTTAACCATCAAAAATCTTTAAAGTTTTTATGTTCATAACATTTTATTTGAGTGATGTAGTCAAAACCATTTCTTAATTATTGGAAACCTTGGAAACCTAATTTTGTACTGTTTGCTTGCTACTGGATGTTTTCTTGGGGTAGTGGAAGTGAATCAACCCAGGGAGAATGCTGAGTTCATAAAGTTACATCGGGTTCAAAATTCTTTTATCTTTTAGGTAATGAAGGAAAACATGTTGGGAAGATAGATGTTTAAATCATGGATATATAAGTGTAATAGAAATACTTTGGTGCAGCCTGTAATTTTTATCAGTCTACCTTATGTTAAGATCCTCTTGACATGTCAGCAGTTAAATTATTAATGGAATTTAGTTATTAAACCTAAGACAAAACTGCTTTATATTAAATTCTGGTCTATAATGACAGTGAATCAAGTTTCAAGGTGAAGTCAGCTGCCTGTTAACCAAGTTCAACCAGGTATTTTATGTCCAATACAACAGTGTCTACTCTCCAAAAAGATGGTTTCTTTGGTTGGAGACGGTATTTGATACATTGTTTACAAAATATATTTCTCCATAATATTTGCTACTTCAACTTAAAAAGAAAATCTCTTTTTAGGGTAGTACTTGGGCATCTGTTTGTTTTGTTTTAATGCCACAGAGGATTCTTGATGCACAGCCAGATTTGGGAACTCCTTTCTCTTTGGAAGAGTTTATAGCTTGGTGGTTAAGAGCTTAGATTCTGCGGCCAGCTGATCTGTGTTTCAAATCTGGCACTACTTTTTTTGTTTTGACAGGTTGAAAGAATGATCTGGAAAAAAAATAAACTTGTGTATTAAAAATATAATACCGTAATTATATATTGCATTATATGTGTGTGTGTATATGTATGTATATATACACACACATATATATAAATAAATTCCATACACATTTAGTGTAGGATTGAGCATGCAAGAAGCCAGTGTTAGATTAACAGTGATGATTATTTTTATTTATTTATTTTTTAATTTATTTTATTTTATTTATTTTTGGCTGCGTTAGGTCTTTGTTGCTGCCTGCGGGCTTTCTCTAGTTGCGGCGAGTGACTTCGTTGTGGTGCACGAGCTTCTCATTGCAGTGGCTTCTCTTGTTGCAGAGCACGGGCTCTAGGCGCGTGGGCTTCAGTAGTTGTGGCTTGTGGGCTCTAGAGCACAGGCTCAGTAGTTGTGGCACACGGGCTTAGTTGCTCCGCAGCATGTGGGATCTTCCTGGACCAGGGCTCGAACCCATGTCCCTCGCATTGGCAGGTGGATTCCCAACCACTGCGCCACCAGGGAAGCCTGATGATGATTATTAAATGCCAGATCAGGAACCTCTTTTCTGCGGGATGAGATGCTATTACATTATTTATTTTCTTGAATCTTATACTTTCTTCTGTGATCTTCCTATAGTTAAATAAACAATCACTCTGACTAATGTTTTCAATTCTTTGAGCTTTTTTCTCATCAGTGAAAGAAGGTGGCCACTGGAGACTGGTAATTTATCTCTGGTCCTCTTATCCTGCTAGGTCGATTTGTGTGTCCTTTAAAGCTGTGTTTTTCAAATTGCAGGTTTCAGCCCATTCACTAGTGGGTCAAGAACTCGATTTAGTTGGTTAAGAACTCGATTTAGTGGGGGTTATGATCAGCATTAAGACATGTATTGTAATAGAAAATAAAATCAGTGCAGTGAATGTAGAAAAGAGCATTTTTTAAAAAAACTTGTTTCATTTTTTTAAAAAAGCTGAAATAAACAAGATATATGCACATTTATGTGTATGTTGCTTGGATCGTTTTGGTTCCACTCAGTGTATGCCTCCCATAGTCACGGATGTCCCTGAGATGTGGTATTAGGTTTATGTTGTTTTTCCTTGCTGAGAAAAAGCGACCAGGATAGGTTCCAGTCTGTGGCTTCTAATGGTATGCCATATTCTCTATATCATCTTCAAGGATCTTCCTACCATGCTTTGCGTTCCAGGAGAATATCTAAGGAGCAGGGAGAAAAGGGGAACATAATAGCAGCAGCTGATGAGTGGCATTAACTAAGGATATTTTATCAAGTAGAGTAATCTAGTAAACTGCCCCTTGGCATGCATTCTGTTAATGTGTTAATCAACTCATAGATCAGTGGTTTTCAAACTGCCAGTGGTAGCCCATTCTGGAGTCAATTCAATAAGTTGCTATCCTCCCCTACTCCCCCCCACCCTGCAAATTATATGAAGCAGAAAAGAACAGGATAGGAAATGCCATGAATGGATCATATGATATAGTTCTGTAAAACTCTTGTTTTGAGGGTATGTATGTGTACTGTATTGCAGACCTAAGTTCTGTTAATGATCATCTGGGAAACTGTATGGCACTCAGTCTTATAAATCCATATTGCCAAACTGACCTCAGCCAGAGAAGACTTCAGATATCTAAAACAGGATTGTTAGCTCAGTAGTTTTCTCTCTGACAGTAGGAAACAGTTAGCTATGAAACCTTGTTTTTTGTTGTGTTATTTGGGGTGTGTGTATGTGTGTGTGTTTTCTTGCTTGCTTGCCCTCGTAAATATTTAAAGGCTCATAGGTAAGAAATTTATAATATTTCCTAGTTGTGAAGGAATTTACTTTCTTTGCATTGATGAAAATGACCCATGCAATTAAAAAGTACCAAAAAACTGATGATACATACTAAAATCCACCCACTTCATTTTCCCATTCCTTGTATCTTAGGACTTTTTCATATACCAGGTACTTTTTTACTTCAGGAGGTAAATATAAAAGTTTAATGTTGCCAAAAAAATTAACCTTAAATTAGATACGTCACAAATATTTAAGGTAGTCAAATGTTAGAACTTCTGTTTTTGTGAGGATTTTGATAATATTTAAAATTTTATTTTTCTTGGATTAGTGCCTCTGCCTATTCCAGTATCCTCATAACAGCAGATATTTGCTTTACAGATATATTGAAGATGATCACAGAGTTTCTGGTGAATATTTTTTAAAAAGTAAAGCTTCAGAGTAGTACAGTATCAGCATATTCATGTTTTAAGATTGTGTTTGAAATACAGTTTCCTCCTTCCTAGAAAACAATACGAGAATGAAGATTTCTGGTAAATTGTTTCACAACAATGGAATTTGTACATTAGTTTTCTACACTCGGGAGTTGAACAATGGAGAAAAATCTTTGCCAAAATAAGAGGCCAAAAGATAATAAGTACAATTCATGTTTCTCTGCAAGTTCTTGGAAATTGAGTCAAAAACATATATGTTCCTGCTTTGAATTGGGTATGATGTATTAAACCTAGAAATTATCTTTTGGAATTACAGAAGATAGGTAAAGAAATCCCACCTCCCTCCCGCCCCGTGGGTTAACTGCCTTCACGTTGGTGGCTTGTCTTTGCGTCAGTGCGTAAAGACATACTGTTGCTAGTGATGCGGGCAGGGAACAAGAACCTGTGGGTTCAGAGAATGGGAGAGTTGAATCCCTTTTTTCTATTACTGTTTCCCCAAGTGTCCCCCCACCCCACCCCCAACCTGGTCTTCTCCCAGACTGTCCAACCTTTTCTCCTCTTATCAGTAGCATTGCTTAGCTTTTCATCATTATTTCAGTCATATTTACTTCCAACGTCATCACTTTCTGCCTCATGCTGCTTATCCTGTTGAGTGCAAGGTTTCATGTTGTCACTTCGTGGCATTTGTTTGTGCACAACCGTGTTCCTTTTACTTTGGTTATCATAACGCACAAGAGCAGCTTGTCATCTTTTTCTTTCAAAGATTTTTCCTCCTAAAGCGTAGTTTTTTTTTTTATTTTAAAAAATATTTATTGCTTTATTTGGCTGTGCCGGGTCTTAGTTGTGGCAGGCAGGATCTTAGTTGTTGCAAGTGGGATCTTTTGTTAGTTGCAGCATGCGGGATCTTTAGTTGCGGCACATGGGATCTAGTTCCCTGACCAGGGATTGAACCTGGGCCCCCTGCACTGGGAGCACGGAGTCTTAGCCACTGGACCACCAGGGAAGTCCCTGAAGTGTAGTTTAGGAAGAAACTAAACTACCTTCTAGTTTAGTTGGCCAAGAACTGAGAGAACTGACCGGAGGCAGCACCCCAACCGCAGGTCTAGGATTAGAAGAAAGAGCATGTTATAAATTACTGGGTCAGCTGTTAGATATGGCTCCAGTATACTTTTGGTTACCGAAAACAAGTCAAAAACACTCTCTAAGAATGAAGGTTAGATTCTTTGAGAGTATTTAAAAAGATGTTTTCGGGCTTCCTTGGTGGCGCAGTGGTTGAGAGTCCGCCTGCCGATGCAGGGGACACGGGTTCGTGCCCCAGTCCAGGAAGATCCCACATGCGGCGGAGAGGCTGGGTCCGTGAGCCATGGCCGCTGAGCCTGCGCGTCCAGAGCCTGTGCTCTGCAACGGGAGAGGCCACAACAGTGAGAGGCCCGCGTACCACAGAAAAACAATAAAAAAATTGCCTGCGTGAAATTGCTGAAGACTTACACCTGGTGTATGTAAGTTTTCCTAGCAATTAGTTTTAGACTCAACAAAATTACATGAAAGAACATAAACTTCTAAGGACCTCTTTTCGGCTGTATTGTTTGTAGCCCCATTTAGATCTTGATACCACTTCCTAATAGAATCTGCCAACAACATGGATTATCACTTTTTTTAAGTGTCAGCATACCACATTAAACTACATTGCTGTTGTAGTGCGAGTAACAGTAATTACCTATAGCATGGTGTCTTTGCAGGGCATTCTTTATGGGAAAAGTAGACAGTTTCATTAGGGTGAGGAAATTAATCATCGTTTTAGCTCTTTGGACTTGGTAAAATAGTTAATTCCTTTTTCTCTTATAAAATTTGTGAAGTTAGTATGAACTCGTTTGGTGGACCATTTATAATTTTTTCCTCCACTGTAGAAAATAACTTATTAGACATTTCAGATCAGTTTGTTCATAATCATTTGTTAATTCAAAATAGTTGGTGTAAATAATATTATAGTTTAAGAGCTACGATTTCATGACTTTTTTGTTATCCTTTTAGCAAGATGACTTGCTATTATTATGGTTCATTCGCTTAGTGAGCACACACTGTGTACAGAATTGCATTTGAAAACTTAATATTTTATGCAGTTGAGTCAATTTTAATTATGAACAATACATGCTTATAGTATTGGGCATATTTCTCTAATGTACACTAATGCCATTAAAACAAATTTGTCCAGCATAAAAGTTACAGCCTAAAAAAATCCCCTGTGCATCTTCAGTTTATTATGGAAACAGGTTGGCATTTTCTTCGTTACTGGGATACTTATAATTCTTTAAAGGCTCTAGATTTGACTAATTCCTAGAGCTGTTAACACAGTCAGATTTTCCTGGTTTATTTAAATGTGGCATCGTTCCGTTTTCCCTAGTTGGATTACTACAGCGTTTCATCCTTGAGAATCAGCAGTTCTGGTTTGCTGAGAAATAGTTTACAAGTTAAGAAGTGATTTTTCTGAAACATTTAAATAAATTTTCATATGATAGGTGGTTTGTTTAATGGATAAAAGCAAATAGAAGTTAAAATTGGGGAAAAAACAATTATTTTGCGAAGGCAAAGTAAAGTGGTTTAAAGACTAGACTATGGCTTCCTTATATATTTATATGTAATCTTCAATCCTAGTGTGATCAGTGTGTAATCAGAAACAGAGGAAAGTCCTACCTTGTGACTTTGAGCTTCAGTTTTCCCTTCTAAGTTTGAAATAATGCCTATCAGAATTGTTAATGAGAGTTAAATGAGAGCATATATAAGTGGATATATTCTGTTTGTTTTTATGTGCTTGTCTGTTTTACTGCATGAGGCCAGTTTAGGATGCTATGGATATAAAAGTTGTAATAAGAGCTTCATCTAACCTTATGGAATCAGGGAGTGGAGATATAGAAGATAATTTGGGAATGCAGCTGATAGCATTTGTCAGTGAATTGCTTGTGATGGAAGGCAAGAATGAGGGGAAGAGGTCAATAATACTAGTACTGTAGAGAAGAGAGACCACAGTGTCTTTAGGGAACATGCATGTGTAGAAGTTGGTTAGAAAGGAATGTTAAGAATTAGCTGCTGCAATGGAGCAACTCATCTTTTTTTTTTTTTTTTGCGGTACGCGGGCCTCTCACTGTTGTGTGGCCCCTCCCGTTGCGGAACACAGGCTCCGGACGCGCAGGCTCAGCGGCCATGGCTCACGGGCCCAGCCGCTCCGCGGCATGTGGGATCTTCCTGGACCGGGGCACGAACCCGTGTCCCCTGCATCGGCAGGCGGACTCTCAACCACTGCGCCACCAGGGAAGCCCGAGCAGCTCATCTTTAAAGAAAAACTGTGCCCTCATATTTTCTAGTTAGACAGCTGATGTTAGGGGCAGTTGACTAGCCAGTTAACTAGTAAATTTGTAACACAACAGCTTTACATAATTTGAACTCATAGCACAGCAAAATACCAAGTAAGTATATAGCATGAATGGCCCAAACTGTGACAGTTAAATCTACACCTGCTAAGAGTATAGACTTGTTTTCCTCATTGCTGCTATCAAATCCCAAGGCTTTTGCCTCCTGTTCTAGTGTTTTACTACTATAATTTACTCATGGTCTATACTTTTAATCACTTTATGGTGATTCTCAATTCAGAATCTTTCTTTTGCCTGTGCCGAGCCAAGGCTCCTCAGATGTTGTTGAAGTATTAGGCTGCCTATTGTACCACCCAAGGCAAAGCAGTTTGCTGCCAGATTTTGTACCATCAACCTCCGTGCCCGTGTTGTGTATTCCCCTTGCAGAGCCCCATGGCCCCTCCTTGTGAGGCTTGCCTGAGCAGATGCTAGCTGCTGGGCCTGCCTTTTTGGTCCTAGCAGTGTATGAAAGCACGACAGGTTAATGGCTCAGATAAGGTTTGGCAGAAAAGCCATTCTTTAAGCTTTGAATTGTGGTTAAGACCACTTCTTCAGAGTGGTTTTTGGCTTTACCACAAAAATTAGGTTTGATCGTTATAACATGACGTGATAACAGAAAGTTAAGTTACGGTTCAAAAGAAATGTATTGTTTTGGGTATAAACACTCAAGCAGAAAGGCATTTCCTTATTCATGCAGTGGTGTTATAAAAAACGGTCTGGAAATCTTTTCTTCCCTATTCTGAATATACGAATTTTGACCACCTTATTATTTTTGTTTATTGAATAGTCTCCCTTCACTGTCCTATTTTGCATGTTTTAAAATGATAATTGCCATCTTTTATTTTTTTTCCTTAGGGACAGGCTTCTTTGAAAAGGTTTAACTCCTTGTAAACCTGAATCGTAGTCTTTCCTTTATGAATTAGACCTTATTTTGGTTACACATCCATAAATGTTCTGGTCTGTGTTATTTAAAAGGGAAATAGGGGCTTCCCTGGTGGCACAGTGGCTGAGAGTCCGCCTGCCGATGCAGGGGACACGGGTTCGTGCCCCAGTCCGGAAGGATCCTACATGCCGCGGAGCGGCTGAGCCCGTGAGCCATGGCCGCTGAACCTGCGCGTCCGGAGCCTGTGCTGCGCAACGGGAGGGGCCACAAGGGTGAGAGGCCTGCGTACAGCAAAAAAAATAATAATAAAAGGCAGATGCACTGCAGAATTCAAATATTTTAGAATACCAAACTGTATCCTAGAGGTTTGGCTATTTAAGAAATTGGCCAAAAAATGGTTTGATAGAGGTTGGGCTGGTACTGTCTTTATAATTTTTAGAAAATTGAATTTTCTACGTATTCTTGGTCCTTTTCAACTCAGAAAAAAAATGTACTTTGTGAAATTATGATTGATAGGGTAGACACTATCACATGAACAATATAACATATTGTCTTTGTGCAGGGAATACGAAAGAGTAATCATCAAAAATTTGACCTACAGATATGCGTGAACATGTGTGTCTGTTTATGCAATAGCTAAGATATGCTCCCACAGCAGATGTCTTTAGACTTCCTCAATTATATGCATTTATAGCTTTAGAAAATATTTTTTCACTTTCTAGTAATCAAAGAAAAAATTATCCTTTACAATTATAAAATTTAGTCAGTAGCGGAAGTATTGGGAGTGTAATGAAAGGTTTCCTTTCAGGTTTTTTGTTGACCCCTCACTGAAGCAAAACGGGTCTATACTATAGCATAGAAACTTTTAGGGTCAGTTAGTACATTTAATAATCTTTTCATAATTTTTATATTCATACCTCTGCATATGTTAGTATCCAGAATTGAAGTGTAATTAAATTCTATCTTACTGCAGACTACATGGAAAATCATGGACATTATACTCTAGTTACATTTTTTTTTGAATTTTATTATTTTTTTTTTTATACAGTAGGTTCTTATTAGTCATCCATTTTATATACATCAATGTATACATGCCAATCCCAATCTCCCAGTTCATCACACCACCATCCCCAACCCCCTGCTTTCCCCCCTTGGTGTCCATACGTTTGTTCTCTACATCTGTGTCTCTGTTTCTGCCCTGCAAACTGGTTCATCTGTACCATTTTTCTGGGTTCCACATATATGCGTTAATATATGATATTTGTTTTCCTCTTCCTGACTTACTTCACTCTGTATGACAGTCTCTAGATGCATCCAGTCTCTACAAATGACCCAATTTCGTTCCTTTTTATGGCTGAGTTATATTCTATTGTATATATGTACCACATCTTGTTCATCCATTCATCTGTCGATAGGCATTTATGTTGCTTCCATGACCTGGCTATTGTAAATAGTGCTGCAGTGAACATTGAGGTGCATGTGTCTTTTTGAATTATGGTTTTCTCTGGGTATATGCCTAGTAGTGGGATTGCTGGGTGATATGGTAATTCTGTTTTTAGTTTTTTAAGGAACCTCCATACTGCTCTCCATAGTGGCTGTATCAATTTACATTCTCACCAACACTGCAAGAGGGTTCCCTTTTCTCCACACCCTCTCCAGCATTTGTTGTTTGTAGATTTTCTGATGATGCCCATTCTAACTGGTGTGAGGTGATACCTCATTGTACTTTTGATTTGCATTTCTCTAATAATTAGTGATGTCGAGCAGCTTTTCATGTGCTTCTTGGCCATCTGTATGTCTTCTTTGGAGAAATGTCTATTTAAGTCTTCTGCCCATTTTTTGATTGGGTTGTTTGTTTTTTTAATATTGAGCTGCATGAGCTGTTTGTATATTTTGGAGATTAACCCTTTGTCTGTTGATTCGTTTGCCAATATTTTCTCCCATTCTGAGGGTTGTCTTTTCGTCTTGTTTGTAGTTTCCTTTGCTTTGCAAAAGCTTTTATGTTTCCTTAGGTCCCATTTGTTTATTTTTATTTCCATTACTCTCGGAGGTGGATCAAAAAAGATCTTGCTGTTATTTAAGTCAAAGAGTGTTCTTCCTATGTTTTTCTCTAAGACTTTTATAGTGTCTGGTCTTGCATTTAGGTCTCTAATCCATTTTGAGTTTGTTTTTGTGTATGGTGTTAGGGAGTGTTCTAATTTCATTCTTTTACATGTAGCTCTCCAGTTTTCCCAGTACCACTTATTGAAGAGACTGTCTTTTCTCCATTATATATCCTTGCCTCCTTTGTCATAGATTAGTTGACCATAGGTGCATAGGTTTATCTCTGGGCTTTCTATCCTGATCCATTGATCTATATTTCTGTTTTTGTGCCAGTACCATATTGTCTTGATTACAGTAGCTTTGGAGTATAGTCTGAAGTCAGGGAGTCTGATTCCTCCAGCTCCCTTTTATTCCCTCAAGACTGCTTTGGCTATTCGGGGTCTTTTGTGTCTCCATACAAGTTTTAAGAATTTTTTGTTCTAGTTCTGTAAAAAATGCCATTGGTGATTTGATAGGGATTGCATTGAATCTGTAGATTGCTTTGAGTAGTATAGTCATTTTCACAATATTGATTCTTCCAATCCAAGAACATGGTATATGTCTCCATCTGTTGGTATCATCTTTAATTTCTTTCAACAGTGTCTTATAGTTTTCTGCCTACAGGTCTTTTGCCTCCTTAGGTAGATTTATTCTTAGGTATTTTATTCTTTTTGTTGCAATGGTAAATGGGAGTGTTTCCTTCATTTCTCTTTCAGATTTTTCATCATTAGTGTATAGGAATGCAAGAGATTTCTGTGCATTAATTTTGTATCCTGCAGCTTTACCAAATTCATTGATTAGCTCTAGTAGTTTTCTGGTGGCATCTTTAGGATTCTCTGTATAGTATCATGTCATCTGCAATCAGTGACAGTTTTACTTCTCCTTTTCCAATTTGTATTCCTTTTATTTCTTTTTCTTCTCTGATTGCCGTGGCTAGGACTTCCAAAACTGTGTTGAATAATAGTGGCGAGGGTGGACGTCCTTGTCTTGTTCCTGATCTTAGAGGAAATGCTTTCAGTTTTTCACCATTGAGAATGATGTTTGCTGTGGATTTGTCGTATATGACCTTTATTATGTTGAGTTGGGAGTTTTCCTCCCTCTGCAGTTTTTTGGAAGAGTTTGAGAAGGATGGGTGTTAGCTCTTCTCTAAATGTTTGATAGAATTCACCTGTGAAGCCATCTGGTCCTGGACTTCTGTTTGTTGGGAAGATTTTTTTTTTTTTTTTTTTTCCGGTACGCGGGCCTCTCACTGTTGTGGCCTCTCCCGTTGTGGAGCACAGGCTCCGGATGCGCAGGCTCAGCGGCCATGGCTCACGGGCCCAGCCGCTCCGCGGCATGTGGGATCCTTCCGGACTGGGGCACGAACCCGTGTCCCCTGCATCGGCAGGTGGACTCTCAACCACTGCACCACCAGGGAAGCCCTGTTGGAAGATTTCTAATCACAGTTTCAATTTCATTACTTGTGATTGGTCTGTTCATATTTTCTCTTTCTTCCTCGTTCAGTCTTGGAAGGTTGTACCTTTCTAAGAATTTGTTGATTTCTTCCAGGTTGTCCATTTTATTGGCATATAATTGTTTGTAGTAATCTCTTAAAATCCTTTGTATTTCTGCAGTATCAGTTGTGATTTCTTCTTTCATTTCTAATTTTGTTGATTTGAGTCCTCTCCCTCTTTTTCTTGATGAGTCTGGCTAATGGTTTATCAATTTTGTTTATCTTCTCAAAGAACCAGCTTTTGGTTTTATTGATCTTTGCTATTGTTTTCTTTGTTTCTATTTCATTTATTTTTGCTCTGATCTTTATGATTTCTTTCCTTCTGCTAACTTTGGGTTTTGATTGTTCTTCTTTCTCTAGTTCCTTTAAGTGTAACATTATATTGTTTATTTGAGATTTTTCTTGTTTCTTGAGGTAGGCTTGTATAGCTATAAGCTTCCCTCTTAGACCTGCTTTTGCTGCATCCCATAGGTTTTGGATCGTCGTGTTTTCATTATCATTTGTCTCTAGGTATTTTTTGATTTCCTCTTGGATTTCTTCAGTTATTTAGTAACGTATTGTTTAGCCTCCTTGTGTTTGTGTTTTTTACGGTTTTTTTCCCTGTAATTGATTTCTAATCTCATAGCGTTGTGGTCAGAAAAGACGCTTGATATGATTTCAGTTTTCTTAAATTTACTGAGGCTTGATTTGTGACCCAAGACGTGATCTATCCTGGAGAATGCTCCGTGCGCACTTGAGAAGAAAGTGTAATCTGTGGTTTTTGGATAGAATGTTCTATAAATATCAGTTAAATCTATCTGGTCTGTTGTTGCATTTAAAGCTTGTGTTTCCTTAATAATTTTCTGTTTGGATGATCTGTCCATTGGTATAAGTGAGGTGTTATGGTCCCCCACTATTGTGTTACTGTCCATTTCCTCTTTTAGAGCTGTTAGCAGTTGCCTTATGTGTTGAGGTGCTCCTATGTTGGGTGCATATATATTTATAATTGTTATATCTTCTTCTTGGATTGATCCCTCGATCATTGTGTAGTGTCCTTCCTTGTCTCTTGTAACATTCTTTATTTTAAAGTCTATTTTATCTGATATGAGTATTGCTACTCCAGCTTTCTTTTGATTTCTTTTTGCATGGAATATATTTTTCCATCCCCTCACTTTCAGTCTGTATGTGTCCCTAGGTCTGAAGTGGGTCTCTTGTAGACAGCATATATATGGGTCTTGTTTTTGTATCCATTCAGCAAGCCTTTGTCTTTTGGTTGGAGCATTTAATCCATTCACGTTTAAGGTAATTATCTGTATGTATGTTCCTATTACCATTTTCTTAATTGTTTTGGGTTTGTTTTTGTAGGTCCTTTTCTTCTCTTGTGTTTCCCACTTAGAGAAGTTCCTTTAGCATTTGTTGTAGAGCTGGTTTGTTGGTGCTGAATTATCTTCGCTTTTGCTTGTCTGTAACCCTTTTGATTTCTCCATCGGCTCTGAATGAGATCCTTGCCGGGTAGAGTAATCTTGGTTGTAGGTTCTTCCTTTTCATCACCTTAAATATGTCCTGCCACTCCCTTCTGGCTTGTAGAGTTTCTGCTGAGAAATCAGCTGTTAACCTTATGGGAGTTCCCTTGTATGTTATTTGTCGTTTTTCCCTTGCTGCTTTCAATAATTTTTCTTTGTCTTTAATTTTTGCCAATTTGATTACTGTGTGTCTCGGCATGTTTTTTCTTGGGTTTATCCTATATGGGAGTCTGCACTTCCTGGACTTGGGTGGCTGTTTCCTTTCCCATGTTAGGGAAGTTTTCGACTATAATCTCTTCAAATATTTTCTCGGGTCCTCTCTCTCTCTCTTCCCTTCTTGTATCCCTATAATGTGAATGTTGTTGTGTTTAATGTCCCAGAGGTCTCTTAGGCTGTCTTTATTTCTTTTAATTCTTTTTTCTTTATTCTGTTCTGCAGCAGTTAATTCCACCATCTGTCTTCCAGGTCACTTATCCGTTCTTCTGCCTCAGTTATTCTGCTATTGATTCCTTCTAGTGTATTTTTCATTTCAGTTATTGTATTGTTCATCTCTGTTTGTTTGTTCTTTAATTCTTCTAGACCTTTGTTAAACATTTCTTGCATCTTCTCGATCTTTGCCTCCATTCTTTTTCTGAGGTCCTGGATCATCTTCACTATCATTATTCTGAATTCTTTTTCTGGAAGGTTTCTTATCTCCACTTCATTTAGTTGTTTTTCTGGGGTTTTATCTTCTTCCTTCATCTGGTACATAGCCCTCTGCCTTTTCATCTTGTCTATCTTTCTGTGAATGTGGTTTTTGTTCCACAGGCTGCAGGATTGTAGTTCTTGCTTCTGCTATCTGCTCTGTGGTGGATGAGGCTATCTCTCTAGTTACATTTTAAACCAAATTTATCATTGTGTCAATTTGGGCAAGGTGGTTTCTAAGCTGATCTTGTAATGCGGATAATAGCACCTACCTTAATAAGATTGACGTGTGTGTGTGTGTGTGTGTGTGTGTGTGTGTGTGTGTGTGTGTGTGAAGTGAGATATGCATGCACAGTGCATAGCCTGATCCTGCTGTTGTAGTGTATTCTGTCTGCATAGGGATCATGTTTCTTATTTGCTGTTGTATGTTCCAAGTGTCTACTACAGTGCCTAACATACAGTAGGCACTTTAATATGTTAAATGTTAATGAAAGAACAAAGGAGTGAGACTGTAGGAAAACAATTAATTATGCCACTCTCTCTGTCCTTCTTCTTCTTCTTGGTTTTAGTTGAGGGAGACATAGGAAGCCAGTTTAAAAATTAACAAATAGGAAGATTCTAATCCTAGTACACATTCAACCTTTTTCTGTGACACTGCATAATTAGTGATTTTTTTTTTTTTAAGTGCCTACTCTGGAATAGGTTTGCCCCAACAGAGGACCATAGTTGATCCTGATTTTTTGCCTACTAATTAGGAGAGGAGATTGTAAATTCTGATCTGCAATTTGGATGGAGAGAAGAAGACCAATTTTGTCAGGACTTATACCCTTATACTAACCTTTCTTGATATGAAATACATACATTCGGGAATGGTATAGCCGAGGACTAGAAATCACTGGCTTCTAAATTTTGATGTTAAAATACAATTTGAAGACAAGAGGAATAAAGTCTAGGAAAGAACTTTTTTTCAAAACCATCCATTCATTCAAGAAACTTAGATATTTATATATCTAGAAATATATTTATCAATTAAAGTAATATACCTACAGAAAAGCAAAGCACACAAATCATAAATGTACAATAAAGTAAATTTTCACAAAGTGAATATACATGGGTGACCATCGCACAGATGAAGTTACAGGATATTACTAGCTCTTCAGGGACCCTTCTTATAGCTCCTCCTAGTGTCTGTACCTCCCTCTCAAAGGTAACCTGTACTCTTGTGAGTACAGTAGATTAGTTTTGCTTTTTTTGTTTTGAATTTCATATAAATAGAACCATACAATTCTTGTACCTTTTTGAATCTGACTTGTTTTGCTAGTAATCAACATTATTGCATATGTAATGATAATTTGTTCACTTTCATTACTGAATAGCACTCTATTGTATGATTATTCTATAATTTATTTGATCCTTTGACAGTGGTCATTTGAGTTTCTGATTGTGGTTATTATGTCTGATGATGCTGTGGACATTGTTGTAGATGTCTTTTGGTACCCATGTATACACATTTGGAGGGGTATAGCATTCTTACTACTTTTGAACATGTGCAGTAATAATCTCAAGTCAACAAGCATGTATTTTAAACTGTTGTCAATGGTTTATCAGTATCACTATATTCTCAGGTGTACTTTCATTAAGGAAAAGTCTTGGGCCTTCATGTACCACCTCATTGCATGATGTTGCTTCTGAGGCTATTCCATTCCACAGGCTGAATCAATTAATTTAGAGAGAGGTCCACTGGACCTAACTTTTACAGGGAAATATTTTTTTCTACTCATACTTTCCGTGTGATGGGAGCTAAGTAGTACAATGCCTGGTTTCTCTCTACCAAGTTTAATCCTTTGATTCCTCAACAGTTACTTGGAAATTTTTATTTCTAGGGTGTTAGGAATCAATATAGAGCCCAGCTTTAAAATTGCAGTCTTTTGACTTAGTAGCTTTCTTTTTTAACTGAAAATCACCTATTTTTCCATAGTTTGTTTATTCCATGGAGGCAAGAACTTACTTTGAGAGGTCTCCTGAAATGTAACTTATTCATCTTCCTTATATCCTTCCCCACTAAAAATCTCTTTGGCCCTTTCTCCTATAGTCAAGCTTCCCTTCCAGAAACCATTGATGGTCACTTCTTGGGGATCTGATCTCTCAGTGCCAAACACCTGTCCTGAACAGTGGTTAGCATATAGGTAACTGGATCCCTTCCTAGATAAATGAACTACACACTAAATGTTGCATACCTTTTCAAGAATAGGACCCAAGGAGAACAGAGAAGAAATCCTATTATGGATAGTTATTATCTATGGCTTTCTAAATTTCATTTTAGATAAGGGGATAAGGGGGGAAAAGCCCCATTTACTTTTATTGGCTTTTTTTTCCTTCCTTTTTTTTAAAAAGTCTCACTAGGATTGGAAAGAGCATTTCAAAAGATGAGAGAAAATTAATAACTTCTGATTAATATCAGATTTCTTTCTTCCTGCAAAGAATTTTCAAATGACTTCAGAGAACTGACACCCTTAACATCTTTGGCAGAAGTTTTGTGGAGAAAAAAGATCTTCACTGCTTATAATTTGAGGTAGGGGTGAGAAGTAATGAGGGGGTGCAAGGACAAAAACTATGTGATTTCATCTCATGTACAAGCTGCTTTCCATGATCACTTGGCATTTTCCATGGGAGATGTTCAGCTCCAAACAGTCTTCGATGGATTGTTTGCATGCTTTCTGGGCTGCGCTACCTTGGGAGGTGTAGATTCTAGGACAGATTTCTCTCTTTCCTTTTGTATCTTTGCCTTGATGGTAGTAGGAACCATTTTTATATATGTACATATACTCCTCATGGTTTTCTTTTGTTTGTTGTGGCACCCACTTGTTTGTTTTTTTCTAAGTTACTGGACAGCTGCCGCCACCTAACCAGGCAGTAACATAGGATACCCCTCAAAGCTGAGCTATTATCCCTCACTAAGCCATAGTTTAAGCAAAACTAAATGTACTACTTGAGTGGTAGAATATATATAAAACATAAAATTTACCATTTTAAACATTTTTAAGTATGCAGTTCAGTTGCATTAAGTACATTCATATTATTGCACAACCACCATCACCATCCATCTCCAAAACTTTTTTATCGTCCCAAACTGTACCCATTAGACAATAACTTTCCATGCTCCCTTACCCTCACCCCTGGCATCAGTCCGTGGCAACCACCATTCTACTGAATTTGAATACTCTAGGTCCCTCATATAAGTGGAATCATAGGATATTTGTCCTTTTGTGTGTGTCTTATTTTATTTAGCACAGTGTATTCAAGGTTCATCCATATTGTACGTAGCGTATGTCAGAATTTTTTTTAAGGTGGAATAATATTTAATTGTATGTGTATACCACATCTGTCCATCCATCGGTGGGCATTTGGGTTATTTCCACCTTTTGCCTATTGTGAATAATGCTGTTCTGAACATTGGTGTACAAGTATCTATTTGAAATTCTGCTTTTACTTCTTTTGGGTATATACCCAGAAGTGGAATTGGTAGATCATGTAGTAATTGTACATTTAATTTTGGAGATATTGCCGTACTGTTTTCCACAGTGGCTGCACCATTTTATATTTCCACCAGCAACATACAAGGGTTCAAATTTTCCCACATCCTCACCAACACTTGTTATTTTTTGTTTTTTTTTGATAATAGGCATCCTGATGGGTGTGAAGTGGTATCATTACGGTTTTGATTTGCATTTCCCTAATGATTAGTAACGTTGAGCTGCTTTTATGTGCTTATAGGCTATTTGTATATCTTCTTGGAGATACGTATCTTCTTATCTCTTCAAGTCCTTTGCCTATTTGTAAATCAGATGTTTTGTTGTTGAGTTATAGTTCTTTATGTATTCTGGATATTAATCTCTTTGTGAGATGTATGATTATATATATTTTAAAGCAATATAAATATGTATTTGTCTTGAAGGGCCTATTTCAGTTTTACCATGTTTCTTAGGGTAAATATTCAGTAATCCACTCTTGAAGCAGTAGTGGTGTTTTGTCCATATTTGTTAGGGCAAATAGTCAGTAATCCACTCTTGAAGCAGTAGTGGTGTTTTGTCTAGTGCTTACTCAGGGCCTAGAACTCTTTTTGGTGCTGTACACTTACGAACTTTTAAAATTCTTGCAAGAATCCTACATGGACATACTTTCATCTGTGTTTTCAGCTGAGAAAAATGAGACACAGAGAGTTTAAGTAACTTCCACTAGTTTGCTTTAAAGGTGGAATGTGAGCTTAAGCAATCTAGCTCCTGAGTCCATGCCCTTACCGCAATATGTGGCTGCCTGTCCCATGACTTGCATTGGTGACAAACTGTGTGTGTGCTCTCATCAGATGATGCTTTTCACCTCTTAAACACTGTCTTAAAAGGCAGTGCATAAGATCAAGTGAGGTGTCTGAAGAAGTTCTTAGCAAAAAGTAAACAGACGGTTAAGATTGGAGCCTCTTTAAAATTCTTTATGTTGCGTTATGTTTTCTTTTTTTGGAAGTATGTTTTCCATAAAGGTGTGTTCTTTATTTGGGTCTGGAATACTTTTTTCTAAAATGTTTCCCCTAGTGAAATTTGCTTACTGAGAACATTTTGGGGGTACATTTTTTTTTTAACATCTTTATTGGAGTATAATAGCTTTACAATGGTGTGTTAGTTTCTTCTGCTTTATAACAAAGTGAATCAATTATACATATACATATGTCCCCATGGGGGTAAATTTTTAACTTACATGTTTTTCTCTGTTTCTATTTTTTTTTTTTTTTTTTTTTTGGCGGTACGCGGGCCTCTCACTGTTGTGGCCTCTCCCGTTGTGGAGCACAGGCTCCGGATGCGCAGGCTCAGCGGCCATGGCTCACGGGCCCAGCCGCTCCGTGGCATGTGGGATCTTCCCGGACCGGGGCACGAACCCGTGTCCCCTGCATCGGCAGGCGGACTCTCAACCACCGCGCCACCAGGGAAGCCCTCTGTTTCTATTTTAAGCCATCTGTATTCTAGACTTGGTGTATGAGTGGCTTTAACTGATGTCTAGATACTGAAATTTTATTTTGCTGTTTACCTAAGCCAAACTTAGTTATTAATGAATAAAACATCTGTCAAATTGTATAATACATTCTAGAGCAAAATGGAATTTTTGCTGCTGCCCACCATTATCACTAATACTGGGCGTAGCAGGGTGTATGTATTTGTGTCTTGTTTTATATATGCACTTGGGGAAAGGGGATGAAAATGTAGATCTCATTTCCTCATTCAAAATTAATGTTACTCGGAATTCCCTGGTGGTCCAGTGGTAAGGACTCCTTCCTTCCACTGCAGGGTGCACAGGTTCGATCCTTGGTCGGGGAACTAAGATCCCGCATGCCGCACGGCATGGCCAGGGGTGGGTGGGGTGGGGGGAAGAAAAAGATCAATGCTACTAATTGGATAGCTTTCCCCCCCTTTTCTTTCTCTCTTTTTTCTCTCCTTGTGTGTGTGTGGCGGGGGGGGGGGGGCGGGCACGACTGGGAGGTGCTATGTGTAACCAGCAGTCTATTCCTAATTGTACACATGGATTTAAAAAATTTTTTGTTAATAGAAATGATGCTTTTTTAAAATAAATTGGCTGCTTTGGGTCTTCATTGCTGCACACAGGCTTTCTCTAGTTGCGGTGAGTCGGGGCTACTCTTTGTTGCGGTGCAGGGGCTTCTCCTTGCGGTGGCTTCTCTTGTTGAGGAGCACGGGCTCTAGGAACGCGGACTTCAGTCGTTGCGGCATGCGGGCTCAGTAGTTGTGGCTCGCGGGCTTTAGAGTGCAGGCTCAGTACTTGTGGTGCATGGGCTTATTTGCTCCGCAGCATGTGGGATCTTCCTAGACCAGGGCTCGAACCCCGTGTCCTCTGCATTGGCAGGCGGATTCTTAACCACTGCGCCACCAGGGCAGCCCCAAATGATGTTTTATTGAATATCTTCGTATACAAATTTTTGCATAGTCACAGTTTATGTGTACCTATATAATAAATTTCCGGAATAGAAATGGCTAGGAATTCAAGGAAACGCACATCTTGAATTATAATAGACACTGCCAAATGTCTTCCCAAAAGATTTTACAAATTTAAACTCCCATCAGTGCATGAGAATTCCTGTTTCTCTACTTGTACGTCAACAACGGGTATTATCAAACTTTAAATCTACAGCAACGATTCTTTTTTTTAATATAAATTTACTTATTTATTTATTTTTGGCTGCGTTGGGTCTTTGTTGCTGCACGTGGGCTTTTTCTAGTTACAGCGAGCAGGGTCTACTCTTCCTTGCAGTGCGCGGGCTTCTCATTGTGGTGGTTTCTCTTGTTGCGGAGCACAGGCTCTAGGTGTGTGGGCTTCAGTAGTTGTGGCTGGCACGTGGGCTCAGTAGTTGTGGTGCACGGCCTTAGTTGCTCCGCGGCATGTGGGATCTTCCCAGACCAGGGATTGAACCCGTATCCCCTGCATGGGCAGGTGGACTCTTAACCACTGCACCACCAGGGAAGTCCTAACAATTCTTAAATGATTGTCGTAAGAACATAAGAGCTATGCCAGGAAGCTGGCCATAGAGTGTCTTATGTGCCAACTTCATTGAATGTTTTTTGATAGGTTTGTCACCACCAGGTTCTGTGGCAATTAGGGTCAGGCCAGCAACTTGATCAGGAGATTAGTGCTTCTCTGATTGTGGCCTTTTTTGTTTTGATATAATTTCAGTTTACAGAAGAATTGCAAGAATATTACAAAGAAGTTCAGCTAGATACGTCAATCATTAACATTTTACCACACTTGCATCATCCTTCTGTGTATCTACACATGCACGCACACACACACACACGCATACACATATATACTTATTTTCCCTGAACCCTTTGAAGGTAATTAGGCATCATGCCCTTTTCTCCCTAAACACTACAGTGTTTCTAAAAAGTAAGGACATTCTCTTATTGAACCCCTGTACAGCTGTCAAAACCAGAAATTAAAATTGATATCCTATTTTCTAATCTACCATTTTATGCAGATTTTGTTACTTGTCTAAATAATGTCCTTTTATAGCAGAGTAAATTCTGGATAGTCTGTTGTATTCAGTGATCATGTATCTTTAGTCCCTTCTAATCTGGGCCAGTTTCTCCGTTTTTTGCTTGTTTTTCACAACCTTGATGCTCTGAAAAGTATAGTCTACTTACTTTGTTGACTATTCCACAATTTAGGTATGTTATGTTTCCTCATGTTTAGATTCAAGTTCTGTGTTTTTTTTTGTCAGTGGTATCACAGAAGTGATATTGTGCTCTTATGCATCACGTTAGGAGGCATTTGATGTCAATTTGTCCTATTCAGTCTCTTGACATGAAATTGGAGTACTTTGCTCAGTGTCTCATTGCTCCCTCTTGTTGAGCCATAGGTTTTAAGACATATACTTTTCATATAAGATCTTTATATGTGATGTTAATGGATGCCAGTGTTCTCATAACTCAGTTGTGCTAACTGGGTGGTGAGGCTTATGGCTGTTGCAGATTTAATTGGGGGAAATCCCTCCTCAGGTATGGCTTTTAGAAAAGACATCTTTACCCTAACCTGGTAATAATAATATTGGAGATACCTAAAAAGCCAGATGCTGAGAATAGCTGGAAATGATGGTCCCAGTCACTCATTCTTTGTATCTTTCCACTCTTCCTGATTCTTTACACAAACTGCTGACAGACTGTTAAGTTTGTTGTTGTGGTGGTTTTAATTGAAAAAGAAAAGGTAGGATAAAGGGACTTTAAAAATTAAGGAAGCAGTGCTTTTCAAATGTTCTCTACCCAGTATACTAGTAAGAAGGGGAGCATGTTCTCCACCTGATGGGGTCAACTGCAAGTGTGGCATGTCTTTGAAGTCTACCCCATAGGATACTTGTTCTAATAGAAACATGCTTAATAAATGTGATGGTTTCGGAGACTACATCATGCCTTGATTGTCTTTGTTGCAGTATCCAGTCTCCTGCCTTGATTGTCTTTGTTACTAGTTACACTAGTTACACCCTGACAGGTTTTGAGCATTATTGCCATTAAATATGGTTCTTAAAGGAAGAGTAGTTTCAAAGCTAGAAGTTGAAATGCGACAAAGGGTGACATGTCTTGCTCAAAGTTATGTGACTTAATACGTAGGCTGTTTTCTGCCATAGGTATAGAATGAATAAGCTTTTAGAAGTAAAAATAAGTTACATATTTACTTTAAATATATTTTTTAGATTAGTCTAATATTAATCTTTTAAATCATATTCAATAAGTACAATATTTAAGTTGTTTCTTACATTTTTGTTTTATAAACTATATAGATAATATCTTTGAACATATGCCATTGTCCATTTGTCTTAGTAGCATGTAAGTTCCATAAGGACATGGATTTTGTGTTTCTTTTGTTCACTGATGTATACCAAGTACCTATATTTTGTACATACTAGGTGAATGAATGAATCTAGAGACAAAGACGGTATGTTATGTGTAGTCCTTTCTAACTAGCATCTTC
Organism: Leucopleurus acutus; assembly: GCF_964270905.1. Taxonomy (NCBI): domain Eukaryota; kingdom Metazoa; phylum Chordata; class Mammalia; order Artiodactyla; family Delphinidae; genus Leucopleurus; species Leucopleurus acutus. The sequence continues at coordinate 52,698,400 of NC_139146.1, forward strand.
TATTTTTGTGAGTAAATTACTAAACAGCTTCCTAGTACCACTTGCTTTGTTTTTCGTATTATATTTTAGCATAGTGATAGTGTATATCACCTATTCGTTTCTTTCTCCTGGTGGAATGATCAGGTATGGATTCTTGAGTATATGAATCAGGTTTCCTAATTTTCCCATCAAATGTTGTTTAATTTCAGTATCTTGAATCATGTTTCATGAATTCTAGTACTTTTTTGAACTGTATACTGTTTACAGCAGATTTGGTGCAGAGTTTGGCTTAATTATGAGTTTGAATTGTTCATGCTTTCTTTTCTACATTTTTCCTGCAAATACCACACCAGTGTGTCTTGAGTTAATTTATTGTAATATCGTTTCTGCATGAAGCAAAAAATTTGTGAAATACAAAAAAATAGAGGAAATTACTTTTAGTTCTACACCCAAGGGCAGAATAGTTTCCCACACTACTTGAGCTTGCTTTTCCATCTAGCTCTATGTTTTTAAACTCGAAGTTCTAATATCGTTACTAGACAGTAGTCTAGCAGTGTAATTACTAAGTTGTTCTATATTCAAAAAAGTTTTTTCTTGTCCTTCCACACCCGCCTTTTGCTTTTTGACTTGGTTTTTCTCGTGTAAAGCATCTGTTAGCTAGAAAAGGTGTTTTTCCCACATTACTTGAGCTTGCTTTTCCATCCAGCTCTATGTTTTTAAACTTGGAAGTTCTAATATTGTTACTAGACAGTATTCTAGCAGTGTACTTACTAAGTTGTTCTATATTCAAAAAAGTTGTTTCTTATCCTTCCACACCCGCCTTTTGATTTTTTTTTTTTTTTTGCGGTACGCAGGCCTCTCACTGTTGTGGCCTCTCCCGTTGCGGAGCACAGGCTCCGGACGCGCAGGCTCAGTAGCCTTGGCTCACGGGCCCAGCCGCTCCGTGGCATGTGGGATCTTCCCGGACCGGGGCACGAACCCATGTTCCCTGCATCGGCAGGTGGACTCTCAACCACTGTGCCACCAGAGAAGCCCCAACCATTAGTTTTTAATGGGATAGATATGAATGTGATGGCATATGCATTGAAGAGAGGATTGAGACTGCACACAATTGGAGGTGCTTTATTATATACTGAAGAACCAGTTGAATCTTATTAACATTTATAAGCTTTCTAGCCTTAGGATAGCACCTAGACAGAACACTGCATCATTTTGAAATGCTGTTTAGGCTTAGCAGGCAAATTGCTGAGTTCTCTTGCTCATGTTTTTTATTGGGGCAGGAGTGATATTGCACAATTATGCTATATGATTGTTGACTTCATCTAATGGGTAGCTCCAAAAAAGAATGTAGACACATATTTTAATCAGCATCAGTTGTTAATCTAATTTTGTAAGCATTTCACAGCACCAAGAAACAAAATTTGCATTTGTATTTTGAGTGCAGTGGATCTCTTACTAGCCATGTAATAAACTTATGTTAAATTCTGTGTTAGATCCCAAAGGATGCTTAATGGTTGGAGTTATTAGCTAGTTTGAAGGGTTAGTGGCATTGTGATTCTCACTGAAAAGTTTTATTTCATTTGTTAACTGTGTCTCTCTAAAATTTTCACCATTTTAAGCCCTTAGTTAGATTCTGGCCACACCTCACTTTGCTTCTTTTATAAAGTATAACTGCTCTTAAATACATATGTGAAGAAGTAATTTAAAGATTGTCTTAAACTTCCTGGTTTTTGTAAAATATTCTAGTGAGGCAGTTTTATTTTAATCATATGCTGCAGTGGTACATTTAGTCAATCTTAAAGGTTCAAAAGAAAATCTTTCCTGTGGAAAAAGATTCAGGAGTAGAGCCTTTAACTTCATAATTGGAGTTCACATCATAGATTAGCCAATAGTTCAGTGTTTTAAAACTACGGTCTTCAGCAGCCTTGCTTATATTACTACTAAATCATTGTATTTAAAATTGAACATCCTATAGGATAAAATCAATGAGAATTACTTGTTATTAATTCTTCTGACAGAAACTTGGATTATTTGCTCATTTTTAGTGCTATTTCAATTAAAGTCACTTTTCAATATTTTAGAGTTAACTAAAATACCAAAATATTCAAAGTCACAGATGCCCATTGTTTATAAATGGAGTTCATAAACAATGTCATATAGCATTAAATTACTCAACAAAAGGAAGTACATGGGATTCTAAGACTTCAGTCATCAAAGTTAATAATTATGTAAAATAGGACAAATATAGTAGAGAAATCTTAAGTCAAATTAGGCTTCACAAACCTATAACTGTGATTATGAACAAGTCACTTAAACTATAACTGCAATCTTGCTTTAAAAAGAAAACAAAATTCTATTGATCATTTTTCTTCAAGTGCTGTGTGCCTCCACCATGTCTTTCAGAAGATCTTATTTCAGAGGAAATAGGAGGTCATCACATAGGGATTTGTTTCTTCCTCTTATACTTATCTTTATTAATATCACACTTAATATCTTTAGTTATTTTGGCATAACCATTTATAACTAAAAAACAGTAATAATTACTAACATTTATTCGTCATTTATTGTATTCCAGGCATTGTTCTATGTATCTTCTATATGTTAATTAGCACATTTAATCCCTTCAGCAACTCCTTGAGGTCAGTACAACCACTGTGTCCTTTTTACAGATGAGGAAGGAAACTGAAGTGCAGAGAGTCAAATAATTTCAGGACTGCACAGAAAGTAAATATTGGGTTGGCCAAAAGGTTCGTTCAGTTTTGTCCGTAAGATGGCTTTAGTAGCGCTTAGTTGTCTAAAACTTCATTCGAGACAGTTTTGTTAGATTGTATGTGACAGCTGTCATATCAGCATGCATTTAAAAAAAGACTTATCAAAATTGGTGAATTTTGGGGCTTCCCTGGTGGCGCAGTGGTTGAGAGTCCGCCTGCCGATGCAGGGGACACGGGTTCGTGCCCCGGTCCGGGAAGATCCCACATGCCACGGAGCGGCTGGGCCCGTGAGCCATGGCCACTGAGCCTGCGCGTCCGGAGCCTGTGCTCCGCAACGGGAGAGGCCACGACAGTGAGAAGCTCACGTACCGCAAAAAAAAAAAAAAAAAATTGATGAATTTTTGTTTAGCCATTTTAATATTGAAGATGGAAGAAAAACAACATTTTCAGCATATTATGCTTTATTATTTCAAGAAAGACAAAAATGCAACTGAAATGCAAAAAAAGATTTGGGCAGTGTATGGAGAAGGTGCTGTGATTGATCGAACACGTCAAAAGTGGTTTGCATAGTTTTGTGCTGGAGATTTCTCGCTCGACGATGCTCCACGGTTGGGTAGACCACTTGAAGTTGATAGCAATCAAATCGAGACATTAACTGAGTACAGTCAATGTTCTACCACGTGGGAGACAGCAGACATACTCAAAATATCTGAATCAAGCCCTGAAAATAGTTTGTACCAGCTTGGTTATGTTAATCGCTTTCATGTTTGGGTTCCACATAGCGCGATAAAAACCTTCTTGACTGTATTTCCGTATGCGATTCTCTACTGAAATGTAATGAAAACGTTCCACTTTTAAAACAAATTATGACAAGCGATGAAAAGTGGATACTGTACAACAATGTGGAACGGAAGAGATCGTGGGGCAAGCGAAATCTTTATCCAAAGAAGGGGATGTCGTGTAATGGTGGGGTTGGAAGAGAGTCCTCTGTTATGAGCTCCTTCCGGAAAACCAAACGATTAATTCCAACGAGTACTGCTCCCAATTAGACCAACTGATAGCAACACTCGACAAAAAGCGTCCAGAATTAGTCAACAGAAAATGCATAATCTTCCACCAGGATAACGCAAGGCTGCACGTTTCTCTGATGACCAGGCAAAAACTGTTACAGCTTGGCTGGGAAGTTCTGATTCATTCGAGTATTCACCAGACATTGCACCTTTGGTTTTCCATTTATTTTGGTCTTTACAAAATTCTCTTAACCAAAAAAATTTCAATTCCTTGGAAGACTGTAAAAGGACCTGGAACAGTTCTTTGCTCAAAAAGATAAAAAGTTTTGGGAAAATGGAATTATGAAGTTGCCTGAAAAATAGCAGAAGGTAGTAGAACAAAACAGTGAATATGTTCAATAAAGTTCTTGGTGAAAATGAAAAATGTGTCTTTTATTTTTACGTAAGAAACAAAGGTACTTTTTGGCCAACCCAATACCAAATCATAGATTTGAATTCAGCTAATCTCACTCTGAGTCTTTCTCTTAACCTGCATGGTGTATGTATTTCTAATTCCAACCTAAATTGTGCTTATCCTTGCTCATGCTTTTCTCTTTGCCCTCTCCCAAACAACTGAAATGCTTCTATGCTAGTACATGTAGCATATTTATTTTTGAAGGGCCATATGCTATAAACTAATTAAGTAGTCAACATCTAGGTTTAAATCTTAACTCTGTCTGTCACTTAATTTACTCTGTGATATTGGGCAACTTGCTTTCTACATCTTTAAAATGGGCCAATATGTATCTTCCAGAATTATTTTATAATGATTAAAAAGGGGAAAAAATGTATAACATAGTGCCTGGCACATGGTAAACACTTGTGAGCTCTACACCACCTCTTGGGCTGTGAGGATTTTTTTGAGTGCTCCAGATTATGTGAGACTGGGGCAGGGGGGTCTTTGGTTAGATGTCTTTTAGCAAGGTGTCTCTGGAAGGTACCTGTCATCCTCATCTAATCAGCATGGTACATGCTTAGAGTGATGTGTCAGGCCTAGTTAGAGTTTGTTGTTTTGTTTAGGAATGGTTTTAAAGAATGTATTTTGTTATAACTGGGTATAGGTGTTTACTAGAGGATTTCTTTTTACACTGGACTTTAGTAGGGTTGAAGTATAAGTCATAAAGGAGATTTCATGGTGCCTAAAAAGCTTACTGTGGAGCATGTCATACAGCCTATTTAATTTTTTTTTCTTATTTTTTCTCTAGAAAATTTGGTGAGCGGCCTCCACCTAAACGACTTACTAGGTAAGCATTATGTTAGTCTTTCACCCAAACATTTCATAAAAGTGTTAGATCCTGTCATTTTAGAAGCTATATTAGGTGTTCTTTGCAAGAAGTTATTCACATAATGGTATCTAGATCATAAGCGTATTTCCACCTTCCCTTCCCCACATCTCCCCTTTTTCTCCCTTCAAAAAACAGGGTAAGAAAAAGAAAAACAAAACAGGGTAAGAGGATACAGTTCAAAGGGAAAAATGAAACCTTTCAAGAATTAATATTGAGTATTATATAGTTAATATAACAAGGGCTACAATGTAAAGATAGTTTCCTATATCTAGCTTCATTAGCCAGTCACAATTTGTTGATCACAACTGGAACTTGAAAGATACTTAAATGCTTTTAGAAAAGAATTTTAAAACAAAGATATTATCCATTTTTAATGAGACTATAAATATTATATTCTAATTATGTAATTTTTTACGGTATGCATTTTAATTACACATGTTAAATTTAAAAGTGTTAGTCTTGAAAATGATTTTAAAAATTTCTAACCATCAGTGATTGTAAAATAAAAATAAGTTCCACAGTTACAGTCCTAGAGTTAATGCTACCCTGTGTTGTTAGTATCTTTCAAGCAAATCGTATGTGTGTATAAACATATACCTGTCTTTTTTCTTTTTAAAGTCTGGCATCATACTCTACCATTGTTCTGTTAACTGTAGATCTTCTACCTTGTTCTCCTTAGTGTATCCATAGATTTTCCTTGTCTTCCCACTGCTCCTTATTTAATTCACACCGATAGCCATTTGGGTTATTTCCACATTATTACTATTATTAAAAAAGCTGTTTCACTCAAAGAATGACAGGGGCATGCCAGAAGTACACACAAAGGGAGCCAGTTTGAAGAGGCTTCTTTTAGCCAAATCATGGACACTTTGGTCATCAAAATAAATAATGATAGTAATAGATTAAAACCCATAAAATAGAAGGACAGTTTAGAGTCTACACTGAGTTAAATAAATAATTCGATAAATGGGGGAGAGGAGATAGCTTTTCTTCACAGAAGAATTCCACCTAATAAGTGTAGAAGGAATCATGGAACTAGGAAAGCACATTTTGGCAACCGTTACGGTGATAATCGTTTCAGGCCAACATCATCAGTGAATTCTTAAACTACTGGTTTAAAGTCTGATGAGAAACAAAGTGTTTTTATAGTGTCTAAGCATATCTTCACAAAGTATGGTTAATTATAAAGTGAAAAGCAGTAACATGACAGTGAAGAAACCTGGCAGATGCCACCTTAATTAAGCGTTCTAAATTAACATCACTAATAATGGACAACTAAGTATCATATGCATCCTGAGGACATACTATCACTTTTGTAGTGGTTCTTGCCAAAAATGCATAAGCTAAATCTAAGCATAAGGAAGCATCAGACAGACACAGATGGAAGGACATTTCTATAAAATAAACAGCATCTACTCTTCAAAATTTTCAAAATCACGAAAAACTAAGACTGAGGAGTACCAGAGTAAAGGAGACCAAAAAGACATGACAACTAAGTTAAACATGACAAATTCAACTGAACCTGGAGCAGGAATAAATTTTTCTTGTGCTCTGAAGCTGGAGTTGGCAAACGTTTTTTGTAATAGGCCAGATAATAAAAGTGTTAGGCTTTTTGGGGCACACTGAGTTTGTTTTGACTTTTCAGCTCTGTTCTTGCATCCCCAAATCAGCCGTAGACAATATGTAAATGAATGGTGTGTCTGTGTTCCAGCTCAAATTAATTAAAAAAACAAACAAACTGAAGGCTATTCTGATTTGGCCTGAGGACAGCTGTTTCTCAATACTGCTCCATACTCCCACCCCCAATAAAGGACATTAGAGGGACAGTTGGAGACATCTGAATAAAATCTATTACCAGTGATAATTGCATTGTGATTGTATAAGACACTGTCTTTTTAGGAAATAAACACAAGTAGCTTGGGAAAAAGGGACTTTATGTCTATAATGTGCTCTTAAATGGTTTTAAAAACATAATATATAGGGCTTCCCTGGTGGCACAGTGGTTGAGAGTCCGCCTGCCGATGCAGGGGACATGGGTTCGTGCCCCGGTCCGGGAAGATACCACATGCCGCGGAGCGGCTGGGCCCGTGAGCCATGGCCGCTGAGCCTGCGCGTCCGGAGCCTGTGCTCCGCAACGGGAGAGGCCACAACGGTGAGAGGCCCTCGTACCGCAAAAAACCCCCACAAAAACCCATAATATACAAATATGGTAAAATATTAACATTCGAGAGTCTGGGGGAAATGGGGACTAGGAATTGTTTGTGCTTTCGTAACTTTTCTGTATGCCTGAAATTCAAAATAAAAAAAAAATTTAAGGTGTATTTCAGATCAAGTGGGCTGGGAAAATATAACTTATCTCACAGGTCCATGTTAATGTATTTTCAATTATTTTTATATATCTTGAAATTCTAACTGGAATTGCTTAATTCACATATATAGGCATTTTGAAATTTAATAGATAAATATTTTAATTTCATTACCAGCAGCAATAGGTTCAAGTGACTCCTAACGATAAAATATTTATTCATTCATTCATTCATTTAGGCTGTGTCGGGTCTTTTTTTTTTTTTTTCTTGTGGTACGCGGGCCTCTCACTGTCGTGGCCTCTCCCGTTGCGGAGCACAGACTCCGGACGCGCAGGCTCACCGGCCATGGCTCACGGACCCAGCCGCTCCGCAGCATGTGGGATCTTCCTGGACCGGGGCACAAACCCGTGTCCTCTGCATCGGAAGGCGGACTCTCAACCACTGCGCCACCAGGGAAGCCCTGTGTCGGGTCTTAGTTGTGGCACGCAGGATCTTCGTTGAGGCATGCGGGATCTTTTGTTGTGGCACACGGGCTTCTCTCTAGTTGTGGCGTGCAGGTCTTCTCTTTTCTAGTTGTGGCACACAGGCTCCAGGGCGCATGGGCTCTGTAGTTGTGGCGCACGTGTTCTAGAGCACGTGGGCTCTGTAGTTTGTGGCACGCAGGCTCTCTGGTTGAGGTGCGTGAGCTCAGTAGTTGTGGCACGTGGGCTTAGTTGCCCCACGGCATGTGGATTGAACCCATGTCCCCTGCATTGGAAGGTGGATTCTTTTTTTTTTTTTTTTTGCTTTACAATGGTGTGTTAATTTCTGCTTTATAACAGAGTGAATCAGTTATACATATACATATGTTCCCATATCTCTTCCCTCTTGCGTCTCCCTCCCTCCCACCCTCCCTATCCCACCCCTCTAGGTGATCACAAAGCACCGAGCTGATCTCCCTGTGCTATGCTGATCTCCATGTGCTATGCGGCTGCTTCCCACTAGCTATCTGTTTTACGTTTGGTAGTGTATATATGTCCATGCCACTCTCTCACTTTGTCACAGCTTACCCTTCCCCCTCCCCATATCCTCAAGTCCATTCTGTAGTAGGTCTGTGTCTTTATTCCCGTCTTGCCCCTAGGTTCTTCATGAACTTTGTTTTTTTTTTCCTTAGATTCCATATATATGTGTTAGCATACGGTATTTGTTTTTCTCTTTCTGACTTACTTCACTCTGTATGACAGACTCTATGGAAGGTGGATTCTTTACCATTGGATCACCAGGGAAGTCCCTGATAAAATATATTTTGATGAATAGTTACCTGCATATGTAAAATTTCCTTTCCTTTCCTTAAATATAAACAATAATATAGTTAGGTCCCATCTACTTTATCATGATTTTCCATTTACCCTTTAAGCAGTTTTCCCTGTTTGGAAAATTTTAGTAGCTTTTAGGACTTCTGCTTCTAGCCAAGATGGAGTAACAGGGACTAGAATTACTCTTCGGCCTAAAACAACTAAAAACCTGGACAAAATATATGAAACAGTGGTTTTCAAGATATTGAATGGCAGGCAAGAAAGGACAGTGATCCTTGAGAGACAGGAGACAAATGAGGTGAGCCCTACAATTGCCTCAGCTTAGTGCCTGGAGAAAGTTTCCAGTACATGATGTAGGGAAGGGGAATCCAGGTGGAACCTAGTAAGCACCATGAGTTGTGGAGGTAGAGCTGGGACTATAAGGAGGCTAAGGTGGCCAGAACTCTTAGGGCAGAGAACTGGAGAGGAAAGAGCTATGCAGAGTTCCAGAGATCTACAGAGGGTCCTCTCTAGTCTTAAGCTGAGTATTGATTACCACCTGTGTGAGGAGACTACCGAAGGTTGGGAGGAAAAACAACCTAAACAATTAGAGGAAAGAATTCCTAGAGCTCCCTCAATACTATGAATTGTGCCTGTTCCCAATAGCCAAAGTGGAAAAAAATCTCATAATTCACAGCGCATCAACAAGAGTACTCAGAAGGGTTTTGTTTCAGTAGTGGTACAAAATTAGGCCTAGACTAAATGCTGCTCTGGTTTCACCTAACAAAACTTAAAAGCAAGGTTGAAAGGATAAAACATTTTCTAAGTAACTGTGTCCTAAAACAAAGCTCAAGAATATTTAAAGGAATAAAAAATGTGCAGCACTCAAAAAGGTGATGAAATTCATTGTGTCTTAACATCTAATCAAAATAACCAATTGTAAAAAGAAGTAGGGAAAATATAATTCATAATAAGAAAAATCAGTCAAAACCATCCCAGAAATGATACGGATGATAAAATTAGACAAAGACATTAAAACAGTTATTACATTTGTCTTCTTTATGTTTAAGAAGCTAAGATCACCTAGAGACTGTCATGTAGAGTGAAGTAAGTCAGAGAGAGAAAAACAAATACAGTATGCTAACACATATATATGGAATCGAAAAAAAAAAAGTGGTTCTGAAGAACCTAGGGGCAGGACAGGAATAAAGACACAGACATAGAGAATGGACTTGAGGACATGGGGAGGGGGAAGGGTAAGCTGGGACAAAGTGAGAGAGTGACATTGACATATATACACTACCAAATGTAAAATAAATAGTGGGAAGCAGATGCATAGCACAGGGAGATCAGCTCGGTGCTTTGTGTCCACTTAGAGGGGTGGGGTAGGGAGGGTGGGAGGGAGACGCAAGAGGGAGGGGATATGGGGATATATGTATATGTATAGCTGATTCACTTTGTTATAAAGCAGAAACTAACACACCATTGTAAAACAATTATATTCCAATAAAGATGTTTAAAAAAAAAAGAAGCTAAGACCAGGAGTGTATAAAATTTTTGTTAAAGGGTAAAATGGTAGGTATTTTTGTGACCCAAACAGCCTCTGTTGTAACTACTTAACTCTGTTGTAGCACAAAAGCAGCCTCAGACAATGTGTAAACCAATGGACATTTCTGTATACTGGAGTATAACTTTATTTCTAAAATAGGTGGTGGATTGTGTTCGACATGCAGGCTGTAATTGTAGATCCCTGAGCTAGAGGAGAGGTTGAACAACTTAAATAGAGGACCTGGAAGATAAAAAAGGGAAGATCAAAAGCAAATTCTAGAGATGAAAACTAAAGTATTTAAATGAAAAAATACACTTGGTGGGATTAATCACAGATATACACTGTTGAAGAAGAGATTAGCAAACTTGAAGGCATACCAATAGAAACTATCCAAAATGAAGCACACAGAGAAAATATCTGGAAAAAAAAAGATCATTAATGGGCTGTGGTTTATTTTCACATACACCAATATATATGTAATTGGAGTCATTTAAGGGAAAGGTATGACTAAAAGAATATATGAAGACATAATGGCTGAAAATTTTCTAAATTTGGTGAAAACTATAAAACCACAGTTCCAAGAAACTCAGTGAATCCCAAGTGCAAAAACTATCATTTTTTTTAAACCACATCATCATCAAATTGCTTGAAGTCAGTGATAAAGAGAAAATGTTAAACGCAACAGAGAAAAAAAGATAAATTATATACAGAGGAAAAAAAGATATAGATAAGGATGACAGAGGTTTCTCATCTGAAACCTTGTTAGGGAGAAGACAGTGGAACAAGAGCTTTAAAGTACTCAAGGGGGAAAAATATGGCAACCTAGAATTCTATACCTAGCAAAGGCAAAATAAAGACATTTTTAGACATAAGAAACTGAAAAGGAATTAATCATAAACAGGCCTGAGCTACAAAAAATGTTAAAGAAATCCTTCATGCAGAAGGATAATCATATCAAATAGAAATCTGTTTCTGTATAAATTACTAGCATCAAGAATGAGAAAGGTAATATCACTATAGATTCTACAGATATTTAAAGGATAACAAGCAAATACTAGAAATAACTTTCTGCCGATAAATTCAACAACTTTTGAAGAGATACACAAATTCCTTGAAACAGGCAAGCTACCAAAGCTTACTCAGGAAGAAACAGATAGATAACCTGAATAACCTTATATCTAAAGAAATTGAACTTGTAATTCTAAACCTTCCACATAGAAAGTTCCAGGCTTAGATGATTTTGCTATTGAATTCTACCAGACATTTAAGAAATACATCATGCCAGTTCTATACATACTCCTCCAGAAAACTGGAAAGCAGGACATTTCCCAGTTCATTCCGTTAGGACAGTGATGCCCTGTTACTAAAAGCAGACAAAGACATTAAAATAAAATAAAATTGTGGACTTATATTCCTTATGAGCACAGATGTAAAATGTTTTAACAGTTTTTCAAAATGAATCCAACAGTATTTTTTTTTGATCTGTTTATTTCTTTTTTAAATTTTATTTTTATTTTTGGCTGCATTGGGTCTTCATTGCTGTGCGCAGGATTTCCCTAATTTCGGCGAGCGGGGGCTACTCTTCGTTGTGGTGCATGGACTTCTCATTGCGGTGGCTTCTCTTGTTGTGGAGCAGGGGCTCTAGGCGTGTGGGCTTCAGTAGTTGTGGCTCACGGTCTCTAGAGCACAGGTTCAGTAGTTGTGGCGCATGGGCTTAATTGCTCCATGGCATGTGGGATCTTCCTGGACCAGGGCTCGAACCCGTGTCCCCTGCATTGGCAGGTGGATTCTTAACCACTGCACCACCAGGGAAGTCCCCCAACAATATATTAAAAGCATGATACATCGTGATCTAATGAGATTTATCTCAGAAATGGAAATCAATCAATGTCATTTTAATACATTAACAAAAAAGGAAAATCATTTGGTCAACTCAGGGATTTAGAAAAAGCTTTTGACATTTCATTCTTCGTCATAATTTTCATCAATCTAGGAATAGAAGGGAATTTCCTCATTATGATAAAGGTTACCTATAAACAAACTACATTTAACACCATACTTGTGAAAGACTGAATGTTTTCCCTCAAGATCAGGAACAATGCAGGGGTGTCCACTTTTAACCACTTCCATTTAACATTGTACTTGAGGTTCTAATTAGTACGGGTAAGGCCAGAAAAAGGAAGGCATCTAAATTGGAAAGAAGTAAAACTGACTTTATTTGTAGACATCAGTATTATCTCTATGGAATCTTCCAAAAAAAAAAAAAAGTTATTAGAACTAATAGGTGAGTTTAACAAGGTGGTAGGCTACACAGTCAACGTATAAAGCATACAAAAATGAATTGCGTTTTTTATACTAGTAATGAACAGTGGGAAATTGATATTTAAAAAACAGTAGCATCAAAAAATATGTGATTCTTAGGGGAAAATATCTGACACATGATGTGCAAAAACTATGTACTGAAAACTACAAAACATTGCTGAAAAGTCCTAAATAAATGTTCTTTGAGCAGAAGACTCAATAGTGTCAGTTCTTCCCAAATTCATCTATGGATTCAACATAATCCCAATCAAAATCCCAATGGGTTTTTTTATAGCAGTTGACAAGCTGTTTTTGAAATTTATGATGCAAATGCGAATGTCTTATACTAGCCAGAACAACCTTGAAAAAGGGCAGTAAGAACTTAACACTACCTGATTTCAAAGCTTGTTAGATAGCTACAGTAATAAAGGATGGTATTGGTTTAAAGATAGCAAGTAGATCATTGCGACAGAATAGTGGCCAGAAATTGTTCTTGATATAAGTTTTTCAGTCAAGGTACAAAGGCAGTTTAGTCAGCTAAAGGGTTTTTAACAAAGGATTCTGGAACAGTTGGATAACCATATGCACCCACCACTTACATAACATAAAATAACTATGATTCATACCTGGAACCATATACAAAAATTAGATCAAAATAGACCTAAATGTAAAATGTCAAATTATACAGCTTTTAGACGAAAACAGGCAAGACACACAAATTTTCTAGAGGCACCCTGTGGAGGGACTTCAGTCACATCAATGTAGAACTCAGTCTCCTTGGAAAGAAAAAGAAGACACTCTGGCTTCACAAATGGTGGGGAAATAGAAGGGAACTGGCGACTGTTTGCACTGTCTGTAGTTGTATACAGAACATGATCAAGGGTGTTACACTGGACTTCTGTTATGAGGTCTGTATATGCTCAGTTCCCCATCAATGTTGATATTCAGGAGAATGGTTCTCTTGTTGAAATCCAAAATTTTGGGGGTGAAAAATACATCCTCAGGGTTTGGATGAGGCCAGGCGTTGCTTGTTCAGTATCAGGTCCAGAAAGATGAGTTGATTCTTGAAGGAAACGACATTGAACTTGTGTCAAATTTAGCTGCTTTGATTCAGCAAGCCCCAACAGTTAAAAACAAGGATATCAGAAAATTTTTGGATGGTATCTATGTTTCTGAAAAAAGAAACAGTTCAGCAGGCTGATGAATAATATTTGAGTGGTCTGGCTACAGAAACAGCAAGATGCCAGATGATTCTTTGGACTCACTTGTGATATTTTAAAGATGCAATAAAAGCTCTTTTGATTTGGGGGGAAAAAGTCACAAATTTTTTTGTTTTCTGTTGCATGTAAAAGTTATGTTTACGCTATAATGTAATAGCATTATGTCTGGGGGAAAAAAGTACTTACCTTAATTAAAAAATAATGCTGTTGGGAAAATGGTGCTGAAAGACTTGCTTGATGCAGGGTTGCCACAGACCTCCAATTTGTTAAAAAAAAAAAAAAAAAGACAATATCTGTGAAGTGCAATAAAGTGAAGCGCAATAAAATGGTACTTAAGAAGTTAAAACTCCCCTACCATATGGCCTAGCCATTTCATTCTTACATATTCAGTTACGAAGAATGGAAACGTATTAATACAAAGACCTGAATACAGATGTTTGTGGAAGTGTTAGTTATAATAGCCATATAGGTATAACTCAAATACCCACCAACATGTGAATGGACCAACAAATCGTGGTATATTCTCCAATGGCTTTCTATTTAGCAATGAAAAGGAATGAACTATTGATACATGCAACAACATAGAGGAATCTTAGGATAATTATGTCCAATTTTCTAAAGAAGTCAGGAGAAAGTACAATTTTATATAAAATTGTAGAAAATGCAAACTAATCTATAATAACAGTAGATCAGTGGTTTCTTGGGGTTGGGGAGAGACAGAAACTGGGAATGATGACTGTCTTTCTGGATTGTGCTGATGGTGTATACATATGCCAAAACCTAGCAAATTGTACACTTGAAAATAAATGCATTTTTCTGTATTTCAATTAAACCTCAGTAAAGCTGTAAAAAATGTTAGTAGCATTTTACCCTTTAAAAATACCTTAAAAGAAATTAGTGTGTCTTCTAGGGGAGAATTTAGGTAAGCTTTATTTCTGTTTAAAGCTCTTAAAGAGGGCAAACTTAGATTTTTTACTCTTTATTATCAAAGCTAGTATAAAGCAATTTAGTAAAACAGTTGGAATAAAACAGAAAATTGGAATGTAAAATCAATTCCCAATTCTGTGATAAAAATTTAACCTTAATTTCAAAAGTCAGGACATTTTCCCTTCTGACAGTATAGCAAGTTTAGGTCCCATCGGCTCTTTTTCACCATATTTTCTCATTTCTCCTTTAAAGAGTTTTCCGTTTTAGGAAAATTTTAGGGTCTTGTATTTGATCAAAAATAATTTAGGGCTTCCCTGGTGGCACGGTGGTTAAGAATCCGCCTGCCAGGGCAGGGGACACGGGTTCGAGCCCTGGTCCGAGAAGATCCCACATGCTGCGAAACAGCTAAGCCCGTGCGCCACAACTGCTGAGCCTGTGCCCCAGAGCCTGCGAGCCACAACTCCTGAAGCCTGGACGCCTAGAGCCTGTGCTCTGCGACGGGAGAGGCCACCATGATGAGAGGCCCGCACACCACAGTGGAGAGTGGCCCCCACTGTCCACAACTAGACAAAGCCCGTGCACAGCAACAAAGACCCAACACAGCCATAAATGAATGAATGAATGAATAAATAAGGAATTTTATATCGCTTTTCGTTGGGGTGTATGGAGGTTGGACACTTCAATTCAGAGAGGGTTTCTTTCCCTTAAAAAAAATCTCTTAAACCTACCCTATTCTATCCTAACCCCCATCTTCCAACTTAAACAACAGTGAAAAAGTGTGTTGTTATTTAGAGGATGATCTTTTAGACAGTGTTCTAAAAGCACAGTTTTTCTGACACAGTTAAACAAAATTTTTTAAAATAAATTTATTTATGTTTGGCTGTTTGGTGTCTTTGTTGCTGTGTGTGGGCTTTCTGTAGTTGCGGCGAGCGGGGGTTACTCTTCGTTGCGGTGCGTGGGCTTCTCATTGCGGTGCTTCTCTTTGTTGTGGAGCATGGGCTCTAGGTGCATGGGCTTCAGGAGTTGTGGCTCGCAGGCTCAGTAGCTGTGGCACACGGGCTTAATTGCCCTGCAGCATGTGGGATCTTCCTGGACCAGGGATCAAACCTGTGTCCCATGCATTGGCAGGCGGATTCTTCACCACTGCACCACCAGGGAAATTCCAGTTTTGCAACTTTTCTTTTAAAATCATTTTATTTTTTATTGCTTATGAAGGGGTCAGCAAATGTTTTCTGTAAAGAGCCAAGTAGTACATATTTTAGGCTTTGAGGTCTGCATACTATCTCTGTTGCATAGACTTCTGTTCTTTTTTACAACCCTTTAAAAATGTAAAAGGCATTCTTAGCTCCTAGAGAGTACAAAAACAGGCTGCTAGTGTGGTTTGCTGACCTGTGGCCTGTAGTAGTATTCACTATACTGAATACTACTCAAAGTATACACTACAGCTCTCTAAAATGTTTGCAGGTACAGAGGTGTGTGTATGGAATTACTTTGGGCACACTTGATACAACAAAACTAGGTTTCTTTACCAGAAGACAGTTCACATTGGAACCTTTATTATTTGGATTTTACAAGTGACAAAATTCCAATTTGAGTAATACAGGGACTGATCCTATCTGTAAGGATGGCTGTCTGGACTTTCCAAGTTTGTGGGCCACTTCATTCCTTGAGTAGTTGGGACTGGCTATGTTTAGCTCCCAGCTCAAATGCTTTCCCCCCAGCCCCCAACGTGTGCACGCACATGTACATCTGGTTTAAATCACTTATGTGCCCCTTGGCCTAATCATGGCGGCGTACATGAATGTGGTGAGGAAGTAAGGGTTCTATTTTCAGAAGAATAGGGGTTAACACTGTTAAGGATGTTCTTTTTTGTGAATTTTGTTTGCGATATTAAAAAAAAAAAAAAGACGTTTATAAAGGAAAAAAGAGCCAGAAGTTTGACGAAGATGGTGATAGTTTAAACATGTCAAACTAGAATGGCATTTGCCATGCTTTCATGTGAGTAAAAATACTGGTAAAATTTTCTGATTTTCTAAACGTTTAAGCTAATGTGTTTTAAGTGAGTAAACTCTTTCAAAAATAGTTGCTCCATGGTGTTCTTCAAATAATTGTTAATTGGCTTTCATTCAGAATGAATATTTTATAAGGAATTATTAAATGAAATAACAAAGAATACATAAGCTTCAAAACTTGTTAGATAGTAACTGTTACAACAAATTATGAGTTTTAGCTTTGTTGTTACTGTTTTTTAACAATTCAGTAATACAAAGTAGTAATTCTACTGGTAACGTTTTTACAGCACCTATATTATGTTTTCAAATGACAAAATTTCCCTCATTCTTTCTTAAAAAGACTGAGTGATTTTCTCAACTTATTGTTGGAACATTTTTGGTTTTCTTTAATCCACTGGTTTTCAACCCAGGTGACCTCCCCCTTTACCCCTCTGACGTTTGGCAATATCTGGAGACATTTTTGGTTGTCACAACTGTAGGAAAGGTGCTATTGGTTTCTAATGGGTAGAAGTTAGAGATGTTGCTAAACACCTTCCAATGCACAGCACAGCTCCTTCACAACAAAGAATTGTTTAGCCCAGGATGTCAACACTGCTGAAATTGAAACCCTATTCAATTAACCAAACCCTAGACTAAATGAAGAGCACATGGGCTGTCATTCCATGGTCTTTACTTTTTAATTGTGTTTCTTTTGAGTATATTGCCTATATCTTTTTTAACGGCTCCTTAAGGTGCACAACAAAACTGTCAACCTTTAACTGCCAGATAACATAATTTTAATGTTTGATATTCTATTAACAAAGGAAAATTTTTTCTTGTTGAAAGAAGCTATTTGGCAAATTACTACTACAGGACAACTATTATTAATGGTTACTTAAGGTTCTAATTGCTTTTTTCAAGAATTTGTATTATAAATATGAAGGGAAAAGACAAGGAAAACTAGAGCTGTCATCTTGCATTCATCATAAATATCTTGAGATCTGTAATCTTTTGTCGTAATCATTATTGTGAACAGTTCAGCTAGCACGATAACCAGTGCCTGGGATGTAATAGGTTCTCAATAAATCTTTAATGGGAAGATGTATAAAAGTGCAGCTTACCTATTATGCTTGCAAAAACTTGTGCCTTGCAAGTCAGGTGAGATACCTCATGATTTACCTCCAGGTCATTTTCAAGTTTGCCCTTAAACTTCAGTGTAAGTCTTCCGACCTCCATCTTCCCCTCCCTCCTGCCATTGTTCTCAGAAAATAATAGGTAGAGTTTACTGACACTGGATATTTGTCAGTTTGTGGGGGTACTTAATTTAAAATATTTTTCACAATATGAGCTATTACTGTCTTTTTTTAAAAAAAAAAAAAACAGGTGAGAAAACTCAGGCTTAGTAATTGACAGGCGTCAAGAGTCAGACTTCTCCCTGTTTGTTTCATACCAAAGCTGTGCTCATAATACCAGTGCAAAAGTATCTGATAGTATTAATTTTGTCCTCCAAAGCCAGACTGCCTAAATTTGAATCCTGGGACTTCAGTATCATCTTGGGAAAGTTACTTAACCCCTCCTCCATTTCTAAAATGTACCTAATAGTGTGTCTTAAAGGCTCTGCATACTCTTTGGGAAGACAAGGAAAAAAGACATGAAATATGACCAACATATCAAGTAATTGCTAAATGATAAAACAGAGACTGTAAATGCAAATAGAATTCAGCGTGGGGAAATATATTTAAAATGGTTTCTTAAAAATTTTTTTTTCAAGTATATAGCAGCGTTTCACTTTTTATGCCAGTGACTGGGCTTCTGTGCCAGTTTTGTCAAGATATTGACCTTCTCCTAGCTTAGCTTTTGTTTTCTTATCTACCTTGAATGCTATGGTCAGTCACGTGACTTATTAACACCTCAAATCCCTTATTAATCGTTATCCTCTCCACGCTGCACCTCTTGTCCAGTACCCAGCAGGTTTGAGAATGTGCTGTCTCTATTCCCTTGGAATGTTAGTGGGACTTGACACTATCATTTATGGATTTCAACATTAGCCAGTCCTTCAATACCAATTTTCAATCATTGTACATAGTCAGCTTCTTTCTCCATTCCCTAGAGGGTATTTCCAGATCGTACCTATGGCTCTTTTCTTACTTGTTAGGCATCACAGTGGCCTCTCATTTTACAAATAACTTGTGAGGCTTTAGCTGGTGGCTGTTAGACTTCTTGCTAAAATTAAAGTGACCTTCACCTCTCCAGCATCTTACCTTTTGATTGTTCCCCTCTTTTGAGGTTGTCTCCTTCCATAGCATCTAATAGACAGTTTCAGTTCTACCCCTACCGGTTCTTCATTTCCTTTTATACATTTTCTTCTTGACTCTCCTATCACTGTGTTTTCTTTCTGGGAGACTTCATTGACTACCATGGCTTTATTTATGAACTGTGTATACCAATGAACCCTACTTTTCCAGTCCAGATCCCTCTCTGGAACTACAGATGGTTGTTTCCAACAACCTATTAAATACTTCCAGCTTGGAGTTCTGGGGCACTTCAGAGTTGACATTTGTCCAGTAGAACCTATTAACACTTGCTTCTCCTGAAACAAAAGACTTAAAACCTGTCTTCTCCTGTACTGTCTTCTATTACCTCTTTCTTGGTGTGTCAGCCTTTTTTCAAGTTTGTCTTTTCTCTATGATTTCTAAAACCCCTTCTCTATTTCACCACTAGAATTAACTATAAAGGAAAATTAACTGTATGTTTAAAAGAAACCTCAAGATCTTGCATTGCCTTTTGTGTAGATTGAAAATCCACTTTCCACAGCATGGTGTTTTTCTATAATGGAGTGGAGATAAAATTAAATGATGATCTTTTCCTAACTCTCAAAGAGATGGATTTTTTTATTTTAAGTTTTTTCTAGGTGTCTTAAAATTTTTATTACCTGCTACCACTTTTATCACCATCTTATCATAGGGTGATATTTGAATTAGCTTAAACTTTTATACTTAGTATTTAAGTTTACAAATGTCAGATTTTCAAGGGATTTGATAGGCTTTTCACAATTTGACTGTACCCAACTTCTCAATTTTATTCACTGCCATGGCTCACTTTAGAATTTTAGAGAATTTGTTTCAGTTTCCTGACTACCATTTATTAATTGCAAGACATTCACCATGGTATTAACAATACTTACCTTTTGGATTATGAGGATTAAGTGAAATAATGCATTTATTCAGGGCCTGGCACATAGTAAACACTCCAGAAATCTTAGCTACTATTGTTTTTTGTGGCTGGTTTACTCCTCAGCCTGAATCTCTTGCTGTACCCAAATTTGCAGGGTCATTCCTGCTCGTCCATACTTCTCTGCCTGGCCCTGGAATGCCTTACTCTTTCTTCCTCCCACTTACTGTGACTATTCCTTTTCCTTCAGAAGTTAGCTCTTCTAAGAAAATTTTCCTAGGAGTAGTCCTTTATCACCCCTCCCCTCCTTTGCATAGGCACTCCCTATTGGAGCTCTTTGGTCATACCTCTGTTTGGAACATGAATCTCATTACAATTTGTTTTCCAAACATTTTTTGCTGTCTTTACTGGACTTTGAGCTTTGTTACAGTGGTAAGGAATAATGTGCAGTCTGTTGGATTCCAGTGTTACCATTCCTGCTTTGAGCCAAAAGGTTTTCAGTCACTAAACATAAACGCTGTCATCTCATTTAATCCCCACAACCACTCTGTGTTATGTCAGCATTATTGTTATTATCAGATACAGAAACTCAAGCTAGATGAGGTTAAGAGATTTGCCCCAGGCCACTTAGTTTCAAAGTGCCAGAAGTCTAGAATTCCCCACGTTTAATAACTTACTACTATTCTGTAGCTATCCCCTATACATTTGTCTTTTACTTATAAATAAAAATAGCATTCACTTTATTAAAAGTTTCTTGATGATTGCCTTTGAAGCACTTTTGCTTTATTTTGTAATGTGTTAAACATCTCAAGAACTGGGATTCTACTGATTCAGAAATGTAAAGTTTGATCTGTGTAGACCTTGTGTTCTTCATACTCTATTATATTGCTTAGCAAAATAATTGGGTGAATATTTTTAAGACATTGAATTTTTTATACACTTGCATAGTAAATAGATAGTTGGAGTATTTTGTGCTTGAAATAATTAACATTGTATTTTTTCCAAAATTTAATTTTCACTAATTTGCATTAGCTTTTATTAACTTTATGTGTTTAGTAACATCCTTGAGAGTAATTATGTATCTGTATATAAATGGTAGCCCTTTCTTAGTCCTTTCGTAGGGTTGTTACTTTAAGAACATGTAATAATAAATTTGTATGACCTAAGGATTTCTTATGGCTTTGTATTCAGTAAAAAATACTCATTCTAATAGCTGGAGGAGAGGGGCTAGTGGTGGTAGTGAATCAGATTATTAAATACAAAAGTATTGCATGCATTAATTTTATAAAGGGTTTAAAGCCTAATTAGCAGTGTACACAGTGATTCTAGTTATTCTCTAAGTTGTAATTGTGGTTTAATTGAGTTATATCATAAATTCCAAGAGCGAGGGACAGCTTCTTTCAAAGAACAAAGAATAGAGTTGAAGATGAGCAGTATATATTTCCCCATTGTATAATATTCTTTAAATTTAGTCCATGGGTTTGTTTTGCTTTATTGTTTTCATTTTTGGAGTTGCTTGTTTGAAACATATTCTTAAGTATTCTCATTATAGAGCATAGTAATACTCTAAATCTTACCCCTGTAATGGTGATATTTATATTTTATTTTAGGGAAGCTATGCGAAATTATTTAAAAGAGCGAGGGGATCAAACAGTACTTATTCTTCATGCAAAAGTTGCACAGAAGTCATATGGAAATGAAAAAAGGTAAGATTGTTTTTCTGGTAGATAGTTAATTAATGGCTAATAATGGCTATCATGAATTTGCAAGTGATGTATTAATATACAAGTAAGAGGATGGTTTCTATTGGGTTAATTTGCAAGTACAAAATGAAAAATGGGGGATTTGTCTCTATTGAAGAGGGAGAAACAAAGTAAATTGTGGCTTATTTAGTAAAGATCCTCTGGTTAAATCCGTGATTTCACAAAATGAAATAATCCATAGTTTTTATTTGGGGCTGCATGGTGTTCTCTAAGTATTTCTGTGATACATTAGCTCATTCAAAAAGTAGCTTTCCTTTCGGTGGAAAATGTAGTTTTATAAAGAAATGTGACCCCAAAAGTACCATTTTAAAAAGAAAAAGGCTTAAACAAACCCCCAAGTTGAATTATGCAGTGATTGTGAAGAAAAGTACTCCCAGCCCTCTCCACCCTGACCCTGTGCCTATTCAGGTTAAAAAACCCAGCAAAGCTGAGCTGGTACTCATACCACATGAATGTGGCACTACAGAAATGACCTATAAATCAGATTAGCCAAAATTAAATTATAATAGGGATTTTAATATTTAGTGTTTGTCTTAGTATTTTTAAAATTTCAGCATTTTTGGTATATAATTGTGGATTTTTGTTATTTGTTTTTTCACTTGGTTCCTGGAATTTTCTTGTTAATAGTTTCTCAAGCCTTTGTCTTTCAGACAGCATTTTTGTGTTAAGCATTTTGTAGACAAAGGCTGCTTATGGGGGAAGATGAAAGATTTTTTTGGATTGGCTAGAAAGGCACCAAAACTGAATTGGGAGAAGGAATGAAAACTCAGGTTTGGGTGTTGGATTGAAAGGAATGAGTGGAATCTTAGAATTTGTGAGATAAAGGAGATCTTAGCATATGCATAAGAGAAGGGAAAGGTAGTATATTAATTTACAGGCTGGAAGAATTTTAAATCGTCTCTTTCTCAAAGTCCTCTAAATCTCAGCTGAAAAAAAGGTGAAACTGTTTCGTTGATAATGTTATCCTCAAAGAGGATGAACAGCTGAAAACAGCATTTAGGACTCATACTGCCAAGTGTTCTTTTTTAGTTATTCAAGTTTACTAAATTTCTGATTACTTTACTAATGGAACTTAAATCATCTGATTTAGAGTTAAATATGTGAAGAAGTTGGTGCCTGCAGTTTGGGACAAAGAAACCAAATCGAGATAGTGACCCCTTTTTATGAAGTTGGTACTGGAAATTCAGGTGTTCTGTCTGCTCTTCCCCCCCTCCCCCCCGCCAATAATGAAATCACGTGTATATAGGAGATTGTCTCCTTCCCCCCAACCAAGCAAAACAGCATAAGTCAATACCCTCATTACTTGAGATGGGTCTAAATGGTCAGCCTTGTATTTCATAGTGAATCTGAAGAAGGAACCCCTTTAACCAGTCACGAGCTAGACATTGTTCTGGAAGTGCCTTACAAATGTCTTTAAATTTTAATCCTCAGAATAATCTTGTAAAGTAGGCAAGCTTTAATCCCCATTCTGTGAGTGAGGAGACTAAAGATCAGAGACTTTAAATATGCCCAGATTCACTTTAGTTAGGAGTTGATAAAAACCAGGATTAGAACCCCTGGGTCTGTAATTCCAAATTTCATATTTTTTTCATTTCCCTAATTTTCATAGCCTTGCATTTTATGTTTGAGTGTTAATTATCTACAGCAAGGCTTGAAGATGGAAAAGGTACCTGAAGAACCTAAAGACGTCTACAAAACACAAACTTTTTAAACTTCACTTTGTCTGGGATTCTCTTTTTACCATTAGCAGAGTGAGATTGGGCTGGATCTAATGAAGATAGGAAAACATATGTTCATTGTATAAGCTGCCAACCTGGGCAGTGTTGCTCAGTTTAATACAATTGGATTCATTTATTAACTGATTTATTCTTTATTTCTCACAACCTGTAAGGTTCCAGGTACTGTGCAAAAGCATCTTGGATGGGAATTTTAAAAGTCACTAAGTCATTTAAATACTTCGGTGGATAACTGAGGCCCAGTGCAGATAACAGAAGGGGAAGAGCTACTCAAAAGATTAGTCCAGATAAGGTTCCTGTTTGTTAGTCACTGTTAAAAATACAAAGCTATAGTGGTTTATCAAGTTAAAATAGGTGATTTAATGGTTAACTGTTATTATGGTTGCCCTTATTTTCAATTTCTTTCTATTATTTGGGGTATAGCCTGGTGGGTCTAAAACCCCAGTCAGAGGAAAGCTCAAAGAATCTAAGCTTCTGACTCCAAAGAATGAAAAAAAAAAAAGATGAAAAAGCCAGAGTAACTACTTTCTATGTTTATTGTATTATTAAAATTTCCAGAAGAGACATACACTAGTTTCACAGTAAAGGTAAAAACCTATTAAAATTACTTGATTTTAAAAAGGCATTAGTCGTCAGGGGCTGCTAACACAGGTCAGCCTCCTGGATAACTGGCAGGGCTTCTTACTGGAAGAGTTCTTTTCCCTTACTCCTTAGTGGAGTGCAGCGGAAAGAGGAAGATCTGCTTTCTTTCTTGTATTAGGCATGAGGTAACCTGGGGACATGACCACAGTCATCTTGGCTTACAAAATAACTCCAGTGAATGATGCTAGAAATATTGGGGTAGGAAGTTTTATCCTAAAATCTTAAATCATTCTCAGGATTCACTTTTGTGCCTAATGATGAGTATTTATTTGCATAACATATTTGGTATCCCACTTAGTATGTTAGTGGCTAGTTTTACTTTTTAATCGAAGAAGGTCTTTTCAAATTGAAAAATAAACTTAAAGAAAAAATTATTTTGTCTAGAAGCAAATTTCTATTAAAGATATGGAAATGCCAGTAGATATATTAACATTTCTTCAACTTTGTGTTAGGGGAAGTATGAATAATCATCAAAGGGTAATGATTCTGCCAAAATAAAAAAATGTAAATGATGTGTTTGGATTTTGTCTAATCTTATATATTGGGCTAAATAAAAAGATTTCTTTGAATCTGTAAGGTATTTTCCAGACCTCATCTCAGGATATGAGGAAAAACTTGTTGAATCACTCTCTGAAAATAAAGGCTGACTGTTGAACTAGGAAATGAATGAAATCATAAATGTGTGCATATCGCCACCAAGTGGCAAATAAAAGCATAGTTGCTTAGATTAGAAAATAAAGGCACATTGTTTCATAAAGTGTCCTTTTATAGCAGCTGTTAAACTCCAAAAGCTAGCCACTTGGTCAGACTTTTCACTGAATGTTTGGTACATATTGACCAGCTGTCCAAATTCAAAGAATCATCGATTCACATACACCTTATAAAGGTGTATGGTAATTTTTCTTTTGTTAATTAGGTGGCATTTTTTCCTTACCCTCCTCCCTTTAATTTCCTTTCATTTGTCTGTAAATTTTTTTGTATTGATGCTTATCTTCTGTTTGATTATTATATTACTACTGAAGTTTCTGGAAATGAAGATTTGATTCATTAGCTGATTTTTAGGGAGTGACAATATTGGGATGTTTAAAATATGATTTCATCATCACATGGTAGAAATAATCTTAATGTTTATATTGGATTTGCAATTTTCTTGCATCACAGCTTTCTTGAATAGTTGTAGAGTTGATATAAAAATAAGGCTAGTTCAGAGGCAGTTGAAGAATCTTCATTTTTCTTACATTTATTACAAGATTGGAAAGCACTTTCAATATAGAACCTAGGTCAGTGTTTTGAGTGGTAAAGAATTTCTTGTCAACCTGTCTGATTTTTATGCCCTGTTGGTTTCATGCCATTTTATCATAGTACTCTTGAGAAAACCAGCACTACATTTGGTACACTATAGTAAAACAAAGCTTTTCGAATTTTATAGCTGATATACCAACTTACTAAGGAGGCTTAACATCTGTCAATAAAATACTAATAGTAGACAAGCTTCCAAAATTGATGCCTTCTCAACTTCCTGATAGTGTGCCAGCTAGATATTTGAATCTGTGCCTGGTAAGTATTGGGTGGTTCCCAGCATTAGAGGCCAGAAAGATCCGTGGTGCAGACTTGAACTGAGCCAACTCCTGAACTAGCCCAGCTAATCCAGGCATCCCTCCAAACTTGGAGTGACCTGGAACTGAGCCCACTGCCTCGGCTGTGACCTCTATGTCCATGGTGACAGAGAGTATGCAGGAACAAAGGCTGCTCTGCTTCCTTTCTGTTGGTTTAGATACATATGAGAAGACCCCAGAAGATTTTCATCCTAACTCAGCCTGACCCCTTCGACCTGCTAGGTCTACTTCCCCATTACTCCGGCTTCATCTCCTGTTGTTCTCGTCTCTGCTCCAGCCACACTGGTCTGTTGTTTCTCCGCCGTCCATTATAGTCCTTTCTACTTTGGAGCCATTGCACTTGCTATTTATTCCTTCTTCTGAAATGCTCTTACCCTAGAAACCCATGGCTTTAGGTCATGACTTAAAGTCATCTTCTTAAATAGGCTTTCTCTGGCCACCCAGGTCTTCTACATTTTTAAGTACCCCTTCCCTGCTTTATTATTTTCCCTCAGTACTTACCATCAGCTAACAGAGTATATATGTTATTTTAGTCATCTAGCTTTTTAAAATTGTCTTTCTTATTAGACTCTGAGTTCCATTAGGACAAGAATTTTTGTTTGTTTTAACTACTAATATATTCCCAGTATCTAGTATAGACTAGGGGTGTAATAAATTTTTGTGAATTAATGAAAATTAAAAACCCAGCTCACTTCCTATAAATTGTATGTAGATTGCCTCTAAAGTAGTCTTTGGTAGAGTTGAGCGAAAAGTAGGTGCCATGTATTTTGATTCAATTCAGTCAGTATTGTAGTAAGTGCTGAGGGGGAAGCAAACAAGTAGATACTACTCTACTACCTTTACTTAATTTATTTTTAAATTAATTTTTATTGGAGTATAGTTGCTTTACAGTGTTGTTAGTTTCTACTGTACAGGAAAATGAATCAGTTATATGTATACATATATCTACTCTTTCTTAGATTTCCTTCCCATTTAGGTGACCACAGGTCACTGAGTAGAGTTCCCTGTGCTACACAGTAGATTCTCATTAGTATACATAGTAGTATATATATGTTGACCTCAGCCTCCCAATTTACTACCTTTAGGGTGGCCTGAAAGCTAAATCCAGCATGATGGTATCTGTGTGTATGTATGTACACACACATGCCTGTGTACAGTTCTTTAGTTTTTTATTTTTTTAAGTCTGTACATTGTTGGCCTAAAAAGTGTTAAAAGGCATAAATTATTTGCAAAATTTTAAAATTAGGAATTTCATGTAAAACTTGATTTCAGGCAACTATTGGGAAGTTGGAGGATGTGGCCAGCACTAGGCCTCCACGCCCATAGTTCAGCCCTGTGAGTGGGTGGGTGAGTGTATACTCACATGCTTGCTGATCCCAATTGTTTCCTTGTCATCAGAGCCACACAGCATTGGCTGATGCTCTTTGCAGTTAAGCTCTTTTTTTTTTTCTTTCAGTGGGCTTAAAAGATTAAGAAAGAAATTTCTATACTTATAGCTATACAAAAAGTTGAAATTACCATGAGGGCTGTGTGTTTCAAGAAAGAAGGGAGGGAACCTACTTCTTGGGGTAATTAAAGGATATTTCTACTTATTTATTGTACAGCTGGCCCACCCATTTATATTGCTTACCTGGCTGCTATTTGAATTTACTTGGCTACTATTTGAGTAGGTATTTGAGTTTTCAGGCCCCTTGACGAGACATGACATAAATGTTTTTTAAACTTTATTTTATTTATTTATTTTTTAAATTTTTAGCTGCATTGGTTCTTCGTTGCTGCGCACGGGCGGCTTTCCCTAGTTGCGGTGAGCGGGGGCTACTCTTCATTGCAGTGCGAGGGCTTCTCATTGCAGATGGCTTCTCTTTGTTGTGGAGCACGGGCTTCGCACAGGCTTAATTGCTCCGCGGCATGTGGGATCTTCCTGGACCAGGGATTAAACCCGTGTCCCCTGCATTGGCAGGTGGATTCTTAACCACTGCGCCACTAGGGAAGTCCCGACATAAATGTTTTAAAGTATGTGTAAGTCAGTGTGTGATTGAGCAAAGGAATTACACCCTACACAAGGACTGGATTGATGGTCTGAACTATGTAAAATGTGGGGCCTGCCTGAGCTAGGATTTGAAGTAGATATTTTGTAATTACTAAGAGAAGATTATAAGGAAATTATTCTAGGTGGGAAGAATTTGTGAGGGTGGGTTTTTGGCAACTAGCGAAACAAATCTCTTGGTTGTCTGTGAGTTGAAAGGATACAGTATATTTTTCTTTCAGTCATCCACATACAGCAGGTGTTCAGGATATAAGATATATAGTAATCCAATGATTCATTTTGCTTTTAATTCTTTTACTTAGTTGTATTAGTATTTCGAAATTTTCTACTTTGGGCATTGCTCTAATTCTGTTTTCCAGGTTAATTACCAAATGAAGTTAAGAGTAATATCCATACCAAGAATGTCATTAATTAATGATACATTATTTTGAGTAGACGTTAATCAGTAACTGCAGATTCTGTGATGGTATACCATGTTTTGTATATGTTAAAGTACTTTGGATTTGTTGAACTGCAGTAGTTCAACACTCTGAGCTATGTGAAAAGAGATGTTCCCTGCTCTAAAAAATATCTAGGCTAAGTGAATGCATAACATCAATATAGATGAACCTTACCTGAACAAATGCAAGTGGAAGTCTTGATTTCTGTGCTGTGGATATGATTATTTGCATTACAAAAGACTTCACCAAAATGTTTCATTAGGAGCTAACTTTGTGCAGTTCAGCATGATTTTGTATTCATGTGTTTAAGAAAAGGAAATGCTTTCTTGAATGTAATTGCATTGTGTTTTTTCCCCCTCATTGTTTCAGGTTCTTTTGCCCTCCTCCTTGTGTATATCTTATGGGCAGTGGATGGAAGAAAAAAAAAGAACAAATGGAACGCGATGGTTGTTCTGAACAAGAGTCTCAACCGTGTGCATTTATTGGAATAGGAAATAGTGACCAAGAAATGCAGCAGCTGAACTTGGAAGGAAAGGTAAAGAGAACCATGGTACCAGAATGCAATTTTCTTACTTGTTTTTGTAGTGGTGATTTTTTTTTTTTCCTTTTATGGCTATTGGTAGCACTCTTTTGAATATATAAATCAGAACCAGAAATAAACTTCTCAAGTAGCTGTGGTTTAGTCGTGACTGATGGAGCTTGAGCTGTTGACATCTAAAGGTGGCACACAATAAGCTTCCTCAGCTTGCTAGCAGTTTTAGCAGGCTGTGAATCAGATTTCTGTTGGGGGCCAGTATAGGAGGCTAATTGCTCATCCATCTGACAGGGGCATGATAGTCAAACAACAATGAAAATACATAGTTCAATAATGTTTTATTCTACTCATTTAATCTTAGTCTTACACTAGAAACAAAGTATTATGGGTTATAAACATCATAAATGTTTTACTTAGCTTCAGTGTAGAACAGAAATATGCTGTGTAGACAGGAACAGCCATGGTTACCTTTACTCAAACTTTTAGGTATTTTCTTTGATTACTTTACTAGGGAATAAAATTTATGAGTTAGTTTTACTAATTGTATTTTATCGATTTAGAAAGCAGTTATTTCAGTCTGTACCTTTAGTTTTCAAAAGTAGTTCTTCAGTGACTTGGCATTAGTTATTACTTTGTTTTCTCTTGATATTAAAATTTGAAAAATGGTTATTTCTGATTTCAGTGACTACATGAATGTCTTTTAAAGTACTGCATAAATAGCTGTTTTCTCATTCAGTAAGTCTTTGTTGAATGTCTTAGTGTTTGCTGTATTGTAGCCGACACTAAGAATGGGAGTTTGGAGGGCAAGGTTGAGGGTGGTGAGCTAGCGGATTTGTACTCTCATTCAATTTTAGTCATTTTACAGATAATGAGCACTGAGAATAAGGAGCCTTCAACCTCCTTCAAATTTGAGTATGTTTATGTCATTTGTATCTTTATATTTTTATCATTAAGGCTTGTCAACTGTGTATTTTAAATTAGGTTTGGGATAAAACTTACTACAGTAAAGGTTGTTTCATCTTAAAATAGAGCAGTGTAAAATATTTCTGAATTATGACCCTTGAGCCAAGGTAAAAGATATATTTAAGTAGTGGGTTGAACAAATAGGCCTTAGTCATGTCTCATCTATTTTTCTGTTATATAGAAAGTCTTAGTGATATGTCTCTAAGCTGTACATCTAGACATTTGGAACTGTGAATGGTAATTAGATCAGATAGGTAGTAAGAAGCCAGGGATTCTAGCTACCATTGTATATAATTGTGTTAATTGAACTTCATTGCTTGCTTTAACACTTCCAGCTTCCAGCAATTTTAAGGGAGGTAATAACAAACAAACAGCACCGCCACTTGCTTTTCTCAGCATAATGGCTTAGTACATCTTTCTTCAACTTCTGCCATTATATCCTTTCCCCAAGCCCTAGAAATTTGCAGAAGAGAATACCTGAGAGCTTGAGCATTAAATAGTGCTTAAAACACCTACTTACAGGGTAGTACAGTGTCTGTATGCCAAAATTATGTGTTAATATTTAGTTATAATGAAAAATGCTATTAGAGAAGTCTATAGAGAATAAGACTGGTTGAGAGTCAGCAGAAGTCATTCCAGGCAGAAAGAACAGCATAATCATATGCTTGGACCATCAAGGTACAGGAACAAGGTAAGTTTGGGTCCAGGTAGGCAAAGATGGACCAAGCAGTGGATAGATGCTGAGCTTCAGAAAGAGGCACTTTGGTCCTATCTCACTTAACCTCCGTTCATTTAAGGTAATGTTATTTTCTTTCAACAGCCTGTTCATTGAATGGTACAATTAGTCATTATTGAAAAAGGAGGGATTTTATTTTGCATTTTTGGGTATTTGTCCTTATTTTACTCTTCATTACAACAAAGTTCTAGTATATGCAGCCCTTATTTTATGGTCATGACATTTAACTATATGTTGGTAATATTTTGGATCTGATGTTTTTAATTTGTTAACTATTCATTTCCTCAGTTTTTGTCTTACATAGTTGGAGCTAAGTAAGCTATGCAACATGAATTACTTCCCTAATTAGCACACTTGTATTTTTATTTTAAAGAATTACATCCCCTACACCTATGTTGCTAGTATTGTTTTGTTTATATAGTTCAAATTCTACAATTCAGATATTTCTATAAACTTTTGTAGCATTATATTTGGTATTTTTTATTTCAGGGCAGATTTTTTCTCTTTCCTGAAGATCTTGTCTTCAGAAAGATGTTTTTTAAGTTAAACTCTTCATTGTTTATAGACAGATTTATTATATGCCATTTTCTGTTTTAGAATTTTATTAGCTAATTTAGCCTTTTGGTATGATGAAGCAAATGTAACTTCAGTTTTTATTTACTTAGCGTCTTAAAGCTGTAATACTCTTTCTGAATCAGTGACTTGTCCTTTTTTTTTTTTTTTCTTGTGAAATTTGAGTAGTTTGTGGTCAGTAGCTTTATAGCTTTTAAAAAATAATAAATTGTATCTGAGATAGCTTTATTAGAATTTTTTTGTGGATTCAAACTACTCACTTTTGTAATTAGGGGTATATTTCCTTTCCTTCCAAGGAGATATATATGTATGTTTGCTTTTTCCAAACAAAATAAAGCCCTTTGAGTGTCTGTGTTATGACCCAATTTTCTCTGCTCTTTTTTCCTTTCCTGTTTGCCAGTCTACCTTACCATTTATGCTAGATTTCAGTATTTTCTCTTTTCTGATATAGATCATATCCCCTAATGTTAACACTCAAATTAAGTGATCTCATCATTTTTAAGTTTTGCCATTAGAATTTAATTGCTTTCATTTAGATACACATTTTATTTTTGTTACATGGGAGTACTCTTCTTTAGTGTATCAATACCTATCTTCCTAGACTTTGTCTTACGTTGTAGAATAATTCCATAGTGCAGGCTTTATTTGACTTTCAGAGCTTTTTAAAGTACGGCAGGGCCATGGTTCAGCATCCCTGAACACTTAGAGATCCTGGAGTGAAAGGAGCTGAGTGAGTGCAAAGGCTGTTGTTTTAATTTTTCTTATTACTATTATGAGCTTTATCTTAACTTTGCCTTGTGCAGAACAAAGCCTCTCAAAGCTTTTCTCTCCCTTTTGAATTTATAAAAACTTAATTGAGTAAAATATTCAAGACGGCACCTAAATTTTCTTATATAACTTTGCTGTTGAGAAATGCAATAAAGTATGGCATGATTTTTGTTCTGGTACTAAAATTGGCTGTGAGTAATATTTTTAAAGATTAAACACCTAGAGCCCATTAGTTATTTTCGAAATGAGTGGCATTTGCACTGCTTTCTAAAAGGAACACACAGCAGAGGTAGTCAAGAAACTTGTTTAGCCTAATTTTAAAGTAGAGCAATGATTTAAAAATATATATATATATATATATATATTTCAGAATTTTAAATACTTAAGCTGTACTTGAGCATT
This sequence comes from Leucopleurus acutus, assembly GCF_964270905.1. Lineage (NCBI taxonomy): Eukaryota > Metazoa > Chordata > Mammalia > Artiodactyla > Delphinidae > Leucopleurus > Leucopleurus acutus. The sequence continues at coordinate 52,730,385 of NC_139146.1, forward strand.
ATTTACCCAATCTGGAAAAATAGATCAATAATTTAGCCTCTTCCCTCATTCACAGGGATCAAGGGAATAGGAAAGATTTTAGAATTGTCATATGTAATTGAAATAGTAGCATTTCAAAGTATCTTTGTTGTTTTGCAAGTGCTATAATTCTTTAATACTATGCTTTCAGTTACCAGAATTTAATTTCTGGTAAACTGACATAGTACTTTGCTGCGTTTGTTTTCTCTAGTACCTTTAAATTCAGTTCTTTTGGTGATGCAATAGGAATTATCCCATTGGGCAAAGTGTTAGCTATTTCAAAAAATATTGTTTTCCTCAGACTCATGGGTGGTTACTCTAGTGTTCGGCTATATAAGAAAAAACGTTGTATGCACTATTTTGAGAAGGATCAGTGCTAAAATCTTTTACATAATTTAATTGAGTTCTGATAGCCTTCTTTATATCTTATTTGCAGAAAGACAGTCATGGAATTTTTTAACTGTAAAATTTTATTTTAAAAAATTACTGCTATAACATTGGTAATTCTGTGAAATAGATGTAGAGCTGTATAAAACAAGAAAAGACTATTTTTTAAAAGCCTTTTTGAGAGGGGAAAACAACACAGTGTTAGTATTTCGTAGACTTGATAAGGAAGACTTTGTACTTTGTTTTCAGAGATCAGTACTTTTCACAGTTGGTTTTATCAGCGCTTCTGTGGAGTTACTGCCTTTAAGTCTGATCAAACTTAGACGTGGCCATACTGAGTTGTAGGTACATAGCTGACAGGGTTTTGGTGCTATTAAAACTTGCCTTTTCTTTCACAGAACTATTGCACGGCCAAAACATTGTATATATCTGATTCAGACAAGAGAAAGCACTTCATGCTCTCTGTAAAGATGTTCTATGGCAATAGTGATGACATTGGTGTGTTCCTCAGCAAGCGGATAAAAGTCATCTCCAAACCTTCCAAAAAGAAGCAGTCATTGAAAAATGCTGACTGTATGTATACTTGTTTTCTTTTTTGTCCTCAACTCCCAACATGAACTAATAAGACAAATTCAGCTATTTTTTAAATTAAAAATTGCTTTTCAGTAGCCAGTTCCTTTTTTTCAAATATTTTTGTGGTCTTCACTTTATCTGAAAAAATCATATTCAGTTATTACTGCTGCTTTATTGTCTTTTTCTTTAATTAAAAATGGGCAATACCTGGGGTAGGGAAGTGGTTTTTAAACAGAATTGGTTCATCACTGCCACCCAGAGTCATTTGGAGAAATGGGAGTTTCCTTTTGCTGTCACAGTGACTGGAGGGAGTAATGTTAGCATTAGGGTGTCTAAATGTCCTGCAGTGCCCAAGAAGGTTCCCATTCCATAAAGAATTGATTCACTTAGAATATCAAAAGCACCCCTTTGAGAAACACTGTTATATCAAATGGGCTTTGGAAGGCTGTCCTGAGAACCTGAACAAAAATTTTGATGTAGTTGCACTGGCAGAGACTGCTGCCTCATCAGCACATTTTTAGACTATAGCAGATAAATGCTGTTTGAATTTTACACTTCAACCTCTGTACCCAGTTTTCTTTATTTTAACTTTTTATTATGAAAACTTTCAAACTTACATAAAAGGGAGAAAGTAGTATAAGGTGACCACCTGGCCTCAACAGGTTTTACCAATTCTGTTTTATCATCTCTATCACCACCACGCCTTCCTTCCTCCTCCAACTGCTGGAATTTTTTAATGTACATCTCAGACATCCTATCCTTTCAACCATTTCTGCAGTAGTGACTCTAACAGATAATTTTCTTTTAAACATCATTATACCCAACAACAGTTGATGGTAGTTCGTTAATGCCATCTAATGGTAGTCCGTGTGCAGATTTATCACATTGTCTCAGAAATATCTTTTTACGGTTGTGTTGTTGTTTTTAACAGTTGGCTTGTTCAAACTTGGATCCAAACAAGGTTCATACATTTTAATCTGTAATGGTTTCTTCTCTTTCCACCAGCCTGTTTTTCCTTCTGTGTTATTTATTCGTTGAAACTGGGTCATTTTTCCTGTGGAATTTCCATATTCTGGATCTGGCTGATTACGTGTTCCTCTGTCTCTCATATTTTCTACAAACTGTTGGTTAAACTTTTATTTTAGAATTAGCTGCTCCTATGTATGTTCATTTCTATCAGATCAGAAGTCATGTAATATCTGGTTATCCCACTTCTTGTTATGTTAAGATTGGTTATAGTAATTTGAGCTGTTGTTAGTCTAATCCACCAGTTATAAAGTTCCTCAGCGACCTTTAACCTAATGATTTTAGTAGCCCTTCATGATGGCTGCTTAAATCTAGTATTTCATTAAGGGCTGCAAAATGATGATTTTTCTAATTCTTTTATTCTTAACTTTTGCATTTGTTAGCTGTTTGCTTTAAGTATAGTCTATGGAGAAAAGCCAGGATAGGTTCTTATTTACTAATTTGCAGAATAACAATAGTATTCTTTGAAGGTGACCAGTGAGGTTTTAGGATTTTGGTTTATTTGCTTGTTTTTATTTTGTTTTGTTTTATTATGAACTTAATGGGATTTTATGTAGTGGATGGTTTTTAGTCTGCTTGGTCATTATTATCATCATCATTTACTTTATATTATGGAAATTTTCTAACATACTAAAGTAGACAGTTGCATTAATGACATGAAACCTCTTGTGTTCATCCTCTAACTTGCAGCAGTGATCTTAACTTCAAGCCAGTCTTGATTTATCTTCATCTGTAACCCTACCCCCTACACACACTTTCCTCTGCCCTCATTTTAGTTTGATGCAAATCCAAGACACTATATCATCTGTAAATATTTCTGTGTATCTCTGAAAGATAGGGTCTCTTGTTTTCTAATATAATTACAATACCATGATCACATAAAAGTAAACATAAAACAACTATAAAAAGAAATAGTTTCTTAGTATCATTAAATACCTAGCTAGTGCTCAAATTTAAAATTATCTAAAATGTGGGTTTTTTTTTTAGCCCTTTGGTTGAATCAAAATTCAAATAAGATCCACCAGATATTATTCTGTATATTGTGTTGACATGTCCTTGAGTTTTTTTTAATCTGTGGATTTTCTCTACATCTCTCTGTTTCTCTCTCTCTTCTTGTAGTTTATTTATTCAAGAGAGTGAGTCAGTTGACCATGAGAGATTTCCACATACTGGAATTTGCTAATTATATTTCCTTGGTGTAGTTTAATGTATTTTCTGTAAATTGTAGTGTCAGAGAGAAACAGAGCTGGACACTAAAGATGGTTAGAAACAGATTTTATTCACTACCGTTGCAGTAGGGAAAAGAGATTTCAGTAAAGAACTGAGCTCAACTCCAAATACAACAAGGAGAAGTGGGGATTTATAGCCAAGGAACAGAGTCGAGGGGATCAGTGGATGGAAAGTTACTATGAGGAGAGAGACATGAAGGGAAGGGGGATTCTTGACAAACTAGCTTACCAGAATTTTTATGAAGACAGGCCTAGATGATCAGATATAAAAGTGGAGGGGAGGAACTTGAACAGATATCAAGGATGGGAGGATGGTTTAGCAGGATTCTTGGCAATAACCAGGCTAGATAGGCCAATGCCAGGGCCCAAGGAAGAGTCCCGGTGGAAAAAGGGCTCAGAGGAGCCTGTCTAAAGTTTGGTCAAGGAGAGAGTCTTTGTCAGTAAATTTAGAAACTTGATCAGATTTAAGGTGGTTGTTCTTTGGTTCTTTTTTGTTGTTTGTTACTAGAGGGCAAGCCTACTTCACAGCGATGTAGTGTTCTTGCATCAGGAGGTATAATGTCATGTATTTAGGCTGTTTCCAATTCAAATTACAGGATTACCTCTTTAATTTTATATTTCTATTGACTCTAAGTTACTTGATGGCAGAGAACATATTTCATTTTCAGAGTATTTTCTTGCTTACATAGATGTGGTTGCTTTTTCAAGAAATTTCATGCAGTGCTATACTATAAGGTATTTAGAAGGAAGCAAAATCTCTAAAATCACAGTATCCAGAAGCATTTGCCATCAACTTTGGTAAACATCCTTCCACACCCCTCTCTATGAATGTATTCCATAGAAATAGATGTGAGCACATGGAGACACATGCTGTCACATAAAAATATATATGTTTACCTAATGAAACCACAGTATAAAGAATGTGCTTTCCATTCAGTGATATATCAGGGAGATATTTTCTTACCAATGCATTTAAATACACATCATTCAAATAGGTGAATGATATTATAATTTATTTAATCAATTTCCTACTGTTGGACACTTATTATTTTAAAAGTAACTTCCTTTTTAAAAACAGCACCGCATTAAACATACTGTGTAACTCTCATTTAAAAAAGATTTTTATGGGGCTTCCCTGGTGGCACAGTGGTTGAGAGTCCGCCTGCCGATGCAGGGGACACGGGTTCGTGCCCCGGTCCGGGAAGATCCCACACGCTGCGGAGCGGCTAGGCCCGTGAGCCATGGCCGCTGAGCCTGCGCATCCGGAGCCTGTGCTCCGCAATGGGAGAGGCCGCAACAGTGAGAGGCCCGAGTACCGCAAAAAAAAAAAAAAGATTTTTATGGACATATTATATATCTTTAGCTTGACATTATTGATAAAGAGTTACCTTGATTTTTGGGGGTATCATCTGTATTTTCTTAGAGGGTTAAAAAAATTGTTAGCAGAATCCATTAATTATTAAATGATAGTAATGCATAGTCCTCATTCACTGGGTACTGGTCCCTTCTTGCTCTCCACTGTTGCCCCGCCCCCAAACCCCACTCACATAAATAGGAGCTGTGTTTTCTTTGCAGTATGCATTGCCTCAGGAACAAAGGTGGCTCTGTTTAATCGACTTCGATCCCAGACAGTTAGTACCAGATACTTGCATGTAGAAGGAGGTAATTTCCATGCCAGTTCTCAGCAGTGGGGAGCATTTTACATTCATCTCTGTGAGTATAAAAATATGCATTTGATTTTTTTCGTGTGAAATTGTTAAATTCTTTTTACTAATAAGACATACAGATATATTAAGTTTTGTCATTTTTATAAGCAGATTAATAAGTTCTAAAAGATGATAATTTGATCTGTTTCCATTGCACTGCAGTGGATGACGATGAATCAGAAGGAGAAGAATTCACAGTCCGCGATGGATACATCCATTATGGACAAACAGTCAAACTTGTGTGTTCAGTTACTGGCATGGCACTCCCAAGATTGGTATGGCCTTAATGACTTCATGACTGTTTCTAATAAATGTTGGTGGCCTTTTCCCTTTTTGGTTGTATATCTGGATATGTTCAATAGAGGGCACTATAAAGTTACATTAGGATTTATTTTCTTAACTAATGTAGATACATTATTCATTCTTTGTGGTACCTGCTTCATCCCAACACAGGACCAAGTTTTCAAAAGCATAGAATTTCAAATTTCTTTAAAAATATAAGCATAATTTTTATTATTTTATTCTCCCAAAGGAAGATGGATTTAAAAATTAAATAAAATTGGTGTTTCTTACTCTGGTAGAGAGGCATAGTGTTTGGGGCTTTTTAAAACTGTAAAAAACTGCTTTTCTTAGCAGAATGAAGCAAAAGCCCCTCATATACCCTTTGTCATCTTCCCCCTCCTTTTCTGAAGCAGAACACAATTTAGTTATATTAAAGATGGAGGGGGTTTATGAGTAAGTTTGATTCAAGGTCAGGTTGGGGGAGGGGGTTAAGTGAATGGAAGAACTTTTAGTATTACTTGCCTGAATATGCTTTGTATCTCTTTGATGAAGTATTTCATTGGCTGATATTTTCTGGGACTATTTCAGCAGGAGCTGGGTTGATCTATAACTATCTAAGTAAATGCATCATATTATTGTTTTTGTTTTATATTTTTCTGTGTCATCGTTGTACAAGGTGATTTTATTTCCCATTTCAACTTCGTAAGCCAAAATATGTGAAACATAGTAATATAAATTTACAAAACCTTGAACCTGAGGCAAATTATAAAAAGGGGAAAGGTAGGGAAAGAAGGGTACATAAATTAGAAAGAAAGACACACCAAAAAACAAGCTGAATCAACATTTACTCAGGTTCTTCTCTTTTCATTCATTATGTGTCACTGTATTCCAAGGATAATGTTTATTTGCTTTGGTATTAAATGCTTGTACTGTAGAATCACTATTCAGAGGCCTTTGCCTCTGATCAGCAACAGCTTATATATGGGCCACTTAGAAGACAGACTCAAATCTTAAAATAGTGTTTTCACTTAGTTTCATGTAAAGTACCGGTCTGCCTTGCTTGAAGGTCATCTTTTTTAATAAATTTATTTATTTTTGGCTGTGTTGGGTCTTCGCTGCTGCACGTGGGCTTTCTCTAGTTGTGGTGAGCGGGAGCTACTCTTTGTTGCAGTGAGCGGGCTTCTCATTGCAGTGGCTTCTCTCGTCGTGGAGCATGGGCTCTAGGCGCATGGGCTCTAGGCGCATGGGCTTCAGTAGTTGCAGCACACGGGCTCAGTAGTTGTGGCTCACAGGCTGTAGAGCACAGGCTCAGTAGTTGTGGTGCACGGGTTTAGTTGCTTTGCGGCACGTGGGATCTTTCTGGACCGTGTCCCCTGCATTGGCAGGCGGATTCTCAACCACTGCGCCACCAGGGAAGCCCCTTGAACATCATCTTTAATTGAATATTTTCAACATGTAAAAGTATGGGGCTCTGATTATAAAAATGCTGCAATAAAAAACCTGATCCAGAGAATGCCTTAGGAAAAGTTGCAGTACCATCGTTAACAATGTACCGATAAATACCTCTTTCTAGAGGTTGTGTGACTGAGGAATTAGATTCCTCAGAGACATAGCTAGGCTTTATATGGTCTGCACTACTTCATGCCCTCCTATACCTCCACTTACGTGCAGTTTTCAACAAAGGCACGTTTTTCAGAGGAGGCTTTCATGTGCTTTCAAGAAGGATGACACTGTCTTAATATCTGAACATTGCATGCTATGCTTCCTAGAATATTAGCCTTATTGGAGATCTTTGCTTGGAAAACACTCTCCCTCCAAGACCAAGTTTCAATGGGATGAATGTTCTAATGAGAAATCCTGGTTTTTAGGATACTTTAAAAACAGGCATAGTCTATGTAGGTCTAGCCAACTAACAAGAAACACTGGTTAGTATTTATCCCACTTCCTCAAGGCTGTCAGATGTCCCAGAGGTTTGGGACATCTAAAATCTGTTAGGTAAACTAATCAGCGACATGAATTCAGCCTGGGCATTTACCAGGTATAGTCTAGGAATATGAATAAGATATGTTTTCTGTCCTTAAGAGCTGTATCCTGTTTACCTCAGAAATATGGAAAATACTGTACCAGTAACCTACAAAGCCAGCGTAGAAGAGAGAGCTGGTTGGAGTAACATCTGGTGTTTTATGAATGTAGAATTCATCACACATAGCTTGTTAGAACATTCGTACTATCTGGTTTCTCAGATTTCTTTCCTGTTCTTAATAATTAGAAATGATCACAGCAAGTTTGATACCAAATAGTAGGGGACATATTTGGTTTCTTTATTGGTGAGACTAGGTCATTCAGCAGTGTCTATGTCCAGAGAACTATTATGGGAAATAAAATTGAACCAAACATGGCCCATGTTCTCAATATGCTTATTGTTACTAGGTAGTGGAGAAACAGTGGATTACAGAAATGACAGTGTCATAGGCAAATGTTGACTCTTACGTGGTGAAGTCATAGTTGAGTGTGGTAGACTTACAGTAAGTTTTAAATTTACATCATTCAAAATTCACTTATTTCCCTAAAATCCAAACATCATTAAATTTAAATAAACCTTTAAGACTAGCATTGAATGGAAACATTTTGCTTGAGTTTAATTAGTCTCACAGAATATCTTAGAAACTGTAATTGCTAAAAGTGTAGTGTCTCCCTTTAAACTCAAAAATTAGTGGTGATGTGAGTAGAATGACAAATATTCTGACTAATAAACTGCAGAGCTAAAAATATGTAAATATGAAGAATGTTGACTTTAAAAGATTGGGATTTTTAATAGCTGTGGCTTAAGTAAAGAAAAATCATCTTGGAATATGTCCGGTGTGAATCAAGTAATAAAAACCCAATAATATTGCATAATATTAATAGCACTGTTCTGAGCACTTTTACATATATTGATTCATTTAGTCCTCACAATATCTTGTGAGTAGCTACTGTTAAGGGTGTTCATTGTAGAGCAAAGTATTACAGTCCTACATGCATACGTGCATTCTACAAATAGCCCTGAACCCATGGGCCAGGAACTGTCTAGATGCTGGAGATACATTGGTGAACAAGGTAGACTTTCTTTCCTTTTGGAGCTTACATTTTTTTTTAATTAATTAATTTTATTTTATTATTTATTTTTGGCCACATTGGGTCTTTGTTGCTACGTGTGGGCTTTCTCTAGTTGCGGCGAGCAGGCTTCTCATTGCGGTGGCTTCTCTTGTGGCAGAGCACAGGCTCTAGGCACGTGAGGCACGTGGGCTTCAGTAGTTGTGGCATGCGGGCTCATTAGTTGTGGCTTGTGGGCTCTAGAGCACAGGCTCAGTAGTTGCACGGGCTTAGTTGCTCCGCGGCATGCGGGATCTTCCCGGACCAGGGTTCGAACCTGTGTCCCCTGCATTGGCAGGCAGATTCTTAACCACTGCGCCACCCGGGAAGCCCGGAGCTTACATTTTGGAAGGGATGTCAACGAAAACCAGCTAAAGAAATACCCATATAATGTGTTAAAAGGTTAATGTAAGTGATAAGACATTAAAACAGGATAAAGGGATAGGGAAAAGGGAGTGCTTAGAGTGGTCAGAGAAGTCTTTTTGAAGTGGGGCTATTTGAACAGAGACCAGAATGAAGTTGGAAAAGCAGAAACTGGGTGAGGAGCATTTCAGGCTGACAGAATGAGGGCAAAAAGAACTTAAGACAGGAATGTGTGAGGACTAGCAAGGAAGCCATTGTAGCTAGAGCCAAGTCGGGGTGCGGGGGGGAAGTGCCAGGACATGATTCTGCAAGGTTAGCCATGGGCAACATCTTGTCAAGTCCCTCTCTCTATCTACACTACGGACTTTCTGTTATCTGTGTAAGATAGGAGGCCATTGGAGGGTTTTGTGTGTGTGTGTGTTTTTTTTTTTGGGCTGCATTGGGTCTTCATTGCTGTGCGCCGGCTTTTCTCTAGTTGTAGCGAGTGGGGGCTACTCTTCATTGTGGTGCACGGGCTTCTCGTTGCAGTGGCTTCTCTTGTTGTGGAGCACGGGCTCTAGGTGCGTGGGCTTCAGTAGTTGCGGCATGCAGGCTCAGTAGTTGAGGTACACAGGCCCTAGAGCATGTGGGCTTCAGTAGTTGCAGTGCACGGGCTCAGTAGTTGTGGCTTGTGGGCTGTAGAGCCCCGGCTCAGTAGTTGTGGCACACAGGCTTAGTTGCTTGTGGCATGTGGCATCTTCCTGGGCCAGGGATCAAACCCGTGTCCTCTGCGTTGGCAGGCGGCTTCTTAACCACTGCGCCACCAGGGACATCCCCACTGGAGAGTTTTAAACAGGGAATGATGGCTGGTTTATGTTTGGAAGAATAATTCTGGCTGCTTTGTGGATAAGCGAGCATAGGGACATAGCTGTGGAAACAAAGAGAAAGGTGGTTGGGCTTTTGTCAAAATTCGGGCAAGAAGTTGATGATGGTACCTTAGACTAGGATGGTACTGGAAAGGTGATGAGAGGTGACCGATTTGTTTGAAGGTAGACCTAACAGTTTGTTGACAGCTTGGGTATAAGAGAAAGCAAGGAGTCAAGGATGACTCCACGGTTTTAGGATTGAGTGAACGTGGTGTCATTTATTGAGCTGTGAGTTGAGGGAGGATCACATTTAGGAAGAAATAAAAAATTCTGTTTTTGATTAAGATTGAGATGCCTATTAATAGACATTTTCAGTGTAACTGTTGAATAGGTAGTTAAATATACATGTCGAGTGCCTGAGAAAGGCTATGGCCGGAAATACAAATTTAGGAGTTGCCAACTTCTAAATAGTATAGAAAGTATAGAGTATGGATAGAGAAGAGATTTGGGGACTCGGCTGTGGAGACTAAAGGCCGGTTAGAGCAGGTGTATCCCCGAAGGAAGAATGTGTGGGTCGGATGCCTCTGAGAAAGCTAATAAGATGAGGACAGAGAAGTGCTTATGGGATTCAACTGTCTTGAAGTCCTTAGTGGCCTCACCAAGAGCAATTTTGAGAGAAAAGGCTGGAGAGATTTCAGGAGTTGGGGTGGTGAGGAAGAGGAGTTTTGATGTAAAGGAGAGCAGAGAAACAGGGTGGTGAGAGGGAAGGACAGGGATGTGTAGTCAAGGAAGGGGTTTCTTCTGATTTTCGATGAGAAATAGTTCTAACATGTTTGTATGCTGTTGGGAGTGATTTTCATAGTCCTCAAACACTTAGTGATTACCTTCCATGTGATAAGTAACGTCTAAGGTTTGATAGGATTATCTTTCAGATATCCATATGTGTTTTGTGGAATATTTGGATTATAAGGTCATAGTGTGTGATGGAAAGAGTTCAGGCTGGACAAGCAGCCTGCCTTGGAATCATATTCTGGTCTCTGAGCTCCTAACCAAGTGATTTTGAGGAACTTAACCTGACCTCTGAGCCTGTTTCCTAATCTGCAAAATGATAACCTCTTTTAGGTTAAAATTAAAACAACGTATAAGTATGATACTGGACTTAGGTACTGACTAGCACACCCATAGTGGCCTTTAGAGATAATTTCCCCTTTGATGTTGGAATATTTGTCGTTGTATATTATTGGAAAGGTCAGGATTAACATCAGCTGGAAATTTGCTAGAATGCAGAATATCAGGCCCCGTATGTGATCTGTGGGATCAGAACAGATGTGTGTTTAACAGGAACCCCAGATGATTTGTATGGACATTAAAGTTTGAAAACGACTGATCTAGAAAACAGGTGCCAGTCTGCCCTGTTTTTTTAGGAGTTCAAGGAAAAAGGTAACATCTCTACATTCTTAACATGCTTGCAATCTAAAAGTATTCTTATACCTAGCTTTATTGTGTGTAAATTCTTTTGTGTATGTGACAAATACCTGTGATGTATTATTATATAGCAGATTCTTTCTGTGTACTCTTGACAGTGTACGAAATGAAAACTCCATATGTGATGATCTTTTCTTTTTTAATTGTTGAAATACAGATAATTAGGAAAGTTGATAAGCAGACCGCATTACTGGATGCAGATGATCCTGTGTCACAGCTCCATAAATGTGCATTTTACCTTAAGGATACAGAAAGAATGTACTTGTGCCTTTCTCAAGAAAGAATAATTCAGTTTCAGGTATGTTTTTTAATTACTGGTAAAATCTAAAATGTGCAAACTATTAGGTTAGCAGCATTTAGAAACATGAAACTCTCGCTTAATGTTAATTGTATCCAAATACATGAAGCTGTGTGTTCAGATATTTATCTCAAGTTCAGGGGTCCTTAGCCCACATGTTCCTCGGATATAGCAGTCATCCTACATCAAGGAAGAACTCAAAACTATGAAAATGTTCTAAGAGAAGCAGTTAACATCTAGTTCTGAGGAACAAAGAGCCCCTCAGATTATCCAAAACTAGATGTTGGGTATTCAGTAAATCACCTGAAATTATGTGCAGACAACATTGTATATGATACATGCCTATTTTGGAGGAGCGTTCATAATTCTCATCAGATTTATATTGGGGTCTTCTAAGATAGTAATGATGACACATTTCAAAAGCTAATTTTTAACTATATTTACTCAGAAGGCTTTCATGAGGACATTTATGACATGAACAGATGACTTAATAGAATAGTTATAGTTTCACATGAAACTCATTTCTGAACATCTGGAGACTTTCCAGAGAGATGCACACACAGCCAGTCTCCTCAACCCAGCACTGATGGTCTGGCCTAGGTGTTTCGAGATAGGGGTAGGGGATTGTCAGTCAATATCTCGGTTCCTTCCAGCTGAAAGTACGTAAGTTTCTAGCTGTTCTCTGAGCAGGAGGGGGCTCCCATTCTCTCTCTCTCAGGGATCCCTAAAGAGTTTTAAACAGCTATTTACATCACAGATACTGATCTTTTATTAAAGAAATTATACAGGTACTGGTATACTCTTACTTAAATGGTATTCTGAAGGTATTATTAGTTTTTAGTATGTCACCGAAATATTTTGTATTAAAATAAAACCTGCCATATGTGAGGTTTCCATGCTAGTATTCTGTTTGTTTAGGGATTGGCGAAGCATCGTGCTTGGGAAGTTTATAAATTTGTACTAAATTCTCTTCATGTTAATGCCAGTCTATGAGTGTTACTTTGTTAAAGTGTCTTATACTGCAGTGTATATAAAACTCAATTTCTAACCAATTTTTTCATAAGGCCACTCCATGCCCAAAAGAACCAAATAAAGAGATGATAAATGATGGCGCTTCCTGGACAATCATTAGTACGGATAAGGCAGAGTATACATTTTACGAGGGGATGGGCCCTGTCCTTGCCCCAGTCACACCGGTGCCTGTTGTAGAAAGTCTTCAGGTGAGACCACTTACAAGTTGACTTTTAGCTCTTTGCAACTGATCTCAGCTATGACATGGCATAATTTTATTTCACAATAAATTTGATTTTTCTCCAAATCTTGTGATTTGGAGGTTTTTTTTTTTGGAGGTTTTGTTACACATCATTTGTTGATTTTTTAAAAAAAGAAAATGAGAGGAACATAATTTTATGCAAGAAAATTTAAATGTAAATCAGTTTGTATATTAGCTTGCGATATTTTTAGTTCACTTTGTCTTTATAATCATGTCATTTAAAAGAAGCATTTTATTTATCCATTTTTTTGCACATGATAGTCGAATGAGAAACTGTACTTTAATGAAAAATGAAAAGTTTTCTCAACATTGTTCTGATTTTCTGTGAATTGCAGTTGAATGGCGGTGGGGACGTAGCAATGCTTGAACTTACAGGACAGAATTTCACTCCAAATTTACGAGTGTGGTTTGGGGATGTAGAAGCTGAAACTATGTACAGGTACTTAATATAATTTTTTACATCATCTAGAGTTTTTGATGGGGGTGTGGGTACATGAGACTCTTTCCTGATATTGGTTGTCCTGTATTTAAGCAACCTTGTTTTAAGTTTCAGTTCTAAAATTTTCTGTGCTTTTAAGTGATTTCTGTTTCCTCCTCAGATGTGGAGAGAGTATGCTCTGTGTTGTCCCAGACATTTCTGCATTCCGAGAAGGTTGGAGATGGGTCCGGCAGCCAGTCCAGGTTCCAGTAACTTTGGTCCGTAATGATGGAATCATTTATTCCACCAGCCTTACCTTTACCTACACCCCAGAACCGGGGCCACGGCCACATTGCAGTGCGGCGGGAGCAATCCTTCGAGCCAACTCTAGCCAAGTGCCCCCTAATGAGTCAAACACAAACAGCGAGGGGAGTTACACAAATGTCAGCACAAATTCAACCAATGTCACGTCATCTACAGCAACAGTTGTGTCCTAACTACCGTCTTTTTGCTAGGACTTACACTGACTTGAGTGCGGCAAAATGTTGACAAAAAAAGAAAGAAAAAAATGAACAATCTTTTGTGGTTTCTTGGGAAAACTTTTCGTACCCGGTGATACTATTCAAAAACCCCATTACCTGCAAGTGCTGATTTGAAGTGCAGAAGCCACAGTAAAACAAACAAAAAAACATCAAAATGTGCAAACTTTTGGAAATTGATTTTTTTCAGCTGTTATTTTTGTTCGGTTGGTTTTTGTTTGGTTTTGTTTAAATGGGCAAGAAATAGAGATGTGGCTGGAGTAAAAGGTAATCAAACTAGAAGACGAAAATCTAACATAGTTTTTATGGACCAAGGAACTTGTATAAGCTTTAGTAAAAGGTACATTTTCACCATACCTTTTTTATATCGCAGTATATATAGTACACCTTTGTTACCAAATAGGTTGTTCTCCTCCCCACCCCCTTTGAGCTTTTGCTCTTAAGTACATTCAGGTTCCAAGCCTGACCATGCTTGTTTAATCTAATTACCATACTCCTCCAGGTCTTTTTGGTCTAAGGCTGGAACTGTTCTTTTTATTTTATTATTTTCTTTAAAAGCTGAAGTCTTATGACTTTTCATGAGTGGAAGGTGTTTTGATTTCAGCAAGTCAAATCTTGTAAAGGCCTGCATATTTCTTTTAAGATTATTTGAAGTCTGTGCAAAAGCTTTAAAAAAAATGCCTCTGCCTTGCCTGCAATACATGCAACGTACGTTGACTTAGTCTCTATTCTCAGACACCGTTGATAGTTATTTCTGTGTTCCTTTTTTTAAAAAAATGTATTTATAGTTGTAATCCAAGAGGTTCTAACATTTACCTGGAATTAAATGTGGCCATTTAGCCATTAATGAGTTAATGGCGTGGAACATGTTGGTTTTTACAGTGTTCCCTTCCCTTTTCCTGTGCAGAAATGTATCTATGCGGTCCAGGATTTGTTCAGGTTTTCCCTCCTCCTAATCTTGTACATAACTTGTATTATGTGTAAGTTAAACATTTTATTTTGAAGCTAGAATATTCCCAGTGATTTCATTCAGCAGGGTGTTTTTCTGCCTTGTTGGCATATGACAAAAAAATATCATCAGAAGTATTTGCTACCAGTTGGTAGATGGTGCCCTTATTGTATAATGAGGAAAATCTCAGCAAAAGCATGTTTTTACTTACTTTCTTTTGTGGGGGGTAGCCTAGGCCAAAATATCATTGTAACCTTGAAACAAGATGCTTTTACTAGATGACCAACTAAAATAGCTGGAAGACAGTACTTTAGGAACAGATAGCTGTAAGATTATAAAAATGCAAATGTACTTTATCTTTCCATTTCTCTCCCTGCCTTTTTTTGTTTTCTCTTCCCCAGTACTGAGCATCTTCACAAATGTCTCCTACTCGGAAAGCATTTCTTCTCCATTCAGTTAAGATTTGGCTGCATTCAGGGTTGTGTGCTGGCTGTGTGTGCTGGGCTCACCGGTTTCACGTTGGTTTTGTTCCTGCACTTTGGGCACGCCTATGTTCGGTGTCTTAGAAATTGCAGCAGCCTCATTGGGCTACGTTTTCTACAGGAACTATGTGTGTGATGTTACAGGACATGGTCTAGTAATACAGTCATCTTTCTTTGAGTAAAAACTACCTCTAGATTGTGGTAAGCTTTTACTGTCCCATAAAACAGGAGCCACAAGTACCTTAAGAATGCAAAACTAACTTCCTGCAGTTTCCATACAGAAATTGTCTTTCTGGTGTCCTGGGCTATTTTGAAAAGTTTCCGTCAGTAGACTTTTTAAAACATCATTGTTAGTAGCTTCCCCCCACTCCCCTCCACCCCCAGCTTTGATATCTTCATTACTCATTCTTCTGCTCAGACTCTGCCATTGTAAATACAATTCCTAACATCTTTACATCACTTTTTCCTCAGTTTTCAAGGGGGAAGTCATTTGTAAAACATGTTAGTGGTTAAATAAAAGTTATTGTGGTCTTCTCTTTACTGCAAGCCTTTTTAATTACTCACAGGCTGCATTATACTATATATAGCCTTTCTCTCTTTAAGTCTGCTCCCGTCACTAGCTTCTCTTGTAAGCTAATCCTGCCTCACACTTTAAATCTGTTTCAGTGACCAAGGGCAGAATTCATTGTGGCCTTATCTTTCTTTGTTTTAACTGTTTACTGGCTTTTTCTTGCAAACTTGCTTGTTTATGAGTAGTATTTATTCTTCTCTCTGTTGAGTCTGGAAGTAGTCTTTACACAGTGCTTTTTGTTCAGAGCGCCGAAATGTTTTCAGTGCTGCCTTACTTTGAATGGGCCACAAGTTTCCTCCACTTCCCAGGTTTGGTATTTAGTTACCAGTATATTAAATTAACTGATAACAGATGAGATGCTTTTGAAGAACAAACTATTCCTACCCAGCATTGCAACTCAAAATAATTGTTTCAAGTTTATGGCTTTATTAAAATTAACTTTTGCTTTTTTACTGTTTAGCTATATCTAATTTTGGCTCTTTGTTTATTTTAATAAGATAATTGAAATATTAGACTGTAAACCCTTTTCCTCTTTTTTTTTGAAAAGTCCAAGAATATGCTTATACAGGCATTCTCCCCCCCACTATTTTATGACATTCTACATACCACAAACTAAAGACTGAAATGATTTGTCTGTTGTGGCTTATTGTTTACTAGTAGTTCTTTTATCAGCTGATTAAAATTTTTTTGTGAATTATTTTCAGTGTTTAATTTTCAGGAGCCTTGTCCTCTGGTTATGGTAGAACACGGCCCCTCCTCCAATGGTGGCATTGTTAGAGATGCTGGTCATTTTCCCTTATAAAGACTCTCAGAATGGTAACCACTTCAGTTAAAGTATAGTACATTCAAGCTTTTTTTTTTTAATTCTGTATTAGAAGTGTAGCCTATGCTCTTATGATTCTATGCAGTTTCTGAAAATATGCATACAAGCTGAGTCTGTTATCCAGTATGTTTTTATTCTGTTGAATTTGATCACGTAGATTGGGATGGCAAGCTAAAGGCTTTAAATATAAAATGCCCTTTTTATTTTAAATGATTTCAGAGTTGAACACTAGTATAAAATTTACCCTGCTGCTGACTTTTCTTAAACTGTGGCAACTAAAGGCATCCTCATATATATATTAATTAGTGAAATATTTGTCACTCGTACTGCACAGACTTATTTGCAGTTGTAACTGGTTAGTTTTTTGTTTTGGGGGGGTTTTTTGTTTTTGTTTTTTTTAATGAAACGAGTACCATCTGTGCCCTCAATTTCCAACACAGGTTTTAAGAACTAAACTAACTAGTCATGTTTAATCAGATAATCCATGCAGGGGGTGGGGGGGGTGTTCCTTTTTGAAACAAAATGTTATTCAATTATTAACCAAGTTACTTATTTTTGATTTCAAAAGCAGCTGTGTTTCTGATGAGTACTGAACAAATGTGTGTAATTTTCTGTGCCAGACTTTCGACTTTGTTTTCAAGCACTGTAATGTGGGATGATGGTTAGAAACAATAATATATTAGGGTTTCTATTTAACCCTTTCAGGACTGAACTGTATTTCCTTTTATTAATTTTTCCATGTGTTGTGATAAATGTTTGCCAGCATTCAGTACTGTGTTGGTCCAGATGTAGGTTTATATGCTCATTTTTAGCTTATTTCTTGTACCTTGCAGCATGCTCTATGCATTCAGTCCTTAAGGGGTTTATTTTACAAACTGTGCACCTGTAAGGTTTATTAGCAATAAGATAGAAAATTGAGCAAGTTTATACCATAATTTTGTAGAAAAAAGAATCTGCTCAGTTCCATATTTCATCCGTGAGAAACCTGCAATATGGGCAGTTTCAAGAAATAAATAAAAAGGAAATGTAAACCATTGTAAAAGTCTTCTGTTGGATGTGCCTGATGCATGTATTATCGTCTTTGATTTCAGAATACTTCATAGAGATAAAATTAAATTCCATATTACTGTTGGTATATTTACAGTCTTACCTTGCTATCTAATCTACATCACATCAACGTGATGGCTGTGCTGATGTTTTTTTTTTTAATGTTTTAAACTACACAGTGCTTTAAAAAGAGAAAGTTTTTTTTGCGGGGGGTGGTTCGCTCTTCACGGGGAAATGGGCTTCGCCACTCAAGGGTTGTCTCCCAATTCAGGAACTTTTCGAGCTAATCTCAACAAGATTGGAGAGCATTATTTAACAGTAGCTTGCTTTTCCAGTGTAAGGTTGTCATTTGGTTTGGTGTATGAAAGAACATAGAATGTTTTTTCCTTTTTGGTGGGAGCTCCTCGTTGGAGAGAAAGCGTACTTTGTTTAATAGGGAAACAGAAAGTAAAGGGGAGAAGTTGTTACGTATTTTTTCAGTCATAACAAGTTCATTTATCTGATCTCCCCCAAAAGAAAAAAATATAAGCAAAGTTATCAGGATTTTTGCTAAATACATCTAAAAATAGTGATCGTTAAATAATTTAGAAACAATATAGTTGGAATTTGAGTTGTGAGGCTTTAATGGCTAGGATTGGTAATAGCTTCTTTTAAAAAAAACCAATTTATTTATTTTACAGTAGGTCTTTGTTAGTTACCTATTTTAAATATAGCTGTGTGTGCATGTCAGTTCCAAACTCCCAGTCTACGTATAGATTGGGTAATAGCTTCTTGGTTTAGAATTTAGATGGGAATAATATGTTTTCTACCCCTTGTCATAAATAGTATATGATCACTTTCTAAGCAACCTAATGAAAGGTCCATTAAGTATATATATGTGTATAGTTTTTGTCCTTGAACCCGAAGATGGTTGCCAGTTAAAAACATGCAGAGGGCAAGCTGCATCAGGTGCTAGTGGTGAGGGATCACAGAAGCAAGTCCTCTCCTTAAACAAACAAAAATCTAGAAAGATACAGTACAAAAAAACCCTGAAAAACCCTAGTTTAGCGCTAGACAGCAATGAGGATGACAAATTAAGTTGATGTATGTAAAGTACAAATGAGGTGCTTCATCTTGACCTACAGGTTAGACCCTAAAGCTTACGGCTGGTGCCACAGCTCCCATAGGACCTGCAAGACTGGACAGTTATCCACAGTTCTTTGTGTTAAGGATAAGGTTTTTTGTGTGCCTGGCACACAGGTGTTCAATAAATAGTGTAAGGTGTCCTGCACACATATGTAAGAACTCATGACTCATCTTGGTTTAAAGAAAAGGCAAAAAAATAAAAAAATAAATCAAAAAAAAGCAAAAAAAAAAAAAGGCAAAAAAAAAAGAAAAGGCAAGTAAGTATTATCTAATACAGAAAAGGAACAAGGTTTTAACTCTATAACAAAAAACATTCATGATGAACACAGCTAGGTTGTTTTATAATGGAATTTATAGAATGTTTTGCTTTGCGGAAGTAGCACTTTATTTTTTAAATTTTTATTCTTATTGTTTTTTTACATTGGGCCACTTGTTTTACTGGATCTTTGCTGGTGGACCACTTTCTTACACCCGGGGGACTTAGGCCTTTGAGGGACAAGACTGGGCTACAAATGCAGCCTCGTGTCAGTGCCCTTCAGGTGTTTTTACCCATATGCCCGAGCCAAAACCCCCCTCAAGTCTCGACTGCCCAGGGGAGAGCAAAATCCTTTTACTGACACAGTGAAATCTAAAGGTATCTGGAACCAAGCATGCAGTAAGGGCAAGCCTGAGAAGGCCGAAGAGGGATGGTCCTCCCCTTCCTGTGGGATGAAAACAGGCCAGGCGGGTCCAGCACGATGGACGGGGTTGGGGGCTCGGCCAGGTGGTTCGTGGTCAGGGGCTGGCGCCACACCAGCCGCAGCATCCTGCATCCTCCAGCCCGGCTTTGGGGGTCCCAGTCCCAAGGCTCCAGATCATGTGGAACAGCCACTGCGTCAACTCAACCAGCCCCGCATGAGGACGCGCGTCAGGCTCGTGGCCGTGAGGCGCGTCTCCAGCTGGATGAGGGTCTGGTTGTGCGCCTCGACGTGGGCCAGGTGCGGGGCCAGGTGCGAGTCCAGGTGGCCAAAGAGGGGCTCCTCCTGGTCCTCTTCTATGTAAAATTCTAAAGGAAAGGTAAAGTTTTCAGGCACCATCCACCACGGCTTGATCTCCGTGTCCTACCGCTCCCAGCCAATTCTGAATAGGGCCAAGTCCAGGAACTTATCCCAACAGGACCTAGAGCAATCTTGGAAGTAGCACTTTAAAATGTGGAATTCTGTGACAAGTTTTTTAAAAGGTAAGTATGAGGTTTAGGTGTGTATCAGGTTCTTTCTGGCATGATTGATTGTAGTCCCTGCTTTTCACCTCCTTGTATTCTACTACCCTGCGCATTGAGTACAGTCAACATGCAGGTCCATCATTTCTGGCACCTCTGCCTGGTCGATCATTTCCACTGGTGCTGAAATCCCAGACTCTCAATCCAGAACGCCGCCCCCGCCCCATCTTCTTCATATAAAGGAGGAAAGAGTGTGACGAGGTCATTCCCAGCAGCCTCTTGGGCCGTTTTGGGCAGCTGTTCTTTTATCGTGAAACGAAGTTTTCTCCCCACAAGGCTGCTCTTTGTCCTTGCTCACAACACAACACAAAATCGGTGATCGTGGTTTTCCCCTGCTTAAACGTTCACAACTGAGTTTTTTTTTGTTTTGTTTTGTTTTGTTTTTTCTTGCGGTACGCGGACCTCTCACTGTTGCTGCCTCTCCCGTTGCGGAGCACAGGCTCCAGACGCGCAGGCTCCGGACGCGCAGGCCCAGCGGCCATGGCTCACGGACCCAGCTGCTCCGCGGCCTGTGGGATCTTCCCAGACCGGGGCACGAACCCGTGTCCTCTGCATCCGCAGGCGGACTCTCAACCACTGCGCCACCAGGGAAGGCCCCGTCATTCTCTGTTTCTTGACTTAATTTAAACATTATCTGTCAACTTTCCTGAGGTGGCAGCTGAGGATTTTGCTTGCCTCCACCCTGATTCCCATTCCTCTCTTACTTTCTTTCCTCCAAATATAATACAGTTTTTATTTAAATCATTGGTCAGTGCTTACATTACTATGGTTGTTTAATTATTCACTCTTGAGAGTATACAGTAATATAGATAGGATACTATAATTATGTTTCCTCTTTAGTATAACTTTTTGTTTTTCCTGAAGTTAATACAAGTATCATTTTTCTCCCCCACTACCCCTACTCAGTTTTCTATACACCTACTCTCTCTTTATTTCCAAATGTTCCATAAGATTCATTAAGTCTAAATTTTCACTATGTGCCAGGCACTGTTCTTGGCACTGAAGATCAGCAGTGAGCAAACTAGTTAAATCCCTGCCTTCGTGGAGCTTATATTTGTTTAAATAAACATCATTGTTATTTTCCAAATACACAAACATGTCAGATAATCATTAAAACCATTATTTTTCCTTAGAAAGTCATCCTTCCAGAGACCTCTAACTGCTGTTTGTCCTATGGGCCTTTTCCTTTTTAAACTGTCTTTCCTTACAGTTGATTTGTGTGGTTCTATTTGTTTGTTCGTTTTCCACCTCTCTGGAAGATTTTAGGATTTTTTTTTTTTTTTTTGTACGCAGTCCTCTCACTGTTGTGGCCTCTCCTGCTGCGGAGCACAGGCTCCGGACGCGCAGGCTCAGCGGCCACGTCTCACGGGCCCAGCCGCTCCGCGGCATGTGGGATCTTCGTGGACCGGGGCATGAACCCGTGTCCCCTGCATCGGCAGGCAGACTCTCAACCACTGTGGCACCAGGCAAGCCCTAGGATTTTTGTCAATCCTTGGTTTCTAAAATTGTGCACTGACATACATATGTTGCTGTACACTTTTTTTTTTCAAACACATGCTAGACATTCACTGGGTGCTTTCAAAATGGATATTTATGATGCCGCGGAGCAACTAAGCCCATGCACCACAACTGAGCCTGCGCTCTAGAGCCCGCGAGCCACAACTACTGAGCCCGTGTGCCACAACTACTGAAGTCTGTGTGCCTAGATCCCATGATCCACAACAACAGAAGCCACCACAATGAGAAGCCCACGCACCGCAAGGAAGAGTAGCCCCCGCTCGCCGCAACTAGAGAAAGCCTGCGCGCAGCAACAAAGACCCAACCCAGACAAAAATAAATAAATAAATAATAGATATTTATGAACTTTGCTGGAGTTTTCTTGTGTTATGTCTTTGAAAGATTGTTCTCCTCCATTATCTCTGTTCTCTCTTTCTGGAATTCCTACCAGTCAGATGACCCTCCCAAACTGCCACCCTGATTGCTTCTTTAATTTTCTTATCTTTATCCTGTTTTCCATTTCTTTGTCTTTTTATTTCATTTTTCAGAGAGATTTCCTCTAGTTTTCCTTTCAGCCCTTCTTTGGATTTTTTCACTTTGGCTCTCATTTTTTGTTTAAGTTTTCAAAAACTCTTTCTTGTTCTTTTTTTTCATAACATTCTGTTCTTGGTGTATTTTATGGATACAATATTTTCAAATGAAGTATTTATTGTAAGATCCATTTTAAGAGAGGTTTTTTTTTTTTTTTAAATATTTATTTATTTGGCTGCACCGGGTCTCAGTTGCAGCACACAGGATCTTCTTTGTGGCACGTGGGGTCTTTCTAGTTGCAGCATGCAAACTCTTTGTTGCAGCATGTGGGCTCTAGTTCCCTGATCAGGGATCGAACCTGGGCCCCTGCATTGGGAGCATGGAGTCTTAGCCACTGGACCAGTAGGGAAGTCCCTAAGAGAGTTTCTGACTCAAGAGATCTGGGTTGGAGCCCAAGAAATTGCATTTCTAACAAGCTTCTAGATGATGCTGACCCAGGGATCTCACATGGGTCAAGAAGTGTTGACCCATATTGGCTTTTCCTTTACAATTTTTCCTCAACTGTGATTTGCTACAAAACAAAAACAGAAACTACTCCCCATCCCCCATCCCCACACCAAATAGCCTGGAATGCAGCTAAGAAGTTCAAAGGGCAAGATACAAACATTCCTTTCTTCCAAAAGCCAGTTTTGAAGAACTTGAACCTGTACTTGAATGACCATGAACATGGCCTCAGATTTTCACTAACACATTGTCTGACCACAGGAAGTTCACGTAAACTCTCTGGCCTCTATCTCCTCATCTGTAAAGTGAGGGGACTGTAAAAGATGGTCTTAAAGGTGCTTCTAGCTGGAAGATTCTATGATCTGACTCTACCATCAAAAGCTTGAATGCTGTTACTAGAAAATAGAAGTTGGTGCTACTTGCTGAACATTTATGTGCCAGGAATATGCTAAATAGTTTACCTGCTTGATCCCATTCTTAAAGCTCTCAAGAACACTGGGGAGCAGGACTTACTATTCCCATTTCATAGACAAGGACACTGAGGCTCAGAGAGGCTGAGTAACTTGTTCAAAGGCACATTGTGAATTATGTCATATTGGAGAAGGCAGCATGGACAGGGAAAGACCATGAGCATTAGAGACACAGAGACGTGGGCTTAGGTTCAGGTTTCCTCTTTCACTACTAGCTAGCTTTGGGGTCTTAGACACCTCACTCTATTTCTCTAAAACTCAGTTTCCTCATCTGTAAAATGAAGGGAAGGAAGGATATCTGCTTCACTGAGGTTTTTGATAAACATAAAAATGCAATTAAATATGTAAAGTGGTTGGCATAAAGTAGGCATTCATGTAATGCTGAGTTTGATTTGGGTCACGTGGAAACCAAGCTACACATTTAGGTGGGAGCCAGTGGCTTGGAAGAGAAGAGGCAGACCTGCCTTATGTTTGAAGCCACCTGGATTTTCACCTCACTGAGATTTCACCTGTGGGAAACCTGAGGGCGGTTTCACCTGTGTCTGAGCAGTCATCTGAATTCTCTAGTAAGAAGGGTGAATGCTCCCTGTTTTCAGCCTCCCAGGAACCATGTTTGTCACTGTGAATAGGGCTGCACAAAATTCAGGAGGCCCTCGGAGTAGCAGAGAAAAGAAAAGTTGAACTGGGAGGAAATTAGGCAGATTTCTCCATCTCTGCCGTAGAAGCGGACACTCTGTTAGGATTTTGAATTCCGGCAAAAAAAAACACAACCCAGGCATTTCAACCCATAGAAGGCTGGAAAGGGTGTTTTTTGTTTGTTTTAATGGAGGGAATGAATCCTGGGGGGAACTATACTCTGTGCCGCAGTGACAGGCTCAGTTAGTGTTGCAGTACAGCCGAAGGTCAAGGACACAGAATTCAACCAGGAGGTGGAGACTGAATCCGGGCTTCGCAGCTCCCCAGCAAGAACCTTCTCCCCCTGCAGGTTAGGAGGCAGACTTTCCTGGGGAGCAGGTGAGGTCACCAGCAAGCCTTTTTTCTAAACAACTCCATTGGCGCTTTCATCTCAGGGAGTTTGAAGGTGTCCTAGTCAGCGTGAGATAAGCAGGTGGGTGAGGGTCACACAGGTGTGCAGGATCTCACAGGGGCGGAGTGCCTTAGAATAGAAGGGCCCAGCATCCGGGTGTTCCCACACTGGGCAAGGACAAGCAGAAACAAACAATGAAAAAATAAATAAATGAAAAGGGTTCAAAAGCAAATGTAGATGTTAAACAGAAGACTCCTTTGAACCCCCAGGAGGACATGTGTAACCAAACACAAGCCAGGCTCAGCTGGGGAGCCCGAGGGGATTAGCAAGATCGACTGTTCATTTATTTTTGGAGATAACGCAGTTACAGGTTGATGATAAAATGGCACCCCAGGGGGGCCCCGTCAGCCCGTCTGGGTCAGTGCGCCCTGGTCCCCGGGGGGTGTGGGGTGGCAGAGGGACTCACAGCCGCAGCACCCGGTATCTGGCTTCCCGAGCCTGCCCTGGACTCACGTGCCAGGGACACTGACAGGAAGAGAAACTGCCACGTCTGAAGCTGGAGCCTGGCGCTCGAGGAAGCTGTCCGGGGAAATGAGATTCAGTCCCTGACCCTGCTGGAGCTCTTCCTCTCCAAGAGCCCATTTATATAAATGTTCTTGACTCTCCAAGTGCAGGGGCCTGGAACCAGGGAGCGGAGGACACGCAGGCCTCAGGGCACAGCCGCTTAGATGTGGACCGAAAGGGACAGGCCACTGCCTTGTTTTGAAGTGCCTCTTGTGTCACCAAGTAGGGGAATGACACCCTCATCCCACACGCAGGAGAAAGGAGAGCGTGGGTCAGTGCAAAGACCGGCGGGTGTTTAGAGCAGGGGTATTTATACTGTCCTCAAACTGGAAACAACCCAGATGCTCATCGGCTAGCGAGAGAAGAGACAGACTGTGATCTATCCATACGTAATAGGGTGCATGGCAGCCCCCAGAGGTCGTATCTGTGTGCTGATCCTTGAACCGGTGAAGGTGACCTTTTTCGGAAAAAGGGTCTTTGCAGATGTAATTAAGGATCTTGAGATGAGATCACCCTGGATTATCAAGTGGGCCCCAAATCTGAGGACAAGAGGGAAAGAGGAGAAGGCCATGTGAGGACGGAAGCAGAAACTGCAGTGATGCAGCTACCAGCCATGGGACCCCTGGCGCCTCCAGAACCTGGAGAAGATAAGGAAATGAACCTCCCAGAGAGCCTCTGGAGGGCGTGCAAGCCTGGCCTCCAGAATTGCGGGAGAATAAATTTCTGTAAATAAATTTACAAAAAATAAACAAGTTCATGGTAATACATCATACAGTGAACTGCTACTTAGCAGCAAAAAGCAACAAACCATTGATACGTGCAAAATTAGATTGATCTCACGTGCACATGCTGAGTGAAAGAAGCCAGGCATAGAAGGCTCCATGCTCTGTGATTCCATCAGAAGACCTCAAAAAGGCAAGACCCTGGGGACGGACATCACACCAGTGGTTGCCAGGGAATGAGGGGAAGGGAGAGGACTGAATACAAAAGGGGATCCAGGGAAATGTTGGGGGTGAGGAAAATATTCCCTATTTTGACTGTGGTCACAGTTACACAACTATAGATATTCGTCAAACCCATAGAATTATGCACATAAAAAGACTGAATTTTACTGGATGTAAATGGTACCCCAGTAAATCTAATTATTTTCAGGTGAAGAAATGCCAAAAGAGGGTTCTCAAAATTATGGCATATTGTATAAATCAACACTATTGACACACCCAGAATAAAAACAATGACAGCCTCTGCCCTAGGCGGAGGTCACGTTCAAAGTTCTAAATTTGTGGACTGTGTGAAGGTGTTGACCTAATTTATCATCCAGAGTAACATTTTTGGTTATATTTGGAAACAGTTTGTAGTTTGGATTTTCTCCCTTGGATAGGATTTTGGGGTATGCCTGATGATTGCCAAGAAACTGTGACCATTTGCAAATTCAATGTATTAATTATACACGTAGCTAGATAATCTGAAAAGCAAAATGATTAAAATATTTTCAATTTAAAAAAACCCTACAAAACCATGTTTGACATGGGCTGTGGGTATTTTATATGAATGTGGGGCCTGGCCTCCAAGGACAAGTGTCTAGGGCCCATGGAGTCTTACGATTGTCCTGGTTGGGAGGGGTGAGTAGGAAACACATTTCTGAATCTGCTTTGGTCCCAGAGCTGTCTTGTTGACTTGTGTCCTAAACATTTCTTGACTCTGTCCATGCTACCTCTTTCCACGGCCATCAGTCTTGTCCAAACCTCCACCATCTCTTCTGTGGATTCCTCCAGTAGCCTCTTAATGGTTCTCCCCTTATCCATTCTGGTTTCCCCCACAATAGCCAGTGGGACTTTCTAACATAGAAACTGAATCACAGCTCTTTCTCGTAAACCCATACCCAGGACTAGATTTTCAGTGTCCTCTAGTGAAAGACAAAATTCCCAACAAATCCTACAAAGTCCTGCAAGGTCAGGCCCTTCCTCCCTCTCCGGCCGCATCTCTCCTTCCTCCCCTGATCTCTGCAACACCCGCACTGCCTCTGTCAGTCCTTCTTCACCACCTCGGCCCTGACTCTTCCTTCTTGCCTGACTGCCTTTCGCCTCAACCCACTTCACCTTGAACTCCCCCTTGCTCAGCTGAGCTCAGCTCAAATATCACTTCTTCTGGGAGCTGCTTGCTGTCACTCCCTCCTCCACTGCCAGCCCTACCTCTGCCAGCTGCCTCGGCACATGCTCTCTTAGCTCCTGGTCATTTCAGTGATGTGTGTGATTATTTGGTCAATGCTGGATCCCCCAAGAGTCTCAGCTTCACAGGAGAATGAACAGGTGTCTTTTGGGAGGAGGGTATCAGGGAGGAATCTTGGTCTTCCTCTTTTTAATGCCCCAGCAACTGAAAGAGCGATTAGAACTTGGTTAGTGTTCAAATAAGTATCGGTAGAAGGATGGATAAGGGAGTGAGTGGGTGAGTGAATGCTGTATGTTTTACTCCCATCCCTTGGTGGTCCACTTCAGACCCTAGCACAGGGCCTATTCAGAGAAGAAGCACCAGCCTGCAGAGCTGAGAATTCTAAGCTGGACCCCACAGACACCCTGGCCAGGGGAGGGGCTGGCTCCAGACCGCGGGCTTTCTCTGTCCCCACCATCCCCAGGATCCAGGCTCTTTACCTGGGCTCTGTTGGGAAGATGCCTGCTTAGATCTACGAGTCTGCAGCACGTGGAACCCCTCAGCCCCTGTCCACTGACAAATAGCTTAGATATGGTCTCTGAAGGAAGCTTTCCCAGAAGAGCGGAGATGAGAATTGGTATCAAGACCACCCAGAAAAGTCATTTCTGGAAGTGCTGCGCAGGGTAAAAATGTAAGGTGGATGAAAGAATAGGAATCCTCCCTAAGGTGGGGTGGAGAGGATATGTCTTCCAATCACGATTGCTTCTTCATTTTCTCCTAAAAATAAAAATTGTTAGCACCCACTATGGAACTCCAGCTTAGGAGGATATAGAAACAGTATAAAGTATTTTCCCAGAAATCACGTCACTTGCATCTGAGGATGTCAAATGCACATGGGTGAGACCAGGGCACCATTTATTCATTTGACAAATAGAGTTTATTATGGGTCAGGGCTCTGCTTGGCACTGGGTATCAGCTGAAATGCTGCCCACTAATTTGTCCCCGTTCTGGGCTTTCTCAGCAGTTTTTTACATAGGCTGTGGTTGAGTGCATGGACTTTGTAGCTGGATACCTGGGTCTGATTCCTGGTTCTGCCATTTTATAGCTGTGTGAACTTGGGCAAGTTAATTAATTTCTCTAAGCTGCTTCTTCTGTGACGTAAGGACTATTGATACCACCTACCCATCCCATTGTTACCAGAATTGCATTAACACTTGTAAAGTGCTTAGAATGGAACCCAGTAGAAGTTAGCCCTCTATAAATGTTGGTCATTATAATTGCTATTATTTCCATCTCCCTGTCTCTGATGGTACAGATCATTTGTATTTCCACCCAATATAAGGGGCTCATAGGGGATCTTCCTCTCCCTCTCTGCTCATCCTTGAGGTCAGTGTGGGGCTGTCATTCAGGAATCTGGGGTGAAGCACATGACCCAGATTGAGGCCAATCAAGACACTGCATTTCGCTGCCCATGACGATTGGCTCAGGGCTGGTAATATGATGTAAGCTGGCCCAATCAGAGTGATTCCCAGGACCCTGTCTTTCTCTTGGGAGGTTGGGTGGGGACTGAAGCTGCTGCAACCATCTTACCTGAGAATGAAACAAATATGGTGAAAGGCTGAGCTCAGACCTGGCAAACTCAGAGTTCTGAGTTCACCATAGAAGCCCCGTGTCCACTGGGTGGAAAGCCCAATCTAGTTCCCATTTTTTTCATTACCAGGTTAAGAAATTTTCTTTCTTTTGGAAACCAGAAATTTTCTGCCCCTTGCAGCAGAAGGTCCCAATAGACATATCACACGTCCATATTACACCTATTTATTGAGTGCCTTCTACCTGCCAGGACCTGTGCTAGGTGCTGGGGGCCTGGGGGTTGGTGTGTGACATAGACGACACTGCTCTTCTCAGGAACCTTGGGTTCTAGGATGAGACAGTAAGACCCAGGCACCACCCTCCCCCTAAGGGCTACGATCTCTCAGAGCATTTGGGAAGGAAAGCCTTTGCCTTACATTCTCAGCCAGCTTAGCTGCAGACCACAGGGCTCTCTCTGTTCTCCCTCTGGACCCTCAGCCTTGACCTTCTCACCTGCCCAGGGGAGGCAGGGGTGTGGGTACTCCGCTCTCCCATGACAATGTCCCGTGCAGCTGCACAAACCCTCGGACTTCACAGAGGGACCGGGTCGTTAGGGCGTGTGGGTCTAAGTGGAGAGAAATTTAAAATGACATGCTTAGTGTAACTGTCCCCGTAGTCGTACAAGAGAAGACACACACACACACAAACACACTTCACTGGGGACCCCATAGGCACACCCTAGGTGTTCCTTTTCCTTTCCTGTCAACTGATACACCCTCTTCTAAAAGATTCTCTTCTATAAGTCTCCCCAGGAGGAAAGGAAAGCACCATTTATTCCCGAAGACTGGTTTGGTCCTGGGTTCTATCTTCCACCCCTACTCACCACCCATACCCCTCAGCTCTTCCAGGTAATACCCGGCACTTGTTTCTTCTCATATCAATTCAAATTCTTTAAGAGCTTGGGTTCTACAGCCAGATACCTGGTTTCCTTGCCTAGCTCCACCATTTGCCGGCTGGATGACCTTGGGCAAGGTACTTAACCTCTCTGAGCCTCAGTTTCATCTGTAAAATGGGGATAATAATAGTACTTATTTCTTAGGGTCTTTGGAAAGATTATTTGAAGTTATGTATGTGACGTGCATTTGGTTTTTTTTTTTTTTTTTTAGTTCCTTGAACATACCAAGAGATTCCCACCTCTGGGCTTTTGAACCTACTGTTCCTTCTGTCTAGATCACTCTTCCCAGAGCTCCCCATGGCTGTCTCACTCACTTCATTCAGGTGTCTGCTTTTTGAGAAAAAGATGGCCATCCTAATAAGTCTCTCTCCTCCAGCTCCCCAGCTCATTCACTCTTCATCTCATTCCCTGTTTTATTTTCTGTGTAACATTTACTGCTCCTGAGTTTCTGCACTTGTCTATTGCCTTTTTCTCCTGCTAGAAGGCAAGAGCCAAGAGAAGGGAAGCACTGTTTGCCTTGTTCAATGCTGTGTCCCCAGAGCCTAGAACAGTGTCTGTAAAGGCTCCATAAATATTTATTGGACGAGTTTGAGTCCATCTTCTCAGCTCCATAAATATTTATTGGATGAGAACCGCACTCTGTGGCGGTTTCCTGGCAAATCACTGGGCAAGGGAGACGTTGGTGAGCCCTGCCAGTGAGAAGCTGTGCAAGAGGCAGGTCTTAGCTCACACACACACACACACACACACACACACACACACACACACACACACACACACACACCACTCTTCTGTTCTCTAGGACAAACAATTCTCAGAGATGCTAAATCTATTTTCAAGGAAGGAGAATGTTTCCTGGACTACAGTGTAGTCTCCCTGCCTGCCCCTGGCCAGAGGCATCTCTCTGTGGTCCTGTGGGGCACTGGTGGCTTGGAACAGTCTAAAGAATCACCAGCAAGGGGCTTCTCTGGTGGCACAGTGCTAATGCATAGGACACGGGTTCAAGCCCTGGTCTGGGAAGATCCCACATGCCGCAGAGCAACTAAGCCCGTGCGCCACAACTACTGAAGCCCGTATGCCATAACTACTGAAGCCTGCATGCCCCAACTACTGAAGCCCACATGCCACAACTACTGAAGCCCGTGAGCCACAACTACTGAAGCCCACGAGCCACAACTACTGAAACCTGCGTGCCACAACTACTGAAACCCGTGAGTCTAGAGCCCATGCTCCGCAACAAGAGAAGCCACCACAATGAGAAGCCCGCACACCACAATGAAGAGTAGTCCCCACTCGGCGCAACTAGAGAAAGCCCACGCACAGCAACAAAGACCCAACACAGACATAAATAAATAAATTTATTTAAAAAAAAAAAAGAAAAGAAAATCACCAGGCAGACTTTGGATCCCATTCCAGAACCATCAGCTTCTCAATGGCCAGTCTTGAGCCACATTGAGTCTCAGAAAAATCTTTGAAATTAGAGGTGTATGTGTGTGTGTCTGTGTGCTTTCTTTCTGGGGGAGTTTTATTTATGGACCCGACTTACCTTTCATATGTACCACGGAGCAATGTGAGATCTATTGTTTTCCAATGCTTGCAGTTCAGATATTTAAAAAGTATATCAAACACACACACGCACACACACACACACACTTTTTTTTTTTTTCACACACACTTTCTTGGTGGGGAGTTGGGAAGATGGACTTCCTAGCATCTTCTACTGAGTGGGCAGCTCTACACGCCGAAGTTTTCTGAATGTGTACATTCTGGGCCTGAGTAACTTCAGGAGACATTCTTTGACTTTCAGACTCAATATGCTTTTTTCCCAAACTCACAGACTATGAAGGAGGAGCCTTAAAATCCAGAAAAACAATATACCCATCCTTTGAGGATATAACAATTTATTGATTGGAAATTTCATTGCGCTCTAATTTATAATCTAAGATTTTAAAACACGTAATCCAAAACAGTTTATTCTCCTGAAATGGGATATTACTTCCAGATCCTTATAATAGATCACGTTTCCGTAACTTTCTGCAAATGTTTTCAGTTACACGTGGGCTTAGTTAAAATTTAAATGTACGCAGGTAAATATAATGTCAAGGGTTGGCCAGTAGATGGCAGCAAGTTTGAACTTGGCTTGGGAAAGATTTTCTCTAGTTTGCTGGAACAGGATATGAAAGTCAGCCTGAGCACAGTAAAGGTTTAAAAGCTAACAGCTCTGGATAAAAATGAGAGCCCAATGTGCCCTCCAGTCCTCATCTTGATGAGCAACTTTGTAAAGTCCATTTACATCTCTATGCTTTTTGGCATTTATTAAGAAATATACATCGAAACCCCACTTTGTGCCAGGCGGAGCCGTCATGGCTGACAGGATCACCGCCATCCTGAAGTTATGTTTTAGCACCATCATTTGGGTTATCATCCCAACAGAGGTGGTCTCTAAACAATGTTTAAAGCAGTGTGCTGAGGGGCAAAACAAGGAGTTACAAGGTGGAGTGGAAGGCATTCTTATTTCAACTCCCTGAAAACCCCAAATGAGTCCAGTCACCAAGACTGAACAACAGGTTCCACACCTCACTTAAGTGAGTTCTGCAGCAGCTAAGAAGAAAATTTAGTTTCTGGAAGGTCTGATCATATCCTAAACATGAAGAAACCAGTTTTTGTGACACCCTAAGATCAGAGTTGATTAATGAGCAATTAACATAGACAGGCCTGGAGAATGTTTGACAGGGGAGTAAGAACTGGTCCTCTCTTTCGCCTCCGTCTTTAGGGTTTGTTGATGTGGCTGATGATTCACAAACAAGGCCGCCTCCCAGTTACACAGAATCCTGTTCCATTCTATTTCCTAAGGTACAGCAGGTGGGCCAGGAGGATTGCAAAGGAGAGAAGGCACCTCTCACAGGGGACTCTGACACTGGTCAGCGAGCCAGGCTCCGGCTCTTCTTTTGCGCGATGCTACTGGACCCTCCCGAGCCCAACTGATTCGTCCGGTGTGGACATCCAGTGGGGTGGCTGTCAATCTGCTGGGGGCCCAGCTAGGAGTGGCAGGTATCTGAGTCATGGCAGCCGGGAAACGGGTTAGCAGCAATGTTTGGAAGCCCAGGCAGCAAGCGCCAGGGTAGTGGGCTGGGGTCCATGTGTTTGGAACAGTATGAAGACTTGAGCAGGCTTCATCTATCTCGACTTTCTCTTTGATGATAGGAATCACCTGGGGTGGAGAGGGGCACTTATGAAATACACAAATAAGCAGTTCTCTCCTCTAGAAAGTCTAATTCAGTAGGTCTGGAGTACGGCCTGAGCTTATTTACTTCTAGCAAGTTCCCATGGAATTCTGATGGGCTAGTCCTTGGACCACGCTTCAAGTAACAAGGGCTTAGAGTCCCTTTCAACTCTAGATTCTACAGTGGGTTCATGTCACTAGAACAACTCTGATTCTGTATGTAGTGGGGAAAGAAATTTGGACACAAGCATTCCTGTAGGACCTATCCGATGGCGACCTTGCTCTTGACTCCTTACAAAAGCTATTTCTTGAGAACGAAAGAAGGAACTGGAGGAATCAGGCTCCCTGACTTCAGACTATACTACAAAGCTACAGTTATCAAGACGGTATGGTACTGGCACAAAAACAGAAAGATAGATCAATGGAACAGGATAGAAAGCCCAGAGATAAACCCATGCACATATGGACACCTTATCTTTGATAAAGGTGGCAGTAATGTACAGTGGAGAAAGGACAGCCTGTTCAATAAGTGGTGCTGGGAAAACTGGACAGGTACATGTAAAAGTATGAGATTAGATCACTCCCTAACACCGTACACAAAAATAAGCTCAAAATGGATTAAAGACCTAAATGTAAGGCCAGAAACTATCAAACTCTTAGAGGAAAACATAGGCAGAACACTCTATGACATAAATCACAGCAAGATCCTTTCTGACCCACCTCCTAGAGTAATGGAAATAAAAACAAAAATAAACAAATGGGACCTAATGAAACTTCAAAGCTTTTGCACAGCAAAGGAAACCATAAACAAGACCAAAAGACAACCCTCAGAATGGGAGAAAATATTTGCAAATGAAGCAACTGACAAAGGATTAATCTCCAAAATTTACAAGCAGCTCATGCAGCTCAATAACAAGAAAACAAACAACCCAATCCAAAAATGGGCAGAAGACCTAAATAGACATTTCTCCAAAGAAGATATACAGACTGCCAACAAACACATGAAAGAATGCTCAACATCGTTAATCATTAGAGAAATGCAAATCAAAACTACAATGAGATATCATCTCACACCAGTCAGAATGGCCATCATGAAAAAATCTAGAAACAATAAATGCTGGAGAGGGTGTGGAGAAAAGGGAACACTCTTGCACTGCTGGTGGGAATGTGAATTGGTTCAGCCACTATGGAGAACAGTATGGAGGTTCCTTAAAAAACTACAAATAGAACTACCATATGACCCAGCAATCCCACTACTGGGCATATACCCTGAGAAAACCAAAATTCAAAAAGAGTCATGTACCAAAATGTTCATTGCAGCTCTATTTACAATAGCCCGGAGATGGAAACAACCTAAGTGCCCATCATCGGATGAATGGATAAAGAAGATGTGGCACATATATACAATGGAATATTACTCAGCCATAAAAAGAAACGAAATTGAGCTATTTGTAATGAGGTGGATAGACCTAGAGTCTGTCATACAGAGTGAAGTAAGTCAGAAAGAAAAAGACAAATACCATATGCTAACACATATATATGGAATTTAAGAAAAAAAATATCATGAAGAACTTAGGGGTAAAGCAGGCATAAAGACGCAGACCTCCTAGAGAACGGACTTGAGGTTATGGGGAGGGGGAAGGGCGAGAGAGAGTCATGGGCATATACACACTAACAAACGTAGTAAGGTAGATAGCTAGTGGGAAGCAGCCGCATGGCACAGGGATATTGGCTCAGTGCTTTGTGACAGCCTGGAAGGGTGGGATGGGGAGGGTGGGAGGGAGCGAGACGCAGGAGGGAAGACATATGGGAACATGTGTTTATGTGTGACTGATTCACTTTGTTATAAAGCAGAAACTAACACACCATTGTAAAGCAATTATACCCCAATAAAGATGTTAAAAAAAAAAACAACAAACTTAAAAACAAAAAACAAAAACAAACAAACAAACAAACAAAAAAAGCTATTTCATTTAACCCTCTCAATACCCAACCTGGTGATTGTCTCATTATCCTCATCGTACAGAAAAGGGAAATGAGAATCAGAGAAGTTAAGTAACTTGCCCAAGGTTGAACAGTTAACAGGTGAAGGATTTAGAATTCAAACCGACATCAGATTGGTCCAGTGCTCATTAATTAATTAGTCAACATGTTCATTGATCCAAAAAAGAATTATTAATATATCTATGGATTAAGTACTGTATGAGGTATTAGGACATAAGGTTAGAAAAACAGATGATGCACAAGGCCTCATGAAGCTTTAGCAGGAAAAGTGGCTTTTGAATGAGAAATAACACCACAGAGTGGAAACAGACCCCAAAGCTTTTCACTGCATCCAGAGCTGCCACTCTGGTTCCAGAGGACTGCGCTGGTCTCCTTGCCCGCCCGAGGAGGACACTTTTCCCCAGATCTTGATATGGCTGGTCCCTTCCTATCACCCAGACTTCAGCTCCACCGTCTCCTGCTCCGTGAGGCAGTATGTCGCATAGCAGGTGAGAGTGCGGACTGTGGCACGGCACCTGAGCCTGCATCCAGCTCCTCCACGTATTGGCTGTGTGATATAGAGCAAGTTACCTCACCTCTCTGTGCATCAGTTTCTTCATCTGTTAAAGGGCAGTAATAGTACCTACCCCATACAGTGGCTGTGAACATTAAATGAGTTAATATACACAAAGAACTTAAAATAGCACCTGTCAAAGGGTAAGCAGCATGGAAAATTCCACTTCTGTTATTCCCTGAGCACCCTACCTTTTATTCGCACATATCCTATCACCCTGTTCTTTCATCCTACTCCTTGTGACCAAAGCACTCTGTGTTTACTCGTGTGTGGTCTGTGTCTCCACCTCCAGAGTCTAAACAGGGGACCTGGGCATTGTCTACACTCCACGCGCCTCCAGGCCCTGGGGCCAGGCCTGGCACCCAGCAGGTTCTCCGTAACTCTTTTTTTTTTTTTTAAGGTATATATTTATTTACTTTATTTATTTATTTTTGGCAGCGTTGGGTCTTCACTGCTGCGCGCGGGCTTTCTCTAGTTGTGGCGAGCGGGGGCTACTCTTCGTTGCGGTGCGCGGGCTTCTCATTGCGGTGGCTTCTCTTGTCGTGGAGCACGGGCTTTAGGTGCCCGGACTTCAGGAGGTGTGGCACATGGGCTCAGTAGTTGTGGCTCGCGGGCTCTAGAGCACAGACACAGTAGCTGTGGCGCATGGACTTAGTTGCTCCGCGGCATGTGCAATCTTTCTGGACCAGGGCTCAAACCCGTGTTCCCTGCATTGGCAGGTGGATTCTTAACCACTGTGCCACCAGGGAAGCCCTATAACTCTTTATTAAAGGAGTGGACGAGAGAACATGAAGTCTGGGCTCCATGGAAAACAGAGCTGTGTTCTCTAGCCCAGCCCAAGCAATCAGGAACAGCTGCCTTCCACGGAAATTAACTTAGACTCAACTACGTACTATATCCCAACATGAAAGCCATAGCCTCTGCCATTAAGAACAGATGATGGAAAGAAATAGATGGGCTTTTTTGGCCTCCACTGACTTCTCTGGTGAGTTGTTTGAGCCTTCCTGGAAAATCGTTAGAGGTTTTAAGCCCAGAAGCCAGAACATGAAGAACGTCTCTTTGTTGAAGATTAGAGGCAGCAGTCTGTCTTAGCTAATGCTGGTCTGTGTCATACTTTTGACATTATATTTAAACATGGATTTTTATATTTAATAAATAAAAGTTCCCTGAGAGAGTCTCCAGAGCCTTCTGCTAACATTAGTCATCTTCCTGAACACATGCTGCCATGTGCACTGGGGAGCTGGCCAAACTTGAAGGGAGGGGTGGGCAGCTAGAATCGCCAGCCCATGTTGCCACTTCTTGTGAGCAAATGATAGAATGAAGCAGATGTGTGGCTTCTGTTGAGCCCTTCTTTCAGTATTTTGAGCCTTCTTGAAAAATCAGCTATTTGATGGGGTGTGCCTCACCCTGGCTATTAGGAGTGTGAAATCAGGAGACATAAAAAAGTGTGCCCAGTCTGTAAATGCCTTTTTCACCTGCTTGGTGATTTCTGAAATCCTAATAGAAAAGCCTTTCTTTTGGCAAAGAGACAATGACTTGGGAAGCATATATATATTTGGGAGGGGAAAGTCTGTAATTAAAATTTAGTTTAAGTGTTAAGAAGTTGACCTCAGGCCTTTTAGGTTGAAATATATATATATATATAAAACAAATTCACTTTGCTGTACACCTGAAACTGACACAACATTATAAATCAACTATACTCGAATAAAAATTAAAATAAAAGAAATACTCTGATTGGGAGAAGACCTAGGAGAAAGGATAGGAGACATATAGAGTGAGGTGGTAGGAAACAGGGAAAGGGCAATGCATCAGTCAGGTATTGCTACAGTAATGCTGCATAACAAATCATCCAAAACCTCAGTGATATATAATAAGGGTTTATTTCTTGCTCAAGTGTCCATTGGTCAACTTGGGTTCAGCTGATCTGTGCTAGGCTGGGCTCGGCTCCAAGCTGTGGGTAGAGTCCAGATCTGCTCCATGTGTCTCTCATCCTTCTTGGACCAGCTGCAAACTGAGGAATAAATGGAAACCCTCAACGCTTCTTCAGTCATAGGCTCAAAACTTGCTCACTGTCACTACCCTGTCTGCAAATTCTTTTGGCCAAAGCAAGTCACATGGCCAATCCCAATATCCGTAGGGCAGGGATAGGCCTCCTGCAGAGGAGGTGGCAGTGTCAAGAGAAAGAATATTGGCTGAATATTGGCTGTGTGTCTCACAGGCCTGGGTATCAAAGGCCACTTTACCAACCTCACAGTGAGCCTCCCATTGCACTAAGCCTTCTCATGTTTATTGGGTCCTGGCAGGATTAGGACAGTGAATTGCAAATGGGCCTCAGGGTCTTTAAGTCATGTTACCCTCTCATGCACCCTAATTTTATTCTGCAAAGGACTCCCCTCTCCTCAGCGCTCCTCCCCTTGCTACCCCTCACTCCAAACTCTAGGACCGCATGCTCCACTGACTCTACTTTTTGGGCCCAAATTGATCAGATTCCATTTCTCTCTCCGGACCTTTTTATTCTTGTTTCAGATCCTCGGGGGACAACACTACCACCCTCCCCAATAAAAACCAGCCATTGTCCAGTATACCTGAATTTCTCAAAATGCCCCTTTTGTAAAAACAAGAGGTAAGGGGGCCAGGAGCTACAGTTTCAGACTCACCTCAAAGAGATTAGCTTTCCCACAGGAAATTCACTTATAACATTATTTTCATAGTTAATAAGTGTATGTTGTTAGTGCTGTGCTAAAAGTAAGAAATTGACAGATCAAGACTGACAACGGCCGACCTAAACCAATGTTTCTGGTTGCCCTGCAGTGCGCATGCACGGAGCCTCTCCCCTTTGGCTTTGATCTCATAGCAGCTGGCAGCTTGGTACCCACCTAGGTAAAGGGGAGGAAGGGGACCAGCCAGGGTGGCAAGCAGCAGAGTTTTTCTTCCTCTGGAGGTGCTGGTTCCTGACCACAGCGGGCAGGAGCAGTGTGCCTCCTGCCGTCCCAGACCCTAGGGAATCAGCAAGACCCAGTTCACACCCAGTGGGAGAGATGGGTGGCCCGGAAACCTGCCCAGCCCAATGCCCAGCAGGGACCAGGGGTTCACTCCCCCCACCCTTTGCTCCCCTCCCCACCTCCTCCTCTTGCAGTGAAACACTGAAGATTCAAGTTACATATTTAAATGAAGTGGCCCCATATTTAAATTGAGTTAATTTGAAATATATTTTTTCCAGTACTTGACATTTTTATAATCTGAACCCATATACAATGGCAGCCCGCTGTCTGGATCCACTCTGGTACCACTTGGGGTTTGGATGAGAAAGGAGGGGGAGGTCACGGGTGTTCATCAGTAAAGACACCAGGATAGTGAAGTAGCCTCAGAATGAACAATTAGCAACAAGACTTTCCAGTTTCATGGGCAATGAAGCCCTGGCGAGTCCGTTTTTCAAGTGTGAGAGGAAGGACTGGGGAAGATGATATAGTTGTCATGGGATCCATCTCCAACTGGGCTTCTGTTTATTGGTACCTATCTTGGGCAAGCCCTGTGTGAGGATCCTGGAGAAGATCAAAGGACACTGCCCTCCTGGTGCTTCGGATCTGGGGGTGGATACAGGAGCAGCATGCAAGCAGGCAAGGCTTATAAACGCGCACATAACTGATATTTATTGAGCATCTAGTATGTGCCCCTTTCCTCTTTATGGACTTGCCAGAAGCCAAAGTAACAGTTCCAACCAAGACTCATGGGTTAATAATTTTAGCTAACGCTTTTGAGCGCCTTTGATATGGTAAATGCTTTTTAAAAGGATGACCTCCTTCCTTCTCTGTAATTTCCTTAGAGGCAGACTCTTCCCCCCATTTCACAGACAATAGCACCGAGGCACAGAGAGGTTGTTGACCTGCCCTAGGAAGAATCCACAGCTAACACAGGGAAGAATCCAGAATGAACGCAGGTGGTCTGACCCTGGAGTCTTGCTTGCGGTTGCCGCACCACGCCCCCTTTCTCCTACTTCCCACCAGCATGCCTCTGCATTAGCTCAGATGGGGCCTCAGCTCGTGGGGCGTTGCACCAGCCACCCCCGCCATTACTTTGCAGTTCTTTCGGTCTAGCAGGGGGCCTCCTGGGTGCAGCCTGAAAGGGAGAATTGGAGAGCAGAGCTGGGAGAGCGAGGCGACATTGTGCACGTCCGTGTCACCACTCTCTCTGGCAGTGCCACAACCCTTCTGTATTCCATCACGGAAAAGAAGACCACCCTTGCTTCCTGGCTCGGACCACTTGACTTCTTGGTCAGTCCCAACCTGTGACTCAGTTGCCCCCCGAGTGGCTCATGGCAGGGGGACTGTGGTGAAATCTGTTGCCCCATAAATCCTTGTCTTGGGGAACAGGGACTCAAACCTTCTAAAGAATAGAAAGTTGCAGAACAAAGATTCTGAAAGTGCATCTCAGAACCACCTGTGTAAATACCACCCGGGGAGCTTGTTAATAATGCATATTCCCGAGCCCCACACCAGATTCTAAGGATGCGGCCCAGGATCTGAGGTTTTTGGGGGGTTTTTTTGAATTTTATTTTATTTATTTTTTTATACAGCGGGTTCTTATTAGTCATCCATTTTATACACTTCACTGTATACATGTCAATCCCAATCGCCCAATTCATCACACCCCCCCTCCCCCAACGCCGCTTTCCCCCTTGGTGTCCATATGTTTGTTCTCTACATCTGTGTCTCAATTTCTGCCCTGCAAACCCGTTCATCTGTACCATTTTTCTAGGTTCCACATATAGCATTAATATACGATATTTGTTTTTCTCTTTCTGACTTAACTTCACTCTGTATGACAGTCTCTAGATCCATCCATGTCCTTACAAATGACCCAATTTTGTTCCTTTTTATTGCTGAGTAATATTCCATTGTATATATGTACCAAATCTTCTTTACCCATTCGTATGTCGATGGGCATTTAGGTTGCTTCCATGACCTGGCTATTGTAAATAGTGCTGCAATGAACATTCGGGTGCATGTGTCATTTTGAATCATGGTTTTCTCTGGGTATATGTCTAGTAGTGGGATTATTGGGTCATATGGTAGTTCTATTTTTAGTTTTTTAAGGAACCTCCATACTGTTCTCCACAGTGGCTGTATCAATTTACATTCCCACCAACAGTGCAAGAGGGTTCCCTTTTCTCCACACCCTCTCCAGCATTTGTTGTTTGTAGATTATCTGATGATACCCATTCTAACTGGTGTGAGGTAATATCTCATTGTAGTTTTGGTTTCCATTTTTCTAATAATTAGCGATGTTGAGCAGCTTTTCATGTGCTTCTTGGCCACCTGTATGTCTTCTTTGGAGAAATGTCTATTTAAGTCTTCTGCTCATTTTTGGATTGGGTTGTTCGTTTTTTAATTATTGAGCTGCATGAGCTGTTTATATATTTTGGAGATTAATTCTTTGTTGATTTGTTTGCAAATATTTTCTCCCATTCTGAGGGCTGTATTTTTGTCTTGTTTGTAGTTTCCTTTGTTTTGAAAAAGATTTTAAGTTTCATTAGGTCCCATTTGTTTATTCTTGTTTTTATTTCCATTACTCTAGGAGGTGGATCAAAAAAGATCTTTCTGTGATTTGTGTCATAGAGTGTTTTGCCTATGTTTTCCTCTAAGAGTTTTATAGTGTCCAGTCTTATATTTAGGTCTCGAATCCATTTTGAGTTTATTTTTGTGTATGGTGTTAGGGAGTGTTCTAATTTCATTCTTTCACATGTAGCTGTCCAGTTTTCCCAAAACCACTTATTGAAGAGACTGTCTTTTCTCCATTGTATATCCTTGCCTCCTTTGTCATAGCTTAGTTGACCATAGGTGTGTGGGTTTATCTCTGGACTTTCTGTCCTGTTCCATTGATCTATATGTCTGTTTTTGTGCCAGTACCATATTGTCTTGATTACTGTAACTTTGTAGTATAGTCTGATGTCAGGGAGTCTGATTCCTCCAGCTCCATTTTTTTCCCTCAAGACTGCTTTGGCTATTAAGGGTCTTTTGTATCTCCATACAAATTTTAAGATGTTTTTGTTCTAGCTCTGTAAAAAAAAAAAAAAAAAAAAAAAAATGGCACTGGTAATTTGATAGGGATTGCATTGACTCTGTAGATAGCTTTGGGTAGTATAGTCATTTTCACAATGTTGACTCTTCCAATCCA
Organism: Leucopleurus acutus; assembly: GCF_964270905.1. Lineage (NCBI taxonomy): Eukaryota > Metazoa > Chordata > Mammalia > Artiodactyla > Delphinidae > Leucopleurus > Leucopleurus acutus. Next base: position 52,771,436 of record NC_139146.1, read on the forward strand.
AGAACATGCTATATCTCTCCATCTGTTTGTATCATCTTTAATTTCTTTCATCAGTGTCTTATAGTTTTCTGAGTACAGGTCTTTTACCTCCTTAGGTAGGTTTATTCCTAAGTATTTTATTACTTTATGTAATTTAAAAAAAGTACTTTTTGGGATTCCTGTAATGCTGCTCTGGGCTGGGGAAGGGGAACTGTTTATCTAGTTATAAGAATCTACCTTTTCAAAGGGCAGGGTGGAGTGGCCTCTGGGAGCTTAGAATGGGGAATGCCAAGCCTTTGTGTCCATGTGAGTGTGACCCAAGACCGCAGGCATAGATACCTCTGTTGTTGGAAGCTGAACTCCCCCTACCCTCATGCTTCCCACAGTTCACCCAACAGTGAATTATTCCCTGGCTGGTAGCACTTTTTGAACCTCAAGGAATTTGGATTCCTCAAGGAATCAAGGATGATTCCAGACCCAAGCATCTGCTCAGTTCTCTACGGGGACTCAGTTTTCTATTGGGGATAACACTTGGTAAGCCCTAGTCCTCACTCACTTGTCCCTCTTTTGAAAGGGCCAGTGGGTCCTTTGAGGGTCACAAAGTGTGACTTCCTGCTCTGCCCTCATGAGTGATGTGGTTCTGGCAGCTTTCTCAAACTCTTAGTCTTGTTTATAAAATGAGGTTAATAATATCCACCTCAAGGAACCATGAGGATAAGGAAGAGACATGCACATCTGAAACTGCATTCTGCCACGAGCTGAGGAAGCAGAGGGATTAAGCATTTAATGGACACACACTGAGGGAGGTGGGTGAATACTTCATGGGTAGACTTACTTATGCCTATTTCACTGAGAGCTGTGGAATTAGGAGACTTGAAGTCTCTAAGTCACTGTTACAGGTTGAATTGTGTCCCCTTCCAAATTCATGTGCTGAAGTCCTAACCCTCTCCCCAGTACCTCAGAATGTGACCTTATCTGGAAACAGGGTCACTACAGGTGTTATTAGTTAATGACGCCATTAGGGTGGAGCCCTAATCCAGTATGGCTGGTGTCATTATTAAAAGGGAAATTTTGACACAGAGGCATGACCACAGAAGAACACCAGGTGAAGATGAAGGCAGAGGTGGGGTGATGTATCTACAAGCCAAAGAATGACAGACATTCCCAGCCAACCAGCAGAAGCTAGGAGAGAGGCATGGACAGGACTCAGAAAGAACCGTCCTTGCTGACACCTTGCTTTTGGACTTCTAGCCTCTAGAACTGTAAGAAAATACATTTCTGTTGTTTAAGCCTCCATGTTTGAGGTCTTTTGTTACAGCAGCCTTATCAAAGGAGCACAGCCACTAAGATTCTGAAGGGTCAGAGCCTGGTCACCAAGGGTCTACACATGGAGCTGTAGCTAAGACGGTGCAGGGCTCAGGCTACCCCAGGGCTGCGACCTTGAGAGAAAGCATACTGTGCTCTCTCCACCCAAACCAAGGGAGACCTGGTTGAAAGCAATATTTAAGGCAGCCTTAGGGTGTCAGAAATGCCCCCACAGGGTAGACTGGGGAGTATATTCAGGAGGTCAGACCTGAGTGTGTCTCATTTTAGTTTCAGATCTACATTCTGTCTCCTTCCTTCAGCCTTTCATGTCCATGCCTAAGTCTCAACCCCTAGTACTCAACACGTTGATTTTTTTTTTTTCTTTTTTTGCGGTATGCGGGACTCTCACTGTTGTGGCCTCTCCCGTTGCGGAGCACAGGCTCCGGACGCGCAGGCTCAGCGGCCATGGCTCACAGGCCCAGCTGCTCCGCGGCATGGGGATCTTCCCGGACCGGGGCACGAACCCGTGTCCTCTGCATCAGCAGGTGGGCTCTCAACCACTGCGCCACCAGGGAAGCCCAACACCTTGATTTTTGAGCACCATCCTTGTATATATCTAGCAGCCATGGATCCTGGCCAAACTCTGTTTTTTCCTAATAGCAGCCTTGACAAGGTGGCAGAAGCCACAGGGGAGAAACACTGGCAGATAGAATAATGGCCCTGCAAAGATATCCATGTCTTAATCTCCAGAGCCTGTGGGTATGTATGTTACCATGATCCAGGTGGACCAACGTAATCACAAGGGTCCTTATATGTTGAAGACAGACAGATCAAAGTCAAAGAAGGAGAAGGGATGATGGAAGCATAGAGGGGGCAAGGAGAGAAAGGAAAGGGAGAGGGGGATGGGGAGGACAGAGGGAGAGAGAGAGAGAGAGAGAGAGAGAATTGAAGGTGCTATGCTGCTGCCTTCAAGATGAGAAGGCCATGTGGCCTCCAGAAGCTGGAAAAGGTAAGAAATGGGTTCTCCCCTAAAATTTCCAGAAGAAATGTTGTCCTCCTGACACCTTGGTTTTAGCCCAGTGAGACCCGTTTCAGATTTCTGACCTCCAGGGCTATAAGATAATAAGGTTGTGTTATTTTAAGCCACGAGGTTTGTGATAGATTGTTACAGCAGCAACAGAAAATGAATACAACTGGGATGCTTTGACTTGACTCCAAATAAGGGGCTGCAGGCTGGGATGGTGACAGTCTCCAGCCCCACCTGCCCTGGCCAGAGACACATCACCCAGAAGCACTCCTTTCCTTCTTCCCAAATTGGTTCAGAACCTATGATGTGCCAGTCTCTGCCGTGTCCTCCGTCTGTGCTGCACGTGATCATATTTAATTTCTTCCCTCTCGGTTTCCTGACATTCTTTCTCTGCCCCAGCACGTGAGAGCTCCTGGATGCAGTTGCCAGATATAGCTGATAAATACAACATTGCCCAGGACATGCTTATACTAAAACATTATTCATTGCTTATCTGAAATCAAAATTAAATGGTGTCTTGTATTTTATCTGGCAACCCTCCACCTGGAAGGCGCCCAGGGAAACACCTGCTGAGTTAGGCCCTGGGATCCATTGGCTCCACCTGGGGAGTTTTTCAGCTGGGTTGAACCCGCTCAGCCACTACTCCTGTTCTCACTTGCCCAGCTCATTTATTTGCCCCGCACCCCAGCCCCCAGCCAGCTGTTTCCTTATAGCAGCTGCTGCTTCTGTGCTTGAGGGATGTAACTGAAATTGGGGCCCAAGAGGGAAAGACAGAGCAGTTGATGGAGAAGAGACCTAGGGGCAAGTGTGAGGACTTAGCTCAAACTCTCAGAGGTTCTGGTGGTACCACACAAGGGGCATTTCTGAGGCTCTGTCTTCTCTGACCAGTTTGGACTGGTTTTGGGCCTCAGGAATGAGAGTGGCCTTCTGAGCCCTGCACCTTTGGTAGGGGGAGGTGTATTAGTCAGCTAGGGCTGCATAACAAAATACTACAGACTGGGAGGCTTAAACAACAGACATTTATTTTCTCACAGTTCTGGAGGCTGGAAGTCCAAGATGAGCAGAGTTGGTTTCCTCTGAGGCCCCTCCTTGGCTGGCAGATGGGCTCTTGCTGCCTCTTCACATGGTTGTCTCTCTGTCCACGTGCAGCCCAGGTGTCTCTCTGTGTGTCCAATTTCTTCTTATAAGGACACCAGTCAGATTGGATTATGGCCCACCCTCACAGCCTCATTTTAATTACCTCTTAAAGGTCCTGTCTCCAAATACAGTCACATTCTGTGGTACTGGGGGTTAGGACCTCAACATATGAATTTTAGGGGGACACAGTTTAGCTCACCACAGGAGGCATGTTGGACCAGGATCTCCTCTCAGCTAAATGTTGTGGTGTGTTGAGTGGTCTGCTCACTCAACAAAGCCAAGGGCACAGCAAGTCTGCAAATCAAGACCCTAAACTTGGGAGGTCAAGCTTAACTGTAGTCACTCGCTAGTCCTGATGGAAGACAGGCTGATACTGCAGGTCCAAGGATCACAGATTCTTAGTCTTGAAATCGAGTCAAATTAGTGGTTTTCAAACCCCAAGGGGTTCCACTAAGATTTCAAGGAAGTGTCTCAAAGCCCTCAATCTTTCATCTCTTTCCCATTTGGGCTTCCATACAGAATTGCTTGGGGAGGTAGGGAGGAAAGAGTTTCCTCTGTGTTAAAATTTTAAATCCACTAATCTAGACCCAATACTTTATTTTATAGGTGAGGGATTCATTCATCAAACATGTTTTGAAAACCTTCATGTATGATCCTCTGTGCTAGATTTGGGGTTGTTTGTTAGTGAAGCACAAGGCAACAAAAATTGACCAATAGGGCTTCCCTGGTGGCGCAGTGGTTGAGAGTCCGCCTGCCGACGCAGGGGACACGGGCTCGTGCCCTGGTCCGGGAAGATCCCACATGCCTTGGAGCGGCTGGGCCCGTGAGCCATGGCCGCTGAGCCTGCGCGTCCGGAGCCTGTGCTCCGCCACGGGAGAGGCCATAACAGTGAGAGGCCCGCGTACGGCAAAAAAAAAAAAAAAAAAAAAAAAAAAAAAAAAAAGATGAGCCAGATTTTGAGCCTGAGAATCTGAGCAAGTGGAGGTACCATTAGCAAGCAGCCAGAATCAGGAGAGGTGGTTTGAGATATGACAGATCATTCCATTTTAGATGATGAATTTGGGGTGGGGACATCTTAGTGACGGTCTGCAGATAATAATAATCTGTAGATTTAACTGGGGAAGGGGGATTTGATAGATAGATAGCAGGTGAAGGGACAGACCAGGAAGCTTCACATGGCAGGCTGACAGATAAATTGGCCTATATTTGTCTCCTCTCTGATTCTTCTGAGAAAATAGACCTACTTTAATAATGTTGATAATTCGCCCAAGAGGTGAAAGCTCATTGACTGATAGCATCTCTCGGCTTCCCCGTGATATGGCAAAGTGTATTATCTTCCCTCTAAAAATTAACATAGAGATAGAAGCATCCAAGACACATGTGCAAAATGCCAGCTTTCAAATCCTCCACATTCAGGGAGCTCAGAGCAAGGCCATTGGTGAGTGAGTTTGGGGGGGGCGGGGGACAGAGACGGGATTTCTCATCCTTAAGCTTGTGTAGCACCAGGACGAGGAACTGTGAAGCATTATAGGAAATGAAATCACCAGCTGTTGATCACTTAGGTTACTGAATGTCACCTAATCCCGACAGCAGCTTGGTGGCATTAGAATGGGCCCGATCTGTCTCTGCTGTTTACTAGCTGTCGGACCTCGTACACATGGTCACTCCCCTGAGGCTCAACTTATTCACCTGTGAATTGTGGAAAATGATGCCTCGCACGTTGTTTGGAGATTTAAATAAGAAACCAGATGCTGCTTTGCATGCAACCTTCTCGGAACCTTCCAGGGTAAAATCTGAAACCGGCCTCCTTGGTAGAGGGCAGGGAGAGACTGAAGACAGAGGCAGCCCTCCAGATTGGTCGTGGCAGGTATAAGAAGCAAGGGGACTTTCTTGGGTGGCAGCAAGATGAGTAGATCTCCACGCATGCCCACCAGACTCTTAGAAGTTTACTCAGAGGCCTTCTCTGCACTGTCCAGGAGCCTCAGCACCACATTTCTATCTCAAGGCTGTATCCTTGGGGCAGCTTCTGGGAACAGGGAAGGCAAGTGGAAAGCATATTCCAGGGACAGGGGAGGGGAAGGGGAGCCTCCAGCTCAAGGGTCAACTGGCGGTAGCATCTTTTTGACGGCCTCCTTTAACCCCATATGTACCAGACATTCATTCATCCTTCCATGAGTGTGTATTGTTACCCGCTGTCACCAGTGACTTCACAATGCATAAAGCAGGCTTTAACGAATGTTGGTACTTCTTTCATCTAGGAAAAACTTGGTTTGGGAGTGGATTTTTCTGCCTACGTTTCAGTGGGAATGTGGCTCGTGTTCCAGGGACCAGCCTCACACAAGTTGCTCTGGGCAGCTGTGACCCAGAAGGGGCTGAGAGCTTGCACATTCCTCTTTGAGACCCTTTCTTTCTCACCCTGGCCGCCTTCTCTCAGAGGTGCCCTCGAGATCAAGCCTTCCTCAGAGGTGGTTATGTGCTTAGTGTCAGGGAGCTTTTCTGATTGCGAAGACAACGGGAAGCCAACGAAACTAAGGGAGGGTATGGAATAATAAAAGCACATAGCACATTCCGACCCACTGAATCCCACAGTACCAAAAATGGAGCAACAACCCGTCATTTTGCAGGAAGGAATTGATACCCAGAGAGAGTGTGTGACCTGCCTGGAGCCACACAGCAAGTTAGGGACAGGGCTAAGTTTGGGACACAGACTTCCGGACTTGGGGTCCAATGTATATCCTCTTTACCGTCAGAGGACGTGTTTATGGTCAGCGAACTGGAAAGCAGTTTTTGCTGTACTTCATGTTCAGCGTGGAGGATTGGAAACAGAATGAGGCTGCCCAGTCAGCTTTACCTCTTGTCAAGCCCTACCTACTGCACACTCTGGGCAAGATGCCTCTGGTTAGGAAGGTGCTGTCCCCAAAGCAGCCCGGAAAGGCCCGGCATTGAGGATGGACTCCATTCAACTGTGTTCATCCATTCGCTTATTCATTCACCCCCAGACACTTACTGAGCACCTGTAATGTGTTATGTACAAGGGTGGCTGCTGGACAATTCATACTTGTCTGATCTCTCTTCTTGAGCAAGAAGGAGGACCTGAAATTCTTCCCAGGCGGGGCTGCTCAGAGCCAGGGTGTAGTGTGGAATTGTGGGGCTGGTCCTCAGTTGTGGCAACAGGTTTAGGAAATGTGGAATCTATGGTCCACTTGAGGGTGACCAGAAAGCCGGAGGGGCCATAGAGATCCGAATCAAGGAAGCACCTTGGCTGGAGCTGAGAGACGGCCACAGGGCTCAGAGTAGGTTTGGGTGGGTGGGGATGGCACAGGAAGATGCCTGCAGGAGAGCAAATAGATGGGAGGTAACAGCTAAGGGCGCCAAGTGGGCTTTGATAATACTTATCAGCCCTAACAAGTGAGTAGAGTACTTAAACATGGATTAGGAACACAGTGATGGTTATTTTTACTGTTCTCCTTAAAGAGAATGAGGGTGGAAAGGAGCAAAACCAAGGGATACTATAGACCAGTGCTTCCCAACCCCCTTCCCCCTTTTTTATTTTGCTAAAAACACATTAACTTTAAATTTACCATCTTAACCATTTTTAAGCACACAGTTCAGTAGCTTTAAGTACATTTACATAGCTGGGCAAGAGACCCTAGAACTCTTTCATTTTGCAACACTGAAACTCTACACTGGCTAAACACTAAAGCCCCAGCCCTTGGTAATCACTTTTCTATGTTCTGTTTCTATGATTTTTGACTACTTTAGATACCTCGTGTGAATAGAATCTTACAGTATTTGTCCTTTTTCCCAGCCCTTTAAAAAAATCTGTGTCCTGGCACTGTTCACAGGCGTGACAGCATCCCATTGGTAACATCTCCAATTATACACACACACACACACACACACACACACACACACACACACACACACACACACGATCACACACACGGGGGAGAGCAAAAGGGAGGGAGAGGTGGCAGCAAATGCTCACACAGCCAAGTCTTGGGTAGGGATACGCACAGAGTTGGAAAAAGCCCTCTAGAAATTCTGATACTCCCCAAGAGTACGCCCCCTTGTTGAAACTCACTGTTGTGGACAGGAAAAGAGTTCTCCAAAGCATCGGAGGCAGAGCAGGAGTCAGTCGCAACATTTATTGAGCACTCATGGTGTACAGAGTACTGGGCAAAGCACTGGAAGGAAATACAGTGGAGATCAACAGCTGCTGACGCTCGCCTCATGATTACATTTTAAGTGAATGGAGAAGATACACACACGAACACGTATAAACTAATATCTAGACACATGCATTTCTTATTCACCACTGCAAGCTATCTTGAGAGTTTACCGAAGTAACTAAGGCATGAGAAGCCATTGGGACACATGGGCTAAGTAAAAATCAAAGATACATTTCAGTGCTCAGGTTCAAACTTACCACTCTGGTGATGAGCGGAAGCTACCAGAAGACACTAGAAAATACCAGAAACTTGGTGAATCTATTTTCTTAACTCTATTGGTCATTTTATTTCAAATTTAAGAATTCAGTTTACCATGAAATAAAGGCAATTGACTCAACAAAGTACTAGAATAGCTTTATGTTAAAAACATTTTTTTTCTTAAAGTAAAATCAGCCTATTGATAGTACCATTTCCAAAGGTCAGGCACCGATTCTGAAGGTTAATAGCATTTTTCTTCTTTTTAAAAAAAGCTTCCATTATGTGAAAGACTTTCCAATAAATTTAGTGAACAGATGCATTTCATTGCTCTATATTATATTTGGGATAACTTGTTTATATTCTTACATGCTTTTAAAGTAGGGTTGCCAGATAAAATATAAGATGTATTTTAGTGCATGGGACATACTCATACTAAAAAAAATTATTAATTGTTTATTTGAAATTAAAATTTAACCGGACATCCTGTATTTTATTTGCTAAATCTGGCAACCCTATTTTTAGGTTAACATACCTTTGGAATTTCCAAAGGTTTCCAATAAGGTGTGGGGAGCAAAGAGGCTAATTTAGCTTCAGTTATATGCTAACACTGTCAGAGAGGAAGGTTTATTCTTCTGGCAGGAAAATGGTAGGTTTTGTAGGATTTACTCAAATATTGGAGACATCTTCATTTCTTACACATTTTATCATTACTATTTTAGCAGCGCACGTTTTAGTCAGTTGAATTTTTACCTTGAAATTTTTGACAGAGATGACTGGTTAGAATTATTAAAATAAGATTGGAGTCTGAGGAATAGAAAAACTAACATCTGGCTTGAAAAGTCCCCTATAACATATGTTCACATCCTCAATAATTTCTTCTCTGTTAACACTTTATACCCCCAATCTGCAAAAAAACAACAAATGTCAACACTCACATCTTGTTAAATTATACAACGTCCCTTCCCCTGTTCATGATCACTTCCTGCCACTCTCTGCCCCTCCCCTTTCCATACTGATTTTTTTTTTTTTTTATAATTGAAAACACTAGCCCTTGTGCACCACAAAGAGTGTCTGTCAGGCATGGATCAATGGGTGGTCATGGACCCAAGAAAACAGGAAAAAGAAAAGCTCACCTCTCAGATGCTTGGAGGCATGAAAACTATGAAAGAAAGTGGTGGGGAGGGAGGGAGGAGGGCTGGTAGACTGGATTGACACATTCTGTTCTAGAAATGCACTTCCTTGTATCTAAATGTACAGTTCATGTCTTATTTTAAGCTGAGATTCTACATTGGAGGAGAGAGATTTCAACACCAATTTTGCAAAGAAAAGAAGTTCATGAAACTCCAACCGTTGTAGAGGAATGTAGAATGATAACACTTTCTGAATTCCAACCTCTATCCACTATTCTTTTTTTAAACACCCTGAAGCGTATATATATATGTAAAGAATGTACTTCTCTGTTCATATTCCACATACACATAAAATTACTATGAACATTAACAAACACATAGATTGTACTTAAAGGCATATACAGCCTTTGACTTTCAAAAGCTACTTGTTAATTGAGTCCAAGTATGCCAGTTTTTATTCTGGGCCTGACTCCACCTGTTTCCAGCTTGGCCAGGTGCACATAGGTTACAGCTTTCCTTTGTACCTTGAGGTCTTTCCAGAAAAGAGGACGAGTATGAGAAATTAAGTTGAGGCAAAGAAGCCATGGGGTTTCATATCACCATATAAAGGTGGAGTTAAGCTATATATATCATTAAAGTAGAAAAATATTTCTATGCCCCCTCTGGCGTTTAACATTCCTTATGCTAAGACGGCATTCCATCCAGCTACTTGCCACATACTCTTTTCTTTTCAGAAATATAAGTTCCAAATTCCATCGTTTAGACAACTTTCCAGATGCTGTTCTGATGACGACATAAACTTATGTCTCTGAATGCCCCTGACCGACCTCAAGGAGCACAAGTCAGGCTGTTCTTTTACTACAGAAAACGGCCGGAAGAGGGTTTGCTTTGGGTTCCCATTCGTGGTCATGATGAGGTGGGTGGCTACAGAATGTACATGAAAGAGTGATGGACTCCCCAGGGGCAAAGTGGCCCCCCACATTTTGCATCAGCAGAAGCAGTAGTGCACAGGAGGGTGTCCCTATGGGGAGTGAGAGCCCACTCCAAAGCCCCACTTCTAAAGCTCAGTAGGGTCCGCGTCCCAGTTTGAACACGTGCTTGGCAATTACATGTGCAGGAGGAGTCCTGTTGGACTCCTGTTACCGGCCTGCTGAGGTTTTTCTAATGGTGACTGGTATGGAAACTGCCTGCCTGGAGCTGCCTGGAAACCCAGTCCCGGCCCCGCCCTAGTAGTGTTCCCCTGGCACCCAGACGAAGGATGCCAAGCAGACAAGGAATAGTTCGCACTGGGGATGGCGCCTTCCTGCTCCTTCACTTCCCGCTTCCTCCTCCTCCTGCTTTCTTCTTTTTCTCCTTCTCTGCTGCCTCCCTCGGTCCCCGCTCCATCCTTTGGTGCTGGCGGCCAGGGCACAGCTCACGGGGGCGGGGCAGAGGCGCTGGCGTGGCTGTACGAGCGCCTGGACAGAGAGGCCCGGGTGGTCCTGCTCTCCACCTCCTCCCCCGCCTCCCCTCTCGCTCCTGGGAGACCAGGGTTGGGGCAGCAGGGGAACGTGGCCATGAAGCCGAGGCGGAACCGCTGGTTCATGAAGCAGTAGATGATGGGGTTGACGCAGGAGGAGGTGTAGGAGAGCAAGAGGATGAAGGAGATGGGGGTCCCGGAGAGGCGGCGCTCTGCAGAGGCGGTGTCAAAGGCCCGCCAGGCGTTGGCGCTGAAGATGGGCATCCAGCAGAGGAAGAAGAGAACCACGATGACCATGAGCATGCGGATCACCCGCTTCTTGGCCATCAGGTTGGCCGCGGGGCTGCTGCTCCTGATGCGGCTGGGCCTGCCGCCGCCGCTGCTGGACAGCTGCTGCAGCTCCAGCTTCCCTGGGTGCTTGGACCTCTGCAGGTAACACCCATCGCTGGCCTCGTATCTGCCGCTGCTGCCGGGGCTCGGCTTCCTTTCTGGATGGGCAAGGGACAACACTTATTTTTCAGGATGGGTCATGCCAGACGGAAGGCGTGGAACCCCTGCCCCCTGCATCAAGGGGCTAAACCACACTTGAACTGTACTATTGGGCAGGCGACCTCGGGCCTGCCTTGACATGGGTAGGTATTGTTTACACTAGTCCTTTCCTTCAGATGAAAAGCTACTTAAAACTACTAAAATAATGTATAGTATCTGATGTACATAATTTATAATAGTAAAATAATATTTTACATATGTAGATTATAGGGCTAAAGAACTGTTCAAGAAGGAATAGGCACAGTCTTCTTCCAGCTCCTCAGGGGGAAGTTTCCTGCTTGCTTGGGAAAGCTCCAGACTGCTTTTACTGTGAGGGCTCTGCATAATGACCAAAAACCAAAGAAGACCTTGAAGTTGTGTAAGTGGTAAAGAGCTGAGTAAAGGGGTGGAGTGAGAACGGTGTGGGGGGGGGGCGGCGAGTGATACCAACAAAGGTGTCGGGTAAGTTTCTCTGGCGAGTGGACTTAATGAAAGGGGGGATGGGAGGCTCTGTGGCAGCTGCAACAGGAGTGAAGGGGAGGAGAGAGGATGGCGCCTGGAATTACAATTTGCTTTGGTTGTGGAAGGCGGTCCATTTGTACGCAACAGCACAGAGAGCCTGGTACCCATGGGCCCTCGGCTTGTAATTGGGCGATGTGTGTATTATGTCACCTTATTCCACTCAGCACCCTTTTGAGAGGAATAATTTCTTCATTTTACAGATGAGGAATAGAGACGCTGGGTCTCACGACTGTGCCTTAGGACACAGAGTCTCCTAAGAAGACTTTTGAAAACCTCTAATATACCCTATACACACTCTGGGTATATCCATTTAAGTTACAGAAAATAAGCGTTTGTAATCTTTTGGCATCAACATACAGCTAAGAGATAGTTACCTCGAGCAGACTTCTTCTGGCTAGCATCAAATTTTATACCCTGGTAAAGTTCCAGAGAGATTAATCCATATGCCACCATCATCACAATTCCAGGAATAAGAAAGAGGATGAGTAACAGGAAGGTGTGCCTAATAAAATAAAAAGCAATCCAATAACCAGCATCTCTAGCATTTCAAACTCAGATGGGATGGAATAAGCAGGGTTCATCTCCATTTTAATGAGTCTGAGGAAACACATTAATTACTAGTATTTAATATCTTTGGAAATTCCCCATCTGGAGAGTCAGTCATTAGAAGTTGTTTACTTCTTTTCTTTCAGATAAAGTCTCTTATGAAGGACTAGTTAAATGGAAAAGTTTGGTGTAAATCTGTGCCTAAAACAAGTCTCCATTTAAAACAAATGAGAGCTTAAAAAAGAAAAAACAAACAAGCCGATGAGAGTAGGCTCAATAAACCTCAATAAAACGGTTTCTGAAATAATAATAATAAGAGTTTACATTCATTGATGACTTATTCAATTTCAATATAGTATATATATATATTACTATATCTAATTCCCATCATAACTTTTGAGGTAGGTACTATTAACATAATACCCATTTTACAAATGAGGAAACAGACTTAGAGACAATAAACAATTTGTCCAAAATTACACAGCTCGTGGCAAAGGTGAGATCTGAAGCCGAGCAATACAATTCTAGAACTCATGCTCTTAAACATCACAATATACCATTTGTTGACTTTATAGCAACAGAATCGTCTAATGCATAGGTAGCAATGATGGAAAACCTCCTTGGTTTTGCAAAATAAGCATTCTGGCTGTTCTGACCCGCTGGCACAGTGGCAAGCTCGTTCTAGTGCCTGGTGGGCCAGAGCTATGCTTTCTCTAAATATGTTTGATTCCTGAAGAACTGCAGCCTCCTTCTTTATGAGTCTGGCCCCTAAATCACTTTTGCAGCCTGGCATGTGTAAGATTACGCGATTAGGCCATAAAATTGTCAGAGGCTCACGGTGGCTGAGCCATTTCTCATTTCAATTGGACATGTTTTGATAAGAGTTCTTTTCGAATCTTGGAAAAGTCCCTCATTTGCAACATAACTCTTCTTGTGTGTACGCGTTACTTGGTTGAAATGAAAAAAAGGAAGGCAAAGAAAGCAGAAATTATCTCAGTTTTGAGCTATGTTTTTTTTAAATCCTTGTCTGAAGTTTCCAACATCTGTGTTATTTAGGGTTGGTTTCTATTGCCAGTTTTTTTCTTTGTACAGCTCATATTTTCCCATTTATTCCCATGTCTAATACTTTTTTTTAAAAATTAATTAATTTATTTTTGGCTGTGTTGGGTATTCTTTTCTGTGCGAGGGCTTTCTCTAGTTGCGGCAAGAGGGGGCCACTCTTCATCGCGGCGCGTGGGCCTCTCACTACGGGGGCCTCTCTTGTTGCGGAGCACAGGCTCCAGACGCGCAGGCTCAGTAGTCATGGCTCACGGGCCCAGTTGCTCCGCAGCATGTGGGATCTTCCCAGACCAGGGCTCGAACCCGTGTCCCCTGCATTGGCAGGCAGACTCTCAACCACTGCACCACCAGGGAAGCCCTTGAGCCATTTTTAAATGTCTAGCTCCCTGCTTCTAAAACATGCTGGGAACTGGTAAACATAATGTCCTGCATTTGTGTAGCCTTTTTAAAGATACTTAGTGACATTTTCATAAACATGCTCTCATTTGAATCTCACATCCATCTAATGAGGTAGATAAAAAAATCTTTATTCTTAAATCTTTGTGTAGATAAAGAACTTGAATGTCAGGGAGGTTATATGAACTTGTCCAATATCACCCACTAGTAAGCAAAGAAACAGGTACTAGAACCTTGCCTTTTTATTTCCAGTACAGTGTCCCGTGCAAATACCACAGCTGCAGCTCTAAGAAAAACCACGTGGGATTTGGAACTCATCCTCGGCTCTACCTCCAGTTCTTGGAAAATCAGAGCTCTTCCAGAAGCACACTGCATAGTGGTTAAGACCAGATGCTCTCTTATCTCTTCTAGGTTTGGGAAATTGAGTGACTTGCTTAACCTCTCCATGTCTCAGTTTCCTCTGTAAAATGGGGACAATAATAGTACCCACCCTATAGGGTTTTGAGAGGATTAGTTGAATTTATATATATAGCATTTAAAACACAGCACTCTAAGTGTTTGCTGTCACTGTTACTCTAGAAAGAGGTTAGAGTGAAACTTCTCGATAAGTCTCCAGGAGACTGATTCCCCCCAGACACTGGACAATACATTCCAGTTTTTATTAAACCTGCAAAATTATATCGAGTTGTATTAAACAAATAAACCCATGCAGCCTTACCAGGACTGCTGCATGACATCATTTGGCAGTAGAAAGCGGCACATGTTCGCGGTCTGATTGTTATTTTTGGTAAAAGGCACCAAGTTGCTATAAATCGGGTACGGAGTCATGATGGTAAATGAGAGGCACCAGGTAGCGGCAATCACCTTCAAAGCGTGGGATTTTGTCTGCCAGACGCGGGACTGTAAGGGTTTGCAAATTGCACCATATCTCTCCAGCGATATGGCTACCAGATTAAAGGTGGAGACACTCACAGAGGTGCCTGGAAAAGGAACAAAGAAGCTGGTTACGCAGGCTCTGAAATCCAAAGTTTATTTGCACAATGAGCTTAAGCATACCTGATCTGCGCAGGTTTGATAGATAGCAGAGGAAAACGCTCAGAGGGTAAGAATATTATGTATGTATATCTAAAAAAAATGACTTATTCCCAGCTTTGTTCCCAAAATGATTTGAGGCAGGTAAAGAAATATGTTTGCAAATACATCTTATTGCCAATTTTTAGATAAGTTTATTGAACTTTGATTACAACCAACTCCTTCCTAGGCTGAAGGCGCTCATTAATTAATAACCAAGTGGATGAAATATGTTCCTATCCCACAGAAGAGGTTCTGAGTGACCTGTAGAATAGCTTTAGTTTTGAGCGTGATCTGCATAGTTAAGTTGACCTTTTAACCCAATATTCTGTGACCCTGAAAATTCAGTGGGGTCTGAGCTGGGAGCATTAAAACTCTTCCTGAAAATTTCTAGTACAGACTTTTTTTAAAAGATTTTTTTGATGTGGATCATTTTTAAAGCCTTTATTGAATTTGTTACACTATTGCTTCTGTTTCATGTTTTGGTTTTTTGGCCACAAGGTATGTGGGATCTTAGCTCCCTGACCAGGGATCAAACCCACACCCCCTGCATTGGAAGGGGAAGTCTTAACCACTGGACCACCAGGGAAGTCCCCAAACTGTTTTTAAGAGCGAAACATTCTAAGTTTCCAAATGGAGTGTTGAAAAATTACCTAGTGAAAAAGGAAGAAGGGGAAACTCTCCATATTATAACTAACGTTTTTCTCTGGGTGGAAGGACTAGGGCCTTTTTTCTCATTCTCTTTGCTTTCTGTATTTTGTAAAAGGAACATGCATCATCAGTGAGAAAGATGCCAAAACACCTCATTCAAAAGGATGTACTTACGTATAGTCAAAAAAGCTTAATTTTCCTTATTTTTTGTATTTTGTGTGTGTACATACTTATTATAATCTCATATCCCCTTAAAATTCCCTTTAATTCTTCATCCATAAATTCAACTGATTCTTCTCTTATCTCTTACCATGATGGAGGAGTTCTTAGCCTGGGGCCTTTTGTGAAACTATGTATAAAATTATTCTTTTTCTAGGGAGAATATCCAGAGTATTCCTGAGAGACTTGAAGGAATCTACAACCCTGAAACCATTCTATAAGAACTTACGTCTGAGACAGGATTGGCTGTGTTTTATAGGACTTTACTCTAAGGAGTTGATGACATCTGAATTAGAGGGTACAGCCCCAAAGTCCTCAGAGTCAAGTCTGTACAATGGGTCCACTGTACTTATAAACCCACCAGCAGGCAAGCACTCTTTTTTTTGGCTCTGTATTAGGAGCTTAATGAGTGTTAACTATTAGAAACAGTATCGAGGAGAACATAAAATTAAGGGAAGAATTGAAATCACTGGAATCAGAAATCCAACAAAACCATTATGGTATTGCAAACACTTTCAGAATTATCTTCCTTTTCATTTTCTAGAACAGTCTGTCCTAGAAATTTTCAGGAGGAGTTTTAAGGCTCCTAGCTCAGACCCCAGCTATTTTAAAACAGTTTTGGTTGAGCTGAAACTTACATCACATAAACTTAATCATTTTAAAGTGAACGGTTCTGTGGCATTTATAGCACATTCACAATGTTGTGCCGCTACATGAGCACTCTTTTTAAATCTCCTTCCACAAACCCTGGTTAAGATGATCAAATATTATCATAAGATATATACAGACAGGTCTCGAAAGCCTAAAGCACTACGAGATGTTGGTTATTATTATTGCGTCATTGTTTAACAATGATCCTTTTCATTTGTGAGTCGAGGACTGGACCCAGATTGACACTTTCTTGGCTATTTGTCCATGTCACGCAGATCAGTTATTCATCATCATTTTGTCACTGCTGGATCCTGCTTCCTCAATTGGGAGAAATAAAGGCTTTTAAAGCTTTCCGGTCATTGAAGGCTGCCCTAGCCCAACTCAGCTCTGCGTATTTGACCCAGCTTAGGTCAGAACAAACAACAGCTCCTTCCTCATTCCCCGCCTCTCCTCCTCCTCTCCCAGCTAATTCTCAGAATGGGCAAGGGACAAAGCATTTTGGCAGACAGAGGGGACAGAGAGACATGTTTTGTTTTCGCCTTAGAAGAGCCACAACAGTTGGCAAAGCGAGGTCATGTACTCACCACGGTTGTGGCTACCGATCTGGGTTCAAGTCAGCTCTGTAGCTTACCACCTGTGTGTCCTTGGGCACATTATTAACCTCTCTGTGCCTCTGTTCCCTCCTCCGTGAAACAGGGAAGGATAACTGTATATTCTTTATAGGGTGGTTGGGAGATAAAATATGATCATAGAAGTAAAAACTCAAAGCAATTAGGAGAATATCTGGTGCTCAAAAAATGCATTCAAAAATATTAGCTCTTGTGACTTTTATTATCATCACCATCATTTTGCTTGGCAAAGGCAGAGAGCTGCATATCTCAGTCAACCAGTGTCAGCTTAGTGACCCACAGGCTCTAGGAGCAAATTCAATTCCTCGTCTAGTGGCAGAGGTCTCTCTCTCTCTCTCCGCGCCTGAGATGGTCCCAGGCCCTGGGAAAACAGTCTGGGAAGTGAATCCTGAGAAAGGAATCTAGACCTCTGATGAAACTCATTTTCAAATAGTCCCTGTTCCCCAGGAAAGCCAGAGCAACGGCAGAAAGAGCCCTCTTCCAGCACCCTGGCCACACCAAAAGCCATGCCTTGGGTTGGGTAGAGCTCAGAATACAATCAACGACCTCCAGGAAGGAACAGAACGGCTTGCATCTGTCTTACTTTCTAACAGAAACAAGCAAAACCAACCTCTTCTGTGGCTTCTTACCAACTTATTCCACTTTGAGAAACTGACCCTTAAAACTGGGGACTGACTTCTGGGGAGTTATGAGGACTGACCCCTCATAAAGCCAACTCCTCTGTCCTTACACCTAGCCCCACACAGACAGATGTTTTGTTTTGGCTGTTAAGGGTTGGGGAAGGTCTGGGGCTGAGCAGGGTCTGGGGCGAACTCCAGAAATAGGCACCAGCAGCAACTTACCCATGAAGTAGGTGGTGGTCTTGCAGACAGCGCTCCCAAAGATGAAATCCTTGAGCAGGTTGGGGATGAGGTTGAACGGCATGCAGAAGAGGCAGAGCATGAGGTCACTGACAGCCAGGGAGAGCAGGAAGATGTTGGTGACCGTTCTCATCCTCTTGTTCCGAATCAGCACCGTAATGACCAGCGTGTTTCCCAGCACACTGAGCAGGAATATCAAGGAGTACAAGAGAATCTGCACGGCTGGCTGCCACTCTGAGAGGAGGAATGCGGACGAGGGATGGAGGTTATGAGAGCAGAATGTTAAAACCTAGCACGCGCACCAAGCACTTATTTCCTGCCGATTTTTGTTTTCAGGGGCGGACATCATTGAACCCAGCTCTCCCTGTACTTAACAATATTTTGCAGAAACAAAGTGAGGAGAGCACAGAGTGATTCAGTTGCTTCTAAAAGGTTGGTCTGTTAAAGGATCACTCACTCAGGGAACCACTTTTTCTTAAGAACAAAGCCCCTCTAGTGAATAGTGATTGCTTTCTTTCCTAGCTGCTAAGCATTATTTCGCTATAATCACTTCTTCACACTGATTTCCCCCAAGAAAAGGCGACAGCTAGATTGTGACAGCACCTTTTCTGTGATGCTTGTAAGTTCAAGCTTTTACACTTGTCCTCTCTTCTGGCTCCACTTCAGGTCCTCCTCCCACTGCTTTTGTGCCCCCGAGCCCTGTACATTAATCCCAACTCTCCCCTGGGGAACAAGAAGAACATTGGACTCAATTCTGCTCTTTGATCTCTTATCCAAACTTCTGAACAGATGACTTTACCCAGCCTTGTCTCACGAGGACTTTGTTATATTTTTGCAGTCAGCCTTGCCTTTGCTGATTTCTTCCCCCAACTTAATAGTTTTCTGAATTAAAGTATCAGCCTCTGACACCTACCTTTGGAGGCATGGGGCTGATCCAAGCAGAAAAGCGTCTCGTTTTCGATCCCCAGTTTGCAGGGAGGCGTCGTGTTGCTTCCATTCAAGAGAAGGCTGTCCACATTCATCCTTGCTTTGCTGCTTTTCACCAAGCGCTGGCGAGCTGATGAACGGCTCACTCTCGGCTCATTCCTCTAATGACCGACTGGAGAGTTTCCCAAATGGAACCTGCCGTGGAGGGGCAAGGGGGTTGGGGGAGTGATTGCCAGGTGTGGGCTTCTGAAGCCATTCTTAAAGGCGACTGGAGTTCCACACACTCAGGCCAGCTGGGCAAGCATGTGCACTCCTGTCTTGGAAAGAGCAGCTGGTGCAAGGCAAGCCTGCTCCACCTTCCAGGCCCATCCCATTCCTGGGCCAGCCATGGGGCCCTGAGCACAGACAGCCTGATTGTAACTTAACCCTTCCTGGAGTGTCGCTGCTTTTCCACACACATGCCCACAGGTGTGGACACACACACACATGGACACATTACCTCTCTTCTCTGTATAGGAACCTGTCACCGTCCCAGCCATAGGAGAATAAAGCCCAAACTGGCCGTGTGAGACAGAAACAATTAACACAGTAACAGATACCATAATGCAGAGCATCAGGACTAAAGGACACGGAGGGACTGTGTTTCTACCTCCTTATATAAAAGCAGTTAGTGCCTTTTTAGCTTTGGACTCATGCCCAGCAGTGTGTGTGGATATAACTACCGGTTGTTAAGTTCTTACCAACCACAGGGTTATTTCTCTGCCCTTGGAAACTGAAAGAAGGGGGGTACTTTGACTATAGGTGCCTGGATCCTTATTACAGAAACACTTGAGTGAGATTTTCCATTCGTTCATTTATTCACTCATCCATTCATTCAGCACATGTTCATTGAGAGTCAGCCGTTTGCCAGGTACTTTTCTAAACACATAAGCAGATAATGAATAAGATTATTTCAGATGTGTAAGGCACCACAGAGGAGGTGAAGCAGGAAGGCGTAATGGAGAGGGATGGATGGGGGTGCTAATTTAGGCAGGGTGGTCAGGAAGGGCCTCCCGCAGGAGGGGTCTCTGATCAGAAAGCTAGATGGCAAGGAGGAGGAAAGCTTGTGCCGATCTGCAGGAAGCTGCTTCTAGGCAGCGGGAGCAGTCTGCTTGGCAGAGGTCACAGCAGGAGCAAAGGCCCTGAGGTGGGAATGAACTTGACCTGTTTGAGTTCAGTTAGAAGTAGGAATGAGGTGGGAGGTTAGGATAGAGAGGGGGACCTGGCCGGGAGCTCTGGGTTTTCTGTGAGGCTTTGTGGTGCCGGAAAACTCCTCCAGCCCTGTTGTACACGTGCTCTCCTCAGTTGAGACCTTTGGGACAGCAGGTGACAGCAGAGGGCCCTGTGTTTCTCACATGTTGCTTGGCCCAGCTGAGACCTGGTCCAGATGCCTCTGGGACCCCTTGTGTTTTGACAGCTCTCTCAGTTGACAGAGCTACGTGTTATATATTTGCTGAATCCCTGCTGGACACGGATGAGCTAAGGGACATTTTCACCATCCAGGCTCAGTGGAGCTGGGAAGAGAGTGGTACCTCTGTTCTCTGAAACCATGAACAGCTCACGTTGAGGCACTTAGTCATAAGAACTAGAAATTCGAGGAATGTTGGAGAAGCTAACAGTCATTATTAAGAAGACAAGCTTTGGCATCAGACAGACCCAGGATCACATCCTGGCTTCACTGGTTACCTGCCGGGAAATACTGGGCAGGTTTCTTAACCTAAGGCTCATTTCCTTCTTCGGTCAAATGGGGACCAAAATGACCTCATAGATATTTGTTATGAAGATTGATTGCCTCAGGACAGTGCCTGACACAGAAAAAGTGTTCCATAAATCACAGAGAATAATAACTATTATTATTATTTTCCTTTTACACACAAGGAAATTGACTCAGAGTGGCCATGTGATTTGCTGGCGAGAACCAGCTGTGGATACCCCTTCACTGGCCGGCAGCCCCATCCTCACTCCTCTCCCTGCAGCATAGAGCTTTCTTCACTGTCCTAGTGTCCCATAGCCCGTTTGGAGCCAGAACCTGTGTCTCTGCCTGTCATTCCTGCCTCGGTTCCTGTTGGCTGAATCTTCTCATTCTGCAGACTGATACGGACCCTGCCCACTAGGAGGGGACCCTGTGCAATACTGTCCTGATTTGGAAAGGGATAAACATTCAGATTCTGAGCACTGGCTACAGCTAAATTTCACTGCACTGCTGTTCCCAGCAGCTGACTGCTTCAGCTGCTTTAAGTGGGCTGATATCACCGTCCATAGAGGGTGCTTCCTAAGGACGCGTTCCTCGGGCCCTTCGGCTGCGCTCCAGCCACTATAGGGAACCTGCTGCTCAGGGTCCAAGAGCAGAGGGGCAGAGGGCTGGTGCCCACCTGCTCTGAACTGAAATGGAGCCCAATTTGGAGCGTTTCTCCTCCCTTCCTTCCTCCCTCCCTCCCTCCCTTCTTTCCTTCCTCCCTTCCTCCTCCCCTCCCTTCTTTCCTTCCTTCCTCCCTCCCTTCCTTCCTTCCTTTTTTCCTTTTATCCTTTCTTCCTCCTTTCCTGCCTTTCTATTCTGTTCTGTTCATCCATTGGCAGGAAGAAAGGGTGGAGTGCAGGGCAGTGGGTCCTAGAAGTTTTGTAAACTCACAAGGAGTAACTGTGGCACATCTGAGTGCTGTGCTTTACGAACTTTAGTGCAAATCTGATCACTCGGCTTAGTGGTTAAAAATTGGGGATTCCCAGGCTCCCTTCCCAAGGATCCTGATCCTTCAGCCCCGAGCCTGGGAATCTGCACTTTTATCCAGCATTCCTGGTGATTTGGAGGCCCGTGATCACAGGATTACCTCTCAGGAAGCTCCCTGGAAGCTGGTAAGTGTGTGAGAACAGGTGTCAGATGGTGGCAACCTAAGCCTGAACTTCACCCCCGTTGTGAACATGAACAAATTACCTGACTTTTCTGAGTCTCAGCTTGTTCATCTGTAAAACAGGCATAACATAGCACTACCTCTAAACAAAGCAACTCATGGAAAGCACCTCGAAAAATGCCTAGAACACAGGGCTGGACTCTAATTGTTATTATCAGTGGATAAGAGTAATCCTGGGAATGCTCTGTTTATCCCCGTTATTATGGTCAGGATAAGGGTTTGTGTCTCCGGTACCTCAGCACAGTGCCTGGCATACAGTATGTGCTTGGGGAATGGGAATAAATAAGGAGTAAAAAATCAGGAGAGCCAATATTGCATTGCTTATTCTACCCTTCTATATCTCTATTACATCGGTTCTTTTCCTGGCCAGCTCTGGAGTTTTCAGTCTGACTTTCTGAGCCAGTGTTACCACAGAGTTAAATTTAAAAAGAGAGAATTCCAACAAGAGACATTAGGGCTATCAAGGGGAGAGCTGATGCATTTTTCAGGGCGTTAGCCGTTCCTTCGTTCCTCAGCACGCATTTATCAAATACCTTCTAAGCGCCAGGCAAGGTGCCAGGTGCTGGGGATAAGCCATGAACCAAGTGGATGGAATCCTGCCCTTGGGAAATTCTCCGTGCACTGTGAGAGGCAGGCGATAAACAGATGGGGCAAAATAAAAGTAGCCTTTTTGGGCTTCCCTGGTGGCGCAGTGGTTGAGAGTCCACCTGACGATGCAGGGGACACGGGTTCGTGCCCCGGTCCGGGAAGATCCCACATGCCGCGGAGCTGCTGGGCCCGTGAGCCATGGCCGCTGAGCCTGCGCGTCCGAAGCCTGTGCTCCGCAACGGGAGAGGCCGCAACAGTGCGAAGCCCGCGTACCGCAAAAAATACAAAACAAAAGAAAACAAAAAAAAGTAGCCATCTCGCCTTGGAGCCCTACCTTCTGACTGAGCACAGGCCCAGGAGAATTGATAAAAATTTACTAAACTGAGTTGAAATGGTTTAAGTGCCTCCCCTCTCTCCGAGCCACAGAGTTTGGGTGTCTCCTGCAGTCCCCAAAGCCCCGTGGGTACTGAGGACATCTGGCAAACGCTCCCCACTAGGAAGACAGAACATGAGCAATCCTGATGTACCCCTGGATAAAGAAATTGGTAGCTGTTCCCCAAACCATTCTCCATCTTAAGAAACAATTGTTCTAAAACACATAAAAGATTTATTTGGATTTTTTTCCTCATTATAACATGAATCATATGCTCATGATTCATGTTATGCACATCTTTTAAATAAAGAAAAATAGATAAGTAAAAATATTATACAAATACATTTCAGGGCCCCACATGATTTATCCTCAGAGAATCACAGTCCAGAAGCCAGAGGTAGTTAACAGGTAATGGTATGTTGCAGGATTCTCAATTCTTAGGGCAGCCTGACATTTCTTCAAATGATCTTGCCTCCCCTCTGCAATTTTCCCCCTCTCTGCTGCTCAAAATGTCACTCTCTAAATTCCTTATTCCTCATTCTCTTTCTAAACTCACCCAGACTGCTGCCTACTAGGGTTTTTCTCTTTTCCTCCCTGTAACCATCTCAAATTTCTGGAAGAGCCTGACTGGGACTCCCCTCCCTTCTCACCCTGCACTGGCCACGTATGGGTTCCTCAGGAGGGTAGATGCCCTGAGCCCCGCTGCCCTCAGAGGCTTGTGTGAAACCCCCTCTGAAGTCCTTCTCCCACTGGCTGCCCTTCTTGAGAAATCATATTGGATCCTTTCTGACAAGTGAAAAACCCCTCCTTGCTACAGAGGAGGGCAGACATCATGTCTGTGTCTGATAAGGCTGTCACTTAACAAGTCATGGCTGAGTTTGGGCAGGTAGCTTTGCCTCGGTCTCCTCACCTGTAAAATGGGTTAACAGAGGTAACACCTACCTCAGAGAGCTGCTGGGATATTACATGTCACAGTGTGTGTAAAGCACACAGCAGAGTGGTTGGCATGTCGGCTCAGTAAATAACAATAATGATAGCAATAGTAATAATAATAATAATATACCATGTTTCATGTTGATAGGAACATTAAAATCATCCTTAATACCACTGCCTCAAGATAGGCGTTTGTTTGTTTGTTTGTTTTTAAACATCTTTATTGGAGTATAATTGCTTTACAATGGTGTGTTAGTTTCTGCTTTATAACAAAGTGAATCAGTTATAGGTATACATATGTCCCCATATCTATTCTCTCTTACGTATCCCTCCCGCCCACCCTCCCTATCCCACCCCTCTAGGTGGTCACAAAGCACTGAGCTGATCTCCCTGTGCTATGCGGCTGCTTCCCACTAGCTATCTGAGAGAGTGGCATGGACATATATACACTACCAAAGATAGACGATTGTTAAAGACTTGGTAGCTCTCCTTCCAGCCTTTACCTCTAATCACAGTTCATAAAAAGCAAATTTGAACTCCTACTTTATATACAGTATTCATCCTACTTACCACTTTTTGAAAATGTACTTTTAAGATAGAATTTTCTCTCAAAATGAGAAATATGGTTTTTGTAGGGTTCTGGAAAATGTATTTATTTTTTTTAAATTTAGACAAGAAAGTAAAAAAAAAATTACAACTGCGTCACCCAGAGAGTTTCAAAAGTGCTTTACACATATACTGTTTCGTATATTCATTATTTTCACTTAGTAGTTTTTCATCATCCTGTTTCGGTACTTCTCTATGGTATTATTTTTAGGGATGGCTATAATTTCATTCAGAACACGTACTCCAAATGACTAAAGTATTTCCATACAGTTGGGTACTTAGTTATTATTTGTAGCCTTCTGCTTTTATCAGTGACACTGTAGTGAACACTTGTGCATATATATATTTTGAGGCATTTGATGTACATTGGCAACCTCGGGGCTGCCATCAGTATCACTCCAAGGGCAGCGCTCACGTTGAATGCACTGTCACTGCCACTTGTTAGAGCTGCCAATGAACGACGCCTGGCACTGGTGGCCTGAGGCCTGGGCAAATAGCTTTCTAAAGGATCAGACTCGTTTATAAGGCTGCTGCTTATTAGTACTGGTTTATTATCCTTTTATCAGCATTTGATATTATGAGCTCACATTTTCAGTTTGCTAATTCAATCATTGAAAAAAAGCACCTCGTGGTTGCTTTAATTTGCACTTTTTCTTTTAATTGAAGTATAGTTGATTTACAATACTACATTAATTTCAGATGTATTACATAGTGAGACAATATTTTTATAGATTATAATCCCTTTACACTTATTTTAAAATATTGGTTATATGCCCCGTGTTGTACATTACATCCTCGTATCATATTTATTTTCTACCTAGCAGTTTGTACCTCTTAATCCCCTACCCCTATCTTGCTCCTCCCCCTATCCTTTTCCCCTCTGGTAACCACTAGTTTGTTCTCTGTATCTGTGAGTCTGTTTCTGTTTTGTTATATTCATTTGCTTGTTTTATTTTTTCAGATTCCACATGTAAGTGAAAACCTACAGTGTTTGTCTTTGTCTGACTTATTTCACTTAGCATAATGCCCTCCAGGTCCTTCCATGTTGTTGTAAATGGCAAAATTTCAATCTTGTTTTATGGCTGAGTACTATAATTTGCATGTCTTTTATTACCAAAGATGCTGCATATTTTCCATGGGTTTGTTTACTAGTTGTATTTCTTCTGTCACTTATGTAAGCCCAGGATAAGCCAGAGCATTTTTTATGAATTGTTTATGTGCTCTGTCCATTTCTTTGTTCAATCACCAAATATTTATTGAACACCTAGTACTTGGCAGGAACTGATGTAGGTACTGTTCACAGCAGTGAATAAAACAAAGTCGCTCTCCTTACTGAGCTCCCATCCTCGTGAGGGACGCACAATAAACATAGAAATAAATAGAGCACATAATATCGGATAGTGATAAGTGCTATGCAGGGAAACAAAGCCAGATTAGGGGATAGAGGGTGATGGGTGACCAGAGAAGGCCTTCCTGAGGAGGTGACATTTGAGCAGAGATCAAAATGAATTGAGGGAATGAGTCTCATGACTATCTGGGAAAAGAACATTCCAGACGGGGTATTATTTGTCATCCTAAAATGTTTTTCTCATCACTTGACAGGAATCCTACCTAAAGAGATGACAGCGATATTTAATTTACAATTTACTGTCATAAACTGCTGTGTGTAGCACAGACTGCTTCCCTTCCCCCCCTTCTTATATAGTCATTGAAGCCCCAATTTTTAATTGGGTGTGTGGCTGCCTAGAATTAATGTTATATATTTCCATTCTCCTTTGCAGCTAGATGTGGCTGTATGCCAAGGTCTGGCCAATGAGAAGTAGGCAGAAATGAATATACAGCTCCTGAGAAGTATCTTGACAGAGAAGGAGCATACCATTTTCTTTCCTTTTCATCCTTCTTCTGACTAGAATGAAGATGTGAGCACTGGAGCTGGAGCAGCCACCTTGTACCCCGAGGTGGGTGCCAAGAATTGAATATAGCAGAAACCTGGATACTAATAGAAACCTAGATTCCTGGTGGTCTTAAAATTTATATACTAGCCAGACCTGGACAGCTTACCTCCCATCTTCATTTATGTGAGAAAGAAAAATAAATTTATTTTATTAAGTCGGTGTTATTTTGGGTTTTCTGCCACTTGCAACCTAATCCTAACTGAAACAGTGTGAACTAGAGTCTGCATATTGAATTTCTGATCTAGTCTCACACGATTCCTCAGTTGCACTCAGGATGCAACATGATAGCAGTCACCTCACCGACTGGGCTTGCCAGCATGTCTGACTCCTTCCCACCTAATCAGGGTTTACCATTCTTCAGGGCCCAACTTCATCCCATCGCCAAGCAGCCTTCTCCAGCCCTCATGGCTCTGCCTTTTCTTTTTTTGTGTGTGTGGTACGCGGGCCTCTCACTGTTGTGGCCTCTCCCATTGCGGAGCACAGGCTCTGGATGCGCAGTCTCAGCGGCCATGGCTCACGGGCCCAGCCGCTCCGCGGCATGTGGGATCTTCCCGAATTGGGGCACGAACCCGTGTCCCCTGCATCGGCAGGCGGACTCTCAACCACTGTGCCACCAGGGAAGCCCTCTGCCTTTTCTTTTAACTGCCACAGCCTTTCTCACTGATCCCACCCATTGGGACTTAATCAAATTGCCTTATTCTTTCTCAGATTGAAGATAAATTTCTGTCCCATTATTTCATCTCTCCATCTCCACTGCTCTACCCCAGTCCACGTGACCCATAACTGATGTTCCTACTTTCCCTATGACTTCTCCTATCCCTTCTCCATGCAGTAACCTGAGCCGTGGTTTCAAAACATAGACCAGGGGCTTCCCTGGTGGTGCAGTGGCTTCATCTTACATCCGCATGGCTTCATCTTACACTATTCCCCACCCACTCCCCAACTCTGTGTGTGCCGACACACTTTCTCCTCCCTCCTGTGCCACACTCCTGGTCCACTCTCTTTCCCACAGTGTTTGCCCACATTGTTCTCCTGTCCGGGCTTTTCTGCCTGCCTGTTATCTCACCCTCACTTACCCCTACCCACTGATGCCACCTTCACAGGGAATTCTCCCCTGGACCCAGACTAGGACGAGTTTTCCTGTTGGATGTTCATACAGCCTGCAGGACTCTTCTTTCACTTACTGTGTACTTACATAGCACTTACTGTAGTTTTGAATGTTACATTTGTGTGATTGTGTGGTCATCATCTGTCTCCCCATTAGCCTGAAGCTCTGCGAAGACCAGGGCTGTGTCTGTTTTGCACATCACTATAGTAACTCCTCAGTCGAAGTGTCCAGGACCATTCCTCGTAAAACCTCTAGGAAGTAATAATTATCTATTACTATAATTTCGTTTGGCAGATGAGGAAGATAAGCCACAAAGAGGTTGGAAATGCAGTGTCAGTGTTCAGCCTCAAGTAGGACGGGGGCCAACATCTACGCTTGTTTCATGACACGACTACAGTATAAATACCACCTAACAATTCTCAGAGTCTTATGGCAAAAGAGACCAACAACTGACCGACTTCCACACCGTCTGGTCCTCAGCACTGTTGTGGATGGGCTGTGAGTCTTTAAGACCCAAGGATATGACTCTCAGAATGGAATTTCACAGTGATGACAGACACTGGGCAAGACACGTCGGGGCAGAGGATCTGGTAACCTGAGAGTCAGCAGGAAGACAGAATTAGCTTAGAACTTTCCCACTCTTTCTTAGGGTCTCCAAGGACCACTCAGAGCAGGACATCAAGGGATGAACATGCCAGGACCCCTCCATGTGTCTTTACTGTGCCATCTCCATTATCTGGCCTCAGTTGGGTTCCACCCTTGACCTTCATGACTCTGAATATCCAGATCCTAATTCATAAAGTACTGATTATAATAGGAAGCTCACAGGCTCATATGAAGATTCCGTGGGATGGGGTATGTGTGTGAAAGTTCTGTCTGAACTCTAGAGAAATGTGTGAGTGATACAAGCACCATTTACTGAGCATGAACCCTCCTTTGGGTGCTTTATTCTGCCATTCCTATTCCTCACCCAACCTTGTGAGGTGGCTTTAATTATCCCATTTTACCAATGAGGGACTCAGAGTTCCAGGGAATAGACCTGCTGCCCCACCACGGAGCATCCTCCAGTTATGTGTGGGAGTCCTCAGAGCAAGGCTCAAGGGCACCTGCACACCATCCTCTTAGCTACCATTCCTTCCTGATGCCTGTCATTTTATCTCCCACCCTGGATCTCACCATGGGCATGTACTATCCTTGCAGCCACAGGCTATGGAAAAGACACTGTCTCCATATATTCCCATAGTGGCCAGTCCTTGGGCAGAGGTGGCGACCGAGCACCCAAATGGGCCAGAACCTCAGAAAGCCTCCTGTGAAAAGTGTTCCATCCGCCCCAGTCCCCAAATCCCATCCAAAGGCCACCCTGACCCTCCATCTCTCCATCTCCCGCTCTCCTGCTCTGCTCTTCAACCAGAAGCCTTTCTCCCCCCTGAGTTAAAAGACCACAGCCCCCAGGGACTTCCCTGGTGGTCCAGTGGGTAAGACTCCACGCTCCCAATGCAGGGGGCCGAGGTTCGATCCTTGGTCAGGGAACTAGATCGCGCATGCATGCCACAACTAAGAGTCTGCGTACTGCAGCTAAGAAGCGCTCATGCTGCAACGAAAATCCCGTGTGCCACAACTAAGACCCAGCACGGCCAAAATAAATAAATAAATATTAAAAACAATAAAGTCAATCCCAAGGTTTTTTTTTTTTTTTTTTTTTTTTAAATGGACCACAGCCCCCAGAGATATCAGTGGCTGTGAAGAGCTGGATGTGCCTCCTGGGTGGTGGAAAGTCTGTGTCCCAACTCTGCCAGCCAAATGTCCTATTCCATTATTATTATCATCATTCAGTAAGATGTCCCAGTTACGCCAGGACAAGGCTGCTGCACACCATTAGGTCACTAACAACTCCAGGTTCACATGGCTCAGAGGTGTGGGGAGCCATCAACACTGCTCTTACAGGGACCTCTCAGAGAGGTGTGCCTGCTGGCATCTGATCCACCCACATGTCCACTTGCTATCTGGGGACTGTAACAGCTACTGAATCCATTAACTGGACTAAAAATGAAAGCAGTTGGAAGCACAAGTGGCTTGAAATGTTTAAGCACCATAATGCCGATCTGGCTTCATTCCTGCCAAAAGTAGGGTCAGAACAGAACTCTTGATCTCAGCCCCCTTCATGGCCCAATACGTTAAAGGAGAAATGTCAGATTTAAGGATTAAAAAATATGGGTTCTCTGCCTGTCAATAATAAAAGCTTGGATTTGAAATTCGGTTGTCTTAGAAAGGTACTAACAGAGTACTTACGGCACCTAAGCACCCAGGCTCAGAGCTTATAATACACCTTCCTTCCAGCTCCACGAAGTGGAGGGGGCATGGGGTCTGGGCTCCTTGAGGTCAGGGCCCCCTCGGCCACTTTTTGCTGCAATTATATCTCCAGCTGTTCCTGCAATATCTAGTGCATTGTAAGCATTCACTAAATGCTTGCTGGGTAAATGCATGAACAGATGGGAGGATTGATGTCATTGAATGTCATTTTATCATTCTTATAGACAGAAGAAAATTTTAGATTCTGACACTGAGAGATTTTCCAGACTGGATGGCATCGTCTTCCTTATTTTACTTGTGATATAACTGTTTAGAGAACTCAAGTCTCTTGAATGAAGGACTTTTTCGAAGCCATTAATAATATAGCAGCAACAATGAAAGTAATAATAATACCTAACATTGACTGACTTCTGTTTTCATGAGCTTTATAAACATTGACTCTTATAATCCTCATATAACCCCTGAGGGAGGAACTACTATGACCCCCATTTTCTGGAGAGGCTGAGTAACTTTCCATAAGACCACAACAGAAAAGAAACATGTTCCACTAGGGCTGTTCATGACTTTCTTTGGGTCATAAATCCTCCTTAGGAATCCGACATTATGAGTTTCCACCTAAGGAAAAACGTGCACTCCTCAAAACATACACTACCGTGCACAGTTTCAGCAAGTGCATGAACCTGCCAAAATCTATTCATAAACCATAGGTTAATAGCCAGTGTGACAATAACCTTAGGTTTTGGAATAAGACACACCTGGTTTCTTTCTCTTTTTTAAAAGTAATAATTGTTAATTAAGAACTAATACTGGGGACTTTCCTCGTGGCGCAGTGGT
This sequence comes from Leucopleurus acutus, assembly GCF_964270905.1. NCBI lineage: Eukaryota > Metazoa > Chordata > Mammalia > Artiodactyla > Delphinidae > Leucopleurus > Leucopleurus acutus. The sequence goes on from NC_139146.1 coordinate 52,801,614, forward strand.
TAAGAATCCACCTGCCAATGCAAGGGACACGGGTTCGAGCCCTGGTCCAGGAAGATCCCACATGCTGCAGAGCAACTAATCCCATGCGCCACAACTACTGAGGCCATGTGCCACAACTACTGAAGCCTGCACACCTACAGCCCGTGCTCTGCAACAAGAGAAGCCACCGCAATGAGAAGCCCACGCACTGCAGTGAAGAGTAGCCCCCGCTCGCCGCAACTAGAGAAAGCCCACACACAGCAAAGACCCAACACAGCCAAAAAAAAAAAAAAAAAAAAAAACCCTAATACTGAAGTACATGTTCTTTAGTGAAAATCCAATTAGAGGTAATATCTAAATTCCTTTTGACCAGTTAATTCCAGGACCCTTCTTAGAAGTAACCATTCTTATCAGTTCACTTTATATCCATTTTCTATACATTAAATACCTATCTATGTACCCATGGAAATTACTTGGTATGGTTGCATGTTACTGGGGAGTTTACAAAAATGATATTGTATTGCATCTTTTTTTCCTGCAGCTTGCTTTTTTTTACTTAAGGATCATCAGAGTTTCTCAGCCTATATAGATCTGCTGTATCCTTTAAGCGACTGCATAGTACTCCACAGTGTGGACACATTACACTATCACCATTTTCTTATTAAGTGACTTTAGATTGTTTCTAGATTTTTGCTCTTGCAGACAAAGCCACGGTGAACACTTTTATACGTACTTCTCAAGCATGTGAGCAGGTATTTGTCTTGAAGAACACCAGAAGTCTGGGATTGCTGGGTCGTAGAATATGTGTATTTTTTTTTTTTTTTTTTTTTTTGCGGTATGCGGGCCTCTCACTGTTGTGGCCTCTCCCGTTGCGGAGCTCAGGCTCGGGACGCGCAGGCTCAGCGGCCACGGCATGTGGGATCTTCCCGGACCGGGGCACAAACCTGTGTCCCCTGCTTCAGCAGGCGGACTCTCAACCACTGCGCCACCAGGGAAGTCCTGCATTTTTAAAATATAAACAAAACCACCAATTTCCCTGGAAAATGATGCTGTCAATTTGTACCCCCTCCAACAATGTACACAATCCATTATTTATCCACATTCAACCATTACTTTTACCAATCAGTCCAGTTTTCCCTAATCCGATAGGGGAAAAAAGGTATTTTGTTTTATTTTGTATTTTTGATTACTAGTGATGTTGAGCAGCTTTTTGTATTCTACTGATCGTTTGTATTTTTTCTTTTGTGAATTACCTGCTCATTTTTCTATGCATTTTCGTCTTGCCATTGATTTATGAGCTCTCTCTCATATTCTGATACTAAACATTTATTAACTAATGTTACAAATATTTTCTCTCCATCTATTTCTTGTGCTTGTAATTTACACACCTGGATTAAAATCCCGGCACTAACACTGATTTCTGGATGACTTGAATAAATACTTACTCCTATGAATCTGAGGGTCCTCAACTGTGAAATAGAAGTAGCATTTACCTTTAGGGTTGTTGTTAGGATTAAATGAGATAATGACTATAAAATGCTTGACTCAGTACCTGGCACAGAATAAGTGCTCAAAGGTAATTAATGTTATTATTATTATTCATTGTTAAGCTTTAAACGATTCCCCCATGTTTGAGCTAAAATAATGCCTACCTTCAACTTTTACCCAGTGGTTTCAGGCCTACAGGAAAACAAAAATGAAAGTTTGAAAGATCTTTTAGGATGAATGGTAGAAAAAACATCACATCTGACTTTAGTTTATAACTTCTATTATAGCTCTGTTTTATTTTCACTTCCAGCCAATGTTGAAGAAATCAAATTGTTAGCACAGCAAGGGAAAGCCTGAACAGAAGTAAAAATTGAAAAAAATGTTTCAAGCAAATTTATAAAAACATTTTTCATAACAGCTTGGAAAGGGGTACAGACATCCTGTCTTCTCCCTCCTATAACATTACCTACAACATCATTGTTCTTAAAACCACCCATTTGTTCCTAAAGATCAAACAGCTCCTTCTGAATCTAATCATCATAAGACTTTTTGTATAACTTTGCTCTACAGGTCACAGACTGCCTCATGAACTTGATTCCCCCGTAAGCTTCTAGAATAGGTAAGACAGGAAGAACTCTGCCCCTCCAAACTTCCAAATAAGGAAACAGAGGCTCTGAGGCAAAGCCATCTCTGACTTTCCCAGTCTGACTTGGAGTCCCCTCCTAGGCACCTCCATCCCATCATGTACCTACCTCTATCAAACCACCTTCAAGTCAGGTATATATGTCTTGGTTTCCTTCACTAAATGAGTTCCTTGTGAGCAGAAACTCTACCTTCTGTCTGTGCATCCTTAATCCCTGCCTAGCATGAATGCATAGATAACAGATGGATTAATTGATGGATGGATGAATGTATGTCATACCTGCTAAAAAGTGGTACTCAGGTCTCCATAAGCCATACAGAGCATTTCTTTTTTAGATGTATTAACAAAATTTTTTAATGTTTTAAATGATCATACAGTACAGTAGACTTTGGGGGGAGTGCGTATATAGAGCTCTATGAATTTTAGGACATGTATAGATTCACATACTCGCAGCCACAATCAAGCGACAGAACTGTTCAATTGCCACTAAAAACTCCCTTGTATCACCCTTTATAGCCACACCCTCCCCAACCCCTGGCAACCACTCGTCTATGCTCTATCACTAGCATTTTGTCTTTCCAGAATGTTGTACAGACCATAGAGAGCATGCTCTGTAAGGCACTGAATATTCTAGAGCTTAACTTTGGTGTTGCAGCTGCTCCCTCAGATATCTACCTTGCTATCCCCTTGGCCGCTTCCTGCTCCTGTCTTATTGGCAATTTGCCTCTCTTGCAGGAACTGACTTTTCGGCCCGTCTCAGGCTGCTCTCACTTCCGGCTGCATTGAGTCTCTCATATTTTGTGCTTTCCAGATCCACTGAGGGGCTTTATTTATGATTAACATCTTCCACACTGTGTCTGTGCCCTGGATGTCTTTCTTCTTTGCTTTATTAAAACTGGATATGTTAACACTAGGTGTTTTCATCTTTATTAATATACTGAAAAACAGCTTGTTTGTTATAATTTCATCTTCCCAGGACTCAGGGGTGAGTCCTTGGGTGCTGCGTCAGAGGGCAGACAATGGAAGTGACCATGGGCTCTCATGTTGTGTTCAAATCCTCCCTCCACGCTAACCCTGCTGAGCTTGGATCACATCTGCATACTTGACTCTACCCTGGGACAAGAGTTTTCCCAGGAGGATTTTCTATTCCTTATGTTAATAGGGTCTTGGTATGATCCTCTCCACTACTCTTCCAGATGCAACTGAATCCTGGAGTAAAAGCCCATGGGAGTCCCTGCAAATATACTGGCATACAAGAGTGTTACACAGTTCTGTTGAACTAGCACGGGCTTTGCTGTCAGCTGGAGCTAGAATTGAAAGTGATTTTATCATGTGCTCAGTGTGTGACCTTGGCCAAAGTACTCAGCCTTTCTGAGCCTTGGGTCCCTTTTCTTCATGTGACAGAGAAAGAAGGAAAGATGTTAGATTATGACTATTTGCACTCCCCACCCCCATACACACACACTCCACAATACAACGCACCTGAAATGAGCAAGGATTCTTTGCCTGCTATTGGACTCTGGATTGGTTCCACCAGGGTGAGAGGTGGAGAGGAGAATTAAAGAAACCAGAAAGGCCAGATTGCATTGTTTAAGAAAGATTTGAAGGGGCAGTGGTGAGCCAGGAGGGAGCAAGCGGGAGCCTTTTTCATGGCCAACTACAAGGACGTGGGAGCTTAGGAGCTGGGGCTTAGATGTGTCATTTTGCATCTTCCGAGAAGCAGATGCCAAGATGGAATTAGAAATACAGAGATTTATTAGGGAAAATGCCCGTAAAATAAAAGAGAGAGGAAGCAGGACACGCAGGAGGGAAGTTTGACACCTGTGAAGAAAGAGTGGGAAGGAAGGAGGATTGAATAAGAGCTTCAGTCTGCAGTACAGCTCTGAGGGAGTCTTGGCCAGGCTGATGGGAGCCCCAGACCAAAGACTTCCCAGTAGAGGAGCTCCCTGTTGGGCAGGAATGGCCAAGCTCAGGTACCCCTACCACTCACGTTGGCTGGGAGCAGCCCAGGGAGGGCAGTGGTGGGTCCAAAGCCCTACTGACGCTATGGTGGGTCCAAAGGAGCTGCAGCGCGAGGCTGTCAGCTACAACAGGTTCTCTCTTGAAGGGAGATCAGAGAGGCATGCTCCAATGTCCTCCATAGACCGTGGTGTAAAGATGGCCCTACCCCATATACCCTCATGGCTGCAGGGTTGATGGTCACTGCTGCTGTGTTACCGTTCTATTGCTGCTCTTGTCAATTACCAAAAACACAGTGGCTTGAAACAACACACGTTTATTATCTTATAGGCCTGTAGGTTTGAAGTCCAAGCAGAGTCTCACTGGGCTAAAGGCGAGTGTTGGCAGGGCTGTGTTTCCTTCTGGAGGATCTAGGGGAGAATGCGTTTCCTGGTCATTCCCAGGTCCAAAGGCTCACAGCCTGCTTCCTCCATCTTCAAAGCCAGCAGCAGCAGATGGACGCTTCTTACATGCCATCACTCTGACCTTTTTTCTGTACTCACATCTTCCGCCCTGTCTCCTCTTCTGCCTCCCTCTTCAACTTTTATGGACCCATGAGATTACATTGGGGCCATCCAGATAATTCTAGAAAATCTCCGCATCTCAAGGTCCTTAACTTAGTCATACCTGCAAAGTCCTGTTGGCTGTTCAGAGCAGTATATTCATAGGTTCCGGGGGTTGGGACGTGGACATCATTATTCTGCCTCTCATGGTGGCTGTGAGTTCTCAGTCTGGATTCTGTGTCCCATCAGAAACACAGTCTGTGGAGTCAGCCATTGACAGAGAGGGAAGCAGTTGGGTTGTGTGGCAAATAGATGAACTCCAAAGTTGGATTTTTATCAAGAATTATGTGGGACGTTAATGATGGATATTTCTTACAAGCCATGTACTAAAAATAGTTTTGTTCAGGCAAAAATGGGAAGGGGATGATCAATTTGAGGGCAGAGGTAACGCTAACAAAATTTCGTCTACAAAAGAAAAATACAAGTGTAACAGGTTTGTGGGATGCTTTCATCTGAAGTTGGTTCTTTTTGTCCAGCAGCCTTTTCCCACAAGGAGAATACCTAAATATCCTCCACATAATCAAAATTTCAAAAGAAACATATTCACAATAAAGCACATATCTGTTTAAGAAGAAGAATCTTGAAATGTAGTGAATCTGAAACAGATGAAATTCTTTTGCTTAAAAAGAGTAAGTTCATACTGTGGGGAATGCATTGAGAGTAAGGGTTATGGGATGGCCTTCATCAATGTTCAAAATCTTATCAACGCCACAGAATTCATAATGGAATAAAAATCTGTGAATAAAATGAATGTAGGGAGATTTTTAGCCATGGCTGTCATCTTACTCAACATCAAGGACTATATGCTGGAGAAAAATGCTGTGGCTATAATAAATGCAAGAAGGCTTTTAGCCAATGCTTAATGTTTACTCTCTATTGGAGAATTCATATTGTGGATAAAGCCTATGAATGTAATGGGTATAGAAAACCTTATAGCAAGTTCTCAGACCTTACTAGGCACCAAAGAATTAATAATGAAGTTGAAACCTATGAGTTTCATTACTCTAAGGCTGGAGTAATGACTGTGAGAAGACAAGACCTTCAGCCATGCCTCCAGCCTTGCCTAAAGTGAGAGAAGTCATGTTGGAGGAAAGCCCTACAAATGTAATGATTGTAGGGTATCCCTTAGACAGAGCTCAAACATTGAGCAACATTTCAGAATTCTCATGTGAGTAATGAATGCAGAGAAGACTTTAATAGATACTGGCAATTCATGTATTGAACAAATCCTATAAATACAGAGAACGTGGGGACGCCTTTAGTCTGTGTCACTCCTTACTCTTATCAGAGGATTCATATTGGGGAATGAAGGTGGAGCTTCTCTTAGTTATAAATTTCATTGATTTAACATCAGAAAAAAGGCACAGCAATGAGAAACCTCTGAATTCGGCAATGTCTTTGGTTATAGCTCAATCTTATTGACAAGCAGAGCATTCTGATCTGGGAGAAATCCAAATCACAGAGCAAGTGAGTAATTTGAATACACAGGTAAAGCCTGAGAAATGTGAAGAGATCCATTTGTCTGTGTAAATACTTGGTTTTCATTATCATTTCACAGAAAATATTGGTAAATCAAGCCAAAGAGCAAGGATATTGAGGACTTTTGTCTTAGAGTCAAAATCAATAGAGGTAGCGGCTGCAGACAGAAGGCAATTTCTCTGTTATAAGGAAAGCCTAGCACATTTGTTCTTAAAAGTCTTGTCTTTTGGGACTTCACTGGTGGCACAGTGGTTAAGAATTGGCCTTCCAGTGCAGGGGACATGGGTTCGAGCCCTGGTCCAGGAAGATCCCACATGCTGCCAAGCAACTAAGCCCGTGCGCCACAACCACTGAGCCTGCGTTCTAGAGCCCGCGAGCCACAACTACTGAGCCCTCGTGCCACAATTACTGAAACCCATGCGCCTAGAGCCCCTGCTAAGCAACAAGAGAAGCCACCACAGTAAGAAGCCCGCACACCACAACAAAGAGTAACCCCTGCTCACCGCAACTAGCGAAAGCCCACACGCGGCAACAAAGACCCAACACAGCCAAAAATAAGTAAATAAAATATTAAAAATGAATTAATTAATAAAAATAGATAAAAGCCTTGTCTTTTAATAATGTGTATTGTAGGAATCATGAATGAACTCATTTTTTAATGGATAAAGTTTTTTGGGTTTTTTTAACATCTTTATTGGAGTATAACTGCTTTACAATGATGTGTTAGTTTCTGCTGTATAACAAAGTGAATCAGCTGTACATATACATATATCCCCATATCCCCTCCCTCTTGAGCCTCCCTCCCACTCTCCCTATCCCACCCCTCTATGTGGACACAAAGCACCGAGCTGATCTCCCTGTGTTGTGTGGCTGCTTCCCACTAGCTATCGATTTTACATTTGGTAGTGTATATATGTCCATGCCATTCTCTCACTTCGTCTAATGGATAAAGTTTTGAATCTATTCCAAATGGCTCTGAGGAGACAATGAAGAACGAATCATCCAGAATGAAAAGTTTCCAAGTGAAAGGTCTTGATACACAGGAGGAGCCACAATTTTGTGATGATGAGTGTAGAAAGGAAGATGTAGGAGCAGAATGGGAGAGCCTAGTGATTTTAGAGGAGACAGTAGACTCACAGTGGTGGTGAGCATTGACTTATGGGGAGAAAAAACAAGGACAAGCTTCAGGATGGAGATCTGTGGAATCTGAGGGAACTATTTTCTTTGCTATCAGAAACCATGCAGAGAAGCAAGTGGGACCAAGGCAAATGGGAATGAAGGGCCAAGGTCCTCGGGGGAGACTGCGGCAGGACTCCCATTTAATCCACAGTGAACGTGAACGTTGGGGATTATGTTATTGTTTCACTTGAAAGTAATTGAATATATTGTATAAATGAAAAGGTTTTTTTGGAAAAAAAAAGAAAAAAAATATTGGACTACAGTGGGGAAAAGATTTGTAAATGGAAGCAAGAGAGGCCTAGGGAACACCAGGAGGCTGAGAAAGCATGGCCCTGTGGAGAGGGAGAAGAGGGGAGGAGACATGCAGATCCTTGAGAAACAGGTTTTAATTACGCAGAGCGGGTCTGTGGTGATTGCGCAATGTAATCCCTTCTTTTTTTTTTTTTTTTTAACATCTTTATTGGGGTATAATTGCTTTACAATGGTGTGTTAGTTTCTGCTTTATAACGAAGTGAATCAGTTATACACATACATATGTTCCCATATCTCTTCCCTCTTGTGTCTCCCTCCCTCCCACCCTCCCTATCCCACCCCTCTATGTGGACACAAAGCACCCAGCTGATATCCCTGTGCTATGCGGCTGCTTCCCACTAGCTATCTACCTTGCATTTGATAGTGTATATATGTCCATGCCTCTCTCTTGCTTTGTCACAAGGGTAATCCCTTCTTTACTTCCCCATCCTGCTCCCACCCTAATACAACCTTCAGTAAAGTTCACATTGCTTTCAGTGCCAGCAGATCAGATTCGTGCTTCCTTTAAGGTGGCCTTGTTTTATTTGGGTTATGTGTAAAAGCATGATTAGCATCTACCTTTGGGTCATAAGGGATACGTAAAGCGAAGCACGTGGAATTGCTTGACACAGAGCATACTGAGCATCTAAGATGTACCTGTCACTGTTCTATGTGCTAGGAATGGAGCGGTAGACAGGACGGTCTTGCCCTTGTGGATCTTCATAAGAGGTCATTTTTCTTAGCTTCCTTCTCAGGAAACATTCAGTTTAGGAGATAATGCACCCAAAAGGACATTTAGGATCTCTTTGATTTCACACCTGCATAGACAGGCAAGCCCCTTGAGTGGTATGATATTGACCAGTTATGATAATAATCTTGGCTAATATTTGTGGCTTGAACTTGGGGAGTTTTTATGTGTGAATGTGTTGAATCCTCACATCGTGCTCGTAAAGCAAGTATCTGTGTCACCCCCATTCTGAAGATAAGGACGATGGAGCACAGAGGTCTCGAAGCACTTAGCAGGGATTTGGCAGAGGTGAGATTTAAACCAGATGTTAGCCTTCAAAGCTGCCACTCTATGGAGACACCATTCTACCACTGGAGTGAAAAGGCCTATTCCCTCCGGAGAAGTAAGCGTTATCTAATGACCCTACCCACGCAGCCCTTAATGAGTTAACTGTTGGACAAATGTTTGCTTTTCAGAAAACAAACTTTAATGCCTTTATCTTTCCAAATGTGTGTAGTGCCGACAAGGCCATTCAGGGAGCCAGGGAACAGAAGCAGGCCGAGTAAGCCTTTATTTACATTTTGAGAAAACAGTTCAGCATTTTTCTTGTCTACAGAAGAACCCTAATATCTGTCTGCAGAGCTCGTTCTGGGTTCCCGCCACTGTTTGCTCCCCAACCCCGCTGCCAAGATAAAGTCCTCCCCTTAATCCTCAGGATGCTGAGAATGCCCTTGCTCCCACTTCCAGACAGGTATTTTCTGTGCCAATGCCAGGAATAATTCTTCAGCAGATTGCTGTATTAGTCCTTCATTTGTGGCCCAGGTTAATTTTTTTTCCCCACTGCCATATTCATTTCTCCTGTGAATGACACACCTTCTTCTGGATTCATTTCTGTCTACTTTTTCCCTCTTTCGTTTAGTTTTTTCTTCCTGTTATTCAAGGTTAATAGTGATATTAATATCTTCTATTTGCACAGTGCTCTCTGAATTACAAATGTTTTCATTTACTTACTTTAAGCCTCTCGAGAGTTTTATGAGATGGGCATTTTACACCCATTATAGAGATGAGAAAACTGAGACTCAGGTATTTTTGGCGATTTGTCCAATGTGATTGTAGTGGACATTTGTTGTTCGCCTAGCATCTGTTTCCCCTTTTTCTAACACCGTTCCAATTTTTATTGCCATTGACTTCCCCGGTCTTAGGGCGTGAGGTCCTTGTGAAGCTGAGTCAGCTAATGGTTCCACAAATGGCTATTAGAGTAATATACCACCTGAGCATCATTGAAGATTGGTCAGCGACCTCCACAGAGGTCATCTTGGGAGTGATCTGGAGAAGGGCCTTCTTTTTTACTGAACATGAATCTTTGAGGACCCACAGGAGACAAGAGATGACTGAAAATGGAGTTGATGCAGAAGGACTCAGAGCTGAAGACAGTCAGCGTCTTTATAAGCTGGATCCTGCTAGAAGTTCCGGTTGAGAGAGCCAACACCCACCCCTTCTGACTTAAGCCAGGTGAGTTAGCTTTCTGTGGCCGAGTCCCGATCACACCCCACATGATCAAAGCAGCAAACTGATGTGACCCAGCTCACCTGACTCCACACCTAGTGCGTTTGCCCCTGTTCAGAGTCACCTTCAAAGGACCAGCGACCCACCCACCTGAGTGTGACTGGAGAGCATAAGGGGCCACTTCATTACAGTGTCACCCCCTTCCTGCACACTCCCAGAACTTCATCTTTATCCCGGCAGCTGCATTTCTACTTAAGGATCTTCTCTAAGATCTTTAGAGATCTTAGTGATTAAAAACAGAGTTAAAAATGTCCAGCCTGTAAAGCCGAGGTCACTCTTTTTTCATTTTGAGTGGAAGGGTGATCTTCCTCATTTTCTGAGAGTTTCCTTTATCCTTCTGAAGAACTACAAAATAATAGTTAATAGCTCTGCAGTAATATCTTCCCATTCCCTGAATTCCTTAGAATAAATGTCATCAAGCTTGGCTAACTGGAGTGTGTTCAGCTTCTAAATAATCACTGTCATTCTTTCATTTGCAGAGACAGAGATTAAAGAGAAAACACTTAAGGGCTGCCAACTTCAGTAATGCTATTTTTTGTCTATCTCTTTTACATTTTGTTTTGTTTTTCTCTGATTTTTATTGCAACATTAATACATGCTTCCTGCAAAAATTTAAAATAAAGCACATAATATTAAACACATACTCCCACTCTCCATTAGCCCACCCTTCCCAGTTCAACTCTCGAGAAATAATCACAGAACAGGCAATCAAAAAACATAACAAATTATATTTGAATCTTTCCTAATATTTTTTAAATGCACTTCAAACGTATTCTTTGGGGAAAAAAGCACATATATGTATAGAAAATACTCCTTTTCTCCACTCTCAAATTTCACTCCCTTACGGTGGCAATTGGGTATTTTATACTGTTCTGTGATAGTTTTCATTTTTACTTAAGAATATATGATGGACAGTTTCCAGATCAACATACATAGTTCTACCTTATTCTTCCCAAAGGCCGCATGATCATTCACAGTCTATTTATACTGTAATTTATTTAACCATTCTCCAGTTGATGAGCACTTCAATTGTGTCTATTTTCTATGATTATGAACAATAAAGCAATAAATATCCTCATACATGTATCTTTATACACACTGGCACAAGTATTTCTGAAGGCTCAATTTCTGAAAGTGGAATTTCTGGGTCATAGATGAAATATATATATATATATATATATATATATATATATATATCTCCTTTTTTAGATGTTGTCAAGTAATGCTCCAAAAAGGCTTTAGCAGTTTATATTGCCATCAAAGTATATAAAAGTGCCTGTTTCTCAACATGCTTGCCAATACCAGAGGTAATCAATTGTTTACATTTTGCCAGACAACAGGTGGAAAAAGGAATCTTGTGGCTATTTTAAATCCTCTTCTTTTACTATTAGGAGGAGTTTGCTCCTTTTTGATATGTACTTACCATTAATATTTCTTCAGTGAATTTCCTTAATATATCATTTGACCATATTTCTATTGAGTTGTTTGACTTTTTCTTATTGATTTTGTAGGACTCTTTATATTATTTATTTGTTTGTCCTTTTGTCTCACATCCCCTGAAAGCTTTCAGCTTATTGGATTATTTATATTGTGATCCATGGTGACTCATTTTACTCTAATTTTCCAGATAGATGATTTCCCCCTATTTTTATGTACTCAAATTTATCTGTTTTTCCTAATATAGTAGTCTTCTCAGTTTCATTTCATTATTAGGAAAATCTACTGCAATTAATAATTGATTTTTCTCCAATATATTTGTTAACCTTTCTTAGTTTATTTTTATTTTATTTGGTGTGAAGTAGGAGCTTCATTTCAATTTAATAAATTGGTTGTCAATTATTCCAACACACTCTATTGAATAAGTCACATTGTTTCTTCTGATCTGAAATACCACCTTTATCATATTTCCTAAACCTGTCTTTATTCTAATTCTGGACTCCCTGTTCTGTTCTAGCAATATATGTGTGTATTCTGAACAAGTGTTGCATATCTGTGCTCTACGTTATCCATTACATGTACTACAGAGTTAAAAGCACAGGCTCTGGAATCAGACTGCTTGGCTTCAAATCCCGGCTACACCACTTATTAGCTGTGTGACTTCGGGCCGGGTACTAAATCTTTCTTGACTTTGCTTTCCTTATCTGGAAAATGTGACCAATAATAGTATAAGTCTCACGATGTTGTTGTGATGCTTAAATGAGATAAGATATGCCGAGCATTTAGTTGAATGCCTAGCCCGTTAAAAGTAGTACATTCCTAGGGAACTTCAAGTCTGAGACCCACCAAGTGCTGTGTGCTCCTTTTACAGATATGTTTTTTAATCTCCACTTTAAAAATAATAATAAGTAAGATTTAGAAATTTTAAGAAACTTGCCTGATGTGTGATGTGGTGGAACCCTGATTCTAAACTATGTCTCATTGTAAGACATGTGCCCTTTCCACTGTATTATCCTCCTTTTAAACAACAGGCACTTTGCAATAGTGGTAATTTGTGACTCACCTCCTTCCTTTTTTTTTTTTTTGAATTTAATTGAATTTAATTTTTTATGCAGCAGGTTCTTATTAGTAATCTATTTTATACATATTAGTATATATATATGTCAATCCCAATCTCCCAATTCATCCCACCACCACCACCCCCCAACCGGCTTTCCCCCCTTGGTGTCCGTATGTTTGTTCTCTACATCTGTGTCTCTATTTCTGCCTTGCAAACCGGTTCATCTGTACCATTTTTCATATTCATTTATATCATAGTCTTATTGCTAGTCTCATTAGTCTGAAATCGGCTTTCCCAAAAAACACTGTTTTTTACCCTCTCTTGACGCCTTGGCTTCCATGCTGAGGAAGGATGCCAGTGTTAAAGTTACTTCACCTGGGCTTCCCTGGTGGCGCACTGGTTGAAAGTCTGCCTGCTGATGCAGGGGACACGGGTTCGTGCCCTGGTCCGGGAAGATCCCGCATGCCACGGAGCGGCTGGGCCCGTGAGCCGTGGCCGCTGAGCCTGCGCGTCCGGAGCCTGTGCTCCGCAACGGGAGAGGCTACAACAGTGAGTGGCCCGCATACCGCAAAAAGAAAAAAAAAAAAGTTAGTTTCCTAAGGGACTTCCCATGCACTAAGAATTGGGGACAACAAACAAGGCCTAAAACATAGTAATACATTTTCTCTTCTGGTGGTTTTCACAGCTATGTTACCCAAAAGAATATTCAACATAGGCTGTTGGCCAAAGCTTAAAATTATTTTAATTCCACTGACTTTTAAAAATGATATTCCTAGTAATAGGTTTGGTCATGGTGCTCTTGGTTTGCCCTCTGCTCTGAGTTCCCAGGACATCCTACACCCTGCCACCCTCTACTCTCTTTGACAGTTTGTTGAGCATCCCCCTCACTTGGTTCCAGTGATTCTAGGATTGTTCTTTCCTAGATCAGGGATCCTTTATGTTGAAAACTCACTGCAGCAGAGACCAGCTAGATGTTCACCAATCCCGTTTCCTCTTCTTAGACACATGGGACAATTATATTCCCTGCCTTCCCTTATGGGTAGAGCTGGGCCTTAGGATGAGTTACGGCCAATGAAATGTGGTCAGAAGTGATACACACTACTTCCAGGTCTGACAAGAGTAGACTGTGTGTGATGGTTAATCTTATGTGTCAACTTTATCAGGCCACAGTTCCCAGATATGTGATCAAACATTATTCTGGATGTTTCTGTAAGGGTATTTTCGGATGAGATTAACATTTAATTGATGGACTTTGAGCAAAGCAGATTGCCCTCCATAATGTGGGTGGGCTTCATCCAATCAGTGGAAGGTCTTAATAAAGCAAAAGACTGGCCTCCCCCAAGCAAGAAGAAGTTCTGCCAGCAGATGGCCTCAGCACCAGCTCTTCCCTGGACTCCAGCCCACCCACCCTACAGATTTTGGAATTGTCAGACTCTATAATTACATGAGCTAATTCCTTAAAATAAATCTTTTTTTCCTCTCTACACACACATTCTATTGGTTCTGTTTCTCTGGAGAACCCTAATTAATACACTGTGCCATTCTCCATGCTATTTTGTTCCCCAGCTGCGTGGCTAGAAGTAAAGTCCTCCAAGATGAGGGAGCCACGTGAGAGGAGGAGCTTGGATCCATCCCTGCCTGAGTCACCATAAAAGGCATTCTGCCCAATAACATCATCTGGCTGTATCAGGCTTTGTATGAGCTGGAAATAAATGCTTTTTCTGTTTTGTTTTGTTAAGTCACTGAGATGTGTTACAGCAGCTGGAGTTACTTGTCCTAACTAATATACACACTTATATCATTGTTGTCTAGAAAATCCAATGAAAATGTCTGACATTTCTGAAGCCCTTTCTTTTTTCTTTTTTTTCTTTTTTGTGGTATGCGTGCCTCTCACTGTTGTGCCCTCTCCCGTTGTGGAGCACAGGCTCAGGACGCGCAGGCTCAGTGACCATGGCTCACGGGCCCAGCCGCTCCGCGGCATGTGGGATCTTCCCGAATTGGGGCACGAACCCGTGTCCCCTGCATCGGCAGGCGGACTCTCAACCACTGAGCCACCAGGGAAGCCCCTGAAGCCCTTTCTTGAAACTAGGAATTTTGCTTGGAAGCTATCCTGACTCTGGGATTCTATCACCCTTGAGTGATAATCCTGGTGCTCAACTATGTGATCCTAATAATTTTTTTCTTCCAGTTTTATTGAGATATAATTGACACACAGCCCTGGATAAATTTAAGGTATACAGCATAATGATTTGATTTACATACATCATGAAGTGATTATCACAATAAATTTAACGAACATCTATCATTTCACATAGGTACAAAATTAAAGAAAGAGAAAAAAATTTTTTTCTTGTGATGAGTGATCCTAATAATTTTGTCACATTTTCTATAGTAGGCTAATTAAATTATCTACAAACATTATTTTATTAATTTATTCAAGAAATATCTACAGAGTGCCTACCAAGTTCTAGGCACTGTTAGTGTTAAGGACACAGTGGTGAATAAGATATGTATGATGCCTGTCCCATAGAATATACAATCTAGTGGGGGATTTATGTCTCTCAAAACCTTGCAAGGTTCACATTATCATCTCTACAGATGAGGAAAAGGAAGCACACGGAAGTTAGGTGGCTCTACTAAGCTCTTTCTGGGTAAGGAGATCTCTCTCATTGACTCACTAAGCCACCCTAGATGTGGGCTTCCAGTGAGCAGTACCTGTTTCTGGTTTCAGCTTCCAGTAGCATTTGATTCAGGAGGAAAGCATTGTTTACCACTTCTCTTGCACGCTTATTCCTGAGCTCCTCCACTTTCCATAAAAAATTTAGTGTCCAGCAGGCCAAGGAAACCATAGGCTTCATCTCTACTGGTGTGCACATCCAAATGTATCATCAAGGCTTGTGACCGCAAGCAACAGAAACTAAGTTTGGTTAACTAGGGCAGAAAAGAGAATCATTAGAATGATATTCTATTTCCAACAGAAATGATGGAAGATTTAGAGAGCAAGTTGAAAAAAAGTTGCAGGAACCCAGGTTAGCAGAAACATAGCCATGACCACATCTCAGGAACTTTCTGGCAAGGCTACCATTACCACTGTGGCCACTGGATTAAAAACTGCCATTTTTGCTTTGAATACTGTTTCTGCATCTTTGTGTCATCGTCTGGATGGGATAAGTGAGTTTCAAAAGCTGGGCCAGGAATCCATGCTAAAGTAGCCAGGGATCAGGGAGAAGGATCCCTTTGAATAGAAATGGTGCAGTGAACAGATTCTGGGTAGCCAAAAGTAATGAATGCCCACTCCATCAAGACAGTCCCAGGTGAGACTGGCGTACAGAGGAAAGCCATGACCATAAGAAACTCTCAGCATTGGTGACCCCAGAAGCCAGGCATTGGCAGGGTTTTAATTCTGGGGTAGAGGGGATCCATCAAGTGTGGAGCAGTAGTAATCAAAATTCTGAGTTTCAAGAAGTAAAAACAAACTCTTTTCCCTTAAGCAAAAAAGGGAATTTATTGCCCAATGACATGAAAACGTACAAGAATATTTTGGCTTTAAATATGTCTTGGTCCAGAGATTCAAATGACGTCACTAGAATCCAGTCTTGCCATCTCTGAGCAAACTCTCCTGTATGTTTACTCTGTTCTCAGACTCTACTTTGTGGCAAGATGGCTACCAGCAGCCCCAGGCCCACATTCTCCCAGGTTTATAATCAGCAGAAAACAGTGTGTGGCCCTCTCCAGAAAGTTACAGTAGAAGCCTAATTATGTCTTGTTGGTTTCTACCGGTGACATGCCCATCCATTAAATCATCAGTATGGTCAGGGAAAGATGATGTCTGATTGGCTAATCCCAAGTCACATGCCCACCCTAGAGCTGGAATAGAATTAAGTCTATTTGGCACAAGGACAGAAAATGGGGGAGGAACTGGCCCTTCAGAGAAAAACCAGAAGACGGCAAGTGCATGTTAATAGCAAAAGCAAGAGTCCACTTTGAAGTAGGACCCCAGACAGTGGTGGAACATACAGGCTAGAAGGTCTAACCTGGCAGATAAATAGGGGGTTCGTCCAAGTGGGGAACCCTAATGAAAACCAAGGAGGTGATGCAGAAGGGACTTGGGAATTGAGCCAACACAGAGAAGGCTTATGGACCAGAAGCTGGCCTGGTGGGCCAGAGCTTCCTCAGGCAAAACATATACTTGTCCTGCAAAACACATTTTAGACTCCAGCTGCTGGTCAGTGTGAGCTGATTGTCTGGTAAGAATCAACCCAGGGACTGTAAGAGAATGAGCGACTGGGCTCCTGTGGAGCCAGAGAGGCTGGGGCCCAACCCAGCTTACTCAGGAAGCAGGAGGGCAGTGTAGGTAGCTGGATCAGTAGCACTAGCCCAACCTCCCTTGGGCCTTTGCTTATATTCATACTTCTCCAAGTATCCCTGCCCTTCCACCTAATCTTGCTGACATCCTCATTTCTCCCTCTTACCCTATTTCTCTGTGATGAGCTGGGTTTCTTGCTCCCCTCACTTAGCCATCTGGCTCTGACCCATAGCTTGTTTTGGCTGCCAGGCAACCAGATGAGAGCTCAGGAATCAGGCACTGACATCAGCCAGACTCTAGTCTTTGATGTCTCCTTGCTCCTTGTAATGGATTGAATAGTGCCATCTCCCCAGTCATGTCTACCTGGAACCCCAGAATGTGACCTTATTTGGAAATGGAGTCTTGACAGATTCAAGTAAGTTAAGGCTCTCAGAGTGAGATCATCTTGGATTTAGGGTGGGTCTTACATCCAGTGATGGACATCCTTATAAGAAATGCAGAGGATGCAGAGACACACATCAAAGAAGGTGATGTGAAGATGGAGGTGGAGACTGGAGTGATGAGTGTGCAAGCTGAGGAAGGCCAAGGATTGCAGGCCGCCATGGGAAGCTAGGAGACAGGCCTGGAACAGATTCTCCCATTGAACTTCTGGAAGGAACCAACCCTGCCAACATCTTGATTTCAGATTTCTGACCTCCAGAACTGTGAGAGAACAAATGTTTTCTGTTTCAAGCCACCCAGTTTGTGGTAATTTGTTATGGCAGCCCTAGGAAATTAACACACCCCTTCAGGCCCTGCTGTGGCTGGTTTTCTGTATACATTGCCTGCTGCTCAACGTTAAACAGCCAGTTAGTGGTTGAATAGAGTTTGAAGCTGGTCCTTATGATACCTGAATTAAAACTCTTGCCTCTACCTCTTGAGGCTTTAGGAAGCACCTGATTAACGTGGAGGTTGAGGCAGCAGGGAGCAAAAGCCTTTGATATCGTCAACCCTGACCACTATCAACTTCATCACAGACTTTCTGGTTCAGTATACTTGTTGCCTAATTTCCAACCTTCCTCCAAGGAGAAGAAGAGAGACTGCAAAACCTGTTCAACACAATGAAAGGGAAAAATTCTGTTCATCATCCTGGTTTTTATTTGCTAGTTCCAAATAGCTAAATAACAGAATTCTCTAACTGCAGTCAGGATGTGTTTGCTTGGCCCAGGTATAGACAGGTTCAGATGTCTCCATAGTTGGCTTTGTTGGAGGAAAAATAATTAGAACGATGACTCAATGCAAAAATCACATTACTTTAAATGATATGAATAGCAGTCAAGGCAAGAATACAATTATCTGCAGGTGGAATCAGAAAGCAGAGGTTCACTGTCACAGTCCAGAAGGAGGTTTGTTGTCGTCTGAGTTCCTTCCTTTTCCAGACAATTTCATTGACTGTTGATCAATCAAACACAGTCGAGAACACAGAAACTGACCCCAGTGTATCTAAGAAAATAAGATGGTATCTTGGTCTGTGTGGGCTGCTGTAACAGAATACCACGGACAAAGTGGCTTATGAGCAACAGAAATTTATTTCTCACAGTTTTGGAGGCTGGGAAGTCCAGGATCAACAGGTCAGCAGATTCAGTGTCTGGTGAGACTCCACTTCCTGGTTCATAGACAGTTGTTTTCTCCATGTCCTCACATGGATGAAGGGGCCAGGGAGTTCTCCTGGATCTCTTTTTAAGGGCACTAATCCTATTCATTAGGGCTCCACCCTCATGACCTAAGTACTTCCCAAAGAGCCCACCTCCAAATATCACATTGGGGATGGGGATTTCAACATATACATTTTGGGGGGACATAAACATTCAGTCTATAGCAGATGGCATTTCAAGTTAGTTGAGGGAAAACAGATTATTCTTATCATTCAACAATTCATATAGGATCAATTGATTATTTGAAAAAAGTTAAGTTCTATTCTTACTGCACAGCATACTTGAATTAGTCGGTGTACTTGGATGCAGACAATAGAATCCTCTCTAGTTAGTTTAAGTAGAAAAGGAAATGATTAAATTATTGAAGGATATTAAGTGGCCCTGAGACTCTCTTAAGAAGGCCAGGAATCAGGCCTGAGGACTATGCGGCCAGGAAATAACCCAAATTACAATACAGCCCAGCTCGAATGGAAATCCTACTGCTCCCCTCCTAAGTATGGACCTCCAGACTTCACCACTGTAGCTGCGCAAAAGCTGGTGACCCCAGAACCTCTGCCATCACTGCCTCTGAGATCTGGAGGCCTGTGCCGCCACTCTGCTCAGAGTGGATCTTTGGAGACCTCTACTCTGATCATCACTGGTTTCTAAGTTGAAATTTCACCTGGATTGGTAAAGCATTGCTTGTGCCCTATTTGCAAAGGCAGCTGAACATCAAGCTTCTGGCTTCTACCATGAGGGAAGTACAAACAGGTAAGGTGAGAACAGCCCCTAAACACACACACACACTGGAAGGAGTGCGTCCAAGTTGCTGGTTAGCTAAAAACATGATAAATATTCACTATAATACTTTAGAATAAGTTCTAGGAATTACAGAGTTAACTGTAAAGAAGGGAGCCCTAAAAAGACTGGGAGAAGATACAGGCAAATATTGAACCAATCTTGAGACAAGAAAAGACTTCCTGAGCATAAAAGCAATAGAAGAAATCACAAAGGAACAGATCAATAGATTCAGCTACTTAAAAATCGAATCCTTCTTACATCAAGCAAACCATGAACTATTTGACTGATCACCCCATGTGGCACTTGCCTCCTTTAAAATACACACGTGTAAGGCCAAAGTCAACTGAATAAAATATATTTGGAAAGTCATCAGACATCACACAATTTGAGTCCAAATGAAACTGTTTCAGTCCTCTCAGATTGCCTAAAAACCAGCTCTGTTCTACTCCAGAGGATTATTTGTATTTCTAAAGAAGAAGCTCTTGTTTTTCCCAGTCTCTTAAGAATTACTCTTACATATTAGGAAAGTTTGTTTATTTTTATTGTCCAAATTACTTTCTGCCTTTTAGAGGAATTTAAGTTAATCCATGTCTAGACTTATGAGATTCTTTTAATTAGAAAGAGAAATGACTTGGTCACAATGTCGATTTTTCCTGCAGTTCCCTCAGCTCTGTTTATAAGGTTATTGCTGAATGTATTATTGCTAAAGTGGAGACCGATGTGGGGTGGTTAAAAGGAATCCTGTTTATTCCTTTTCTTTACAGCTACTGGAGAATGCTGGGACTCGGCTTTTGTGGCTAGCTGGGCTCTGACAAGTGCTTTTTACTGACAATATAAAATATATGTTTTTTGATTCCTTGTCAGATTTCAAATGTATCATTCAGATGATAATAAACTTAATCTGCAAGGAAAATGAGGAAAGAAGAGCAGATCAGGGTCTTGACACTGAGATGTGCTGATGTATGTGAGGCTGGTGGTCTGAGCCTAGAGCAGTGCAGATGTGGGGGGACATATCCCACACGCTGACCCACTCACTCCACGGTAGGTGAGGGGATAAACAATATCCCACAGATGCGGAGGAGATAAAGAAGGGCTATCTGACCAATGTGATCTTAATTGTTTTGGAGTTTGTGATCTAAGATTAAACAAAAAAGGGTACTTGTAAGCAGATATGAAAACCAGGGTCTATTCCCAGCCAGTAGTTTCCATCCTGTGCATTGCTACCCCTGTGAGCTTACCGATACCCATTTCATCACAAAACACAGAAAAAGTCAGAAAACTTTATTCTGGCATCTATATGCCAAGCATTTTGAATAGGTAACAGGAAAATAATTTTGCTGTTGACAACACTTTTTTCAAGATGACAGGTGTGGTGGATTAAAGACGGTGCAAATTCTAATCTGAGTTGGCTCTAGGTTTGACCAATAGAAGGTAATAGAAATTTTTACCTTAGAACATCCAAGGCTGAGCTTTAAGAGAGCTGCAGCTTCTGCTTTCAAGTGTTGGGAATGTTCCTTCTTGGAATCCAATTGCCATACTATGAGAAGCCCAAGCAAGTGGAGAGGCCACATGAAAGGGAGCTGTGTGGCTCCAGTTCAGCTCCCAGCAGAGACACAGCACCAACTGCCAACCATGTGAGTAAACCATCTTGGACATTTCATCCTCCTGATGCCGGTAAGGCCAGCTTACACCATGTGGAGCAGAAGAACCACATGGCTGAGCCCAACCAACCCAAAGAACTGTGACAGAGATAATAAATACTTGTTGTTATGTTAAACCAGTGAGTTTTGGAGTGGTTTATGCAGCAATAGGTAATCAAAATAGTGAGTCCTGAGAAAATGACTGGAGGATCCTTTGTTTCCTGAGCAGTGTGTCAAGTTTACACGTGTTAGTGTAAAATTCAGACCTGGCTTAGAGCCAAAGTCATATGGTAATAAAAGTTTGATAGAGTTGCTTAGGGTGAAAGATACTGGAGGGAGAGGAGTAGAGGCAAAAAAAGGAAAAAAAAAAGAGAGAAGGAGAATGAGAAAGGAAAAGAAAGATAGATGGATGGAGAGAGATAGAGAAGCTCTGCCCCACCCCTTCTGGTGGCAGGTTAGCAGAGAAGGGAGTTGGAGAAAGAAACACTAGGTCATTCGCTATTCTTCATTGCCCCTACACAACCTTCATTAAAGTCTACATTACTTACAAATTCTGCGCAAGTGCAACAGTCAGACACAGTGGCTGCCCACGGTTACTCCAGAGCCACAGGACAAGAAGGCAGAGTGCAGGGCACAGGCAATAGGCAGCATCTCATCTTGTCAGCTGCCCTGTGAGATAGGTATCATTCAACTCATCGGCAGATGAGCAAATCGATGCTTTGAGGTGTGATGTTTCCAAAGTAGTGCAGCGTAAAAGTGACAGCAGCGGGATGATTCACCTCTAATACCATTCTCTCTAATACCATTGCTTGAATTCTTTCCACCTCACCTTGTTTTCTGTGCCTCCTCTCATCTTTTACGGTTCAGATAAGCAATCTTCAAGACTTAAACAAGGGTTTCATATGCCTTTTATCCCTTGGTTTCTCAAGGCTTTTATTCTCTATAAATTAAATGCCCTAGTAGTATTTAAATGTTGTTTGGGAGGCTATTAGCCTAATGGCCACATGCGTAGATTCTGGAGCCAGACTACCTTGGTTCACAGCTCACGTCTATCACTTACTGACTTTCTGAAATTCGGCAACTTCCGTAACCTTTCTTGTGCCTCTGTTTCCTCATCAGTAAAATGGGGATGATATTTTTTAACCTCTCCAGGTTGTTGAACATTTTCAATGAGTTAACGCCTAAAGTTCTTATGGCAGTACCTAGCACACAGTAAATGCTACGCAAGTATTAGCTATTGTTGTTACACTACCCACATTGTATCAGCACCTTCTGGAAGATGGGAAACTAAACTTTTCCAGTCATTCTGATGTTTATTGCTGGTATTCTTGGTTTGTATTGGAGATGAGAGGAGGCAGGATGCCCTCTCCTTGTTGTGAGCTGCACTGCCTGCTGAAGTGGTCAGCTTGTCCCCAGCAAGTGGACAGTGAATTCTGTCACAGGACAGCAACTGAGGACCAATGAAGAAGTCCATTTAAAACTTCCTTTTTCTTTGTGGGAAGAAAAGAAATAAGCTCCTCTATAATTTAAGGAGACGTCAGAAGAGCAAACAAACCTATTAAGGAGAAGCTCTAAACCAATTTCTGCATGGCACTAATTTTCGTCCATTAAAGGAAAAGAGGCAGTGACTTTGGTTGGCATACCTCGTCTGTCTCCATGTGAAGGGAACAGCATTACAAGGTCATGTCAAAGATCTCAGATGTGATTTGGGGATTTGTCTCCAGGATTCCCCCATGAGAGAAAATGTAAAAACAGTTCAGGAAGACTATTTATCAAAATAGGTGAGAAATTTGAGACTTTCTAAGATCAGATAAAAGATGTCCCCTCACACCACTCGTTTTCAACATCATACCGGAAGTTCCAGCTAATACAATAAAGCAAGAAAAGAGAATAAAAGATATACAGATTGGGAAGGAGGAAATAAAACTATCTTTGTTCCCAGATGACATGATCTGGAAAGTGTGAGAAAACACTCCTGGAACTAATAAGTGAATATAGCAAGGTTGCAAGATACAAGGTTGTTATACAAAAGTCAATTACTTTTCCACATACAGACAATGAGCAAGTGGAATTTGAAATTAAAAACACAGTATCATTTACATTAGCATCCAAAAAATTCAACCTAGGTGTAAATCTAACAAAATATGTATAAAATCTATATGAAGACAACTACAAAACTCTAAGTAAAATCAAAAAAGAATGAAATGAATGGAGAGATATCCATGTTCATGGATAGGAAGACCAAATATTGTCAAGATGTGAGTTCTTCCCAACTTGATCTACAGAGTCAGTGCAATCCCAATGAACATTCCAACAAGTTATTTTGTGGATATCAACAAACTAATTCTAAAGTTTATATAGAGAGGCAAAAGACACAGAATAGCCAACACAATATTGAAGGAGAAGAACAAAGTTGGGGGACTGACACTACCTGACTTCAAGACTTATTATAAAGCTGTAGTAATCAAGACAGTACAGTATTGGCAAAAGAATAAACAAAGAGATCAATGGAACAAAATAGACCCCAGAAATAGATTCACATAAATATAGTCAACTGATCTTTGACAAAGAATCAAAGGCTATACAATGGGGAAAATATAGTTTCTTCACCAAGTGATGCTAGAACAACTGGACAGCCACATGCAAAAAATCGAATCTAGACACAGCTTACACTCTTCAAAAAATTAACTCGAAATGGTTCACAGATCTATATGTAAAACATAAAACTATAAAAGTGCTACAGGATAACATAGGAGAAAATCTAGATGAATTTAAGTAAGATGATGCCTGTAAAAAAATTTTTCTTTTGACGTGGACTATTATTTTTAAAGTCTTTATTGAATTTGTTACAATATTGCTTCTGTTTTGTTTTGGTTTTTTGGCTGTGAGGCATGTGGGATCTTATCTCCCTGACCAAGGATCAAACCCACACCCCCTGTATTGGAACCACCAGGGAAGTCCCTGATGATGTCTTTTTATTTTTAACTTTTTTTTATTTTTAACTTTTTTAAACTTTTTATTTGGTTTTTTAAAAAATTTTATTTATTTATTTTTATTTTTACTTTTTTTGGCTGCATTGGGTCATCATTGCTCTGCGCAGGCTTTCTCTGGTTGCGGTGAGCAGGGGCTACTCTTCGTTGCGGTGCACAGTCTTCTCATTGCGGTGGCGTCTCTTGTTGTGGAGCATGGGCTCTAGGTGCACGGGTTTCAGTAGTTGTGACACAGGCTCAGCAGTTGTGGCTCGTGGGCTCTAGAGCGCAAGCTCAGTAGTTGTGACGCATGGGCTTAGTTGCTCCACAGCATGTGGGATCTTCCTGGACCAGGGATCGAACCCGTGTCCCCTGCATTGGCAGGCAGATTCTTAACCACTTCACCACCAGGGAAGTCCGATGCCTTTTTAGATACAACACAAAAGACACAATCCATGAAAGAAATAATTGATAAGCTGGACTTTATTAAAATTAAAACTTGTGCTCTGCAAAAGACAATGTCAAGAGAATGAAAAGAGAAGCCACAGACTGTGAGAAAATATTTCTAAAAGACACATCTAATAAGGGACTGTTACCAAAATATACAGATAACTCTTAAAACTTAACAATAAGAAAACAAACAACCCAATTAAAAAACGGCCCAACAACCTTAAAAGAAACCTCACCAGAGAAGATATACAAGTGGTAAATAAGCAAATGAAAAGATGCTCCACATCATATGTCGTCAGGGAAATGCAAATTAAAACAACAATGAGATACTAACACACACCTTTTAGACTGCCCGAAATCTGGAACACTGACAATACCAAATGCTGGTGAGAATGTGGAGCAACAGGAACTCTCATACATTGCTGGTGGAAGTACAAAATGGTACAGTCACTTCGGAAGACAGTTTGGTGGTTTCTTACAAAGCTAAACATCCTCTTACAGTGTGATCCAGCAATCACTCTTGGTTTTTATTCAAAGCAGTTGAAAACTTATGTCCACACAAAAAACTACCTGCAGATGTTTATAGCAGTTTATTCATGCTTACTGAAACCTGAAAGCAACCAAGATGTCCTTCAGTAGGTGAATGGATAAACTGTGGTCCATCCAGACAATGGAATAGTATTCAGCACTAAAGAGAAATGAGCTAGTAAGCCATGAAAAGACATGGAGGAATCTTAAATGTATATTACTAACTGAAAGAAGTCAATCTGAAAATGTTACATGCTGTATGATTCCAACTGTATGACATTCTGGAAAAGGCATAACTATGGTGACAGTAGAAAGATCAGTGGTTGCCAAGAGTTGGCTGGGGGTGGGGGATGAATAGGCTGAAACAGGATTTTTAGGGCAATGAAAATATACCTTAAGTTGTTGTCACAACTCTTATCCAGGGGCAGGCTTTAATTTCTGTTATAAGACCTGGGGACCAGAATGCTCCATTGCCAATTGTTCTGCCTTAATGATAATAATAGTGGTAATTATTATCATTAATAATAACAAAATGACCATACTGGTATATTATTATTATTGCTACTACTACAATTGGTTCTAATCATTTGCAATAATTATGTTCTAAAGAGTTACTGAGAACTTTAAATTAGTTGATACTGAACAATTGCTCCTAGGGGAAATACAGGGTTAGGCACCTATAAACCTACGTTCACAACATTTTCATCAATCAGTCAATATATACCTTATTTCATGTATGTTTCTGTTTAAAGATACCTCAGTTAGCATATATTGTTGATTAGTTAACATTGAACTCGCGGCCAATAGCACCATAACTCATGCCTGAATGACTCTTTATTTATTTATTTATTTATTTATTTATTTATTTATTTATTTTTGGTTGTGTTGGGTCTTCATTGCTGCTTGCAGGCCTTCTCTAGTTTTGGTGAGCAGGGGGCCACTCATTGTGGTGCGCGGGCTTCTCATTGCAGTGGCTTCTCTTGCTGCGGAGCACGGGCTCTAGGCACGCGGGCTTCAGTAGTTGTGGCTCGCGGGTTCTAGAGCGCAGGCTCAGTAGGCGTGGCGCACGGGCTTAGTTGCTTCGCGGCATGTGGGATCTTCCCGGACCAGGGCTCGAACCCGTGTCCCCTGCACTGGCAGGCAGATTCCTAACCACTGCGCCACCCCAGAAATCCATGCCTGAATGACTCTTATCTCACACATGTATTTTCTCTACAGGGCGTAGCACAGCCTTCTTGCACTTAGGGACACTAGACATCACTTCACCGTTGCACATGGGGATTATTCTAAACAGACATCACCAGAAAAAGCAGAAAAATGCAAAAATCTTGGCACTAAATAGACTGCAAAAGGCGATAGGTTACAGTATGAGAGCTGAAACAAGGAGGCAGAGCATTGCCTGGTTCAACCTCAGCTGGAAGCGTAATCACTGAGTTCCTCCCTAATCTAAAGAGACAAATACATAGCAGAAGAGCAAATAAACAATTAGCTAAAAAAGAACTCCTTTATATTATTTCTCAATTAGCCCAGAACTTACTGGGCCCTGGCATGTACCCCAACACACAGTAGGAACTTAAAATCCCTGGAATCTGAAACAGATGAAATTTTCATCTCTGATTCCTGAAATTTTCTGAGCTACCCCTTTGTCAAAGAGAGTTTCTCAGAGAAAGATGCTTTTTACAGCAAACTGTTATAGAAGCCACCTAGCAAGTCACAGTAACCCTTCAGGCCTGGCTTGCAATTTCATTGTGTTAACTACAATATGCAGGGGCTGGCTTTAACACATCAGGACCACCCATTTCACTGTCCTTGGCACAAAGACTTAACAGGGCTCCCTGCTTCTATCAGGACTAAATGATATTCAAACACCGACCAGGAACCGGGTTGGCCATTGCAAGCTGGATATATTTTCTTTGTTTTGTTTCAGAGCATATTGTCAGTCTCCCCAGGGCACTTTATATTCAGAAAAGATCTTCCCTGGGAGCAGTAGGTAGCTTTTACAATTTGGCAATGTGGATACAGTACTGGGTTTGAGGTGGCTGAAATGAAGTAAAATCTAAACGTCATTTTCATTCCAAACTCTTAGTTTACCTTAAATCAGCAGCAGGCTGCCTAAAAAATCAGAGCATTTAACCCAGAGGAACATGAAAGGGAAAGTCCAGTTTAGATTTTCTAGCAAATTCATTCTCTTGTTAGGGCCCCTTTTGAAAGCTTTTTGTTAATTACAAACATAAGCCTAAAATCATATTTATTTATTAACACTTTAGAAGCAGTTTAGACATCTCTGTTCTAGAATAGAATGATGGCAGAAGATCTTTCTTGTTGAACATTTAGTCTGTCTGAGCACAGACTTAGGCACTTTCACAGATAATATTCCATTTAACCTCCACAATGACCCTGTAAATTGCATATTATTACTCCATTTTACTGGTAAAGACACCAAGGTTTAAACCTGTAATGTAATTTGCCCACAACAGCTCAGTTAGTAATGGTAGTTAGTAATGGGAGTAGTAATGGGAGAAATGGAAGGAGAATCAAAGTTTCTAAAACCAGGAGTAGAATAAGAATTTTTTTTTGGACCCAGAGTCAAAAGCATCACAAACTTGACTACATTAAACAAACAAACAACAACAAAAACCTTCTCCAAAAACACTATAAGCAAAGCAATATGTCAAGAGCCCCTACATTTCAAAGTGAGGTGCTGGACCAAATATGCAGGACTTGCAAAAGGTATTTAGAAAAAATTATTTTGTGACCCCAAATTGAGTCATCTGGAGAGTCAGCGTTGGGGAGAGAGTTGCACGTGCTGTGCATTCTGTCTTCCTTTGATGAGGGCGGGGAGGAGAGCGCTGTCTCCACCGTAAGCCACATTCTGCAGGTTGCAAGAGAGCGTGGCACGTGTCCCTTGGAGTTGAAGGCACACAGGGATTTGTATTCTGAAAAATTTACAGGCAAGTGCTGGGTGATGCCGCTTGAGGCAACTGAATAGAAAGGTCCACACTGGGAGTAAACTACATTTCACTGTTGGGGAGCACAGATGCTTCCTGGGGGACCAGCTGGGGGACTAATTGGAAGGTTCCAGCTTGGAGTCATCTTGGACTCCACCTGAGAGAAACTTCCAGAGGTTTACACCAACAATGTGACTCCAACAGAGGGAGTGGACAGCCAGATGCCCACAGGCTTAGGAGGAATTATAAGTAGCCAGTGAAAGGGGGGAATTCTCTACATTAAGGAAGCTATGATCACATGGGGCATCTCTGGAAATCCATGAAAGCATCCCATGAAAGAAAGAATCTGCTCTGGGAATCTCCATACAGTAGAGACAGTGCTATGCATTCCAACTCCCGGGTACCCAGACCACATTTCCCAGCTACACTAGCAGTTTGGTGGGATCATGTGACTGAGTTACAGTCAATGGAGTGTGAGCAGGAGTGGTACCACAGACACCTTCCCAACTAAAATACATCCACAGGATCTTCCGTGCTTTTTCTCTTTTCCACCAATAGCAGAGCAGGTTAATGCCCTAGAAAATGGAGAAGCCACAGACTGAAAGAAGTGGGGCTTTGAGTGCTACCAAATATTGGCCCTCTTCTGGCTTGTAACGTCCCTCTACCTCACTCTTATAAGGACACTAGCCATTGGATTTAGGGCCCTTCTGGATAATTTAGGATGATCTCTTCATCTCAAGATTTTCAACCTAACTATATCTGCAAAGACCCTTTTCCCAAATAAGTTAACATTCACAGGTTCCAGGGATTAGGATGGAGACATATCTCTTTGGGAGCCACCATTCACCTCACTACAAGCTGATTAAAACTTTAAAAAATCTTTACTAACCTTATAGATGAAAAAATATGTTCTAGGTATTTTTGCTGAAAACATCTTTGCCACAAGCATTTTTGTCACCTAAAAATGCCTATTTTTCTTACATCTGTGGGCTCACACCTATGCTCTTCCTCTCCAACAGATTTAGGTCTCTTTGGTGCCTCTTCCTTTCTATTCAAGCATACATACCTCCATCCTCTCCTGAAATCAAACACATAAGAGCATCCTCAGTTAACCCTGTAACCACCTCTGGCTGAGATTCTGTTTTTCTCCTTTTTATTGCTAAATTTCTGGACTAAGTAGGCATCAAATGGTCCCTCTGTTGCTTGAATAATTGCACCTTCATCGTCATATTTTGTCATAAAAGATAAAATAATGAAACTTAAAAGAGGGACATTAAAAAGGACATAATGAAGCAAGAAAAATGAATAATAAAATTAAAAAGGCTTCCTTGCAAAATACAAAATATCTGAATACATTTAAAATGCGTGCAGACTCATGGCAATACTGTGCAAATAACTGATTGTATTTTGTGGTTCATACCTAAGCCCTTGTCTTCCAAGTCTTTTGTTCATAGTATTTTATACTTTTTTTTCCTGCTTATTGATTTGTGTCCTTGTTTGGCATCACACTTTTTCTTTTTTGCTAAAATTTCTTCCTTCATTAAGAGAGGTATTGGTTTGCACTCCTGAGTCAGAATCAGCATTTTAACAAGATCCCCATGTGTCAGAAGAGTATGAAAGTTTGAAGAAGCACCTGTCATATTCCACTCTCCCTACTAAAAATAAAATATGTGTTTTCTTATTAAAAAAAGAGAGGTATCAGTTTCCACATGAGAGGATGCATGTGTGTAACTGAGCTTTGTGTTGCATTGTGAAAGCCTACACTTGCTTGTTCTTGGCATATTGTCACATGTCCATTGATAGATGTTTCAAAGTTGTATGGGAAAAGGGGTTCAACTCCATGCCTTTGAGGCCCTTGGCCTCTTTCTCCTTCAGTGTATTGTGTTTCAAAATAAGAAACCCACCACTGGGGCAAATCATCATCATCTGTCAGCTCAATAAAGCCATCAGTAATGTTACTAACTGGAGGAAATGCTAGCATATTTCAACCAGTTGAAACCAAACTGTCAACCCATTATTTATCTCTCATGGAAAAATTGCCTTAGGCAAATTAGCTAAGTGGCAAAAATGCCTGTGGTAAAAGTGTCTATAGCAAAGAAACTTAAGTGAAAATACCGGACAGACAAAAAAAAAAAAAAAAAAAGATTACCTCTATATACTCCTCTCTTTTTTTTTTTTTTTTTTTGCGGTACGCGGGCCTCTCACTGCTGTGGCCTCTCCCGTTGCGGAGCACAGGCTCCGGACGCGCAGGCTCAGCAGCCATGGCTCATGGGCCTAGCCGCTCCGCGGCATGTGGGATCTTCCCGGACCGGGGCACGAACCCTAGTCAGGCAGGCAGACTCTCAACCACTGCGCCACCAGGGAAGCCCCTCCTCCGTTCTTAAAATGCCCTTGTGCCTTGATGTGTGCAACATCCCTCTCTCGAGTCCTTTTCTGGCTGTTCCTTTTCAGTCACATTTGCTGGTCTCCCCTCATTTCCTCCTTTATCTCCCCAGGAGATACTCTTTAGAGCTCCTGTCTCCTCTATCTTCATGCTTTTCCTCCATCTGACCTCAACCAGTCCCATGGTTTGAAATACCACCTTTCTGTGCCCACGCTCCTACATTTATATGTCTTGCTCCAGTTTTTCTCTGTACCCTAGTCTATGCTGAGACTCGACATTTCCTCCTGGATGTGGTACCCCGACAAGCATATTGGAGCCTAAGGCAAAAGGAAACAGGTGAGCCCCTATATATGTTTATCAAAATATACGCTAGTGTTTTGAACCAAGTGAAAAAAATGTTAAAAGTTCTACATTTTAAAAAATGAGTATCTGTGGGACTTCCCCGGTGGTCGACTCCATGCTTCCACTGCAGGGGGCACAGGTTCAATCCCTGGTCAGGGAGCTAAGATCCTGCTGCTGCAAGACGTGGCCAAAAAAACACAAAGATTATTTGTAAAGCTTTGTGTTGCGTCATCTGTTCAAATGCCATTGTGAACCCTTGCAAAGTGGGGTAAGGTGTTCCCTGAGGAACCACAGGCTGGTGGAAATGATCGCTCTTGTTGAATAATAGTGCAGGGTCTTAAAGCAAACAAATAACATTGTTTAACATTTCGATATTTTGTTCAACATCAAGTTTTGCATTAATTTTAATTTTAAAATACTGTATTACAATATTATTTATACTGATTGTTGAGTTTTTTGGTGCCCCTTAAATTTTCTGCCCAAGGCAAATGCCACCTTTGTTTCCCCCTGATCCTGGCCTGGCTTGATATGTGAAACCAAACTCTGCAGTCGCCACCCCGTCCCCTTCCACCCCACCCCAATCTCAAACTTGTTCCTTGTTCATCTCTGTAAATGTTGGCTCATTCTCCTGCAACTCCTTGAGTCATCCTTGAGGTCTATCCTCCATATCTAATCCATCAGTAAATCTTGTCAGTCCTACCTCCAAAATTACCCACAGTCTGAGCACATCCCTGGACTTCCAACACTACCCACTTAGTCTAAGCCACCACGGTTTCTCAACTGTATCACTGCCAAATCCTCCCAAATGGTCTTTCTGCCATTATCTTCTAGCGACTTCCAGGCTAACACGGAAGAAGATCCAAAGCCATTTTATGTCTTAGTAGACCCTTACATGATCCAGGCACCCACACTCCAGTCTACCAACTCTCTGACTTCTTCTCCTCCTCCTTCCTTCTCCTATTCCCTGCCTCCAGGCTCCAGCCACACTGGCCTTCTTACTATTTCTCAAATATGGCAAGCTACTCCTGCCTCAGAGCCTTTGCACTTGCTGTCTCTCTGCCTAAGAAGCATCCCTACAGCACTCCAATAAGACCTCTGCTCAAATATCACTTCAAAACAGTCTTCTTGACTATTATTTCTAAAATAATACAATCCCCCCTCCTTCTACTCCCCATTATTCTCTACCCTATCACCTGCTTTTATTTTCTTCATAATGACCAATAACCGCCCAATATCATATATATATTCATATGTTTATTTATTTCTTTTGTTGTCCATCACCTCCCACTAGATTTAAATCCATGACGGTGGGGAATTTCTATTATTCAGTCATATATCTCCTGTGCCTAGAACAGGATCTGACCTGGAGTAATTTCTTGGAGCAAATATGCTCAAACCTGGCTCTCACCCTAAAAGCAGTTAAATATATTATTCTTTGTCTTATTTCTAGCTACCTACATGGCCTATTGAAGTTTATGTATTCTGGATGTCTCTCTTTCTGTAAGCAAGATCAGATCTTTCTCTCTCTCTCTCTCTCTCTCTCTCTCTCTCTCTCTCTCTCCTGCTTAGCACTCCTTTAGGAAGTTAATAAAAATCTGATGATGATAATGATTTTCTCATTACATCAAGAAGATGAAGCACTGGTAGACTGAGAGCTGGCTGAAAGTCACCCTGGAGAATCACGTTGATTGGTACCTCGTGAGTTAGAGGTCAAAATGACTTAGTTCTTATTATGTGAATGAAAACATTTCAAAGCTTGTTTATATTGCCTATTGATTACTCCACTGAGTCTTGTTGTTAACACATTGGGGAAAATAATGTAATTCAAAGTCACCTTTACCAAAAAGAAAATGATCCATCAAAACTAAAAATAAACTCCAAAGGGAACAAGTGAGATAATTTTGGGGGAAAACAAATGGCAGTGAGTCAGGTTGTGAAAGACTTGATCGTACAAAGGACAGACGGAGGCTTGACATCTTAGTGCAACTCACACTGGACCCAACCCTCTAGCAAGAGAGCAGCCGGCATTCGTTGGGTAATTTTTTTTTTTTTTTTTTTTTTTTTTTTTTTTTTGCGTTACGCGGGCCTCTCACTGTTGTGGCCTCTCCCGCTGCGGAGCACAGGCTCCGGATGCGCAGGCTCAGTGGCCATGGCTCACGGGCCCAGCCGCTCCGCGGCATCTGGGATCTTCCCAGACCGGGACACGAACCCGTGTCCCCTGCATCGGCAGGCGGACTCTCAACCACTGCGCCACCAGGGAAGCCCAGCACCCACTTCTTTTTTATCTCATAGTTCCTGTGCTATATGGTTTGTTGATTTCAGTTATAATAAATAATTGGCACCACTTTTCATATTAATTAAAGAAAAATTAGACACTCTCGCCCCCCAAAACATCTGTGAATTGTGGTTGAGCCAACATGTATTAGTCAGGACTCTGTCAGTTGTTAGGGGCCGAATTGGCTGAAGTTATCATGGATCCTACAATAGGTGGTTCATGAAATTAAAACGAGCCTTGTAGGAATCATGGCAGCTCCAGGGACATCTGGGATTGGAACTAGACCCCGAAGCCCCAGGACTCTACATCATCTGCCCATCATATTTCCAGTCTCTCTTTACTCTCACCTATTGAAGATGAGCTTTCTCCATGTGGAAGGGAAGAGGGCCACCAGCAGCTCCAGTTCCACAATTTTACCTCCTGTCCCTTCAACTCCAAATGGAAAAATCCCAGGGAAAGGCCATGTTTGGCCCAGCCTGGTCACTTTCTTACCTTGGAACCATTCTCTGTGGCCAGGGGAATGAGAGACCGTGGTCTTCCACAGAGGAATGGCTGATGGACTGGGGAAGGGGGTAAGGGAGGGGTATCACTCAGCTGGAGAAGGAAGGTTCATTCCTCTACTTGGAGGAGGTGTCCTACATGAACAAAAACAATGGATAATCACCTCAGAAATGTCTTATTATTTGGAATAATAATAAGTAAGTAATAATAATTATAATAATTAATAATTATTACATATTATATATAAATATATATAATATATTATATTATATATAAAAATATATAATATATATTATATTATATATTATATTATTATATAATAAGTAATTATTATAATAAGTAATAATAATAAGTAATTATTTGGAATAATAATAAGTTTCCAAAGGTTTCCAAAGATTGACACTGAAGGTTGGGAACTGAGTTTCCAAAGGTTGACACTGAAGGTTGGGAACAGCAAAAGTTTGAGACCCAATGTCAAGGAGCTGGGGGCCCAAAGAACATGCTGATTTCATTGACTCATCTTTCAGACATCAGCTCAAATGTCAGTTTCCTCAATCTCAAAAATGGGGCCTATTCCTCTGTTATGTACTCTTGTAGAGTTGTGTCCTTTTCCTTAAGGTAACTTGCATCGATACATTTCCTCTTTGGCTCTTCTGAATAGGTTGGTGTCCTCTAGAGAGTAAAAGCCCCATGATAGGAGGCAGGGCCACATCGGTTTAAGCGCCATTGTATCCCCAGCACTGAGCACACAGTACTCAGAATAAAAGATGGATATAATTGCTGAAGATGTCAACATGAATAACCTATTTGAGGAAGTGTGAAGAGATAGCAAAGCTGAGAGCCAGGAACTGAGCTTGGAGAGGGCCTAAATTAATTTGAGTAAGAGGAAGAAGAAACGGCTGGTGAGCCAGACGGAGATGAGCTGGAGAAGGGAGATTTGGCTTACCAAGCCAAGATAGGATAGCCTTTCATTAAAAATGGAGAGGTGGCAATGTTTACTGCAGTGAATCCGAAAAGGATAAAAACAATTTTAAGTCACAGCCCCCAGGTTTGTTCTGGAAGAGAGAGGTGAGACTCAGCTCACCACCACAGTCCGTCTTGACCCAAATCAGAACTGTTCCCCCATGGATTAAGGAAAGCTCTCCTACTTAGAAAAAGCCTGAGCACTTGGCCTCGAGCCCAGCCTATGAATTTGATCTGGGGTCTTTGCAGAACAATGAATAATTTCAAAGCTTCTGCTGGTTATTTGTTTTGTTAAAGGTCATCAGTTGGGATTCACTTCTAGTGAAAGCAAGGAGAGATTAAATCTCTATGCAAAAAAGAACTCAAACTCATACTGGAATTGAGAAGCTGAAATAGTGGGCAGGGAAGCTGGGACTTCTTTACTCTGGCTGCACATTGAACCACATGGGGAGCTTTTAAAACATAACCATATCCTGACCCTGATTCAGAATCATGTGAATCAGAATCTCTGCAGGCACAGTCCAATCACTGGAATTTTTAAAAAGTCCCAGGTGACTGTAGTGTGTAATCAGGATCGGGCTAAACTTAACTAAACTGTTTTATATGTTTGTATGAGTTTTTGGAAGTTTGCCTTCCTCTGCCCGGGACTAGAGATGGGGAGCTAGAACTTGGGAGAGAGAGAAGGTAAGAGGGGGCCTTTTATCTGATTGAGGAGGGGACCCTCAGCATCACTGTGACTGGCCTTGGACTAAGGAAGTAGAGCGCCTATATTGGATGTCCCCCCAGTCCCCTCTCCCCCCCTGCCCCCCATGAAAGGGCCAGTCGGTAAACTTTAGGATTTGTGATTTGTAACTTATGACTGATACATAGTTAATTCTTTTGTCTTCTGTGATAATTCCTCACAGTAAACTTGTGTTAGCAGGGCCATGGGGAATGAGAGAAGGGGCTGTGTCCACACCTTGGCAAGAGTGGCAAGATGGCAAGGGGTACCCACCAGAACAGACTGGTACAACCATCTTGAGGGTGGTGACAAGCATCTTCCATCACTAATCTTCAGCTAGATCTGGCAAGACACTGGATTTCTCATAATAATGCAGAACGAGGGCAAAAGGTTTTATCTGAATATAGTTTTAAAAACTAGTCCAGAAGAGCAATAAATTTGATTGGGGACAAGGAGATCAACGACCAAGGAAGGATTTTTAGATTTGGCATTAAGATCTGTGGGAACACCCAAACCATCAGTTTCAGAGGAATGGAGTCATATTTGTAGGCTCTTACCAATAGGGTCTGTGTGTGCACGCACTTGCTGGGGGTGGTGGTGAGGACAAAAGAAAAGCAATGAAGGTGCAATTATTCAAGCAACAGAGGCACCATTTAATGCCCACTTGGTCCAGGAATTTGGCAATAAAAAGGAGGAAAAATAGAATATTACCCAGAGGAGGCTAAAGCATCAAATAAGGATGCTCTTATGTGTTTGATTTCAAGACAGGGTGGGGGTGTGCATGCTTGGAAAGAAAGGAAGAGGCGCCAAGGGGAACTAAAGATGTTGGAGAGGGAGGGCATAGGTGTGAGAAAAATAGGATTTTTTTAGGTGCGTGGTCTTGAAACTTCTGATTGTGCCATTCCTATCAATATAATATGTTTGAGGGTTTACTTTGTTTTTTATTTTTATTTTTATTTTTATTTTTTTTGCGGTACGTGGGCCTCTAACTGTCGCGGCCTCTCCCGTTGCGGAGCACAGGCTCCGGACGTGCAGGCTCAGTGGCCCTGGCCCACGGGCCCAGCCGCTCCGCGGTATGTGGGATCTTCCCGGACTGGGGCACGAACCCGTGTCCCCTGCATCGGCAGGCGGAGTCTCAACCACTGCGCCACCAGGGAAGCCCTGAGGGTTTACTTTGAATGCCACTATGTTTATTTACTTATGAACTGCTTATGTGACATTATTATTTTATATTATATATTAATAAAATTGGCAAATGGGTATTTTTAAATGATGATATAAAATAAAATATTTTAAAACAGTTTTAATTATGATACTACATAAATCTTTTGTTTTCAAAATATTATTTATATCCATGACTACAGATTATTAATAGTAAAAATATTTTTAATTACAGCAAAGTAATCAAATATGCTTCACTATTTTTGAAAATCTTGATTTAACTTTTTGTATTATGTAATTCCAAGGTCTGGTTCTAATTTCAGCTTATTTTGATACTTGATTTTATATCTGTGAGAGCCAAAAAAAGATACCTCACAAAGATACATAGATCTGACTGGAAGTAGTGAATCATTTGCTTTGCTTGTCAATTCGTGATACTCATTTTTTATTGCCACCCATCAATTACGCAAGGATTGTTCTTGAAATTCAGCTAGGAAATTTTCATCTTCCCTGA
The DNA here is from genome assembly GCF_964270905.1 of Leucopleurus acutus. Lineage (NCBI taxonomy): Eukaryota > Metazoa > Chordata > Mammalia > Artiodactyla > Delphinidae > Leucopleurus > Leucopleurus acutus. The sequence continues at coordinate 52,838,199 of NC_139146.1, forward strand.
TGTCAATCATTTGTTCTTGTAAACTAATTGTAAGGCATTCTGTCTCTATTTTTAACAAATGGGTTTAAAATCCACTGAAATTATTTGTTTAGGGAAAAACTTCTGTTTTATTGAGTGATAACACACATGGTAAAATACACTGATCTTAACCTCAATAGAGGATTTTTAAGCAGTAGAAAATTCAGTTTCCAAGTTTTTCAAGGGTGCAAATATGGCTGCTTTTACAGATAACAAACATAAATCGTTTGGAGCAGCAACATGAAATAATTGTGGGAAACTCCCAGTACCAGTTTCCAAACTGATCCCTCCATAGCATCAATACATTTTAAAAAACAATGACATTTTTTTTCTCATCATTAAAAATCTCACTCACCTTAGGGCTTCCCTGGTGGCGCAGTGGTTGAGAGTCCGCCTGCCGATTCAGGGGACACGGGTTCATGCCCCGGTCCGGGAAGATCCCACGTGCCGCGGAGTGGCTGGGCCTGTGGGCCAGGGCCACTGAGCCTGCACGTCCGGAGCCTGTGCTCCGCAACGGGAGAGGCCGCGACAGTGAGAGGCCCGCGTACCGCCAAAAAAATAAATAAATAAAAATAAAAATAAAAAAATCTCCCTCACCTTAAAGGGACAGATTAAACAGACTTACTTGTTTCAAAGATATTTGCTAGGTAGCATTCTAGTGACATTTACTTGTCATCACAGAAAAGGTCAGTAGATTTGTAATATTTATGGTTTTTTTGTAAAAGAAAAATAAGTATCATCTTTAAGTTTGACAGTGATTTTGCTTTGAGGTAACTGCTTTGTATGTGGGGTACCAAATTAGTCTACTGTTGCTGCAATGATGCTGCGTTACAAACAACCACAGGACCTCAGTGGTCTAAGGCATAAGCAGTGTTTCTTGCTCACATGTCTGGGGAGACCCTGGTCCTGGTTGTGTGTGACTGAACTTGGCTCTGGGCTGCTTCATGTGTCTTATTCGGAACCCAGGCTGCCAGGAAACAGCAATTTAGGGCCTAGTCTTCTCATGGTTGTAGAAGTGAGCAGGACTTGCATCTTAAGCCTCTGCTCATGTGACAGCCTCTAACACCCTATTGGCCAAAGCGAGTCACACACTAAACCCAAAATCAAGAGTGGAAAGAATACTCTGTCCATTATGAGTCTAAGTCAAGTGTATTGAAGTTAATTTTCCAGACTGAAGAATTGAGACCAATCATTCAGTTCACCACAGGCTCCTAAGATTTTTGTGGTCATTTCTCATCTCTCTAAAACATATTATACAAACACTACCACAGGGAGTGCTGTATTTGTAATCTTTCCACAGAATGTGTTTACGTATTCCTCAATGCTCTGGCCCCATCAGTAGTTTGCACTAACACAGCTTTAACTAAAACATCTCTTTCTCTCTCTCTTTGTTTTTGAATGGAAGGCATTCCTTTTTTTTTTTTTTTCAAAACAAACAACTTTTTATTGAAGTGTAGATGATTTACAATGTCGCGTTAGTTTCAGGTGTACAGCAAAGTGATTTAGTACACATAATATATATTCTTTTTCAGATTATTTTCCATTATAGGTTATTACAAGATATTGAATATAGTTCTCTGTGCCATACAGTAGGTCCATGTTGTTTATCTATTTTCTATATAGTAGTGTGTATGTGTTAATCCCAAACTCCTAATTTATCCCTCCCCCAAGGCATTTCCCATTGAATTCACTCGAATTCTTCTGCTGGATGCCTTTCCTCAGAGGTTCTCTCACACACACAAAAGTAGTCAGTCCTTCCTCTGTTCTTTACTGAAACAGAACCCCCAAAACATTGTCAAGTGAAGCGTGCTGGCGTGACTGTGTTTTCCTTTGACAGAGTAGCAAACTTCCCATACTGTTTAACTTGAACTAATACTAATTTATTCAATTTTACAGCAGTTTTTGGTTATATATTCCAACAATATTTTCTGACAGATGAATATGTATTGTTTGTAATCCTATTGCTTTCAACATATCATTTCAGCCATTTCACCACCACGGGAAGAACAAGTGTTTCCACCTATGGTGTGTAGCTTGCTTGGTTTCAATCTAAACATTTCAAATGAGCATTCTAAATATTTATCACTCGATTTAACAAAATGTCATGAAGTACTAAATTGATATCACATGATTTTAACTATTGCTGAAAAGTAGTAGATTTTAACTATTGCTGAAAAGTAGTGGGTTTCATGTTTTGCCTGCTTGATTTTTTATGTGACTTGGTGTACTATCAAAGGAGAATATCCACTATATCTGGTAAGGATACTAAAACACTGCTCCCTTTTCCAGTTACATATCTGTGTGACACTGGATTTTTTTCATCAACCAAAACCAATGTAGCACCAAAGATTGAATACCATAGCAGATTGAAGAATCCGGCTGTCTTCTGTTAAGTCAGACATCAAAGAACTGTGCAGAAATCTAAAACAATGCCTCTTTTCTCACTAATTTTTGTTTCTGAAAATACATTTCTTTTAAATAAAAATATGTAGGTTAATATATAACAGATTGTTATTTTTAAATGAATTAATAGACAATTTTTTATTGTGGTAAAGTGTACATAACAAAATTTACCATCTTAACCATTTTTAAATGTACCATTCAGTGATATTAATAAACATTCATATTTTTTGTGCAGCTATCACCACCATCCATCTCCAGAACTCTTTTCATCTTGCAAAACTGAAACTCTACCCATTAAACAAAACTGCCTTCCCCTCTCTCACCAGTTCCTGGCATCTACCATTCTACTCTGTCTCTATGATTCTGACTGCTCTAAAGTACCTCATGTAAGTGGAGTCACATAGCATTTGCCTTTTTTGCGCCAAGCTTATTTTACTTAGTATAATGTCTTTAAGGTTCATCCATATTGTTGCATATGTCAGAATTTCCTTCCTTTTTGAGACTGAATAATATTCCATTTTATGCATATACCACATTTTGTTTTTTCTTTCATCTGTCAATGGGCACTTGGTTTGCTTCAATTCTTTACCTATTGTTAACAATTCTTCTATGAATGTGGATGTACAAGTATCTCCTCAAGACCTTGCTTTCAATCCTTTAGGGTAAACCCAGAAGTAGAATTGCTGGATCATATAATAGATCTCATTCTTGGGCTGGCGTTTTCCAGTAAAGTGAGATGTTTCCAGTATAATTCCCAAGATTTAAAAGCTTCTTTTTCCTTCTTTTTCAAGGTTATGTTATCTTTGTGACCTAAACAAAATAATCTGTACAGTACAATTTAGAAGTTTCTTGAATTTTTTGTGTTTGGCTACAATTTGTACCTTTGAAAATGGGCTATGACTTTTCTTTGCTGTTTATGGCAGAACTATCTATTTTGCTACTTTCAGCTCTGGCCAAGTCGAGAATGCCATTTAAAATTAGTCATTTTTTCCTTCCTGGGCTTAATAGACACCTATTTCTGTAAAGACAGAGAATGGATCTTTGCATTTCCAGGAAATAGGGACAATTATGAGACTGTGCAAATAGTGGTCCCAGACAACACAGTGGTCCCAGTGGCTAACAGAATTTTATGCCATTCAGGAAATAGGAAAGCAACATGAGCAAGTTAGAGAGCAAATTATGGATAGATTTCTTTTCCTAACAAAGTGTCCAAAGAATTAGACAAGGGACATTAAGCCCCATAAGGAGAATGAAGAACAATTTGACATAATAGACCCTGAATTATCAGGAAATGAGGAAAGTTTATCTTTAGCCATCCAGCCTCCTCCTTTTATTAATCTAATATCTTTACAGCACTTTGCAATTTACATAGAGCTTTTCTTGTTGGTGGCAGCCTCCTCCTCATGTTTTCCCCTGGTCCCCCTGGGCGTTCTCCAGATCTGATCTCAGAAATGCAATTGCACGACTCATCCCCAGAAAGCAGCTTCAAATCCTTTACGCAACAAGACAGGGTCATACTGGAAAAAAAAAAAAATTCATTCAAACAAAGGTAAAAATGACTGATAATGTTTAATATGTGACCTTTCCAGAGGCATCGTATTCTACCCGAAGATAAGGTCTTAAGTTAAACAGATGATTCTGTAATTCTATAGGTCAGGCAGCAGGAGAGATTTTCTGGGGGAAGGGAGGGCATGGGATTTGAAGTGTCTTTTTTGATATCTCTAAAATGAAACTATTTAGGAAGCCATTTTGCTCTCTGGAAAAGTATTTCTCTGTCTAGTTCTGTAAAACTGATGGCGTACATTTCTTAGATTAGTTGAATTTAATTGGTTAGAATCCAGATTTTCAAACCATCCAAAAATATAGACTCAGAATTTTAGAGATTGGGACTACAAACAGCAAATGCTGGAGAGGGTGTGGAGAAAAGGGAGCCCTCCTGCACTGTTGGTGGGAATGTAAATTGATACAGCCACTATGGAGAACAGTATGGAGGTTCCTTAAAAAACTAAAAATAGAACTACCATATGACATAGCAATCTCACTCCTGGGCATATACCCAGAGAAAAGCATAATTCAAAAAGAGACATGCACACCAATGTTCATTGCAGCACTGTTTACGATAGCCAGGTCATGGAAGCAACCTACATGCCCATCAACAGACGAATGGATAAAGAAGATGTGGTACATATATAAAATGGAATATTACACAGCCATAAAAAGGAATGAAATTGGGTCATTTGTTGAGACGTAGATGGATCTAGAGACTGTCATACAGAGTGAAGTAAGTCAGAAAGAGAAAAACAAATATCGTATATTAACGCACATATGTGGAACCTAGAAAAGTGGTACAGATGAACCAGTTTGCAGGGCAGAAATTGAGACACAGATGTAGAGAACAGACGTATGGACACCAAGGGGGGAAAGTGGCAGGGGGAGGGGTGGTGACAGTGTGATGGATTGGGATTGACATGTATACACTAATATGTATAAAACGGGTAACTAATAAGAAACTGCTGTATAAAAGAAATAAAATTAAATTAAAAAAAAATAGGAAATATCCCAACATGCTTTCAAAAAAAAGAATTTTAGAGATTGGGAGAATCTTACAGCTATTTTGAACAAACCCCTTATTTTATAAATAAGAACATTGAGAGGCAGAAAGTCTAAATCTGATTAGAGCCACAAGATCCAAATGCTTTATTAATCAACGAAGCCAATAATGTAAAGACTAAACCTCAGATTGGTGAAGAAAATCCCAGAGGCCAGGTTTTGTATGTTTGGTTGTGGTTGTGGTTCCATAAATCCAACTGAAGTGCATCTGAGCTGTAGGTGACACGGTTCTAGTGCTTACCAAGGTGTTGCTTTGATCGAGCACAATCATTACCTTTTTTCCCTAGGTTAATCATTATTACTTACATTAATCTTTTACTCTCTCTATATATTTATGAAATTTAACATATAGCAGGATACTAGAGAAGTCTAGTATTGGTGACCTGCTGGATTCCTTGCTGGCTTTACACCGTCATAGATTTTTGATGCAAGCCCTTTAAAGATCATCATGTTTAGACACATGTGGCTAAACAGATGAGACACTGAGACCCAAAGAGCTGCATCCAGAATTGAAAGTTTGGATGCCCTGTATCTGCGCCCATGTCTCTGTCCGTCGTACCACGTGGCACCATTTTACAACAAGCCCAGAGGCCTCTGGTGGCTCCAGAGAGACACTTATCCTATATACTTCAAAACTGGGGAAGGTTGCCCGGCATGATCCCTTTGGAGTAAATCCAGTTCTGGAAGAGGAGAGGAGACTAAGGTATTCTTTTGCCAGGCTTTATGAGATCCCTGGAAACGTTCTCAGATGATGTGTTAGTCGCTAAGAGTTTGATTTTTTTCCATTTAGTTCCTTTTTGTTTTGCTTGGCCTAACAAGGAAGGAAAACACTTAACTGAGTGATAAAACCAATAACATCTAAATTGGCTGCTTGTTTTATGTTTTCCTCGTTCAGTATTTCCATTTGTGTTAAAATTCAGAAGCTCATCTTAAAGAGCAAAGGTTACATTCAAGATTAATGTCAAAGAATTCCTAAAATAACTGACTGAACTACCAAGATCCTGGTCCTTGGAGGAGCTGTTCTTTCCAAGAAAAGTCTGATGACTCGTGTTGGTTGTAGGAGTTTGTAATTTGCCATGAAAATTGAGCATTTATGATTTAAAGTTTCCCTTGGCTACATCTACCCTGAATTATTTGGAGGAAAATTGGAAAAAGAAAAAACCAACCAAATGGTCAATTGTCTGGGTATTTTGGCTCCATAATGACAAACATATAGCTGTTCTGCAAGTATCACATGACTGCCTGAATTTTTTATCATCCAGATTTACAGTCATGCACACATTTGAATTCAAACCTGCATTACCGTCAAGGAACAATTTGTTTCTACCTGGCATATAATTGGAAATTTAAGGCACAGACTTTGATAATTACTAGCTTAATGAATGAACATAGCTTAGTTGAATATGAAACAGCATGACTCATAGAATCAAAAATTAGTTGAAAGAAAAATATTATGTCAGAGAAAGGATTGAAGCAATCCAGCTGTAACTTATAATCAGAGCCAGCGTATTGTCTGCATAATGAGGTGTATTTTAAACCTAAATGTTCATTAAGACAATCATTTGAAAAGTTTCAATATAAAGGCAGGGTCTCTGGAACCTAAGCCCTGAGTTCTACTGATTACTAACAGGAAGGAACATCCACACATAACTTGCAGGTCAAGGGTTCACACTCATCTGTCCGAGAGTTTAGCCAAGGAATCCCTGGTGCCCAGAAAACAGGGGAGGAAAAACACACAAAAACAGGAGATTGTACGAAATGAGAAAGGGCTGTTCTGACCCACATCTATTCATCGGTCTTCAGAGGCTTTACTGCTCATATCTACCAAACTTCTAACCACTAGCAGCTTGGGCTTGGTTTCTTTTATTTTTCCGTTTGTTCATCCAAGCTAATACCTTTAATTTTGTATCATATTAATTATTTGGATGACGAATACAATTTGACGTTGATGACTAAGTAACCTGGGTCGACCATGTCAAATATCATCGCTTAGAGATCACTGATTAGAGATGCCTTCCCTAATCACCCAATCTACATATCAGACACCTCTACCCATCACAGTGTTTTATTTTCTTCAAAGCAACCACGTTCATCTAAAATTGTCTTTTTAAAAAAATTGACGGGGCTTCCCTGGTGGCACAGTTGTTGAGAGTCCGCCTGCCGATGCAGGGGACACGGGTTCGTGCCCCGGTCTGGGATAATCCCACATGAGGCGGAGTGGCTGGGCCCGTGAGCCATGGCCGATGAGCCTGCGCGTCCGGAGCCTGTGCTCTGCAACGGGAGAGGCCACAACAGTGAGAGGCCCGGGTACCACAAAAAAAAAAAAAAAAAAAAAAAAAAAAATTGGTCATGCATTTAACAGTACATTTTCTAGAGTAGCACTGTAAGATCAGGGTCCTGGATGGTCCAGTTCATTGCTGGGTATCTTGTGCCCAGGACCTAACCTGGTACATGAAAGACACTCAATAAATATCTGTTTAATAAATATCTGCCTAAGGCACATGGCCTTAATTAGATCTCTTTCTTTCCTTTGGAAGGGAAAAAACCCTCTAAGACAAACTGAGAAATTGGAAAGAAGTTAGGAATAACTAAAAACAAGACGGACTAAAACAAGCAGAGCAGATGATTGAAAAATAAAAATTCAATGACTATTATTATTCAATGATTAGGAAATAATTTATTTAAGTGATTTTACAGGTAAAAATTCAAAAGATAGTGAAAAGGTTAAAAAGTAGAAGCAATTTTGGCCAAAAAAATAAATAAAGACAAGATATTGGGTGGAAGGTTTGAACTGCAGGCTTGGCATATTCCCTGCAGGGATCCTCGGGAATTAGAATCCTGGATGGGCCAGAAGCGCGGAGGATCTGGATCTTCCTGGCACTGTAAATAAGAGCCCAGTCATTGGAAGCCACCCAGATTCAAATCCTGGAAAGTGTAGATAATTCTGAGATGAACCTTAAGTGAGATAAACCTGTATAGGTCTTAGCACTTTACCTGCTTCTTAGCGAGTATTCAAAACTGCCAGTTCTTATGATTTTTTTTAAATCAGGAAACAGGCTGTGATGAGCAGAGCTGTTGGGCCTCCCTGCCTGCATCCCATCAGCCACCAGGTTGCTCCCAAAGTTGAAGGAGTGGAGATTTGTCCAGAACATCAACGACATCTTGCAGGCGACATTTTGTGCTATCCCCTTTCCTCACTATTGGGTACTTGAGTTTCCCAAGAAATGTACATCTGGAATGGAAAAAAATTCGTAAGAAAGATTCCACTTATAAGCTCTTATTCAGACACATGTAACTGATCATGAAAGGCTTCCCCACCTCCTGTGCTATATTTTCTCCATAATCTCTCCCTGCTTCTGTTATGGCACTTAGCACCCGCAGCCGTGTTTATAACCGTTTCTCCTACAGCAAATCCCTCCAGGACAGAAGCATGTGTTACTCATTGTTATGGACTGAATTATGTCTCCCTGCCCTCAAATTCATATGTTGAAGCCCTAACTCCCCGTGTGACTGTATTTGAAGATGGAACCTCCAAAGAGGTCATTAAGGTTAAATGAGGTCATAAAAATGAGGCCCTAATCCAATAGGACTGACTTCCTTATAAGAAGAAGAGATGCCAAGGATGGTCAAGTGCACAGATGAAAGGCCATATGAGGACACAGTGAGAAGCAGCCACATGGAGCCAAGGAGAGAAGGCTCAGGAGAAACCAAAACTGCCAGTCCCTTGATCTTGAACTTTCTGCCTCCAGAACTGCGAGAAATAGATTTTTGTTGGTTAAGCCATGCAGTCTGTGGTATTCTATTCTGGTAGGACTAATACCTCCATCTATGGTGGAAGTGGTAGACTGGCACTCAGCATCCCTTGCAGCCTCCTTCCAGTGGGTCTTCCTGTACTGTAGAGGAAGAGGGCTCGAAGTGTTCTCTTTCAGTCTTGAATGTAAATGAGTTTCCTCAATCAGAGGCCCTTACGGGAGATTTGGAAGGTGGAAGCGAGGCAGGGGCCGTCTTCTGGCGGCTGAGGATGTTGCAGGGGCAAGCACAGTCAGGAAGATGCTGAGTTGTTCTGCCACAGCATTCTAGTATCCAGAACTTAGCTTCGGGGGCATTGAGAGATAGCTGTTGGCAGTGGTTGAGATAGCCTCTTGACTGCTAGATGGCCGCTAAGGCAGTGTATCCTCAAACTCAACTGTTCCTGAAGATGATCTGATTCCCCCTCCCCTGACTGTGGCAGAGGCTGCAGCTGCCTTGGTGGGTTCCCTTGACAATGTTGTTCTGAGAAACATTTCTGGAGCCCTGGTTAGAACTTGCTTCTCAAGGCTTTCCTATTTCCCAAGTATTTAATGGTCTGGATAAAATCTCCTCCTGCTTAAGAAAGCTAGAGGGGTTTCTGTTCTTTGCAACTGAATCCAGACGGACGCATTCTCCTCTGTGTCATTAGCCTTGAGCACAACGCCTGGCACGTGTAAAAGGTGAACACATGTTTATTGTTGTAGTCTAAACTAACGGTTATTAATCTTTGATGTGTATCGTCAACACCTGGAAGGCTAATAAAGAACACGAAGTCCCAGGCTCATTGAGGTAGAATAGGGCCCTCATTTTTATATTTTTATCAAGTTCCTTAGGAGATTCTAATACTCACCAAAGTTTGAGAAGCTCTGGCTGAAACATTCTCTGAGGCCTCCCAGGGACCAGGGCATGCTTCTAAGCACTTAATACTCAGTGACTCATTGAAGTCTCGTAATAACATTAACAGTTGGAAGTAGTATTATCCCCATTTTACAAATGTGAAAATTGAGGCATAAAGAGCTTAGAAAAGTCCCCCAAATCACACAGCAAGTGGTAGATCCTAGCATCTAACCCCAAGCATCAAGGAGATTAGACCATGAGCCCAAGCTCATGACCACTATAGTCTTCTGCTTGGATGATCTCTCTTTGCAGAGCCTAAAGATGAATCTCATTTAAATTTACATCATATTCCTCCAAGTAATTTTTAAAAAACTTAAGAATATCTCAGTCTCTCTGACCAGGTCCTTCAGTTACTAAAGAAAAATATTGAGCTAACAAAAATCTTTCCAGTAAAACAACAGTCTCTTGGATAAATGCCAACATATTTCAAAGTCTAATAAAACCTATTTAAATCAAGGAATAGCTTGAAGGAATAATTGCCCTCAGATACAAAACTAATAATTCCCTGAATTTTATTATATTTGAAGTGAAGAATAACAAAACTGACCCTTAGGTCCAACCATTTATTAGAGAAAGCATTTATACATTTTCAAGAATATATGAATATAGTATTATTTAGCTACAGAGTCTCACACTCCATTTTCCTTACTAATCATGTTCCTTACATTCTCAAGATTACATCCCTAAGATTTAATAAAACCTGATTATTTCTCTAATGCCTAGAAATTAATAATGTCAAAAAAGATATTAGACGATGTCTAGAGGAACTTCTTATAGAGATGTGCACAATGAATAAAAGGAAATATTCTCCCCTCACATACTTTGTAATCTCTTGGTCAAGAGAAGTTCTCACATTTAAATTTTATCATTATTAAAAGCGAGGGTGTTTCCCTGGTGGCGCAGTGGTTGGGGGTCCGCCTGCCGATGAAGGGGACATGGGTTCGTGCCCCGGTCCGGGAGGATCCTGCATGCCACGGAGTGGCTGGGCCCGTGGGCTGTGGCCGCTGGGCCTGCGCGTCCGGAGCCTGTGCTCCGCGACGGGAGAGGCCACAGCCGTGAGAGGCCCGCGTACCGCAAAAAAAAAAAAAGGGAGGATTTCTGAAAACTTTTGAAATGTTCATTCCTATCACTAGTGGGGCTTGTAAGACAAAAGTGGGACCTGAATATTTTTGAGGCAAAAATTACCCTCATTTTTCCCAGAGAGGAAATATGAGGCCAAACAAGCTGGGTTCAAATCCCATCTCTGTTATTATGAACTTTATTGTGACTTTTGACAAGTTACCTAAGATTCAAGTTTTAGTTTCTATAAAACTTAGGGAGGGACTTCCCTGGTGGCGCAGTGGTTAAGAATCCGCCTGCCAATGCAGGGGACAGGGGTTCGATCCCTGGTCTGGGAAGATCCCACATGCCCCGGAGCAACTAAGCCCGTGCGCCACAACTACTGAGCCTGCACTCTAGAGCCCATGAGCCACAACTACTGAGCCCACACGCTACAACTACTGAAGCCCGTGCGCTTAGAGCCCATGCTCCACAGCAAGAGAAGCCACGGCAGTGAGAAGCCCGTGCAACACAACGAAGAGTAGCCCCTGCTCGCCGCAACTAGAGAAAGCCTGCGTGCAGCAACAAAGACCCAATGCAGCCATAAATAAATAAATAAATTTATATATATTAAAAAAAAACTTAGGGAAAATAACCCAGACCTTATGAGGTGTTACAAGGGTTAAGTGAGATAATATTAGTTTATTTCCCTCCATGTTGAATCTCTGCAGTTCTGAAGCAAAAGAAGGAAGGAAGGGAGGGAAGGAGGGAGGGAGGAAAGGAGGGAGGGTAGAAGGAATGGAAGAAAAGGAAAGAAAAAAGATGATGACAGCAAACATCACTCACCAAAATAAAAATTCTGGAATCATGGGAATGCATGGGATAAATTGTCAGAAAACTCGGGTGTAAATTTGGAGCTCTGCCTCCACCTTCTTATGTGACTTGAAGCAGTTCTTTAATTTTACTGTTGGAAAGAGCAAATTTTTACTCTTCTCAAAAGGAAATGAAATTTTTGACCTCCCAGCTTTGTTCTAATTCTGACAATCTGTGCTGCAGGAATGTAAAAAGTAATCCTTAAAATTTGTTTTAAACTTTCCACCTTTACTCAGATCCTGAAAACCTTAAGATGTGCTTTTCAACCATCTACATTTCCTGTCCCTTTTCTTTATTTGTACTGTCAAGAGAAGTTTTCCAGCAAATGAGTCAGTGGAGACGGAAACGTTTATTTTTCTGATGTAATGTGTCAGTGATGCTCTTTTAAAGTGTTTCCTGTATGTTTTGACATTAAGTAACATCACACACATACACACACACGCACACGCACACGGTCTGAGTAAAATACTAATGGTAAATCAGGGCCGCTGTTCCCTTCTCCTTAGGGACTCCAGTTTGATATTGCCACCTTCCCTTTCTCTTAACAAAAATGCTGTTTGACATACATTTCATGTTTAGTTCTATGAATTAAACTTTGTTTTGCTTTGGGACTCTCATACATTACTTGGGACCCAGCAAAATGGACCATTGGGCCCAGATGCTCAGTCTTGGAAAGGGCTGTGGACCCAGCTCAAGAGGTCAGTCCCCAAAAATGCAGTCCAGTTCAGCATGGACACACCAAGAACAAAAGAACAATGCAGCAGGGTAAAGTGCCAAAGAGTCCCACAAAACAGAAAATCAGAACGGAAATTCTATAGAGAGAGTCAGGATGTTAGGGAGACAATGAGGGGTCAAAGTAGAATGGGGCTCCATGGAGGGAGGTATGTACACGGGCTGTTAAAGACCTATGTTAAGAACATGAATACCTCTTGGGTTGGTTAATTTTATGTGTCACCCTGGCTAGGCATGTCCTAACACGAACTTGGTCAAACCCTAATCTAGAAGTTGCTGTGAAGGTCTTTGGTAGATATGGTTAGCCTCTACAATCTGCTGACTTTAAGTAAAGCAGGTTGGCCTCCATAATGTGGGTGGGCCTCATTCAATCCGTTGTAGACCTTAAGAGCAAAAACTGAGGTTTCCTGGAGAAGAAGCAATTCTGCCTCAAGACTATAACCTAGAAATTTTGCTTGAGTTTCCAGACCGTTGCCCTGTGGATTTTGGATTCAAGATTACCACATCAACTCTTACTTGAATTTCCAACCTGCTGACCTGCTCTACAGATTTCAGGCTTTCCAAGCCCCACAGTCATATGAGTCAATTTCTTAAAATCAATCTCTCTGTATCTGTGTCTGTGAGTATAGATTTCTATCTCTATGTCTATGGGTTCTCTTCCTCTAGAAAATCCTGACTGATAAGATCTCTGTTGTCATTGTTCTTCTCCAATGCAAGGATATACAGTTTGGAAGACTCTCCTGGCCTGAAAGTTTGGGTTTAAAACTGCAAGACCCCAGCCAAGCAGCCCTGCCTGGAGAAAATTGCAAATGGTCATTTTTTTTCTTTGGCCAGCCCCTAAGAAATGTCTGCTACCTTCCAGGAACCTTATTTGGTGCCAGACTTATTTTGGTTCTCCCCAAAGCAGACTCTGAAATAAGAATTTGAGTGTAAATAGTGTGGGGAAGTAGGGAAGTGAGACAGGATAGGAAGACAAAACAGGGTATGTTAGTAAGTAGGGTACAGTTGCAGGCTAAAGTTCAACGCCACAGAGACTTCTAGGACACTGTGTGCTCTGAGGGCATACAGCTGTGTATCAAGGATACGAATTTTGCATTAATTTTCTAGATGTTGCACTATTTAAAATATTTTTACATTAAAATAAACAGATGCATATTTTGGAATACCTACACAGTCTTGTGAATTTTTGAGATAAAGCATGAAAACTCAAAGGTATTTTGAGGTATTTGAGAACCACTCTTTTAGTTCAGTCTTTGTCTTTTCCGCTCTTTATCAAACATGTAACTCAGTTTCCCATTTGAAGGCTTCTCCTTGCTGTGACACCCACTTCATTCCAGAGTTCATGGCCTTGCTCTTTCCACTGCATAGAGCTTATCTCAGGCTTAAGTCCTGGTAACAGACCTGTCAGCCCCTTCCCCAGGACCCCTTCTTGTTAACAGCCTCTGCAGTGGGCCTGCTGGTTATTCACTAGACGGCCGTGTTCTGCCCCCCACTGGCTCTGCTCCCAGATGACTGGGTCTCTGACATATGGTTTTTGATATTCTTCCTAGGTCTATAACTTGATCCTAAGTTCTCATCTGCATCCATAGGGACAACTTGTTTCCTTCCACAGTGAATAGAAACAGGCCCTACTACGATCTTCAATTGGATCTCTAGGACTTAATATTGTAGCTGTCTTATTCTGATATATACGCTTGTCTTGTACATGTCACTATGCCTTCAAGAAAACTGCAACAACAACAACAACAACAAGATGGCAAGGAGATGCTGCAGGGAAGGCCACATAAAATGGAAAAGAAGCAGAGTTGTAATCATAGAAATGAAGAGAAAACGAGCTAGGTAGATCCTGCTCTACTCGGTTCCCTGAAACTTAGAGGAAGAGCCTGGAGAAACGAGGACATCACTTGGCAGCAGTAAATCTCTTTCTCCCCAAGCAGTGCAGCTTGTATTGAAGAATAGGTTATTTCTAATGTTCACTTCTGCTTGTACCACCAGAGAGAATAACCTAGAATTTCAATAGAGTGGTTTCTAGATACAGAGAGCCCTTCATCGAAAGTCATTTATGCACAGAAATATAGATCAATGGAACGGGATAGAAAGCCCAGAGATAAACCCACGCACATATACCTTATCTTTGGTAAAGGAGGCAAGAATATACAGTGGAGAAAAGACAGCCTCTTCAATAAGTGGTGCTGGGAAAACTGGACAGCTACATGTAAAAGAATGAAATTAGAACACTTCCTAACATCATACAGAAAAATAAACTCAAACTGGATTAAAGACCTAAATGGAAGGCCAGACACTATAAAACTCTTAGAGGAAAACATAGCCAGAACACTGTATGACATAAATCACAGCAAGATCCTTTTTGACCCACCTCCTAGAGAAATGGAAATAAAAACAAAAGTAAACAAATGGGACCTAATGAAACTTAAAAACTTTTGCACAGTAAAGGAAACCATAAACAAGAGGAAAAGACAACCCTCAGAATGGGAGAAAATATTTGCAAATGAAGCAAATGATGAAGGATTAATCTCCAGAATTTACAAACAGCTCATGCAGCTCAGTATCAAAAAAACAAACAACCCAATCCAAAAATGGGCAGAAGACCTAAGTAGACATTTATCCAAAGAAGATATACAGAGTGCCAACAAACACATGAAAGAACGCTCAACATCATTAATCATTAGAGAAATGCAAATCAAAACTACAATGAGATATCATCTCACACTGGTCAGTATGGCCATCATCAAAAAATCTACAAACAATAAATGCTGGAGAGGATGTGGAGAAAAGGGAACACTCTCGCACTGTTGGTGGGAATGTAAATTGATACAGCCACCATGGAGAACAGTATGGAGGTTCCTTAAAAAACTAAAACTAGAACTACCATATGACCCAGCAATCCCACTACTGGGCATATACCCTGAGAAAACCACAATTCAAAAAGAGTCATGTACCACAATATTCATTGCAGCTCTATTTACAATAGCCAGGACATGGAAGCAACCTAAGGGCCCATCAACAGATGAATGGATAAAGAAGGTGTGGCACATATATACAATGGAATATTACTCAGCCATAAAAAGAAATGAAATTGAGCTATTTGTAGTGAGGTGGACGGACCTAGAGTCTGTCATACAGAGTGAAGTAAGTCAGAAAGAGAAAAACAAATACCGTATGCTAACACATATATATGGAATCTAAAAAAAATGGTCATGAAGAACCTAGGGGCAAGACGGGAATAAAGTCGCAGGTCTACTAGAGAATGGACTTGAGGACACGGTGAGGGGGAAGGGTAAGCTGGGACAAAGTGAGAGAGTGGCATGGACATATACACACTACCAAACGTAAGGTAGATAGCTAGTGGGAAGCAGCCGCATAGCACAGGGAGATCAGCTCGGTGCTTTGTGACCGCCTGGAGGGGTGGGATAGGGAGGGTGGGAGGGAGGGAGACGCAAGAGGGAAGAGGTATGGGAACATATGTATATGTATAACTGATCCACTTTGTTATAAAGCAGAAACTAACACACCATTGTAAAGCAATTATACTCCAATAAAGATGTAAAAAAAGAAAGTCATTTATACAGAAGCTGCTTTCTTCACATGTCACCAATTTTTTTTTTTTTTTTTTTTGCGGTACGCAGGCCTCTCACTGTTGTGGCCTCTCCCGTTGCGGAGCACAGGCTCCGGACGCGCAGGCTCAGCGGCCATGGCTCACAGGCCCAGCCACTCCACGGCATGTGGGATCTTCCCGGACCGGGGCACGAACCCATGTCCCCTGCATCGGCAGGCGGACTCTCAACCACCGCGCCATCAGGGAAGCCCACATGTCACCAATTTTTGTCGTCTTTTTTTTTCTCACAATAACATTTACAGAGGTTTTGCTCTTGCCACATAATCTTTTACTCATAGACCTTATTTTACAAGTGGATCTTCTTACTTGTTTTTAGCTTTTAAAATAGCATCATGATACTGAGGAATTGCTACATTGAGAAGTACTATAATTTAGATTCTGGGTCTTAAACTGCACACAATCAACTCTGTGTGAATGGTAAGTGATCTGAATATTGCCTAGCTCTAACGGTTTTAATTTATTTGTAGTCTGATTGGCCCCAATATCAGTCAGGGAAGTTGATTTATAAGTGTTCATATCATAGTAAAATTTTACACTGAAGTCATTTTGGACAATATAGCAGCATCAACAAGCAATCCTTCTCCCTCACCTTTCTCCCAGGATTGAGAATAAAGTACTGAATTATTTCTTGCCAGAGTCTCTTGTAGCTAGAGGTGGTTTTGTGAGAGAGCTTAAGGCAATAAGTAGCATGGAGTATTCTTGGGGGCTTCTTGGAAAAAAATAGTTTTTCCTCAAGAATGAGAGACATACACAGTCATTGAGAACGCTTATTTCCTCCCTCCCTGCCTTTGTAGGCAGCAGTAGGAGAACATGTTACTTGGACCTGAAGTAGCCATCCTGAGACTGAAGCAATAAGCTAGATGGTGAAAGCCAGCATGCTAAAGATGGCAACATGGAAAAGAAAAGAAGAGCTCAGATTCTTGATGATGTTGTTGAGGCACTGAACCAAACTTGGGACACTCTTCCAGATTTGTTGTTAATAATAAGTATCCTATAATTTAAACCACTGTTACTTGGATTTTCTCCTGAGAGTTTTATAATTTACAAGGAGTCAGCACAGTTCCTGAGATTGCTCACAGAACCATTAGCCCAATCTTCCCGTTTCACACACAGTTGCTTGGGACCAGAGGAAGAAAAAAAAAAAATGGGGAGTGGAGGATAGCGTGGTCTGATACTCAGCCTGGACTCAGAAATGAGGTATGGCTGCCTTGTAAAGGGAGGTGGCAAACAGAATCAAAGGGGCTTTTTTCATGAGGGCTTTGGTGACCCTTGGGATTTAAGCACCTGTGGTGTTTTGCAGCTTTAAGATCACCAAGAAGCAGCACCCTGGACAGTGGCTTGGGGGCATCAGACATCACCCAAGTGAGCAGAGGAGGTAACAAGCAGAATTTTTCCTAAGCGCACCTGTGTCGTTTCCTAAGCTAGCATGTGGGGCTGCATATCCATGACAGGTCGTTGATATCTGTATGAGCTCCTTTGTTCCCAAACACAGAGAGATCTGTGACATTCGTGATACACACAACACACATAATAATTGTTATTTCAGTAAATTCCTGACGACATACAATTCAAGCCATTCTGCAGACACAACATGCTAAAAGCAGTGTCTCCTTCTAAAATAACAGCTGAAAATAATTTTCATTGTAGACTGTAGAGTTTATGCAAGCCACACTCATGTGAATAAAGTAAGGACATGTTCTGTTATACCCTGAAGCATGCCTTGTTTTTGCGTTAGGCTGGCAGGGTGTTTTTGATGTGGTCCACACCCTTGCCTCTGTGAAGTTACTGGTCAGTGATTTTAAATGCATCCCCTCACCCACAGTGAAATCTGACACTACATTGTATGTAAAATAAATCAAAGCAGCGCAGGTCTGAGAAAGTCAAGATTGGGTACAGGGCCTTATACATGTTGGCCCAGAGTACCTCTGCTCCGAATTTGAGGCAATTTCAAGGAGGCTTCTCTCTGCATCTAGTTTGTTGTTGTCTCCGTTTATACAGTTTTAACCGTTCAGATTATTTGGACCCCTTTTGCTATCATTTGTTAGTCTGCGTCATAGTTCACTCTAACATGTCAGAAATAGTGTTTTCCCAATCCTCAACCACACTAGGTAGAGTAAGAATTTCCAAGGTAAAGTTCTCCCTTGAGGGATAAATATGGGAATCTGCACCTTCAATGACTTTAAAGTAATAAAATGTCTAGATACACAGGTGGGAGGGGCCTGTCTACAATTCCAGCTCTTTATGTGCTGGCCTTACCATCCCTTTGGGACTGAGACTTCCTTGAGAGAAAGGACCATTTCTTACTTGTATTCCTTGCCATTCCTAGCACAGAGCAGGTGTTCTGAAAAGTCTGGCTAAATCGAATTGAAAAAAAAAAGAGAACCGAGGGCATTCTAGAATTGAATTATACTCCAACACACCCGCTTCTATGTATGTGAGAAACACTTTTTTAATGTTAGGATTAAATTTTGTTTTTGCTTGGGCATGCCTTCAGAATCAAATCCTAACTTCTTAATTGCTGCTTTAAGACTGAAAATTGTTTTCTCTTTAAAAGAAAAGTTTTTAAAGCCTCTATCTGTGCAAAGAATTGTGCTGGCTACTTTCACATGTTTTGCTACATTTCTTTAGGTACTTTCTATTCTCTTGTCAATTGAACTGAGCATTGTTTTTGCCAAATTATCTCAATTTAATATTTACTGATTTTTAATACTAGGTACACTATCCCCTCAGGTGGGTATTTTATCCTCTTGTTACAGATGAGAAAGCTGAAACTCTGAGGACGGAAGGGACTCATGCAGTTCCAAGGGTACAGAGTAGGAGGGAAGCTAGACCGTCTTCTGACTCTACGCACCATGCCTTTTCTTCGGCTCCATGGTTTCATTTCTTTCCCTTTAGTTATCTCTTTAGTTATTAATCACTTCACCCTTTTCAATCTCAAAAGAACTTTCTCCACAATTTTCTTTTTTTGTTCATAGTGATGTTTGTGCCGGAGATTCCTGAATGGGTGGGGTGTTGGGATGGAGGGACTGTGAAGAGTTGAAGAGATGTACTCATCTATGAGTTTGAGAAATTCTGAGGTGTGGGAGAATGTTTTGTAGAGTCTGTCATTAATTGCCTTAAGTACTTTTTTTTTCCTTGCCTGCCTCATTCCAAAGATGTTTTAATAAACGAACCTGACCAAACAGGTTATTTGGAATTTGTATTTACCATCACAATATTCCGAACAGTTGTGTTGTGAAGACCAGGGCACTGTGCATAGATGCCAGAGGTCCGGTCCCTTTGAATTGTTATTGCTCACCTGGTTTAGTCCTTTGCTATTCAGAATATAGTCCTTGGGCCACCAGGGTCACCATCTCCTGGGAGCTTGCCAGAAATGCAGATTAGCAGGTCCCACCAGAGGCCTATTGAATCAAAAGCTTGATGCCTAAGCACATTAAAATTTAATGCAGTTAGACTAGTTTTTGCAGCAATCTTGGTCTGTTTTCTTGGAATCTACATCTTCTCTGCTTAAAATATATGCACACACACATTTGAAATTAATTCCTTATTATTTTGGTGAGGTTATTCTAATACGTGTATTGTTCCATAGGCCTTATATTAGCTGGCTTTTCGAATGTCATTCAACTAATTAAATCAGCTACTTCTAGTTCTCTTAAAAAATTTTGCTCTGTTACTTTGATGTCCAGAACCATGTTTTATTTACCTTTGTGTCCACAGTTTCTTGTATGTAAATGCTCAATAGGTTGAAAGCTGAATGAATTTTGAATTGATTTTTGATTGAACGAATGAGTGCATGGAAGAAGAGAAATCTGGATGGTACATTCCTTAAGGCTGGGACAATGTCTTAGCTATCCTGGAATTGCCAATGCTTCACAGAAAACCTATCAATAAATGCTTCTTGGTTAAGTTGTAGCTGTTTGATAAGGAGATGCTGTCTATTTATTCCTGGCATAAGACCCCAGAGAACAGAAAGAGTAGGGGGGAAAAAATGGAGTGCTAAGTATAGTACTAGGGCCCGTCACAATTGTTACCTCAGCTAATCATCAGAGCATCTTGTCAACTGGGTATTATTTTACTAAGGCGGAAACTGAGTTCTGAAATTTAAGCACCTCGCCCAAGTTCACACGGCTAGCATCACAGCCTCATAATTTTTGGAAGTCATTTGCCATGTCGTTGTGTGCACTGCCCTGTTTCTGTAGAGATTGGAAGGTTATTATTTTCCTTTACAATATTTTCCTATTATTTTCCTTTATAATAAAACACAAAATACACAACTTTCTGATTTCCCCTGGTGCATCAGAGGCGCTGTGGCTCTAGAGGAAAGAGCTCCTCCTCTTGCCTTTCAACAACAGACCAAGCAGGAACAATGGAGTGAAAAGCTACTCCCCTCCCCCCACCCCGCAGGTCGTTTTCTGCCAGCGGAACGCAGGGGCTGGAACCTTCAGGCGTGGGGGGGACCAGAGAGGAACGGACACACGGCCCGGCAGTTGCTTGGTAACGCCCGCTGGAGGAGTCCCTGCGTAATAAGGTCCCCGAGAAGTGTCACTGGCCCTGATTGGGACCCCGTACGTAGCCGGTTCTCTCCCCGCTAGCGGCCTGCCCCCGCTGCTTGGCGGGCTAGGACAGGGGAAATGTTGCAGGAGGAGTCGGATCTCGCTCTCATTATTGCCCAGATAGTCCAAAAGCTCAAGGGCTCCAATTTGTACGCTCAGTTGGAACGGCAGGCCTGGGTAAGTGAGGCTGAGTGGGAAGGGATGGAGACCAGCGGGGCCGTGGCGGTGCTTCGGCCTCCTTCTGCACCCCGCTGACCTAAGCCGAAGCCCGTCTCGGGTCTCTCCAGCTCCGCTCCTGGGCAGGGAAAAGCCTCCCTTCCAGGTGTAAGCTCCACTTGCTCAGTTTCGGGCGTGAGAGTAATAGATTTTTTTTTTTTTAAAAGAAAGGTGGGGCACGTCACGCCTTTCTTCAGGCCAGAGAACCGCTGAGGCTATTCATTCATATTGTAGTCCTTTACAGGGTCTAATTTTTTAAGCTGCTGGCGTGTGTGGAGGTAGGTTGGACAACTTTTTCCATCCTGTAGGTGGGTTTGAGCCCCCAGGTACATTTTGGTTTTCGCGTCTATATATCACCTTCTTGCACTCTACCCTCCCTGCAATGATTGCCCGTCTAACCGTCCACTGGGCGTTTATCGAGTATTTTCTAATATGCTAAGTTCTTTGGATGCAGAGATTGATCAGGAGATCTTTCCCTTTTTTTTGTGAATGTGATAAATGGAATCATACAGTATGTAAAATTTTGTGCCTGGTGTCTGTCATTTTGCATAATGCTTTTGAAATTCATTCGTGTTGTTGGTATTTCAGTAGTTCTGTTCCTTTTTATTGTTGAGTAATATTTCATTGTTTGGATGTACTACGATTTGTTTATCCATTCATTGGTTGCTGGGCAGTTTTGGTTATAGAGCTATGGGTTGTTTCTGTTTATAGAGATTATGAGTAAAGCTAATACGTGTTTTCTGGTATAGGTTTTTTTTTTTTTTTTTTGCGGTACGCGGGCCTCTCACAGCTGTGGCCTCTCCTGTTGCGGAGCACAGGCTCCGGACGCGCAGGCTCAGCGGCCATGGCTCACGGGCCCAGCCCCTCCGCGGCATGTGGGATCTACCCGGACCGGGGCACGAACCCATGTCGCCTGCATCGGCAGGCGGGGTCTCAACCGCTGCGCCACCAGGGAAGCCCTTTGTTTTGGTTTTTAGTTTTCTTTTCTCTTGGATAAATACCTAGGAGTGGAATTGCTGAGTTGTATGGTAAGTGTATGTCTGTAAGAATCTGCCAAACTTTTCCTAAGTGGCTGTATTATTTTGCATTTCCACCAGCAGTTATGAGGATTGCTCTGCATCCTTGCTAGTGCTTGATGTCAGTTTTTAATTAATTAATTTTTATTTATAATTACACTCCTCTAGTAGGAGCATAATGATATCCCTTGTGGCTTTAACTGCATTTGCCAAATGACTAAAGATATTGAGCATCTTATCAAATGTTTATATCTCCTTTGGTGAAGTAGTCTGTTCAAATCTTTTGCCTATTAAAAAAAATTGTGTTTGTTCTCATATTGTTGAATTGTAAGGATTCTTTATATATGGCATAAGTCCCTTATCAGAGATGCAGCTTGCAAATACTTTCTCCCAGTCTGTGGTTTATCTTTTCATTTTCTTAACTGGGTCTTTCAAAGAGCAGAAATTTAGAATTTTGAAGACATACATTTTTATCAATTTCTTTCATGATTTGTGCTTTTTGTGCCCTGCCTAAGAATCTTTGCCTCCCCCAAGTTCTCAAAAAGTTTCTCCACAGTATGGAGTTTCCTTAAAAAACTAAAAATAGAACTACCATACAACCCAGCAATCCCACTACTGGGCATATACCCTGAGAAAACCATAATTCTAAAAGAGTCATGTACCAAAATGTTCATAGCAGCTCTATTTACAATAGCCAGGACATGGAAGCAACCTAAGTGCCCATCAACAGATGAATGGATAAAGAAGATGTGGCACATATATACAATGGAATATTACTCAGCCATAAAAAGAAACGAAATTGAGTTATTTGTAGTGAGGTGGATGGACCTAGAGTCTGTCATACAGAGCAAAGTAAGTCAGAAAGAGAAAAACAAATACTGTATGCTAACACATATATATGGAATCTAAGAAAAAAAAAAAAGGTCATGAAGAACCTAGGGGTAAAACGGGAATAAAGACACAGACCTACTAGAGAATGGACTTGAAGATATGGGGAAGGGGAAGGGTAAGCTGTGACGAAGTGAGAGAGTGGCATGGACATATATACACTACCAAACGTAAAGTAGATAGCTAGTGGGAAGCAGCCGCATAGCACAGGGAGATCAGCTCAGTGCTTTGTGACCACCTAGAGGGGTGGGATAGGGAGGGTGGGAGGGAGGGAGACACAAGAGGGAAGAGATATGGGAACATATGTATGTGTATAACTGATTCACTTTGTTATAAAGCAGAAACTAACACACCATTGTAAAGCAATTATACTCCAATAAAGATGTTAAAAAAAATAAAAAAAAATGGTATCATGTCAGGAGGGAAAACCAGAA
The DNA here is from genome assembly GCF_964270905.1 of Leucopleurus acutus. Classification (NCBI taxonomy): domain Eukaryota; kingdom Metazoa; phylum Chordata; class Mammalia; order Artiodactyla; family Delphinidae; genus Leucopleurus; species Leucopleurus acutus. Next base: position 52,861,303 of record NC_139146.1, read on the forward strand.
AACGATAAATTCCATATGTTTAGAAAAAAGAAAAGAAAAAAAAGCTTCTCCTGTGTTTTGTTCTAGAAGTTTTATTAGTTTTAGCTTGCACATTTAGATCTAGAATCCATTTTAAGTCAATTTTTATATATGATGTCAAGCTTTTTGTTGTTGTTGTTTTTTGCATGTGTATGTCCAATACCATACCTATTTCTAGTACTTATTTGTTGACAAATCTATCCTTTCTCCACTAATTTTCCTGGCACCTTTGCTGAAAATTGATTTAGTATACACACACACGCGCGCGCGTGCGCGCGCACGCGTGCATACACGAATATTTCTGACTCTATTCTGTTCCATCGATCTATTTGTCTATTATTATGCTAATACCACACTATTTTGATTTTTATAACTTTATAGTAAGTCTTGAAATCAGGTAGTTAGTCGTCCAACTTTGTTTCTCTTTTTCAATATTGTTTTGACTACTCTAGGTACTTTGCTTTGCCATATGAATTTTAGAATCATCTTGTAAATTACTACAAAAAACTTACTGGGATTTGTATTGGGGTTATGTTGAATGTAGAGATCAATTTGGGGAGACTTGACATCTTAACAGTATTGAATTTTCTGGCCAATGAACATGCTTTGTGTCTCCATTTATTCTTATCTGCATATTCTCTCATCACTGTTTTATAGTTAAGTGCACAAATATTGACATATTTTATTAAGATTTTCCCCAAGTATTTCATGTTTTTTTGATACTATTAACATGCTGACTTTTTTTCTCATTTCAGTTTCCAATTACTTGTTGTTAGTATACAGAAATAAAATTGATATTTGTATATTTACCATGTATCCTGGGGACTTACTAAGCTTACTTGTTAGTTATAGTACCGTTTTTGTAGATTGCTTAGTATTTTCCAAGTATATGTGTCATTTGCGAATAAAGATGTTTTACTTCTTCCTTTCCAATCAGTGTGCCTTTTAGTTCTTTTTCTTGCCTTGTTACACTGGCTAGTGACACCAGTGCAATGTTGTATGGATGCTTTTTGTTAGGTTGAAGAAGCTCTCTTCTATTCCTGGTTTTCTGAGTGTTTTATTACTAATTGATGTTGAATTTTGTTAAATACTTTTCTTGTATCTGGAGAGATGCTCATGTGATTTTTTAATATATGTTGATATGGTGAATAATACTATTTGGTTTTGATTGTTGAACCAATTTTGCATTCCTAAGATAAATTCTACTTGGCTATAATGCATTGTCCTTATATATTTCTTGATTCAATTTGCTAATACTTTGTTGAAGATTTTGTGAGTATTTTTATAAAGGATATTGGTTTATAGTTTTACTTTAACATCTTTGTCTAGATTTGATATCAGGTAATGCTGATCTCTTAAATTGAGTTGAGAAGTGTTCCCTTCTCTCCTGTTTTCTGGAAGAATTTGTATAGAATTGATATTATTTCCTCCTTAAATGTTTGGTAGAATTCCCAATAACGTTATTGGGGGCTGGAGTTTTCTTTGCGGGAACATTTTTTTTTTTTTTTTTTTTGCGGTACGCGGACCTCTCACTGCTGTGGCCTCTCCCGTTGCGGAGCACAGGCTCCGGACGCACAGGCTCAGCGGCCATGGCTCACGGGCCCAGCCGCTCCATGGCATGTGGGATCTTCCCAGACCGGGGCACGAACCCGTGTCCCCTGCATCGGCAGGCAGACTCTCAACCACTGCGCCACCAGGGAAGCCCACGGGAACATTTTTTAATAAAGAATTTAATTTTTAAAACATGTGTGAGACCATTCAGATTATCTTGTTGAGTGTTCCACATGCCCTTGGAAAGCATGAGCATTCTGCTGTTACTGTACTCTACATGTCAATTAGGTCAAGTATATTGACAATTTTGTTCAGGTGTTCTATATCTTTACTGAGTATGGAGGCTTCAGTCAGTACAGTCAGGAGCCAAGCTAGGCTTGAGTTTTGTTATTACTGTCATTAGCTTCAGTGTACCACAAGCTTCAAATTCAGTGGGCTGCTGTAACTTTGTGCTTAGAAATAGTCCTGGGGTACTGGAGGGTTTTTCTCAGTGTCTGTATCCTCAGTTTTCATTTGTCTCATTTGCCTGTGCCACAGAGGGAGGTCTCTCTCCATGCTCTGATCCCTTCCTCAGCAGTAGTCTGTTGTTTGTTACTCAGTCCTAAGCTCATGGTAGATACAGGCGTTTTCTGTCCTCCTGGTCCTGTCTCAGTCCAGGTGCCTTGGGAGTGGGTCTTTGACAACGTTCCTTTCTCTTCTGCTTTTGGCAGCCAAACTTTGCCTTGTGGCAAATAATGGGTGAAAGAGAGATTCCTGCCTCTTCCTAGTTGTGGCTTACCTCTGCTATGTACTGGTACAGGATTTGGGGCCCGTGAGAGTTTTCTTACGTTTCCATGAGGAAGACAGTTTTTGTATCTATCTCACCCCCAGAAGCAACAAATTATTGCCTCCCTCAGAGGTTTAAGGCCTCTTCCTCAAATGAGAGGAGAGTTTGGGCAAGGTGGCATGGTTGCATGCTTGTTTTGTAGTGGTAGCCTATCCTTTCTTGCACACCTGTGCCACAGAAGGGGGCTCTCTGCAGTTCCTGCTCTCCATCCTGATGGAGACCTATGGAAGAGAGCATGCAAGTGGGTGTGAATTCCCCTTGGGTTTTGAGCTCCCAGTGTTTCTCAACTGACATGCTAGCCCACATCTCATCAATAACAGTTAACAATTTTAGCTGAATTCTTCGGTAGCCTCCTTTTCCTCCTGTGCTTTGCCAAATATGAAACAGTTTGGAGTCCCATCTGTCTTTAGAGGGGCTTGTTACTCTTTGGAATTTAGTTCACTTGATTGTCTTAAAACTTCAGTTTTTTGGTGAGTTGAAAAGTTATGATTTTGTAGATTATACCACTTTTTCTCATTGTTAGGGTGGGAGAGATGTTCCTTATTCTGGCTGTCCACATCCTATGCATTAGCAGAAGTCCAATAGTAAGTGCTGAAGGATTGAATCTATGTCAGTGAGAAAGATTGGTCTGTAATTTTCCTTTCTTGTAATGTCTTTGACAAGTTTTATATCAAGGTTATACTGGCCTGATAAAATGGTAGGGAAGTGTTCCCCCCTTTTTTCTTTTCTATTTGATACAAAAATGTTTAACTGTGTTATTTCTTTCTTAAATGTTTGGAAGAATTCTCCATTGAAGCCTGTGTCTCAGATTTTCTTTTGAGAAGGTTTTTTATTTTGTTGTGTTTTGTTTTTAATTAGTAGACTTTATTTTTTAGAATGGTTTTAGGCTTACAGAAAAATTAAGTAAAAGGTACAGAGTTCCCATACATCCCCTTTCCTTATATACTGTTTCCCTTATTATTGGCATCTTGCATTAGTGTGGTACATTTGTTACTATTGGTGGACCAATCGATATTGATACATTATTATTAAAGTCCACAGTTTTCATCAGGGTTCACTGTTTGTGTTGTATAGGTCTATGGATTTTGACAAATGTATAATACCGTGTATCTACTATTCCAGTATCTTACAGAATAGTTTTACAGTCCTAAAAAAAATCCCCTGTGCTCCACCTACGCATCCCTCCCTCCTTCCAAGCCCCTGGCAACCACTTGGTTTTTACTGTCTCTATAGTTTTGCCTTTGAGAATGTCCTATAGTTGTAATCATAACAGTATGTAGCTTCTTCAAATTGACTTCTTTCACTTGGCAATGTCCGTTATGTTACTGTATGTCTTTTTGTTTCTTGATACCTTTTTTTTTTCTGAATAATATTATATTGTGGGGATGTATCAATTTGTTTATACATTCACTATCTGTTGAAGGACATCTTGGTTGCTTCCAAGATTGGCAGTTATGAATAAAACTGGTATAAACATTCCTGGGTAGATTTTTTTTTTTTTTTTTTTTTTTTTTTGGCTCCAGACGCACGGGCCCAGCAGCCATGGCTCACGGGCCCAGCCGCTCCGCGGCACGTGGGATCTTCCCAGACCGGGGAACGAACCCACGTCCCCTGGATTGGCAGGCGGACTCTCAACCACTGCGCCACCAGGGAAGCCCTCCTGGGTAGATTTTTGTGTTGACATAAGTTTTCAGCTAATTTTGGTAAATACCAAGAAGCATGATTTCTGGCTTGTATGGTAAAAATTTGGTAGAAACTGACAACTTGTCTTCCATTGTGGCTATAACATTTTTGCATTCTCACCAGCACTGATTGAGAGTTCCTGTTGCTGTACATTCTCACCAGCATTTGGTGTTATCAGTGTTTTAGATTTTGGCCATTCTGATAGGTGTGTTGTGATATCTCACTGTTGTTTTAATTTGCAATTCCCTAGTGACATGTGATATTGAATATCTTTTCATATGTTTATTTGCTGTCTGTATGTCTTCTTTGGTGAGGTGTCCCTTCAGGTCTTTTGCCCATTTTTAATCGGGTGTTCTTATTGTTGAGTTTTAGGAGTCTGTTTTATGTTTTGGGTACAAGTCCTTTATCAGATATGTGCTTTGCAAATATCTTCTCCCAATTTGTGGCCAGTCTTTTCATTCTCTTAGCAGTATCTTTCTCAGAGAAGTTTTAAATTTTAATGAAGTCCAACTTATCAATTTTTTTCTTTTATGGATCATGCTTTTGGTGTTATGTCTAAGAATTAATCACCAAACTTAGATTTTATCCTATGTTATCTTTTAGAAGTCTTATGGATCTGGGTTTTACATTTATTATCCTTTTTTTTTTTTTTTTTTGCATGTGGATGACCAGTTGTTCCAGTACAATTTGTTGAAAAGACTGTCTTTGCTCCATTGAATTGCCTTTTCTCTTTTTTCAAAGATCAGTTGACTATATTTGTGTTGGTATTTCTGAGTCTCTATTCTATTCCATTGATCTACTTGTCTATTTTTTAACATTACTGCATTGTCTTGATTTTCGTAGCTTTATAATAAGTTGAAGTTGTCAGTCCTCCAGTTTTGTTCTGCTTCAGCATTGTGTTGGAAAGATTTTAAAGAACAGATTCAATTTTTAATAGATTTAGGAGTATTCAGATTTTCTATTCCTTCTATTGTCAGCTTTGATAAATTGTGTTTTTCAAAGAATTTGTTCATTTAAATGATATAAATAGTTGGCTTAAAGTTGTCTATAATAAGCTATTATTTCTTTATAATGTCTGAAAAGTCTGTCACAGTTTCTGATTATGAAAATTTGTGTGCATGTGTGTCTTTGAACAGTTTTGCTAGGTGTTTATCTACTTAATTGATCTCATCAAAGAACCAGTTTTAGCTTTGCAGTTTTCTCTTAATTTTGGATCACATCTTTATTATTAATTTTCTCCTATTTTCTTTGGGATTGATTTGCTGTTCTTTTTTTAGTTTCTTGCGATGGAAACTTAGATCATGGATTTCAAGACTTTTTTCTGTTCTAAAATATGCATTTAAGGCTATGATTTTTCCCCTAAGCACTACTTTAATTGCATTCCACAGTTTTAATGAGTTATATTTTTACTATCCTTTTGTATAAAACATTTCCTAATTTTTTTTGTCATTTAAAAACTTTGACCCAAGGGCTATCCTGAAGTATATTGCTTAATTTCCAAGCCATTAATATTTTCTTTTTGTACTTTTTTCGAAGTACAGTTGCTGTACAATATTATATGTTATAGGTGTAAAATATAGTGATTCACAATTTTTAAAAGTTGTACTCCACTTATAGTTGTTATAAAATATTGGCTATATTCACCATGTGGTACAATATATCCTTGTAGTTATTTTATACCTAATAGTTTATACCTCTTAATCCCCTACTCCTATATTGCTCCTCCCTTCCCTCTCCCCACTGGTAATGACTAGTTTGTTTTCTGTATCTGTGAGTATGCTTCTTTTTTGTTTATTCACTAGTTTAAAAATTTTTTAGATTTCACATATAAGTGATATCATATAGCATTTGTCTTTCTGTATGACCTATTTCACTTAGCATAATGACTTCCAAGTCCATCGATGTTGCTGCAAATGGCAAAATTTTGTTCTTTTTTATGGCTGAGTAGTATTCCATTGCATGCATATATATATATGTATGTGTGTGTGTGTGTGTGTGTGTGTAGTGTATATATATATGTGTGTGTATATATTTTATATATATATATATATATATATATAATCTCCCATCTTCTTTATCCATTCATCTAATGATGAACACTTAGGTGGCTTCCATATCTTGGCAATTGCAAATAATGCTGCTATGAACATTGAGGTGCATGTATCTTTTTGAGTTAGTGTTTTTGGTTTTTTTGGATCTGCACCCAGGAGTGGAATTGCTGGATCATATGGTAGTTCTATTTTTAGTTTTTTGAGAAACTGCCATGCTGTTTTCCATAGTGGCTGTACCAATTTACATTCCCACTAACAGTGTAGGAGGGTTCCCTTTTCTCCACATCCTCGCCAACATTTGTAACTTGTGTTCTTCATGATAACTATTCTGACAGGTATGAGCTTTCAATGTGCATTTCCCTGATGATTAACAATGTTGAGCATCTTTTCATGTGCCTTTTGGCCATCTGCATTTCTTCTTTCAAAAAATGTCTATTCAGTTCTTCTGCCCATTTTTTAATCAGGTAGTGTTTTTTTATATTGAGTTGTATGAGCTGTTTATATGTGTTGCATATTAATCCCTTATCAGACATATCATTTGCAAATATTTTCTCCCACTCAGTAGTTGTCTTTTTGCTTTGTCAGTGGTTTTCTTTGATGTGCCAAAGCTTTTAAATTTAATTAGACTGCATTTGTTTATTTGCTTTTATTTCCTATGATTTAGGAGATGGATCCAAAAAATTATTGCTGTGATTTATGTCAAAGAGTGTTCTGCTTATATTTTTCTCTAGGAGTTTTATAGTATCTGGTCTTACATTTAGGTCTTTAATTCATTTTGAGTTTATTTTTGTATATGGTGTTACAGAATGTTCAAATTTGTTTTTTTACATGTAGCTGTCCAGGTTTCCCAGTACCACTGATTGAAGAGACTGTTTTTTCTCTGTTGTATATTCTTGCCTCCTTTGTTGCAGATTAATTGACCTTAAGTGTGTGGGTTTATTTCTGGGCTGTCTATCATGTTGCATTGATATATGTGTCTGGCTTTTTTTTTTTTTTTTTTTCTTTTGCGGTACGCGGACCTCTCACTGTTGTGGCCTCCCCCATTGCGGAGCACAGGCTCTGGACGTGCAGGCTCAGCGGCCATGGCTCACAGGCCCAGCCGCTCCGCGGCATGTGGGATCTTCCCGGACCGGGGCACAAACCCGTGTCCCCTGCATTGGCAGGTGGACTGGCAACCACTGCGCCACCAGGGAAGCCCTATGTGTCTGTTTTTGTGCCAATACTATACTGTTTTGATTACTGTAGCTTTGTAGTATGAAGTCAAGGAGCATGATTCCTCAGCTCTGTTCTTTTTCTCAAGATTTTCTTGGCTGTTTGGGGTCTTTTGTATTTCCATACAAATTTTAAAATTATTTGTTCTAGTTCTGTGAAAAATGCCATTGGTATTTTGATAGGGATTGCACTGAACCTGTAGATTGCCTTGGGTAGTATGGTTATTTTGACAATATTGATTCTTCCAATTCAAGAACACGGTGTATCTTTCCATCTGTTTGTGTTGTCTTCAGTTTCTTTCATCAATGTCTAGCAGTTTTCTGAGTATAGGTCTTTTACTTCCTTAGGTAGGTTTATTCCGAGGTATTTTATTGGTTTTGATGTGATGGTAAATGGGATTGTTTCCTTAATTTCTCTTTCTGATTGTTGTTAGTGTATAGAAATGCAATAGATTTCTGTATATTAATTTTGTATCCTTCAACTTTATTCTATTCATTGATGAGCTCTTGTTTTCTGGTGGCATCTTTAAGATTTTCTATGTATAGTATCATGTCAATGTTATTGATTTCCAGCTTAATGTCAGTGTTGTCAGAGAACATTTTCTGACTGATTAAATATTTTAAAATTTGTTGAGGCTTGCTTCACAATCTAGTATGTAGTCAATTTTGCTGCGTGTTCCACATGCACTTGTAAATAATGTGTATCTGTCACTGTTGGGTCAGGTTGGCTATATATGTCACTGAAGTCCAGGTGTCAGTTATGCTGTTCAGCTTTTCTATAATCTTATTGAATTTTTTTCTGTTTGTTACCAGCTATTCAAAGATACATGTTTAAATCTCCCATCATGCTTGTATATTTGTCTATTTCTTTTAATTCTCTAAATTTTTAAATTTATTTTAATTTTAAGGCTATTTCATTGGTTGTATATAGCTTTATATTGTGATAGCTTCCTGGTGGATTAACCCCTTAATCTTTATGAAATGTCCTTCTTTATCTCTAATAAGGTTCTCGCCTTAAAGTCTGTTTTGTCCAATGTTAGTATAGCCACAACAGCTCTTTTTGGTTAGTGGTTGCATGGTATGACTTTTTCCATACTTTTATTTTCACCCTTTCTGCATCAGCGTCCTTGTATAGTTGTTTTTTAAATCCAGGCTGACAAATCTTTTTATTTTATTATTTAGTATATTTACATTTAATGAATTTACTGATATATTTGGTTTTATATTTCTGGTCTTAATATTTGGTTTTTTAATTTGATACATTTGCTTCACATTCTGCTTTCTCTCTTTTCTTGTATTCTTTTGGATTATTCAGATTTTATTCAGATATTTTTATTGTTCTATTTTCGTCTCCATTAATGTGATAGTTACACATTATTTTACTGTTATTTATGTAGCTACCCTAGAGGTTACAGCATTTATTCTTGATTAATTGTAGTCTTGAATAAACTAATTTTTTTTTTTTTACTCTTTCCCTGTAATGTAATGCTAGAACTTAGAACACTTTACTTATTTACACCCCTTTCCTTTGTGTTATTTTTGTTATGCATTTTATTTTAAATTCCACAGGACATTGCTATTATTCTTTTGTAGCATAAGTATTTAGACAATATTTGCTGGGGTTTATTTTTGGGTTTTTTTTGTTTTGCATTTTAGTGTTTTTAATGGTATTGCCAACATCAATGCATTCATTATGTGATTTTTCAGAAAGGAGTTGAAATCCTCTGACCTCGATTCTGATTGTTTCTGATTTGTAGCTGAACTGCCTGAATGGGAAAGTTAAGACTATCTTAAGAAAGAAAAAAAGTAATATTTACTCATTTTTAACCAATTTTTATCCTTTTTGTTTCTCATTATTCCCTCCTACTTTTCTGTATTTACCCTGGGATTATTTTTCTTCTGCTGTAACAACTCTTTTTAGTATTTGTTTCAGTGCAAGTTTCTGGGTGACAAGCTGCTCAGTTTTACTTGTCTGATGATGTCTTTATTTTTGAAGGATTTTTTTTTTCTGTGCATAAATTTCAGAGTTGTCAGTAATTTTTTTGTCAGCCTGTTGAGACATTTCATTGCTTTCTGGCCTCTTTGTTTTCTGTTGTAAAGTCAGTCATCAGGCTTTTTGTTATCCACTGAATGTATGTCCCTCACCTTCACTCTGGCTGTTTTAACATTTTCTATCTTTGATTTTCAGCAGTCTTGTTAAGATGTGCCTTGGTGTGTTATTATTGTTGTTTGCATTATTATTATTATTATCATTTAATTTATTCTGGTTTGAGTTTGTGGGGCTTCTTAAATCTGGGGTTGATATCTTTCTCCAGTTTTGAAAAATTCTTGGTCATTATCTGTTTGAATATTTGTTCTGCCACATTTTTCTCTCCTCTCTTTCTGAGACTCCAATTTGTACGCCTATTAAATTTTTCACTGAGTCTTACTTATCTCTAGTACTCTTTTTCTTTACTTTACATTATTTTTTTTTCCCTCTGTGCTTCAGTTTGGAAATTTTCTTTTGGCCTTCTTTCAATTCACCAATCCTGTTTTATGCTATTTTATATCTCTTGGTAAATCCATCTAATGAATTCTTATTTACATTTAGTGTGTTTTTCAATTCTAAAATTTCCAAATGGTTCTCTTTTATTGATTCCAGTTCTCAGGTAAAATTACCTGCTTTTCATCTACTTTGTCCAGTTTTTCTCTTTTAAAAAAATATAACTCAATTGTTTTAAAGTCTTTGTCAGTTAACACCAAAATCTGGATCATATGTGGATCTCTGTCTATGGTGTTATTTTCTCTTATCTTTTATTCATCTGATTTTGTCTGCTGGCATGCCTAGTAACTTTTATTTGTTGCCAGACATTGTGTCCAAAAAACTGTAATGCCTCCTTTCTTGAGGGTTCACTCTCCCCTCCACTGGGCAGATAGTCCTGTGACTGATTCCCTTAATCCAGTTAGGGAGTGTGCTGGTTTGAGGCAGAGTTTTACTTTCAGGCTCAATTTTCCTCTGGTTCTTTCCTGGCTCTCACAAGTTTTCAGCTAAGAATTTGATATACTCTAAGGGTCTTTGCCCTTTGGGTCCCAGACTCTAACCTTTTTCTTGTCAGACTGCTAAAAAACTTTTTTACAGGTTTCATGCTTAGGTTTGTAACCTTCTACCCCACAGAGTTCTAGTATTCAAAATGTTTCTTGAGAAAACTGGCCATGTGCTTAAGATCTCCAAGTCTCTGCAACACCTCTGCTTATTTCTCTGTCCAACCTTGGTAGCCCTCCACCAGGCTTTGTACTGGGTTTGTCCTGATTCTCAGCCTTCTGTTCATGCTCAGAATAATGATCCCAGGGAAAATGTTGCTACAGAAGCCAGTTCGTCTCTCAGGATTTTTTCTCTTTCTGTTTCTCTAGTTCTTGTTCTCTCAACAACTCTTTTCTGTCTTCAGATATTTGGATTTTTGTTTGTTTGGTTGGTTCTACTAGTTGTTCTACATAGGGATGCTGATCGACCACCAGCTCCTACATACAACTTGGAAACATAAAGCCTATTTTGTGAGGACTGAACAAGATAATATGCCAGGCACATAGTAAGTACTCAGTAAATAGAAGTCTGAGTTAAAAGTCCAAATGGAATATCACTCCTTTTTCTAAAACCCCTCAATGCTTTTCATTGCCCTTGGAAAAATGTACAGAGCCCTTGATTAGGCCTGCAAAGCTTGGTGGCACTGTTCTTCACACTCTACTCTTCAGCCATAGCTGTCTAAGATTTATAGATCTTCCATAACCTTACAGTTTAGTTTAGGTACTTCTTTTTTTGTGATCCATAGTACCTGGAACTTTATTTTTTGTAGTGTTTAAACATCTGCCTTCCCCGCTAAAGTCTGTTTCATGAAGGCAAGAAAAGACTGTGTCTCCTGTCCTGCTCTTTTTTACACCTAGCATAATGACTGGCCTGAGAAGGGTGCTCAACATGTCTTTATTAAATGGAAAAAATCCCAATTCTTCTTTTTTAATGTTCATTCTAACAGTATATATTGAGTACCTACTATGTGCCAGTTACTTTACTAAATGATAAAAGAATACAAAAAGCATCTTTACCTTAAGGAATTCAAAGTCTGCTGTGGCACTCTGCTTTTCTTTAAAAATGTTTTTCCTTTAAATATTTCTTTTTATTCTAATTTGGGATCTAATAAGTCAATAGCTGTTTCTCAATTTTGTAAGAAAGCCTGAAGTTTCAGAAAATAAGCAGTAATGACAAAACTTTTTTTGAAGATTTTTGTATTTCACAATTGCAAATAAGAGATTCATGACCTTTATAAATTATAACTTCATTTGGAGATTACTGCCCTGAAGACATATTCTTGTTCCTTTCTGTTTTGAACTCCACTTCTATTAATTCAATGTGATTCTTTATTTTGATTATTCAACAAATATTTACTGAGTGTTTACTATGTGTCAGGCACAATTCTAGGCCCAGGGGATAAAACAATGAATAAGATAAAGTTCTGCCTGAACGGCAAGATGATAGTATTACAAATAAATACAGGTCCATAATCCCTTATCCAAAACCTGGGGGAAGATATGTTTTGGAATTCACATTTTTCAAATTTTAGAAAGGTAATTCATGCATATTTGTATGTTATTTAATATCCTTACCATTGTCTTACAGCACCTTGTAATTATACACATTAATATTAATGTAGCAAAATGTATAAATTTTTACACTAAGTGTGATAAATAAGGACTATAAATAGTCTCATGTCTATTCAGGTCAGATCAGATTTTGCTACCAAATGAGTTCAAGTCAGGACAGATTTTTGCCACTAATTCAGTTATGAAAAAACTTTGGTTTTCAAAGCTTTTCAGGTTTTGGAATTTCCTGTAAAGGATTATGTATCTATGTAACATCAGGCAGTTAATTGCCTTGAGGTAATAAAAAGTAGAGCAAGGAGGAAAGATAAAGGAGGGTAAGGAGATGGTTACATGGGAAACTCAAAAACATGTATTTGGCTGATTCTTAAGATAAAATAAGAGATCTATAACATTATAGATTCATACTTTAAAAGAATATAATTATAAATCCTTTAAAATTAATGTAGTCTTGGGCTTGAAAAAATAAGTGATAACGATTTTGCCTTAGTTTATATCCAATAGCTCAGACATTTAATAGAAATCAGTTAACTCTTAAAAGGCAACTTTACAGTCAGCCTTGATAATATACATTTAAACAACTGGCTGTTTATTTGTTACATGCCTTTAAAAATGTAATCAGTAGGGCATTTTCCTGCCATGAGCATTTTCTGTACTGCCTTCATTTTATCTGAGTATATTCAGAAAGTGCTACAGCAGTGTTGGCCCAACTTAATTAGAAAAATAAAAATCACACCGAATACTTCAAAGACAAATATAAATGATTTTCATATTTTTCCCTTGCCACTAGTGCTTTTCTTTTAGTATTAAACATTGACTTTATTTTAATGTATCCTTTTATATATTGAAGTTTAATTATTTAAGATCTTGGTATAATAACATGGAATTTTGTGTTTCTAGAAAAAGCTTATGGTTTTTGATTTCTGAGTTTTCCTAAATTATGAAGTCAACCTACATCTTAAAATTGAATTTGTTCACTCATCCTCTAGACATTGGAGTGATAGCCTAATTCCAAATTTGATCTCTAGCACCAGATCAACCTTGTTATTTTGTATCATGCATTATTTGTGTTTAAAATGGATGTTGTGTAAAACCTCAAATGTTATTTCCATTCCATTAAGTGCTTAGTAAGTCTTGTTGCTCAGATTGTTATTATAAATAATAGAATTGTGAAAGGAAGGAATCTGAAAGAAGATAAGCTTTGGAGAGAGAAGGAATAATATAACTGATAGGATGTTGTCATGAATCTAGAACCCCATAGCATCTTAACGCTGGTGTCCCTTACTAAAAAACTTATGAAATTGTATCTCAAATATCATTTGTTATACATCGTTATTAGAAATATGTACTGTATATAGAGAGTTTAGAGATCGTACAAATGAGAGAAGAAACTGACATTTATTTATTATTTATTTTAGGGAAATGAAAATTAAATAGATTTAATTAAATAGATTTTAATTAGATACATTTTCTGAAAGGCATGGATGGATAGAACATATATAAAGTCCTGTGCCATGATTAGAGCTTATTATCTTCTGTCTTTGTTTTCTCTCTAGGGTGGGATTGGTATATACTAGGGGAAGTTCCATATTGAACTACTGCATTTATTATATAAATTAACAATTCAGTGACTCTGATTGTGTTTGATGTGAGCCAGGGAGTGGTATCATCCTTACCAATATCTACCTTGGCTACTGTCATGTCCTTTCATCTTGGAAAGTAAGACAGTGAAGAAATGAATCATGATATACAGGATTTCAAAATAAGGAACCTCTTGTCTCCATAGAATTTAGGTACTTGAGGGATTAGGTAACTATTAAAATGTGGATCTGCTTTGTGTAAGTTAGTACATCTCTTCATGTTTTATTTCAGTACTGAGTTGCTTAGAGGTCATGTAGGGCTCTTGAATTAGGTAAGGCCAAGTTGAAATGAGAAGGAAAAGTACAATATATTATAAAAGGAGGCTAAGAAGTAAAGATGTAGAGTAAGGGGCATAAGACAGTCAGTGCTGGCAAAGAAGGGGGTCAGCTTGGGGACATCAGCAAAAGAAAGCCAGTGAAGGATCCATCCTCAGGTGAGAGAAACCAGAGCAGAGTTTGATTTATACAATACAGATACAGTATTAAGGCATGGTCAGCTTGCACAGAGCCAAAATTTCCGATTTGAAACTAAAACTCATTCTTGGCTACAATGCACATCCACTGGAACTACGGGCCTTACAGAAACAAATCTGGTTTACAGTTTTAGAAAGAACCAAAAGTATTAGGAAGAAAAGGGGGTACCCAATTCAACACGTTTTAATTGAGCCTCTTTTCTGTGGTGGTGATGGGCTCTTGAGAAAAATTCGACGAAGTACAAAACAGTTACGTTAATGACAAGAATGTTTGCGTTTGATGTGGGAAAGGGCACTATTTCCTTTTTTTTTTTTTCTTCTCCCTTAGCTTTTTGTTTACCTCACTAAATACGTTTTGAGTTCCACAAGAGTGAGGGAGGACTATGTGTTGGTTTTCTTTTTATACTGAGGAACTGGCATGTAGGACGTGTTCAGTTAATTATTGAAATAAGAATGCAAATGAAGAGGCATATACTAGGGTATAACTATACTAAAAGGAGACCCCTGGGATTGGAGAAGGCTTGGATGGCACTCAAGGTGGGAAGATGGGAGTGAATTCCCAATGTAGGAACAGTGAGAAGGCTAAGCAGAAGGTTTCTGTTGTAGGGTACTTCTAGAGAGATGAGATTATATAAACTGGGTGGGACAAGATTTTTAGAGGCTTGTAAATGCCAGAATGGGTTTGTCTTTATTTTATAGGCAGTGAAGTGGTCATTGAGGTATTTTGAGGACGGTGAAGACATAAAGGTGGCTTTTTGGGACACTAGTCAGGCACTGGTGAGCAGGATAGATAGGAATCCAGAGAGTGTTCCCCCTTCATCCTCCACTTTATTTCTTCCTACGTTCTATTGGAACTTTGACTATTCTACAGACTGTTGGTGCACAAGAACATTCCCATGCCTCTGCTCAGTCTGTCCTCTCAACCTCTATGCCTTTGCTCCCCTTTTCCAGTTTCTTCAATTAGAGTTAATTGTTCCTTTCTCTGTGGATGATACCTCTGTTGTAACATATTTTCTTATAGCTGTCTTCCTTTCTGGACTAAAAATTCCAAATACAATGTCTTATTCATCGTGTTCCCCATGGTTTTGTTTTATGCACTTTTATTTGTAACCTTTTTTCCTCCAGTTTGGTTTTGTTGTTGTTGTTTTTTGCTGTGCCACGCAGCTTGCGGGATCTTAGTTCCCCAACAAGGAGTTGAACCTGGGCCACAGCAGTGAAAGCGCCAAGTCCTAACCCCTAGACCACCAGGGAATTCCTGTTCCATGGGGTTTTGCAGGTGTAGGCCTAAGGAATCTTGAATTGAAAACATGTTTATGAAGTACTTACTATGTGATAAGTATTGTTTTGGTATAGAGATGAAAGACAAGTCCTCTAGAAACCTATAGTCCAGTGCAGTGGTTCTCAAAGTATGGTCTGTGGACCTGTGGTGGTCCCTAAGACCCTTTCAGGTCAAAACTAGATTGTAAAATACAAAGGCCTTTTTTAAAAAAATTCACTGTGCTGACATTTGCACTGATGGTACAAAAGCAATGGTGATGGGTTTAAATCGGGGAACTAGTACCAAACTGTACCAGTAGTCATTGTATTCTTCACTGATATACATTCACAGTTAAAAAAAAAAAGTTTAATTTCAGTGTACTTGATCAAACAGTAAACAATTATTTTATTAAATCTCATTTCTTGAATATACATTTTTTAAATATCCTGTTTGAGGAAATGGAAATTATGCATAAGGCACTACTGCTGTATATTGAAATAAGATGATTATCTAGAGGAAAACCACTCTAGTGATTAACTAATTAACTGAGGTACAAGCTGAACTGCTTTTTTTTTTTTTTTTTAATGAAACATCTTTACTTGTAAGAGTAAACTATTGACAAACTGTTATTCAGACTTGGATATTTGGAAGATATTTTCTTTAAAAATGAGCAAAGTGAGCCTGTCACTTCAAGGAAAACTGTTACGTGTTGCCAGTGATAAAATCCAAGCTTTAAATAAAAATCAGATTCTGGAAAACTTGTATTATCACTGTGACTTTGATGGCTACTTAATACTTAAAGACTTTTCTGATGATATTGATGGTGATATTAACAAATGTTACTTTTTGATATTGTTTAATGAAATGTGTCCACTGCATCACTTAGTTAATATATTTGAAATGATCAGTACATAATGTTACAAAATCATGTGTAGGTAGAAGATTGATTCAAAGTGCAAGGCAGATTGCCACATGTTTTTCTAATAAAGTGTGAAAAGTTTATTGATGTTCAGATTCCACATTGCAACTAATCTTTAGGAAACTACTACTTGTCAAATTTAGTGTACTATCAAAGGAGAATATCCACAGTATCTGAAAAGGATATTAAAATATCCTTCCCTTTTCCAGTTGCATATCTGTGTGACACTGACTTTCATATACATCAATCAGGACAACATAGTGCCATAGATGAAGTATCACAGCAGATTGAAAACTCCAGTTGTCTTTTACTATCCAAACATCAAAGAAGACATTTGCAAAAATGTAAAACAGTGCCTCTTTCTCACTAATTTTTGTTTCTGAAAATACAGTTCTTTTAAATAAAAATATTTAGGTTAATATACAATGGATTTACATTGTTATTTTAAGATGAATTGACAATTTTTTTTGGCTGTGCGGGCCCTTTGTTGCAGTGCGCGGGCTTCTCTAGTTGCAGTGCATAGGCTTAGTTGGGGTATGTGGGATCTTAGTTCCCTGACCAGGGATTGAACCCAGACCCCCTACATTGGTAGTGCAGAGTCTTAACTACTGGACCACCAGGGAAGTCCCAACAAATATTTTTATTGTGGTAAAACATAAAATTTAGATTTTAACCATTTTTAACTGTACAGTTTAGTGGCATTAAGTACATTCACATTACTGTGCAACCATTATCACCATCCATCTCCAGAACTTTTTCATCATCCCAAGCTGAAACTCTGTACCTGTTAAACACTAACTTCCCATTCCTTCCTCCTCACAGTCCCTGGCTATTACCATTTTACTTTCTGTCTCTATGAATTTGACTATTCTAGATAGCTCATATAAGTGGAATCATACAGTATTTGTCTTTTTCTGACTGGCTTATTTTGCTTAGCATAATGTCCTCAAGGTTTATCCATGTTGTAGATGTGTCAGAATTATCATCCTTTTTTAAGGCTGAAGAGTATTCCATTATATGTACTACATTTTCTTTATCTATTCATTTATCTGTGGACACTTGGGTTGTTTAACTATTAAGAATAATGCTGCTTTGAGCATGAGTGTACAAATATCTGTTCAAGTCCCTGCTTTCAGTTCTTTTGAGTATATATGTAGATTTGGAATTGTTGGACCATATGGAAATTCAATTTTTAATTTTTTGAGGAACTTCCATACTAATAAACAAATAGGTTTCATTTCTCTGTATTAGTTTCTAATACTGTAAATATCAGTAGGTCTAATCTACATAAACAAAAGTAATCTTGGATCCTCAGTTATTTTTAGCAACTTTATTGGAGTATAATTGCTTTACATTGTTGTGTTAGTTGCTGCTGTATAACAAAGTGAATCAGCTATACGTTTATATGTATCCCCATATCACCTCCCTCTGGCACCTCCCTCTCACCCTCCCTATCCCAGCCCCTCTAGGTGGTCACAAAGCACCGAGCTGATCTCCCGGTGCTATGCGCTGCTTCCCACTAGCTATCTGTTTTACATTTGTCAGTGTATATATGTCAGTGCCACTCTCTCACTTCGTCTCAGCTTACCCTTCCCCCTCCCTGTCTCCTCAAGTCCATTCTCTACATCTGCAACTTTATTCCTGTCCTGCCCCTAGGTTCTTCAGAACCACTTCTTTTTTTTTAGGTTCATATATATGTGTGTTAGCATATGGTATTTGTTTTTCTCTTTCTGACTTACTTCACTCTGTATGACAGACTCTAGGTCCATCCACCTCAATACAAATAACTCAATTTCGTTTCTTTTTATGGCTGAGTAATATTCCATTGTATATATGTGCCACATCTTATTTATCCATTCATCTGTCAACAGACACTTAGGTTGCTTCCACGTCCTGGCTATTGTAAATAGTGCTGCAATGAACATTGTGGTACATGACTCTTTTTGAATTATGGTTTTCTTAGGGTATATGCCCAGTAGTGGGATTGCTGGGTCATATGGTAGTTCTATTTTTAGATTTTTAAGGAACCTCCATACTGTTCACTTTACATTCCCACCAGCAGTGCAAGAGGGTTCCCTTTTCTCCACACCCGCTCCAGCATGTATTGTTTGTAGATTTTTTGATGATGGCCATTCTGACCTGTGTGAGGTGATACCTCATTGTAGTTTTGATTTGCATTTCTCTAATGATTAGTGATGTTGAGCATCCTTTCATGTGTTTGTTGCAAATCTGTATATCTTCTTTGGAGAAATGTCTGTTTAGGTCTTCTGCCCATTTTTGGATTGGATTGTTTGTTTTTTTGATATTGAGCTGCATGAGCTGCTTATATATTTTGGAGATTAATCCTTTGTCATTTGCTTCATTTGCAAATATTTTCTCCCATTCTGAGGGTTGTCTTTTCATCTTGTTTATGGTTTCTTTTGCTGTGCCAAAGCTTTTAAGTTTCATTAGGTCCCATTTGTTTGTTTTTATTTCTGTTTCTCTAGGAGGTGGGTCAAAAAGGATCTTGCTGTGATTTTCATACAGTGTTCTGGCTATGTTTTCCTCTAAGAGTTTTATAGTGTCTGGCCTTACATTTAGGTCTTTAATCCATTTTGAGTTTATTTTTGTATATGGTGTTAGGGAGTGTTCTAATTTCATTCTTTTACAAGTAGCTGTCCAGTTTTCCCAGCACCACTTATTGAAGAGGCTGTCTTTTCTCCATTGTATGTTCTTGCCTCCTGTATCAAAGATAAGGTGACCATATGTGCATGGGTTTATCTCTGGGCTTTCTATCTTGTTCCATTGATCTTTATTTCCATTTTTGTGCAAGTACCATGCTGTCTTGATTACTATAGCTTTGTAGTATAGTCCGATGTCAGGGAGCCTGATTCCTCCAGCTCTGTTTTTCTTTCTCAAGATTCCTTTGGCTCTTAGGGGTCTTTGTGTTTCCATACAAATTGTGAAATTTTTTGCTCTAGTTCTGTGAAAAATGCCACTGGTAGTTTGACAGGGATTGCATTGAATCTGTGGATTGCTTTAGGTAGTATAGTCATTTTCACAATGTTAATTCTTCCAATCCAAGAACATGGTATATCTCTCCATCTATTTGTATCATCTTTAATTTCTTTCATCAGTGTGTTATAGTTTTCTTCATCCAGGTCTTTTGTCTCTTTAGATAGGTTTATTCCTAGGTATTTTATTCTTTTTGTTGCAGTGGTAACTGGGAGTGTTTCCTTAATTTCTCTTTCGGATTTTTCGTTATTAGTGTACAGGGATGCAAGAGATTTCTATGCGTTAATTTTGTATCCTACTGCTTTACCAAATTCATTGATTAGCTCTGCTAGTTTTCTGGTAGCATCTTTAGGATTCTCTATGTATAGTATCATGTCATCTGCAAACAGTGACAGTGTTACTTCTTCTCTTCTGATTTGGATTCCTTTTACTTCTTTTTCTTCTCTGGTTGCTGTGGCTAAAACTTCCAAAACTATGTTGAATAAATGCAGTGAGAGTGGGCAACCTTGTCTTGTTCCTGATCTTAGTGGAAATGGTTTCAGTTTTTCACCATTGAGAATGATGTTGGCTGTGGGATTGTCATATATGGCCTTTATCATGTTGAGGTAAGTTCCTTCTATGCCTACTTTCTGGAGAGTTTTTATCACAAATGGGTGCTGAATTTTTTCGAAAGCTTTTTCTGCATCTATTGAGATGATCATATGGGTTTTATCCTTCAGTTTGTTAACATGGTGTATCACATTGACTGATTTGAGTAAATTGAAGAATCCTTGCATTCGTGGGAAAAACCACACTTCATCATGGTGTGTGATCCTTTTAATGTGCTGCTGGATTCTTTTGCTAGTATTTTGTTGAGGATTTTTACATCTATGTCCATTAGTGATATTGGCCTGTAGTTTTCTTTTTTTGTAACATCTTTGTCTGATTTTGGTATCAGAGTGATGGTGGTTTCATAGAATAAGTTTAGGAATGTTCCTCCCTCTGCTGTATTCTGGAAGAGTGTGAGAGGGATAGGCGTTAGCTCTTCTCTAAGTGTTTGATAGAATTCACCAGTGAATCCATCTGATCCTGGGCTTTTGTTTGTTGGAAGATTTTAAATCACAGTTTCACTTCCAGTGCTTGTGATTGGTCTGTTTATATTTTCTATTTCTTGCTGGTTCAGTCTCAGACGGTTGCGCTTTTCTAAGAATTTGTCCATTTCTTCCAGGTTGTCCATTTTATTGACATATATTTGCTTGTAGTAACCTCTCATGATCCTTTTTATTTCTGCAGTGTCAGTTGTTACTTCTCATTTATCATTTCTAATTTTGTTGATTTGAGTCTTCTCCCATTTTTTCTTAATGAGTCTGGCTAATGGTTTATCAATTTTGTTTATCTTCTCAAAGAACCAGCTTTTAGTTTTTTGATCTTTGCTATTGTTTTCTTCATTTCATTTTCATTGATTCCTGATCAATCTTTATGATTTCTTTCCTTCTGCTAACTTTGGGGGTTTTTTGTTCTTCTTTCTCTGATTGCTTTAGGTGTAAGATTAGGTTGTTTATTTGAGATGTTTCTTGTTTCTTGAGATAGGATTGTATTGCTATAAACTTCCCTCTTAGAACAGTTTTTGCTGCATCCCATGGGTTTTGGGTCATCGTGTTTTCATTGTCATTTGTTTCTAGGTATGTTTTGATTTCCTCTTTGATTTCTTCAGTGATCTCTTGATTATTTAGTAGCTTATTGTTCAGCCTCCCTGTGTTTGTATTTTTTACAGTGTTTTCCCTGTAATTGATATCTAGTCTCGTAGTGTTGTGGTTGGAAAAGATACTTGATATGATTTCAGTTTTCTTAAATTTACCAAGTCTTGATTTGTGACCGAAGATATGATCTATCCTGGGGAATCTTCCATGAGCACTTGAGAAGAATGTGTATTCTGTTGTTTTTGGATGGAATGTCCTATAAATATCAATTAAGTGCATCTTGTTTAATGTGTCATGTAAAGCTTGTGTTTCCTTATTTATTTTCACTTTGGATGATCTGGTCATCAGAGAAAGTGAGGTGTTAAACTCCCCTACTATTATTGTGTTACTGTCAATTCCCCCTTTTATGGCTGTTTGCATTTGCCTTATGTATTGAAGTGCTCCTATGTTGATTGCATAAATATTTACAATTGTTATGTCTTCTTCTTGGATTGATCCCTTGATCATTATGTAGTGTCCTTCTTGGTCTCTTGTCATAGTCTTTATTTTAAAGTCTATTTTGTCTGATATGAGAATTGCTACTCCAGCTTTCTTTTGATTTCCTTTTGTGTGGAATATCTTTTTCCATCCCCTCACTTTCAGTCTGTATGTGTCCCTAGGTCTGAAGTGGGTCCCTTGTAGACAGCATATATACGGGTCTTGCTTTTGTATCCATTCAGCCAGTCTGTGTCTTTTGGTTGGAGCACTTAATCCATTTACATTTAAAGTAATTATTAATATGTATGTTCCTGTTACCGTTTTCTTAATTGTTTTGGGTTTGTTATTGTAGGTGTTTTCTTTCTCTTGTGTTTCCTGCCTAGAGAAGTTCCTTTAGCATTTATCATAAAGCTGGTTTGGTGGTGCTGAATTGTTTTAGCTTTTGCTTGTCTGTAAAGGTTTTAATTCTCCATCAAATCTGAATGAGATCCTTGCTGGGTAGAGTAATCTTGGTTGTAGTTTTTTCCCTTTCATCACTTTAAATATGTCCTGCCACTCCCTTTTGGCTTGCTGAGTTTCTGCCGAAAGATAAACTGTTAATCCTATGGGGATTCCCTTGTATGCTATTTGTTACTTTTCCCTTGCTGCTTTTAATATTTTTTCTTTGTATTTAAATTTGATAGTTTGATTAATATGTGTCTTGGCGTGTTTCTCCTTGGGTTTATCATGTATGGGACTCTCTGTGCTTCCTGGACTTGACTGACTATTTCCTTTCCCATATTAGGGAAATTTTCAGCTATAATCTCTTCAAATATTTTCTCAGTCCCTTTCTTTTTCTTTTCTTCTTCTGGGAGCCCTATAATTTGAATGGTGGTGCATTTAATGTTGTCCCAGAGGTCCCTGAGACTGTCTTCAATTCTTTTCTTTCTTTTTTCTTTATTGTGCTCTGCGGTAGTTATTTCCACTATTTTATCTTCCAGGTCACTTATCCATTCTTCTGCGTCAGTTATTCTGCTATTGATTTCTTCTAGAGAATTTTTAATTTCATTTATTGTGTTGTTCATCATTGTTTGTTTGCTCTTTAGTTCTTCTAGGTCCTTGTTAAATGTTTCTTGTATTTTCTCCATTCTTTTTCCCAGATTTTGGATCATCTTTACTATCATTACTCTGAATTCTTTTTCAGGTCGACTGCCTATTTCCTCTTCATTTGTTTGGTCTGGTGGGTTTTTACCTTGCTCCTTCATCTGCTGTGTATTTCTCTGTCTTCTCATTTTGCTTAACTTACTGTGTTTGGGGTCTCCTTTTTGAAGACTGCAGGTTCATAGTTTCTGTTGTTTTTTGTGTCTGCCCCCAGTGGGTAAGTTTGCTTCAGTGGGTTGTGTAGGCTTCCTGGTGGAGGGGACTGGTGCTTGTGTTCTGGTGGATGAGTCTGGATCTTGTCTTTCTGGTGGGCAGGAATGCATCTGGTGATGTGTTTTGAGGTATCTGTGAACTTAGTATGATTTTAGGCAGCCTCTCTGCTTGTGGGCTGGTTGTGTTCCTGTCTTGCTAGTTGTTTAGCATGTGGGGTCCAGCACTGGAGCTTGGTGGCCGTTGAGTGGAGCTGGGTCTTAGCGTTGAGACAGAGATCTCTGGAAGAGCTCTTGTTGATTGATATTATGTGGGGCCGGGAGGTCTCTGGTGGGTCCAGTGTCCTGAACTTGTCTCTCCCACCTCAGAGGCTCAGGCCTGACACCCGGCCTGAGCACCAAGCCACACGGCCAGTACGTGGGGAGTTTCTTGTCTTTTGGGAAGTCTGAGGTCTTCTGCCAGCGTTAGGTGTTCTCTAGGAGTTCTTCCCCATGTAGATGTATTTTTGATATATTTGTGGGGAGGAAGGTAATCTCCACGTCTTACTCCTCTGCCATCTTGAAGGTCCTGCCAGATCCTCAGTAATTTTTAAGAGTGAGGGTCCTGAGACTTAAAAGTTTGAGAATCAGTGGTTTAGTGGAATGAGTGAAGTAGAGTGGTAGGTTAGGAAGTTACTACAATAGAGGAAAAGTTGGACTGGACTTTGCTCAGACAAGGATGGCCAGGGCAGTAAGGAGAATCTGTCATATGAAGAGATCTTGGAGAACCTCGAAATGTATGTGACCTTGAGAAGCTTTCAGGGAAGACACAGTAGTTAAATTCGAATATTTGAAGATCTCTCACAGAAAAGTGATTCAGCATATTTTCTGTGACCTTGGGGTGGGTGGGGGGGCACACATGGTGGTGGCAGATGCTAAGGGGAATCAATTTTCGTTCATAATAAAGGATTTTCTAACAGAATAGTTCAAAGATGGAATTGACTAAAGGTGGGGAAAGCTAGCTTAGAGTTTCTAAGTGAGAGTTTCTAAGCTAGAAAATCCCTTGGAGAAGAGAGTCAGTCATTAAATGGTTAGTCGACCTAGAAGAACTCTGTAGTCCCTTCTAACCCTGAAATTCTGTGATTCTTCAGGCACAGAAAGATGAAGCCCAGGATTGGCACAGTGGCATCATGAGAAGTGGAGAGGATGGGACATCTTTAGAGAGAATCAGAGGGTTTTTGGAACCCTTTTTGTAAACCTTCCTCTGCCTTGGTTTGTGCTTCATGAGTATTTAGCCTCAGTTTATCTCCTGGCTTTTTTGACCCCACCACGACTTCAGCCACTTTGCTTCTCCAGTTTCCTTTACTCACCAAGTTTAGAAATTTAAGATTGCCAGTGAGCAATGCTTTGGATTAAGCCTGTTCTGGTGGAAGTAGAACGAAACTGGATATGCGCCACCAGGGAAGCCCCCCAAGTGGTTTTAGAACTATGCTCTGTTATATCCAAGGATTCTGTAAACATTCTATTCACTTAAAAATACTTAATTTAATCATTATATTAAGAATCAACACTCTTTGAAATGCATTGTTATATCAAATACTCCATAATCCACTATTGTGATTTCACATTAACTTGTTTCTGCATAGATCTTAGAGGAAGAAAAACCAAAACCCTGTTTATTTCATCTCTTCATATGTTTATTTGGGCACTTAGAAATGTGTCATTGGTGAGGAAGGATGTAAATCTGCACTGGTCTTTCCAAATATTTGGGCTTGCACATGTCCACTCATGGTACGTTGTACAAGTGAGGTAGTACTGCAGCGGGTATACAGTGACAGGCATGGGCCAGGCCGAGTGAAGGTGCATCTGCTCAACACGAGCCCCCATCCAGGTGCACTGCTGAGATATGGGACAACATCTGATGTGAGAACACGTCACATGGTAGTAATACTATGCGATGCATAGTTTCAGCAGTTCTAGGTATCAGAAGCCCTTTTCTGATGTTTGTATTTGTGATAAATACTTTTAGTGATTTGTCTTCAAAATAAAAAATTCCAGCTGCATACTTCTCTTTTGATTTCCTGCAGCAGTTTGTTTGGGAGTGTGCTGAGATTGCCAGGAGGGCTGTTAACAATGTAAACACCTATCTCTGTGAATCAGGATCTTTTTTTTTTATTGAGCAAATAAAACAAAATACAAAAATAAATTAGGTATTGAGACCATAGCAGAATAAAGCTGTGCCTTTTTAATGTTCATCATACCTTAGTCAATGAGAAAAGACTCATTGTTTTCATTGTCTAGTAATATCACTTTCAACGTGTTTTATATAATTGGGTTCCGATAGGGTTCAGATTTCATTTGAAAGAAACGATTATGCTGCTAAAACATGTTTGAGAATTGCTGTGCCTTATCACGTTGTCCTCCTGTCACTGTCCTGCTTCTGAGTCTCAAATTTCTCAAGATTCTTACAATTAGCTTAGATGATTAATGAATTTTGATTTGCCTTTGATATCAAAAAGTATATCTAGGAGGACTTCCCTGGTGGCGCAGTGGTTAAGAATCCGCCTGCCAATGCAGGGGACACGGGTTTGAGCCCTGGTCTGGGAAGATCCCACATGCTGCGGAGCAACTAAGCCCGTGCGCCACAACTACTGAGCCTGTGCTCTAGAGCCCGTGCGCCACAACTACTGAGCCCGCCTGCTGCAGCTACTGAAGCCCGTGCGCCTTCAGCCTGTGCTCTGCAACAAGAGAAGCCACTGCTATGAGAAGCCCGCGCACCGCAACGAAGAGTAGCCCCTGCTTGCCACAACTAGAGAAAGCCCGCGCGCAGCAATGAAGACCCAACGCAGCCAATAAATAAATAAATAAATTTATATTAAAAAAATGTATATCTAGGATATCTAGCAACTTGAAGTATTGAAAATGCTTAGGAGGAATAATCATTTTTTTCTCTTGATATTCTTTAAATTTTGCTACTTCTGGGTCATTTCCAAATACAGACTTAGTAAAAAGAAAACTTATTTCCTTTTGCCTTGATACTCTTGAATAATAAGAAGGGTTTTGCAGCTTTTAAAATCCTAGGAATTACAGACTGGAAACCAGTCTCTTCAGTTAAACATAAGTTTTATAAAGTTCCTTGTTTATTTGAGGGGAAATTAGTTGAAAAGGATAGAACATGGTTTGGTCAATATAATTTTGTCAAGCAACAGTTAATGACAAGTAACACTTGGGATGCAGAAATGAAGACATGGTCTTGCCTTTGAATTTAAGAGTTAAAAAGAGAAATAGGTGAGCTGAAAATTACAGTGTAATTGGGTAAGTTCTCTCACAGAGGAATAGCATGTACTATCTTTGCAGGTAGCAGGTGAGGTAGTTGGGAAAGGAGGTGATATTTGAAGGATGTCTGGAAGTGGAAGCTAGTAGGTATTTGCCAAGGTGTTGAGGGAGCTCTTATATCTGAGGAAACAATATGAACAAAAGCCTGGAACCCTAAAGTATTTGACATTTGGGGTATCAGTGATTATAGCTCTCTGTGGCTAGAGTGTAGGGCGTCAGGGAGGAGGTGTGAAAAAAGAGGATGTTGTTGGCTTGGTGGAGCAGCAGCTGATGAATTTGGAGAGATAAGTTGGTCTACATTGTGACGGTCCCAGTGTGTGCTGTTGAAAAGTTTAGATTTCTTATATATGCTGTGGAGATCCACAGCCGAGAAAGACTTACGTTTTAGGAAGAAAATGCTGGAATATGGATTGGAAAAGGGAGAAATTGGTTCATTTATTCAATAAACATTTATTCAGCATCTACTATGTGGAAGTAACTATTCTAGGCACTTAGGATACAAAGGAGAACAACAAAAAAAGATATCTGCCCAGGTCGAGCTTACCACTTCTAGTGTAGGGAGATACTACACCAATAAACATAGTAAATAAATCATACAGTATACTAAGAGGCATAAATGCTAAGAAAGAAGAGAAAGTAGAGTAAGGTGGTGTGAAAATGCCAGGTGGGGGGTAGTTGCAATTTAAATAAGGTGGCTGCACTACTATATATAAAATAGATAACTAATAAGGACATACCGTATAGCACAGGGAACTCTACTCAATACTCTGTAATGGCCTATGTGGGAAAATAATCTAAAAAAGAGTGGAGATATGTATATGTATAACTGATTCACTTTGTTGTACACCTGAAACTAACACAACATTGTAAATCAACTATACTCCAATTAAAAACAAGAAGAAAGTACACATACCAGATGGGAAGCTGGCCATGTTTCTTCCTCCTTGACCTATAAACAGAAAAATCAGGTTGCCTTAATAAAGTGGGACTTTATTTTATTTTTTTTGTGGTACGCAGGCCTCTCCCCGGGGATTTTATTTTATTTTATTTTATTTTTTTGCAGTACGCGGGCCTCTCACCGTTGTGGCCTCTCCCGTCGCGGAGCACAGGCTCCGGACGCACAGGCTCAGCGGCCATGGCTCACGGGCCCAGCCACTCCGCGGCATGCGGGATCTTCCCGGACCGGGGCACGAACCCGTGTCCCCTGCATCGGCAGGTGGACTCTCAACCACTGCGCCACCAGGGAAGCCCTAAAGTGGGACTTCAGAATGGAGAGAAGGAATAGATTGGGAGGATGTATTTTTCTTTTTCCTTTTTTTGCCCTGTTTGTTGTAAAGTAAGACACAAACAGAAGCTACACAAAACAAATCTATAATGTAATGAATTATTATAAGATGAACGACCTTAAACAACCACCCTGGTAAAAAAGTGAAATGTTGCCAGCCACACCAGAAACCTCTCCATTTGTCACAACCCAATCACAAGTCCCTCCCTCCCAGAGGACCTGATTTTTATGGTAATCACTTTTCCTGCATTTCTTGATAGTTTCATTAACCAAATGTATATCCCTGGAAGCTCTGAGTTTTGCCAACTAAAAAAAGATTATTTGATATACCTTTTAAGTCTTTTAAAATCTACAGGTTTTCTCTCCTTCCTTTTTTTTTCTCCCTTACAATTGATCAGCTGAAGAACTGGGCCGTTTGACCTTTAGGATTTCTCACAACCTGGATTTTTCTGATTACACACTCATGGTGCAGCTTGTATGACGTAGAAGTTGACAGTTGGACCCAGAGTCTTTGATCAGGCTCAGGTGCCATCTCAGTGACCACGACTATTGGCACTGGAGTCTTCTTTCATTGAGAAGCACATAATTGCTGGTTGTCATTTTGCAAAGTTAATAGCTGTTTCTGCTCAATGCCTAGAATTGATTAGGGATTGCAAAACGGTGATATTCTAATTATATCACATCTGTTTTAGTTATTAGCTGGAATATTTTTATAAAGAGACATTTCCCATTATCTATTATTTGGTTACCAAGTGGTACAGTTCCTGTAGGAAAGGCAGGCTAGATAAATGCCTTTTCATTTATTTATCAGTTTTCAAGGTAATAAGTTGGTTCCCTGTCATCCTCAATTTTTATTACTCTATCAAGTTTTTCTCCTCAGAAAGGGAGAAAGGGATCCCTGGCTGGCCAGTTTCAAGAATTCATAGGTGCTAGGCTTTGCCAGTGTCTTCAGATCTCATCTGCTATATTGGATTAGACAAAACCCCTCCCATTGTCAGCTCCTGTTCTAAAATTAGCTCATCATATGTTCCAGTGAACACTTGCTGGCTATTTTGGGGTTCTCTTTTCATATCTATCAGATACTCCTCTGCTTTTTCCTGTGTAGATGCTAATACCATACAGGTTATGTGGCTGTTGGTTTGTCCACAACTGCTTATATTTTAGGTTTGTGAGGAATATCTTATCACCAAGTTTTGTTGTAAATGTTTTCCATGGAATTTTGGTTTTGCTCTCTAGTTGCTTCGTCTGTTTTTATGTGGAGATCAGGAAGATTAAAAAAAAAAATCGCACTGCCACCAATGCCATCTTCCCAGAAAGGGGTTGAATCGTAGAATAATTAGAGTAGAATTGAGAATAATGAAAGTTTCTGAGTTGGAAGATTTGGTGAATGGTAATTTCATGGATGAGGATTAAAAATAGAAGAGGAGAAAGGTAGTAAGTGGAAGATAAGATCAGTTTTTGATTTCTTAGATTTAAAATGCTTATGAGATACCCTAATAGAAAAACCTTCTTAAAAAATATGCTTCTAGAATTTGATAGAGAGAGCTAGGTGATGAAAGGTGAACACTTCAAAGGTAACTGAAGCCATTATAAGTTGGAGAAATTAGTATTTTTGGTAAAAATTACAGTGTGAAAAACCAGTAGAATAGAAATCATGCAATTGAAGATGAAAGAGACACTAATAAGCATTTGTGAGTGAGTAGTTTTATGTATTTTCCATAAATATGTACAACAAATGCAGGTTTACAGAGCAGCGATCCAAAGATGACACTGTTCAAAGCTCCAGTTATATGGATGCAACAGAGTTTTTGGTTATTAGGTGAATGTAGGTGCTATATATGCTAAGTATAATATTAAGAGAATGAATTTATAAAATCTGAGTATTTTTCCTATTAAAAAATAGATGTTAAATGTTCATAAAAATAAAATGCTTAGGTGAAGATGTTAACTATTCATAAGCTGCAAGATTTAATATTTTAAGTAGACTATAGTATATTATCACAGGTCCTCTATTTCAAGAATGGGTGAAAAAGTCTTCTCTCTTATGAGCTATTCCAGATACTCCGATGCTCTGACCTCAAAGTGGAGTTTTTAATAGTGTGCACATTTGGACATTCCTTTTTAAAACTTTCATTAGCATTAGATATCATCCCAAATGACTTACTTTTGACCTCTGTCTTCTCCTTTCTTCTTTTTCTTCTTCTTTCTAAAATTAGGCCAGTCTTCAGAGACCTGAGATTAAACTTGAATCACTAAAAGAAGATATTAAGGAATACTTTAAAATATCAGGTTTGTAAGTTGCTTTTTTTTCCTTCTCGGATTCTTTAAGGCAAAATAAGGAAATACTTTATTTTGAGGGAACACTGTATCCACAGCCAATTACTCATCCAAAATTGTGTAACAGTCACGGGATAGGTTTCTATTTGGGGAGAATTAGAACTTTCAGATATTTCTGCAGAAATGCTGCAAAAATTCAGGAACACTGTGGGAATGACTGCTTTACAATAATCAGTTTTAAATACTGTTTACCTTCCTGGTCAAAATACATCCTGAATGTATTAAGAATCTCCATAGTTAAGTAACTTGACTTTTACCTTTCATTTGTGGCTTTTTTCCTTCTCTGCTTCTTTTCTCTCCCATGTTTCTTTTCTCTCCTCTTTTCTACCCTTTCAAAGAAAACAGAAGAAAATCCCAACTTTTTTAGAGCAAGCAGTTTAGCAGCCCTTGCACTGGGAACTGAGATATTAAGTGGTTTACTTGCCCGTATAAGTTCAAGTAGTTAGCAGCCAAGCGAACTGATCTGACTGATGGTGCCTCATAATAATCTACTTCTCTTGTTTAGGAGTTTAATGACTAGTTAATTGTCATGAATTACTTGTAATCTTTGTCAAGTGCCTGGCTGTTTCTTTCCCTTCCCTTGGCACATTTCTCATAGCTCTGTTAGTGCGATAGCCCAAGATTTTGGCATTCATTGAGTACCTTAACAGTGGAAGAAGGAAATATTCTTCTCATCTTAAGAAAATGGTGCCATAGTTTTATAATAATAAATCATGTTGATGACTTTGCTACTTAGTGTTAGCCAAGGGATATTGGTAAATATATAAGAAATAATTCCTTAGTATAACACTTTACACAGCAACTGGAAGTTGATAAAGTTCTTTCACAAATGAATGTAATGTTAAAGTTTTTGTGAGATAAATTTAATTATAATGTATGTTTATTTTTAAAACTAATATGTTTGTATGTTTTACTCCTTTTTTTTAATAGGTTGGGAGAAGAAACTTCAGAATGCTGTGTACAGTGAACTGAGTGTGTGAGTTTTTCCTACCTATTTTGAGATACTCTTATGTTTAGCTGTATTTGCTTTGTAAGTAACGAATATAGTATTGCTATGTGTACTCAGTGTTATTATTTCTCATTAGTATTTAAATGGCATTTCAAGTAAGTTAATACTATTAAAAATTACAGTCTTGCCTGAGAATTAATAGGTGGGGTTTTTTTATTGCCAACATTTTTATACTAATTCATTTATCCATTGTAATTAGGAAATATGATATTTCTCATAAGTTAATATTTTGGATAATTTAAGCTTACCAATGTTCTTTTTATTGTTGCCATTTTGGATATTATCCTTCTGTCTTTGTAAACTGATCATTTTAAACACAATTAACTCTTTTTTTAAAAAATTGGTGTCATTATTAAGAACATTAATGTTTTTATTTATCTGGATTTGTTCTCAGAGTCTTCTGAAGTGTACAGAACTATTTGTTATTACAAAAAATATAGATCCCAAATGTTAGCTTTTGTAGTTTATTATTTAATGTTCCATTATTTGTCAGTTATTTATTTCTAGCACTATGCCAGGCACTGGGAATATAGCATAGAACAATGAACACAATTTCTGCCTTCAGGGAGTTTATAATCTAACAGAGTTCTTAAGTCTTTTTTTCTTTTCTTTTCCTGCTATCAATTTGTCTCTAGCATCCTCTAGTTTCTCACACTCCCATTTCCAATTTGCTCCTTCTAATCTGCTGTTAACTGGGAAATGAGATAACCCAGTTTACCAGAATTGTCTGTAAAACAAAGAGACTCAGATGAATGCTTGTGGATTTGTGCTTAGACACACGTTTTTGTTTTTTAAATTTATTTATTATTTTATTTTTGGCTGCGTTGGGTCTTCATTGCTGCGTGCGGGCTTTCTCTAGTTGTAGTGATCGGGGGGCTACTCTTCGTTGTGGTGTGCAGACTTCTCATTGCAGTGGCTTCTCTTGTCGCAGAGCACGGGCTCTAGGTGCGCGGACTTCAGTAGTTGCAGCACATGGGCTCAGTAGTTGTGGTTCACGGGCTCTAGGGCGCAGGCTCAGTAGCTGTGGTGCACGGGCTTAGTTGCTCCATGGCA
Organism: Leucopleurus acutus; assembly: GCF_964270905.1. Classification (NCBI taxonomy): domain Eukaryota; kingdom Metazoa; phylum Chordata; class Mammalia; order Artiodactyla; family Delphinidae; genus Leucopleurus; species Leucopleurus acutus. Next base: position 52,893,060 of record NC_139146.1, read on the forward strand.
TGTGGGATCTTCCTGGACCAGGGCTTGAACCCGTGTCCCCTGCATTGGCAGGCAGATTCTCAACCACTGCGCCACCAGGGAAGCCTGACACATTTTTAAAATTAGTATTTGCTTCTTTGGTTATTGCTATCTTCTGAGTTGGTTTTTGACCTCTTAAATAACATCACATATAAAATGCTATCTGTTAACTAAAGTTGATTGTGATCATGCCTTTGGTTCTAGTCACCAAAGGAAAAGACATTTATCATGACAAGTAAGGTTTCAAAATTCCCCAAATGTAGTAGAAATACCACGGGTTGATTAGACTAATATGGACATGGTGATTTATCTCTCTGCCTGTTAAAGCTTGTAACTTCAGTGTCTTTGTCTCTGATATGGGCAGAATAAAAGCATCTGCTGTGTATAATTCCAAATATTAGATTTTCATCTGAGGAGATATTACTGATGATTGCTATTTTTGTGGCATAATGCATTCCTGAAAATTGTTCTATGAGACAGAGTGCCTTTTTACTTGCTGGCAGGGACAGTATTTCATTCATTGTCATATCTTTGATATCCTACATAATAGACGTTAAATAAATATTTTATTTTGAATAACTTGTTGAGATATTTGAAGGAGCCCAATAATACTACCTTTTTCCTCACTTGGGTTCTGAACAAATTGAGAAAATAAAATAAAATATAAAGGCAAATGGGGGATCAAAATTATACTTTTATTTGTGGTAAAGACTGGGTAGGAGGACATAGCTTAGTGCAAGAGCAAAATAAGCTGTTTAACTGAACTCTAGGCTTAAATAGACTTAACCTTCTAGTTAAATAGCGTTGGTGAGTGTGTTCAGCTTAGTCTTCCAAAATTTAAAAGTTGGAGAAGGCATTAAACCTCTTCTGTGGTGTAGTGAGTAAAGCCCTGGAGAGAGGCCAAGAATATTATGGTGAGGGAGCTCTTTTCATGTGGAAGGGCACATCTGGAGTGGGAAGAAGTGTTTCCTAACATAAGTCAGAAGAATAAAGTGGACTTAGCACATTCTGTTGCATTTTTCATTGGCAAAACACATGATGGATAAGTAAAGAAAGCAAAAGTGAAGTAGAAATATTTATTGTTAAGTAATTGGAACTGAAAAAAAATCCATACTCTTATTGCTAATAGAAGTGTGGACATGTGAGCTTTACAGATCATACATGGAATTTGTTCATGTCATTTTACTTATTTTAGTAAACATTCCAAATATTTTAGTCAGTTTTTTTTTTTTTTCGGTACGCGGGCCTCTCACCGCTGCGGCCTCTCCCGTTGCGGAGCACAGGCTCCGGACGCGCAGGCTCAGCGGCCATGGCTCACGGGCCCAGCTGCTCCGCGGCATGTGGGATCTTCCCGGAACGGGGCACGAACCCATGTCCCCTGCATCGGCAGGCGGACTCTCAACCACTGCGCCACCAGGGAAGCCCTAGTCAGATTTTTATTTAACAAATATAGCAGAAAATTTTCTGTGTTCTGTTATTACATGAAACTTTAGCCCAGGTTAGTTCTTCCCACTTCAAAACTGCCTACTTTGTTTAACTATTATTGTGTTAATAACTACTTAATATTATGTTGATGATAATTTACATTGATTGAATGCTTATTTTATGTCCAGCACTGTGGTAAGCACTTTTAGGTATTACCTTGTATTAGGTAGTCTTTATAACCACCCTATGAAGTAGAATTTATAATTATCATCGTTTTACAGAAGAGAAAAATGAGTCTTAGACCACTTAAGTAACTTGCTGAAGATCATATAGCTTGTAAATGGCAGTGCTAGGGTTTCACCTCTAGCTGTCTGATTCTAAAGCCATACATTTTACTACATTTCACACATACAGTAAATCCCCTACATATGAACCTTCAGGCTGAGAACTTTCAAAGATGTGAACGTGCCTTCGCATGTCCAATTACGTAAATTAGTTCACGTGTCTGGCATACATTGTCACACGCGTGCATCCTCTACAAGTGGTTGTGCTTTTGTGTACTTTACTGTACAGTACTGTATAGAGTACAGTAGTACAGTATCTTTATTTCAAGCTAGATCTGCAAAAGGACAACTTCACTGAACTCCTTGCTGTGCAACAAGAGGAGCTTTCTAATGAAGACATGATGGAATTGGAGGCCCAGGGAAAGGACGAAGAGAGACAAGAGGAAGAAGAGATAACTGAAAAGCCGAAGAGATTCACGACATAGGAAACGGCAAGAGGATTTTCTTTATTTGAGGAGGCACTGTTAGTTTGTGAGACACAGGACCCGAACGTAGAATGGTACCCGAAGGTTGCAGCAGCCGTTCAGAATGCAATCCAGTGCAACCATGTCATCTTCGATGAGAAAAAAAGAGCTACTCAGACATCACTGGATCGGTTTTTCAAGAGAGTAGATAGAACTGAATCCAGCAAGGAACCAGAACCTGTGCCGTCAGTGTCAGGCGTGAGTGAAATTGCAGCTTGCCCTCCATCTCCTATTGCTGACGATCCTTCAGCTCTACCATCTCCCACCTCCTCTCCCTCCTCCAGTCAGTAACTCTTCTTGCCTGTTCACTCGATGCCAGACCCTGTATGCCAGCTGTTGTACTGTACTACTGTACTTTTCAAGGTGCTGTACTGTTAAGATTTAAAATGTTTTCTTTACTTTTTGTGTTTGTTTTTTATGTATTATTTGTATGAAAAGTATTATAAACCTATTACAGTTTGGAACTATATAGCTGATTGTATTAGTTGGGTAGCTAGGCTAACTTTGTTGTTCTTACGAACAAATTGGACTTACGAACGCACTCTCGGAATGGAACTCGTTCGTATGTAGGGGACTTACTGTATTTACATCTTGTTTCTTACCTAGATTAAAAGTGTTCTGAAACAAGAATTATGTCTTACATTTCTTTGAGTATCTCCTATAGCATCAAATAAATGACGTTGAGTCAGCAAGTAGTTACTGAGCCACCCACCAATGCTGGTGCAAAATAAATATTTGTTGAATTGAGGACAATTAGTATAACTGTTAATCCTAAACTACTGTAAAGATTTAGAAAATGTACCGATTTCCTTGTGTCCTATTCTTTACTGTATTTTGTGTAGAGCAGTTTATAAAAAATTAGAAGACCTATTGTTTTCCCTTAAGGAATATAAATTAAAGAAATATATAAACCTTTTTAAACCTTCTATATATGTATATATTATAAAAAAACATGTACTGTAGTCTACTGCTATAGTAGATATATGCAAGTGTCTACCATACCTTGGAGAGGTATAAATGCTGAACTACAGTGGGCCCCAAATGGAAAGATTTTAGATCATGAGTACCTTACACTAGACCACAAGATTGGGTAAGTCTTTATAGACATTCATGGTGTTCTCTGGAAGAGTCCTCAGGTGGTAGACCTGGACACCTCCAAAGTGTCCTAATCATAGCTCTTCTTTGCCCTCTTAGTTGTTTGTTTGTTTGTTTTTTATCTTTATTGGAGTATAATTGCTTCACAATACTGTGTTAGTTTCTGTTGTACACCAAAGTGAATCAGCCATATGCATACACATGTCCCCATATCCTCTCCCTCTTGAGCCTCCCTCCCACCCTCCCTATCCCACCCCTCTAGGTCATCGCAAAGCACCGAGCTGATCTCCCTGTGCTACGCTGCTGCTTCCCACTAGCTAACTATTTTACATTAGGTAGTGTATATATGTCGATGCTACTCTCATTTCACCACAGCTTCCCCCTCCCACCCCGTGTCCTCAAGTCCATTTTCTATGTCTGCTTCTTTATTCCTGCCCTGCAACTGGGTTCATCAGTACCATTTTTTTTTTTTTTTTAGATTCCATACATATGTGTATTTGTTTTTCTCTTTCTGACTTACTTCACTCTGTATGACGGTCTCTAGGTCCATCCACCTCACTACAAATAACTCAATTTCATTTCTTTTTATGGCTGAGTAATATTCCATTGTATACATGTGCGACATCCTCTCCATCCATTCATCTGTCGATGGACACAAAGGCTGCTTCCATGTCCTGGCTATTGCAAATAGAGCTGCAGTGAACACTGTGGTACATGACTCTTTCCGAACTATGGTTTTCTCAGGGTATATGCCCAGTAGTGGGATTGCTGGGTCATATGGTAGTTCTGTTTTAGGTTTTTTAAGGAACCTCCATACTGTTTTCCATAGTGGTTGTAACAATTTACATTCCCACCAACAGTGCAAGAAGGTTACCTTTTCACCACAACCCTTCCAGCATTTATTGTTTGTAGATTTTTTGATGATGGCCATTCTGACCATTATGAGGTGATACCTCATTGTGCTTTTGATTTGCATTTCTCTAATAATTAATGATGTTGAGCATCTTTTCATGTGCCTCTTGGCCATCTGTATGTCTTCCTTGGTGAGTCTAGTTAGGTCTTCCGCCCATTTTTTAATTGGAATCTTTGTTTTTTTGACATTGAGCTCCATGAGCTGTTTGTATATTTTGTAGATTAATCCTTGGCCTGTTGTTTAATTTGCAACTATTTTCTCCCATTCTGAGGGTTGTCTTTTTGTCTTACTTATGGTTTCCTTTGTCGTGCAAAAGATTTTAAGTTCAATTAAGTCCCATTTGTTTATTTCTGTTTTTATTTCTGTTACTCTAGGAGGTGGGTCAGAAAAGATCTTGTTGTGGTTTATGTCAAAGTGTGTTTTTCCTATGTTTTCCTCTAAGAGTTTTATAGTGTCTGGTCTTAAATTTAGGTCTTTAATCCATTATGAGTTTATTTTTGTGTATGGTGTTAGGTAGTGTTCTAATATCATTCTTTACGTGTAGCTGTCCAGTTTTCCCAGCACCACTTATTGAAGTGGCTGTCTTTTCTCCATTGTATGTTCTTGCCTCTTTCTCGTAAATTAGGTGACCATATGTGTGTGGGTTTATCTCTGGGCATTCTATCCTGTACCATTGATCTATATTTCTGTTTTTGTTTCAGTACCATACTGTCTTGACTACTGTAGCTTTGTGGTATTGTTTAAAATCAGGGGGCCTGATTCCTCCAACTCTGTTTTTCTTTCTCAAGATTGCTTTGGCTCTTTGGGGTCTTTTGTGTTTCCATATGAATTGTAAAATTTTTTGTTCTAATTCTGTGAAGAATGCCATTGGTAGTTTGATAGGGATTGCATTGAATCTGTAGATTGCTTTGGGTAGTATAGTCATTTTCAGAATATTGATTCTTCCGATCCAAGAGCATAGTATATTTCTCCATCTGTTGATGTCATCTTTGATTTCTTTCATCAGTATTTTATAGTTTTCTGAGTACAGGTCTTTTGCCTCCTTAGGTAGGTTTATTCCTAGGTATTTTATTCTTTGTGCTGTGATGGTAAATGGGATTGTTTCCTTAATTTCTTGTTCTGATTTTTCATCGTTGGTGTATAGTAATGCAAGTGATTTCTGTGCATTAATTTTGTATCCTGCAACCTTACCGAATTCATTGGTTAGTTCTAGTAGTTTTCTGGTGGCATCCTTAGGATTTTCTCTGTGTTGTATCATGTCACCTGCAAAGAGTGACAGTTTTACTTCTTTTCCAATTTGTATTCCTTTTATTTCTTTTTTTTCTCTGGTTGCCATGGCCAGGAAATCCAAAACTATGTTGAATAAGAGTGGCGAGAGTGGACATCCTTGTCTTGTTCCTGATCTTAGTAGAAATGGCTTCAGTTTTTCACCATTGAGAACGATGTTGGCTGTGGGTTTGTCATATATGGCCTTTACTGTGTTGAGGTATGTTCCCTCTGTGTTCATTTTCTGGAGAGTTTTTATCAAATGGGTGTTGAATTTTGTCAGAAGCTTTTTCTTCATCTATTGAGATGATCATATGGTTTTTATTCCTAAATTTGTTAATGTGGTGTATCACATTGATTGATTTGCGTATACTGAAGAATCCTTGCATCCCTGGGATAAATCCCACTTGATCATGGTGTATGAACTGTTTAAAGTATTGTTGGATTCTGTTTGCTAGTATTTTGTTGCGGATTTTTGCGTCCACGTTCATCAGTGATATTGGCCTATAATTTTCTTGTTTTGTGATATATTTCCCTGGTTTTGATATCAGGGTGATGGTGGCCTCATAAAATGAGCTTGGGAGTGTTCCTTCCTCTGTAATTTTTTGGAAGAATTTGAGAAGGATCAGTGTTAGCTCTTCTCTAAATGTTTGATAGAATTCGCCTGTGAAGCCTTCTGGTCCTGGACTTTTGTTTGTTGGAAGATTTTTAATTACAGTTTCAATTTCATTACTTGTGATAGGTATGTATATATTTTCTAATTCTTCCTGGTTCAGTTATGGAAAATTGTACCTTTCCAAGAATTTGTCCATTTCCTTGTGGTTGTGCATGTTTTTGGCATATAGTTGTTTGTAGTAGCCTCTTACAATCCTTTGTGTTTCTGCCGTGTCAGTTGTGATTTCTCCTTTTTCCTTTCTAATTTTATTGATTTGCGTCCTCTCCCTTTTATTCTTGATGAGTCTGGGTAAGGGTTTATCAATTTTTATCTTCTCAAAGAACAAGCTTTTAGTGTTATTGATCTTTCCTATTGTTTTCTTCGTTTCTATTTCATTTATTTCTTCTCTGATCTTTATGATTGCTTTCCTTCTACTGACTTTGGGTTTTCTTTGTTCTTCTTTCTCTAGTTGTTGTAAGTGTAGGGTTAGATTGTTTACTTGAGATTTTTCTTATTTCTTGAGGTGAGATTGAATTGCTATAAACTTCCCTCATAGAACTGCTTTTGCTGTGTCCCATAGGTTTTGGGTCATCGTATTTTTATTGTCATTTGTTTGTATATATTTTAAATTTTCTTCTTTGATTTCTTCAGTGATCTCTTGGTTATTTAGTAGTGCACTGTTTAGCCTCCATGTGTTTGTGCTTTTTACAGTTTTTTTTTTCCTGTAATTGATTTCCAATCCCATAGCATTGTGGTCAGAAAAGATGCTGGATACAATTTCAATTTCCTTACATTTTCCAAGGCTTGATTTGTGACCCAAGATGTGATCTATCCTGGAGAATGTTCCATGTGCACTTGAGAAGAAAATGTATTCTGCCACTTTTGGGTGGAATGGTCTATAAATATCAATTAAATCTATGTGGTCTATTGTGTCATTTAAAGCTTGTGTTTCCTTATTTATTTTCTGTTTGGGTGATCTGTCCATTGGTGTAAGTGGGATGTTAAAGTCCCCTGCTATTATTGTGTTACTGTCGATTTCTCCTTTCATGGTTGTTAGCATTTGCCTTATGTATTGAGGTGCTCCTCAATGTTTATTGGGTGCATAAACATTTATAATTGTTATATCTTCTTCTTGGATTGATCCTTGGATCATTATGTAGTGTCCCTCCTTATTTCTTGTAACAATCTTTACTTTAAAGTCTACTTTATCTGATATGAGTATTGCTACTCCAGCTTTCTTTTGATTTCCATTTTCATGGAATATCTTTTTCCATCCCTTCACTTTTACTATGTATGTGTCCCTAGATCTGAAGTGGGTCTCTTGTAGGCAGCATATATATGGGTCTTGTTTTCGTATCCATTGAGTCAGTCTGTGTCTTTTGGTTGTAGCATTTAATCCATTTACATTCAAGGTTATTATCGATATGTATGTTCCTATTACCATTTTCTTAATTGTTTTGGGTTTGTTTGTTATTTTGGGGGGGATTTGTTTTTGTGGCTCTTTACTTCTCTTGTGTTTCCCGCCTAGAGAAGTTTCTTTAGCATTTGTTGTAAAGTTGGTTTGATGGTGCTGAATTCTCTTAGCTTTTGCTTGTCTGAAAAGCTTTTGACTTCCCCATCCAATCTGAATGTGATCTTTGCTGGCTAGAGTAATCTTGGTTGTAGGTTTTTCTCTTTCATCACTTTAAGTGTATCCTGCCACTCCCTTCTGTCTTGCAGAGTTTCTGCTGAAAAATCAGCTGATAACCTTATGACGATTCCTTTGTATGTTATATTTTGTTTTGCCCTTGCTGCTTTTAATATTTTTTCTTTGAATTTAATTTTTGTTAGTTTCATTAATATGTGTCTTGGTGTGTTTTTCCTAGGGTTTATCCTGAGTGGGACTCTCTGTGCTTCCTGGACTTGGGTGACTATTTTGTTTCCCACGTTAGGGAAGTTTTTGACTATAATCTCTTCAAATATTTTCTCAGTCCCTTTCTTTTTGTCTTCTTTTTCTGGGACCCCTACATTCAAATGTTGGTGTGTTTAGTGTTGTCCCAGAGGTCTCTGAGATTATCTTCAATTCTTTTCATTCTTTTTTCTTTATTCTGCTCCTCAGCAGTTATTTTCACCATTTTGTCTTCCAGCTCACTTATTCGTTCTTCTGCCTCAGTTATTTTGTTATTGGTTCATTCTAGTGAATTTTTCATTTTAGTTATTGTGTTGTTCATCTCTATTTGTTCTTCTAGATCTTTGTTAAACATTTTTTGTATTTTGTCAATCCGTGCCTCCATTCTATTTCTGAGATTGTGATTCATTTTTTTAAAATTTTATTAAAAATTTTTTTAACATCTTTATTGGAATTTAATTGCTTTACAGTGGTGTGTTAGTTTCTGCTTTATAGCAAAGTGAATCGGCTATACATATACATATATCCCCATATCTCCTCTCTCTTGCATCTCCCTCCCACCCTCCCTATCCCACTTCTCTAGGTGGTCACAGAGCACTGAGCTGATCTCCCTGAGCTATGCAGCTGCTTCCCCCAGCTATCTATTTTACATTTGGTAGTATATATAAGTCCATGCAACTCCCTCACTTCGTCCCAGCTTACCCTTCCCCCTCTGTGTCTCCTCAAGTCTATTTTCTATGTCTGCATCTTTATTCCTGTCCTACCCCTAGGTTCTTCAGAACCATTTTTTTTGTTTTGTTTTGTTTTTATATTACATATATATATGTGTAAGCATATGGTATTCTTTTTTTCTCTTTCCGACCCACTCAACTCTGTATGACGGTCTCTAGGTCCATCCACCTCACTACAAATAACTCAATTTTGTTTCTTTTTATGGCTGAGTAATGGTCCATTGTATACATATGCCACATCCTCTCCATCCATTCATCTGTCAGTGGACACCCAGGCCGCTTCCATGTCCTGGATATTGCAAATAGAGCTTCAGTGAACATGGTGGTACATGACTATTTCCGAACTATAGGTTTCTCAGGGTATATGCCCAGTAGTGAGATTGCTGGGTCTTATGGTAGTTCTACTTTTAGATTTTTAAGGAACCTCCATACTGTTCTCCATAGTGGCTGTATCAATTTACATTCCCACCAACAGTGCAAGAGGGTTCCCTTTTCTCCACACCCTTTCCAGCAATTATTCTTTCTAGATTTTTTGATGATGGCCATTCTGACTGGTGTGAGGTGATACCTCATTGTAGTTTTGATTTGCATTTCTTTAATGATTAGTGATGTTGAGCAGTCTTTCATGTGTTTGTTGGCAATCTGTATATCTTCTTTGGAGAAATGTCTATTTAGATCTCTTGCCCATATTTGGATTGGGTGGTTTGCTTTTTTGATATTGAGCTGCATGTAAATTTGGAGATTAACTCTTTGTCAGTTGCTTCATTTGCAAATATTTTCTCCCATTCTGAGGGCTGTCTTTTCATCTTGTTTATGGTTTCCTTTGCTGTGCAAAAGCTTTTAAGTTTCATTAGGTCTCATTTGGTTTTTTTTGCGGTACACGGGCTTCTCACTGTTGTGGCCTCTCCTGTTGTGGAGCACAGGCTCCGGACGCACAGGCTCAGCGGCCATGGCTCACGGGCCCAGCTGCTTTGCGGCATGTGGGATCTTCCCGGACTGGGGCACGAACCCGTGTCCCCTGCATCAGCAGGCAGACTCTCAACCACTGCGCCACCAGGGAAGCCCAGGTCTCATTTGTTTTTGTTTTTAGTTCCATTTCTCTAGGAGGTGGGTCAAAAAGGATCTTGCTGTGATTTATGTCATAGAGTGTTCTGCCTATTTTTTTCTCTAACAGTTTGATAGTGTCTGGTCTTACATTTAGGTCTTTAATCCATTTTGAGTTTAGTTTTGTGTATGGTGTTAGGGAGTGTTCTAATTTCATTCTTTTACAAGTAGCTGTCCAGTTTTCCCAGAACCACTTACTGAAGAGGCTGTCTTTTCTCCATTGTATATTCTTGCCTCCTTTATCAAAAATAAGGTGACTATATGTGCATTGGTTTATCTGTGGGCTTTCTATCCTGTTCCATTGATCTATATTTCTGTTTTTGTGCCAGTACCATACTGTCTTGATTACTATAGCTTTGTAGTATAGTCTGATGTCCGGGAGCCTGTTTCCTCCAGCTCCGTTTTTCTTTCTCAAGATTGCCTTTGCTGTTCAGGGTCTTTTGTGTTTCCATACAAATTATGAAAGTTTTTGTTCTAGTTCTGTGAAAAATGCCATTGGTGGTTTGATAGGGATTGCATTGAATCTGTAGATTGCTTTGCGTAGTGTAGTCATTTTCACAATGTTGATTCTTCCAATCCAAGAACATGGTATATCTCTCCTTCTGTTTGTATCATCTTTAATTCCTTTCTTCAGTGTCTTATAGTTTTCTGCATACAGATCTTTTGTCTCCTTAGATGGGTTTATTCCTAGGTTTTATTCTTTTTGTTGCAGTGGTAAATGGGAGTGCTTCCTTAATTTCTCTTTCAGATATTTCATCTTTAGTGTATAGGAATGCCAGAGATTTCTGTGCATTAATTTTGTATCCTGCTACTTTACCAAATTCATTGATTAACTCTAGTAGTTTTCTGGTAGCATCTTTAGTATTCCCTATGTATAGTACCATGTCATTTGCAAACAGTGACGGCTTTACTTCTTCTTTTCCAATTTGGTTTCCTTTTATTTGTTTTTCTTCTCTGATGGCTGTGGCTAAAACTTCCAAAACTATGTTGAACAATAGTGTTGAGAGTGGACAACCTTGTGTGTGATTCATCTTTACTGTTTTTTCTCTGAATTGTTTTTCAGGTAGATTGCCTATTTCCTCTTCATTTATTTGGTCTTGTAGGTTTTTACCTTGCTCCTTCATCTGTCACATATTTTTTGGCCATCTCTTTTTTTTTTTTTTTTTTTGAGTGGCATTGTGTTTCTGTCTTACTGGTTGTTTGGCCTGAGGCTTCCAACACTGGAGTTTGTACGCTTTTGGGTAGAGCTGGGTTTGGTGCTGAGATGAGGACCTCAGTGAGACCTCACTGTGATGAATATTCCCTGGGGTCTGAGGTTTTCTGTTAGTCCAGTGGTTTGGACTAGGAGCACCCACCACAGGAGCTTGGGCCCGACCCCTAGCTCATGAACCAAGATCCCGCAATCCACGTGGTGTGGCAAAAAAAAAAAAGAGAGAGAACAATAACCAAGTTAAAAAAAAATTAGACTAGGAAACTAACAGATGTATTAGAAAGTATGTAAAAATATAGATGAATCAACAACCAGAAGGTACAACAGTACCACAATAGTAAAAAAGAGGAGGAGGGAAGAGATAAAAAAAGGGGCAGGTGGGGAAGGCCTTGGCTCTGGAGGGCGGGACCTAAGCAAGGGCAAGTTTTGGGTAGTGGGCAGGGCCTATGCTTAGGACCCACAGGGCTGGAAAAGGCCCTGTGGGCTGTGGGAGGTGGGGCATAGGCTCAACGGAACAGAAGGGGCCCAGGTATGCTCCCCACCCCTGGTCTCAGAGGGTGGGGGAACTCACCTGGGAACCCAGCAGGATTTCTAGGCTCGAGTGGGTGGGGCAAACGCCCTCCTCTCCTCTCCTGTTCCTCTGGTTTCAGAGGGGCCCTCCTGCCTGCCTCTCCTTTTATCCCCTTGGCCTCCTTCCTATGCCCCCAGGACCAATGCGGCCATGGGGAGTGGGGGCCCTTGGAGGGCAGGGGACCAGCTTGGGAGCTCAGCAGTCTCCCCGTGCCCAAGTCAGTGGGGCAAATGCCCTCAGCTCTTCCTCCACTCCTCCCTGAGGGCCCCTCCCACGTGCCTTTCCTGATCTCCCCAGCCTCAGGGGCGCTGATCCTGTCTGGCCTCCACTTTTCCTCCCCGCTCAGTCCCCCCATATCCTACCAGTTCACTTGGGGGTTCCTCCCATCTCCTTGGGCGTTAGGGTCCTCCACCAGCAGCCGGCAGGGAACCTAATTATGGGGAGACGTTAACTTGGCGTCTTCCCACACTGCCATCTTGACTCCACCCTGCCTTCTTAGTTTTAAATATTACTATGTGCTTGTTATGTGTTATGTACAGAGCTAGGTGCTGGGATAGTGAACAAGCTAGGCAGATAGTCTTTGCTTTTTATGGAGTTTACATCCCAGTGGGGCACAGAGAATTTAAAGAGGCAATTATAGTACAATATAGTAAGCGCTATAATAGGATAAGTACAAAGAGTACATAGGGCAGGCACTTAACTCACATTGGGGATGTCATGATGACTTATCACAGGAAATAATACTCAGACTGAGATCAAAAAGCTGAGCTGGATTTAGTCAGGGGAAGGGGTAGAGAAGAAAAATGCTTTAGGCACGAGGGAACAACAGGTTCAAAGATGTTTATAGGTGGAAAAGAATGCAGTATATTGGAGGAACAAAAGTTGTACGGCAACAAGAGTTGGGTGGTAGAGAGGAAAGGGGCATAGGAAAGAATTATGCTAGATCTGTAGGCAAGGATGTGCTTCTTACTCAAGGATTTGTAGACTGGATCCTAAAAGCATTTGGGTGCCATTTTAGGATTTTTAAGCAAAGTAGTGACATAACCACATTTGCATTTTATTTATTCAACAATGTACTGGATATCTAGTATGTGCCAGGCCTTATGCTAGGCACTGGAAATACAATCACTGGTGAATAAGGAAGACACTGCTCCTGACTAACCGCCAGGCAAATTGGCAAATAGGTTGAAAATAGTGTGGAAGCAGGGGAGGCTGCTTATGAATCTGTCAGATGAATGCAGGCGAGAAATGTTGTTTGCCTAAAACTGTCAGTGGGGTAGAGAAGATGAATGGCATTTATGGGGATTTAGGGAGACAGGAAGAGGGAGGAGTCAAGAGTGATCTGGAGGTTTCTGCATTGTTCCTGTCTACTGACCCTCATCTCTTTGTATTACTAAATGTAAAATACGTGAGGACAGAGATTTTATTTTGTTTTGTTTTATTCTTTTGTGTTCTATTCTATTTCATTTTATTTATTGTTTTGGCTGCGTGATGTGGCATATGAGATCTTCCCCGACGAGGGATCGAACCCGTGCGCCCTCACTGTACCTCCAGGGAAGTCCCAAGGACAGAGATTTTAACATGTTTTGTTCCCTGCTGTATCTCTATTACCTTGAACTTAGTAGGTTCTCATTAAATATTTACAGTTGAATAAATATCTAACTTTATTTTGGTTTAATATGAATGATTTGGGGTTGTCACTTCTTACCTTTTTTTATGGATAAATTTCTTTGAGCATTAAATAACCCTTAAGTTCATCAGTAAGTGCTCTCAAGTTTCAATCCTAAATTTCTAAGTTTTATTAATTTTAGAAATAATTACCATTAAAATGGAAGAATTTTTAAGAGTTATATTTAATTATACATCACGTCTCTTTACAAATGATGTAGTGAGTGGTATAAAATATATAGCTTTTAAACTATCTTGCATATGAGAAGAAATACTGAGATATCTAGAGATTATCAATTTTTTTTTCACTTGTGAGTGGGAAAAGGTGATTTGTTTAGGTACATGGAATGCAGATTTTAGTAGAAAAAAACAATTAGCCAGAAATAATCAGTTAGTGAAACTGTCTGGTGTCCCCCTTTGGATGTCCCCCTTTGGATGAGGAATTTCTTGAGAATTCAGTGTATGGTTCTTGATTGTTAGAACGTGGTTGCTTTGCTGTAGGTACAAGTTATATGATTAATTTCAATGGGAGCTATATGTTGTGAAAGAGATTGAAAACTCTAAGTAAATGTTAAATTGTTGTGTTCTCCTATTGCCTTCTCTATGATTTTATATCACTCTGTGCCTCAGTCATTACATTTCAACCATCGTGGCTTTTTCTGATTTTTAAATATTCCATATTTTCCCACCTCAGAGTCTTGTGCTTGCTGTCCTTTTACTTAGAATGTTCTTCCCCCAGATCTTTGAATGGTTGGCTCCTTTTCACTCATGTCTTGGTTCAAATATTAGCTTTTCTAGACACCTTCCCTGCCCTTCCAAATCACTTTTGACTCTATCCTGCTCTCATTTTCTCATGGCACTTATTACTATTTTATATTATTCTATTGATTTATTTGTTTGTTTTTATAAATATTGACTCTTTCTTCACTAGAATATTAGGTACATAAGAACAGGAGATAACTGTCTTAATCCTACCATATACTTAGTACTTAGAATGGCTCAAATATTTGTTGAATAAATAAATCTGTTTTCTTAATAAAAAACAATACATTTTGAATATAAAATGTAATGTTACATAGAAAACATAATTTTCAAGACATTAAAATTTTATTAAATTTGTGAATTAATGTAGTATGTAATATATTAATACTAAAACATGGCTATTACAAAAGATAGTATTTTTACTATCATTTCAATCCTATGGAAAAGGAAATTGGGAGAAATGAGAAAAGTTGATATATTAGTAAGTTAATGGACTTTTTTAGACTTCAGAATTAAAAAAAAATTTCTCTAAGTGTTATAGTACTTACATACTAAAATTAACAGTTGTGAAAATTTTCATGTGAGCACTTACAGAGCTAAGTAATTTTTAAATTTACCTAAATTTATGAATTCACTTTAACTTTTACCAAGTCAGTAAATCGTTAATTTACAACTACTATGCTAGTAGGATAAGAATTAAAGTTTTATTAGGTTATTATACCTTGTGTAAGCACATAGAACTGCTAACAAATATCTATTTCATTTCTATCATGGACTACAGAGGTAAGTAATTTCTAACCAGGCGAACTGATTAATTATTAAGAGTAATGTATATACTTTTCAATTCTTAGCATAAGGGAAAATTGTATCAAATACGTAACTCAGACTTCTTTGCCCCCTATATATGCTTTTGTGGTGCTTTTGTAGTTTTTCTTGCTTGCTTTTGGTTTGTAAACCTTTTGAGGGCAGGGGCCTGTTTACCTGTATATAACCAGTACATGGCAGTAGGCTCTCAGGTCTGTGGTTGTTGAGTGAATAAATAAAAACATGTATTCTTTGTTTATTTTTTTTAAAAAAAGAGTAATGTATAATACTCAGCTTCCTCTTTTTGTCCCCAGGTTTCCTTTACCTAGTCATCCTGCTGCACCTCCTGAACATCTTAAAGAACCTTTGGTATACATGAGGAAAGCACAGGTTGGCTACTGTTCATTTTAATTTTATTTTTCCATACCAAGTTATATAATGCAGAGTGAAAGATCCTTATTAATATTAGGACTGTATTTATTATGTGAAGGACTGGGTAAAGACCATTAAAGTGAGGTGAATACTATTTGCATACTTTTTATTTTCAGTAACCAAGGATTGCACTTACTTAACTATAGTAATCTTGAAAATGTTGAGTAGAAGAAAAAAAAATCATGTACTATACTGGCCTAAAATTTAAAATATCATAAAAGTAAATATTATGAAACAATTTGTTCCTAATGTTGTGTGATATTAAAGGAATGAAATGGGAATGAACTGACTCACTCTTCCCTTAAAATTTTAGCTTTTGACACCAGTGTTACTGATACTATATTTGAAACATTTGTTTTCACAGCAGGTTATACATACTAATTGTATTCTGTTACAGAACCTAAATGAACCTTGTATCTAAAATGCACTGAAAACAACTAAAAGTCACTTTAAAAGCATAAAATAAAATAACTTTAACAGAAAAACTGTAAAAAGCTGTTAAAGTAGAAACTTAACAAGTTCTGTCACATGCCCCTAATTCTTTTAGCTGGCCTTTGCCTTGGCCCTGTGTGGTCTACCTGCCTGTGAGGTGGCACTATTCATGAGCCTTCCTCACAGTGCTGGGGACTCTCTAACTAACACTGCTGAGGCATTTAATGGACCTCATAAGTCAACCTTCTTTCTCTATCATAGTCTCAGAAATTATTATGAAAATTTTCAGATACACCCTAAAGAACTCCAGTGAACCCGTCACCCAGCTTCAACAGTTATCATAGTTCTGCTGCTCCTGAGAAGTGTTCTGCTTGCTTTGAGTTACCATGCTCCACAGTGGTAGATGTTAGGCAGGTTTTTCTTTTTCTGCTTTTATATTCATTTTAAAAACCCTCAAAATTAGAGGGTGAAAGGAAGCAATATAAATAAAAAACATGGAGATATTTGAGGAAATATGTAATATGTTTCTATCTCTAGGTGGTACTTTAGGGCTAGCAATCAGACGGTATTTATTATTGATGTGTCATAAATCATAATCATCACGTGATACATGTATGAAATAATTGATCTTTTGTTGTAAAGATATAAACTCAAGAAAATAAAACTAAATGCTTAGGTCTAAGTATTTTTTGGCAAAATTTGAAAATTTCTGAAAGTTTTAGAGAAAGTATCAGTTTTAGCATAAGTATAAAAAACAAAGCACAAAAGCTGGTTTCCTATTAAGACTGAAGAGATACAGAGATAAATAACAGGTCTGTTCTTAAAGCCTACTGCTAGTTGCTGAGACTATATATTAATGGTAAATATAGGTATTGTGTATATACACACAAGGAGTATGGTACTCCTCTCTTTCCTCTCCAGGCTTACCTGCTAGATCCAGAGTTGGCACGCTACAGCGCATGGGCCACATCTGCCCTGCCACCTGTTTTTGTATGGGTAGCAAGCTAGGAATTTTATTATTTTTTTTAACGTTTTCAACTGGTTGAAAAATCAAAAGAAGAATAATATTTTGTGACCCATGAAACTTATAGGAATTAATAAAATATGTTTTATTGGAAAATAGTCATGCTCCTTTATTTACATATTGGCTATGTCTGCTTTTGCACTGCTATGTCAGAGTTAAATAGTTGCTTTAGAGATGTTATGACCTGGAAAGCTTAAATTTTTTACTGTCTGCCTTTTTATAGAAAGTTTGCAGATTCCTGCACTAAATTAGTCCCTTTAAGAGCAGGGACTGTGCTTTTAATCCTGAGCATCTAAGCATAGTGCCTAGCCCACAGAACACTCTCGGTAAATGTTTGATGAAATTCAGTTGACTCTTGAACAACGTGAGTTTGAGCTGCATGAATCCACTTATATGTGGATTTTTTTCAATGCTAAATATTGCAGTACTACACTAACCTGCGCTGGTTGAATTTGCAGATTCAGAACCACAGGAATGGAGGGCCAAATGTTAAGTTACACTCGAATTTTCCACTGTGTGGAGTGTTGGCATCCCTAACATCCAAGATGTTCAAGGGTCAACTGTAATTGATTCTTTTTTGTTTCTCTGTTCGTTTGAAATTCAAGAATTGTTTATTATTTATCAAAATAAGGGAAGTGACATTTTTACAGTCTTTCTATGTGGGTCTCTAAATCTGCAAGACTGAAGATTTTTTTTGTTGCAGTAATTATTTTTTAATATCTTTATTGGAGTATAGTTGCTTTACAATGGTGTGTTAGTTTCTGCTTTATAACAAAGTGAATCAGCTATACATATACATATATCCCCATATCTCTTCCCTCTTGCATCTCCCTCCCAGCCTCCCTATCCCACCCCTCTGGGTGCTCACAAAGCACTGAGCTAGTCTCCCTGTGCTATGTGGCTGCTTCCCACTAGCTATCTATTTTACATTTGGTAGTGTATATGTGTCAGTGCTACTCTTTCTCTTTGTCCCAGCTTACCCTTCCCTCTCCCCGTGTCCTCAGGTCCACTCTCTATGTCTACCTCTTTATTCCTGTCCTGCCCCTAGGTCATCAGAACCTTTTTTTTTCTTTTTTTTACATTCCATATATATGTGTTAGCATACGGTATTTGTTTTTCTCTTTCTGACTTAACTTCACTCTGTATGACAGACTCTAGGTCCATCCACCTCACTACAAATAACTCAATTTCATTTCTTTTTATGGCTGAGCAATATTCCATTGTATACATGTGCCACATCCTCTCAATCCATTCATCTGTTGATGGACACAAAGGCTGCTTCCATGTCCTGGCTATTGCAAATAGAGCTGCAGTGAACATTGTGGTACATGACTCTTTCCGAACTATGGTTTTCTCAGGGTATATGCCCAGTAGTGGGATTGCTGGGTCATATGGTAGTTCTGTTTTTAGTTTTTTAAGGAACCTCCATACTGTTCTCCATAGTGGCTGTATCAATTTACATTCCCACCAACAGTGCAAGAGGGTTCCTTCCCTTTTCTCCACACCCTCTCCAGCATTTACTGTTTGTAGATTTTTTGATGATGGCCATTCTGACCATTATGAGGTGATACCTCATTGTGCTTTTGATTTGCATTTCTCTAATGATTAGTGATGTTGAGCATTCTTTCATGTGTTTGTTGGCAATCTGTATATCTTCTTTGGAGAAATGTCCGTTTAGGTCCTCTCCTCATTTTTGGACTGGGTTGTTTGTTTTTTTGATATTAAGCTGCATGAGCTGCTTGTATATTGTGGAAATTAATCCTTTGTCAGTTGCTTCGTTTGCAAATATTTTCTTCCACTCTGAGGGTTGTGTTTTCATCTTGTTTATGGTTTCCTTTGCTGTGCAACAGCTTTTAAGTTTCATTAGGTCCCATTTGTTTATTTTTGTTTTTATTTCCATTTCTCTAGGAGGTGGGTCAAAAAGGATCTTGCTGTGATTTATGTCATAGAGTGTTATGCCTATGTTTTCCTCTAAGAGTTATATAGTGTCTGGCCTTACATTTAGGTCTTTAATCCATTTTGCATTTTTTTTTGTATACGGTGTTAGGGAGTGTTCTAATTTCATTCTTTTACATGTAGCTGTCCAGTTATCCCAGCACCACTTATTGAAGACGCTGTCTTTTCTCCATTGTATAGTCTCGCCTCCTGTATCAAAGATAGAGTGACCATATGTGCGTGGGTTTATCTCTGGGCTTTCTATCCTGTTCCATTGATCTATATTTCTGTTTTTGTGCCAGTACCATGCTCTCTTGATTACTATAGCTTTGTAGTATAGTCCAATGTCAGGGAGCCTGATTTACTCCAGCTCTGTTTTTCACTCTCAAGATTGCTTTGGCTATTCGGGGTCTTTGTGTTTCCATACAAATTGTGAATTTTTTTGTTCTAGTTCTGTGAAAAATGCCATTGGTGGTTTGATAGGGATTTCATTGAATCTGTAGATTGCTTTGGGTAGTATAGTCATTTTCACAATGTTGATTCTTCCAGTCCAAGAACATGGTATATCTCTCCATCTGTTTGTATCATTTTTAATTTCTTGCATCAGTGTCTTATAGTTTTCTGCATACAGGTCTTTTGTCTCCTTAGGCAGGTTTATTCCTAGGTATTTTATTCGTTTTGTTGCAGTGGTAAATGGGAGTGTTTCCTTAATTTCTCTTTCAGATTTTTCATCATTAGTGTATAGGAATGCCAGAGATTTCTGTGCATTAATTTTGTATCCTGCTACTTTACCATGTTCATTGAGTAGCTCTGATAGTTTTCTGGTAGCATCTTTAGGATTCTCTATATAGTATCATGTCATCTGCAAACAGTGACAGCTTTACTTCTTCTTTTCTGATTTGGATTCCTTTTATTTGTTTTTCTTCTCTGATGGCTGTGGCTAAAACTTCCAAAACTATGTTGAATAAAGGTGGTGAGAGTGGGCAACTTTGTCTTGTTCCTGATCTTAGAGGAAATTGTTTCAGTTTTTCACCACTGAGAATGATGTTGGCTGTGGGTTTGTCATTTATGGCCTTTATTATTTTGAGATAGGTTCCCTCTATTCCTACTTTCTGGAGAGTTTTTATAATAAATGGGTGTTGAATTTGTTGAAAGGTTTTTCTGCATCTATTGAGATTATCATGTTTTTTATCCTTCAGTTTGTTAATATGATGTATCACATTGATTGATTTGCATATATTGAAGAATCCTTGCATTCCTGGGATAAACCCCACTTCATCATGGTGTATGATCCTTTTAATGTGCTGTTGGATTTTGTTTCCTAGTTTTTTGTTGAGGTTTTTTGCATCTATGTTCATCAGTGATATTGGCCTGTAGTTTTCTTTTATTGTGACATCTTTAACTGGTTTTGGTATCAGGGTGATTGTGGCCTCGTAGAACGAGTTTGGGAGTGTTCTTCCCTCTGCTATATTTTGGAAGACTTTGAGAAGGATAGGTGTTAGCTCTTCTCTAAATGTATAATAGAATTTGCCTGTGAAGCCATCTGGTCCTTGGCTTTTGTTCTTGGAAGATTTTTAATCACGGTTTCAATTTCAGTACTTGTGATTGGTCTGTTTATATTTTCTAATTCTTCCTGGTACAGTCTTGGAAAATTGTACCTTTCCAAGAATTTGTCCATTTCCTTGTAGTTGTCCATTTTATTGGCATATGGTTGCTTGTAGTAATCTCTCATGATCCTTTGTATTTCTGCAGTGTCAGTTGTTACTTCTCCTTTTTCATTTCTAATTCTATTGATTTGAGTCTTCTCCCTTTTTTTCTTGATGAGTCTGGCTAATGGTTTATCAATTTTGTTTATCTTCTCAAAGAACCAGCTTTTAGTTTTATTAATCTGTGCTATTTCCTTTGTTTCTTTTTCATTTATTTCTGATCTTTATGATTTCTTTCCTTCTGCTAACTTTGGTGTTTTCTTGTTTTTCTTCCTCTAATTGCTTTAGGTGTACGTTTAGGTTGTTGATTTGAGATGTTTCTTCTTTCTTGAGGTAGGATTGTATTGCTATAAACCTCCCTCTTAGAACTGCTTTTGCTGCATCTCACTGGTTTTGGGTCGTCGTGTTTTCATTGTCATTTGTTTCTAGGTATTTTTTGATTTCCTCTTTGATTTCTTCAGTTGTCTCTTGGTTATTTAGTAGCATATTGTTTAGCCTCCATGTGTTTGTATTTTTTACTGTCTTTTTTCCTGTAAGTGATATCTAGTCTCATAGACTTGTGGTCGGAAAAGATACTTGATATGATTTCAATTTTCTTAAATTTACCAAGGCTTGATTTGTGACCCAAGATATGATATATCCTGGGGAATGTTCCATGAGCACTTGAGAAGAATGTGTATTCTGTTGTTTTTGGATGGAGCGTCCTATAAATATCAGTTTAGTCCATCTTGTTTAATGTGTCATGTAAAGCTTGTGTTTCCTTATTTATTTTCATTTTGGATGATCTGTCCATTGGTAAAAGTGAGGTGTGAAAGTCCCCTACTATGATTTAGTTACTGTCAATTTCCCCTTTTATGGCTGTTAGCATTTGCCTTATGTACTGAGGTGCTCCTGTGTTGGGTCATAAATATTTACAATTGTTATGTCTTCTTCTTGGATTGATCCCTTGACAGTTATGTAGTGTCCTTCTTGGTCTCTTGTCATAGTCTTTATTTTAAAGTCTATTTTGTCTGATATGAGAATTGCTACTCCAGCTTTCTTTTGATTTCCTTTTGTGTGGAATATCTTTTTCCATACCCTCACTTTCAGTCTGTATGTGTCCCTAGGTCTGAAGTGGGACTCTTGTAGACAGCATATATACGGGTCATGTTTTTGTATCCATTCAGCCAGCCTATGTCTTTTGGTTGGAGCATTTAATCCATTTACATTTAAGGTATTATCAATATATATGTTCCTATTAACAATTTTCTCAATTGTTTTGAGTTTGTTTTTGTAGGTCATTTCCTTCTCTTGTGTTCCCTGCCCAGAGAAGTTCCTTTAGGATTTGTTGTAATTCTGGTTTGGTAGTGCTGAATTCTCTTTTGTTTGCCTGTAAAGGTTTTAATTTCTCTGTTGAATCTGAATGAGATCCTTGCTGGGTAGAGTAATCTTGGTTGTAGATTTTTCCCTTTCATCACTTTAAATATGTCCTGCCACTCCCTTCTCGCTTGCAGAGTTTCTGCTGAAAAGTTAGCTGTTAACCTTATGGGGATTCCCATGTATGTTATTTGTTGTTTTTCCCTTGCTGCTTTTAATATTTTTTCTTTGTATTTAATTTTTGATTGTTTGATTAATATGTGTCTTGGTGTGTTTCTCCTTGGATTTATCCTGTATGGGAGTCTATACGCTTCCTGGACTTTACTGACTAATTCCTTTACTATGGTAGGGAAGTTTTCAACTATAATCTCTTCAAATATTTTCTTAGACCCTTTCTTTTACTCTTCTTCTTCTGGGACCCCTATAATTTGAATGTTGGTGCATTTAATATTGTCCCAGAAGTCTCTGAGACTGTCCTCAATTCTTTTCATTTTTTTTTTTCTTTATTCTGCTCTGCGGTAGTTAGTTCCACTATTTTATCTTCCAGGTCACTTATCTGTTCTTCTGCCTCAGTTATTCAGCTATTGATTCCTCCTAGAGAATTTTTAATTTCATTTATTGTGGTGTTCGTCATTGTTTGTTTGCTCTTTAGTTCTTCTTGTTCCGTGTTAAACGTTTCTTGTATTTTCTCCGTTCGATTTCCAAGATTTTGGATCATCTTTACTATCATTATTCTGAATAGGTAGACTGCCTATTTCCTCTTCATTTGTTTGGTCTGGTGGGTTTTTTCCCTGCTCCTTCATCTGCTGCATATTTCTCTGTCTTCTCATTTTGTTTAACATACTGTGTTTGGGGTCTCCTTTTCACAGGCTGCAGGTTCGTAATTCCCATTGTTTTTGGTGTCTGCCCCCAGTGGGTGAGGTTGGTTCAGTGGGTTGTGTAGGCTTCCTGGTGGAGGGGACTGGTGCCTGTGTTCTGGTGAGTGGGGGTTTATCTTGTCTTTCTGGTGGGCCAGACCACATCCAGTGGTTGTTTTGGGGTGTCTGTGAACTTAGTATGTTTTTAGGCAGCCTCTCTACTAATGGGTGGGGTTGTGTTCCTGTCTTGCTAGTTGTTTGGCATGGGGCATCCAGCACTGGAACTTGCTGGCCGTTGAGTGGAGCTGGGTCTTAGCATTGAGACTGAGATCTCTGGGAGAGCTCTCGCTGATTGATATTACATGGGACCAGGAGGTCTCTGGTGGTCCAGTGTCCTGAACTTGTCTCTCCCACCTCAGAGGCTTAGGCCTGATATGGCCTGGAGCACCAAGACCCTGTCAGCCACACGGCTCAGAAGAAAAGGGAGAAAAAAAAGAAAGAAAAATAAATTTAAAAAAAATAAATAAGTAAAATTATTAAAATAAATAATAATTTTTTAAAAAGAGAGTAACCAAACCAATAAACAAATCTACCAATGATAACAAGCACTCAAAACTAAACTAAGATAAACATAAAAATCAGAAACAAGTCAGTCGCAGACACCAAACCCCAAGTTTGCAGTTGCTCCCAAAGTCCTCCGCCTCCATTTTGGGATGTTGTCTATTCAGGCATTCCACAGATTCAGGGTACCTCAAGTTGATTGTGGGGATTTAATCTGCTGCTCCTGAAGCTGCATGGAGAAATTTCCCTTTCTCTTCTTTGTTCGCACAACTCCTGGGGTTCAGCTTTGGTGTTGGCCCCATGTCTGTGTGTGGGTCGCCCTCAGGCATCTGTTCCTGCCCAGACAGGACGGGGTTAAAACAGCGGCTGATTAGCGGGCTCTTGCTCATTCAGGCCTTTTGGGAAGTCTGAGGTCTTCTGCCAATGTTCAGTAAGTGTTCTGTAGGCGTTGTTCCACAGGTAGATGTATTTTTGATATATTTGTGGGGAGGAAGGTAATCTCCACCTCTTACTCCTCTGCCATCTTGAAGGTCCCTCACTACTAACTTTTATAACTACCAACTTTCAATCTGTCTTTCTCCTTATGTACCTTCAATTCTATTAACTTTAACCTCAAGCAGATGAACCCTTATAATGTGTCTCACTGCCTTCTAACAGACCTTCAGTGATTGCCAATTGCCTAACAAATGACGTTTCTACTCCACAGCCCACCATTTAAGAGCTTTTACTATCTGTCCCCAGCTACTCCTTCCACTTTATCAGTCTCTGCTGTCTTATAACTGCCGTTTGTGCCATTCCAAGTGAATCATTTTGCGTTTCCTCTTGCATCTTTAACACTTACTTTGTTTTCCTGTCATGGAAAGCCCTCTGCCTGCTTTACATTATGTAAATCCCATCTATTTTGTGTCAACTCAGATGGCGTCTCTTCTCTGACGTTGTTATTACCCTGTTGAAAGGATCTCTCCCTCTTTTGCACTCTTGTAGCACACTGTCATTTCATGGCCTTCATTCACAAATTGCATTCTATTATAGTAATTTCTGTACGCATCTTTCTGTCTTTTCCTATAAGCCTCTGGAAAGCAGTAACAATTTTAAAAAACTTTTGTGTAACTGTTACCTCTAGTATACTGACCTTTATGTAGCAGGAGCTTAGTAAGTTTATAATGAATCAATAAGTAAAGGCATTTACCATCCTTTCTAGCAATTATTACAATATTTACTTAAAAGATATTTACTGAATGCCTACGAGTAGAAGACACTCTGCTATGTGCTGTGAAGATTCAGAAATAAATTAGATACAGATTCTGCCTTCAGGTAACTTCATGATTTAATAATTGAAATAAGACTTGGACATATGTACCTATAACATAAGGTAGAAAGTGCTATGTGCTATAGGGAAGATGGCTAGGAAGTTTTCTGGGCTGATGAGGGGAAGAGGCTCCTTATACTGCATCAGCATTTTCCAGAGTGTTTTATACTGAATCCTAGCCCTGAGAGATACTCCATAAAAGGGGGTTCCAGGGACAAATAAGTTTGAGGATGGAAGTACACATTGTTTTCCTCTTGGTGAATCACAGTTTATTATTTTTAGTGGACTTGATTTTTTACAAGAGTTTTAGATTTACAGAAAAATTGAGAAGACAGTACAGAGCGTTCCCATGGAACCCGTACCCAGTTTCCCTATTAACATCTCACATTACTATGGTACATTTGTTACACTTAGTGAACTAATATTAATACAGTATTAATAACTAAAGTTCGAACTTTATTCAGATTTCCTTAGTTTTAACCTCATATCCTTTTTCTGTTTTAGGATTCCATCCAGGATACCACATTACATTTGGTTGTCATGTCTCCTTAGGCTCCTCTTGGCTATGCCAGTTTCTCAGACTTTCCTTGTTTTTGATGACCTTGACAGTTTTGAGAAGTACTGGTCAGGTATTTTGTAGAATATCCCTCTCTTGGAATTTGTCTGATGTTTTTGTCATTATTAGACTAGGGTTGTGGGTTTTTTGGAGGAAGATCACAGATATAAAATGCCATTTATAGTCATTAGATTATATCATGGTATATACTATCAGTATGATATATCACTGTTGATGTTGACCTTGACTGCCTGATTGAGGTATTATTTGTGAGGTTTTTCCACTGTAAAGCTACTCTTCCCCCCCTGCTTTGTATGTATACTGTCCCATCTGGAAGGAAGTCATGGTCCACACTTGAGGAGAAGTTATGTTCCACCTCCCTGAGGGGGGAAGTATCTACAGAAATTATTTGGAATTCTTCTTCACGGAAGAGTTGTCTCCTCTCCCCCATTTATTTATTTATTCAATCATTTATTTTTATCAGTAGGGACTCATAGATATTTATTTTATACTTTTTTTAAATCTAATACTCCTTAATTTTGTTGCTTACAATTTCTTTTGGCATGTTAACAGCTCAGAGAGGTTCTGCAATAAAGAAACCGTTTAATTTTTATTTAATCTATTGTTGTTCAAACTTATGTAATCTATTTCCATGTAAAATACTTCGGGAACTATTTTGCTACACCTTTCACAGGAAGCAATATTTGAAGAAACTTATATGCAGTGTGATAAATATAAGTGCATAAGTTTTCTTGTGAAATAATAGTAGTAAGCACATAGAGCTCTAATTATGTGCCAGCTACCATTCTAGTGCTTTACAAGTATTCACTCATTTAATATTTATGCTGACTCTATGAAATGATTCACTCTTACAGTCTTAGATGGGGCCAACTTTACCAAACTACTCAGTGGAAGACCTGGAATTTGAATCTGGACAGCCGCTCCAGAATCTACACTACCTGACGATATTTAGCCTATTTCTGTATCCAGTCCAGAAATGCCCAGACAAACTCAAGATGTGCTGCGTGGTTGAATTTATCCTATTCACTGTCAATCAAGTAACCTTAGCAAAAATGAGAATTTTGCTAGTTTTATATTAGTTCAATTCACATCCCCTTCCTAATTGGCCTTTCTGCCTTCTGTATTGTCACTCCATTTCTTAAAACCTCTAAGACTTTTAGGATAGAGCTCCAATTCCTTACTTTTGCTTAAAAGGCTATAAGTGATCTTGCCCCTTTTTTACTGTTCGGGTCTCATCTTTTGCCTCCTCACACTGTCCCTCCCCCTACTGCCACTCCCATGCCCACTTCCACACACGTACATTCTCTCTCTCTAGTCATCCTTGATCTCCTCAGTTGTTCCCCAGCAGGAGAACCTGTGCTCATGCTGTTGCTTCTACCCAAAACTGCCTACCCTCAAATCCCACATATTTTTGGCTAACTTCTGCATATTCTTCAGGTCCTGTGTTAGATGATAGTTTCTTTGGGAAGGACTTCTGACCCCTAGTTCTCAGATACTCAGATATTTATCCTGTTTCTCCAATCTTCCACATGGGAGGCACCCTATACTTCCCACCACAATACTTGGGTTGTCTGTATCATCACTAGATTCTGTAGAGCAGGGCCAGTGTCTTTCTTTTCACAATTGTGTCTGCAACATCTGACATAGTGCCTAGCCCATGGTAGACGCTCAATAGATATTTTTTTAAAATAATGAATGAATTGAATAATCAAAAACTGCAAAGTATTCCCTTTTAGAAAATATTCATACCCTTATCCCTAGTAATTTCATTTCTCAGACCCTAAAGGAAAGAATCAGAGAAACACAGAAATTCATGTTCATGATAATAGTAAAAAATTTTAAGGCATCTAAAGGAACAGCAATAGGGCCTGCTTAAATATAATATGGAAACTCCAAAAGACAATGTTATACAGGCATCAGAAATGACATTTTTGAAGAAATATAATGACATGGGAAATTGCATATGATATAATCTTAAATGGAAAAGCAAACTATAAAAACAAAATAATTCTGCTTTAATTAAATGTATATGTATGCGTGTGTATATTCATACACACATATACATCTCAATTGTACACATACATGCATAGAAAAAAATGAAGAGAATAAAATGGTAACAGTGGTTATTTTGGCTGATTGAAATCTATGAATGCTTATTTATTATTTTATTCTTTGCATATTATTGTTTTTCCAACTATCTTGAATAAATGTGTTACTTTTATAATCGGAGACTTACTAAAACCTTTTTCCATTAGGTAGCTGGATGATTATTATTTTGTTTTATTTTATTCTTTTCAAGGTGAAGAAAGTAATTTTAAACTTTATAATTTCATAGTTGTTTGCATGTTATATATTTATTATGTATTTTTAATGACTTCTTATTTATTTTCATTACTATGAAAAAGTAGCAAGGTGATAGTTAATACCCATTTAAAGATTTCAATACAGTTGCAGTTCTTTTGTGAATCTTTTGCCTCTCATGGCTTAGGAACTACTGTATTTATAAAACTCTTGAGATACTTTGAGTTAATACCATAGATTCCAATTATTAGGGAAACTGATTAGAATGCAACAATAATTTCATTTAGAGAGGATATGGGTTTAGGTAAAAGGTAATGTCTTCCTATTTAAACATTTTAAATGTAAAATGCCATTCATTTTCCTTTTAAACAACATTTTAAAAGATCTTTATTTTATAAGTCTTTGGGGTAGAAACTATTACTTTCTTCTTATTTTGTATTAATGCACTGTCGTTTTTCAATAACTTATTTGCTACTTCTACTTTTTTTTGGTGCTAGGTACACACTGAAATTTTTACTTAAATAATAACATAGAAATAACTAGGATTTTTTTTTTGAGCATTTAGTTTTGAGACTTAGAGCTTATTTATTCACCCCCAGAAATAGGACCTGAGAAAAATTAAGTATCTGTAAAACTGGAGCTAAAGTGGACCTTCACATTTATCCAGTCCAACCTCTAGAGTTCGTCTCCTTTTGCTGGAGAGCTTCTGGAAACAGGGAATTCACAGTTTCACTGACTTAACCCATTTTGATTAAGTCTTCTTACTTGCTGGAAAGTTTCTTGCTTGTGTTAAATGGTTACATGCTCCTTATAACATTTACTCACTGGTCTGAGCTTTGTGCTTTATAGATAGAAAGCATTCAGTACATGTTAGTCAGTGAGACAAAGGAATGAATGAATACCACTTACTCAAGATTAGAGTTCTTGAGGATGACCTAAAGGATGACCCAGCTTAAAAGCAGCCACTTGCTTCATCTTGGATTTCTCCTCATTGTCAGGAAATCCTATTACTATTTCTGATGTCTGAGCAAATGATTTCTCTGACCATCGAAGACTTCAATGAAATGACTTCTGACTATCTGACTGAAGTTCTTGCAAGACGTACCTTGGAAAAATCCTGCCAACCTTGCCATAGATATGGAACAGGGAGTAGGGAAGTGGCCAACCACTGGGGTCGCTTTTCTTTCATTATTTTTAGGATTTTCAAGGAAGTGGTATGTGTTCTGTTGTCAACTAGAAGTTTTGATATACCTGGCTTCCTATTGCTTGCTTATTGTTTTATGTTTTCTTTGGTTTATGACATATAGACTGGTGTAGCCCTTATGAACTTTTTGCAGCTTATATTATTTGTTTCTGTCTTATCCTCCCCACCCTCACTACAGGGATGCTGTTTCATTCATCTTTTAGTGACATGTGTTTAATAGGTGCACAATAAACATTTGTTGAATCTATATCTTTTCATTATTTGAAAACTCAGCTGTTACACCTCATTTCTCCCTTTTCTAGCCATAAAAATTTGATTTTTTCTGAATTGAACATCCTTTTCCTCTTTCCTTCTCTCAGTTTTAAGTTGTTCTTCTCTTCTGGATCATTTCCAAGTTTCCTTTTTTTTTTTGGCTGCATCAGATCTTAGTTGCGGCATGTGGGATCTTTCGTTGTCGTGCATGGGCTCTTTGTTGTGGTGCATGGGTTTCTTTCTAGTTGTGGTGCGCAGGCTCCAGAGCATGTGGGCTCTGTAGTTGTGGCACATGGGCTCCAGAGTGCATGGGCTCTGTAGTTTGTGGCACGCAGGCTCTCTCGCTGAGGCGGGAGAGCTCAGTAGTTGTGGTGCGCGGGCTTAGTTGCCACATGACATGTGGGATCTTAGTTCCCCAACCAGGGATCAAACCCGCATCTCCTGCATTGTAAGGCAGATTCTTTACCACTGGACAACCGGGGAAGTCCCCATTTCCAAGTTTCTGCTTTAGTTGCAGAGCACAGAAAAAATAATTGAGTAAAACTTTGTGCAGCATTGCTTCAGTTCTTAATATTCTTTTCCATTCTACTCTCAGGTGTTCTTTTAAAAAGTTTCCTCATTTGTAAAATGAGGGTAATGATACATATCTCACAGGATTAATAAAATAACACATGAAAATCACATAGCTCTGTTTCCTAAATTATTTTCATTCAGAATGCTTTCTTCTAATATCTAATTTCTTTTCTTTGTAACTTTTTTCTTAACTAGTTTCTCTATATATTACATGTAACATTAAATTTAAATTTGGTAAGTTGAAATACTTGGTAAAGTGGGATATCCATTTAGGAGAACTACGATTAATCACTTGAAATTGTACTTTATTGAAAACACCTGGAGAGATGTTTTTGTTAGAATAATTTTTTAAAGGATAAGATAAATATGTTTCAGAATATCTTATCAAGGTATAATTACAGAAAGTATCATTCTATTTTAAATGGTCTTCATGTTTGAGTTTTTAGTAGGTTTTATGTTGTATTAAAATAGTGTATTGCAGTCTTGAAAATATGCACTGTGTATAAGCCACACATTGCTGTCTCTTGTAACTTTAATTTTGTTTTTATATCTTAGAGTTATTTTCTTTTTATCAACTCAAGAGCCCTCTTATTAGTGGTTGAAAATGAGAATTTTTGGAATCATAATTCAATAGCTAGAAATTTAGTTCTTTATATAATAGGATAAGCAATACAAATTCAGGGATTGACTTTTTAATCTTATGCAAATTTTAGTTTTATAGTAATGGCTGAATTAAAATTACAGTTTTTTAAATTAAACTTTCTCATACCTGCTCCCCCAACAATCTGGAGTTGGGGGAGTAAGTGACAGAAGGCTTATTAGAGGAAATTATTTTTAAGCTGAGATCTGAACGTTGAATAAGATTTATCTAGATAAATTGGGGATAAGGATGTTGAGGGTGGAGGTGGGTTATATTGCAATAATTAAAGTTTGGTCATGAATAATGTACCCAAATGTATTTTAAGTCTTGGATCTAAGAGAACTTTTTACAGTTAAAAAAAAAGAAAAGAAAAGAGAAAGAATTGAAAATAAGCCAGTAAATGGAATTTGTTTTGGGGGTATTTCATGCAATTAAAAAAATTTTATTAATTTTATTTATTTATTTGTCTGCATTGGGTCTTTGTTGCTGCGCGTGAGCTATCTCTAGTTGTGGTGAGCGGGGGCTACTCTTCATTGTGGTGTGCGGGCTTCTCATTGCAGTGGCTTCTCTTGTTGCGGAGCATGGGCTCCTGGAGCATGGGCTTCAGTAGTTGTGGCTCACGGGCTCTAGAGCGCAGGCTCAGTAGTCGTGGTGCACGGGCTTAGTTGCTCTGCGGCATGTGGGATCTTCCTGGACAGGGATCAAACCTGTGTCCCCTGTACAGGGTGCTCCGGGTCTGCCGGCGGTGGGGGGGGATGGCCACTCAGGCCCTGGCAGGGCACCTGCGTTTCAGACTTCTCTGCAGCCAGGGGCCACAGCTGGGGCGGGGCCGGGTTACCTGCCCAGGGTGGGAAGGAGGAGGGGTCACACGGTATGGGCAGTATTTCATGCAATATATTAAGAGTATTCTTTTATTCTTGAAAACCTATTTCTACATATTTAGTAAATTAAGCCTCATGCGTTTCACACAGTTCTGTATTCCTCCTATAGATGATTTTTTTCCTGTTCATTCATTGCTTAGGCAGTTGTATCAGATTATTTTTAAATGCTTGCAACATAACTTAGGGTAAAATCTGTTCAGTTATTGAGAATTTATTTTGTGCTAGACAAAGTGTGATATGTGCTATGATAGGTGAAGGAAGAGGTGCTGTGAGAACCCATAAGCAAAGGTACCGAATATTATCTGGGATGAGGGGCCAGGTAAGAGAAGGCTTAATAGAGGTAAAGACCTGGAAGGTGAATAAAATTTATTCAGATAATGTAGGAATGAGTATGTTGGGATGGGAGGAGAGCATGGAGGGTTTATTCCAGATAGAGAGTAATGTATTTAAATATGTGTATTAAAGAAGAAGCTCTGAATAATGATAGCTGTAGTAAAAGCTATCAATTATTGAATGATTATCATTATTGTGTCACTGTTCAAAGTACTTTAATCTTTATAACAATCACATAATGGAGCTATTATTATTCTGCTTTTATTGTCTGGTTGTAACTGTCCTTTATGGGTAATGTAATATATAATTCTCTCCTTTTCTCCTCATTTGGGTTAAATTTTGGAGCTTTGGCATTATTTTATTTTGGTTTTAGTGAGTCAGAAGTGGTCTGTAGGCATATTTTAATAAAAAGACCAAAAATTATGGCATTTTAGCTTGGCATTAAAAAGAATAGTTTACTAAAATATGGTATGTATGGGTAATCCATTTATGACTGACCATTAAAATTAACTTATTATTTCAAGTTTACAAGAAATGTAGTAAATACTGTGAAAAAGTAGTAAGACCAATCCAGATTGTGATACATAAAAGACGAGTGGTCTGGACTCCTCAAAAAAGTCGATATGAAAAAGAAAAGGATGAAAGCACTCTAGATTAAGCTGCAAGGAATGAGACATAACAACCAAATGTAATGTAATGCATTCAATTTTAATGGATCCAGGATTTTAAAAAATATAAAGACATTTTTGGGGATAATTGGAAATTTTTTAATATGGACTAAATATTAGATAATATGAAATATTATTGTTAGTGTTTTTAGGTGTGACAGTGGTAATGTGGTTATGTAGGAGAAAGTTCTTATTCTTAGAAAATTCATGATAAAGTATTTAGGGTAACATACCATGTTTGGAAAAATTATAACAATTTCTGTAAAATTTTATTTTACTAGGTCATTAATGGGATTCCTGAGTATCAAACATTTATAAAATGCTTAAATCTAACTTACCTTTTTATTATCTGCTGTTTTCCCTTGTAATGTTTATCACCATCTGATTGTTGATTTATTTTTTTTGTCTATCTTCATTCCCATCCTCCACTAGAACGTCAGTTCCATGAGGACGGAGACTTTCTGTTACTCACAGCTTACTTCACAGCGCTAAGGATAGTATCCAGCACATAGTAGGCAGTAATCAATATCTGTTGAGTAAACTAATGAATAAAGATAACCAATCTCAACCAACTTCACCATTTCTATATAGCTCATAACATCTTTAATGTTTTAAAATCAGTTTTGGTACTGTTAACCAGAAATAATAATAGATTGTTCCTTATGTTTCAGGGAAGTTGGGAAAAAAGAATTTTGAAGAGTTTAAATAGTATGTGCACTGAATTGAGTATCCCATTGGCACGAAAGGTACTTTTTTTTTTTTTTTGATTGGAGTATAGTTGCTTTACAACGAAGTGAATCAGCTATTATGTATACATATATCCCCTCCCTCTTGGACCTCCCTCCCACCCATCTAAGTCACCACAGAGCACGGAAAGTACTTTTAACATTTAAGTATTTTTTTGTGAATCAAGTACTAGGAAGTATCATGAAATAACTGTCAGGCAGATTTATCTTTTTTTATTACTAGTATATCAGTTTGTTTTGAAACAAAAATCTGTGAAAGGCCAATTATGTGGATGTAGTTTATATAGGTTTCTATTATGTATGCTGTAGTGCTTTTTGTAATAAACCTATATCTTGAGAATAAATATAGACTCTGCAGTATAGGTGATTTGGAGATTTGTCTTATAAATACACTTTAAAGATTTTAATTACCTTTAGTCTCCTTACTTGAATGATTTGTCATCTCTGCAGAACTATTTAGATCTAATACTCAACATTTATCTGTCACTCTGGGCTTCGAGAGGGGAGAGGTGAAAAAGGAGAGAAAAGCCACTTGAGAAATATTCTGGATTCTTTATAGCTGCTCATGAGTAGGAGAGAACGTTTCTCTTCACTTCATTCTCCCAACCTGCTATTTATTTCCTGCTGTTGGACAGGATATAGTGAATGTACTTTGGATAATATCCAAGCACAAGTCACTGAAGGCACCAGAAGGATGGTGTAAAAAAAAAGATAAGTTTATATGAAAAACTGTCTAAATATGTAGTATTGTATAATATACTGTCTTTCATATAGGAAGATGGTGCTACTGATTCACAGTCACACTCTCTCGGCCAGTCCCCCTTGCAATGCATTTCTCAGATTGCTGGATGGGGTAAGAGATGTAGTATGTGGCTGAGGAGCAGTTTTTCTTTGTGAAATTTTACTAGCCAGCACAGATCATTTACCTTCTATTCTTGGACTCATTAGCACCACATTGTAACTGAGCCACTGAGACTACTGTATAATGTAATAGTTAAATAATGTAATTTAAGTGTAATTCCCTAAGAAGCTAACCATATGTAATGAAATTATTTTTTCTTGTGTTATGGTAGCTTACTTAAGCTTTTAGATAAGGTATTGATTCTTATTTTTCAGCTTCATTGCTTAACTTCACAAAACAAAACCAATTTTAAAATTACCTTTTTTAGAGGCCAGTTGGAGAACAGAAAGAACTTCTCAATAAATGGAATGAAATGGGAACTGATGAGCCAGGTATATGTAAAACTCTTTTCAAAATGTGGTAGTGGGAAAAAAAAATTGCCTTCTTAATTGTGAATCCAAAATAACAATATTAACAATTTTTTTGGAAAGACAGCAACTTTCCCTCTCCACTAATTTACTATCATCTGATTTTTTTTGCTTAAACTTCTACTTTGCAGTTTAAAATTCCTAACATTGGTCAGTGTTCTCCATTATTTTGAGGATATTTAAATCAGTTATCTTTTTTTAAAGCAGCGTTTGAAAACATTTTTATAAAAGGGTAAATTAAATCATTCAGTGGATTTCATAGACAAATCTTTTTCAAAATTTAATTACATTGAGATGTTAAAGATGGATTAAATGTGGAAAAGTTTGGGGTTTTTTTACTAGCCCTACCAAAGCAAGGCCTCAAAAAATTTATTAAACACTCAGATTTGTTTCTCTCCACGAAAATCTTTAGTAAAAGGCAAGAGATTTATTTGATCTGAAGAGAAACCAGGGTATATGTGGAACAATTTTAATACTTCTAAAATGTTTTTAAGAATTTATTTTGGTTCATTTTAATGTTTAAAATTGAGTCAATCAATTTTATAAACATATGAGTGAGAACTCTAACATTTACTATGATAAACAGATACATATATAAAATTGTTTAGGAAGACATGTACATAATCCTCACCACTCCTTCTTAAAAGAAAGTTGAGGGGGGTGGGTACTGGGCCAGAAATTGTGCCATAATAAAGGGAGCAGTGTGTTATAGAAGTTCAAAAGGGAGAACAGTTCAATACAACTACAGGAATTCACTAAGAATGCATTGTTTGTATTCTAAGTACTTTGAGAATTCTCATATAGAATTCTCTATTCTCATATAGAACTTTCATATTATTACTGACATTGTTTTTCAATTCAACTACAAATAATCTATTACAAATTTATCAAAGGGGGGACTCTTTATTTCTTCTAGAGTATGTCATCTAGGCTGTCAAGGGAAGGGACTACCTTTTTATTTTTATTGGCCCAATACTTAACACAATGTATGACAAATAACTGATATTCTGCAAATGTTTGAATTAATCTAGCTGCATAGCAACATATGAAAGAATCATTAAAATTTATTATTAATAAGAATTTTTATGTTGTAATTGAAATTTTGTTTTAATGTATCTTATTAATTCTAGATTTAAGCCTTTTCAGGCCTGTTTATGCACCTAAGGATTTTCTCGAGGTAGGTTCTATTGGCTAAATATATATATATATTAATGAGGTAAAAATGCAAAAGAAATGATGGTATAAAAACATCTCCAGGTAGAGGAATTACCATGTAAAAAGCCCCAGAGCCACTGAAATGGTGGAATAACATGATTATATTATATTTGGAAATTGCTCTTGGAAAATACATTGGAGTGTGGAAAAATTAGAGGGAAGTAAATCAGGAAGATTTGATTAAAAAATAGTGACTGTAAATCATGTAGCCTGCTTCCTGGCACATATAGGTGCTCAGTGAATTGTTTCCTTTTTTATTTCCTTCCTGTTCTAGTAGTTCAGGCAAGGCATGATAAAGGTCTGAACTAAGAGAACAGCATTCAAAATGGAAAGAATTCAACAGACTTGAGAGATTTTAAGGAAGATTTGGGAACTGATTAGATCTAAGGAGCATGAGGGAAAAAGAAACCAAAGATAACCTTTAAGTGTCTAGATTGGGTAACTGGGCAGAGGTAACTTGCCCTTGAGATAGAGAATACAGGAGGAGAAACAGGTCCATTAGTGAAGATGATGAGCTTAATTAAGTTTGAGAGGCATATTGAGCATTCAAGTGGAACTCTTCAGTAGGCAGTTACAACTCACTAATTATTTTAATTCACCTCTCTTTGATTACACTTTTTTTCTTGTACCTTACATGTAATCCATCAGCAAATCCTTTCAGCTTTACCTTTGAAGTATATCCAGAATCCATCCACTTCTTACTAGGATCATTCCTATTTCACTGGTCCAAGCAGCCATCTCTTGTCTGGACTATTTCAGTAGCCTCTTAATTGCTCTTTCTGCTTCTAAGCTGCCCACCTAGAATCTGTCCTTTTGTTCTTAGCAGAGTTTCTAGAGGAAGACTTGTAAGTACAATTCTGAAGAAGCCACTCTTCTGTTATCTAGGTGCTTCCTATCTCCTTCTACTTAAAAACCAAAGTCATGACAGTGGCCTGAAATATCTTGCTTGGTCTGTTACCCCACCACCTCTCTGAGTTCATCTCCTATTACTTTTTCTCCTGATTTGTTCTACTCCAGCTATTTTAGCCTCCTTGCTTTACCTTGGCTTCCGCCCATTTGTGAGGGCCTTTTGCTCCTTCTTTTCTCTGCCTGCAGTGCTTTTCCCCCAGATACTTGTGTGTACATTCCCCTCACTCCTTATGTCTTTGCTTAAATGTCACATTCTCAACATAAAGAATATGGTCAATAATATTGGGTATTATATGGGTATAATATGGGTACAGATGGTTACTAGAGTTATTGTGGTGATCATTTCACAATGTATGCAAATGTCAAATCACTTTGTAGTACACCTAAAACTAACATAATATTGTACATCAACTATATTTCAATTATTTTTTATTTCAATTAAAAAATATTCATGGAAAAAATTCAAACACATACACACACACAAAAATGTTGCCTTCTCAGCAAAACTTTTCCCTGGCTCCCCTGGTTGGAACTCCTTATAGCCCTTTCCTACTTTGTTTTTCTCCATAGCATTTAGCATCATATAACATACTATTTTTCTATTTGGCTTATTGCCTGCCTTATCCTATTAGACGGAAGTTTTGTTCACTGCTGCAACAATTACAGAGTCAAGTCAGATAATTGAAACGGCTCAACAAGACTTCACCCACAAGGATACACCCACATAAGGCTTTCTTTCAGCAAGAGAAAGAAAATACATGCAAATACAAAGAGCTGGGAATTTCCAGACACATCTCCCAGGCCCCTTTCTCAGTTGCACAGGATGCACTTTGTCTTTGGGTTATGAATCTCCAAGGTACATGCAAGATACTTCGGTCTTGGGAGTCAAGGCACAAGTTTTCTGAGGGGTCTTTTATACCCCACTGGTAATTCAGATGTAAACCAGCAATCTGTACATTTTCAATAAACAATGTAAATAAACTGATATGGAGTTCCTCCAGGGGACATTAAATAGCACATTATAAATAACTAGTTAGTGCATTTTACCCCATCTTGGCCAAGGGTTGCTACTAGATGTCCAGGTAACCCTGAAGATAAGATAGAGCTACCATAAACCAGCTGCAGCTGCAAGCTGATCCTATCTTTAACTGTTCTCTCTCCAACAGGTTGAACAGTGCTTAGCACATCATGGCTCAGTAAACGTGTTGAGTGAATGAGTAAACGAATGATTGAATCTTTCACATTTTATTTATTTTTTCTATTCTGAACCTGTTGTCTCTGATACCAGTTTGCCAGCATAGAACATTGTTAGAAATTATTTCAGGCCTTTTAGAATTGTAAGCAGTATCTTTTTAACTTTAAAGAAAAATTACTTTGGTTTGAAACTGCCTTTTGGTGCTAGCATTATTTCTCTTAGCTTATTAAAGATTTCTCCCAAACTCTTTCCTTTTCTAGCACTTAAATTTCATGTAATTTTTTTATGGTTGTCTTTAACTGTTTTCTCCTTAATAATCATAGTGTTCTGTGGCCTTCAGGACTGTTGCTGAATTGATCCTTTTATTAGTCATGCTGAGATTCTTCTTTAACTCAAGCAAATTTTCTATAATCATTTCCTTAGTTATAGTTTCTGCTTTTCTAATATTTTCTCTTTTCTATTGCCCACATATTCATAGTTTCTTTTTCTTTTCAATTCTGTGTTTTTGAGTTTCCCATGCAAGTATGATGCCTTATTTGTGTAATTAGACTAAAATTGTGTTATTCTATATTAGTCTGTATTTAACACTGTTGATTCTTTGCTATATCTTCTTTTTTCTTTTTTTTTAAACAAATACCTTTGATATTTTTAGTTTCAATTTAGTGTTTGCAATTTTAGGAAACTCTTTTGGCCTTATAGCATATTCCATTTTATCAGCCATTAGTTATCAGTTTATGAATGCCTTCTTCAGATATGATAGTGTTTCTGTCATTATAATCTCCTTCCTTGGATTCTTGGTGGTTTCTTTCCCTCAACAGTTTCAATTTTTAAATATTTTTGAAATTATTATTATTCTCTCCCCAAAATGTGTGTTGTTAGAAAAATAAGAAAATATATGTAAGAAGAAAATTTAAAACAGAAATTACTCATAATGCCATCATACAGCAATAAATACTACTATACTGTAACTTTTTAATTTAATAAACATATTGTGATATTAATTGAGGCATATTACACTGTATTTTGTACAAATTAAACATAATTTATTTAGGTAATTTCCTCTAATGGAATATTTAAGTTGTCTCATGTTTTTCTGTTTTATAAGAGAACAGTACTTCCTTGATGTTTTTTTCTGCACTGTCTCTGCAAACAGCTTTAATTATTTCCATAATCATACTGATAGAAGTGAGATTCCTAGAGTAAAGGCTGTGCAAATATCTAAGTTTTTTTTTTAATCTAGTTAATTTTGAAAAATATATAAATCCGTCTTTCTTGTTAGCTTGGCCTCTGAAAAATTTTTTTTTCCCTTTGGGTTTGGTTTATCGGCAAAACCTTATGATGTTATTCACTGTCTTTCTATAAACCTTGTCAGTATCTGTTTTTTAAAAGAGTTAGAGTTGGTTCCAAAATTTTTCCTGGCAAATATTACAATCAAGCAATTTAAATTTTTCTGTCATTTTCCCTGGTAAAATATAATCAAACAATTCTTTTTACCATCAGAAAGTTTTTCTTTCTAACTAAATTTTTAATTTTTTAGTTTTATATGGTAGATCATCTGTTGGAATATTAAATTAAAAACATATTTATAGTATTTTAACATTTTAATACAATTTTAGTTTTCAGAATGTAATTAAAGTATATGCATAACCCAGATAGTTTTTAATCTTGTGATATATACTAAGGTTATTACTACCAATTTTGTAAGTGTAAATAGTCAATAAAGAAACTAACCAATTATGTTGGATTTGTTTTTAAAGGTTTTAATTAATCTTCGCAACCCAAATTATGAAAATGGTGATTCTCATAGTTTCAGGACTCATTTGGGTTTAATCCAAGTTCCTCTCAAAGTAAAAGACATCCCTGAATTGGTAAGTATAGGCATTTAAAAATAAATTAACATATTTTAGAGGGCAACTATTAGAAATATATTTTAGTGCAGCATATATCTAAAGCAGTAGGACAATCTGGTCATTAAATAAACGAATAAAATGAAAAGTTTCTTTTTTATTGTAAGTATGTTGTATAGAGAGTGAATTGCTTTGCTAGTAGGATTAAAGATGAGCTTTCCTTGACCTATAAATGCTTTTGCTTATTTCTTATTTTAATAAACAGCATAGATTTATAAGACAGCTTGTTGGAATTTGGGTACCTGATGTATGGCTGTAAAACTGATTGAAACAAATTATGAATTTTATAAAAATTTTTTTTAAAGAATGTACATTTCATTTAATTCACCCAACATGGTGAGACACTGAGGGAGATAAAAGAACGTAAGATGAGTTAAAGGCTGTCTTTGCTCTGGAGACTGTCACAATTTGATAAGGTCGTTAGTTTAAAAATAGAGTAATTATAGAAAGGTGGGAAAATTTCCTGATAAAGGAGTTAAGAAATTACCATCACTCCTTCTTTTGTTAATTACCCCAAAACGATAAGGAGCAAGGAGCGCAGAAATGTAAATACTGTCTTTGGCGAAAGTAAGAAACAACTTGTAACTCTAAGCTTTAAAGTATTAAGATAGAGAGCTGATGGGAGAATGAAGAATGATGCAAACATGAAGATGGTCAAGCCTTAATGCCTCTAAAAGGTGGGAGGTATGGATGACAAGTGTGACAGTAATCAGTTTATTATCTTTCAGCTCCAAATCTACCTTTTTTAAAAATTGAAGTATAGTTGATTTACAATATTGTATTAGTTTCAGGGGTACAGCAAAGTGACTCAGTTATACACACACACATATTCTTTTTCAGATTTTTTTTCCATTATAGGTTATTACAAGATGTTGAATATAGTTCCCTGTGCTATAGGGTAAATCCTTGTTGTTTATCTATTTTATATATGGTAGTGTATATCTGTTAATCCCATACTCCTAATTTATCCCCCTTTGGTAACCATAAGTTTGTTTTCTATGTCTGTGAGTCTGTTTCTGTTTTGTAAATAAATTCATTTGTATTATTTTTTTAGATCCCACGTATAAGTGA
This sequence comes from Leucopleurus acutus, assembly GCF_964270905.1. Classification (NCBI taxonomy): domain Eukaryota; kingdom Metazoa; phylum Chordata; class Mammalia; order Artiodactyla; family Delphinidae; genus Leucopleurus; species Leucopleurus acutus. The sequence continues at coordinate 52,933,331 of NC_139146.1, forward strand.
TATCATATAATATTTGTCTTTGGCTTACTTCACTTAGTGTGATAATCTCTAGATCCATCTATATTGCTGCAAATGGTAATATTTCATTCTTTCTTATGGTAAGCAATATTCCATTTTATATATATATATATATATACACATATATATATATACATATATACCACATCTTCTTTATATATTCATCTGTTGATGGTCACTTAGGTTGCTTCCATATCTTGACTATTATAAATAGTGCTGCTATGAACATTGGAATGCAAATATATTTTCAAATTAGAGTTTTTGTCTTTTCCTGATATATGCCCAGGAGTGGGATTGCTAGATCATATGGTAACTCTATTCTTAGTTTTTTAAGGAACCTCCATACTGTTTTCCACAACAGGTGTACCAATTTACATTCCTACCAACAGTGTAGGAGGGTTCCCTTTTCTCCACACCCTCTCCAACATTTATTATTTATAGACTTTTTGATGATGACCATTCTGACCAGTGTGAAGTGATACTTCATTGTAGTTTTGCAAATCTGCCTTTTTTGCTCTGTTTTATTATACTGGAGCTGGACCTTATAAACATTTCTTTTTTGCAAACTAGCTTGATGTTAGGCTTTGTCAATAGAGGATTCTGGAGGGACATTGCAAGACAATAGCAGGAGAAAGGGGCTTTCCATGTACAGAAGCCAGCAGATCAGCAAACAGAAGACCCAGTAGCACTCACCTTGGCAGCCCTCAGTCAACCAGCTCCAGCCTGTACTCTCTGGCAAGGTTTTTCTTCACCTCTGGTCTGCACATTCCTGTGGCAGGCATACCCTCTCCTTAAAAGTCTGAATCTCAGTCTTGAGGGCACTGGGGGACCCTTTCCTGAGTTCTTAGTTCCTTCTTGGTTCACCCTCCTGCTTAGAAGTCATAGTTCCTTTCTGCATTTGCTAATTCTGTTTTTCCCTGTTCACATTTCTGGTATGGTTTCTATTTCTTGACGGGACTCTGACTGATACAAAAAGCCAGATGATTTTTCTCCCTTGAACTTTGGAAAGGATCAAGAATTGGAGATACCACATGTTATAGAGTCTCTGAGGAGACATAGGGCTGAAAGTGGAGATTGTGTAAAAGTCTGTATCAGGAAGGGTTAAGACCCCCGGACTCTTCTCATCCTGCATATTCCGGTGACTCCTCCTCCCTCACAGAAGACCAGAGGTGTGTTAATCACTACAGAAACAGAATCAGAAAGGCTATAAACTCAGTGACCTCAGACATAGAGCTGAACAGGAATGAGGCACGGTATTGAAAACAGAGGAATTAAGTGAAAGTTGACCGAATAGTGAACTAATACCTTTGTCCCCTACCACTACCACTATGCCTGCCCAGTCTCTCCTTCTTCACCCCCCACCAACTTTAGAATGCCAGAGAAAAGGCTAACAGAGATTTGGAGAACCCTTACCGGGGGTGGGGAAAAAAAGAAAAGAAAAATAGCTGGCTGGCTATAATTGCTTCACAGTGAAGTCCACCACACTCTGCCCAGTTCTTGCAGACAGAGCTTCCAGTCAGTCGTTAATTGCCTCAACCCTAAATGTAACTGACCAGCCTAGGATCTCCAGATACTTGAAATCTTCCAATTTTAAAGGCATAGGTCAAAACTAAAACAAATAAACAAACAAAAAAAGAAGAAGAAGAAATAGCCAATTTAGGGAATGAGTGCTTATTATGACCAATAGTTATTTCAGGCTTGAATTTACATCTACACTCACAAGATACAATAGGCCAAAACCTGGTGCGAGGTTCATTTAGATTTGCAAAATGATACAGGACAGAAAACATGGCATGTCAGTATATCACGTAGATCTTCATTGGAAGTCCTTGCAGCCAACCAGATGCTACTTCCTAGCCCCACAAGGAATGCATGCAATTTGAAGTGCCAAGGCTACATAGGCACAGCATAGGAAGGTCTCATATGTGATAGGAACTATTTCTTATAATGCACATGACCATAGCTTCCAAGTCCTCTCAAGAGGCACACCAGGTAGCTAAGGCCTGTGTTTTCCATTAGATTTTTATAGTCCACTTACAGTCCTCCATTTCAGATATAATTTACCAGTCAAGGGTCATATTTTTTCAGTAAATTATATTGCTTAGTAATATAGCTGGCTTTCCTCTCCAGTTTTTTTGTGTGATCCAGTACATTTTCAGGTCAACAGTGCTGAGAGAAGGTAAACCCAAGGTTATCTTCACATGGACAAAAAGGTTAGCCTGTTGTTAACCATTTCTCCCCAATAGAAGATGTAAAGCAAACATTAATATTCTCAGAGAGAAGATATTACTCATTAAACAAGAATAGAATTTCATTAAAACAACAAAACAAAACATTAGAAAATGAAAAAAGAGCTTATAGGACTCAAAAATACGGTATGCCAAAAAAAAAAAAAAAAAAATCAGTAGAAAGCCCAGGAAATGTCTGTCAGAAAACAGAGCAAAAGCAAAAAAGCCAAAGAGATGAAAAATAAAAAGGAAAAGGTATTTTTTTTAAATTAGAGGATTGATCCAGAAGGGCTAACACCTGACCAATAGGAGTTCTAGAAAGAGAAAACAGAGGTAAAGGAATTATTAAAAATTTTAAGGACAGAAAGACAGGAATCTTCATTGTGAAAAGGCCCACCCAGTACCCAATGCTGTGAATGAAAGAAGACCCAAGGCACCTGCATAGGAGAAGACTAAAAACTTTATGGAAGAAAAACAGAGTATATATAAAGTTTCAAGCATCTGACTGCTCAGCAGGAAGACTGGAAGCCAGAAGATTTTTAAGTAAAGCCTTTAAAAATCTGAATGAATTCAAGCCTAGAATTCTGTATGTAACCAACAGTCAATCAAATGAGAATTTGAAGTAGACATTTTCAGATGTATGTGATCTCAAATATTTACTCTTATTAAGGGAGCTATTGGCAGAATTGCTCCAAAACAAGATCAAAAACAAAAAGAGCAAAACAGAGGATCCAGGAAATGGGATTCCAACCTAAGAGAACAATTTCCAAAATGACAGTGAAGAGAGGTTCCAGGACAAAGTTTGTGCAACAGGACCAGAGCAGAGCGATTCCAGTTTGGAGCAGGAGGTTGGAGGGTTCCAGGATGAGTGCCTGCAAGAAAAACACCAAAAGTAAAGATGATCTGACAGGTTTAACCACATGCAAAATTGTATTGTGGAGGGTCTTTTCAGAGTTGTTAAAGGGTAGAGGAAGAGGTAAGTGATTACAGAAAATTGCATAAGTGAAAAAATGGTTTAATTATGGACTGTATGAAAAAAATACTATTTTAGGAAAGGAAACATATTTATAGCATACTCCTTGCCTCAGCAGTGAATAATTTTTAAATAGTAAAAATAATGTAAACTCTTAATATGGATTTAATCAAGAATTGATATATACTTATAATGGAATGATAGAGGGAGGAAAAGAGAATGTACATGAGCTAAAAATCCTCATTTATCATAAAAAATCAGTAGATATTTGAAACTGATAAATTAAAAATAACAATATATACTTGTTACTTGAAACATGGGTGTAAATACCAGAAAAAGAAGCTGAAATTGGGCTTCCCTGGTGGCACAGTGGTTGAGAGTCCTCCTGCCGATGCAGGGGACACGGGTTCGTGCCCCGGTCCGGGAAGATCCCACATGCCGCAGAGCGGCTGGGCCCGTGAGCCATGGCCGCTGAGCCTGCGCTTCCGGAGCCTGTGTTCTGCAATGGGAGAGGCCACAACAGTGAGAGGCCCGCGTACCACAAAAAAAAAAAAAAAAAGCTGAAAGTGGTTGTTTCTGAATAGTGGGCTAAGTATGATTGCGTGTGTGTGTGTGTGTGTGTGTGTGTGCGTGTGTTGTGTATGTGTGTGTTGGGGAGGAGTGCATAAATAGGGAACTGCTGTTTTGTTGTTGTTGTTAAGTCTTTTAGCTGATTTGACTTCTGTTTATTGCCTGTAAAGATAGTATAGTGTGGTGGTTAGGTGCTTAGATTCTGAAGCCAACTAACCTGCGTTTAAATTCTTGCTCTGCCACTCACTGGCTGTGTGACCTTGGGCAAGTTTTTCTTAACCTTGAGCTTTAGTTTTCTTATTTAATATATGGACAATAGTATCTTTTTTTTAAATAAATGTATGTATTTTTTTTTTTTTTTTGGCTGCATTGGATCCTTGTTGCTGAGCGCGGACTTTCTCTAGTTGTGGCGAGCAGGGGCTACTCTTCGTTGCAGTGCGCGGGCTTCTCATTGAGGTGGCTTCTCTTGTTGCAGAGCATGGGCTCTAGGCGCACGGGCTTCAGTAGTTGTGTCTTGCGGGCTCTAGAGCACAGGCTCAGTAGTTGTGGCGCATGGCCTTAGTTGCTCTGTGGCATGTGGGATCTTCCAGACCAGGGCTCGAACCCATGTCCTCTGCATTGGCAGGTGGGTTCTTAACCACCGCGCCACCAGGGAAGCCCTGGACAATAGTATCTCATAGAAGTGTTGTGCAGATCAGTAAGTTAAGATATAAGTTATGGGTTGAATTGTGTCCCCCTCAAAAGATATGTTGAATCTTGACATCCAGTACCTGTGAATGTGACCTCATTTGCAAATAGGGCCTTTGCAGATGCAGTGAAATTAAGATGATGTCTTACTGGAGTAGGGTAGGCCCAAAATCCAATATGACTGGTGTCCTTATAAGAAGAGGAGAAGAGACACAGAAGAGAGACACACAAGGAGAATGTCATATGACAGGCAGAGACTGGAGTGTTGCATCTATAAGCCAAGGAACACCAGAGATTGCCAGCAATACCAGAAGCTAAGAGAAAGGCATGGAACAGATTCTCCCCTAGAGCCTTCAGGGAGAGAATGTTAATATCTTGATTTTGGACTTCTAGCCTCCAGAACCGTGAGAATGAGTTTCTATTGTTTAAAGCTAACCAGTTAGTGGTACTTTTTGTACCACTGGCAGCCCTAGGAAACTTATATATAAATATAAAGCATATAGATGGTCCTTGGAGAGTAGTAAGCAGTATATAACTATTAAACATTACTACTACAACTTTCATTAAAAAATAATTTTCAAGAAGTTATTTTTAAAAGATGTTAGAAGCCCTATTAGTAGCAGTTTATACAAAGTGATATGGCTGTACAGAAGAGGAAGTGACAGATTCTTTTCCTAGAGGTGGTGGGAGGTCTTCTCAGAGGTACTGCCATTTGAAATAGTTTGAAGGAGTTTGCTAGATAAAGAAGCAGGGAAAGGATAATGTATGAAAATGTTTAGCATGTGCGTAAGTGGGGCTAATTATGCCTCTGTCTGTCTGAAGGGACCTGGAGCTGGTGTGGATTCATTCTTAGCTATTGGAGAACAAAAAGCCTGTGGCAAATTTTTAAAAAACTGTAACTATACCTAATGTCTGCAGGCATGAGGGATAGTTGTTCCCATGTTTCCTGAATGATGTAAACTGGTGATAGTGATTCTGACCTGATGATGCATGGTTTATCTGTAACCCTGGTCTGTCTGTGTGAATACTGAACTTAGTGAGACTCAGTGAGTCTCATATGATGCCTCAATAGATGGGCCTCAAACCTAGTTCACAGTGTTAGGGTTAGACTTACCCGTATCAAAAGGGTCCCACGCAGCCTGGAGGTAGCTTTGGAGGGCAGGGGATCAGCACAGGGAGCCTGCTGAACTCCCAGGCCTGTTTCCTGCCCTCCAAGCACCCCCCGCACCCGCCTCGGCCACATTGGTCTTTGGGGGCATAAGAGGGAGGCTGGGGAGATCAGGAGAGGCAGCCGGGAGGGGCCCTCCCAGACCCGAAGAGCAGGAGAGGAGAGGAGAGGAGGGCGTTTGCCCCACCCACTCAAGCCAGGAAGCCTGCTGGGCTCCCAGGTGAGGTCACCTGCCCTCTGAGACCAGGGAAAGGGCACACCTGGGCCCCTTCTGTTCCTTGAGCCTAAGCCCCACGCCCCACAGCCCTCAGGGCCTTTTCCAGCCTTGTGGGTCCTAAGTATAGTCCCCGCCCACCGCCCAAACCTCACCCCTGCTTAGGCCCTGCATTCCACAGCCAAGACCTTTCCCCCCCTTTTTTTTAAATTTTCCCTTCTCCTCTTTTTTACTATTGTGGTACTGATGTATCTTTTGGTTGTTGATTCATCTATATTTTTATTTTTGTATTCTTTCTAACATATCATAATTTCCTAGTCTAATTTTATTTTTTACTTTGTTACTATGCTCTTTTTTTTTTTTTTTTGCCACCCCATGCAGCTTGCAGGATCTTGGTTCACGAGCCGGCAGTCGAACCAAAGCTCCTGCAGTGGGAGGTCCAAGTCTGAACCACTGGACTAACAGAGAACCTCAGACCCCAGGGAATATTCATGGGAGTGAGGTCTCACAGAGTTCCTCATCTCAGCACCAAGACCCAGCTCTACCCAATAGCCTACAAACTCCAGTGTTGGAAGCCTCAGGCCAAACAACCAGTAAGACAGGAACACAATCTCACTCATTAAAAAAAGAAAACAATGAGACAACAAAAATATATGTCACAATAAAGGAGCAAGGTAAAAACATACAAGACCAAATAAACGAAGAGGAAATAGGCAATCTACCTGAAACGGAATTCAGAGTAATGATAGTAAAGGTGATCCACAATCTCAGAAATAGAAATGGAGGCAAGGATTGAGAAAATACAAGAAAAGTTTAACAAAGATCTAGAAAAACTAAAGAACAAACAAACAGAGATGAACAACACAATAACTGAAATGAAAAATACACTAGAAGGAATCAATAACGGAATAACTGAAGCAGAAGAACGAATAAGTGAGCTGGAAGACAAAATGGTGGAAATAACTACTGAGGAGCAGAATAAAGAAAAAAGAAACAATTGAAGACAATCTCAGAGACTTCTGGGACAACACTAAATGAACCAACATTCAAACTATAGGGGTCCCAGAAGAAGAAGAGAAAAAGAAAGGGTCTGAGAAAATATTTGAAAAGATTATACTTGAAAACTTCCCTAACATGGGAAAGGAAATACTCATCCAAGTCCAGGAAGCACAGAGAGTCCCATTCAGGATAAACCCTAGGAAAAACACACCAAGACACGTATTAATCAAACTAGCAAAAATTAAGTTCAAAGAAAAAATATTAAAAGCAGCAAGGGCAAAACAAAATATAACATACAAAGAAATCCCCATAAGGTTATCAACTGAGTTTTCAGCAGAAACACTGCAAGACAGAAGGGAGTGGCAGGATACACTTAAAGTGATGAAAGAGAAAAACCTACAACCAAGATTACTCTAGCCAGCAAATATCTCATTCAGATTGGATGGGGACGTCAAAAGCTTTTCAGACAAGCAAAAGCTAAGAGAATTCAGCACCATCAAACCATCTTTACAACAAATGTTAAAGAAACTTCTCTAGGCAGGAAACACAATAGAAGAAAAAGACCCACAAAAACAAACCCAAAACAATTAAGAAAATGGTAATAGGAACATACATATCGATAATAACTTTGAATGTAAATGAATTAAATGCCCCAACCAAAAGACACAGACTGACTGAATGGATACAAAAACAAGACCCATATATATGCTGCCTACACGACACCTACTTCAGACCTAGGGACACATACAGACAAAGTGAATGGATGGAAAAAGATATTCCATGCAAATGGAAATCAAAAGAAAGCTCGAGTAGCAATACTCATATCAGATAGAATAGACTGTAAAATAAAGACTGTTACAAGAGATAAGGAGGGACACTACATAATGATCAAAGGATTAATCCAATAAAAAGATATAACAATTATAAATGTTTATGCACCCAACATAGGAGCACCTCAATACATAAGGCAAATGCTAGCAACCATGAAGGGAGAAATCGACAGTAACACAATAATAGTAGGGGACTTTAACATCCCACTTACACCAATGGACAGGTCACCCAAACAGAAAATAAAGAAAGAAACATAAGCTTTAAATGACACAATAGACCACATAGATTTAATTGATATTTATAGACCATTCCACCCAAAAGTGGCAGAATACACTTTCTTCTCAAGTGCACACGGAACATTCTCCAGGATAGATCACATCTTGGGTCACAAATCAAGCCTCAGAAAATTTAAGAAAATTGAAATCGTATCCAGCATCTTTTCTGACTACAATGCCATGAGATTGGAAATCAATTACAGGAAAAAAACTGTAAAAAACACAAATACAAGGCTAAACAGTGCACTACTAAATAACCAAGAGATCACTGAAGAATAAATTTAAAAATACATAGAAACAGATGACAATAAAAACATGACAACCCAAAACCTATGGGATGCAGCAAAAGCAGTTCTATGAGGGAAGTTTATAGCAATTCAATCTCACCTTAAGAAACCAGAAAAATCTCAAATAAACAATCTAACCCTACACGTAAAACAACCAGAGAAAGAATAACAAAGAAAACCCAAAGTCAGTAGAAGGAAAGAAGTCATAAAGATCAGAGCAGAAATAAATGAAAATGAAGAAAACAATAGCAAAGGTCAGTAAAACTAAAAGCTGTTTTTTGAGAAGATAAACAAAATTGATAAACCCTTAGTCACACTCATCAAGAAAAGAAGGGAGAGGACACAAACCAATAAAATTAGAAATGGAAAAGGAGAAATCACAACTGACACTGCAGAAATACAAAGGATTATAAGAGACTACTACAAACAACTATATGCCTATAAAATGGACAACCACAAAGAAATGGACAAGTACAATTGGAAAAGTACAATTTTCCAAGACTGAACCAGGAAGAATTAGAAAATATAAACAGACCTATCACAAATAATGAAATTGAAACTGTAATTAAAAATCTTCCAACAAACAAGAGTCCAGGACCAGATGGCTTCAAAGGCGAATTCTCTCAAACATTTAGAGAAGAGCTAACACCAATCCTTCTCAAACTCTTCCAAAACATTGCAGAGGGATAAACACTCCCAAATTCATTCTACGAAGTCACCATCACCCTGATATCAAAACCAGAAAAAGATAACCAAAAAAGAAAATTATAGACCAATATCACTGATGAAAATAGATGCAAAAATCCTCAACAAAATACTAGCAAACAGAATCCAACAGCACATTACAAGGATCATATACCATGATAAGTGGGATTTATCCCAGGGATACAAGGATTCTTCAATATACACAAATCAATCAATGTGATACACCACATTAACAAATTTAAGAATAAAGACCATATGATCATCTCAATAGATGCAGAAAAAGCTTTTGACAAAATTCAACACCCATCTATGATAAAAACTCTGCCCAGGAAATGGGCAGAGAGGGAACCTACCTCATCATAATAAAGGCCATATATGACAAACCCACAGCAAGTAGCGTACTCAATGGTGAAAAACTGAAAGCATTTCCACTAAGATCAGGAACAAGACAAGGATGTCCACTCTCGCCACTCTCATTCAACATAGTTTTGGAAGTCTTAGCCACAACAATCAGAGAAGGAAAAGAAATAAAGGGAATCCAAATCGGAAAAGAAGAAGTAAAACTGTCACTGTTTGCAGATGACATGATACTATATGTAGAAAATCCTAAAGATGCCACCAGAAAACTTCTAGAGCACATCAATGAATTTGGTAAGGTTGCAGGATACAAAATTAATGCACAGAAATCTCTGGCGTTCCTATACACCAACAACAAAAAATCGGAAAGAAAAATTAAGGAAACACTGTCCTTTACCACAGCAACAAAAAGAAAAAAATACCTATGAATAAACCTGCCTAAGGAGGCAAAAGACTTGTACTCAGAAAACTGTAAAACACTGATGAAGGGAATCAAAGATGACATAAACAGATGGAAAAATATACCATGTTCTTGGGTTGGAAGAAGCAATACTCTGAAAATGACTATACTACCCAAAACAATCTACAGATTCAGTGCAGTGCATATCAAACTACCAATGGCATTCTTCACAGAATTAGAACAAAAAGTTTTACAATTCATATGGAAACACAAAAGACCCCGAAGAGCCAAAGCAATCTTGAGAAAGAAAAACAGAGTTGGAGGAATCAGGCTCCCTGACTTTAAACAATACCACCAAGCTACAGTAGTCAAGACAGTATGGTACTGGAACAAAAACAGAAATATAGATCAATGGTACAGGATAGAATGCCCAGAGATAAACCCATGCCCATATGGGCACCTAATTTACGACAAAGGAGGCAAGAACATACAATGGGGAAAAGACAGCCTCTTCAATAAGCGGTCCTGGGAAAACTGGACAGCTACATGTAAAATACTGAAATTAGAACACTACCTAACACCATACACAAAAATAAACTCCAGATGGATTAAAGACTTAAACGTAAGACCAGACACTGTATAAAACTCTTAGAGGAAAACATAGGAAAAACACTCTTTGACATAAACCACAGCAAGATCATTTTTGACCCACCTCCTATAGTAACAGAAATAAAAACAAAACTAAACAAATGGGACTTAATTAAACTTAAAAGCTTTTGCACAGCAAAGGAAACCTTAAACCAGTCAAAAAGACAGCCCTCAGGGCTTCCCTGGTGGCGCAGTGGTTGAGAGTCCGCCTGCTGATGCAGGGGACACGGGTTCGTGCCCCGGTCCGGGAAGATCCCACATGCCGTGGAGCGGCTAGGCCCATGAGCCATGGCCGCTGAGCCTGCGCGTCCGGAGCCTGTGCTCTGCAACAGGAGAGGCCCCAACAGTGAGAGGCCCGCCTACCGCAAAAAAAAAAAAAAGACAGCCCTCATAATGGGAGAAAATATTTTCAAATGAAACAGCAGACAAAGGATTAATCGCCACAATATACAAACAGCTCATGGAGCTCAATCTCAAAGACAAACACTCCAGTTAAAAAAATAGGAGGAAGACCTAAACAGACATTTCACCAAGGAAGACATACAAATGGCCGAGAGGTACATGAAAAGATGCTCAACATCACTAATTATTAGAGAAATGCAAATCAAAACTGCAATGAGGTGTCATCTCATGCTGGTCAGAATGACCATTATCAAAAAATCTAGAAATAACAAATGCTGGAAAGGGTATGGTGAAAAGGGAACCTTCCTGCACTGTTGGTGAGAATGTAAATTGATACAACCACTATGGAAAACAGTATGAAGTTTCCTTAAAAAACTAAGAATAGAACTACCATATGACCCAGCAATCCCACTACTGGGCATATACCCTGAGGAAATCGTAATTCAAAAAGAGTCATGTACCACAGTGTTCATTAAAGCACTATTTACAGTAGCCAGGACATGGAACCAACCTAAATGTCCCTCGACAGATGAATGGATAAAGAAGGTGTGGCACATATAGGCAATGGAATATTACTCAGCCATAAAAAGAAACGAAGTTGATTATTTGTAGTGAGGTAGGTGGACCTAGAGTCTGTCATACAGAGTTAAGTAAGACAGAGAAAAGGAAATACCATATGCTAACGCATATATATGGAATCTAAAAAAAAAAAAGAAGGTACTGATGAACCTAGTTGCAGGGCAGGAATAAAGAGGTAGACATAGAGAATGGACTTGAGGACATGGGATGGGAGGGGGAAGCTGGGCGAAGTGAGAGTAGCATCTCCATATATACACTAGCAAATGTAAAATAGTTGGCTGGTGGGAAGCAGCAGCGTGGCACAGGGAGATTGGCTCTGTGCTTTGCGATGACCTAGAGGGGTGGGATAGGGAGGGTGGGAGGGAGGCTGAAGAGGGAGGGGATATGGGGACATGTGTATGCATATGGCTGATTCGCTTTGTTGTGCAACAGAAACTAACACAGTATTGTGAAGCAGTGATACTCCAATAAAGATCTATTAAAAAATAAATAAAATAAAATAAAATATTGGCTATATCCCCTGTGTCATACAATATATTCTTGTAGCTTATTTATTTTATATGTAGTAATCTATATCTCTTAACCCCGTACCCCTTTCTTGCCAAAAGGGACTTTCTTGAAACTGAAATTTATTAACTCTAAAGAGAAGTTGCTGACTAATTCCTGTTCACTAATTCAGTGTTGTAGAGACAGCAGGTGGGAACTAGAACTCAGTAGTGTGGTTCACTATTTACTGACTCCCCACTGTTATGTGTCACGTAGCACTGTGCTAAGAACAGGAGGTGCAAATGTGTGTAAGAGATAGTCTCTGTCTTCCAAGAGCTTCAGGCTAATGAGGAGATGGACAGTAAAAAGATAATTTCAATATGGTGTGATTATATTCTTTGATACAGGTTGAAAAAAGGTAATACATGTTCATAGAGAAGGAAATCTGAGATTAGGGACCAGGTCTACTGACATAGAGTAAAAAATATCCAAAGCAGTGAATTTTTACCACTTGAGTCATTAAAAATTGGTAACATAAGTTGCAGTGCTTTTTAAAAGTATAGATTAAAATTAGTTTAGTTAAAAATTGAAATGTAATGGCAGTTATTTAAAATTGATACAGAAATGAAATGTGTGTTAGGCTGAATAACTGTCTTATGAGGGACGCAAATAAACCACTAACTTAAATAATCATAGATAACTATGAAGGATTAAAACTAATTCCATTTTTTAAAGGAGAAGGGAGTTTGGTTTGAGCAATTAGAATAGTAACAAAACACTGAGGCAAATATTAATAGAAATATTTAATTACTTAGGGAATAAAAATAATGTGAATACTATGGGGTTGTTTTTTATATATTTATAAAACAACAGACAAACGATTACTTTCCTTAGACATTACTAGATAAGTAGAGGAAGTCTGGAGAGTAAATCTAATTTATTCTTATTTTAGCAGAGTACTTGGTAGTCTAATTTTACTTAAAAATTAATTTAAGTTGTTTTGGATATTTGCAGTATTTATTTGATTAAGAGCTGAGTGAAGTACAGTACCATAGAAAGCACAGATACAGAATTATATTGGTAATTTTAGACAATGAATTTAGAAAATAAAATTGCTAAGTGCTACATATGCTGTGTGTGTATGTATGTTTCAGGAGAGATTTAAATTTTATTATTCTTTCCTCAGAATAATTATTCCTTACTTTTACTGATTAGTTTGTTATCTAAAAAGGGAAAATTTTGGACTAAAGCATTACTATCTAAAAGTTCAATAATATTCTTTTCTTCTTTAGATATTTGAATGAAGCAAAGATTTATTTTACATTGTAATTTTCATTTAAGTTGATGTTTAGGTGAAGGTGATTTTTTTAAAATAATGTGTAGCAAAGTCTGAGATGCATGGTAATTCTGTGTTTTATTTTTCAGAAAGAATTCTTTGTGGAACTTGGCTTAACTGCAGGGCAACTTGGTATAGATGACTCTACACAAGTGCCTCCTGGTTAGTATTTCTCCCATATGGCATATACTAAATGAAAATGAGAGTGAGGTTAAGGTTTATCTTGCCATTTCCAAATTAATCTAGTAACTTTTTTAATATCTGACAACTAACATGCTTTTTGCCTCTCCTTGGTTACTATTAATTATTGAATAGAATCTTGTATGTTACAATTATTAGAGTTCAACTAGATATTTGTCTTTTTATTTGAGGGTCTTTAATTTTGAAAACTCATTAGACATATGTAAGTCATTTTGTTGGCAAAATTCTAAGAGAATGGCTCAATAAATTTTCATGAATTGGACACACCTAACTAAATTACCACCCAGATCAATAAACTGAAGCCCCTTCCTACCATCTTTCAACCTTTATCCCCTGTGTCAAGGATAGCCACTATTTTTACTGTTCAGGTCTCATCTCTTGCCTCCTCACACTGTCCCTCCCCCTCCTGCTACTCCCATCCCCACTTCCACACACATGTATGTTCTCTCTCTAATCATACTTGAGAAACTGCTGCAAAATTTTCAAGTGTCCAGATTGATGGCTCTGCCTCCTCTAAATCTTCTGCATCATGATCATCACCATCACCATCATCTTTAGAGGATTTCAGCAGATCTTCAAGTTCCTTGTTGGTAAGGGTTTCTCTATACTCTTCTGTGTGTTCCTCAACATTGTCTTCAATCATGTCAGAGAAGCCTTCCCCACCAAACTTCCCCTGCAACATTCAAAATACTACTGACTTCTGCATCAGTAGTGGAGAAGCCCCTGAAATCACTGATCACCTCACTCCAGAACTGCCTCCAGCAAGCATCGGCGGTCTCAGGACTTAAGGCATCTACAGCCTCTGCGGGAAGCAAAACTGCACCTGCAGTTGTGAAGCTCTTTCGTAAATCAATAATGCTGCTCAGTCAGGGTTAGCATCAGGGGCAGCACGAAACGTCCTGAAGGCAAGGTAGATGTTAATTCACCTCAGTGCGCTGCTGCAGGAGACAAGAACATCATGTCCACATTCTCGCCAGTGAAGCAGAGAGTGTTGTCAGTTAGGAGGAGGACCTTGAATGGCAGCCCCTTCTCTTCATCCCTTTACTTCAGGAATGAAACACTGATGGAACCTCTCCAAGAACAAAATGGCCATTGCCCAAGCCTTCTTGTATTGCTAGAACATAGGCAGGCAATTTTTGGTTTTGTTCTTAAGGGCCTGGGGATTGCTTGCTCAGTAGATGAGGCCTGGCTTGATCATGTGACCTGTTGCATTGCCAGACAGCACCAGCCTAAGGTGATCTTTCCAGGCCCTGAACCCTGGGGCCTACTTTGCTGTCTTATGGATATAAGTACGATTGGACATCTTCCATAACAAGCCCATTTCATCACAATTGAAGATTTGCTCTGGAAGGTAGCCTTTCTCTTCTATAAGTTTTTTGAGCTCTTCTGAGAATGCTGAAGCTCCCTTGGCATCAGCCAATGCTGATTCTCCCATGATCTCTAAGTTCTTGAGGCTGTAGCACTTTACATAGTTAGCCAGCCATCCCTTATGAGCCTTAAACTCCTTCATTCTCCTCCACCCCGTCACAGTAGTATTCACAGAGGCTAAGTGCTTTTTCACACATCATTTTGCCATGAACAGGGATATGCTTCTGTGACATGTCCTCCAGCCACATACTTGACGCCTTTGCGAGCAATTTGTCATGAATGAGAGACCACTCTTGCTGTTGTAGGGGCAGCACAAACACTTCCACAAATTTCAGCTTCTTTCTGCTTTATTTTGCAAATGCTCAATTTGTTCTTACTGACCTTATGGCCCACCTTGGCAAGAAATATGCCGCTTTTCAAAAGATCTAAGATTTTAATTTTCTTGTTGAGAGATAGCACTTAACGCTCCCTCTTAGCCTTTGAGGGATTGTTTAGCTTTTTAAAAAATTATTATTATTATTTTTAACATCTTTATTGGAGTATAATTGCTTTACATAGCTTTTGAGGGATTGTTTTGACCACTTAATTGCTCTTTAGGAGCCATTTTTTCACAGAAACAAAGGGTGCACACAACGTAAGTGACAAACGAGACACAAGGTGAACAATACTCAAACACAAGTGCTGGAGACTGAGGATCCATGAAATGGCGGGAGACTACAGCAGGGTATGCCAACACATCAGTTCATTCACACAGATTCAGTGTAGTGCTTGGCACACAGCAAATTCAAGTTTTGCTTTTTTGAACTTTCTGGAATTTTTTTTCAAATGTTTTCAATCCGTGGTTGGTTGAATCCACAGACATAGGGGGCTGACTATTATCAGTAGTGCTTCTGTGCATATTCTTGTGTAAGTCTCCTGGTGCACATAGGTATAAGATGCGCCCCTGAGGGCGATGTGCTGCTGTCATAGGGCGTGCATATATTCAGTGTTAGTAGATGTTGCCAAACAGTTTTCCAAGATGGCTGTACTGATTCACACTCCTACCACCTTTGTATGAGAAGCTCATTTGCTCCATTTCCTTTGCATTTAGAATTGTCAGTCTTTTTCATTTTAGCCATTGTGATGGGTGTGTATTTCATAATGGTTTTAATTGCATTTCTCTGGTGACTGATGTGGTTGGGCATCTTTTCATATGTTTATTGCCCGTTGGATTACCTCTTTTGTAAAGAACCTGTTCACAGCTTCTGCCTATTTGTGTCAGATAGTTGTCTTTTTTAAATTGACTTACCGGGAGTGCTTTACATGTTCTAAGTACAAGTCCTTTGCTGGATATATGTATTGCAAATACAGTCTTCCACTCTGTGACTTACCTTTTCACTCTCAGTGGTACCTTTTGATGAACAGATGTTTCTCGGTTTTAATATGATCTAGTTTAGGAGGTTATTTCCATTATGATTGGTACTTTAAAAACAAATCTTTGTTTCTCCCATACAATCTTTTTAAATGGCATTTGTATAGTGGGATTTCCTATAAAGTATTAAGGCTTTTATTAGATTTGCTTTCATGGTAGATTAGAGTAGAAGTAGGGATTTGCAAATAAAGCTATCAATAAGTTTTGTTTTGTTTTTAGGAAAAAAAGTCAAAGATGAATGGACAAACATTTGTGTTGTGAGAAGATATTCTGTATTACTTTAACAAAGAAAATTAGTTTATCAATCTTTTCTTCTGATTAAATATATTTCCTTTTCATTTCTACAAACTTGAAATAACTTAGAAAAAAGATTTTTCCACATATAAAGATAAATATTCTTATAGTTTCCTGGAGAGCCATTCAGCTTTGAAAATAATTAAAAGCATCAACACCAGAAAACATTTACATAATATTGTTCTAAATGTGGCTGAGTATATTTGTGTCTAATAATTTTATTTATTTTATCATTTTTAGAACTTTTTGAAAATGAGCATGTACGTATTGGGCAAAAAGGTAAGCTTTTAATTATACTTATTTTAATTTCTGAAAATGAGATAGTCTCAAGTAAATGTCTGTATCGTATACCCTCAACTGAAATTTAATCTCTGAGAAGCTAAAGACCTAAAAAGGAATAAAATTTAACAATGTAGATAAAACAATGGGAATCTTTATAAAGAGGGGAAATGCATCAATTTGGCTTTATCAATAAATGTCAGGTAAAGAAGTACACAGATGGTTCACTAAAAAGGAAATGATAAATGCAGGCACGCATTTCTCAAGGATATTAGCTTAATCCATTCAACAGTAGAATTTCATTTTAAAATCAAAGAGCCAGGTTCTCTCTTTGATGTGCCCACACCCTTCTCATTAGTGTTAATAGGAATATGCTCCTGCATCAGGAGAGAATAATAGCTGTCACACTTCCCAGCGACTGTTCACCATGGTAGGGCTTAATAACTGAAGCAGCTGTTAGTGTTCTGGAGAACAAATTTTCCCCATCTTTTTAAGATTCTTTTCCTTATTTATAAATCCTGTTTTGTCTTTGAAATATGAAGTGCAGGTAAGTCTTGTGTCAGAATAAATCTTCTATGGCAATTATATTATCATGTTCTAAACTCCCTAGTTCAATTTTTCAGAATCCTATTTATTTAGAAAACTGCATTTGTATGATTTGATATTTTCATTAAACACAATTGCAAGTTATCATGTGGTCCCTTTGTTTCATTCTCATTTAGTGTAAGATTTTTTCCTTTTTCTTTTAAGAAGAAAATATAAGAAACCAAAACTGTTTGACAAATATCAGCAGTTGTCTAGTATTTCTTCTTTTGTTTTTATTTTTTGGTTTTGTTTGTTTGTTTTGGACGGGGGCTTAATTTCCAGACTTAATAGCTAGTATTTTCATTAACATAAAGATGAAAACAAAAGGATAATATATTAATTTTGTGAACTTGACTGCTTATGAATAATGTTTGGCCTTTTTAAAAGGTTATCAGATCTTTTTTGTTTTTACTTCTTTAAAAATCCCTCTCTTCTGTTGATTTTGGCAGATAGCTAAAATGTCATCGAATAGAATGGATATCTACATTCTTTAGAATTCTCAGTCATAATACTTCAAATAGCATACCACTTCCAAATACTAGAACATTCATGACTTAGTAGAACATGCATCAGAAATTTAGGGTTTCTGTAGCTATGACTTCATGTGATGATGAAATCCAAAAATTATTCTACATATGCATCACAAGTTTCACATCCATGGAGCTATAGTTAAAGCACAGTGAAATCAAGGTACCTACATTAAAAACTTTCACCTGGTGGGGTAGGAGGTGGAGGAGCTTACGGCTTGAAACTTACAGGGCTGTAAATAACACCACATCAAAAATGTGAGAGTAAAAGAAGATTGTCAAGATATGATGCAATTATGTTAGACATAAAGATGAAATGTTAGCTTCCCAAAAATTTTTAAAGATTTCAATGTTATTTCTTACATTATGAATTTTCTAATGAGATTTTAATATACTTTTGACAGTTCTATCAGAACAAGATAGTGCTGCTGCTCAACAGTATATCAGACAAGGAAGTCCCACAGCACTGAGAGCTGAATTATGGGCTCTCATTTTGAATATTTCCAGCCAACCTGAGGTAAGAAGAAAAAGGATGGGCCAGATTTGATATTTGTTTTTCAAAGACCTGCATTCAAAGTAGAAATACTTTTTTCTTAGTCTAATATTTACTCCCTTTTTAATTTTCAAATTCACTGTGGTTTAGAGTTCTAAGATAAGATTAACATATAATTTAATCACTGTGTGCTTAACATAGATGTTTTTGTTATTAATAATTAGTTGGATAGGGTGAACCTATACATACAACAGAACAATAAGTAAAATCTTAAGAAGTGGAGTCCACCAATTCAGATCAGTGAAGATGTGTGGTAGAACTGGGAGTTATAATAGGGAGAAATAAAGATGGACAGCTCGATATACGTAAATGACTACTTTGTCCCTACAGTTACTTTCAAAATATGCACGATTTTTATGGGTTTAAAATTGACAGATTATGTGGGAATGTTATTTTTCTAAGTATAAGAACATCTTATTTTAGGAAATAAAATGAATATGAAGAGAAATCACCAACAGACAGGTAATAGATTCAACAAAGAAAGAAGTGTAAGACATTGATTCTTTTTGAAATATTTTGGAGAATTTTTTTTTTTTTTTTTTTTTTTTGCTGAAGCCCACTGATCCTATGTCATCTATTTAAAGATTTTAATAAATAGCAAACTAATAGTTCCCTAACCTAGCAGTTAAAAACATGGGTTTTGTTTAGAATCATATGACCTAGTTTCAACTCCTAGCTCCCTCAACTTATTTGAAATAAGTCATTGAGTGAGTTAAATTTCTTCAAACTTCAACTTACCCATACTTAGATATAGGTAATAATTTTTATATCCCAGTGTGGTTGAAAGAATTAAATGAAATCTATGTGAGTCTTTTATTAACACAGTACTTGATATAACAGGTCACCATTGATGGTAGCAATAGTAATTACATATTACATGTAATTATGTTATAAATTAATTATAATTTATAATAATGCAGTTTTTAAGAAAATCAAACATTATTAACATATATTATAAAAACTACACCTGTAACCTTTGCAAATTATGTATGCATGCTTGTGTGTGTGTGTGTGTGTGTGTGTGTGTGAGTATTTTAAATCTCCTGCTCTGAACAGCACTATCAAAAATCACTTGCTTTTTTGAAAGAATAAACCTTGTGATTTATTTTAGAGCAGTTTTAAACCAAATGATACTACTGATGTTTTGAGGTGACACTTTAAAAGTGACAGTTTACAAAACAGTTTTGAGTGTATGCTGGGCATTTTTTGTGAGTGTATCAACTCTTGTAGAAGAGGTAGTAGTTCTTGTCCTGACCTGTGTAGATGACCTACCAACTTCACTGATCAGGAGCTAAGTTAGCAAGTCCTGTCTCTGCAGAGGAACTAACTACTACCATTTCAAAAATAGATTTAGAATTTTTCCAGAAGTATAGTTGTAGAATAAAAGTAGTAATCGCAGATAATGATTGTATAAAGTTCAAAGGCAGTTTTTACACTTGAATTCTGGAGTTAAGTTATCTTGATTTTCTATATTCAAAATGGCAAATCTGTAAATAGAAATTAATATTATCAGAAGGCAATCTTGATTTTATTGAATAAAACATTTTCTATCACTTACACTTATTTTCACTGTAAATGTGTGACCTGAACAAACTATAGCGGTTCCGAAATAATTGTTGTAGGTGGTACATTAGAGGGTGGAGGGGGAGAGAGTGAGAGGCAGAGAGAGGGAGAATACTTACTTCTTATGAAGAATACTTTATCAGAACTTTTTGTTCAATTACTTTCCAATCACTTAAAATAAGCTACACATACAAATGCATCACAGTTGAGGAGTTAGATAAATGGAATATTTCAAATTTCACACTCATAAAGCTATTTTTTTTTTCATAAAGCTATTTTTAAAATCTTACCTCAATAGAAAGACTTGGGATTTAATGCTTTAAGTTCCTAGCAGTTAATTTATTTAGTACTTTTACTAGAACATTATTTAACTTTGATTTTTTTCTCTTTTTAAGAAAATATGTGGTAAGTTTAAAAGAATTGCTTTTATATATTTTCTTTTCTACAGCTCTCTAGATCTCTGGATCAAAATATCCATATTTAGTAAACATTCATATTTAAATTTTTTTGCTTAATTTCAGTTTGCTAATTAAAAGTAGAAAATTGTCTTATACTTTGCTCTAGGTTCTTGCTTACTGATAAGATAGCCAAGATGAGTATTAACATTTAAGATTTCCTTTAGTGATTTCACAATAAGGTTCTCCACAACCTTTCTTTCTCCCACCATAACCAGTGCAGGAGCAAAGACCTAAAGACAGAGAAACATATACCATACTTCTTACTTTAGTTGGCTGCCTCCCTTTCTAGATTGAGTACCTGAGGACAGGGATTTTTTTCTTCTTCATCATCTGTAAAGTCAGTATCTTGTACAGCGTCTAGAAATGGTCAGCTCATCTAAATGCTTAATGAACAATTAAGTATAAACTGTTAGGAATGTTCTGTGAGTTCTTTGACTTCCTGAGAGTATATTTCCTTTTTCCTTTAGTTAAAGAGATAGTGTGTAAGTCTGCATAAAATATAAAATAGATACATATACTAAAATTTAAATATTCTCTGATGCTAAAAATTTGGGCTATTTTGCTTTTCAAAGATTGCTTTTTATAATCATAATTTATTACTGTTAAATATCTATTTTGCCAAAGCTTATACAAAATACTCTTGAAATATCCTATTACATTATTGGTAATTGTTATATTTTATAAATTCTTGTTTTATAATGTCTTTGGTATTAGGGTAATGTTGGCCTCATAGAATGAATTAAGAAGTATTCCTTCTGCTTCTGTCCTCTGAAGGAGATTGTAGAATACTGGCAGAATTTCTTCCTTAAATGTTTGGTAGAATTCACCAATGAGGCCCTGGTACTGTCTGTTTTAGACACTTATTAATTATTAAATCAATTACTTTAATAGATGTAGGCCTATTCCAATTGTCTGTTTCTTCTTGTGTGTTTCAGCAAATTCTGTCTTGTTCAAGTAATTGATCCATTTCATCTAGGTTATCAAATTTGTGGGCAGAGAATTGTTCATAGTATACCTTTATTATCCTTTTAATGTCGATAGGATCTGTAGTGATGTACCCTCCTTCATTTCTGATTTGGGTAATTTGTGTCCTTTCTCTTCTTTTTTTTAGTTAGCCTGGCTAAAGGCTCATTCGTTTTATTGATCTTTTCAAAGAACTAGCTTTTTGTTTCAATTTTTTTCTCTATTGATTTCCTGTTTTCAATTTCATTTATTTCTGCTCTAATTCTTATCATTTCTCTTCTTCTGCTTACTTTAAATTTAATTTGTTCTTCTTTTTCTAGTTTCCTAAGGTGGAAACTTAGATTATTGATTTTTAGATCTTTCTTGTTTTCTAATTTATGCATGCATTCAATTCTGTAAATTTCCATCTAAGCACTGCTTTTACTACATCCCACAAATTTTGATAAGTTACCTTTTCATTTAGTTCAAAAT
Organism: Leucopleurus acutus; assembly: GCF_964270905.1. NCBI lineage: Eukaryota > Metazoa > Chordata > Mammalia > Artiodactyla > Delphinidae > Leucopleurus > Leucopleurus acutus. The sequence continues at coordinate 52,955,167 of NC_139146.1, forward strand.
ATTTTTAACTTTCTCTTGAGATTTCTTCTTTGACCCATGTGTTATTTAGAAGTATGTTGTTTAATCTCCCTGTATTTGGGGATTTTCCAGTTATCTTTTTGTTAATGATTTCTAGTTTAAGTCCACTGTGGTCTGAGAGCAGACATTGTATGATTTCTATTCTTTTAAATTTGTTAAGGCTATGTTTTATGACCCAGAATGTGGTCTATCTTAGTGAATGTTCCATGTGAGTTTGAGAGGAATGTGTATTCTACTGTTATTGGATAAAGTAGTGTACAGGTGTCCATCATATCCAGTTGATTGATGGTGTTGTTGAGTTCAACTTCGACCTTACTGATTTTCTGCCTGCTGAATCTATTTCTGATAGGGAGGTGTTGGAGTTTTATTTCAATTGGAAATGCATGGTTTATTTAATAAAGGATGCTGATAACCATCCTTCTGAAAGAAAACTCAGACCTTTGGCTTACCATATATAAAAATAAATTCCAGGTAGGTTATAAACATTTTAATTAAAAATATCAATTTTAGGGGCTTCCCTGGTGGCGCAGTGGTTGGGAGTCCGCCTGCCAATGCAGGGGACACAGGTTCATGCCCCGGTCCGGGAAGATCCCACATGCCGCGGAGCCTGCGCATCCGGAGCCTGTGCTCCACAGCGGGAGAGGCCACAACAGTGAGAGGCCTGCGTACTGCAAAAAAAAAAAAAATCAATTTTAGAAAAAACTAGAAAAATATTTGTATAAACATGTGATGTAGGAGAGCCTTGCCTAAGGGAAGCAAGAAAATCCAAAGCCATAAAAATTTTTTTAAAATTTGTCAATGTATACCATAAACAAAAATCAAACAACACATATTAATTTGAAGAAAAAGTATTTGTAACACAAATGACAAAAGGTTAATCCTCATTATCAATAAAGAGCCTGACAAATTAATAAAATAAATGTAATCTAATAGAAAAATATGTAAGTCATTGAAGTGGAAATTCAAATGACCAGTAAGCATATGAAAGAATGTCAACTTTATTAGTATTTGGGAAAGTGCAAATTAATACAACAGTAAGATAACCATTTTTCATCCATGGAAAAGTTAAAATGGTGAGGATATAGGTAAACTTTGTGCTCTCATGGGTTGCTGGTGGGAATTTGAATTGATACTTTTTTGGAAAGTAGTTAGGCAATTTGTAGTCCAACTAAAGATATGTGTGTGTGTGTGTGTGTGTGTATTTATATATATGGCCTTCAGCCTACAATCCTACCTTTGCCAGTTTATCCCATAGATACAAAAGCATATGTGCATGAGGATATTTATTGCAGTATTTGTAGTGACAAACAACTAGAAACAACCTGAGTAGCCATCTATAGGCTAAAAGAATGGTTAAATAAATTGTGATACATCTGTAGCACAGCTTCAAAAATATTAAAGTGTATGTAGTTATTAAAAAGACGTAGAGAGATGACCATGATATACACTAGAAACTGAAAAATAAGTATAGAATGATTCCATTTTATGTTAAAAAAACAACTAAAACCCTTAAATATTATATATTTGTATAAGCATGGAGAAAAGTATGGAAGAATACAAATTACAAATAATGTTACAAATACAATACAAATAACATTAGTTTCTTCAGTGTGGTGGCAGGGAAGAAGAAAAGGTTATTAACTTTTTCTTTATCCAGCTTTAGATTGTTTCACTTATTTTAATGGTCATATATCAGTTTGTAATTTTAAACTTATTTTATTTTTAAAAAGAGACATAACTCTAAGCATCTTAGCTTTTCCACTGTGTTCCCTAGAAGACATTAAAGTATAATACTATGCCCTTTGCCCGTTGTCAAGGATTGGTATTTGAATTAGGTGCTGTTCCAGCCTTTAAAAATGTTTTTTTATTCTAGCCAGAGAGATGGATTTAATAAATACAGTAGAAGGTAAATAAAATAGTAAAATAATTTTGCTTTAGGTAAGAAATCAAAACAACATGAATGAGAACAAAGTAAGGCTTTTTAATTAAAATTAAAATGACTAAAAATAGCCAGTAAATCCCCAGATTATCTTTATGCAAAGAGCACTTTGCCTCAAATCAGAGAACTGTGTATTAAGCATCTTTCAAGACAAAGAAATCATGTTTCAGGAAACATAGGGTTGGACACCACCCTGCCAAGGCAGCTGCATGCAACAGATATTCTTCTTTGTCCCAGACGAACCTGTCTCACAACTCTTATTTGAGGGAATGTCTTCAGAAAGAATCACGTAGACTGGGATGTAGTGATGGAGCCAAGCAGTATTTGGATATGGGTGGAAACCAGGGCTAAAATGCCCAAGACATGGATGGAGGGATTTGGAGGAACACAGGGATCAGCTGAAGTAGTGAGATGATATTTCCATCTCTCTTTAACACAACTACTACCCATTTAGTCTTAACCTTTATTATTTATTATGAACACCCCGACCAACTATTAGCCTGATGCTTAACTGGATTACGTCTCATGTCCCTCCTCCCTCTCTGCCTTCCCCTGTCTTTTCTTCTTTTTCCTTTCCTCTCCTTTTCTCTTCTTCCTATCTTTCCTCTCTTCCTTCTTATTTCTTATTCTCTATTAAATTAAACATTAGCCAAATCTTATCACTGTTTAGAGTTAGATTTTCTAATATAATACCATATTCTTTTCTTTTTTTTAAACTGATTTTTTTGCTATTACAATTTTTTAAAATTTTTATTTTATATTGGAGTATCATTGCTTATCAGTGTGTTAGTTTCAGGCGTACAGCAAAGTGATTCAGTTATACATATACATGTATCTATTCTTTTTCAAATTCTTTTCCCATTTAGGTTATTACAGAATATTGAGCAGAGTTCCCTGTGCTATAACTGATTTTTATTTACTTTTCTAAAAACCTGGACTCAGATGTAAAGCAAAGTACACTGCTGATTCTATTGATCAATGTCATTAAAAGTCCTAAACCCTTATTATTGTCCATTAGCCAGATGAGATGAGAGTGTTTCTCATTATCTCTTGGAAATTTATGTATCTTCTCAAGCTGTGCTTAAATCATGTACAGGTTAACTGCATAGGATTCTGTATAGTTATAATCATTATATTTTGAACTAAAAAATGAATAATAAAGGATTTTTAATCTTAAAAAAAAACCCTCATGTTTTTCATATGCTCTATGATTACTTTTACTACCAGGGCTGATTTAGTATGTTTAAACTTTTTTATTTTATAATAATTTAGATATTAGAAAGGCAGTATAGTGTAGTCATTCTGGGTTTTTATATAGGTTTCAGGGCTTTCCCGGGATCAAATCTTACTACCTTTGTGGCCTTGGACAGCAAGTTACTTCTTTCTCTGGGCCTTAATTTCTCAAATGTAAATGGGAATAATAATCATTGTTGAACAGTTTTATTTTGTTGGTATGGGATTAAATAGATTAACTCATGTGTAGTGGGATTAAATAGATTAACTCATGTGTAAAACAGTTCCTGACACCTAGTAATTACTTAATAAATACTGCATTTGCTGTATTTTTCTTTTTTTAAAAAAAATAAATTTATTTATTTTGGGCTGCGTTGGGTCTTCGTTGCTGCATACGGGCTTTCTCTAGTTGCAGTGAGCGGGGGCTACTCTTCATTGTGGTGCACGGTCCTCTCATTGCAGTGGCTTCTCTTTTTGCAGAGCATAGGCTCTAGGCACTCGGGCTTCAGTAGTTGTGGCACGTGGGCTCAGTTGCTCCGCAGCATGTGGGATCTTCCTGGACCAGGGCTCGAACCCATGTCCCCTGCATTGGCAGGCGGATTCTTAACCACTGCACCACCAGGGAAGTCCTGCATTTGCTATTAAATTACAGTTAATCAATTTAGCAAACATTGATTAAATACCCACCAGGTAGCAGATTTTATCCTAAGGGATGGGATTAGGTATATTTATTGATCATCTACTATTGGCCAGGCATGGAGACTGTAGTAGTGAATAAAAAAAAGTCCTGGGAACTTCCCTGGTGGGGCAGTGGTTAGGAATCGGACTGCCAATGCAGAGGACACAGGCTCAAGCCCTGGTCCGGGAAGATCCCACATGCTGCAGAGCAACTGAGCCCATGCACCACAGCTACTGAGTCTGTGCTCTAGAGCCCGCGAGCCACAACTACTGAAGCCCATGCGCCTAGAGCCCATGCTCCACAACAAAAGAAGCCACCGCAACGAGAAACCTGTGAAGCCACCGCAACGAGAAGCCCATGCACCACAACGAAGAGTAGCCCCTGATGGCCGCAACTAGAGAAAGACGGCACGCAGCAACAAAGACCCAATGCAGCCAAAAATAAACAAATTTTAAAAAAAAAGTCCTTATCCTCTTAGTGTTTATAATACTATTAATGATCATTATTTATTAAAGGCATTATTTATTTGAGGCTGACTTTAAAATGTGATTGACTTTTAATGTTTTTGTTTGTTTAACTTTTAAATCTAGGATATCTTGTATTATGAGCAGCTTAAGACTAATGTGATACAACATGACCTTTTGGTGGACAGTTTAATTTATAAAGTAAGTAAAAGTATACATAGTTTTTCCATTTCATTGATATCATTAAGCAATTATTGAGTCTTCAACATGTAGGGACTGCACTATGCATGATGATACATATTAAACTTGAAAAATAATTTTAAGTGATCATTATACTTACAAAGTTAAGTTTGACCTTCAAAATTTGCAGTTTCTATTCAATGTTATCCTCCTTCCCGTTGAAACTGTCCTCATAATCCTTTCCTGACCCTCCCATTTATTGATTAAGAGAATGATAAGCATTTCCTGTCCTTATAAATTCAAGTTTTCCACACAAACTACATAAAAAGAAACTAAAAGGAAAATGAGATTATGGATTTTTTTATCTTATTTGTCTCACAGTCTTTAGGGCCTGCTTATTTATTTTATTATTTTGAAGTCATGTTTTATTTTTAATTTCTTTTAGTTTCTAGACATATAGTTAAGCACGTCTCAAGTTTTATTATAAGGATTCATTGAGTTTTTGTTTCCAGGCATCTGATATTGAGACGAGATGCAGATGCTGAAAACGTGGTATAGGATATGACTGATTCTGGATTAATGATTGGGTTGTTTAAAAGACTTGGATTTTAGATTTAGAACGTGTAAGATAGAGGAGACGGGCATATTATTCCAGATCTCAGAAACAGGGGAGAGAAGAACCTAAAAATTTGTCTGGGTAAAACATAACCAAAGTTAATTATAACAATGACTACTAGCATTTAATGATTGCTTACTATGTGCCATACATTGTTCCAAACTCTTTACATAGATTGTCACCTGATCCTGTTAGCTACCTTGGGTGGTAGATACCAGCATTTGGGCTGTAAATGATAAATGCATTTTTTCCTGGAAAAAACTTGCATTCTGCAAAATCATGCTTAAAAATAAGAGCTTATAGGAAAAATTGCACTTTTGTAACTAAAGTGCTAACAGAAATAATAATTGGGAGATGAATTGGACAACTCAGGCAGGCTGCTCCTGCAGGAGTTATTAAAAATGTACAAAAATAATAAAGTGTAAATGCTAAAGTAATGCAGATGGAAGTGGTGCACAGCACCACTGGGGCTGCTTTTCAGGTGGGCACAAGAGGAAGTGCAGAAGCTAAGAGATGTGCAAGGCAGGGGGTGTGCCTCTCTGGAGAGGGGGCCCCCGTGCAATCATTCATTTTCCATTCTCTTGAAATACAGTTATAAGGGCTCATGCCTGTGGAAGACTTTGCCCTTTCCTGCTGAAGGTTATAATTCTACTTCTGCTGTTCTGGCTTCCCTGTTTTAAAGAAAAATTGCATATGAACGAACACAATTTTCATGTTATACTGCCATCATTCCCTTACTCACCAGCCACATATTGATATATGTGTTGTAGCAAAACAGGAAGTACTATCATTTTACCATTTTACAGATGAGGGAACTGAGGTAAAGAAAGAGTAAAGAAATTTGTTTAAATTCATATATTAAATAGCAAAGCCAAGATTTGAATCTAGGTAATCTGACTTCACAACCGTACCTTTAACCACTGTGCTCTACAGAGAGAAAAGATGAGGAAATTTAAGAGGATGCAGTCTTTTGATGAAAAGTCTTGACTCTCACAGAAGTTTTTACATAGATTTGGATCACAGGTACTACTATTAACTTTGAGGTCAAATGATTGTGCTCAGGGGATTATTTTAACAACACCCTAAGAGATCTTTTGGGCTTTAAGACCTTCAATCTCCTTTCTGTTCAAATGAGAGAAGACTCAACAAGAGAAGTTGTTCAAAAAATCCAAGAGTGCTAGCATGAGAGTTCTCTTTGCTGCCAACATGAATTTCGGTTAGAATCAGTAAAAAACAAATCTGTCATGAGAAAGAGGTCAACAGTTTGTGTCTGAAGAATTGAATATAAGTTCTGCTAGAATCAATCCTGACTGTCCACAACATGAGTGTTTTTAGGAAGATATCTGTCTCTGGTTGTTTCTGACTTGTATTAGTTGAGTTCTGCTGATCTTATTGGAACAACTCCAAACATTATTAAAGTCAGCCCTTGAGGAAATGAGCATTTTTAAATTATTTGAAGTTTCATTACAAGTCCCTTTGGCAAAGGTTCATTTTTAATTTAACTGAAAGTAAAGTAGAATTATTTTAGTGATTAAAGAAATTAATGAAACAAGGCAATGCTTATATACAGAACACCATCAAACCCTCCCTAAGCTAAAATATCTAATGGTTCTCTCTGCACTGTGTTTTTTTCCCACAAACTTGCCTTGAATCCACACCATCTACAGTTTTCCACCACTTGCTATGATGGACAGTTGACCTGTCAGTTTATATCAGTGTTTCTCAACCTTTTCTTCATTATTATCCCTAAAGAGAAAATTTTCTCTAATATAAAAAAAATTAAATACCAAAGAATAAGATTTTGGTGGGTAAGGATAAGCTTTGGAGGTCCACAGACCATTGTACTATGTAAAAGTTTTTGATCCCCAGGAACGAAGTCTCACCCCTTAGAGGCAATATCATCCTCGTTGAGATTGCATGGTCTCTGCCTCTGCCCACGTTGTGACTTAGACTGGCTCCTTTCTTTCCTCTTAGTCTGCGTCTTTCAGTTTTCCCAAGCGTAGCACACATTCACTACCTCCAGAGTCATCCACAGCTCATTTCATCCTCCTGTAATTGCTGCTTTGATCAATAGTCTGATTGAATTTTGTAGGTTGAGCAATATTATCATAGATTCCTGCAATATTTCTTTGTAACTGTTCCGATATTTCTACTATGTATGTTTTCTTGCTGGTGAGATTGAAGATAAACATTGTCTAGTTTGTTTGTTTGTTTGTTAGCAAGCAATGACTTGCAAGTGAAAAATCACAAAAACATGAAAGATTTTTGGTATTTTGAGGGAATGGCAAGAATGTGGGTCTGAATAGTGGAAGATGAGATTGGAACAGTAATTTGAGGCCAGATTGCTATGGTTGCTTTTGGATGTTGTGATTGCATCTCCTTTTCTAATTTTAAGACACCTAAATATTAGATTTAAAGGAGATAAAATTGAAATAAATAATAAAGAATTACTAATGGAACCAAAAAGACTGTGAACAATTTGTAGTCAAATAATGTGTCACTTATATTAGTCAAGTAAATTTATAAGTTTACCTGTGATAATTCTAGTGATAAAATCTAATTGAGAAGTTTATAATCATACATAAAAATAAAATCATTGCAGTATTATTTCTAGATGTTGCCTTTATGTCTTAGTACTATAGACATACTCATTTAGGTTCTCTTCAGTGCTCTCTACTTTTAATTATAGGATGTGAAATTGACAGCAAGCAATGATGATTATTATTTTGTATTTGAAGATTACTTATATCAGGTAAGTTGAAAAATTAAAATATGTAATGTTCTTGTTTTAAGTTCTCTAACTCAGGATACTTTAGAAGATATCTCTTTTGTTAACTGAATCTTCCTGAAATCCACTATGTTTATTTTTTATCTAATTAAATGTTCTAAGTTTGAGATAAGGTTAATTTTTGTTCTTACATGGGACTAGGTAGGAGAATAAGAGCTACATATCTGCTCCAACCAGGAGAGGTATATGCACAGATTTTTTTTTTTTATACATGTATCAACTCTTTTTTACATTCTAGTCCCATATAGGTCATTTCAGAGTATGGGTAGAGTTCTCTGTGCTGTACAGTAGGTTCTTATTAGTTATCTGTATGTGTGTGTATATATATATATATATATATATATATATATATATATATATATATATATATAGTAGTGTATATATGTCAATCCCAATCTCCTAATGTATCCCTCCCCCCCCCGTAACCATAAGTTTGTTTTCTACATCTGTGACTCTATTTCTATTTTGTAAATAGGTTCATTTGTACCTTTTTTTTTTAGATTCCACATATAAGCAATATCATATGATATTTGTCTTTGGCTGACTGACTTCACTCAGTATGACAACCTCTAGGTCCATCCATGTTGCTGCAAATGGCATTATTTCATTCTTTTTTTATGGCTGAGTAATATTCCATTGTATATATGTACCACATCTTCTTTATCCTTTCCTCCGTCAATGGACATTTAGGTTGCTTCCAAGTCCTGGCTGTTGTAAATAGTGCTGCAATGAACATTGGGGTATGTGTATCTTTTCGAATTATGGTTTTCTCCAGATATATGCCCAGGAGTGGGATTGCTGGATCATATGGTAACCCTATTTTTAGTTTCTTAAGGAACCTCCATACTGTTCTCCATAGTGGCTGTACCAATTTACATTCCCACCACAGTGTAGGAGGGTCCCCTTTTCTCTACACCCTCTCCAGCATTTATTGTTTGTAGAGTTTTTGATTAGGCACGGATTCTTAAATTGAATGTCCAGTTCATATTTCAGTCATCCCAAGACGTTCAGAGAAAGCATTTTACATGATAGTTTTCTATTAAAGGCCTTGAATAAATAATTAAATGTTTTGAAATCAGTTTGAAGCATTGTGATTACTCTTTGATCATTTCATATGCTGATATTGTGGGTGTTTGGATTTACCTAGGTCTTTTTCATATCTACTAAAATAGAAACATCTTATCACAAATAGGAAATATGAAATTTATGTAGAATTGCTTAAATAATACTTTTTTTAAAGATCACACACACATAGATAGATAGGTAGAAGATTAATAATTTGATTTTGAGTGAATGTCAACATGTGTCATGGAGAAAATATCTAGATTCCACATGACAATTTCTGCTTCATTAAATGTAAATCAGTCCCAGCTGTCTGGATTAGCAGGTTTCTAATTGGTAATAGTGGTGGTAGTTGTGCGTCTGTTTAAGAAAAGAGTTAAATAAGATTCTCTCAAGACGGTTTAATTAATCATATATTCCAAGAACTAAATTCCAACGATTTTATAAAATTTATTTATAAAGCTAAAATTTGAAATAACCCTGGAAACAATTTTAAGGAAGTTTCAGTGATTTTAAATGTGCCATTAATTTTTTTAATTTTAAAAAACAGTAAAGATTTAAAATCCCATTCTTCAACATAATTAAAAGTTGGAAAATACAAAAATCTAAAAGTTTATTTACTTATCTAGCTAATATGTAGCCTGGTACCTAATTCTTAGTACTCAGTAAAATTTTGAATGTACAGTAAAGTTAATGCTTCATTTATATATTAATGTTTGTTTCCATACTTAAGAAATATTGAGTGGAAATGATTAGTTTTGGTGTTGTATCATAAGGAGGTCCACAGAACCATCCCTAGCAGAAAAATCAAAATCAGTGAAAATTATTTAAAAAACAAAAATATTTAAAGTATCTGGGGCTTCCCCGGGGCGCAGTGGTTGAGAGTCCGCCTGACGATGCAGCAGACATGGGTTCGTGTCCTGGTCCGGGAAGATCCCACATGCCACAGAGTGGCTAGGCCCGTGAGCCATGGCCGGTGAGCCTGCGTGTCCGGAGCCTGTGCTCCGCAACAGGAGAGGCCACAACAGTGAGAGGCCCGTGTACCGCAAAAAAAAAAAAAAAAAAAATCTGGAATCTGTGTTAAGGTCATACATGAAGACAGCAACAACAACAACAAAAAAAACCAAAAAACATTTATTCAAGAAAAGCTACTAAATCTCAGAACAGTCTGTAGCACTTGAGTCGTGATGCACTCTCTCCCTCCCCTCACCCCCAGATCATCATGATGGAAGCTTCAATTCAGCTGAGTGTGGCCAGGAAGATGGGGTTCCGTTTCCCTATAACTTCTAGTCAAGGGCTGCAGTATCTCTATATGAGGGTCAGGTAACCAGCTCACACTCCTCAGCTCTGTGTTGCAGATGCTAAATTCCAGAAGAATGCAGCCAAGAAGTCAGGGACTCCCTGCCTTCAACTCATAGGGCAGACCTCTGTGGAGAGCAGGTTTGAGTAACCTCCATATTTATTTTCTGTAGTGGCTGTACCAACTTGCATTCCCGCCAACAGTGCACTAGGGTTCCCTTTTCTCTGTACCCTCCCCAATACTTTCTTTGTCTTGTCTTTTTGATGATAGCCATTTTAACAGGCCTGAGGTGATAACATATTGTGGTTTTGATTTGCATTTCCCTGATGATTATTGATGTTGACTACCTTTTCATGTACCTGTTGGCCATTTGTATGTCTTCTTTGGAAAACTTCTATTCAGTTCCTCTGCCCATTTTTTAATTGGGTTTTTTTTTTGGTTTTTTGCTATTGAGTTGTAAGAATTCTTAATATATTTTGGATATTAACCCCTTATCAGATATATGATTTGGAAATATTTTCTCCCATCCTCCCATCCTTTTCATTTTGTTGTTTATTTCTTTTGCTTTACAGAAGCTTTTTAGTTTGATGTAGTCCCACTTATTTATTTTGCTTTTGTTGCTTGTGGTTTTACTGTCATATCCAGAAAATCTCTGTGAAGTCAAGGAGCTTTTTTTCTGTGTTTTTTTTCTAGGAGTTTTATGGTACAGGTCTTACATTTAAGTCTTAAATCCATTTCACGTTCATTTTTGTGAGTGGGGTAAGATACGAGTCTAATTTCATTCTTCTGCATGTGGTTATCCAGTTTTCCCAACCCTATTTATTATTGAAGATACTATCCTTTCTCCATTGAGTATTCGTGGCTCCCTTGTCAAATATTACTTGACTATTTATGTGTGGTTTATTTCTGGGCTCTCGATTCTGTTCCGTTGGCTTGTGTGTCTATTTTTATGCCAGTGCTATACTATTTTGATTACTATAGCTTTGTAGCATAGCTTGAAATCAGGAAGTATGATGCTTTGTTATTCTTTCTTAAGATTGTTTTGGCTACTCAGGTTCTCTTGTGGCTCTATACAAATTTTAGGATTGTTTTTCTATTTCTGTGAAAAAAATGCCATTGGAATTTAAATAGGGATTGCATTGAATCTATAGATGGCTTTGGGTAGTATGGACATTTTAACAATGCTAATTCTTCGGATCCATGAACATGGGATATTGTTCCATTTGTGTCTTCTTCAGTTTCTTTCATCAAACTCTTGTACTTTTCAGTGTACAGATCTTTCACCTCCTTGGTTAAACTTATTCCTTAGTATTTTATTGGTTTTGATACTATAGTGAATGGAATTATTTATTTCTTTTTCAGATGTTTTGCTGTTAGTGTATAGAAACACAGCTGTTTTCTGTATGTTGATTTTGTATCCTGCAACTTTACTGAATTCATTGTTTAGTTCTAGCAGATTTTTGGTGGAATCCTTAGGATTTTCTACATATAAGATCATATCATTTGCAAATAAAGATAATTTTATTTCTCTCTTTCCTGTTTGGATGCCTTCTTTTCTTTGTCTTGCCTGATTGCTCAGAGTGGTCTTGTAAAAACACCAATCAATTCATGTTACTTGTGAGATTAAAACCAAAAAGACCAAAATCCTTCATGAAGCCTACATGACCCTGCGTGCACTGGTCCACCTCTTCAGCCTCATTGTTCACCTCTGCCCTGACACTCTGGCACAGTGTATTCCAACCACTCTGATCTTTTAGTCCTCAAGTTCACTATACTTCTTTCTACCTCAGGGCCATGAGACCTGCAATTCCTTTGATGTAAAAGACTGTTACCCTCCCCTCTTCCTCTAATAAATTCCTATTTTTCCTTCAGCTCTCAGCTAAAATATCACTTACTCACAAATACCTTCCCTGACCCACTCCCTGCTTCCCAACACAAACACACAAAGTCATGGCCATCTAAAGTATGCTCTTAAAGTCCTATGTAGTATTTTTCATACTTTTTATTTATAGTACTTTTTATAGCTTATTTGAGTATTTTATAATTTCTCCCCCATAAATGTTTAGTATTATGACAGTAAACATGAATACATAAATTATAATATCAACCAAAGGCCAATAATCATGATTTATAGTGTGTTGACTATTCTACTTCAGTGTGTGGGTAGAAAAAGTATAAATTTGACGATTTCATCCCCTTTGGTGACTGGAAAGAAGAGGATTGTCAATTTTAAGTTACAACTACAAAGGCTTTTTGGTGGTAGTAAAAGAGATTTGCCAGGCAACATATCTGCCTCATTTGATGAACAGGGTCAGTAAGGATATCATTTTAAATGACAGTAGTAACAATTTCTCCAAATAGTGCCAGAATTAGCCCTTGAGGATATACTCATCTTTGTGTACCCCATAAACTTGGAAAACTTATAAGTGACTAAGTCTGAAAAACAGAACCATTTATAAACAATGGATGCATTCTCTGAGAAAAAGCAGATTGATCATCAGTAAACATTCTCTGAGAAAAAGCAGGTTGATCATCAGTACATATTTATTGATTCTTATATGTAAATGATACCACCTTTGATGGGCTTATTACATTCTAGCTAGGGAGGCAAAAATGTTTTGAAATTGTTTTAAAGTGTTTATGTACAGCATTGGATATTAAGTTAATTAATATCACAGATAGTAAGTACTATAGGAGTGTGCTTTAACAATTATTTTCCATTTTTATCATATTTTAGTCCAAATTGTATTATTTTTAGATTTCACATAATTTTTTCAGTCGTACATCTCCTGGCCTCTGCTACTCTTCGTACTTTGTAAAGCTGTAATGTGGATCTTTATCCTTATAACATAAATAAAAGGATAATTATAACACGTAAGTTCTGTCTTTGGGAATTATGCAGAATTAAATTTTCCTCATGTGGATACTTTCCATGATTATACCTTTTAAATAACTAATTTTACAATTAGTCTGACTTATCAGAGGGAAGTTCATTTTAAGTAATAAAAATTATAATTGTATGTATTGGAAACAATATTATCAGAAATTGAGTTCTGATTTTTCTCTGGGAAAAGAATTTTATCCCTATACGTGTGTGCACGCACACTTGTATGTGTATGTATGTATAAGAAAGAAGAAAGGCTTTTCTTGTCACTAATTATAGGCTTTCCTTTGGCAGAGCTGCCTAGCAACATAACTGCTCTATGGGAAAATTGTTGATTGTAATGGAGTGAACTTAATGTTCCTGGAATGGTCTGTGTCATAACCAATTTATTGGGTTTTGTGACTAGGCTACAAAATTAGACAGCACGTGGCATTGCTGTGTCCATATATAGACGAGAAAACCTCAAGTAATCCCTCCTGAAGGAAGATCTGGCCCAATGCTACAAGGATACACAGGCACTCTTCTGAGTGACTCATATTAGTTACCTAAATTTTATAAGCAACAACACTGAGCATTACAGAAATAATGTTTTGAGTTATAAGTCAACTTTTTTGTATTCCAAAGTTTAGTTTTTATTTTGCATGAAATTCTTAAAAATACTTCATTGTGCTGAAAGTTTTAAATTATATCAGAGTTTTAAAATGTGTTCAAACAGAAGATAACCCTTATTCCATGGAAGTATATTGGGTAGTTTGACAATAACATTTTCAGGTTCTAGTACTTAATCGCATCATGACAATCTATAAAAGTTAACTTATTGTCCAAAGTATATAAAATATTTATAGGGGAGAATGTTTATATAGTAAAGAGAAGACACGGGAATTAATCTTTCTGTTGGGTGACAAATTCTCTACCATACGCTTGGCTTATCTAGCATATGCTTAGTAGGAATACTGACATATTAGAATATGCCATAGTTATACATATTTTAATGCCATTGAATGGTGTTCAAGAAAGGCCCAGGTGCAATCAGATAGCCTTTATTCATGTCAAGTTATTGAGTGTCTGTTCTGATACAGGCACTGTGTAAGGTGCTGCATGTTTATTAAGCTCACATTTTAGTGAAAAATGAGGTAAAGGCAAATACACAGTTATAATTTGATAAATGCTCTGATAGACGTTTATGCACTGTTGCATGCAAATAGAATTAAAGGAGAAATAAATTCTGGGAGTAGTTCAGCTTAGCGGTGGCTTCAGAATAGAAATGTTATCTGAAATGTCTGGTTCTTTTTCCTTTAATTTAAAAATTTTTAATTTTTTTTATCGAAGTATGGTTGATATACAATAGTATATTATTTTCAGGTGTACAACATAGTGATTTGACATTTATATACATTACAAATTGATCACCGTGATAAGTCTAGTAACCATCTGTCACCATACAGTTATTCCAGTTATTATTGACTGTATTCCCTGCGCTGTACATTATATTCTCATGACTCCTTTGTTTTATAACTGGAAGTTTGTACTTCTTAATCCTCTTCACCTATTTCGCTCAACCCCCCACCCACCTCCCCTCTGGCTACCGTCAATTTGTTCTCTGTATCTATGAATCTGTTTCTGTTTTATTTTGTTTGTCTGTTTGTGGTTATTTTTTTTTAAGATTCCACTTATAAATGAAATCATGGTATTTGTCTTTCTCTGAGGAAATGTCTGGTTCTTAAAGGCAAGGAATTAGGAGACTGAGAAAAACAAAAATAAACATGAGCCATGTGCATACGGTGATTAGTGAAGAGAGATTAGCTTTTCATGGCAGTGAACAACTCTGGCAGTTCAGGCTAACCTTAATGAGCACTTGCTATAGAGCAAGGTCTGTGTGAACAGAGAGAGAGAACAAATGTGAAAGACATGTCAATACCATGACCTGTCATTATAATCACTTCCTCTTGAATACACGTTCAACTCCCTCACGCTTCTCCCAATTTCTAGTAGTAATTGACTGACAAAACCTTAATCCTGGTTAAGTACAACTCTCCACCAATTCTGTGGCTGCAGTGTACATTTGAAAGTAGCTGGAGAAAAACATGCAATCATGATGACTGGTTTGATTTAAATTCATGACCTTTAACCTCAAGAGAGTCCTTACTTCTGCTCGGCATTTCTACTTCATTTCCCTGGTCCAATCATTCATCTATTCCCCTAGAGGACTTCTCATACCTCCTCTCTCTTCAGATCTCCACCTCTTCTCTCTCAGGTAATGACTTTGAGTCCTGTTTCTGAAAAAAATAAAAGTTCTGAGAACCGCCCTCCACCACACGTAGTCCACCTACCTGCCTCTGCACCCATATATTCAGCTTTCCCTTCCTCTTATTATGGATAAACTGCCCATGCTTTTATTTATAACAAAGCCAGTCCCTGCATTTGG
The DNA here is from genome assembly GCF_964270905.1 of Leucopleurus acutus. Lineage (NCBI taxonomy): Eukaryota > Metazoa > Chordata > Mammalia > Artiodactyla > Delphinidae > Leucopleurus > Leucopleurus acutus. Next base: position 52,970,755 of record NC_139146.1, read on the forward strand.
ACACTGAAACTCATCTTCCCTCGTACTCAAAGGCAGTGCAATTGTTAGTCTTTCCATCATCAATTTTCCCATTTTATTGGATCACTCCTCTTAGTATACAACTGCATGGTTATTTCTCTCAATCTGAAAAACAAAGCAAAATAAAGTGAAACAAAAATCTTTCTTGATCCCTTATCCCTTCCAGCTACTGCCCCATTCCCCTGTTCCCTTATTTGGCAAAACTTCTTTTAAAAAAATCTGCAGATATTGTTTCTAAGTCCTATCCTCCTATTCTCTCTTGAACCTTCCTTAATCAGTCTTTTTTTGCCCAACTGTCCTACTGAAGATCACGAGTGATTTCATATTGCTGGTCATTTCCCAGTTTTCACCTTACTTTATCTGTTTGGTCACTCAATCATGCCTTCTCTTTGATTCTCTTTCTTCACTTGGCTTCTAGGATTATCATGCTTTCTGGTTCCCTTCTATCTTACTGGCTGGCATTCTCATTCACCTTTGCTGCTTTCTCTTCATCTCCCAGTCATACCCTGGAGTAACGCCAAGGATAAGTCCTTGGACTTCTTTTTTTCCCCCATCTTTGCCATTGGTGATCTCATATATTCTCCTGACTTTAAGTACCATCTGTACACTGACAACTTCCAAATTTTTATTTATCTTTAATTTATATTTGTCTTTTGGGGCTTTCTGGACCTCTCCCTTCAACCCTAGGCTTATTTGTCTGGTCCCGGTGACCTGTTCCAAAATCTTATTATCCCAGGCTCATTTCCTGACCACTTTTAGGTTCCTAATTAAAATACACATCAGGGCTTCCCTGGTGGCGCAGTGGTTGAGAGTCCACCTGCCGATGCAGGTGACACGGGTTCGTGCCCTGGCCCAGGAAGATCCCACATGCCGCGGAGCGGCTGGGCCCATGAGCCATGGCCGCTGAGCCTGCGCGTCCGGAGCCTGTGCTCCGCAACGGGAGAGGCCACAGCAGTGAGAGGCCCGCGTACCGCAAAAAATAAACTATTGTTCGTCTGTATAGTGGATTATTCTGCAGCATTAAAAAATGTGGGTAGAAAATACTTACTTTATAATTTTTTTTTTACAGATTTATTTACTTTATTTTTAAAATTTTGGCTGTGTTAGGTCTTCATTGCTGCACGTGGGTGTTCTCTAGTTGCGGTGAGCAGGGGCTACTCTTCGTTGCGGTGTGCAGGCTTCTCTTTGCGGTGGCTTCTCTTGTTGTGGAGCACAAGGCATGCGGCCTTCAGTAGTTGTGGCACGTGGGCTCAGTAGTTGTGGCTCATGGGCTCTAGAGCACAGACTCAGTAGTTGTGGCACATGGGATTAGTTGCTCCGCGGCATGTGGGATCTTCCCACACCAGGGATCGAACCCGTGTCCCCTGCATTGGTAGGTGGATTCTTAACCACTGCACCACCAGGGAAATCCCTTATTTTATAATACTGAGAGAAAGTAGGGTATAGAACAGTATGCATAATCCTATTTTGTTGGAAAAATTTATGTATGTATGTATAAGAACAGCCCGGAAGGATATACATCAAAATATTAACACTGGTGAGATTGTGGGTCTTCTTTCTCCATTTTTTAATTATCTCTATTTCTAATTTTTTTTCTTATTTTTATCATAAACATGTATTGCTTGCATAGTCTTTTAATATATAAAAATAAATCAACAGCAATGGTTGCTACGTATCCAACCATTGGATACGTATCAGGTTGCACCTGACTGATGCCCAGTCTCCATATCTATCCTGTTTCTAAAGCTGGGCCCCTTTCTTGTGTCTTGAACTCATGGTTCCCCTCTCCATTCACTCCTGCTGCTAGACGAGCCCTGATTTTGTTCCCCAGTTCTGTTAACTGGGCTTCTGCCTTTTTCTGTTATTCCCGAATCCTTTTCTCAGTAACATCTTTTGAATCCCAGGACTTCTAATACCAGGACCTAGATTTCCTGTCACTCACTAATCACCTTCCTGGGGATTGGTCCCCTGCCTCCAGGCTGGTATCAACAATCCAGTTCCTCCTACTGGACATCTTTGATTTTGACTTTCTGCCCTACCTATTTTCCTCTCCAGGTAGAGTTGCCATATCTACCTGCTGGTCGGAACAACCAGCTTCTAACCTGTGCGGGGCTGCCACTTGTTCTACTGCTGCTAATCCCTTTTAGATACCATGAGTTGCCTTCCCTCCCACCCTGACATGCCCACTGCCAGCTGCTGCATCCCAGCAATGAGCCTAGTTCCAGTTTCCTGCACTTTTCAAACTTCTCTGTGCCATCGTAGTTACCTAGGGTCCCCGCTCTACACATCTTATCTTATTAAATTTCTTCAAGTTGGTTCTTTTTTGCAGATTAAAAATACACTAAAAGAATCAACTGGTCAACATCACTAATCATTAGAGAAATGCAAATCAAAACTACAGTGAGGTATCACCTCACACCAGTCAGAATGGCCATCATCAAAAAATCTACAAACAGTAAATGCTGGAGGTGTGGAGAAAAGGGAACCCTCTTGCACTGTTGGTGGGAATATAAATTAATACAGCCACTATGGAGAACAGTATGGAGGTTCCTTAAAAAACTAAAAATAGAACTACCATGTGACCCAGCAATCCCACTACTGGGCATATACCCTGAGAAAACCATAATTCTAAAAGAGTCATGTACCACAATGTTAATTGCAGCTCTATTTACAATAACCAGGACATGGAAGCAACCTAAGTGTCCATTGACAGATGAATAGATAAAGAAGATGTGGCACATATATACAATGGAATATTACTCAGCCATAAAAAGAAACGAAATTGAGTTATTTGTAGTGAGGTGGATGGACCTAGAGTCTGTCATACAGAGTGAAGTAAGTCAGAAAGAGAAAAACAAATACCGTATGCTAACACATATATATGGAATCTAAAAAAAAAAAAAATGGTAATGAAGAACCTAGGGGCAGGACAGGAATAAAGATGCAGACGTAAGGGCTTCCCTGGTGGCGCAGTGGTTGAGAGTCCGCTTGCCAATGCAAGGGACACGGGTTTGTACCCCAGTCTGGGAAGATCCCACATGCCGCGGAGCGGCTGGGCCCATGAGCCATGGCCGCTGAGCCTGAACGTCCGGAGACTGTGCTCCGCAATGGGAGAGGCCCGTGTACCACAAAAAAAAAAAAAAAGATGCAGACGTAGAGAATGGACTTGAGGACATGGGGAGGGGGAAGGGTAAGGTGGGACAAAGTGAGAGAGTGGCATGGACATATATACAGTACCAAATGTAAAATAGATAGCTAGTGGGAAGCAGCCGCATAGCACAGGGAGATCAGCTCAGTGCTTTGTGACCACCTAGAGGGGTGGGATATGGAGGGTGGGAGGGAGATGCAAGAGGGAGGAGATATGGGGATATATGTATATGTATAGCTGATTCACTTTGCTATAAAGCAGAAACTAACACACCATTGTAAAGCAATTATACTCCAATAAAGATGTTAAAAAAAAAAGATTCACCTGGTAGTTAGTAACTTGCATTTTCTGCAGTTGTTTAAGGTTTAGGTGACTAACAGTGAGAAATCTTTGGATGAACTTTGCCCATCACACTTGGTATCTACTGTAACACTTACCACAGGTGTACCAATAGAGGGCACTCTTCCCATTGAGAGGCACAGTACTGAACTTAAAAGATTCTACCTCAGTGCCTCTCAAGCAGAAGTAGCAATGAATTACCTGTTATAAAACAGTGCTTACATATATATGGAATCAAAAAAAATGGTTCTGAAGAACGTAGGGGCAGGACAGGAATAAAGACGCAGATGTAGAGAATGGACTTGAGGACACGGGGAGGCGGAAGGGTAAGCTGGAACAAAGTGAGAGAGTGGCACTGACATATATACACTACCAAATGTAAAACAGATAGCTAGTGGGAAGCAGCCGCATAGCACAGGGAGAGCAGCTCTGTGCTTTGTAACCGTCTAGAGGGGTGGGATAGGAAGGGTGGGAGGGAGACGCAAGAGGGAAGGGATATGGGGATATATGTATACGTATAGCTGATTCACTTTGTTATACAGCAGAAACTAACACAACATTGTAAAGCAGTTATATTCCAATAAAGATGTTAAAAAAATCAAAAGTACACAAGTTAACACAACATTGTAATGCAACCATATCTCAATACAAAATAAAGGGGAAAAAACAGTGCTTAATCGTTTGTTTTTTCCAATGTTGTACCCAGGTATTACTTTGTTTCTCCCGAGATACATCTGTGTTGGGTCACTTTGCATACAACAGTGCTTCACCACCGAAATCATACATAAGAGGTAAAATTTTAGTATATAAAGGAAGTATTCTTTAACACTTACATAATCATGCCAAGACTGTTTATTTTATAGCATATATTGGTTGTCAAAATTTTTGTTGTAAATTATTTAATAAGATGTCTCTCAGGTTATTGTAACTATCTTTCACTCCCACTTAAATCAGTGCCCAAGCCACTTATCGCAGATCACAGGAAAGTGGTTCCCCAAAACAGCATTTAAAATTACTTCTTTATTTTTCCTGTTTGCTCTCTCCTCTGTTGCTGTTCTTGCCATATCTGTTGACTTTTACTTACCCTTCTAACTATGAGTTTATCAGTTGAATTTGCTTTTTCTTTTTTTTGCTTTCTTTATTCCTTCTCTCAAAAGGTTACACCACACTTAAAGTTTGATATAATTTATATGCTATTAGCTTTCTTAATTCTATTTTATTGCTTTCTTCTCTTTATCACTAGCTGCCTACAAGATAATGCCATTTCAGTATCCTGCTATCACCTGGCAATTGAACTAATTTCAGCTGGAAGCCTTTCCCCGATTTCTCCTTTTTACTAAGTAGTGAACACCCAGCACTGGAAGCTTATAAGCCTATTGTGTATGGTCATTCTGCTATTCCCATAAAGAAAGATGCTGTTTGTCCTGTATCTCCTAAGTCCAACTGTCCGCCTGATTACTACAACCCCTGCCCTAAGACAGGCCCACATTGCCAGTGCTGGGATCAGGCTCCCCCCACTTGGGGGCTCTCTTGGTTACATTGCTTCTATACTGAATTGATAGAAGCATTTGGTTTACTTGTTTGTTTCTTTCACATCATCTGCTGAAAAACTGATTATAGAACTTATCTAATGGACTTACCTCTAAATTCAGCCAAATTTTAATTCAGCCCTCCATCAGTTGATCCTGTCTTAACCTAGCTAACTTTGATTCTGTTTATTCCACATTATCCCACTTTCATTCTAAGCCTCTATATATTCCCTAAACATGGAAAGATTCCCACTCCTCCACCCCCAAAATCATAGGTTCTTGAAGAACTAGCCTATATCTCACAGTATCAGAAAAACTCAGATTATTTCCTTCTATGTAGGGAAAAACCCAATTCTTTCCTACTGTGTTTTGCTCCTGTGTTTTTAATTTACTACTCACACAAAGCACTTCACTTCTGACACTTTTGGTCACACATATGTGGGGAGTTTTCCCCACAATAACAAGCTAGTCTTGACACCACCTGAGTGTCCTGCAGTTTAACTCAATTCTAACACTGTCTACCTAGAGATGGTGTCAGATCCCACAGGTTAAGGACTCAGTCCTCACATACATACACACACACACACACTTCAGACACCAGTCACAAGCTTAGGTTATCATCTGTGCTTCTGACCAACTGGCTTTAGACTGGACATTCCAACAACCCTCTCCTTGGGTTTGACTGATTTACTAGAGAGGCCCACAGAACTCAGGGAAACACGTACTAACATTTACCAGTTGGTTAAAGGATATGATAAAGAATACAAATGAACAGCCAGATGAAGAGGCACATAGGGCTACGCCTGGGAGGGTCACAGGCATAGAAGCTTCTGTCCCCATGGAGTTGGAGTGCGTCTTCTTCCCAGTGTTGATGTGTTTGCCCACCTAGAAGCTCTTCAAACCCCCTACTTCTAGGGTTTTATGGAGTCTTCCTCACAGAGGCATGATCAATTATTAAACTCCATTTCCAGTCCCTCTGGAGTATGAGGGGATGGGGCTTCTAATCAAGGCTTGGTCTTTCTGGTGACCAGCGCCCGTTCAGAAGCCCACTCAGAGTCACCCCAATAGAATGAAAGATGCTCCTAATGCTCTTATCACTTAGGAAAGTACAAGGGTTTCAGGAGCTCTGTGCCAGCAACCAGGGGCAGAGACCAATATACATTTTCCATTGTCTCCAAGTCCACCAACCCATCATCAATTTCCCTCTCCTCGAAACCTCTAAAGCACTTAAAGGCTGTGCCAGAAAACTTAGCAAACATATCTTGATGTTTCCTGTTTTAGTCTGGATTATAAGCCACATGGTTCAGACACCATATCTCATATCTACTCTGTTTGCCTCCCGGCACCTAGCCCAGTATTGGGTACCCAGCAGGTATTCTCTATCATCCATCCATCGACCTACCTACCCATCTATCATTTCATTCTCTTCTTACTCACAAGATCAACCCTTGTTGTCTCCACCCTAACCTAAACTGCTCATGCAGTTCTTCATTTCCTCTCTCCCACCATTCCCAACCAAAAAAAATTTTTTAATTAAAAATCTTACCTTAAAGCCAAGTGCAAAAACGCATGTGACTTTTCAGTAGACTCAACAGTGTTAGAAAAACTGTCAAGATAAGAGCTCCCTACTTTTTCCCACCTCAGTAGAAGGTGGGAAAAAACTCAGACCTTTGAAAGTTTTGAGGAAAAACTTTTTAAAACTCACTTAAACATTTAATTTTGGTGAATATACTTTAATTTTCTGAGATAATCCTGATTTCAAATATTTAGCCTCATTCTCAGACCATATCAATTGTTTAGGAATTCAGAAAATATTACCACCATACAGTGAAAGACATTTAATTTTAACTTTTTAGCTCATTCCATAAAATGTAAACTAATGAGGTGTTGCAAAGCTTAGGACTTAGCTTAATGACTAGACTAGAATTACTTATAATTAACACAACAATTCTAGGCTTACAAATAGATGCTGCTCTTCTTAAGTGCTTAAGGAGCTTGAAAACATTTGTTCTTTTAATTATTTTGTATCACTTACCTTGTAGTGCTTAAGTTTATATTATTGACTTTAGTTGATGAAAGGATTTGCTAATACCAAAAGATTGGCTGGCGTATTTTCAAATTAATTCCATATCATAAAATGAAATGAAAGGAGATTGTACTATAGTAGTTTATAAATTCCATTAATTTTTAGTATATTCACAAAATTAATTTTTAAAGTTTTTTCTATTTTATCTAATCATATTGGAACTCTCTATGGTTTTCTCTTACAGGAAAACTAGGACTAGAAGAATATGCCGTCTTTTATCCACCAAATGGTAAGAGCAATGCTATTCCTCCCTCTAGTGGGAAATAGGAAAATTACAACTTTTATAATAGCACTGTGACTTCTTATTCTCTATCTTTAAATGGATAATAATTTATCATCTAAAATAAACCTTCTATAGAATAACTATTCTAATTAATTTCATGTTTGTGGTAGTTTTTTGCTGAACTGTGCATATCCTTTCTGATTTTCCTTGAGACCAGTAGTAGCATTTGTGAGAAAGCTAAGAAGACTCAGGTGTCTAAGTCCAGGGTGCTTAGCTTTCCTCTGAAGGACATTAACTCGTCCGTCTAGGACCTTCCTTTTGGCTTTATTGGAGCAGTGCCCTAATGAGTGGGTTGCCTTGTGTTGCACTTTATTGTTCTCATGATTTGACAAGTGTAATATTTATGAAATAAAAATATTTCAAGAAATACGTCACTGAAAAAAGTATGTTTTGATTAAAGTGATCAAATGTATAGTGACCTCCTTGAATATCATTTCTTTGAGATTATCAGGTAGTTTTAAGATATGCTCCTTGGAAAAGCAATATATAGCAGTCCTTATTATGATGCTATAATGTTGCATCCTGAAGAAGTTCTTTTACTCCAGCAGAGTTAAGAACATGGGCTTTGTAATCCTGCAGACCTGGGTTCAGATCCCAGTTCTGCCAACTCACCCTATGACCTTGGGTAAGTTATACATCTTCGCTGAACTTCAGATTTGTCATCTATAGCACACGGGTAACAGATTAAAGGAGATAACACTGTATGACACAGCACCGGATGTGTAGTGATTGCTCACAAAATGCAGCTGATACAAGTTGCGTCTAGCTTCTTTACTGACCAGCCCATCTGGAACTCATCCTTGGCTTTCATGGCACTGTCCTCTCCTTGTACCTCTCAGTGTGCTGTCCCAGGTTCCTTCACAGGCTAGCCTCCTCTGTCCCTCTTTAAGCACTGGCATTCCAATGTCCCACCCCACTCTTGTTCTGCTGCTCTTTTTTTTTTTCTGCTTCTCTTCTTTTCACACATTTTCCTAGGACTTCTTATCTGCTCTCTTGCTTCTATTTGTTAATTACTCTAAAAGTGATATCTTCAATTCTGACTTCTACATTATTCAACGCAAATTTAACCTGAACTACTTACTCTTCATATGCCCACTATTTAAAAAAGAAAAACAACAAAGGCAAACTTAAATTTAAAAAACAAAACGACAGCAACAAGATAAACCAAACACTGTCCTCTTTCTCTCTCCCGTTAATTGTACTCTCATTTAACCAGTAATTCAAGGCCTAAAATCTGGTAGTCATCCTTGATTCCTTTCAATCTTGGACCCCCTTCATCTAATAAATCACCAGGATCATCCAATCTTATCTTCAAACTACATCTGGAACCCTCCCTACCTCACCATAACTACTACCTTGCCCTCATTCAGGCTTTACTATCTCTAGTTTATTCATTGCAACTGACACCTAACTTGTCTCCCTTCCTCCAGTCTTTTCTAGCTTTTCTCTGTCTTTTACAATGCTGTCTCAGTTATACAGCTAAAAGGAAAATCTGAAAATTGCCATTTTTCTCCTTAAAGTTTTATTAATGGCTCCCCATTTCTTTATAGGCAATGCCCAAGCCTCTCAGCATGGCATAAGACAACCTCTCTTGACTCTGGCCCCTATTCAGTCTAACTCCTAGCTTCATTTCTCACCATTTCCCATTTCACTTTTTTTTTAAATTGCAACAATAACAAATTATTAATTCTTCACACAAACACAGCTACATACTCTCAGAAAAGCACTATGCTGCTTTCCTACCTCATGACTCCTGTTCCTATGCTTGTAATAGCGCATTCAACATGTCTTCACCTGGCTGCCCTCTGGTTCAGCTCAGGCATGATCCTCTCCAGGAGACTTTCCTTGGAACCCCAGGTGAGGTTAAGGGCCCTGCCTCTAGGCTCCCATAGTACCCAGTGTGAATATCTTCGGTATCTCTTACTATATTATCTTGGCATTAATTGTTTATGCTTTATCTCCCCCTCTAGATTGCAAGCCTCTTGAGGTTTAGGGCCATATCATTCATTTTTGCTCCTCCAGTATCTAGGTATAGTAGGACCTTAATGAGTATTTATTTGAACTAAATTAGAGGCTTTTTAATCTTAACATTTATGTGTAAACTTTGTTACATCTGTCTCCCCAGAAAATTAATTTTCATATAACTTTTTATATTTATATAAGAATCGGAAAATAAGAAAAAATAAATACCTCTGAAAGGCCAAATGAAATGTCCGTGGAGTCAACTTTCTTTTCTCTATTCATATATAGGAGAGCTTTTCCAACTTAGTTTAGAATATATTCGCTTTTACTTGACACACATGCCTAACAAACTTGGTTTGCTGGTTTTTATGACCCCTGTAACAAAAGAAATACAGAAAGAAACTGATATACATAGGAAAAATGATTAACAACAGTAGAAGTGAAAATCAGAGACCTCACAGAGGGAAATAGAAAAGCTATAAAACAGCATATAAAAGCACTCCTGCAAATAGGTCTGGGACCATTTCATGTAAAAGCCAATAACCCTCCACCCTTTAAATAAGTATCATTGTGTTGTAACATATTATAGTAATTTAAGACTTTTATAATGAGCTAAGGCGCCAAGAAAAAAAATATTGCTATAACAATAATAGTAATAGTAGTCACCGCAGTAGCAGCTAACGCTTTTCCATGCAGAACTATATACTAAGCAGTGTGCTAAGTACATCCCATGTATTAATTCATTTAATCTTTACAAGAACCTTCTGAGGCAGCTACTAGTATTATCCCTATTTATAGATAAAGAAGCTGAGGCACAGAGTGTTAACTTGCCCAGCTGGTGAGTGGCAAAGCCAGGCTTTGAACCCAAGTTCTTTGACTTCAGAAAAGAAGTCAGACTTTTTTTTAAAAAAACGTTCTTTTTTAAGAAAAAAAAAATGTTTATCATGTATTTTAGCCTGCGTCGGGTCTTAGCTGCAGCACGCGGGATCTTCGTTAAGGCATGCAGGATCTTTCATTGCGGCGCACAGGCTCCTTGTTGCAGTGTGCAGGCTTCTCTCTAGTTGTGGCGTGCGGGGTTTTCTCCTCTCTAGTTGTGGCACGCAGGCTCCAGAGCATGTGGGCTGTGTAGTTTGCGGCACGCAGGCTCTAGCTGAGGCGCACGAGCTCAGTAGTTGTGGCATGGGGGCTTAGTTGCCCCGAGGCATGTGGGATCTTAGTTCCAGACCAGGATTCGAACCTGAGTCCCCTGCATTGTAAGGCAGATTCTTTACCACTGGACCACCAGGGAAGTCCCAAGAAGCAGTATTCTTAATCACCATGCCCTACTACCTCAGAAAAATGTTACTGAGTTCATTGTAGTATCTTTTACAAGAAAATTAAGCGGTTAATATATTGAAAATTTTGATGTATATAACAGGTTCTAGAAACAATTTCATCCAGAAAAAAAAATAGTTTAATGTTTAATGGGATAAACCCATTTATTATAAGCTTATGAAAGAAAAATGCTACTGAATTTTGGAAAGAGAAGACTGTGGTATTTTAATTTACCCACCTTTTTTGATTCAAGATCTGTATTTTCCCCTCTGGCATGAGAAAGCTGCACCAGGAATGTGGGCAGTTGTCTGTAGAGCCACCAAAGTAGAGAGTGGGGGGTAGTAGGTGGGTACATTAAAAGCTGTTCATAAGCTGTTCATAATCTTAATACTTAAGTATCATTTCTTGTCTCTGGTTGTTTTAGAACCTTACCAGAATCAGAGGAGATTCTTCTCTGGGGATTGATTCTGAAACTGCAGAACAAGAAGAGACAAAGAGCAGTCAGCCCACTGTCCCTTTGCTCTTTACTCAAGGCAATACCACCCGACATTTGTATATTACCCGTCCTGTTTTTCAACCTCTGCCCAAGATGGGATTACTTTGAAATCTCAAGGACACCTCTCCCACTGCCACCAAAAGTGGCCTGGCTTTCGTGGTCACAGGGGCTCACCCAGAGAGCTTTGCCTGCAGCTCACTGACACACTGTCCACCCCTGACCCGGCAGCTGCTTGAACGGGGACAGAGGTTTGCTCACTCACTTCCCCACCTGTGATCTCCTTTCCTAGGATGGAAATAACAGGCCATCATGGCATCGGACATTACCCTGTCACCTTATTTGAAGGCTTGTCAGTGGAAAGACTTTCTCTAGTAGATTTATTAAACAACTGGTGAGCAAAAATTTCTGAGCTGAAGGAGACTCCTCACAGGAAATTTTTAAGCTTTTCTTGTTTTTATTCTTTGTTCAACATGTATAACTTTATTTATTCATTTAATAAATACTTACTAAAGGACACAGGTAAAGTACCTGCTGCCAAGGAGCTTCCATCCTAGTGAGGGAGACATACAATAAACAAGTACATGAGCAGCTACCGTAAATAAGTAACTGAAAGTAATTTCAGAGAGTGACGCGAACAATTAAAGGGAACAGAAGTTGATAGCAGGTAGGGAGGTGGGGGAAGGGCACAGCTATTGTAGATAAGGAAGTCAGGAAAGATGCCTCTGAGGAGGTAGAATGTGAACAGAGCCCAGAATGTGCAGAGTGAGCTGTGCAAAGGAGGAGGAGGAGAGCACTCCAAAGGGGATGCAACATGTGTAAAGTCCTAAGAGGAACATACTTGATGAACTAAAGAACAACAGGATGGAGAGTGAGCAAAACATAAACTGGTACAAGGTGAGGTGAGAGGTAGACAGGGGCCAGGCCAGTTAGGGGGACAGTTGTTCTACAGTTTTGTCTAGTAAGTCCAATGTCTGGGCTCCCTTAGAGGCAGTTTTCTATTAATTTCTTGTTTTGCTGTGAATAGACTATACTTATTTCTTTGCGTGCATAGTAAATTTTTTGCTGTTGATAACTGGATATTTTGAGCATTACATTGTGGTAACTCTGAAAAATCAGATTTTCTCCCCTCCCCAGAACTTGCTATTGCTTGTTGTGGGTTGTAGTTTTTTAGTGACTTTTCTAAACTGTTTTTGTACAAATTATCTTTTTTTGTATTGAGTGCCCCCTGAAGTCCCTGTTCCATTAGCTTAGTGATCAGTTAGTGATTTGACAGAGATTTCCTTAAATGTCTGAAACTAAAATCAGTCTTCACTGATATACTCTGTGTAGGGAATACTCCTTCAAGGCTTAGCCAGGCCATTTACGGCTCTGCCTTAGCTTTCACTTCCGGCTTGCACACGGCCCAGAAATCAGGCAGAAGTGAAAGCTGAAGTTCTTCTCAGGTCTTTTCTAGATTCCCCTCATTACAGAGGAGCTTTTCAAAGCCTTTATCCCTCCATATTTATGCCTCTCCAATCTCTTCCTTCTGAGGCTTTTCATTCTGCCTAGTCCTTGCCCCATCTGTTATCCCTTGCTGCCCCAGGTGGCTAAGGCTAATACATTTGCTTGTATTAAAAATAAATAAATAAATCTGATAAATATCACCTGGCTGGCCACTTCAGCCCAATCCCTCAGGTAGCTACTAGACAGGTCAAAACACACAACCACAATTTTTTGATTCAAGATCTATATTGCCCCTCTGGCATGAGAAAGCCACGCCAGGAATGTGGACAGTTGTCTTTATAGCCACCAAACTAGAGAGTGGGGGGTAGTAGGTGGGTACATTAAAATACCACAATCTTCTCTTTCCAAAATTCCGTAGCATCTTTCTTTATTAAGTATTTCCTTGGTTGTTGTAAGTTTTTTATTAGATTCCAGAATTCAAAAAAGTTGATTCTAACAGTTCTAGCCAGTTTAACCATTGCTATAGCGGAGGGATGGTGTTTTAGAGTTTTCTATTTCACTCTTCTCAGTGACATCTCTTCTCCAGTTCCTGATGAATATTTTTAAAAGATCATCCTGACTACTATGTAGAATAAAAGCATAAGCTCCAAGAGAACAAGAACCTTAATAGTTTGATGACCAATATTATCTAGCATCTAGAATCATGCATGATAAAGTCACTGCTCAGGAAACATTATTGAATGAGTGAGCTAAGGAACGAGGGAATGAATGTAGAAGGATATAGAGGAGGAAGAATAGAAGCAAGGAGGTGAGACTTATAGGAAAAACATACATAGATCTGACTGAGACTTAAAATAAACAAACGTCATAATTTGCTAATACATTTGTTTCCTACAAGACAAAATAAGTAATTGCTAGTGAACATTAGGGAGAGGAGTGTTAGGACTCCAGAGCAGTGGTTCTCCAGTAAGGGCAATTCCACCCCCTTACCCTCCAGGGACATTTGGCAATGTCTGAAGACACTTCTGGTTGTCAGAGGGGAGGGATATACTACCAGTATCTCCTGGTTAGAGGCCAGGGTTGCTGCTAAACGTCCTACAGTGTGCAGGACAACCCCTCACAACAAAGATTAGGAAAGGCTCTTGGAAGAAATAACAAAAATATATCATTTTAAATCTGCCTGCAAGTGTCAGGTTGATAAATAGCAGTGTACTTTGTTATCTAAATTAATTAAATAAATTAAAAACATCGCATAATCCAAAATTCATGTCATGTGTAACTTTGGACATAAATTGAAAAACTAATTATTTAAAGTATCATTTCTAGATTGATATTTAAACATGGTTATGTTCTGATGTTTTGGGAACTTTTAACTACTAAATTTAATAAACTAACAAAGTCATATTCTGAAGTTCCAATTCAGAAAGATAACAGAAATAGCTAGAAAACAATTTGACCATTGTCCTAATCCCTATGCTTACTGACCTGTAGGCTACATGTGAAATGAGAATAAACAGAGGAAATGATTATTTCAACATTGAATTAAATAAATTGTACTAAGTAATCCCAAATGAAAGAGTGTAAAAATTTGCTTTCAACTGGAATGATGTTAAAGTGAATCAGATGTGAGAGTTATGGTACAACTATAAACGCTAAGTATTAATAGAGACAGTGAGGAAATGAAGGGGAAATATTTAGTAAGTGCAAAGCTTGTTGATATTTGGGGTGTTTTCTGAGTCATATTTATATCTCATCTAGTTCAAGATTTATTTTTGTTGATGATGTTTACCATTCTGGACTATGTCAAAGGCCCATTAAATCATTACTTTATAAAGTTATTTCTATTGAATGGAGTAGGCAGTTAGTATTTTAGACTTTCTTCAGTTAGATAGAGGTAGGCTAGGATCTTAAAATAATCACTCATAGCAGACTTGTAGAACTCTGAGGCCAGATTAACGATGGTGTCCCAAGCATCCCAGTGCCTCTTGGATGAAGGCCAGGTGGCTGAAAACTTGGCCCTTGAAAGACTGAAGTGGTGAGAGGGAAAGGAAAGGATTTTGAAAAACTGGTCAAGAACATGACAGCCTCTGAGATCAAAGAAATGTTTTAGGTGGTATGTGCCCTGGAGTGTTAATGAATTCACTGCTTCTTATGCCTCCTACGTTTGTTTGCCAGAATCTGACATTGTCCTTCTTCAACAGAGCAAACTATGTACGCTCTTCTGGAATCCTAAGCCCTGGTTAATCTTGATTAAGCAGAAGCGAACCTTTATTTAATACTGACAAAAATTTTTTTCCCCTTAGGTTTAAGCTGATACTTAAATGTGGTACTCGCCCTTCTGAGAGCATAAAATAGCTATAGTTAGTGAGCATCTGCTGTGTACTGAATACTGTACTGGTACGCTTTAAATACATTAACTCGTTGGTGCTTTAGTACAACCCAGTGAAGTTAGTAGTATTTATCTCCATTTTCAAAAATGAAAATAGAGACTCAGAGAGTGTTGGTAACTTTCCTGGAGGCACACAAGACTCGAATGCATGTCTGTATGGCTTTGTGGGCCATTTATAATTTCAACACTGAGTTATTGAGAACCTCCTGTCCTATATGTTAATTGCTTATTCATAAATGAATCTAATACTTTAATATCTTATTTATAAGCTGCGATTATACTTATAAATGCTTGAATTTCCATCATTAACAACATATATTGAACATCTCACTTGTAGAAAATACCATGCTGGATGCTGAAGACGATACACAGTATGAATTGTGGCCCTTGCCTCAAATCGCTTATAACCTAGCTGCTTATAGAGCAGCTATAGATTTCAGGACTTGGGGGAAATATGGTGAAAGTGTGATTAACCATGGGTCATCTTTTTTTTTTTTTTTTGCGGTACGCTGGCCTCTCATTGTTGGGGCCTCTCCCGTTGCGGAGCACAGGCTCCAGACGCGCAGGCTCAGCGGCCATGGCTCACCGGCCCAGCCGCTCCGCGGTATGTGGGATCTTCCCGGACCGGGGCACGAACCGGTGTCCCCTGCATCGGCAGGCGGACTCTCAACCACTGCGCCGCCAGGGGAGCCCTACCATGGGTCATCTTAATACATGCATCCCTTTTGCTTCTTGGCAGTTCACAAATTCATTCACTCTAACCTTCCTAACGAAAAGCGCTCTGTCCTGATTAAGGTATTCCTATACTTAGGACATCTTTAATTAATATTTGTAGAAGATGAAAATAATAATAGTAAGGTCTTCATTTCTGACTACTTTAACATACTTGTTTAAAAGTTTCTTCAGTACTTAATAGAGGAAGGAAAAAGTGTTTTTACGTAAGAATATAGGGGTTTTGTATAATAGCAACCTGTTTTGATATTTAGTATTTAGAAAGATATAATGTATACTTATATTTTTGTAAGGTACCAAAATATGCCTTCTATTTATGAACTTATTTTTCTCTCTTAGTTTTTCTTTCACATGTCAACATGATTAGGCGAAGATAAACTTTTAAAATTATTTGTTAAAAGTTTATAATCAATAAAGGAAATAAAATGAAGCCGCAATTAGGGAAGATAGAAAAAAGATGGGTGTTCACAGGAAGAAAAAGGGACTCAACCAAAGATAGAAACAGAGAGAGAAATTAAAGAAGAAAGATGGTCTTTGGACCCTCCTAAGTATTCCATTGAACTAGAGCTGGTGGCTATAGTGTCATTAGAATATTGACTTTCAGTGTGTATATCTAATCTGGTTTTGAACTTTTTTATTTTTAGAAAGCAAAAAACTTTTAAGTTGGTAAAGAATCTTAACCATTGGAAGATTCTCATATGTCCAGTTTTCTTCACGTCTCACAAATTTTTCTGTATTTGCCCTAGACATAATCGTTGAACATAGAACTCTACAGTTAGATGATATTTCAGAGACAATCTTAGCCCCTTTTAATGACAACCAGTTACTGAAGCTCAGGAGGTTTGATGACTTTGCTAAGGTTACCCAGCTGGTTTCTGATAAGCCCACAGTGGAGTCCTGATCTCCCGACTAGAGACCAATAAATTTCTTGCTCCTTCTCTATTCATCATTAACTTACCCATCTACCCATTCATTCATTCAGCAAAACTATATTCATTATCAACTATGTGGTGTCATAAAATGCATGCAAAGATGAATAAAACATATTTCCCGTCCTCTGGAGCAATCTGTCAAACAGCTAATGATAACACTAAACTGTGAAATTATAGTGATGGAAATGTGAACAAAGTGCCATGAGAATGCAGAAGAATGAGCATTTAATTATGATTAAGAGATTTGGTATGTTTCTCTGAGACGTTACTTGTCCTTAGCAAGGTTTTGATAGACATTAAAGCAATTCATGGTACAGAATTACCAAGTTCAAAGCTACCAAAGTATGAAAGTGCATGATGAGTTCTGACGATGATGAATAATCTAGTGTGGCTGTACCACAGTAGGTATAGAGTCAGGTAGATATATCTCAGGTTGCCGTCGTGAATGGTTAAGATCAGATCAAGGTTTTGAATTTCACTCTGTAGACACTTAGCCTATATTATAAGGCTAGAATGTGAATTCCATAAATATAGAGAAAATGTTATATTCATTTTAATCTCTCCAGAGGCTACAGAGTGGATTTTTAAACACTGATTAATCGTGTGAGTAGGAACTCAGCAAATACTTGGTGGATGGATGAATGGTCAGAGGAAAATCCTCGATAGAGGTAGAGGTCTTTTTCATGGTCTCATCAACCTTTTTAGAAGATAACCTGAACCATTACGAAAGTTTGTTGGAGGGCAGAAAGTTTTGGTAAAGGGATACCAATTAGGACGCTCTTGCAGGACCATAGGTAATAGTTCATCAGAGCCTGAACTCAGCCCTGGCAGTAGGAAGGAAGCGAACAGTTGAAAAATGGTAGAGGTAGGTTCTCTAGGACTGCATATATTCATTCCACAAACATTTAATGAGTACCTTTTATATTCAGGGCAATAAGCTTGCCTCTGGGAATAGAGATAAATAAGGAACAGTTTTTGTACTCAGGTAATTTATTTCACTGGAAGAGAGAAAAACAAAAAATGATTGTATGATAAGAGAATGAAAACATCATTTGTTAAGTACTGACTTTGCATCAAGTGTTGTGCTAGGCATGTAACATACATCATCTTATTTAACTTTCACAACTTCATTGGTATTGTCCTCATTTTGCAGCTGTAGGAAAGTCTGTTCCTAATTTTTGCAGGGTCCAGGGCAGGAGTGCAATTGGAAGCCCACCTACTATAAGTCTAGATTTTTAGAAGTTATAAATCAGACTAATAAACTGATAAGTAAAGTCTACTTTGTTTTCTTGTCTTGAAAAATATACCTTTGTAACAGTCTGGAAGGCCAGTTTCAGATTCAGAATTCTTAGACTCCTCAGAAGTCCCTAGCTTGTGGTATCCCTCACCCACTTCTTATCTATGACTCTACCCCACATCTGGACAGACTTCATGCATGTGGACCCACTAGCCTGCAGGTCCAAGCTCTGTTCACATCTTCCACAAATAACCATCATTTGCCCACCTCTCCATCCTGAGGATAGCACCCATCAAGAAGGTAGCTCCACCTAAGAGGCTGTGCAGACCCTGGAAGCTGGCTAGGAGCCTTTGGGCTGGGAATTTCAGAGTCTTGGGTGTCTGGGTTGTGGTCTGAAAGGAGGGACATGAACTCTGGGTGAGGGGTATAGTCAGAGGAGGGCCAGAGCAGGGCCCTTACTCCAAGGCCCCCTGCCTTGGTCTAAGAGCAGTACTGGATAAGGAAACAGGTTAAGTAAGCAACCTAAGTGTACACAGGTAGAAAGTGGAACCAGAATTGCTCAGGTCTGTCTAGGCTCACAGAGGTGAAAGGGTACCTCAACCAGTCAGGGCAAATCAGCTGATACAAGAGTACTGATTAATGAATGATTGGAGGTAGAGAGTCAGGGGCTGTCAGGGAGATCTTTCTAGGAGGAGTATTGTTTAAAATCTCGAAGGGGGCCTCCCTTCGTGGCGCACTGGTTAAGAATCCACCTGCCAATGCAGGGGACACAGGTTCGAGCCCTGGCCCGGGAAGATCCCACATGCTGTGGAGCAACTAAGCCCATGCGCCACAGCTACTGAGCCTGCGCTCTAGAGACCGTGAGCCACAACTACCGAGCCTGCGTGCCACAACTACTGAAGCCCACGTGCCTAGAACCTGTGCTCTGCAACAAGAGAAGCCACTGCAATGAGAAGCCTGCGCACCTCAACGAAGAGTAGCCCCCGATCGCCACAACTAGAGAAAGCCTCGCGCAGCAATGAAGAACCAAAGCAGCCAAAAATAAACAAATTAAATGAATAAATTTATTTTTAAATAAATAAAATAAAATCTTACAGGGGTGGGGCCGGAACACAGCTAGAGGTGTAGGAGCGCATGGCCCACAGCCCTTGTCCTTAAGCCCCAGAGGCTGAAGGGTTGGCCATCAGTTTGGCAGGGTTAGAGTTGTGCTTGCGGGGTAGGGAAGAAAACTGAAGCTGCTGATTTTAGACTGTGGCCGAATCCTGAAGAGTTAAGCATTCTTTATCTTAAAGGGACAGGAAAGGAACACAATCACATTTAGGTATAAGGGCTGAGGGAGGACTAGAAAGCAAAGATGACTCAAAGCTTTCTTCCGTGAAGCCTAGGGAGGGAAGGAGTTGTTTACAGAGCTAGGTAGTCCAGAAGGAGGCGCAGGAAACTGGGTTTTTACTGTTTGAATTACAGGTTAATAATGAGAATACTGGTAGAAGGAGAGAGAAAACAAGTATGACAGAGTCTTGGAAAGTAGCTACATTTAAGGAGTGTGCGGAAGAGAGAACTAGTCCAAAAGACAACAAAACAAAAACAACAGCTGAGCAGCAGAAGTTTCTGAGGCAGGGAGCCTGATCTGCACAGCGTCATCAGTGCCTGGTGGGCTCAAGTTTGAGAAGGAACGTTCAGTTGCTAGGGGGCCAGGACACACACAGAGGGGAGATGCCTGGATTCAGCCATCAGGAGTTGGGGTGAGAGGGGTGGAAACCAGTTTAAGGAATTGGGGATATATATAATGTGGAAATAAAGGAAGTTACTTTGAATAGTTTTTTACAAGTTAAGCTTGGCTTCAAGGAAAGAAGAGAGATTAGAGATTTGTTTGATGGGAAAGTAAGGTTCAGGGAAGAAAATGGACAAGTCCCCCTCCTCCTCTTCTTTGGTGTCATTATTATTAGCAAGGGTATTTGTAATATCTTTGGCTGAAAGGTTGCAGTGAAACAGGAGAGACTGGAGAGAGGAGTACTTTGATAGGACCTACCCTCGCCTTGCCTCTGCTCCTCCACTAGCAGGGGTGAGAGCCGATGCCACCACTCTCCACCTTCAGGCCATTGACCTCAGGAAGCCTATCCCGGTTCACAGCAATCGCCATGCGAAGCCCAGGGCCTCCGGTCACCTCTTACCAGGTGACTCTCGTCTACTTAGCTTCAGTGGCTCTTTTATCAGTAAGACCTCCTCCCTCCCCCAGCCTTTTCCTCTCTCTCCCCCTTCCCTCCATTATTTCTCTTTGTGGCACTTACCACTGTCTGACATACATTCACTTATTTTATCATGACTTTCCTGTCCCTAATAAAAAGTAGGCTCCAGACCTCAGAACAGTGTCTGGCACATAGTAGAGGCTCAATTCCTATTTGCTGAATGATGCACACAAAAGGGTGAGGAGGAAAATTGATGGGGCAGGATTCCAAAGCAGAGGTTGGCAAACTTTTCTGTAAAGGGCCAGATAGTAAATATTTTAAATTTTGCTGGCCACAAACAGTCTCTGCCACATATTCCTCTTTGTTGTTTTTTAAAATAATCTTTCAAAAATGTAAAATCCATTCTTAGCTCACAGGCCAAACACAGACAAGCCACAGAGCTGACCATAGCTTCTGTGAGAGAAAGTGAGGGAAACAGGATTAAGAACACAGGTGAAGATGGTAGCTCTGAAAAAGAAAAAGGAAGAAGCATCTTCCTCCAAAGACCTCCCTAAAGGGAAGTGAGAAAACAGATGAAATGTGTGAAGAACGTTTGAGGTAAAGAACAGACAAGTGAGAATTTATGTCAGTGGCATCAGCCTCCCAGAGAGGAGGGAAGTGAGTTCTGCAGTTGAGTGTGAAGCACTTGAAGAGCAGGAAGGTTCTGAAAGAACAGGGTGGCTCATCAAACAGAGATAAACAGGGAAAATGATAAACAGCACAGAATTCAGACACAGTTGGACAACGTGATCTGTGGTGTGTTCTAGAAGACTAGGGGAAAATGGGAAAAGGTAGATCCTGAGAATTACAGCTTGTGAAATTTAAGAGTGATGCAGCACAAAATTCTAAAGGTGGTTGACCTGGCATACTAGTTCAGAATAATGTTGGATTTTCCTCATACTTTTTTTGATAAAATTACTTCTAGAATCATCAAAGAAATATGAGCTAATTTGTGAATAATAATATCAATAATTAACTTTTATTGAGTCTAAACTATTTATTTATTAATGGCTGAGCTACAGTCATTATCTCATTTAATCATTTATGTAGTTCTAGCATTGTCTCTGATTTACGAGATGAGGAAACTGAAGGTTAGGGAATTAAGGAACTTACCTAAAGGCACACAAAGTTCTTAAACAACAGAGCTAGATGAACCCAACCAAGTCTGTCTGATACCTGGTCTGTGTTCTTAACTTACCACAATAGGGTGCTGATCAATGAATTACTATCAGTATGGAAGGAGGTCTCTAGTGACAAGTCCTGTCCTCACTCTGTCTTTTTTTTTTTTTTCTGCGGTTCGCGGGCCTCTCACTGTTGTGGCCTCTCCCGTTGGAGAGCACAGGCTCCGGACGCGCAGCCTCAGCAGCCATGGCTCACGGGGCCCAGCCGCTCTGCGGTGTGTGGGATCCTCCCAGACCGGGGCACGAACCCGTGTCCCCTGCATCGGCAGGCGGACTCTTAACCACTGCGCCACCAGGGAAGCCCCGTCACTCTGTCTTGTTCAACATTTTTATAGTGCTCTAGATGAGGACATAGATAGTGCATTTATCAAACTTTCCAGCAATGTGGACCCAGGAAGAAGAGGGAATACATTAGATAACAGGATGAGAATCCAGGATTATCTCAAATTGGAACGGTTCACCAAAGAGGAAATGTAATAGAGATAAGAATACAGTTCTTTTCTTAGGTCAGAAACAACTGCACAAGTGCACTGTGCTTTAGCTGTGGGGTGTGTAGGGAGGAAAAATGCTTAGAGGCTTTCATCACCTCACTTTAAGGACTGTCGTAAACTACAGCTTGTCCAGAGGAGAATAGAATAGAGAAGGTATTCAGTCTGAGGAACTGTTAAAGAAACTCATAAAGTCTCAGAGCCAAAAAAAAAAAAAAACCCAAAAAACAAAAAACCCAACCTGGTGGTGATGGGGGCGGGGGAGAGAACAGTGTCCTCCAGTATTTCTGAAAGTTTTCATAGAAGATAAATTAGGTGTGTTCCATGTGACCCTTGTGGTCAGAACTAGGAAACATTAAGTGGGGATTACAAGGAAAGATAAATTAGGTGTGTTCCATGTGACCCTTGTGGTCAGAACTAGGAAACATTAAGTGGGGATTACAAGGAAAGATAAATTAGGTGTGTTCCATGTGACCCTTGTGGTCAGAACTAGGAAACATAAGTGGGGATTACAAGGAACCAGAGTCTCACTCCGTATGAGAAATAACTCCCCCCAAATTAAACCTGTTCAAGATTGTAATTGGTTGCATTGTGAATGAATGTGCCCCCTATTGCTGGATGTTTTAGACTGAGACTGAACTATCATTTGTTAGAACTTACCCTCGGTGACCTCTGAAGGCTCTGCCAACACTAAGTTTTTGCCTCTGAACATGTCAGATGAATGAAGCGTTTCTGTGCTATTTTTCAAAAAAGTAAACTCATCTTTCTTTTGTGTTTGCAACCTGATTTAGTACTGTGTTAGATATATGGTGGTGTTTATATTACAGAGCTTCCATTTTGAACCTAAGCTGTACAAGTTCTAATTTTTCACTTAGACTGTGACAAGATGTTTAGCATACCAAGTTAGGCTTCAAGTATTTTCTTCTAAATGGATGTGCACTTCACTTGTGTATAATTCTTGCCAAAGATTACACTGAATTTGTACCATATTCCTGCCAATATTTTTTCTAAACCACATCCTGTGATGTAATTTGTGGTAAGTTTATAAGGGAATGCATCTATATAAGAGGTGCCTTGAAATGCTCACTTATTTTTTAACAGATTGGACTCCAGTATATAGGATGAAGTTGCTTCAAGAAGGACTTAATCTATTGACTTCCTGAGGCCGTTATAGTTAGTTCTTAAACTTAGTTCTGTGATCTGCCTTGTTCTGTTTTTTGTAACACATATTCACAGTCTTAATTTTCAACTTTATCAATAGAAAGTTAACTGGATATATATTGAAAACCTCTAGATTGCTTTTCTAAAGGTATTAAAAAGCCTATTGTTTTGTTGGTGACCCATCACTAAGTCTTTCTGACATGCATGAACAAAGTTGAAGCAAAAATAGGAAACCTCACTATTTTTGGCTTTAATCCTCTAAAGTTTACCTAATAATTCAGTGGGTATACTAATTGAAAAGAAATACTTTTTTATTTTTTTAGGTGTAATCCCTTTTCATGGATTTTCAATGTATGGTAAGTTGGGCTTTAAAATATTCACTGTTTTTATTACACTTTAGAAAATTAAACATGAAAATCACACTTTATATTACATCAACCACACACTTAACAATGTTATTGTGAACATTTTTAAACATTGGATTTGATATCTGTTTATATGTCCAATTAAAAGTTTTTTCAAATAAAGGGTCATCATAATTGCTCAGATGGTGATTGCTTGTCAAATTAGAATTGAACATACCAGGAAAATGGTTCTGTGGTTTTCCATTTTCTAATTCAGTGGAACTTAGAGCCACACATTGATATTTAATTTAGTTCTAATAGATGTAAAATGAGATTGCTTAAATTCCTAAACTAATTCTCATAAGTCTTTAAAAAAAAATAATAGGTCAGAAAGAATGCAAAGGGAGGGACAACACTGAGTGTGAGTTCATGATTTCTCCAGACTGGCTGGTGTGCACGGCAACAATTACATTGAAGCATCCAGTCATCCTGAGGCACACGTGACAAACGCATATGCAGGTTTGAGAGCCCTGAGCACCTTTGTGTCCTCACATATTATTGAATGAGGAATGCAGGAAGCGTAACAAAGATTAGCAAGAAGAAGAATGCTCTATGCCTTAAGTGCCACTTAATTTTTAAATTTTCATGCATTACATATTAGCTTGTTGAAGATTGTTGTCCCGACTATTCCTACTCCCCAACCTTTAGACTAAACAGAAATATACATTAATGTTTACTTTTGTAAAAAGAATCAGCAATAAATTAACACTTTTCTTTGTAAAAAACCCCTCAAGTGTTCCACATCAGACAGTCATCGTGAATGACATAATATAAAACCTTTAAAACCAGCATACAATGAAAAGGATTTAAAGTGCCTAGGAATTCTGCATTATGCTGCCCTTGGCTTTATTCTCTTGAGCAACAAAAATTTCATAATGTAACACATAATGTTATAGTGAGGTTCCAGCATATTTCTCTTTTATAAATATGTGAGGAATTTAAAATAGAAAACCTAAAAAGGTTAAGAATATAAATTTTTACCTTTAATAATAAAAAATGTTAGCCCTTTTATTCTTTTATTTTGATAATTCCAACTGCAAGCATTTTTCAAGTAATTAGTTTTTAAAAGGTGTACTTGAGCGATTTGGAGAACAGTTTAATAACGTCAGGAAAGTTTAAATCTTCTAACAACTCTCAGGGTACAAAATACATCTTTGACTCCTGCCTATTCACATTTCTGGTTGTTTTAATAGGTTAAAGTTTATACACCCAAGGGGGAAACGTTCGCTAAGGAAATAGGTGATGCAAAATGTTTGATATACAGTTTATACTATTTTAGAAAAATATGTTAAGCATCCACAAATGCTTTAGAGCAGCGACCACTTATTTAGAACCAGTATACTAGCATAATTGCAACTTATCCCCAGGATCTCTACATAGTACTAGGCCATTTTAGTTTTAGTTACTGTATTTCTTTAAAATTTTAATACTTTCCTCTTTTAAAAATTTATTCAAAACTTTTCTCTACTTTAAACTGGCCTTATCCTTTCCCACATATGTAGATTAATGAAGTTTTTATTGTAGGTATAGTATATTATGATTTCATAAATAAATTCCTATAGTGCAGTATTTAATTGGTTAAAAAGATGATGAGCTCATTCATTTTTATGGAAGAACCAAATAGGGAAAGATGCTTAAAATGGAAAATAAAGTCATGTAGAAGATTTTTTACACATTATATGTAATGGACTAAAACTTTTCCATTTCATAGCTATATAAGGGAATTCAACATCAACAATTGTGGCATCTTGAATAATAACTGATTATAACGTTTTCTATATTATATATGTTTATAGAAAAGTGCTGATTTTAAAATTCTCTTTCATTCCTTCACTGGAAATGATCATTAATGATTACTGAATCTTTAAAATCTTTAGATTCAAATTACAAGTTTTTAAATAACAATAACTTAAGAAGTTGGAGGGGAAAATATACATCATCACAAAAAGTAAATGAATTCCAAACCTTCATTTTGAATTTGTAATAATACCATGTATTTGTGCCACATTGCTTTTTCTTAGGTTGTTGCAATTAGAATGAGAGTTATTCTTTTTAAGTGTATAGAATACCTCAGTTGGGGCTATTTAAATAAGTAGGAATTTATTTTGATAGTAAAATAATTTTTTAAAATTAGTTTTGAAGTGAAAGGACATGGCTGTTAGTTTTTAAACATATATATATATATATATATATATAAAACATAAAGGTCTTTTCCTATAGATATATATAAAAGGAGGGGTTTTTTTGGATGTATTTAGATATTTACCACCCTAAAATTGATTTGTCTCTCTTTTGCCCTTCAGAAAAGTGAAATTTCTCAGTTGCAATGCTAGTTTTTGAGAATTTATTCATCAGTAATACTGTGCACCGCCATTTATCCCAGATAATCGAATTTTTGTTTTGTCAGAATTTAAAATTTTTTATCATTTTTTCCTTTCACGTTGTCAAAAGGAAGTGAGCTGAGTTGGCTCATTGGTTTCCCTGCTTACTTAATGCCTACTGCCCTCAGGGCGTCACTGACATTATAGAGCCCAAGACCTTCTTACCTGTCTGATCTATATCATAGATGAAATTACCCAATAAGTAAGTCACTTTTATTAAATTAATATTTAGGTAATGCAGTTTTATATATCTGCATTATAGTGTATTTATGCTGCCTAAAATTCTTGAGTGTTGAAAAGATGAAAAGCCTGACCACGTTCGCAAGTGCAGAATAATCAGACTGTCAGGTCAGCATCTGATTTTAAAATCTGACTTTCTGACAGTCAGCCATGAGCTGTCTGGTTGAGTTGACCCACCTGTGCTTAACTGCCATGAACTGGGTACAAAAGAAAACTTAATTCAAATTCATTAGAGAAATAAATTCTTAGAGTTGTTTTATTTTAAGCCTATGAAAACTGTCTAGATACATATTGAGATATGCCAATATAGACCAATAGCCTAAACTGTTAATCAAAATTTTAATTTTCAAATTCAGTTAGTTGCAGACCATCGTTCTAAAAGCTAGTCGTAAATCATCTTATATTTTACTTACCTGACTTCAAAAATTAAAAATTTCAAAAGATCCTTTGTGGGACAAAGTAAAAATGAATTGCCTGATTGTCACTTTCTTATTATTTCAATTGAAAAAAAGAGAGACTTGACTTTATGTAGTTTTTAAAAGTTACTTTGAATTTTCAATATCCCTATATAGTTCCATTGTGTCATTCTTATTCTACTGTTGAGATTATAATATTTTATAATTTACTCCCTTCTTTTTAATTTTTAATGACTCAGTTTTTTATGTGTGCATATATTCCCTTTTCAACATGAAAAAAGAATATATATGTGATTCTAAACTTGTCTATGAATGAATATTATTACTAGAAAATATTTATTCTTTCATGTTTTGTGAACTTATTTTTTTAATTTTAGTAGTTCTGCAATCTTATTAATTAACTTTTTTGTTCTTTCAGTTGCACCACTTTGTTTTCTGTACCATGAACCTTCCAAATTGTATCAGATATTCCGTGAGATGTATGTGCGTTTTTTCTTCAGACTTCATTCCATCTCTTCTCATCCTTCTGTAAGTTCATAAAAAAAGAAAAAATGGATCAAAGCAGACTCTAATCTGTTTTTCCTTTCCTTAAGAAAAACAAATGTTAATTTGTGAGGTCAAGCAACACTTTTCTATAGAATAAATGAAAGAGAAGAAGAAATTGATATTTAAATAGTTTTAGTAATAATTAGAGAGGAAAAAGCCTTTTATCAATTGCATTTAAATTATCTTTTATATGTTGAAAGAAAAAACATAGCAATGTCTGTATTGTTTTCTTTGACAAAGGTGGCTAACTTCTTTGAATGCTGGTTTCCTCCTCTCTGAAACTCATTTCAGAGTTAATAATGAGTTTCTGTGGTGCTGTAGAGCAGTGTACAAAGCACCTGGGTAGCACTTGGCTCGTGGCAGATGTTCAGTAAATAGATGGCTGCTGCTTTTATTGTTGTCGTTATGATTATCATCATCATCATCATCTTTTCTTTGTTAATGAAAAATAAACATTTATTTGTCCCTTATTTTTCAATTTGGCTAATTATCAGTTATCAAACTAGATATCTCCTTTGTGTTTATTCAATAGATGGCTCCTTGGCCTTAACATGAAATTCAAAGAGAAGCATACTGGGAGTTGAGTATTTGTATCTGTTTTATTTTGTCCAGTCCTTTATCATATCTTCCTTCCCCCACCCCCACCCTCCTTAGCCTGAGTAAAAGCAGTGTTTATTTTATTTCAGTTATACTTTTTCTGTCTTTGAGCCTGCTTTGGTCTGCTTGTGGGTAACTTGACTGACTCTCCAGAAAAAAACATTAAAAATTGGAATGTGTCAGGTCTACCAAGTTTCCCAAAAGAGGAGGCTGTCACTGCTACTCAACTAAATAGCAGTTCATTATCCTCCCCCCGCCATTCCTGTGTATTCCTATTCCACCTTCCTCTGTCTCCACTGTTGCTCTCATACATTGCTAGTGAAAGCAGGCAAGTAACAGAAATCCAGGATGTCACAGATGAACAAATGAAGTACCACCAATTATCTTGGGTTTCTTCTCTCTGAGACAACTTGATTTAATGCCTATATTGCATGAATATTTAATCTAGAAATAACCAAAAATATATTAATAATTCTTTTTTCTTATAACTCATCCTTAGCCTCAGATTTCTTACTCACATATCCTGTACCATTTTACGCTTCAGAGTTTCAAAAAAATGTTTCTAACTGGCTGCCCAGTAGATACCCGTGATGTTTTCCCTGTGCAGACCACTGAAGCTTGCCACTGAGCAACTCTGGATATGCCTTCTCTATATCCGTGCTGACCCTAAGGTGTCCTTTTTCAGCTGATTGATTGGAACAGCCCTGCCTCTGCCCTTTCTTTATTCAGTGAAATAAAGACTTAACAGGCAGTCATCTCCTTTTCTGGCTTGCAGCCAGACTTAACTATTTGGAACCATGACAGCCTTATTTCTTTAGAAATTCAAAAAGAGGATTAAAACTTCCTTACAAAGATCAACGCTGAGGAATGCTGAGCTGCAAGAAAGACTTTATTCAGAGTTGTCAAGTAATAAATGCACTTGAAAAACCATCTACTTTGTGCTCTACAGATAATGCCCTTTTAAAAAAGTGGGTTTCAGTTTTTTAAAAAGTTATCCTTATACTAAATAATCAAACATTCTTGTTTGATAACTTCCTGATGCAAATTTCAAACAGTCAGTCTTTCTCTGGGGATGGATTTCAATGAAAGAGTTAAAAAAGCAGGAAATATTCTCCCTGATGGGTGAGACAGCTGGAAGGGAAGGGACATATGGAGGAGAAAGTGAAGGGTGTGGCTATAGCACCAGAGAAATACCTGGAAACTGGAATGCATCCAGAAAAAACTAATTTTGCTGGGCCTACGTGATACTATATGACTTACAGAGAAGCAGGTTTTTCTATAAAATGACGTTTTCCTTGAATTCCTAACATTACTACATGCCAGGTTACGTGGGGAGCCTATCGTTGTTAAAAAGGAAAAAATATTTATATTGATAACCTTTTTCTCATTTCCATTTGAATAATTTAATGGCAGAGTTCATTTTTAAATACTAAATTATGCATTTCTCTTGTGATTTATTATTGTATCCAGGGTATCGTGTCACTCTGTCTGCTGTTTGAAACTCTTCTTCAAACTTATCTCCCCCAACTCTTTTATCATCTACGAGAAATTGGGGCTCAACCGTGAGTATTTTTCTCTCCTAATTGAAGAATAAATTGATATCAGAGGCTCTTTTTCATCATCAAAGATACAGTAATTTTTCAGAGACATTAGACTAACAGCCTCCCCAATAAAACAATAATTATCAAGTAGTAACTTATAACTCGACATTGTGCCAGAAATTCTTGGGAGACTTACCAAAATCCTAATAAATTCTTATTTGCTTGGATTTTTGTG
This sequence comes from Leucopleurus acutus, assembly GCF_964270905.1. Lineage (NCBI taxonomy): Eukaryota > Metazoa > Chordata > Mammalia > Artiodactyla > Delphinidae > Leucopleurus > Leucopleurus acutus. Next base: position 53,000,078 of record NC_139146.1, read on the forward strand.
CTTGGTACAAGAATCACTAAAAGAACTAATTTCTATTCATAATGAAAGGTGTTGGCCAAACTGAGGCAAAAATTTGTGGAAACAAATACTACCTGAGAAATGTGATAATACTAAAATTAAGTCAGTTTAGGCCAAATTTATCAGAAAACAACTTATGAAAGACAGAAAGGTTAAAGGAATCTAGATTGATTATTTACCAATGGTTGTACACTGTGATTTTTTTCTTCCAAAAGCTTGAATTTTTGTTCATTTATCTCAGTATGAGTTATCAATGAATATGTAGGGTACCTGTGGACCTCATTATTATTGGTTCTCTTTTCTCTTTTTTAATTAACAGTGTCTTAAGGCAACAGAAATTTCCAAATGATTTATCAGTGTTTTGCTACTGTCTTCATTTCTGTGTAACCATTTTCTCCTATATAAGGGCATATTTGAAAGGAACACTAACTCTTTGAGACCACAAAAGTAGTTAATGGGAAATAGAATCCATAGCCGATGGATGAGTGGGTGGGTGGGTTTAAGAGACAGACCCAGATTCAAATTCTATCTCTACTAAACTATAAAATCCTGATAAAATTATTTAATTTACCTAAGCCTCAATTTCTTTCTTTAAGTCAAGATAATTTAATTTATTCATCTTTAAAATCAAGGGAATTCCTACCTCATGGAGTTGTTTAAAGATTGAATATGTATATGTTTATATATTGATATATATGTATATATACATCTATATCTCCATATATATATATACATATATACATATATATCTCCATTCTAAAATCACCATAGTTTCACCATCTAGTTTCTCTTCTCTAGAATTTCAGACATTTTAGATCTTAGAAATGCCATTTATAAAACAACACCTCATATCATCAGTTGATAACACCTAGGTGACACTCTTTCTTTTGTAGACATTAAAAAACAGGATTTTATTAATAATTAATATTATAAAACAAGAATATGGCAGAAATATTTTATATTACATACAAGTCATTTTTTCTTGTGGTAAACTGACCTTTATTTTACTACTGTGAAATGAATATTTGAATATAACTATGCTTTTCCTTACTAGAGTGAAGACATTTAGTTTATTGCTAGAAGCTAAAATCCTGACTTTTTTCTAGTCTATTTATACACTTTAATCATTAAAAGGAACAAATTTATTTCAGTGAATTATGATAAACATTAAAATTCTGATGCAAGAGAAAATATAAAAATTTAATTATCAGGCTAGAAATCAATTATTAAAAGGCTTTCATGAATTAAAACTAATGCTATTGGAAGGTTTTTAATTTAGAATTTAATTTTTTTTACTAGATGTAGGACTCTTCAGGATATCTCCTTCTTCTTGAGTACTTAGTGCGTTTTATCTGATATCATATTTATGGACATAAATTATTCATAATATTCCATAATAATTCTTAATTAGCCTTTCAATATCTATAGAATCAGAGTGACATTACCGCTCTCATTCCTGAGATTGATATTTGTATCTTGTTTCTCTTTCTTGATTATTCTAGCCAGAGGTTTATTAATTTTATTCTTCTTTGAAAGAATCAGTTTTTGGTTTCATTGATTTTGTTTTTCTATTTTCGGTTTCATTGAGTTATGCTCTTTTTTTTTGTTTTGCTGTACGCGGGCCTCTCACTGTTGTGGCCTTTCCCGTTGCGGAGCACAGGCTCCGGACATGCAGGCTCAGCGGCCATGGCTCACGGGCCTAGCTGCTCCGTGGCATGTGGGATCTTCCCGGACCGGGGCACAAACCCGTGTCCCCTGCATCGGCAGGCGGACTCTCAACCACTGCGCCACCAGGGAAGCCCTATGCGCTTTTATTTGTTATTTCCTTCTGTATACTTGCTTTAGTTTTGTTTTGGTCTTGTCTTTCTACTTGTTTAAGGTGAAATTTAGATAATTAATTTGAGAGATTTCTTCTTTTCTAATGTAAGCAATAATGTTATAAATTGCCCTCAAAGCACTGCTTTACCTCCACTCAACAAATTTTGATGTGTTATGTTTTCACTTTCATTCAGTTCAAAATGTTTCTTAATTTCTCTTGTGACTTCCTCTTTGACCATAGTTTATATAAAACTGCATTGTTTAATTTCTAAATATTTGGAAAGATATTATGTCTTTCTGTTATTATTTCTATTGTAATTCTGTTACAGTTAGACAATGTGCTTCATAAGATTTTAGTTCTTTTAAATGTGTTGCAGTTTGTTTTATGACCCAGAATATGATCTATCTTGATGAATCTTCCATGTACACTTGAAAAGAATTTGTATGCTGCTAGTGTTGAGCAGAATGTTCTGTAAGTGGTAATCAAGTCAAGCTTGTTGATAATGTTCAAGACTTCTATACACCTGTTAATTTTCTGTCTACTTTTTCCATTGATTATTGAGAAAGAAGTGTTAGAGTCTCCAATTATAATTGTGAATTTGTCTTTTTATTTCTGCATTGCTATATATATTTTTACTTCATGTATTTGACTCTGTTTTTAGGAGAATTGATCTTTTTATCATTATGTAATGTCTTTTCCTAGCAATAAATCTACTATGTCTGATACAGCCATTCCAGCTTTCTTTTTATTACAATTTGTGTAGTGTATTCTTTTCTGTCTTTTTACTTTTAACGTATTGATTATCAGTGTCTTTACTTTTCAGATGGCTTTCTTGTCAAAAGTATACTTGGGTCTTTCAGTGTGGCAGTTTGTCTTTTAATTGGTGTGTTTATTCCACTTACATTTAATGTAATTGATATTATTGGATTAAAATAATATCAATTGATATTATTTACTATCTTGATAGACATTTTTTTGTTTGTCCCATGTGCTCTTTATTCTTTTTGTCCTCTTTTCCTGCCTACTTTTTTTTTTTAATATGTATTTATTTATTTTTGGCCACATCGGGTCTTAGTTGTGGCATACGGGATCTTTCATTGCAGCATGCAGCCTTCTCTCTAGTTGTGGTGCAAGGATTTAGTTGCCCCACAGCGTGTGGGATCTTAGTTCCCCGTCCAGGGATCAAACCCATGTCCCCTGCATTGAAAGGCGGATTCTCAACTACTGGACCACCAAGGAAGTCCCTCCTGCCTACTTTTGTTTGTTTGTTTGTTTGTTTTTAATTTATTTATTATTTATTTATTTATTTTCTTTATTTTTGTCTGCATTGGGTCTTAGTTGCGGCACACAGGATCTTTGTCAAGGCATACAGGATCTTTCGTTGCAGCATGCGGGCTTCTCTCTAGTCATGGCATGCAGGTTTTCTCTTCTCTAGTTGTGGCGCGCAGGCTCCAGGGCAGGTGGGCTCTGTAGTCGTGGCATGCAGGTTCCAGAGCTTGTGGGCTCTGTAGTTGTGGCACGCAGGCTCTAGTTGAGGCGCATGAGCTCAGTAGTTGTAGCACGTGGACTTAGTTGCCCCACAGCATGTGGGATATTAGTTCCTTGACCGGGGATCGAACCTGTGTCCCCTGCATTGTAAGGTGGATTCTTTACCACTGGACCACCAGGGAAGTTCCCCTCCTGCCTACTTTTGAATTGAATAATTTTTTACTCCATTTTATCTCCAGTATTGGATTATTATTTATACCTTTCTAAAAATATATTTTGATAAGTGTCTGTCTTAGTTCAGTCTGCTATAACAAATTACCATAAACTGTATGGCTTATAAACAACAGAAATTTATTTCTCACAGTTTTGGAGACTGGAAGTCTAAGATCAGGTTGCTAGCATGGTTGAGTTCCAGAGGACCTTCTTCTAAGTTGCAGACTGCTTCTCATTGTATCCTCACATGATGGAGAGCAGAGAAGAAAAAGAAGCTCTCACATGACTCTTACGAAGGCACTAATCCCAAACATGAGGACCTACCTTCATAACTTTATCTAATGCTAATTAACTTCCAAAGGCCACACACCTCTTTCCTAATACCATCACATTGGGGGGTAATTTCAATATATGAATTTGGGGGTGGGAGTGGGGACACAAGCATTCAGTCTATAACAGTGCCCTAGGATTTACAATATACATCTTTAATTTATCCCTTCTACTTTCAAATAAACTCGAGGCCTGGAGGGTTTCATGGGCAAATTCTACAAAACATGTCAGGAAGAAATAATATCAATTATTGTTTTTCTGTGGCTGCTGTCAAGATCTTTGTCTTTAGATCTTAGCAGTTTGATTATGATGTATCTGGACATGGATTTCTTGGGTTTATCCTGTTTAGGGTTTGCTTAACATCTTAATTTGAGGCTTATTTCTTTTGCCAAATTTAGGAAGTTTTCAACCATTATTTCTTCAAATATTTTTTTCTGCAGCACACTCATTATCCTTTTCTTCTGGGACACAAATATTAAAACTTTTAGTCTTATCTCACAGCTTCCTGAAGCTCTGTTCATTCTGTTTTCAATCCTTTTTACTCTGTAGTTCAGATTGGACACTTCTATTGATTTATATTTAAATTCACTGGCTCTCTCAATGGTTATTTCCATTTTGCTATTGGATCCATCCAGTGAGGGCTGTTTTGTTGTTGTTGTTGTTATTGTTTTTGTTGTTTTTGTATTTATCAGTTCTAAAATTTCCATTTGGTTCTTAACAAAACTCAGAATTGTGCATTAGTAAGGGCAAATTCTACTATACATAAATTATACCTCAATAAACTGTATTTCTAAGAAATTGAATCTGTGCTGTATACTAGGGAGCAGAAGGCATGAAGTGTGGTGCTGTTGTTCTAATAAGACACTGAGAGATCCAGTAAAATGAAACTAGTTGAAGTTAATAATTTAGGCTTAAAAGTTAGTAAATTATTTAAATTTAAAATAATTGGTGGCTAAAAGTTTCTTTGGCATCTATAAACAGATATTCTAAAACCAACCAAAAATCTTGATTTATCAATACTACTGCCTACATGTACTTCGTTATATTAGAACAATAGTTATCTAGTATTGAGGAATTTCTGAAACTTGGGGGGGGGTCCTTTTTCAGTCTCAAGAAAGTTAATGTGACACCAACAAAGGCAATCTCTCAATCCCATTTTCTCTTTTAAGAAAAAGTACAGATATTTATCTATATAACAATTTTAACAAAGAATTGGGCTAGAACCTCTCAGAGGCAGTCAAGTGATGTTTAATTGCCAATAGATAGTACAGAAATTGAGAGACTATTTAATCTCTTCAGGCACCAAAGCCAAAGAGTTTATTTCCTGATTCTAGAGATAAATTGTTATTGTAACATAGCCTATTTATGAAACAGTAGGATCTCATACTTCTTAGGACTTTTTTTTTTTTTTTTTTTTTTTTTGCAAAATAGAATTTAATTGAATTTTCTGGTTGATTTTTCAGAGTTCTGATGACCTCCTCTATAAAACTAAGGGTTTCAAATCAGAGATCTATTTCTAAGGTCCCTTATAGCTTTTCTTTTTTTTAAGATTTAATTTTATTTTTTATTTTTAGCAGCGTTGGGTCTTCGTTGCTGTGCGCAGGCTTTCTCTAGTTGCAGTGAGCAGGAGCTACTCTTCATTGTGGTGCGCGGGCTTCTCCTTGCGGTGGCTTCTCTTGTTGCAGAGCACGGGCTCTAGGTGCATGGGCTCAATAGTTGTGGCTCGCGGGCTCTAAAGTGCAGGCTCAGTGGTTTGAGGCACGGGCTTAGCTGCTCCATGGCATGTGGGACCTTCCCAGACCAGGGATCAAATCTGTGTCCCTGCATTGGCAGGCGGATTCTTATCCACTGTGCCACCATGGAAGTCCCCCTATAGCTTTAAAACTAGTTTTCTTTGTCTTTTTTCATCCTTTGTAGCCATTTGAGTGAAATGTAGGAATATAATTTATTGAATTGGAAAAATATGCAGCTATCAAGCTCTTTGAAGTATCTTGAATAAAAATTCAAATGTTCTAGCCTTGCCTGGAACTGTTAAGACTATAAGATCACCTCATTGATAGCTAATTAGTACACACCCTGAAAAACAGAATGTAGAAGTGAGTTTTCTAAAGAATGAACTATAACATAAAGTAGGACTCAGGAATATAATTCTTTCTCTTAATGCTTTTTTTTTTTTTTTTTTTTTTTCCTGTATGCGGGCCTCTCACTGTTGTGGCCTCTCCTGTTGCGGAGCACAGGCTCCGGACGCGCAGGCTCAGCAGCCATGGTTCACGGGCCCAGCCGCTCCGCGGCATGTGGGATCTTCCCGGACTGGGGCACGAACCTGTGTCCCCTGCATCAGCAGGCGGACTCTCAACCACTGCGCCACCAGGGAAGCCCTCTTAATGCTTTTGAGACCACTAATTTGAGGACTCATGGTTTCTCACCATTGTACTTTTTACAGCTTTTAATAGAGTATTTGAGGGTTTTTTTAATTTATTTTATTGAAGTATAGTTGATTTACAATATTGTGTTAATCACAGCAGTGTTTCAGTTATACGTATACATACATTCTTTTTCATATTCTTTCCATTATGGTTTATCACAGAATATTGAATATAGTTCCTTGTAGGAACAGTAGGACCTACAGCAGTAGGACCTTGTTTTCTATCCATTCAATACCATAATAGTTTGCATCTGCTAATCCCAAACTCCCCATCTATCTCTCCCCCCTCCCCCTTGGCAACCACAAGTCTGTTTTCTGTGTCTGTGAGCCTGTTTCATACATAAGTTCATTTGTATCATATTTTAGATTCCACATATAAGTGATTTCATGTGGTATTTGTCTTTCTCTTTCTGACTTCCTTCACTTGGTATGATAATCACTAGGTCCATCCATGTTGCTGCAAATGGCATTATTTCATTCTTTTTTATGGCTGAGTAGTATTCCATTGTATATATGTAGAGTGCTTGAATTTTAAATGCCCATGTGATTTTTCAGACCCACAAAGGAGTTACCTAATAATGGAACTGGTTGAGTTCTTCTGATACTGCTTTTTGATGAGAAAAAATTCCACTGGTAAAATTTCTTTTTTTTCTTTGCTTACAGACTTCGCATATCATTTAAATGGATGGTTCGAGCTTTCTCTGGATACTTAGCTACAGATCAACTCTTGCTTTTGTGGGATAGAATCCTAGGGTACAACTCTCTGGAAATTCTTGCTGGTAAGAGTAAGTGCTTGTTTGTAAAACACATGCTCTTTTTATAGTAAAGCCCCTTTCCTTTCTGATATTCACCATCTGTAATTGGAATTTGGGTCTACAGTTGTCTTTCATTTCTAATTCATGAACATTTAGTAGATTTATCTGCCTTAGAAGACAAGCACTGAGATTCTGCAATCTAAATACGTCTGCATAACTGCCCATCACATCTATTCCTAGTCTTTTTTCGTCGCTTCTGGGAATGTCCAGCTCCCCTCCCCTGCTTTTAATCCAGCCAGGGCTTACGGTCTCAGCACCTGTGAGGTTTGCACAGCAGAGTGTAGGTATACTTCTGTTTTTTTCCTGACTCCTGTGACTACCTTAGTGTTCTGTTCTGTGCCCTTTCTCAACTACTACCTAAAATCCAAACTGAGACTGAGTCTCCCTGCATAGTTGAAATCTCAGCTCTTCTGGACTAGTTTATACTGAACTCAAAACCTTTTCCTTGTTGCTAACAGTCTCTGACTCCTGCCCTGGTAACTGAGTTTCCCTTTTTACATATTCTCTTAAGCCAAAAAGAAATTCATCTTTTTTTCAGAAAGCCACAAATCTATCTCTTATTTAATAATTAAGTTCTTACAACAGATATACACAGAGGGCAACTGTGTGATAACACATAGGGCACAGATTTCTTATATTATTTTGCTTCTCTGTGTGTAAAATCGACTCAATTATTTTTATCATTGAAATTATCAGGGAATTCAAATAAGTATTACAGGGTTTTCACATGGAGAGCAGAGAATGCTGGTTCCAACCTTCTCCAGTTTTGTGACATTGAACAAATTATTTAATCTTTACCCAGTGATAGCATTGTAAAGACACCTCTCTGGGCCATTTGGAAATAATGCTCAATTGATGACCCTTTTCTTGCAGAAGATTCTCTAGGTACCATATTAACATATTTTTGAATGCTGAAAGTTCGAGTAATTAGGTGGCATTTTGAAAAGGAAAATTGAGGTAATAATAAAGTACCATGAAGATAAATGTTGCCCCTGGTATAATGAGAGAGATCATTTACTGGGGTTTTTAACAACTCCCAGTATCCTTCTATCTCAGTGGTTTTTAAAGCCCGTACAAATATGAGTTAGGAAAAACTGGTCTGCCATCACCTCTTTGGGCTGAATGTCAGTGATACATACAATCTAGAGACAAAAGGGAATCCTAGAGGTCATCAGGTATAACTTCTTTTAAATATTTCTAACAGGCAGTCCTTATCCTGTGCCTGAACATTCAGTGTTGGATAATCCCTGTCTTACCAAGTAGCCCATTTCATTTCTGGATAATATAACTTTTTTTTTTTTTGGCCATGTTCCATGGCGTGTGGGATCTTAGTTCCCCCACCACGGATCAAACCCCTGCAGTAGAAGCACGGGGTCTTAACCACTAGACCGCCAGGGAAGTCCCTGGATAATATAACTTGTTAGAATGTACTACTGTTAAACCAGGATCATCATCATGTCTTTTTCTACTCTCTCACGCCCTCCTTTCCTCAAAGTCTTCTATTTTCCAGGCTAAGTAGTATTGTTTTTTGCTACCATTTCTCAGGTAACAGGATTTTAGATTTTCTACCAAATAACTCTTCTGGGTAGGGCATAAATTTTGAAGAGTATTGTATGTAGCTTTTTGTATCATTTCAGAAAACATTAGAGCATGTTAAAGAAATGGGCTCAGTATTAGAAAGTACTTTCTAATAATTAGGACTTTCCAAAAGTAGAATGGGCTTTTTAACTGTCATCTGAAGGGTTAAGAGGTTTTCTATCATGAAAGAAATGTTGAATTGGAAGACCTTCAAAGCGTCTTCCAATTTAAAGTCTCCCATTCTGTGACTTATCACCCCTCAGCAAACTGAAGTGAAAGAGAAATGAATGTTGAATGCTGCATTTGCTCTAAGCCACGTACTTTGCTGTAAGCTTAATACAGTAATTAAAAAGTTATTGATGTATAGGTAGAAATGCAGTTCACACTATCCATTCACTTTCTCTGAGTGTTTTTAAAAAATCAACAGAGGGGCTTCCCTGGTGGCGCAGTGGTTAAGAATCCACCTGCCAGTGCAGGGGACACAGGTTTGATACCTGGTCCAGGAAGATCCCACATGCCGCAGAGCAACTAAGCCCAAGCGCCACAACTACTGAGCCCCTGCGCCTAGAGCCCACATGCTCTGCAACAAGAGAAGCCACTGCAATGAGAAGCCTGCACATCGAAACAACGACCCAACATAGCCAAAAGTAAAAATAAACAAATAAATAAATTTATTTAAAAAAAAGAAATCAACAGAGAAGAATTGTAGAACATCTAGAAATGGAATTAGACTAATGGGAATTCCTACCATGGAATTCAGATAAAGAGCCATAGGGTAGGTAATTGCATGTAGATGTGTATATAAGTTAGTTTTGATTATTTTATACATTTTTGGGGCTGAATATTTTGTGACCACCTTTTTTGCTCAAGTGAGCTTATGTAGTCTTTCGAAATATTTTAGTAAATATTACTGGTTTCAATTGTGAATAATTTGGGCCTTTTGAAGAACAGTTTAAAGCATAGGTGTCTTAATGTTCATGATAGAGTTGCTTAAAATTAAAGTAATGAGAAAAGTTTAAAAGACCAAAAGTAAATATTTGATTTTCTATATTTCATATGAAGCATGACTTCAGTTGAAAATATCCCAGGACTCCCCTGGTGGCGCAGTGCTTAAGAATCCGCCTGCCAATGCAGGGGACACGGGTTCGAGCCCTGGTCTGGGAAGATCCCATGTGCCGTGGAGCAACTAAACCCGTGGGCCACAACTACTGAGCCTGCACTCTAGACGCCGCGAGCCACAACTACTGAAGCCCGCGTGCCTAGAGCCCATGCTCCGCAACAAGAGAAGCCACCACAATGAGAAGCCTGCTCACTGCAACAAAGAGTAGCCCCCGCTCGCTGCAACTAGAGAAAGCCCGCACTCAGCAATGAAGACCCAGTGCAGCCAAAAAAAAAAATTTTTTTTTAATTAAGAAAGAAAATATCCCAAAGTATAGACCTGTTTTCCTTGGCAAATAAACCTGCTGTGAGGAAGTACTGGGCAAAGCAATCATGAAGCAGACGGAAAGGAACTTCTGTGATGTGACACCAAGATAAATAAAGGTTGTGAGCACATAAGCATTTTGGTTGCTGAAGTCAATTAGTAACTACTCTTTTATTCCCCTTCTTATCTACCTTTGGAAAAACTATATATTTCCCACCATGTAAAACTCTTTCCTGCTACAGCGGAAAATTTGACCATCCTGTCAAGCTTTCACCAACTCCGTTAAATTATACTCAAAAAAGGAAATAGTGACCACAACCCTTAGCTCCTAAAATGTCTCCATTTTCAAATATGATTCCAGATATTAGAAAACTATAAAGAAGTTGTTGGTCCACAGAAATGGTTTTCTTTGATATTCTTGTAGAAATGGAAGCTGAGGGACTTTAGGTACTTAAGTTTTCTCCATTTCAATTAAAGGGTAAATTCTTTGCCCCACATCTCTTATATCCCTTGTTACATATTAAATAATCCCAGCTGATGATTTTTTAAATTTTGTTTTACCACTACCATGTATTTTTCTCCCAGAATTTTCCTAACTAGTTCTAATGCTTTTTTTGACAAACTGTCCAAAATCTGTTGTCCCCTCGAAAAATGCCTGTGCTTCCCAGTCACTTGGCCTCTATCTGGGGAAATTAAGAGACCTGTATCCTGACTTCTACTCCATAGGCATGACCCCTATCAGGTGGTCCAGAGCCCAGGACCACCATGCATCATCCTTCAGGCCATCTCTGGAAAACCATTTTTTTTTTAATTGAAGTATAGTTATTTACAATGTTGGGTTAATTTCTTCTGTACAGCAAAGTGACTCAGTTATACATGTATATACAGTCTTTTTTATATTCTTTTCCATTACGGTTTTTCCCAGGGGAAAACTATTCTGAGAGACAAAAGAGAAGGTGATTGTTAGGAAAGCACACAGATTTCTATATCAGGGATGAGTCATTACTGCTTACCTTCAATCTCAAAAATGTCATCACATAGTGGTTAAATGCTTGAGCTCTAGGGCCAGAGTTGAGTAGTCACTCTACTATTTTCTACCTGTGTGACTCTGAATATGTCATCCAAACTCACAGTGCCTCAGTTTCTACATTAGTAAAATGGGGCTAACAATAGTACTTAACTCATTTTTGGTATTAGAATTAACTGCTATTATCATTATTATTACTTCCATAGTAAAAATATATTTAAAAAAAAACATTTGCATTATCTATGCAATATACCTAGGAACGAGTCTTCCAAATAATTTTAAAGATTCCTTACCATTCATTTTCTAAACTTTAAGGACTTGTTGGGTAGGGAATGTACTACCACTACTGGTGATGAAAAAAATGGGGAGAAGTCAAGAGTCACCTCCAGGCAGTACCGTTTCCTTATCAGAGTTGCCTGAACCTATTACATGGTCCTTCCATTGTTCATGATGACTCATTCACTTTCACAAAGTTTTATGGTAGATTATATAATAAGACATAACTCATGTCAGCATTACTCTCTTTTCATATGCAGGTGATTAATGGGAACAAAAATCTAAATGTTTTCTAGTCAGTATATATTATTGACCTTCAAGATGTTCTATAATGGTTTGGTTTATTTTCTTTTCAAAGTTTCAACTTCTTTTTCTGTGGCCAACATTAATGTAAATGTCAGGATCAATCCCACAGTAGCCCGCCCCACAGACGTATCCATTTATGACACTCTAAGAAAGTCAATGCTGAGCGTAAAAATATAAATATAACAAAATAGTATAAAAATATTTTTAAGGAAAGAATTTATTGCCACATTTTTATCAGGATACCTCCTTGATACATATGAAACATCATCTGATATATTTAAAAATTCAGTCTGCATATAACTTCTCAGAAGCCTCTCCATTGCATCAGTAAGAAACACCTGCATCAAAATAAATCTTTATTTATAAGATAGTCATTAGATCTTCATGCCATTTAAAAATTGTTACAATTGAAGTTATAGGTATGAAACAATGTATAAAATGGCTTTTTTAAAACCACTAAAATTTCCCTTTTTCCCAAAACTGCACCATCAAGCCACTGTTCTCCAGAGGAGACAATTTCCATTCATCACAAGGCCTTAACTCAGAATGCAGGATACAGTTGTGAAGCACTAATTCTGAGCCCTCATCATGGGTTGTGGGCATAGCAGTAAAATTGCCTGGCTGATGAGTAGACCAGACCAGCAGTTGAAATAGTGTGCATTCTTTTCCAGTCCTGGCAGCTGCTGTGTTTGCTTTCCGAGCAGTGAACCTGATGGAGGTGACATCACTGGCTGCAGCTGAAGTAAGGATAAGTTTCACTCAGATGGGATGGAAATAGTTCCTGAGAGATTGCCAGGCTCGGGCACTTTAGTATCAGATGCATAGGACACACATTACTCGCAGACTAATTTTTTAACTTGGGTAAAACCCATAAGTTTTGAGCTAAGTAATATTAAGTATTCAGAATTCCTTAATTACTTGAAAACAATGTTCTTGTGAAGAAGTCATAAACAAGATTATTATGGGAAACCACTATAACCATTACAGGAAACAAGATACCTAGTAGTTTTAATAGAAACTATTGGGGCTTATGTTGCATTTTCTTATAATTGTTCATATGCTCATAGGACAAAGACAAACTAGTTGAAAGAATTAAAGAGCATGTGTTTGGATGATATAGTAAAGATACATGGGCTTTTTGTTTATGTTTAGTTGTGAGTTAATTATTTAAAGCTCGTTTCTTTTCAGTAGTATATCTTACACCTGAAGCATGGTTCAATTAAATAGTGGCTTACAATATTACTCTATTTGTTATCTCTCATAGAAATGTACATTTTATCCTTAAAATAGCTGCCTACATTCTTTGTTTAAAGGGAAGAGGATGTTTATGCATCTTGCATCTGAGTAAACATTAGTTCCATCTTAAGGTGATTTCCTAAAGTCAGTTTCTCCTTAGTATAACGGGACTAGGATTCATAATGTACGTTTATTTATAGAAGCAAGTTGAAATGTTAGACCTCTTATAAACTCATGCTACCTTGTATATTTGAAGAAGGCTCAAGACTAAAGTCCAGATTATTTTCTACTGCACATTTGAGTATTTTCCACATGTTCTAACATTAAGATGTTCAGAAAAGAGAAAGAAGGTTGTAGCTTCAGTACAGAGATTTGGGACCAATCTGAAGAACTTAGAGTGTGTTGATATCAGACTTACATTGTAAAGGTGTTTCTGTGTTTATTTCATAGGCTTCACTTTGCTGATCAGAATGCCGATATTAATCATTCCTTTTGTTTTTTGTTTCAGGCAGTTCTTGCTGACCTTTCTACTTTAAAAGTTATGCCTCTTCTTCAAATTTTTCTGTTTGCTACTGTCACCTGATCTTCTTCAGGGTCACTGACAACACATCTAGTTTTTCATTAGAAAGTAATCATGAACTATGCAAACTCTGCATAAAACCAAAATTAAACTTTGCATATAAGCCAATAAAGATCATGTTCCTCCTCAGTTAAACCTAAGTAGTTTTTCACTTTTTGAAACAATAACTCTGCACACCACGTATTGCACTGCATGCTGCTGATTTTCAAGAGAGAAGCAGTAGATATAACTTCTGCTAAATTGAGCATACATAGCATAGATAACCCTGGCTTGTAAAAGGCGTGTAACAATATATGCAATAAGAACTAAAGATACTGTAATAAACTTGAATAGGTAATGTAGCCTCTGGGACAGTTCTCTTATGTCAGTTTGTAAATTTATCTCTAGATAATGAATCATTTTGTCTTATAAATTGCATTTCACTCAAAGCCAGGGGTGGGGCAGGATGTGGGAAGACTTGAAAAAGATAATGCTTTTAAGTAGGAATTCAAATGTACTTTGGTGTTTTTAACAACTTTTCTCTCATCAGAGATCTAGATCCCTCTCCATTTTATTTCTCTCTCTATTGGGGAAGGTCAAATACAGTTGTCTCCACCTGACAATTTTATTCATCACTTTCTGAAAAAAGAAAATAGAATGATCCCTTTAAATTTCTCAACCTTCCATCTCTTAGTTAGAAGAGTTGACACTGCTGAGATCTGTTGCCAGATTCCATTACTTTGGAAGTTTACAAAGAGGACACCCAAGGACTCAATGAAGGGAATGAAAAATCAAAACCATATGCACTATTTTTTTTTGCGGTACGCGGGCCTCTCACTGTCGTGGCCTCTCCCGTTGTGGAGCACAGGCTCCGGACGCGCAGGCTCCGCGGCATGTGGGATCTTCCGGGACCGGGGCACGAACCCGTGTCCCCTGCATCGGCAGGCGGACTCTCAACCACTGCGCCACCAGGGAAACCCCATATGCACTTTTACTGAAGTTTGGTTTAATGAGATTTACTTCTAGGGCAGAGCAGCTTAGCGAGACCAGAAGTAGGTATTATACATTCATTCTAGAACTGAAGACATTATGCAAGGCATCAGTCTTATTTTGGTCCTTATTGTAAGTAGAGGGTCTTAGTTTATATTACTTCTTAGAGACCTAACATTTCTATAATGCAGAATGATAGAATGTGGGGAAAAAAGTCCAAAAATCATTGTCTTTCAATTTTATACTCAAATTCAAGATGCTGATCACTTCAATAAAATTCTGAATCAATGGATTGATAGTCTTACTGAATGCTTAGAATTGTATTAAGTTTTATCAAAATCTAGTTCTGGAGTCTTTTATTTAGAGTATATTTTTAGGAAATGTATGAGGTTTAGCACAGGACTGCAAGTGTGGTGGAATTTTATATAACTACTAGTTATTAATTTGGAAATCTATGTAAATGCTTTTATTCATCAGGAACTTGTTGACTTATTGAGGACTAAATAATCATTTATTCAGTGATTGATTCTTAATAAACTCCATGTTATTGCTTTTGAAGGCGATACAATTATAATCATACGCTTTGCCATTCTGTGTATACAAATGCACATTCATCACAGGGATAAGCATATACCCATGATTGTTAGGAAGAGAGAGAGTTTTAAATGATTAAGGTCAAATGTGTACAGATACACCCACCTTTGGCTTTTTTCTTTAGGAGAATATTCATAAGCTTTTTTAAAAGTAGCAATGTAGTAATCTAGTGGGAGAAACATTAAACTGGAGTAGTTCTTGTCCTAGCTTGAAGTCCCCAGATAATCTATTCTCTCTTATCTGTAATTTGGGTGGGGTATGCGGGGGAGACGACAGGCAGCATGAAAGTTTTGTATTTGCTCTGTTTACCTTACAGGATTGAGTAAGACCAAATGAGAAAATACATTTGAAAGTGATTTTTTTTTTAACTACAAAGCACCAAGCAAATATAAGAGGTTGTCAGTAATTAATTTTGTTTTGTTTTATTTATTTATTTTTTGGTGTTTGGTTTTCGTGGCTGAGCGCAGGCTTTCTCTAGTTGCGGTGAGCCGGGGCTGGTCTTGGTTGCGGTGCGCGGGCTTCTCATTGCGGTGGCTTCTCCTGTTGCGTAGCACGGGCTCTGGGTACTCAGGCTTCAGTAGTTGTGGCTCGCGGGCTCTAGAGTGCAGGCTCAGTAGTTGTGGTGCCCAGGATTAGTTGCTCTGCGGCACATGGGATCTTCCTGGACCAGGGCTCGAACCCATATCCCCTGCAATGGCAGGTGGATTCGTAACCACTGTGCCACCAGGGAGGTCCCAGTAATTAATTTCAAATATGACATTTTAAGATCAAGTGGTAGAAGATAATATGTGAAGAATGCCCAACTTCATTAGCATTTGTATGACTTTGATCATTTGAGACTTCTTCTATATCTATAAGAAAATGAGTGGACCATGGCATAGCAGATCCTTTCATTTGGAACAGGTGGCTGTAGCCAGTCATTCTGAATCTGAACCCCAAAGCCAAACCTAGTAGGCTGCCACACATTTCGCTGCTGTCACAAGCCCCTCTCAGCCATATGCTGCTCTTGGCTGCTTGTTAAAATACTGCACTGAGGGCAGTCAGGTTGCCTTGCCCACTCCATCTCTAGCTACACTCACACTACTTCCCTTGACCTCCTCCCTCCAGCATTCTCCCATGCCATCTCCTACCAACCCCTGGCAGCCCCTCACATAGGCTCTGCCAGTGATCACAGTGACCTGAATGACCAGTGATAATTACATCATTATTCTGCCTGTGGCATTCTTACTGGTGGTGAAATAGCCTAATAGACGAATGGCATTTGGCTCTTCTGGATTTCAGTTCACTCACTATGTATGTATGTAATATGTATGACCTTATATCGTGGAAGAGTTTATTGAACAATCTTTTAGATCAGAATGTTTTGGTAATGCAGCCTTCTGGCTAATTGAAATTTTCAGTGTATCTTAAATGCATAGCACCCACTTACACTCTGCATGTACTCTCTCTGCCTATTTCATAGAGAAAATAGAGACCATTAGGCTTGAACTCCCTCAGGCTTCCACTTCACAACTTAGCTTTATTCCCCTATACTTATCTTCTTCCTTGTCTCAGGAAGTATCTAATCTGTTCTTGCAGCTCTCTAAATACAGGTTCGATTGTGTCACTTACATGCTTAAAAATTAAACAATACCACATTGCTTAAAGGATAAAGTCCAGGCTCTGTAGCAGAGCGGGGGAAATTCACCACAGCTTGATCTTTCCATTCCTGTTCTCTCACACTGATCTGTTATCCTGTGCTTCATCCTCACCAAATTACATGCTCATCCTCAACCAGCTATGGCCTTGTACTTTATCTCTGCCAGAAGGACCTCCATTTTTCAAGGCCCCACTAAAAAACTCTCCTCTGCTGTAAGATACCCTGGAGCCTATAAATTAGAATTAATTACACCCTTCTCTTTGTTCTCATAAAACTGCTCATTTACTAATATGGTGCTTAGAATATTGAGTGATAGTTTTTTGTATATGTATTGAGTCTCACATCACTTTGTTCTGAAGTCAATTTTCATTGACTAGTCCTAGGAATGGAAGATGAAAGAAGAAATTTGTCCATGTGTGTTTGTACCCCCGGACTTGTTCTAAAAATTGTTGGAATCTGTTCAACAATTATGTTTTTCTTAAAATATAATTCCTCCTAAGTATCTATAATCTCCCTTCTTCTGCAAAGGCTCTAATTTTTATTTGGAGATCTACCCCTCCTCCATGCGCTTCAGATGAGGCTGACTCCCACCTCCAGGACCTCTGGGTCCTGGCCAAGCCATCATTATGTACCATCTCTCTGGCCACAAGGATTGCTTCAGGATCTGTGCAAAACCTAAGACTGTGCAAAATCAATGAAACTTGATTATGAGGCTTTGGTTTAATCTTTCAGGGAAGCTGGATATGAACAAGAGAGGATATAGGGTCTGGAGCTGCTGCAGCCTAGGAATGCAAAAAGCGAGAAGCTGCTCTGTTGACCTTGTTAATTCCCAGGTCACACTCCATCAGTCTACCCCTGGACTGTTTTGTTACATGAGCCAAAAGATTCTCTTTGCAATAGAAAGGATCCTAACTGAAGGTATAGTTATTTTACCTTTTAGGTGATCCTCTACAACATGGATATCATCTTTGGTACAGGACCCCTATCTACACACTGGTTAAACTAGCAGAATCTTCTAAAACTTTTTTTCAGTCAAGACACAAGGATGAAATCTGTGTTCCAGATGTACTAAGCAACCTGCAGTACCTTAAACACATGGTATGTCTCTCTCTCCTTTGGCCCTTTGCCCATACAGCACCCTCTGCTTGGAATGCCTTCTCTTCCCTCTCTACCTAACTCTTACTTGTACCTCAAAACCCAGCTCAGGTGTTGCATTATCAGGGAAGATCGCTTCTCTTATGAATTCTCCTCATACCCTAAATATACGTAAGCAGTATCCTAATGATACGTTAGCTTGTCTTTGTCTTCCACTAGACAGATTCCTAAAGGGCAAAAATGGTTTCTTTTTCAGCTTTATATCTCTAGAACCTGGCATATTTCTTGCCCATAGTGAGCTTTAGTCAGTGCTTATTGAATGAACAAATGAAGTCATCTAATTGACTCATTTTACTGATGAGGAAAATTGCTCAGTCCAGAGTAATATCTCCACTTGTTCAGTGTCACTCAGCTATTTTACCTACTAAGTTGATTTGTGGAGTTGCCTGTGGAAGTCCAAAAAGTAGGAATATTTTGAGAGAAAAAAATGTACACGCTTCAGCTCACTCAAGTTATTTCATTTAAGTCAACTTTATTAAGATATAATTTATGTACAATAAAATGTATTCATTTAAATTACACAGTTCTATAAAGTTAGACAAATGTATAAACCCACATCACCACCACCACAGTCAAGGTGCAGAACATTTCCATCACCTGAAGCAATTCTCTTTATGCTCCTTCCCATTTGCTCTTCCATATGCACATTCATTCCAAACTACCATTGATCTGCTCTGTTCCTAAATATTACATTGGTCTTTTCTGGAGTTTCATGTAAATGGAATCATACATATGTACTCTTTTGTGTCTGACTTTTTTTGCTCAGCATGATGTTCTGAGATTCATCCATGCTGTGTGATTAGTTTTCCATTCCTTTTTATGACTTAGTAGTATTTCATACAGTTTATTTGCCCATCATTGTTAACGGCCATCCATGTTGTTCTCATGTTTTCATGTATTATGGATACAGCTACTATAAACATATGTGTGCAGGCCTTCATGTAGAATATCTTCATTTCTTTAGGGTAAATACCTAGGAGTAGAATTGCTGAGTCATATGTAAGCATAAATTTAACTTTCTAAGAAACCTCTGAACTCTTTTCTGAAGTGGTTCTACCAGTTTACATTCCCCCTAGCAATTTATAAGAGTTCCAGTTGCTCCAGATCCTCACCAATACTTGGTGTTATCATGTTAGTCATTCTAATAGGTGGTTTTAATTTGCATTTCCCTAGTTACTTATGATGTTGAGCATCTTTTTATGGCCATTTGCTATTTATATATATCCTTTTATGACGTGTCTAAATCTTTTGCCCATTTTTAATCAGTTACCTGAAGTTGTAAGAATTCTTTATTCTGGTTACACTTCTGGTTTGTAAAATTTTCTCTCAGCCTCTGGCTCGTCTTTTAATTTTTAACTATCTTTTAAAGAGCAAAAGTTTTAATTTTGTTGAATCAGTTTATCCATTTTTTTATGGTTCATACTTTTTGCCTCTTATCTAATAAATCTTTTTATAACTCACAGTTACAAAATTTTTTTCCTATGTTTGTTTCTAGAAATTTTATAGTTTTAGCTCTTATATTTAGGCCTTTGATTCTTTTTTTTTTTTTTTTTTAGTTAATTTTTGTGTATGGTACCAATTAAGGGTTGAGAGTCACATTTGGCATATGGATGTACAATTGTTCCAGCACCATTTGCTAAAAAACTATCCTTTTATGTCAGCACCTCTGTATAAAATCAATTGATCATATGTCTATGGGTTTACTTCTGGACTCTTTATTCTGCTCCATGGATTCATGTCTATACTTATTCCAATATCACACTGTTTTGATTTTTGTAGCTTTAGAGTAAATCTTGAAATCAAGTAATATAAGTACTCTAATTTTGCTCACCTATGTCAAAACTATTTTGACTGTTTTAAGTTATTTGCATTTCTAAATAATTCTTAGAATCAGCTTTTCCATTTGTACCAAAAAAAAAAAAAAGCTGCTACAATTTTTATTTTTATTGAGATAGCATTAAATCTATAAATAGGTTTGGGAACAATTGATATCTTAACAATATTGAATCTACCAATCCATGAACATGGACTATCTCTTCATTTTCTTTAGGTTTTGTTTAGTTTCACTCAGCAATATTTTGTAGTTCTCCATGTAGAGTTCTTCCACATATTTTGTTAAAATTATCCCTAATTATTTCACTTTTTATGCTATTGTAAATGGTATTTTTAATTTCAATTTCCAATGGTTTGTTAATATACAGAAATACAGTTGCTTATTTTATATTGACCTTGTATCCTGAGATCTTGCTAAACTTACTACTTCTAGTATCCCTTTTTGTAGCTGCCCTAGGATTTTCTACATATACAATGTGTCATCTATAAATAAAGACACTTCTACATTTTTTTCAAATCTATATGCCTTTTATTTCTTTTTCTTCCTTTATTCACTGACTGGAACCTGCAGTAGAATATAGAAGTGCTGCAGCTCACCTAATTTTAAATTAAATGTACTCCTTTCTTGAATAAGTGCAACAAATATTTAAAATATATGTCCATTTACTAGTTTGGCCAGTTTAGGGATTAAACGGTGGAAGGAAATGAGACAGATTCAGAATGAGGTGGGGAGACATACTGGTACAAAGTGAAGATAACTTTGTTAAGTTTTATTTTGCTGGTGATCCAAATCGCTTCTTCAGATCATTTAATTAAACAATTGGCTTCAGGTATTAATGTCTTTGTTATGTTAATTAGGTGATTATTTTATATTACTTCAACTATTCTTTACCCTTGAAACTTTTTTCTTAGATATGTGGTATGCATGTATTTATTCAACAAACACTAAATGCTTACTCTGAACGAGGTACTATTCTGGGTGCTCATGTTTATATGTATTTGTATGTTTGCTTTTTCAGTAATAAATGTGGTAAGAGACATTACTTCTTCTGGAACTAGAATACTAACACCTCTTTTTTTGAAGTAATGGTGCTATCCCTCTTACGATAGGAAGAATGATGTCTCCCCAAAGATTTTCATGTCCCAATCCCTGAATCCTGTGAATGTGTTACCTTACATGACAAAAAGGCATGTTGTTTGTGTGATTAATATAAGGGATTTGAGATGGGGCTATTATCCTGGATTATCAGGTGGATTCAATGTAATGACAAGGGTCCTTATAAGGAAAAGAGGGAGGCAGGCAGGAGTATCAGAGTCAGAGAAGGGTTTGAAGATGCTATGCTATTGTGTTTTTTTTGGTTTGTTTTTTAATTCTTTCCTTTTTTTAATATAAATTTATTTATTTTTGGCTGTGTTGGATCTTCATTGCTGTGCGAGGGCTTTCTCTAGTTGTGACAAGCAGGGGCTACTCTTTCGTTGCGGTGCACAGGCTTCTTACTGCGTGGCTTCTCTTGTTGCGGAGCTCGGGCTCTAGGCGCGCGAGCTTCAGTAGTTTGGCACACAGGCCCAGTAGTTGTGGCTCGTGGGCTCTAGAGCGCAGGCTCTAGAGCACAGGCTCATTAGTTGTGGCGCACGGGCTTTGTTGCTCTGCAGCACGTGGGATCTTCCCAGACGGGGGCTCGAACCCGTGTCCCCTGCGTTGGCAGGCGGATTCTTAACCACTGTGCCACCAGGGAAGCCCTATGCTATTGGTTTTGAAAATGGAGGAAGGGACCATGAGCCAAGGAATGCAGGAATGCGTAAGGCAAGGAAATGGAGTCTCACCTAGGGCTTCTGGGAGGAACTTGGCCCTGCTGACACCTTGATTTTCAGACTTCTGATCTTAGAACTGTAACATAATCAATTTGTGTTATTTTAAGCCACTAAATATGTGGTAATTTATTACAGCAACAGCAGGAAACTAACCTACCTCCTCTCAGATAAATTGTGTTTACCATATCGACTGTAACCTATGACAATAAATACGCATTGCTTCAATTCTCTTACCTAAAAAATAGGTGATTCTACCTGTCGAGTTCCTCTCATGTGGTTTTTATAATATTCAAATAGGATAAAATTTGTGAAAGTATTTTGAAGACAACCTTCTATTGCTCTGGTGGTGACAGGGAAAAGACCCCAAAAAGCTGGGCTTTTATAAGGCAAGTGTAACGGAGGAAGAGACGTGTTGGGGGAAATGCATTGCCAAGTCGTAATGTTTCTCTCCATGTGGAGGGAGTTCACTGGTGTAATGCTTCTCACTCTCTCCTCCCATAGAGAGGAGTGAATTATATTATTGTTGAGGTTGGGATCAATGAGTGGGCATGTAAATAAAGCCAGCCCCTTTCTCTTACCTTTCTTTTAGGGTCTAGCAGCCCAGAGCAAACGTATGTTCTGTAGTGTTCCTCTACACCCTAGCTTTAGAAGTCTGGATCCCGTGGTATGGGGAGAAAGTGGGGTGAGGGGGTGGCTGCAGTTGTTCAGGTCATCCCTGAGTGCATAAGCCCAAGACACACTTTTGAAAAGCCTGTCCTTGCTGCAAAATTAAGTCACATTCCCGAGATTAACTTTTTCAGTAGGAAAGAAGATACATCATCTTCATCTGCTTTTATTTACCTAGATTTTCATTTTACCTCTCAAGTACTCAGAACTCAGGCAGGAAGAAGGGTGCTGTTTATTGGGCCTCCAAACTTCATTCAGTAGGGCAAAGAGGCCACTTCTTTGGCGGTCCAGTGATTAAGACTCCACCCTCCCAATGCAGGGGGGCACTGGTTTGATCCCTGGTCAGAGAAATAAGATCCTGCATGCTGCAAGGCATGGCCAAAAAAAAAAGGGCAAGGAAGTTAAGGGTTTGAAGGAAAAAACTATAACAATGGGTCATGGAATATAAACTAGAAAAGAAGAAATGAGGGATAAGGAGGGGTTGGTGATTGAGGGCTTTCATTCTCTTATATGAATAAAGAGAAGTGGTTGGATTAAAGGTCACAACAAAAAAATGAAAGCACTTTTGAAGAAAGGGTACTTTAGCAAGTAGCTTGGAAGAATAATATTTGTAGCCAGGATGAGATATTTGCATTTGAAATTTTGGAGATTATGCCATTTTTGTTGATGCCGAGATCTAAGGCATGGTGGATAGCTATGGTAGGGTAGAAGAAACACATCATTGAAAATATGAGGAAGTCAAGAAACCAGGAGTCTGTAGTATTGGATGAATCAATCGTCAGCCTACCTGTTGAAATCAGCAAGAAGGATGACAGGGATAGAGATAAGAAGAAAATTGAATTGCAAGCTAGTTTTACTGAGAATGAGGATGAAAGACCCAGAGGCCACTAATTAGTGACTATAACATGGAGGAAGAAGAGTGGTACAGTTGGATGCTGTGAGCCTCAAAGGAGCAGAAGGGATTTGTAAGCGGGAAGGGGGGGATAAAACTCCAGCTGGCATTGAGGAGTGAGGCTGATGCAGAAGCACTTTGGGTCTGAGAGAAAAGAAATAATCCATTTGAGAGGGCTGCATAGAAACCATGTCCCCAGGATACAGCCACTTTTAGTTAAGAGATGAATACAGTCTTCAGAGAAAGGGTTGAAAAATACAAGGGTGGATTGATTTCACATTGGGAATTAGAAATTTTAAGAGACAAAGGGGGAGGAATTTACTAGGGAGAGGAATGAAGGATGGGTGGGAATTAGGTCAGAATAAGGGAGGAAAGTTTAGGTAAGTAACTGATGACTGGGAAGCTTAGAATTCTGATGGAGAGAGGAAAAAATGGAATCTTCTCAGAGATGATTGCTGTGCTCCAGACCACTTTCTGTGGTGGAGCAGCTGCTCCCTGAGGGAGCCTGGGGTTGGTATGGTCTAATTATAGTCAGCTGCTTCTTCAGTCAGCAGGAGTTGTGGTTGTCTCTGCGCCAGCACTGCACTAGTTTGGTGACTTAGCTATTTTTTTCCCCATCCAGTGAATTTGGTTCTCCTCTCCCTCTTTGGGCTTTTGCCTATTCATGTTTCAACTTATTCATGGCTTGGGGAGAGATTATTTTAATTACTCAGACAAAAGGATCCTTCCTTTATAAATGGAATCACTGCAAATTTTCATGAAATAGAAAGCAACAAATTGTCTCTAATTACAATTTAATTTGCACCCATTGAACAAGCGATGGATTGACTCATGGAGAGACAATGTGTGTATGTGAGAGAGAGAGAAAAAATGAATGAATGAATGAACGAATGAAAGGATGAGAATGTCAATGTTAAGACTGTATAGGAAGAAACTCTCTCACCTTTCAAAGGACTGTGTGCCTTACCCTCAAAGAAGGGCATACTATTTTTTGTGTTGATGGGCTTCCTCCCCTTATTGTAGGAGAAAAGTGGCTGAATAATTAAACATCTCATGTGTGAGAACCTAAAGAAAATGGAAAGACCAGAATAAATGTATGGGAAGAAAGATTTAGATCTGCGGACAGGCCTCTAGGACCCCAACTCTGACAGGGCTCTGACATTGCCAGGCTGGTGGCCAAGTTCACGAATGTTGTAAGGGGACACCGTATGAGGGACAAGAACTCCCCTGGACAGAAGGCCAATCCAGGACTTCAGCCCTAGGACAAGGTCAGTGGCCTCATCCAGAGAGTAGGAACAACAGCCTTCCTGACCTTCAGGACTTCTCTTACCAATATAATCAATGACTGTGTGAGGACACCTCCCAACATTAACCTTAGGACCCTCTGTACTCTAAGGGACCACCAGATACCTATTCTATGTGAGGGAGATTGTTGGAAGGGAGGGGGAGAGTTCCTACTGTGCTTTGTAGGGAACCATGCATATTAGTAACTCCTGTGCTGAAGATAGAGGGAATGGTCACAGCTCTTGAAAACAAATATTTTCACAATATCCCTTTTTTTAATAAATTTATTTATTTATTTATTTATGGCTGCATTGGGTCTTCGTTGCTGCGCTCAGGCTTTCTCTAGTTGTGACGAGCAGGGGCTACTCTTCATTGTGGTACACAGGCTTCTCGTTGCAGTGGCTTCTCTTGTTCCGGAGCACAGGCTCTAGGCACGCAGGCTTCAGTAGTTGTGTCACGTGGGCTCAGCAGTTGTGGCTCATGGGCTCTAGAGCGCAGGCTCAGTGGTTGTGGCGCACGGGCTTAGTTGCTCTGCAGCATGTGGGATCTTCCCGGACCAGGGCTCGAACCCATGTCCCCAGCATTGACAGGTGGATTCTTAACCACTGTGCCACCAGGAAGCCCTCCATATTTTTTATGCTCTATTAGACATAAACTTGAAGCCCAGCTCCACCATTTGCTAGCTATGTGACCTTGGTAAAATTACCTAAACTTTATAAGCCTTAATTTCTTCATCTATAAAATGCTAATTAGAATCAAATAGGACTGATTACTCTGAAAATTAAATGAGATAATGCATATAAAACATTTCACATGACACTTTACTTACAAAGAAGAAAGGAAACTGTTCTTTTCCTCAAGAGGTATAGAATTAATATGTACATAGTTACACCAAAAATAACAAGTCCTGAATAGGAGGGCCCACCAAAATCTCTGCCATTTTTAGGATTTCATGATCAGTACATTTGGGAAATGTGTAGTACAATATCTTCCTTTTGGAGATTTACACTGCCATTAGAGACTCTCAGAACCCTTGCAATATACAACCTGATTAACTACTTAGCCCTTGGGTTTTCAACATTGTATGTACACAAACTATTAACATCTTTCAGATTTAGTCTTCCCCAAAACACAGTTTGGGGAAACTTCCACTTCTGTCCTAGGTGGTTGTTATTGACTGAGTGTTTGTGTTGCCCCCAAATTCATATGTTGAAGCCCTAACACAGAATGGGATGGTATTAGGAGGTAGGACCTGTGGGAGGTAATTAGGTTTAGATGAGGTCATGAGGGTGGAGCCTCCTGATGGGATTAGTGTCTTTATAAGAGGAGGAAGAGACCAGACCCCTCTCTCCAGCACAAGGAAGAAAAGGTCCTGTGGGCACACCAAGATATATTAGCCACCACAAGCCAAGGAAAGAGGCCTTAGAATGAAATCTACCTTGCTAGAAACTTGATCTTGGACTTTCCAGACTCTAGAACTGTGAGAAATAAATTTCTGTTGTTTAAGCCTCCCAGTCTGTGGTATTTTGTTATAGCAGCCAGTTAATGAAATAATTGCAATCATATTTACTCTCTCCCTAAAGCAACTAAAAAACAAACTAAAACAACAGGTGTCAAGACATGTGGGACATCAAACACTAAGGACGGTGAACCTTACATTGCCCCAACTTACTGCCTATAGAAAGGTCCCATGATGCAACACAGGAAGGGGAAACCCAGCAAGAATTTGATGGTCTCCCTGAGTTGAAGAAATGGAACTAGGAGGCCAAGGAGGCCAAGGCAACAGGAGTTTGCAGGACAGAGTACTGGAGAGGAGAGCGATGCACAGAGAAGTGAAACTAAGGATCTGCAAAAAAATCCTTTTCAACTATCCAGCTGGGAGCTTTCCTCAGAGCATGCATGTAAGGAAACTACCCAAGGCCAAGAAAAAAAAAAACTACACTAAAGTATTAGAACAATCCCTTGAGCTCACACAGGGCCAGGATGGTGCCTGTTCCCACCAGCCAAAGTGGAAAACCTCATAATTCATGGGGCATTAGGCAGAGTATTCAAAAGCGTTTTGCCTCATTAGTGGAGAATATTAATCCTCAAACCAATGGCGCTATGGTCCCACCTAACAAACCTTAACAGCAAAACTGAAGATCAAATGGTTTCCAAGTAACTTAACCCTAACCCAAAAGAGAGCTCAAGAATACCTATAGGAATACAAATATACCCAGCACTCAACAAGGTAAAATTTACAATATTTGGCATTTAATTTAAAAATTACCAGGCATGCAAAGAAGTAGGAAAATTCACTTCATAAGAGGCAAGAAACCAGTAAATCAAAACTGATTGAAAAGACACAGATGATAGAATGTGTGAACAAGGACATTAAAAGTTTTTTATAACTGTCCCATATGTTCAAAAAGCTAAAGGAAAAACTAACCATGTTAAGTAGAGACACGGAAGATATTTAAAAGTTCCAAATCAATCTTCTGGAGAAAAACAAAAATACAGTGAGATGAAAAATAGCTGGATGTTTTAACATAAAATTAGACATTTCAGAAGAAAAGATTAGTGAAACATGAAGAAATTGCAATAGAAAGTATTCAAAATGAAATACAAAGAGAAAAAAAAGACTGGAAAAAAAATGAAAAGATAAATGAGATATATGTCAGCTTCAGACAACCTAATATACTTGTAATTAGAATCCCTAAGGTGGGGGGTAGAGAGGGTGATATTTGCAAAAATAAAGATATAAAATTTTCTAAATTTGATGAAAAATAACCTCATGTGCAAGAAGATCAACAAACCCCAAGCACAAGAAACATAAACTGCAACAAGACAAATCATAAATTTGGTTAAAAGCGGTGATAAAGAGAAAATCTTAAAAGCAGCTGAAGAACTCTCATTCTATGCAGAGAAATGAGGTTAAGGATGACAGCATGTTACTTGCCAGAAACATGCCACCTAGAAGACAGTAGAGTAATATCTTTAAAGTACTGAAAGAAAAAATATTGTCAATCTAGAGTTTTTTACCCAGTAAAATTATCTTTCAAGAATGAATGGGGAGGGACTTCCCTGGTGGCACACTGGTTGAGAATCCACTTGCCAATGCAGGGTACACGGGTTCAATCCTTGGTGCAGGAAGATCCCACATGCCGCAGAGAAACTAAGCTGGTGCACCACAACTACTGAGCCCACACACCAGAACTATTGAAGCCCATGTCCCTAGAGCCCATGCTCCACAACAGGAAAAGCCACCACAGTGAGAAGCCCACACACCGTAACAAAGAGTAGCCCCCGCTCACAGCAGCTAGAGAAAACCCTCGCACAGCAACGAAGACCCAATGCAGCCAAAAACAAAATTAAAATTAAAAAAATATCTTAACACTTAAAAAAAAACTGTTAAAAAAAAGAATGAATGGGAAATAAAGATAATTTTTTCACACATTCAAAAGCTGAAAGAATTTATCACCAGCAGACATGCCTTAAAAGAAATGGTAGGAGGCGGAGTCAAGATGGTGGTGCGGGAAGACGTGGAGTTAGCATCTCCCCACAACTAGGCCACCTGCCGGCTGCTGGTGGGGAACTCTGACGCCCAAGGAGACAGGAGGAACCCCAAAGTGAACCAGTAGGACATAGGGGGACAGAGGGGGGAGGAAAAGTGAAGCCAGACAGGATCAGCACCCCTGAGGCTGGGGACGTCATGAAAGGCAGGCGGGCGGGACTCTCCGGGAAGAGCGGGAGAGGAGTGGAGGGCAATCACCTGGCCCACTCAGGCCAGGAAGCCTGCTGAGCTCCCAAGCCAGTACCCACCCCCAAAGCCCCATCCAGGCCACGTGGGTCCTGGGGGCATAGGAGGGAGGCGGGGGAGGTCAGCACAGGCAGGTGGGAGGGGACCTCCCAGACCAGAGGAGCAGGAGAGGAGAGGAGGGCATGTGCCCTGCCCAGCTGAGCCCAGGAAGCCTTCTGGGCTCCCAGGTGAGGTACCCCTCCCACTGATACAAGTGGTGGGGGGTACACCTGGGCCCCTTCTGTTCCTTGAGCCTAAGCCCCACCCCCACAGCCCCCACAGCCTTTTCCAGCCCTGTGGGTCCTAAACATAGGCCCCACCCACCGTCCAAAGCTCACCTTTGCTTAGGCCCTGCCCTCCACAGCCAAGGCCTTCCCCCCACTCTTTCTTTTCCCTCCTCCTCTTTTTTACTAATGTGGTATTGATGTACCTTCCTGTTGTTGATTCATCTGTATTTTTATTTTTATATTCTTTCTAACATATCTGTTAGTTTCCTAGTCTAATTTTATTTTTTACTTTGTTATTGTTTTTTGCCACCCCACATTGCTTGCGTGATCTTGATTCATGAGCTGGGAGTCGGGCCAAAGCTCCTGTGGTGGGAGCTCCAAGTCCGAACCACTGGACTAACAGAGAAACGCAGACCCCAGGGAATATTCATCGGAGTGAGGTCTCACAAAGTTCCTCATCTCAGCACCAAGACCGAGCTCTACCCAATAGCTTACAAACTCCAGTGAAGGAAGCCTCAGGCCAAACAACCAGTAAGACAGGAACACAATCCCACTCATTAAAAAAAGAAAAAAATGGGGGGCTTCCCTGGTGGCTCAGTGGTTGAGAGTCCGCCTGCCAATGCAGGGGACACGGGTTCGCGCCCTGGTCCAGGAAGATCCCACGTGCCGCGGAGCGGCTAGGCCCGTGAGCCATGGCCACTGAGCCTGCGTGTCTGGAGCCTGTGCTCTGCAACAGGAGAGGCCACAACAGTGAGAGGCCCGCGTACCGCAAAAAATATATATATACTATGAGATGGCAGAAGAATATGTCACAGATGAAGGAGCAAGGTAAAAACTTACAAGACCACATAAATGAAGAGGAAATAGGCAATCTACCTGAAAAAGAATTCAGAGTAATGATAGTATACATGATCCACAATCTCGGAAGTAGAATGGAGGCATGGATTGAGAAAATACAAGAAAAGTTTAACAAAGATCTAGAAGAACTAAAGCACAAACAGAGAGATGAACAACACAATAACTGAAATGAAAAATACACTAGAAGGACTCAATAACAGAATAACTGAGGCAGAGGAATGAATAAGTGAGCTTGAAGACAAAATGGTGGAAAAAACAGCTGAGGAGCAGAATAAAGAAAAAAGAATGAAAAGAATTGAAGATAATCTCAGAGACCTCTGGGACAACACTAAACGCATCAACATTCAAATTATAGGGGTCCCCGAAGAAGAAGAGAAAAAGAAAGGGACTGAGAAAATATTTGAAGAGATTATAGTCAAAAACTTCCCTAACGTGGGAAAGGAAATAGTCCAAGTCCAGGAAGCACAGAGAGTCCCATACAGGATAAACCCTAGGAAAAACACAATAAGACACATAGTAATCAAACTAACAAAAATTAAATTCAACGAAAAAATATTAAAAGCAGCAAGGGCAAAACAAAAAATAACATACAAAGGAATCCCCATAAGGTTATCAGCTGATTTTTCAGTGGAAACTCTGCAGGCCAGAAGGGAGTGGCAGGATATACTTAAAATGATGAAAGAGAAAAATCTATAACCAAGATTACTCTACCCAGCAAGGATCTCATTCAGATTTGATGGAGAAGTCAAAAGCTTTTCAGACAAACAAAAGGTAAGAGAATTCAGCACCACCAAACCAGCTCTACAACAAATGCTGAAGAAACTTCTCTAGGTGGGAAACAAAAGAGAAGAAAAAGACCCACAGAAACAATCCCAAAACAATTAAGAAAATGGTAATAGGAACATATCAATAATAACCTTGAATGTAAATGGATTAAAGGCCCCAACCAAAAGACACAGACTGGCTGAATGGATACAAAAACAAGACCCATATATATGCTGTCTACAAGACACCCACTTCAGACCTAGGGACACATACAGACTGAAAGTGAAGGGATGGAAAAACATATTCCATGCAAATGGAAACCAAAAGAAAGCTGGAGTAGCAATACTCATATCAGATAAAATAGACTTTAAAATAAAGACTGTTACAAGAGATAAGGAGGGACACTACATAATGATCAAAGGATAAATCCAAGAAGATATAACAATTATAAATGTTTATGCACCCAACATAGGAGCACCTCAATACATAAGGCAAATGCTAACAACCATGAAAGGAGAAATTGGCAGTAACACAATAATAGCAGGGGACTTTAACACCCTACTTACACCAATGGACAGATCATCCAAACAGAAAATAAATAAGGAAACACAGGCTTTAAATGACACAATAGATTTAATTGATATTTATAGACCATTCCACCCAAAAGTGGCAGAATACACTTTCTTCTCAAGTGCACACGGAACATTCTCCAGAATAGATCATATCTTGGGTCACAAATCAAGCCTCAGAAAATTTAAGAAAATTGAAATCATATCCAGCATCTTTTCTGACTACAATGCCATGAGATTGGAAATCAATTACAGGAAAAAAACTGTAAAAAACACAAATACAAGGAGGCTAAACAGTGCACTACTAAATAACCAAGAGATCACTGAAGAAATCGAAGAAGAAATTAAAAAATACATAGAAACAGATGACAATAAAAACATGACAACCCAAAACCTATGGGATGCAGCAATAGCAGTTCTAAGAGGGAAGTTTATAGCAATTCAATCTCACCTTAAGAAACAAGAAAAATCTCAAATAAACAATCTAACCCTACACGTAAAACAACCAGAGAAAGAATAACAAAGAAAACCCAAAGTCAGTAGAAGGAAAGAAATCATAAAGATCAGAGCAGAAATAAATGAAATGAAAATGAAGAAAACAATAGCAAAGGTCAGTAAAACTAAAAGCTGTTTTTTGAGAAGATAAACAAAATTGATAAACCCTTAGTCACACTCATCAAGAAAAGAAGGGAGAGGACACAAACCAATAAAATTAGAAATGGAAAAGGAGAAATCACAACTGACACTGCAGAAATACAAAGGATTATAAGAGACTACTACAAACAACTATATGCCTATAAAATGGACAACCACAAAGAAATGGACAAGTACAATTGGAAAAGTACAATTTTCCAAGACTGAACCAGGAAGAATTAGAAAATATAAACAGACCTATCACAAATAATGAAATTGAAACTGTAATTAAAAATCTTCCAACAAACAAGAGTCCAGGACCAGATGGCTTCAAAGGCGAATTCTCTCAAACATTTAGAGAAGAGCTAACACCAATCCTTCTCAAACTCTTCCAAAACATTGCAGAGGGATAAACACTCCCAAATTCATTCTACGAAGTCACCATCACCCTGATATCAAACCAGAAAAAGATAACACCAAAAAAGAAAATTATAGGCCAATATCACTGATGAACATAGATGCAAAAATCCTGAACAAAATACTAGCAAACAGAATCTAACAGCACATTAAAAGCATCATACACCATGATCAAGTGGGATTTATCCCAGGGATACAAGGATTCTTCAATATACACAAATCAATCAATGTGATAAACCACATTAACAAGTTAAGGAATAAAGACCATATGATCATCTCAATAGATGCAGAAAAACTTTTGACAAAATTCAACACCCATTTATGATAAAAAGCCTCCAGAAAATGGGCCTAAAGGGAACCTACTTCAACATAATAAAGGCCATATATGACAAACCCACAGCAAACATCATACTCAATGGTGAAAAACTGAAAGCATTTCCACTAAGACCAGGAACAAGACGAGGATGTCCACTCTTGCCACTCTTATTCAACATAGTTTTAGAAGTCTTAACCACAGCAATCAGAGAAGAAAAAGAAATAAAAGGAATACAAATTGTAGAATGGGCATCATCAGAAAATCTACAAACAACAACTGCTGGAGAGGGTGTGGAGAAATGGGAACCCTCTTGCACTGTTGGTGGGAATGTAAATTGATACAGCCACTATGGAGAACAGTTTGGAGGTTTCTTAAAAAACTAAAAATAGAATTACCATATGACCCAGCAATCCCACTACTGGGCATATACACTGAGAAAACCATAATTCAAAAAGAGGCATGTACCACAATGTTCATTGCAGCACTATTTACAATAGCTAGGACATGGAAGCAACCTAAGTGTCCATTGACAGATGAATGCATAAAGAAGACGTGGCACATGTATGCAATGGAATATTACTCAGCCATAAAAAGAAATGAAATTGAGTTATTTGTAGTGAGGTGGATGGACCTAGAGTCTGTCATACATAGTGAAGTAAGTCAGAAAGAGCAAAACAAATACCGTATGCTAACGCATATATATGGAATCCAAAAAAACAAAAATGGTACTGATGAACCTAGTTACAGGGCAGGAATAAAGACTTAGACATAGAGAATAGACTTGAGGACATGGAGTGGGAGGGGGAAGCTGGGCGAAGTGAGAGTAGCATCAACATATATACAGTACCGAATGTAAAAATAGTTGGCTGGTGGGAAGCAGCAGCATAGCACAGGGAGATCGGCTCAGTGCTTTGCGATGACCTAGAGGGGTAGGATAGGGAGGGTGGGAGGGAGGCTCAAGAGGGAGGGGATATGGGGACATGTGGCTGATTCACTTTGTTGTGCAACAGAAACTAACACAGTACTGTGAAGCAATTATACTCCAATAAAGATCTATTAAAAAAAACCATAATGAAAAAGGATATTATATATGTATAATTGTGTCACTTTGCTGTACAGCAGAAATTAACACAACATTGTAAATCAACTATACTTCAATAAAATTAATTTTTAAAAAATGGTAAAGGGAATCCTGCAAGCAGAAGGAAAATGACATTGGAAGGAAACCTGGATCTACACAAGGTAATGGAGAGCACTGGAAATAATAATTATGTAGGTAAATATAAAAACTTTTTTCTTATGATTTAAATCTATTTTTAAAATAAACCGTGTCAAGCAAAAATAATAAGAAATTATGAGGTTTATATAGAAGTAAAATGCATGGCAATAGCACAACAGCAAGTAGAGTAGAAATGTAGTATACATAGTTTAAGGTTGTCCACGTGAGTGGTATGACTATCACTGGAAGGTATACTATGATAAGTTTAAGATGTATATAATAAATCTTAAGGCAACCGCTAAAATAAAACAACAGTTATTATAATAAGCCAAAGGAGATAAAGTGGAATCATAAAAACATGCAGTTCAGAAGAAGGCAGAAAAAGGAGTAAAAAAGATACAAAATACACATGGAGAAAATAGCAAATAGCAAAATATTCAGCCAAATCAATAATCACATTAAAATGTAAGATTTAAATGTAAACATTTCAATTAAAAGGCAGAGATTGTCAGATTAGATAAAAAACAAGACCTAACTATATATTCCTTTTAATTAACCCACATTATTATGAAGGTATGTTTAGGTTAAAAGGATGAAAAAAGATATAGCATGCTAATGCTAATCAAAAGTAACCTGGAGTGGCTGTATAACTATCAGACAAATTAGATTTCAAAGTAAAGAAAGGAACGTTACCATAATGATAAAAGGTGAAATCATCAAGAATATATAACAGCCCTAAATGTTTATACATACAACAGAGTTTCTAAAATTATGAAGCAAAACTGATAGAGGAGAAAGGAAAAAGAGGCAAGTCTAAAATCATAGTCAGAGATTTTAGCACCCCTCTATCAATTATTTACAGAAAAATTAGGCAGACAAATCAGGATGTTGGTGTTGGTAGTTTTGTGCTGATCTTCTGAGGTTCTTTCTGTGCTCTTTCAACACATAATTTCAAATCTTTTTTTTTTTTAATTTCAAGAAAATTTTCTTGAAATATAGTGTTTAGTATTTGTTCTGTTTTCTTGTTTTTGGTTTTCTTCTACAGGAAACCCTGGGATAGTAGGTCCCCTGATGTCTTTACATTGCTCTATTAGATAAGCCTTCTTCACTTTTCAGTGAATGAAACTGATGATCAGAAAGATTACGCAGTTTGTTCAAGCTTCCACAGCTTGTAGGAAGAGAAGAACTCTGGCCTGCTCAACTCTGAATCCTGAGGTCTTTCTCCCACACTACCCTGCTGCCTGAATCCAGAAATCGGCCTTTCACTGCATTCATTTCACTGCCTTTCTGTCCCATGGTCACTCTCATATGTCTTAAAACCTTGCTTCTCAAAGTAAGGTCCTTGGACCAGCAGCACTGGCATCACCTGGGAACTCATTAGAACTGCAGAATCTCCCTTGCTTTAGGACTTCTGAATGAGAATCCGAATTTTTACAAGGTGCCCTGGTGATTCCTGTGCCGTTAAAACTTGAGAAGCGCTGCTCTAGGAGAAATATCTGAAGGCGATTCATGCAGCGGTTCTCAAACTTTTACTGCCCGTTAAACGAATCACCTTGGAATCATTTAAAAATCCTGATACCACAATTCCTACCAAGTAAGTCAGAATCTCTTGGGATGGAGCCCATGCATCAGTATATTTTAAAACTCCCCAAAAGTACAGCCAAGTTTTGACACCAGTGCTTAAGGAAGAGCTTTTTAGTCCTTAACGTTCCTAGGAATCACCCGGGAGCATCTTAAACGACAGATACTGATTTAGTGGATCCGGGGCGGGTCCTGAGATTCTGCATTTCTAACAAGTTCCCAGATGACAGATGCTACTGGTCCGAGGAGTTTCTGGAGCAAAATGAAACTCCCCGGGGTTTCTTTCAACAATACCAATAAATGCAAATAGCACAGAATCAAGGTAAGCTTATCTAAGGCACAGTCCTGGCCCACTCATCTCTGAGTGAGATACAGTAAGGAGCTCTGGGAGAAGGGATCGGGTGCTTCAGGCTCTTCCGTGGCCTTCCCGCTTGCTTCACACCTGGTGCTGGGCTGGGCAACCACACCAAGCCTGGGCTGGTGGGCCAGCCAGCATCGGGCTACAGCACTGGGGCCCCAGGGCAGAGCTCTTGCAAGTACGCGCTTCTCCTTTCCGGCTACCTGTGCCTTCATGGGCCGTCTACCTTTTCTTCCCCTAGTTATCCTCTCACTTCTCCCTGGGGTCCTGCGTCTAGGCTTACCAGCAGGCCCTGGGGCACTAGCTCAGCCCCGTGTGTGCTTACTCGGGCTAAGTCAAAACTGCAAAAGTTCAGGCCATAACACTGAGGAACTCAAGCCAGGAGAATAAGGGCCACAGGATGAGCGACCAAGAGACCCGGCGTGACGGAACTCGATTTGTTGTTCATCCCGGCTCCATGCATGGCAGGCAAGATTCAGTCTGACGACTGGAGCTTGGCAGGACTTAACACACACTGTGCTCACTCCAGCTTCTAATTTACATATTTTTCTCCCTTGGCAAGACCCAAGCAACTGTCATCAGCAAGTTGTGTGGGACCTGCCGAGTGCGAGGTGGGGCTGTGTTGGGTCCAGAGTTTTGACTCAGATCCCGTGGCCTCCAGCAGGCAGGGCTGGGTTGGTTGGTTGTGACGTGACGGCTGAGTAAGGGGTCCCTCTGGACACACTGAGGCTGAGGAAGCCCCCTGGCCCTGTTTCTAAGAAGGCAGGACACTTACCCAAAATTCCAGTGGGCCCAAAATTAACTTATACAACAGAGCAAACTAATTCACTTTTCTCTAGGGTTGGCAGAAAAAAAAAAAAGAAAAATGGGAAGGGAAGGGAAAACTGAGAACTTAAGACGTCTAGTGCACGGGCCACCAAGTAGGGGATTCTTTCTAACTGGGATTATCCCATGTTTTTTATTTGGGGCTTGTTCACTGATGTTTCTAAGCCCTACTTACAAGGCATTTTACCACGTGCCACATAAAACTGGCCATCAGAGCACAAACTGTTTACCCTCTGCAATAACACCTGCCCATCCCCCACCCCTCCCACCCTCCAGATTCTTGAGACTCTTTAATTTCCTGCCAAGGATTTAGAGAAAGCCACTCTGGGAACTAAAAGAGTTAATGTAGCTCAAAGGCTGAGCAAGTTTCTCCTCTCTACTGATAGCATAATTAATCCTTATTGTTCCCCAAAGGATAGCCAAGGGAATGCTTCATTTCCCAGATGCGGGTGTTCAACAACCTCCCAGAGGCTCTGGTCCCAGCTACTAAGTGGCCAAGTACCCGCAGCACAATCAGTGGGTTGGACCCAGCCTCTCAGATGGGCCTCTGGTCTCCCATGACAGGTCTAAGTAGATTTAGTTTCCTGTCTTCACTTCCCCAAGCCTAATAACACCCCCTGGGGGCACTATTTAAATGTAGGCGTTTGCGGGTGGAAACAAAAGAAGAGATTACTTCCTGGCGAGTGAGTAATTGGCCTAGTGAAACTTCACCTGGGGGTAGCTAGTTAACCAGTAGAGAGCAGAGGTGGAAGCAACTCTGGAGGGAAGTACAGGACAAGTGGAGAAACAGCCCAGTGTTTGGAGATTGTCTGTTTATGGGACTGGAAGTTTCAGCCTGGCCACTGGGGCCCTCTGACAGCCCTAAGCATCCAATAAATTAGAGGAACTTCTTAAGGGCTCTAAGACCCAGGCCTTGAACTGTCTGCCTTGGAAAGCCCCAGAGTTAAGGTCCTGCTCTCACCCACTTGTTCTCAGTGCGGTTGCTAAGAAGCAGCATCCCCATCACCTGGGAATTTGTTAGAAATGCACATTTTCAGGCACCGTACCAGACCCGCTGAGTTCAAATCTCTGGCGGTGGGATCCAGCAATCTGTGACTTAACAAGCCCTCCCGGTGATTCTGGCACAGGCTCAAGTATGAGCACTACTGCTCATCGTTTTTTCAGCCCCTTGAAATCAGGCTGCCTTGGGAGCATCCAGAGGTAATGGATGTGACTTTGGGTCACAAAGTGGGGCTTGCAAGTTAGATTGTCAGGTTCTGAATATTAGCTCTGCAACTCCCTAGTCATGTGACCTTGCAAATTGGTTCCCTCAAATAACACCTCTTCCACAGGAGGTCATGAGCATATAATAGTTTCTGTCTCTTTCCCACTCCACTGTTTCTGATAGGAAATTTACAGAACAAGACCTACTGTCCTTAGAGTGAAAATCTGCAAGACAGGAAATGGCCACACATGTATAGGATGCTAATGTTAATATGTTTTAATTAACATTTTTTAATGGTTCTAGGTTTAAGAGTTCAGTTCAGCCTTTGAATCCTGACGATAAGGATTTTTTCTTTTAGCAGAAATATATTTCCTCATGCTGACTTTCATCCAAATAGTTTCAAATATTAAATTAAAACTTTCCTAAAAAGTGAAACTTAACTTCATGCAATAATGCTTCCCTTTTTTTTTAATTTTAAAGATATATTTATTGGAATGTAATCTTGGGCCAAAGAATATGAACTCTCTCAAGGATTTTCATATACATGTATCACCAAAGTACTTTCCATAATCTCTATGTAACGCTGCAGTCATGCACCTCTTTCATTTAATAACTTTTCACAATGATGGAGTTGATCAACTCTCAACTTCACTTCCTGATTGAATAGAACACAGGAGAGTGAAAGGTAAAAACACGTAATAAATGTCCCATTTGGGGCTGAGATGTCAAGGAGCACAGGTGGGCAATGATGTCCCTGAAGCAAGACTGTGCCCATAACCGTGATACCTAGTCATTCACGGTATTGGTTTGCTAGGACTGCCATAACAAAATACCAGGTTGGGCGGCTTAGACAACAGAATTTAATCTTCTCACAGTTCTGGAGGCCAGAAGTCCAAGATCATGGTGTTGGCAGGCTCCTTCTGAAGTCTCTCTCCTTGGCTTGCAAACGGCTGCCCACTTGCTGCCTCGTCACATGGTCTTCCTTCTGTGTGTGCATCCCAGGTTTCTCTTTGTGTGTCCAAATATCCACTTCCTTATTTTCTTCTTCTTCTTTTTTTCTTTATTTTTTTTATACAGCAGGTTCTTATTAGTTATCCATTTTATACATATTAGTGTATACATGTCAATCCCAATCTCCCAGTTCATCACACCACCAACCCCGCCACTTTCCCCGCTTGGTGTCCATACATTAGTCCTCTACATCTGGTTTTTTTTTTCCTTTTTAAGAGAGAGAGGAAGCGTAATTTGGGCTTTTCGTATATATAATTCAGGATCAGGCAAGGTTAACACAACTAATCAAAACAATGTGAGCGTCTTCCTTCTTAAGGCACGACACTTGATTCTATATTGCATGCTATATTGTTTTTTGCTTATATATTAAAAAGTATATCTTTATAGCAAGAATTTTAGAAAATACAGAGAACTATGAAGAGAAAAGAAAACACCCATATCCTACTGCTTAGAGATTGTCACTCAAGTACTGTTAAGGTTTCAGTATATTTCTCTGTGGTTTGGTTTTCTGCTCACAGGTGTAACTATTAATATGTGTACATATAGAAAAACTTTTTCATAGGAGCTCACTGTATTGTTGTGATCACCTCAACTCAAAATTTGGTTCAATGTCAAAACTGATGATGCCACACATGCACCAGCAGGATATGAAAAGGTTTATTACTCACATTATGAGGTATTCTGGGGAATGCAGGGCAGACTTCAAAGAAGGTCCAAAAATGGCTCGAAAGAGCAGAGAAAGGAGACTGGCTTGGGGGTTTTAGTGTGCATAGAAGCGGGGGCTGGGTGAGGGTTCCTGCACGGGGACTGGAGCCTTGCATGGTTTGAACTTCCTGCTGGTGCCAAAGGAGGTTGAACCTGGGAGGGCTCCTCAGCTTGCCCAGCCGTGGGCCAGACAGGGAAAGGGAGAGGGGCTTGAAGGTTGTCGGCAGACAAACCTCAAAACTGGAGTTAGACTCCATTACTTGCACAGTTTTGCATCTTTGTCTTAAATTTAGCATTGCGTGTTGTACTACCGTTAATGGTGACCAAAAGCTTTATTGTCAAATTTAATTTCTTTTGACATTGGTGTCTTGTGGCAATGCCTGTTTTCCCTGTAACTGATCATTTATTTATTCATATTATGGAAGGTTGTGTAGGTTAAAAAACAACATTGATTTTTTTTCTTATAAAACAAATTTTTAAAAATCATGGAGCATACACACACTACTATATATAAAATAGATACACAACAAGGACCTACTGTATAGCACAGGGAACTATACTCAATATTGTGTAATAACCTATATGGGAAAAGAACCTGAAAAAGAATATATATACATATATGTATAACTGACTCACTTTGCTGTACACCTGAAACTAACACAAGATTGTAAATCAACTATACTTCAATTAAAAAATAAACTAATTAAAAATAAATAAAATAAAATGCAAATTGAAACAACAGCAAATCATGGCAGAATAAAACATAGCATATATTCTGAGAACAAGGCATTAATAAGTTTTCCTTGAAAATAAATACAGATTGCTCAGGGAAGAGAATACAAATAGTTTTCCTGTCTGTGAGTATATTTGCATTTTTTATGATCACACATTCTACATTCTACAGAATGTGTGAGTCACATATCTAATCTGCTTCTAAATATTGGTCCTAAAGAATGTAAGTATTTACAATCCTACAGTTGGAGTCCACACCTTGTGACAACAAAAGACAACTCAAGTCAGCTTCAAACAGGAATTATAACTAACCTCAGGGCTATTTTTTCCAACTGTAATAAAGAATGTTCCAACATCATAAATGACTGAAGATAATCCTCTGTCATGTTGTGCATCTAGGTTATAAAAATATATGCACTGCTTTGAAGAAAGGTTCTGGTCCACTGATGTCAATTGAAGGTCAGATTATGGAAAACTGGCATTGTTTCAACAAGAAATGAAGCCTGCTTATGTTTCTCTCGGTATTTTTGAATAAAGAATCTTACTACGTAGGTTCCAACTTGAAGATTTAATTAAGGGCATGAGGAGTGATTGATTCTAGATGTTGATCAGAGAAGATGACTCGCCGTGTGTTAGAGAAGCACCTTCCATTGAAATGTATGAGGGAAACAAAATCTGGTTTCTGATTGAAGGTCTACTGAAAGACATTTTGAATAGACCGGAAGAGCAGAACAAATTGGAATATCTTATTCCAAGATTAAAAATCACTTTTTAAAAAAAGAAGCTATTTGGGCTTCCCTGGTGGCGCAGTGGTTGAGAGTCCGCCTGCCGATGCAGGGGACGCGGGTTCGTGCCCCGGTCCGGGAGGATCCCATATGCCGCGGAGTGGCTGGGCCCGTGAGCCATGGCTGCTGAGCCTGCGTGTCCGGAGCCTGTACCCCGCAACGGGAGAGGCCACAACAGTGAGAGGCCCGCGTACCACAAAAAAAAAAAAAAAAAAAAAAAGAAGAAGCTATTTGGTAGAAACCTTAGCCAATCCTATTTTTTTCCCTTTAATGCAAAAGAACTTGTCATCCCAAGAAATAAGGTATGCCTTTTGAGCTAAAGTGTAAAGATTGACAATACAATGTCAAAATGATAGCTAGATTGGGGAGATATAAGAAAAGAGGATGGAGGCGGGGTGAACAATTGAGAAGGAATGCTCTTCACGGTTTTTAATTTAGAGAAATGGGCGTTCCTCATAGTTCCCCTAATAGGTACGGTTCAGCCGTGGCAGAAATGTTCCTGGAGCACAACGTCTTCTGGTGATTGCCATCTCCAGGAAGCTTCCCCCCAGCTTCTATGCTGATCATCAATAATTCCAATAATGTATACAGAGTGGTTAACACATGTCTGTCACACAGTTTGCACTGAAAGATGTTAATGTGATGATGATGGTGATGATGACATGGCTATTGCCCTCCAGGAGTTCACAGCCTAGGGGAGGGAGCATTCAAGTAAACAGGTGATCATAATACAGTGCTGTGAGAATATTGCATGAAGTGTGATCAGGACTTTAGATAGGAGAACTCTACCGAGACGGGGGGTGGGGGGGGGGTGGGCAGGGGAGCGGGTGGGGACCACATCATTCAGTCAACACACAGAAGTGCTGCGTGGATGTGCATGGGTGGCTGACAACCGCTTGTTTGTCCATCTGCTGTGTAAACAGGAACAGAGTTGGGTTCAGACAACTGCTGCTTTATTCATTTCCTTTTCCTTGTGCTACATAGGACCAGGATCTCCAGGAGCTTTTTAAAATACCACTTCGGTTGCTGTTGAAGACTAGATTGGATTTGTATTCCAGTCATCAGAGCTTTCATTGTAATATAAAGGGGCATGCAGGATGGAAAGAGAAAGAATTATGGTTGTTTAGGAAACGGAGCACTGTTTCCTGTGATTACAATCTCAAGGCTAAAGTTCAATGCTCACTGCAGAAGTTTCTTGACAGCATTGTGTACCTGTCAAAAGGTTTTGAAAGAATATAAAACTCAGGTTCTTTGGGGCTCCAGGAGACGCTGGCTCAGGACTCTGGCAAGAGACCCTTTGTCTGTTGACCTGTCTTGAATGGCCTTCCCTGGCCCTGGTCGCCTAAAGACTTGGCCTCCTGCTTCCTGGTCATCTGGGAACATGGTTTTTATTGTCTCAGCCTACCCATAAAAAGCAGGGTAAATATTCAGTCATTAACCAGTTGTCAATAAGTATCCAAAATGCCCAAAGTGCCGTGGTAGGCTTCATGAGGGACACCTGATCCCTGTCCTTGGTGATTCCGATCTGGCTAGAACGGTAATGTCTACACTAGGAAAGAATTAGTACCACACTGGGCTACCATAGGAGGCTTACAGATACTGAGTGTCACAGGACATTGGAAGTGGAAGAGAACTGCTTTGCTGTATGTAGGTATTCGGGGAAGGAACAAGAGGGTGGTAGATGGTCAGCTGAATGGATAGATGAGAGGGTAGAGGGGTGGGCGGACAGATGGGTGCCTGCACACATGCGTGGGTGCTGTGGTGTAACTCAGTGGCTTTTTCTTTTTTTGGTTTTTGGTTTTCGTTTTCGTGTTTTGGCTGCGCTGGGTCTTCGTTGCAGCGTGCGGGCTCTTCGTTGCGGGCTTTTCTCCAGTTGTGTTGTGCAGGTTTAGTTGCCCCGTGGCATGTGGGATCTTTGTTTCCACGTCCCCTGCATTGGAAGGCAATTCTTAACCACTGGACCACCAGGGAAGTCCCACAGTGGTTTTCAAGCCAACTGGGCAAGAGTTGCCGGTCTGTCATTTACTAGTGACATGACCTCAGGAGATTTAAATAACTCCTTCAAACCCAGTTTCTTCACCTATAAAATAAGATGATAACACTTGCCTTGCAAGATTGCTGAGAGAATCAAGTGTGATAAGGTTTGTAAAACACCTCTTATATGGTAGGCACTCAATAAAGAGTGACTTATTTATATTCGTAATGGTCTAGAAAAGTTTCCAGGTGGACGTGAATTAAAGTCAGTCCTGGAGAAAGGATGGGATTGAGATGAATGGAAAGCAGGGAGAGGGTCCTCTGGCAGAAGAACAGCATGATGAGAGCGTGTGCCTAGAAAAGCTGGAAGCACATTCGGTGTCACTAAGGGGGGCTACCTGGAGCCATAGCTTGCTGAGGTGGCGAAGGCGAATTGAGGCCTGAGCTTAGAGGACTTGAAATGCTAAGGAGTTCCGTCCGGCTCTTCCCTAGAGGTCAGCAGGGAATACCGAAGGTTCAGAGGAAGCAGAAAGGTTCCCTCTGGGCCCCCTTTCTTCCTCAGCCCGACCTTGACAACATCCGGACTTCCTTTGAACTTGGAGGCTCTCATTTTTTACAGTATTTCTAGTTCCCCTTACCTTTTACAAGTAGCCCCTGGACTTCCTGTGCCCAGGACAGCTGCAGGACTGTGGCAGCCAGCCTTTCCTCCATTACAGAAACCCTCCTCTGACGGTGAAGAAGCAAATGCTTTTTAAAGGTTAGCTGTCACGGGGTTTCCCTGGTGGCGCAGCGGTTGAGAGTCCGCCTGCCGATGCAGGGGACACGGGTTCGTGCCCCGGTCCGGGAGGATCCCACATGCCGCGGAGCGGCTGGGCCCGTGAGCCATGGCCGCTGAGCCTGCGCTTCCGGAGCCTGTGCTCCGCAACGGGAGAGGCCACAACAGTGAGAGGCCCACATACAGCAAAAAAAAAAATAAATAAAAATAAAAGATTAGCTGTCACAAAGGGAAACAAGGCCCCTTAAACCTCCTTTGTCAAACAAATGCTCCCTGTGAATCAGAAGAGCTTCTGCCATGACTCACACTTTCACAAGGCTGGTGGAGAAGGCTGTCTGCCAGCAGATCTGGGGGCGCGGTGCCAAGCAACCAGAGGCCTTGGCTGGTGGGGTGCGGCTGTGCTTAGCACAGCCAAGCGGACCTCCTGGAGGCTGACCCCGGAACCCAGAAGGTGCCGGGAGGTTTCCTTCCATAGGAGGCAGCAAAAGCAGGGGGCGCGGCTCTTCACTGCTTTTGGAAAGCAAGAGCATTCAAGCTAAAAAGTAACCAGAGTCAGCTGATCCGAACGAGAGCTTCAGGGATAGCCTTCAGGAAGTCAGACAGTCCTGCAAAGTCAGCGGGCTATGTGCATTTTGTGGGGAGAGGACCCCTAGTTTTAGATACTTTTGGTTTTAAAACCCCCCTGGATGTCTTGATCACATCTCAACTCCTCACTTTGCCCAGAGAGCATGAGTGAGTGACTTCCCAAAGCTACTCCACCAGTGGGCAGCAGAGACGAGAGAGAAAGTGAGGTCTCCAGGGCCCTTTCCACTGCCCTGGCCCCACAAGAGAGCCTAAAATAAGACGACAGCCCATGATGTTCTGAACAGGGCCCCCTAGACAGAAATTAGACCTGTCAGATGGACTACTGTGGAAGTCTCGATCCCTCAGCCCCTCTGTGCCTTCCGGTGAAGCCCTTCCCCACAGCCCGCCCACCTGCCAGGCTGGCTTCCCATTAAGAGAACGACAGGCATTTGTGACGGGAGGATTGCTGAGGCTGGCTCCCTGATTATCAAGCACCTGGGGGCGGGGGATGGGCATGGGATTGTTGCTGAGTTTATGGCACTCTTGGCTGTACCCTCAGGGGAAACAGCAGATTGAGAGTAAGCAGAAACATGGGAGCA
This sequence comes from Leucopleurus acutus, assembly GCF_964270905.1. Lineage (NCBI taxonomy): Eukaryota > Metazoa > Chordata > Mammalia > Artiodactyla > Delphinidae > Leucopleurus > Leucopleurus acutus. The sequence continues at coordinate 53,044,351 of NC_139146.1, forward strand.
CTCTGGGGGTCTAGGAGTCACTGTTGCTTTTTTTTTTCATTTATTGGGGTGGCTGGTCATCACTTTGCCCTAACCTCCATGGGACATCATCACAGTTGTAGTGATAAAGAGCCTGTACTCTGGGCACTGACAGCTTGGGTTTGCATCCTGGCTGCATCGCTTTTTACTGATAAAACCTTGGGAAATTTCTTAACCTTCTAGCCCTTGGTCTTCCCATATGTAAAACAATATACTAGTGCCCGCCTTTGGCAAAGACAGATATGTGCCCACTGTTCACACACAGCCAGACTGTTCTTCCCAGCCCAGCCTCCCTTGCTGGTAGGTCTGCTATGGGATTGAATTCTCCAGCGAATGGAATCCAGCGCATGGAATGAGAGGGGAGTGATGTGCACTGATTCCAGGCCTGGCTCATGGAAACTTCCTGAGTGAGCCTCACATTCTCACTTAACCCATCTGCTAGCCTCGGGTGCCTAAGAGAACTCTGAGGCCTTGCGGGTGAGGGAGCCACCAGATGGAAGGAGTCTGGGCCCCTGAGTCACCATGCAGAAGGCTGCCTGCCAAACACCTGCATGAACTATTACTTGAGTGAAAAACAAACTTTTTAAAAATTTTTATTATTTTTGGCTGCATTGGGTCTTCGTTGCTGCATGCGGCCTTTTTCTAGTTGCAGCGAGCGGGGGCTACTCTTCATTGCAGTGCACGAGCTTCTCACAGCAGTGGCTTCTCTTGTTGTAGAGCACCGGCTCTAGGCACACAGGCTTCAGTAGTTGTGGTACACGGGCTTCAGTAGTTGTGGCTTGCGGGCTCTAGAGCTCAGGCTCAGTAGTTGAGGCACATGGGCTTAGTTGCTACGCGGCATATGGGATCTTCCCAGACAGGGCTCAAACCCATGTCCCCTGCATTGGCAGGCAGATTCTTAACCACTGCACCACCAGGGAAGCCCAAAACAAACTTGTATTGTGCTAAGAAGCTGAGAATCTAGAGTGGGTTTCTACAGCAGTTAGCCTACTTCATAAGGCAGTTGTAATAATTAAATGAAGTAACATATGCAAAGCTCAAAACAGTGCCTGGAATATATATATAAATGAACTACATACATGATTGCTATTATCATGATAGGAGGATGGATGGATGGATAACTAGGTACTGAGAGAGAGAAAGTGAGAGACCGAGAGAATTACCTTTAAGGATTGCAAAGGTATTGGCCCCAGAGTCTTTTCCCAGTTTTATGAGATATGATTGACACACAGCACTGTATAAGTTTAAGGTCTACAGCATAATGGTTTGACTTACATATATTGTGAAATGATTACTATGATAAGTTTAGTTAACATCCATCACCTCATCTCGATATAAAAAAAAGAAAAAGAAAAAAATTGTTTTCCCTTTTTAGGAGAACTCTTGGGACCTACTCTGTTAACAGTTTTAAAATATGCCATACATCAGTACTAAATATAGTCGTCATGTTGTACATTACATCCCTAGGGCTTATCTACCTTATAACTGGAAGTTTGTACCTTCTGACCACCTTCATCCAATTCCCCCTCCCCCTCCTTCCCCTCTGGTAACCACAAATCTGATTCTTTTTCTATAAGTTTGGTTCATTTTTGTTTTTTGTTTTGTTTTGTGGTAGATGCTTCATATAGGTGAGATCGTACAGTATTTGTCTTTCTCTATCTACCTTATTTCACTTAGGCCAGAGTCTTATTTCTTAGATTGTTGCCAAGATAATATTAAAAATATATTTTTACTGTACAGCTGTAGAGTTTGCATTTTGGGGGCAAAAGATAGCATTGTAGAAAAATACATTGAAGCATTTATTAGTACATTCCTATGTTTCTTGAATAAAAACAAAAGTCTGCCACTTTCCTCAGAGAGATATAGTATGGATGAGACAATTAAATTCTTTTCCAATCAAATATGGTGTTTATGAAAAAAAAATATTTTCACTTTTCCACTCAAATAATCATTATAATCATTTGCTTAATGGGAAATAAGAAGAAAAAGAAGGAAGGTCATAACTGAACGTGCCTCAGAGGAATCTCCCTCTCCAGATGTTGAGTTTTCCCTTGCAGTGCTGTCTTTCTGCCCCAGTCACAAAGGCTTAAACCCCAAAGTCATCATTAGTTCTTTTCTTGACTATAAAAATGGCCTCCTGCTGGCCAACCTACCCCCAGTTTCCTCCCTATGCCCCCCCGCCCAACCCCACAGCCATCCATCACACTCTCCCCAAGACAGTTGCCCCCAGATTCTCCTTTGTCCCTTCTCTCTCTCCTGCTCTAAACCCTGCATGGCTCTTGGCTGCTTCCCACAGAGAAGCTCAAACTGTTCTAGAGAAGAGCCGTAATGGAATAAGAGAACAAACTCTGTCACCGATTCTTTAATCATTGATTCAGTTCATTCCAATAACATTTTTGAGCACCTGTTATGAACCAGGGGTAGTGAAAAAACAGGCCAAAAAATCTCTGCCCTCGTGGAGCTTACACTAGAGTGCAGAAAGATAGAGGATAAATGAATAAATAAGTTAAATCACAGTACATTAAATGGTGATAAGCAGAAGGAAAATAGTTAATTAGGGGTGAGTAATAGTAGGTACCAGATGTGGGTGTAGGAGGATGCTATTTTAAATAGCACCTATTTTAAATAGGTGATCAGGGAAGGACTCACTGAAAAGTGCTATTGAAGTCAAGCCCTGAGAACATGAGGGAGCAAGGAATGTGCAGAGCTGAGGAAGAGCATTCCAGAAGAAAGAAATTTGAGCCAAGAGCAGTCCTGGTGTGTTTGAGGAGCAGCAAGGAATCCAGCAGGACTGGCATGGAATGAGTCAGGAGAAAAGGCGCTAGATCAAGTGAAGACTTGAAAACCATCAGGAGTTTGGCTTTCCCCCTGAGTGAACTGGGAAGCCATCGGAGGGTTCAACAGGAATGAATGGCACGGTCTGACTTCTGTACTAAAATGATAGCTCTGGTTGCTAGGTGAAAAATACCCTAACGTGGGCAAAGGCAGAAGCCAGGAGATGAGTAAGGAGCTGAAGAGAACATGAGCAAGAGACGAGTGATCATTGCAGCTAAGACCAGGGTGGCACCGGTAGAACTTCTGGATATAGTTTGAACATAGAGCCAAGACAATTTTCTGATTGATTGGAAGTGGGGTATAAGAGAGGAATCAATCATGACTCCATTGTTTGAAGCCTAAAAGTATCAAAGATGGAGTTGTCATTTAATGAGATGTGAGAAGAACAGGTTTACTGTGGGAAGACCAAAAGTTTCCTTTTTGGGTGTGTTAAGTATGAGATGTATATTAGACACAAGTAGGGATGTCAACTATGCAGTTGGAATTCAGGGGAAAGGTCCAGGCTGGAGACAGCAGTTTGGAAGTTGTCAGCATGTAGATGGTATTTAAAGCTGTGAGACTGGCCGAGATCGCCACACCAGACATGTGAATAGAACAGGCAACAAAGGGCTGAGACCCAGAATGCTCCACCCCCTTGCCTCCCCCCACCTCCATGCAAAATGGTCTGGGAAATAAGAGCCAGCAAAGGAGATGGAAAAGGAGTAGCCACTGTGAGAAAAGAGACCCTAGGGGAATGTGGGGTCCTGGGAGCCAACTGCAGAGAGTGCTTCCGGGAAGAGAGGCTGGTAAACTACATCAGATTCTGCAGGGGTCACAGAAGCTGAGGGCAGATAATTGACCACTGGATTTAGCAACATGGAAGCTACTAGGGACTTGAAATATCAAAGTGGGAGCAAAGCACTGGTAGGGTAGGTTCAAGAGAGACCAAGATGAGGAGAAGGACAGACAGTAAATTTAGACATAGCCCTTTGAATGAGTTTTGCTATTAAGGAAGCCAATTAAAGGGGCTAGAGCTGGAGGAGAATATGGGGTCAGGAGAGGGCTTTCCTGAAGCTGGGAGAAATTGCATCATAATTGTATGTCACCAGAAAACTGGGGGTTCATTGGCTGAAGCAGCCTGTCATAAGCATAAAACTTCTTTGACATCTTAAAGATTCAGATCAATTTTCCCTTTTATTCTGAAGAATATGTATTAATTTACAAGCAACTTATCCTCCCAAAATCTTTGAGTAAAATTGACCCTCCCAAAAAAAAAAAAAAAAAAAAAAAAGCTATATTTGTCCTCTTTCCCTGCAAGTACTCAAAATATATACATGCCCCATTCTGAGAAGCTGAGTTCAGATCAAGGTCTGTCTGTTTAGCCTGGCTTTCCACGCCCTCTATACCCTGAACACAGCTCCTTTCCTGGCCTCCCTATCTCTCTGCACCAACACACACACCCTGTCTGCAGCCTTCCTGCCTTTCCAGGCAAATGGGTCCCTTAAGGAGGTAGTTCTGTGACCAAAAAGTTAAACAATTCTGCCTTTCTCCCAAGTCAAAACATTCAAACTCCTAGCCAGCTTTGAAATAAAGGGTTTTTCTTTCCTGTTACCCTTAAAAAAACACCAACATTTAACAGACAACCATAAGACTTGGGGAACCAAATAATGTAAAAGTTGCATGCTGAAGAGACCTACGAAGTGGGCCAAGAGGGATGTGACGAAGAAAGCCTAAAGTATAGGGGGTGACTCTACCAGTGGTGACTTGACCCCTCTCTACCAAGAGATGTGCGGTGACCACTCAATCTGTGTCTATTAGGATTCCTCGTATGGTGTGTGTCAGAAGTCCAATTCAAACTCACTAGACAAAACTGATAATTTACTTGCTTATATTACTAGAATGTTCAAAGGAGGTGAATCAGCTCAGGCATGACATGATGTCATTAAGAATCCATTGCTTTGTTTCTGTGTTGACTTCAGTCTCAGGCTCTTTCTAGTGGCAACAAAGACAGCCACCAGCAGCTCCAGACTCTTGCTTCATAGCATCTGAAATCTCAGAAGGACAGTCTCTCTCTTTCCCAACAGTTCTAGCAAGCCCTGGGAAGAGATCTGATTGGCTCATCTTGGGTCCTGAGCACATTCCTGGACCAATCATGTGGCCAGGTAGATGCAGAGCTCTGAATAGCTAGGTCTGAGTCATTTGCCTCCATCCTCGAGCTTGGCAGTGAGATCTCATTGCCTAAGGATAAGGGAGACATTGCCCCTAAAGGAAAATTGATGTTCTGTTGCCAAAAAGAAGGGGGATGCATATTACAGGAGCAAAAAGAAATATTGATGTTAATTCTACACTACTAATTTCAATTTATTTTTGAAGGAAAAATACCCTAATTTAGTCAAGAATTATTGTCACTTAACTATTCACATTTTCCAGCCTACTTTGTTAATGTCTTGGAGCTTAAAATTAATTTTTCTAAATAAGAAAATAAGCCAAATGAACTAGGAAGATGAAATTAATGAGACAAAAATCTAACATTATTGAAACAGAAATCAACAAAATAATTAAAGGATAAATAAATCCAAAGTTGAATTACTTGCAAAGACTAATAAACAGATTTTATGAGCTTTATTAAGGATAAAAGAGAGAAAAATGTACATTTATAAGTAAAAAGGAAACACAACCACATATACAGAAGAGATTAAAAGTCACAAATGGATGTACAATGGAAAACATCAAGGAAATGTATGATTTTTAAAACAAAATACAAAGTATCAAAATTAATCATAAAAGAACTAGAAAAGTCAAATATTAATTACCACAGAGGAGATGGAAAATGTGACTTTAAAACCACCATTGAAACAGACGTTAGTATTAGATGGCATCACAGTTGAATTTCAACTTTGAAAAATGCATAATTAAATGTTACTTAAATAATTCTAAGCCATAGAAAACTGTAAAAAGTTCTGTAATTCATTTAAAAGATAAAATAAACTAATCAATTAAACATAAATGTAAAACTTGAAAACAAATCAGTTAATACAATCCAGCAATGAATCAGAAGAATAATAGCTTCATGATTGAGTTTTTATTCCAATAATTCAAGGTTAGTTTAGTTTCAGAAAATCTGTCAACATAATTCATTACTACAACATTTTCCCAATTATCTATTAATACTTAACAAATGACCTCAAAACCTGTGGCTTCAGTAAATGACCATGTAGTATTGCCTGTGATTCTGTAGTTTGGCTGGGCTCAGCAGGGCAGCTGTGTTCCACATGATGTTGTTGGGTCCCTCATGTGATTGTCTTTGACTGGGAGTTCAGCTGGGCCCGGAGCATCCAAGATGGACTCTCATCACTCAGTAGTTTAGCCTAAGCTTTGTTACAGCATAGCGCCTGGCTTCTAAGGGGGAGTGTTCCAAGAGGACCACTTCCATTGTGCAAGTGCTTATCAAGCTCTGATTGCAGCAACTGGCTGAAGTCACACAGGGGTGGGAATACTGGGAAGGGTATTCATCGGGGTCACCAATGTAACAGTCGACCACAATGTTAAAAGAGAAAAATCATAGGACCCTACCAACGAGTACCAAAACAAATTTGATAAAATTAGCAGCCATTTCTAATAAAAAACTAGGTAAAAGAGGTATGGAAACCAAGAACAAACATTTCTATTGAATCATGTGAAATCACCAATGTTCATCTCTTTTAGACCTATAAAACAATCGCATATGGTTCAACCTAATATTGACCTAAATGCAAAGTGCTGAAACTATTTCCATTAAAAAAAGGAACTTGGAAGGAAAACTATAATCATCATTATTTAACAATGTCTTGGGTTCTAAAAAATGCATTCAGACAAGAATATGAAATAACTGGTAGAAATGTTGAAAGAGTCTAAAAGATCTCTGTTTGCTGATGATATGGTTATATATCTAGAAAACCCAAGATGATCTTATAAAATGCTACAAGAATTAATAAAAAAAAAACTACAATGAGGTATCACCTCACACCAGTTAGAATGGGCATCATCAGAAAATCTACAAACAACAAATGCTGGAGAGGGTGTGGAGAAAAGGGAACCCTCTTGCACTGCTGGTGGGAATGTAAATTGATACATCCACTATGGAGAACAGTGTGGATGTTCCTTAAAAAACTAAAAATAGAATTACCATATGATCCAGCAATCCCACTACTAGGCATGTACCCAGAGAAAACCATAATTCAAAAAGACACATGCACCCCAATGTTCATTGCAGCACTATTTGCAATAGCCAGGTCATGGAAGCAACCTAAATGCCCATCGATAGACGAATGGATAAAGAAGATGTGGTACAGGGCTTCCCTGGTGGCGCAGCGGTTGAGACTCCACCTGCCGATGCAGGGGACGCGGGTTCGTGCCCCGGTCCAGGAAGATCCCACATGCCGCGGAGTGGCTGGGCCTGTGAGCCATGGCTGCTGAGCCTGCGCATCTGGAGCCTGTGCTCTGCAACGAGAGAGGCCACAACAGTGAGAGGCCCACGTACCGAAAAAAAAAAAGAAGATGTGGTACATATATTCAATGGAATATTACTGAGCCATAAAAAGGAACGAAATTGGGTCATTTGTTGAGACGTGGATGGATCTAGAGACTCTCAGTAAGAGAAGTAAGAAGTAAGTCAGAAAGAGAAAAACAAATATCATATATTAACGCATATATGTGGAACCTAGAAAAATGGTACAGATGAACCGGTTTGCAGGGCAGAAATTGAGACACAGATGTAGAGAACAAACGTATGGACACCAACAGGGGAAAGCCATGGTAGGGGTGTGTGGGGGTGTGATGAATTGGGAGATTGGGATTGACATGTATACACAGATGTGTATAAAATTGATGACTGGGCTTCCCTGGTGGCGCAGTGGTTGAGAGTCCGCCTGCCGATGTGGGTTCGTGCCCCAGTCCGGGAAGATCCCACATGCCACGGAGTGGCTGGGCCCGTGAGCCATGGCCGATGAGCCTGCGCGTCCAGAGCCTGTGCTCTGCAGCGGAAGAGGCCACAGCAGTGAGAGGCCCGTGTACTGAAAAAACAAAACAAAACAAAACAAACAAAAAAAAAATTAATGACTAACAGGAACCTGCTGTATAAAAAAACAAATAAAATTAAATTTAAACATTAAAAAAAACTAATGTGTTCTTTCTTTGGGCAATAAGCACTTGAAAAACAAAATGGGGAAAACTGTTTCATTCACAATAAAGTCAAAACTTTTCTAGAAATAAATTTAATAACAAGGACACAACCGTAAATCAAAGTATCTAAGCCAAAACCTTAACAAATAGAAAAATATTTCATAGTCTTAGTTGAGAGGACAATGTAACTTAAAAATTCACTCTCCCACAGGAATAAAGATGCAGACGTAGAGAGTGGACTTGAGGACACGGGGAGGGGGAAGGATAAGCTGGGATGAAGTGAGAGAGTGGCATGGACATATACACACTACCAAATGTAAAACAGATAGCTAGTGGGAAGCAGCTGCATAGCACAGGGAGATCAGCTTGGCGCTTTGTGACCACCTAGAGGAGTGGGATAGGGAGGATGGGAGGGAGACGTAAGACGGAAGAGATATGGGAATATATGTATATGTATAGCTGATTCACTTTGTTATACAGCAGAAACTAACACACCATTGTAATGCAATTATACTCCAATAAAGATGTAAAATAAATAAATAAAATTCTTAAAAAAAAAAAAAAGAAGAAAGAAACATCTATATAAACCCAGCCCAGCCAGGCCCACAGCCATCAATCAGCAATGCAGGAATCAGCCTTAATCTAAGAGCACACATTTTTATCGCCCTAAATTTCTATTAGTAAAAATAGAAAAATCAGCCCTCGTTTTCTTCTAAAGGACTGATAAATTTGGAGGAAGGAATTATATGTCTGGTGAAACACTGTATTAAACATAAAAATCCAGTCTCCCAAAATTAAGATATAAGTCTAATGTGATTACAGTTGGAATGCCAGCAGTGTTAGGAAGGTGAGGAATGGCTAAAATTATCTTAAAATTTGTACGGAAGGATAAGTGGCTGAGAATAGCTAACAGAAAATTTTGAATAGACAAAAATATTAATTAAAGTTAAGGGAAAAATTATACAGTGAAAATTTTTTTCCCATCCTTGTCCCACATCTGCCCAGGTCCCCCCCACCCCCCCATATCCTTCCAGAATTTCTTTGTATAGGTAAAAGCAGATACAAATACAGAATCTTGTTTTACCACACTTTTTACATAAAGCGTTGCATATTATTCATTCTGAATCTTGTTTTTCTGTTTACTAAGTCTCCAAGGTATTTGTAGTATAAAAAGAGCTTTTCTGTCCTTTACTATATAGCTCTTCATGTTCTGTTGCATAAATATACCTTAATTATGTAACTATCCTCTGCTATTGAAAGTTGATGTTGTTTCTAATATTTTGTTACTACAAACAATGTTGCAACTGTGTGTGTCACACCTTTTCTCCTTAATGAAAATGTATCTGTAGAATAATTTCCCAAAAGTACAATTGCCGGGAAGATGCATTTGACATATCGCCCAATTGCCTTACCTAGGGGTTATGCTCTTATCAGAAATGAATGAGAATATGTTTGCCCATAACTTCACCAACACAGCAAACTTTTGGATTATTGCCAATTTAAGGGGTAAAAATGGTATCTTGGCACAGTACATTAGGAGTGAGATTGAGCACCTTTTAAAAGATATTTGTATTTTCTTTACAAAAACTCTTCGTATCCTTTCCTCATATTTCTACTGGGTTGAATGAGAGACAAATAAATGAGTGGAACAAAGCAGTGTCCTGAATGGATCTAACCACATACTTATAGTTTCTGGTAGGACCAAAGTGAGTTTTCACCTATAGAAAAGGCAAATTTATAAACACAGAAAGCAGATCTGTGGTTGCCTAGGCTGGAGGGTAAACAGGCATTAAGAAAACTTTTTGGGGTGATGGAAATATTCTGAAACTAGATTGTGATGATGGTTGCCAAACTCTCTAAACTTACTAAAAATCACTTAATGACAGGTTTATTTTATATGGTGTGTAAATTATACCTCAGTAAAGCTGTTTTTAAAAGTCATTTTTCAATCCAGTAGGGAAGGATTAGATATTAAATAAGGTTGCTAAAACAACTGACTCTCCAGCCAGAAGAAAATAAAAATGAACCCCTCTTTTATCCCATATGCAAAAATAAATTCTGGGTGGATTAAAGCCCTAAATGTAAAAAATTAAATAGGATAAATAATACTAGAACATCACACGTAAAATCAAGGATGGGTGAAAGCTTTTTAATCAAGACTGGAAACTCGGAAGCTATCAAAGGACATATATACATATTTGATAAAATGAAAATCAGAAATATTTGGAAAAGATACCATGAACTAAGTCAACAGATAAACACTAGATTGGGGAGCAGGGGAGGACTGGCAACCCAGAGATCAGACAGAGGGTAAATGGCTATAATATACAAAGAACTCTTACAAAACAAATAAATAAGACAGGGATAAACACCACAACAGAAAATTGAGCCAAGAATATGAATAGGCAATTCACAAAAAAGCAATTCCAGGTAGCCAACAAATACGTGAAAAGAGGCTCAAACTCACATGCACTCAAGGAGATGTGAATAAAGCCACAATGAGACATCAGTTTGCACGGGTCAGATGGAAAAATTAGACAGCAACAATCCTTATTGCCAAAGGGGATATGGGGACTTTCGTAGTACATTTCTGGTTGGAAATATGTATTAATGCAGTCTTTTTGGAAAGCAATATGGCAACATCTGTTATGATTAAAAATACATTCATCTTTGACCAGAAATCCCACTCCCGGAAATCTGTCTCTTAGGAATGAAAGCTTCCAAACCGAAGGACATATTTACGTGGAAGTGGACTGCATATGATAAAAACAAACAAACAAAAACTGAAAACTGGAAACAAAGTGAGTATCGTCCATATGGGAATGGTTGAATAAATTATAGTTCTGTCACCCCATAAAGTTATATGTGGTCATTAAAAAGAATAAGTTGGGGCTTCCCTGGTGGCGCAGTGGTTGAGAGTCTGCCTGCCGATGCAGGGGACGCGGGTTCGTGCCCCAGTCCGGGAAGATCCCGCATGCCGTGGAGTGGCTGGGCCCGTGGGCCGTGGCCGCTGGGCTTGAGCGTCCGGAGCCTGTGCTCCGTGACAGGAGAGGCCACAGCGGTGAGAGGCCCAATTACCGCCAAAAAAAAAAAAAGAAGAAGTTGGAGCTAAACTGAGTGAATTAAGAGAGATTCCATGAGGTGTTAGAGATTTTTTTTAAAAAAGCAATGATTATATGAACATGGAGAAAAAATAACGGAAGGATAAGGTCTTATTCAGCTAGGGCTGCTGTAACAAAATACCATAGCTTAATTATCAGACATTTACTTCTTACAGTCCTAAAGGCTAAAGTCCAAGATCAAGGTATCAAGAAATTCAATTCTTGGTAAGTACCCTCATCTCACCCTAATTACCTCCCAAAGACTCCACCTCGTAATACCATCGCATTCGGAGTTAGGACTTCAACATATGGATTTGGAAGGACAGACACATCCAGTCCATAACAGATATGTCCTAAGTGGTCTATACAGGTTGCCTGGGGTACCAACAATGCACTGGGGGTGCTACAGTACAACTAAAAAAGAGAAATGGAAAAAGAAGAAAATGGAAAAAGAAGAAAATAAATCACAAGGTTTATCTGTTAAAATAAAGATTTATCTTGTTCCAACAGATTTCAGGGCACCTGACTAATAGTGCAGCCCGTAAGGTTTCTCCCTGTTTTCAACATGGAGAAAGGCTGGCTCAGAGAGGATTATTTCCTGAGCCAGGGCCTCACAGCAAGGCAATTACTGAACCATAAATACCACCCAAGCCTCCTGACTTTCCCATGGCTTGAATCGGAACTATTCCCAGATAAATATAACCAAGTCGTTAGCATGAAATCGATGAACACAAGCATATAAATGACAAAGGCTTGGCTTCACAGCCTGGGAGTTTGGAATTGGCCCCGTGACTTCAGAGAGTATCCAGTGTCGCTTCGCGGGGTGGAGGTGAAAGTGGCTTGCCTCTGTGTGTTTCCGAAAGAAACAGAACAAATGCGGTTGTGGCTGGAGCCGCACGAGTCAGCTCTGTGGCCCCGCTGCCAGTTGTCTCCAGCCCATTTGTGGCGAACGGTGCATCTGGAGGGATTAACAGGGAGTAGGAGTGGGTGAACAGATGCAACAGATCAGAGAGGAAATCTGTTCCTGGGTGGCTCTTGGCAAGCTGGAGGGGGTTCTGGCAGAACAGCGGGGAGTGAGAGAGGCTGGGGAAAGGAGGAGATGGAAATGTTTCTTTCATTTTTGATTTTGCAGGGCCCGCTGAACAAGAATTTTTACTGCTTGCATGCCCTCAATAAACTGCAGCTACATTATAAATAAAGGGGAAGAGGGGAGTTGATTTAGGAAGTGTGAATTTTCCAGAATTCAATGGATTCAAATGAATTCAGATGGAATTCAATGGGCAGCCTCAATTTCTCTTTCAGTGGACTTGTCTCAGAGGGCCCAGGGATCTAACTCCTACAAAAAAACAAAACAAAAACAAGTAGCTAGCTGCCTTTTTCTGGGTTATTAAAAAGTTGACAACTGGTTATCTCTGCCAGCAGATCATGGGCATTTACCCTGGCATCTGAAAGTGTACCTGGGACGTGACTCCCTCCCCAGCCTTTCACCTGGGGCGGGAGGCAGTTGGCGGACCTCCGCTAAACAAGAGCACCCTGAAAGAGCAGGGAAGCAACCTCATCCCACTAAAAGGGGGGCTGGCTCTGATGGGCCAAGACGACCAGGCACGGCCGCAGGACTGAACCGGCTTTGCCTGAGCAGCTGCAGGAGAGGCCAGCCCAGGCTTGAGGGCCCCTCTCCCCTTCCGTGCGCGCAGCCATCCACTTCACTAGCACTTGCGCCATGTGCAATAAATGGAGCTCTTAAACGGGAAGCAGCAGACACAGTCCAGAGGGCAAGGTTTATTTTTATTTAGAAACGTTGAAGAGGAAAAATTTAAACCTGATTTATATATTTACTCAGGGAGGCGGACAGCTGAAACATTCTAACCTAGACTCAGGAGGAGAAGCTGAAGATTGCCTTTCTGCAGTCAGCCACCGGCCACAGAGAAACCCCCTGGTTGAAAGAAAGAGGGTGTGAAGATTCAGGAGAGTCAGGAAATCAGTTTACAGTTTGAGGTCACGTGGCCCAGCCCCTCATCGCACAGATGCTTGATTGGACTTGCCATGAGACTCTGGGCGAATTACTTAGCTGCTCTCAGCCCTGGTGTTTGCGTCTGTTATAGTTGGAGGGGAAAATACCTAGCTCATAGAGCTCTTATGAGATTCAAAAAAAAGGGAATGTAAAGTGCTGGCATATAGGAAGTGCTTAATAAAAGTGAGCTATTATTCCCTAACTCTGCGTTAGGCCTAGGAAACTACAGTTTCCTGGACCCTCTTATATGAAGACTCATGGGTCTGAGGAAAGGCCCAGGGATCTGTATTTTGAATATGCTCTCCAAGGGTTTCTACTGGGCAACCAGGTTTGGAGACCAGGGTCTCACGACCTCATGCAGAAGTGTCCCCAGCCCCTACAGTGGACGCCAGTAATATTCTCAACCCAGAGGTCCTCATTAGGAATCGGATGAGATGCCTAACAGACCAATGGATGCCTAACAGAAGTACAGAGCTGCGTACTTCCCCTCGAACTGCTCCTACCTCGCCCACACCTCCCAGATCGCAGCCTTAGCCACACAGTCGCTCAGGCCTCGAGCTTGTGCTCTCTCTCCCCTTCCCCGCCTCCTACCCCAACAAGTCCCATCACAGCCTCTCCTCCTGACCTCCCCCTTACCTGATCTGTCTCCCGTCTTTCCCTCGTGCTCCACTGCTGACGCCCATGCACAGGCAGAGAGAGCTCTATAAAGATTAAACCAGGCCCCGGGCCCCCTGCTCCCAAGGCCTGCCTCTCTCCTCTCTCCTTGCTGCCCTGCTCTAGACTTCAGCCACAGCCACCCCTCTCTCCTGCGCACATGCTAAACTTGTGCCTCACTCCCGGCCTCGGCACTGGCTCTTGCCTCTGCCTGGAACCTGTGCTCCCCGCCACTCACCCCCCGGCCTTCCCGCGGCTGCTTTCTCCTCATCCAAGTCTCTGCTTGCAGGCCATCTCTTCAGAGAGGTTTGCTCTGACCGTCACAGCCAAAGGGACTAACTCTGTGAGGTTTGGCAGGTCACGCAGCTTTTCTGGAACTCAGTTTCCTCATCTGTAAAATGGGGATAATATTAGCACCTGCCCCTTAGGGTTGCTATGAAGATTCTATGAGTTTAAATGTAAAATTAATTAATTTTTTTCCTGTTTTATTAAGATATAGTTGACATATAACATGGTATTGGTTTAAGGTGTACAACATAATGATTTGATATATGTATCTATTACAAAGTGTTTGCCACAGTAAGTTTAGTTCACATCCGTCACCTCACATTGTTACAATTTTTTTCTTGTGATAAGAACTTTTACTCTCTCAGCAACTTTCAAATGTACAATACAGTGTGTTAACTATAGTCACCTTGCTGTATATTCCGTCCCCAGAACTTATTTATCTTATAACTGGAATTTTATACCTTTTGACCACCTTTACCCATTCCCTCCACTCCCGCACACCCCACTGCTGGCAACCACCAGTCTGTTCTCTGTAGTTATTTATTTATTTATTTATATCGATGTATAGTTGAGTTACAATATTGTGTTAGTTTCAGGTGTACAGCGGAATGATCCAGTTATACATATACATGTACATATCTATACTGTACATATCTATATCCTTTTAAAAAATTCTTTTCCATTATACTTTATTACAAGATATTGAATACAGTTCCCTGTGCTATACATAGTAGATAAATCCTTGTTTATTTTATATTGATTTTATATATAGTGGTGTGCATCTGTTAATCCCATACTCCCAATTTATCCCTCCCCTACCCCTCCCCTGCTTCCCTTTTGGTAACCATAATTATTTTCTATGTCTGTGAACCTCTTTCTGTCTTGTAAATAAGTTCATTTGTACTATTTTTTAGATTCCACATATAAGTGAGATCATACAGTATTTGTCTGTCTCTGACATTTCATTTAGCATAATGCCTTCAAGTTCCATCCATGTTGTCACAAATGACAGGATTCTCCTCTTTTTTATGGCTCAATAATATTATATATAATAATATAATATTTTATAGAAATAAATAAAATAATATATAATATTTTATAGAAATATGTTATATAAATAAATAAATATTATATAGCTTACATTTTCTTTATCTATTCATCCATCTATGGAAAATGTACATTGTTTAAAACAGTGCCAGGCACTTAGTGCTCAAGGTGTTAGATCATATTTGTCTCACTGAATTACAATAATTTACTTATGTGCCTATTTCATCTGCAGATTGTGAGAATATGGGGGATCTTACTCATCTTAATATTCAGGCCAACTGGCAGGGTGTCTGGCATAAAGAAGACATCTCTACTGGGTTGAATAATAGACCCCAAAATTCATGTCCACACAGAACCTCAGAACATGACCTTATCTGGAAAGTCTTTGCAGGTGCAATTAGGTGAGGTCATACTGGATTAGGGCAGGCCCTAAAGCCAATGACGTATAAGTTCACATGGTCCTTATAAGAGGCCATGTGAAGATACATACAGGCACAGACACAGACACAGAGGGAAGAAAGCCATGTGATGACAGAGGCAGAGGTTGGACTGATGCAACTTGAAGCCAAGGAACATCAGAGATTGCCAGCAAGTTCCGGAAACCAGGAAGAGGCAAGGAAGGATCGTCCCCCAGAGCCGCTGGAGAGAGCGTGGCCCTGCCGGCACCTGGATTTCGGACTTCTATCTTCCGGAATTGTGAGAGAAATTTCTGTTGTTTTAAGCCACCCAATTTGTACTTTGTTATGGCAAAGTACAAATGAATACAACAGCCAGTAGCTGCTGTCAGAGAGAGAGAATAATTCAAAGACACGCTGTTCAGATTCTCCCAGCACACTGACTCCCAAGAGAAGGCAAACACTACTCTTCTCCTTTTCCCGCTAACGTTACCAGGGAGCTCTTCGGGGTGCTGGCAGACAGGGTCCCCTCGGGATATACAGCTGGGGACCCAGAGTCCTTCCCACCTTCGATTTGGAGGTGGGGAGCCCAGTAACGGGCTTGCATCAGCCAAGGTCAGCCCAACATAAACCAAGCCGCCATCTGTCATCAAGACAATGGCCTCTGTTCAAGGTGGGAGGAAGGTCTTCCACAGCAAAAGCGGCTAAAACCCATCCATTGGTTCGGCGACACCGAGTGAGTACCCACCCACCGACGCGTGCCAGGTACTGAGCCTGACTCTGGGCTCCCACAACCACTGCTCTGCCCTCTCTTGGGAAACCTCTCACTTCCTCTCTGAATCTTGACTATTTATATACACTGAGCTGCCTCATTTTCCCAAGGGGGTCATTTGGCAAAGATAAAAATGGCTCGGCAAAACCACAGACCAAAATACGTTTCTGATGAGAACCGCCCACCCATCAATGTGCCACTTGCGGGTTGAGTTCATTCTCTCCCATCCACGGGGGACATTATCAGTTTGCCCAGGACACAGCACGTAGCCCCGGTCGGTTTCTCTCTCTCTGGATCTTTGGCCTTTTAAGGTCAATCCCTATATTCTCTAGGCCAGGTCATAGGTTGAGACATAATTACAGACTATATCAGGCTGATAGGACAATGGAGACTAATTAAAATAATGACAGCTGGTCCTACTGAGGGCTTACTCTGTACCAGGCACCGTGAACTCTATTTAATGTTCATCACACCCCACAGGGGTAAGGACTACTATTAACCCTGCTTTGGTGATGGGGAAATTGAGGCATGAGGAGGTTGAATAACTTATCCAGAGTTACACAGTGAATAAGGGACAAGTGACAAGCCAGAGTGTGATGATGGTGGTCTGGCCCCAGAGCCCAGGCTCCCAGCCACTGCTGATAGCAGAGCTGAAGGACCCATTTTTGCAAGAAGCATATTATGCTATCATTGAGGACCCAAAAATGATTTCTCTGAGGACTTATCTTGTTTGTGTTTCTAAAAATAACCAGTATCGACTTTCTTAGCAATAATCCACTAGAAACCTTTATTGAAGCATAGAAGAATATCGAATTTGGAGTCAGTGAGACATAGACTTCATTCCTGCCTCTGGCCTCACTAGATATGTAACCTTGAGCAAGTTACTCAGTCTCTCTGGATCCTGGTTTCTCCACCTGTAAAGTGATGGCATTTACAAGTTGCCTGGCACATGGTAGGTATTCAGCATTTTAGTTCTGTCAGCTCCCTCTGCCTAAATAGATTTTACATGAAATTCCACAGTTAAGGAGGTACGATATACCCACTGTCTTAGTCCTTTCCAGCCTCTATAACAGAATACCATAGACTGAGTGGCTTAATAACAGCAGAAAGATATTTCTCACAGGAGGCTGGGAAGTTCATGATCAAGGTGCCGGCAGACTGGGTGTCTAGTGTGAGGCTGCTTCCTGGCCCTGTATCCTCACACGGCAGAAGGGAGAACCCCAGTCTCTTCAGACCCTTATAAGGGCACTATTCCCATTCTTGAGGGCTCTGCCCTCATGACCTAATCACCTCCCAGAAGCCCCACCTCCTAACACCATCTCCTTAAGGGTTAGAATTTCAGCACATGAATTTTGTGGGGGGATGCAAACATCCCATCTATAGAACTACCTTAGGTCACATCTAATCTAAGCGAGATCATTATTAAACTAAGATATTTCAAGCTAAAAGGGACCTCCAGGAATCAAGAAGTTTGGTTACTGATTCTAAGCACCAACTAAACAATTATAGAAGTGTTTAGTAAACACTCAGAATATGGTCATTGCTGAGCACCAATAACCTTATTTTCTGGGAGGACATAGTGTACTGGGGTGAATGCTGGACTTTGAAGCAAAAGAGAAGATTTAGATTCCTGGCTCAATAGGGAATGAGTGTTGATACCTGCTCTGCCTAGCTGACCCAGTTATTTTGAGGCAAAAGGAATCTGGGGTCAATGTAAAGTAACTGTAACTATAAAGAGCTCACAAATATAAGGCATTGTTGGGTAAAGCTGTGTCTGTCATGAAATGGTGAGTTCTCCAGCAGCATGGACGCTATTCTGAACAGTGCAGGTTACGTGCTACATCCTGGTGGGATACAGGTGTGCTGGATGTTCTCTATTTGCCCCGCACGCGGACTGTGCTCTCCACTCTTCTCCTTGCTCTGTGCCCCTGGAGACCCTTCCTCTGGGACCTAACACATCACTGGGGCTTCCTTGTCCTCTGGCTGGGGGACTGGGCGAGAGAGGGGACACGGAGCTTCGGTCTTCAGCTCCCTGCCTAGCAAGCAGGGCAGGGCTGCAATTTTCTACGGAAGACCACACTCCCCTTGGCCAACCACCTTCCCTGGGCTCTAGCTCTCCATGTCTCCCACCAAGAAGATTCTTGGGTTAAGAAGGACTGTTTAGGGGAGTAGGGAGATGCGCCAGGAAAGGGAAGGCGGCGATACAGGGAACACTGCTGAACTGCTCGGCTCAGACCACGGCGAAACAGTGTCTAGGCACCTCCACGTTGTCCCGTCTGAAGGGTGGGGAGGCCAGGGTGCCCCTTCCGGTCCCGGAGCGCTAAGCAGCTGCGCACGGACGCCGGCCTCGCCTGCCCACACCTCCGCCCCCATCGTCCTTCCATGCAGTTCTCTTCGCTCACCCCCCGGGCGTGCCTTCTCTTCCCTGCCTGACTCCAAAAGTCGCCATGTTTTTCCAACTCGTTCTATCTGCATAACCAGAGGGCGCGGATGCTCGGATTCCGCCCCTAACCTATCCCTCAGGTTCCGAGGACAGCTTCTTCGCCTGCCTGCGGCTCTGCCTGCGGGCTTCTCGGGCTGCAGCCTCCGCTGGCGCTCGCACCGGGAGCCACAGTGTCGCGAGCCAAAGCCCCTGGGAGCTGCCCTCCAGCAACGACGCGGGAGCCGATGGACAGTGCCCCCCCCCCCACGGCGTCCTCGCCCCTCGAGTGGAATAACTCCGAAGCACGCTCTGCAGTTTTCCAGGGGTCTGAGCGGGGCTGATCAGGGCAGTAACTGCTCATCGGGGCCGCCTTCCCTTTCCCGGCCCACTTTCCCAACCTTTAACAGTCTCTTGGGATCGTCGCCCAGCGAAGCTGCTGGCACTTGAACCTTTGCCTCAGAGTCTGCTTCTGTGAGAACTCAACCTAGGACCCCAGGTAATCAGGGATCCTGATTAATCCTGACCTCTGGCATCATCGAGAGCCTTCTCTACCCAGGTCACTTACCAGCCACTATGGACCGAACTGTCTAAATTCCATAGCGAGGTTGCTAAGATCCTCTCGATCAGACCCCAGCTTCACCTTTCCCCAATCCTTTCTCCACCCCACCCTCCTGCGTGACTCCCGCATACCAGCTACCTGTCAGTTATGTGGGGCTCTTGGAATATATTCCAATCCTCAAGCCTCTGGCCCGGTGCCATGCTGGTCTTTCTGCCGGGCACGTCCTTCGCTACCGTTCATTTGTCTCCGTCCCACTTGGCTGCGAGGTTGCCAGCTTCCTTGGCCACCCCGACAAGCAAGCACCCAAGATGGGTGACCTGTCCCTCTTCTGTGCTCCCAGACCACTCCGTCCTCATATTGCTTGTTTTCTTTCACTACACTGTAAGCTCCAGCACGCAGGAACTCTATCTTATGTATCTCCAACTTCTCAAGCCTAGCACCATACCTAGGCAGAATAGGTTTTGAAAAAATGCTTGATGACTTAATGGGGGGGGGGGGGAAGTACTAAATGAACAAAGCTTTTAATTTTGAAAAGGGAATAAGACAATTCTTCCAATACAAGGTGGGATATGGTGAGAGTCATGAGGAAAGTCTAAACCACTTTGTGGGCAGCCAGTGTAGAGACAAGGCAGCCATGACTTCCTTGTAAAAGAGATGCACTTTGGCTTTGAAAGTCATCAAGGATGGTGATAGTTGGGCGCTGGAATTGAAGAGGAGGTGTTCTAGAGAGAGAGAACGGTGAGCACAAATGTCCTGAGGAATGATCCAGGCCAGCAGAGTGCAGAGCACCCAGGAGAGCTTTTGGGGGGAGGCGGTGAGGAAGGGGCCGATGGCGGTGCTTCCTCTGACCACGTAGACACCATCGCAAAACGTGTGATTTTACTTATTGTTTCATATACTGACCCTCCCCCGGCACTGCCATCTTTCCTTCCTTCCTTAGCTTCCTCTGTTAGTGGGTGAGGCTTCCTGTTAAGTTGTTCTGAGAACTGTGGTTTTCAGAGCTTCAGAGACCAGGAATGCCTGCCAGCAACATTACCACTAAAGATCCCCACTGAATTCCAAGAAATGATGCCTCACCCTGCTAACCTGGGCACTTCAGGGAGTGCCAGCCATCCAGGGGGATAAGCTGTTCTCCTCGCTGTGGGGTCCCCTCCTTGACAGAGTATTCAAGGGCACTCAGGAAGAGTCCTGCACCACTCCGCTTCTTGCCACAAAGCCAATTTGTAATGACCAGGATTCTTGCTATTTAAAGGAATCCTGCTATGAATCATTTCCAGGACAGAGACTCTTGTGAAGTGGATCACCATTCTCTTCTATTTTTTAATTAATAATTTGAAAAACCTATATCAGGTAAATTTCCATTTTTCTAGAGTCCAGACGATATATGTATATATAAATAACTACACAGTAACAGAAAGACTATAAAGGACAATCAATCAGCATTCATAATCATGACAAAATGCTACCAACTCCTAGGATGACTTCTGAAAATTTAACTACTGGTTAATAATTTCTTACCGACAGTTCCAAAAATCATTGGATAGCAAAAATTGACCCGAACTAATGAGAAGTTATTTATATTCATTTATCTCACTTAAAGTAAATATTCATGCCTTTTGCTTCAGATACACGAATATATTTTATTACATGGTGCTGCCCTAGACCCCGCTGGGGGCATTATATAATATATAGTTCATGAGAGTAAAAATATTCTCAATTCCGGAACACCTCTGGCCCAAAGGGTTCCAGATAAGGGATTATGAGCCTGAGCTCATGTAAATTGTATTCATCTTTATTTTAGTGTTAGTGAGAAATGGAATATTTCCTGCCATATCAGTAAACAAAGGATGTCACAGTCATCAGCAATTGCAGCCGGTGGTGAGCTGGTGAGCCCTGAGGGAACTCAGGAAGGAAAGAATACCTGCCATCTAGCAGCCATCAGATTGCAGCCACTCCCTACAGTGAGCCCTGAGGAAACTCAGGATGTGAAAACACAGGATACTGGCCCCAGATAGGTGAGGTGCATATCAAAGGACCGATTTCAGTGAGCCCAGACTCTTTCATCTTCCCATACATAGAAAAGCACTAAATTCCTTAACTTGGGATATCTGGTTTTCTTTAATTAACAATACTCCTTTGACATTCAGAATACCTGCCCTTTGTTGCAAAACTTCTATATAACCTGGCTTCCTCCCTCACCTCCTCCTAGCAGATGTCCTAGGGTTACTTGAGATGCTGCCTCCCGGGCTTGAAGTCCTAAAAACTCCTGCCAAATAAAACATAATTCTCAACTGTTAGGTTGTGAATATGTTTTTCGTTGACATTAGACATTTTTTAGGGTATTTCAACTTTGTGACGTTGAAGTGCTTACTATTCCCTTTTCATTGCCTGCCGCCCTCCTGTCGCCTCCTGGATCCATACTTCACGCCTGGCTCTCTGTCCCAGGTGGTCACCCACATGGACGGCCTCATTCTGGCTGACCCTCTGGGTGGCCAGTGTCAGGCGCTGGCTGGAGAACCAGATGAGAGGGAAGTTGGGGTGTCTCCTCCCCACTGCACCCCGCTTCAGTGCCCGTTGCTGGCACTACCTGCCTCCTTCCCCATGTCAGCTCCTGCCAGGCAGCCCAATTCCCATTCACAGCTCCAACCACTAAATCCCTCCCTCCTTCAACTCTTAAGGGTAGTATCTGCTCCCCAGTCTTGCAGGAGGTGGATGTACCCACCTCCGTGTTTGTTCTCTGTATCCTGCCCACACCTCGTAAGCGGCTCGTTTGTTAGAGTTTCTCCATTTGAACCATCTGGAGTGAACGCTGTTTCCTGCTGTACCCCAACCAATACGCTGACAAATCAGAGAGTCCCTGTAATGCCCTGTAAAATGCGCTGAGCTTGAATCAAGAGGCTTGAGTTTCAGGATTGGCTGATTTGGGGCAAGTCACTTCACTCTTCTCCTCCTTAGTTTTCCTACCTTAAAAGGGGGCTGATATACCTATTTCAGAGTGTGCCTTGACAATAAAACAAATCAATGTATGTAGAAATGTCCAGGAAACTACAGAAATACTAAGAATTCGAGAACGCTTAGGAAACTGGAATATTCAATTATTCCGAATAGCCTATTCTCCCAAATCTTCTGGAGAAGAATGTTTGATTTGTGTCTTAGTCAGTTCAGGCTGCTATAACAAAAACAACATGGGTGGCTTAACCAACAAACATCTTGGGACGTCCAATATCAAGTCTCAGGCAGACTTAGTGTCTGGTGAGGAGGCCCTTCCTGGTTTGCAGATGGAGATAGCCGTCTTCTCCTTGTATCCCCACCTGGTGGAAGAGAGATCCCATGTCTCCTCCTCTTTCCATAAAGGCATTAATCCCATCATGAGGGCCCCTCCCTCATGATCTCATCTTACTCCAACTATCCTCCAAGGCCCCACCACCTACTATCATCCCATTGGGGTTAGGGCTTCAAAATATAAATTTTGGGGGGACTCAAACATTTAGTTCATGACACTTTGTTAAAGCAAAGTATACCTATGCTGAGACCAGAGGTGACTAGAAAAAGGAAAGCCCCCAGCCTTCCCTCTCTCTTTCCTAGGTGTCCACCTTCTTTGCTGCCTGAACTTAATTTTTGTCATCCAACTTCAGTGAGTGTCTTAGCCAGAAGCTTGTGTGTTTTAACCTGACAGGGCTCAATCTACATTTTCTTTTCCATCTTCTGCCATTTTGTAATCGTTTGGGCTCCATTTTTATGATCTTCAATATTCTGTCCTGTTTTGAGGGCTTCTCTATCTGCTTTAAAGTCACATATTTCCGTAGAGTGTAAAGTAATAATTTTTAGTAAGGACTCTATCATTCACTGAAATTCTCTTCACTGCCTCAAGCCAACACTATCTGAGACAAGAATCTCCTGTGGATGGTTTTTATCAATAAGAAATTGTTGCTCTGGCTTTAGAAAAATCTAGATCAGTTTTCTTGTGTGGCCAAAATTCAACAGTTATTCTACGCTCTATTT
The DNA here is from genome assembly GCF_964270905.1 of Leucopleurus acutus. Classification (NCBI taxonomy): domain Eukaryota; kingdom Metazoa; phylum Chordata; class Mammalia; order Artiodactyla; family Delphinidae; genus Leucopleurus; species Leucopleurus acutus. The sequence goes on from NC_139146.1 coordinate 53,067,594, forward strand.
TACTTTAATCATATAGACGTGGCCTAAAAATTTGATCTTTTCCAGTAGCTGGTCATTCCAACACTACATGGGTGTTCCCCATAAAAGGGAACAATCAACAAGATTAAGTTACTTTGAGTTCTTAATTGGTTTGCCAGAACTTCCTCTTCCTATCACGAAATGTAGCCTGAGCAATACATTAAATTTTGCCTAATTCTGCCTGGAACTTTAGCAAACAAGATGCATTCTGGAAGTAAAAGAGACTTCACATGTAAATGACCAGTTAATACTTTTAACCTCCCAATAACCCTTATTATTTATCTTTACCAAATCTACTGCCAAAACAGCTTTGAGAATTGTTCAAATTCGTTTGATCCCTGGAGTTTTGTTGTACCAAATATTTGCTAGAAATAAAGAGGACATTCTTACAGGACTTGGCAATACTTTGAAATGCAAAGATTTTGATCATGCTAATTATGATAATTGTATTTAATTGCTGTGACTTGGTATAATTTTCCTTCTGATAATTTATAATTATACTCAAAAAACAAACAAAAAACCAGAATTACTCTCTTTTAGGTAAGACATTGCATGACACCTCTGTAGTGTGTGTGGTAGCCCAAATGGGGAAGCCCTACACATTCCTAGGTTCTGGGGCAGGAATGCATGTGACTTGCTGTACCCTGATGCCCCCACACCTGCTGTACCCCTCAGGGCCTACAGAGTAGATGAATGTTGCCTATGTATGACTTAAACAGAAGTCCAGTTCAGCAGAGCTCTCCCCACGGGCCATTTTTATCAAGGGTCAGCAAACTTTTTCTATAAGGGCCAGGTAGTAAATATGGTAGGCTTTGAGGGCTATGCGGTCTCTGCTGCATCTTCTCAATTCTGCCATTATAGTGTGAAAATAGTCAGAAATAATAGGCAAACAAATGGGTATAGCTGTGTTCCAATAAAACTTTATTTACAAAAATAGGTGTTCGGCTAGATTTGACCCAGGGGCTTGTAGCTTGCCATCCCCTGCTTTACTTTACCTCAGAGCATTTGCTATATTGTACTGTAATTTCCCGAAACTTGTCTGTCTCCTCCATAAACCCATGCACTTCTAATGCAGATTCTCCCCTGTTAAACATTTTCAAAAATAAAGACCAATTATTGGGCAACCCATCATAAAAATAATTGATTCAGGCAAGAGTCATCAGTGGATACTAAAACGAGTGAGAGAGTTTAATGAGAAACAAGATATTTACATAGTCTCTAAGTATCTCTCCACAACATACTTATTAATTACAAAGGAGAAAATAGTAATTTTACAGCAGAGAAACTGGGCAAAAACCCCCTCAATCAAGTGATCAAAGTTAAGATACCTTGTCATGGGGTAAATCAACACCATACATCTCACTTCTGTGGGATTCCTGCCAAAAATAAATAATCCAAGTCCAGTTGTGTGAAAACATCAAAGAAACCCATACTGAGGGACATTCTGCACAATATTTGGACTATACTCTTCTAAATATCAGTGCCACAAAAGACAAAGAGTGAGGACTGGTCCAGATTGAAGACTTGAAAAGAAACATGACAAGTGAAGGCACCATATGATCCAGGATTTTCTTTTTATAAAGAAAAATCGGGCATTATTGGGAAGATTGACAAAATCTGAAAAAAGGTCTGCAGATTGAATAGTATTTTGCATCAAAATTGATTTCCAGATTTTGATAATTGTACAGTGGTTATGTCTTTGATTTTCGTAAATGCACACTGAAGTATTTACAGGTAAAAGGGCATCACAGCTGCAACTAGAGTGACTAGTTGTCCCAGTTTGCCTGGTACTGAAGGAGCTCTCAAATGTAGGACTTTTAATATTAAAATCAGCAAAGGCCCAGGCAAGTTGGGAGGATTTGGTCACCCCAGCTGCAATTGACCCTCAAAAGGTTCAGAACAAAAATGTGTATGTGTGTGTGTCTTGGTGTCTGGTTGTGTCTATGTGTATGTGTCTGTGTGTATGTACATATGTAAGACAAATGTGGTAAATGTTAACATTTGGGGGATGTGAGTGAAGAACCTTTGTACTATTCTTGCCACTTTTCTATGTCTGAAATTATAGCAAAATAAAAAAGTTGAAAGGAAATAAAGTCCAACTCAGTTTGAAGAAATGTCCTCCTAGGTAGATTCAAATGTGTCTTTGGTGTCATAGTAATAAGTACAGTGGCCCAACGTAGGAACCACAGTGATCTGAGTCTCTGGGTTGTGCGGTGTTAACTCAAAGAGCGGCCCCCTTGACTTCAGGGGAGGGGAAGCCCTGCAGCACCCCAGCTGGATCACTGGAAGCCCGTGTTAGATACCATGCTTTTAGACCCAAGGGTTAGAGGCGAGTCGGAAAATAACTGAAAGTCAGTTATTGTTTCATCATCGATTCTATGCTGAGCACAATGTTACGGACTTTCTTTCAGGTACACTCTCTCAGTCCGCAGAACAGCCCTGAGGGAGACTGTTAGAAACCTCATTCCACAGACGAAGGGAACTTGATTAATGGAACACAGCTACAAGTGGCCAAGGGGGGATCCAAAATCAGGTCCAAATGATGGAAGACAACACAAATGCCTAGCAGTGGGGGTGGGAGAGTGGGGGTGGCACTTAAACACTGTATGCTGATCCCTACTGGGGAATAGGAAGTGGCTGTTTAAAAATATGGGTTATTGCTGCATATACTGATACAGTGTTATTGAGTCAAACTAGCCCGGCCACATTCACTTTGTGTTATATGAATCCCTTTGTGCAGGCAGGTATGTGTTTAATCTGTGTGTGTGTGTGTGTGTGTGTTTGTGTAAAACTATATGTACACACGCACATTTTGTGTTAATAGAAAGGTCAAGGACAATCGACTTCTCAAATTTTAGAGTCGGTAAGAACCGCCTGATGAACTTGTTAAAATGTATGTAGCAGCACGCTCTGCTTCTACTAAAGAGGTGGGGACCCACGAAGCTGCATTTCCAACAAGCTCCTAGAATCTGGAAGGCCTCCAATCTAGCAGTTTCCAATGGTTTCACCTAGAGAGTAAGAATTTTTATTGTTTACTTTTAAAAAAGATTGTATTGTGTGAATATCTTTAAACAGGCATATACCACTTTTATACTTTTAAAATTTATTTTTCACCCCTGCCGGGATGCCAGTCCTCTTATCAAACCCCACGGCCACCTGACAGCTACTGGACTCAAGACCAGCCCGTTACTGGCAGCTGAGACCCAGGCCCCAGGGGAAGCAGAGAGCTGTGAGGCCATCCTGTAAAAGTGAGTCTTTCCGGATGCCACGCTTAAGGTAAGCCCAGAGGCTAGCTCATATGTAGAAAACTCATCTGAGCTTCTGGAAACAGCAGCTGTGGCATCTCCGAAGAAATGGATGCCAGGGAGGCCAACGCCCAACAAAGGCAGGCTGTGACCTCCCAGGGCAGCTGCTGGGAACAAGGATAAAAGAAATTCCCAGCGACTAACTGGTTCCTAGAAGAAAAGAGTAACTAGATTTTTTTTCTTTAGTGTTTGTGAGCAACTTGTTCTAAACTTGGGCATCTGTATTCTCTCCCAGTGTAGCCGCCCGCGAGGTTCTAGGAACCAGAGATGGTGCATGGAGATCGAGGTGCCTGGGATGGAATCTCTGTCACTGAGAATGACTGGGATGGAAGGGGTGTTGGGTCTTCTGGGTCACCTATTCCTGCTCTGTTTTGCTTCTATTTACCCTGAACAGAGTAGGGAATGCTGGAGAGAGGAGGGAAGCACCCACACAGAGAAAAAGGACAAATATAAAGTCTAAATGGATCCAACGTCTTATCATTTCTCATAATTTCCATCACACACACACTGGTCCAAGCCACCCACGTCTCTCATCTAGATGACTGTGAGAGCCATAGACTTGGCCATAGCAACAGCAAAACTCATGATCGCCCTGTTTCTGCTTTAGTCACTTTCAGTCTGTGCTCAACACTGCAGCCATGGTCATCTTGTCAATACTATGTAAATCAGATTGTGGCACACTGTTGCCTCCAGTGGCTTCCCATCTCACTCAGAATAAAGTCTAAACTCCTTACGATGACTCATGAGGCCCTTCCCAGTCTGGTACTCAGATGCCTCTCTGACCCTATCAACTACTGTTCCCTGCCTTAATTACTTCTCTGTAACTGTGCTGACCTTCTGCTCTTCCTCAAGCTACCCAAACATTTCATGCCTCTGGGCACCGTGCTTGCCCCTTCCTCAGCCTGGAATGCTTTTCCTTCCTGCCTGACTTTCTTCTTCACCCATTTCAGCTCTTTGCTCAGATAACCCCTTCCCAATGAGGTCTTCTCTTGCCACTATATCTATCTAGAACTGCAACCTTCAGTGCACTTCCTCTGCTTTACTTTCTCCTTAGCACTTACTGCCACCGAACATATTATACCTTTAACTTATGTGGTGATAGTCTTTGGCCCCATTAGACTGAAAGTTCCATCAGTACAGGGACTTGTTTTCATGGCTGTATTCTGAGAGCCCAGAACATCTCCTGGAATATAGTAGAATATAGCACATAAACGTCTGTTGACTGGTTACTAAACAGACAGGAATCACTCTACTCAGGCTTTCGTACGCCCTGACCCTCGTGCTGAATTTGGTGTAGGGATGCATGGGTCCTAATGTGATGCATGGAAAGAGGACCTTTGGACTTAAGCATGCATGTGACTAAATACTCAGCAGCTTCAGACTGTCCGAAAGGTCTTCAAGTCCTAGCCACCCTTACTCTTGAAGATCCCACATCTTGGAAAATCCTTACATCTTAGAAAATCTATTTAAACACACCTACCTTTCACATTAAACATAATTTTAGCTTAACTTTTTTTAAAGGACTGTTATAATTTTGCTTTTGAAATCATTTGGCAATGAGTGACAAAGTTAATTTACAACCAGCTCTGACTTTCAGCAGTCATGCTCTTGGGATTTCTTTTGAAGTGAAACCAAATCTAACTTTCAAATAGTCTCCAAATGTAATGAAATTTTTCTGAATAATCAATTCAACAGTTAATAAAATGGGGATAATGCTGTGCTTTGTGGGCATTTATGTAAGCACCTGTGAATTCGGGTTTTGCAATGCTCCTTGTGTGTATGAGAACCGATCATTGTTTTCTTACTCAGGGACTCAGCCATGTTTATGGGCCCCTGGAATCTCATTGCACCAGGTCTTGGACCTAGAAAATCCAATGGATAAAATAGTCATGGCAGAAGTCAGAGATTAGAAAATGGAAGTGTCCCTTTACTGCCTGATAATGTAGGTCCTTGGCAATGAGAGATGTTCCATGAGTGTGGTGGGGAGCCCGGAACTGTGGCGGGACTCGCTGTGGTTGGGCTATGAGTCTCTGTCCTAGGCTGCCGGCATGAATGAGCTGGGTACCCATTCTTGATTTGTGGTAGACCTCTGGTGGTCAGGCATACCACTCCCCTTCGTGACCTTCATCATCTCGTAGGCCCTAGTGAAGGAAATGTTTTCACTGACATTTTATGACACTTTTGCAGAATTCCATTGACTCATGCGAGACAAGATGGGGGATTTTCCTGCAGCAGTTGCCACCTGGGAAAACAGATCCGTTAGTCATATCATACGCCAAGCCCCGCTGCTGTCTATGCAGAGCACTTTTAATCATGTAACTTTCAAAGCTGTCCCTCAGCTACAATGACATTAGCCTGGGTGAATTTCTTCCCCAACTTAAGCTGTCAGTGGCTGAGCTTTTCTTGCTGCTCTCTCTGGCAGAGGCACATATATTTATCACAGAAGAGCCTCGCTCTGAAAGGACCCATGCAAGCTTCCTTCTGGAGCTGAAAAGAAAACATCTCATTCCTAGCCTGTGCCATCCACTGAAAACCTTTCCATAACCCAAAGCTAGTGACTGTCCTAGGGGACAGATGTCATCCAAAGCAGGCATGGATCATTTTGCTTGTTTTTCTTGCTAACCCTGCACGACTTTGAACCCACTCTGTAAATAAAAGAGACAGGAGCACAAAACTCCTTACACTTCCTGCTTTCCTCCCAGTGTGCTGACATTTCAAAGCCCCATATGTTTCCCTAAACAAAGTTTCATGAAAATATGTATTCAATAATAATACAATGTTTTTTAGGTTATTACAACCCAAGAGGAGTGACACTGCCTGCCTGTGGCTGTGTAGGGCAGTTTACAGGGTGCTCTGATGGCCTCTACCTCTCTTGGTAAACAGGAGGCATGTTGGAAAGGCTTAAAATGGAGATATGGTTGAAGACCAGTGATATGTGTATGCTTCTTCATTTAGCCATGTAAGGTAGCAATATTCTGCAACTAAGCCGCAGGCAAGATATAGTTTTAATAAATATTTCCTGTTTAGAAATGGACATCTAGACAGTGTTTAAACACACCAGACTTCTAAAGAGTTGTTATAGACATTTGCTAGTCACCCCTCCAGCATGAATTCTTCCCTTTTCCATGTTGACATTCCTTGAGAATACACACCTCTTCCACCCTCACTGGTGGTCCAGATGGGATTGACCTTGGCCCCAGCTTCAGGAATGAACTATAATTGGCTCAAGCCAATCAATGTATCCCATTCCTCAGGCCATATGGATTGGTTGGGGATGAGTTTATGATTCAATTTAGGCCAATGATTCATAGCGATAAACACCTACATTAAGAAAAAAGAGCGCAAATAAACAACCAAGCTTTACAACTCAAGGTACTAGAAAAAGGAGAACAAACTAAGCCCAAGTTAGTAGGAAAAGGGAAATAACAAAGATCAGAGCAGAAATTTTCAATGAAATAGAGACTAAAAAGGCAATAGAAAAAAAAAGACAATAGAAAACATCAATGAAACTAAGAGCTGTTTTTTTGAAAAGATAAACAAAATAGACAAACCTTTAACTAGACTTACCAAGAAAAAAAGAGGGAGGACTCAAATAAAATTCGACGTGAAAGAGGATTCCAATAAAAATTAAAAATTTTTAAATTAAAAAAAAATGTGAAAGAGGATACATTACAAGTAATACCACAGAAATACAAAGGATTATAACAGACTACTGTGAATAATCATATGCCAACAAATTGGACAACCTAGAAGAAATGGATAAATTCCTTAAGCATAAAACCCACCAAAGGTGAATCATGAAGTAATAGAAAATCTGAACAGACTGATTACTAGTAAGGAGCTTGAATCAGTAATCAAAAACTCCACAACAAAAGAAGTCCAGGACCAAATGACTTCATTGGTAAATTCTACCAAACATTTAGAGAAGAATGAATACTAATCCTTCTCAAACTCTTTCCATTTGGGCCAGTGAGAGAGGTGACAATCACAGGACTTGCTTGAAAAATACTAAAAGAGATTCTCTGTCCCTAGATCACACCTGGTGGGTGGTGAGGATGAGCAATTCGCTACCCTGGAGAGAGAGCCCAGAGTTGCCAGGAGCCTTTGTGTAGAATCTGGAGCTGAAACTGTCACCACTGGAGACACTGGAAGAGCCAGATCCTTGGGTAGCTTAGCCTTACTGAAGCCAGCCCAGATTTTTCAGTTATGTAAACCAATAAATTCTCTTTGTTGTTTAATCCAAATCTAAGTGAATTCTCTGTCACTTGCAACCACAAGAAATCTAAATGATTCAAGGCTGCTAATGCTACTCCTAGCCATGTCTAGCCAACCTCTAAAGAAACTGCAATCTTGTGGTGAATGTGTCTTTGTTTTTGTGGCTTTTACCTCACCACGTATTCCACTCTTCTTTTTTCACATGGAACCAACCCCGCTGTCTCTTAGGGAAAACACCTTCCCCAACTCTCACTCCAGCCATCCTACCTAACCACACCTCCTGGCTCCAGCACTGGGCATGTGACCCAGGCATAACCAATCACGGCATTCCATTCACAGAGCTGATAGGATCACAGATGGGTCCACTATCCTCAGACGGCCCATGAAAATAAGATTCAGGACTTTTAAGTCTTATTGAAAAGGCAATTGGTGGATTTGCTGAGAGAGGGGGATATAAATAGATTTGTGAACACGTGTACCACCACATGGAGAGAACATTCCTAAAAACGAAGCAATAGAAAGAAAAGAAAGACAAGAGATAAAGAGATGATGAGAGGTCTGAGACCTGGTCCAACCATGCCTGGGGCATGTTCAGGAATAACTTCCTTCTTGTTAAGACAATTTGAACTGGGTTTTCTGTCACTCAAAGTTTAGCATCTTGATTAATATAGACCTGAAATTTTTCCACATTAAAATAAATATTTTATTTATTATAATATGCTTATTTTCCCCTAGTACAAAAGTAATACATGATTAATGAAGAAACTCTGGAAAACACAAAGAAAATATAGCAAAATTTACTTTTAGTACTACAACTCTGATGTTATGACTGCTAACCTCTTAGTGTATGTTCTTTGAGTCTTTTTCATGTGCATATTTATGGACGTCTACAATATAATTTCCAAATTATGCAGGCACATTGTAATTTCTTTAATTTCTCCTTTTTAACAAATGAAGTCATTTTCTTTCCTTCTTTCTTTTCTTTTTCTTTCTTTTTCCTATTATTTACTATTTACTAGCATGAACATCTGTTTTGGTAAATCTTTGCTCACATCCATGTCCATTTCCTTAGAAAAAAATTGAATTGCCTTATGCATAATAAATTTCTCATGAGGTTGCTCCCAAGTTTTTATTATAAATAATGTTTAAATAAACACATTTATGCATTCTTTTGTATAGAATTAATTCCTAAAAGTGGAATGGGCAGGTAGAGGGCATGCTTGTTGAAGGTTTTTTAAAATTTTTTTAAATTTATTTTATTTATTTCTTTTTGGCTATGTTGGGTGTTTGTTACTGTGCGGGCTTTCTCTAGTTGTGGAGAGCTGGGGCTAATCTTCGTTGCAGTGTGTGTGCTTCTCATTGCAGTGGCTTCTCTTTCTGCAGAGCATGGGCTATAGGAGCGCGGGCTTCAGTAGTTGTGGCATGCAGGCTCAGTAGTTGTGGTGCATGGGCTTAGTTGCTCTGCAGCAGGTGGGATCTTCCTGGACCAGGGATCGAACCCGTGTTCCCTGCATTGGCAGGCAGATTCTTAACCACTGCACCACCAGGGAAGTCACCTTGTTGAAGGTTTTTGATACTCTGTCAAACTGCCCTGTGGAAGGTCATTTGACCCTGAACCTCTGCTGCTCCTCCCCATGATCACACACACTGCGTGTTACTATTACCACATTACTATCAAGATGAACATTTTCTTCATACGTCGTTTGGCTATTTGTATTGATTTTTTTAAACTTTTTATTTTATATTGGAGTATAGTTGATTAACAATGTTGTGTTAGTTTTGGGTGTACAGCAAAGTGATTCATGTATAACTGAGCAGAGTTTCCTGTGCTATACAGTAGGTCCTTGTTGGTTATCCATTTTAAATATAGCAGTGTGTACATGTCAGTCCCAAACTCCCAATCTATTCCTCGCCACCGACCCTTCCCACCCTGGTAATTATAAGTTCGCTCTCTAAGTCTGTGAGTCTGTTTGTTTTGTAAATAAGTTCATGTATTGATGTTCATGTATTGACTTGCCTCTTCAAAACCCAAAATTTGGAATTCTTTTACTTTTCTTTCAGGAGTGATGGGTAGATAAGGCAACACCTCATTTTCAGTTATTTTAGTTATTTTTCCAATGACATTTTCTGTAGGTGAGAGAAACAAAAACAAAAAAACAAAAAACAAAAAACCCTTTAGGCTCTAATGGATGTATTTTGGTTAGACACACCCATTGCCCATGGCTTCAAATTTTTGCTGACAATTTTCAGTATCACTGACCTGCCATGAGTTAAGTACAATGACTTGAGAATTACTATTGTCTAGTCACACTACTTACGTAAAAGAGATTTAGAGCCAGACTTTCTGGGTTCAAATCCTAGCCCTCTTACTTAGTGATTTTGTGACATTGCTCAAAATCTTTGTGCCACATTTTCCTTACCTATAAAACCAGGATAAAACTACCTACTTCGTAAGATTGTTATATCATTAAGGTAAGATGAGTAAAGTACTTGTAACAAAGCTTCCTGGTACAAGTTCAGCCATCAATAGCATTAACTATTAGTAATGGAATATAAAATAGCTAAACCATATTGAATGTTCACTGAGATACAAAAGACAAAAACATCCCACTTGATCTTCATCAACTCTCTGAATCAACTTCTTTTGTTATGTTCATTTTATAAATGAACTAAGATACAGAGGGGTTAACTAACTTAGCCAAAATCTCCTTTTTAATATGTGGAACTGGGACTAAAGTCCATCTATATTGCCTCTGGAAGAATATAGAGGACAGATTGTTCACATTTAAAAATTGTTTTTTTTTTATTTTAACATCTTTTTTGGACTATAACTGCTTTATGTTGTATTAGTTTCTGCTGTATAACAAATATCCCCTCCCTCTTGCATCTCCCTCCCACCCTCCCTATCCCACCCCTCTAGGTGGTCACAAAGCACTGAGCTGATCTCCCTGTGCTATGCAGCTGCTTCCCACTAGCTATCTATTTTACATTTGTTAGTGTATATATGTCAGTGCTACTCTCTCACTTTGTCCCAGCTTACCCTTCCCCCTCCCCATGTCCTCAAGTCCATTCTCTACGTCTGTGTCTTTATTCCTGTCCTGCCTCTAGGTTCATGAGAACCATTTTTGTTTTAGAATCCATATATATGTGTTAGCATACGGTATTTGTTTTTCTCTTTCTAACTTACTTTACTCTGCATGACAGACTCTAGGTCCATCCACCTCACTACAAATAACTCAGTTTCGTTTCTTTTTATGGCTGAGTAATATTCCATTGTACATATGTGCCACATCTTCTTTATCCATTCATCTGTCAATGGACACTTAGGTTGCTTCCATGTCCTGGCTATTGTAAATAGAGCTGTAATGAACATTGTGGTACATGACTCTTTTTGAATTATAGTTTTCTCTGGGTATATGCCCAGTAGTGGGATTGCTGGGTCATATGGTAGTTCTATTTTTAGTTTTTTAAGGAACCTCCATACTGTTCTCCATGGTGGCTGTATTAATTTATATTCCCACCAACAGTGCAAGAGGGTTCCCTTTTCTCCACACCCTCTCCAGCATTTATTGTTTGTAGATCTTTTGATGATGGCCATTCTGACCAGCGTGAGGTGATACCTCATTGTGGTTTTGATTTGCATTTCTCTAGTGATTAGTGATGTTGAGCATCTTTTCATGTATTTGAAGGCCATAATTTTGTTTAAAAAGTTTAATTGAATTCCCACTGTAGGTAGAACTTCACATTCTCCTACCACAAATCTAGCATTAGAGCATTTTTACCCAGCAACCTAATACATATTTAATGATGACAAGTATCACAAAAGGCAGGATATGTATATATTTTTTTTCGGTACGGGGGCCTCTCACTGTTGTGGCCTCTCCCGTTGCGGAGCACAGGCTCCGGACGCGCAGGCTCAGCGGCCATGGCTCACGGGCCCAGCCTCTCCGCGGCATGTGGGATCCTCCCGGACCGGCCGGCAGGCGGACTCTCAACCACTGCGCCACCAGGTAAGCCCAAGGCAAGATATATTTACTTATTTATTTATTTGTGGTATGCAGGCCTCTCACCATTGTGGCCTCTCCCGTTGCGGAGCACAGGCTCCGGACGCGCAGGCCCAGCAGCCACGGCTCACGGGCCCAGCCGCTCCCGGCATGTGGGATCCTCCCGGACCGGGGCACGAACCCGTGTCCCCCTGCATCGGCAGGCGGACTCTAAACCACTGCGCCACCAGGGAAGCCCTCAAGGCAGGATATTTTTAAACAATTTAAAGTTGATATATATATCAGTTCCCTTACTGTCTGGTTATAGTAGATGAACATTTTTTAGAAAAAAATATATGAATGACATTACTACTAACCATGTATAAATGCTTAACAGGCTCTCCTTATTAAGGTAGCAGGGCTGTTACAATCCTAAACACTTCTTGTGGCTCTTCAATATACCTTTGGGTGTCATTGTTTTAATTGATGTCCACATGTATTTTGTCAGTTTGGATTTAAATAGATATTCAAGCACCCTAACCACAAGTCCAATAAAGCTTGGCCCAATGACAGTTCAAGGATTATAACCCTGTTGGTAGGCAGAAAAGACAGTGCTGCTTTTACTTAATAAGGATTAGTGCTCCGATGTTGGGTAGATGTTTATATTGGTTCAGGGTGTGGGTGGTGACGTAGATTGAGAGGACAGAGCAGAGAAAGTGGAGAGTAAAGTGTTATTAGCAATAAAAGATAAACACTTCCGGAGAAATAATAATACTTTTGAAATAGGAATGAACCTCCCAGTCAGGCAGTTCAACCCCCTACTGCGAGGTGGAATCAGGCAAGTCTCTCCCCTAAACTGGTTACATAATATTTCTTTTTCCCCTTAGGAGGTTTCACAACCTCTTTTATAAACTGTTAATGTGCTTATTCAATCGTATCATGGGGAAAGGTAACTAATTTTTAACTTTAACCAGGAATGGCTTGACCTTCCCATGCTAAGTCTGGTGAACAAATGCAGGCTGCTGTTCCATAACCTTTCTTTGACTCATCACAAATTCCATCACAATAAATGATAAATACAAAGATTGAAAACGCTTTGTTTTCCCTTTCACTTGATTGAAATACTCAGCTTTAAATGTATTGCTATTTAAATGATCTCTCATCTTAGTCACCAAATCCATCATTTGGATCAAAAACATTAGGCTGGCGCCCACCTACCCAGCCCTAAATCCAAGCAAATGTTTTCGAGGAAGGGACCATTTCACTGGGCTTTGAGATGGTTAGAGGCCATTCAACAAATCCATATCGAAGATTCTTAAAACAAAGAACTTTGAAATGGTTCCTCCAAGAACGAGTTTGGCAGATGTTTTGATGCCTATATGTTTAAAGGGTGGGATGGAAATTGCCCAGCGCTGCAAGTCCGAATACCTCAGCTCTGGCTCTCACTGTGTGCTGTCCCAGGAGAAATGTCAAGTACTCTGAGCCTCAGTCTCCTCTTCTCTAAAATAAGCTTGTCAGAGGATCCATGGGCTACATGTGTGAACACAAGGGATGCCCGTTATGATTATTACTTCTGGGTAGACCTAATGTACGTCACCTGGGGAAATTAACGTCAGCCTCCAAGGCTGTAGCTTCAACTGCCTTAAATGGAAGGACCTGACCTGTGAACCCTAACTTGGTTTATTTTTTCTAATTAAAAAAATTTTTTTGTTTTTTATACCACTGTGTCCCAACCTGAGTACCTCAATATAAAACTAAACCCTGGTGAAATGTTTTCCTTACTAATTTTGAATTACTGTGAATGTACAAGTTCTGCTAGCAGTTCAACACTTAAATAGATTAAATCATCTCTGACACATGGTAGATTTCATATAATGAAAATACCTAAAACAATTAGTGCAAATATACTGACCTGATCAAAATAAAATGAACTTTGGAAAACAAGGCTGCAAGATTGTTACTAACATATCCAATACTTATGTTACAAATTACTGGTACATTGTTTATTATGGTTCTAGCCAGGTAGGAACAATTGAAGTCCCTTCCTTTCAAAGGAGGAGAGAAGGAAAAAAGTAGCTGTTTTAGTAACTGTACATTTGGTATACTTTTAAGCAACTCTTAAATATTATAGAAAAGTAATAAACATATATGGAGACTGCAATGCGGTACCCTATTTACAGTACAGCTGAAGATCGAATTTAAAATAATCAAGTTTGAATGTACATAATTGTTAGTGCGTTTACTATGTTTATGTCCAAAGGGCACAAAAGCCCCCTCCCTACTCCCAAAACAACAAAAGCTATGTAATGGCCAGCAGGGATTAAACAGAAATCACAGACACCTGGTTTGTTTCACTTTTGTTGAAGAACTTACATGTTTGAAGGGAACACTATCCTTTAAGATGCATTTTATTAGTTTTCATGCTCCTAAAATAAGACGGGGTTACATTTGATTTTTTTTTTACCCCATTTAAAAAATAACAGGACTAGCTATAATTTAGATGCCACTAATGTTCATTTTTTTCCCCTTGAAGATGTGGAACTGTTTCCTTGTGGCTAATTTGTTAAAATGTGGAATGTATACTTTAAATAAGGATACTAAGAGAAATTACAGGTTGCCTGAATATGGTAGCTAAGCATAAATATCTTTAGAACCTCCTTCCAAAGAAAGAATTTTTTTGGAAAAGTCCAAATGAGTAAGTTCCAAATCTTTTTCACAGAACTGGTTGGTTAACTGTGGGTTCAGAATCATTTGTTTATATCACTGGTGAAGAGAAATGAGTCCCGCTAACCTTCCAAGGAAACAAGGGTACACCCAGCTCTCATTTCCCCCTTCCACTGCTAAAACATTAGTCAGAGGGTCACATGTATGTTATTAAAAATTAAGTTCAAAACACTTAACATAATTCTGTATTAGAAACTTGCCTATTGTAAGTCTCTTCTTTTTGGAAGTCATACTGGGCTGGTTAAATGCTCCAATTCCACTGCTATTAACAATTAGGAAGCAGAAGAACATTCCAGTTAGTTTAAACTGGAGGTTTAGTTACTACAGCGCTGACTCCTGGTTGGCTGCGTGGGTTCAGTAAGGTCTACTCCTCTTCCTCTGGCAGAATGTGCTCCTGGATTCTGTGGTTCATTCTTTGGCAACTTTTTAGCTATTGCCATGAATATTTCATTTACAGTCATTGATGTTTTAGCTGATTTCTCCAGAAATAATAAACTGTTGTCATCTGCATAGGACTGTGCTTCCTGGAAATTGACAGCTGTTTTATTGGCGAGGTCAGCCTTGTTTCCTGATAAAGCTATTACAATGTTAGGACTGGCTTGCCTCTGAAGCTCTGTAACCCAGTTTTTGGCTCTGACAAAGGACTCCTCGTTTGTGTCATCATATACAACTATGGCTGCTTGCGCTCGTCTGTAGTACATGGGTGCTAGGCTATGGTATTGTTCTTCACCAGCTGTATCCCACATTTCAAACTTTACTGTTGTGTCATCAAGACACACAGTGTGGGCTAGAAAAGCAGCCCCCATGGTACTCTCTTGAAATTCATGAAAGTGGCCCTTCACAAAACAAAGCACTAGGCTCGATTTGACAAAAGCAGACTCTCCCAGAAGTACTAGTTTGAACTGGCATATTTTATTTCCAGTATTTGGCCTGTTAGGTCCTGTTGCTCCTCGATTAGCCATGTCCAAATTTGAAAGAAGTCTCTAATTTCAGTCTCTTAAATGAACTTCCAGGATGCAAGGTGTCAGTTGTTTTCTTTCCGGAGGTAAAGAAACCTGAGACCGCAGCGCCTGGGGCCGCGGCTCCGCAGCTTCGGGCTGCAGGTCCCTGGCGGAGCCTGAGAGGCTAAGGCTGAGGCTCCCTAACTTGGTTTAAAATAGACTCCTGGCAGTTTTTTCAGAAATTCACTATGGGAGCAGAGATAAAAAGAAAGTACTGAAACATCTCTGGCTGGTCCATAAAATCTTGGAGCTGTTGCTTTTATGCTGATTATTATCAGCATAAAAGATTACTAGGGCTTCCCTGGTGGCGCAGTGGTTGAGAGTCCGCCTGCCGATGCAGGGGACACGGGTATGTGCCCGGGTCTGGGAAGATCCCAGAGGCCGCGGAGCGGCTGGGCCCGTGAGCCATGGCCGCTGGGCCTGTGCGTCCGAAGCCTGTGCTCTGCAACGGGAGAGGCCACAACAGTGAGAGGCCCGCATACCGCAAAAAAATAAATAAATAAAAAGATTACTAAATGGAAAGATTATTAGAGGGAAATCATTTTGTCATTCCAAATCATCTCTAGATTAGCCTTCGCTTGGATGATAAAATACTAGATGAAATGACATTTTAAAAACTTCTGTTATAAAACATTGCTTCCTGAATTCATGCATGCCGAGTATAATGCCCTATGGTAAAATGGTTGCGAGTCTGAGCTCTGGAGCCCTACCACCTTCAAATTTTGCTTTTGCCACTTTTTAGCTGTGTGACCTTGGACAAGTTACTTAAGCTGTCTGTGCTTTAGTTTCCTCGTTGTTAAATAGAGATAATAAAAGTACCTACCGTATAGGACTGCAGGGAGAACTTGCTAAATTAACAAATGTAAGACTTGGAATATTGTGAGCGCTATGCTTAGTGTTAGCCCTTAGAACAGTGTTTGGCAATTAGGCACTGGTAAATGTTACCTTTTACATTACTGTTTTAAATGATAGAGGCTGTAATGCAGGAGAGTGGGAAGAACTCAGGAAGGGAGATTAGGACAAATCCATTTGGTTTATACGCTTTAGTCATTGTATCTACAGTGTTTATCAAACCAATTATCTTTCTTGAGAGCTACAATTTCCTGGGCATCTGCAGATGCCCAGAACTCAAGATTGGAAGGAAACATGAAACTCTAATAGTGGGTAATTAGAAGGAGCTCACTCTAAAAAATGTTTGTTTTTTAATAAATTTATTTATGTATTTATTTATTTTTGTATTTATGTATTTATTTATGGCTATGTTGGGTCTTCCTTGCTGCACACAGGCTTTTTCTAGTTGTGGTGAGTGGAGGGCTACCCTTCCTTGCGGTGCACGGGCTTCTCATTGCGGTGGTTTCTTGCGGAGCACGGGCTCTAGGCGCGCAGGCTTCAGTAGTTGTGGCACACAGGCTCAGTAGTTGTGGTTCGCAGGCTCAGTAGTTGTGGCATGCAGGCTCAGTAGTTGTGGCTCACAGGCTTCAGTAGTTGTGGCACGCAGGCTCAGTAGTTGTGGCACGCAGGCTCAGTAGTTGTGGCTCGCAGGCTTCAGTAGTTGTGGCACGCAGGCTCAGTAGTTGTGACTCGTGGGCTCTAGAACACAGGCTCAGTAGTTGTGGCGCATGGGCTTAGTTGCTCCGTGGCACGTGGGATCTTCCTGGACCAGGGCTTGAACCCACGTCCCCTGCATTGGCAGGTGGATTCTCAACCACTGGGCCACCAGGGAAGTCCCAAAATATGTTTGTTTTTTAATGGCGCTTTAAATGAGCTCATGGGAAGTTTATTATAAAATGCTTGCCTGCACCAAATGCCTTAATGGGAGAAGCCTTATTGAAATTCCATTGTTTAAATAATATACAGGCCATGTCCCTCCTGGAACTCTGTTCCCTCTGTGGGAGTCAAAGATTCTTTGAATGTCCCAAGGTATTCCAAAGCAATCACAAAATCACATTTCAGAGCTAGAAGGGGATTTAGAAACCATCTCCTCCTAAGCTTTCTTTTTACAGCTGAAGAAACAAACCCAATAGGGTTAAAGGATTTGCCTGAGGCAACTCAGCAACCTTGAAGCTAAAGTCGACCCCCAGTTTCTTTAACTCTTAGTTCAGCCCCTTGCTACTAACCTGTCCCCAATCTTAGAGAGAGAGAGAGAGGGAAGGAAAGAGGGAGGGCCAGAGGGGAAAGGACCCTGCTACTTGCAGACTTGCAGATGGGGAGTGCCCCAGTTTTTTCCCTTTCACACTGAAAAAAGAATAAACTGATCACATACCTGTAGAAACAATTATAATTTAGCAGAGAAAATATCAAGGCTAAGCAATGAATCACCAAACATTCAAGGCGAAAGTTTATTACCTTTCTTGTTTATTTTTACTTCATCAGGACTAAAACCTGTTGCTATGTTGGATCTGGGCAGCATTTTGTGATGCCTGCAGACAAACAGCGTGGCTAACTACCCAGGTGGTGAGGCTTTGCTCTCCCGGAATATTCTAGCAAACAATGTAACCTGACACGGGTGTGACAGGGCTCTCCGGTGGTTATAGTTTATCTTTGGCAATTCCTTCTGCACCCCTTCCACACCCATAAAACCATACAGGAACCATCCAGGAGCTGGGCTTGGGGAACAGGTACTCTGTGATGTGGGCCACTCCATCCCAAGGAAGTTATGGCTCCCCAGTCTAGGGTGCCCACCGTCCACAAAATAGATTTCTGTAAGAAGTGGACCCTACCAGAGGAGCACCCAATCGCACATATTGAATTTGGAGGGAAGAACACATAACTGTTTACTCAACTTAGAAGGTACTTGCAAATCACCCGCTCTCTTCCATTGGTGAATAAACAAAGCTTATATGCAAATGATGAACACCAGTTTTGGCGAGGACTCCTGAGCAGTGTGGGTTGGCATGCCAGTGGAGACTTCATCAGAGGGTTCCTGTCTCCCATCTTTAACTTGGTGGGTTATCATTTAGTTATTCCAGTTACTTTTTAAAAAATTTTTAACTTTTTTATTTTTGGCCGTGTTGGATCTTTGTTGCTGTGCGTGGGCTTTCTTTAGTTGCGGCGAGCGGGGGCTACTCTTGGTTGCGGTGCGCGGGCTTCTCATCGCGGTGGCTTCTCTCGTTGTGGAGCATGGGCTCTAGGCGCGTGGGCTTCAGTAGTTGCGGCACGAGGGCTCAGTAGTCGTGGCTCGAGGGCTCTAGAGCACAGGCTCCGTAGTTGTGGTGCACGGGCGTAGTTGCTCCGCGGCATGTGGGATCTTCCTGGACCAGGGGTCGAACCTGTGTCCCCTGAATTGGCAGGCGGATTCTTAACCAGTGCACCACCAGGGAAGCCCCTATTCCAGTTGCTTTAAATGTATGTGACATCCTACCTCTGCAGAGATATTTCTGCAAACCTGACTTGCACTGCACAGTAATGGGTAGAAAAAACTGAAAGACTTAAGAGATAAGTCCTTGCAATTAAGTGTGGGGCCCATACGGAACTCTCAGAGCTGTGCAGTGTTTGCATATTTCTGGGACGTTTATCACCTGACCTCTGCAGTTGCCTTCTATTACTGGAGATTCCCTAACCACCAGATTGCAGCTTCTGCAATTCAGAGGCTCACAGAGGTTTTTTTTTTGGTACGCGGGCCTCTCCCTGTCGCGGCCTCTCCCGTTGCGGAGCACAGGCTCCGGACGCGCAGGCTCAGCGGCCATGGCTCACGGGTCCAGCCGCTCCGCGGCATGTGGGATCTTCCCGGACCGGGGCACGAACCCGCGTCCCCTGCATCGGCAGGCGGACTCTCAACCACTGCGCCACCAGGGAAGCCCTCACAAAGGTTTTTGTTTGTACCTCAGATCATGTAGAGCCAGCATCCAAACACTAGCGTCTGCAGCCTAAATACCGTTTAAGGCTTTACTTTTATAAAACAAAGAGGCTGCTTCTGAGGTGTGATTTTCTGTGCATGCTGGGACCCTCCGCATCCCCCTCCTCGGACCAGCTCGTGCCTGGAGTCGTGCCTGTAGAGACTCATCAGTCAGTAAAAGAGTAATTTACCTGGACTGTACAGACCTCTGTGAACGCTTGAGGTTATGCACAGAGTTTGAGTGCATTTGCCCATTTTTAGCCCTAAGGGAGGCTCTTTAGGCCTTTGCTGGTAACCAAAAGAGTCGGTAACCACCAAAAGTTTAAGAATGATTGCTTTTTCTCATAAGATGTTTTAAGTTATTTACTATTGAATGTGCCTGAAAACACATAAACACATGACCATAAATTTTATGTCACAAAGAGGGCCAGCTGGAAACTTTGCCTAAGATATTTTCTAGGAAAACAAACAATAATTTTATTAGCTTTCTTCCTATTCTTTATTCAAAACAAAATATCTGTACTTATTTTCTCTTTTCTTTTTTTTTTTTTTAAATATCTGTACTCTTGAGAGAGATATTCACAACACAGATGCTACCTTTTCATTCTTCACTTCAAAAGTAAGGCCCGAGTGCAGGACTAATGGGGATTCTGAAACTGACTATGGAAGATGTTACCTCTTAGAGGAGAGAGATGGTCAAACTTCTGTAAACAGTCGGTAGTAAATATTTTCAGCTTTTTGGGCCATGTGGTTTCTGCTGCAACTTCACAGTTCTGCTGTTGTGTGGAAAGCAGCCATAGACAATATGTAAACAAATGGAAGTAGTGATGTTTCAATAAAACTTTATTTACAAAAACAAGTGGCAGGCCAGATTGTCCCATAACAGCAGTTTGCACCCATCTTAAAGGTTTAAAGATGCTATTGAATGAAAATAACAAGGCTCACATATTTGCCAGGTTTATGATGCATACCAACTTCAATCTACCTTGCAAAATATGAAATGCCGGATTATATTATTCTATTGATTGTTGTGTTGGAATGAAAGCATTTAATAATTTCAGCAAGTTATTCTACAGGCTGGGCAAGCCATGGGTGACATTAAACACCTGACAATTAAAATCAATAACTCCATGTGCCACCATCAACAAAACGAAAAGAAAACCTACTGAATGGGAGAAAATATTTGCAAATGATATGACCAATAATGGGTTAATATCCAAAATATATAAACAATTCATACAGCTCAATATAAAAAAAAAACGATTAAAAAATGGGCAAAATGGGCTTCCCTGGTAGCACAGTGGTTAAGAATCCACTTGCCAGTGCAGGGGACACGGTTTCGAGCCCTGGTCCAGGAAGATCCCACGTGCCATGGAGCAACTAAGCCTGTGTGCCACAACCACTGAGCCTGCGAGCCACAACTACTGAGCCCACGTGCCACAACTACTGAAGCCCATGTGCCTAGAGCCCATGCTCCGCAACAGGAGAAGCCACTGCACCACAACCAAGAGTAGCCTCTGCTTGCCGCAACTAGAGAAAGCCCGCACGCAGCAATGAAGACCCAACACAGCCAAATATTTAAATTAAAAAATCAATAAATTTTTTTAAAAAAGATCAAAAGACCTGAATAGACATTTTTCCAAAGAAGAAATGCAGATGGCACAGGCACATGAAAAGTTGCTCAACATCATTAATCATCAGAGAAATGCAAATCAAAACCACAGTGAGATATCACCTCACACCTGCCAGAATGGCTATCATCAAAAAAACCACGAATAACAAATGTTGGTGAGGATGTAGAGAAAAGAGAACCCTCATACACTGTTGGTGGGAATGTAAACTGGTGCAGCCACTGTGGAAAACAGTATGGAAGTTCCTCAAAAAACTAAAAATAGAACTAGAATGTGACCCAACAATCCCACTCCTAGGTATATATCCAAAGAAAACAAAAACACTAATTCAAAAAGATACATGCACCCCAATGTTCATAGCATTATTTACAATTGCCAAGCTATGGAAGCAACCTAAGTGTCCATCAACAGATGAAGGGATAAAGAGGATATACATACATACACAGACAATGGAATATTACTCAGACAGAAAAAAGAATGAAATTTTGCCATTTGCAACAACACAGATGGACCTGGAGGGTACTATGCTAAGTGAAATAAGTCAGACAGAGAAAGACAAATACTGTATGATATCACCTATGTGTGGAATCTAACAAATAAAAGAACTGAATGAATATAACAAAACAGAAACAGACTTCCAGATATAGAAAACAAACTAATGGTTACCAGTGAGTGGGTAGTGGGAAGGGGGAAGGGGCAAGATAGGAGTAGGGGATTCAAAGGTACAAACTACTGTGTGTAAAATAAATAAGCTACAAGGATATATGTGTGGTACAGGGAATAGAGCCAATATTTTATTAAAACTTTAAATGAGACTTCCCTGGTGACGCAGTGGTTAAGAATCCACCTGCCAGCACAGGGCACACAAGTTCAAGCCCTAGTCTGGGAAGATCCCACGTGCCATGGAGCAACTAAGTCCGTGTGCCACAGCTACTGAGCCTGCACTCTAGAGCCCACATGCCACAACTACTGAGCCCACGTGCCTAGAGCCCGTGCTCCACAACACAGACAAGGCACCAAAATGCCTTGACAAGGCCCGCACACCGCAACGAAGATCCAAAGCAGCCAAAAATAAATAAATAAATTTATATTTAAAAAAAAAACTTTAAATGGAGTAGAATCTATAAAACTATTGAATTACCATGTTGGACACCTGAAACTAATATAATATTGTACCTCAACTATACTTCAGTAAAAAAATTAAATAAAATAAGTAAAAGACATAGCTTTAAAAAAGAACTCCACATGTCAGATTTTTCCAGGGCATAAGATAAAAACAAAACCAGATTCTTTAAACCGATTTGTCTCCATGCAACTCAAGGAAATAATATTTTTGGCAAATGACAATGATAAAATAATCCTTTTACCCTCAGGCCTCACTCCGGGTGGGAAATCCCTCCCGATCCTCCACAGGTAGACTTCTTTTTTTTCTAGAAACCTGATATGCTTTAGAATCACAGGCTTTTGGCAGTGCAAACACAAGCAGGCAGTACCTGCCAGGCTTCAGGCTGCTTCTTGTCCAACTGGGGAGAAAAAGTCATCTTTGTGATGCTTCCAAAGTCTGCAGTTTCCTTCATTTCCAAGGAAGAATAGAGAAACTCTGGTCTTCTTTTTACTTTCTGCATTCAAAATAAGAGTCATTTTATCTTCCTGTTTAATATTTAGTTTTGCATGCTGTCTGGTTAGAACCTTCATATCCGCTCAGTATCAGATTGCGAGGTTTGAACTAATGAACTAAGAGGAAAAGGGAAAGGGCTGGAATCGGCACCCTATGAACCAGAGGCAAGTCAGTCAAAAGATGATCAAAGAGCCCATCAAAATTGAAATCACTCCTCTGGAAAATAGACACCCTCAGAATGAGTGAGTGCTGAGTGCTGACTTACCTACAGGAAAAACAATCAAAATGTATGTAAGCTCTGCCCACTGTCCACAGGAGCAAATAGCAGTTGCAAAAACACAGAGAGACAAACCAGGAAAGATTTTACACTGCCGGTAACAGATTTAAGTCGACACGAGTAGCCAGACTTCATACATGCCAAGGTAGGAGGTGGTACAAGAGAGAAATCAGGGGTGCAATGCAGGTGCAAGAGTCAGTAGGAAGGAAAGATTTTTTTTTTTAAGTTAAGCTTATTGAAGCATAATTTACAAGCAGTTAAATCACCCTCTTGAGTGTATAGTTCTATGAGTTTTGACAAACACATACAATCATGAAAAAATATTTCCATTACCACAAAAAAATTCCCTTGTCCCCCTTTGTAGTCAACCCCTCTGGCAAATCCCAGCCCCTCCCAACCACTGATTTGATTTGTGTCCCCGCATGTATATTTCTGTCTTTGCCTTTTCCAGAATATCAGATAAATGAAATTATACAGTGGGCAGCAGAAAAAGTGGGATTTTAATCTCAAGCAAAGAGGAGTGTTTTAGAGATCAAATGTCTCTAGAGCATCTTAAGACAGATGAGGCAGTTGGTAAAGGTGGCCTGTGCTATAAAAACTGCCATGGATAGTGGAACTTCTGCAGGTATGTTATTTCCACACAAACTTCCTAAAATGAATACCTGAGCATGCCACATCCCTACTGGAAACCTTCAATGGGTTCCCATTGTCTTTAGGATAAAATCCAAACTGTTTCATGTTGGCTCGCCAGGCCTTTCTTTTTTGTTTTTAAAGAAGATGTCGGGGGTAGGAGTTTATTAATTTATTAATTTACTTTTGGCTGTGTTGGGTCTTCATTTCTGTGTGAGGGCTTTCTCTAGTTGTGGCGAGCAGGGGCCACTCTTCATCGTGGTGCGTGGGCCTCTCACTATCGCGGCCTCTCTTGTTGCGGAGCACAAGCTCCAGACGAGCAGGCTCAGTAGTTGTGGCTCACGGGCCCAGTCGCTCCGCGGCATGTAGGATCCTCCCAGACCAGGGCTCGAACCCGTGTCCCCTGCCTTAGCAGGCAGACTCCCAACAACTGCGCCACCAGGGAAGACCAGGCCTTTCTTGATATGATGTCTTTTGCCTCCTCCAGCCCCATCTCTCCTCATTCTCCTCGTCTCCATTCTCCACTTCAGAATTTCTGTGCCTGCCACTCCGCCCACACCTGGTTTATCTTCCTGAAGTGCATTCTCTTTCACCTCTGGGCCTTTGTACGTGGGTTTCTTTCTATCAAGTGCATTTTCCCATGACCCCTACCTCTTTGGTTTCAGACTTTGGCTTCCTCTAGAAGCACTTCCTGACCCTCCCAGTTTGCTTTAAACACCATTCTTGTGTGGGCTCCCACACATGTACTTCCCCTATCTTAGTGCTCGTCAAGCTACATTGTAATTGCAGGTTTAACGGTGTGTTTCCCCAATGAGACCTTGAATTCCATGAAGCTCCAGGGGAACAGAAGCCTAGCCTGTCGTACTCATAGTTGTATTTTCAGCACCTAGCATGGTGCCTGGTACCAAGTGGATTCTCAATAAATATATTTTAAATTGAGTCAAACGGACAAACAAAATTTAGACAAAATTCAGAAGAGGGAGCGTTTCTTTTAGCTAGGGGTGGTGGAGGGGCCGGGAGATAAGGAATCAAGAACTCCTTTAGGAAATGCATGCTATTTGAATGGGGCTCTTGTCCAGTTAATGCCTGTTGTCTCACAGCCCCACCTGCCATTCTGTGCTATGTCTCGAAGAGGTAAGGCTGAGTGTCTGAAAACTACATTCCTAGACCCTCTTATGTGCTGGGCCCAGAAGGGAATCCAAAGGCAGCAGAGAGAGGAGTCTTGCTCTGGCTCTGAGAGTGAGGTGGCTGCTGGAGCTGCAGCAGGGGTGGGGATCCAGACTTTAGCAGCCCAGGCCATGGCAGTATCATTTCAGCAGTTCCAG
Organism: Leucopleurus acutus; assembly: GCF_964270905.1. Classification (NCBI taxonomy): domain Eukaryota; kingdom Metazoa; phylum Chordata; class Mammalia; order Artiodactyla; family Delphinidae; genus Leucopleurus; species Leucopleurus acutus. The sequence continues at coordinate 53,092,156 of NC_139146.1, forward strand.
CCTGGTCCAGGCAGCACCCCTTTGGCACATCCAGAACTGACAAGCAGTACAGTAGTAGGTGTGGACTGAGGGGCTTCAGACCAAGGGTGCTTAGCTGTGCCTTCTCTTTTACTCCTTCAGCTCCCCCCGCCTCACCTTTTGCTATTCCAACACTTCCAGCATCTTTGCAACCAATTCCCTGTATTAAATTCCCTGTGTTTGAAACGCCTAGAGTGGTTTCCATTCTCCTGCCTGGACCCAGACCAATACTGCCTTGAAATCAGGATGGGGGTAAAGAGAGAAAGGGAGAGACCGCCCTGAGCAAAAGTCCAGAGCTGGAAGAGTTTGGAGGGACTTTTGGAGAGCAGAAAACAGTCCAGTTTGGCTGGGATGTAGTGATTGAATAGGAGAGTGGCAGAAAGAAAAGCCACAGAGGCATAATAGGCTAGCTTTCCCACTATACTGCTTGTGGACCTTGGTCTACAACTTGACAGAGATGTTGGGTTTATGTGACATGATTTGGTAGTCATCGGCACAGAAGTGAGAATCAAAAACATAATGCTGGATGACATCACAAAGGGCGAGAGTAGAGAAGCCAGTCCCACAAGGATGCACGTGGGAGGTGGGTGGGAGGATGAAGTGTTGGAGGTGAGAGAAAGGACATGGAGAAGTAGTGGGAATGTAGGTGGCAGGAGGACCAAGAGAGTTCTGTGCCACAGAAGTCAAGGAAGAAGAAGACTTGATGAAAAATGGGACTTGCCAAGACTGTCACTTCCTGCAAAGCGTTAAAAAGAATAAAAGTTGAAGAAAAATCCATGGGGTTTGCACATGTCAGTCTTAGTGATGTAGCAGGCACAGAACTGAGATTTCTAATGGCTAGAGTGGTTGGATAATGAGGAAGTAAGACAGTGAGAATGGCCTCTTGGCCCCTTCTGCACCCATTTTCTCTGCCTACCACAAAGCCCTTCCCTCCCCACACCCTTAGCCCCTTACCCACAGCTCCCCACACCGCCTTCATCCAAGTCTAGGATGGGTCAACTGTTGGAATTATGTATACAAAGCCAGCTCGCTGACTTGCAGCTTTGGACTTCAGGTAGAGAGTATCAGCTTATTGTAGAGGCCAAAGCTATTCAATAGCATCAAAGAATGGTGCTCAAAGTTGCAGACTAAATGCCCTTAACATTATGCTTTCAGTTTTCCTTAAAGATGTCTAGCAATTTATTAAATAAAGGCTGGTTGCTATCTACGACTTCATTAAAAACAAACATCTAAAAATTATACAGTTCTCCCCTCCCCTCCTTTTTTTAAATAAAGTGTAGCTTGTCTCATGTACTTGACATCCACTCAAAGTCACAAAATCTCATCGACACACATCATTGTGTTGAAAGCTGCATATCTTACAAGACCCTGGTGAACTCTGCAGACCACACTCTAAACAGTTGGTCAGGGGAGGCCACAGAGGGAGTGAGCAGGCTTCCTGTATTTTGATAGACTAGCGGAAGCCAAGGTTAAAATCTGATTACTTTGCAAGGATTCCAAAACTTGACCTAAATCACCTCGCAGAAGTCTGTTAACAAATCAGAGCATCTCCAGTAGCACCGAGCAAGAGGCATTCAATCCTCACAATTCTGGTAAGTTCCACTTTGAGGGTAGGGTATACTTGCCCAAGTCAGACCTTTCATAAAATGTAGAACCTACTAAATCCAGAGCTAACTAGTTCATGATCAACTATCAGCCTCTAAATCACATTCTGTATGGAAAAACAAGCCTGCGAAACATCCAAACAATGGTGCAGTAGGTGGAAACAGATGTCACCATTTATTTTAAGATTAGTTTATTCAACAATTGGAAGGGAGAATGTTGCTTAGTCTACACAACAGCTTAGGATCTGAGTAGTTTACCTGTTATTTTTTAAAAATACAGGGCTATCAGATAGTTTTCGAGATTTTCAAAGCAGAGCCTAAATGTTTGACTCTGTGTTGTGCTGCTATATTAAAAGAAAAAAACAAAAAAGAAACAGGTTAAATATTTTAAAGTAACTGTAAAAAAAAAACAACTCTGAATTAGTCTCAAATGAATTAGTCTCTAATTTTATTTTTTCTAACTGCCAATAAGAAGCAATAAATACTCATGATTGGTATCTTTGAGGATGACACTTTAACACAGAGCAGGAAAATCTCAGTTAATTTCCACTTCTGGTCTTGAACTAATTTTTTTTTCCCAAAGTGTAAAAATTTCAAGCAGAGATGTTGCTTTATGTCATCTTGCTTTCTTTCTTTATTTAGTTATAGAGAGTGTGTGGGAAGGAGAAAGAGGGAGGAATAGGGATAGCTGGGTGGGTTCAAACTACTTTTCCATCACCCTCCTTTATGACAAAAAAAAGAAAAATGCGTGAAAAATGAGTCTTTACCTTTGCTGCCTCAACTTCGTCACCTCCCATTCACTTCACAGCCCACTGCCATCTGGCTCCCATCCCATTTGCTCCATTCAGACTGTTCTAACGAAGATGTCAACAGTGTTTTCCTACTTGCCGAATCCAATGACCTATTTTTAGGCCCCCTTCTACTTGACCTTCCTGCAGCCTTGGACAGGCTGTGGGACCCAAGTTTCTGATCTCGGCGCCCACGGTAATCGGCTTGGGGGAAGCGGGGCCCGGGTGGCTGCACAGGCAGAGCCCAGTGAGTCCTGGGAGGCTGGTCCAGCAGCAGCGATGCAGCCCCTTGCAGGGGAGCAGCGGCTGCTCAACTTTGGTTGATTTTCGCCATGGCAGAGTGTAGACACGGTGTTGTTAAATCTCTTAATTTTTTAAAGAAAAGCTTTTTTTATGAGAATCCTTCTCATTTCTAAATATTGGCTAAAATTTTTAAAATGCCTGTGGAACAAGTAACCATATCTGTAGAGCTCCCAGGAGAAGCCTCGGCTGGAGGTGGTCCTCCCCTTCTCTTGGCTTCTGCACTTACCTCTCTCTCCCTGTTCATCTCTGCCTTATTTATTTTTAAACATCTTTATTGGAGTATAATTGCTTTACAATGGTGTGTTAGTTTCTGCTGTATAACAAAGTGAATCAGTTATACATATACATGTGTTCCCATATCTCCTCCCTCTTGCGTCTCCCTCCCTCCCACCCTCCCTATCCCACCCCTCTAGGTGGTCACAAAGCACCAAGCTGATCTCCCTGCGCTATGCGGCTGCTTCCCACTAGCTATCTATTCTATATTTGATAGTATATATAAGTCCATGCCACTCTCTGACTTTGTCCCAGCTTACACTTCCCCCTCCCCGTGTCCTCAAATCTGCCTTATTATTTTTTTAAAAATTTATTAATTTATTATAGTTATTTTTGGCTGCACTGGGTCTTCATTGCTGCTCGCGGGCTTTCTCTAGTTGCAGTGAGCTGGGGGCTACTCTTTGTTGCGGAGCACGGGCTCTAGGCGCACGGGCTTCAGTAGTTGCGGCACGTGGGCTCAGTAGTTGTGGCTCGAGGGCTCTAGAGCACAGGCTCAGTAGTTGTGGTGCACGGGCTTAGTTGCTCCATGGCATGTGGGATCTTCCTGGACCAGGGCTTGAACCCATGTCCCCTGCATTGGCAGGCAGATTCTTAACCACTGTGCCACCAGGGAAGTCCCAAGTCTGCCTTATTTTTGTTCTTGCTTTTTTTTTTTCTTCCATCTACCTCTCTCATGTTGGAGCTCCCCAGTCTTCCTTCTTGGCCCTCATCTATTTTCTTATCCTCTTGGGCAATGTCGCAGGCCTAGGGCTGGTTGCATGTGTTTGCGATTAGTACAGTCGCAAAGAGTCCCATGCTTGGGGTTTCATGCTGCTGTCCTGAGATTCTTATGCTGTCCTTGAATTTGTGTTCGGGAGTGAAGCTTGATGGCCAGCGGGAGCATGTGCTGAGGGCTTGGCATCTCAGTGTACGTGCTATCTTTCCTCCTGTGCCTCCCTGGGAAGTGTTCTTGGCCACCAGCTCTCTGACCCTTTCGCCCTGGGTCCTGCCTGCTCTCCCTTACTCCCCCTCTCCCCAAACTGCTGCCGCCCTCTGCCCTGGCAAGGATCTGAGTGCGGTGTGAGGAGGTTTGGGGTCACAACCAGTGGCATCTCAAGGGCAAGGCCCGGCAGTGGTGGCTGTCCCCACCCCAGGCTGGCAACACTGCAGCTCCTTCAGTGGGCGATTGGCTGGGGCCAGCCTCTCCTTGATCCAAATACCCGGCACATCCTGGCACAGAGGTTGTGGTACCCTTGGGGTCGCCTATCTGCTGTAGGTTGGGACAGATGGAAATGCGAGATGCCTGACTTGACTTCCCAGCTCCCTCTTGAGGCACGGCACATTGGTCTGGGGGCTGGTGGGAGGGGAACACAGCATCTATCAGGTCCAAGTGCATGCAGATCTTGCCAGTCCCAAGGCGGAATCCCCAGCACCTTCAAGGCTCTGAACTTACCCAGCAAGTATCCCCAGATCCTTTGGGCCCATACCGTGCCTGGGGAAACCTTTTCTTCCTCCTAACTTCTCTGAATCTGGCTAGTATTCTTTTCGTCTGAGCAGCTTTGAGGCACCTTCCAGAGTCCATCCAGAAATATGAATTGCATAATCTGAGTGATTCCATGTACACAGAACAGTTGAACGTTCTGATATCTACATTTAGAACTGGCATTGCACAGTATAAAGATGAATGGTAAAATTCATGCCAATAATTTAATATTTTTATTTACTTAGAAGAACATTAAATAGCAAATAAAAACCACCATGACACGCTGAGAGACTGTGGAAGGAAGGAAAATGCTTTGTATTTTAGTACAAGTTTATTTAATAACTTTAATGGCACCCTATTCCTGCCTTGTGAACAAGGGGGACCACATTTTCTTTTTCACCAGGCCCCACAAATTGTGTCTGGTCCTGTCCAGGCCATCATTTGCTGATGGCCCCCACCCTTTTTCTTCAGTCGGGACCTCCCTCCTCCTCTCAGACCCACATTTCTGCGGGCACACTGGACCAGTGCACCTGGAGGCTTTGCAGGCAGCTCAAATTCAACATCTGATCTCACCCCCCTAAACTGCTTCTGCCCTTATATTTCCTTTTTCTGTCACTGGAACGTCATCCACTCACTCTCTTGTAGCAGAGTAGGTAATAAAATTGTTAAATGAATGAGTAAAATCTTAGAAGCGTTTTCAATTCTCTCCTTTCTCTCAATTTCCAACATCCAATTGGTCATCAGGTTCTGTCAGTTCTACCAAATATTTCTTACCCTCTCCTATCTCTATCCCTATATATGATGCATGCTGCCTACAATACCCCTTTAATGCCCACTCAAAACCCAGATCAGGGCTTCCCTGGTGGCGCAGTGGTTGGGAGTCCACCTGCTGATGTGGGGGACGCGGGTTCGTGCCCCGGTCCGGGAGGATCCCACATGCCTCGGAGCGGCTGGGCCCGTGGGGCGTGGCCGCTGGGCCTGCGCGTCCGGAGCCTGCGCTCCGCGGCGGGAGAGGCCACGGCAGTGAGAGGCCTGCGTACCACAGAAAAAAAAAAAAACAAAAAAAACCCCCAGATCACATATTACCTTGTCTAAGAAGCCTTTTCATAATTGCCGAGGAAGAATTAGTCATTCCTTTTTCTGTGATCCTATAGCCTGCTTTTACATTTATTATGCTTTATTTTGATTATTCGTTTATATGTCTGTCTCCCTTACTAGCCTGGGAGCAAATCAAAGGCAGGGTATATTTAGTTATCTCTATATTTTTTATGTCTGGCATAGTATACTGGAGACTCTTAGTAAATGATTAGATGGTGCAGGGAAAATAAGACAGAATTTACGGGCACCAGAAAAAGCAGAATCTTATACAGAATAAACCTATTTTCTAGGAATACCTGGGCCCAGGGGGACCGAAAATGGAGGCAGACCCCACATCTGTGTAGCTAAAGGTTCATTTCAAGCACAGACATATCATGAAGAAGAAACATAGAAAGAGAAGCAGGAAAAAAATTTTTTGCCACTTGCAAAAACATTATATAATGGAAATTAATGAGTAATGAAATAATTCCTCTATTATTTTTTTGGAAAGCTATTAACATGACACTTTTTATTTAAAGAAATGTTTTGACGTACAAAAAGCTATACATAATTAATGTATACAACTTGATGGATTTGTAGATAAGTATATATCTGTGAAACCATCACTGTGACCTGTGCCATAAACTCGTCCATTACCTCCGAAAGTTTTCTCCCAACCTCGTATTTATTATTATTGTTGTTGTTATTATTGCTACTATTATGTGATAAGAACACTTCACATAAGATCTATCTTCTCGGCAAAATTTTAAGTATTCAATATAGTACTGTTAACCACAGGCACTGTGCTGTACAGCAGATCTCTAGGACTTATTCATCTTGTATGACTAAACTTTATACCCTTTGGCTAATACCTCCCTGTTTCTCTGGCAACCTTCATTCTACTCTTTCTTTCCAAGAGTCTGACTATTTTATAATCATCTTGTAACTGGTATCATGACACTTAAAGCTTCACACTTATTTAAAGTCCACCCAAGGAAAAACTATCAAGGCCATGTCCAAGTAAATTCATGTCTCCCCAGACTTTTTAGTCATAACGTACATTTGATCAAGAATTCTCTATGTTCATTACATGTTTTCCCCCAGTGTCTTACAAATCCAGATACCAGATGTTAGGATTAAACATCTTAAGGAATCAGAGAAAGTTGATACGGTGCCAAAGCCCTCTGGTGAAAACACTATGATAAAATGTTCTACTGACCCCAAAGACCATTAATAACATATAGTACATTTTTATCAACATTAACTAAGAACTTCAGGACAAGGTCTATTGTAACCCAAACTTTAAACTTTAGTAATAGCAGAGAGAGAGTTCTTTAAAGTTAAAAAGAGGGCTTCCCTCGTGGCACAGTGGTTAAGAATCGCCTGCTAATGCAGGGGACACGGGTTCAAGCCCTGGTCTGGGAAGATCCCACATGCCGCGGAGCAACTAAGCCCGTGCACCACAACCGCTGAGCCTGCACTCTAGAGCCCGTGAGCCCCAACTACTGAGCCCGTGTGCCACAACCACTGAAGCCTGTGCACCTATAGCCCGTGCTCCACGAGAGAAGCCACCGCAATGAGAAGCCTGCACACTGCAACGAACAGTAGCCCCTGCTTGCTGCAACTAGAGAAAGCCCGCGCATGGCAACAAAGACCCGATGATACCAAAAATAAATAAATAAAATAAATAAATTTATTTTAAAAATAAATAAATAAAGTTAAAAAGAAAATCATATGCTCAACATCCCTAATCATCAGGGAAATGCAAATCAAAACCACAATGAGATATTACCTCACACCTGTCAGAATGGTTATCACCAAAAAGAACACAAATAACAAATTTTGGCAAGGGTGTGGAGAAAAGGGAACCCTCTCACACTGTTGGTGGGAATGTAAATTGGTGCAGCCACCGTGGAAAGCAGTATGGAGGTTTCTCAAAAAAACAAAAATAGAACTACCGTTTGACCCAGGAATTCCATTCCTGGGTATATATTTGAAAAAAAAAAAAAACACTAATTCAAAAAGATACATGTACATTAATGTTCACAGCAGCATTATTTACAATGGTCAAGATAGGAAGCAACCTTAGTGTCCATCAATTGATGAATGGCTAAAGAAGATGTGGTGTGTGTATATATATATATATATATATATATATATATATATATATATATATATATAATGGAATACTACTTAGCCATAAAAAAGAAGGAAATTTTGCCATTTGCAGCAACATGCATGAACTTGGAAGGTGTTATCCTAAGTGAAATAAGTCAGAGAAAGACAAATACTGTATGACATCACTTATAAGTAGAATCTAAAAAATACAACAAACTAGAGAATAAAACAAAAAAAGAAGACTCACAGATATAGAGAACAAATTAGTAGTTACCAGTGGGGAGAGGGGAGGGGGGAAGGGCAATATAGGGGTAGGGCAATATAGAGTAGGGGATTAAGAAGTACAAACTATCATGTATAAAATAAGCTACAAGAATATTTTGTACAACACAGGGAATATAATTCCTAAATTACGTCTTCATAGCTTGCTCCCACTGTTTCAGAATGTCCAGAACACATCATCTGGGGTGTTTGTTAAAAATGCCAGTACTTAAGTGCCATCCCAGACCTACTAAATTAGGATCTTTTGAGGAAGGACTGAGGACACTGCATTTTTTTTTTTTTTTTTTTTTTTTGCGGTACGCGGGCCTCTCACTGTTGTGACCTCCCCCGTTGCGGAGCACAGGCTCTGGAGGCACAGGCTCAGCGGCCATGGCTCACAGGCCTAGCTGCTCCATGGCATGTGGGATCTTCCCGGACCAGGGCACGAACCCGTGTCCCTTGAATTGGCAGGCGGACTCTCAACCACTGCGCCACCAGGGAAGCCCGACACTGCATTTTTAATAAGCCCTCCACCCCATCCCAAGTGATCACTAGGCACTCCAGATTTTAGGAAAACCCAATTTCCAATATAAACACAAGAATTTTAGATTGTCAAATAAAATAACTTTTAATTTCTCTTTAACAATGTTGGGAAAATGAGGAGTTCCAGCTAAGTGAGTTTCCCAGAAGAATTTAATTTCAGTTTACCCCTGGAAGTCCTGGAACTTCTCAGTGTTTTAAACATTTTAATGAAAATCCTTCTAAACTGTGTTATATAACGCACCACCTTCTCAAACAGAATATATTACACTCATTGGGCATCGTTATGGGTGACTCAGGATCATTATTACAAATATCCATTATTATAAGAACAGCTTAAAAAGTTATGAAGTCTATAAAACTGTCTGATCCTACCCTAAATTCTACTGCCAGCTGTGTTTTTATGGTACTATAGCTGCTTTTTTGTGTTTTGTTTAGATTATTTTCCTTTCTCCCTTGCTGGTAGGTAACTTTTATTAATGGCACCATTACTTTTTGTACTTTCCACATTTCTCTTTAATAAGCTCTGGGAAAGCATGAGGAATTCTAGATGAGAAAGTTCTTGTGTGGGTGTAAGGATCTGTTGGAGTGCTTTCAGGTGTCATAAAGAGCCCCAAGTCAGACTGGCTTAAATAATAAAGGATTTCATTATCTCACATAACAAGAATCCTTGTTTTTGCATAGTAGTCGAAATCAAATTGTATATACAAGTTTTATTCTGCTTTTTTCACTTATTATATCAAACCATTTCCTATTTCATTAAAATCCTTAATAAATATTCTTATACGTAACATTTCATCATACTAATTAATTCAGTGGAACTGTGTTGGGTAGCTTCTAGGTGCCAAGCACAGGAAGGAGGGTGGAGATGAAGATCAATAACAGACATGGTTCCCACTGTTCTGCACTTCCACTTTACTAGGAATGTGCCATTATTTACTTTACCATTATTTTGTTTCCAAAGAATTGTTTTACAATTATAAATAACATTCTGATAAACATTTTGCTTAAATTTGAGTTTATTTCCACATGAATAATTTCTAAAAGTGAAATCACTGGGTCATTTTAAGGCTCTTAACATATATACACACATATATATATACATATAAATGTATATATGTATATTTTAAGTTTGTGGTAAAATACATATAAGTAAAACTTACCATTTTAGCTATTTTTTTAAATAAATAAATTTATTTATTTAATTTTGCCTGAGTTGGGTCTTCATTGCTGTGCACGGGCTTTCTCAAGTTGTGGCAAGCGGGGGCTACTCTTTGCTGCGGTGCGCAGGCTTCTCATTGTGGTGGCTTCTCTCATTGCGGAGCCCGGGCTCTAGGTACGCAGGCTTTAGTAGTTGTGGCTCACGGGCTGAGTAGTTGTGGCTCACGGGCTCAGCTGCTCCGTTGCATGTGGCATCTTCCTGGACCAGGGCTCGAATCCATGTTCCCTGCATTGACAGGCGGATTCTTAACCACTGTGCCACCAGGGAAGCCCCCATTTTAACTATTTTTATATGTGCAATTCAGTGGCATTAGATATACTCACAGTGTTGTACAACCATCATCAATAACCATCTCCAGAGCTTTTCAACATCCCAAATTGAAACTCCACCCATGAAACGATAACCTTCCACTCCTCCCTCTCCAGACCCTGGTAACCTCCATTCTGCTTTCTTTTTCTATGGATCTGACTATTCTAGGTATCTCATACAAGTGGAATCACACAATATTTACCCTTTCGTGTCTAGCTTATTTCACTTCGCATAATGTTTTCAAAGTTCATTCACAATGTAGCATGTATCAAATTTCATTCCTTTCTAAGGCTAAATAATATTTTATTGTGTGTATATACCATATTTTGTTTATTCCTCCATCTGTTGATGGACATTTGGATTGTTTCCACCTTTCGGCTATTGTGAATATCTCATTCTATTTTTAAATTTCTTTCTGAAATAAATTGTACCCCCTTAGGTCTCCTGACAGTATATAAGTACTTTTTTTCATAGTTTATTTCCCATAAAATTTTTAAACTTTGTTAATTAATAGGAGAAAAAAATCTTAGCATTGTTTTAATTGATATTTCTCCACTTTTTAGTCAAGTAGATCATTTTTAACTGTTTATATTTCCACTTTTGTGAAATGTCTGTTCATGTTTCTCATCCCTATATATATTAGTCTTAAGATTTTTCTTACTGTAAGAGTTTTTTCAATTTAAAAATATTTCCCCATTGTCAAATTTACTGCACATGTGTTCCCAGTTTATTTTAGCCTTTAGTTTTGATTAGGCTTCTTTTCGATGCAGAGAATATTTTTCATTTTAATGGAGTCAAATTTATCATTTAGTGCATTTGTAAATTATATAATTTATTTTAAGCTTAGAAAAGTCTTTCCCATCAAGAGCATATTTCTTCACTGATTCTTTTCACCCAACACTTTATCCATCTGGAATTGGATATGTTGGTGCAAGATGATCTAAGCAATTTTTAGGGACACTTTTTATTGCCAGTCTTAATCTTTCTGCTGCATTGGCTCCTAACCACTCTTTCTGGAAGTATGTCTACAATTTTGTTGCTCACTCTTTCCTGGTTCTTCCATATTCTTGCTATTGGTTTTCAGGCTTTTTTCTTGCCCCTATTTTTCTACTTGTTCCTAAAATTGATTTCAGTCATTTATTCTTCTCATGTTGTACATACTCTCTGACTAATCAGCCCCTTGGACCTATATGTGACTGACACCCTCCCCCCTTCTTTTAATCTTTGGCAGAAAATCCTACCTGGATCTATATGTTCAGTCATTAATTCATTTAATATTCACCAAATATTACTTGAACATTTACTCTACCAGGCACTTTTTTAGGCTCAGGAGATAAAATGCCTACTCTCATGGAACTTACATGAGGGAGACTGACAATATTCTAAGTACATACAATATATAGTATTTAAGGGCTATAGAGAAGTAATGCAGGCAAGGAAGTTAAAAAGTATCTATGGATGGATAAGAGGGTGCAATTTTAAATTGAGTGGTCCAGGAAGGCCTGCTGAGAAGGGGACATTTATGCAAAGAGCTGAAGGAGATAGATAGATGAGGGAACAACCATTGTGGACATCTGTTAGAAGATCATACCAGGAGAAGGAAAACCAAAAGCAAAAGCCTGAGGCAATGTTGTACCCAGTTTCTTCCAGAAGGAGTGAGGGAACTGAAAGGCTTATGCAGATTGAATCAGGAGGAGAGCAATAGGAAATGTGGTCAGAAATGCAACTGGGGCCAGATCAGCCATTTACTGCTTTTACCTCAAGCAAAATGGGCTGTTCGAGAGTTTTAAGGAGGGAAATAAAATGATCTCTGGCAGATGTGCCGAGAATAGTCTTTGGGAGAGCATGGGCAAAACAGGGAAACCAGTTAAGAGGTGCTTGCAATAATCCAGGCAAGAGGTGATTGTTGCTTGGACCAAAGTGCTAGCTGTAGAGGCTATGAGAAATGGGTAGAGTCAACAGGATTTGCTGAGCGATTACATGCGGGAGTGTGAGGAAGGATCTCAGTCACTGACTGAGTTGGGGAGTAGAGAGAAGCAGGTTTGGGGAGAATATCAGGAATATGGGTTTTGAACATGTGAACTGGAGATGCTAATTAGATATCCAAGTGGAGATGTCAGTGTGAGTCTGGAGTTCACAAGACAGCTCAGAGCTGGAGAAGTTAATTTGGGGGTCATTAAACTATGATGGCATTTAAAGCTATGAGATTGGCTGAAATTATCAGAGAATGAGTGTAGCTAGAGAAGAGTTCTACGCACTGAGTTCTGGGCACTCTGTATATGTATAAAACCACCATTTTGATAGAACAGAGGAATAAAAACTGAGAGGAAAGAGTAAGCTCTTATATAGGTTTAAGCTCTTATATGATTATTGAAATCTCAGAGCAAATTTAGCTTTGAGCTTTCTGGAAGCTAAAGAATGAATATTGCTCATCAAATTCTCAGAAGGCTTATTACCATTATTACATCTTTCTTTTACTTTGCAATGATAAACCACTAGCTTTTCTAAAGATCTTCTCCCACCCATTTCTGCTCCAGTGGGTGTACACGACTGTGGTTTTCTTCCATCTGTCCCACCATATTGTTTATTAGGTAGAAATAAGCTTTTAGGTTTAGATCTTTCAACTCATAATGTAGTATTCTAAGAACTTCCCAAATAGTTCAATGTTGAAATGTGCATGCACACACGCACACAAACACACACACACCATCATGAATTTGAGGCCTCATGATGTCAAGATCTATTATTCAATTATCTACATGCTAATGTTTAGTGAAATATGGTTCTCCAAAGAGTGCATATTTACATTTTTATAAGAAAGTTGGTTTTTTAAAAAAATATATTTATTTATTTACTTTTGGCTTCTTTGGTTCTTTGTTGGTGTGCGCGGGCTTTCTCTAGTTGCGGCAAGAGGGGGCTACTTTCGTTGTGGTGTGCGGGCTTCTCATTGCAGTGGCTTCTCTTGTTATGGAGCACGGGCTCTAGGCGCATGGGCTTCAGTAGTTGTGGCACACGTGCTCAGCAGTTGTGGCGCATGGGCTTAGTTGCTCCACAACATGTGCAATCTTCCTGGACCAGGGCTTGAATCCGTGTCCCCTGCATTGGCAGGTGGATTCTTAACCACTGTGCCACCAGGGAAGCCCTATAAGACAGTTTCTACTTTCTTTTTTCAGCTGCTTGTACTTCCGACTAGACTATCTTCCCCTTTCTCTTTGTCTTGTTACCCTTTAACTGGTAACAGCTTCCTAACCTTCAAAGCCATCTTAATTGTTGTCTTCTCTAAGACAATTGTCTCCTCTATCGTCCTCCCTAGTGCCCCAGTAGGACTGTGGTTATACAGCATTCTCTTTTTACCCTTATTACTATATTTTTACCCCATTATGACATTTTTACTGTAAATCCTCATTCATATGTCTCCATCACTAGGTAGAGTTTCTTGGGAGCAGGCAATCTACCTGTTTAACTTCTGATGCTCAGTAAGTAGCACAGTGACTGGCAATAGTAATCAATTGATACATATATGGTGAAAAAATTAATGCCCTTTGCAAACGAAAGAGCTTTAATGAACACAGAAAATCAAGGTTCTCTTGTTGGGTGAGCTTCTAATCCACATCACATTAACTTTAATTTCTAAATTATTTTCCAAGTTTTAGAATAACCCAATACACTATTATATGCAACTTTTGGTTGGCTCTGAGGGAGAGTGACATTTTCATTATTTTTACAGCCAGCTCATGTCTGGTACCATGTTAATAGAAGGTTTTTTTAAGGGATTATACTTAGATCCCTATTGTTCGCCAAACCGTATTTTCTGTTACCCTACAAAATCTGATTGCCTACTATATGCCAGGTACTGTATTAGATACTGGACTTATTTAAGCTTCAGGATAGTCTTGAAACCTAGGTTTATTATTTTCATAGGCACTGCATTGGGTTGAATTGTGTCCTCTTCCTAATTCATATGTTGAAGTCCTAACCCCTAGTACCTGAGAATGTGACCTAATTTGGAGATAAAGTCTTTGCAGAGGTCATCAAGTTAAAGTGAGGTCATTAGGGTGGGCTCTAATCCAATATGATTAGTCCTCATAAAATGAGAAAATTTAGAGACAGACGTGCGTAGACAGACGGGAATGTGAAGAGACACAGGGAGAAGATGGCCATCTACAAGCCAAGGAGAGAAGCCTAGTCAGATCTTTCTCTCACAGCCCTCAGAATGAACCAGCCCTGCTGACACCTTGGTTTTGGACTTCTAGTATCCAGAACTGTGAGAAAATACGTTTCTGTTGTTTAAGCCGGTTTGTGGTACTTTGTCATGGTAGCCCAAGCAAATGAATACAGACATGTATTAATTTTCTCAATGACAAACAGAGTAGGCTGATCCCAGGGTTGATTGGTGTCACAGACTCTTTTGTTGTATTGTGAAATACACTCCTTGACATTTCAAACTTTGGGTGAGGGGTACAAGAATATAAACCTAAGCTACTGAATTTTCTTTAATAAACTCACTTTGGATCATTTGGCCATTAATTTAACAAAGACTTTGCAGTTATTTAAATACTTATTTTTTACTACTTCTAAGGTTAGTACAGTCTATAAATGAGTTCCTTGCTGTAATAAGTACTTTTTCTTTTATTTGCACCTGTTTAGTGCACAAAGGACAAGATAGGATGGGTACATTTTGGTAAAGTGTGGATAATCTCATGGTTTTATAGTCAATCTATATGCTGATGACTTCTACATGTATACCTCCAGCCTGGGCTTTTCCTCTGAACTCTAGACCTGTATATCCAACTGCTCATTGATGTTTCCACTCAGATGGCTAATAGCATCTCAGATTGAACCTATCCAAAACAGGCTTTTTTTTTTTTTTTTTTGCGGTACGCGGGCCTCTCACTGTTGTGGCCTCTCCTGTTGCGGAGCACAGCCTCTGGACACGCAGGCTCAGTGGCCATGGCTCACGGGCCCAGCCGCTCCACGGCATGTGGGATCTTCCCGGACCGGGGCACGAACCCGTATCCCCTGCATCGGCAGGCGGACTCTCAACCACTGCGCCACCAGGGAGCCCCCAAAACAGGCTTTTAATCTTCTCCACCACCCACCCCTACCCCTGCCCTGCTCTTCTCATAGTCTTTGCTGTCTTAGTTGATGACAACTTCACTCTTACAGTTGCTTAAGGCAAAAATGTCAGTGCTATCCTTGACTTTGTTCTCACACATTGTTTTCAGTTGGCTCAATAAAGCCAGTTGATTCTACTTTCAAAATTCACCAAGAATTTTACTATTTTTACCATCACTTCTGCCTCTATTCTGGTCCAAACTGCCATCACCTCTTGTCTTGGTTGTTACAGGAGACTCCAAACTGTTGTCCCTGCTCCTGCCCTGAAGCAACTGGAGTGATCCTATAAAAACGTACGTCAGATCTCATCGTGCTATTCAAAACCTTCCACTGCTTTTCTTTTTTTTAAGATTTTTTTTTATGTGGCCCATTTTTGAAGTCTTTATTGAATTTGTTACAACACTGATCCTGTTCTATGTTTTGGTTTTCTGGCCGCGAGGCATGTGGGATCTTAGCTCCCTGACCAGGGATCGAACCTGCACCTGCTGCATCGGAAGGCAAAGTTGTAACCACTGGACTTCCAGGGAAGTCCCCTTCCACTAGTTTCTGACCTCATTCAGAAGAAAAAGCTAAAATTCTTACTATGACCTGGGAGACCCTGCACTTTCTGGCTCCTATTTCTAGGCTCCTATTACATCTACTATTCTCTCCCTATGTCGACTCTAGCCATACTTACCTCCTTGTTATTCCTGGAACAGGCCATACTTTTGTTTCCCCCAAATCTTCCTGCTTCTGGGATCCTCTCTCCCCAGATAGCTGCGTGATCATCTCACCCTGTTCAAGTCTTTACTCAAAAATCACCTTCCTTCACCTTGCTTCTTTTCCTCCTTTATTACTTATCAGCATCTGACACTTGACACATATTTATCTTACATATTGTCAGCTTCCCCAGCTAGAACGTAATTCCCATGAGGTGTGTTTTTCTTTTCTTTTTATGTTTCCCCATAGTCGAAGGCCCAATAAATTTTGGACAAATAGCACTAATTTGTCCTGCTTAGAGAGAGAACACTGAACTGTCATCTTCTTCCTTCTGGATTTGCAGTAATGCTACAAGAATGTGCTCCTCCATAATCTGAACCTCCATGTCTCCAGGCTGTTTTCCTTCTTTTGCATGTCAGAAAGCTTGTTCCCAAACAAGCCTTTAATCATTCCACTCCTCCAAACATATTCTGGAACACCTTTGTGTAAATATTAAAACATTCAGACAAATGCCTAATTTTCCAGTTCCTGGCAGCTGCATTATGTGAAGTATGAGATCATTCATAAACTCACTTGATATTAATTTTTTGAGGGAAGAACTTGAAAAATGAACTGTTTTCTTGGAAGTTTTATCCACACCAGAGATTGTAAAACAATCATTTAATGATGGCAGATATTGTTAAACAAAGCACGAATAAATGAATGAAATATCTATTTTTTTATTGCTGTTATGTGACTGTGAGCTCCTTAAGTCCTGAACGTAAGGATTGTTTTTTTCATCTTTGATCCTAGCACCTAATATATTACCTGACACTTAAATTCAACGTTTGATGCATGAATCATGAAGGGCTTCTCTTAGTTCATAATGCCCTTTATGCCTTGGTCCTCCTATGTCTCTGCCATTACTGTTATGTTGAATCCAAGTTATGTATCTCCCTGAGTTTGCTTGGTCATAGTCTTCTGTTTGATGATACATTTGCCATCCTGGAGCATTACTGCACTGCAACAGCACCCTTCTAGGTTGCAAAAAGGATGCTTCAATCTTCCTTGGAAGGAGGCTTGTTGAAATCTGTGGCTGTCTTGGTGATAGTGGCCAAGACATTGTGATGCTCTGCTTGCTCAGGTCCCTCATGCTGCTTTGGGGCATGACTTAGTAATGTTTTGCTTAATGCCTTGAATCCCCAGCCTTTTTTTCCTGGAGGCTTTCTGTTGCTGCAGAGGTGGTAGGCACTGCTGGAAGCTGCAGGCTGCGGGTGGACAGTTGGGGAGTGTTGTTGGCTCCCATTCACTTGCCGCCTCAGCTCATGCATGGATAATGCCACTGCTGCTGAGACTGTGGCTTCCCTGGCAGCTGCCTGAGGAGGCAGGAGCCTTGATTCAGAAGTATGGGGGGCTCACAGCTCCTGCAGGAACCTTTGCCTGAAGGGAGCCTGGAGCTCCATTGTTCTACCTTCCTCTGTTCCAAAACACTGTGGTCTCCCAAGTCTGCTACGGAGAAATCACAGAAGACCCAGCAGCCAGTTCAGGAGTTCATTCCCTTCATTTTTTTTTCTACTTCCTTCCCTGCCTCATTTCTCCTTTCCTCTCACTCTTGCTTCCCTGGCATTGTACTCCCCAAGGAATTGTTGTTATATAAGCCTTTACCTCAGATTCTGTTTTCTAGAGAACTGGGATTCAAATACCATCATTGATCATCCCCTCAGGCATAGGCCCTGTAAAGATTTTTATGCGCTTACTTTTGTGGTATGTGCTCTTATCTTTTTCTTGTGTTCTTTCTTTCCATGTTCCTCTTTTGCACAGTTTAAGTGAAAACAAGCTCTTGTCCTTAACACCCTTATGAGCTTAGATACTAACAGCTATTTATGCACCAGGTACCTTTACAACCACTTTTACCTCACAACAACCCTGTCTAGGTACTATTATTATGAACTTTTTACAGAAGAAACTGAAGTTAAAATGTTTAGTGACTTGGCCAAAGTCACACAGTTAGTAAATGGCTATGTGAACTCCAGAATCCATATTCTTCTCTTTTTTTAAATTTATTTATTTTATTTTTATTTATTTTGGGCTGCGTTGGGTCTTCGTTGCTACGCGCGGGCTTTCTCTAGTTGCGGTGAGCGGGGGCTACTCTTCGTTGCGGTGCGCGGGCTTCTCACTGCAGTGGCTTCTCTTGTTGCGGAGCACGGGCTCTAGGTGCGCCGCCTTCAGTAGTTGTGGCTCGTGGGCTCTAGAGCGCAGGCTCAGCAGTTGAGGCGCACGGGATTAGTTGCTCCGTGGCATGTGGGATCTTCCTGGACCAGGGCTTGAATCCGTGTCCCCTGCGCTGGCAGACGTATTCTTAACCACTGTGCTACCAGGGAAGCCTTTTTTTTTTTTTTAAATAAATTTATTTATTTTTGGCTGCGTTGGGTCTTCGTTGCTGTGTGCGGGCTTTCCTAGTTGCGGCGAGCGTAGGCTACTCTTTATTGCAGTGCACAGGCTTCTTATTGCAGTGGCTTCTCTTGTTGCAGAGCATAGGCTCTAGACGGGTGGGTTTCAGTAGTTGTGGCAGGCAGGCTCAGTAGCTGTGGCTCGTGGGCTCTAGAGTGCAGGCTCAGTAGTGTGGCACACGTGCTTAGTTGCTCTGCAGCATGTGGGATCTTCCCAGACCAGGGTGCAAACCCATGTCCCCTGCACTGGCAGGCAGATTCTCAACCACTGTGCCACCAGGGAAGCTCCAGAATCCATATTCTTAAAGACATCATAGCTCAAATAAGCCTCCAGCAAGGACCTGGCTTTCCTGGAACCAAGATACAGGAGTGTCTCTCCTTACAAAGCGTTTAGATTCCAAATGACTGTACTTATGGCCATGTTTTTATTCATTCAAACTTAACGAGAAGGGGTTTAAATTTGCAGTCTCCAGATGAATTTTCCGCAAAAGGAAAGGAGATGGGAAACCCTTTGAAACTTTAAAACTTTAAAACCCTTTGAAATGTCCTTGCTCATATATGTTGTATGGCATCTTTTCCTAAAATAGATATGTTTTGTATATAGTAAGTCCCCTTCATATGAACGAGTTCCATTCTGAGAGCACGTTCATAAGCCCAATTTGTTTGTTAAGTCCAACAGAATTAGCCTAGGTACCCAATTAACACAATCAACTATGTAGTACTGTACTGTAATAGGTTTATAATACTTTTCACACAAATAATACATACACAAACACAAAAATAAAGAAAACATTTAAAATCCTACAGTACCTTGAAAAGTACGGTAGTACAGTACAACCAATGGCATACAGGGGCTGACATTGAGTGAACGGGAAAGAAGAGTTACTGACTGGCGGAAGGAGAGGACGTGGGAGATGGTAGAGCTGAAAGATCATCAGCAATAGGAGATGGAGGGCAAGCTGCAATTTCACTCACGCCTGACATTGATGGAACGTGCGTTCGCATCATCGAAAGTTCGCAACTTGAAGGCTCGTATGTCGGGGACTTACTGTACTTTGAAATTGAGTGTAGGTAATTTCCTCCTAGATAATCTCTTCAAGTATTGAAAGTAACACTTTAGCAGCTTTGTGCCCTGTAACTCACAGGTGTTATGAACATTTGATTAGCGCTTTGAGCCCATGGAACCACACTTTGCCGGAAAACAAAAAATTTACCATCCTAAGCTTTAGTTCTAGAACAAATACTTGGTCTTAACTGACTTCAGATTAGGTTAGTAGGCATCTGACTTAGAAGCTTATCTCTTGCATCATACTCCAAGGTTCTTCCATTCTATCAATCACTTTTCCAGTCTCTCGCTGTCAAGAGCATAGGTGTATCATGTTTTACCTGTTGCATAATTTGCCTTTTCATCTTCAGAATCGTCAGTACTATCCAAGGAAGTCATCTGTGTACAAATGAAGCAATTCTCATTCTCTCATCATTTTCAATTATGAATATCTCTTCTTTTATCTTCATCACAATTCCACTCTTTTTTACAGGAACTGTCAACTCCTACTGCTTTTGCACTTATCAGATACTACATGATCATTATTATTCATGTAACACCTCAGATTAAGCAGTACCAGAGCCAACATCTTTAATAATAGAAATGACCCCAGAGCCTGCTGACTCCCATAGCTTTGGTGGGCAGAGTTGACTTGCTTTTGCTCTGATGGGTGGCTTTTAAAAAAAGTTATGTTAATACATTAAAAATTCTTAGTTTTTTGTTTCCTACTCTGGATGCACGACACCTTTTAGGAGACTTCCTTTCTCCACTCAAGCAGAAAGATGGTATGAGGTTTACCACCTTCCCTGGATTAGGTAATATTCCATGCCTTATTGGCTTTAGGGAGAAGGAATCTTGCTAATGAGTTACTCCCAATGTGTCTCTTTTTTTTTAGTGCTTTAATTTATTCAACAATTTGAGGGCCATATTTATATGCGGAGGCTTCACTGATCAGATACTGGAACCATCATATAAGCAGTATCACTTTGGACGTGTTTCCAAAGTTCTCGGGGCCTTGATTCCCTTGCAAACTAGTGTGGGGAGTCAGTGGGAACACATAGAAGGGTTGGTACGCAACGGTGCTTCCACCAAAGGGAGCTCTTTGCATTTCTCCAAGGGGCTTAACCAGGATGAGCAAATGAAGCGGGCTCTCGGATGATGTTCAGTCAGCCCCCGACATTCCAGGAACACGAAGTCGAAGGTGAGAAATCCTACTTGCAACCGCCCTCCAGGTCACAGGCGGACCGGAGAAATTCCGTGGGCGGTGCGAGTAGCAAGACAAAGCTCCTCTCGGTTAACCACAGGCTGGAGCTCCCCACTTCTCCACCCCCATCCCTGCTCTCGCTCCACGCCCACCCACGGCCCGCCCGCGTCACAACGTCATCGCCTGGCTGCCGGGTGCAAGGACGCGCCGCCCACGGAGGGGGAGCCGGAAGCCGGGAGGGCAACCGCGCTCGGCGTCCCGGAACCGCGGGAGTCTGAGAGCTCGCGCACCTGGGGAAAAGCGGCAGGAGACAGCGGGCATGCGCGAGGCTGCCGGGCGGCGCAGGCGCGCTGCTGGCCTCACTCGAGGGACCAGATCCGGTTCTCCGGGTTGGAGCGGGTGGGATGTCGTGGGTTGTCCTGGCTGCCGGGGAGAAGGGGGGAAAAAGGTGATGCGGAAGGAGGCAGACTCTTCAGAAGGGCGGATTTGCTTCTGGGATGGAGAGGGCCCGGGTGGACGGATCCTAGTGTGCGTCTGTGCTGGGCGCCCCACAGAGTTAGGGATTTGTCGGAAGATGAAATTAATCCACCGCGCAAAGTGCGATGCAATTTTCCTAAGCCAGGAACACGCTTAGAATACACGCCCAGAGCCTGGGGCCAGTTCTCCCCTGGGATGACTACGTATCTGTGTGCCGGGCACCAAGCAATGGCTGACCTGTTATTTCAGTCTCCCGCCGCCACCAAAAACCCTGTGAGGCGGGTTTATTACGTGGTCCCCAGTTTCCCCTTTGGAAACCCAGGACAGATTATCTTGTCTACAGGTCGCGCAGCTGAAATACCGTGGAGTTGCTCTTGCCACCAGGTTTGTCTGATTCCAAAGCTCACTGCTGCCTGTCAGAAGCTTGAAGTCATGAATGGGTGAAAATTAGACACAGACATTCTGTAAATAAATGGTAAATCGTGAGGTTTGGACGTTAAAAGGTATAAATCAGGCTATAGGAGTAGGTAGGTGTCAGGGAAAAGGGGTCAAAGTGGATTTTGAATAGGATTTGGCTGGAGGTAAGAAAAGGGAAAGGAAAGGCTTGGAAGTGGAACAGGAAACCTGAGAAGAAAAGGA
The DNA here is from genome assembly GCF_964270905.1 of Leucopleurus acutus. Taxonomy (NCBI): domain Eukaryota; kingdom Metazoa; phylum Chordata; class Mammalia; order Artiodactyla; family Delphinidae; genus Leucopleurus; species Leucopleurus acutus. The sequence goes on from NC_139146.1 coordinate 53,113,739, forward strand.
AGCGATTGCTTCAACTGGAGCCTTGTCTTTACGTTTGGCTTGCAAATTGTAGCATCTGTAATTCTAGAGATAGGCTTGTCTTCCAAAGCAGTGGACTTTCTCTTTTCTGCACCTAGGTTTCTGCTCGATGCACAGTGATAACTATTCCTCTGTTCAGCAAGAAGATGCATTCTGGCCACCCGTTTAACAGCCGGAAACTTTGGTACCCGTGACAAAGATGATACGAGATGGAGGGTGTTTTGCTGAACCCTGGCCTGCCTGAGAGAGGTCTCTTTAGTGCTTGCAGGTTCTTCTACCTGTGTAACTCCTTTGTGGCTCCAGTAGTGAGAAGAATAAACAATCATAAGCCCCAATCCAGTACCATCTCAGTGCCAACATCTATCTTTAAAAGAAAGAAAGAAAAAAAGCTCATATCATCTTTGTTTAAAGAAGCTTGGACCCAGTGATTTGTTCATTTGTTCGTGGTTTCGTACTGCTATTGAAAACAGCAGTAACAGCCTGCTCTGCCCAATTTAACAACTGATTAACTACTACCTTGTATTAGCCTCTAATTGTTTAATGGGTGTAAATTTTATCTGCTAAGCAAGATTGTAAGATTCCCCACGCAGGGACGGTGTTCTCCGTCTTATATCTCTGAACTGACTTGACTTTTCCAAGTGTCTCTCTTATACCCCCTTGAATCCCCACTAAGTACTCTGCCTGGCACATGCTAGGCACTCAGTTAATGTTGAATGAAATGTTGCCTTCTGGAGAGCAGAAAACAAGCCTGCTATTTCTTTATATTTTTCTGGTCCTCTAGTACAATTATCTCCTTTTGGAGGACATTCAGCAAATATGTGACTTGATTGCTGTGCCTTTCAGCAGGGGAAATATAATCTCCCTGATGTCTTATAAAGAATTGCCACCTAAACACCGTGTCCTCAAGAAGTCTGTCAAGAATTCATTGTTGATAGATTGATTAGCCTCAAAGAAATTCTTAGTTCTTTTCTGAAGTGTGCATCTGTCTTTCCACAGTCAGTGACATTCATGGTTATGTTGGTCAGACTGCCTAAGAAATTATTTGGGAGATTGTGTAATTTGAGTATCTTCTTGACTTGAGAAGACAAACCAATAAAAAACCAAATCAAAACCCTAACCCAACAACAGAAACCCAATAACAAACAGGACCTTTGTGCTTAAGAACTCTAACTGCAAAACAACTTTGTGCCTCCGGAGACAGAATGTGTGTGTGTGTGTGTGTGTGTGTGTGTGTGTGTGTGTGGCGTGCTTCTTTTGAGGTACGTAAAGCCAAATGAAATCTGAAACACCGTTTTTCTGTCAACCTATTCAGCTGACGGCAAAGACTCCTTAGGGTGGGGTGCGGTTAGGGAGGTGATGAGTTCAGGTAATGTCTGAACATAGGAGAGTAAAGGCTAGACCAAATCCTTTTCAATATTTACATTCAGTGGCGCTAAATCTGGCACGGTCTCCCATTTTTTAGCTGTGGAAACTGGGGGCAAATAACAACGTTTCTCAGCCTTAGTCTCCTCTTTTGTAAAATGGGGATGAAAACGATATCACCACCTAACTTTTAGAGTTACAATGTGTAAATCTGTAAAGCACTTAGGACATTGCCTGGCACACTAGCACTTAGCAAGAGCTTTAAGTCTTTGGTAAGTAAAACGCTATGACCTCCACTTCCATACTGCTAGCCTCTTGTAAGCCCCACCTATACCGAAATTCTGGAGACGCCGCTGTTTCCGATTACAAGGTTTTCTGACCCATGCAATTATTTTTGCTGCCATCTGCACGGTTAAAAGTCGCCCAAACGATTTCGGATGTCCGTACTCTTCTCCCCGTCCCCTTGGTTCCGCTTCCCGCTCCCCCGCCCCCACCCCCGCCGCCTCAATCGCGGTGGGGGCGTGAATGGGGGAGGGGGACGTGAATGGGGGAATGGGTCATGTCCGCCTTCCTCCCCACCCCCTATCTTCGCCGCTCAGCGAAAGCCTTGGAAACCACCCCAAGGCTCTCGTCCTACCCGGAACGCCCCCGGGGGCGGGGCTTGGGTGCCGCGCAGGCCCAATGCAGCCCCGTCGCGCCTGCGCAGTGGAGGGGCTGAAGGAGGCGGGGGATTGGTATGCGAGCGAATGTGTGAGGGGAGGAGGCGTCCAGGCCGAGCGTGGTACTACGACGGGCGCGGGCCGGAGGGGGCGGGGGGATGCGCCGCGGCGGCGGCGGCGCGGACGCTGGGACTGGTGTTTGGAGGCGCCAGAGCAGCGGATCCCAGTCTTGCTGCCGCAGCAGCGCGAGTGTCGCGCGCGGCCTGAAGACGACGTACCTTTTTGCTCCTCACCTTTTTTAAAAATAACCGAAACCAATGAACGCAGCCGGGACCCGAGCTCCAGAGGCCGCCGGTGCCGACGAGACCAGGCTGGAGCCCGACAGGAGCTCGCGTCTGAGGCGGCGGGGGCGGCCCGAGGAGTCGCAGGAGGCGGCGGCGCCTCGCGAAGCGGGCGAGTGGCTGGCGGCCGGGGCGCCGCCGCGCTTTCCCCCCGCTCCTCCTCCGCGTCCTCATCCCGCCACGACGCCCGGCCCGGCCTCGGGCTGGCTGCGGCGGCGGCGCTGGGCTGCGCTGCTGGTCCTCGGGCTGCTGGTGGCAGGCGCGGCGGACGGATGCGAGCTGGTGCCCAGGCACCTCCGCGGACGGCGGACGGCGGGCTCTGCCGCCTCTTCTCCCGCCGCGGCGGGGGGCGACAGCCCGGCGCTCATGACAGGTGAGGGCCGGGAGGGCGGCGGGCGGGGCTCGGCCGGGCACTGCGGGACCCCCATCCCTGGGAGGGGCCCGCGCCCCCTGCCCGGCGCCTGCTATTCGACGGCCCTCGTCAGTGCGCGATGCCCAGCCGGGTGCCCAGACGCCAGCGCCCCTGCAGCTGCTTGGGCGCTGCACTCCGGACGCCTTCCCTCTCCCCCTTGATACCCCGCCCTCGTCAAAGCCTCTCGACGGCAGTCGCTTCCCCGCCCTTAAGTCTGCTCTCCGGTGTTCCACGCTGAGCAATGCGGTGGTTTCTCTTCCGTGCTGCAGAAGAGCCAGCAGGGTCTGCAGGGTACTGGACTGATGTTTTTTTTTTTTTGAAGCTGCTAGAAGAAGTCAGCAGCAGCAATGCGATATTGAGTCCGCCTTTGGTGCTGGTGTTGCAAAGGCAGCTGGCCCCGAGTCTCACAATGTCCCAGGGGAGGCTGCTGGAGAGGATTCTTTGAGAGTCATAATACCTAGTGGTATTTAGTGGTTCCTTATTAGTTTGCGGAAACCTCTAAGTCTAATATGGACTTTTTGAGGAGTGGGGAGAAGACCGTTATAAAGGATGGATAGATAGAATTTGCTGGTGGGAGCATCACTGGGTGCAAAGGTGCAGAAAGCTGAGCAGGTTACCAGGAATATACCGAAAATTTACCAAGTGCAGGATATTCGGTGCTCGTGTTTGAGCAGCACAGTTCTCATAGACTGCAACAGCACTTTTTAAAAATATGGAACGTTCTTGAAATTATTGAAAACTGGCGAACATATGTGGTAAGGTGAGGTAGAAAATTGAATCCTTCTAAAGCTTTCCATTGTCATGTACTACTGATAGGTTGTGGTTTAAGTAATGATGTAAGGATCTTGAAATGATTTCTTTTGGAAAAGTAGTGGAGTTTAAAGTAAGCTTTTTTTTTTGTACTTTATTTTTAAAAGTACTTTGTAGGTTTTCTGCATAATTGCAAGACTAAAAAGGAAAAAGTAAAGTGGAACAAGATGACCCATCATTCATTTAACCAAAGTGATAGTCCAACAGGCGTTTGAAAGTTACTAACAGCTGCTGTGAGTGGAGCTCAGGAGGTCTATTCTTTAGAGCAAAGCAGCTATTCACTGGGTTCAATGACAGGATGTTTACTATTCTAGAGAGGAGGGTGTTGGTAAACTTTCCAAGCTCTTTGGAAGTTGTAGTGTATGGAACATAATGATAGGAATATTTAGCTTGCTTTACCCTGAAGTATATTAAGCCCTTTAAGTGGAAATTGAAACATCAGACTTATAGCTGGGTAATTTTGATGAAACGATTACAGAATGATCAGTATTAGGAGTGTAATAGAGTTTGAGTGAGAGGTTAGATTGGATAGTTTTATGCTTCAGTAGTCTTATAGTGATTATTGGGAAAGTAGCAAGATAAAACTATAATGTGAAGGTTTAATGCCTCATGCACGAAGGGAAGCAGAATTACTTGGGTTTCTAGAAGCTATAGGAGTGTGGCTCTTGGTTTCTTGAGCAGAAAAGTTTGGTTAATAAATAATTGGCTAGTGTTTTATCAATATGTAGTTGCTAAAAGGGCACATGATTCGGAAAATGTAGTATTAACCACTAACAGTATGTTGTATATCGTGTAGATTAGGTCAAGAAAATTACTTAAGATCGAATTTTATTTTAATAAGCTGTTTATAATCCTTCCTTTTGAAGATTTAAATTCCTCTGAGTTATTTATGGTATTGTGAAAAAGGAAAGGTGATTCTTATTGGATGAAAAGTCTGATATATCACACAAAATTAGTTTGTGCTGTAGTGCTTTAAAATAAGTTTACTAAAATAATATTGACCCTGGAATTTATTTTTAATATTCTTAATATTCTTTCCTTTTGTTAGAATATTGATTTTTAAAAATAAATTTATTTATTTTTATTTTTGGCTGCGTTGGGTCTTCTTTGTGCTCACGGGCCTTTCTCTAGTTGCGGTGAGTTGCGGTGTGTGGGCTTCTCATTGTGGTGGCTTCACTTGTTGTGGAGCACGGGCTCTAGGTGCACGGGCTTCAGTAGTTGTGGCTCGCGGGCTCTAGAGCACAGGCTCAGTAGTTGTGGCGCACGGGCTTAGTTGCTCCGTGGCATGTGGGATCTTCCTGGACCAGGGCTCGAACCCGTGTCCCTTGCATTGGCAGGCGGATTCTTAACCACTGCGCCACCAGGGAAGCCTGAATATTGATTTTTTGAATCATGTAAATCACTTGAAATTTAAGATAATCAAATTACACAGTATACAAATTAAATTGGGTCATTTTAATAAGTTTATGTAAATACAGTTCACAATGTTAGAGCATACTGAAAATTTCTTTGAATTATATGGTCAGTATGGGGCTCCTTCCTATTCTGATTGTATGAATAGTGCTTTCTTTTGTGGTTTCCATTTGTAAATGTTGTGCTAAACCCAGAACATAATTAATTATTGCTGTTGTACACTTCAGGAAGTAGAAGCATAGACTGAACTTAAAAAGTACTGTGTTATCATAATCTAGGCAGTGTTAATGGATAGAAATGGAATAGAGAGTTTTAGTAATGAAACTGAGCTTCATGTAAATGTTGAAAATTCTTGTAAGAATTTTGAGAGAATTGCTATCTCTGGCTCTATATTAAAGATGTCATTTAACTGTGAATTCTTAATAGCTCTGAAAATGACAACCAAAGTCACTTTATCTTCTCTTTTTCTCTTCAGGTTAGTATTTTAAATACTTACCTTGAGGAACTTCATAAGAGTTTGCCTCTTACTAATAAAATCTAGAAAACAGTCTTTTCCACTGAAGTTTGCCTCTCAAGGGTTTTACTTTAGAGGTTTAGTGTATTTTAAGAATAAATTGCCTTTAAATCATCTACTGCATGCTTAGTTTTGAGCAAGCAGGTGTTCTTTTAAAGAGAGAGACTATGTCACATCAAAATAAACAGGCCCGTTGTCATAAGAATATTGGTTTATATTTCCTTTTCTTTTTTTATATTACCTTTTCAGGAGTCAGTGTGTGCAAATGTTTTGATAAAGTGAAACCATTAACTATTTACAGTGCTGTGTAGTAAGGGCTTAAGTTGTATATATATATGTGTGTGTATATATTGATATATAAAATTTTAATAATAATTTAATAATAACAATACATTTATATTTAGGGTTCTTACTTTCAAAGTGATTGAAATTTAAAGCAAGTTAGGGATTGGTGATTGAGTGCTTGTTGATTATAATCTAAAGCAGTGTTTGAATAATTCAAAACATCACTTTTTTTTTTCTTTTTTGCCTAACAGATTCAGAGTCAATGAATTGATCCCAGTAGGCAGTGATTGATCTCATCCAGATATGGTCCCTGAGAAATAGCTTATGAAAGGGCACACATGTATACAATAGACATACACACATACATAAATATATCGCATGTTTATAGAACACAATTATTTATTCTGACAAAATATGTATATTTTGTCATATATATGTTATATATATATACATATACATGTTACTTTGAGTAATATTTTGTGAATTTGCACGTGTTAATGTTTTCATTGTGACAATAGTTAAATTCATAGTGTACTTCACATAGTGTTAGAAAATGTTTTTCCTCCTTTTGTGAAGTTACTCTTTTTGAATTTAGCTTAGGATTTCCTGAAGCTGCCTTTTGATGGCTAGGTCTTCTGCTGTATCCTTTTTTTTTCCTTTCCCACAGTTATCATTTACCAGTCCCTTTCATTTTTAAAAAAAAAAATTTTTTTTTTTGATGTGGACCATTTTGAAAGTCTTTATTGATTTGTTACAACATTGCTTCTGTTTTTTTTTTTTTTTTTTGCGGTACGCGGGCCTCTCACTGTTGTGGCCTCTCCTGCCGCGGAGCACAGGCTCCGGACGCGCAGGCTCAGCGGCCATGGCTCACGGGCCCAGCTGCTCCGCGGCATGTGGGATCCTCCCAGACCAGGGCACGAACCCATGTCCCCTGCATCGGCAGGCGGACTCCCAACCACTGCACCACCAGGGAAGCCCTTGCTTCTGTTTTATGTTTTGATTTTTTGGCCACGAGGCATGTGGGATTTTAGCTCCCTGACCAGGGATCGAATCTGTACCCCCTGTATTGGAAAGCAAAGTCTTAACCACTGGACCGACTGGGAAGTCCCATACCAGTACCTTTTTTTTACTAGTCTTTGGTCATTGCTCTAGGTTGTTTTTTTCTTTTTCCTGTTGCTGACTACAGAATTAAAGAACATACTCGTATCCCTTTTGATCTAGTCTATTCTGACCATTTAAGAATTGGTAGTAATCTTATTGGTCTGGAAACATTGCATCCCTTGGTACTCTTTTTGAGAATGCTATGGCAGAACTGAGTGGTCTCTGTTGGGAATCCCCTGACACAGGAAAAACTCAGAGGGCCAGCTGGAAAAGTGGGTTCAGGATTTAGTTTAATTTTAACAATAGGATCCACACAGGAATTCTTTAATTTGCTAAAGGCTTGCTTTGTGATTGGATACATGCTAATGTTTTTAGATTAATTTAGACTTTTGAGTAACTGTATCAAGTATTTTGGATATTGCCCTACTCATTGATAATAATGCAGTGTGGAACATTTTCGGAATGATGCATGGAGATCTGTATTTGTGTATAGGGTAGTTAAAGTTTGAACTCATTAAGCTAATGTTAAAATTAACACCTAATAATATGATTAGCAAGCCATTTTTGATATTCACCAGAATTTGGACCTTACCTTATTAAGACCTACCTAGGAGATTACTTCTGAATTGATCAGATTTCATCAACCAAGCAATTATTAAGCATATGCCTATGCCTAATACCATGTAGTACGAATGGGAAAAAATACAAAAGAGACTAAGACATGGGTCTGCCTATTGGGAATAATAGGTATATTTATTAAACTATTACTGGCAGTCAGTATTGTGCTAAGTGCTTTATATACATCACTGATTTTGATTGTGAGATTAATTCTGTTAGATAGTTGCTTTTTTCATGTAAGAGATGAGGAAACTGATGCAGGATGATCTTAAGTAACTTGTCCAAGGTTACATTTAGTAAGTAGCAGAGTCAGATGTTGACCTGTGTTTCTCTGATTCCAAAGCTTTGATTCTTAGCTGGTATGTTGTATGCTTCCTTATACACACAACTAGACATAATAATGAGATAGACTGTGATTAACAATAACAGACCTAAAAATGTTGGAGAAAGAAAGGCTACTAGAGACTATTACTTGGAGGAGGGTTGGTTTTGAGCTGGACCTTGATGTATAGATAGGGCTTGTTGTGGAGATGAGTGAAAAGGCTTTCAAGGAGGAAGCGTATGCAAGAATAAGGAATAAGTTAATAGTTTTCTTTAGAGTTAAGCATAGGTTGTATGTAGAGTGGCAGAAATGCAAGGAGAAAGGTTTGGCCAAATTATCAAGAGCTTTAATATTCCTTAGTTTATTCCCTGTGTATCAAAATGTCAGCACATCTAAAACTGGGGTACTCAGCCATGTGTTGGGGAGTATGGAAAGCCACAGGAAAGTTGTGATACATTTTCTTGGTATATTCATTTTACTAGATTATTTTGAAAGCAAACATTAAATATTTAATAGATAGTAATTTAAAACATTTAACAGCACTAAACATGCACAAGTTATGGAAAATGTAAGTTTACTTTAAATTTTAAGGTCAAATGAAAGGCTTAAAAAGGTATTTTGACCTTTCAGAATGTTTTTTTCATGAACTTAGAGTTCTAAATCTATTATCCTGTCAGGGGTTGAGAAGCCCTGTGGTTTTTAAACATGGGAGTGACATGACCTCAGTGTTTGAAAAGCTAAGTCTAGGTGGATGGAAGTGAGGATATAAGAGAGATAAATAAAGAGGCCAATTAGTAAGCTATATAGAAGTGGAGGTCTTGAAAGTTTAAAAGATACAGTGGCTATGAAAATGTTTAGAGGAAATTTTGTAGAATTTATGGTTAGATTAGAAAGGAATCTATTTATATAAAGTCTAAGAAATAAAAATTGCCTTTAAACTTTTAAACTCCTAGAGTTTGTAAAATGACTTAAATTGGTACAAGTCCTTGAAAATAGGCAAGAAGGAACACTTTGTTGTAGAGCGTCTTTATTTCAAATGTGCCTGTTTAATTAAAAAATTACTGTGTTTTTATATGATTGGACTTATGTGATGATTTACAAACTGTTTATATGAAACTTTTTAGTATTCCATATTTAAAAATGCATGTTTATTCCTTAACAAAGGATAACTGTTTCCAGATTGAACTAACATTACAATGCGTCAGGGTTGAACTCCCCCCCAGCTGCCATTTGAATAACAGTGTCTCAGAGTATTGATATATTATTTGTTTCAAAATTAACTTTTGAATTTCATTGTGTGAATTTCACACTTGATCTGTAGATGATTTCAAATGCCAAATCTAAATGATTTGTTCCTTTCCTTATCATTCTAGATCTTTATATTAGTAGGTATTAGATATTCAATCCGTCTTGACACTTTCTAATCCTACCTTCAGTAACGATTCTCCTTGACTGGTTTCATTGTTGCAGATTTGAGGTTGGTTCTCCCCTAAGCCTGTGTCCTCAGTCTGTGTTCCTCTAGTCTACCTGAACATTTCCTCCTCAGAGAACTTCATTACTAGGAAAGTTCTAAATTGGGGGTGGGGAACCCCAAGCCAATGATTTATTTGACTTTTGGCTTTATTTCATTTGGCCCTTGAGGTGATACTGCACAACCATCATGGCTGCAGTCCTGCGAGTAATTTCCTTTCTGTTAGGCTTTATCAGCCATCTCGTCTAAAGTGAAACAACTTTAGGATTAAGGCTAAGATTAGTTTTAGAATGTTTAATAGTGACTTTTAAGTGTTTTCTTAAGATAGTGGTAACGCCCCCCCACCCCAGGACCAGGAAACCAGAGTATGACAAACACAGTTTACTTGGACTAGTTCATTTCGAACTCAAGTGCCTGTATCTGTCCCAGTGTTCTTGCAAATGAATTTATCTTTTTGTGTGCCTGCATCTTGGCATCTGTAACTTACTCTTTTTCCTCTAGTCATTTTCACTTTCTCTACCTCTCTCTTTGATTTTCCTAAACTTGACATTATATGGAACTGAAAATGTCAAAGAAGATTTTAGTGAATTAAGTAAAAACTGGTTTTTAAATTTTGAAAACATTTGAAGTGAGTATCTTATTTAGGTAATTAAAAAATAGTAAGAAACCTCATCATAAACCCCCAGAGTAATGAAAGTGATTCGTAATTGTTTCTTAAGTGAGTCTCAATAAGTGAAAAAGGTTTTAAAATCCTTACTTGAAATTTTTCCCTGCTATTCACAGTGTACGGGTCCATGTTATTGCACTCATGTTTTCTTTGCACTATTGTTTTTCTTTCCTTTCAAAAATACGTGATGTTGAGTACTAGATAATCTTAGTTCCCCTTCTTCTTTACTCCTAGTCTCCAGCAATAAATCTTTTAATTTTTCCATTAATGACAAGTATGTAATTTTTCCTCTTTTCCTGCTCTGTCATCTTCATCTGTTCTTTCTACTTTGTCACAAACATTCAGACTGTGTTAATCCTTGATATTTCTTTCTTCTGTATTGCTGTGTACCAAATTAAAAAAAAAGCTTCTCCAGATCTTTGTCCAGCTGTGGTACAGGTATCCTTTGTGTTTCTTGAATTTGCTTTTTTAAATATACCTTGCAATGTGCATCCAGTATTTGGTTCTAGGTCGGTCGAAATGGATCCTAAAAAACCCAGAGGCTAAAAGTGAGAAAGTCAGACTTCAGTGAATGTGTGTGTACGCATATAGTTTTGAACATTTTTTAGTGACTGTTTTGTGTCAGAATGATGCAAAGAACTGGGAATATAAAAATTGAACATTTTTATTGTTGCAAGAACAATATAAACTTGAAAATTGCTATAGAGTGGATTGTATAATTTTAAAAATGTATAAATATCATTTAAAAAAATTGAGGTATAGATGATATACAATATTATATATGTTTCAGGTGTACAACAATGATTCACAATTTTCAAAGGTTATACTCCATTTATAGTTATTATAAAATAGTGGCTGTATTCCCTGTGTATCCTTGTAGCTTATTTTGTACATAATAGTTTGTACGTCTTAATTCCCCACCCCTATCTTGCCCCTTCCCCGTTCTGTCTCCCCACTGGTAACCACTAGTGCTATATATCTGTGAGTCTTTCTTGTTTTGTTATATTCACTAATTTTGTTTTTTATAATTCCACATATAAGTGATATCATACAGTATTTGTCTTTCTCTGACTTATCTCACTTAGCATAATACCCTCCAAGTCCATTCATGTTGTTACAAATGGGAAAATTTCATTCTTTTTTTATGGCTGAGTGGTATTCCATTGTGTGTGTTTGTGTGTGTGTATGTGTACACACGCATACATACACACCACATCTTCTTTATCCATTCATCTGTTGATGGACATTTAGATTCCTTCCATATCTTGGCAATTGTAAATAATGCTGCTGTGAACATTGGGGCGCATGTACCTTTTCAAACTAGTGTTCTTTTTTTTGGATATATACCCAGGAGTGGAATTTCTGGGTCATACGGTAGTTCTGTTTTTAGTTTTTTGAGAAATCTCCATACTGTTGTCCACAGTGGCTGCATCAGTTTGCATTCCTACCAACAGTGTGCGAGTGTTCCCTTTTCTCTATGTCCTCACCAACATTTGTTATTTGTGTTCTTTTTTTTTTTTTTTTTTTTTTTTTTTTGCGGTACGCGGGCCTCTCACTGTTGTGGCCTCTCCTGTTGCGGAGCACAGGCTCCAGATGCGCAGGCTCAGCAGCCAGGGCTCATGGGCCCAGCCGCTCCGCGGCATGTGGGAATCTTCCCAGGCCAGGGCACGAACCCGCGTCCCCTGCATCGGCAGGCGGACTCTCAACCACTGCGCCACCAGGGAAGCCCCCTATTTGTGTTCTTTTTGATGATAGCCATTCTTTTTTTTTTTTACATCTTTATTGGAGTATAATTGCTTTACAATGGTGTGTTAGTTTCTGCATTATAACACAGTGAATCAGTTATACATATACATATGTTCCCCTATCTCTTCCCTCTTGCGTCTCCCTCCCTCCCACCCTCCCTATCCCACCCCTCTAGGTGTTCACAAAGCACCGAGCTGATCTCCCTGTGCTATGCGACTGCTTCCCACTAGCTATTATTTTATGTTTGGTAGTGTATATATGTTCATGCCACTCTCTCACTTTGTCCCACCTTACCCTTTCCCCTCCCCATATCCTCAAGTCCATTCTCTAGTAGGTCTGTGTCTTTATTCCTGTCTTACCCCTAGGTTCGTCATGACATTTTTTTTTCTTAGATTCCAGATATATGTGTTAGCATACGATACTTGTTTTTCTCTTTCTGACTTACTTCACTCTATATGACAGACTCTAGGTCCATCCACCTCACTACAAATAACTCAATTTCGTTTCTTTTTATGGCTGAGTAATATTCCATTGCATACATGTGCCACATCTTCTTTATCCATTCATCCAATGATGGACACTTAGGTTGTCCCCATCTCCTGCTATTGTAAATAGAGCTGCAATGAACATTTTGGTACACCACTCTTTTTGAATTATGGTTTTCTCAAGGTATATGCCCAGTAGTGGGATTGCTGGTTCATATGGTAGTTCTATTTGTAGTTTTTTTTTTTTTTTTTTTTTTTGGCGGTACGCGGCCTCTCACTGTTGTGGCCTCTCCCGCTGCGGAGCACAGGCTCCGGACGCGCAGGCTCAGTGGCCATGGCTCACAGGCCCAGCCGCTCTGCGGCACGTGGGATCCCCCCGGACCGGGGCACGAACCCGTGTCCCCTGCATCGGCAGGCGGACTCTCAACCACTGCGCCACCAGGGAAGCCCTATTTGTAGTTTTTTAAGGACCCTCCATACTGTTCTCCATAGTGGCTGTACCAATTCACATTCCCACCAGCAGTGCAAGAGTGTTCCCTTTTCTCTACACCCTCTCCAGCATTTATTGTTTCTAGATTTTTTTTTTTTTTTTTTTTTGCGGTACGCGGGCTTCTCACTGTTGTGGCCTCTCCCGTTGTGGAGCACAGCCTCCGAACGTGCAGGCTCAGTGGCCATTGCTCACGGGCCTAGCCGCTCTGCGGCATGTGGGATCTTCTCAGACCGGGGCACGAACCATGTCCCCTGCATCGGCAGGCGGACTGTCAACCACTGCGCCACCAGGGAAGACCCACGTTTCTAGATTTTTTAATGATGGCCATTCTGACTGGTGTGAGCTGATATCTCATTGTAGTTTTGATTTGCATTTCTCTAATGATTAATGATGTTGAGCATTCTTTCTTGTGTTTGTTGGCAGTCTGTATATCTTCTTTGGAGAAATGTCTATTTAGGTCTTCTGCCCATTTTTGGATTGGTTTGTTTTTTTGTTATTGAGCTGCATGAGCTGCTTGTAAATTTTGGAGATTAATCCTTTGTCAGTTGCATCATTTGCAAATATTTTCTCCCATTCTGAGGGTTGTCTTTTGGTCTTCTTTATGGTTTCCTTTGCTGTGCCAAAGCTTTGAAGTTTCATTAGGTCCCATTTGTTTATTTTTGTTTTTATTTCCATTTCTGTAGGTGGGTCAAAAATGATCTTGCTGTGATTTATGTCATAGAGTGTTCTGCCTATGTTTTCCTCTAAGAGTTTGATAGTTTCTGGCCTTACATTTAGGTCTTTAATCCATTTTGAGCTTATTTTTGTGTATGGTGTTAGGGAGTGTTCTAATTTCATACTTTTACATGTACCTGTCCAGTTTTCCCAGCACCACTTATTGAAGAGGCTGTCCTTTCTCCACTGTACATTACTGCCTCCTGTATCAAACATAAGGTGACCATATGTACGTGGGTTTATCTCTGGGCTTTCTATCCTGTTCCATTGATTTATATTTCTGTTTTTGTGCCAGTACCATACTGTCTTGATTACTGTAGCTTTGTAGTATAGTCTGAAGTCCAGGAGCCTGATTCCTCCAGCTCCGTTTTTCGTTCTCAAGATTGCTTTGGCTATTCGGGGTCTTTGTGTTTCCATACAAATTGTGAAGTTTTTTGTTCTAGTTCTGTGAAAAATGCCAGTGGTAGTTTGATAGGGATTGCATTGAATCTGTAGATTGCTTTGGGTAGTAGAGTCATATTCACAATGTTGATTCTTCCAATCCAAGAACATGGTATATCTCTCCATCTATTTGTATCAACTTTTTTTTTTTTTGCAGTACGCAGGTCTCTCACTGTTGTGGCCTCTCCCGTTGCGGAGCACAGGCTCCGGACGCACAGGCCGAGCGGCCATGGCTCACTGGCCCAGCTGCTCCGCGGCATGTGGGATATTCCCGGACCGGGGCACGAACCTGTGTCCCCTGCATCGGCAGGTGGACTCTTAACCACTGTGCCACCAGGGTAGCCCTATTTGTATCATCTCTAATTTCTTTCATCAGTGTCTTATAAAATTCTGCATACAGGTCTTTTGTCTCCTTAGGTAGGTTTATTCCTAGATATTTTATTCTTTTTGTTGCAGTGGTAAATGGGAATGTTTTCTTGATTTCACTTTCAGATTTTTCATCATTAGCGTATAGGAATGCTAGACATTTCTGTGCATTAATTTTGTATCCTGCTACTTTACCAAATTCCTTGATTAGCTCTAGTAGTTTTCTGGTAGCATCTTTAGGATTCTCTGTGTATAGTATCATGTCATCTGGAAACAGTGACAGCTTTACTTCTTCTTTTCCGATTTGGTTTCCTTTTATTTCCTTTTCTTCTCTGATTGCTGTGGCTAAAACTTCCAAAACTGTGTTGAATAAGAGTGGTGAGAGTGGGCAGCCTTGTCTTGTTCCTGATCTTAGTGGAAATGCTTTCAGTTTTTCACCACTGAGGACGATGTTGGCTGTGGGTTTGTCATATATGGCCTTTATTATGTTGAGGAAAGTTCCCTCTGTGCCTACTTTCTGGAGGGTTTTTATCATAAATGGGTGCTGAATTTTGTCAAAAGCTTTCTCTGAATCTATTGAGATGACCATATGGTTTTTCTCCTTCAATTTGTTAATATGGTTTATCACATTGATTGATTTGCGTATATTGAAGAATCCTTGCAGTCCTGGAATAAACCCCACTTGATCATGGTTTATGATCCTTTTAATGTGCTGTTGGATTCTGCTTGCTAGTATTTTGTTGAGGATTTTTGCATCTATGTTTATCAGTGATATTGGCCTGTATTTTTCTTTCTTTATGACATCCTTGTCTGGTTTTGGTGTCAGGGTGATGATGGCCTCGTAGAATTAGTTTGGGAGTGTTCCTCCCTCTGCTATATTTTGGAAGAGTTTGAGAAGGATAGGTGTTAGCTCTTCTCTAAATGTTTGCTTGTGAATTCGCCTGTGAAGCCATCTGGTCCTGGGCTTTTGTTTGTTGGAATATTTTTAATCACAGTTTCAATTTCAGTGCTTGTGATTGGTCTCTTCATATTTTCTGTTTCTTCCTGATTCAGTCTTGGCAGGTTGTGCATTTCTAAGAATTTGTCCATTTCTTCCAGGTTGTCCATTTTATTGGCATAGAGTTGCTTGTAGTAATCTCTCATGATCTTTTGTATTTCTGTAGTGTCAGTTGTTACTTCTCGTTTTTCATTTCTAATTCTGTTGATTTGAGTCTTCTCCCTTTTTTTCTTGATGAGTCTGGCTAATGGTTTATCAATTTTGTTTATCTTCTCAAAGAACCAGCTTTTAGTTTTATTGATCTTTGTTATCCTTTTCTTCATTTCTTTTTCATTTATTTTTGATCTGATCTTTATGATTTCTTTCCTTCTGCTAACTTTGGGTTTTTTTTTTTGTTCTTCTTTCTCTAATTGGTTTAGGTGCAAGTTAGGTTGTTTATTCGAGATGTTTCCTGTTTCTTAAGGTAGGATTGTATTGCTATAAAATTCCCTCTTAGAACTGCTTTTGCTGCATCCTATAGGTTTTGGGTCATCGTGTCTCCATTGTCATTTGTTTCTAGGTATGTTTTGACTTCCTCTTTGATTTCTTCAGTGATTACTTCGTTATTAAGTAGTGTATCGTTTAGCCTCCATGTGTTTGTATTTTTTACAGATATTTTCCTGTAATTGATATCTAGTCTCATAGCGTTGTGGTTGGAAAAGATACTTGATACAATTTCAATTTTCTTAAATTTACCAGGTCTTGATTTGTAACCCAAGATATGATATATCCCAGAGAATGTTCCATGAGCACTTGAGAAAAATGTGTATTCTGTTGTTTTTGGATGGAATGTCCTATAAATATCAATTAAGTCCATCTTGTTTAATGTATCATTTAAAGCTTGTGTTTCCTTATTTATTTTCATTTTGGATGATCTGTCCATTGGTGAAAGTGGGGTGTTAAAGTCCCCTACTATGAATGTGTTACTGTCGATTTCCCTTTTATGGCTGTTAGTATTTGCTTTATGTATTGAGGTGCTCCTATGTTGGGTGCATAAATATTTATAATTGTTATATCTTCTTCCTGGATGGATCCCTTGATCATCATGTAGTGTCCTCCTTTGTCTCTTCTAATAGTCTTTAGTTTAAAGTCTATTTTGTCTTATATGAGAATTGCTACTCCAGCTTTCTTTTGGTTTCCATTTGCATGGAATATCTTTTTCCATCCCCTTACTTTCAGTCTGTATGTGTCTCTAGGTCTGATGTAGGTCTCTTGTAGACAGCATATATATGGGTCTTGTTTTTGTATACGTTCAGCCAATCTGTGTCTTTTGGTCGGAGCATTTAGTCCATTTACATTTAAGGTAATTATCGATATGTATGTTCCTATTCCCATTTTCTTAATTGTTTTGTGTTCATTATTGTTGGTCTTTTCCTTCTCTTGTGTTTCTTTCCTAGAGAAGTTCCTTTAGCATTTGTTGTAAAGCTGGTTTGGTGGTGATGAACTCTCTCAGCTTTTGCTTGTCTGTAAAGGTTTTAATGTCTCCATCAAATCTGAATGAGATCCTTGCTGGGTAGAGTAATCTTGGTTGTAGATTTCTCTCCTTCATCACTTTAAATATGTCCTGCCAGTCCCTTCTGGCTTGCAGAGTTTCTACTGAAAGATCAGCTGTTAACCTTATGGGTATTCTTTGTATGTTATTTGGTGTTTTTCCCTTGCTGCTTTTAATATGTTTTCTTTGTATTTAATTTTTGACAGTTTGATTAATATGTGTCTTGATGTGTTTGTCCTTGGATTTATCCTGTATGGGACTCTCTGTGCTTCCTGGACTTGATGAACTATTTCCTTTCCCATATTAGGGAAGTTTTCAACTATAATCCCTTCAAATATTTTCTCAGTCCCTTTCTTTTTCTGTTCTTCTTCTGGAACCCCTATAATTCGAATGTTGGTGCGTTTAATATTGTCCCAGGGGTCTCTGAGACTGTCCTCAGTTCTTTTCTTTCTTTTTTCTTTATTCTGCTCTGCAGTAGTTACTTCCACTATTTTATCTTACAGGTCACTTATCTATTCTTCTGCATCAATTATTCTGCTGTTGATCCTTTCTAGAGTTTTTTTAATTTAATTTATTGTGTTCATCATTGCTTGTTTCATCTTTAGTTCTTCTAGGTCCTTGTTAAATGTTTCTCGCATTTTGTCTATTTCCAAAATTTTTGGATCATCTTTATTATTATGAATTCTTTTTCAGGTAGATTGCCTATTTCCTCTTCATTTGTTAGGTCTCGTGGGTTTTTATCTTGCTCCTTCATCTGCTGTGTGTTTTTCTGTCTTCTCATTTTACTTATCTTACTGTGTTTGGGGTCTCCTTTTTGCAGGCTGTAGGTTCGTAGTTCCCGTTGTTTTTGGTCTCTGTCCCCAGTGGCTAAAGTTGGTTCAGTGGGTTGTGTAGGCTTCCTGGTGGAGGGGACTAGTGCCTGTGTTCTGGTGGATGAGGCTGGATCTTTCTGGTAGGCAGGTCCACGTCTGGTGGTGTGTTTTGGGGTGTCTGTGGACTTATTATGATTTTGGGCAGCCTCTCTGCTAATGGGTGGGGTTGTGTTCCTGTCTTGCTAGTTGTTTGGCATAGGGTGTCCAGCACTGTAGCTTGTTGGTCGTTGAGTGAAGCTGGGTGTTGGTGTTGAGATGGAGATCTCTGAGAGATTTTCGCCATTTGGTATTACATGGAGCTGGGAGGTCTCTTGTGGACCAGTGTCCTGAAGTTTTCTCTCCCACCTCAGAGGCACAGCACTGACTCCTGGCTGCAGCACCAAGATCCTTTCATTCACATGTCTCAGAATGAAAGGGAGAAAAAATAGAAAGAAAGAGGATAAAAAAAAAGAAAATAAAGTAAGATAAAATAAAGTTATTAAAATAAAAAATAATTATTAAGAAAAATTTTTTTAAAAAAAACAAAACCAAAAATGGACGGATAGAACCCTAGGACAGATGGTGAAAGCAAAGCTATACAGACAAAATCTCACACAGAAGCATACACATACACACTCACAAAAAGAGGAAAAGGGGAAAAAATAATAAATCTTGCTCTCTAAGTCCACCTCCTCAATTTGGGATGATTCTTTCTCTATTCAGGTAATTCCACAGATGCAGGTACATCACGTTGATTGCGGAGATTTAATCAGATGCTCCTGAGGCTTCTGGGAGAGATTTCCCTTTCTCTTCTTTGTTCACACAGCTCCCGGGGCTCAGCTTTGGCCCTGCCTCTGCGTGTAGGTTGCCGGAGGGCGTCTGTTCTTCGCTCAGACAGGACGGGATTAAAGGAGCCGCTGATTCGGGGGCTCTGGCTCACTCAGGCCGGTGGGAGGGAGGGGTACGGAGTGCGGGGTGAGCCTGCAGCGGCAGAGGCCGGCGTGGCGTTGCTCCAGCCTGAGGCGTGCCCTGCGTTCTCCCGGGGAAGTTGTCCCTGGATCCCGGGACCCTGGCAGGCTGCACAGGCTCCCGGGAGGGGCAGTGTAGATAGTGACCTCTGCTCACACAGGCTTCTTGGTGTCGGCAGCAGCAGCCTTAGCGTCTCATGCTCGTCTCTGTAGTCTGCTCTGTTAGCCGCGGATGATAGTCATTCTTAATAGATACTCATTTATAATTAGGTGATATCTCATTATAGTTTTTTTTTCTGTCCTTAGTTTTATATCTCTCTAAGTGTAATAGGTATGAACAGTTCATAAATTGAAGAATTTTTAAATTCCCTTTCACAATATCATAAGATGTAGAAAATACCTGGAGATGTTTAAGTTACCTGGAGATGTTTAAGACCAACAAACAGAAAACTAAAAAGGACTGCTAACAAAAATTAAGCAAGATCTAAATAAAAGGAGATCTGTCGAGTTTATAGATTGGGACTCTCAGTATTTCTTTCTAAATTGAAGATTAAGTGCAATCCCAGTCAGAATTCTAGTGGGATGTTTTTGTGATGCACAAATTGAAAAGTGGATTCTCAGCTTCATATTGAGGAATTCCCTGGAGATCCAGTGGTTAGGACTCTGTGCTTCCACTGCAGGGGGCACGGGTTCAATCCCTGGTCGGGGAAGTAAGATCCTGCATGCCACAGCATGGCCAAAAAAACCCACCACAAAAAATAAAGTCTTTCTCTGGAAAAGCGACTAAAATGAGCAGAACAAGTCTGGAAGAATATTGGTAAATATTTCCATTAGAGGACCTTAATCAGTAATCCATGAAGAAACATCAAAACTCAGTAATTAAGGTGACAAAATTATATGAACAGAAATTTCAAAAAAGAAATATGGCTGTCTGATTCACTTTGCTGTACACCTGAAACACAACATTGTAAATTGACTATACTCCAATAAAAATTAAAAAAAAAAGAAATATGGTTGGAAATTAACACATGGAAAACCACTCACATTGTGTCAACAGGGAAATGTTAGTTAAAATCACTAGATACACCTATGACATCACAAATTAGAAAGCCTGAACATACCAAATTCTGGCAAAAATGTAAAAAACAGGAACTCATGTTCTGCTGCTTCTCGTGAGACTATAAAAAGATACTACCATTTTAGAAAAGTTTGGCCACATATAAGGTATACATTCACTTACTCTACTACATAGGAATTGTGCTGCTAGATATTAAGTGAAGGAAAGCATAAGTGCAGAAGGCATTGCCCCAGTGTGAACTTTGTTTTTTATGAGCTTGGAGCTGCCTACAAAGAACTACGTTCTTAAGGCTTTTCTCTAGTGTGGATTCTCTGATGGACAAGAAAACGACTTCTGTAGACAAAGACTTCCCCACATTCACTGCACATATAAGGCCTTTCTCCAGTGTGGATTCTCTGGTGGACAGCAAGACTTGTTTTGTAAGTGAAGGGCTTCCCACATTTGCTGCATTTAAAAGGCTTTACTCCAGTGTGGACTTTTTGGTGCTGAACAAGTGTATACTTGAGCATGAAGGCTTTCTCACATTCATTATGCTTATAGGGTCTTTCTCCAGTATGGATTCTCTGGTGCTCAGCAAGTTTAACTTTGCTGTTGAGAGCTTCCCCACATTCGCTGCACTCATAACGCCTTCGTGCAGTGTGAACATTCTCATGTCTATTGAGGGCAAAACTGCTTGTAAAGAATTTCCCACATTTGTTACACCCATAAGCCTTTTCTAAAATGTGAATTCTCTTATGCACAATAAGACTTCCTTTGTAGACATGGGCTTTCCCACATTCACTGCACATGTAAGGCCTTTCTCCAGTGTGGATTCGCTGGTGATAAAGAAGCCTTTTTTTGAAGACAAAGAACTTTCCACATTTGCTACACCCATAAGGCCTTTCTCCACTGTGGATCCTCTGGTATACAAGAAGGTTATTTTTGTACAGGAAGCACTTTCCACATTCACCGCACTTATGAGGATTTTCTCCAGTGTGGATTTTTTGGTGCTGAACAAGTGAATCCTTGGGAAGGAAGGCCTTCCCACATTCATTACACTCATATGGTCTTTTTCCAGTGTGGATTCTCTGGTACTCCAAAAGTTTATATTTGTGGGCAAAGACTTTCCCACAGTTACAGCACTCATAAGGCCTTTCTCCTGTGTGAACTTTCTGATGATGAATAAGACTGGAGATGTGTCTAAAGAACTTCCTGCAGTCACTGCACTCATAAGGTTTTTTTCCAGTGTGAACTCTCAGGTGCTCTGTGAATTTAAACTTTTTATGGAAGGCTTTGCCACATTCGCTGCACTTGTAATGCCCTTGCCCAGGGTGAGAGACCTCCCTGCTCTGCCTGCTTCTACGTGGATGCTCTCCATCGTGGGAGGGCTGGTGATGGGGAAAGCCCAAGCTGCTTAGGAAAGCCTTCTCAACCTCTCTGCACGTGAACATATTGTCAGCCAAGTACAAAACATCTTTCTCCGCCAGGACACTCGTATTGGAAGTCAGAGGCTTCAGGATAGATGGCTCCAGCTTTGGATTCCAGTCTTCTGTCACTTGTTCTACAGAAACACATTGTTCAGAAACAGCCTCGTGAGCTTCTACTCCATGCCAGCAGCCCAGGGAGGCTATAAGTGACAGGTTCTCCAGCATCACGTCACAGTACAGGAGTCTCTGAGCATCGTTAAGGAGACCCTACTCCTCCTGGGAGAAGGACACAGCCACATCCTCAAAGATCACATGGCCCTGTTCAGGGACCATAAATGCTGCTGCTACCATGGGAACCTGAAACAATAACGGAATCCAAAAGGATGAAGACTCCTTTCCTGGAAAGGACTCAGCCAATGAAAAGCCATGGACTCAGGGCCGGCTCCTGCACCGCGTTGGTTGACATAGGATACTGTGGGCGCCGTGGTGCCAGGAGATGTGCAGGATAATGGTGGAGACCTAGGCCGAAAATTCTGGAAGTGGGTTCCGCAACCCGCTCACTCCTGGGCAGTGTGGACGGCGCCCCTCGGGCTCTTTCCAGTTTCTCTAAGCTCAGCTTCACCGAGTGATCCTGAGCCTTGGGTCCTGCAGCTCATTATAGTTTTAATTTGCATTTCTCTGATGGTTCATGATGTTGAGCATCTTATCATATGCCTGTTGCCCATTTGCATGTCTTCTCTGGAAAAATGCCTGTTCAGGTCTTCTGCCCATTTTTTAATTGGGCTGTTTGCTTTTTTGATGTTGAATTGTATGAGCTGTTAATATATGTTGGGTATTAACCGCTTATTGGTTATACCATTTGCAAATATTTTCTCCCATTCAGTAGGTTATCTTTTTGTTTTGTCAGTGCTTTCCTTTGCTGGGCAAAAGCTTTTAAGTTTGATTTGGTCCCATTTGATTATTTTTGGTTTTATTTCCTTTGCTTTAGGAGACAGAGCCAAAAATTATTGCTACGATTTATGTCAAAGAGTTTCCTACCTATGTTTTCTTCTAGAATTTTTGTGGTTTCTGGTCTTACACTTAGGTCTTTAATCCATTTTGAACATATTTTTGTATGTGGTGTTAGAGAATGTTCTAATTTCATTCTTTTACATGTAGCTGTCTAGTTTAACCAGCACCACTTATTGGAGAGACTGCCTTTTCTCCATTGCATGTTCTTGCCTCCTTTGTCATAGATTAATTGACCATAAGTGCGTGGATTTATTTCCAGGCTCTCTGTTCTGTTCTGTTGATCTATGTGTCTGTTCTTATGCCAGTACCATACTGTTTTAATTACTGTAGCTTTGTAGTATAGTCTGAAGTCAGGGAGCATGATTTCTCCAGCTCTGTTCTTTCTCAAGATTGTTTTGGCTTTGTGTGTTTCCATACACATTTTAAAAGATATATATATTTTTAAAATTTATTTTGCTGCATTGGGTCTTAGTTATGGCACATGGGATCTTTCGTTGTAGCGCATGGGCTCTTCGTTGTGGCGCACGGGCTCTCTAGTTGTGGCGTGCAGGCTCTAGAGCGCGTGGGCTCAGTAGTTGTGGTGCATGGGCTTAGTTGCCTCGTGGCACGTGGGATCATAGTTCCCTCACCAGGCGTCAAACCTGTGTCCCCTGCCTTGGAGGGCAGATTTCCAACCACTGGACCACCAGGGAAGTCCCTCCATACACATATTAAAACTATTTGTTTTAATTCTGTGAAAAATGCCGTTGGTTTTGATAGAGATTGCAATGAATCTGTAGATTGCCTTGGGTATTATGGTCATTTTAACAATATTAATTCTTCCAGTCCATGAACACAGTATACCTTTCCATCTGTTCCTATTGTCTTCAGTTTCTTTCATCAGTGTCTTACAGTTTTTCGAGTACAAGTCTTTTACCTTCTTAGGTAGATTTATTCCTAGGTATTTTATTCTTTTTGATGCAATTGTAAATGGGAATGCTTCCTTAATTTCTCTTTCTGATAGTTTGTTGTTAGTCTATAGAAATGCAACAAATTTCTGTGTATTTGTTTTTTAAAAGGAAATGACTATGGTAACTTATCTAGGAGTGTTCCTGCATTTACTAAAAATATCTTTTAGGATTTTTATTACAAGTGCTTGTTATACGTTTACAGTATTGAAAATAAGTCTCCTTCTCCTTTTCTTTGGAAAAAAGTATAATGTAAACAAACATTCTTTTTTCTTCACCCCTTTGTATTACTTTTATTCTTCATTTACAAAGAAACCAAAAACTACAAGCAAACAAACAAAAATCTTCAGTGACTTTTATATGCCAGTCACCAAATCAGATGTTTGGGATTCCAGGATTAATAAGCTATTGACTGTGCTTTGTTTTCCAGGAGGAGATATAACCACTTAAAGGATGATGATACATTGTGATGAGGGTATATGGACATTAGGGCATGTGCTGTATTTAGTACAATTGAATACAAAGTTGGAAGTCCCTAACTTTGATGTGAGGAGGTGGGTTATTAATGAAGATGTCCCCCCTTCCTCACAGTAGGGGTATTCACTGAGACTATATAAGAGTTTGTCAGATAGGGGAAATTATAATGGTATCAGAGAAGTAAGCTGAGTGGGGAATGACATTGATCATACACATTGGCATTTGAGAATGCTGGATGGTGATTGTGAATTACCAAATACCCAGGATGGCAGAGTCAGTGGTCAGCCTGCTTGTAGTTTACGAACATTTGTGTGTGGGATTCAAATGTATGCCTGGCATTTGTATGTTTTATCTTATTTAATCCTTATAGAGGCCTTGTGAAATTGTCATCTCCATGATAAATTATTCCGTATAATGGAGATTTAGGATTGCTTTCAAATAGTTTATGCCTTAAAAATCCTCCAGTGCCAAGGAGTGTTACGACAAAGCCCAGGGTGTGATTAGAAGTGAATTAGGATATGAGGCTGGAGAAGTAGCAGAATTAAACTTTTTGATTAATGTTAAATTCTAGATCTTTATTGTCCAAGGAACTTTATGAGTTCTTTCTTCATTTATCTTTGGTAAATAACCAGTTTTTCATTTTTTAAAATTTTGCTATTAAATATTCTGAACTCTTAAAAAATACACATTTAAAATGTATGATTTCTGGGGCTTAAGACAAAGGACTTTTTAATAAAAATTGGTATTCTCAATAAGTGAGTAACTCCTACTTGTGCTTTGTTTTCATGAATATTCCTTAAGGATGGAATGTAATTTTTTTTTTTTTTGCGGTACACGGGCCTCTCACTGTTGTGGCCTCTCCTGTTGCGGAGCACAGTCTCCGGACGCGCAGGCTCAGCGGCCATGGCTCACGGGCCTAGGTGCTTCGCAGCATGTGGGATCTTCCTGGACCAGGGCATGAACCTGTGTACCCTGCATCGGCAGGTGGACTCTCAACCACTGTGCCACCAGGGAAGCCCTGGAATATAATTTTTAAGAAACATAGCATTTTATATCTTGAATTTTTATTTGGGCCGTAAGTCTGTTCCAACTAGTGTGGTTAAGAGCATAGCCTCTCAACTAGAGCACGATTTCCTGGGCTTGAGGCCCAGTCTGGCAGTGCTTTTGTAATTTAGGGTTGGTAATTTAACCTATTAGTACCTAAATTTCCTTATCTCTAAGTGGGTTTAAAGTAAAAATGAGTTAATCTATGTAAAGTGCTTAGAGTATGGCAAGTGTAAGTGTTCAATTACCGTTGACTTTTTTTAAAATCTGTAGATATAGTTGTAGGAAAGTTGTAGAAATGTGCTGTGATATATTGAGTATTATTAAAATGTTTTATATGCATTTAGAAAAGTAAGTAGGCATAGTTTGAGTCACTTCTGTGATCTAAACAACCATTAATGGTCTGATATTAGTTAAAACTTTGTAGAAATACAAAAGTTAAGTATAGGCAGAGATTGAGGAGTACTGTGGTGTTTTTAAAAAGTTGGTTGTATCACTATCTTGTTTTGTACCTTTATTATTTTATATAATTAAAAGATCTGAAGCATTTAGAAGTTGAAATATCAGTCTTAAAAATCTTTAATTTCTGAGTATAAAGATTTATTATAGGAAAGTTAGAGCATATCGAAAAATATAAAGTCAACATGTCTACTTCAATAACTAGAAATAATAGTTGTCACATCAGTTAGTCTTTTAAAGATCTGTATGTGTATTTATATATATTTAATAACAGGCTTATAGAATGATTTTTTCTTAATGTGAAATTAATAAATATTTGAATGTTAAGTATATAACAAGCATATGATAAGTATTCGGGACATAATGATGAACAGGATTGGTGAGGTCCTTGTCCCTGTGGAGCTTGCATTTTGTTTGGGAAGATAGGGGAAAAGAATAGTATTTTAATTTGTGAGAAATGCTACCAAGGAACAGAAGAGACATAAGATAGAAAAGAATGTGGATGGTGTGGGGACACCTATTAGTTTAGGTAGCCTGGTTAGGGAAGGTTTCTGAGAAGGTCACATTTAAGGTGACATCTGAAGGATAATAAAGAGCCAAGTCTGTGAAGAATGAGGGATGAGCATTCCACACAGGGGTGATAGAATGGACAAAGACCTTGAGGCAAGAAGTAATTTGAATTGTTTGAGGAAGTGAGAGAGTATCATTTTGACTGAGCATCTTGAAGGAGGAGAGTAGCATGTGATCTGGCTGTACAGGCAGGAAGGACCAGATGGTTCAGAGCCTCATGGACCTTGTTTGGAGTTTATCAGTGGGTGATAGGAAGCAGCTGAAGCATCTTAAGGAGGGGAATGAAGTGATATGATTTACTTTTTTTTTTTTTCCTTTGGCCTGCTGTGTATGTATGTTATGAAAAAAATATAACATAAAATTTACCATCTTAACCATTTTTAAGTGTACAGTTCAGTAGTGTTAAGTATATTCACTACTATCTACTTTTCTGTTTCTATGAATTTGACTATTTTAGATACTTCATATAAGTGGAATTATTCAGTATTTGTCTTACTGTGACTAGCTTGTCACTTAGCATAAGGTCCTCAAAGTTCATCCTTGTTGTATATGACAGGATTTCCTTCTATCTTAAGGCTGAATAATATTCCATTTTATGTTTATACCGCATTTTTTTATATCCATCTGTAGAAGGACACTTGAGTTGCTTTTTTACCTCTTGGCTATAGCGAATAGTGCTGCTATGAACGTGAGTGTGCAAATATCTCTTTGAGACTCTGCTTTCAATTTTTTGGTATATATATACTCAGTGGTGGGGTTGCTGGAGCATATGGTAGCTTTTTTTTTTTTTTTTAATTTTTTAAGAAAACTCTGTACTGTTTTCCATGGTGGTCATACCATTTTACAGTCCCACCAACAGAACACAAGGGTTCTAATTGCTCCATGATATATATTTTAAAGATTTCTTTGGCTGCTGTTTGGGGAATGAATTGTTGGGAGCAAGAGTGACCACAGGGAGATTGCCTAGGAGAGTAATTGTTAAGAGTCCAGTTGAGAGTTAATAATGGCTTCGATTAGGATGATAGGAGAAGAGGAAGGGTTAACAAGGTGTTTTGGAATTATTGAATAGAATCAATTTGACTTGCTGATGGATTGGGAAACAAGAGTGAAGGAAAGGGAGGAATCAAGGGTAATTCTTAGATTGGTGGTTTCAAGGTTCCTAATGACATCCATGATGCTAATGCAGGTAAGAAAGTTTCCCGGAGCCCTCAACATATTTCTTCTCATGTCTCATAGGTCAGGCCTGGGTTATTGGATAATGGAAATAGAATTCCCCTTGTTTAGAACAATCAAGTTTCATTGTCCCAGGCCTAGGGGAGTGGCCCACCTTCCTGAGCACATTGCTGGCCCATATTTGAACAAAATGGAGGTTCCCTTAGGAAGGAAGAATAGAGAGAGTGACACATAACTAATTAACTTTGTGAGCTTTGGGGAAGCATCTTGACTTCTTTGCTTCATTTGTAAAATGGGAGTATAACTATCTCACAGAGTTGTGAAGACTAAATAAAATAGTGTATTTGAAATGCTTAGGAAGGAATAAACGCTCAACAAATGTCATTTTCTTTACGTCATTCTCCCTCCACCCCATCTTTTTTTTTTTTTTTTTTTTTTTTGCGGTATGCGGACCTCTCACTGTTGTGGCCTCTCCCGTTGCGGAGCACAGGCTCCAGACGCGCAGGCTCAGCGGCCATGGCTCATGGGCCCAGCCGCTCCGCGGCATGTGGGATCTTCCCGGACCGGGGCACGAACCCGTGTCCCCTGCATCGGCAGGCGGACTCTCAACCACTGCACCACCAGGGAAGCCCCCATCTTTTTTTGACTTTGTATTTCTTTTAATTATGCCACTGTTTTCTGATCAACCAAACTCACAGTCTTGGAATTGTATTTGACCTTTTCCCCACTCTTTTCATTCTTATTGCTGCCATATTTGTTCTGAACTAAATCACAAATAACTAAATTTGTGTTAGAGAAGGCAATAATCTTATAACTCATCTTGCATTCTATTCTAGTTTCATTAATAAAGCTTTTATTATTTTCCACTTATACCAAATTAAATTTAAACGTGTTATGAAGTTCATAGTGGACACAAACTCCTGCTGATCTTCTGCATGTTATAAATATACTCCAGCAAAATTAGGCTACTCCGTGTTCTTTGAACACACCTTATTTCCTCCTTTATTCTTTTCCTTATGTGTTTCCCTCATGCTAGAGTGTCCTCTCAATCTCTCAGGGTCCATTCTAAATGTGTGTTTATTCAGTCAGTAAATATTGATAATATTCTGTGTTCAGTGCACTGTTGTAAGAGTTGGAGATGTCATAGTTGGCAAAAATTGAGATGGCTCCTGCTCTTCCGTGTTTCTGTTGTCATAAAGTCTTTCCAGAGTCATCTTGAATTTGAGGGCATGACTTCTTCCACCTTGAAACTGTCTTAATGGACTTTTTATACCCTTCTTACTACAATTCTGACAGGCAATATCTGTCTACTTATGTTGTATTATAGTGGTTCTTCTTTATTTTTTACTCAATTAGGGTATCTTTCTCTTAAAAGTTGTACCATAGTCTTGTAGATACTTTTTGACTTGAAGCTTTGTCTTTGATTGTAATCTGTTATAGTTGATGATACCTTACATTTATATAGTGATTAATCATTTACAAATATCACTTTGATACAGTGTGTCCAGGACTTTAAAGTAAGTTAGTCTGGAATATTGCATGATTTAATCATTGGCATCTGTTCTGATCTAATATGTCTTTGTTGGTATTGAAAAATTTTGTGTGTTAGGTATTTTTGGGAAGAACTGTAGCACATCTTCGTCTGTGACTGCTAACTTCTAATGGAAAAATGTTACAGGATTAACTTTGTTTTTCACTTTTATAGACTGAGCAGTTATAATTAATATATTACTCAGTTGGCTTAAGTCATGAACTCTAATTGATAATTTCACATCTTTTTCACATCTTTTTGAAAGAGTTTAGGGAAATTTAAAATGATGTGATTATTAAAAAGGATGGAATTTTATTCAACCTGTAATCTTACAGACTTTAAAAACATTTAAAAAGTGCTGATTAATGTGAAATTAAGAGTAGTAGAATCAGTAAGTATTAGGCAGGGACTGTGAGATTACAGTGTGTTATTTAGTTGGGGAGTATATTCAACAGATGTTTGAATGCCTACTTCAAACTACTAGACACTTTTTAGGTGCTGGAGAAATATAGAGAACTAAACAAATGAAGTCTCTGCTCTCATTTCACTTTTAATGCTCTGGTTACTTGTCATGCAGTTGTAGTTTTGCTATATACAGTATCTGATCTTTGAACAAATTGACAACTTCCTCATTTTATGGTTGCTAATGATCCCAGTATCTGATCTTTGAACAAATTGACAACTTCCTCATTTTATGGTTGCTACTGATCCCAGTGTTCACTAGTTCCCAGACTCCTTTGTAGTTGAAGCTAAGTGGCACATTGATTTTATTTATCAATCTTTTTACTCATTTATAATATATAAATGAGTAAAAAGATTTATACAAGTCATGATAAATCTCTGAGTTTTATACAAAGCACATACAAATACATGTTTTCTGAACCCAACTTTAGTACAATATGGTAGACCTCGAACTAGAATCCAGAATTTATTAACTCCTGGTCCTGTGTTGTTTTTGCCATATGCTATATAATATTTCTTTATGGGACCTATTTTTTTCTCACTGTCCCTCCCCCCATCCCTCCATCCCTCCCCTGCCCCCCACTGCTTCCTCCTCCCACAGTCCACCCATAGCTTGATGCAGCTGCCTCTGCCTGACATGCCCCCATCTGCTCTCCTCCTATTGTGTGCTTCTGCCCTCAGCTCATGCTTCTGCCTTGTTAAAGGTGTGTGGTTAGCTTCACGTTTGATGTCTCCTTGGAAGCCTCTTTCTGGGTAGTGCGGGTGTGTGCAAGCATTAGGGTATCCATTTTTCTGAGCCTGTATCTTTGTCAATTTTTATACTTTTATTTGCAGCTCTTGGAGTTTACTTATGTATCTTTTTTTTAGCTTTTATTCAAAAAATTTTTCTATAGTCATATGTTTGTTACCATTTGTAGAATCTTAAAAAGAAACCAAAGTTCATATTTTGTGTCTTAACATATATTTTAAAAATTTTACTGTTTTTACCTTTTGACTTTTTGGGGGTTTATTTTAAAATGTCATAGAAACATGCAGATATGTTAGCCCTCTGAATTTAGTCAAAACACATATGAAAATATCTGATAAATTGTTTAAACTTGTTTATAAAATTATCAACTAGTTTTTATGGTGTACTGAAAATTTAGGTTTACATTCTGAAGTCTTTAAAAATTTGTTTTCAGGTACATGGTGATAGTCATGACATATTCATTATAAGCCTTGAATACTGAACTGTTAATAATTAGGACTGTTGTTTTTCATATTCTAGGTTAGTAAAGGAGTAAAAAATTGCTATGATATTCTAGGATCTCTAATTTATAATGAAACAACATGGAATAGACTCTGCTTAGGAAATAAACGATAATAAGTCTTTTTTTGTATTCAGTCATTTTTTTCCACATTTCTAGATAAACAGCAGCTGTACTTGTTAAATACAAATTCCAAAACAAGACATGGTATGTTTATAGATAATTCCTTTCTAATCATGCTGAAGATGTTCCTGAAAAATCTTAACCCTACCACAATTTGGAATTGAAGAACTAAGATCCTGTGGGAAAAATGGGCTTTGAAGTGAGGATCAACAGACACATGAAAGTCTGTTTTTTAAAAATAAATTTATTTATTTATTTATGGCTGCGTTGGGTCTTTGCGGCTGCGCGTGGGCTTTCACTAGTTGCAGAGAGTGGGGGCTACTCTTTGTTGCAGTGCATGGGCTTCTCATTGCGGTGGCTTCTCTTGTTGCGGAGCACGGGTTTTAGGCACACGGGCTTCAGTAGTTGTGGCACGTGGGCTTAGTAGTTGTGGCTCACAGGCTGTAGAGAGCAGGCTCATTAGTTGTGGTGCACGGGCTTAGTTGCTCCGCGGCATGTGGGATCTTCCCTGGCCAGAGCTTGAACCTGTGTCCCCTGCATTGGCAGGAGGATTCTTAACCACTGTGCCACCAGGGAAGTCCTCTAGTTCATTTTTATGTGGAGATAGTAAATAATATGTCGTATTTTTATGGGTAATAGAAAATAATTTTACAATATCTGCTAAATACATACTCCTCAGTAGCTAATTTTTTCAAGCTATATCTTTATTGAAACCTTTTATTTTAAACTTGCTTGATATAAAATAATGATATCTTCACAATTTTAAGAGTTTACTGACCTCCTTGGGTCTGTGATTCGCTGTCTTTATTTAATTTCGGAAAATGTCAACTGTTATCTTTTGAGATAATTCTGTTCTGTTTTTCTTCATTGGGACTCCAATTAAGTGTATGTTAGACCATTTGATATTGTCCCACAATCATTGGGTGCTTCCTTCTGGTTTCTTTTTATTTTTTTAAACACCCTTGTTTTCTTTCTTTGTTTCACCTATAGTTTCCATGTCTCTGTTGAAATCCCCCATCTGTTCATACATATTATCCAGATCCTTTTACATACTAATCTTTTCCTCTAGGTCTTTTAACATGTTAATCATAGTTATTCTGGCATCCCTGTCTGACAGTTCTAACATCAGGGTCATCTCTGTGTTTGGTTCTGTTGTTTGCTTTATCTCTTGACAATGAATTTGTTTTTCCTTTTTTATGTGTCTCATAATTTTTGATTGGATGACAGAACAGTTGAGACTGAGGACATAAATGTTGCATATGTCCAGAAACGGGTATGTTTCTTCTATTAGACAATTAGTATGGTAGTTTGAGTTAGTTTTGTCACTTAGTTGAGCTGGGTATGGCTCTGTTGTTACTATTGTCATAGTATTGTGGTTCAGTGCACCACAGACCTGAAATTTCCCCAGTGGAGTATTGCTTTTACTTGGTGTTTTGTGTGGCCTGAGTATTGTTCCTGCTCCACTGGCAGCTATCCACAGCATGGCTGTGCTACAGAGGGGCCCTCTTTGTGTGTGCTACTGTGGGAGTGGAGGAGTTCTTGGTTCTCCTGATTTGCCTTCAGCTTTAGGTAGAGCTTTTGAGCTTGGACCTTGGCAGTTGGGCAGCTAGACTCTGCCTTGTATCTGATGGAGGACTTAGACTTGAGAGAGTTTCCTGTCTTTTGCCCAGGGGTAGCTAACTGCTTAGCTGCGGTATGGGATCCTGGGCCAAGTGGGTTTCTTGTCTTTCTCCTGAGGCAGTGGGATTTTACTTCTGCCTCTCCTTTAGGAGCAGTGGATCTTTGCCTGGGCCCTGGGGATAGGAGAATTTCTTAACTCTATCCCAGAGGTAAATACCTGCTTCTTCTGGTCTGTGCTTCTCTCTCAGACTCTAATACTGGTTTTTGGTATATGTCTCTTTGCTAATGCTTTCCTTCCAGGTTTTGGATTCTGTTCTCTTATCCTGGTACTCACTTGTATTCCCTGTCTAGGTCTTGACTTCCTGTTGATAATTCTCTGCTGCCCAGACCCCCATGGTCTAACTAAATTCTAGTCTTGTGCTCCCTCTGCATTCTGTTCAGGTTGAGTCCTCAACATTACTGAAGTAGGGTACTTACTGAAAAGACAATAAGGTTTTCAGTTAATTCTGTGATTCAGAAATTGCCAATTATTCTAGTTAATCTACTTGACTGTGTATTATACTTAACCCTCTGGACTTTGGATTGTTGTGTAATTTGTACCAAAAAGTTTCTAATGAGGATTCCATCTTCTCCTTGGTTGATTTCACAGTCTAACAGTTGTTACAGTTTTTATTCTTCATTGTTCACCTGTGGTGTAGAGTGTATGG
Source organism: Leucopleurus acutus (assembly GCF_964270905.1). NCBI lineage: Eukaryota > Metazoa > Chordata > Mammalia > Artiodactyla > Delphinidae > Leucopleurus > Leucopleurus acutus. The sequence goes on from NC_139146.1 coordinate 53,146,176, forward strand.
TTTTGTAGAGATTGAGTCAGATGACCTGGGTTTAAACTCCTGTTTCACCATTTCTTTTATCTGCCTATTTATCCATAAAATATTTATTGACTAACTCTTCTATTCTGGTTGCAGAGTCATTACTATGACTTCTGGCAGATTTAATTTATTGAGCACAGTCATTATGTTAAATAAGTGTTTTTCATAGGTTCACATTTAATTCTTCCAACAGCTCTGTAAGAGCAGTAGGTGTTTTTGTTTTTGTTTTGTTTTGTAGTAATTATATGAGGAAATATTGAGTAATTATTTTAGGAAACTGAAGGCCTGAATAGTTAAGAATCATGTCCGCTGCCTCTAGATAGTAAGAGAAGCAAACCTTCCACAAACATTAGTAATGTTTATCTGATGGATAGTTCATAATATACTTAACTCCTCCTCTGTTAGAAACACACTCTTAAGTTTTGTAAGTAATGATTCAGCCAGACTCCTAGGAGCTATACTTGATTGTTCTGAGTTCTCATTTCCCACATTCTGACCATCTGTCAGTAAATACTATGGGTTCTGACTACCCACATATGTTTTGAGTTTCTCTACTTCTCTCTATTCCCATTGCCATCACTCTAGTCCAGGCCACCATTACCCCCAACTGAGATTCCTGCAGTAGCTTCCTAACTTCTTGTTATTGCTCTTGACGTTTGACAGTCTGTCCCCTCAGAAGCCTCTAAAAATGCACATAAGATCATTTTCTTCCCCATTCAGTGGCTTTACTTTGTAAGTATAATAAAATAGCAGCTTTTTACCCTGGTCTGCAAATCCCTGCTTGTTCTGGCCCCTACCTACCTCTCCACATCTCCTTTTGCCGTTTTATCCCACACTGAGTTCCTTTCTGCTGCTAGAATATGCCAAACTCTTTCCCTGTTTCTAAGTCTTAGCACTTGAGGTTTTCTTTGTTTACTGTTCCTCTGTTCCTCATCAACTTTTTTGCATGACTGACTTTAGTGTTTGGTTTTGCATCTTTTTCAGAAAGATGTTTTTTGGTGATCACCTATAGGGGCAGTCTCCTTCCTATCTTCAATAAATTCATAAGTCACTTTTAATACTTAGATACACTTATAACTAGAAATTATATTTTGATATATTTATTAACTTGCTATCTGTACTTGCCTATAGAAATGTAAGCTCCTAAAAATTGGACCCCTGTCTGTCTTGTTTGTATATTACCTAAATAGTGTCTAATATGTCATAGGTAATCCATGAAACTTTTTGGATGATGAATGTCTTGATTCATGCCTTTTGTGCATAAGCCTTTTTCTGTATTTTGATCTTTTCTCCCCTGAAGCTAGAAAGCCAAAGTAGAATTAAGCTAAGGGAAATGTTTACTGTATTTTTAACCATATGTGGTAATTTAAACATTTCAGAAATGATTTCTTCTCTTTTTATTTAGATCTTATGATATTTAAAATGAGTGCTGGGCCATCTCAATTTTCATTCTTCTTTTATTATGAACTTGGAAAATACAGACAATTGTAGCAAAGAGAATAAAACAAACTTCACCTTCAGAACCACTTTGGTATTGTTCTTTTTTATATACAATATTACTCTATGTATATAGTTGCAGTCCTCTTAGATGCAGTTTTGCATCTTGCTTTTAAAAATCTAACATTCTGAGCTTTCTCCTAACTGTTAAATGGAATAAAAGACATATTTACTTGTTCTTATTGTTGGATAGATTCCCACTGTTAAATAGATCATCTTCAGTTTTTCCACTAAAAATATTGTTGTAAACATTTAGGGCAGAAACCTTTCTGGCATTTTGGATTTTAAGGGTACGTTCCCAAAAGCATACTATTAGATTAAAGGGTATGAATATTTTTGTTTGTTTGTTTGTTGTTTTTTTTTTTTTTTTTTTTTTTTTTTGCGGTACGTGGGCCTCTCACTGCTGTGGCCTCTCCCGTTGCGGAGCACAGGCTCTGGACGCGCAGGCTCAGCGGACACGGCTCACGGGACCAGCCGCTCCGCGGCATGTGGGATCCTCCTGGACCGGGGCATGAACCTGTGTTCCCTGCATCAGCAGGCGGACTCTCAGCCACTGCGCCACCAGGGAAGCCCCAAGGGTATGAATATTTTAAGATTTAAAAAATATGTATTACTGGCAGTATATGTATATTTTTGCCTAATTCATATATTACTGCCAAATTGCTTTCTGGAAGGACTGTGTTTTTGAGTGCCCATTGGTGTTTTCATTGAAAAAGAATCTTTGCTATTTTGGGTGAAATATCATGTTTCATTTCTTTAATTATTATAGTTGGAATGTTTTCCCCTTTGTGTATTGTTAAATACATCGTCCCGTGTGATCAGTGGTCCTGACAACAGATCTCTTAAACTAATGAGAGGATGAAGCCTGATTCTTTCCTGACATTCCATTATTGTGACTCTTGTAGAAGTGTGATATTAAAAGGGTTGCACTTTCTGATAGATTATTTATGCTTCCATTTTTTCCAATTTTGTTAAAGTTTTAGCTATTGATAGTTTCCCCCCTCCTTTTAATTCTGATTTAATCCGGAACCTAGTTTCTTGAATTTAGCAACTCAAATTTCTGACCAGTAAGTTACCATGAATATTACAAATGTTGGTTGCCTTTATTTTCTGTTGTAAGTTCCTCTTGACTATTCACTACTTTCTAAATGGTGATGTCCGTGATACCTAATTGCATAGTTAGTCTGAAGTTTGTGTTATTCATCTCTTTTTATGACTTGAACTATAATATGTAAGTCTATAATGAACTATAATTATAATGAACTATAATATGTAAGTCTATAATATGTAAGTCCCCCATGGGGACTGGTGATCAGAGAAAACTGCAGAGTGAGAAAAAAGAAGGGTAGGGAGTAAAGATAGGCTTGGAATAAAGGAAAAACTAGGCTCTAGAGTTGAAAAACTAGGCTTTAGAGTAATGTAAACCTGCTTTAATTGTGTATCATTTACTAACTTAAAGTTTCTGTGCCTCAGTTTCTTTCCTGGGGAAAAAAGGAGATGATAATTCCTATCTTTCAAGGTCACAGTAAGGATCAAATTATATACACACATAGTATGTATATACCTGTGCTGTGTAATATATTATATGGTGTTCAGTAAATAGCTGTTTTTTCCCTTTAGAAATAGAGGGATTGTCACGATGTCTGGGAGGACCATATTGTATAAACACAGGTGTGAGTTGTACGAGCATATGTTATGACGTTGTCTGAGATGCCGAACATATACAGTAAGTTACGTTGTGGTGAGCAAAACACTTCAACAGATTCGTTCTCTGTAACCAATCTGTAGTGGAAATAGAATTGTATAATTAAAGTATGAAAAAACTCTTTGAAGTTTAATTAAAAATGAAAACTTCCTGCTACATTTATTAATTTTTTGGAAGGAGACTTAATGCTGTATCAAATAATGCTTCTTTGGTAATTGAAGGAAAAAAAAGCAGCATGTAGGATACTGGAGTACTGTTGCTGTACTGTGAGGCATGTAAGTCTGCAAGATTGTGTCTTTTGATAGGATGTTGATAACTTAATTTCATATTAGATGCCCATCCAGTGGATCCTCAGCATTTATCTTATTCTCTGCAAAGTATTGATGAAATATGATTATCAAAATATCCCCTGGATTAACACCTGGCAAATGGATAACCATCTCAGCAAACCAAGCAAGTTACCTCAAATGGGACTGGAATAATGGGATTAGATGCTTGAGTTCTTTACATTTCTCTTCTGGAAGTTAGAAGATGCTTGCTCTAGAATTCACTCAAACGCAGCTGGGCTTAAGAGTTACAACTTTTTTTTTTCCCTAATATTTATTTATTTGGCTGTGCTGGGTTTTAGTTGCAGCACGCAGGATCTTCGTTGCGGCAGCGTGCAGGATCTTTTAGTTGCGGCATGTGGGATCTAGTTCCCTGACCAGGGGTGGAACTCAGGCCCCCTGCATTGGGAGCGCAGAGTCTTAACCACTGGACCACCAGGGAAGTCCCAAGAGTTACAACTTTTTAATGAGCCAGTTCCTGGAGAACATTCCTGAGTCCCTTCTTTGTGCTGTACTCTCTGCCAGTTCTGGGAAAGAGGAGTTGAGGTATTTATAACCTAGGGAGGAAGAGCAGGTATAACTGTAGAACACTGTGATAACTGAGGTGTACATAAAGACTGAGAGAAAAAAGTTGTGAGAGAATAAGGTGAAGGAGATAAATGTAAGAAAGTGGGCTCTGAAGTAAAATGGACTTATGCCATTTTAGTTAGGGTGAACACTATATAATACCTATTTAATAGGGTTGTTGTGAATAAATAAGATCAGTATAGGAAAAATGTTTGGCACAATATTTGCCACATAGTAACTCTTAACAAAGTGTTAAGTACTAGTATTACTTTAAATTCTTACAGTTTCTTTCTGTGATGATGCAGTGCTCTAAGCGGTTATTTAATTCTTAAAGCTATTTGGAGTAAAGGATTAAAAAAGACCCAGAATGGGACTGCAGTATGATTTGTTGCTACTATCCCAACTTCTTTGGGTAATTCAAATATGAGGAAAGCTAATAGTTAATGATCCTGTTTTATAGAAAGAGTGTGGTACATGTTATTTTAAGAAGGGGCTTTTTGTTGCATTCTGGTGCCCATCTGTCAGTTGGCTATGGTGGAAACACCCCACCCTGTTTATTTAGCATCATTGGGAGATAAAGTTTGTCACGTAAGTGAAAAGCCAGCACTTACCTGAATACTTACTTTGTGTCAGATGCAGTTCTAAATGCTGTACACAGAGTAATTCATTTGGTCCTCACCACAGGCTTATGAGGTAGATCTCCATTTCACAGGTGAGGTAATGGTGGCCCAGAGAAGTTAAGAATACATTAACAGAGCTGGCAAGTGGTAGAGGCGGGATTCTACCAACAGCTCTCGTATCCTTAACCAGTACTCTTTTGATTCTTGAATAATTGCAGCTTAACTCTTTTGAATTATAAACTTCTTTTATTTTAAACATTTTGGAATCAAATTATTTCTAAAATTTGTTACTTACTTCCCTGCCTGGTACTGAGTGCAAGTTAACAGGCACATTGTTACTGCTGGTGCTCATGCAAAAGCACAGGTATTTTTCAGGACTGTTGATTCATGTAGAGTTGTTCAGCCTTATCTCTCATGGCCTTGAACAGCTGTAGTATTTATTTCTTCATAAACTTTTTACTTAAGTAGAACAGTACAGAAAATGGCATGAAATCTTTAGACAGCTCAGCTGTTTTTCACAAAGTGAATGCTCCCATATTACCAGCACCCAGCTCAAGAAACATAATATAGCCCTCACCCCTGATGTCCCTCATGCCCCCTTATAATCACTGCCTGCGTCTGCGCAGGGTTAACCGCTACCGTCCATACTTCAAATACTGTAGGATTGCTTTCCTGTTTTTGAATGTAATATAAATGTAGAATCATCAACATATGATTACATCACAGTTTATTCATCAGACAGCTGTATTTTAAAAAAATTTTTTGGTATCTGCTAAGGCTGGAAGATGGGTGTCAAGGCTTGAGTTGTCATACCTATTGGTAGTGTAAGGGGTCCTCCTTTGAGTAAAGCATGTAGAGCTTTTATGTGTGATATTTGTGATATCTTTTTCATTTCTGAGGATGTATTTGTGGTTTTTCAGGTTTATCTGTGTTCTGCCTAGGTGAAGTCAGAAGGAGCTTTCAGATAAATGAAGTTTATCTGAGTTTAACTCTGATTATCAGACTAAGGAGTTTAGGAGCAGAGAAACTCAAAATGTGAGGTTCAGTGTTACTTGCATTTTAATTAATTATTTTAAATTTAAATATTAAAAAATAACTATAGAGGCTCCCCTGGTGGCGCAGTGGTTGAGAGTCCGCCTGCTGATGCAGGGGACACTGGTTCATGCCCCGGTCTGGGAAGATCCCACGTGCCACGGAGCGGCTGGGCCCGTGAGCCATGGCCGCTGAGCCTGCGCGTCCGGAGCCTGTGCTTCGCAACGGGAGAGGCCACAACAGTGAGAGGCCCGTGTACTGCAAAAGAAAAAAAAAAACCCACAAAACTATATACATATTGAAATAGACTAATTTCAGGGAACCACTTGTAACAATTCCAGTTTTTCTGTAACTGGTCACGTGGTCGTAGTTGGTATTTCTGCTACCTTCTTCTACTACCCATTCCATATTCTGTTTGTTCTCAGCACCTTAGCTGGTTGTGGTTCTTTGCTTGGTGAGGTGACCCAAAACTTTATTCCTGAAGGATCTGGGCCATTAGTAGTCCTGCCTGGATTGGGTTGTTGTAGTTTTCTATTGACTTTAATCACAGGGCATGGTAGTACTATGAGTTACCTTAAGGGATTGCCTATATTTCAGACTTATTCTTTTTTACCATCCTTGTTTAATACCAATCCAGTCTCCTCTTGGTAATCAGGATTCCTCACACCAGTCAGTAAAGCAGCTCTCTTCTTTGCCTGTTGATGTACAGGGAGGAAGCACCTAAAGTGGCCAGTGGCAGTTTTAACTTCCAGTTCAATGTAATCGTTGTGTCTCCCAGTGGCAGCCTCTTCCCTTTGGAACTAAGACCTCTAGACAATCAGAAAATAAAGTTATGGGGACAGGAAGCAAAAATTTTGCTAGTGGATCTCTAGGGGCAGCAGTGAGTGGTGCCACTCTCATTTCTGCTCTTAGATTCTAGGATCTGTGAATCCTAGCCTTGGGAAAAAGGGCACTATGTATTGGATGCTGATTTTGAACATATACAACCTCGTGGAGGACATTGCCCCAACCCTGCAAGATATTGCTGCCTAAGTAGCACCGTAACTGAGTCTTCAAAAGGCTATTCTATTGTTCTGTCAGCCAGCTGCTTAGGATGATGGGGAACATGGTAAGACAAGTGCTCTTACCAAGTGAATTCCATGAGCATGAGCCCGTTGCTGCGCTTCTTCTGCTGTGAAGTGAGTTCCTTGATCAGAGGTAATTTTGTGTCTAATATCGTGATGGTGGATAAGCCTTCTGTAAGTCCATGGATGGTAGGTTTAGCAGAAACATTAGATGCAGTGAAGGCAAATCTGTATCCAGAATGTCTGGTTCAGTAAGGACAAAACTTCCCCTTCTGTGATGGAAGCAGTCCAGTGTAATCAACCTGCCACCAGCTAGCTGGCTGATCACCCTGGGGCATGGTGCCATATTGGGGACTCAGTGTTGATCTCTGCTGTTGGCATATTGGGCATTCAGCAGTGACTCTAGCCAGGTCAGTCATCATGGGTTGAAGCTCATGTTGCTGAGCCCACGCGTAACCTTCCTTCCTCCCATGACTACTTGGTTCATGAGTCCGTTGGGCAATGATAATAGTGGCTGGGAAGAGAGGCTGACTTGTATATACAGAACAGGTCATCTTATCCACTTGATTATTAAAATCATCCTCTGCTGAAGTGACCCTTTGGTGAATATTCACATGGACACAGACATTTTCATGTTTTTTGTCCATTGAGAGAGGTTTATCCTTATGTCTCCTCTCCAGACCACCTTGTCACCAGTTTCCCAATCATGTCCTTCCAGGTCCCTGATCATCTAGATAAACCATTTGCTACATCCTATGAACTGGTATGCAGTGGCACCTCTGGCCATTTCTGCTAAGCAAAATGATGAACCACATGCACTGCTCTAAGTTCTGTCCACTGGGAGGATTTCCTTTACCACTATCCTTTAGGGATGTCCTGGAAAGGGGCTGCAGTGCTGCAGCCATCCGCTTTTGGGTGGTGCCTGCATATTTTACAGAATCATTTGTAAATGAGGCCCAAGTTTTCTCTTCTTCATTCAACTGATGGTAGGAAATGTCGCATGAGGTCATCAGTGTAGGCTGGGAGAGAGAAAATAATGTAGCAGGAATGGAGACCATGGGCATTTGGGTCACCTCTTCATATCTTACTTGTGTATGTGTAATCTCCATCTTGTATCTACTATTTACTTCCATTTGATGCTGGAGTACCGATGTGCATGCCTAATCTTATGGCTTGATGGGTCAGATAATACCCAGTTCATGATGGGCAGCTCAGTTCGCATGGTAACTTGGTGGCCCATTGTTAAGCATCAGTCTCTGCTGAAGGCCCAGTAGCATGCCAGAATCTGTTTATTATAAGGAGAGTAGTTATTTGCAGAGGGTGGCAGGGCTTTGCTCCAAAACCCTAAGGGTCTGTATTGTGTTTAACCTATACAGGCCTGTTAGAGGCTCTAAACAGCATCTCTGTCTGCTCTGACACTTCAGGCATCATTAGATGTGTTAGATCACATCGTCCAGAAGCTTGCAGGGCAGGCTGAATTGTCCCAGAGCCGCCTTTTCTTTTGGGCAATACTCAAAACTAGTAGCTTTTTAGGTTACTTGGTATGTTGGATAAGTTTTATGTGTCAGCTTGGCTAGGCTGTGGTGCCCAGTTGTTTCATCAAACACTGCTGTAGATGTTGCTGTGAAGGTAATGTGTAGATGTGATTAACATTTACAATCAGTTGACTCCCTAAGTAAAGGAGATTCTTTGATAATGCGGGTGGGCCTCATTCAATCAGCTGAAGGCCTTAAGAGCAAAAACTGAGATTTCCCAGAAAAGAAGAAATTGCACCTCTAGATTGTATCTAGAAATCTTGCCTGAGCTTCTGGTCTGCTGGCCTGCTCTACAGAGTTTGGACTCAAGACTGTAACATCAACTCCTGTCTGAGTTTCTTGCCGAATGGTCCATACTACAGACTTCAAGTTTGCCAGACCCCACAATCGTGTGAGCCCGTTCCTTAAAATAAGTGTGTCTTCTCAGTGTGTATTCTCTCTCTTTCTCTCTCTGTGTGTGTGCGTGTGTGTGTGTGTGTGTGTGTGTGCGCGCGCATGAGTATATACATGTTTATATCTCCCATTGCTTCTGTGTCTTTGGAAAACCCTGACTGATGCACTTGGTTAATGGGCTGGAGTAATACACCCAAATGAGGAGTATGTTGCCTCTCAAATCCAGAGAGGCCCACTAGGTGTTCTTTTTTTGTGTGTTTGTAGGAGGGACCAGATGCAACTTATCCTTTACCTTAGAAGGGATATCTTGACATGCCCCATACCACTGGACTTCTAGAAATTTTACTTAGGTGGAAGGCCCCTGAATATTTGTCCAATTTATTTCCCACCCTCTGACATGCAGTTGTCTTTACCAATAAGTCTAGAGTAGTTGCAACTTCTTGCTCACTAGGTCCAATTTGTAGACTATCATGAATGTAATAGATGTGATATCTTGTCTAAGAGAAAGGCCGTCAAGATCCCTGAGAACTAAGTTATGACCCCCATCAAAGGGCTGGAGAGTCAATATACCCCTGAGTGAAGATGTAGTGTTGGACTTGCCAGCTGAAAACAAACTGCTTCTGGTAGTCTTTATTTTTTTTGCATTTCTATATTTTATTTTAGTTTTTATCTTATTTTATTTTTTAACATCTTTATTGGAGTATAATTGCTTTACATTGTTGTGTTAGTTTCTACTGTATAACAAAGTGAATCAGCTATACGTATACTTATATCCCCATATACCCTCCCTCTTGCGTCTCCCTCCCACCCTCCCTATCCCACCCCTCTACGTGGACACAGAGCACTGAGCTGATCTCCCTGTGCTATGCGGCTGCTTCCCACTAGCTATCTATTTTACATTTGGTAGTGTGTATATGTCAATGCCACTCTCTCACTTCATCTCAGCTTACCCTTCCCCCTTCCCATGTTCTCAAGTCCATTCTTTATGTCTGTGTCTTTATTCCTGTCCTGCCCCTAGGTTCTTCAGAACCATTTTTTTTTTTTTAGATTCCATATATATGTGTTAGCATACAGTATTTGTTTTTCTCTTTCTTACTTACTTCACTCTGTATGATAGACTCTAGGTCCATCTGCCTCACTACAGATAACTCAGTTTCGTTTCTTTTTATTGCTGAGTAATACTCCATTGTATATATGTGCCACATCTTTATCCATTCATCCGCTGATGGACACTTAGGTTACTTCCATGTCCTGGCTATTGTAAATAGTGCTGCAATGAATATTGTGGTACATTATTCTTGTTGAGTTATGGTTTTCTCAGGGTATGTGCCCAGTAGTGGGATTGCTGGGTCATATGGCAGTTCTAATTTTAGTTTTTTAAGAAACCTCCATACTGTTCTCCATAGTGGCTGTATCAATTTACATTCCCACCAACAGTGATAAAAGAAACTGAAGAAGACATAAACAGATGATCTGTATTTCTGTTTTTGTGCCAGTATCTGGTAGTCTTTATTAATAAGTATTGCAAAGAAAGCATTTGCCGATCTATAACTGTATACTAGATACCAAGAGATATGTTAATTTCCTCTCACAGTGAAACCACATCTGGAATAGCAGCTACTGTTGGAGTCACCACCTGGTTAAGTTTATGATAATCCACTGTCATTCTCCATCTGTTTTCTGCATAGGCCAAATAGGTGGGTTGAATGGCGATGTGTTGAGAATCACCAGCCCTGCCTTTAAGTCCTTGGTGGTGGCACAAATCTGTGTAGTCCCTCCATGAATGCGGTATTGCTTTTGGCTTAATATTTTCCTAGATAGAGGCAGTTCTAGTGGCTTCCACATGCCCTTTCCTATCGTAATAGCCCTTACTCCACAAGTCTGGGAACCAGTGTGGGGATTCTGCTAGTTGCTGAGTATGTCTTTTCTAGTTATGAATTTTGGAACTGGGGAAATAACCACAGGAGGATTCAGGGGACCTAATGGATCTATTGTAATATGGACCTGAGCTAAAACTCCATCAATTACCTGGCCTCCATAGTCGCCTACTGTGACACATGGACACAGTGACATTTTGGGTCTCTTGGAATTAGTGTCGGTTCAGATCTAGTGTCCAATTGTCCCTGAAAATTCTAATTATTTATTTTTCCCAGTGCATAGTCACCTTGGTAAAAGGCTGTAGATCCTCTTGGGAAAGACTGGGACAAAGATTAACAAAATGAAATTTTTGCTGTGTAGGAGGGTCTTTCCTCAAGGGGGCCTATTCCCCCCTTCATCCAAGGAGTTCTGAGTCTGTAAACTGGCTTAAGTTTGGGAGGGCCTTGACTGTGTTTTGGTTTTTCAAGTTAGTCTTGTGTTCACTTGACCTAGAACTCTATTGCCCATATAGATCAAATAAGAATTTAGTAGACAGCCGATCTGTTTCTTTTAGAGGTACCATGATCAACTACAGAAAGCCACACACAGGTCTCTGAGTCAGACTTTTCTGATATCCATTTTTACCCTGCTGTCCATTGTGGTAACAAAGTCCACTTTGTATTTGGTGATTAAATACTGGCACTTGGCCCCTACCTCCCAGGATGCAGTTTTCCCCATTGCATTTATGTATCCCAGTTCACTGGTATCATTTCCCACTGTAATTTCTGATCTGCAGAGAAGAGCAACCATGGAGTTCTTCAGCGATGCTGACTCACCTCACACGTTTATTTCTGGCAGTTGTGGTGACAGGTAGGTCTTCTGGACCATTCTGGTGAGGGTGAGCAGGTTTTACATGATAAAACCGTTTTTTACGTTTCATTTTCTCAAAGCATTTGATTACCACCTTCTACATTATACCAAGGCAGTCCTGGTATTTCAAGTTCATTTAATGTAGGCCACCTTTTGGGGCATGTTTTATGCAACCCACCAAACTGCTAGAGCCTTTTCTAACCCCTTGAGCTGCAACATTGACTCTAGAATATCTGTTTAATTAGTCTCATAAAAATAAATTCGGCCTCATCCAACTTTATGTTTTGTCCATATTATCCCACATCCATAATATTAAATCCCACACATATTCCTCAGGTTTGTATCTATATAAATTGGAAAAATCGTGCTGCTCTTTTGAGTTGTAGTACATCTCCTAGAGGTCACACTTTGTATCGCACCTTTTGGGGCCAGTGGGACTTGAGTCTAGTTGTAGCTCTAGAAGCAAAGGGTTGGTGTAGGTCCTGAGGATAATCAGCTGTGTCTGGCAAGGCAACTACCTAAGGGGAGGTCATTATAGATTCTTCATGCATAGCATAGTTCACCTCTGTCAAGGGTAGAAGGTCTGCTTCTCCTAGCAAAGAAGACCCAGCAAAATGTAAGGCTTCAGTGTCCCCAGCTTCATTGAGATCTGCCCACATGTGCCCATTCCAGTTTGCAGGATCCCATTTCTTCCTAATCAGTGCCCTTACTTTAACAGACAGTATCTTGTGAGGTCGGGAATTCAATGTGTGTTGGAATTCAGCTACTCACAGGATGACACTCTGGGTTTGGTTTTCAGAAATCTCAGCTCTGAGACTTCAGGAGATAAGGGTTTCTCTCAGGCAAGACAAAAGCTTTCAGGTCATTTGCATAGCATTTGAGCTAGGCGTATGAAGGTGCTGAGCTTATACTTTTACTTCCCCACTTTACCCAGCACAGTTAGGAGTCACCAGCTAATCTTATTGTAATTAATAATTTGACAGATGTTTGACAGATGTCAAGCATCTAAGGTGTCAATTGCACGTTCACCTAGAGCCTTGGTTTTTGTAAGTATTTGATTAGGAGTATCCAGTGGTTATATTTTGTATATCTCTTCTGCTGTATCATGCCATGGATCACCAGTGCCTACTTTGCCTCTTTAGTGGAAATGGAATCATCAGTGCCTTTAAATCTACTCACAGTAGAGAACCAATTTCATAAACCCCAGAACCAATTCAGAAAACTCATCCATAAGTTTCTGTTCCTCTAGAACTACTCTTAGTACCCAAGTCAATATCAGTCAGGGTTCTTCAGAGAAACAGAACAAGTATATATGTGCACACAGATGTACACATTACTTCTGTGGTAATAATTTTCTTCCTTTTGTTTTTACTTTTACCATTTGTATATGTATACCTAAAGAATATTGCTTAGTTTTGTCTTGAAGTGTATATTAATAGAATCCCTGTATGTACTTTTCTCTCTCACTTATGCTCAAGAAAAGTATGAGTTTTGTTCATTTTATTGTATGTAACTTCATTTTATTGCTGTATTATATTCCAGTTTTGAATACTCCACAGTTTAATACATTTTTTTAAATTGTTTCTAGTTTTGGCCTTTTGTGAATAATGCTTCTGTGAATATCCTCTTATTGTACATCTATGTGAGTTTATCAAGGGGATGTAATCAAGGAGGTTGCTGGGTCAGATGATATCATCTTTACTTAGTAATGCCTAATTATTTGCCAAAAGAGGTGTATCAGTTTATTTTCCAGTCTCACCAATATTGGTATTATACATTAAAAAAAATTTCTGTGGTGGATGTGAAAATGGTATTTTTTTGTGCGTTTAATTTGCTCTTTACTATTGAAATTGAGCATTATTTCATATTATTGGTTATTTGGGTTTCTTCTTTTGGAGATTGTCTTTCAGGTCTTCTGTCCATTTTTCTATTGGATTAGTCATTTTTTTTTTTTCCTTATAGTGTTTTTGGAATTCTTTATATTTCTATTCTTTGTTACAAAGTATTTTTGGAATTCTTTATGTTTCTGTCCTTTGGTTACAGTTGCCATATCTTTTTTCAATTTATGGCTTGTCTCTTTATTTACTTTATGGTGTGTTAATGTTAGTATTATCAAATTAACTGGACTTTTTATCATTAAATGCTTTTGGTGTCTTAGTTAAGAAATTCTTTCATACCCTGATGATATTGTCGTATATTATCTTAAAGCGGTGAAATTTGTATTTCAAATTTAAGTTTTTAATTTGCTAGTAATTGATTTTTGTGTGTTTTGTGAGAATCGGGTCTGATTTCCATTTTTTTTTTCTATATGTGGATGCTCAGCCAGTTCCAGAACCATTTATTTTATAAGTGAATTTTCCTCACCAATTTGCATTGCTCATTCTGTCATATATCGTGTGTGTATATGTGTGGATCTGTTTTTGAGTTCTTTATTTCTTCCACTGATTTGTCTGTTACTTTGACAATACTCAGAATTTTTAAAGTTACTGTTGTCTTATAAGACTTAATATTTGGTATAGAGGGATTTCTCATTTTTTTCAAAACTGTCTGGCTGTTCTTTGCCCTTAGCATATTCATGTACATTTTATAATCAGTTTGTCCAGCTCTAGGGGAAAAGAAACCTATTGGGTTTTGACTGGAATTGCATTGATTCTTTCAAATTGATTTGGAGACAGTTGACATCTTTATAACATTGAATCTTTCAGTCTAAAAATTTGGTGTATATCTCTATTGGTTTAAATTTATTTATTTATTTTTTCTTTTTTGCGGTACGCGGGCCTCTCACTGTTGTGGCCTCTCCCATTGCGGAGCACAGGCTCCGGACGCACAGGCTCAGCGGCCATGGCTCATGGGCCTAGCCGCTCCGCGGCATGTGGGATCTTCCTGGACCGGGGCACAACCCGTGTCCCCAGCATCAGCAGGCGGACTCTCAACCACTGCGCCACCAGGGAAGCCTGGTTTAAATTTATTTTAATGGCTCTCATAAAGTTTTATAATTTCTTTCCTTACAGGTCTTGCACATTGTTGTATTTATTCCTAGGTACTTTATGTTTCGATCTCCCCTTCTGTCTGAAAAAATAGTATCTTTATTTTAAAAATGGGATTATCAGTTCTTACGCTTTAGGATAACAAGTATTATAGATTCATGATTGTCTTGATTGTCTTTGTACTTCAAGAAACATGAACTTGTAAATATTCTCTTTTCCTGAAATTTTTTAGCATGGGTAGGGAAAGGCAGGAGTTGGGGCTTAAGTTGGGTTTTGGAAATCCTCTATGGATGAGAAATGTGAAAAACAGGAATTTGGGTCTAACCAAATTTCATCAGTTTTAAGTCTCCGTCTTGCTCTGTTGTTTATGAGTTGTAATCACAACCATGGAACTCTTTGGATAGTTTGTTCATATGAAACTTTCAGCCAGAACATGAGGGCCTAAGGTTCAGACAAATTTTGAATTAGTTTGAAAAAGTAAATGAATCTATTTTTGGCTTTATCCACTCCTCAAAGTCATAGTCTTCGCATGTTTGAGGAATAATTGTCAGACTCAGTGTATTAGTTATCTGTATTGCTGCATAATACATTACCACAAACTCAGCTGCTTAAAACAACGGGAATGTATTTTATCTTGGAGTTTCTGTTGATCAGGCGTCTCGGTGTGGCTTAACTGGGGTCTCTGCTCGAAGTCTCTCAAGGCTGAAGTCAAGGTGTTGGTTGGGCCACATTCTCATCTGGAACGTAGAGTCCTCTTCCAAGCTCGTTCAGAGTGTTGGCAGAATTCAGTTCCTTGTGGTTATAGTACCAAGGACCTTGATCTCTTGAAGTCTTTTGGCCAGTTGCTTTCTTCACAGCATGATGGTTTGCTACTTCTAGGCCAGCAGGTGAATCTCTCTCTTACATGTTGTGTCTCTTTGACCTTTTTTATTGGCCTTTTTAATGGATGAGGTATTCCCACCCAGGATAAATTCTCTTTTGAAGTGAAGTCAGAGTCAACTGATTGACGTAACCTTAATGACATCTACAAAGTCTTTTCTGCCATGTAATATAACATAATCACAATAGTGATATCCTATTATATTCACAACTCACATTCAAGAGAAGTGGATTGTACAGGATGTATACACCAGGGAGCAGGAATCTTGGGAGACATCTTAGAATTCTGCCTATCACACTCTGATCCATACGTGAAAATTCCAGTTTCTCATATCAAATGATACCTTGATTCTTCTTCACACCTGGATTGCTTTTATTTTGAACTAATTGTAGACTCAAGAAGTTGCAAAACTTTTACAGAGAGATTCTATATATCCACCCTGATACTGAATTTCCAATCTAAAACTTGGAAGTTTTTCCTAATGGTGACATCGTACATAAATATAGTACATTATCAAAACCAGGAAATTGATATCAGCATACTATGATTAAGTAGACTACACACTTTACTCCAGTTTCACCAGTTTTGTATCATTAATTTTTAAATTTTGGTATGTCTCTGTGTATAATTCTATGTATAGATTCATATAACCTCCACAGTCAAGACACAGAACTGCTCTGTCATCACAAAAAAATTTCCTTGTGCTCCCCCCATATAGTAACACCCTACTTCTGAATCCCTGGCAACCACTGTTCTATTCTCCACTTCTATACTTTTGTCATTACAAGAATGTTATATAAATGGAATTTTAGATTATGTAACGTTCTGAGATTGACCCTTTTCACTCAGCATAATGTCCTTAAAATTCATTCAAATTGCTGAATGTGTCAGTAGTTGGTTTCTTTTTATTGCTGAGTAGTATTCCATTGTATGGATGTACCACAGTTTGTTTAGCCATTCACCCACTGAAGGAAATTTGGGTTGTCTCCAGTTTGGGCCTGTTAACAAAGTTCCTGCAAGTATTTCTGTTCAGGATTTTGTGTGAATGTGTTTCTCTTTTTCTAGAGTAAGTGTCCAGGAATGTAATTGATGGGCCATATGGCAAGTGTGTGTTTAACTTTTTAAGAAACAGCCAGACTGATTTCCAGAGTGGGTGTACAATTTTACATTCTCATCAGCAAAGGATGAGTGATACAGTTTCTCTGCATCCTTGCCAGAATTTGGTTCTATTGGTACTTTTTATTTTGACCATCCTAATAGATGGTGTGGTAGTATCTCATTATGATTTTAATTTGAATTTTTCTAACTGCTAGCAGTATTCAGCATCTTTTTATGTGTTTATCTGCCATCTCTATATCTTCTGTTCATGCCTTTGCCCATTTTCTAATTGGATTTTGATTAGTTTTTACTGTGGCCATTTTCAAATAAATATTAAAGTTGAGACTGTGGTATAATGAACCCCTATTATCAAGTTTCAGCAGTTACATTTTACCCTTTTGTTTGTTTTGAATATTTCAAAGCAAATCAGATACATAGACTTCATGACATTTCACTTGTAAGTACTTAATTTAATGATAATTCCTTAATATCTAATACTAATACCTAATGGTATTAGTATATACTTAGTATATATTAGTACTAGTATATGTTAGTAGCTAGTATATCCTTAGGATATGTCACTAATAGATAATAGACATCTAATAGCTAATACTTGGTCCATGTTTATATTTTTCTGTTTTAAACATGTATTTTTAAAAGCAGTTGGTCGGAATCAGAATTCAAATAAGACCACTTACTTATGTATTCTTTTTTCATAGCTCCCTCCTTTATTTTTCCGCTCAGGCAGTTGATTTCATTGGAGAAGTTGGGTCATTGGTCTTCTAGACAAATTTGGATTTGGCTGATTCCTTTCTCTTTGTGTCAGTTAACTTGTTCTATGCCCTCTTTCCTCTAAACTAATAGAAAGATTTAGTGGCTCAGTTAGATATGGGTTCAAATTTTTAGACAAGAGTACTTCACAGGGGTACTCTATACTCCCTGTTGCATCACATCATGAGGCACATGATGTTTGATTTGTTCTGCTTTTTGGACTACTAAGTTCAATCAGTTGGTTCAGGTATTGTCAGCCCCATCTCTACATTTAAGCGTTTTTCATTCATCTTTCACCTAATGGTTATGGCTTCTATTGATGATTGTTGCCTAGGTCCAGTATTTCATTTGGGGTTGCAGAGTGATGATTTTCCAATTTAGTTATTTCTGCATTTATTTGCTGGACTGTTGAGAACTTTCATCAACTTTTTGGTTTTCATTAAATACACTCATACAGGAAAGGTAGGAAAAAATGCTCAATTCCCCCCACTCCCCTTTAATTATCCGTTCTCAGAGTAATGACTTGCTGCCCAGGTCATCTACAGAAGACACCAATGAGGTGTTTTTCCCCCACCATTTTCTCTGTGTATTATTTTGAATTTGTAGATTTTTTAAAAAGGTATTTGATGCTTTTCAATGACAAAATTTTTAAAAAAGGTATTGGATGCTTTTAAAATTTCACTTTCTAACCATAGGTGTTTAGAAGTATAATTGATTTGTACATTGATCTTTTTAATCCATCAACCGTTAAATTCTTGTTCATTTAAATTTATTTTTAGATTTTTATCATTGCAGATGGCAGTTTTTTATTCTGCTTTTCAAGTCTTTATACCTTTCATTCTTTCTTTGTTCCTTACTGTGGTAGTACAGTACTCGAGTATTATTCGAATAGAAATGGATAATGCAATCCTTTTGTTATTCCTTACCTCAGGGGCAACACTGTCAATATTTCATTATTAATAATGTGTTTTACTCTAGGTTCTTTATCTGATTAAGGATGTTCCCTTATATACCTATACATTTTATCATGTATGGATGTCTAATTTTATGAAATGCTTTCCTGTATCTGTTTCTATGATTATATGAGTTCTCTGCCTTTAATCTGTTAATGTGAATTATGTTAATTGATTTTCTAATGTTAAACCAATCTTTCATCCCTGGGATAAACTCAGCTTTATCATGACGTATTATTATCCTTTTTGTAGTTTGTTAAATTTAATTTGCTAATATTTTCAGATTTTTACATTTATGTTCACAAGTGAGGCTGGATTTGTAATTTTCATTTTTAGTACTTCTTTCTTGGTTTGGTACTGCTGTTAAGCTATCCTCATAAAATGAGTTAAGGAAGTTTCTATTCTCTTTGTGTTAAAGGTAGAATTCCCTTTTCCTTGATTATTGTTAGAGCTCACAGATGAAAACATCTGGGCTTGGAATTTTCTTTGTGGGAAAAATTTCCAGGTGGTTTAGTTTTTAGTTCTTTGAAGAATATAAGGTAAAAGTAGTATCTTCCTGTGGTGACAAACTAGGAGTTATAAGTGAAAAATTCATTTTTTAATTTTTTTAGGATCCTGTAAACCTTTAAAAAAATTAAAAAAAAAAGTTCACAGGAGTCCTTAGTTTTCAATTTATGTATGTATGTATTTATTTAAATAGAAGTATAGTTGATTTACAGTGTTTGTTAGTTTCAGGTGTAGAGCAAAGTGATTGTTTTATATATATATATATATATAGTTATATATATATATGTACTTTTCCAGATTCTTTGCCCTTATAGGTTATTACAAAATATTGATTATAGTTCCCTGTGCTATACAGTAGGTCCTTGATGGTTATCTATTTTATGTATAGTAATGTGTATATGTTAATCTCAGACTCCTAATTTATTCCTCCCTGCTTTCCCCTTTGATACCCATAAGTTTGTTTTCTATATATGTGGGTCTATTTGTTTTGTAAATAAGTTCATTTGTTTCTTTTTTTTTAAAGATTTTTTGAAGATTTTTTTTTTTTAGATTCCACATTCTTTGATTAATATTTTTTACTGAATGGTTTGAGTTGAGCAATTTTGTCTCCGTTTGTTGAGGTATTGCCTACATGCTTTTTGTCTGTAAGTAACTCTTATATTAAATACAGTTACATTAAAAAATAGGTTATCTACTATATTGCTTTACTACAGTTTAGATTTGTGTTTTAAGCTTCTTAAGTTTGTAAGGTTTCTAAATAACGAATCTTTAAGGAATCTTTAGAGGACTTTGATCTAGATACCTAAGTTCAGCTTCTTGCTCTGCCAGTTACTATCATGAGTATATCTCTTACTTTTTGGGCTTCAAATTCCTCATTTGTAAAACACATATCTACTTCACATAGTTTTCATGAGGATAAACCGTGAAGTGCTTTATAACCATAAACTATATATAAATGAAAGATTTTAAAGGTAGTGAATATAGATAAAATGTTCCAAGAAAGAAAGAGGTTAGAAGGAAACAATATTACGTAAGTTATAGGTATGTAACATAGTGATTCACAATTTTTAAAGGTTATAGTCCATTTATAGTTATTATAAAATATTATCTATATTCCCTGTGTTGTACAGTATATCCTTATAGCTTATTTATTTTATACATAATAGTTTGTACTTCTTAATCCCCTACCCCTATTGTGCCCTTACCCCCTTCCTCTCCCCACTGGTAACCACTAGTTTGTTGTTTATATCTGTGAGTTTGTTTCTTTTTTGTTGTATTTACTAGTTTGTTGTATTTTTTAGATTCCACGTATAAGTGATATCATGCAGTATTTGTCTTTCTCTGTCCAACTTAAGTTCACTCAGCTTAATACTCTCCAAGTCCATCCATGTTGTTGCAAATGGCAAAATTTCATTCTTTTAAAAATATAGCTTGAGTAGTATTCCATTGAATATATATACCATAATCTTCATCCGTTGATGGACACTTAGGTTACTTCCATATCTTGGCAATTGTAAATAATGCTGCTACGAACATTGGGGTGCATGTATCTTTTTGAATTAGTGTTCTCATTTTTTTGTTTGTTTCTGGATATATACACAGGAGTGGAATTGCTGGGTCAAATGGTAGTTCTATTTTTAGTTTTTTGAGAAACCTCCATACTGTTTTCCACAGTGGCTGCTCCAATTTACTTTCCCACCAACAACGTAGGAGGGTTCCCTTTTCTCCACATCCTCATCAATGTTTGTTATTTTGTTTGTTCTTTTTAATGATAGCTATTCTGACAGGTGTGAGATGGTAACTCATTATGGTTTTAATTTGTATTTCTCTGATGATTAATGATGGTGAACATCTTTTCATGTGCTCGTTGGCCATCTTCATTTCCTCTTTGGAAGAATGTCTATTCAGTTCTTCTGCCATTTTTCAATTGGGTTGTTTGTTTTTTTGATGTTGAGTTGTACGAGCTGTTCATACATTTTGACTATTAACCACTTATTGGTAATATCATTTGCAAATATTTTCTCCCGTTCAGTAGGTTGTCTTTTTGTTTTGTCAATGCTTTCCCTTGCTGGGCAAAAGCTTTTAAGTTTAATTAGGTCCCATTTGATTATTTTTGGTTCTATTTCTTTTGCTTTAGGTGACAGAGCCAAAAATTATTGCTTTGATTTATGTCAAGAGTGTTCCTCCTGTGTTTTCTTCTAGGAGTTTTATGGTTTCTGGTCTTACACGTAGGTCTTTAATCCATTTTGAACTTATTTTTGTATATGGTGTTAGAGAATGTTCTAATTTCATTCTTTTACATGTAGCTGTCTAGTTTTCCTAGCACCACTTACCGGAGAAACTGTCTTTTCTCCATTGTATATTCTTGCCTCCTTTGTTGTAGATTAATTGACCATAAGTGTGTGGGTTCTGGGCTCTCTATTCTGTTCCACTGATCGGCTATGTGTCTGTTTTTCTGCCATTTCCATACTGTTTTGATTATTGTAGCTTTGTAGTATAGTCTGAGTAAGGGAGCATGATTTCTCCAGGTCTCTTCTTCTTTCTCAAGATTGTTTTGGCTATTTGGGGTCTTTTGTATGTCCACATAGATTTTAAAGTTATTTGTTCTAGTTCTGTGAAAAATGCCCTTGTTATTTTTAAATTTTTATTTATTTTAAAAATTTAATTAATTTACTTTTGGCTGTGTTGGGTCTTTGTTGCTGCACGTGGGCTTTCTCTAGTTGAGGCGAGCAGGGGCTACTCTTTGTTGTGGTGCACGGGCTTCTCATTGTGGTGGCTTCTCTTGTTGTGGAGCACAGGCTCTAGGCGTGCGGGCTTCAGTAGTTATGGCTCGCAGTCTCTAGAGTGCAGGCTCAGTAGTGCTGACACACAGTCTTAGTGACTCTGCGGCATGTGGGATCTTCCCGGACCAGGACTTGAACCTGTGTCCCCTGCATTGGCAGGCAGATTCTTAACCACTGCGCCACTAGGGAAGTCCGCCCTTGTTATTTTGATAGGGATTACATTGAATCTGTAGATTACCTTGGATAGTATTGTCATTTCAACAACATTAATTCTTTCAGTCCATGAACACAATATGTTTTTCCTTCTGTTTGTGTTGTTTTCAATTTCTTTCATCAGTGTCTTACAGTTTTCTGAGTACAAGTCTTTTACAAATTCCTTAGGTAGGTTTATTCGTAGATATTTTATTTTTTTTTGATGTGATGGTAAATGGAATTGTTTCCTTAATTTCTCTTATACTGTTTTGTGAGGGTTTTGAAATGTAACAGATTTCTGTGTATTAATTTTGTACCCTGCCACTTTACTAAATTCATTGAAGAGCTCTGGTAGTTTCTGGTGGCATCTTTAGGATTTTCTCTTTGTAGTATCGTGTCATCTGCACACAGTGACAATTTTACTTCTTTCTAATTTGGATTCCTTTTATTTCTTTTTCTTGTCTGACTGCTGTGGCTAGGACTTCCAGTATTATGTTGAATAAAAGTGATGAGAGTGGGCATCCTTGTCTTGTTCCCAGTCTTAGAGGAAATGTTTTCAGCTTTTCACCATTGAGTATGATGTTAGCTGTGAGTTTGTCATATATGGCTTTGATTATGGTGAGGTATGTTCCTTCTGTGCCTACTTCCTGGACAGTTTCTGTGTAAATGAATGTTGAATTTTGTCAAAAGCCTTTTCTGTGTCTATTGAGATGATCATGTGGTTTTTATTCAGTTTGTTAATGTGGTGTATCACATTGATTATTTGCAGATATTGAAAAATCCTTGCATCTCTGGGATAAATCCCACTTGATAACAGTGTATGATCCTTTTAATGTACTGTTGGGTTCGGTTTGCTAGTATTTTGTTGAGGATTTTTGCATTTATGTTCATCAGTGATATTTGCCTGTAATTTTCTTTTTTGTGGTATCTTTGTGTGATTTTGCTTAGAAGTAACCTTTGAGATCTGGTTGAGTCCCTCTGATTTATAGGAAATAGAAGCTACTAGTGTATGTATAGAGCTGTCTGCACAACCTAGGCTTCCTGTTTTCCAAATCGTTTGTTTTTCCTAGTTTGTCTTCCTTCAAATTAAACACTGGATGCTTGAGGGAAACTTTGACTTCTTTAGGCACATAGTTGAGTGTGTCATTCCCAAGAGGTTAGGTAGAAAAGTACATGTGATATTAGGGAGAAAAAGGAATTTTAAGACTTTAGTTTCTTAAGTTACCAGTAATTAAAAGTGCTGTCAAAGTAGTTATTGGTTTTTTTTTTTTCCACCAGAGTTTAAACAAAGAGAACCTTGTTATACTTTTCAGGGATTAAAATTCATGTAATGCAGTAAGAAGTAAGGCTCTGTGTAGTTGCTGCATAACTTTGTACTTGAAATTCAGTTGAAATTTTACTTAAAAAAAATTACTTCAGTAT
The DNA here is from genome assembly GCF_964270905.1 of Leucopleurus acutus. NCBI lineage: Eukaryota > Metazoa > Chordata > Mammalia > Artiodactyla > Delphinidae > Leucopleurus > Leucopleurus acutus. The sequence continues at coordinate 53,169,253 of NC_139146.1, forward strand.
AATTTTAGTAAAATTTTACCTTATATTTAACATGAAAACTTTCAAACCAATTGTATTTGTAAGAGTTAGTTCCTTGAAATCTAATATGTCTGCTTAATTCCTTATTGTCACTAAATATAGTCTTGAAGAAAATGGTTTCCTTCAGATTTAAGTTCATACTCATAGTGGGAAGGGTTGTTTTTATTTGAGCTTTGAAGATTCAGTATACAGTAAGTCCCCTACATACGAATGAGTTCTGTCCGAGAGTTCTGTTCGGAAGTCCAACAAAGTTAACCTAGGTACCCAACTAACACACTCGGCTATATAGTACTGTACTGTACTGTAATAGGTTTAAATATATTGTCTTGTATTTGTGGTGTCTTATCCCCGGGACGGGCTTTTTCCTCCCTCTCTGTCACTGCTGCAGTAACTGGAGACCCCAGACTGCTGCTCTCTCCTTCGCTCCAGCTTAGCCTTCTCTCCCCCTTCTTCTTCGTTAGAACAGCACATATTTCAGTTGCTAATCCCTATCTCCAGTTCCTGTTGTCTGCTCTCATTTAAGAATTTCCTCTTTCCTTCCTTTCTTACCCTTCCTTTCCCAGGAAGTTTATTCCTTATGAAATGATGAGACACACAGGGACATATTAAAAGGACATATTAAAAGGGAGGAGGCCAGGTTTGCTGAGGCAACTTTAAAATACCAAATGTCTTTGTAGAAAATATGTGTCCCATATTTTAAATGAATTTTAAAAAATTTTACTTAAGTCATTTTCATCACGCTTGCATATTTTTTTAAAGGTAATGCTGTTACATGCTAGATTTGTCAGTTATTTTGAATAAAGTTTCTAGGAACTGAGGCTGTGTTGCTTTTATTTGAATACTAATTTCTCTGAAGATTTAATAAGCATTTATATAAAATTAATTGTAATTTTGTTGATTTAAAGTTGAAGGTCACATTTAACATGGCTTGTTACTTCTTTGCTCTGAAAAGCAGGACATTTTACTTAAATAAAACTCATTACATATATCCTCGTCACAAAAGTAGGGCATATACCTTCCATAGAGAAGGTTTAGTTCCTTTGTATAATACATGTTAGTTTCTTTTTAGGTTTTATGGGTGTTGTTAGCTGCACTATAGTTCTCCAGGTTTACCAAAACCATGTATTATTTTTTACTTATATTTTTCAATGCTACTCATAAGAAGTTATGAGGGTGAATATTTTATGCTAATCTTGCAGGTGAGGACGTTAAGAACCAAAGATGTTAAGAGGTTTGCTGAAGGTTACATGGTTACTGCAGTGAAATTGAGATTAGAGCTCATGTCTGTTGCCAGAGTTGATGGTATTATGATTATTTAGGGAATATATGAGCTGATAGGTAGACAGTTACATGTGATTATAATAGTTATGCATAAAAATGCTGTGAAAGTGGAGAATAGGAAATATCTGTTAAGCAGTCAGGAAGGCTTTATAGAGGGGGTTAATCACTAGTGAAGTGATTCTTCAGGGATCAGAATGTGCTTTGTATTTCATGCTGGGTTGAATGGGCTTTATTCTTTGGGGGATTGGGAAGTACTGAAGGATTTCAGCAGGAGGGATGATGTGACCATCTTCATATTCTAAAGATATGGTGGTCGTAAAAGGGGATACATTTGTAGCGTGGTAGTACTAGAGATGGGGAGACCATTACAGGAAAGCTGTGGGGGAAGTGATGAGGTTATCTCTGATGGCAGCGGTGGAGAGGAGGAGAGGAGGGAACTGGATTTGAGCTTTTAATAGTCAGACAACATACAAATGTTGTTCTCACTTCTTCCATCCCCCACCCACCCCACCCCATCAGAAAAAGAGCTAAAAGTTTGCGTTTAGAAAACTGACCCAGTTCTGATCATCTTCAGGTTGCTGATCTGCAAAGAGCTTTGCTCTTAATTGTTAAGGGTATAGCTACATTTAGGATAGAAATCATGTCTTTTAGTGACAAAGCTCTTTCTTTGGATGGAAGCTAAATTTATGCCTGGATTATGGTAATAGTGTAAATAAGACTTTTCAATATAGGATCTACACAGTCACATCATTTCAGGAAGCAAAGCTAACATTACTTAAAATGATCAGTACTATTTTATGAATGACTTCTTTCATTCCATTTTAGATCATTATAAATCATTTCTTAGAAATTTCTGATTGAGTTCTGTAGGCAGGAAGAATGCTGTAATTGTCAGTCTCTTTGATATCATGTCCTTCTAGGCCAGATTCTACCTATTTGATGCCACCCTGTATCTTGTCCTTTCCTCATATCCTGAAACGGAGGAGACCTGTTGCAATGTTCCCATCCGTCATGTGGTAGGTGGAGTTTTCTTGGATTGTCTGTAAGAACAGTCTTCCTATTGCTAATTGGGCCAAACTCATAATAATATGAATTTAGTTTTTAGTATCTAATCATTCAGAGATTTAGTTTATATATCTTTCTCTAAAATTATGAAACACAAAGGAAAATGATGCATAGTTATATTTATGCTTGATAATCAATGAGGTCTTTTTCTGATTGACAGCATATCTATTTGATGGAGGCTGCATACCATAGTGGAATGAATGAGAGTTCTAGAAATTAGTAAAACTTACCTTGTAAATATTTTTGTAATCTGCCCCATTCTATATCACCTTATTAGCACAATCTTAGTTCGGACCTTGTGGCTTGGCATAATAAAATAACTTGTCTCTCTGCCTTCAGTCTGTTGTCCTTGAATCCACACTCTGCAGCTACCTGAATATTCTATAGGAAACACAAATCTCACACCATCCCACCCATGTATCCATGAGTCTGTTGTTGCTAGTGAGTTCTGCTAAATGCTTGAATTTGTGGCATAACCAGAGTGGCTCCTTGAATATTTGATTTCCATGAAGTCTTGCTAGCTCCGACAATTTGACACACACACACCCACACACATACTTGACTTCTGTAAAATATTTCAATGCATTCATTTCTTTTTATGCTTTAAGTACTGTTTACTTATTTACTTAATAACTTGTTGATAGTATTTATTAAAATACCTGATATAGATTGATGTTAATTGAGATGGGTATAAAATTATGAAAAGATAGAAAATAGGACACATAACTGATAGTAAATAAGAAAGCGGCACAGATCTCTGTCAACCATCTTCATAATTCCTTTTTTAAAAAAAAATATTTATTTTATTTTTGGCTGCATTGGGTCTTCGTTGCTGCTCGTGGGCTTTCTTTAGTTGTGGCGAGCAGGGGATACTCTTCATTGCGGTGCATGGGCTTCTCATTGCGGTGGCTTCTCTTGTTGCAGAGCACGGGCTCTAGATGCACAGGCTTCAGTAGTTGTAGCACGTGGGCTTCAGTAGTTGTGGCTCGCGGGCTCTAGAGTGCAGGCTCAGTAGTTGTGGTGCATGGCCTTAGTTGCTCCACGGCATGTGGGATCTTCCTGGACCAGGGATTGAACCCGTGTCCCCTGCATTGGCAGGCGGATTCTTAACCACAGTGCCACCAGGGAAGTCCCTTTTATACAATTTTTAAAGGTTACTTTCCATTTACCATTATTACAAAATATTAGCTGTGTTTCCTGTGTTGCACAGTACATCCTTGAACCTATCTTACACCCAGTAGTTTGTAGTTCTCACTTCCCCACCCATATATTGCCCCCACCCTGCCCAGGCACTATAGAGCAGACTTTATATCTGAGTCTGTCTGTCTTGTTATATTCACTAGCTTGTTTTATTTTTTAGATTCCACAAATAAGTGATAGCATACAGTATTTGTCATTCTCTGTCTCACTGATTTCACTCAGCATAATGCCTTCCAAATCTATTCATGTTGCTGCAAATGGCAAAATTTCATTCTTTTTTATAGCTGAGTAGTATTCCTCTTTATTTATATACCACATTTTCTTTATCCATTCATCTGTTGGTGGACACTTTGGTTGCTTCCATATCTTGGTGATTGTAAATAATACTGCTATGAACATTGGGGTGCATGCATCTTTTTGAATTAGTGTTCTGATTTTTTTTTTTTTTTTTTTTGGATATATACCCAGGAGTGGAATTGCTGGGCCAAATGATAGTTCTGTTTTTAGTGTTTTGAGAAACCTCTGTACTGTTTTCCACAGTGGCTGCACCAATTTACATTCCCACCAACGGTGTACAAGGGTTCCCTTTTCTCCATATCCTCGCCAACATTCTTTATTTGTGTTCTTTTTGATGATAGCCATTCTCACAAGTGTGAGGTGATAATCTCGTTGTGGATTTGATTTGCATTTCTCTGATGATTACTGATGGTGAGAATTTTTTTCACGTGCCCTTTGGCTATCTGCATTTCCTCTTTGGAAAAATATCTATTCAGTCATTCTGCACATTTTTTAATTGAGTTTTTTTTTTAAATCACCTTTTTAAAAAAAATTTTATTGATTTTTGGCTGCTTTGGGTTTTCGTTGCTGCGTGCGGGCTTTCTCTAGTTGCAGTGAGCAAGGGCTGCTCTTCGTTGTGGTATGTGGGCTTCCCATTGCAGTGGCTTCTTTTGTTGTGGAGCATGGGCTCTTGGTGTGCAGGCTTCAGTAATTGTGGCACGCACGCTCAGTAGTTGTGGCTCACGGGCTCTAGAGCGCAGGCTCAGCAGTTGTGGCACATGGGCTTAGTTGCTTCATGGCATGTGGGGTATTCCTTGACCAGGGCTCGAACCCATATCCCCTGCATTGGCAGGTGGATTCTTAACCACTGCGCCACCAGGGAAGCCCAAGTGGTTTGTTTTTTGATGTTGAGTTATATGAGCTATTTATATATGTTGGATATTAATCCCTTATCGGTCATATCATTTGCAAATATTTTCTCCCATTCATCAGGTTGTCTTTTTGTTGATGGTTTCCCTTGCTGTGCAAAAGCTTTTAAGTTTAGGTAGGTCCCATTTGATTATTTTTGCTTTTATTTCCTTTACTTTAGGAGGCAGAGCCAAAAAAATACTGCCGTGATATATGTAAAAGAGTGTTCCACCTATGTTTTCCTCTAGGAGTTTTATAGTATCTGGTCTTACATTTGGGTGTTTAGTCCATTTTGAGTTTATTTTTGTATATGGCTTAGAGAATGTTCTAATTTCATTCCTTTACATGTAGCTGTCCAGTTTTCCCAGAACCACTTATTGGAGAGACTGTCTTCTGCATTGTATATTCTTACTTTGTTTCTTATAGATCAATTGACCATAAGTGTGTGGGTTTATTTCTGGGATCTCTATTACGTTCCATTGATCTTTGTCTGTTTTTGTGCCATTACCCCATTGTTTTGATTACTGTAGCTTTGTAGTATAGTCTGAAGTCAGGAAGCGTGATTCCTCCAGCTCTGTTCTTTCTCAAGATTGTTTTGGCTGGAGTGTATTTTTTTTTAAATTATTTATTTTTTATTTATTTATTTTTGGCTGTGTTGGGTCTTCGTTGCTGTGCATGGGCTTTCTCCAGTTGCAGCGAGCGGGAGCTACTCTTTGTTGTGGTGCGCGGGCTTCTCATTGCAGTGGCTTCTCTTGCTGCGGAGCACGGGCTCTAGGCACGTGGGCTTCAGTAGTTGTGGCACGTGGGCTCAGTAGTTGTGGCTTGCGGGCTCTAGAGCGCAGGCTCAGTAGTTGTGGCGCACGGGCTTACTTACTCCGCGGCATGTGGGATCTTCCCGGAGTAGGGATCGAACCTATGTCCCTGCATTGGCAGGTAGATTCTTTTTTTTTTTTTTTTTTTTTTTTTTGCGGTACATGGGCCTCACTGTTGTGGCCTCTTCCGTTGCAGAGCACAGGCTCCGGACGCGCAGGCTCAGCGACCATGGCTCATGGGCCTAGCTGCTCTGCGGCACATGGGATCTTCCCGGATCGGGGCACGAACCCATGTCCCCTGCATCAGTAGGCAGACTCTCAACCACTGCGCCACCAGGGAAGCCTGCAAATTTACTATTATTCCCATTTTACAGATGAAGAAGTTAAGGCAAATAAGTTAAATAACTTTCCTGAGGTTATATAATAAGAGGCAGAATGAGAGTGAATTAAAAGTTCTTTTTCCTCCTACAGAGTGCTCAACATTTCTCATCTGAAAAATTGGGATAGTGATTTTATTTTTGACTGTTGTTAAGTTCTCGCACTGAGAGAGAAGTGAAACAGAGAAGTGAAACAGTTGGATCAATGCCTGTCAGTAACAGCAACGTTCTCTTTATTTCCTGAGGTGTTGATATAGGTAGAATGGTTTTAATGGTCTTTGTTCTCCATAGCTTATGTTTTGCTTATAGCTTTTTAAAAAATTGTGGTAAAATATATATAACATAAAATTTACCATTTTAAGTATATAATTCAGTGCCATTAAGTACATGCACAGTGTTCTGGTTGTAACTTTGAATTATCATTTTCTTCCCTCCAAAACAAATAAAAATAAGCAAAACTATTTCACTACTCTGTGCACATAATGTTGCTAATCAAAATGTTAGAGTTTAGGGCTTCCCTGGTGGCGCAGTGGTTAAGAATCCGCCTGCCAATGAGGGGACATGGGTTTGAGCCCTGGGCTGGGAAGATCCCACATGCCATGGAGCAACTAAGGCTGCATGCCACAACTACTGAGCCTGTGCTCTAGAGCTTGCAAGCCACAACTACTGAGCCCACGTGCCACAGTTACTGAAGCCCACGTGCCTAGAGCCTGTGCTCTGCAACGAGAGAAACCACCGCAATGAGAAGCCCACGTACCGCAACAAAGAGTAGCCCCCACTCGCTGCTACTAGAGAAAGCCCGTTCACAGCAATGAAGACCCAATGCAGCCATAAATAAATAAATAAATAGATAGATAAATAAACAAAGTTAGTGTTTATAGCATCCTGGGAAATTAGGAGTCAGTAAATAAGTGTATGCATGCATCTGTTTACTTTTGTTTTTTGCACCTTGTCAACAATATTTTCCTGCATATGACAGATACAGCAAAGTTATACTCAGATATAGCATTGCTTTCTAGGAGGTTATAGTATAAAACACAGTGGGAAAAATTAGGCAGCTGTCAATGAATCTAGAGATAAATACAGCTGCATAAATATTTCTCATTTATTTACATACATTAAATGAACATATTGGTTAACCACAAATGTAAGTGTAGATATTTTTGGGTTGAGGAATGTGTTGGTAAATGAATTGCATATTAAGATAGTTTTGAGGCAGAGGCATCACCTTGTCTCCTACCTTTAGAGAGGCTCTTTGAGAAGATTAGCGGGAACTTTTTGAGGTGGCAAGGACAAGATGCTTTGTAAGGGTGGGGGAATAAGTGGGAGTGAAATAATCAGAAGATGGTAAGTTGAAAAGTATCCCTGGAAAGTGGGAAAGGACCTAAGTAACTGAGTTTGTATCAGATAGTCTGTTTAAAACATTCGGAAGGTATAATTGAACTTAGCAATTTTTAAGGGAAATTTTTAGCTAACAGATGAGGGGAAAGTTCTTTCTTTTTACAAGAGTCAGACTAATTAATGAGGACTTTGTAAACAAAGTCAGTGATTCAGAGCTCCAAGAGGCAGTCATTAATCAGAAAGGGTTTCAAAATAAAGGCTCTTTATTTTCTTTTCAGTATAATACTTAGGCCATAATTTGATATATCAACAGTGGTTTCTCAGCCCTGTTGTTGGTGAGGTCTGTCTCCTTTGTTGAACTTTTCAAAAATCTGAGTTAAACATGTGAGATTCAGAATCCACCTGCATTTTTATAGCCTCCTGGTATAGCGTTGTGTATACGAGTTACAATTTTCCTTTTCTCATTTGTTGTTCTGGCATGTAATATACTTTCAGTAAATATTAGCATACTTTGAATATCTATGAAATTATATTTCCTGGTACCATATACCGGGAAATATAATAGATTATGGGTTGAAACTTCTCTTTAAAAAAGTATGTGGCAGCCTTTATTATTTATTTATTAGACTTTTTGAGAAACATCCATTAATCCTCCTGTATGCCAGGTGTTGGTGATATGCTAGACATTGGGATAATAAGAGAAATAAGGCAGACTCTGCCTTAAAGAGGATATCAAAAAAGAAAGAAGACATTATTCACTTTCTTTTTTAGTTTGAATCAGATTGTTGGTTTATTGAAAAATGACACCAAACGGTTATCTCTGAAGATTTTAGAGAAGATTTGCTCACAAAATATTCGGATTGAAGTGTTTGATTTGATAAATGCTTGAACTATTAGTGGAAGCACCAAGTATGAACAATATTTGTTTAAAATTTTTCTCTCAGTGGTAGTAATTAAGAAAATCCTAATCATGAGACTCATAAAAGTTGCCAGCGTGGTAAGCCATGTTCTTGGCAGTTTATGATGTTGCACATTGTTAATGGGCTACAGTCATTGGTTTGTGATGAAAAGTCGGCTGGCTCTCCTTCTTAGTTCTCTTCTGCATGAAATTTGCTGACCTCAAAGGTATTATAGGAGGGAAACTAGCTTTAAAGACTGGATTTACTTTTTCAGTTTCATTTATTTCTTAAGCTCTTATTTTCTTACATTTCTGAACTATATTCCTTGCCTATATCAATTGACTGGGACAACAAAATATAGAATATGGCATAAATATTTGTGCCTCTAGTAAAGGCTTAATGGAATCACATTTGGCGCAGTTTGTAACTCTGTGTTGTTTGGTTTCACTCAGCCAAATAGAAGTTACCTTTGTTTTACCTAGACTTTTATTAGTTCATTCTAAAAATGTCAGTCATATTTGTCTCCTTTCTCTCAGTACACTCAGTTGTCACTTCAGTCTGACCTCTTCCATCTATCCTCACTGCTGTGGTTGTAGTTTATGTTGTTACTTCCTGCCTGTACTGTTGGAATAGGCATTCATTGGTAACAAGCATGTAAACTGAGACTATAGTTTTTTCTCTAGATTAAAATAAAACTGACTATATGGGAAAACATTTTTTGAACTTGAAAGCACTACACAAAATATAAGTTGTGATTTCTGTTATATTTGCCATCAAGTCACAGTTCACTTAAAAATGATCAGTGGCTTCTTTTAGTCTCTTCTTTCTTGGTTCATTGCCGTTCACTGACGGATAACCCCAAGCCATCTTTCCAGATTCACATCCTACTGCTCCTCCACCCATGCTTGCTAGTGTTTTCTTCCTCCCTCTGGGCAGTACTGTTAGCTGGCAGAGGACAGTTCCTTGTTATGTGGGACTGGCCTCCCCAGCCCTCCGCTGAAGGCCTGCAGCAGCAGATGGAGGAGAGGTGAGCAGCGAGGAGCCCTGAGTAGCACTCTCAGTAGAGAGCCAGTCTGCTAGCCAGACTGCTCTTTGTGGGTCCCAGATATCGTCTTATTTCCTCTTTGGGTTTGTTCTTGTTTTCTCTTTTTCTAACCCCACTTATTAAAATCCAATTTCTCTTTCCTAATACCACCAAAAATGCAATTGCTTGCATGTAAAAGCCAGTCAGCCATAATTATTTATTAGGAGTAGTACTGTATAATAATAATGTACATATATTATAACATATATAATAATAGTAATAATATATAGTCATGAATAAAACAAGCTTAGTCCTTGCCTTCATGAAATTTTATCTTTGCTGCTAAAGTATAAGGGCCTTGAATCTTAAATATTTTAAAGTTCCCCTCCATTATTTTTTTATAATGTGTTGTATATTTTGTTCATTAAGTATTTAAACAGCAGTATTTGACAGTGAAAAAATAGACTTTATACTTTAGGCTCTTGGGGGCCACTGAATACTTTTAATTGGAGCAGGAGTAATATTAGTAGATTTCTACCAACACTTAGAGTTAACTTTAGTACTATAAAGAGGTGAGGGGTTTTACTGTCACTTTCTACATCTTAGTTTTCTAATCAGCCAAGTAATTTTGTGAAGTTTTTCTCTTCCAAACATTTATATTGGAAACCAGTTAGGTAAGTAATGCAGTAAACATATTTTTTGAGCGCTTACGATGTGCCAGACACTTCTAGGCACTCAGAAAAGAGCAACAATCAGAACAAAGCCTTTCATCTCATGATTGCATTATAGTGGAGGACTGGACGGTAAGAAAGTACATACATAATATATGCACTGTGATTAAGTGCTGTGAAGAAAAATATAACAGATGGAAAAGGGGAAGGCTATTTTAGATAGGGAAATAAGATGACCTCTGAGGAGAAACATTTGTGCTGGAATGAACCAACAGTGGGTGTACTTGGGAGAAAGAGCTTTGCAGGCCAAGGAAACTGCAAGTAGAGGGTTTCAGTGAGTAATTTATTAACATTTTTCCCCTTTTATTGTCACTTTAGAATAATCTGTAGATCCCTCTATAGTCTGACCCTCAATGATATTGTCAGTCTTTTCTCTTAATTACCTAGTCAAATGGTAATAATAATGCCTGTTTTATAAACAAAGTAAAATATATAATTTATATATAAATTTATGTAATATGTTATAGACACTCTGTAATTGATAGTTATTGTCATCATTATTTTGTTAGTATAACTATTAGCAGCTTATGTTCTTGCCCATTCATGTCTTCTTAGAGAACACTTGCTCGTCTTTTAAGAATCAATGTGTAAATATCACTTTCTCCTCAAATCTTCTTGCTATACAGGACTACTCCCTTAGTTTTACTGCCATTATATATTTATTACATGTCTGTCATTGTACTTGCCATATTTAACTTTGCTTTTACCCTTTGTATACCTGGCTTCTAGCCTGAAGTCTGGCATTTATGTATTTTGCTAGATAAGTAACAAATTAAGAAGTTTATTTAGTTGGCTTCTAATATTTATATTTGTTTAAACTTTCAACATATGTCTGTTACTGTGGTAGTATACTTATTGTAAAGATTTTTTCAAGGGGAGTGTGAATTAAAGGTACGTTATTCTCAAAAGGAGAAGTAATCTAAGAAGTATAGGTCTGTATTTCAGATTATGTCTGTCATTTATGAGGTATCTAGTGATCCCCTTCCTTGGGACACATTTATGCTTCTTGGTTCTCTCTGCTTCTCAGCCAGGTTCTGGCAGTATCTATGATAGCAATCCTTTATTCTTCTCTGACACTGGTGACACTGACGCATTTATGTTCATTATACTGACACTCGAACATGAATTGGAGTCTTGAAGACTTGTGTGAATCCCAGGTCTGTCATTTCTAGGGGTGTGATCTTAAGAAAGTAACTCATTAGTCTCATTTCCTCATCTGAAAAATGGAGATATATGTTCCTCACACAGGGTTGTAGGGATTACATTATGTACATGAAAGAGCATTGGCTTCTAGAATATATCAGATGTTTCTTATTAGGTGAAATCATTTTAATTCAGTAACTCTGTTTCTGCAGAATCAGATTGAGCGTTTGTTTGGCTTTGGGTAGAGGAAAACAAGGTGGAATTTAACAATGGTGTTGATTGCTGACTTTGGTTAAGTCTTACTCTGTTTCAGCTGATTCCTTTTTTTCTCAGTGGAATGTGCTGGTCTTGATCCAGAGGAAAGAAAGGAATGCTCAGCATAATAATGCTAGAAAGATATATCACACCACATTGCATTTAACACAAGGTGAGGGCACCAAGGGGAGGAAATTTGCCTTAGTTGGGTGTCCAGCACCAAGTACAGGGCCTGGCACATGACAGGTGCTCCATATCATGTTTAAATGAACAAGTGATTCTATTTAGATGAGAAACCTGTTCTGGCTATGGAGTACATAGTGCATTTTGGGTAGCTAAGGTAGATGTCTGTAAGATGTTGGCAAAGGAGACTGATTTTGGTATTTTAGCAGTTGTCTTTGAAACCATTATACCTGATTCATTATATGTACAGTTCTTTTATATCATATTGTATAAAATGCATAAATGTATAAAATTGTATAAAATCATATTGTATAAAAAGCTTAAGCTTTTTAATGTTTCTGCCGTCCTCACTGTTGACTTCGCTTAGAGAGTTTGACAACAAAGCCTATTTAATCAGAGTGAGTGATGCTGAGACTTTCCTCATTGTACTAGTTGTAATAACTTTCACTTCATATGTTTGTTAGCAAAATAAATATGTGTTAAAAATATGTCTGCTGGAGGCAGTAGCATGTTGTATACACATCTTCTTCACACCATGTGTTGTTGTGATACCTGAGAGCTTATATTTTATTTTGCATCCATTCAGAATAACTTGTGGGCGTATGAGGGTTCTGGATGTCTTGTGAATTAGGGATCGTAATTGACCATTATGCCTGTAAGTTCTTAGATTTTAGCAAATCTTAATCAGAGTTTTGAATATTTATACACATATTTATGTCACATAACTTATAATTTCATTTTTAGAGAGTTTCCTTCCCTTCTAAGATTAAAGGAATCAAAATTAAGTTTCAGATTAAAAACTTAAAACTATTAAATGTTAAATTGCCAAAATGTTCTATAAGTAGAACATGCAGGTAATATAGGCTTAAATTGTTTTTTTTTTTTAGAAAATTATTAGTTTATCTCCAGGACTGGCTTCTTTTCTTGTAATTTTTTTTCCTAAATGCAGAATTAGATATTCTTAGGCCGTTATGGCTGCAATAGAGCTTAGTAAACATCTAGTCTACTTGCTTTATTTTAGAGAGGTAACTAAGATACAAGGACAAGTGATTTGTCCACAGTCAGTTAATTCATAACAGGACCAGATGATAAACTAGATTTTTAACTATTGTTGAGGAGATGGCCAAACTGTGGCTAACCCTTCTGTTATGCTAATAACCACTTTAAACTTTAAGACCATACTGTTCCTAGACATACATGTGGATCTGATGATGTTTTAAAAGGATATTACTTTAGTGACCTGGTAGAAGTCAGTTCCTGGAATTTGTCAATCCAGCAGTCAGCCAGATTGGGTGTGAGTGAAGTTTTGGCAGTACTTTTCCATTTTGGTATGTAGACTGTTTACTAATTGAGTCAACAGGAGGTAATTTTTACTAATCTCATTTTAAGCCATGAAAAGCCCCACATTCTCTTTAAATTGTTAGTTTTGACAACCTAGATGTGAGGATTCACTCATTTTCCATAGGAAAAGGTTTAGCCAATAAATGTATGTTAAGAAAAACATGAAGAACAAGATTTTTAAAAATTCAGTTTTTCCTTGTTGAATCTAAGAAGTTATACATTTTATTTTAAAAAGTCATATGGTGGACTCTTGGATTCTGTTAGATAGAAAAATGGTAAAAAAATGTCTAAGGATCATGTGAATAGTCTGCATTTCTTTTTCTTGTATTCTTTGTGATGTTTCCCTAGGACTTACATTTTAAACTGGACTATATAAAAATAGCACCTTGTACTCTGTGATGTTTAGTTTTTTTTTCCTTTTTTTAAAGGAGAGAGTTTATCTGTTTTGGGGGAGGAATAATTTATAAATATAATGATCTGGATAAGAAGAATGTAGACAACCTGAATTTAGTACTGGTTTTAGTTGACTAATATCAATTAAATTGAATTATTTATTTTTAGTCAGTGTGTTCATATATTATACTTTTGATGTGAAGAATACCCTACTAGACTTCTTAAAGCCTCTTAGTTTGACTTAGTCTGAAATTTAATTTGTTGGTTTTGTTTTAAATTACATTCTCTTGACTATAGCTTGTGTTTGGGGATTGCAAGTTAGTAATTGCCCTTTGTTCTATTTCAGATCCCTGCATGTCACTGAGTCCACCATGCTTCACAGAAGAAGATAGATTTAGTCTGGAAGCTCTTCAAACAATACATAAACAAATGGATGATGACAAAGATGGTGGAATTGAAGTAGATGAAAGTGATGAAGTAGGTGGAAACCCTTTTTCCCTGGTATTCTCTTAAAACAGAATGACCAAGTTTTTAGTCTTAAATTTTCCCATTATTCCTTGTATGACTCAACTCCTTCATCTTCATCATCTTTAGTTTTTCTCTTTACATTTTAATTTTACCCTTTGTATTTACATGGTTTTTCTTTTTTCTTTTTTTTCACATCTATACAGGTCTTCTCAGTTTTATAAGAATTCCCACTCTGTGTACTTGAGTTTCTCAAACATATATCCTATTCTGACTATGTCAGTTATCTATTGCTGCTTTACAAACCACCACAAAATTTAGTGGCCTAAAACAACATTTTGTTATTTCTCCTGATCCTCTGGGTTGACTGGGCTTTGCTGAGCACTTTTTCTGTTCCCGTAGTTATGGCCTGAGGTCACTGTGGCAGTTGCATTCAGTTGCCAGCTCTGCTGGGCTGGAATATCTCAGATGACCTCTTTTCCATCAGAGTCTCTCTCCATCCAGTCTCTCATCATTCAGGAGTCTAGCTCAAGCTTCCTTACAGCATGGCAGCCAGCTTCCAGGTGGCAGTGTTCCAAGAGAACAAGTTCCCATGTGAAAGTGCTTATCATGCCCCTGCTTGCCAATGCCTGTTAATATCAAATTGGCTTAAAGCAAGTTATTTGGCTGAACTCAGAGTCTGTGTTGGAAAGGATTATACAAGGATATGAATACCAGGAGATGTGGTTTACTGGGGGTCACCAATGTCCTAATCTACTGTACTCACCGTACAAATAAATAGTACTTTATTTCTTAAGCATTCTCATCTTACCCGTGTCTATTGTCCCTTTTAGTTTTCTTCTTAGAGGTTGTTTTCTTTATTTGACTATGGTCTCATTCTAACCAAATTCCCCAGTCATTTTTTAGTTCTTTTCACTCTTTTTGTTGTATTTGTCACTGTTGAGATGCTTCTCTTTTAGTTTACATATTACTAAATTACACTATTTTCTACATTATTATCTAATGTTGTATAACAGTGACATCCTCTCATCACATTTTTATCTAATCACATTGTTATGTAACAGAAACAGTCTCTAAAGATCGATTTTTGACCTGCTGTATAAAACATTTACCTTGAGAATGCTCATCCATTTTTAGGTTACTCCTGATGCCTCCATCTCTAAGCCAGTCCAGATTCTGACCTACATATATTGCTTTCTGCCTGACATCTTTTGAGGGCTCTTGTTTTCAGCTTAGTTTATCTAAAGCAAAATCCCAGATCTTCTCTTTGAAATCCCTCACTGTTCAATGGCAATTGTGGACCTACTTCTCCTCAGTTTTTACTCTTTTATTTAAGTTTTTAAAGTTTATTTTATTTATTTTAAATATTTGGCTGCGTTGGGTCTTTGTTGCTATGTGTGGGCTTTCTCTAGTTGTGGCGAGTGGGGGCTACTCTTCATTGCAGTGCACGGGCTTCTCATTGCGGTGGCTTCTGTTGTTGCGGAGCACGGGCTCTAGGTGCGCGGGCTTCAGTAGTTGTGGCACATGGGCTCAGTAGTTGTGGCTCGCGGCTCACGGGCTCTAGAGCGCAGGCTTAGTAGTTGTGGTGCATGGACTTCGTTGCTCTGTGGCATGTGGTATCTTCCTGGATCAGGGCTTGAACTGTATCCCCTGCGTTGGCAGGTGGATTCTTAACCGCTGTGCCACTAAGGAAGTACCAGTTTTTACTCTTTTAAATTAGGAGTTGGCAGACTTTTTCTGTAAAGGGCCAAATTACGCGTTGAAATATGTCCCCCCCCCCCCCCCGCAAAAATATTTTGAAGTCCTAACCCACAGTACCTCGTAATGTGACCTTATTTGGAAATAGGTTCATTTCAGATGTAGTTATTTAAGAGGAGTGTATATTGGAGTAACATGGGCTCTTAATCCAATATGACTGGTGTCCTTGTAAGAGAGGAGAACACCATGTGGACAGACAGACACAGGGGAGAAGATGATCATGTGACAGTGGATGCAGAGATTGGAGTTATGCAGCTACAAGTCAAGGAATGACAAGGATTGCTGGTGACACCAAAAGCCAAGAGAAAGGCATGAAACAGATTCTCCCTTAGAGCCTTTCAGAGAGCATGGCCCTGCTGACACTTTATTTAGATTTGTAGCCTCCAGACTCGTGAAAGAATAAATTTCTGTTATTTTAAGCCACTCAGTTTATGGTACTTTGTTACAGCAGCCATAGGAAACGAATATAGGCCAGCTAGCAAATAGTTTAGATTTGTGTGAGCCGCATGATCTCTGTTGGATCTACTTAACTCTCCCATTGTAGTGCCCAACAGCCATAGACAGTATATGAACTAATGGTCATGGCTGTGTTCCAATAAAACTTTGTTTGCAAAGACAGCCATCAGTCTGTAGTGTGCCAACCCCTGCTATAAATAAAATTTTGTGTTCTTAGAATTTATTCCTTTTTCTTCCTTTTTCATTTACCTGTTTTAGTTATTTACTTATTCCATTTTAATCTAGGTATTTATTATCTTATGCCTAGATTATTACCTCTAATTTTTTCCTCTCTAATCATCATGCATATCACTTTGAGAGTGTCTTTCTCTAGCTAAGAAATTTAACAGTGATTTCTTAGTGCTTATTAGATCAGATATTAACTCTTTAGTCTTTTTTTTTTTTTTTTTTTTTTTTTTTTTTTTACTATCTCTGCATCAGCTGATTCATGCTTACTGAGAGATAATCTCTTCTCATTGTGGTTAAATCATTTTAATTAGAGTTCAGTTCTATTAATACCAAAATCATGGCTTTCAGTTCAAAGTAGTCAAATTTATTTCTTTCATTTTTGGAACTGCAGATGACAGGATAGTCCTATTTTACATTGTTTCCAACTTAAAAAGTATTTGAAGTATGTAAGTATATTGTTGGTCGTAAAGTAGAGTAAATGAAATGAAGTTGATGATTATTAGGAGTTTTACTTACTGGAATATAACAAATAGTTGTCATTTATTGAGGGTCACTTTATTATACTGAGTAATTCATTCTCTCAACATCATCACCATTCCTTCTCTTTCTTCCAGTACAAACACACACATACACACAATAAAATCAAGCTATAAAACTACTTTTTAGAAGTAATACTCTGAATTATTAGTGATGAATTGTTCTTTCTAATCCTCCCAAAATTGTCTAAATTGTTTACTTAGTTGCTAATATAGTTGCTTAAGATTTTGATTATCAAATATTCTAACATAAATTCCATTTACTCCTTAAATTATTACTATCTATATGAATTATGAAGTCAATAGAATTTTATGTTCATATATTTGATGCTCTTTGTAGAGGAAATTATTCTCTAGACTAAACAGATTTCCTGAAATTATTGTTGTACATTTTCTTAGTCATTTACAGTATTAGTTTGATCAAATTCCATGTCAACTCAGAGACAGAGTGTAGTCTTTAGTAGATGAGTACTCTGTGCAGTTTCATAATTCTGTCCATCAATTAGATTGGAGATAATTTACAACACTAATTCTTGTACTGTGTTGAAAGGTTATAATTTTAAGTTATTACACTGATGGTGCTAAGTTTTCCTTTGATTTTGGTATTTCTGAGGAACTAATCATTGCTTAGATTGTTTTAGGATAAGAAATATATTAATTCAGAGGGATTATTATTATTATTTTTATTATTATTTTTTTATAATTCAATTTATTTATTTTGGCTATGGTGGGTCTTTGTTGCTGCACGCAGGCTTTCTCTAGTTGCGGCGAGTGGGAGCTACTCTTTGTTGCAGCGCTTCTCATTGTTGGGGGCTTCTCATTGCTGTGGCTTCTCTTGTTGTGGAGCACACGGGCTTCAGCAGTTGTAGCTTGTGGGCTCTAGAGCGCAGGCTCAGTAGTTGTGGTGCACGGGTTTAGTTGCTCTGCCACATGTGGGATCTTCCTGGACCAGGGCTCGAACGCGTGTCCCCTGCATTGGCAGGCGGATATGGTTAATTTGAAGAGTTTTAGTATTATAAAATGTTTGAAAAGAGTGGTGTGCACTTTCGCTTTTTAAAGCTGGAATAGTTTTAGGTAGCCACATTTCAGAAGTTACAAATTAACTTATTAAGATTGGTTAATTCTGAGCCTAGAATAAGGCTAGATTCTTTATATTAAAAATCTACTTAATAAAATTACTTTTGTTATTAATTGATATATCAAGTTATAAATATTACTACTCTGGGGTGTTTTCTGACACCAACCAGTTTTCAGTTTTCCAACACCAATTGCATTTCCAACAATTCAATTCAATTCTGACGCTCTCTCCCTGATCCCACAAGTTAAAGGGCTCAGTCTCATAATACTGCCCTTACCTCAGATCCCAGTCACAAGTCTCTGGTTATGTTTTTGAACTTCTGACTGACTGGCGATAAATCTGGGGTTCCCATGGCTCCTTCCTCAGGTTTGAACATTTGCTGGGTGTGTACCTGAAAAAAACAAAAAAACACGAATTCAAAAAGATACATGCACCCCAGTGTTCATAGCAGCATTGTTTACAATTGCCAAGATATGGAAGCAACCTAAGCATCCATCAGCAGATGAGTGGGTAAAGAAGATGTGGTACATAAATACAGTGGAATACTACTCAGCCATAAAAGGAATGAAATTTTGCCATTTGTAGCAACATGGATAGACTTGGAGGGGTGTTAGGCTAAGTGAAATAAGCCAGACAGAGAAAGAAAAATACTGTTTGATAGCACTTATATGTGGAATCTAAAAAGTAAACTAGTGAATAATACAAAAAAGAAGCAGACTCACAGATATAGAGAACAAACTAGTGGTTACCAGTGGGGAGAGGGAAGAGGGGAGGGGCAATATAGGGGTAGGAGATTAAGAGGTACAAGCTATTATATATAAAATAAATAAGCTACTGTACAGCACAGGGAATATAGCCAATATTTCATACTAATTATAGAGTATAACCTTTACAAATCACCATATTGTACACCTGTAACTTACATAATATTGTACATCAACTGTACTTCAGTAAAAAAAAAAAAAATTTGCTGGAATGGCTCACAGAACTCAGGAGAACACTTTACTTATGTTTACTGGTTTATTAAAAAGGATATAACTCTGGAACAGCCAAGTGCTGTATATGTATAGGACAAGGTATGGTAGAAGGCGCATGGAGCTTCCATGCCCTCTCTGGGCATGCTGCCCTCCCAGCACCTCCCACACCTTGATATATTCACCAACCTGGAAGCTTTCTGAATCTCTAAGTTCAAGAGTTTTTACAGAGCTCAGTTTTCCCAGAGGTCAGGTAGCTGGGACTGAAATTTCCGGTTCTCTGATCACTTGGTCTTTCTCATGATCAGCCCCATCCCGAGGCTATCTAGGGGCCCCTCCCTTAGTCATCTCATTAGCATGAACTCAGGGGTGATTAAAGGAGGAAAGGACACTCTATCACTGAGGAAATTCCAAGACTTTTAAGAGCTCTGTTCTAGGAACCAGGGATAAAGACCAAATATATTTCTTACTATATCACAATTTAAAAAATATTTAAATATGGAAAAAATAGCAAAAATTCATATTTTTTAATTATTAAAAATACCTTCAAGAGAAGGATCTGTTGCAATTGTGTATAATATATAGACAGAGAGGTATTAAGTAAGCTTATGCAGATATTTGACAGCCGATTTGAATGTATTTGATTGCATAATAATTCCTAGAATTACAAGTTATTTTAATCTTTTTATCTCATCATCAGATAGTAAATGCTCAAATGTGTGAAATATTATCATTATCACTGTGCCAAACAAAGTAATCACGCATGGCTGTATAATTTATACTTCAATGGAATTCTTATTGAGTCTTAAATTTTAGTGGAATTCCAAATATTTTGTAATAAAAAAATAATAACTTTGTTAAAAAGTAAAACTTACGTTAAAAGAACTTAGAATTCTATCAGTATAATAGGTGAACTTGAATGTTTAAAAACAGAAGAGATCTTTCTCTCTGTATTTCTTTTAATATGAATATTTAAAAGCAAATATAGTATGCTTCTGTTTTATTAGTACCCCCAAAAATCTAGAAATCCATTGTACAGTATGGTAGCTACTAGCTATATTTGTCTATTGAGCACTTAAAATTGAGGTGTGTTATATGTGTAAAATGCACTTCAAATTTTGAAGATTTACATAAATATTGAAATATTGATTACATGTTGGAAATGATTATATTATGGGCATACTGGGTTACATGAAATATAATATAATATTAATTTCACTTGTTTTTACTTTTTAATGTGACTCCTAGGAAATTTTTAATCACATATGTAGATCACTATTTATATTGGACAGGACTGATCTTAGAGACTATAGTGTGTTGCAGGCTTTAAGAGAATGGGTTTTTTTTTTTTTTTTGTGGTATGCGGGCCTCTCACTGTTGTGGCCTCTCCCGTTGCGGAGCACAGGCTCCGGACGCGCAGGCTCATCGGCCATGGCTCACGGGCCCAGCCGGGCCCAGCCGGGCCCAGCCGCTTCGCGGCATGTGGGATCTTCCTGGACCGGGGCACGAACCTGCGTGCCCTGCATCGGCAGGTGGACTCCCAACCACTGCGCCACCAGGGAAGCCCAAGAGAATGGGTTTTTAATTCTGTAGTTCTTGGACCAGTTTGGTGCCTTCAGTTCATTATTGCTACATCTTGATTTGTATTTCTTGTTAAAGTGTCTTTTTTTTTAAAGAAGTGAATATTAATACTGTTATAGGTCTGTAGTAGCCATCATTAGGAAACTTCATGAATTTAATAGGAAACCTTAGAAATTTAAAAATACTTAATTTCTTGTGATTTTTGAATGGAAATATTGCTTTTTAAAAATTTTAGCAAAATATTTAGCATTTGAAAATGCTGGTTGGAAGCTTAATTTTTTTCTCTTTAGTACCTATTGTTTTTGGTCATATGAGAAAGCATTTACTTTTCTAGTTTATTCATTCATTTGATATTGAGCTAATATTTGAGGATCTATTCCATGCCAGATACTCAAATAGATCTTGAAATATATCAGGAAAAAAACAGACAAAATCTCATATAAATCTTCAAGCCCTTAGGCTAACATTCTGATGGGGCTGTGACTAAACAAAACAAAACTAAACAAGACTAAACAAAACAAGACTAAACAAAGCAAGACTAAACAAAAAACTAAATAAGCAGGGGAAGGGGGATCAGGACAGGTAGATAATGGATGGCTGTAATTTTAAATAGGATGGTCATGGCAGGCCTCATTAAGAAGGTAACAAAGTGTGTACTGTTTGCAGTGCTTGGACAAGTAAGAGAATAAATATCTGGCAATTTTCCAGAGCTATTCTACAATTGAAATTGGAGGCCTAGGGGTGTTTCAGATTAGGAACAGGATATGCAGCTTTTGCTCTCTAGGTCATTGTCTTCTGACGCAAGATCTAGAAGATTAGATGTCAGTGTATGCTGAATTTGTGACCTGCTTAGATTGAGTTATTGATTACAGTTAAGTTTGCCTGTTCTGTCAATATTGAAGATATTTTGGACAGTGTAGGTACTTGATTAGCCAATAATTTAAATGAGAGTATTGAATGGTTTTGTGGCCCTGAGCACAGCAGTAGGAGGCAGTGAGAACTGACATAGTTATTGCCTACTTCATGACTGGAAGTTTTATTATAGTTCCTAGTGTGTATGAACCTTGTTTTCTGTTTTTATTTTTCCCCCCTTTTTCTTTTATATTTTAAAAGGTTTCTTCCCCTTTTTCTACTTTTTCCCCCTTTTTATCCATTCTTCCCGTTCATTTATGTGATTCCAAATACTTTTAGAGTGTTTGTTATCAGTTGGTTTTGTATACATATGTATATAAAACCAACTTTAAGGCCAACTTATGTGAAAAATCTGGTTGTACATGGTATTTGTATTTCTTAATATTAGCTATTCTGCCTGAAAAGCACCTTTGTCATCATTTCTCGGTACACTTCTCAGAAAACTTAGTTTTAACCACACAGATGAATCTGTCTGAAACAAGGAGAGTCACTTAAGAAAATAGGCAAAAGTAGGGTTAGAAAAAAATAGGAGAAAATACATTTTAAAAAAGGATCGCTGAGTTTTGAATTACGTGGAGTATTGTTTCTAAAGGAATAACTGCGTCTGTTCTTTACTGAAGTTTTCTAAGTTAAAATTTCAACTTAGGTATTAGTTATCAATTATTGTGTAACAAATTCTTCCCAACTTAGTGGTTTACTAAGCCACTCATGGTTTTATCATCTCATGGTTTCCGTGGGTTCGAAATCCAGGAGCAGCTTAGCTGCCTCTTGCGGCTCTGGGCCTCTCACTAGCTGCGGTTAAGATGTCAACTGGTATTGCAGTCATCTCAAGGCCTGATTTGGGGAGGATTCACTTCAAGGCCTACTCATGTGGCTGTTGGCTCCACAGGTCCTCACTGGTTGCTGGTTGCAGATGTCGGTCCCCTGCCACATGCCCCTGTCCATAGGGCAGTGGTCTTCCCTGAGTGAGAGGGGCTGAAGGGGGTGGGGGGAGCACGGGGGTGGGAGAGAGAAAGTCGGGGGAGGGAGGGAGGGAGGGAGGGAGGGAGAGAGAGAGAGAGAGGGAAAGGACAACATGGAAGCCAAAGTCTTTTTGTAACCTCATCTTGGGAGTCCTGTTTCATCACTTTTTGCCATATTCTGTTTGTTGGAAGTGAGTTGCTAGGTCCAGCTGATACTCAAGGGGAGGCAGTTAACACAGGAGCACAAATAAGAGGATGTGGGGATCATTATATCATGGGGAGCCATTTTATTTTATTTGTTTATTTTTGTCTTGTTATCTCATTTTATTTACCTTTTAGAACTCTTCCTATGAGCCATTTTAGAGGCTGCTTATCATGGTTTGTTTTTGTACTCTGCTAGAGAGATTTGATGGGAAATTCTCAAGCCATGGAATTATAAAGTATAAAAGCAGTAAAGTTATATGACTTCCTTCAAAAGGCTTTGCTTTGGAAGTGACCCACAATAAGACTTTTCATGTTTATCTTTGTATTAGGATATGTCTAACATTTTAAAGCATGTTAAATTTGATTAAAGTTATCTACTGAGTAGTACTTTACATGCACAAATGTACCGGTACAACTTATTTGACTGAAGGATCACTTGGCGTTCACCTGAAAGGACAGGCAGGGCAAAGGTAAGGTGAAGAGAGTAGGTGCTAAAGAATTCTTGCTGTTAAATTATAATTATTGAGGTATTTTCCTGTATACTGAAATTTTTATAGTTTAATTAGTTAAAAACTTGATGCCGTAAAAGCAGGCTTTAATTCTTTCTGGAAAATAATAGCAATAAGCATACAACTAGAATAGCAGAGAATGTTGATAGTTATTCCATAGAAAAAAGGGTTAGATGGCCAAAACTGGGAAATGATGAATTAATTTAGTTTTGTTACTGGAGGACTTCTCAAACTTGGATTTATGGATTTATATACTAAAATAACAGAAAACATTTATTTAGCATTTACTATTTGTTCCACACTGTAAGCACTTTGCATACACTATGGAATGGACTCCTCATAGCAACCCTGTGAACTAAGAATATACCATAATTATCTATTTGCAGATTAGGAATAGGCTTAGAGAGATGAGGCAAATGCCCAGGGTCACCAGCTTATAAATGATAGAACAGACTGAACCCATGTTCTTGATTTCTAGTCTGTGTTGCTTTTCTATGTTAATATATATCATTAATCTCCATCATTATGCCCTCCCCGATACAATTTATAAATAAATAGTTGTATATAAGTAGTATGTGTATATAAAATATTTTTATTATATATACATTCTGTTATACCAGTGTTATGTCTTTTTAAAATGTTCATGAAAATATAAATTAAAAATGAGATAAAATTAAATATAAATGGAAGTTCTAATGTTTTCTCCCTCTAAAGTGGATTAGACTGTACATCCCTATGGGGTCTGGGCAACCGAATTTGGAGACCACTGCTGTAATGAATTGTAAAGCAAGGTCTGTTATTAGACACATAGGCTTCATTCCATTTTTATAAGAACAGGCAACTGTGAGAATTTTTCAAAAAAGCAATTTCCAGAAACACTGATAATGTTAATACTCTTCTCTAATTTCCACATTTATTGTATACAGGTCTCTACTATACGGCACATCAATTACTGATATTCTTATGATGACCACTCTGCCTTTCATGACTGACATTAGCTCTGATACTGTGATATCTAGAAGAAATGATATTGTAAGAATAGAGGAAAAGTCACACTCATTTATACTAATTTAGAAAAAAAGGTAGGGAATGACTGAGGCAGAAAATTTAGATATCATTTTGATGAGAGAAGAAATGATTAAAATCTACACTTTATTTCCTTTGTTTGAAAAATACCTTTTTCTGTACATTTGCCTATGATTTTTTATTTTAGCTGCAAATTCTAAATTAAAAAATTTAATTTTTAAATTTAATTTTTATTTGGAATGTGTCTAATTATTGATCTGTAGAGCTCATAAAAGAAGTAATGATTTTGAACACCTTTAAATAGGAGTCTGTGCAAGAAACATCCTTCTCGGGCTTCCCTGGTGGCACAGTGGTTAAGAATCTGCCTGCCAATGCGCAGGGGACACGGGTTCGAGCCCTGGTCCGGGAAGATCCCGCATGCCGCGGAGCAACTAAGCCCGTGCACCACAACTACTGAGCCTGCGCTCTAGAGCCCATGAGCCACAACTACTGAAACGTGCATGCCTAGAGCCCATGCTCTGTAACAAGAGAAGCCACTGCAATGAGAAACCTGCGCACGAAGAGTAGCCCCCGCTCGCCGCAGCTAGAGAAAGCCCGCGTGCAGCAACGAAGACCCAACGCAGCCAAAATTTAAAAAAAAGAAAAAAAAAGAAAAGAAAAGAAACATCCTTCTTTTACCTAGGAGGAAGTCATCTCCTGGGGTTTGTGTACAGTATTTTGATCAAAATCTGTTAATATCTGTTTGTCACTTTGCTTATTACCTCTTCTCTGTTTGCATGTTCTTAACTATGGCTATTCAAAATATTCAAAATAACTATTCAAAATAACGTGGAGGCTGTATACATGTTTTGGAAGTAAGGCAGAAATAAGGTTGGGGCACTCTTCCATTCAATACTTTGTTCGCATTTAGCCTACAGAATGAGGAAAGAAAGGCAGTGAACCCGTAAGACAAAGTGGATTACTGCAGCCAAATCTTTGGGCCTCAAGGGAGAGAAGTGGAAGAAAAAGAAGTTGGTATAGTTTTGAAAGATTGCTCTAAGGAATAAATCAAAGTGTGCTTCTGGGACAAGCAGCAACTTGTTAGAATCGTTAGGCCCCCTCTCAGCCCTACTGAATCAGAAACTTGGGGGTGGGGCCCAGAAATCTGTTTTAACAAGTCCTTCCATGATTCTGATGCCTGCTTTGTACTTTAATAAATTTTAACAGCTGTTTTTGCGCTATACTTTTGTAACAGTTTTTATAATCTCAGGCATTATATTTGGCTATTGTGATGGTCTTGCAAAAGACATTTTTTCCTGCCCCTGTACTTTGTGATTTCACAGTGGCCAAGTTCCACCTTAAAGAGGTCATGGACTTGCAGTTACTATAAAGCAGGGCTATATGTGTATTTTTCTGGGTAGAAGATTCTTTGCTTTTGTTAAAGTAAGATGGTTCTGTAGCCTAGAATGGTTAAGAACTACTGTATGAATTAATGGGATGTATCTTAAGAAAATATCTCATTTTATAGTTATATAAGCATAACTAGAATATTTCTTAAGTTCTAGATTTTCTATCCTGCCTCAGCATTTATTTACTTGAGTACCTGGGCTCTTATGTCTTCCCTTGACAATTATAGTACCTATTTACTAGACTTCCTCCTCTATCTCTTTCTTTTCCAATTCATTTACCACCTGCTGTTGTTATCTTTCTCTTTATAGATATTTGATAAGAACTAATTCTAGAGTATTTCAATTCATATACCTCTGTCTCCTTCAAAGCAACCACCGTAGAAACCAGAAGACTTTCTCTTTTCTTACCATCCAGACTGTCTCACCTCTACCTCTTCAATCTCTTCTTGATGATTCCTTAGTCACAGGTCATTCGAGAGCACCGTTGGTACTATATAGTTCAGTTATATATAGATTAAATATTAGGCTTTTGTTATAGGAACTTAAATACAACAGTTTCTGTAGAAAGATGTGTTTCAAATAGCAAATAATGCTCTTAAACGCAACTGGCTTAACTGGGAATGAATAGTCTATGGTTATGAGTTCTGTCTATAAAGAGCCAAAAACTTCTGAGTTATTTTATGGCCATGAAACATTCAACCCAGGACCTTTTGCCTCTTTCTGGGAATTACCACAACCCCTGCTTCAACTGGTACATATTTTAGCCCCTTCCTCCAAGTTATATCTGCTTTTCTTAGTCATACCAAATAATAATCATTAAAAAATACCATTTCCTATTCCTGTTCCATTAATTTTTAATTTACCTTACAAAGAGTTTCGTATTAAATACCGTTATAGGCTGGAAGGGAGCAGAAGCATGGGAGTGTGCATCAGGACCTGCATGTGTACTCCTTCGGTTCCAGCCCGACCGGACTGCCAGTCCTGCCCTTTCCTCCCCCTCCTTTCCTGGGCATTTTTAGGATCACAGCATGGCATTGCATTTATGTAATTCTTTTTTTTTTTTTGAGAGTTTAGCACACTTAACATATTGTTTCATATTGTAAAAGGTCTCTGAGTTTGGTTGGGTACAGAACGTATTTATTCCCATTTCACAAATGAAAATAAAATTGTACCTTCACTATAACATTAACTCCATCTGCCTTATATTGTTATTATAGATAGGATGACCATATAATTCATCATCCAAACAGGAATACTTTTGAGAGTGAAAGAGGGTGCTATTAGTAATTATACCAGGACAACAGGTGTAAATGAGGAGTAACCCTGGCAAATGGGGCTGTATAATTACCTTACTATGTGTCTTATCTCAGTCTGCTTTCTATTGTACTGCTTATCTTTATCTTTGTTTTGCTCCTTTACTAAGTTGTTATTAAATTGATCTAAGTTTATGCCAAGGTTTGTTCTGTTAGTAAAGCTCAGCTGGATCTATTTCAGTTTAGTTTATCGTCTTAGTCTTTTTACATGGTATAGTTTGTTTTCTAGTAACATGACAGAGATTCGGGCATTTTTCTCTTCCTTTTTCTTAGAGTTAAGTGATTTTGTCCTGTCTCTCTTTTCTTTAGAAATACTATAACTTAACAGTATTTCTTTATTAACTTAAAATAATACTCATTGACCCTTTCATTGATCTTTACAATTACTTTTTTTTAGAAGTAAGTTTTCTGGCTTTCCCTAATTTTCATATCTGAAGAATTTAGTCTGACTTTTCCTATGGACCTGTTCAGTGTTCAGCCTGCTAGGCAGAAGGGAGCAGAAGAAAGAAGCGGATTGGTTGTGTCAAGGTAACCTTCCTTTAGGGGACAGTTGTGGGTCTGTCGGGCAGCTTACCTCAGTAGTGCTGACCAAGTGATTTCTGATTGACTGGTTTAAGGTTCCATTCTTGGGAGAGGCCAAAACTGTAATTAAATTAAGTATTGTCTTGGTTTGGTGACGTGGGGCTTACCGTAAGTGACTCCATTATGGGCCTGTTGTCCTGTTTTTAACAGTTCCCCCCTTTTGATCATGACTCTCAGCCTGAGAGGTATGATCAAAATTTAAGGCATTAGTGCCACTGCCAGCTACTGCTCTGAAGTTCTTGCAGTTTTTACTGATCCTCTGTGTGGTATTCACAGGTCATGACTTCAGGTTCACGTTTTTTAAGCTGGTCATTCTCTTCATTCCTTTCTGATATTCCAGTCTTAGGGAGATCATTTGTTTGGTGGTTAGGGGCTGCAAACATGCACTTAAAGCTTTTGAGAGAATACAGCATACCAGGGAGACTATTGTGGTTATTATAAGCAGGAAAATTCTTAATACCTGGAGTGCATTTTGGAGCCATGGTCCCCAAGACCAAAACCACTCAAAGTCAAAGAAGGACCCTGTTGAAGGAGTCACTTTCTTAAGCCAAGTGGCTTGTTCAGTGATCTTACATAACTGAGTTTCAGCTTCCTCAGAAGTGTTAATCCAGGTGCAGCAGGTGGTGTTGGCCACAGCACAGGCACCTTCTTGCTCAGCTAAAAGATAATCAAGGGCTATCCCATTACCAAGAACAACTTTGGCCAGAGAGTTGAGGATTTTTGTTGGACAACTATTGCTTTTGCAGCAGATTCTGTAATATCTTCAAGAATTAAGGAGGGGTTCCTGATCATAACCTCATTTGTTTACTTGAGTACCTGGGCTTATGGGCTCTATTCCTAACCAGGGAAGTAGGGACCTGCCAAAGGAAGCAAATCCTGAATCATGAATGCCTCCTGTTAGGTCCCTTCTAACTTGCTGATATAAATTCGGGGGAGTTGACCAATGAGGTGTCTCACTTTGTGGGCAGTTAGGAATACAGTTAGATCACCTAAGAGGCATTGCTCAGTTATGTGCCAGCCATCTAGGCATAAATAGGTCCAAGGAGAATGATAACCACCATAGACAAAGATAAATCCTGTCAGGGCACAAACTATTCCTGCTAAGCTGGTACTGTTAGTGGCTTCATTCACAGGGATGGTTGGATTTGCCTCTTCCAAGCCATGGGTCAGTTAGGTTTTCAGTGCATTTGGAAAGTAAATCTCCTAGCCTGAAATTAAAAAAAAAAAAAAAAAGTTATAAATTCCTTGCAAAGATGGGTGCTGCTCGTGAGATCTTTTCGTGATTGGGGGCAGATCCAATTTAGATATAATCATAAGAATGTGAGGTACAAATGTACCATGATTTATGTAGGCATTTGTGTCTAATTGGGAAAGTACAGTTATAATTGGAGAAAGGTTAAAACAAGGCAATGGATGTTCTGGCTATAAAAGTCGGAACTCTGTAAGTGATTTCCAACGGAGTTTGACTGTAGTTCATTTGTTCGTTCGTTCTTCCCTCCCTTCCTTCCTTCCTTTTTTATAGTTTATGGTGACATTGGGAATAGAAGAAAAATTGGTCACAGGGAGGACCAGGGGGTCTCTAGCATCATGGATAAATTGGAGTATTTGATAAGAAATCTAGCAGTTTGAAAGGTTACCTCTCTTAGCAGTGGCTTGGGAGATACAGATGAGACATTATCTTCCCAGGCCAATGCCAGAGTGAAGGAAAGAAAGAGAAGAAGAAAGTGTTTCATGTTTAGCTAAAGCATGAAGTCTTGACCCAGCATCTTGGGTGGAAGCAGTCTACTTCGATGTTGGCTACTTCTCTTCCTAGTCAGTTTGATTTGGAGGTTTCTAGTGTTTGTACAGGACCAGATGTCAGGTGGAGCCTTCTTCAGCTGTGAAATGTGTACCCAAGTTTTAATGCCTTCTAGTTTCATAGTAATGTTAGTGGTCAGAAGCACTTGGTAAGATCCATTCCAATGGGGCTCAAGGGTTGATGACATTTCCAGAATACCCGATCACCAGGCTTCAGACTGTGACCAACAGGATCCTTTGAATTGGGATCTGGGAAAGCTTTTTTAACCTGTTGATAATAGGCTTTAGCATAAGACATTAAAGACTTATATTAGGTAGTCATATTAGCATGTGATAACAAGGGATCAAAAAGTTGTATACCAGTAGCTCATGTGGAGTGAGGTTGTTTCCTAAAAGGAGTACTGCAAACAGTCAGCAAGACCAAGAGGCAGTACCTTAGGCCAAGGGAGACCAGTAGTTTCAGCAAGTTTTGCAGTGTTTTTATTAAGGCTTGTATGATTTGCCCAGTGAAGTGGGTTCCCTAATCACTGGAGGTTGTGGAAGGTATACCCAAATGCGAGACACGTTTTCTAACAGTTTCTTTGCCACTGTGAGGGCATTAGCCGTGTGGCAAAGGAAGGCTTCAAGCCAGCCAGAAAACATACATAAAATAACAAGAACATATTGATAACTCATTCGAGGTGCAGTTGAATGAAGTCCAGTTGCAGGTGCTCCAAGGGTCCAGAGGGATGAGGTTTGAAGCCTCTGGAAACAAAAATAGTTTTCCCAGGATGCAGATCTGACAGGTCAGACCTTTGTGGTAAACTGTTTCATAGTTTTACAGAATTGTCCTCACTCATGTTTATTCATAATTTGAGTCATCTTAATTGCACCGTGGTGGGTAAAGGAATGTAAAAACTGAAAGATGGGGTTTGCCAGGGAGCTGGAAGAACCAAGCGGCCATCTTGGGTTTCCATAGCCCCAACTAGTCATTTAATTTGCAACCATTATTTGCCCATTGTGGTTTCTCTGATTCAGGAGCAGATTGTTGCCATGTTGCAATGACATCAGGATGGCAGAGGTATGGCAGCAAGGGGTCAGCTTTTGCAGAAGCAGAATGGACTTTATCCACATGTACTGCAGTCTATAGATTCCGTTGCTGCTGTCTGTGCAGGAAGGTGAGCCAGGGCATTTCCCTGATAGCCAGGTTCAGTCATTTTGGTGTGAGCCTCAGTTCTGATACAGTTTCAGAAAGTAAGAGAATGGTAGTAAGAAGGACATTACGTGTTGTCCTTTTTTAAAAAAAGTAAATTTATTTATTTATTTATTTTTGGCTGAGTTGGGTCTTCACTGCTGCGCGCGGGCTTTCTCTAGTTGCCGTGAGCGGGGGATTACACTTCGTTGTGGTGCGCGGGCTTCTCATTGCGGTCGGTGGCTTCTCTTGTTGCGGAGCACGGGCTCTAGGCGCACGGGCTTCCGTAGTTGTGGCACAGGGGCTTAGTTGCTCCGCGGCAGGTGGGATCTTCCCGGAGCAGGGCTCGAACCCGTGTCCCCTGCATTGGCAGGCGGATTCTTAACCACTGCGCCACCAGGGAAGTCCATGTGTTGTCCATTTTTGATTGGAGTCTCGGTGGATGTAAGAAAGCCCCTTTATTTCCATGACATCCCCAAATCATAGATGACCCCAAGGCACATCAGCTGTCAGTATAAATATTAACAATTTGTCCTTCTGATAATTGGCATTCGCTGGTAAGGGCATGGAGCTCTGCTTGTTGGGCTGATTTAGCTTGTGGGAGGTTTCACCTCTCAAGTAGCTCATGTCAAGTAGTAACAGCAGAGCCAGCTGGGAAATTCCCATTTTCATTTTTACAGTATGACCTATCAACAAACAAAATTAGATGAGGATTAGTCAAAGGGGCATCTCATAAATTGGTGTCATGAGATGGGATGTTACTATCTCCCAGTCATGGGATTCACTCTGATCAGGCGGGGTAGTAATGAAGCAGAATTAAGGAACATTGCAACGTTTAAGAAACACATTAGGTGATGAAAGCAGAGGGCTCTCATAAGAGGTTAGCCTGCTTGCAGAGAAATGCTTAGTCAATTCAGAATTAAGAAGACTTTGGACAGCATGTGGAGTTTGTAAGTAAATATCATTTCCTAGGCTTCTGAGGCTTCTACTAACTTTGCAGCTGCAGCTGTAGCCTGTAGCCTTAAGGCAGTTGGGATAGACACAAACAGCTGAATCGAGTTCTATGCTATAATAGGCAATAGGCCTGTGTTTATTGCTGTGGTCTCCCATGAGCATCCCAGGGCTTGGTTATATTGTTCATGCACAAATAAGGTGAAAGGCTTTGAACAGTCTGATAGCCTTAGGGCAGGTAGCTCTTGCAGCCCTTGTTTAAGTCTTAGGAAGGCCTGCTCTTGTTATCTTCCCAAAGAAGGGGTTCAGGGGCTGATTTTTTAGTAAGTTCATAGAGTGGGGAAGCTGATAGAGAAGAATTAGGAACCCATAGTCTACATTAGCCGGGCAGACCTTGGAATCCATGAAGCTGTCGCTTAGCTGTGGGCCTAGGAAATTCTTGGATTAATTTAATTCTTTTTGGAGATAGCTAGATTCCTTTAGGGCTTAGATTGTGACCTAGGTGATGAACAGTGTCTAAAGATAATTGTAATTTTTCCTCAGAGACTTTCTGTTTTCAGCTGTTGCAGCAAATTCATGGAATCCTTTATGGATGCCTCTTTGGTGACTGAACATAAAAAGAGGTCATCTACATACTGTAGAAGGGTTGATTTCCTGGTGAACTGGAGGGTACTTAAATTTTGGTGGGGCACTTGGGAGAAATGAGAAGGGACCTTAGTGAATCCTTGAGGTATGACTGTCCAGGTATATTGTTGATTGTTCCAAGTGAAGGCAAATAGTTATTGACTGTTCGAGTGGAGTCTACAGGGTGCTGAAGAAGGGTGAACTTAGGTTCTCAACAGTCAACCATTTTGAGTCAGGTGGAACTTGTGACAAAAAGGTGTTTGAGTTTGGAACAACTGGGAAATGGGGAATAGCTTTCTTATTAATAGCTGTCAAGTCGTGGGCTTATAACCATCCCTGCCCGTTAGTTTTACAGACTGGCAAGATCTGTGTGTTACAGGGGCTGGTTCAGGGAATGATTAGCCCTGGAGTGATTGGGTCTTCTATTATTGGTGTGAGGCCTTGTATGGCCTTGGGCTTTAATGGATATTGAGGCAATTTGGAAAGAGATTTAGATATATGTGTATCTGAATTTTTATAGGTTCTACACTTTTATTCTTCTAGTGTCAGTATTGGAGGTAGCCCACAGATTTTTTTGTTAACCTTGATTAACTTAGGGCTTTTTGCTGGAATTCTTTCTCTTCCGTATCAAGGACAGATAGTAAGGAACATAAAAGATCAGGTGCAGATTGGTCAGGAAATTCTAAGGTGAGGTCTCCATTGGAGGCAAAACGTATTAGCCCTTTTAATTTAGAAGGGGAGTTTTTACTGAATAGATTAATTGGAGCTGTATCACATAGCAAAAAAGGAATGTTTTTCAGGGAAAGGTCCCAGAGGCATCTGTACTGATTGAGATAGTAACTCTCTTTGGGTTTTATTAGATACACCCACTGTAGAAACTTCTTTTTCACTCTGAGTTATTTGTTGTTCTATGAGACTAGGGTTTAAAGTAGAGAGTGTAGCTCCAGTATCTACCAGAATTTGGCAAGGTTTTCCATCTATTTTAATTTTAGTTTTTTCTCAGCTGTCTACAGGAATTACTGGTAGCAGTTTACTGGAGAATTCCAGAGTCTTGTCAGTTCTAGGAGGGGTCCATAGGGGGTCCTTCCTTCTGGAGTACGCGTGGGGGCATTGAAGCTGGTGATGAAGAATTTGCATAAAACCTTTGAGGACAATCTTTTTTCTGGTGTACCGGTTGGTTACAAATGAAACACTGATTCCTGGGCCTGCATTTTGATGATGAACCCCTAGGAGGGTACAGTGGGGGAGGCCCAGGTATTGTTTCTGGTTTCTGGCCTCGGAACTGTTGTAGCTGTAAGGCTCATGGCTTGGCGGACTTTTGTTTACAGTCTTATCCCAAAGTTCTTTTCAAGTGCTCAGCTGTGGTCATGAGTTCAGTCAGATCAGACCTGTGGCTTCCCATCCTATTTTCTGCCTTTTTATTAATCCACTAATCTCAGGAGATAATCCATTTACAAATAGCGCAGCTAGAGCAGGTCAGGTGACATCATTTTTTGTATGGAACCTAGAATGCTGTAAGAAGAGAGGTTCCAGATGGGCTTTAAGTCTGCCACAGATTCATCTTTCTTTTGTAAATGACCATTCAGTGCAGGCAGGGAAGACTAGGAATAGCTTTGAAAAGATCGGTTGCTATTTTGTGAGCTTTTCCTGTTCCCTAAGGGAGAAGACCAAGTTGAAGATTGAGTATCTCAAGTGTCACGCTCGGGGTTATGCCATTCTCCTTCTTTTTTTTTTTTTTTTTTGTGCGGTATGCGGGCCTCCCACTGTTGTGGTCTCTCCCGTTGCGGAGCACAGGCTCTGGACGCGCAGGCTCAGCGGCCATGGCTCACGGGCCCAGCCGCTCTGCGGCATGTGGGATCTTCCCGGACCGGGGCATGAACCTGTGTCCCCTGCGTCGGCACGTGCTGCGGAACAACTAAGCCCGTGTGCCACAACTACTGAGCCTGTACTCTAGAGCCCACGAGCCACAACTACTGAAGGTGGCGCACCTAGAGCCCGTGCTCCGCAACAAGAGAAGCCACCTCAGTGAGAAGCTCGTGCACCGCAACGAGGAGTAGCTGCCGCTGGGCACAACTAGAGAAGAGCCCGCGTGCAGCAACAAAGACCCAACACAGCAATCAATCAATCAATCGATCAATCAATAAAAAAAAAGATGAATAAATAAATAAAAAAGATAAAAAAATTAAAAATAAATAAATAAATAAATAAGTGTATATGATTTCGTCCATATAAGTGTTCCCTGGTTTTGTTGGTATTTTTTTCTATCCTTTTAAGCCAGAGTAATCCCTTACATTGCACTGTGTTTTTCCCTTCTGGTATTTGTTGGCTTATAGTTTAGCTTGACCCTTATTTCATTTTATTTCCTTCTTTCAACCAACTCTTTTATGTTTTCCCTATCCCACATTAGCATATGTGTGTTGATTGAAGGAAATTAAGCTCCTTCTGTAGGCTATACCAAGGAGGCCTAACAAGCCAATATTCCTTGAGTACCAGTATAGGATTATCTTATTCAAAGAAATGGATTACAGTTACTACCCTGAGTCTCACTGATGGAAGTATTTTAAGCTCCTCTTCTATTCTCTTTTCAACAATTAAAAATCAACAAATGATAGAAAAGGACATTTAAAAATTACAGTATATGACAAATTAATGGAATCTCTTAAAGGTTGGCTTTCTTAATGATCCTGAGATATGAGCAGTACGTTTAAAGTAAGTATATTTTTAGTGAATAAAATTGTGCCTATAAAAGACAATGAGTTTTCTAACATTCTTGTTGGTTTAAATATTTGAGGTATGTTTTACATTCATTTTAATGCAGAGATTTTAGCTATCAGTTTGATGGATTTTGACAAATGTGTACACCCATGTATTTACCACCCCATTTGAGATACAGAACATTTTGCTTCTCAGATTTTGAAACTCCCATTTTCTTTTGTAGAAGACAATGAAGAGAAATCTTTGTGCTGCTTTAAATCTACTAAGTGTAATTGGTCAGTAATTTTCCTTTAACTTCCCATTGCTAGTTTATTTCCCATACTTTGTGGTATGTTTAAAATCTTATTCCAGTGATTGAATAACTAGCCAAAGATATTAGGATTGGGGTAGGGAAGTTTTTTCCTCTCTCATTGTCAGAGCCACATAACATCTGGGGGCTCATCCACCTCTATTCGTGTCCATAAGCTCTATATCTTTCCTATTACTGTGCGTTGACTGTTTGTGCTCTTTGCAGAAGTTGAATTCCTCCACCTGTGCACTCAATCTCATCTCCTCTTGGCCACTGTTTAACAATTTTCCTCTCTTCTTCAACAACCATATTTTCCACTTTTCTACTGGATTTTTCTCATCTGACTCAAACCTGCAGTTACTTTCCCACCTTATAAACACAAGAGAATAAAAACTTCTCTTGATTCTACTTTCCCCTTTGGTTATTGCCCAATTCCGTTCTCCTTCCTTTACAACAAGATCCCACAAAAGGACTTGTGTACTATTTCTCTCATCTTGTTCTTTCTTTAACTCACTTAAGCTTTTGCCTCTTACCCACCAGAGATGTTCATGTTGCTATGCAGTGGTCAGTTATCAAGCTTTATATCACTTATCAGTATCATGATAAAGTTAAACATGCTTTATTTTTATTTTATTTTATTTTTTTGCGGTACGCGGGCCTCTCACTGCTGTGGCCTCTCCCGTTGCGGAGCACAGGCTCCGGATGCGCAGGCTCAGCGGCCATGGCTCACGGGCCCAGCCGCTCCGCGGCATGTGGGATCTTCCCGGACCGGGGCACGAACCTGCGTCCCCTGCATCAGCAGGCGGACTCTCAACCACTGCGCCACCAGGGAAGCCCTAAACATGCTTTATTTTTAAACATGATGTTTTTCAGTTGCTTCCAGGAAACCACACTTTCTTTCTTTCTTTTTTTTCTCCCCACACTTTCTTTATTTCCTTCTGTATTAGTTGCTTCTTTTCACTTTCTTTGCTGATTTACTCTTCATCTCCCTGCCCTCCTAATGTTGAAGTTCTCCTGAACTTAGTCTTTACACCTTTTGCCTATTTATACTGCCTTAGTGATCTCATCTAATCTCAAGGCTTTCAAATATCTTTTTCTGATTGGAGTCCTGAGCTCTGGTTTTATATATCCAACTGCATCAGCATCTTTATTTGGATGTTTAATAGTAAACTTAGATTTAAGTTGTTCAAAATTTAGCCCTAATTTTCTGCTTGACTCAAATCTCTTCTCAGTTATCTTCATTTCTAGCAATGAAATTACTATTTAAACAGTATATATAACAAACCTTGAGTGCCCTCCCCAAATTTGCATCATCTCTAATGTTTTGTGATTTTATCCACTGTTGCTAATCATATCCGAGATCCATTTATCTATTAGAGCTGCAAAATGTCGATATTTTAATGCCATTCTTCTTTCTTACTAGTTGGAATACTTCTTTAGTGAAAAATTTCAGTATATCTGTTATTGGGTTTCCTGTTTCTATGGGAAAGGCAGGATAAATCCTTGATTCTTTCCCCTTATTTATAGGTTTTCAAAATAACTAGGTGGTTTCCAAGGATTTACCAAAGGAGATAGAAGAATATATGTATGTGTGTGGGTGTGGGTGTGGGTGTGGGTGTCTGTGTGTGTGTAGTGTCATGAACTTATGGATCTAAATGAATTTCTGGCTATTATTGTTGTTTTTAATCTATTTTGTTGTTTAAATTGTCCCATATTTGGCCAGTGGAAGCTTATTTAAGCTTTCATTGGATCCTTTTGACCCAACTTGAGTAGTCTTTGATAGGTTTCTTGCTTTCTACTGTAATAAGATGTACCAGGCTCTGTTTGTACATAGCTGGCCCCAGAGTTCCATTTTCTTTAGCCATTTCTTTTAGAAGACTTGATTGCTTTTATTGGAAAACAGTATCTGACAGACCATAATCAAGATGCTAGCAGTGCTGAGTTAGTCATTGTTTCTATGTCTTTTCAGTGGACAGAGCCAGGAAACATTTTATTGTTACTGTTGTTTTTTTTTTTTCCTAAAGATGATACCCACTATGAATTCAGATTGATACTTAAGATTCAAATTTAGTACTACAGGGTTTTTAACTTTATTGATCTCACCCCTACAGTCACAGGATACTCTTGGTGCTTAACAATACCAGCATAATTACTCATTAGAATTATCCCACAGTATGTACCCAACAGTCTCAGAATAACAATACTAATATTAAGTCCAAGGTATGGTCACTAAAAATAGTTTAAGCCTTTTTTCTTTTAGTTCTTGTTTTTGTTCACAGGGTGTATCCTACTAGGGATATATGATTAAAATCATTGGAAGATGGTTCCTAATTATGTTGTTATACTACTAACTGGATATACGGTTAGGTTCATTTGTTTTATTTTACTTGTGATTCTTAGGGGTTACATTTAAAAATTCATTTTTTCAATAATTATAAAAGACATTTATATGATTCCACAATTCTATCTGTAAAACAAAGTATATGCAAAAAGTATAGCTTCATAGATCATATTTCTTCCATTTCCTTTAAAGGAAACCTCCCCCCCCGCACCCCCCCCCCCCCCCGCCGACTTCATGGTTTACCTGTCCTTTAATTTTTTTAAAATAATAAGCAAATATTTACATATTTCTATTATCTTCTTAAAAAATAACCTTGTTTCAAGTAACAATATACTTTTAATTTTACTTATTAATTTCTGGGTTCCCCATGCTAGGAAGTATATTCTTTGAGGGTAGGAATTTTTTTTTTTTAAATAAATAAATTTCTTTATTTATGTTTGGCTGCGTTGGGTGTTCGTTGCTGCATGTGGGCTTTCTCTAGTTTCGGCGAGTGGGGGCTATGTTTGTCGCAGTGCGTTGGCTTCTCATTGCGGTGGCTTCTCTTTTTGCAGAGCACAGGCTCTAGGCGTGGGCTTCAGTAGTTGTGGCATGTGGGCTCAGTAGTTGTGGCGCACAGGCTTAGCTGCTCCGCGGCATGTGGGATCTTCCCGGACCAGGGCTCGAACTCGTGTCCCATGCATTGGCAGGTGGATTCTTAACCACTGCGCCACCAGGGAAGTCCCTTGTTTGTTTCATACTGTATATTCTCACAACTCAGAACAAAGTCTAGTTCATAATAGATACTCATTAAATATTTATATGAATAATTGGTGCATTGTGCTTTCATCGTGTTTTATCTTAATGCAATTTAAAGTTTCTGTGTTTATTAAAATATAATGCATTAGGATTCTTCAGTATATGCAAATCAATCAGTGTGATACACCATATTAACAAATTGAAGGATAAAAACCATACGATAATCTCAATAGATGCAGAAAAAGCTTTTGACAAAATTCAACACCCATTTATGATAAAAACTCTCCAGAAAGTAGGGATACAAGGAACTTACCTCAACATAATATCTTAAGGCCATATATGACAAACCCACAGCCAACATCATTCTCAGTGGTGAAAAACTGAAACCATTTCCTCTAAGATCAGGAACAAGACAAGGATGTCCACTCTCACCACTATTATTCAACATAGTTTTGGAAGTTTAGCCATGGCAATCAGAGAAGAAAAAGAAGTAAAGGAATCCAAGTTGGAAAAGAAGAAGTAAAACTGTCACTGTTTGCAGATGACATGATACTATACATAGAGAATCCTAAAGATGCTACCAGTAAACTACTAGAGCCAATCAATGAATTTGGTAAAGTAGCAGGATACAAAATGAATGCACAGAAATCTCTTGCACTCCTATAGACTAATGATGAAACATCTGAAAGAGAAATTAAGGAAACAGTCCCATTTACCATTGCAACAAAAAGAATAAAATACCTAGGAATAAACCTACCTAAGGAGACAGAAGACCTGTATGCAGAAAACTATAAGACACTGATGAAAGAAATTAAAGATTATACAAACAGATGGAGAGATGTACCATGTTCTTAGATTGGAAGAATCAACATTGTGAAAATGACTATACTACCCAAAGCAATCTACAGATTCAGTGCAATCCCCGTCAAACTACCAATGGCATTTTTCACTGAACTAGAACAAAAAAGTTCACAATTTGTGTGGAAACACAAAAGACCGTGAATAGCCAAAGCAATCTTGAGAAAGAAAAACGGAGCTGGAGGAATCAGGACCCCTGACTTCAGACTATTTTACAAAGCTACAGTAATCAAGCCAGTATGGTACTGGCACAGAAACAGAAATATAGATCAGTGGAACAGGATAGAAAGCCCAGAGATAAACCCATGCACATATGGTCACCTTATCTTTGAGAAAGAAGGCAAGAATATACAACAGAGAAAAGACAGCCTCTTCAATAAGTGGTGCTGGGAAAACTGGACGCTCCATGTAAAAGAATGAAATTAGAACACTTCCTAACACCATATACAAAAATAAAGTCAAAATGGATTAAAGACCTAAATGTAAGACCAGACACTATAAAACTCTTAGAGGAAAACATGGGCAGAACATTCTGTGACATAAATCACAGCAATATCCTTTTTATTTTTCTTTTAATTTTTTTTTTTTGCGGTACGCGGGCCTCTCACTGCTGTGGCCTCTCCCGCAGCGGAGCACAGGCTCTGGACGCGCAGGCTCAGCGGCCATGGCTCACGGGCCTAGCTGCTCTGCAGCATGTGGGATCTTCCCGGACCAGGGCATGAGCCCGTGTCCCCTTCATCGGCAGGCGGACTCTCAACCACTGCGCCACCAGGGAAGCCCCACAAGATCCTTTTTGATCCACTTCCTAGAGAAATGGAAATAAAAACAAAAATAAACAAATGGGACCTAATGATACTTAAAAGCTTTTGCACAGCAAAGGAAACCATAAATAAGACGAAAAGACAACCCTCAGAATGGGAGAAAATATTTGCAAACAAAGCAGCTGACACAGGATTAGTCTCCAAAGTACACAAGCAGGTCATGCAGCTCAATATCTAAAAAGCAAACAGCCCAATCCAAAAATGGGCAGAAGACCTAAATAGACATTTCTTCAAAGAAGATATACAGATTGCCAACAAACACATGAAGGGATGGTC
Organism: Leucopleurus acutus; assembly: GCF_964270905.1. Classification (NCBI taxonomy): domain Eukaryota; kingdom Metazoa; phylum Chordata; class Mammalia; order Artiodactyla; family Delphinidae; genus Leucopleurus; species Leucopleurus acutus. The sequence continues at coordinate 53,209,051 of NC_139146.1, forward strand.
AACATCACTAATCATTAGAGAAATGCAAAACAAAACTACAATGAGGTATCATCTCACACCGGTCAGAATGGCCATCATCAAAAAATCTACAAACAGTAAATGCTGGAGAGGGTGTGGAGAAAAGGGAACCCTCTTGCACTGTTGCTGCAAGCCACTCCACAGCCACTATGGAGAACAGTATGGAGGTCCTTCAAAAACTAAAAATAGAACTACTGCATGATCCAGCAATCCCACTACTGGGCATATACCCCGAGAAAACCATAATTCAAAAAGAGTCATGTACCACACTGTCCATTACACCACTTTACAATAGCCAGGACATTGAAGCAACCTAAGTGTCCATTGACAGATGAATGGATAAAGAAGATGTGGCACGTATATACGAATGGAATATTAATCAGCCATAAAAAGAAACGAAATTGAATTATTTGTAGTGAGGTGGATGGACCTAGAGTCTGTCATACAGAGTGAAGTAAGTCAGAAAGAGAGAAACAAATACTGTATGCTAACACATATATATGGAATCTAAAAAAAAAAAAAAAAAGATTCTGACGAACCTATGGGCAGGACAGGAATAAAGACGCAGACGTAGAGAATGGACTTGAGGACACGGGGAGGGGGAAGGGTAATCTGGGATGAAGTGAGAGAGTAGCATTTACATATATACACTACCCAATGTAAAATAGATAGCTAGTGGGAAGCAGCTGCATCACACAGGGAGATCAGCTCAGTGCTTTGTGCCCACCTAGAGGGGCGGGATAGGGAGGGTTGGAGGGAGATGCGAGAGGGAGGGAATATGGGGATATATATATATATACATATAGCTGATTCACTTTGTTATACAGCAGAAACTAACACAACATTGTAAAGCAATTATACTCCAATAAAGATGTTAAAAAAATAGAATGCATTACTTTATACTTCATTTAAGAGTGATAATATGCTGAAGAGCTCAAATTAGTATTCTAAAGTTTATTTTTACTGTTGTGTAATAATCTTTCCCAGTAACTAGTGAAAACAGTTTCTTAATGAAAGTAACAGAACATTCTTTGTAAGTTAACAATCACTGAATGTGTTTTTCTCATTGATTACCCAAATAATATTTCCCCAAACTCTGTGTCTGTTAAGTCTGTGCATATGTGTACATATGAACTGGTTTGTGAATATGGCTCAGTATAGATTTTAAATCTAACAGTGTATGGAGAATGTTTAAATGAAAAAAAGCATGTACTGTGGGGGCAGAGGATATATGGGAACTCTACTTTTCTGCTAAATTTGCCTGTGAACCTAAAACTGTTCCAAAGAATAAAGTCTAAAAAAAATCATGTACTATTTTAGTACTATTAGTACTACTAATACTATTTGAATTGGAATCCATGGCAGATTTACAAAGTTACAGTGATATCATTTAGTTTTGTGCCAGGAGCCATGTATAAAATTGTTGTATTTGTCTGTGATGTCATTATTTTAAGTTGCACATGCAAAAATCATTTTTCTAATATTAGTATTAAAGTGAAACAAGTAAATGCATTTAATAGAACAAGTATCCCGTAAATTGAACTATGTGTATGATTAGGTTGAACAGTGTAAAAATACTGATATTTGACCATGTTTAATTATATAAAGGTATATTGTAGATCATTGGAGATTTTAAAGTTATTTCAATAAATAATACTTGGATAACTAAGATTTGGAGGAAAATAAAATTAGATTCTAACCTTTCACCTTACATCAAAAATAAATCGGATTAAAAATTTAATAAAAGTGAAACCATTCAGGAGTTAAAATATAGGTGAATACTTATTAAAAATTACTAGCACTTATGACTAAGAACCTGTCAGTTCCCTTAATTAGTCTGACTAAAACTTGGTTCTTAATATTGGCAAGGCAAAAAGAATATCAGATGGAAGGAACTGTTCAATTATAGCTCTGGCTTTTATCTCTAGATATTTTTTCTCTCCTTAGGAAGGTCTCTCACTGTTTACTACTGTGATTGCCTGGCAAACGTGTGTGTGTGTGTGTGTGTGTGTGTGTATGCACACTTCTGTGTATTTGCACTTCTCTGTACTCTTCTTTTTCCTTTATCTAACTCTAATATGGAAGTATGCCTTTCCTTGAGTTCCCCCAAAGCTGAAACAAATTTTGGATGGCTTCATATCCTTTAGTTTTGATTAAAAGAATATATAGACAATAATATGCAGTTGGATAATTAGTTTATAAAGTCAATTTACCAGTTTGATTCTGTGGTTCCTTATATTTCTAATTCCCTATTTTTCTCTTGCTTTATTTCCCTATGTCAAAAGTCATCTTTGCTTATTACTGGTCATTAAATGAGTGTAGACTTTGGGTAATGAGTGCCGGATGGGGACTGGCAAGCTACAGAAGTTTTGTTACTTGAGGATTGTATATTTTAGGATGATTTTGGCTGCAAGTTATATAATATCTGAATTAAAGTAGCTTTACAAGTAGGAGTTTAGCATTTGAAAAGAAATTACCGTAAGTCTGTGACCAAATGGTTTCAAGGTTAGTTCAGAAGCTCAGTGATGTGTAGACTCTGTGTTAGCTTTTTTTCATTTTCTTGGCTTTCTGCTCATGCTACAAAGCTCCAAGTTTTGTATATCCTCGCATGATAACATCAAGAGTGAGGAGATTGGAGGGCTGTTGTTTTGCCTTTATGTCAGTCTCTCTTTCTTTGTTTTATCAGAGAGGAGTCCAACACATATTCCCAGATGTAAATTAAGTATGTAATATTTCATAAAAGAAACACAGATGGTTAGTAAACATATATGAGAATTTTAATCTCATTAAGGCTCTGGGAATGCCTGATTTAATTCTGTGTTGTTCCTGGAAATTATCAGACAGTGCCTTGATGAATCTAGCTAACACCTTCCTGCATTAGGATAGGAGTTAACAGATAGTATGAAAATGTGCATCAGAAGCTCTGATTGATTTGTTATAATTTTGTTTTTTAATGTATTAGGCATGTAACAGAGCTTCTAGTCAGCATGAAAAAATATACAAGGTAATCATACTCAGTGAACATAATTTTATTATCAGATTTATTAAATGTAAGCTCTTTTTTTAAGGATAAATAGACCTTATTTTAAATTTTACCATGGTAGTCCCATAATTTGTTTAATAATTCTCCTAATTATTGGCAGTTTGGGTGTTCTCAAATTTTTATTGTTGGTTAAACGATATTGCAATGAAAGTTCTTGACCTTTTTTATAGTTTTGGGAGTGTTGCTGTAGGATAAATTCTGAAAAGTGGAAATTCTGAGGTAAAAGCAATGAGCATTTAACATTTTAATTGATTTGCTAAAATTATCCTCCAAAAGTGTTGTGCTAGTTTGTACTCCCACAGAGGTATGAATGTGCCATTTCCTACACATCCTGTACAGGCTTTGTGTTTTTTTCCACCAGCTTGAAGTATAATTGACTTACAATAAATTGCATATATTTTCCCCATGTAGTTACATTTCCAGCAATCTTTCTTCTGCTTATAGGGCTTGTTTTTTTTTTTTGTGGTACGCGGACCTCTCACTGTTGTGGCCTCTCCCGTCGCGGAGCACAGGCTCCGGATGCGCAGGCCCAGCGGCCATGGCCCACGGGCCCAGCCGCTCCGCGGCATGTGGGATCCTCCCGGACCAGGGCATGAACCCGCGTCCCCTGTGTCGGCAGGCAGACTCTCAACCACTGCGCCACCAGGGAAGCCCTGCTTATAGGGCTTTAAAAACATTTCTAGTGGTACAGGACTTCTTGTCTGAACAAACTCTTCTGGTGTTTGTATATATGAAAAAGTTTTTATTTTGCCTTCATTTTTGAAAGGTGCTTTTGCTAGGTAAGAATTGTAGGTTAACAAGTTGTTTGTTTTTTTTTCCATACTTTAAATATGCTGCTGAAGTATTCCTTGGGGTGTATTGTATATGATGAAAAGTCTGCTGTCCTCCTTTTCTTTCCCCTATACTTAATGTGCCTTTTTTCCCCTCTTCTAGATGCTTTTAAGATACTCTGTTTATCCCTCATTTAAATCTGTTTGACTGTCATGTGGATTGGTGTAGTTTGTGTCTCTTGTCTTGAGGTTTATTGATCTTATGGAATCTATAGGGTTCATAGTTTTAATAAAATTTGGAAAAATTATAGCCATCATTTCTTCCAATAAGATTTTTTGTCACTCTTTCTTGGTTCCTCAGGGACTCCAATTACAACTGTGTTAGGCTGCTTGAAGTAGACCCACGGCTCATTATCCAATTTGGATAGTTTTTTTTTTTTTAAATAGAGTTTTTTGGCTGCGTTGGGTCTTCGTTGCTGCGCGCAGGCTTTCTCTTATTGTGGCGAGCAGGGGCTACTCTTTGTTATGGTGTGCGGGCTTCTCATCGTGGTGGCTTCTCTTGTTGCAGAGGACAGGCTCTAGACATGCGGGCTTCAGTAGTTGTGGCATGTGGGCTCAGTAGTTGTGTCTCACTGGCTCTAGAGCGCAGGCTCAGTAGTTGTGGCGCACGGGCTTTGTTGCTCTGTGGTGTGTGGGATCTTCCTGGACCAGGGTTTGAACCCGTGTCCCCTGCATTGGCAGGCTGATTCTTAACCACTGTGCCACCAGGAAAGTCCCTGGATAGTTTCTAATGCTTATTGTATTTAAGTTTGCTAATATTAGTCTGCCATGTTTAATCTGTCATTAATCTCATTTAGTGTATTTTTCATCTCATTCATTGTAGTTTTCATGTTTAGAATTTTGATTTGGGTCTTTAGAAAAGAACTTTAAACATGTCTCAATTAACATGCTTAATATTTACCCTAACTTAAATATCTAGAATATAATTGCAATAGTTATTTTAATATGTTTATTTACTAATTCTCTCATCTGTGCCATTTTTGGACTGGTTTTAATTGATTTTTATCCTAATTTGAGGTTGTATTTTTCTGTATCTTTGCATGTCTGGTAATTTTTCAGTGGGTGCCAGACATCGTAGATTTTACCTTGTTGGGTGTGGGTATTCCTAGTTATTCCTATAAATGTTCTTAAGCTTTGTTCTAGGACAGGTTTAAGTTACTTGGGAACAGTTTAATCCCTTTGGCTGGAACTTAAAAGCTTTTTAGGCAAGACCAATGTGGAGCTTAGTCTAAGGTTAATATTCCCTAGTACTGAGGCAAAACCCTTTTTAGTGTTCTACCGGGTGACACACAAATTATGGTTTTCTACTCTGTCTTGTAGGAATAAGCACCATTCCCTGCCCTGTGAAATCTTCAGGGATTGTTTTCACTAATTCTTTTGCATGTCTTTTTTCTTTGGCTTGCTGTAGTTTCCTTGCATGCATGAGCTGATCGGTAGTCAGCTAAAGACTCAAGGCACTCTTTCTAGATATCCAGGCTTCTCCCTCCGTGCAGCTTACTCTTCTCTGGTACTTAGTCCTGTATTCTCTACCCTCCCTTAGTCTCCTCAGCCTTTCAGTTCCATCTCTTCAACTCAGGACTGCCAGTCTCTGCCTGGGTTCTCTCTTCCTGCACCTTGTTCTGGAAGTTCTCTCCAGGAACTAATTTAGGGCAGCCATAGGGCATACTTTGTTTGTTTCTTGTCTCTCAGAGATCACTGTAGTTTGTTGCCTAGTGTTCAATGTCTTGAAAGCTGGTGTTCCTTACATTTTGTATGGGTTTTCAGTTGTTTTGGGGGAGGATGGTACATCTGGTCTCTATAATTTCATCTGTGGCTGGAAATGTAAGTTCTGACTTACTAAATTTTCGCCAAAAAAAACAGAAGGAGATTTTTTGTTTGTTATGTCTTGAATGCTTATCACTACTTAAAGTGAAATTCACATATTTGTGTTAAATTTGAGTGACTTACTTTATATATATTACTGATGTTATGCTGATTGGATATAAGTTTAATTTATGTGATCTTACGAGTATTGATCACACACAAATTCATGGATAGCAGAAAGACATGTATGTAGGTATTTGGGTGTTCAGAGTTCTGGAATCTGAGACCAAATCCTAATGGTAGGTTTTGGCAGAGGAAACTAAGGCCAAAACTTGACGTTGGTCTATCTCTAGTTGGCACGGTACCTACCTGTTTTAACTCTAGTATATATTTTCACCATATATTTGTAAAGCTATGCTCTCTTTTTTATCATTATAACTTTGTGAGATATCTTTTACCTTTTATTTTCCAAATGAGAACACAGAAGGTAAGTCATTTTGATTCTTTTGTGTTCTTTTTAATGACAGTACAGTGCTATTTTTCTTTTTCTTTTTAAACTAGTGCTATTTTTAAACAGTGCTGCTTTTTAAACAGTGCTGCTTTTTAAACAGTGCTATTTTTCTTTTTCTTTTTAAACTAGTGGGCAGACTGATGGAATCATGGGTAATTTTGTTAGAGATTTTTGGATTATGATCAATAATAATTTTGAAGAATAACCATGATATAGGTCATGCATTGGTTTCTGTAAAACAAATGGCAGGCCGACTTCAGTTGATAAAAACATTGTGTTTTACAAGTTTCTTTGTAAATTAGTTGTTTGACTCTGACCATGGGTCATCTCTCTGTCTATTAACTGATCCATCAATTGCACCAGTGTCATAAATAATGGTTAAGTTCTACAATTAGCTTAAAAAAGACTATGGTCTAGCTTAAATGGTGTTGACAGTAATTGTGGAACCAGTTGAACCCTGAGCTGTTCAGAGAACAGGATCCTAAGGAGGTCATCATTGGATTTATTATTGCAGGTAAACTGGGGATTGACTGGTGGTTTTTTGATGTTGGAAGCTCAGGGAATGGGATTAAGGGCTGAAATGGTACTATGGCAACACTGCAAGGAGTTACCCTGGTGGGAGGTGGAGCAGAAATGTAAAGTTATGCTTGTATTAAAATGGAGAAACTATCCAAATCAGCCTGAATTTTTCATTAGCGTATAATTTAGATGTTTGAATTTAGGATCTGAAGAAAATTTTTTCAGATGTTAAATAATTATACTGTTTTTTTTCATTCTTAACTTTCATGAAAACATATACCAGTTTGCCTGTGTTCTCTTGTGTTTTTGTCATCATCCATCTTAGATGATAAGATCAAAGTTATTAAAACAAGGAATGTGTTAGTATACTAGAAGTAGCTCACACTTTTGAGTGTTTACTATATACCGGGCACTGTTCTTTACACATCATATGAAATAAATTAATTTTCACAACCCTTTGACGTATGACTTTTATTACCATTTTGCTGATGAGAAAACAGGAGCACAGAGCATTAAGTAATTTACTTAAGGTCATTTGACAAATAGTAGATTTGGGATATCTGTGTGGTCTGGAGACTGAGTCTGTGCTCTCAGTCACTGTGCTGTTTGTTTTAACAATTTTGGGATGAAGAGAGAAACACAGGCAGCTCATGCTTAATTGTTAATGTTATCATTTCTGAGAGTTTGGGAATCAATTTTTACAGAATATCCAGGTTAGGATGATGGTGAAGAACTTACGTTTTAGAATTATTTAGAATTTACTTTCACTATTAGGTCTTCTAAATAGCTATATACAAAATAGAATAAATTATTAACCCTCTCATTGCCTTAGCTTTTTCATTTTTAAAAGTTGAGATTAACAGTAGTTACCTTTCTTGTGATGCATTCTTTCCCCTCTGAAGCATTATGCTAAGCTATTTTAGTATTATTTTCAAGACAGGAAGACCCTGGAATTGTTTTCAAGGAGCGCATCTGCTTTGACTGACTCACATATCAGACCTTGGATGATAGGTGTTGTTTTGGTGACAGGTGTCCTTTGGGAAAGTCTCTGCTTACAATGTCAGTGAAAAGACTGTGGTTTTCCTCTCCATCTCTGTGTTACGTATTTTGTTTCAGAATATGTGAAATGGTACTTTAAGAGTATTGGGCAATCTTTTCTTCATAAATAAGTTCCCCAAAATGTGTATTAAACCTACCAATATAGTTGGGGTGAAGCTCATTTATTTAGGCTTTGAACTTCAGCAGTAATAACATTGATATATAAAAACCAATTATTTTGGTTCGAAACATTTTTATTGTCTAATACTTCTGTGCACTATGAACGCATTTTTAATTTAAACTTTTTCATAACCATATGTAATGGGCAATTTTATTTTCCTCACTGTACAGAGGAGAAATATGAGGCTAGAGAGAACGTAAGTAGTGAAGTCAGATTTTGAATACAGTCTGTCGCTTCCAGAGTCTGAGTGCTTAACTGTGATGATAAATCACCTCTCCTGGGTTTTGAGGTCTTAAAATTGTGTATTTAAAAATAAAAGAGGAAAGACAGATTTATCATTGTTGCATCATGGCAATCAGGACAAGAATTGTATAGCCCAGGCCTCCGGAGTAACTGAGACTGGAAAGTCATTGGGAACCGAGGCAGTTCTGTTGCTGTATCTTTCTGTGTGCTCACTCCTATCTCTTTCATTATTTTCTCTCTCTGCATATTGGCTTCCTCCATTCTCCTCACCACCTGGCCCACCTTGACTGCTCATAAAATGGTACCTTCAACACAAGTGTCTTTACTACCTTAAAAATCCAGAACCTTGGCCAAGTGACGCAGCTTTTCATGATCTGATTTGTAGTTTCCTGTGAGATAGAATTTTGTCATCCTGGTCAGGCTCTGGATTATTTTCTTCTGGGTCGAGTGTCTGTCCTTTGGTCACATAGCTGTGGCGGGGGTGATAGGTTGAGGGAGGGGACACATTCAGGGATCTACACTAATGTTGGTAGGTAGTTCTCAGGGAAAGAGGCAGAGGCTGAATAGAGTCCCAAAATACGTCTATATTAATATGTATCAGATTTTATTAAGCAGTATCATAAAAATACACAATACAAATATCAATACAAATGCAATAAATAGCATAAAAATAAAACAATAAAAGTAAATACAACAAAATAATGCACAAATACAAAATATAAATACAAATGTAAAATGCAAAATAATATATATGTTACAGGTACAAGGAACTGAAATCAGTCTTTCAAAAGGTGACTTCCTGTAAGGTTGTGACAGTCAAGGAAAGACTGATGAACTGTTCTCAATTGAAGGAGACTAAAGGGACATGTGGACTAAATTTAACACATGGTCCTAGATTGAATCCTTTTGCTACAAAGAATATCATTGGGGCAACTGCACATATGGAATGTGTTCTGTGGATTAAATAGTAGGGAATATAGAGTATCAGTGTTAATTTCCTAATTTTTGTGGTCATACCATCACTATATAGGATGACATGTTTATAGGAAAACCTGCTGAATTATTCAGTGATAATGGGACAACATGCCTGCAACTTATTCCCAAGTGATTCAGCTGGGGGGAGAAAGCTTTTTGTTTATTCTGCAACCTTTGAAAATATTTCAAAATAAAAAGTAAAAAAGAAAAAAAACTGTAACTTCTTTAAACTGGATATGTAATTTCTTTAATGGTACCAGAAGAATTTATATAAAAGAATCCTCTGGGTAAATGTTTTTGAAAAGAATATTCAATAGTCATTTATTTATTGAGCATTCCTTTATTTGTATTGTCAGTGCAGACTTTCCTGCAGTAGGTTTGCATAATTGGATATGTTTACTAAGGAACTCTACATTGTTTGCTGTACGTTATTTGAAGATTTACTTCATGGGATTTCAGATTCTATTTTCAGATTTCTTAATTCACAGATTTTAATGAATAAGAAGTATTTATAATTTGCTCATGCATTTTCAGTTATTGGTGACTCCTTTTAAAATTTCTCTACTAGCCTCCCCCATTTCTAAAATCTGCAGTTTCCTGTGAAGTTGTAAAGTGTGAGCAGTCAGAATTGTCTGCTCCTTTGTAGGATATTGGGAAAATGGTTTAATGGAAGCTAATGGTTTGTATTGTATTTGGTTTAAGTATTTTCCAACTCAGTGTCAACATAAAGTAATTCTAATTATGGTGCTTTCTAGTCATATTTTATGATCAAAATGTTGAAGATATATTAGATATAGAGTATACTTTTGTTATATGAATATACTTTTGTTTTATTTTGAGGGTTATATTTTATTTTATTTTATTTATTTATTTTTTTTGTGCTATGTGGGCCTCTCACTGTTGGGGCCTCTCCCGTTGCGGAGCACAGGCTCTGGACGCGCAGGCTCAGCGACCATGGCTCATGGGCCTAGCCACTCTGTGGCATGTGAGATCTTCCCAGACTGGGGCACGAACCCGTGTCCCCTGCATCGGCAGGCGGACTCTCAACCACTGCGCCACCAGGGAAGCCCTCGAGGGTCATATTTTAAAACAGACGTATGTATTAATTTTTGAATGATAATTCCAGAGAAAACATAATTCAGTGTATTTATTCAGTTTACGCTCAACTTTCTTAGGAGTCAGTTCTTTTATAGCAGATGTACTATAGATATCTTTATAAGCTTTTTAAATTGTCTTTTTTATATCTTAATTATTTTGTTAAGCACATATTTTGATAGATATCTATACACTCATTCTAGGCTTTCTAGAGTAATTCAGTAGCTAGAAAGCCACACCTAGTTTATATATGGTAATTAGCTTTATTTTCTGAAATATGTTGATCCTAAAGCCACAGAACTCTACTTCTGGGCTCTTTGTGTTCACGTGGTAAAAAGAATTTCCTAGGATATTGTTTTTTTAATGTGTCACATAAATGAAACAGTTGCCATTTGTTCCAACTGACTGGACCATTTCCAAGACAGGCTTCCTCTCTGCTCTGTCAATCATCATGTTTTTCATTCTAGAATTTCTCTCTAACTCTTGGATCTCTTCCAAGATAGGGGCAGTTTCTGAGCATCTCAGTGGCAGATATTTTCCAGGTATTATCTACAGGTTTCAAAAAATGTCAGTCAGAAGAGGAAGAGGGATGGGCAGAAATAGGGAAATAGAAAATGGGAAATAGAAATAGACAGGAGGAGTGGAGGCAGTGAGGCAGGTCCCTTTAAAAATAACTTTAAAAAAGGACATTTAGAGGCTTCCATGGTGGCGCAGTGGTTGAGAATCTGCCTGCCAGTGCAGGGGACACGGGTTCGAGCGCTGGTCCAGGAAGATCCCACATGCTGCGGAGCAACGAAGCCCCTGTGCCACAACTGCTGAGCCTGCGCTCTAGAGCCCACGAGCAACAACTACTGAAGCCCGCGCGCCTAGAGCCAGTGCTTCACAACAAGAGAAGCCACCGAAATGAGAAGCCTGTGCACCGCAGCGAAGAGTAACCCCCGCTCGCCGCAACTAGAGAAAGCCAGCGCACAGCAGCGAAGACCCAACACAGCCAAAAATAAATAAATTAAAAAAAAGGGGGGGCATTTAGGAAAGAAAAGAGTAAGGCATTGTTTAGAACAATATAATATACAAGTGCTAAAGTGGGCCTTCTAGATTAGTGCTTTCCAGATTACCTCTATGGTGAAGAACCAGATATTTTGTTACCAGTTCATTATGGATAGGACCTACATGGCAAGTAAATTTACCTCATGCTTGGGGTCAAATTCCTTGAAAGCATTGTCTAATTGCTATAAAGGTTTCTAAATTCTGAAATTTCTTCATTTCTGTGTATATTCTACACCATTGTCAGTTTGCTGACTGACACTAGTCTGCTGACCACATGCAGAGTAGTGGTTTTTCCTAAAACTTTGTTTCTTCATTTGTACCCAAGGTTATTTAGCTTAGAAAAGTGAAATGATTTTCTCTATATTTCTCTACAGCTATTAAAGTTTTCTTTTTTAGTTTCAGTAGAGAACAGCTCTACTCAAAAGTAAAATTTGGTCTTTTGTGTGAGGGTGATGTTCATTGTCAGTATATAAAAGTCAGAAAAATATGCCTCTAGGGTTTGGCGCTCTAAGAGATTTCTACTTTCTGCATTATGGATTTCTGAAATAAGCTTTTGTATGATCTTATAATTTTGGAATCTGAAAAAAAAATTAATAAAGATACCAAATAAAACAATACCAAAGCAAGAAAGATCAGAAATATTGAGGTAGAAAAAGCATAATAATTTATAAAAACTATTAGTTTTATATAATTAGAGTATTGGGTTGATTTGGGGAAAGTGTCAATAGTTAAAGCCTAAAAGATTGTCAGGGACAAGATTGGGAAATGGTATGTAATTCTTAAAAAGTTAGCTTTTTATTTGCTAGACAGTGAAGGGCAGTTGGAGAATTTTATATAATGAAGCAATACGGAGTAGGTTGGTTTTTAGCAAAGAAAATTTTTAGTGTTTTCTCTCTGTATATACTTTAAAGTAAGATTTAGAGGATCTACTTCAGTTTTGTAAAATACTTTAGTTCTAAACACTGTAATCATGTCTTTCAACTATAAGTAATGACTTAAAAGGTAGAAGAACAGAAATACGATGCAGTAATTGAGGTTAGTATTTAGTGTGTTCTGAAATACCCCTGTCACTAAGTATTTGGTAAAAATGTATAATAATTGAGGCAGTACATTATGCTGTTGAGTGTAACCAAACTGCTTGGGTTGGAATCTCAGCTCTGACATTCATTATTTTTTCAGCCTTAGGCAAATTACTTAACCTCTTTGGGCCTTGGTTTTCTTATCTATAAAATGGCAATACATAATACTTTCCTTATAGAACTGTCATGAAGTTAAATGGCTGTGTGTGTGTGTAGATATGACATATTTATTATATAATGTGCAATAGGACCTGATAAATAATGAGTTAAATAAGTACTTTTACTGCTGCTGTTATGATTAGAAGACATCTCATTAAATAAATTTTATAAACATTTAAGAATGTGAGTATAAAATACCAAACATGCACCAGTTATGATCAGAAAATTACCAGCTGCTGTATTTCACATTTTACTTTCTTCTGTTTGTAGAGAATAAAATAATGAATTTAAGTATACTTAACTTAGTGTTTTCTCTTTTATAGTTTATCAGAGAAGATATGAAATATAAAGATGCTACTAATAAACACAGCCATCTGCACAGAGAAGACAAGCATATAACTGTTGAGGATTTATGGAAACGATGGAAAACATCAGAAGGTAAGGCTGTTTTAGTGATCTGAATCCCTGAGCTTTTTCTCAGCTCACTAATTGCATATGATTTACAAACAAATCAAAATAACATTTCTGTGAGGATATTTATATTTTAGTAAATAATTGTTTCATTTTTTATTTTGAAATATGATTTTAATTTTTCTTAGGATTTATTAAAGGTCAGCCTGTTTTCAGATAATTTGATACCTTATACTAGAATAAATAAGGTAACGCATGTCTGAGAGCTTAAAGTTGTAGAGCATTGTTTCATCTGTTAAATGGCATTATTAGAAAAGGTTTGTCAAATAAACATGTGGATCCCAAAGTTTAATTTTTTTTTAATTTATTTAATTAATTTATTTTTGGCTGTGTTGGGTCTTCGTTGCTGTGCGTGGGCTTTTTCTAGTTGCGGCAAGCAGGGGCTACTCTTCGTTGTGCTGTGCGGGCTTCTCACTGCGGTGGTTTCTCTTGTTGTGGAGCACGGGCTCTAGGCGCACGGGCTTCAGTAGTTGTGGCACGTGGGCTCAGTAGTTGTGCACGGCTTAGTTGTTCTGTGGCATGTGGGATCTTCCCAGATCAGGGCTCAAACCCGTGTCCTCTGCATTGGCAGGCGGATTCTTAACCATTGTGCCCCCAAGGAGGCCCCACCGAAGTTTTTTTTTAATTACGGAGAACAGTTCCTAAAGTCTTTAGAAGGCAAAGTCTGCTGATGATAAAGACTGCATGATACAGTTGTGTAATTTATATTTTATTCCTTTTTCTACCCTTAAGTCCTCAAGCTGTCTTACGGATAGTAATTTTTTAGGGCAGGAAAAGTGTATGGCCTAAAACCTCAACTTGATCCCCAATTGTAGAAAGCTACATAAAAAAAAAAGTCTGTTTTTTTTTCTTTTTCTTTTTTTAGTGACAGTGTCAAACAAAATGTCTTTTTCCTAATGTTTCTATTCTTTTGTCAAAGTCAAGCAATTATATTGTAGCATATATTTTTCTCTGCCAGTTTGAATAGCGAAATGAAATTAAAAAGAATGTGGGACAGATTACCAAGTAGGAGTTATGAAAAAATAACAAAGTTTACTAGACTATCAGTGGTAACATTTGGAAATGAGAAAATACAGGAAACTATTCCATCAACTCAGTATTATTATTAATATAGAAGAAGGTTTGCATGGGAGGGGAGGGATAAATTGGGAAATTGGGATTGACATATACACACTACTATGTATAAAATAGATAACTAATAAGGACCTACTGTATAGCACAGGGAACTCTTCTCAGTACTCTGTAATGACCTATATGGGAGAAGAATCCAAAAAAAGAGTGGATATATGTATATGAAAACTGATTCACTTTGCTCTACACGTGAAACTAACGCAACGTTGTAAATCAACTATACTTCAATAAACATTTTTTTAAAAAAGGTGTTCTTATGGTTTTGTTTTCACTTTCTAAAAGAGGCATCTGATGAAATACTCCGGGAAGAAGAAAAAGAAAGAAGGAAAAAAATACCACTGACTTTAATGAAAGATACATAGACTTAAAAAAAACCTCTCCATTTCCTTTCCCCATATTATTTTAAAGTAATATGAACTTGGGTAGGAATAGAAATAAATAATGAGTATACTTATTTATTTAATAAGTATAATATACTTATTTATTTAATAAATAAATGAGTATAAGTTTCATGGGGGAAAGTGCTAGAATGGTCAAAAACTCAGTAAGACTATTTATATGAGATATCTCAGCAATATGTAGATATTAGTAAAGGACTTGGAGATCCAATGGAGTCTGTTGCCACTAGTATATTCTAGATTTGGAGTTTGTGGTAAGCTGAATGGAGCCCACAAAACTAACTACGTTTGAATGAAGGAAAAAAAAAAGATTTGACCACTTCTCACCACCTGTTGTGCTACCACCGTGGTTCAGCCCTCATCCCTTTCCTGGATAATTGTGGTAGCTGCCTGAGGGTCTCCTTCTGTATACTTGTGCTCTTTTGAAATTTGTTCTTCACTTAGCAGAGTAATCTATTTAAGATATAAATCAAATTTGCTCAATACCCTGTAATGGCTCAGAGTAAAAGTTAAAATCTTTACAAAGATCTGTAAGGCTCTACATGATCTGTCCTCTCCTGCACCCTCCTCTCTTCCGTTTTCTGTCTTTTCCATTTCTCTCACTCAATGTGCTCTGCCCAGATGGAATCCTTGCTGCAGGAATGCAGATGTCCTCCTGGCTAATTCGTTATCTCTTTTTCGGGCTCTTCTCTCCTTGAGGCCTACCCTGACCACTCTATCTAAAATCGCAAATTGCAAACCATGTCCCCCTGCCCCCCTCTTGGTCATTTGGCACCCTTGTTGATCCCTCTTACTTAGCTTCACACTTTCTTTACCCCATGTCAGGAATCAGCTTCTAAGTTATAATATAATTGACTTATTTGTTATGTTTGTCTCCCTTCTGTCCCCTACCCCTGAAAATGTTAGCCTCAGAAAGCGGGGTGGGGGGAGGTCTTTGTCTATTTTGTTTATTACTGTGTCCCAAATTCAAGGGGATTCTGTACTTAAACCCCATTTTGATTTCCCACCCTGGTGAGTTTTGTGGGATCTTTTGTGATTTATGAAAATGTATGTTTGTTATCAGCTTAAGGTCTTTTCAAGTTAAATAGCTTCTTAAGTCTCTTTTTTCCTAGGCTTTCACCTTAATTTCCACCCCCTAAGATTTTACCATTATGGTGATGAGACGATTTCCCCCTAAGCCTTCAAAGAGTTGGCCTAAATTATCTGCTTTATGCTTCCTTTTCTCCAAACCCCAGTCTCTCACATAACCTTCTTAGGGGATTAGGGCTTGGGAGGAAGTATCTTAGGGCTTGGGAGGACGTATCTTAGGGCTCCTACTAAAACAGCTGCATAGGAGGGAAGAGAGAGGAGTTGAGTGAAATAAACCTCTACTAGAAGCTTTATGGTGACCTGATTGATTTTCTCAGTGTCATTTTTCTCAATTGATTTTACCATGTCATAGTCTTTTAATTTATTACAGGCTTCATGTAAAAAGGCAGAGCATTGTTGTTAGATCAATGGTTTTTAAATCATAGCCTGACAAGCCCCGGGTTTCCTGGAGGTATCTCAGGAACAGGGATAAATGGGTAGAGTTCTGCTTTTATCTGGTATATTCTGTTTCTGTTTAAGATTTCTCTTGAGAAACAAAAAGTAATTCTTCTGAAAAGGTTTGGAAATTGTTGATAAAGAGATTAGAATGCAATAACATGTAATATAAGGTTGTTTAGTTGAATATGAATATAGGTACATACACACATATATGCACACACATGCATACACACACAAACATACAGTCATACTTTGCCCGTCATTGTTGTGTCTTCAGTGCCTGGAACAGTGCCTTATTTACTTTGATTTTCAGTAAAGATTTGTCTAATGAATTGAATGAATGAGTGTATAGTGCCCCATGAGCATTGCATTCTCAGTAATTCAGTTCATACTTTGAGTACAGGCATTTCTGCCATAATGAAATATATGCACTCCTGGAAAACTTATGCTTTGCAAAATTATGAACTTAAAAATTAGAATTTATGGGAAAAATCGGGGTTGGAGCAGACTACTGAAAACCTGTGCAATGTTGTAATCAGAGCACTAACAGTACTAATAAAACTACAGGTAAAAAAGACGTGTTAAATCCCTAATCAGTAAATACTGTAGTAGATATAGGACTTTACCTTAAAAAATAATTAAAGATAACTTATTAAAAGGAGGTAGGGTTGAAGTTGCTAAATTATGGAGACAAGGGCAATGTGCACAAAGATGAGAACTGAGCAACAAGCATTTCTAAGAGCCTGTGGCCAGATTGAGCTAAAAGGAAGAAGGAATGGTGAGCAGACATCATGTTCATAGCTTTGTTGTTCTGGTATGGAAGGACTAATGAACTCTCTGATAGGATTATACACAGAAGGTGGTGTTTGTGGTAGGCTGTGAGGGTTGACCAGGAGTTCTGGAAGGGGATAATGAGGTAGACCATAAATGGTAGCCCCCATATAGCTCCTCCTTCAGTTACCTGAAAATTTGCTAGAAATGGAAGTGTAGGTAGCGTACTAAAGGAGACGTGTGGGCTTTCAAGCTAAATCCTGGCCCTTCTGTTTATGAACATTAAGACATTTGGCACATTTAAAAATTCACTTGTAAAATGCAATTCTTGTGTGATTTAAATGAGTAGTGTAGTAAAAGTGCCTGGCATAATTCCTGGCAACACTCGATAGGCACTAAGTAAGTGTTGACTTACTTACCTTTGTAATAATGCTGAACGAACTAAAATGTTCAGCTCTATTTAAAGTTTTGTAAGGTTTTTGATTCAGTCTCTTAATATTCATCAATAAAATGAATAGATATATTAGATTACATACTCACCATTGTAGTGTGCAATTCTCTGGTTGGTAAAATGTACCTGAGATCTTTATGGAATATTGTCAGTGGGGAAAAAGTAAAGTTGTGTTCCTCAAAAATTGATACTGATCTCATATAGAAAAATTTCACCATGACCTGAATGTACTTTTTGTGTGTGTGTGTAGAGAATGCTTGGTTAATTTGTACATGGCAACAGTCTAATACAAATGAAAGCTATTTGAAAAACTAGTATTAGATTTCAGACAGATTTTGATAAACTGGATCAGTTGTTAAAATTAATGAATGAGCAGTTAAATAGTAGCCAGCTACCTCATGAAGGAAAATATAGATAGAAAATTATTGGTTATGTATAAGATCTAGGGACCATAGTAGATTAAAAAACTGATTAAGTAATGTACTGTTTTTAAAAATGATAACTCATTAGGTTAAATAGTTATTTTAACATGTGACACTCATGAGGTAATCTTGCCATCCTGTTCAGCACAGGTCTTATCTTACCTAAGGTTATTGTGTAATTTTGGGCTTTACAGATTGAATAGACATCTGGAAAATTTGCTGAAGGTTTATTATTATTATTGTTTATTGATTAGAAATTTAAAGGAACTGAAATTGTCTGAGAGAATGAAAGATGTCGGCCTTTAATGATGGATGTTTTGAAGTGTATATAAAGCCTAGCTAGAGATAAATGACTAAGAGTGTTTTCTTTCTGTTTAGGAAAGCAAAAATGTAAATGTTACATAAAGGAAATATAAACGAAAAGAATTCCTGACTATGGGTGTTAAATTTCTAAAAGTAAGGAAGATTATAACTGTCTCTTTTGTATAGATCCTTGATATTCATAAGGATTTTCTTCTGGGTGTGAAAGTATAAATGGATCTCTAAATGTTGATAAAATCTATCTGCTTTTTCATGTGTATGTTGTTGGTTACAATGAGACTGGAATGAAAAAAAATGTAAAAGGATCAGTGCACATTGCTTGACATTATCAGCAGAGTAACTCAAAATGTAGATCATTATAGATAATAAGGTAGCCATTATCTTTGTGGCGTCCATCAACACAATATTGTATATTTACAGTAGTAGATATAGCAGTCACTATGGTGACTGATATTCATTTATACAAGTAAGTATAAGATAAGGCCTTGTTTTTCCAGGAGTTTACGATATTGTTACATGTGCACAGATGAAATGTTAAATAACAGTACAGGAAGGTTTGATTAAATACTAGGTCAGTGGTTCTATTGTGGGAGTTTAAGAGAATGAATAGATTTATTATGAGGAAGTCTTCATTAGGGAGGTGAATCTTCAGCAAGATTTTGAAAGAGAGAACATTTTCTTAGAAGTGAGAAAGAGAGAGGGATATACATACAGGTTAGTAGATTAAAATGAGTAAATGAATAGGTGTAATTCCAGACTTTAGTCCTAAATCCCTCAAATAAGCACAGTTTATAAGTCAGAAATGTAATTTTTGTTTGTTTGTTTGTTTTGTTTTTTTGGCCGTACACGGGCCTCTCACTGTTGTGGCCTCTCCCGTTGTGGAGCACAGGCTCCGGACGCGCAGGCTCAGCGGCCATGGCTCACAGGCCCAGCCGCTCCGTGGCATGTGGGATCTTCCCGAACCGGGGCACGAACCCGGGTCCCCTGCATCGGCAGGCGGACTCTCAACCACTGCGCCACCAGGGAAGCCCAGAAATGTAATTTTTTAGTGTACGACACAAGAATAAATCATTGTTTTAATATTTGTCTTTTGCTATTAACATGTAGTGCTTAACCTTTCTGTGTCTTGGTTTTGTCATCTGTTAGGGGTAAAGGTTATCTATTACATCAAAGTGTTGAGGATGACATGAATTTGTACATGTAAAGTGCTTAGACTAGTGCCTACTACATAGCAAGTGCTCAATGACTGTCCGTTGTTACTATTTTTGTAAGGCAGGTGTGAAGGTGGCACATGGTGGGGATGTTGGAGACTAATATTTCTGAGTTGGGGAATAGTAGAAAATAGGGTTAGTTAGACAGGGAGTCCAGACTAGTGAGCCTTGATGTTTAAGTCTGATGAACTGCTTTAAGAATGACAAGTAAGATTCCACTGATACACCAGTGCTTACCAAATGATAGTGATTGCCTGGAGGACTGTATTAAGGATGCTTGATCTGTGCCTGGTCTCAATAGCAAAGAAGGATATTACTGTAGAAATTACTGGTTGGCAATATTTACTACGTATGTGGGAGGTGGTGTAGTGTATTTTAACATTTTTATCATCCTTGCACTAAATATTAGGAGCTATTACAGCTTCTTGTTTTAGAAAGTCATATAATATGGAAGAGTTATAGGATGATGAATTCACTATAGGCAGGAAAATCAGCTGTGAGTTTAATGTAATGTGGATTTGAGTGGGAAGAATGAAAATACAGATACTGAAGATACACAGCTGAAGAATATGTTTTCTGTCCTCCACCTGACTGTAGTCTATCATTGGAGAAAGTTCTGTTGACAAGTAATTAAAGGATGTGATACTATCTGTAATCAAGATAGGTAGTAGGCACTGTGGGTTAATAGAAAAAGAAGTATGTTAGTCTGCCTGCAGAAGTCAGGTAAGGCCAGAGGAGTTAGTTGTGTATAAAGGGACATTTACTTTTTTCACCTTTTGTCACCCTTCCCTGGGAAGGACTCTACTGGATTAATAGCTTTCAGGATATTTGTAATTAATATAGCACATTTTAAAAACACAAGGCACTTAATATGCTTCAAATGCTTATGCTGTTTTATTAGCCCAGATGTTTAACACTTTTCCACTTTTATACAATACTTTTAGTTCTAGGAGAAGCAGTTGTTAGCCATCTATAGAGGTGCTGGGTTTTCATTGTCCACAGAAAGTGGTTTATACAAGGGAAGGCCTGTCCTTGAGGTAGAGTCTGGTTTCAGAATGACAGATGTCATTATTTGCACCACTAACAAAAGTCTTTTGTTGTCAAAGTTTCTTTTATGTAGAGAGTAGTCGACATGAACGTATTGTTCATTTATTCTATCAACCAACATTTAAGTGTATTAACATGGGTTTTTTTCTATAACAGTAGCATAAATATTACTTGATCAGTTGGTAAATTGATCATTTTGCAAACACTGCTTTATATTAATCAGGATTGATTTTTGTACTTTGTATGAAGTATGTTTTTATTCCTTTTAATCAGATAGCTTTCTTTGTATTATATAATTATCCAAATGAATTCAGAGCACTCGCAATAAATTGCTAATCTTTCTTAATCTTATTCTATGTTAGTATTTCAGTCTTTCTGTACCCTTAATTTCAGATCTCTTCGTCAGGACTGTTTTGGTTTTTATTAGTTTAGTTGTCTTCTTTTCTCTCTCTTTCTCCTTCTCTTTTATTGTTGGCACTCTTCCTGTTTTACTTCAGGATACTTGACTTTTGGAGACTTAGGGTCATTGCATGTACTGATTTTCTGGGATTAATTATGACTTTTTAATCTATAGAAGATACTTGACTTTGAGATAGCTCTGTCTTCCTTTATAGTTCTTTCTTGGTTTTGTTCTGAAATAGAGACCACCTCTCAGAATAGGATGCAGCGACCGACTGCCTATTACATCTCTCTGTACTTTGGGCTTTAGAAAACTTGACAATTTCTATTCTGTGTGGACACATGAATTAGATACATTGTGAGCCTTCATTTTTTCTCAAATAACAAAAACCCAACTTTTATATATTCATCATATGATGACACTTTTCTTATAATTTAAGGAAGTACTATTCTAAAATTGTGAATTTGCCTTATGGTTTTCTGTATACCTGAATTATTCTACATTTCTCCTCTGCTGTGTTCACAGACTCAAGGGATACCTCAAGTTTGGAGTACAGTAACAGAACCTTCTGCAGAAGGTAAAAATGAGGGCTGTCCACTTTTCACTGTGATGGACTATCTAGAAAACAATAGGCTTTCTTGAACATCTTATTGTTCTTTCCTCCCTTACCCCACCAACTGGGAACCAGTTCCACATGGATGTGTGTTAAATTTTGCTTTACTAATCCTTGGTTTGGCAAGGGGGTGGGTAGGAGAACTCTGGTTCAAGTTCTGGTTGTTAAAATATATGTTATTGTGGGAGATTCACTATATCAAATTCTGCTTTAGGTGGAACGAATATTTTGTTCCTGCTCTTTTGTATGAAGAACTTGTTCGTTGGTAATAATATTTTCCTCTTCAAAGATGGTCAGTTTTACAAAAATCTTTTCTCAAACAAATTTTATGCTTACTTGGGTCTTTTTTTCAGTTCCACTGAATATTACTTAGCAATTTAGAAGCAACTGTAATAGAAATAATGCAAATTACAATGAAAATAAAGATTTCACAGATACTAGATAACCATTTCAATTTGAATATGACGTATTTCTAAAAATTCATTTCTATAATTCTGAAACATATGTATACACATAATCTGTTATATTACATATATATGTCTCAGAGGGAATGTATGATTAAAACATAGGATAAATCACATAGCGTTTATATTATGTCTTAAAAATCTTTTCACTCTGTGGATGGTTTTGTATTCAGATAGGGTACAAAAGTACAAATAATGTTTATTGTCTAACTTTCTCATCTGGTTAAGGTGCTCTTAAATAAGAGGTCCTTAATAAGCATTCCTCTAACATTTGGCCAGTCTTCTGTTTCTCTTTCGCTTTGCATCAGTGTGAGTTCTTCTGAGGTGTTGAAAATGGTGGACATTTAGATAGTTTTGATTCAGAGTGTTTAAAATCAGCTGCTTACTTAAGTTATTAGTTTAAAACTAAGAGTCTAGATCAGTCTAACAAAATGGAACAGCAAATGTCAGTTGCATTGAAGGAAATTAAGTTTCTATTTCCATCATCAATTTTCTTTCCTTACCAGGTAATAGCTAAAAAAAAAAAAAAGTATAAAACAGGTGTTTATCACTAGGAACTTATGGCTGCTTAAAGGCTATGTTCTAAAACAGAAATAACAATATAGAGTTGTGATTCCCTCATATAAAGGTAACATAGTTAGAGTTATATGAATTAAGAGTTCACTAAGAGAAGGAAAAGGAAAGAGAATAGCCCCTTGGGAATACTGCTAATAAGACAAAAGCAAAGGATTAGCTAATGAAATAAATAATGGCCATCAGAGACATGGGAGGTGAATCAGGGAGGTGCACTTTCTTGAAAGTCTGTAGAGGAGAGTTTTCAGGAAGTGACGGATGGTTGTATAGTTGAGGGCGTAGTCCACCATATTGCAAAGTATCTGCTGAGAGCCCTCATGAAGAATCTTTTTTTAGTTCTCTGTAATAAGAATAGTTGTATTCCTGAGGGGATGATTTTTGACTGATTTTATTTCCTTCTTTGTCTACTTTGTGTAGCTTTTATTAAGGACCTCATTTATATTTTGTGCATGCTTTTAGTTTGATTTTATTTCTCTGGTCCATTGACATCCTTCATGTTTAATTCTCTTTATATTATATGAATCTTTGTAAGTCATTTCTTCTCTCTCTCTGTCTCTCTCACTGGGGATAGAGAGAGGAGAGATGAAAAGTGGCCAGTAGTGCTAAATAGAGAAATACAGTGTATTGGAAAAAAGCCGTTAGATATGACAAGAAGAAAATCATTGACCTACAGGATATCACTTTAAACATTGGTATGGGGAATTGACTCACATATACACACGGAATAAATCTTTAAAAAGATTTAAGTGGAAGCAACCCACATGTCCATCAACAGATAAATGGATAAACAAAACGTGGTATACAATGGAGTATTATTCAGTCTTAAAAAGTAAGGAAATTCTTCCATATGTTACCACATGGATGAACCTTGAAGACATTATGCTAAGTGAAATAATTCAGTCACAAAAAGGCAAATACAGTATGATTCTGCTTATATGAGATACCTAGAATAGTCAAAATCATAGAGACAGTAGAGTAGTAGTTGCCGGGGGCTGGGGGAGGGGAATGGGGAGTTATTGGTTAATTGGTACAGAGTGTCCATTTTGCAAGATGAAGAGAGTTGTAGAGTTGGATGGTGGTGATGGTTACACAACAATATGAATACTTAATATCATTGAACTATACACTTAAAAATGGTTAAGATGGTAAATTTTATGTTATGCGTATTTTGCCACAATAAAAAATGATTTAAGAGAATGAGTAGATAGGAAGTAGATATATGGGTAACCCCCTATTTAAGGGGTAGGCAAGAAAATGGAGGAAATTGAATGGTAGTTACAAATAGGTAGTATGATCAAGTAAAGGGTTTTCTTAAGAACTGGTAGATCTGATTATGCTTAAAGAAAAAGGGAAGTACTCTACTGACATTTTAAAAAGTTGAACATTTAAAAAAATTTTCATTTCAGCAAGGATTTTGTTCAAAAAGTACTACCACTATGTATAAGAGTTGGAAGTTGGGATTACATCTTATTACATCTTAATGTAATAAATGTCAGTATTTATTTTCTTTATGGATAATTATGTTGGTTATGGATTGAAAAGATATTGTTAGGTTAATAAAAAATGAATTTAAGCTAAGACAGGCAAGAAACTAGTTGACAGAATAATTCTTCATTGCTAGATGGCACTATCACTAGCCATTTTCAAATCCTTCGCAGAATTTACTTCTCGTGAAGAACTTGAGTGACAGTTCTTTGCCTTGAACTTTTTGGAAGGGGATAGAGGTGGCCTAGGAAAAGGGGAAATGGGAGGGTGAGTAATTAGAAAGGGGAGGCCCAAGAAATTCTTTACCCTTTACATATGCTTATTTGGTTTCTGAATTATATATTGTAAGAATATAGAATTCTAACATCCTTATTTTCCATGTTTTGACCAGTACCAAATATTTTGTGGCAGAATTTTAACGATAGTGCTACAGCTCTACTACAATGAATAATAATAGGTTTCTGTGTGCTAGCTGCATACCCACTGATCCAGAGCCTGTGACCTTAGCAAAGGTAAGCATATCCCAGATTGCAGTGTGAGATAGTTGAAGATTGATCTGCTTTGGTAGTTGTTTAAATTTCTCTCATCTGTTTTTAATGAGCATGCTCAATTGCATGAATCTGACCATGACTTTACACTGCATTCTCTTTTAGATGTGTTATTGGAAGCTTTTGAAAAAAAAGGGAAGCTTAAGTTTTAAGTTAGTGGATATATGTTTTAGGACTGTGTCTAGATTCTTTGAGTGTTTTTCAGTAATGCCCCAAAAGTAATCACTCTAGTTTCTAATGGAACCTGCACTATATTAAGTACTGGAGGCTGAATTTATCACAAAACTAAACACTTAATAAGTTACTGTGCATAACTGATTGTTCAACATGCTTTGTTGATTGGCTTGAAATTACAGTATACTATGTCTTCTTTTTTTTTTTTACTACAGAGCTTTATTTTAAAGTTTGAGCAGTTTGTATGTCTTAATAAGTCTTTTTTTAGTGGCAGAAGATAAAGAGAGAGACTCAAATTACTTCAAGTAATGGGAAATTTGTTGCAAGGGTACTCTGTCATCAATGATTTTATTAATTGCAAGTGACTCACTGGCATTATTCTGGGTTTTGGGGTTAGAGCCTTGAGCAAAATAGATATCCTACCTTCATGAAGTTAGAACTCTTTTAGGAAGACAGATAATGAACAAGTCTGCTTGTGTGTGTGTGTGTGTGTGTGTGTGTGTAGATATATACACACTCACAGGACTGCTGGAACAGATTAGTGATATGATACAAGTAAAGCAGGGTAATACATGGTCGGTGACTAGGTAGGGTGGGGGCTATTTAAGTAACGTAGTCAATGAGGAACTTCCCAAAGAAGTAAGTGATATTTGATTATAGACCTGAGTGATGAGAGAGAGTGAGTCACAGGAAGGTCTGGATGAAGTATATTCCAGGTTTAGAGATCAACCAGGCTAAGGCTCTGAGGCTGAAATGACCTCAAAGTATTTAGGGGACTATAGAAGGCTGGTGTAGCTAGATGGTCATTAGGAATGGGGAGAGTGGTAGGAGACAAGCAAGGTCACTGGGATAAACAGGGGCCAGATCTCATAAGGCCTTGAAGGGCCTAATAAAGAATGTGGGATTTATTTTAAGTATAATGTCAGTATTCTTACTGAAAGTCTAGCTCCATTTAGGAGTTTCGAGCTAAGTAAGGATGTGTGGTCTATCTTTTGAAAAGATTATGTAGTTACTGCGTGGATATTAGACTCTGCAGAAAAGAGGCAGGAGTAGAAGTAAAAGGCCTGTTGAGGGTCTTGCGGTGAGCTGGTAGAGGGAGGTAGCAGAGAGGTCTGATTTGAGATATAGTTTGAACGAATAGCTGGCAGGATTTGCTGTTGGATTAGATTTAGGAAGTTGATCGGGGTGGGGACAGGAATTAAGGACGGTGCCTAGGTTTTATGTATTATCTGTGGTATTAAAATTTCTTGGAGATGGAGGCAATTAGGGGAAAAAGAAGTTGAAACAGGCTCAGTTGGGCCTGATCAATAATGGGAAAAAAAAAAAAACAAACGTTGAGAAACATGGAGATCACGATGCAAAGAAGTGAAGGACTGAATGCTGAGAGGAGAAGGATCCTGGAAAGAAGAAAGAGAAGACGTGACCAGTGAGGTATGAGGGGAACCGGGAGAATCTAGAGTGCTGAAGTATATGAAGGAAATATTTTAAGAAAGAAGGCATAGTCAGTGTCAGATGCTCCAGAAGTTTGAGTAAGCTCACGACAGAGACCCACCATTGGATCGGCAAAGTAGAGGCTGAGGTTGCTGGTGATCTCGACAAAGCAGTTGCCCTGTAGTGGTGGAAGTGAACGTCGGATCAGAGTGGATAAAAGAGGAAGTGCAGACAGTAAATATTGTTGACTTTTCAAAAGGAGAAGAGAAGTGGGGCTGTGATAACCTGAAGATAAATATGATATGAAGGCAGTTTTTTTTTATTTTTTAAAAGGTGGAAATATATAAAAGTGTGTTTTTTAATGGAATGACCCAGTTGAGAAAAAATTGATGTAGGAGAAAATCAATCTATATTAATTAAAAACTATATTTAACTTAAGGAAAGCGTAGGTGTGTAGTCAGGGGCTTAATCCACCCTGGGTATCTGCATTTCTCTGTTTCTTTCAGGATTTTGCTTCTATTTTCTCCTGCTGCATTTCCTAGGGGCTAAACTCTGTGGCTGTGGGCAGTTGTAAACTTACCTTTTCCCAGGATCTTGACCAAAGAGAAAGGAGTCTTTCCTGCCTGCTCTAGTTCGAAAAAGTTAAGGAAGTAACTGGCTTAGGTAATGTGGCAATATTCTCTGATTACTTCCTTTTCTGACCCCCTTTCCCTAGTGATCATGAGTCTTGTCTCAGAAGACGACAGAGAGAAAAGGGGTACCTAGTTGACAAACAGCTATAACAGATTGATGAGCAAGAGAAACTAGACTTTGACAAGAGTAGGTAGAAGAAAAGCTTAAAAGGTTATTCTGGATCCAGAAGTAGGTGTGTGGGGTCTGGCAGCATGGGTCCCAAGATGTAAAATATAGCCACTCCTTCAGAAAATCTGATATGTTCTTGACATTTTCAGGCCACAATTTTTGGATTATAAATGGATTTTCTCATATACCTCTTTTTTTCCCCACTCTGAATTTTATGATGAGTATATTATTTCCCAAATATACATGCTTTATTAAATCCCATTTTGGTATTTTAATTAAATGAGCTAATATAACTCTCATCACTGGACACTATATCAGTAAATTTTGCTCTACTTCTACCCTTTCCAAAATCTTCCTCGTGGGCTGGCTTCCCTGGTGGCACAGTGGTTGGGAGTCCACCTGCCGATGCAGGGGACACGGGTTCGCGCCCCGGTCCGGGAGGGTCCCACATGCCGCGGAGCGGCTGGGCCCGTGAGCCATGGCCTCTGGGCCTGCGCGTCTGGAGCCTGTGCTCTGCAACGGGAGAGACCACAACACTGAGAGGCCCGCGTACCGAAAAAAAAAAAAAAAATCTTCCTCGCTGTTACAAATTTTCACCTCTGCACAGCTCTTTTTACTTTGACAAGGTGAAACCCTGACTTTGTTCACCTAGATCACCAGACATGTCTGTACTGTGCAAGAGGAAACATAGGTGTTTTTAAAAGCATCATTGGAGGATCAAAGAAGTGAATTCGAGGAGGCAAAAACTTGGTGCTGTCATTCTGAGTTAGTTTGGAAATCTTGAGAAAGTGATGCCCTCCAGATACATGTTAAGTTTAGGGAATATATGATTCTTGGCACATGACCTAAACACCCCCAAAAGGCAAATAGTATTCATCACACTTAAGTAATATCTAAGAATACCAACTACTGTTCGCAACTACTGGTAACTTTACTATAAAGAGCCTAAGAATGTAGAAGGTTTTTGCAGTGCTGTGTGTTCATGATGTCCTAGAGTTCTTATCTTTTGAGTTACTCATGAATTTTTGCCAAGTGAGGTCTTCTCAGTAGGGAAAAGAACAAATATAACATTAGAGAGTCAATGAATATAAAGTTTCTAAAGGCGTCCAGAGAATTGTCTAGGAAGATATGCTTTTATGAAATTATAAAAAGTTATTAAATTATAAGTAGCTATAGGCAGTACTTTGCTGTTATCAATTCTAGGAAGAGCAATACTTTTATGAGATTTGGACTACTATAAGAAATGGAAGTTTTATTTAGTTTACGGTGCTGTCTTCATTTTCTATATATATATATATTTTTTAAAAAATATTTATTTATTTATTTGGCTACCCTGGGTCTTAGTTGCGGCTCATAGGACCTTTTAGTTGCAGCATGCATGCGGGATCCAGTTCCCTGACCAGGGATCGAACCCGGGGCCCCCTGCACTGGGAGCGCGGAGTCTTAACCACTGAACCACCAGGGAAGTACCTTCTATATTTTTTAATGAAAAATTTGGATAATATTTTTTCAGAAATTAATTTGATATTGTGATTTTCTTTCATTTTTCTTAATAGGAAGCAAGGAGCAGAATTCTCTGAAATACCAAATTGGTGTAATATTTTTATTAGTAGCATTTGTGTAGACTGAAGACATGGATAAATTACGAATAGATATGGTATTTGTCTTCTGGAATGTAAGAATTTGTTTATTTTGCAAGTAAATTGGCTAGGCAGGACTTAGAGGTCACTTCTATGGTTTTTGGTTTGTCAACACTTCCATTAAAAGAGATAATCAGGGCTTCCCTGGTGGCGCAGTGGTTGAGAGTCCGCCTGCTGATGCAGGGGACACGGGTTCGTGCCCCGGTCTGGGAAGATCCCACATGCCGTGGAGTGGCTGGGCCTGTGAGCCATGGCCGCTGAGCCTGTGCGTCCGGAGCCTGTGCGTCCGGATCCTGTGCTCCGCAACGGGAGAGGCCACAACAGTGAGAGGCCTGTGTACCGCAAAAAAACCCAAAAAACAAAAAAACAATAAAATAGATAATCATTACTCACTAGAAATAAGAGGGCAATTTATAATTTAAGAAGAACTCTGAATTTAATTATTTGGAAATAACTTCTTGTTTTGTCTCCAACACTGTTTCACCAAAGTAAGCAGAATTACTTTCTTCCTCATTGACATAGCTGGGGCCTGAAAAAAAAAGAAAAAAGTTAAAGCAGGAAAGCGCTTCTGGATCTGGGAAATAAGTCAATTCAAGAGAACAAAGAAATATAACTGGGAATTATTGAATAGACAATTAGAAAAGGCAAAAAAAAAAAAAAAAGGTTATTTCAACTCCAGCTCTACTTTTACAGTAGCGAAATAGTAAAGTTTAAATGTTTTAGTGTTTTAAACCAATGTAGTCACAATGTTCCTAAAAAAAAAAACTACTTAAATTTCAGGTTATTCCTGAATGCAACCAAAGTTAAGAGAAGAATTGGTCTTCTTTAAAGTCTAGTTTTCAAAAGTATCATAAATATTTTTTTTTTAAATTTTTAAAAATTAAAATTTTTTTTTGCTATACGCGGGCCTCTCACTGTTGTGGCCCCTCTCGTTGCGGAGCACAGGCTCCAGACGCGCAGGCCCAGCGGCCATGGCTCACGGGCCCAGTCGCTCTGCAGCATGTGGGATCTTCCCGGACCGGGGCACGAACCCGTGTCCCCTGCATGGGCAGGCGGACTCTCAACGACTGCACCACCAGGGAAGCCCATAAGTATCATAAATATTTTTGTAGTAGTTTATTATTAGTTTTTTGCTAAATAAACATCATAAATCTGTACTAGAAATTTCCAATATTATGAACTTAGGATCTTACATCTTTTCAACCTGCTACTAAATGAATGTTGAACAACAAGTAAACGTTTTATGGATTCTGAGGCTTTATAATCACTGAGGTCTCTCATCTTTTAGTTACTGGTATCTTGAGAAACTCCAAGGTACAGCTGTCCTTTCCTAGAGAGACAGTATTCCATAGAAAGTGTGGAGCTTGACTTCTTAGATTCAATTATTTGTGTAACACTTAGTATATATTTTTTTCCCCTTGCGTGAGTACCTTAATCTTTGTCTTTAACTTTCCTCATCTGTAAAATGTAGGTAGTAATAGTACCCACCTTAGAGGATTGTGTTGAGGATTAAATGAGTTAATCAATATATAGGGCTTAGAACAATACTTGACAGCTAATAAAGGCCTAATATTTGCTATTATCATTGTTAGTGTTAAAAGATTACCATACTTTCTTGAAGAAAACCATAAAATACAAAAGTAATGAAGAAGTTAGCAATTATTAGAACTTTCTGCCTGCATAATTGAAAAAGAAAGATTATTAATACAGTTTTTTTAATTGAAAGCAATTTCAAATTTAGTGAAAAGTTGCAGGACCAGAACAAAGAACTCATATACACTTTGTCCAGAGACCCTCATTCCAATATTGCCTTTTATCCTCATAATGACCTTTATAGCCAAAGGATCCAAGAGTGTTCATTATACCCAGTTGTCCTGAATTTGTAGTCTTTTTTAATCTGGAACAATTCCATAGTATTTCCTTGCCTTGCATGTCTTTGGCCAGTAATTGTCAAAAGTGTCATTTTGTAGATTGTATCTAAATTAGGATTTGTTTGATGTTTTCATATGATTAGATCCCTGTCAGGCACTTTGGGCTGGACTGTCACAGAAATGATTCTTTTCATTAAATCCTTTTGAGTGGCACATGGTGTCAGTTTGTCTTATGTAGTGTTACCTTTGATCACTTGATTAAGATAGTGTCTACTCCGTTTCTGTAACTGTAAAGTTACTTTTTTCCCCCTTTATAATTAATACCTTTTTTGTGTGTGTGTGTGTGGAGACTTTGTAACATCACATTCCTCATAGCACTTTCACCCACTAGTTTCAGCATCTGTGAATGTTTCTTGCCTGAATTATTTATTACTCTGATGGTTGCCAAATTGTAATTTTTCAAATTACATCATTCCTTCTATTTATTAGTTGCATTTTAGTCTAAGGAAGAAATTTAAACAGCATATTGTCAACATCTTGGCCTGTGAAAATGGTGGGAGATAACAGACATATCTTGAAAATAGAAATTGGGGAAATAGTGAATCTCAAAATCTTATGACTGTTCTGAAGATTGATCCTCTGCATTTATTCATTTATATCAGCATGGACTCCTGGATTTGTTGCTCTCATTATTTTAATGCTTAAATTGTCCCAACTGTGGCTAGTGGGAAGCCTTTCAGGCTGGCTTTTCTATTCTTTCACATGTATGTCTCTATCATTTTTTGAGCTTTCCTTGTATTCTGGCACAAAAAGATGTTCCAGGCTTATTTTGTTATTTCTCAGCCCTACCCCTGGAAACAACCATTTCTCCAAGGAGTTCTGGTTATTTTTAGTTGAGGTGGTATTTAGAAACCAAGATTTGCACACTAGGTGTTCTCATTGCTACTGAGGTATTATTCCCAGGCCTTCTCAGTGGACAGGGTTAAGAAACACACACACACACATCTCTATTTACTTCTCTCTCTATATTAAAAGTCACGAGTTCTCACTGATACCTGATACCAGTTCACATTGATACCAGTCTAACACTACTGGATTAATTCTAGCTGGTTAATTGTAGTTAACTTCTTTCCCTATTTGTATCTCATTTCACTGACTATGAAACACCTAGCTCTGTTATCTTCAATATATTTTCTAATTTGCTGAGTCCCCCTGTACATATTCAGTCTCTTGACACCTTTGGGCTGCTCCCTCACTCAGAAGCCTGCCTTGTAGGGACCTAGTGTTCCCATTGTCCTCATTATGCAGACTCTGCCCACCACTACCTATCTTCCCATCCTCACATGGAACCCAGCTACTGCTAGGCAATTTGAGAAGTAAAAAAGACTTTGGAGAGAAGTCGAGTGAGCACTATACAGTGACATTGTATTAAGGAGTTCATCTTTATGAATTTATTTTTATCACTGAAGCACATTATTCACATTTTTCCTTCATCGCATAACTCTAGCTATTGCCAAAGTCCCCTGTGAATGGGAAGGCTATTTAGTATTTTAATGTTTCAATCATTGTGTCAGTAGTACTCAGAAAACAAGTGAACTTTTCCTAAATTGTTTTGGCATTAATAGTAATGAGTTAAACCACTACTCTATATAGTAGTTGAAACCTAAGTTGGAAAATGCTATATACCAAGTAAATGCAGCTAATAGTATTTGTGAACTGTTAGAATTTTAAATGCTACATGTACTAGAAAAAGTCATATCAAAGTTCCTAGGTAATATCTTGAAAATGCTTTTACCGTTGGAATTGGTGAATTTTTCTATTCTAGGAGAAATAAGGATTAACACATTTAGCATGTGATGTCTCTTCTTACCTGCAGATGTGTGACAAGAAGCTGTGAAAGCTCCACTTTTAGCTGGCCTTTGATTTAATACCCTTTAGAAATAAGGTATTTATTAACTGGGCTTTGTGTTCATTTTTGTTGAACTTACTCTTAAAGTCAATACATTTTCTTACATTGAGCTTTACGTTAGTCTTGGTAATAATTTCTTGACTCTGATGTTTTACGTTTATTTTATTTAGTGCCCAGGAGTAATTACTGTGCACTCAGTAAATATTTGTTGAATATAAGAATCCCAGGTCACCTGTGCAGATAGTCTTTTGAAGAAACTCCCAAATTCCAAGAGAAAAAAAATTGAACATTTTTGAAATCTTAATAGAAAATTAATGCAGACATTTGTAAATATAATAATTATAATTATAGAATTGTTGTTCAACATATTCTTTGAAAAGTAGCATCCTTTCTTTTTTATGAAGCTTAGCCGGACTTTTGAAAAAGTTGGTTGCTTTATCTAGAAATGCCACTCTTTAAAAGTGAATGCAAAGGTGACATTTTCCTGGCAGCCTTGGTTAATAAATCATTTTGTAATTCATTCACTCATCTAGCAAGTATTAATTGAGTTCCTAAGAAACATCTGCCATTCCACATTTGTTTAGTGCCTGCTGTATTTTTGGCATTGTATATAACATGTTGGGAATATACAGATGAATAAGAGATATTGTCTGCCCTTAACTTATTTTCATTTGATGTGAACTACTCTTTGTAGTCTCAGTTCAGTGTTTTAAAAAAAAAGAAGGTTGAGGGCTGAGTGTAAAGTGGAAGATGCATAACCAGAGATTCAGCCACTCAGTCCCTAATGTCTTCGATGACATTGTAATGAGATGTTTAGGAAAACTTAATTAAACATTTAATTCCCTTATAGCTGTTGAGTCCACTGATTTTGTGGACGTACTTTTAAAGAAAGCAAATTCCTTGAATTTAGTTATTTATTATAAGTAACAATATTTATTATATTATAATAATTGACATTTGTGGAACAGTTTTACCATTCCTAAGAGTTATTTCCACATACATTTTGTTCGTTAATCTTCAGAACAGTCATACAACTTTGAGACTCAATGTTTCTCCAGTTTCTATTTTTTAGATATGTCTTTGTTATCTTTCATCATCTTCACGAAACTAGGTGTTGAGGGTATACTCCATTTAAATGATAAGAGTGCAATTTACAACAGGAAAAATATTAAAGCGTTCCCTTAGTGTCCATTATACCACTGTTGGAGAGAGAACACCTGGTAATTTTTGAGTTCTGAACATTCAGACATTTACCAATATTTATGTAGAGTGTCTAAAAATTACATGTAATTCTTGCATGGTAAAAGGTAAGGAGCTCATGAGAGAAAGTGTGTACTTATTTCTCTTCGATACACCTACTAATATCTGCTAATATCTAGACTCCCCAAGTTCAGGGTGTGGCTTTTAGGTGTCCAAATATAGCATGATGCAGGAATTTAGTCCTGTTAACAGAGACATGCCCCACTGACCACTGTGCAGATGAGGCGCTCACGTGCTGGTTCTGTTCTAAAGATAAGCCTCTCTTGACTATGCTGAGCAGCTGATCATCTGAAGTCCCACTCAGAACGGATACCACAAAGTCTATAAACCGCCTGAGTTGAGATTAAGTGTGGAAAGCTTTAAACATTTTCATTTTTTATATTTTAAAAAGTTATTTTTTTAATGTTTATATTACATTTAGTTAAAATTACTTTTCATCAAAGTCCTGCTATGTTGAACCTTTGGTTAGTTGCAGTTTCCCCAGATAAATTGTCTGTCACTGTAAGAACTTCTGAGGCTTTTGTAACTTAAAATTCTTATTTGAAATTGAATTTAGAGAAGCTGTGAATACTGGTCTGCACCTATATTTTAGAAATTATAACGTCACATAAACATGCTAGTAATTCAAATATTTTTCAGCTTGTGTATCAGAGTAGCTTCAAAATATAGAACTTGTTTTACTAACCATTTCATATGGCCAACTTTAAGTATAGTTACTTTTGTTAACAATGTTTCTTCTTTCTCCTTCCTGACCCCCTTACCACACCTTTTGTTACTTATAAAGAAGTTTTCATACTTTAATAGAAAGTAGTAAGTGTGTAGTAACTGTACTGTATATAGCTATATGGTACTGTATTAAAATATCACAAGTTGATTTCTTTGAAATACATTAGTTTCCCAAAAGAAACTGTTAAAGCAATGTTAGTTGCTTTCCTAACATTAAGAACATTACAGGGCTTCCCTGGTGGCGCAGTGGTTGGGAGTCCGCCTGCCGATGCAGGGGACGCGGGTTCATGCCCCAGTCCGGGGGGATCCCACATGCCGTGGAGCCGCTGGGCCTGTGAGCCATGGCCGCTGGGCCTGTGCTCCATGGTGGGGGCGGGGGGCACAGCAGGGAGACGCCCGCATACTGCAAAAAAAAAAAAAAAAAAGAACATTACAAATGTTTTTATCATAAATTTAGAAGATAGCAGTTTTTAAAAAGTAGTAGGAGATATTAAGAAATGAAATGCAGAGTAAATGTAAATGGTGTGTCTGTTATACACGAGGTGTGACACAGCTGATGGTGGCTTTGAAATTTTCTCAGTATGCAGAGGAGGCGGGGAGGAAGTGCATAATGGTTAAGACTTGGGGCTTTGAGGTCGATGTAGCTTTGAATCCTATCTCCACTGCTTACTTGGTGTGTGAATTTAGACAAGTTACTCATACTCTCTGAGACTCAGCTTCCTGATCTGTAAACCAAGATTATAATATTACTCCTAAAACCTAGTTCATAGGGTTGTTGAAAGGATTTCATGAGATAATTCATGTAAAGCATTTAGCACAGTTCCTGGAACTTGCCAAGTGCTCACAAAATGTTAGGTACTGTTTTATTAACATGTCTGTACATGCACACTAATGCTTTATAATTAGAAATTAGTTTTCTCCCTCACAGTATTTAGGTGATTTCACAAATCATCTTTGAAGGCTTTTAGGACAGCATGTACTTAATATTAAATACAACAGATG
Organism: Leucopleurus acutus; assembly: GCF_964270905.1. Lineage (NCBI taxonomy): Eukaryota > Metazoa > Chordata > Mammalia > Artiodactyla > Delphinidae > Leucopleurus > Leucopleurus acutus. The sequence goes on from NC_139146.1 coordinate 53,244,239, forward strand.
AAAACTCACATCGTGGTACTTCACTAAGCTGTTTTGTATTTTTAGGCCTGTAACTTAATACAAGTATATGACTAAGTGCACTGGGTGCATTGGTTTTATAAGATTGCCTTCTGCAGATGAAATGAGCAAGTAAATACATATATTTAGATCTTCTGAAGTTTCTCTTTTACACTGTTCATGTCTGTCACATTTGTTTAAGGCAGAGATGGACTGGAAACACACAAATTCTCATCTCATCCAGCTGTCAAACACATGGCAATAAAACTAGCACCTTAACCTCCATTGTAAGTCTCTGTGATCCTCTTTTGGAGTCAGGGATTCTCTCTTTGAAATGGGATATCATGAAAACAGTATTGTTTGTCTTTCATTCCACTATGGGATAGCAAGTAGACACAAAAACAAAACAGGTTCTTTAAGGAAGAAAAAAGTCAGTTATATTCAGCTAATACTTAAATGGCAGCTTTATGCTGGGCTGCTGGAAGCTTACAGTATGGTAGGAACATAAGATGTAATTAAGCAAACTGTTACAAAATAAGGCAGCACATATGATATGCCATTTGGTAGAAATAGTAAGTACTATAGAAATTCAGGGGAGGGAGAGATCACTTTCAGTTGGAGTGTTTCTTCTACTTATAACCTCGTTTGTACAACTGAGCATGTACCTATGCATGACTCATGAGTCTCTTTTAGAAGGCTGCTTTTGCTGGGTGGCCACAGGAAAGCTTGATTCTTTACCTCTCTGTTGCTGGGTATTTCTAGCCCTTACTAGCTCTTTTTTTTTTTTTTTTTTTTTTTTTTGCGGTACGTGGGCCTCTCAGTGTTGTGGCCCTCTCCCGTTGCGGAGCACAGGCTCCAGATGCGCAGGCTCAGCGGCCATGGCTCACGGGCCCAGCCGCTCCGTGGCATGTGGGATCTTCCCGGACCGGGGCACGAACCCGTGTCCCCTGCATCGGCAGGCGGACTCTCAACCACTGTGCCATCAGGGAAGCCCCCTTACTATCTCTTCATTCTCCCCATTACTATAGCTTCTACTGCTGTCTCCTCTGAGGCCCAGTTACTGTTTTTCATCTTTTCAAAGTGTTGGTCCAAACTAATTATATGGAGGTGGCATTGACAATAGCAAGTAGGAAGGGCAAGAAAGAGGAACTGTTTTGGTGTAGAATCAGGATTCTCATTCCCTATTACAGAAAGAGCCCTTTAGATAGCAGCAAAGGGAGCATGGAAAGGAGAGTCCTCATAGTGCCTCTGTTCCTGTGAAAAATCCATAAATGTGTTCTCCCACACCCCCTCATCTCCTGGAGATTTGGTTCTAGTCACCATCCTGTCCCCACTCTCCCCTGTCCCACACTACTTCTTTGGCTCCAGAGCCCTGCTCCAGCTCTCAATCCCCTGACTCTTTGAAATCTTACCCTTCAGGCTATTAGAGCCCCCTTTTCAAGTTCTAGGAGTCAGTCCCATGATGAAGAACTGGTGTAGCTCCATTGGGCTATTGTGTTACTACTCCAGGCCTTCAGTAGGCCATGATGCTTACTTAATGCCTTTAGTGGAATCCTGAATCCATTAACGCAATTACCCACAGCAGATTGCTCATATGTAATGTTTAACTCTTGAATTACTATTAGTACTGTACGTCTGGAAGCTTTTTTTCTATGAGAAAATGTGTTTTGAATTTTAACGTTAAATAGTGAGCTCTTCTTTTAAATCAGGAGCCACCTATATTGGCAGTGAACTTGGAAGTCAGAAGATTTGAGTTCAGATGCTAGCTGTGTAACTACATTGTAATTACATGGCCTCTCTTGGCTAAGGTTCTCTCTATAGACTGTAGCGGTAACAGCTGTCTCTCAGATGTGGTTTGGAGGTGTTAGAATGTATGTGAAAGTGTGTAGTAAAATGTAAAATCCTATATCAAAGGAATGTGGCATTATGGTGTTAATAATCACTGTGTTAGGTAAAAGAACAAGTTCCTGCCCACACAAGCACGGACAATTACATTAGAGTATGTGATAAATCCTTTGGCAGATATAGGTACATGTGATCAGGGGCGCAAGGAAGAGCAACTATAATCTGGAAATGGATAGATGGGGAAAGCTTCATGGGGGAGTGACTTCCTGATCTGAAGGCTAAGGAGGATCAAGCCTGGCAAAGAAGGAAGAAGGGAAAGCCATTCCAGGTTGAAGGAGTGGCATGAGGGAATATGGCAGATTTAGAAAGCTGCATATATGGTTTCAAGTATGGAGCATAAACCGTCTACTTGTAGTGCCTAATTTGATTATGAGGACCACTTACCTAACTCTAAAGAGGTAATGTTATTGTACAGTGGTAGACAATTCTAGAAATGGACTTGGTCTGAAACCTGGTTTGACCATTTAGTAATCTGTTTTATCTAATTAGAAACGTCACCTTCATGAACTTATACGTTCAGTATGATCATGAAAATACCTACTTCAAAACGGTTGTTGCAATGGTGGTTTGAAATAAGTTTTGCAAATCTCCTGGTGTTTAATAAACATGTAGTAAATGTTAGGAACGGTTTTGTTGCTGTCCTAAAAGTTCTTAGAGTTACTTTTTCCCTCTCAGTATTCTATAATCTACTGTTCTAGGTTAACAGTTTAGCAATATTTTAAACGTTATCTCTTGTTCATTATAACGAAATCATAAAAACAGAATTTGAATGAATTTTAAAGATGGTCTAGCTCAATTTCATTATTTTGTGTGTGTGTTGAGAAACTGAGTCACAGTTAAATAATCTGGCTATGATATCACAATGAGTTAGTGACACAGCTGGGACTAGGATCAGGTCTATTTGAATTCCAGAGTTCTTTCTATTGGTCTTGGAATAAATTGCCAAAAATCACTCAAAGACACCAACCTATGGCACTGGCCACAATTTCTAGCAGAAACAATATAAGTTAACAATGTAGAAACTGACATCTCTGTAGCTTTAGATAGATTTAAAAAATCTGTATTTTTAAAGGAGTATCATATCCTTCTCTGCCTGCCCTCTGGTGGGAATGGTATTTAGCAACAGCACATGTGAAAGAGCAGTGGGAGGCAGATAATAAGGAGCTGGATAATTCTGTTTTTTAAATTTACTTTTTTTAATTGAAGTATAGTTGATTTATGGATGATTCTTAAATGAATAATTCCTTTGCCATCAAAAATTTATCATACAGATTCTTATTTCTGTTTGAATCTCCTTTCTAAAATAGATTTTCATAATACTTCTCAATTAAACACCCTCTACTTTGTTTATTCAAGAGGATCCAATAGATGATTTGTTTAGTGCCTTTTGTGTACCAAGTGCTAGGGCTAGAATGGTGAGCAAGAAACTTACGCTTTAGTGGTATAAACAGATGTTGAAACAATAATCATACAAATAAATAATTATAATTAGTTAAATGCTATGCCTAAAAGTACAGAGTGATATATGATCATATAGTAATGTTTGAGGAGGCTCCCCTGAGGAATTAAAGTTTTAAGGCTTCATAAAGTAAGTAGGCAAAGATGAGTCAGAAGGATAGAGAAAAGGAAAGAGGAAACAGCATGTGCAAAGGCCCTGAGGAAGGACATAGTATTATCTGTCCTAAGAATTGAAAGACAATTTACTGTAATTGGAGCATAGAAAGCTAATATAAAATACAGCTCCTGCTCATGAGAAGTGAAGGTATTTCCTAGGCATCACCGAAGAAACCAAATAGCACAAGAAGAAGAAATAAACCTCCCCCCCACCAAAATAAAATGTGTGCTCTGTGTTAGAATTTTGGAGTTTTACAGATTCATTGAAAAGAAAATTACTTTAGAACCACTATAATATTCTATTTATTAGATGGAGTAATACTAGGATTTGTGTACTTTAAACATGTATTATTTTTCATTTGATTTTTCTTATTTTCTATCTTGGTTCATTGGGAATTGATGTACTGGAGTGTTTCGATCAGGGACTTTTGCTTTTGATCAGCTGAACAGCCATAGAAATGACAGAGAGAATCTTATCCTGTTTTCTTGGCTGAGGTTTTTGTGTGGGTGTGTGAGGTGCAGCTGCACCGTCGGTTTCTTGGCAGTCAAGGCAAGGCAATTCTCAGTGCAGTTCATCTTGGATGGGAAGAAACTTAAGATAAAAAGGCTACTTTGCATGTATTAAATTCAGTGGAAAGCACCCAGGGCCTGAACCTTTGGCTGATATTTATTCTAAGTTATTTGGCTAAATGGATACAGCAGCCTCAGGCACATGCCCAAGCTTATGGCAGGAACACATGAAAGAGAGATCATTAAAAAAATAGTCAAAGCTTTGTCTCAGTATAAAATTATCAAATACCATATGTAATTTAAAAATTAATTTTTGTTAATTTTTTGTTTATGATTTAGTTAATTAAGCTTTTCCTCTAAAGAACACTTAATGAAAAAGGCAGATTGCTAACACCCAGCTTTGCTTGCAAAAGTTAATTCATAATCAGAAAGATCTTATCTCAGATTTATCACAGATGGATTCCCATCTCTGCTTTTATTGCTCATTTGTTTTCTTCACTCTCCTTTGGCCTATTCTGTGATCTATAAGCATTTTGTTTCTCCACACCCTCACTCAGATGAAATGCAGACGAATATGGAGCTCTTTTTTTAAGCACATTTGCATCCTTTCCTTTGGATAAACTTATCATTGTTCTTCCTACTCTTCAAGTATCAACAGAAATGTCTGAGTTGCTTCCAGTGTTTAACTGCTTGCTTATATCTCTACTATTATTTAATATTATTGCTCTTAGAGTAGTGTAGAATCAGGTCCTGAGGTCAGTTGGCCTGGGTTCAGATCCAGTTCAGCTACTGCTATCTTGGTCCCGTTAACTTCTCAATTTCTCATCTCCAAAATGGAGATAATCATGTTAGTGCCTCATAAGTTTTTTTTTTTTTTTTTAAGGTTTAACGGGAAAAATGCATATAAAGGGCTTAACTCAAAATAAGTGTCTAGGGCTTCCCTGGTGGCACAGTGGTTGAGAATCTGCCTGCTAATGCAGGGGACACAGGTTCGAGCCCTGGTCTGGGAGGATCCCACATGCCGTGGAGCAACTAGGCCCATGAGCCACAACTACTGAGCCTGCACGTCTGGAGCCTGGAGTCCGCAACAAGAGAGGCCGCAATAGTGAGAGGCCCGTGCACCGCGACGAAGAGTGGCCCCCGCTTGCTGCAACTAGAGAAAGCCCTCGCACAGAAACGAAGACCCAACACAGCAAAAATAAATAAATCAATTAATAAACTCCTACCCCCAACATCTTCTTTAAAAAAAAAAAAGTGTCTAGGAGAAGAGACATTAGCTATTCTTTTCTTCATGATTTAGAACCAATCTCCTAGAATCCATTAATAGCTATCTTCAACTCTTCTGGGTGATTTCATTTAGTCTAAAGACCATCTGTATGCTCATGACTTCTAATTTATATCTCTGTTCCTTACCTCACTCTTCCCCAAGCTTGAGATTTGTATATCTGACTGCTACATATATCTGCACTTAAATATCTAATACATACTTCAAACATAACATGTCTAAAAATAGAACTTTCGACCTCTATCACCTGCCCCTACTTGCCTCCCCAGTTTGTTCTTCCTCATTTTTTCCTATCTCAGTTAGTGGCAGCACCCTCTGTACTTTTTTTGACTTTCCTCTAGCTATCAGACCCCATCCATTTCATCAGAACATCTGAAAGCATTTTCCCCAGAATATGTCCTGAATCTGACCACTTGTCACCATATCCTCTACTAGCACCTTAGTCCAAGGGAATATAACCCCTTTTGCTTGGACAGTTATGGAAGGAATGGTCTCCTTATTCCTCTCTGTTTTCAGTCTTGTCTCTCACAATTCATTCTCCACATTGGATAGTGATATTTTAAAAACATAGATTATTTACGTCTCCTTCTTCCTTATTGAAATTAGAAAAATATCCAGAATTTTTGAAAGTACTTTTTGACCTGTCCCCTCTGACTACTTTCTTTCTCTCAAACACAGCTAGTTCATTCCTTATCTTAAGGTTTTTACACCAGCTTTCTCCTGTGTTTGGATTATTTTTTCTCCTAGATCATCACAATGTTGACTCCTTGCTATTTTTAGGTCTTAATTCAGGTAACAGCTCCTCAGAGAGACTTTACCCTGACATCTTTTCTTTCTTAATAGCTGATCACTATCTGAAATTTCCTCCTCTTTTCTTCCTCCTTTTGTTAATTGCCCCTCCCCACTCCCAAAAGAATTTGTTTTATGAGAGCAAGGACTTTATCCATCTTCTTTATTGCCATATTCCCAGTGCTTAGAATGGAACCTGATACTCAGGTTTACAGTATTATATGGATGGATGGCTAAATGAAAGAATAAATATATATCTGGTAAGTTTACAACCAGGGAAATAGTGGATTATTTCGTCCTGTTCAAACTTTGCATAGATGCTTGTTTTAGAATTAACCATGCTAATATTTTATCTTTTCCTTTATGTGTCTTCTCTGTTCTAGATTATAAGCCCTTAAGGGTAGGAAGTATGTCTCCATTGTTTTTAGCTTTCCATAGAATGCTACATATTATTGTAGTACTTAACTATTGATTGAATTGAAAATTCAGTCTAACATCTTTATTTCCTCTGAAGTTATAGTATTGTTATACATATGCGTATGTATATAAATTTATATATATAATTTATATAAATTCTGAAAGCAGATGTGTTTAAAATATTCCTTCTCTTTTCATCATTTGCAGTTCATAATTGGACCCTTGAGGACACGCTTCAGTGGTTGATAGAATTTGTTGAACTACCCCAATATGAGAAGAATTTTAGAGACAATAACGTCAAAGGAACAACGCTTCCCAGGTGGGTCTTTATTACTCAAATGTATTTTTTGTACTCCTGGAGAATAATGTTACTTTTCAAAGCAAAATCTACAAGTTACTTCTGTGGCTAAGTGCTCAAAGAAAATATTATAAATATATCCATTCTTTGGTATCTGTACAGTGTGAATTTGCGAGCTTTAACCAATTTTTCTTGCCTAAATAATCTGGCCTTTTAAAAAAATTATTCCTAAGGAAAGTAATTTTGAAAATTAGAAGGTAGGTCAACTACATCTTTTTTAGATAACATCAAAGGGCCAACCTCTGTGGAGCAGCTAAGCCTGCGATCTGCAGCTACTGAGCCAGCGTGCTGCAACTACTGAAGCCAGCACACCTAGAGCCCGTGTTCCACAACAAGAGAAGCCACCGCGATGAGAAGCCCGTGCACTGCAACGAAGAGTAGCCCCCAGTCACTGCAACTAGAGAAAGCCTGTGCACAGCAACGAAGACCCAATGCAGCCAAAAAAAACAAAAAAACCCCAAAAAACAAAGGGCCAACCTCTGACCCTGTTGTAAATGTAACAAAAGCTTATTCATTTGATATGGATCCACCTTTATGAAAAGACCTATTTGAATGGATTAATGTACAGATCCTTAGTCTTAATTGGTATTCTTTTAATAACAACTCTTAATTTTAGTGACCATATGTTAAACCTCAAAAAAATGAAGTTTAATAAATAAATTGTAAGTAATAACAACGATTTTTGAATGTATATTACATAGAGGTACTGTATATTATCTCATATAAGCTTCATGGTTAAAATGAAGTACAGTGTATTATTACCCCATTTTACAGATTGAAAAAACCAAGTCAGAGAGAAGTTAAATATTTTGCCCAAGGTAGCATTTGAACACAGATAGATCTGATACCAAAGTATAGGATGCCAATTTATTCCTTAGATGTCTGGAATTAATTGTCACTACTTTTCTAAATTATGTTTTAAAAATTCCATTAGGTAACCTAATAATCGTTAAAGATTTAAATGTTAAAATTTGCATAATTCCACTGGAACTTGACCCTTACGAGATTCTTATGTTCCATTCCAACCTAGATTGTTTCTTGTACCAAAGAAGTCTCTCATAGTGCTATCTAATTATTATATGCATATTATATTTCTAATCAATTTACTTATACATCCTATTTCAATAAGAGGCATTTGTTGCTTTGAAGTTTGTATTTTGGATCAAGTTGAAAGTTTTCATATCTTCTTAAATGTATTCTGAATATCAACATCAGTATTCTGATTTTACTGTGCACATGACTATAATGATGAAATTATGGAGTTAAGAGTCAAATCAGCAAGTGCATATTGAGTGTCTTTTATGTTCATGGTACAACTAGATGCTGAAAAGAAGGAAAAAAAAATAAAGTTCTTGCTTTTAAATAAGACAAGTTTCTAAGTTAAAACAAAACAGGATAGTAGAGCATTGATGGGATTAGGGTTTTTCAAGTTGTTTGTGTTACCCTGGAACATATAGAATTTTTCTTATCCTGTCTTTTGGGAAGTTTCTTTATATAACAACAATATGAAATAAAATAGGCTGCTTGATTTTGTTTTTTTGAGCTGCATTGGGTCTTCGTTGCTGCACACAGGCTTTCTCTAGTTGTGACGAGCAGGGGCTACTTTTCGTTGAGGTGTGCGGGCTTCTCATTGTGGTGGCTTCTCTTGTTACGGAGCACAGGCTCTAGGTGCGCGGGCTTTAGCAGTTGTGGCTCGTGGGCTTTAGCAGTTGTGGCTCGCGAGCTCTAGAGTGCAGGCTCAGTAGTTGTGGCGCACAGGCTTAGTTGCTCCGTGGTATGTGGGATCTTCCCGGACCAGGGATAGAACCCATGCCCCCTGCATTAGCAGGCAGATTCTTAACCACTGCGCCACCAGGGAAGTCCCAGGCTGCTTGATGTTTTGACCATAAATGTTATAGCCACTTTTTTCTTTTGTTTAACTAAAGGTTATCAGAGATTACCTCAAATTCTGGTAGAATTGTTGAGATAACATCACACACTTAATCAAAAGATCAGTTTTTTAAAAATAGTGAACATGTTACTACAGAAGAAAAGCTTATAAATGTGGAAGTTCAGCTTTCAGGTCAGCCCACTGGAGGCTGTTTGAATGGAGGGGAAAGGAAAACTGGAATAGCCTTCATCAAGCCCCTTTCATATGGTAATAGAAATTAGATGAGTCCATTTAAAAGCTTAAAACTTTTATATGGTAATAGAAATTAACTTCACAACTTTTAAACTTAAACTTTTTTGTAGGGTAACTGTAGATATAAGAGCTATTTATAAGAATGTATAAGAAAATGTATTACATATTCCAGATGTACACATACCTACAATAATTCATTATTTTGTTTGCTTTCTGTGGCATTAAAATATATTGTTACATCTGCAGTAGGTAGGTAAAATTATGTTAGTTTTATGTCATGGTTATCTTTAAGCCTTTTATGGTATTTTCTATATTCTATAATTCTTGTTACCAGAGCTTATATTAAGGCTCTCTTCACCTGACACATGCCTCCTCATTCCTTTCAGACCTGTGTGAACTTTCCTGACATCCTCACCCACTCAGGTAGAATTGCTTCCACCTCTGGGCTCATATAGAACTTTGCATAAAATTCTGTTTTATAGTTTCCTTTTTACTACATCTCATTGTCTGTTTTAAATTTAGTCTACCGATAGTATTGCTATTCATTCATGCATCCATCCATGCATTCATTCATCAGTTATATAAACATTTATCAAGCATCTACTTTTGCCAGGCACTATGCTAGGTTTGGGGATAAAGAGATGAGGTATAGTTTGCCTTCAAGCACTTTGATAAGTGTCATATTGAAGATGTAACAGGAGCATACACAAAAGTTTACCTGCAGAGATGATGAGGGAAGGCATTTTCTATAGGGCAAGTTAGAGTTCTTTACTCTCTAAAGTTTTGTAGAAACCTCATAGGATTTCTGTAACCTGAAATCTTCCTAAATAAAATGTAGTGGTTCAGAGTACAGTCATTGGGATCATACACATTTGGGTTTGAATCCCTGCCTTACTTCTTACTAATTAGTAACCTTGGGCAAGTTACTCAGCCTCGCAGTACCTTAGTTTCCTCATCTATAAAATGGCAATTTTACACATGTTATAGGTTCTTTGAATTCTAAAAACCCTTGGCACAGTACCCAGCGCGTAGTACATGCTTTTTTTTTTTTTTTTTTGCTGTAATCGGGCCTCTCACTGTTGTGGCCTCTCCCATTGCGGAACACAAGCTCCGGACGCGCAGGCTCAGCGGCCATGGCTCACGGGCCCAGCCGCTCTGCGGCATGTGGGATCTTCCCGGACCAGGCACGAACCCATGTCCCCTGCATCTGCAGGCGGACTCTTAACCACTGCGCCACCAGGGAAGCCCGTACATGCTTGTTTCAATCGTCATTGTTATTAACAATTTTATTATTATTATTACGCTTTGTAACCTAAGATTCTTCTTGGCATCATAGTTGGTTGATAAGAAATCTTAACTACTGGGATACTTGGATTTGAAGTCCAAAACAGAGTGATTTTATTTCCTTATTTCACCTGTGCCTTTCGGCACCCTGCATACTTTCTTCATTGCTAATGAAATGGTTCAATACTTCTTACTGCATCAGTCCCTCAGTTTACTCCCCCAGCCAGCGATGACTTTTTACTTTCCATTTATGACTTCAGTGGACTTTAACATTTAAATAATTTAAATATTAGAATGTAAAGGTATAGGTGTTTTAAAAGATATTTATAAAGAAAAGCAATATGATCTAAATTGAGGATGATTTTTGAAAGTCTGCTATGTTCAGTAAATTACTTACAATTTTCGTGTTGTTTATGAAATGATAGTAAAATGCCAGAGGTAATTAATGCTTATAAAATATTTTGAATTTGATAAATTTCTAAATCATATTGTTATAGCATAAAGTAACCATAGAAAACAAAAACATCAATATAGCAACTAAATTATTAACATACAGGAGTGTTTGCACTGCTGAGTTTTCACTGAAAAGGTTTTCGATACATGTAATAAAGTGTTAAATTGCACAGGATGAGCTCTTAAAGTAATCATCACTAATATGTAAAGTGTTAAGTATGTTGCTGAAATATTTAAATTTACATACTAGTAATATTTTTAATATATATGTATTTTTTAAATGAACAGGATAGCAGTGCATGAACCTTCATTTATGATCTCTCAGTTGAAAATCAGTGATCGGAGTCACAGACAGAAACTTCAGCTCAAGGCGCTGGATGTGGTTTTGTTCGGACCTCTAACGCGTTAGTATTCTCTCTCACAAAATACGGTGTGAAAGAATAATCAGATCATCCATTGTTGTTTAAAGAAGGAAAAAGTAAGAAATGTGGTAGGCCAAGAAGAATCCTCTGTTAGCTATGAAAGAAATGTAATACTATCTTAAAAGATTTATAGGGTGAGATTTTCTGTCATTGAAATACAGAGTGTGGAATTTTCAAAGCTGGTTACTGATGTAGAAAGTTGTAAAAACTATATGTTAGTTGATGATTTAGAATTAAATTTCTAGATTTAAAGCTCTTTACAGCAGTTTTAATGTTGATGTTATTATAGCTGGATATTCACTGAAGAGTCCTTAAAAAAAGTTGCAATCTAACCATCTTGATAACAAGAAGTAATAAATCCTAACCTGACTTTATTAATTACCAGGAAAAGGATTTTTAAGATACAGATCAAAAACAGAGGCCCTAGAGCCCTGCTTGAAACTGTACAAAGTAGCAGACTATTCTGGCAGAAGTACAAGGTGGAGAATGTTATTTGATTGTTCTAAAGAAGAACATTTAAGAAATCGCTTTGTCATATTTGTAAGGAAAGTGAACCTTGTTCTTCTTTACCTTGAGAGGAATACTTTCTTCCCAGAAGGGAAGTTTAATATGTTTACTTCATTTAATTTCAAATTTCAGAAAGCTTTGGGGGAAAAATGTTTGAAGAGTACACATTTTAGAGGAATTATATTTTATTTTTCAGAAGCTAAAAAGGGATAACAAAATTAATCCAAGAAAAATGGCTTTCACAAATTATAAATTAAGAAACGAATGTTAATTTTACCTCAGTTCTTGAAGTTAAGAGACTTGCAGGTTTCTATAATACCATGTTGGGGGTGCCCCTGCTAGTAAAGGGTTACTGAAGTGGTTGTTGGATGGATTCCATGACTTTACGGGTGGTTCTTTTTTGGCTCAGGCTAAAAGGGCAGCTGGTGAAACAGCTGGAACTCTCCTTTGTGAGAGTTGGTGGAAATTACAAACCCTATGAAATAGAACACTGTTGAAATGCCAAGCATTCCATAAAGATGATACCCTTTCTAACCTTTTCCTTATCCTAAGTTTTCAACTGAATCTATTGGGGGTTGTCTTCTGTGAGATTCGATCTAGTTTTTTCATGTGAATGATTGGTGAAAATAGGAATTAGACTATAGAATTTGTCTCTATATACAAACTGGTCAGGAATATTTATATTTTATTAATCCAAGAACAAACCACTCTCTAAGCCAAACAGTATTATCATTTGAAAAGAAACCAAACTAGTCTCAAAGAATGTTGAAAACAAATGTTTTATTAACAAACCAGTTTAGAAGTTAATGATGCGTTACCTTTTTAATGTGTTTGTCTTAGAATTATTATTTGAGTGAATGAGCCCTACAGTTGGAACACCCACATTAGATTTATAAAAAATAAGCAGTGTCAAGTGAACAGAAATACATTTTAAAGGAGTTTTCACTGAAATCTTTTCCAGTTTGTGGTACTTACTGTACAGTTTGAGACTTGTCCATCTGTTTATTGTTATTCCTGGTGATTATAGTTCAGCCTAAACAAGGCTTGTATTTGGACTAGAGCCTGAGCTGAACCTCTCAGTCTGAGGCAGAATAAAAATAAATCCTTTTGAGACTTTAGCCTTCTGCCAAAGAGTGAATAGTGAATCTCTTTCACTATAGGTGAGGGCGTGCACTCTTGAAATATGAAACACTGAGAGTCTCTGGCATAGAACATGCTGTTTATCACACAATGTAAATGTATACGAACGCTAGACTTGTAAGCATGAAAACTTTTCATTTCTATAGAGCTCTTCATCTCATCAAACATGCAGAGTATCTCCTTACTTCTGGAGGTGTGGGCAGTTAGGCAGTTTTTCACTGAAAAACTGTATCTCTTTTCAACAAATAACACATTATATTGTATTAGTTATCATGTCTTCCCCCACTGAGCCTCCACACTCAGATCAACTAGGAAATTATTTGCCTAGCGGTTGCTGTGGTTTGTATTACTGAGGACAGTAGGCCTGGCTCCCGGCTCCTGACTTTAGAAAAAATGTCAGGGGTTACTGTCACGCTTGGTGTGCCACAGGGGAAGGCGATCCCGATGTTTCCCTCTAGTAACCCAGATCTCTCTGGCAGATAACCACCTAAAACGTTACTAGTTATGATCATTTAACCCATGGTTTCTCAATCTTGCCACTATTGACATTCCGGGCTGGATAATTCCTAGATGATTCTTTGTTACCGCCAGACTGGGGGCAGGAAAAGAGACTGTGTTACGCATTATTGGATGTTTAGGAACATCCCTGGCCTCCACCTACTAGATACCCATAACAGACACCCTTACTTCCACCTTCCAAATTATGACAAGCAAAAATTTTCAGATGTCTGCTGGAGGGAATATCACTCTTGGTTGAGAATCACTAATTAATCTTGTTACATGGCTGTGTGCTTGGGAAATTGCTTTTTGGTGAATGATTAGGATTTCAGTTTGTGTATCAAAGCATGACCGCTGCCTAACTTGTCTGAAGGAGGGGAGCTGGTAATGGTGTTACTCTTCGTGACTCCTTTCACCCCACAGAGGACCATCCTCTCTATGTGATTGGAGATACTGTTGCTTCTTCAGAGCTCCCCAGGAATTCTGTCACTAGCTCCTGTAGCAGCAGGGGGCATGGTGCATCCATGTGGGTTTATCACTGCCCTCCTGTAGGTCTAGTATATCAGGTAGTTATAATAAGCACATTGATTATTTGAGGAGAACTTGTATATGGGAGGGACATCTTCATATTTTGTTTTGTTTTTAGATACCTACTATTTTTTAAAATAAGTGGCTCTGTGTACTGAGATTCTATGATACTCAAAGATTAACTTAACCATCTGTAATTGTCTTCGTAGGCCCTCCTCATAACTGGATGAAGGATTTTATCCTCACAGTTTCTATAGTAATTGGTGTTGGCGGGTGCTGGTTTGCTTACACGCAGAATAGGACATCAAAAGAACATGTTGCAAAAATGATGAAAGACTTAGAGAGTTTACAAACCGCAGAGCAAAGTCTCATGGACTTACAAGAGAGGTGAGTAGGTAAAAAAGACTATAAAACTGTGGGAAGATACAGTTTGTGAATATGTAATATGGGCATGTGCTTACCGTTTATATTTAGGTTGGTACATACATCAGGAGTTCATTTCATGTTTTTAGAAAAGTATCATATTGTCATAATTACAAATTTATTATAAAGGTATGCACTAGGGAATAAATGGGCAGAAGACCAGTGGAAATAAATCAAATATAGGTAGAATTATAAGTGAAGTTAAATTTTATTTTTAACATGATTTAAATAATTATGAATTTCTTAAAAGCTTCTTCCTGAAGAGTGTTTCCCTTCTATATCTTGTATTTTTAGCTCAATATAAATTAAAATAGCTATATAGTAGGTTACTTGATGTTTTTGTTGTCCAAATTTAAGATTAATAGAAAATGCTGTGAATTCTGATTGAAACATGTATCTTATTGCTTGATACGTATTTATTGTTCATTAAGATAATGAAATTTTGGAAACTTTTGTGAGGAATTTTCATTTTTATTGTTCTGTAAGGCTTGAAAAGGCACAGGAAGAAAACAGAAATGTTGCTGTAGAAAAGCAAAATCTAGAGCGCAAAATGATGGATGAAATCAATTACGCAAAGGAAGAGGCTTGTCGGCTGAGAGAGCTAAGGGAGGGAGCTGAATGTGAATTGAGTAGACGTCAGTATGCAGAGCAGGAATTGGAACAGGTATTTATGTTTTAAAAAAGTATTTGTGAGGATATTTGTATTGCTATCCTGAGGAGTTTTTTGGGTTTCATTCAATCTCCTACATTTAGTTCCATCATATACTCTTCCTTAGTTAATAAAAGAGTCATCTGTCTATATTGTTAGCATTGGTCAAAGTTCATTAGCAAAATCAAAGTACCAACTAAAAGAAAAAGTTACCCTCATGTTCACTCATTCATGAAGTCCTATCCCATGCCATGTTAATTGTCTTGAGTGAATCTAAGATGTTTATTTAACAACTGTAGTATATGTCAGTTTCTGACTGTAACCTAGTAAAGTATATCTACTGTTAAAGTTCTCTGCAAATGTTAAGAATCTCTATTAAACATCCATTTGAATCCTGTTAAATGGTTTTAGAACATAATCTGCTACAAATTCTGAAGTTGTTCAAAAGGTGTCCTTTTCAATATCTGCTTCTACTATGCATTTACTCAGGATGGAGTTCAGGCATTGCACAGTCCTTCAGAAAAGGTGGGGAGGTCCTGGGAGAATTTAATTATAGGCAGATGTATTAGTTTTATAATTCTGCTGTTAAAAATTACCACAAACTTAGGGGCTTAAAACAACACACATTTATTACCTTAGAGTTACTGAAGTCAGAGTCTAAAATAGGTCTGCAGGGCTGCATTCCTTCTGGAGGCTCTAGGGGAGGATCTGTTTCCTTGCCTTGTCCAACTTCTAGAGGCTGCCTACATTTCTTGGCTCATGGCCCCTTCCTTCATCTTCAAAGCATGTCACTCCAGCCTCTGCTTCCATGGTCTCATCTCCTCCTTCTGACTCTTACCCTTTCTTTACTGATAAAGAAGTTGAGGAACAAAATGAGGAGGAGAAAACTTGTTCAAGTTTAGAGAGTGACTCGGTTGTAAAGCAGGGCCAGGAACCTAGGTATTCTGCCTCCCACTTTGCTTTATGCACTGTTGTCTTCTCAATCAAGTGCTAAGTAAGAATTATGTAATGGATGAGTTTCAGTTTCAACTCATGAGGAAATGTTCAGGGTACATTACTAATTCCTTCAAGATTGTCATTTTGGTAGGAGCTGTCTGACTGAATGCAGCTATCTCTTTAGTTAACAGTTAACTCTTCTTTCTCTCATACCCCAGATACCTGTCTTTTGGGTCTTTTCCCTGTAAGGGGTTTGTTCTCTTAAGTTAACTCCTAGACCTATTTTGCAGTCTGGTCCTATTTACCTGACAGACCTTGTCTATGTAGAATGTAGTAAAGAACCAGGGAGTTAACAAAAAAGGCGTACCCAATTACCAAAAAAGGCATAGCCAAATTATACTGTGTCCAAGAATTAGATACTATGTCCTTTTCTCCTGTGAGAACTCTGTGCCTGTTCCCACCCAGACTTCAACTCCTGGTTGTTCCCAGTACTAAATAAACTAAAAAGCTTGTTAGCTGTTTTCCTGAACTTTGCAGATGAGAAAGAACAAATCAGAAAGCAATAGTGGGGATTCTTCTATAGAGACATAAACTGGTAGCAGTATTTTACAGGAAACTGCCTCACAGTGTGGGAAAAAGACACAATATAAAGAAGGACACTTAAATCAGAAATATTCTAGTCTGGGGTTTGGGACATAGAGACCTTGCATCCCTTAATAGACCCTAAGATTACTATGATACTACATCCCAGCACAAACGTAATAATCCTAATGAGATCCTGAGTAAGAGGTGGTTTAAAGGAGAGAACTGGGTATTTAAAAAAACTCTGTCCAACATGATTACAGTAATAAGAAACACAATTTTATGAGTGCTTACTCTGTGCCAGAACTTTATGCTGTGCACATCATTGCAAAATTTTAATCCTCACTATACATAGACATTATTCTCATTTATAGATGAGATGTGTACAGGTTAAATAACTTGCCTTAGTTCACACAGCTATTATGTGGCAAAGGCAAGATTATGTGTGTTTTATTCCAAAGTCCATGTTTTCCCATACTGCTATTAAAAGCTTTGTTTATAAAAGTAAGTTTAACTGGGAAATTAATTTACATATGTCACATAATCCACAGTTCCACATAGTTTGAAGTATTATTGTATCTTGTCGAGTGGGTAATCAACTTCTCAAAGTTAGAAGGCAGGAAGATCTGGTACATATTTTGTATAATGTTATTTTCTGTTAAACAATAGCTTTTGGGTGAATAATAGTACTGCTTTATATTTTGTGTGGTTTAAATACTTTTCACATAAATTATTTTGTTCTTAAAGTCTCAAGAAGCCTAAAGTTAGGGCAAGTCATAGTACCTCTGTTGTACATGCAACAGTAAGTCTCCGAAAGTAAAGAACTTGCTGAAGGAAACAGAGGTAATAAATCGTAAAGTTGGTCCAGAAACCAGGTTTTCAGATATTTAGACTTTCTTGTGTGATGTCATGTTTTTACTTGTTGCTGTTTTATTCCCAAGACACAAAACTTAAATAAATAATTATTGGATTTTTAAACAACTTAATAATTCATCATTTGTAAAACCTATTAATTACTCAATTTTCACTGCATCTATTTCCCTGTAAATAACAATGTTAATTTAGACTGAGGGTTGGAATTCAGATCAAGTGGTAAACTTAAGAATAATGGCAGAGAAAATAGTTGCTGTTATTGGAAGGTCAGAATTCCCAAAATTTTGAGACATTATTTGACAGTCAATCAAAACATTGGTCAGCCTCAGTTTATACTAGAACTATATCAATTCTGTGTTAAATGTGTTTATTGCGCTTGTTTTGGGGAAACAAATTTATGGATATAACATTAAGGAAAATCTTCATGGTTAAAGAGAAAAACACGAGTGAATTTGTTCAGATTCTCTGTATACATCTTTGTCAATGAAAACTGTATAGAAATTTTAGCTTTAAAATCTTGTGAGGGCTTCCCTGGTGGCGCAGTGGTTGAGAGTCCGCCTGCGGATGCAGGGGACATGGGTTCGTGCCCCGGTCCTGGAAGATCCCACGTGCCATGGAGTGGCTGGCCCCGTGAGCCATGGCTGCTGAGCCTGCGCGTCCGGAGCCTGTGCTCCGCAATGGGAGAGGCCACAACAGTGAGAGGCCCGCGTACCGCAAAAAAAAAAAAAAAAAAAAAAAAAATCTTGTGAGAAGAAGGGCCTGTGACCTACACTTTGTAGTGTTATATACAACTCCATGTCACAGGACCTGAGTTCAAATTCTCTCTTGAGAGATTAGCAGGGACGCCACACAGCTCTGCCAACTGTCTTATTAAGTGCAGTATTGTCCCAAGCACATTGCACAGGGAGTCGCGTCAGGCAAGTGTTGCTTACGATTTGTCTCAAGTGAGTAAGTCCTGTTTTACCCTTCCTGTTAATATTTTGAATTGTTTACTTCCTGTCTGACGGTTTTAGAGTTTTAAAAAAAGTTTTTAGAAAACTTTTTAGAAGTTTTAGAGTTTTAAAAAATACCTTTCTACATTTTTTTCCTGTAGTATCTGGCAGCTGTTCTCTTTATCAGAAATTTGTGTCTAGTACTCTAATTTAGTTTATTCTGGCACATGATAAGGTTTATTTAAATAAATTGGGTTTGATCAGATCCAACGTTCTTCTGCACATTAGTTTAGGAATGAAGTTTTAGTTACTTTACTTAACTGGGGGGAAAATTAATTTGTGGTTATGGTGCTCCAGAAGCAGGATGCCCCATGGTTCATTTGTCACTTTGTCTGAAGGTCTTGAGTGTGTGTATGTAATTTCATAAATTCCATCATGTATCTTTTTTCTTAAGAAGATGTTGGGGGTAGGAGTTTATTAATTAATTTATTTTTGCTGTGTTGCGTCTTCGTTTCTGTGCGAGGGCTTTCTCTAGTTGTGGCAAGCGGGGGCCACTCTTCGTTGCGGTGCGCGGGCCTCTCACTGTCACGGCCTCTCTTATTGCGGAGCACAGGCTCCAGACACGCAGGCTCAGTAGTTGTGGCTCACGGGCCTAGTTGCTCCGCGGCATGTGGGATCCTCCCAGACCAGGGATCGAACCTGTGTCCCCTGCATTAGCAGGCAGATTCTCAACCACTGCGCCACCAGGGAAGCCCCATCATGTATCTTTATACATCCTTAGCTTGAGCTCTTGCTAGTTTTTAAGTGAATCATTCCTACAATGGATTGTCTCTTTATTCTGTGTCATTTTCTTAGTGAGACTTTCCTTAAGAGTTTTTTCCTTAGCATGTAATACCACCTCATACACTAAGCATTTTAGTTTTCTGTTTATTGTCTGGCTCCCCTAAAGGGAGGCTAGAAGAAAAACTTCCACATTCTGACACTGAAGCTATTCATAGTTTCCCATGGAAAAATCAAGAAGACTCTCACTCAATCTGTTTTCTCAAAATTTACACTTGGTCTGCATATGCTAATTCATCAACTTTTTGGTATGTGAGAAGCAGGAAAAAATTAAATAGAGGTGATAAAACAGACTATAATAGGCAGATATGCTCATAACAATGAGAAATAACTAGCCATAAAGATGTCTGAAAAACTTTTTAAAAATGGTATAATTACTGTAAAAAAATGGGTGTATAGTTAGGTAGCTACAGCAAGGTCTTTGGGGAACACTAGAAGGGGTAGTAGAACAGGTATTCACCCTATTTTGGATACTTCTTCATATCCTGTCCATAAACAAAGAAATACAAAAAATGTAATCCATTTCAGTTTGTACATGCCCTGGGTTTTTGTCTGTCAGTGAGTCTGGCTATTATAAAATATAAAAATGCAGTATTGCAACCTAAGATATATGCAAGCTCCCTTTCACCCTCTGGCTTTACAAACTTGCTTAGTGAGTTTAAGAGGTACTTAAAAACTTCAGCTTTAGTTTTTAATGTTAGAAATATTGTTTTAGACTGTGATTTAAAAAGATATTTACAAAGAGTGTAATTCAGATTGCCTTTTCTCTTAATTTTGGTACTAAAAAATCTTAGTTTAAATATCTTCTAAAAAGAGAAATTTCTCTTTCTCTCTCTAACCTCTACCACCTTCCTCTACCCCTCTTTCTCCCTCCCTCCCTCCCTCCCTCCCTCTCTCTCCTTCTTTCCCACTCCTCCTTTTCTTTCCTACCTCCCTCCCAGGTTCGAATGGCTCTAAAAAAGGCTGAAAAAGAATTTGAACTCAGAAGCAGCTGGTCTGTTCCAGATGCACTTCAAAAATGGCTTCAGCTGACACATGAAGTAGAAGTACAGTACTACAATATTAAAAGACAGAATGCTGAAATGCAGTTAGCTATTGCTAAGGATGAGGTACTCTATTATATTGCAAAACGTACTACGCTTCTAAAGGGATTAACCAGTTGGTATACAAAGATCTGAATAAAATTTTTAGTATTGCAGATTATTTTTATGAATTGGAACTTATTGCATAGATTGACTCTCATAAAAGTGAAATCACTTTATTTAAGAGAAGTACATACCTTTCAGAATGACCTTAGTATCATTTAAAAATCATCCCTACTATCATTATCATAAATGTTTTATACGGAGCTTTTCTCCTCTGGGTTGCTGCTTCATATCTGATTCAGGTTAGTAGTTACTAGAAATTAATGTCTGACTCTTAATAATTGTGTGAAATTACTGAGTCTTAATCTGATTTCTAGTGAAACAACAACAACAAAAAACTCGGTGCACTCACTAACACCTCCATTGCAGTAGGATATATAGTTTATGTTATTCTCCTAGTTTTAAATAGAAGATTCAGGTCTTTCTGATCCATAGAAATAAGGGAAAAAATTCTCCAGAACAAAGTTTGGCTTAGGAAAGCATGCTTTCTCCCTCACTTGTTTTCTTTTTTGGAAAATAGGGCTATATCTTGGCTAATAACTCCCCATTGATTTTATAATTATTAATATATTCAAAATAAAATAAACCTTATTCGTATATGTGTATTTTATCCCAAACCTAGCCTTATTTTTCTCTCTTTGGGTTTCTAGGCAGAGAAAATTAAAAAGAAGAGAAGCACAGTCTTTGGGACTCTGCATGTTGCACATAGCTCCTCCCTAGATGAGGTAGACCACAAAATTCTGGAAGCAAAGTAAGAATGTTACTGTCACTGTCTGTCTATTTTTATTGTGTTGAAATGTGTAATTTATAGGCAATTTATGTTTTAACTTGTCATTTAATTATGTACTATTATATCATTTATACTAATTCTGAAAAGGGGTAATTTCTTCTTGAAATTGGTTAATTGCCTGGGTCTGTTCATGTAGTTGACTTTTTTCAGTGCTGTATTAAAGACTTTTTGATGCAACAAGTAATTCCTATATTGGCTTTTCCAGGAAAGCTCTCTCTGAGTTGACAACTTGTTTACGAGAACGACTTTTTCGCTGGCAACAGATAGAGAAGATCTGTGGCTTTCAGATAGCCCATAACTCGGGACTCCCCAGCCTCACCTCTTCCCTTTATTCTGATCACAGCTGGGTGGTGATGCCCAGAGTCTCCATTCCACCCTATCCCATTGCTGGAGGAGTTGATGATTTAGATGAAGATACACCCCCAATAGTGTCACAGTTTCCCGGTAAGTGGTGAGTTCAAAAAAGAGAGTTGGTACAGTTTTAAAGGTAACTTTCTGCCATGCCTTTTATGAATCATTTGCTTTGAAATCTATGATAAAATTTGTGTTAATTCTTCATTTTCTCTTTTTTCTTTTTCTTGATCATTGTGTTTACTGTTTGACATACTATATGAGCTATGTGTGTTACACACATATATGTACACATATATAATAACACATACATGCTAAGTCACTGTATGAATGAAGTGCTGAGCTTTGAGGGAAAACATCCTTTCATATGGAAGCTTAATCTATAGTAGAAATTAAAAATTAGAGGAAGACCTTGGAAACCTGAGTTGCAATCCTAGCTCTGCCACTAACTAACCAACTGTGTGACTTTGAGCCAGTCGATTTATTTTAAATTGAGTTGCCTTCCCAGTAGGCATGTTTCATAGTATTTTGTTTTGCTTTTCCAATTCTATCCTTTTATTGAAAGAGTATTAATTAATATTTAACTCATAAAGCATTAAATCCACTCACCTTTACACAAAACTAAATTGCGTTTATATTTAGAAAACATACATTTTTTTGTTGCTAAAAAGTGGAGCTTCTCCCAAAGGTGGTTTTTTTTTTTGTTGTTGTTGTTGTTGTTTTTGCGGTACCCGGGCCTCTCACCGTTGTAGCCTCTCCCACTGTGCTCCCGGAGCACAGGCTCCGGACCTGCAGGCTCAGCGGCCATGGCTCACGGGCCCAGCCGCTCCGCGGCATGTGGGATCTTCTTGGACCGGGGCACGAACCCGTGTCCCCTGCATCGGCAGGCGGACTCTCAACCACTGCGCCACCAGGGAAGCCCCCAAAGTTGGTTTTAACATGTACAGTTTTCATTATAATTGCTTTGTTATGCTGTATTCTTTGAAGATGTTTACAGTGTAAAGAATACATTTTGGTAGGAAGGTGAAATTTTACTATTTTAGATTTTATTAATAAATTGTAGAATTTATTAATAAATATTTGGAATTTTTGCAAAGTTATAGAGAGTGTAAATTTAAAGCGGTGTATTTCTTGTATTAGAAATCATTTGAAAAACTGTTTATCCTTATTACTGCTTGCCTGATTCATTTTCCCAATTTTTGTAACCTTTTTGAAACAGTATAGCTAGAACAAGATTCCAAAGAATAGAGAGCAAAATTTAATCATTAATCAGTTGAAAACTCACACAGAAATTTGAGTCTTTGAGACACAAATCATCATATATGAGCATTTTGCAGTTTGAAATTTTCTGTCCAATTGTTACAACTTTCCTAAAGTTATGATTTAGAAAGGGTTCTAATGTTAAAACAATTTTATGAAATAAAGCCCTAAGTTTGCAAATAATTAATCAGTGACTGTGTGCTTGTGTTCATTTCTGTGAGTTTAATTATCTGGTTTAACGGCAGACAGATAATGCAAGCAGATTGGGGAGACACTAAACTCTTACAAGAGGAAGGGGGAGAGGACAGATTGTAAATGCAGTGAATACTGGGAAGTATGTGACCTCAATCATTTCACTTGCCCCATGCTGCAAGATAGTGATGGTTGAAAAGTTTTATCTAGATATGGACTAGCTCTGCTGTTTGGATACTGTCAACTTGAGTTTATTTGAATTATGTGCCCTTAAGCTTACCATATATGCAGCACTGATTCATAAGTGTGTGATTTTGTTTGAAAATGATAGCTTTTTAAAGTTGCAGTTCCTCCTTAGAAACCATAATTATTCGATATCAGAAGTGTGCATATATGTATTCCCTAAAATTAACTAGTTTTTTCTTTACTTTTTTTTTAAAGTACTTTTTGATGGGGCAAGATATCCACATGTGCATTAAAACACTTATAACTAAATGTGAATAATTTTTTAGTGATTGTGATACACAGAGAAATTTGAACTTTTTAAAATTCAGTATGATGCTTTAGAAATGCTGAAGTTTATTATCTCTGAAAAATAACTTATGCCAAAGATTACACTTTGAGAGCTCTGTCTCCACCCAGTGGCACAAAAGTAATACTCCACTCTGTTTAGTTATAAAAGCGTAATTTCTGGACCTGACAAATAAACTCTTGGCAGTAGTACTAGGGTCTAGGGTAGGATGAAGGCTCTTCATTATATACTCTTTTAAGCAGTTTTAAATCTGCACCATGGATATGTGTAAATTGTCTAAGAGTGAAAGAATGACAAGGAAGCCTGCCTGTGGTATGTTAAGAGCGAAGTAAAAGATTATAAAACCATATACAGAATAATATTGTCTATGTTTAATTATGTGTAAATAAAAAAGAGAAAATGTTATCAAAGGTTAGCTCTGTATGGGTTTTCCCAGTACCTTTATAGTATCTACTAAATATTCTTAGTGGGATTGTGGTAGCAATTTATTTAAAATTTCTTATCATAAAGCTCTTCAGATATGCTTAAAAATACTGAAAATAAGTTGCTCATTTACTACAAAGATAAACAGATTTTAACATTTTGCTTTATTCATCTTTCTTTTTCTCTGAAAAAGAAAACACATCTCCTCCCCTTCCTACTAAAGTTGTATATCTTCTAAAGCCTGTTTTACTTGTATTACATGCAGCTATATCTATAAACAATAGATACAATTGTTTGTTTAAAAATGTACATAAATGGTATCAAACTGTGGGTATCATTTTGCAGCTCTTTTTGGTCAAAAGTATGTTTTAGAAAATTTCCATGTTTATATACAGATAAATTCACTAAAACTGTTTAATATGAGTCAACCACAGTATATCTATTTATCTTTTGTAATAATAAACCACAGTTTGTCCATTTTTCTACTGAGATAGGTTCTTTCTACTTTTTTGCCCTTGCAAAAATGAGCATCCTTATCTCTATCTCCTTATTTCTAACTTTGAGAGTTTCTCTGGGTGGACACCTAGAAATGGATTGCTAAGTCATTGGGAAGGCACCTCTTATTAGTCGTTGCCAAGTTGCTTTCAAAGTGGTTCTATCTGTTTACATACCCACTGTTTATAAGAATGCCTGTCTGCCTGTATCCTCACCATACTAGGAATGATCTGGTTTGTTTTGTAACTTGAATGCGTGTGATATGATACCTTAGTGTTATTAAAATTGTAATTTCTTTAAAGACTACTGAGGTTGTCTTTAAAGACTAAAAAGACTACTACTACCATTTCATATTTATTGGTATTTGTCATTCAGATTTTTTCCTCTCTGGGTTGCTTGTTCCTGCTGTGGAATCTCCTTCCGAGATTCCATACTTATCTGGAAGAATTTTTATTATTATTTTCTGGTTATTTGAGGGTTGCAGATGTCTTTTCCTAGGTCTTGGCTTTTCTTTTTTACTGTGCTTTGTTACTTATTTTCTTTTTTTAATCAAATGGTTTTTTTTCAAAAAACATTTTTAATGACAAATTTACAAATCTGGTTTGTGTTTTTATGTCTTTTTCATAAGGCGATAGATTGTTGTTTGCTCTACTAAAAGTTTTTAACTTTCACTTTAATCCTTTAGTCTTTTCATCTACCTGGAAGTTATTTTTGTTCCTATTGTGAGTGGAATCTAAAGATATCTCTTGATGTATGGATAAACAGTTGTCCTAGTCTCATTCCTGCTCTATCCTTGCTGGTTTGTAATACAACTTCTCTCCATAGATACATAAATGCTTCCAGGCTCTTTATTTTTGTTCCATTGATCCCATTTTGCTTTAGTTGCTATATGTAGCTTTATAGTAAGTATTAATGTTTGATGGGTTTAATCTTCCTCTATTAAATTCAGAATTGCTACTCTTGGCAAGTTATTCTTATGAATTTTAGGATCAGCTTACGAAACGCCATGAAAACTTCCATGGGGCTTTTACTGGAATTTCTTTGAATTTAAAGATTAATTTTTAGCTTGTTTTTTTTTATAGTTACATGTGTTACCTTTCTTTAAAAAGTTATACTTCAAATTGCTTGTTGCTGATATGTAGGGAAAAGCTGTTGATTTTGTATATAGAAACATTGAATTTTTCTCTAAGAGTGTTTTGGGTTTTGTTTTGTGGACAATAATAATGACTTTCCCCCCCCCCTTTCCATTCCTTGTGCTTTTTTCCCAAGGCAGTCTAAGACCTCCAGTAAAATGTTGAATAAAAGTGCGAAAGTGATTGCAGACAAATAGTGATCTCCATTTCTAACTTTAAAGAGAATGCTTATTTCATCATGAAGTGTGTTTTTTTGTTTATTTGTTTTGTTTTTTGCTCTGTGTTCGATGGGTTACATTTTTTTTTTTGGCCGAGCCATGAGACACGTAGGATCTTAGTTCTCTGACCAGGCATTGAACCCACGCCCCCCTGCATTGGGAGCACGGAGTCTTAACTGCTGGGCCGCCAGGGAAGTCCCTGATGGATTATTTTTAAATTAAGGAAATTAATCTCTATTTCTATTTTGCTAAGAATGATTTTTCTTTTAAATCAATGGATGTTAAATTTTACCAAATTATTTTTCTGCATAATTTGAGGTAATTGCTTGTTTTATTTTTCTTTATTCCGTTGAATTTTAATCTGTTTAAATAAATTCCTTTAAATGTCAGTGAAACTTTTAGTCACAGTGTTCTGTTTTGATAATAATTAGATTTTGTTTGCTATATTATTTTATTTAGGGTTTTTACGTTTTTAATCATAGATTAGTCAATAATTTTCCTTCTCGACACTCTGATTTTGGTATCAAGGTTATATTAGCATCATAAAATAAGGCAAAGAATACCCCCTTTTTCTTTCATTTCATTTTTTTTTTTTACTCTTATAGTAGTAGTTAAGAATTTGGTCTCTAGAACAAGATTGCTAGAGTTTGAATCCTTACTCCTCCATTTAACTTATATGTATGTAATGTTGTCTAGTATTTTGTTTTGTTTTGAATGTCCCACAAAACATTATTATTATTATTATTATTTTTTTTTGCGGTACGCAGGCCTCTCACTGTTGTGGCCTCTCCCGTTGCGGAGCACAGGCCCAGGCTCAGTGGCCATGGCTCACGGGCCCAGCCGCTCCGCGGCATGTGGGATCTTCCTGGACCAGGGCACGAACCCGTGTCCCCTGCATCAGCAGGTGGACTCTCAACCACTGCGCCACCAGAGAAGCCCAAGACATTATTTTTTATTTGTGTAACTTTGTGGGAGGTACTCTCTCTGACTCTAAGCTTCCTTGTCTGTAAAATGTAACCTACCCTATGAGATTATTTTGTAATTTAAACTAAATAATATTTGTAAAACAATTAGAACATACCCTGGCCCATAATAATCCTCAATAAATGTTTTGAATTTTATTCTGTATTCTGAAATATAAGATACAGATGATTCTATGAAGATTTTGAAGAAATTGCCTATAGGCAGTTTGAGTTTGGTGTGTGTGTATGTTGGCAGAAGGGAAGGAGACAGATTTTTAAATTATTGATTCAGTTTCTTATAATGGTCATAAGTCTAGATTTGTTAAATTATATATTTCTAAAATATTGTTTGTTTTATCTGAGTTACAAAATTTGTGGCTTAAAGTTGTCCATAGTATTTTATATGATTTTAAAAATCTCACATCTTTAAATTTTCTTTTCATTTCTCCTCCTTGATTAATCTGGCATGATTTGTCTATTTTATTTCACTCCGTTATTCTTCAGAGAGCTAACTGTTGGTTTTGTTGATATTCTCCATTTAGTTCTGCTCTTATCTTTTATTTCCTTTATTGGAATTTGCTTCATTTGTTTGTTTTTAATATTTAGACAGCTAGCTCATGAATTTTCAGTCCTCCTGTTTCCTTAATGTATGATTTTTATGGCTGCGAATTTCCCTCTAAGAACGACTTTAACTGAATCTACCTGAAGTTTGGATACATATAGTTTGATTATCATCTAGTTTTAAAATGTTTCCAACTTTTAATATGTCTCTTCCTTGAAATATGAATTATCTGGAAGTATATGTTTAAGTTTCCAAATGTAGTATGTTTGTTTTGTTGTTTATTTGGTCATTAGTTTTTAAAGAATATCTTTACTTATCAATTTCTAGTTGTATTATGCTTAGAGAATAGCATCTATATAACATTTATTCTTTGGTATCTTCTGAGACTTGCTTCATGACCTAGTATTTATTTGATCGAATATTTAAAAATTTCCACACATATCTGAAAAGTACATTTTCTTAATTGTTAGTTATAGGATACTATATTGTTGGTTAAATCATGTATTAGTTATGAAAAATCTCTATATACCTACATTTTGGTCTACTTTTCTGTCAGTTGCAGAAAGAAGTTTGTTCAGATCTCTCTGAATTTCTTCTTGTAATTCTGCTCATTTCTATTTTATATAGTTTAAACCAAGTTATTCGGTGAATATAAGTCCAGATGTATCTTTTTAAAAGATTAACTATTCTTCTATGATTATGCGGAGACTGCTTTACAGCTAGCCGTACTTTCTGCCTTTAAGTTTGTATTATCTGATATTAAAATAGCTATAGGAGCTTTCTTTTGATTAATATTTGCCAGCATAACTTTTTCTTTACTTAAAATTTTTTCCATCATCAGGCTCTAGATATGTCTGTATAAGAAATAGTAATAACTTACTATTTTTGCTTTCTATTTGAGGATCTCTGTTGCCAACGAAGTCCAATTTAATCCAATTACATTTAATCTGCTTGCTGATCCGTTTGGATTTCTCTCTGGCATATTATTTTGTGGTTTCTCTTTTCTATACCTCTTTTCAGCTTCTCTGTCATTCTCCTAAAGGATCTTCAGATGCTTTAATTTTAGACACTACCCTCCGCATCTTATATATTAATGTTGTCTAGTATTTTGTTTTGAATACCCTGCAAAAGTCATGTTTTATTGTTTTATTCAGTCGTTGTTCAGAAAGGCATGTGTTTCTCTCTTCATCATTGTATTTTGTTTTTTACTCTTTCCTTTTTTTTTGCTTCCTTGAAAATATGTTCTTTGGTAAAAATTCTTTCAGTTAGCAACTGGGAGTAGTAAATTCTCTGTCTTTGCCTGAAAATGTCTTTATTTTCACTCTCACTTGAGAATAATAGTTTAACTGGATATCAGATTCTAGATGAACAATTACTTTTCCCATAGTATTTTGAAAACATTTGTTGTTATTTTCAGGCCTCTTACTATTACTGTTGAGAAGTTTTAGTAAGGCAGATTGTTCCAGTTTCCTTTTAGGTCATTTCTCATTTCTCTCATCACTTAGAAAATGTTATCATTTTCTTTTGTTACACGTTTTTACTATAATATAATTAGGTGTACAATTTTTTCCCTGATACTTGGTGTACTTTTGAATCTGAAGATGATTATCTTTTTTCAATTACAGAAAAATTATTAGTTGTTTTCTCTTTTAATATTGTTTTTCTTTTCTCTCTTCACTCCTACTGGAATATTAGTTGTATAGAAATATAAGACTAATATTAGCCTATAATTATATGTTTGATCTTATTTTATCTTCCACATCTCTTAACCTTTCTTTTTATCTAATTGTGCTGCATTCAGAAAAATTTCCTTAGATCCATCTTTGAGATTACTTACCCTTTCTTCAGCTCCAATTTTGTTTAACCCATTCTTTGAATTTTTAATTTCAGTGACTGTTTTCATTTCTATTAGTTCTCCCTGATTCTTCATAAAATCTACTTGTTTTTTAATGCCTTGTCCTTTTTTCATTTTTATTTTATAATTTAATGCCCTTAAACATCTTATATTTTAGTTTTATTTGATAATTGTATTATTTGATGTTCTTGATTGATTATTGCAGCTGTTTCTTGAGTTTGCAGAGCAGATTACCTTCTCTTGTTTTATAGTGTTTTACTGAACTATCTTAAAGGAACTTCTTTTTTTTCTTCCCTCCAGGGAAACACTTTGTGAGGAGTAGGAGTGCTCCTCAATATGATTTCTCTTGCTTCTGGCAGTAGTTTCAAGGGCTTCACCTACTCAGGACCATCTTTTTTTTTTTTTTTTTTTTTTTGTTAACCTTTCGGATTTGGGTTTCACAGACCCTTCTGGTAGTATAAACTTGAACTCCAGGGTAATATGAGTTAGTTTGTATTGAGTTTGAGTATTGAACACCCAGCATATTGAGTTTTTCATAAGAACCTTTTTAAATTCCAGTATCCAGAGAACATTCATTGAAGGAAGTTCCCTTGTTCATTGGTCAGATTTCTTTTCAGTACACCCTCCCACTGAGGAATGCAGCCATCTAGGCCCAGTCTTTTATCCAGAACACTCACAATTCCTATTCCTCACCTTCTGTGGGCTTAAGATGTCATTTATATCCCCAAATTAAAGCGCAAACCCTTAAATTACTGAGACCGAGAACCTCCCACAGCAGTTCCAACATCACTCACAGGCCTACTAGCTCTGACTTTTAGTCTTTGTGTTTTGGCATCCGAGAATTTTCTCTTCTTCCTTGCAAACTCAGCTATGCATTTAAAACTGTTGTTATATTTTATTCAGCATATTGAAGTACTTGAGGCTATTTAAAGTGTGTGGTTGGGGGTTGGAAATCGTGGTCAGGTTATCTTTGACTGCCATATTGCTAGAACCAGAAGTCCCTATATTACTTATTATTCTTGGTTGTTGGTGGGGGGGGACCCCCTTATTCAAAACCAAATTTTATCTTCTTTGCCATAAGAAAATACAGTTTGCAAAATAGTGTCTTATTAAATTGTTATGTTTCTGTATATAATTATTGATATTAGAATGAAAAATCACCTCAAATAAATTTCTGTACAGTGAACGTCAGTGTTTCATTTACCTACTCTTATAAATCACAGGTAGGGATGGCTGTCGGCTTTCATTGAGAATTAATAATAGCCTGGAGGTACTATTAAACATGTTCACCTTTTGTATAGGAGAGCTTGTTACAAGGTCAAAGTGAACTGCTTTTTAATCCTACGTGAGTTTTATGGTGTTGGCAATATGTAAGAAGAAAATTTTTTGAAAGGATTGTAGAGTTGTAAACATTTTCTCGATGTGACCCATTTATGAGTCTCATCTTTATGTTATATTCTTTATTGGATTACTTAGAATTTTCCTCATATAAACTATTTGCTTTGTTTTTAAACCTTCTTCATGCGGTATCTTTCCATCTTTGTGAGTAATACAAAAAAAATTTTTCCAAGCAGGGAATCCTGATTCTTCTCAGCCCTTCACATCACACCTAGTCATGGCTGAATGTGGCTATGTTTTACTGTGTATACCAAGTAACCAGTGACTGATGAGAATGGCTGCATTATATGCTAAGAGTTGTAGAACTTAATCATCTGTGTCAGTCTGGACACATTCTTTCAGTATTTATAGGATATTGTTTCTTCTTTGACAAAGTGAGAACATTGGACTAAAGATTTCCAGGGTTTCCTCCAGTTCTGTAATCTATGAATCATAAATAAGTAAGGGAAAATTCTAATGTTTGTCTACTAAATTATAAATAGTTTCATATTATATAATTTGTGTTTGGAAAAAGCCTTGTATGGTATTTATGGAGGTAGTCAAATATTCTGAAAATATTCCCTTTAATTTTACCCATTTTCTTTTTTTTTTTTTTCCAGTCCGTCAAGTTATTTCAGTGGCTGTTTCTGTTTGAATTGTTTGTTAATTCACTCAGTAAATACTTACTATACATCTACTTT
This sequence comes from Leucopleurus acutus, assembly GCF_964270905.1. NCBI lineage: Eukaryota > Metazoa > Chordata > Mammalia > Artiodactyla > Delphinidae > Leucopleurus > Leucopleurus acutus. The sequence continues at coordinate 53,275,299 of NC_139146.1, forward strand.
TTTTAAAAAATAAATTTATGTATTTTATTTTTGGCTGCATTGGGCCTTAGTTGCTGTGTGTGGGATTTCTCTAGTTGTGGTGAGCGGGGGCTACTCTTTTTTGCGGTGCATAGGCTTCTCATTGCAGTGGCTTCTCTTATTGCGGAGCACGGGCTCTAGGTGCGCAGGCTTCAGTAATTGTGGCTTGCGGGGTCTAGAGCGCAGGCTCAGTAGTTGTGGCGCACGGGCTTAGTTCTGCAGCTTGTGGGATCTTCCTGGGCCAGGGCTCGAACCTGTATCACCTGCATTGGCAGGTGGATTCTTAACCACTGCGCCACCAGGGAAGTCCCTGTACATCTACTTTTTGTCTGGCATTGTGCTAGTTGTGATTCAGTGTTGAACATGGTACACAGTTATTTCCTTCATGAAACATGCAGTCTAATGGAGGACAGACAAGAGCAATGCACTAAGTTATGTCATGGGGAAATACACTTTGGTGTTGCCGTGTGAGCACAAGAGGGCAAACACTGACCTTAAATTTGGAGGGGTTGGGAAACTTCCTGGAGGAACTGCTCTTTAAGTGAAATGGGAGGTCAAGGGAGAGATGAGATGAGGAAAGAAGGTATGGAGATACTCTGATACTTCTGGGAGCTGACTGAGGTATATTGTTCCTAGTATTCCTATAACAGAGAAGAGGGACACTAGTTCCAAATTAGAGGCTAGATAAATAGGGCATTCTAAGCCATGTTAAGGAGTTTGACTTTATCCTAATCCTAGAAGTAATGGGAGCAACTTAAGGGTTTTAACCAATAAAATGTCATATTCCTTTTCCATTTTAAAATGATCATGCAGGTTGCAGTATGGAGAATAAGTTGGAGGAGAAAGATCAGTTATTATTCTGGTGCAGTAGTCCAGCATAATACAGCAGTGATTTGTTGAGGGGGAAGTGGAGAGATGTGAGAGATACCCAGGAGGTAGAACTGGAAACACTTTATGATTAACTAGATGTGGTTTATGATGGAGGAAGAAGAGTCAAGAATGTCTGCGTTTCCAATTCAGATAACTAAGTGAGTGGTGGTGGTTTTATTTTTTTTTTTTTACACCAAGGTGTAAGGAACATAGAAGAAGGAGTGGATTTGGGAGGAAAATGTTGAATTCAGTGTGGGTATCTGTGGAACACCCAAATGTCCAGTAGGCAGTTGATTGTAAAGTCCTAAAGTTTAGGAAAAAGATTAAAAGCTGGAGTCACAGATTTGGACTTCTATAGACTGCAAAGGGTAATTGGAGTAATGGGAGTGGATGAAATTTCTTGAGAAGAATAAGTGGAACAAGAATAACAAGGCCTAGAACAGAACTTCGGAGACAAACAATTAAGGGACAGTAAAGGAAGAGGTGAGAATGTGGTTGGAGAGGTCAAGGAAAGTATAAACAAATAATGTCACGTGCTGGTCCAGTGTCAAGGAAGGATGGAGATACTCACTGAATTTAGCAATGAGGAAGTTTATTGTAACTTTGTTAATGATAGTTGCAGGGAAATTGTATGGAAGCACTTTACCATTTCTTTGATGAATGAGTGAAGATAAAGTAGTGTAGAAAGCAACATAGATCATTTACATAAAAGGGAAGAGAGATGTCAGCTGAAAACAGTCTGAGGGTAGAGGAGGTTTTCTTGTTGCTGTTGTTGTTTATCTGTTTGTTTCTCAGATTTGTTTTTTCAACTTTTTTTTTAAATAACTTTATTTTATTTTATTTTTATTTTTGGCTGTGTTGGGTCTTTGTTGCTGTATGCGGACTTTCTCTAGTTGCGGCGAGCGGGGGCTACTCTTCCTTGCGGTGCGTGGGCTTCTCATTGCGGTGGCTTCTCTTGTTGCAGAGCACAGGCTCTAGGTGTACGGGCTTCAGTAGTTGCGGCACGCAGCCTCAGTAGTTGTGGCGCACGGGCTTAGTTGCTCCGCAGCATGTGGGATCTTCCCGGACCAGGGCTCGAACCCATGTCCCCTGCATTGGCAGGCGGATTCTTAACCACTGCGCCACCAGGGAAGCCCCCTGTTTTTTTAACTTTTATTTTTAAGTGCCAATGGGAAATAGAAGAGGAGAAGATGAAAATAAAGGCAGCAAAAGGGATAAACAGTAGATAAGGTCCTTGAGTTTAGGGTAGAGAATGGGACAGATAGTGGAAGGAACAGAATGTGTGAACTAGAAAGGTAGGAATGTTAGAATCTAAATTATCTGATGTCTTAAGCTTATTATTTCAAAAATGAAGCAATTCTGAATGATGGCAAGACCAAGGCATGAGAGTGGGTGGTGGAGTAGAGTAGAGGTGAATGTCTTGTGAGAAGAGATGAAAAACATGATTGGTTAAGGTGTTCATCTTACAGATGAGATGGCTCAAGCTGGTGAGAGGTTGGATGGACTGGTAAGAGAGAGACTAAGCAGGAAGTGACTAGTGAAGTGGAGATTCACGTGGCTTAATAGTGTGAGTGTCAAAGGAACATGTTTTTATAAAGGGAGTGAGGGTTTTCAACAATATTGGGGAGTGAGAAGGCCATCAATCTGTTGTTCTGATGCTGCAGCATGTGAGGTATGAAGAATGAACGGCTTCAGCTTGAGATCAGTATTCTTAGGAGAGCTATGTTTCCATTAAGGCAAAGAAATGAAGTGCCCATTCAATGAAGATTTAAGCACATAGGGGAAGTTTGTCTACTGTCTGCGTGGGTCTAGACTGAGACTGGGAGTAGAAACAAGGTAATCTAAGACTTCTGGTTAGTTCCACAATAGTCAGTGTTCAAAAAACAAGTTTTTATCTGACCTTTGCCTAAAAAATAGTGAGACTATATATACAGTATTTAAATGATCCTTGATTTAAAATTTCTCAAAGTTCAAACAAGTTGTGCTATCTCAAGAGATATTTGTTGAAAAATCCAACCTGTTTTACTGAATAGTTTTCTCGTCTTTCAATGTTAAAATTCATTAAAATATTTGCAATAAAGTACAGATTCCTTTTAAAATGCTTTATTGATTTTTAAATATAAGAATTTGTTATCTTGGGTAAATGTTTAAGCCTTTATGGTTAGTAATGTCAGATTTTGTATTTAAAACCACATGTGTTTATATGTTCACTTCTGTTTATTTTTTAGACCTGTTTTTATTTTTGTTACTTTTTTTTTTTACTTCTTAACTTTCCTGAGAAGCAGCTTTACAGGTGATAGAGGATGGTAATAATTGTACAGTTACTTCAACAAAGGTAGATTCAATGGTGACAAAGGTAGATTAATCACATCAGTTCTCTTTGGTGTGTCTCTGTAGTGTGCATGAAAGGAGCATTGGATTTTATGAATGTTTTCATTTATTTCCGCTTGGCTTTCAGGGACCATGGCTAAACCTGCCGGATCACTGGCCAGAAGCAGCAGCTTGTGTCGCTCCCGCCGCAGCATCGTTCCGTCCTCGCCGCAGTCTCAGCGAGCTCAGCTTCCTGCACATGCTCACCCGGCACACCCCCGGCATCCCCACCACCCCCAGCACACACAGCACTCCTTGCCTTCCCCTGATCCAGATATCCTCTCAGTGTCAAGTTGCCCTGCTCTTTATCGAAATGAAGAGGAGGAGGAGGCCATTTACTTCTCTGCTGAAAAGCAATGGTATTGGCAATGAATGAAATACAGTATGTGTTGGGCTGGGTGGGTAGGAGTGGTATGTTGTGTTAATTTTCTACTGCTGCGTAACAGGTTACAACAAACTTTAGTGGCTTCTAACAACACCCATTTATTAGCTCTCAGTTCTGTATGCCAAAGTCCAAGCTTGGTGTGGCTAGGTTTTCTGCTCAGGGTCTCACAAATCTAAAATCAAAGTGTTGGCTGGGCTTTATTCTTATCTGGGGCCAGGGGGCCTCATCAAAGCTCACTTGGTTGTGGCAGAATTCAATTCCTCATGGTTACAGTACCATGGTCCTGGTTTCCGAGCTTGCTCTCAGCTGGGGGCTGCTCTCAGATTCTAGAGGCTGCCTGCTCTTCCTTGCCATGTGTGGCCTCTTATCTTCAAAGCCAGCAACAGAGAATTTCCCTTCTTTCAAATCCCTCCTTTGCTTTGCATCTCTGCTTTCCTTTATCTCTGATCTCTATACCCAAATTTAAAAGGCTTACCTGGATAATAATCTCTCTATATATTAAGATCTACTAGTTTGGGCCTTAATTACACCTGCAAAATCCCTTCATAGCAGCACCTACGTTAGTGTTTGATTAAATAACTAACTGGGAGAAGATGTGTGCACACCAGAGCTGGGAATTGGGGGACCATCTTAGAATTCTGACCACCACACACATAGGATATTTTGAGATATAACTGCTTAGAGGCTATTGCACACAATTGACTCAAGTCTCAGAATATAAACTTGTCTAATGAACAGTTTCATATGTAAAATATAAAGGCATGAGCTTAAATATACTTGAGCACAAGGAAACATTAAATAGGACTGACTGAGGTTTAAAAATATTTGTTGCCAATTAATGATTTGTTCTGTTATGTGCTAGTACTTGCTAGCGAGCAAGCAGTATCAGATGCAAAAGATTTAAGAAAATGTCAGGAACTTAAAGGAGGAAATTATATTCATAACACTTTTTTTTTTTCTATAAAGTAGATATAGCAGCAGTGTATTCTAGTCCAATGAGACCGGTTGCTGTTGGGGATCTCTGTAAACCGTATTCCTCTTTTGGAGCAGTACGGTATTAAGTGACAGAAAAACTGGTTTTGGTTTCTGAGTTTGCCACTTAGTAGCCATGTGGCCATGAAGGCTTTACTGTTCTTGTTAGAAAAACAAAACCAGAAGGAATGGGCTGGACACTCGCCATAAGCCCTGGTGGCTCTCTGTCATGTGATTCTTCACACATAATTGTTTCGTCTGCTAGTGAAAGTAAATTTTATGATTAGAAAGTGATTATTATAGCATATTCCTAAGGAGATAGTACAAGTTTTGTGTTGTCATTGCAACTGGAGAATCTGAGGCACCTTTGCTTGGCTAGTACTTTATGACCAGCTTTTTTGTCTAACCTTTGCAGTATAACTGTAGTCACCAGTAAGATGGCTTTACTGACAAAACTAATTTTGTGTGGCTTATGGAAATTAGTAGGAAAACTCTAGAGCTCTGCTGTCCAGTAGAATTTTTTGCACTGATGGAAATGTTCAGCCCTCATTTCAAAGAGCACTGTCAGAAATTCACAGCTAGCTCATAAATTTGAGAAGAATTTGGATTCAGACAACTTCCTCCTCTCCATTTTAGTCTTTTAAGTGTTGAACCACCAGAATCCTTACAAAATAATAATAATACAAACATTTACTATTTACCAGTCTTTTATGTTCTATGCATTATTGCACGTATATGCTCATTTAAACCTTACCTTGAGTTAAGTCTTGTTATACGTGCATTAAACTTACATAAATTCAACTACACGTCACTGTGGGAAAAAAGTAAAAGTAGAAAAATGACATAAATGGTACATACAATTAAATTCAATATTCTGAAGAATATATGCTCTGGGAAAAATGGGAGATTTTAAGGTGTACTAGACCTGTATTCCAAGTCTGACTAGTTATGCAGAAGAAACAACACTTCAGATTATTATTTGTTTTGGAATTAGGATATTAGAACTAAAAATAGTATTAGAGATTGATCAAATACTCTTACCTAGACAAGAAAATTGAGATCTGGTTAAATTAATTGATTTGCCCAAGATTGTACAGCTAATTAATGGCAGGACCAGGACAGGAGGAATCTAGGTCTCCTAAATTAGGTCAATATTCTTTCACACATTATTTAGATTTTAGAAGCTAGTTTTTAAAATATTTTTAACCTAGTTTAGAATTTCACACACAAAGCAGCCAAACCACATAACAGAATAGAAAGTAAATTCATAAAATTTTGACTAGATCAGCTTCTGGCTCTGGAAGCTGAAGGAACAGTGAACAGCTCCAGGGAACAGTGATATATGCTGTTTGATTAATGGACATCTACTCCAAAGAGAAGCCTTGCAGAAAACTCCCAGTTTTCTGGGAGAAAATTGAAATCAATCAACCAGTGATTGATTTCTGAGTCATTTCTTCCTATCTGAACTGCCCCTTGCCCTCTGTTAGCACTATCCATTATCAATTGTAAGAGCATTTGAAAAATTATGCAGTACATGTAACTGTATAAAATGAAAGCATTATTTAAGTCTTTATTTGCCCAGGAGATTTTATACCTTCTGAAAGCTTGTAGTATAATAAAGACAGTCTTCACATACATGTGTGAGTAAAGTTCATAGAAAAGACTAAATACATTTAGCAGTCTAATATATAACTGAAGTATGGTATTAACAAAATACATGTCAAAATCAATAAACATGCATATCATAACATGAATAATGATAGTAATCATAGGTCATCCAAGGTGAGAGAGCATTCAATTCATTTACTCTATAAATATGAATTTAGTCCTTGCTGTGTGCCGTGTACTTGCTAATAACTTGAGCTGCCAAGACAGGTGAGACAAGGTCCTGGCCTAGTTCCAGCTGGTAGATGATGCTCATATGTGTTCCTGCCTTTCTGTCTTCAGCTCTCTTCCTTCTCTCACCTTATTTCTTTTGCCAGTTACTTTTCACCTTGACTCTACTTTTCATTTCGTAATCATTCTGTTCATAGAGTGAACGCTATTCATCTCAGGTATGGTACATTCAAAAATAAATAAATTGTTATCCCTATTCTTCAGAATTTTCCTCCCTCCCTCCCTTCCTTCCCCTCTTTCTTCTCTTCTTATCTTTTCTTCTCTTTTTCCTTCCTCCCTCCCTTCCTTTCTTTTCCCTCCCTCCCTCCCTCCTTCCTTTCTTCCTTCCCTCCCTCTTTCCCTTCCTCCTTCCCTCCCTCCCTCCCTCCCTTCCATACTTACTAAATATCCACTATGAGCTTGTCACTATTCCAGAGAATACAAAAGTTAATAAGACTTCCTGCCCTCTTTGTCTCCTTTCTTCTGGGGAAACTGACTATAAATAAGTTAATATAAAATATTTTAGGTAGTGATAAGTTCTGGGATGCTAAACAAAGACAGGTAAAAGGAAAGAGAATGCTGCTTTGGATAGGGTAGTTAGGAGAAGCATCTCTGGAGAGAGAGCATTTGAGTCATGTGGAGATGGAGGGGAAAAAAGATGAGGCAGAGGGAACAGCAAGTGCAACAGCCCTGAGGGAGTCGCAAGATTGGCATGTGGCAGGAACAAGGAAGAGGCAGAAAATGGTACACCGTGCAGCTGGAGGGATAGCCACGGACCTGACCATGCAGGGCTTTGCGGCCTTTGGCAAGGACTTTGGAGTTTAGCCTAAGTGTGTGAGGAAGCATTGGAAAGTTTTGAGCAAGAGATTATTGTGCTCTGATTGAGTTTTTAAAAACCACTTTAAGGGCTGTGCAGAGAAGTAACTCAGAGGGAAGAACAAGAATGGAAGCAGGGAGACGAATTAGGAAGCTATTGCTATCATTGAGGTAACTGGTAGGGCAGGAAGAAGGATGGTAGCAGTGGGACAGGAAGAAAAGTGTGGGTTTGAGGTATATTTTGAAGGAATAGCCGATAGCATTTACTGTACGTTGGCTTTGGGGTTGTAAACTTTATTTTTTCCAGTCCTCTTTATTTCTCTTGCCACTGTGGAAAAGAGGGAAAAAATCACAAAGGAATAAACTTGTGATAATTTATTGAATGTCTACTTTAAAAAAATAGCTTAATATCATTACCTTTCACCTGCCATCCACTCCCCACCCCAGTGTATCTCACCTCTCTTCCCTTCTGTTTTAAACTTGGGAGAGCTTATATTTTAGCTTAGTATATTCTTTTCTTCCTTCCTTAGGAAGCTATATTTAATCAATTTAATGACTAAACAGTAAAGGGAGAAGGTGGTGACTGAAATTCATCTTTTCAACTATATGTCAACTATGTGATTTAGAAAGAAAAATTTTCAGTGTTGAAACAAAACACCGAAGTAGCTGAAATGATAAAAACCTGTAAAATTTAAACATTTTCATTTCTCTGACAATTGAAGAAGGTGTAACTTTAAGTTATAATATTTTCTAGATTGGAAGGTATCATTATCATAGTGTATGTTAAAAATTAAACATTTTTATAAGTTATATTATTTAAAGTAGTAATTTTCTAAATTTTGTGGAAATGTGTATAGAATTTTAACATCTCTCCCTTTAATATTTTGATAGCTTAAACAGTGGAAGATGTTTTGGTTAGAATTAGTTAGAATGTCTGCCAGTACCCTTAAGAAACATATTGATTTAAAATTTTACCTTTGCCTCTATCTCATCCAGGGAAGTACCAGACACAGCTTCAGAATGTGACTCCTTAAATTCTTCCATTGGAAGGAAACAGTCTCCTCCTTCAAGCCTTGAGATATACCAAACATTGTCTCCACGAAAAATATCAAGAGATGAGCTCTCTCTAGAGGATTCATCCAGAGGAGATTCGCCCATAGCTGCAGATATCTCCCGGGGTTCTCCTGATTGTGTAGGTCTGACAGAAACTAAGAGCATGATCTTCAGTCCTGCAAGCAAAGTGTACAATGGCATCTTGGAGAAATCCTGTAGCATGAACCAGCTTTCCAGTGGCATCCCGGTACCTAAACCTCGCCACACATCATGTTCCTCAGCTGGCAATGACAGCAAACCAGTTCAGGAAGCCCCAGGTGTTGCCAGGATAAGCAGCATCCCACATGACCTTTGCCATAATGGAGAGAAAAGCAAAAAGCCATCAAAAATTAAAAGCCTTTTTAAGAAGAAATCTAAGTGAACTGGCTGACTTGGTGGAATTCCATTCAAGTGGCATCTTTAAACTTTTATCTCCCATCCTTCACTCCTCTTTTTTTGTTTTAATTTTAGGAATGTAACTCCATTGGGGCTTTCCAGAGTGGATGCCATAGTGGAATGTCCTTAAGAGCAACTGTCTACTGTCTGCTTATTTAAATGACTATATAATCAATTTGTCAAGCCAGTTATTACTGAAAAATCATTAAGAGATGAGACAGTTTACAGTCATTTTTGCCTATTTATTTCTGCTTTGTTATTAGTGATATATATACAACATTTTGTTGAGAGCCACTATGGACTTAACAAGCTTTAATGGACTAGTAAGCCAGCATGGGCTTGCAAAAATTTCTTGTTTACCAGAGCATCTTCTTATCTTTCCACAGAGCTATTTACATCCTGGACTAAAATAACTTAAAAGGAGTAAAACTAATTGCACTACTGTTTCTCAGACTGGAAACATATCTCTGCAAGTGAAACTGTATAGAGTTTATAAAATGACTATGGATAGGGGACTGTTTTCACTTTTAGATCAAAATGGGTTTTTAAGTAGAACATAGGGTTTCTAATTAACTTGATTTCTGGAAATGAAAACCCACGCTTTTATTATGGGAAGCTTCTTTAAATGCATTTAACATTATAAAGTTTCAAGTCCTGCTGTAAAGACCATGTTGTTTTGTTTTTCCCAGGGCTTTCACTGTGATTTTCTGCATTGCAGGCTGTATGATAAAATATAAATAATTTAAAGAGAGAGGCTCTTGATTCCTTACACAAAGTGGAAGAGTTAAAACTTGATTGAAGGACTTAAAACATTCACAAGCATATACTAAACTAAGGGGATGTGGGGATTCAGGCACTTGTTTACAGACTCAATAACTGCAAAGATTTATGGTTTGTGAAAAACTTGTACTGTGGAAAAGATAATAAATCGAAGACATTATTTTGTGGGACTGTGCTGATTTTTGTTGATAACACTCCACTAAGAACACTATATGTTTTTTTGGAGAGCTGTGTAAGCTGTCTTCTTGCTTAACTGCAATATAAGAAATAGTGATGTTTTGGAAGTAAGTTGTCAACAAATTTCTTTCTATTTTATATTGTTTGTCATATTTTTATGTAGTTTGAAATGTTTAAATGTTCTTATATCAAGATTAACAAATATAAATTTATGGTGCATTTAGATTGTATTGTATTTATAAAGTTTGGGGTTTGTTAAACTGATAGCTTATTATAAAGGTAACTTTTACTGTGAAGATTGTCACATGAGTAACAAAGTACATTAACATCTGGGGAGTTTCTGCTTAAACTGCTTCTTTTAAAAATTCAGTCAGAATGATCTGGTTAATGCAGTGTGGATGGACATTTAGGTGAACAACTGATGCATATTAGCTAGAATGGTTTTTCAGCTTTGTGGCTGAAATATATAATGTCCAACTCAGTCCTGTTTAGATGAAAATGCTGATTGATAAACAATCATCATTCAAGATTTGCTCCAAAGAAATACTTTACTAAGAATAGGAACAGTTTCCCAAAGTTTCCTGTAAATTTTGTGTACTTCAGTGCCGTCGTTAAAAACTGTTACGGTCTTGAATGATATTTATATACGCAGATATTTATATATTTAATAGACAGTGCTTTGAGGGCAAAAATTGTTTGACTGAAATGAACATAGTGTTTTGGACTAATTATAAGGTAAGTTAACCTGAAAGGTCAAGAGTTGAGGAACACAGACCCTAAAGCTGTTTAGGAAGGGGAAAAATTGTGCATGAAGAATTGAAAAGCGCCCTGGAAAGTTTCTTCAGAGTGAAGGGAATACCTAATCTTCTTTCTCCTTCTTACAGCCAGGCAGGAGTTCTTCCCTTTGAAAATTGCAAAAGGGATGAGAACCTTTTAGTTTGATGAATAGAGAAGGTAAAAGCCACAGAGCATGAAGTGGGCCTGGGAGAAGGAGGATCTCTAGGAGTGCCCAGCAAGGCTTCCACTTGTTCAGGGTAAGAAGGGATCCTGGATCAGAACCACCTAGATGCTAGAACTTGTGCCTGGGAGTGGGAGAGGCTGGCCTGAGTAAAATGTGGGCCATCTTAAGTCAGGGATGCATTGTTTGTTCTAAATTTCACACGGTTATAAACAAATTCAACCAAGGGATACTTGCTGCCTTATGTTGCCTGTAATATTTACATGCATTAGTATAATGCTCTGTGTTTGTAAATTCAACAGAAAATAATTGAGTTTTGGAAAGCCACAATAATTTCTGTATCACATCGTTTACACACGAAGAGTTGGACGTTAATATAAATTTTTAAAATTACCCATTTCTTACCTTATTTTAACCTTATAAAACTATGGTATTTTCCTGATTTTAAAAGTAATACCTTCCTTATTGTAAAAAACGATTCATGATAGAAAAGTATGAAGAAGAGAAACAACAGCAATCAAATTCTACTGCCCACAGTAATCACTTTTAATATTTTGGTATGTTTTCTGCTAGATCATTTTCTATATACTGATATATATTTTACATAATTGAAATCATACTATATAGCTTTATATTATGCTTTTTCACTTAATATAGTATAAGCATTTCTCCAACATTATTAAAAACTCTTCAGGAACAACATTTTAATGTTTCTATGATATACCATTGTATTGATTAACCATAATCTTTTTAATCATTCTTTTATTATTAAACATTAGGCTGTTTACAAATTTCTAATATGAGGAATAATAGCATTTAGCATTTATTGAGCACCCTATATACCAGGCACTGTTCTAAACTTTTTATGTATTGTCATTGAACCTTGTAAGGTAGGTGTATTTTTTCTTTTTTTAAAATCACCATTTTACTGATGAGGAAACTGAGCCCAGAAAATTAATAATTTGCTAAAGATCACATAGCTAATAAGTGGTAGAACCATGCTAACTTTTAAGTCATACTGCATAAATTGTAGTGAACATTCTCATTCCTTAGAATATATATTTTTAGAAAAGCATCAAGATTTTTATGTATATGCACATATGTTTGTATGTATACACACAAAGTCTCACATATATACCTTGTTTTTAAAGTTCTTTCTCCACGTAGCTATGTTTGTATTCCCCTCAATACCTGAGGGTACAAGTGACTTTCTGCCTCAGACCATCATTTCTGAATTACCATTTGGTTAAAACTTTGCTATTTTAGTAAGTATTTTTTAATTGGTAAATAATGTCTGGTACGGTTGGAAAGTTTCTTTTTTATGCCATGTATTTTTCATTTCTGTGAATTGTCTTTTCATGTCCTTTGCCTGTTAAGTTCTTAAGGTCCTAGTGTTATTTTTCAATCTTTCATACAGTCTTTCAAATGTAGCTATTCTTGTATTCTTCATTTACTAACTAAAACTGATTTTTTATCAAATAGTATTTTTCATGTTTATTTTTAAAAGTAAGCCGAAGAAAACCTACATTTAAATTTTAGTCTTACTGCTCTCCTGTTTTTAGGTCTTCAGTGAGAGAGTAGATTCCCCCCCCCCACAATTACAGGTTAGAGACAATCAGAATCTGCTTAATTCATTCAACAAATATTAAATAGCTTACCACGTACCAAGCATCACGATAAGCTCTGGAGGTGTAGAGACTAATGTGACAGGTACCTGCCCTAAAGGAACTTGGTATCTAATAGGGCAGACAGGTCATAAACCCTTCAAATAAGTGCAGTAATAGAAATGTAAACCAAATGTTGGAGAGAGAGATTATGTAACTCAAAGGTATCTATTAAATCAAGGATAATTTAATGATGCTAATTTCTGAGGATGTGCAGAGCACTTGGTGTGGCTGAAACATACAGGTCCAAGGGCAAGTTGCACCTAACTGGTAGTCTAGTTCCAGCAGGTGAGCTTGCAGTTACTGAGTTCCAGCAAAACACTTTGTAACTGTGAGGGTGCTCATTCGGGGGTAAATTGTTTACCAGAGAGAAACAGTGTTTGAGCAACCCCACATAAGCCCTGATAATACTGATAAAAGACTCCCTCCCCACGTCTCCAGCCCTGAAACAGGCTGGTCTGTTTCAGGATGAAAGGATGAAAGACACTCTCCTTCAGATTTACTCAGGTAAGCCTGATCTGATCTTGTGGCAACTCTATTTTTAGGTTTTTGAGGAACCTCCATACTGTTCTCTGTAGCAGCTGCACCAATTTACCTTCCCACCAACAGTATACGAGGGTTCCCTTTTCTCCACACCCTCTCCAGCATTTGTTATTTGTAGACTTTTTGACGATGGCCATTCTGGCTGGTGTGATTGTAGTTTTGATTTGCATTTCTCAAGTGGTGTCAAGTGGGCTTCAGGCCAATTTTCAGATATTGCCTCAGTCCCATGATTGGGCTTTTCTGAGGTTTATCTACAGGTCTCTGGAGTGGCCTCAAAGGGTCCTCTCCATGGCGATGTTTGTTGTAGGCCCAGATAGGACATTGTAGGGAGGCCTCAGTCCAGATCTTGATTTCCTATCAGCAAGAAAGGATTGAGGCAGTGCCCAGGATCCCTTCATGAGCTAGAGTTATGACTGCCAAGGTCTCCATTATCCTGATGATCTAGTGTTTACTACTTATGTTGCAGTGTCTTCATCAGCCTCCAGAAGTGAGAGAGCAAGCGGGAGCTCCAGGTAAGGCTGGCAGTTGGCCTCCACTGGGTGAGAGCGGTTCTGCAGTGTGTGGAGTGGGGACAGTGGGGGGAGTGGGGGTCATAGTGGCTCAGCCACTCCAAATCCCCAGTCCTTAAAGCAGAGGCAGAGCTGCTGCTTCCCCTTCCCACATCTTGCCTAGTTGGCCCTGGCAGATTCTAGTTCCCTGTAAGGCAGACCTCTAAGAAGTCTTACCTGGGTCAAACTTGTTCTTCATCTCTTGCTTCAGACTGCCACATTTTAGTTTCAAATAGTTGTGTAATATAGCAGCCATCCCAGTATTGTGGTTCTGTTAAGAATACCTTGTGTCTATTCCTTAAGTACTGCCTCTTTAATTGCAGCATCTTAGTTCTAAAATATCCACGTGGGCTGATTTCCCACATGTGAGAATGTTAACTTCTGAGATACTCTCACAGACCTCTGGTCCCTGGGATATGATGGCGTCAGATCAGAGGGAGGTTGAAGGGCAACACCACTTAGGAACTGGAAAAGGTTTCTAGAAGAAGAATGTGGCTTTTTTCTTTTGTTTTTGAAATTCCGGCTATTCAAGTTCAGTGCTTCTCCTTTAAAAAGCTTTCTATTAACACTTGAGGTGTGCATCTGCAGTCAAAAAGTACAATGACAAGAAATTAAAAGAAAGGGGGGCTGGATGGTGGTGGGGGTGATGAAGCCTGGGTGTAACAGTGAACCAGAGGTTGCCTTTGATGTGTAATGGAGGGAAAAGGGGAGGGGAGGGAAAAGGCGCATTTGTTGTCACATCACCAAATCTTATCCATTTAATCCCTGAACATCTCAGCTAATGCCTCTACTGCCTTTGGGCCTTGCCTTCTCCATTTCTCATTAACTTTAAAGAGCTAACTGAACCCAGCCTTACCATCTTTCATCTACTTGTAGGTGAGCTTTCTAAGCCATAGGATGGATTTTCTCTGATTAAAATCTTTCTATGCCTTTCCATTGCCTGTAGGATAAAATATAAACATAAACTAGCAAAAGACGTTGGTGTTCTGGGCCTGCTTACTTTTCTAGCCTCATGGCTTCACATTATGGACATAACCTAACAGTTGCACAGAACTTCATACAGGTTTCTGAAGATGCCAGGCTGCTCCTTTTGCCTGGAATATCTTCTCAAGTCTTGGGCCACAAACTCTAAACCTTTAACTCAGCTCAGGTATCTCCAGGAAGCCTTCCATATAGGCCCCTGATCTGAGTGAGAAACCACTTCTGTGAATGTCCAGAACTTGGTGTTTATTACAGCACTTGTCACATCATATTACAAGGACCTGTTTACTTGTTGGCCCAATAAACTGAACTGCTTAAGAGCAGGGACTCTGCCTTATCTCGCTTTGAGGTCCCGAGGACTGGAACTTCAGGCACTGAATACATTACATGCCTGATGAATGAATAAATGAATAACATGTTATTGCTGCCTTCAAGTTTCAGACTGTTAGGGGCATTCACAAGTTTAATGATTAGAAGACAGTTCAAGACTATTACCCAATACAAATGAGCATTGTATGGCTGTGTTTCTGTTGTCTTATAATATAGATTGCAAGGAAGGAAGAGATCAAGATGGCATGGAGTAACTAGTCTGTTTTCTTTGTGAAACGTATTTTTAGAGCTGGCCTCTGAATGGTGAGTGCTGTCTGAATAGGCCTAACAGAAATGGCGTCAGATTGATTGGATTCTTTCCTTTCAGACTCTGTTGAGGTGTTTGCTCTGTGCAGTGGCTTAGCCTATCCACTCTGCTGCTCTACACCCTCTCCTGACCTGAGCTTTTAATGACTATTCTACATATCCGGTAATTAATGAGATTTCTTGTCTTATTAGATCTTATTCTTTTAATAAGGATATGCTATAATATGCTGAGTGCTGGGCACAGAACCATAACTAAGATAAACATTGTCCTTACCTCACTTGTTGAACAAGTCCGTAAATAATTGTTTAAATCACCATGCCTGTTATTAGTGCTATGAAGAAAAAGGTCACGGGGCAGCTCTGCGAGTGCTTAATGGAGATCTAACTCGAAGGGCAGGAAGGGCCTTGCCGAGGAAGTGACATCTGTGCTTAACCCTGCAGAGTTGGTAGGAAACAGAAGAGGAGGAGAGCAGGTTTCTGAGTGGCCCAGGCAGTGGTAACAGCATGTGTAGAAAGAGTCCAGGGGGAAAAGGATCCGGTGGGTTCAGGAAACTGAAAGAAGGCTGGATTGTAGGGAGGGAGTGAGAAAAGGGGGCCCAGTGGTGTAGGGCCTTGCAGGCCATCTCGGTCCTGAGATCAGTGGGAAACCACTGAAAGGGTTAAGCGTGAGGAAAATTATTCTTTTTTTTAATTTATTGAAGTATAGTTGATTTACAATGTGTGTGAATCTCTGCTGTACAGCCAGGTTACTCAGTTACACATATAGATACATTCTTTTTTTTTTATATTCTTTTCCATTATGGTTTTTCCCAGGAGAATGGACATAGTTCCCTGTGCTGTGCAGTAGGACCTCGTTGTTCGTCCAGTCTGAATGTAATAGTTTGCATCTACCAACCCCAAACTCCCAGTCCATCCTTCTCCCTCCGCTCCCCAACCCCGTGGCAACCACAAGTCTGATCTCTATGTCTGTGAGTCTGTTTCTGTTTTGTAGATGGGAAAATGATTCTTCTTAAATTTATTTTACAGTTCTGTTGCTTCCAGATAGCTCGAGGGGTAAACACGTTTGTTTATATAACCTTACGTTCCCTCTTAGCACCTGCCACTAAATCAGAGACTCAGTAAATATTTAGCAACTTGTTTTCCAAATGGAGGGAGAGAAGTATAAGGGTGAGAATGAGTAGGGTACTTTGGGAGACTAGTAAGGACCCTAGAGAGAACATGGGGAAGTAGGGTGGTCACCTCCTTCGGTTACAGGCTTGTATTAGCTGTGGCTGCTGTGGCAGAATACCGTAGACTGGGGGGCTTCAACTCAGAAGCTTATTTTCTCACAGTTCTGGAGGCTGGAAGTTCGAAATCAAGGTGGCAGCATGGTCAGATTCTAGTGAGAGCCCTCTTCCTGGCTTGCAGACAGCTAGCCGTCTTCTTGCTGTGTCGTCACATGGCAGAGAGACAGAGGGGAAGACGGGGAACGCTCAGGTCCTATCGGATGAGGAACCCACTGTGTGATTTCATTGAACCTTAATTACCTCCTTGTAGGCTCTGTCTCCAAATGCAGTCACATTGGGGGTTAGACCTTCAACATATGAATTTCAAGGGGACACAGTTCAATCCATAACAGGTTTGATAGTGTGAAACCACTGAAGCAGTGGTTCTCAACCAGCATGTAAATCAGTAGCACTAGGGGAGCTCTCTCAAAATTGATGTTTAGGAGACCTGTCTTGGGTGTTTCTATTTCATTTAATTCTAGGCTAGGGACTCAATCTACATTTTAAAAATATCTGTCGGGGATGATCCTGATTGTATCAGGGAATATTGACTATATCTCTGCATTTTATTCTTAGCCTGTAAACGAAGGGACTTCTCCATGTTTAGGAAGCATTTCATCCTCTCTTCTACTTTCTCTAGATTTTTTTTCCTGATTAGAGAAATTTGAGAGAACCCAACATTTGCTAGGTCTGCACAGGAAAAGCAGCCAGCCTTTCACTCTCTTGCGCTCAGTATTATTTGTCCTGCCACGATGGGCTGGACTGTTAAACAAGCCATAATCTCCATATAGCTGGCTGAGTGGGTGCCAATCACACCTAGCTTTCCCACACATGGATGGCAAGGACTAGATTTGAAGGAGGGGAAAGTGGGAAGCACAATTCTGACCCTGGGGTTTACACAAGATTGCATTCAGCTGCAAGTCACAGAAAACACAGCCAAGCAATGGCTCAAAAAATTAGGGCTTTATTTTCTCTCATAGGACTGGATGTCCAGAGGAAGGTGGTCCAGGGTAGGGTAGTGGCTCCTCCCCTCTTTCCACTTTATCCATCCTGAGCTGCCTGATGGCCCAGGATAACTGCGCTGCCTCTGGCATCACATGCCAGACAAGAAGGGCAAAAGCAAAATGGTGTGTGCAGGCTGATGCCACTGCCTTGTAAAGAGCTTTTCCGGAAGCCTCGCCCAGGAACCTCCTTTTCCAGCTCCTTAGCCAGGACGATGGCTCACAGCCATCATCAACTAGAGAAGCTGGGAAATAGAATGGTTTAGCATTTATTTATTTATTTTTGGTATGCTGCTGCTGCCCTCAAACACAATTCTACTGATAAGAAAGAAGGGGGATTTTAAGTAAAGAATTAGGAAGGTCTGCCACAGGTCATCGGGCACTTGCCTGACCTTGAGATCAATTTTAAAATATTTGAGCTTCTACCATGTGCCAGGAACCATTCTAGATGCTGGGAATGCAATAGTAAAAAAAAAAAAAAAAAAAAAAGAAAAAAGCAAAAAGACAAAGTCCCCCTCTCATGGTGTTTACGTTCTAGTGGAGGATACAATAAACAAATGAAATATGTGATATCTTAGATGAACAGAGTGTCCAAGTAGTGAGGGTTGAGGTGGTGGGTTGTAATTTTCAGCTGGATCCTTAGGAAGACCAGTGTTACGAAGCTGGTTATGAGTAATGACATGAAGGAAGCGAGGTACGTAAATACCTTAGTATGTAAATACCTTGAAAGGAGCCTCTGAGGCAGAGCAGCCAGGAACAAAGATACAAAGTCCCTGGGTTCTTCTCTGTACTTCCAGTATATGTTTGCTTTATGGATTCTCAATATTTTTTATCTTAATTGCTTCATATGGACAGTGATAAGTACAGTTGTGCTGCATAGGGCAATTCTAGGGGTACCTAGTGCTTCCTCCCCCTTTGGAAAAAACAAGGTGCCTGAATGTACATCTTGAGAAATTATTAAGTAGCTTTTCCCACTTCTCTCCCCTTCCTGAATCCTGTTCCCTTATTTCCTTATTTTCCTGGAGACTGTGCTGTAGTAATTATGAAAATGGACTTTGGCCTCTTGATAGCTCTGGGTATGAGCCCTGACATTTCCTACCTGCGATACTGGGCAAATAGCTTATCCTCCCAGAGCCTATTAGCTCATCTAAGAAGTTGGGATGCTAATATGCCTCCTTCACTATTACTGTATTGAATGAGATGGTGTGTGTGAAGGGCCCGCCGCAGTGCTGGGTACCCAATGAGTATCTCTACTCTACTCTTCTCCCTTTCCTTGTGGTCTTCAGGCTCTGGGTCACACAGAATATCTGGAAGAGGTCAAGCGTTGCCCTGTGAAAAAAGAACTTCTTACCCTTTTACCAGTGTGCGAGAGCCTAGTGTCACCTATGTATTTTTCAGTGAAGTCATATGTACCAGCCTGTCCCTACACCCTACCCCAATGTCTTCTGAAAGGTTGACCGAGACCCATACTTAACGTGAATATCAGCTGCCACGAGGTAGATGAAACCTCGTCACCATCTGGAACCGTCCACCTGCAGCCTCCATCCCCAACCTCACCCTGTGCCTCTTTGCTGCTGACTCCTTTGCTCTATTGTGCCTCGCCAACCTTGTCATGGGGCCCAGTCTCTGCATACCGTCCACCTCCTCCACATCCATCAGCCACATCTTGGCTTTCTCTCTTGTGTTCTCCTCCCTGAATTCCACAATACATCACTGCAATCGTCTGGAACTTCCTCCAACACATCCCTGATTCTCACCAAAAATCCCACATTGAGATTAGTACAGCCAACACATTCCCTTTTCACCTCAGCAAGGTTGTTTCAAATTGGCCCCCTTTCTCATTTCTACCAGTGACCATTCAAACCCTTACCATGCCTTCCCATTACCTACCACACCACCAAACCCTCAGTCTCAGCAACGGACAGCTTATGTGGTATGAACATCTTCAACTTCTTGCTTCTTAACTTACAAAGTTATCTATGTATACAACTATACTTCCTTTCTTCACCATCAGAGGAAAAGTTGGTCATTTTTGTAATCAAGAGTCATCCAGCCATTCACGTTTTGAATTTTGTGCTCCTTTTCTGGGATTTGACTCATTAATTGTCTCCTCTTGACTGAATCTTTAATAGTCCTCTTTTCACGGCTTCCTTTTTTTACATTGGGAAACAGACTTAAATATTTATTATCTTAAAAAAAATCCTTAACTCTCTCTAGCTTTCATATTTTACCCAAGCATCTAGGAAGGTAGTCAATGATTATGTATCTAAAATTTTAAAAAGTGAGTCTGTGTCAAGAATTTATTAAACTCATTAATGAAGACTCAGCAGAATAGTGAAGCTGGTTCAAAGATAATTTGAGAGACTTAGGTATGTAAAGTCATTGAAAGGATGCTGGAATCAGATTGCTAAATTATATATAAAATAAGCCATAACTTTTGGGTTATAATATTTCCATTTGCATCTCTCCAGAGACAAATTTCATTTTCATTCCTATTGGACAAGAATAATTTACATCTCTGTTTTCTGTGAGTTAACATCTACCCTTACAGAGTCGAAAAATATCCTGAATAGTAAATAGCAAGTCATACAGAGGCACACACTCCTAGAGAATCAGAATAACTCTGGGCGGGTTGTTAGACTACACCCAACACAACACTGAAGCACAGGCAGAAACCCCTCTGTCTTTTTCCAGATTTTGGACACTTTTTCTAAAAGCCATCCTTGTGATCATAATTCCTAAAGATTATTTTTGATCACAAAAGCTAGTTTTATTTTATCTTGTTCTGATTCATTAACACTGGTGCAGCAAAAAGGTTAGTTAAATATAAATTTCTTTGAAGTATGGTCAGCAAATCCAGCACCACGTGGACTTAAGCAATGACTAAGGCCAAAATATTAACCTCTGTCTGGAGAAATTACGTGGAATCTACTAGTGTCTTTTCAATAGGCCAGAAGAGTTTTTGTTGCTTTTATTTGCACTCATGATTTGAAGCTAGAAAACCAAACCTAAGATATTCATTTCTATCAGTTTTTCCTGGAGTACCTGTAAATGTGAATGAATTTCTCTCTCACTGTGAAATTCTCCAAATCTACTAAGGGACCTGGTCTGCCAGGAAATGATCTAAAATTCCAGGATCCAGAAATCCACAAAACAGGTGTTAGACAGGTCTCCTGGGAGGGCTTTGTGAGCCTTTGTGCCACATATGAAGTACAACTCCTGTTCCTCAATGGGAGGCATATCATACCTGATTAAATGAGATTTATTCTCATTTGATACTTCATGCGTAGCTTTGGTTACACAATTGATTTTTCTAACTATATCCTGCTTAAACAAACAAACAAAACTTATTGATCCCTTGAAAAACTGCCTCTTTTTTTAAAAAAAAATATTTATTTATTTATTTTTGGCTGCCTTGGGTCTTCGTTGCTGTGCGTGGGCTCTCTCTAGTTGCAGCAAGCGGTGGATTATCTTGTTGCGGAGCACGGACTTTAGGCGCACGGGATTCAGAAGTTGTGGCTCGTGGGCTCTAGAGCGCAGGCTCAATAGTTGTGGCACACGGGCTTAGTTGCCCCATGGCATGTGGGATGTTCCCGGACCAGGGATCGAACCCATGACCCCTGCATTGGCAGGCAGATTTTTAACTACTGTGCCACCAGGAAAGTCCACTACCTTGGTTTTAAAATCAAAAGACTTAGCAAAAACCATTTGTCTCTGAATTTGACAGTGTTGTAAACAATAGTTCATTTCAGTTTGCAAAGGCATAGTCTAAAACAAGGATCAGCAGACTTTTTCTATAAAGGACGAGATAGTAAATGTTTTCAGTTTTGCGGGCCATGGGCCTACTATAAGATTTGTGGTCAAATCTGCCAATGCAGCATAAAAGAAGCCATAGACAACGTGTAAACAATGGGCTCATAGATTAGATTTGACCTGTGATGAGCTAGATTTGGCCCATGGACCATCGTTTTCTAATCCCTAGTTTAAAATAAAGGTTAGGCGTTGATCAAGAAGAAAGAGAAAGGTCTTCATCATATGTCCATAAGAAAATAGAACATTAAAAATAATACCAGTACACAATAAGAAGATAAATAATACCCCAATACAAATAACCACAGTTGTATTCACCTTATCAGTTCATTCACTTCCACGTAACTAATACTTGTTGCACTGGATGTTGGGTCTGCAATCTGCTTTTACAAAGTGGCTGCTTCTGGACTAAAAGAAAAAAGTCCTGGAGATCCTGACTCAGTCTCCTGCTGCAATCTGCAGTTGTCTAAGTGGTGTCAGCTTGGCAGTTTGTACTCATGAGTCTATTACTTAAAGTATCAATAGGTAAGAGTGCCTTGTCCTTTTCATTGAGGCTCTGAGGATGTCTGTCTTGGTTAAGCACTGACTTTTTAACCTGAAGCTTATAGCAGAATCTTTAGG